>NW_022681457.1:15491684-17891684 GCF_009764315.1 Trachypithecus francoisi | reverse complement strand
ATAAATTCAGGTTGGGTTGAAATAAAGCACTGTGAAAAATAAGGTAGATTCGCTTAATGTCTGCCCTGAACCATGGGGGACCCAGGGCTCCAGGTAGGAAAGGAGTCTGGAATTTGTAGCCTGAGTAGGTACCGGTCAAATGACACGCTCACTTCAAAGGCACGCGGTGGGGAGGGAAGGGGATGTGGTTTCCCACATGCCTTTTTGGCTGGGTGAAAGCCTCAGTTGGCGGGAAGAGCCAGGTCGGGGGAGGTTGGCAGCATAGAGAAGACGGCGACAGCAGCCAGGATTGCCAAGGCAGGAACGCGTCAGAGGAGAGGAAGCAACTCAGATGGAGACGAAAGGTGCTTAAAATCCTCCCCCCTTTGTATCTGCAGGAACAGACGTGGCAGCAGTGTGCACGCTGGAAAGAAAACAGGCTTTGCAGTCAAATAAATCTGCAGATCCTCTCAATGCAAGCCAGGGCTGGGGGGTCTTGAATGTCATATTTTATTTTTCTGAATCTCTATTTCCTTACCTAAAAAAAAATGGGATCAGTGATTCTTACCTTACAGGGTTGTTGTGGATATCAAAGGAGTGTTTTGTAAGTAATAAAACAGCCATTTATTAAGCACCTGCTCTCTACTAGGTACTGAGCCTAGTAGCTGTATGGATTTAATTAGTAATCCCCTAATCATCCTGCAAGGTAGTGATTATAATCTCTAGTCTCCACGTCCGAGCTGAGGAAACTGAAGTTCAGAGACATTGAGCAATTTGCTCAAGTAATACAGCCAGAATTCCAACCAGGTTCTTTCAGTAAAGGTTACCATGTGAATATGGACATGATTATTAAATTTTATAAATCTTTGTCAAGTCTCAAATTCTCCCAGAGCAGCAGGGTTCCTTCATTATCAGTGCTTTTTCTCTCCCAACTTCCCCCAACTTTTGTTTTTTTAAACTAACCCTTTGGCTAACCTGGCAATCTATGAAAGAGGGATTCCACTAAGTGATTTAAATATGATTCCACTCTCTTTATCCTGTTGCTCTTTGGCTTCGGTGGGACGTGGATCGGGAAATTATTTCTATGTGTTTATATGAGGAAAGAGGAAAAGCTGCTGAGAGTTAAAACATTTAGACAATCCAACAGAATCTGAAATATCAAAAACTATCCTTCCAAAAGAAAACTATCAACTCTTTCAACATTTTTTGAATCTTTCTTTGAAGCTAAAAGGTAAGGAAAGCAAATTAACTTTTACTGAATTCCATCATATGCCTGTGTCTTGATGTACTTTCTTCTCAGTTCCTCCCAGTAACCCCGTATGGTAGGTATCATTAGATCCATTCTTCCCCATAAGGATGCTCAGAAAGGTAAACATTTGTCTGAGATCATACAATGATTTGGCAGCAAAGCCAAGATTCAAACCTCAGCCTGTTTGGTCCTAAAGCTCAGGCTTTTTTTTTTTTTCTTCTTCTTCTCTCTGCTTCTGAGTCTCCAGTCTCCTGAGGGGAGCAGTTGTTTCCTCTTTCTTTAAGGAGTCCAGTCCATCCTTTTGTCCTGGATAGCCCCAGAGAGTTCCTGCATCTTCAGAAGAAAAAGGACTTTTCACTTTAAGACGGCTTGGGACCACCAAAGGTCTTTAGCAGAAAATGCAAGCAAGCACCCTACTGGAAGGTGCTCTTAACGAAATGAACACCGGCTGGATGGTTCTATTTTCGGATGTGGGCTCAGACATTAGGAGCAGCAGTATCTTTTCTTTTTCTTTTTCTTTTTTTTTTTGACAGGATGGGCTGGGGTTGGGGGAGGAGGGAGCAAGAATTAAACAGAGAAGGGGAACTCCTTTCTGTTCATCTAACTCAAAATGAGTATTATGGATTTAAATAACCCATGTGCAGTTCCTATTACTTAGTGGTTTTACTCAGATCCAGGCTACTACAGGTGAAAGATGTTCTGTCTGTCCTGTGTTTAATTTTTAATACAGTCTTGAATTGCTTTTGTAGAAAAATCCAAACAAGCTACCAAACAGTTTGCATGCCATCCTCAAGACTCTCCTTCTGGGGTAGTGGAAAGCTCACAGGCTTTGGGGATCATGAAGCATGAGTCTGACCTTCCACCATGCCACTGATCTGTGTGGCTTTGGGGAAGCCATCTAACATCTCTGACCTTAGGCCCCTCATCTGTAAAATGAGTAAAATCTTGCCTGCTTTTTAAGGTTGTCATCATTGCAAAGTGCTTGATGCTTGGCAGACACTCATTAAACATTAGTTACTCTTTCTCCCTGTATCTCAAAGTGCAAATTCTTTATCTTTATTCTCTTAGGTCGAGAAGGACATGAGTGATGACCTGTACTTTTAGGACAGCTTGGATCCACTCAGATTGTTGGCAGGGACTATTGGCTGTGGTTTAAGACTTAAGCTGGTGCCCATTATGTCATTATGGAGCCTGCAAAAGTGATTACTAATGTTACTTTTCCAGTTCACTGCAGAGCAGAGGGGAGAGTTTTTCACACTGCTGGCGTTTTGTTGGAGCACAAAGATACGAATCACAGATGGCTTCCTCGGCAGATGTGGCCCTGTAGAACTGCAGTGCTGGTTTATAAGGGGTTTAATGAAAACCTGGCACCCTTCCAGACTTGAATCAATTCTCTGGGGTCTCAGCTTATGCACGTACAGACCAATCTGCAAATGTGCACCATTATTGATGGTGTGGGGAATGCTGGGGTGAAAAGTTTTTACCTGAGAAACAAAGCCAAACCTATCTGGCCAAGTTCACAGGCTTGGGCCTGGGAGATGGAACAGTGCTGTGGAAGGGAAGTTGGTAGGAGAGTGGCTGCAGCTGGAGGATGTCCAGATGGCAGCTGCCCAGCTGGGGGTGATCTGGGCTCAGGGTAGAACGATGGTTTTACCAGCTGCTTCGGGCTCACAGTATTTTCTTCCTTGCCATGGCTAACAAGAGTGAGCAGGACTTGCAAGTGGGAGATGTGGAATTTCGAAATAGTTTCTATCTAGTTCATATTATGGACTGGAACTGAACTTGCATATTGTTGCTTCTGCTTCAAATGTTCTTCAAATGGTCAACTTGCTATTTCTCATCTGTTTTATTTTGGCTTCAGTGTCATTCCTTGGCAAACACTTTCTTGATCACTTCCCTGAAATAATCTCCAAGTTCTTTGCCATATTCTATCTTAGTTGTGCATTTGTTCATAATATATTACAATTTATTTGCCTATTTGTTTGCTGTTTTGGTCCTTTACTAAAATATAAGCTCTTTGAAGGTAGGAAGTCTGTTCATCTTGTTAACCAATGCAGCCAAGTGCCTAGTGGAGTATCTGGAACATAGTAGACATTCAACAAATATTGTTGGATGGATGAATGCATTTTGTGACAAGAATAAGGTAAATCAATCTTTGTAGCTTAAAGCCACCACTTACAAGCTGTATAACCGTCCAACTTACTTAATCTTTCTTAGTCTCAGATTCTTTATCTGTTAAAAAAAAAAAGATGACTGGGCATGGTGGCTCATGCCTATAATCCCAGCACTTTGGGAGGCTGAGGCGGGTGGATCACCTGAGGTCTGGAGTTCGAGACCAGCCTGACCAACAAGGTGAAATCCCATCTCTACTAGAAATACAAATTAGCCAGGCGTGTTGGCAGGCGCCTGTAATCCCAGCTATTTGGGAGACTGAGGCAGGAGAATTGCTTGAACCTGGTGGGGGGTGGAGGTAGCAGTCAGCCGAGATCGTGCCACTGCACTCCAGCCTGGGCAACAAGAGCAAAACTCCATCTAAAAAAAAAAAAAAAAAAGATATAATAGAGGGTAGCTGTTTGTGTAGAATAGTGTCTAGAAATAAGAAATGGTCAATAAAGCCATTATTATGCAGTTATTGAAGAATTAAGTTAACCACCAACAAATATTTATCAATTTTTCTATTCTAATATCTATTGAGAATCTAGTATATGCTACGCCCCCACGCCAAGCACTTTTACATGCATTATCTTATGTTATTCCTCACAACCTTGTGAGATAGTCTTCTCATTTTAGAACAAAGGAAATAGAGAGATTAAGTGGTTTGAACAAGCTTACATAGCTACTCAGTGGCAGAGGCAGTATTAACTCCATTTCTATTTTTAAAGCCATAATTTTCCCCCATAATTCCAGGCTGCTTCCTATTAACACTCACTCTGTATAAATAAACATAAGGAAGCCACATTCTCTGTCCTCTGGGGGCTCTGGTTTAGGTGATAAGACATATGTAAGAGTAAAATGAACACTAATTAAAAACCAGTTTTTTTGTGCTGCTTTGAAGTTTACAAAGCTTGTCCCAATATTTACAATACATTCAAGTTTTAAAAGATTATTATCCAGGATATATAAATAATTCATACAAGTCAGTAAGAAAAAGACAAACAATGGAAAAATCTACAGATTATGAACAGGCAATTGGAATGGCCAATAATCATATATAAAGATGTTTGACATTATGAGCTGTTGGGGAAATTCAAATGAGAACAGTAAGACACGATTTCCCTTTGTTGGCTAACAGTCCGCGATACCCAATGTTGAGGAGGATAAGGAAAGATGAGAACTATCATACCATGTTGGTGGGACTATAAGTTGGTAAAACAGTTTGGGGAGCAACTGGCAATACATAGTAGCAGTCAATATGAATACGCAACTAGGGCTTCCTCTATGAGGTAATGGCTTAGAGAAACTTTTGCATATGTGCCAAAGGAGATGTGCAATAATGTTCAGTGTTAGCATTGTATATAACAGTGAAATATTGGAAACAATCTAAAAGTACATTAATAGAGAAATAGATAAATAAATGGATCTTTTTTTAGAGAGAACATAAAATAACAAAAAAAATAGGAACTAAAAGAATAAATTAGAGCTACGTTTAGCATTATGATAAATCACTAAAACACTATTGAATAAAAAAGACCAAGTTGCAGAAAGGCACAGACAAGATATCATTTACGTGTATTTAAAAACATGCAGGCTGGCCAGGCCCAGTGGCTCAGGCCTGTAATCCCAGCAGTTTGGGAGGCCAAGGCAGGCAGATCACCTGAGGTCAGAAGTTCGAGACCAGCCTGATCAATATGGAGAAACCCGGTCTCTACTAAAATACAACAAAATTAGCCGAGCGTGGTGGTGCATGCCTGTAATCCTAGCTACTGAGAAGGCTGAGGCAGGAGACTGTCTTGAACCTGGGAGGTGGAGGTTGCAGTGAACCGAGATTGTGCCATTGCACTCCAGCCTGGGCAACAAGAGTGGAACTCTATCTCAAAAAATAAATATATAAATAAATAAATAAAAAATAAAAAAATAAAACCGTGCAGGCCGGGAGCAGTGGCTCAACGTCTGTAATCTCAGCACTTTGGGAAGCTGAGGCGAGCAGATAATGAGGTCAGGAGATTGATACCATCCTGGCTAACACGGTGAAACCTCATCTCTACTAAAAATAAAAATAAATAAATAAAATAATAAAAAAAATTATCCGGCATAGTGGCACATGCTTGTAGTCCCAGCTACTCGGAGAATCGCTTGAACCTGGGAGGCGGAGGTTGCATTGAGCTGAGATCGCGCCACTACACTCCAGCCTGGGCCGCAGAGCGAGACTCCGTCTTAAAAAAAAAAAAAAAAAAAATGCAAAACATATTTTCACTTATAAGTGGGAGCTGAACAATGAGAGCACATGGACGCAGGGAGGGGAATGACACATACTAGATAGAGCCTGTTGGGGGAGGGCAGGGAGGTGGGGGAGCATTAGGAAAATAGCTAAGGCATGACGGGCTCAATACCTAGGTAATGAGTTGGTAGGTGCAGCAAACCACCATGGCGCATGTTTACCTATGTAATCTGCACATCCTGCACATGTACCCTGGAACTTAAAATAATATTTAAAAAACATGCAAAACAATGCCACAAGTTTAAAATTAATTCTTTATGTATCATAAAGAGCTCGTAAGGAAGAATACGTGCTTCTAGATGGTAATAATTACTTCTAGGGAAGAGTTAGGGAAAGCTTGTCAAGGGAACTTCCATGGATCTTGAACTAAATGTTTTAATTAAAAAAAAATCTGAAGTAAGCATGGCAAAATATTAACATTGTTAGATCCAGGTGGTGCATTCAGTGCGTTTGTTATACTTATCTTTGAACTCTTCTGTGTGTGGGGGAATATTTTCTGTATGTACGGGATACACACATACAAACACCTCACTAACCCAGAGTGCCTGCCCCAAACCTTATCTAATTTGGTCCTCATTAAGGTCTTGGAAGCAGCAATGAAGGAGAAGACGTTAAACTCTTGAGTTTCAGTCTGTGCCTCTCCTGACACCTGCTTTTGTTTTGCTGATTGGGAATGCTGGTCAGGTGGAGTAGAGATGAACTGATTTTCATTAGAAAGGGTCTGCAGCTATGGTGAGGATGGGGTGGGGTCAGGGAAAATCGAGAGAGAATCAGGAGGGCAAAGGTGCCAAAGTTCTGAGAAAAGACTGAGGAAACCAAGATTTGGAGAAGGACAGTAATAAATCAAATGTCCTATAGGGATAGAGCTGGAATCTGCTCCTGGTTACGTAACCCCATATTTAAATCAAAGGCAAGTGTATGCTAGGGACAGGAGCATGGGCACGGAATTTGGACAGATCTTGGACAGATCACAGCTTTGCTTTTTAGTGTCTGTGTGGCCTCACACACCCCACCTAACTCTCTGAGCTTGGGTCACTATTACCTCTCTTAGAGTGTCACTGGGAGAACGAGTAACATAATATGTACAAAGGCTACATAGTGGGACTGTCGGCATTTCACTCCATAAAGAATAGTTATTACCACCAGCAGCAGCATCATTCCAATTTGTTTCAGCCATTTCTCAATAACTTGTTCTTTTACCCTCTTTCCTTCATTCCCCAGCCCAAACTGGGACAGTTTCCTATGGGTGAGAATTTGACTTATCTCTGTCCAAGAATTGGTCTCAGCATTCCAATAAAATCTACCAAACCCAGAGACAAGCAGAAAGATCACCTCCTTTTCTCTGGAGTCCTTCCTCCTATGAGCGCAGTCTGAGGTCTCATCAATTTTGGGATCAGCCAAAAATCATATATTACTACTCCTATCAACTAAAGCCCTTGAATCTTTTAATATGACTTAAAATTTGCCCACCCTATACAGTTGGATTTTCAACTCAAATGAAGAATCTTGATTAGAAAAAGGGGAAAAGACCGAGGTACTTAAAAATAACTTAGTACTATGGAGGAAGTAAAATTGCTCTTATCTGTGAGTATTTATAAGACAAGCATATTTTTGCTCCTTTTGGAGTTCTATGACATTAAAACTTGAAGATCATAGGCTGCTCTGCCTAGGGAGTAGCCATTCTTTTATTCTTTTACTTTCTTAATAATCTTGCTTTCACATAAACAAAACAAAACAAAACAAAACAAAACTTGAAGACCATAGAGTTAAACTGAATATTCCTCCTTTTCCTCCTTTTCCTAGTAGTAACTACTTCAAAGAACAACTTCCTTCTTTCCTACTTTTAATTTTATATTTATTATCATGATCTTATGGGTTCTTCTTTCTTCCTTATTCTTAAGTGTACTATGAATTATTATCACCATTATCTTTTTGACTTTCCAATTGATTTGACCAGTGCAAATTCCTTCAAACCAATTCCTATGTTCTTTTGAAATTTCGCCATCAATCTTTGAGTACCTCTTTGTTTTCTGACAAGATATTCTCGACTTACCTTATATTTTCTTTGCCCCAGAGCCAAAATCAGCTATTTCTCTAAGAAGCATGGTTCTTTTTAGTGGAGAATGGTATTTAGAAATCAAGATTTAGACATAATGTGTGCTCTCTGCTACTGGGGTGTCATTGCTTCTGGGCCCTTTCATTACAGAGCTAGAATAAATAAATGTATGTGTATGTATTTCTGTCTCTATCTTCATCTATTGGAGTCTCTGATGGTTAGTTTTATATGTCAGCTTGGATGGATCACAGTGCCCAAATATTTGGTTAAACATTATTCTGGATGTTACTGTGAGGATGTTTTTGGATGAGATTAACATTGAAATCTGTAAACTTTAAGTGAAGCGGGTTACCCTCCTTAATGTGAATGGGCCTCATCCAATCAGTTGAAGGCCTGAATAGAACAAAAGACTTATGTCCCCGAAGCAAGAGGGAACTCTTCAGCAGATGGCCTTCAATCTTAAACTGCAACATCGGCCCTTCTCTGGATCTCTATCCTGCTGGCCAACCCTGCAGATTTTGGACTTGGGAGCCTCCATAATCCTATACACCAATTCTTTGAATACATTTCTCTCTGTATATTTGTGTGTGTGTGTGCGTGTGAGTATACAAATCCTAATGGTTCTGTTTCTAATTAAGAATCCTGATTAATACAGAGTCTGATAACTCCAATTACAATACAATACTGTGTTCTTGCTCACCTTCCTCATTGATATTTACATCTCCCTTTTTTTACAGTGAGAATCATAGTTTCCAATTAAAGTCAATATAGTTACTCATTTTTTTGTCCTAGTCCAAATATATATAACAAGACAACTGTCTTAGAATCTTCAAAACTGTCAATATCACGAAAGAAAACAAGTAAAAAGGCAGGAGAAAAAGTTCTGTGCTAGATAAAACTAAGGAGATCTGGCAGCCAAATGCAATGTGTGATACTTGTTTGGATTCTGAACATTACTGGGGAACTTTGGACTGTATATTAAATAACATTTTATGAAATTAAATTTCTTGGGTCTGATAATGATATCATGAGGAAGAATATCATCGTAAGAGATGAGAGATTCATGTTGAATTATTTAACAATGCAGTGTCTTAATGTTGGCAAGTTATTCTTAAATGGTTCACAAAAACATATATATGTAAATAGATATAGATATAGATTGATTAATGAGGGAGAGAAAGACTGTGTGTGATGGGGGAACACGTGAAGACATGGTAAAATACTAACAGTTAAGTATATCTAAGTTTAGGAAAAATAGGAGTTACTTGGATTATCCTTTCAACTTTTCTGTTTGAAAGTTTTCAAAATAAAAAGATGGGGGAAATAGTAGCAAGTATTATATATCAAGTATTTACATACCCTCTAGCAGGTATTATATACCAAATGATAACTTTGTTTTAGGCATGTGTTAAATGCTTTATGAACATCATTAACTTGTTTCATCCCCGCTACAATCCTCTGAGGTAGGTAACATTTTCACCCTACTTCACATTTGAGGAATCTGAGGCTCAGGGAAGTGCAGAAACTTGCCTAAATTCACCCAGCTAGCAGGATAGGAAACTGAGGCCCAGAGAGAGGAGTGACCTGCCAAGGCCATCAACTAAATGTGACGACAGCAGGACCAGGACTACAACATCTGATTCTAACTCTGGGGCTCAATCCCTTGCATCATAAAGGTTTTTACTCTTTGTTTTCTTGCCCACTTTGGCTCCATTTGGAGAAAGGCTTCTGCTAGTTCTACTAGACTTATTCTGAAGAGAAAAGATTGTTGCCCTATTCCCCATGAAAAAAGATAAGCGTCCAGCTTCCTGTCCTCTGGCTTTTACCCAGACCTTTTAGACTCATTATTCTCAGCAATGCATGCTCTCTCTAGTTACTGGGTCACAACTTTATCAGATTCCAGAGATGTGAAAACCCAAGCAGGCGCAGAAGCTTCAGACTAAGGGCAAGCATTCGCATTCATTAACAGAGGGACAGTGATTCTTTGTCTGCCTCTAGCTATTTGCGTGCTATTCACTTTAAACGCAAGCATAGAGTTGGCCCAGTGCAGTCTTCTGCACACTGCGGGTTATGACCCATCAGTGGGTCTTGAAATCAGTTGAGATGGTGGCTGTCAGCATTTAAAAAATGATTTATAATCAAATTGGATAGAGTAGAAAATAACCGCACCCATGCTCATTATAAAGATAGGTATTGTTTCGTGAGTGCACAGACAGACACACATAGATGTCTATTCTGGGTGATGGTATAAAATTTATTTCTTCTGAGTCACAGTTAAAATGATTCTAAAGCCGCTGATCTAAGACGGGGGTGGCAAATGACTGTTTTTGTGAACAAAGTTGATTGAGACACAGCCATACCCACTTGTGTATGTATTATCTTTGGCAGCTTCTATAGGACAATGGCAGAGCTGAGTAGTTGTGACACACTGTAGTGCCTGCAAAACCCAAAGTATTTGTTACTTGGTCCTTTAAAGAAAAATGTGCTTGTCCCCTTATAGCCTAGGATATTAAAGCAAAAATTTTGACCAAATAAAGTCCCCATTGTATATAATCTCTGGAATTTCTATCTCTAGTATTTCTTCCCCAGTAACTAAGTTATATATTCACATATAGACTTATGTAAATGAATATATAATTACAGAAATATAGGTATAACAGCAATTACTGCTTAGGAAACTAGGAGTATTCAGATGCCATGTCCTTTTAGCACATAGCAAACAGGATGACCTTTCCATCCTAGGAAAATATTTTTATGTTTAACCTCATTGCACTCAACCAGACATTTCCTTGCACAGATTTTCAAATGAAATATTTCAATCCTGCATTCATCTTGGGGGCCACGTGTCTTATCCAAGTTAAATATTTCCAGAAAATAAATGTCTAGACACCGTCTCATATAAATTAAGCACCCGGTTTTAAAAAGATTCCTAGCAGACCTCCTTTCTGGTGTGTGGGTGAATATACTTTTACTCCTGTGAAAAATGCTGGGTAAAACCTGATGTGCCTAAGTCAGTGCACCTGCAGGTGACTCATGAGTGCTGCTCTGTCATTAGTGGACAATGCATGTGTGTGCTTGTGTGTGTGCATGTATGTGTGTGCCTGTGTGTGTGTGTGTGTGTGTGTGTGTATTAGGGAGGGGGAGGCCAGATGGAAAGACAAGACTCAGGGAGTATATTTCATGGAAGAGTCCCCTCTTCTTTGAGATTATCATTTATAAGATTCTTGGATGAAAGAGTACATGTATGTTGACATCTACTTCAGGGAGGCTCCAGATTTGTTGAATCCTCTCTTCAGAGAATAAGAAACATGTGAACAAAGTGCATGAAGATACATTTCTGTTGTAGCTCTTTGACTTTTTATTTTATTTGTGTTTGACGTTTTTCAAACTGATGGTTTTATTTAATTAATGTGAGCCATTTTTAGTGTTTTTGCTATTTATAATTTCTTTAATATATATTTCTGTATTACTGTGAAATAAATTACAGTATTTTTCATTAAAAGCGAACTCTTGTAATCCCAGCACTTTGGGAGGCCGAGGCAGGCGGATCACGAGGTCAGGAGATTGAGACCATCCTGGCTAACACGGTGAAACCCCGTCTCTACTAAAGACACAAAAAATTAGCCGGGCGTGGTGGCAGGTACCTATAGTCCCAGCTACTGGGGAGGCTGAGGCAGGAGAATGGCGTGAACCCGGGAGGCAGAGCTTGCAGTGAGCCGAGATCTTGCCACTGCACTCCAGCCTGGGCTGTAGAGCGAGACTCCGTCTCAAAAAAAAAAAAAAAAGTTAACTTTTGGCCAGGCATGATGATGCGTGCCTATTATCCCAGCTACATGGGACGCTGAGGCAGGAGATTTGCTTGAACCCAGGAGGCAGAGCTTGCAGTGAGCCGAGATCGCGCCACTGCATTCCAGCCCAGGTGACAGAGTGAGAGCCTGTCTCAAAAAAAAAAAAAAGAAAGAAGTGAACTCTTTAAGGAAAACCAAATATGTAAGGGAATGAACAAACATTTTTAGCTACTTTTATTATATTTATTACATATTTATATTTTACATACCTGCTATAAATATGGATATTCATATACAATTTATTTTTATAAATGTAAATATAAATTAATATTATAAATATTGAAATCATTTGTATATTATATAAATATATTAAATATAAAGCAATTATGACAATAAGTATATAAATAAAATAAATAAAAATATGTTATATTGTGTAAATTCTCACTATATTTTTTAGCTATGCTTATTAAGATAACGTAATTCCATATGAGGGAATTCATAGTAAAATACATTGAACCACCTGAAATTCTCAGGAGAGGTAATTTAAGAAGTAGTATTTTCCTTTTCCAGATTTTTGAAAAAGTCATGCAATCATGCACAGTATTCCAAGTGTCATACTTTTTTTTTTTTTTTTGAAATGGAGTCTCGTTCTGTTGCCCAGGCTGGAATGCAGTGGCATGATCTCAGCTCACTGCAACTTCTGCCTCCTGGGTTCAAGCAATTCTCCTGCCTTAGCCTCCCAAGTAACTGGGATTACAGGTGCGTGCCACCACACCCAGCTAATTTTTTGTATTTTTAGTAGATATGGAGTTTCACCATGTTGGCCAGGCTGGTCTTGAACTCCTGACCTCAGGTGACCCACTTGCCTTGGCCTCCCAAAGTTGGGATTACAGGCATGAGCTACCACACCTGGCCTCTGGCCTTTCTTAGCAAGCTCCAATGCAGTGGAACTTTCTGGCCTCAACTGTTATGAATTCTGAATGTGGGAGACTATGTTTTCCAAATATGTGCACAGTAATATCTCCTATCCCACATTTCCTTTCTACAAAATGGCCTTGGCAATTTCATTTGTGGGAGTCTAGTTTCCTTCTCTTGGCAATTTCATTTGTGGGGGTCTAGTTTCCTTCTCTTGGTAGTTTCACTTGTGGGGGTCTAGTTTCCTTCTCTTGGCAGTTTCATTTGTGGGGGTGTAGTTTCCTTCTCTTGAATCTAGTTTCCTTCTCTTGAATCTTTCCTTCTCTTGAATCATGTGACCAATGTAGAAGTAATTCTATGGGATTTTAGAGACCAGGTCATAAAGAGCAATACAGCTTCCATCTACATCTGTTGGGATGGTAACTCTGGGGACCCAGCTGCCATGCTGTGAGGAAGCATAGGCAGCCACATGGAGTGGCTTTTCGTAGGTGTTCTAATTGACAGCCCTAGCTGAGATTCTCACTAACAAGTAGCATCAACTCCAGACGTGAGTGTAATGCAGCCTTCGTAGGATTCCTGCTCCTACCATCAAATTACCCCAGCCCGAGTCTCCAAGCTGAGGCCTGAGACACTGGAACAGAGACAAACTGTACCTGCTATGCCCTTTTCCAATTCCTGACCTAGGTCTGTGAGCACAATAAGATGGTTGCTGTTTTACACTATCACATTTTGGGTAGTTTATTTCATAGAAGTAGACAGCTGAAACAGGTACTTAGTGTTTTTATTTTCAGCTGTGGGCACTGCTGGTATCTTCAGGCACAGGAGGATGGTACTCAAGTTCTAGTACCATTGAGTTAAACAAGTCAACCTAATGGAATCCCAGAGACATGTCCTTAACCACCAAGATAAAAACGCAGGCTAGATCATTTAAACAGCCAAGCTGGGTGAAAAAGAGGCAGATGATTCCACTCCTGTGTGGGCCTCACTGATAGACAACCAGTGAGCCAGCCTCTAATGTGCCTGCACTGTCTACCCACTGGCCTTCATGAAGGCTTTGAGAATGTGACCCCTCTTCTATATGACCCCTTCACAAAGCTGAAGACAGGCATCATCTTCTTATGTCCAGTATTAGGTTGTTCTTGCATTGCTATAAAGAAACACCTGAGCCTGGTGGGGCGCCATGGCTCACGCCTGTAATCCCAGTACTTTGGGAGGCTGAGGCAGGTGGATCATGAGGTCGGGAGATCGAGACCATCCTGGCTAACACGGTGAAACCCCATCTCTATTAAAAATACAAAAAATTAGCTGGGCGTGGTGGCACGCGCCTGTAGTCCCAGCTACTCGGGAGGCTGAGGCAGGAGAATCACTTGAACTCGGGAGGTGGAGGTTGCAGTGAGCCAAGATTGTGCCACTGCACTCTAGCCTGGGTGACAGAGTGAGACTCTGTCTGAAAAAAAAATAAATAAAAATACCTGAGCCTGAATAATTTATAAGAAAAGAGGTTTAATTGGTTCATGGCTCTGTACAGGCTATACAGGAAGCATGGTAGCATCTGCTTCTGGGGAGGCCTCAGGGAGCCTTTACTTATGGCAGAAGGCAAAGTGGCAGCAGGCATATCACATGGTCAGAGCAGGAGGAGAGAGCGACAGGGGAGGTGCCACACACTTCTAAATGACCAGATCTCACGTGAACTCCCTCATTATTGTGAAGACAGTATCAAGGAGGATAGTTCTCTACCACTCATAAGAAATCTACCTCTTACCAGGCCCCACCCCCAACATTGGGGATTATATTTCAACATGCGATTTGGGCAAGATCACACATCCAAACTACATCATGATCAAACCATGCTATTTTACTTGCCAGTCATTGAGAATAGTCTGCAAAGGCCCCAATCAAAGGATCTGTTCAAGCTATTTCTGCCCATGCCTTAATGCCTGCACACAAGTGCAGCCTTCCCTATTAATCCCCTGTGCAGTTTATAGCACAGAGATTAATAACATAGCCATGGGAGATATTCTACCTGATTCAAATATTTACTCAGCAGCTTAATTGATCATGAGTACATTACTTAAAATATCTAAGCTTCAAGTTTCTTATGTATAAAATGGAGATGATGACAATAGTATCTATTTCATGGCAATATTGTGAGAATTTAACAATGAATTAATTTGTAAAAACATTCAAAATAGGATCTGGCTCATAGGAAGCACTATAGTAAATAAATAACATAAGATATGCATTTATATATAATATATAGAATAGGCATATATAGTTATAAATACCTATACAACTATACATGAGATATATATATATAATATATGCTTATATATGGTAAATATAAAGTGTGTGTGTGTTTATATATTTTGTTTTTCTTAAAGCCCTTGCTACCCTCAATATTAATTGTATCATAGCCATGTGGTTATACATATTCTTTACCTACCTTGAAAATTCTTTGATATGAGTAAAGCAGGTCTTAGTCATGGTTGTTTTAACTTGGAACCAGTGAAATACTCTGCCTCTTCTCTCACCTCTGTGACTGCAGAATCCAGCACAGGCTTGTCCACTGTAAGAACTCTATAAATATTGCTCGAACTAATGAATGGCTAAGAGATCCATCTGGGATGTGTCAGAGGATGGGCAGCCTAATGCTATGATGTTGAAAAATCAATCCCTTCTTCCATGAGCTCTCTGAACATGCATCGTCTCAAGTGGCAGAAGGTCTCAGACAAGCCCCAGTGATCTGGCTCGTCAGCCTCCAGGAGGGAGCCAATGTCAGAGAAATTTGAGGCAGTCATTAAACGTGAAGGGAGGGCTAAAGCAACAAGAGCTTCTCCTGTGCTGTGACATCATCTTCTATCCATGTATATGGGTGAAAACGGTTTACCAGTGGTCCTGGGAATTTTAAAAAAAACACCTCAACTTCTCCATACATTTAAGAATATTAACGGCCCCAGGAAATGACTTGGGTGCTGAGGTCATTTCCTAGATGGGTTTGCAAATTTCATTTGTCGTCAATTTCAAGGCAAGTGCAAAGAAACTGGAAACTGGATGTGAATAGTTCTGGGAAGTAGGGGGACATGGACACCATGCATATACCACCCAGGGTCCAAGGAGGAACTTTTGAAACATAACATCACAGGCGCGGGACCAGGTCAGGCTTCAGTGATAAGGCACTTGCAAGTGGAAAATGAAAAGAGAAAATCTCTCCCAAGTGAAGTGGAGACCAGCTGCTGTGGCGTGTGGTCCTGTAATAGATTCACATTCCTTTAAATATTTTTAAATACACACTCTCTGCCAGACCATTCTGAGGACACAGAGATCAATACAATCTTTATCCTCAAGAAACTCACTCTTGCGAGACACCAGCATACAAGCAAATAATCACCAAACATGTTCTAAGTGTGATGAGAGAGGGAAGCAGAGGTGCTGAGGAAGCACAAAGGAGAAGCTGGATCAAATCTGCAAGCATGAACAGTGACTGCCAGTGTGGAAGAGGGGGCTTTGCTCATGATATCCCACACATTTGCCAGGGTGATTTTTTAAAACTGCAAATGTGGCCATGTTATTTCCTTCTTACAATGGTTTTTAAAATAACAATTTCTATGCACTAAATGTTTGTGTCTCCCCATAATTTATATTGAAGCCGTAAACCCTAAAGTGGCGGTATTTGGAGGTGGAGCCCATGGTAGGCATGTAGGATGAGGCCAAGAGGGTGGATCCCCTGTGATGGGATTAGTGTCCTTATAAGAAAAGACACCACAGATCTTGCACTGTCTCTCTCTCACTCTCTGTCTTTGTCTCTGTCTCCTCACCATCTGAGGACACAGTGAGAGGGTGGCTGTCTATAAAGCGAGAGAAGGCCTGCACCAGAACCCAACCATGTAGGCATTCCCTCTCAAACTTCCAGGCTCCAGAACTGTGTGAATTAAATTTCTGTGGTTTTAAGTCTATGGTATTTGTTATAGCAGCCCAAGCTGACCAAGACAATCATTTAAAGTAAGAATTGCTATCTCGAGTTTTCCCCTCCTTCCGGATTGAACCCATGTAAATCTTACATGTATTGATTGATGTATTATGTCTCCCTAAAATGTGTAAAAGCAAGCTGTACCCCGACAACCTCGAGCACATGTTGTCAGGACCTGCTGAGGCTGTGTCACGGGCTTGTCCTTAACAATGGCAAAATAAACTTACTAAATTGACTGAGATCTGTTTCAAATATTTGGAGTTCACAAGGTGTATCAGTTTTCTTTACAAACCATTCAACATTCTTCGCAGTGCACCTCTGGCCATTGCTCTCCTGTTTCCTTTTCTGCCACTTCGCCACGTGAACCTTGCCCCACAGGCATGTTCAACTGCTTGTACTTTCCCTGAAGAAGGCTGCATGCTTCGGCATCTGCTGTTCTGTCTGCTCTCCTGGTGGCTTTCTGCACCTTGTCAGCTAGATCTGTTGCTAGTCATCCTCCAAATCTCAGTGGACTGGAGTTTCCTCTGGGAAGCTTTCCCTGCTCTCCAGGACAGAATTCACAACCCTGCCCTCTGGGCCTTTGCTTATGCCACTCTAGTGCCCTGAAATGCTCTCCTTCTGGTTGTCATCAACTTCTCTTTCAAAACTCATCTCCTGAATTATCCCAGGTAGGAAGTTTTTGCTGACTCGTCTGAGAGAACCAGCCATGACTTCCTTGATGTTCCCACTCAATAGACTTCCCTTATTCCACTTGTGACATGGAGCTCTGAGCTCCTTGAAGGCAGATGCTGTGATTCTGTCTCCAAATCCTCAGCCCTTAGTACATGTTTGGGAAATAAATGGATAGATGCATTTATCACATCACATTGTAATTAGCCTGCTTGTGTAACCTTGTATACCACTGTGTAACGTGAGCCCCTGAGGGCATGGATTTGTTCCTCTAATTTATTCTATCTTTTCTTTTTCTGTGTTTTCTCTCTCCAGCACTGCTATCCACCCAGACTAGCTAAAAGGCAATGTTTGTTAGATGGGTGAGTCAAGGCTCAGGCAACTCATCCGGCTGCATTTGTGTTATTTTTAAACCTTACACTAAATGAAGTGACCCAATTAAGAGTCCATGCTGAATTCAAAAGAACACCTTACAAGAAGCCCTACGCTCTGACCTGTATACCTTTATATCCAGAATCTTTACTGTGACCTTGGTCAGTCACTTATTCACTTTGAATGTGTTTTCTTGGAATGACTTGTCAGCTAGACTAATAATTTCTAACACACGGGGTGGTTTTGAAGATGAAACAAGACAGTATACACAAAATGCTTGGTACTTGAAGGTGTTCAATGTTCATTTCCTTTTACTTGGTTAATGTCATAATATGGCTTCTATTCGATTAATTCCTTAAAAGCAAAATTCTGTAGGTCTTTGAGAATTATAGACACAGTCTGGGTTATGTCCCCCAGTCAGCTGAATGTTAAATGGTGCCCTTGAAACCTGACACTAGACTTTGCCAGGAAGATATTAACCTACTCCCAACTCATGCTATTTTGGGATTTGATGGCTTTGGAAAGAAGATAACAGCTGACTTTTATGCAGATAGAGGATAGCTGTGTTCTGAAAGAAGGTGCCAAAACCTCAACTAATGCCACTTGGAAAGAACTCCACACACTCTGAAGTTGGGCATTCAAAGGCTATTCTTTGTATGCCAACTTAAGAGTATATTCAGGAAGTTGCAAAAAAAAAAAAAAAATCGAATCTAGTAGTAGTGGACTCCAAGGGAACTGGAAAATTCTTTAGCCCTGCTGCTTGTATGTGTTCAGCTGCCATGAAGATGGAAATAAGGGTATATTTGTTAGAATAGTCTAGGTTATGTTGTAGTTACAAATAACTTCAAATTTCCAGTGACTTGAAACAGCAAACATTTTATTTTATTTATGCTTCATGTTGCTTATGTGCAAGCAGGGTTCTGCTCCATGTTGTTCTCACTCAGGAGTTGAGGCTGACAGAGGCTCCACCAGATGTAAAGCCCTATTCATTGTGGCTGGGGGTATAGGCCATGGTGAAGCACACACTGAGTCTTACAACTTCTGCTTGATAGTGACATCTATCCTATTAACACAGGTTTCATTGTCCAAGCCGGTCCAGGGTGATGTCTTGGTTCCTCATTTTGATGATGGGGTAAAGCTGATATAATCCACCAAAAAAGATATGCTCAGTTTGGGACATGTTGTATTTGCTCTGCCTAAAGACAAACAGGAACAGATATCAAATAGGCAGTTGAATATATGGATGTGGAACTTAGGCGAAAGATATGAGCTTGAGATAAACATTTGGTGGTCATCAGCTCAGAAGTGGTAGACGGAGCTAAGGGAGAATGGAGAGAGGAAAAAATAAATAAGAAAAGTATGACAGTGTCATGTATTGGTAAGGATGTCAATAATGCAATGATGATGAAGTACAAATTGATACAACTGTTTTGAAAAACAATTTTCAATTAACTATTAAAGACGTGCAAACCCTCTCACCCAGCAATACCAGTTCTGGATATATAGCCCAGAAAATTTCAGAGAAGATATAGAAAAGACATTTATAGCAGCAAAAAAAAAAAAAAAAAAAAAAAAAAAAAATTGGAAACAACCCAAATATTCATCAACAATAGAAAAGCTAAAGAAATGTGAAGTATTCGTACAGTGGAATAGTCCAGCAACAAAAAATTGTAAGGCAGAATTGCAGAAACAACATGGATGAACCTTACGAACATAATGTTAAGTGGAAAAATAAAGTTGCAGAAGAGAATATCCAGGATGATTCTTTTTATATAAAGTTCAAAAGCTTGCAAAACTAAACACATGTGGTAAAACTTACAAGTGAGGAACTGATAAACACAAAAATCACGATAGTGGTTGTTTCTGTTGGGAAAGGGTTGGGGATAGGATCCCAATAGTACACAGGAGGTTTCAAAGACGAGTGTAATATTCTATTTCTTCAAAAGGGTGGTAGGAACAGGGGTGTAAGTTGTACATGTTTCCTTTATATCCTACGTGTATTTCATAAATGCTATTTTGCTTCTACTTGATACTTGTTACTACTTTACTTTTTAAAGTAGCAATCTAAAATGTAAAAACAAGCAGACAAAAAACAAAATAAACGAGGATTAAACCCTCAGGCATATACATTTTAAATGGTAACCAGAGGACAAGGAACCTTTAAAGGGGACTCACCCAATGGGCAGAGAGACAGCCAGGAGGGAAGAATGTCTTGGAAATTAGAAGAAAGGTAATCATCATGGCTATCATTGATGAAGCATCCTCCGTGTGCTAGACACTTGGCTAAGCACATTATAAATATATTTCACTTAATCTTTCAACAATCCTATGACATAGATATTATTATGTTCTCTTAACATATGAGGAAAATGAGAAACAAGAAAGTAATGAGTCCAAGGTCTTATATCTGTTTAAGTGTCAAACTTGCATTGGAACAAGGTCTCTGACTAAAAGTCTATACTGTTAACCACAATGTTATGTCCGAGGGAATGAGGATTTTGAGGAGGAAGGGGTCAGAAACATCAAATGTTGCAGAGAAACCAAAATAAAATGGAGCAGAAATGCTTGCACTGGATTTGAAAGTGAGGAGATTATTGGTTTCTGTCCACAGGATCAGCAGTGATCATGGAGTGGTGTTAGTGAAGTTCAAATTGTATTAGATCAAAGCATGAATTGAAAGCGAGAAAGTAAAAATAAATCGTATCGAATATTCCTCAAAGGAGAAAAATTGCCCTAAGCAAAGGTCATCTTAAGTTGATGATACTAAAAATTTGGGTAAGAAGGAAACTTATAAGTGGTTTGCAGAATCAGGGACCTGATTTGAGTCAGGAAAGCGAGGGATGGGAATATGTGAGCAAGAGGGCCAGAGAGTAAAAGACCAGGGTAGACAGAGTGTTTTCACTGTTAACCCTGATGAGGTGAGGTAGCAAGACATGAACTTAACCTGCTCATAAACAGTAAACAACAGGATAAATTATGTGAAGGAACTGATTTCCAACATTGGACAATAGGTAGTGCAGGGCTATGATCCTTGAAAAGAAGTAAACAAATAAGGTGAACCCTAAAGCAGCTCCAGTTTTCTGCCTGCAGGTAACTTCTAAACTGTGAACTTAGGGAGAACCTGAAAGGAGCCTGGAGACCCCACTTGAGGGCCATATAAGAGTTGAGGAAATTGGGGTATTCCAAGTTTCCATGGCAGAGCTATAGAAAGAATGGATCAAGGTAAAAAAGGATCCCCAGAAATCTGCATAGGGTCCTCTTAAATCTTTGCAGAGTAAAAACTCACATTTGTATAGAGTGAGGTGGCACAAAGTCAGACAAAGAATGACCAGGAGTTGTAATCAGAACAATTCCCAGAGGTCACAGAAGGCAGAGGAACATTCAAGCTTCCACCAGTCAAATTGCAAAAGCCTTGGTGATCTTCTGGGACATTCAGTGAAAACTCCCAGAGAAATCATACCATAGTCAAAGGCTGAACAACCTCTGCAATAAAGCCTGTTCTGGAACTGCATCAGAAAATCTTACAAACAGGTCTCTAAGGAATCAAACTGATCCACAAATAATTTAACTGCTTGTCAAAATAAAGCACAACACTCTTTCAAGGAAAACAGAAAACTCCAGAACCTCATTGACATAATAGTCAAAATGTCTAGAATCTAGTAAAATATTTACAAGACGTAACAAGAAAGAAGAAAATATGACTTTCAGCTGGCAGAAAAAAAATCAAACAAATGAACACTAATCCGTTAGTAGAAACAGACCGAGAAATAACAGAGACAATTATGAGCTATTAGAGAAGGACGTTAAAATAGCTATTATAAGGGCCAGGCACGGTGGCTCATGCCTGTAATCCCAGCTCTTTGGGAGGCTGAGGCTGGCGGATCACCTGAGGTCAGCGTGATCACCTCAGGTCAGCCTGAGGTCAGGAGTTCAAGACCAGCTTGGCCAATGTGGCAAAACCCCCGTTTCTACTGAAAATACAAAAATTAGCCGGGTGTGGTGGCAGGCACCTGTGTTCCCAGCTACTTGGTAGGCTGAGGCACGAGAATCTCTTGAACCTGGAAGGAAGAGTTTCAGTGAGCCAAGATCGTGCCACTGCACTCCAGCCTGGGTGACAACATGAGACCTGCTCTTGATTAAAAAAAGCTATTGTATCTATGTACAGGTATTAAAAGGCAAACATGAAGTTAAGCAGAGAAAGAGAAGATATAAAATAAGACCCAAATGAAATTTCTAAAAGTTAGAAAAAAAATCCCAACATCTAAAATGTAAATTTTAGTTAACAAGATTAATAGCAGATTAAATATTAGACAAAAAAGATGTGAACTTGGAAAGAAGTGAACTTGAAGACATAGCAATAGAATTTAAGTTGAAACAGAGAGAGAGAGAGAAAAATTCTCTGAGGAACAAAAACCAGAGTGTTAACAAATTGTGGAATAGTATCAAGTAGGCTAATAAATATGTAATTGTAGTACTGGAAAATAAAAGGTGGGGGGAGGGACAAAAAACATGACGAATAATGGTCAACATTTTCCAAATTTGATGAAAACTCTAAATGTTCAAGTTCAAGAACATCAAAGAACCCCAGCGCATGAGCACACACACACACATACTCACACACACAATCACACCAAGGTATATAATAATCAAATTGCTCAAAACCAGAGATAAAAAAAAATCTTAAAAGCACTGACATGCAAAGGATTCTATGTATGTGGGAACAGAGATTAAAATTGCAGCATACTTCTTTTTAATACCAAAATATAGTGCTATGTATTTTTAAGTGTTAAACAACATTTTTTTAAGTGCTAAAAGAGAAAAAGTAAACCTAGAATTCTATGTTAAAAGTGAAAATATATTTCTCTTTTTTTTTTTTTTTGAAAGAGAGTCTCACTCTGTCACTCAGGCTGGAGTGTTGTGGCACAGTCTCGGCTCACTGTAACCTCTGTCTCCTGGGTTCAAGTGATTCTCCTGCTTCAGCCTCTCGAGTAGCTGGTATTATAGGCGTATGCCACCATGCCTGGCTAACTTTTGTATTTTAGTAGGGACAGGATTTCACCAGGTTGGCCAGGCTGGTCTCGAACTCCTGACTTCAAGTGATCTGCTTGCCTCGGCCCCCCCAAAGTGCTGGGATTACAGGCTTGATCCACCCTGCCCTTCCCTGAAAATATCTTTCAAAAATCAAGGTAAAATTTTAAAAATTTTCAAAAACCAAAAGCTGAGAGAATTTATTAGCAGTAGACCTGCACTAAAAAAGTCCGAGGAAGTTCTTCAGGGAAAAAAAGTATCAGGTCGGGGGTAGCATAGATCTACACAATGAAATGAAGGATACCAGAAATAGTAAATATATAATATATATTAAATACATTTTTTCTTATTTTAGAAATAGGGAAATCGAATATGAAAAACAACATGCATGACAATAGTATCATAATGGGCTAAGGGTGGGGGATGAAACTAAAAGTTTAAATGGTCTTTACATTATATACTAGGTGGTATATTACTTGTATGTAGACTATACTATGTTCAAGAAGCATATTGGAAACCCTAGTTAAAATATTGAAAGTTAAAGAGGTTTAGCTAAGAAGCTAATATTGAATATAAAATAGAATAAAAATCCCCAAATTATTCAAGGAAAATAGGGAAAAATAGACACAGAAACAGAGAAGAAAAGTAGAAAATAAATAGCAAGATGGTAGATTTAAACCCAATGATATCAACATATGTAAATAGTATAAATGCTATAGTTAAGAGGCAGGGATTGCCATACTGGACAAAAAAGCAAGACACAACTATATGCTGTTCACAGAAATCCACTTAAATATTCAGACACAGATACTTAAAGAATAGATGAAGATATACCATGCAAACACTAAGCATAAGTAAGCTGGAGTGGCTATTTAATGTAACATGAAGAAGACTCCAAAACCAGTACTATTCCTGGAGAAAAGAGGCATGTTATGGACTACACGTTTGTGTCTGCCCCAAATTCATATGTTGAAAACTAATCCCCATGTAATGGTATTTGGAGGTGAGGCCTTTAGGAAATAATTAGGTCATGACAGTGGGACCCTCATGATCAGTGCCCTTATAAGAAGAGCCTGGAGAGCTAACTCCTCTCCTTTTACCATGTTAGTATACAGTGGAAAGTCGGCAGTTTGTTACTTGAAAGAGAGACTTCCTTCACAGAACCTACTGTGCTGGCATTCTGACCTCAGATTTTTAGCCTTCAGAAGGGAGATAATTAAGTTTCTTTTCTTTATAAGCCACTCAGTCTACAGCCCTTTGTTGTAGCAACTTGAACTGACTAAGACAGGGAATATATGAAAAATTTGCAGCTATGTAAAAGTGTAAGACAACGCTTTCCAACCAAGATTGGGAATGAACCGTGAATACCCAGTCTTACCACTTCTATTCAACCTTGGATTGGAGTTCCTGTACAGTGCAATCACATAAGGAAAAGAAAAGAAATAAGAGGCATACAGATTGTATAGTAAAAGGTAAAGTGTCTTTATTCATACAGTATACGATTGTCTATGTAGAAAATCATAAAGAATTTACAGAACTAAAAGGTAAATGTATCAAGAATAACAGATCAATATAAGAAAGTTATGTATTTCTATATGCTAGCAATGAATTACTGGAAACAGATTATGAAAAAGGAAATCCATTCACAACTGCATTCAGAAAAGATGAAATACTTATGGAGAAATTTAGCAAAATATGCAGACCTGGACAATAAAAAAATATATTACTGAGAAAAATCAAAGAAGACATAAATAAATAGGGACTTACATCAAGTTTATGGAATGGAAAATCCAATATTGTTAAGATATTTATGTTTCCCCAAATTGATCTATGGATTTAGCACGATCAATCACCTAGCAGGCTTTTTACCAAGATTGACAAGCTGATTTTAAGGTACCTATAGAAATGCAAAGGACTTAGAATAGACTCATATTTTTTATAAAGGTGAGCAAAGCTGGAACATGTTACTCAATTACATATATATTTTTTCTAGATTCATGGGGTACATATGCAGGTTTGTACATGGGCATATTGTGTGATGCTGAGGCAAGTAGTAAACATGGTACCTGATAGGTAGTTTTTCAACCCTTGCCCTCCTCCTTTTCTCCCCCTTTTTGGAATCTCCCACAGTTAGTGTTCCCATATTTGTGTCCTTGTATACCCAATGTTTAGCTCCTACTTGTAAGTGAGAATATGTGGTATTTAGTTTTCTGTTTCTTCATTAATTTGCTTAGGATAATGACCTCCAGCTCCATTCACATTGCTGCAAAAGACATTTTATTCTTTTTTTATGGCTGCATAATATTTCATAGTATATATATACCACATTTAAAAAAATTCAAATCACTGTTGATGAATACCTGGGTTGATTTCATGTCTTTACTATTATGAATAGTGTTGCCTGTAATAAACATATGAAAGGAGGCACCTTTTTGGTAGACAATTTATTTTCCTTTGTGTATATACCCAATAATGGGATTACTGGGTTGAATGGTAGTTCTATTTTTTTTTTTTTTTCCCCAGACGGAGTCTCACTCTGTAGTCCAGGCTTTAGTGCAGTGGTATGATCTCAGCTCACTGCAAGCTCCGCCTCCCAGGGTTCATGCCTTTCTCCTGCCTCAGCCTTCCAAGTAGCTGGGACTACAGGCGCCCGCCACCACGCCCAGCTAATTTTTTGTATTTTTAATAGAGACAGGGTTTCACCGTGTTAGCCCGGATGGTCTCAATCTCCTGACCTCGTGATCCTCCCGCCTCGGCCTCCCAAAGTGCTGGGATTACAGGCGTGAACCACTGCGCCCAGCTGGTAGTAGTTCTATTTTTATTTCCTTGAGAAATCTCGAAACTGCCTTCCACAGCGGCTGTACTAATTTACATTCCCACCAACAGTGTATAAACTTTTTCTTTCCTCTTCAACCTCACCAACATAACAATGGCTTTTTAATAACAGCCATTCTGTCTGGTGTGAGATGGTATCTCATTGTGGTTTTAATTTGCATCTTTCTGATGATCAGTTACGCTGAACATTTTTTCATGTGTTTTCTGGCCACTTGTATGTCTTCTTTTGAGAAGTGTCTGTTCACTTTGTCCCCTTTTTAATGGTGTTATTTGTTTTTTTCTTGTTGATTTAAGTTCCCTATAGATTCCGGATAGTAGACCTTTGTCAGATGCATAGTTTGCGAATATTTTCTCCCATTCTGTAGGCTGTCTGTTTACTCCGTTGATAGTTTCTTTGGCTGTGCAGAAGCTCTCTCATTTAATTAGATTCCAGTTGTGAATTTTTGTTTTTGTTGCAATTGATTTTGAGGACTTAGTCATGAATTTCTTGGCCTAGGCCAATGTCTAGAAGAGTATTTCCTATGTTTTCCTCTAGGATTTTTATAATTTGAAGTCTTACATTTAAGCCTTTAATCCAGCTTGAGTTAATTTTTGGATATAGTAAGAGGTGGGGTTGGGGAGGTCCAGTTTAATTCTTGTGTATATTGTTAGCCATTTTTCCCAGGACTATTTATTTAATGGGATATCCTTTCCCTACTGTTTATTTTTGTTGACTTTGCTGAAGATCAGTTGGTTGTAAGTGTGCAGCTGTATTTCAGGAGTCTATGCTGTTCCATTTGTCTATGTGTCTTTTTTTTTCTTTTTTTTTTTTTTTTTTTAACCAGTACCATGCTGTTTTGGTCACTGTAGTCTTGTAGTACAGTTTGAGTCAGATAATGTGATGCTTGTGGTTTTATTATTTTTGCTTAGGATTGATTTAGCTCTTCAGGCTCTTTTTTGATTCCATATACATTTTGGAATAGTTTTCTTCTAGTTCTGTGAAAAATGATGAAAATTTGATAAAATAGCATAAATCTGTAGATTGCTTTGGGCAGTATAAACATCTTAATGATATTAATTCCTCCAATCTATGAGCATGGAATGCTTTTTTATTTGTTTGTGTCATCTATGATTTCTTTAAGCAGGGTTTTTTAGTTCCCCTTTTAGAGATCTTTCACCTCCTTGGTTAGATGTATTACTAAATATTGTATTTTACCTTTGTGTGACTATGGCTAATGGCATTGTGGTTTTGATTTGACTCTTAGCTTGAATGTTATTGGTGTATAGAAATGCTACCAATTTTTGCATATTAATTTTGTATCCCAAGTGTTTGGTGAAGTTGTTTATCAGGTGTAGGAGTCTTGGCAGAATCTTTAGGGTTTTCTAGGTATATAATCATATTGTTAAATGAAAAGATAATTTGATGTCCTCTTTTCCTATTTGGATGTCTTTTATTTATTTCTCTTGCCTGATTCCTCTAGCTAGGACTTGCAGTACTATGTTGAATAGGAGTGCTGAGACTAGACATCCTTGTCTTGCTCCTCTTAGGGGGAATGCGTCCAACTTTTGCCAATTTGGTATGATGTTGGCTGTGGGTTTGTCATAGATGGCTTTCATTATTTTGAGCTATGTTCCTTTGATGCCTAGTTTACTGAGGGTTTTTTTTTTTTATCATAAAAGGATGTTGTATTTTATCAAATGCTTTTCTTCTGTACCAGTGGAGATTATCATATATATGGCTTTTGTTATTAATTATTTTTAAGTGGTAAATCACATGTATTGATTTGTGTATGTTGAACCACCCTTGCATCCCAGAAATAAAGCCCACTTGATCATGGGGAATCAACTTTTTTATGTGCTTCTGGATTTGATTTGCCAGTATTTTGTTGAGGATTTTTGCATCTATCTTCATGCAGGATATTGGCCTGTAGTTTTCTTTTGTTGTGTCTTTGCCAGGTTTTGGTATCAGTATGATACTGGTTTTGTAGAATGAATTAGGGAGGAGCCCTTCCTCCTTGATTTATTGGAATAGTTTCAGTAGAACTGATATGAGCTCTTCTTTATATGTCTGACAGAATTCAGCTGTGAATCCATCTGGTCCAGGGTTTTTTGGACAGTAGCATTTTTTTTTTTTTTTAAATTATGGTGAAGACTCAATTTCATTACTTGTTATTGGTATGTTCAGGATTTCTGTTTCTTCCTATTTTAAACTGGGGAGATCCTTTGTTTCCAGGAACTTATCCATTTTCTCTAGATTTTCTACTTGTATGCATTGAAATGTTCATACTAGTCTCTTTCAAAATCCCAACTTTTCATTTTATTGATTCTTTATACAGTATTTGGGGTCTCAGTTTCATTTAGTTCTGCTCTGATTTTAGTTATTTCTTTTCTTCTGCTAGCTTTGGGATTAGTTTGCTCTTATTTTTCTAGTTCCTTTAGGTATGAAGTTAAGTTGTTAATTTGAAATCTTTCTATTTTTTTGATGTATACATTTAGCAATATAGACTCTCCTCTTAACATTGCTTTTTCTACATCCCAGCAGTTTTGATAAATGATGTCTCTGTTTTTGTTTGCTTCAAATGAGTTTTTTATTTCTGCCTTAATTTTATTGTTTTACCCAAAAGCCATTCAGGAGAAGTTGTTTAGTTTCCATGTATTTTTGTGGGTTTGAGGGTTCCCCTTGGTATTGATTTCTATTTTTACTCCACCATGGTCCAAGAAATACTTGGTATTTTAAAAAATTTATTGAAACTTGCTTTATGACCAAACATGTGGCCAGTGTTGGAGTGTGTTCTATGTGTAGATAAGAAGAATGTATATTCTGTGGTTGTTCAGTGGAATATTCTGTATTCTAGTAGGTCTAATTGGTCAAGTGTCAAATTTAAGTCTAGAATTTGTTTTTTAGTTTTCTGCCTTGATGATCCAATATTGTCAGTGGGGTGTTGAAGCTCCCTACTCTTATTATGTGACTGCCAAAGTCTTTTCTTAGGTCTAGAAGTAATTGTTTTATATGTATGGGTGCTTTAATGTTGTGTGTTTATATATTTAGGATAGGTAAGTCTTCTTGTTGAATTAAACCCTTTGTTATTATTTAATAATAAAAAATAAAATTATTTGTCTTTTTTACTGTTGTTCATTTAAAGTTCATTTTATCTGATACAAGAAGAGTGACCCCTGCTTTATTTTTGTTTTCTATTTGTATGATAGATCTTTCTCCATCCCTTTACTTTGAGCTCACAGTTGTTGTTATGTGTGAGATGGGTCTCTTGAAGACAGAAGAAGAATGGATCTTTTTTTTTTTTTTTAAGCTAATAGTCCACTCTGTGTCTTTTAAGTGGAATGTTTAGGCCATTTATGTTGAAGTTTAATATTGCTATGTGAGGTTTTGTATTGTTTTTAGCTAGCTGCTTTGTAGTCTTGATTCTGTAGTTGCTTTATAGGATCTGTGGGTTGTACACTTGCATATGCTTTTATGGTAGAAAGTATTGTTCTTTTGTTTTCATGTTTAGAACTCCCTTAAGCATCTCTTGTAGGGCCAGTCTGATGGTGATGAATTCCCTTAGTGATTGCTTGTCTGAGAAACACTATTTTTCCTTAGTTTATGAAGCTTAGTTTGGTGAGATATGAAATTCTTGGCTGCCATCTCTTTTCTTTAAGAAAGCTAAAATGGGCCCTCAATTCCTTCTGGCTTGTAAGATCTCTGGTGAGAAGTCTGCTGTTAGTCTGATGGGTTTCTTTTTATATGTAATGTGACACTTTTTTTCTAGTTGCCTTTAAGATTTCTTCTTTCATGTTGTCCTTGGATAGTCTGATAACTATGTACCCTCAGGATGGTCATACTGTATAGTATCTCATAGGAGTTCTTCAGATTTCTTGTATCTGCATGTCAACCTCTTTAGCAAGGTAGGAGAAATTTTCCTAAATTATGTCTTTGAATATGTCTTCCAAGTTACGTACTTTCTCTTATTCTCTCTCAAGCATGCCAATAAGTCACAACTTTGGTCACTTCACATAATCCTGTATTTCTTGAAGGCTTTGTTGATTTTTAAAAATTATTATTATTATTATTTCTGATTGGGTTGAAGGACAGGCCTTTGAGCTCTGAAATTCTGCTTGCTTTAGTCTGTTATTAAGGCTTACAACTGTATTTAAAAATTCCTGTAGTAAATTTTTCAATTCCAGAAGTTCTGTTTGGTTCTTTCTTAATACAGCTTTGTCATCTTTCAAATCTTGGATCTGTGTTTGGCTTCTTTGTATTGGATTTCAACTTCCTTTTGGATCTTGTTTTCTTCATTATCCATATTCTGAATTCTATATCTGTCATTTCAGACGTTTTATTCTGGTTAGGATCCATTACTTGGGAGTTACTGAGATCTTTTGGAGGCAGTGAAATACTCTGCTTTTTTGTATTGTTGAAGTTCTTGTGCTAGTTTCTTCTAGTTTCTTCTCATTTGAGAAAGCTGACACTTTTAAAAAATTTGCTATTGTTTGGATGGGGCTTCTTTATTTTATTTTATTTATTTATATTTTCACTCATGGGAGTATGGCTGTGGTATATATTTGGAGGATTGATTGGCTTCATTTATGGGTGATTTCAAGGTACCAATGCTCTGCACAGGTTCCTTAGTTGCAAATAAGTTGCAGTGACTTTCTCTAATGCATACCCTCCCCCAGGTATGCATTTGCCTTCAGTGGGGGTGGAGCCAATGGAGAAGCCCAAGAAGCCATCTCTTTCAGCCTACACTCCCCAGGCCCGGACAGGAAGAGCCAATGCCATGTCTGCAACAGTATACTGAGGAGGGGGCTGAGATTTGAGATATGACCCCTCTCCACACCAAAGCTCCTGGGCTTTGGTGGTGCTGCCTTCAGTGGCTGATGCCATGCTTGCATTTTCTTTAACTCAAGGTGGGCTTTGGTAGGCTGCATTCCCCTGTCCTTAGGGGCAGACTGTATTGAGGGTTGGATCTCCAGGGGAGTGGGACCCCTCCTTCTTCTCAGAGCTGGTGGGGCCCTGTCCCTCAAAGGAGCTAGGGAGCAGGCGGAAGCCCCCAGCAGTTACACCCACAGAAGGGTTCCAGGTCATAAAGCTGTCCCTGGCTGCAAGTCTTACTGCCCAGGAGAAATTCAGCTTCAGCAACTCTCCTCTTGCTCCAGTCCTGTGATGACAGAGGACTTAATTTCAGCAGCTACTGCTGGATCACTCTCCACATTACCTGCTCAATTCTGGCTATGGGAGCCCTTCCACCATTCCAGAGCAAGTTCTCCAGTTGCTGGCCCAAGACTAAAATGTCTGTTGTGGCTGCTGCTGCCAGGTGGCCAAACAATATCTCTAAATCCTCAAAACAGTGCCATATGTGGGCTTGTGACTGGAGAGAGTGGGGCCCTTCTCAGTTGGAAACAGCATGGGCAAGAAACTGTGTGGAGTGTGGTCTCTTAAAGTCTCAGTCTCACAGCAGCTCCTAGCAGGATGTTGGGCATTATCCTATGTATGCATAGGAGAACTTGGCTTCCCTGTCCCTCCTTGATTGGGTGGTGGTTATAGCCATATCAGCCTAAACTCAAGCCAAGGGTGGTTCTCAAAGTAGTGCCATGAGCCTGGGACTGGAGAGGGTGGGGCACCACACAGAGAAGCAATGTGAACAAGAAGCTGTGGGGAGTGTGGTCCATTAACATCTCATCCTCAACAGCAGGTCATAGCAGGGCGGCAGGGACCCTCCAAGGGCTGTGTGGAAGTGGCTGTTCTCTTTTCTCTCTCTTGGAGAAACACAGTGGCCGCAGCCGTGTCTGGAGATCACTGGTATGCAAGGACTCTCACAACGGCACCTGGCTGAGGCTGCTCTAGGCTCAAATACCCATGGAATTTTGTGTGAGTTCTCTTTCTGAAGCAATGTCCCTGTGCAATCTTTAGGCAGCTCCATATGTCAGAAATAAAGCCCTCTTGGGTTTAGAGTCTCTCCCAGAGTTCTGGGGATTTCTCTCTTACTGTTTTCCTGTGTCCAGGAATACATATCTACATGGTAGAATAATCCAGTCTGGGCGGTTAGTGTATCCATCACCTCATGCATTTATCATTTCTTTGTGGTGAGAATATTCAAAAGCCTCTCTCTTCTAGCTATTTTATAATATACAATATTTTGCTGTTAACCATATTTTACCCTACTGTGCCATGGAACACCAGAATTTATTCATCCTACCTAATTGTAACTTTGTACCCACTTACCAACCTCTCTCTATCCTCCCCTCCCCTCACCATTCCCCATCCTCTGGTAACTACTGTTCCACTCTGCTCCTATGGTATCAACTTTTTTTTTTTAACATTCCATACATGAGTGAGATTATGCAGTATTTGTCTTTCTGTGTCTAGATTATTTCACTTAACATGATGTCCTTGTGGTTCACAAGTGTTGTTGCAAATGACAGGATCTTATTCTTTTTTGTGGTTGAATAGTATTCCATTGGGTATATATATCACATTTTCTTTTTTTTTTTTTTTTTTTTTTTTTTTTTTTTTTTTTTATTATACTTTAAGTTCTAGGGTACATGTGCATAACGTTTATATCATGTATAACTCCCCAGTGCAATCCCTCCCTCCTCCCCCCTCCCCCTGATAGGCCCCAGTGTGTGATGTTCCCCTTCCCGAGTCCAAGTGATCTCATTGTTCAGTTCCCACCTATGAGTGAGAACATGCGGTGTTTGGTTTCTCTTCTTGTGATAGTTTGCTAAGAATGATGGTTTCCAGCTGCATCCATGTCCCTACAAAGGACGCAAACTCATCCTTTTTGATGGCTGCATAGTATTCCATGGTGTATATGTGCCACATTTTCTTAATCCAGTCTGTCAGAGATGGACATTTGGGTTGATTCCAAGTCTTTGCTATTGTGAATAGTGCCGCAATAAACATATGTGTGCATGTGTCTTTGTAGTAGAGTAATTTATAATCCTTTGGGTATATACCCAGTAGTGGGATGGCTGGGTCATATGGTACATCTAGTTCTAGATCCTTGAGGAATCGCCATACTGTTTTCCATAATGGTTGAACTAGTTTACAATCCCACCAACAGTGTAAAAGTGTTCCTATTCTCCACATCCTCTCCAACATCTATTGTTTCCTGACTTCTTAATGATTGCCATTCTAACTGGTGTGAGATGGTATCTCATTGTGGTTTTGATTTGCATTTCTCTGATGGCGAGTGATGATGAGCATTTTTTCATGTGTCTGTTGGCTGTATGGATGTCTTCTTTTGAGAAATGTCTGTTCATATCCTTTCCCCACTTTTTGATGGGGTTGTTTGTTTTTTTCTTGTATATTTGTTGAGTTCTTTGTAGATTCTGGATATTAGCCCTTTGTCAGATGAGTAGGTTGCAAAAATTTTCTCCCATTCTGTAGGTTGCCTGTTCACTCTGATGGTAGTTTCTTTTGCTGTGCAAAAGCTCTTTAGTTTAATGAGATCCCATTTGTCAATTTTGGCTTTTGCTGCCATTGCTTTTGGTGTTTTAGACATGAAGTCCTTGCCCATGCCTATGTCCTGAATGGTACTACCTAGATTTTCTTCTAGGGTTTTTATGGTATTAGGTCTAACATTTAAGTCTCTAATCCATCTTGAATTAATTTTCGTATAAGGGGTAAGGAAAGGATCCAGTTTCAGCTTTCTACTTGTGGCTAGCCAATTTTCCCAGCACCATTTATTAAATAGGGAATCCTTTCCCCATTTCTTGTTTTTGTCAGGTTTGTCAAAGATCAGATGGCTGTAGATGTGTGGTATTATTTCTGAGGACTCTGTTCTGTTCCACTGGTCTATTTCTCTGTTGTGGTACCAGTACCATGCTGTTTTGGTTACTGTAGCCTTGTAGTATAGTTTGAAGTCAGGTAGCGTGACGCCTCCAGCTTTGTCCTTTTGACCTAGGATTGTCTTGGCAATGCGGGCTCTTTTTTGGTTCCATATGAACTTTAAAGCAGTTTTTTCCAATTCTGTGAAGAAACTCATTGGTAGCTTGATGGGGATGGCATTGAATCTATAAATCACCTTGGGCAGTATGGCCATTTTCACGATATTGATTCTTCCTATCCATGAGCATGGTATGTTCTTCCATTTGTTTGTGTCCTCTTTGATTTCACTGAGCAGTGGTTTGTAGTTCTCCTTGAAGAGGTCCTTTACATCCCTTGTAAGCTGGATTCCTAGGTATTTTATTCTCTTTGAAGCAATTGTGAATGGAAGTTCATTCCTGACTTGGCTCTCTGCTTGTCTGTTACTGGTGTATAAGAATGCTTGTGATTTTTGCACATTAATTTTGTATCCTGAGACTTTGCTGAAGTTGCTTATCAGCTTAAGGAGATTTTGGGCTGAGACGATGGGTTTTTCTAAATATACAATCATGTCATCTGCAAACAGGGACAATTTGACTTCTTCTTTTCCTAACTGGATACCCTTGATTTCTTTCTCTTGCCTGATTGCCCTAGCCAGAACTTCCAACACTATGTTGAATAGGAGTGGTGAGAGAGGGCATCCCTGTCTTGTGCCAGTTTTCAAAGGGAATTTTTCCAGTTTTTGCCCATTCAGTATGATATTAGCTGTGGGTTTGTCGTAAATAGCTCTTATTATTTTGAGGTACGTTCCATCAATACCGAATTTATTGAGCGTTTTTAGCATAAAGGGCTGTTGAATTTTGTCAAAAGCCTTTTCTGCATCTATTGAGATAATCATGTGGTTCTTGTCTTTGGTTCTGTTTATATGCTGGATTACGTTTATTGATTTGCGAATGTTGAACCAGCCTTGCATCCCAGGGATGAAGCCCACTTGATCATGGTGGATAAGCTTTTTGATGTGCTGCTGAATCCGGTTTGCCAGTATTTTATTGAGAATTTTTGCATCGATGTTCATCAGGGATATTGGTCTAAAATTCTCTTTTTTTGTTGTGTCTCTGCCAGGCTTTGGTATCAGGATGATGTTGGCCTCATAAAATGAGTTAGGGAGGATTCCCTCTTTTTCTATTGATTGGAATAGTTTCAGAAGGAATGGTACCAGCTCCTCCTTGTACCTCTGGTAGAATTCAGCTGTGAATCCATCTGGTCCTGGACTTTTTTTCGTGGGTAGGCTATTATTGTTGCCTCAATTTCAGAGCCTGTTATTGGTCTATTCAGGGATTCAACTTCTTCCTGGTTCAGTCTTGGGAGAGTGTAAGTGTCCAGGAAATTATCCATTTCTTCTAGATTTTCTAGTCGATTTGCGTAGAGGCATTTATAGTATTCTCTGCTGGTTGTTTGTATTTCTGTGGGGTCGGTGGTGATATCCCCTTTATCATTTTTTATTGCGTCTATTTGATTCCTCTCTCTTTTCTTCTTTATTAGTCTTGCTAGCGGTCTGTCAATTTTGTTGATCTTTTCAAAAAACCAACTCCTGGATTCATTGATTTTTTGGAGGGTTTTTTGTGACTCTATCTCCTTCAGTTCTGCTCTGATCTTAGTTATTTCTTGCCTTCTGCTAGCTTTTGAATGTGTTTGCTCTTGCCTCTCTAGTTCTTTTAATTGTGATGTTAAAGTGTCAATTTTAGATCTTTCCTGCTTTCTCTTGTGGGCATTTAGTGCTATAAATTTCCCTCTACACACTGCTTTAAATGTGTCCCAGAGATTCTGGTATGTTGTATCTTTGTTCTCATTGGTTTCAAAGAACATCTTTATTTCTGCTTTCATTTCGTTATGTACCCAGTAGTCATTCAGGAGCAGGTTATTCAGTTTCCATGTAGTTGAGCGGTTTTGATTTTCTTAGTCCTGAGTTCTAGTTTGATTGCACTGTGGTCTGAGAGACAGTTTGTTATAATTTCTGTTCTTGTACATTTGCTGAGGAGTGCTTTACTTCCAATTATGTGGTCAATTTTGGAATAAGTGCGATGTGGTGCTGAGAAGAATGTATATTCTGTTGATTTGGGGTGGAGAGTTCTATAGATGTCTATTAGGTCCGCTTGGTGCAGAGATGAGTTCAATTCCTGGATATCCTTGTTAACTTTCTGTCTCGTTGATCTGTCTAATGTTGACAGTGGAGTGTTGAAATCTCCCATTATTATTGTATGGGAGTCTAAGTCTCTTTGTAGGTCTCTAAGGACTTGCTTTATGAATCTGGGTGCTCCTGTATTGGGTGCATATATATTTAGGAGAGTTAGCTCTTCCTGTTGAATTGATCCCTTTACCATTATGTAATGGCCTTCTTTGTCTCTTTTGATCTTTGATGGTTTAAAGTCTGTTTTATCAGAGACTAGGATTGCAACCCCTGCTTTTTTTTGTTCTCCATTTGCTTGGTAGATCTTCCTCCATCCCTTATTTTGAGCCTATGTATGTCTCTGCATGTGAGATGGGTCTCCTGAATACAGCAGACTGATGGGTCTTGACTCTTGATCCAGTTTGCCAGTCTGTGTCTTTTAATTGGAGCATTTAGTCCATTTACATTTAAGGTTAATATTGTTATGTGTGAACTTGATCCTGTCATTATGATATTAACTGGTTATTTTGCTCATTAGTTGATGCAGTTTCTTCCTAGCCTCGATGGTCTTTACATTTTGGCATGTTTTTGCAATGGCTGGTACCGGTTGTTCCTTTCCATGTTTAGGGCTTCCTTCAGGGTCTCTTGTAAGGCAGGCCTGGTGGTGACAAAATCTCTAAGCATTTGCTTATCTGTAAAGGATTTTATTTCTCCTTCACTGATGAAACTTAGTTTGGCTGGATATGAAATTCTGGGTTGAAAATTCTTTTCTTTAAGAACGTTGAATATTGGCCCCCACTCTCTTCTGGCTTGTAGAGTTTCTGCCGAGAGATCTGCTGTTAGTCTGATGGGCTTCCCTTTGTGGGTAACCCGACCTTTCTCTCTGGCTGCCCTTAAGATTTTTTCCTTCATTTCAACTTTGGTGAATCTGGCAATTATGTGTCTTGGAGTTGCTCTTCTGGAGGAGTATCTTTGTGGCGTTCTCTGTATTTCCTGAATTTGAATGTTGGCCTGCCCTACTAGGTTGGGGAAGTTCTCCTGGATGATATCCTGAAGAGTGTTTTCCAACTTGGTTCCATTTTCCCCCTCACTTTCAGGCACCCCAATCAGACGTAGATTTGGTCTTTTTACATAATCCCATACTTCTTGCAGGCTTTGTTCATTTCTTTTTCTTCTTTTTTCTTTTGGTTTCTCTTCTCGCTTCATTTCATTCATTTGATCCTCAATCGCTGATACTCTTTCTTCCAGTTGATCGAGTCGGTTACTGAAGCTTGTGCATTTGTCACGTATTTCTCGTGTCATGGTTTTCATCTCTGTCATTTCGTTTATGATCTTCTCTGCATTAATTAGTCTAGCTGTCAATTCTTCCACTTTTTTTCAAGATTTTTAGTTTCTTTGCGCTGGGTACGTAATTCCTCCTTTAGCTCTGAGAAGTTTGATGGACTGAAGCCTTCTTCTCTCATCTCGTCAAAGTCATTCTCTGACCAGCTTTGATCCGTTGCTGGCGATGGGCTGCGCTCCTTTGCAGGGGGAGATGCGCTCTTATTTTTTGAATTTCCAGCTTTTCTGCCCTGCTTTTTCCCCATCTTTGTGGTTTTATCTGTCTCTGGTCTTTGATGATGGTGACGTACTGATGGGGTTTTGGTATAGGTGTCCTTCCTGTTTGATAGTTTTCCGTCTGACAGTCAGAAGGACTGTCTGTTGGTCTGTTGGAGATTGCTTGAGGTCCACTCCAGACCCTGTTTGCCTGGGTATCAGCAGCAGAGGTTGCCAAAGATAGAATATTGCTGAGCAGCGAGTGTACCTGTCTGATTCTTCCTTGGAAGTTTCCTCTCAGGGATGACTCCACCCTGTGAGGTGTGGGGTGTCAGACTGCCCCTAGTGGGGGATGTCTCCCAGCTAGGCTACTCAGGGGTCAGGGACCCACCTGAGCAGGCAGTCTGTCCGTTCTCGGATCTCAACCTCCGCGTTGGGAGATCCACGGCTCTCCCCAAAGCTGTCAGACAGAGTCGTTCGCCTCTGCACCGCCCTCGCTGCTTTCCCTATTGGACCTCAGCTGTGGGCTGTCCCCAGAGGTGGAGTCTACAGAGACAGGCAGGTTTCCTTGAGCTGCTGTGAGCTCCACCCAGTTCGAGCTTCCCAGCCGCTTTGTTTACCTACTTAAGCCTCAGCAATGGCGGGCGCCCCTCCCCCAGCCTCGCTGCTGCCTTGCGGATAGATTGCCGCAGAGGGCTGTGTTAGCAGTGAGGGAGGCTCCGTGGGCGTGGGACCCTCCCGGCCAGGTATGGGATATATTCTCCTGGTGTGCCTGTTTCCTTAAAGCGCAGTATTGGGGTGGGAGTTACGCGATTTTCCAGGTGTTATGTGTCTCAGTTCCCCTGGCTAGAAAACGGATTTCCTTCCCCCTTGCGCTTCCAGGTGAGGCGATGCCTCGCCCTGCTTCAGCTCACGCTGGTCAGGCTGCAGCAGCTGACCAGCACCGATTGTCCGGCACTCCCTAGAGAGATGACCCCAGTACCTCAGTTGAAAATGCAGAAATCACCGGTCTTCTGTGTTACTCGCGCTGGGAGTTGGAGACTGGAGCTGTTCCTATTCGGCCATCTTGCTCCGCCCTCTATATCACATTTTCTTTGTCCATTCATTTGTTGTTAGACCCTTAGGTTGATTCCATATCTCGGCTATTGTGAATAGTGTTGCTTATAGACATCGTAGTGCAGGTATCTCTTTGACACACTGATTTGATTTCCTTTGGATATATACCCAGCAATGGGATTACTGGTTCATATAGTAGCTAGTTTTAATTTTTTTTTTTTTTTTTTGTGGGGAGTCTCGCTCTGTTGCCCGGGCTGGAGTGCAGTGGCCGGATCTCAGCTCACTGCAAGCTCCGCTTTCCGGGTTCACGCCATTCTCCTGCCTCAGCCTCCTGAGTAGCTGGGACTACAGGCGCCCGCCATCTCGCCCGGCTAGTTTTTTGTATTTTTTTAGTAGAGACGAGGTTTCACCGTGTTAGCCAGGATGGTCTCGATCTGCTGACCTCGTGATCCGCTCGTCTCGGCCTCCCAAAGTGCTGGGATTACAGGCTTGAGCCACCGCGCCCGGCAAGTTTTAATTTTTGAGGTAATCTCTATACTGTTTACAGTAATGACTGTATTAGCCTGTATTAGCCTGTAGCTCTATCTCTGTTTTCTGTAATGATTGTATTAGCCTACACTTCCACCAACGGTATCCCTTTTCTCCACATACTTGCCAACACTTGTTTTCTTTTGTCTTTTTGGTAATAGCCATTCTAATTAGAGTGAGGTGGTATCTCACTGTGGTTTTGGTTTGCATTTTTCTCTCTGGGGAGGCAGGGCTACCACTAAGCTGGATGTTGGGCCAGGTAGGTGTGCATGGGTGCATGATGCTGGGTAGCCCAGTGGTGGTCTGTCAAGAAAGGCAAGGCTGCTGATGACCAACTCTTGTGCCATCGTGATGTTGCGGGGCTGGGCAGCCCTGTGGCAGTCTGTCCCGAGGGTGAGGATCATGGCTGGACTGGCATTCTGGCTAGTCATGGGCACACATGGACTGGGTGGGCTGCCTGCCTGTGTGGTGTGGGTGTGGGCAGGCAAGGATGCTGGGTGGCTGTGTGTTGGCTTTTCTGCTGTGCAGGTCTGCCTTGTCCCTGGGAGTGGTGGTGCGCTACATCGGTTTAGACGCCAGGGTCTTGGTCATCATATCTGGCCTAGGCTCTGGGCAGCCAGCAGACGACCATGTGAATGTGATGGAATGACAGTTGGGACTCAGGGATGGAGACAGTCAGTTGCTACTAACCCCCAGGGAAGGACTGATGCTAGTAGTGGTTCCAGTTTCAAGATGGTGCCAAGCTGTTTGTGGCAGCATAGCTCACAGGGAGGGAGATGCTCAAGGAGGGCTCCTACTATGATGCAAGGCTGCTGTTTGAACTCCTGGCTACTCTCCAGATGGAATTCGGTGCCTGCAAGGACTGGAAGACTCTCCCGTAGTAAGGTTGGCTGGCGTTGGTAGTAACAATGAAGACTACTGGGGATCTCCAGTTTACCTTTTCCCTGTAAGTAGTCCCTTTAACTCTGAGTCTATCCCAGTGGAGGAGGCAGTGTGGGCAGAGGCAGAATGCCTTGCTCCCCTCTCCGTGGTGCTGTCCTGGGTTTCCTGTGCTCCACAGTGATATCACCTTTCCCCTGGTGCTCTCCAGCATGTTTTCGTAGTCACTCCGGTCGTAATATAGTTGTTTATTTGTTGTTTTGGTCTCGCGAAGGGGATGAGCACCAGGTAACCCTAATTAGCTATTTTGCTAATATCTCCTGTTCTCCTTTCAGTCAACTGATTTTTTATAAAGGTGCTAAGGTAATTCAGTGGGAGAAAAGATAGTCTTTTCAATAAACCGTGTTGAAAAAATTTTTCCTCATATATTACCTATATGAGGAAAAATTTACCTTGCTCCTTTCATTATACCATAATAACTAACTGTAATAACTAACTGAAATGGATACAAACCTAAATGTAAAACCTAAAACTACAAAACTTCTAGAAGAAAGGAGAACATTTTTACAATAGGATTGGCAAAGGTTTCTCAGGAAGTTAAAAGCATGACACTTAAAAGGAGAAATTAGGCCAAGTGTGGTGACTCACGCCTATAATCCCAACACGTTGGGAGGCTGAGGGAGGAGAATCACTTGAGATGAGGAGTTCCAGACCAGCCTGGGCAACATAGGGAGACCCTGTCTCTACAAAAAAAATTAAAAAATCATTTGGGCATGGTGGCAAGTACCTATGATCCCAGCTACCAAGGCAGCTGAGGCGGGAGTATCGCTTCAGCATGGGAGGTCAGGGCCACAGTGAGCCATGACTGCACGACTGCACTCCAGCCTCGGTGACAGAGCAAGGCTCCATCTCAGAAAGAAAAAAAAAAAGGAGAAATTAATAGATTTAATTTCACTAAAACACTCGAAAACACTTAAGAGTATCTCCAAAAACACTGTTAAGAAATGGAAAGGCAAGTCATAGACGGAGAAAATTATTACAAAACATATATTTTAACAGAAGCCTTGTATCCAGAACAAAGAACTTATGCAATTCAATAATATTATTACCAATTTAATAAAAAAGGTGAGAAAAAGATTAGAGAAGATTTTTCATAAAACAAGGTGTACAAATGAGCAATAAGCACAGGAAAGGGTGCTCTGCTTCAGAATCACTTTTCATCCTTCATGTGTTATTCCAAGATTTCTTTGCAAGTCCTCCCAAGTTTTCTAGTCTCTACCATAGTGTCTTGCAAAAACACATGAGTAAAGCATTATCATGTGATTGTTGAGCTATAGTCATGGATCTTACCTATTCAGTCAGTAAAATTTTTTTTTCTTATGTAGTTATTAAGACGGACAAACTCATTAGTAATTAGGACAGCATGAAACAACAATTAGATACCACAACACACCAATTGGAATGATTATAATTCAAAAGATTGATGATGCCTAATGTTGGTAAGGAAGTGGGGCACTGGAACTGTTGTCTATTACTGACTGGAATGTAAAATGGAATGCCCACGTTGAAAAACAATTTGACAGTTTTTTGTAATGTTAAACATATGCTTGCCAACTTGGCAGTTCCACTCCTGAGTATTTACCTAAAAAAAATGAAATCAGGAGGCTGAGGCGGGTGGATCACCTGAGGTCAAGAATTCGAGACCAGCCTGACCAACATGGTGAAACCCCATCTCTACTAAATACAAAAAAATTAGCTGGGTGTGGTGGCACATGCCTGTAATCCCAGCTACTTGGGAGGCTGAGGCAGGAGAATCGCTTGAACTCAGGAGGCGGAGATTGCAGTGAGCCGAGATTGCACCATTGCACTCTAGCCTGGACAACAAGAGTGAAATTCCATTTCGATAAAAAAAAAAAAAGAGAGTAAAGAAATCATAGTTCAAAGACTTGTATACAAATGTTCATAACATCTTTATTCACAATACCCCACACCTAGAAACAATCCAAATATCCATCAACAGATGAATGCATAAACAAATTTTAGTAAATTCGTACAATGAAATACTAGTTAGCCATAAAAAGTAAGGAAATATTGAGGTATTTAACTCAACATGGAAGAATCTAAAAATCATGCTAAGCAAAAGATAATGTACACAAATGACGCATACTGTATTATTCCATTGATAGGGACAGAAGAAACATGGTGGTCACATGGAATGTGGGACTGGGGCATGTGGAGGGAACAGGGTAAGCAAGTTCTTCATCTTGAGGGCTTGGATTACAAGGGAAGCTTGGAAAGGGCACAGGTCAACTGTTTGGGATTATGGAAATATTTTATACCTTGACTGTGGTGATGGTTATGTGAGTTTATACATCTGTCAAAATTTATCAAATTGTGTTATTCAAATGGGTGTGTTTCATTGTATATAAATAATATCTTGATGAAGTTGATTTATTTTTTAAAGCCAGAGTCTAGACTCCAGAGACTTGCATAATGGATAGGTGACGAGGCAGATACTGAGAATTAAGTTCTCCTCCTTCACTTCAGCCCAGGTTCCTCTTCTTTCAGGACCCATATTTTCCCAGGTGAAGGCAAGAGTACCCTAAGATTCCATGTGCCCTCCTGCCAGTACAGGGCTCACTGTAGGTACTCAAGATGTATTAACAAATCCAGAGTGATGCTGAGAGGTTAGCCATTAGCTCCAATTTTGCTTTTTGGCAATTGTCTCTTGGTTTATTAAATAGCTTTAATTGTTAAAACTTCAACAATTTCCCCTCTAACAGAACAATTTAACTTAGGATCCATCATGAATATCAATCAATTTTTAGAAACACATTATAACTGGAGAAGAAAACTATCTCAAATCAAAACATTGTGCATTCCTGAGTCTCTGTGTACATAATTATATCCTAAAATAATAAATAATAATCCACTTCTCAGGTCAAGTAATTTAACTGCATGGCTTAAAACCCTTTTGTGGTTTCCTATTGTTTTTGAGATGAAGTCCAAACTCCATGGCCTGGCTCCTTAGATCCTTCATGATCCAACCCTTGCCATTCTGTTTCATCTCATCACTTGCCACTTCTCTCATCAGGCTTCAAGCTTGTGGTTTTCTATGCACAGCACTCTGTCAGCTCTATTCCTACTCCCTGGAATATCCCTTTCTCATTTGTTAATGTGGCAAAGGCATACTTGACTTTTAAGACTTAAGTCACATGACAGCTCCTTCCAGATCTTTCTGACCTCACCCTCCTACATTCCCTGCTCCCTGGGTTTGGGACATATAAGTCTTGTTCAGTGTTTCCATATGCTCTATGTCAGGGGTATTCGATCTTTTTGTTCCCTGGGCCGCATTGGAAGAATGATCTTGGGCCACACAATAAATACACTAACACTAACAATAGCTGATAAGTTAAAAACAATTGCAAAAAGAAATCTCATGATGTTTTAAGAAAGCTTACCAATTTGTGCTGGCCTGCATTCAAAGCCTTCCTGGGCCACATGTGGACCATGGACTGCAAGTTGGACAAGTTTGCTCTTTGTAGACCTTGATTGCTGCACTTCTTTAACCATGTGAAATGATTTCCTTCTAATCTTTCTTATTCATCTTGTGCACATGGATTATTCATCTCTGGATTTGCAAAAAGATAGTCAGAACGATGTATTATCCAACTCCTGGACTCCTCACTTGAGTCCAGGAGTTGAAGGATGCAGTGAGCTATGAATGCGTCATTGCACTCCAGCTTGGGTGACAGAGAAGGAACCTGGCTCTGGAAAAAAAAAAAAAAAAAGACAGTGACAGAACCAGAATTTTAACTCAAAGCTATGCAACCCTAAAATGTATCAGTCCATGCCCTGTCCCTTTTGCCTCTGCTCCAAGAATCAATAGCAAGGGTTGGTTTGGCCCGTTGCTCACCAGTTGATAGCATGTACATGTGATTCACTGGTTAAGTTTTGAAGTGAATTGTTTCTCCCAACAGTCTTTTTAAGTGACCAAGCTAAATTTGAGGTCAAGTGTCTTTGGTGTCATGAGAAGCTCCAGTCCAGTTGGTCTCTGTAAGAGCCCCTCCTAGAACCTCCTCCTGGACTGGTCTACTACAGGAGCCATCAAGTGCATTGGTTGGCACCTTAGTGGATACCATTAAATACTTGTTGAATGAGCATACCCAAGAATTACATAATTTATAGCTTACAAAAGGAAACTTCTCCCCAAACTCTTCTTCAGTAGAGTGAAATACTCATCTATACCCTCATCTCGTCTCCAATATTTTATGTAGAGTCTTGAGCAGAGAGTCATGAACAGAGAAGGAATTTAATTGATGTTGGCATCTTTGTTGAAACGTACATTTATGATAAGTTGTCTTTAATAATTCTTTTTATTTTAAAGTTAAAAGACTTTAGTTTTAGCTTTGGTTCTGCTATCCTTGTGAACTTTAATAAGCACTTTCACCTCTCTTAGCTTCACTTTCCACATCTAAATAAAGGAAATGATAAAACTTACCACAGAGGACTATTTTGAGAATGAAATGATATGTCATCTAGATCAAGAATTGTGGCATTTGAAATGGTCAGGGAGATCTTTCCTAAAAGGTAATATTCACAATTATTCAGAGATGGTCAAATCTGGAGAGCCTGGGGATGCTGGCTCAGAAAGGCTGCCTGAGGTATCTAGTCAGTTTTGGGGCCAATGGCTAAAAGATAATCTTGAAAAATCAGAATGGGTTGTGGTACAACAGGGAGCGGCCATAATCTTTTCTTGCCCTCTTTCTTACCTCTGGAGACTTCTATCCACATCTGGCTTAAGTCATCAGGCAAAATTAATGTGTTGGTTTCACCCTGCTGATATCTGTTTCTGTCAGTGCAAGCCCCTGGCAGTTTGGAGGCAAATGAGCACAAGTGTCAGCGCTTTCCCCAGGGAGACCCAAACAATATGCCTGAATTGGGAAGGAGATTTGGGCATGAGTGAGATACCATTTCATGATGCTTTCTGAAAATATATTGAGTCCTCTAAATGACAAAATTTGAGCAAGGGCTACTTCTGCATTTTATGGCAAGTGTCAAATCTTGCCTTGCAAATAGTAACAAAACAAATCAAAGACAACTGCTTTGGTTCCTTTCTTATTTAAAGTGAAAAGAGTTGGATAAGAGAGTATCAATGATGGTCGGATGCTGTGGCTCATGCCTGTAATCCCAGCATTTTGGGAAACTGTGGTGAGCAGATCACCTGAGGTCAGGAGTTTGAGACCAGCCTAGCCAACATGGTAAAACCCATCTCTAAAATACAAAAATTAGCCAGGCCTGGTGGCTCATGCCTGTAATCCCAGTTACTCGGGAGGCTGAGGCATGAGAATCACTTGAACCTGGGAGGCAGAGGTTGCAGTGAGCTGAGATCACGTTGCTGCATTCCAGCCTGGATGACAGAGTGAGACTCTGTCTCAAAAACAAACAAACGAAAAAAACTATCAATGAAAATAATTATCCTGTTACAAATGTACACACCCTTTTTCTCTGAAAGTAGCTATTAGTTTTCTCATTTGATCCTCACAGCAAGTCCTTGGGGGTAGATAGGGCAGGTATTAACCCTATGTCATAGCTAAGAAAAGAAATACTCAAATTCACGAGGGTTAAATTCCTATGCAAGGTCACCAGCTAAGAAGTAGGAGATGTGGGTCTTGACCTTAGTCTCCTGATTCCAAATCCTCACTGAGTGACGCAAGCTGTTTTCTCCTCCACGTCTTTGCTCATGTTGTCCCTTCTGCCTGAAACAACTTAAAGCAAAGAAAGAACTTTCTAACAGCCACATTATCCAAAGAAGGAATGAGGTAATGAGCTCCTCATTGCTGGAGAAGGGTAAGCAGAGGGGAAACCAATTGGCAGGGATATTGTAGATGAGATCCAACTATTGAATTGTAGATTGGACTTGACAGTCCTAAAGTCCCTTCCAAACCTGTGATTCAGTTTCATTAGCCTAAAAGTACGAAAGCTAGCATATAATCCCTGGACATGGAAGCCAGGCTGAGAGAGCAGAAGTGTGGAATATGGATTCTGAACCAGAGGGAACCCTTCAATTCATGTAATCTCAGAACATCATAGCCAGAGGGGGCCTTGGCCCAGATTCCTGGGCCAACTATCAAACTTCCCTCCCAACAATCACCATTGTGCTAATTAGGACAGCCCCAGCAATCTGAAAAAGAAGAAGTTTAAGGGCTGTTCTGGCTCTGAAAATCTGGAAAAAGGTGCCTTTTGATGGCTCCTGGAGTAGACCAGTCCAAGAGGAGGTTCTAGGAGGGGCTCTTATAGAGACCAACTGGACTGGAGCTTATCATGACACCAAAGACACTTGACCTCAAATTTAGCTTGGTCACTTAAAAAGACTGTTGGGAGAAACAATTCACTTCAAAACTTAACCAGTGAATCACATGTACATGCTATCAACTGGGGAACAATGGGCCAAACCAACCCTTGCTATTGATTCTTGGAGCAGAGGCAAAAGGGACAGGGCATGGACTGATACACTTTAGAGTTGCATAGCTTTGAGTTAAAATTCGGGTTCTGTTATTGTCTTTTTTTTTTTTTTTTTTTTTTTCCAGAGCCAGGTTCCTTCTCTGTCACCCAAGCTGGAGTGCAATGGCGCATTCATAGCTCACTGCATCCTTCAACTCCTGGACTCAAGTGATCTTCCTGCATCAGCCTCCTAAGTAGCTGGGATTACAGGCATCTGCCACCACACCTGGCTAATTTTTTAATTGTTATTTTTTTGTAGAGATAGGGCCTTGGTGTTTCTCAGTCTGGTCTAAAATTTCTAGTTTCAACCAATCCTCCTGCCTGGGCCTCCCAAAATGCTGGGATTACAGGTGTGAGCCACTGTGTTCAGCCTCTGTCACTGTCTTGTAAAGTGACTCTGCAGATTAGTCACCTGTCTTTCCCTGCTTTCTTATCTATAATTTGGGAAATATGTAGGCACCCCTCTCAGAGAAATGAGTAAAATAACAGATATATATATGTATTCACATGGTACAAAATAGGTGTTTAATAAATCCCAATTTGTTGACCAGGCACTGTGGCTCACTTCTGTAATCCCACCACTTTGGGAGTCCAAAGTGGGTAAATCACTTGAGGTCAGGAGTTTGAGACCAGCCTGGCCAACATGACAAAACCTCGTCTCTACTTAAAATACAAAAATTAGCTGGGTGCGGTGGTGCATGCCTGTAATCCCAGCTACTCAGGTGGCTGAGGCATGAGAATCTTTGAACCTGCAGGGTGGAGGTTGCAGTGAGCTGAGATCGCACCACTGTGCTCCAGCCTGGGTGACAGTGAGACTCTGTCTCAAAAAAAAAAAAAAAGAAAGAAAGAAAAAATAAAATAAAATAAATCCCAATTGGTTGCTCCCACCCTAAATAGTAACAGCATGTCCAATTACTGAAATATAAATGTTGTATAACATGTAAAGATACATGAAAACACTGGGAAAAAAAGATTTAAGAAATTGCCTACTGTTTTCTCAGACTTAGAGTGAGAACTAAGGGCTAACATTTATTATCCATCATTCAGCACAATTTGAAACAAAACAGTGGGAGCCTGTAGGTCATTAATTTGGCTCAAGAGGTTATCGAGCCCAAGTCTAACCCAGTGTCCTTCACAGCTTTGCCCAACACTGGATTTTCCCCTGCACTCTCCACCCCACGCCCCCTGTCAACATGACTGATGAATTCAATATCCCCCTCTTTCCAGCCGACGAGTCATAGAGCTGACTCCAATCAGCAGGATCCCCTGGTCGCCTGACTCAGGCCTCCCCAATCAGAGGTAGAGTCTGCGGTGGACAGACAGACAGGTCTGCAGAGGCTGGTAAGTAAGAACTCCCCGAGTGCCTCCGCCAAGAACCGATTTGATGAGGCTGCCATTCACTCTGTCAGGCTGCCTGTGGGATTCATCAGGACCCAGCCTCGCTCTCTTTCACCCCTATCAATGTGCCCTAAAGGGGTTTTCTTTAAACCTGATTGCTTGGAAGGCATTGTAAGTCCACTGCCTTGTGATTCATCAATCCATGACAGCTCGTTATTCCAGAAGCGTTTAGGCCCCGAACCAGGAGAGAGGGAAAGGTTTCTTGGTGCCATCATGGGACAAAGATTCACTGGCTTATTGATTCATGCCACAAATATTTACTCAGCCTGCTCTTTAACTGTGGAGATGAACTAGGGGTGGATATTTGCTGGTGGGCCTCACTATAAAGAAATCCCACTCAACAAAGTGGAGTCCAGAAATTCTGACTTAAGGACTATTAATTCTGAGAAAAGCATTTTGCATACATCACCTGACGGACTCTATGATGTCTCTGTATGTAATACAGTAATCTTTATTTCATGCATGAGAAAACAGAGGCTCACAGGGCTCAGTGGCTTATTCAAGTTCCATAGCTAGAAGGTAGCAGAAATGGGATTCAACCTGTCTGACTCCAAATCCCATGCACTTAACCGTTTTTTACTGCATTACTTGTTCCCACTTTTTTCTTTTTAGTTGTTGATAGGTTAAAAGGAAAACAAAGCTGTTTATGGAAGCATTTGAAAAATACAATACTCTCAGCTGTAAGAGAATACTGTGGTGTTGAGTTATCTGGAATTGCACCGGGTGTAATGTTCAATGGGCAGTGGAGCATTTGGTAGCCTGACCTCTCTTCCAAGTTCAGGAGGCCTCTCAAGTTTCAGTCATCAAGGCTCCCTTGGAGCACTGGGATTCTGAACTATTTGCTTAGGTACTTCTCCTGGGCTGAGGCTCCTGAGTGTGGCTGAACCTGGCGGCACTCTTCTGCCACATAGAGATGAGGTCAGCCTGGACACTGCCCTGGGGTTTTAATCTAAATAACCACTGGATCAGGCTGCATTCAAGCTGGCAAACATGTTTATTTCTTATATCTATTTGAAGTAAGCTTCCTTTCCAAGAGCTTCCCACTAAAAGAGAAGGGATAGAGGGTTTGTCTGTGTTCAGAGAACTCTCTCTTGTATTCATTAGTTATCAGTAATAGAGGCTGAGTTTTTCAGATCCAAAAGACATGGAGATAGGATATTAAGAGACAATATGGAGTAGCAGAAAATGTATTGAGCTGGGAGTCTTACTCTAGGTCAGGGTCCCTTGTGTTCAATACTTCACTCACTGTCATTTTGGGCAAGTTTCTTAACTTCTCTGTTTTCATTTCTACATCTATAAAATGGAGACGATAATACTTTTCCATCTTACAGAGTTATTGTGCAGGTCTTATATAATAATAATTTTATTCATTCATTCATTCACTCAGTAACTGCTAGAAACTTGATATAATGACGAATAAGACAGTCATAGTCTATGCTCATGAAGCTTACAGTCTAGTGGGAGAGAGAGACATAAATCAATCTTGATGGAGAGGTAGTTGTTCAAACAAAAGTTATGAAAAGTATTATAAGAAAGGAATATAGGGTGCTGTGAGGGCCTACTACTGAAAGTGTCATTGAAAATGAAACTAGAGGGATGAGTCATTGGTAGTGGAATTAAAGGGGAGAGGAAAGGCATTTTGCTTAAGTAAAGCAGCATGCATGAAGTTGCAATGGAGTCTTGCACAAACCAAGAATGGAGAGAAAGTCAACGTGTAAAGTGACCATATGGTCCTGTTTTCTGTGGATAGTCCCTTTGTAAACCCAGTGTATTTGTTAATAGAGCTTTTGTGCACTCCCTAAAGCATCTCTATTGGATGGAGAAATAATACAGTCATCTCATTAATGTGGCTGGTGTATAGGGAGCAAAGTGGGATGTTAGGCTAAACAGGTTCACTTAGATAGACCCAAGCTTTGTAGATCATGGTAAGGAGTTTGGTCTTTACTTCAAGAGCAGTAGGCACCAATTGGAGGGTAAAAAATAGATCAGAATACTAGTTAACATTTATTTAGCATTGCTACATGCCTGTATTATGCAATATGCTTTAGAAGAGAGAAGTGCCATTGCAATCTCCATTTTATATACGAGGAAACTGAGCCTTATACCAATCAAGGGACTTGCTCAGGGACACATGATGGTTAGGGGCAGAGTGCTGATTTAAAGCCAGATGTCATTCCCAAGACTAGGTATTTAATCTCTCTGACACTGACTCCCAATGTGGAAGCCTTTAGCTATAAATGCATTCTTTTCAAAAGCTACTTCTTTTCTGAGCACTTAGCCAACTTTTGTATAGGCGCGTTGAAGTGAATTGAAGCCTTCATTGCAACTTCTCCCTACTCTGTGAAACAGTAGAACTGAGTGCTAGGAGGAGCATCAAAATAGCAGCAATGAAACCCAATATGGCATCAGTATTTAGGATTCAGGCCCTGGTTTTGCCAGCTGTGACCTGAGTGAAGCCACTTCCCTTCTCAGAGTCCATTTGACAACTCTCTAACAGGACAAACCTGGTCTTTTACCAGGAAGAACACACCAAATGTGAAAGGGCCCTGCAATCTGGAAAATGCAATAGTGATAACAACAACCAAACACAAGAAAAACCTTTGTTAGGAGCTCTCTTCTTACCAAAGGACTATGTTAAGTGATTTACGGAATTTTCTTTTTCCATTTACCCTTCAAAATTATCCCACAAAATAGGCACGATTGTCATCACCATTTAACACATGTAATCTGAGGCCCAGAGAATTAAGTAACTTTTTTTTTTTTTTTTTTTGTAGAGATGGGGGTCTTGCTATGTTGTTCAGTCTGGTCTTGAACTCCTAGCTTCAAGTAGTCCTCCCACCTCAGTCCCCCAAAACACTGGGATTATAAGCATGAGCCACTGCACCTGAAAAGAATTAAGTGACTTGTTGAAGGTCACAGGGTTGGTACTAAGAGCCACCAAGCTAGGGTTCTTTGCCATTATATAAGTTATGAAACAATTTTATGAAAAGTACTATAAGAAAAGAATATAGGGTGATATGAGGGCCTATGCCTGAAAGTGTCATTGAAAATGAAATGGGATGAGTCATAGGTGGTGGCATTAAAGGGGACGGGAAGGGCATTTTGCTTAAGTAAAGCAGCATGCACGAAGTTGCAAAGGAGTTTCGCACAAACCAAGAATGGAGAGAAGGTCTATGTGTAAAGTGGTCATATGAACAGGATATATCCTGTTTTCTGGGGATAGTCCCATTTAAACCCAGAGTACTCATTAATAGGGTTTTTTTGCACTCCCTAAAGCATCTCTACTGGATGGAAAAATAATACAGTCATCTCATTAATGTGGCTGGTGTGTAGTGAGCAAAGTAGAATGTTAGGTTACAAACTTTGTCCAAAGAGGACAACATACCATGGCTCTGAACCATTTATCCCGAGAGCTTAAGAGCCCCAAGGATGAGGATGTTCAAGAAGAGAAGAAGTGAAAGGCAGAGAGGCACTGGCTTATGGGAGTCTGTCCAGAAAGAGAAAGTGACCTCAGATTAAGGCTCACTCACAGGGTACTGAGGGAGTCCTGAGATAGCCAGGAAGGGCCAGAGAGGAGTCAGTGATGAGAAGTAAATTTTTTAGGACACAAATGATGGATTTTGTTTGGAAGACAGATCTCTTTTTTGCTGTGAATAGCATAGTAAAGGAGACTATGACTGCCGTTTTGGTGAGTTCTCAAGTGGATTATGTTGAGGTTGATACAACATTGCCATGTGTTTTCTCTCATCAATCAATCAACAAATGCTGCACAAACCAAGACTCAACTAATGTGATAAGTGCCATATTTTGAGAATTTATTGCCTCTCAACTATCATTCCATATTTTTTATATATATTACTCCAGTAAACCTTTAAATCAGGCCCTGTTTTACAAATGAGGAAACAGCACAGGAAGTGAAATTCTAAGCCGAAGTTCCCGTAGCTGGTAAATGGGTTTGAACAAAGTTGTTCTACTTCAGAGTGTGTGTTCTCAATCACTGGACAAGGTCACCTTCACCGACATATACCAAGTAGAGTGGTCTCAACTCATATTTATAAAATGCCGGCTCTGTCCTGGGCCCTATGAGTTGCTTTTATGTAATTTTATTTAATTTGGTTTTACCATATAACCCCGGACGTGGCACTTAACACTTCTGGTCTATTTCCTCATCTGTAAAATGAGGACAGTAATAGTACTTACCGCAGAGGGCTGATAAGAGAATTAAGTGAGATAAGCAATGCAAAGCACTTAGTAGAGAGCCTAGCAAGCAGAAAGCGCTGGAAAAGTGTTTGCCAAATCAATATTCTGGACAACTGCCTTGTTCTGTAGTTACTTTATCTATTATTCTAATTTTAGCCTGGAGCTGAGAGCCATAAAGAAGGCAGAAGACACTATTTGCTTGCCTCTGGATGATGCAGAAGAGTGACTCTTAGCGTCATAGCTACTATTGCTTATTCTTCCTGATCCTCTGCCTCCTTCTCTTCCTTCTTCTTCATATACAATAAACTGCACATATTGAAAGCATACAATATGATGCATGTATATATACACCTATGAAACTATCAAAAATAACTAAAATAGTGAGCATATCCATCACTCCCATATGCTTCCCTGTACCCCTTGATGATCCTCTCCTGTCCTTCTCTACTTGCTTCCTCCAACCTCATTCCCATCCCCATCCACATCCCTATTTTCATCTCCATTCCCATCCCCATCCACACTTCCTCCCCATCCACATCCCCACTTGCATCTCTATTTGCATCCCAATTCCCATTCCCATCCCCACTCCCATTCCCGTCTCCACCCCCATCCCCTTCCCCAGCCCATCCTCATTTTCATCCCCATCCCTGTCCCCAAATCCATCTCCATCCTCATCCCCATCCCCATCCCCATCTCCATCTTCAGGCAAGCATGGATCTGCCTTCTGTTACTGTACATTAGTTTGTATTTCCAGCATTTTACATAAACAAAATCAAACAGTAAGTATTCTTTTTAAATTCTGCTCTTTTTAATCAGCATAATTATTTCGAGGTTTACCCTGTTATTCTATGTATGAATAGCTCAATCTTTTTATTGCAATACTTTTCATTGTGTGGATATACCATATTCACGGATCCATTTACCTGCTGATGAACATTTTTGTTGTTTCTAAATTTTAGACATTACAAATAAAGCTGTTAGGAACAATAGTGTTTGTATGGACATATGCTTTCCGCTCTCTTCGTTAAATTCCTAGGAGTAGAATGGCTGGGCCACATGACAGAGGTGTGTTTAACTTTACAAAGATGTCAAACTGTTTTCCAAACTGATAATAACATTTTAAACTTCTCCCAACAATATATGAGAGCTCTACTTGCTCTGTATTTTCTCCAGCACTTGGTGTGTTAGTCTTTAAACATTTAGATATTCTAGTAGGTGATTAGCATATCTTACTGTGCTTTCATTTGCGTTTTCCTAATGACTAATGATGTCAAGCATCTTTGCATGTGCTCATTTGCCATTTGTATATCTTGTTTTTGGTAGAGTGTTCAAATATAATTTTATTTTAAAAATTGAATGTTTTGATTTTTTTTTTGATTTTTTATTTTTTGAGACAGGGTCTTTCTCTGTCACCCAGGCTAGAGTACAATGGTGTGGTCATGGCTCACTGCAGCCTCGACCTGGGATCAAGCCATCCTCCCACTTTCACCTCCCAAGTACCTGGGACTACAGGCACATGCCACCACGCTGGCTAATTTTTGTATTTTTTTGTAGAGGCAAGGTTTTGCCATGTTGCCCAGGCTGGTTCGAATCTTGGGATCACCCACTTTGGCCTTCTAAAGTGCTGAGATTACAGGTGTGAGCCACCACACCTGGCCTGGATTGATTTTTTTCATTACTGAGTTTTGCGAATTCTTTGTAAATTATGAAAATATTTTCTCCTAGTCTGTGGTTTACTTTTCCATTCTCTAAATGGTCTTCTCACATAGCTTAGTGGTGATTCGTTCTTTTTTTTTTTTTTGGTTAGTTTTTTCTTCCCTCTCTGTTTTGTTTTGGATAATCTGCATATTCACTGTCTTTTTCAGGGTTGGATTTGCCATTAAACCATACAGTTCGTTTTTCAGCTCAGATGTTGTAGTTCAGTTTGTGTCTTTTTACATCTTTCATGTCTCTGCTTAACATGTTTGACCTTTCCTCTGGCTTCTTGAGCATACAGAATACCCTTTCAATGGCTGTTTTAATGCCTTCGTCTGTTTATTCTATCATCTAGGTTACTGTCATTTGATTGATTTTTTTCCTCATAATAGATTCAGGTCCCTTCCTCCTGTCTCAGGTAGTTTTCTTTACATGCACATGCTGTTTGTAAAGAAAAATTAAACTGTAGAGAATTCATCACAAAAAAGCTGTTATTTGTTTATGTTCTCCCATGTTGGCAACATTGTATATAGGCTGTTCTCATGGCCTAAGATGCAGTATCAGCTGAATCCTTAAGGGGGACTGTCAGCACATCTCAGGAGTTCCCTCTCTCATTGGCCTCTCTTTCTAGAATACTACCCCTGGAACCCTAGTCACTTTGGTCTCCCTAGACCACATCAGCTTTGTCTCCCCAAATCAGGGTGTCCACTAGCCTCCATCTGGGTGTCACATCCTATGCTGTGGCCTAGAAATTAACTCAAGGCTGTAAGCTGGGGCAATCATAAGACGTACCTTCTTTTCCTGTTGGTATAGTTTGGATATTTACCCCACCCAAATCTCATATTGAAATGTAATCCTCAATGTTGGATGTGAGACCTGGTGGGAGTAACTGGATCTTGGGGGTAGATTTTTCATGGATGGTTTAGCATCATCCCCCTGATGCTGTCCTCACGATAGTGAGTGAGTTCTCATGAGGTCTGGTCACTTAGAAGTGTGTGGCACCTTCCCTTCCACTCTCTGTCTTGCGCCTCCTCCTGCCAGGTAGTGTGCCTGCTCCCCCTTTGGTTTCCACTGTGACTGGAAGCTTCCCAAGGCCTCCTCAGAAGCAGATGCTCCTGTGCTTCCTGTATAGGCTGAAGAATCATGAACCAATTAAACCTCTTTTGATATAAATTACCTAGTCTCAGGTATTTCTTTTTTGTTTGTTTGTTTTTTGTTTTTTTTTTTTGAGATGGAGTCTCGCTCTGTCGCCCAGGCTGGAGTGCAGTGGCCGGATCTCAGCTCACTGCAAGCTCCGCCTCCCAGGTTTATGCCATTCTCCTGCCCCAGCCTCCCGAGTAGCTGGGACTACAGGCACCAGCCACCTCGCCCGGCTAGCTTTTTGTATTTTTTAGTAGAGACGGGGTTTCACCGTGTTAGCCAGGATGGTCTCGAACTCCTGACCTCGTGATCCGCCCGTCTCGGCCTCCCAAAGTGCTAGGATTACAGGCTTGAGCCACCGCGCCCGGCCAGTCTCAGGTATTTCTTTATACCAGTGCAAGAACAGACTAATATAGCTGTCTTGCAGGAATCATTGTCCTACATTGCTTAAGCGTCCAATGTCTTGAGAACCATTGTTGTTGTTGTTCTTGTTGTTGTTTGATTTTTCAGTTGTTTCAGGTAGGAGAATAAAGCTGATCCCTTACTCCATTTTGGCCAGAAGTAGATATCTCCATAGTTTTTTTAGGACTCTTTTAGTCCTTTGTCAAACCTATTATTTTTACAGATTAGGAAACTGAGGAACTATGCATCTATTATCTACAGTAGATAATTTGGGATTTAAGGGGCAAAACATGCACTATTTGGTGTTGAGGTTGGGGGATGAATGTCACTAAGGCTGAAGGGTAGGGAGAAGACATAGCATAGAGTAAAGAATGTTGAATACTATGTAAGTAGAAGGGATTTTATTTTGTGGTTGGTGAAGGAGGAACTGAGGAATCATTTTAAGTCTAGAAACAGCAGAGTAAGGCTTAATAGCCTAATTAATATTAACACATCCTTTTTTAAATGCAGTTGAACTGTAGTTACCTCTGATACTAGAAGGGAGTTGATAGAGAGTGAGGAGTTGTGTTTGCTGAGCTCTGGACCATATTCTGATCCTATCTGTGTGACTCTGAACATATCAGTTTATCACTCTTAGGCCTCAGTTTCCATGTCTGTGAAAAATTAATTGATAAAACTAAGGGTCAATGAGGTTGTTTTGAATGTGGTAACAGAGCAAGTAGGGAGCAGCACTGAGGCTCCAACTCAGCTCTCAGATAGTTTTCCATGGCTATGATCCTTGAAAGCAGGATTTCATCCCAGAGAGGTAGTAATGACTGGTTGAGGCAAATAGCCACAGGGCCATAAAGATATACATAGTGGTGGTGAAGAAGCCTCCTCTGCCCACCAGCACTCCTTGACCCAGCCGTTATATCCCAACCTGACACGATTTTCTGACAATGAATGTTGAAAGCTGTTCAATGTCAGACACAAAGAATTACACTTTACCAGCTGTCTGCAAATGAAGAATCAGAGCTCGACTGTGGTGTGCAAAGGTTCATGGTCATATGTTTTAACATAATGTTTTGGGAAAAATTAAATTGGAAAGAACTTCAAAACACACACACCAAAGCTTTTCTTTGTTGATGTTCTCCTATGTTGGCAAGATTTTGTATAGGCCATTCTCATGGCCTAAGATGCATATCCAGTATCCACAGTATTCCTCATATGTCTGATTGGAGAACACACACTCTTCCTTCAATTCTCAGATCAGATACTATTAAATATTTCCTGACTTCCCCAGGCAGATTATGTATTTTTTTCTTTTCTTGATTCCTTTGCATTTTGCAAATATTGTCGTTTTCATAATTGACTTTTTTTTTTTTTTTAATCATGCTATTTGTCTGTATCACCCATCAGACTGTGAACTCTATAACGGTAGCTATTCCTCATTTGTTCATTGTAGTATCCCTAGAACCTAGGACAATTCCTCGAACTGTTAATGCTCAATACATATTTTTAGGTAAATGACTGGATGAATGGGCATTAGGAATAGAAGGTGAAGTGATATACTTAAAGAGCCCTGCACATGGGAGTTCCCCTTTTCTCATTTGCCTTCCTTGTGCCAGCCTGAGCTTTCATGGGGTATGTATGATGTCTTGTTTATTTCTACATATTTACCCTGATAGGTTGTTGCAGAACATAGCAAGGGCTCATCAGATGCTGAATGAACAAACACACCAGCCTGGAGCCGTAGTTGCTTTATCTGTTGCATGAAATGGTTGAATTAGATAGTCACTCAACCAGTATCTCCTGAACCTCTACTATGTGTCAAACACTGAGCCAGGCCAGGCACATTGGCTCACGCCTCTAATCCCAGCACTTTGGGAGGCTGAGGTGGGTGGATCACCTGAGGTCAGGAGTTTGAGACCAGCCTGGTCAACATGGCGAAACCCCATCTCTACTAAAAATAAAAAATTAGCCGGGCATGGTGGTGTACACCTGTACTCCCAGCTACTCATAAGGCTGAGGCAGGAGAATCATTGAACCCAGAAGGCGGAGATTGCAGTAAGCTGAGATCGCACCATTTCACTCAAACCTGGGCAAAAAAGAGCGAAACTCTGTCTCAAAACAAAACAATAAACACTGAGCCTGCTTCAATCATGGACAGTGGCATCAAGACTACAGACTGGTAAAATTGAGACAGGGACTATAATGCAAGGTAAAAAATGAGGAGTTGCATGTTAAGATGCAGCTGAGACTGACAAGGAGTGAATGAGACTTAAACCCAGGCCTTTCCTGTAGGGTGGGCAGGTTCTTGGTAGACGGTGCAGCTACAATTATGGGAAAAAAAAAAAAAATTCGAATATCAACTCCTCTACACCGCTCAGCCAGAAGTAACTTTTTTTTCATTCAAAATGCTATAGGCCTCTCTCTGAATCCCTTTTAGAATACCAATTCCTTTCTTGGAGGTTGTGATGTTTTATGTGTCAACTTGACCAGGCCAGATATTTGGACAGACATTATTCTGGGTGTGTCTATGAGTGTTTCTGGATGAAATTAACATTAGAATTGGTGGCCTGAGTAAAGTAGATGGCCCTCCCTAATGCGGGCAGAACGCATCCAATCAGTTGAAGACCTGAACAGAACAGAAAGGCTGAGGGAGGGAATGCTTCGTGCCTGGCGCTTGAGCTGAGACACTGATCTTTTCCTGCCTTTGGGCTCCAGCTGAAAAGCTGGCTCTTCTCAGAGTTGTGAGTTGGCTTTCAGACTGGAACTTATGCCATTCACTCCCCTAGTTCTCAGGCCCTCAGACTCAGACTAGAACCACACTATTGGCTTTCCTGGGAATCCAGCTCTCTGACTTCAGATCTTGGGGCTTTTTGACTTTCAAATCATGTGAGCCAATTTCTTATAAGTCTCTTTACACACTCATACACACTGTCTATCTGTTTGTCTATCTATCTATTATCTATCTATCCATCTATCTATCTATCTCCTATTGATTTTGTTTCTCTGGAGAACCCAGACTAATATAGATGGTTAAAACAAACAACAACAGCAACAACAACAAAAGACAAAAAAAAAAAACAAAACCAACTTACCTTTCTTGAGCTAAAACATGACAGGTACTGGGCTAGGTGATTTATAGCCATAACCTTATTTAGTTCACATAATACTCCTCTGAGAGTGGATGTAATTTCTAGCTTATAGGTGAAAACCTTGAGGCTCAGAGGAGAGACACACCATTCCCAAGGTCACACAACAAGCAAATGACTAGTCAGGTTAAAACCCTGTTTCCTCTAGTTCAATGCTCCATGATATTTCTCCTCTACTCAACCATATCCTTCTGTGCATGTTTTGTTTCTTGATTAGGCAGTAAGTTATCTATGGGCAAAAATTAAGTATAATAATTATCATTTTTTCTATCTGTTCACTTTTAATTCTTGTGCCTAACATGGTATTTGGCACATGAAGGTGAGGAGGGGGCGGTGGCCTCAGGAATTCTTGTATGATCTACTTGGGTCATGAGACTTCTCTGCAGGGAAAGACTTCAGAAACCACCTAACGCTTTCCACCCCTCCCTTTGTTCTTGTTTGTAGACTGATTCCTTTCTTCTCCACGCTGTTAGTAATTATTATATGGCATCTATTCCCCCAAGGGATTGCAGGGTATCCTGAAGTTTGCACCAAAAGTTTGGGGAGCATACCTCCTCAGGATACACTTCCACAAGCCCCTTTTGGCACCTTGATTTTCCTGCCACCTGGGCCTGGAGCCAGATCTGCAGTTGTGCTGGAGCAGGGAAGAGAGAGTGTGAGCTAAAGAGCACAAAGAGACCCTGATAGGCTCCTGGGGCCCCCAGTGGTTGAACTCTGGCTATAAATAGAAGGAATATGAAGCAGAATGTCTTTTTAATATGCACATGGAATTCATTTATTTAATGAAGAATTTTCCTGGAACCGAGAGCTTGCCGTCAGAGCTGAGCTATTTTTGAGTAGGATGTGAAGGAAAAACTCCAGAGAATTATTTGCTGTTTGGATTTATGCTTTTAAAATAGGTTGTAATAAAAAAAGCAAAACTATAGGAAGAGAATTAAGATCAGTGTTTGCCAAGGGTTGGAGGTAGGTGCACGGGATTGACTGGAAAGAGGTGTGAAGTGACTTGCTGTGGTGCTGGCAGCATTCTGTATCTACTGTGGTAGTGGTTACGTGGCTGCCTATGTTTGTTAAAACTTGTAGAACAGTTCACCTAAAATGAATGAATTTTACTATATGTAAATTATGCCTGACTTACAAACAATGTGTCACCATGTTCTTTCCAAGGGAGAAGAAGGAGTAGGGAATGAATGCTTTCAAACATCTCCTTTGGGTGGGGTTCTTTGTAGCTTCTTTACATTATTTATTCTATTTAATACCCACCAAGCACTATGAGATAGAGATTATTATCCACACTTTACAGATGAAACACCTGAGGTTTTGAGAGCTTAAATTAATTGCCCAAGGTCACACATCAGCTTCTAGTGAGAAGTAAGTTTCCAGATTCCTCAATGACCTCCCTCCGGTTACCTGATGTTCATGTAGATGGAGCTTAGAATTAAAGCCTTGAAAATAGAACTGAGTTTTGTTCCTTGAAAAAAATGCTTCAGACAGCTCCATGCTTTCTCTCCAAAATGTTCCCTCATTCTATGTTCTTTGGCTGTTTCTGGCTGCATCTGGGAAAAGGTCTTACTAAGGTGCTAATGGTCTTTAACAGCTTTGTTTAGTGTCCTTGGATCTCCCTTTTTATCAAGCATGCTTGGCTTTGGGCATACTTTGAAATCTTAAAGGGATGGGATGTATTCTGTAGGACCTGGTAGCATTCCTGGATCTCATTCCCTTGACTGGCATCATTAATCAGTCGTGATGCTCTCTGAACCCTGATTTGCCCTTTTGATGCTCCATAGCATGGTCCTCGGGGCAGTAATTACTAACAGATTTGAGTTGGCATTCAAGATATCAAAGCCTATTTTGCATACTACCTGTGTTGCTAGGCCTAACCTAGGTACATTTATAAATTGAGGGTGAAATCTTATCTTTTCCACTCCTAAGACCTGGAACCCTGATAAGAGTTAATGTCTGGATCTAGAGGCAAAAGTCGAAAGAAAGAACAGGGATTTGAAAATTACAACTGGGTTTAGAGATCCACTCTGTACCACTTTCCTCCATCTCACCCCAACACTCATTTTCTTCATCTGTAAAATGGGGATAATAATAATAATAGCTATCTAAAGGTGTTGAGGTGAAGCTCAAATTAAGTGAGATAGCAGCCAGGAAACAGAAGCTCATTATGTGCTAAGAAGTTTCATATGCATCATCTTGTTCAACCTTACAACAAAGTTATGCATAGGAAATTTAAATCTACATTATATAGGTATACTTAATTTGTTCATGTCACACAGTAAAGGGTAAAGTTGAGAATTGAACTCAGGCCTGACTCCAAAGCTCATATTGTTAATGACAAGCTACACTGCTTCTTGTTCCAGGCATGGAGCAAACAGTATTTGGGATGATCCCTCCTTTATTCCAGGTCTGAGAGGATGGGCAAGGACTCAGATCAGGGACTACCACCACATTAGGCTGGTGCAGGCACTGAAGAGGTGGAAGCAGTCCAGTGTGGCAAGAAAATCTGGGAATGGTGGCAGGTACAGGTACCAGCACACGCCTGTGTTAAGGACCTTATATCTGGAAATGGTTCTTTCAGGGTCTTGCTGGTCTATTTGGTGTCTTTGTATGAATTAGAAAAAAATGCTCCCTTGGGGCAGATGAATCATATAAGATTACTCCCTCAGGAAGAACACAGCTCAAAAGAATCAAGGCTGAGTGTTTGGATTAAAAAATTCTTGTGAGCAGAAGAATTAGTACAGTGTGGACTGGATTTCAGCAGGCATTCAGCCCCTCAGCTAATGTGTCTGTGCTGAACGTAACTTATACAGCAGTACAAAGTGGTCCTGGGTCTTGATGGGAGGGAAAGGTGTAGCCTTAAGGAATCTAGAAACAGAAAAAAGATAAATGTCCAGGGAGCAATTTTGCTGGGGAGTTAACGCCATTGGCCTGAACCAGAATTGGATCCAGCTCTAAACAATTCCAAAGCCAGTGGGACTGATCATGAGCATCACTTGGGGGGTTGGGGGAGTGGGTCTTCGTAAAAATGCAGATTACCTGCTCCTTCTCCTGAACAATTTAACTCAATAAGTCTGGGGTGGGCAATTCTAATGATCAGAAAAGTTTAAGAAATACTGCTCTATCTCATGCTTATCACACTGTGTTGTAACTGTCTCTATTAGCAACCCTAGTTGCCATCTGGTTGGCTGGACTATGAGTGTTTCAAGGGCAAGGCCATCTCTGATTCAATTCCACATCCATAGCACGTAAAGCAACGTCTGGCAGAGCAAATAACCGATCCATCAATTGAATGACATCACTGCCAATTTACGAATTCTGGCTTACTTGTCATGTTGTTATCACATCTGCCAAGGCAACTAAAACTATGTGTATTCCTTCCTGCCTCCTCATGTTTGTCCTATTTCCCTAACTACCATCTATTACTCAGCCTAACCTCAAAAAGGACAGGCCTGACACTATGGAAGATGCTTTCAGACTTAAATCTAGAACGTGGCATGTTTCCTGATATCCACACCTATGTTTGGGTCTGGGCTCCATGATGGTGCATATTTGGGCCTCATTTCTCCCTCTATAAAATGAACAGTTTTACAACATGATTTCTGAGGTGTCTTCCAACTTTGACATACTAGAGTCCTCTGACAGGAATCGAGAGTTTCCAGTAAATTCTGTGAGATGTGAAGACCTCCTTCGAGGCCTCCATATTGGCATCCTTCAGCTCGTTGGTTGGAGCCCAGGCGACGGAGAGCTGCAGTCTGGGATTTTCCTGAGGTCGACTTCACTGGTGGGTAGGCTTCGATTACTGGGCATGTTCCAGCAGGCTCAGGGCACCCCTGTGGGCAGGTCAGTAAATACTGGCTGCCTGACGATGTCTTGGATGGGAAGCCAGTTGGATGAGGGATGTGTGTGAAGCCCTGGAAAACACAGCAGTTCAAAGGCTGTGCTGAGTAGGTTTCCAAATGGACTCACCCTCCCAGACTTTGAATTTGAGCTCCATCGGAAAAACACAAGTATTTGATTCCAAGGGAATGGCTTCTAGTAATAATAATAATAATAAAAACGGTTTTGATGGCTTCTTGGAAATCAGTTTCTACAAAATGGTGTTTTGAGAATTTCAGTGCAAGTCAAGCAGAAACATGGATTGAAATTCTTCCCTTTCATACCCGTTCTTTTAAAATATTTTATTTTTAAATATGAAAATAATGTGTGCATATGATTAAAGAATGCAAACACTACAGAAAAGTACAAAATAAAAAGTGTCTTTCTTCCTCCCTCCCTTCTCATCCTGTCTCATGTGGTAATAATTTATTGTTTTGTGTGTGTGATTACTGTGAGTTATTTTTTTTTAAATTTTATTGTGGTAAAATATACATAACATAAAACTTACCATTTGACCACTTTTAAGTGTCCAGTTCAGTGGCATTAAGTATAGTCACATTATTGTACCTATCACCACATTCCTCTCCACACCTTTTTTCATTTTCCCAAACTAAAACTTTGTATCCATGGAACAAAAACTTCCCGGCCGGGCGCGGTGGCTCAAGCCTGTAATCCCAGCACTTTGGGAGGCCGAGACGGGTGGATCACGAGGTCAGGAGATCGAGACCATCCTGGCTAATACGGTGAAACCCTGTCTCTACTTAAAAATACAAAAAAAAAAAACTAGCCGGGCGACGAGGCGGGCGCCTGTAGTCCCAGCTACTCGGGAGGCTGAGGCAGGAGAATGGCGTAAACCTGGGAGGCGGAGCTTGCAGTGAGCTGAGATCCGGCCACTGCACTCCAGCCTGGGTGGCAGAGCGAGACTCCGTCTCAAAAAAAAAAAAAAAAAAAACTTCCCATTCTCCCCTGGTACTAGCCCCTGGTAGTCACCACTCTACTTTCTGTCTCTATAAGTTTGACTGTTTTAGGATGTCAGATAAATGGAATCATATAATATTTGTCTTTTTGTGACTGACTTATTTCACTTACCATAAACAATTTTTTTGTCTATTTTTTATTTAGGTAGGAACCTATATTTTCTTTATTTTTGACTTTTTTTTTGTTTAGGTACTAACCTATTTTTACCGTAGCTCCAATTATATGCTTATATCGTGTCGCTTAACCTCTCAAACTTAAACAGTATTTGTTAATTCCTTGCAATGAAAGATTTAGCATAATTACCTCACATCCAAAATTCTTTCACACTCTTCATCTCTCATGCTATTATTTCTAGATCTTCAAGTAGGTGTTCTTTTCTTCTAAACTCCAGACTCATGCCCAACTGCCTGTTTGCTATCTCCGCCTGGCAGTCTAATAAACATCTCAAACTTAAAGTGTCCCCAGCTAACTAAATTCGTGGTCTTTCGCCTCATCCCACTTGCCCTCTCCAATCTGTCTCTGCTTTCATCTTCCCACTCAGTGAATGCCACTTCATCTGTGTAGCTGCTCAGCTCTCAAATCTTGTAATCATCTTCCGGTCCTTTTTGTCCCCTTCACATCTCACATCCAAAGTGATGAAAACTCCTGCTGACTTTGCCTCAAAATATATCCAGACTCTGACCATTTCATACTAACTTGCCCTAGGATAAATCATCGTCACCTCTCACTTGGATTATTGAAATAGTCCAACTTGTCTTCTGCATCCTCCTTTTCCCTCCTGTAGTCGAATTACAAAATAGTAACCCAAGTGCTTCTTCAAAAATGAAAGTCAGGTCATGTCACTTCTCTGCTCAGAATCAGCCAATGACTTTCTATCTCATTCAAATAAAAGTCAAAGTCTTTATAATGGCCCAGGGGGCTCCACACCAGTGATTTTCAAACTTTAATGGGCATAGTATTCAACTAGGGATGGTGTTAAAGTGCAGATTCTGATCCCAGGGGATCTGATGTTGCTGGTTGGACGACCACACTTGTATTGCAAGACTACACAATCTCCTGCTCAGACCCACAAAATCCTCCTGCAAAATCCAGCCCTGGGTCTGCCCCCTGTAGCTCTCTTCCTCCCTCTTCTTGCTCCAGCCTCATGGTCCCTTTGTTGCATGCTCCCACCTCAGTCTTTGCACTTGCTGTTCTCTCTGCCCAGAACATTCTTCCCCCCCAGATATGAGATCTAAGGCTCACTCACTCCCCTTCTTCAGCTCCTTGTCCAAGTATCCGTTTCTCCCATGGCCTTCTCTCATCTCCCTCTTTAAAATGACAACCCTTCTCTTTATGGCTCTCCCTAGTCCTTATCCCTGCTTATTATTATTATATTTTTATAGCAAGAGTGTGCAAACTGTGACTCATGGGCTGTGGGTCAACTTGAGCCCACTGCTTGTTTTTGTAAGTAAAGTTTTATTAAAACAAAGTCACACACTTTTAAACTATATTGTTTATGGCTGCTTTCCTGCTACAGTGGCAAAGTTAAGTGTGTAACAGAGAGGACTTATGGCCTGGAAAATTTAAAATATTTACTATTTATCTGCTTTTTACAGAAAAAGCTTGCTGACCCCCGCTTTGTAGCATTGATCACTATCCGACTTACTATAAATAGATAAGTCAGTCATTTATTTGTTTATTGTAAGTTTCACCTCACTAAATTGTAAACTCCATGACTAAAGGGGCTTTGTCTGTTTACTGTTATATTCCTAATACCTACAAAGGTGCCTAGCATAGTCATTCAGTAAATATTTGTTAAATAAATAAATTATTACTTTTACAAGTTAAAAAAATATATTTTTTGTCAGCAGTTTAGATAGCATCAACTGACTTCCCACCAAGTGAGAGGACACTCTTGGACTGCACTTTCTTCCCCCTCCTTCCACCTTTCCTGACTCCTGATGGCCAGCATCATTTTTATATTTTTAGTGTTGATACCAATTACATCCTGTACTATCATTATTACATTATTACTACACGTTAATTGTTTTGCCTATAGGTTGATTCTAAATATTCCAAAGAAGCCATATCAAATATTGTAATTGGGCAAGCAATATTTACTACAGAATCTAGGTATGTGATTGAACGCACGGAGAAGAAATGATAACTCTAAGCCATAGACATAAAGGGCAACATGTCTGTTACCAGGGGTAAATGGATTCTCTTTTCTCTCTGTCAATTGCTTAAAATCATACATATTTGGGGCATGACTTTTGTATACACTTTCTAATCTTTCCCAAAGTTCCTAATTAATCTTTTTTTAATTCACAGAAGATATAAATGTCTTCATCAAATATTTAAGATCCTGTGCTTCTCAAACCTGTAATGTTTGAAATGGAATTTACTTTCTCCTTTAAGATTTTCACAAAACCTTTTGCTTTTTTTTTTTTCTAATTTTGGTGGAATGTTTGATCTGTGGCATAGCTGTCAACCCTGTCTTTATATTTACTTCTGGATTACTTCCATTGTGTCTTGTATCATGTATGTTTCTCTTTCTTAGCTTCCACTTTCATTTTGCTAGATTATATCCTTAAGTAACTGTTTTTCAAAATGGAGTTTGGGAGGTAATGCTAGTTGCTCTAACACATTACCACAAATTTAGTGGCTTAAAACAACACAGATTTATTATCTATAGTTCTGTAGGTTACATGGCTGACATGCATCCCACTAGACTAAAATCAAGGTATCTCCAGTGCTGAGCTCTTTTCTGAAGGCTCTTGGAGTAAGTCTGTTTCCTTGCCTTTTTCAGCTTCTAGAGGTCACTGGCATCCCTTGGCTTGTGGCCCCCTCCTCCATCTTCAACACCAGTAACATTACATGTCCCTGACCATGATTCTGTAGTAACCTTTCCCTCTAACCACAGTGTTAAAGGTTTATTGGTTTTTAAAGAAGACATTGATTCTTTTAATTGACTAATCAAAATGGTATATATTTGTGGTGTATAAAATGATATATTGAAATATGTGTATACTGTGGAATGGCTAAATCAAGCCAATTAACAAAGGTATTAAAGTATCCTGCTTTTCAACGGCAGCAAAAGCCAAAATTGACAAATGGGATATGATTAAACTAAAGAACTTCTGCACAGCAAAAGAAACTACCATCAGAGTGAACAGGCAACCTACAGAATGGGAGAAAATTTTTGCAATCTACTCATCTGATAAAGGGCTAATATCCAGAATCTACAAAGAACTCAAACAAATTTACAAGAAAAAAACAAACAACCCCATCAAAAAGTGGGCAAAGGATATGAACAGACATTTCTCAAAAGAAGACATTCATACAGCCAACAGACACATGAAAAAATGCTCATCATCACTGGCCATCAGAGAAATGCAAATCAAAACCACAATGAGATACCATCTCACACCAATTGGAATGGCAATCATTAAAAAGTCAGGAAACAACAGGTGCTGGAGAGGATGTGGAGAAATAGGAACACTTTTACACTGTTGGTGGGATTGTAAACTAGTTCAACCATTATGGAAAACAGTATGGCGATTCCTCAAGGATCTAGAACTAGATGTACCATATGACTACCATCAGCCATCCCACTACTGGGTATATACCCAAAGGATTATAAATCATGCTGCTATAAAGACACATGCACACATATGTTTATTGTGGCACTATTCACAATAGCACAGACTTGGAATCAACCCAAATGTCCATCAGTGACAGACTGGATGAAGAAAATGTGGCACATATACACCATGGAATATTATGCAGCCATAAAAAAGGATGAGTTTGCGTCCTTTGTAGGGACATGGATGCAGCTGGAAACCATCATTCTTAGCAAACTATCACAAGAAGAGAAAACCAAACACTGCATGTTCTCACTCATAGGTGGGAACTGAACAATGAGATCACTTGGACTCGGGAAGGGGAACATCACACACCGGGGCCTATCATGGGGAGGGGGGAGGGGGGAGGGATTGCATTGGGAGTTATACCTCATATAAATGATGAATTGAGGGGTGCTGATGAGTTGATGGGTGCAGCACACCAACATGGCACAAGTATACATATGTAACAAACCTGCACGTTATGCACATGTACCCTAGAACTTAAAGTATAAAAAAAAAAAAAAGTATCCTGCTTTTAATGACTCATATCAAGGTCTTTAATTTGATTGCATCTGCAAAATTTCTTCTGTAATGAAAGGTAACATGTTCACAGTTCTCTGAAAATACAATGTGGATACCTTTATCTGTGGTGGAGGGCTAACAGGAGACTTGTTTTTTCTACCACCTAACATATCAGAATCCTCCCAAATACTGAAATTTCTTTAATTAAGCTTTACACTGTTTATAGAATTCTAGGTTCAAAAACATGTTTCCTCAGAACTTTGGAGACACTTGTCCTCTGTCATTTGGGGTCTAGAATTGTTGAAACAAGATCTGAGCACAGTCTGATTTTTGTCCTTTGTAAGTACATTTACGCTCACATCCTTTGACAGCTTTTAGGACTGTCTTCGTGACATTTTATCAGACTATGACTGGGAGTGGGTTTTTGTTTTGTTTGTTTTTCACATCCATCACATGTCATATTGGAATAGCTCTTTCAACCTGAAGAATTGTATCTCTATTTAAGATAAGAAATACTTTCTTCCTGTGTTTTCTTTGATAACATTGGAACCCTCACAGCCTTCACTAATTTCTTCACCTAGTTTTTTCATGTCTGAAACTCTTATTAAGGGAATGCTGATGCTTCTGGATTTATTCTCTATTTAGTTTAAGTTTTAATTTTCTTATATTTTCCTTCTCCTCACCTTTTGCTACATGTTCCAAGAGATATTTTTTACTTCATTTTTCAAATTACTAATTTGGTCTTTAACCACAACCAGTCTACTACTTAGCACCTCCACTAAATTTCAAAAATGTTGACAAACATAGTTTGCACTTCCAAGAACCCTTGACTCCCTCTTTCTCATAGCAACAACAACTTCAAATTTCTCACAGATTACATATAAAATTTATTTTGAAAATTCTCTTCTATTTCTTGCTTATTTCTATTCCTCCAGATTCTGTTGTTTGCATTTTCTTAATGTTTGTCTTTCTCTTTCTCATCAGTTTTCCTCAAAGGTGGACCCAGTTGACTTTCTTTTATTTGTGAATCTCTTGCTTGATAGCATACATAGCTGGCATAGGTTCCCTTTGTAATCCTGCAGGTTGTTTACCCAAAATGCCTTTCCTCTAGATTGGTGAGCTGATGGTGAGCTCTGTGCAGACGAGCGTGTCTTGCTGAGTGGCAGGCTTGTCTTTTTTGTGCATGGTGAGGAGCAGGCCAGTTTGCTTGCATCCTCCACAGTCTCCACGGTGAGTTGATCCTCGGGTTGGAGCACTGCAGCACGTTTCCCTTCTTGATAGAAGCATCCTTCCTCTTTCTTTTCAGGTCAAAGCAAGGTTGGGGATTTATGCTGAACTCTTCTCTGCCTCCATCCAGAGCCCCTGTCTAGACTATGGGCCATCTCCAGCCTAGGCATGACTCCCTCACCATGGCCCATTCCATAGCCTTCTTGGCTGTCCTGTTTTTTCTTCAATAAGATCAGCACCCTCATGACCTTCCCTAGCTGAGGTCTTTCCAGGGCTCCATCAGGTGACACAGTGCACACACTCACCACAATCCTCTGCTTGTGTCTTGCAACTGAGTTCTTATGCTCCAGTTTAAGTCTCAATGATCCCGTTTGCTTTCCACCCTCCATGGAAACCTGAGTAAATCTCTGTTGTATGGGTATCACGCTCGTGTTTTTTTAAAAAAATTAGAACTAATAATGATTTATGTATTCTATTTTGTACAACTTTGTTTAATGGGCTCTTATCTGAGTGGGTTGCCTTATCTGCTACATTGAACCATAAACCTGAAATTCTAAAAGTCTAAATACAATTCAAATTTGAAGGAAATAACATGTATTGCCTCCATTAAGGAGTTTTTTCTCCCCTCCTCTCCACCCAGATTGGTCAAGACCCCTCGTTGGGGTTCCCATGGGAGCATCTTGTGCTTCTGTTTACCATGCCACATCACATTACTATTTGACTCTCTCTGTAGTGACTGCACCTCCAGGTTACAAGGCCTTTGAGTGCAGGTTGCATGTTCATCTTTAGATCTCTGGAACTGCACACATAGTAGATGTGCAGTGAATATTTCCAGATTGAATGCATGTGCACCTACTCAATGAACATGAGGAATCAAAGGTGGCATCATATAGCTTTAGCTTTCAAGGAATTCAAGGCATATGGAGGAAAACAGATATGACAACAAATAATCTTCAGACAGTGTAAATAGGGTGGGTACAAAGTGTATGGGCCCACAAGCAAGAGAACAGATAACTGTGCCTGGGGTGGGTATAGCGGTCAGGAAAGGCCCAAAGTTATGTTATATTAGTTTTGAGGGGCACATAGGAGCTGTCGGAAGTATTGGGAGTATTAGAGCCTTCCAGAAACAAAAGAGAAATTCAAAGTTAATTATGGCTGGGATGTAAAGTATAATGGGGGCAGTGGCAGGGGAGGGATCCTATGAAATAAGAAGGGGCTAGAGCACGCCAAGAGCATCGGCAGCCCAGAAAACACGTGTATTTTATCCTGAGTTGGGACACTAGAAAGTTTTATTCAGAGAGTGGCATGATCATATTGACATAAAGATTTCGACTGCAGTATAGAGGATGGACTGGCGGAGTCCTGAAGATTTGGGACGTGAATGCAGTAGTACAGGGCAGATGTGATAAGGGATTGACCAGGGAAGTATGGGCAGGGATGCAGAGACAGATACAGATTTAAGTGATGGCAAGAGGGTAGAATGGGCAGTGTTTGATGGCTGCTTGGTGTCAGGGGTTGCTGGAGAGGAAAAGGGGCAAACATTTTGAGGGCCATTCCAGTGCTGGGGTTCCAGGGTCCAGTGACTACAGAAAGAACATGAGCTATGTTGGTTTTTAGTCAACGTAGAGTGAATGGCAGAAAGGTTGTGGTTGGAGTAATTTATGAGATTCCGCTGGGCTGTTTCCATCTTTTCTGAAGCTGCAGATTCTAGCTGAAATGAGAAAAAGGTGCATCTTCAGTTCTGTTTTGACAGCCTGTCTACCCACTTCCTTCCCAGGAGGATGTCCTGGTAAGATGCATAATATCAGCTTCTTGTTAATTTGGTCTAATTTTTAAAAATTGGATTAGCATCCAACTGAAATGGATGTCAACTCCTTGGAATGCATCTTTGGATCTGAGTGATTTTGATGTGAACCAAATGTGATCGCCTAATAAAGGTTTTATCTATGCAGAACCATCCTGATGTTTCAGCCACATCTCAAGTTTAACTCTTAGGAACCCAGTAAAGAAAGAAATACATTTCACTTGTTTTGCCTTTGTGGATTTATACTTTATCATGGTGATTATTTACTGTCCCTAACAATGACAACAAAACACAAAAATGTTCTTGAAAAGAAAGGGAATAAGTCTTACCATATATTGAGTGCCTTCTGTATGTTAGGCATGTCCACTAATGTTATTGCATAGATTCTCATGAGTTAGGAGGTTGGACTCAATGCCAAAAGTGGGTCTCAGACACCCAGTCATATTGAGGACTAGCTAAAACAGGGCCAGGGTGGAAGCAGCTTTGCAATCAGACATGCCTACCATTGTGCCATGTCAATTTATCATTGCCATGGCAACACCTGGGAGTTACTGCCCCTCTCCGTGGCATGACCCAGTGACCCCAAAACTACTACCCCTTCCCTGGAAGCTTCTGCATAAACTTCCCCTTAAGTTGCATGCAATTAAAAGTGGATATAAGTATGACTGCAAAACTGCCCTGAACTGCTAACCTGTGTCTGTGGGGTAGCCCTGCTCTGCAGGGGCAGTCATGAAGCTGTGACACCAGCAGAGATGTAACAGTGCCTCTTCAATAAAACTATCTTCTTCCACCTCTGGCTTGCCCTTGAATTCTTTCCTGGGCAAAGCCAAGAATCCTTGTGGGCTAAGCTCCACTTGGGGGCTCACCTATCCTGCATCACTCACAAACACATTAAAGATAAGTATTATGTCCATCTGACGGATTTGGAAATTAGATCTCATAGGGGTCTCTAAGTTAGTAAATGGAAGAGGGGAATTGAAACTCAGAACCAAGTGATGTATGGAGCACCTATTATAGCCTGACATTATATTCACACTTCTTTATTTAATCCTCAAAGCAATGTAAAATATAAAGGCTTAGAAGAGGCTTAGCAAGATAAAATAACTTCCCCAAGGTCACTCACCAGAGACCTATGCTTTCTTTTTGCCTCTTTATTTGCAGACCAAAGATAATTATTCTATACATAAGGGTGTGTTAATAAATACACGGGCAATATTATGTCATTGCTAGGAAAACACTTTATGATGCTATTCAGATAAAGAGAAAGAAACCTTTTTCAGAAGCAAAAACCTCTGTTTGCTAGAGAGCCATTCACAGAGCCTTTAGAGAGGGGGCCAGAGATGGGGAGTAGGTTGCTCCAGGCCCTGTATTAGACTACTCCACATGCCACATGTAATTCTAACACCCCAAACAAACCTTTGGGGTGGATATAATTATTCCTGCTTCCCAGATAGGAAAAAACTGAAGTTCAGAAAGGTTATGTAAAGGTTAAGTAATTTGCCCAAGATTCCTACCCAGGTCTCTCTGACCCAAAGCCACAGATTTTCAGGACAGTGCTAACCCACTTTGAGGGCAGTTATTTAGAGAAATGTGAAAAGGAAGAAGGTGATCAGAACGCAAGCTCTGCCATTGGCATTTCATTTGGCCTCTATGTTTCCCTGGGTAGGTGGTGAATAAACGCCCTTTGATGAAATTTGCAGATGATTCTAAATCAGGCCCTGGGTACACATGAGCAGCACAGAAAAGCAATACAAATGATCCCAAATGAGGGAGGTTAGAAGTGCAGGCAGGAAATAACATGATGAGACTGATTACCACACGGGAACTTCTGGATTAAAACATCTGGGTAGGCCAATGTGAAACAGGCCACTAGCATTAGCACCTTTCAGTAGCTCCAACCCTGCAGTTGGAAGGGCCTGAGTCAGTCCTCTCAAATCCTGTCACTGCTTTGTTAGCTGAGTTTATGTAACATTCTAGATCCTTTGTTGTCATGTCAATCATGTTCATGGGATGTTCACGAGGATTAGGTAGTATCTTAATAAATTGCTTTCTTTGCTCATTCATAAGAAGCAACTTCTCATCTGTTCAAGTTTTAGCATGAGATTACAGCCATTTAGTCACATCCTCAGGTTCCACTTCTAATTCTAGTTCTTTCTCTGTTTCCACCATGTCTGCTATTACTTCCTCTACTGAAGTTTTGAATTCCTCAAATTCATCCATGAGGGTTGGAGTCAATTTTTTCCAAATTCCCATTAATTATTGACCTCTTCCCATGAATCAAAAATGTTCTTTATGGCATCTAGAATGGTGAATCTTTTCCAGAAGGTTGTCAATTTACTTTGCCCAGATCCATCAGAGGAATCACTACTAAGGGCAGCTATAGCCTTATTAAATGTATTTCTTAAATAATAAGTCTTGAAAGTCAAAATTACTCCTTGATCCTTGGGCTACAGGATGGATGTTGTGTTAGCAGGCATGAAAACAACGTTAATCTTGTTGCATAGCTGTACTGGAGCCCTTGGGTGACTAGGTGCATTATCAATGAGCAGGAATATTTTGAAAGGAATCTTTTTATCTGAGCAGTAGGTCTCAATGGTGAGCTTAAACTATTCAGTAAACTCTTCTGTAAATGAATTTTGCTGTCATCCAGGCTTTGTTGTTGCATTATTAGAACACAGGTAGAGTAGATTTATCATAGTTCTGAAGAGTCCTAGGATCTCCTTAATGATAAATAAGCATTACCATTAGGAAACGGTAATGCCCAACATAAGTCACCAGCTGCATTAGCCTCTGACAAGAGAGTCAGCCTGTCCTTTGAAACTTTAGAACCAGGCATTGACTTCTCCTCTCTAGCTATGAAAGTCCTAGAGGGCTTCTTCTTCCAACAGAAGGTTGTTTACATTTACTTCTACATTGAAAATCTGATGTTCAGTGTAGCCACCTTCCTCAATGATCTTAACTAGATCTTCTGAATTACTTTCTGCAGCTTCTACTTCAGCATTTGCTGCCTCACCTGGAGACAGTTTCTTTCCTTAAACTTCATGAACCAACCTCTACTAGCTTCCAACTTTTCTTTTGCAGCTTCTTCACCTCTCTCAGCCTCATAGAATTGAAGAGAATGAAGGCTTTGCTCTGGATTAGGCTTGGGCTTAAAAGAATGTTGAAACTGGTTTGATTACCCAAACCATTGGAACTTTCTTCATGTGAGCAATAGGCTGTTTCTCTTTTTTTTTTTATCACCTGTATGTTCACTGGAATAGCATTGTTAGTTTCCTTTAAGAACTTTTCTTTTGCATTCATAACTTGGCTAATTCTTTGGCACAAGAGACCTAGATTTTGGTCCCATGTTGGTTTTTGACATTCCTACCTCACTAAGCTTAATCATGTCTAGTTTTTGATTTAAAGTTAGAGGTGTGATGTGTGACTCTTCCTTTTATTTGAACACTTAAGAGGCCATTGTAGAGTTATTAATTGGCCTAATTGTAATGTTGCATCTCAAGGAATAGCGAGGCCTGAGGAGAGGGAAAGAGATGGGAGAATGGCCAGGGGGTGGAGTAGTCAGAACATGCACATTTATCAATTAAGTTCACCATCTTAGATGGATGTGGTTCGTGGCGCCCCCAAATAACCACAACAGTAGCATCTGATCACAGAGCATTGATGACAGATCACCATAAAATATATAATAATAATGTAAATGTTTGAAATATTGTGAGGATTACCAAAACGTGATATGGAGATATAAAGTGAGTATATGCTGTTGGAAAATCATGCTGATAGATTTGCTTAAGGTAGTGTTGCCCCAAACTTTCAATTTGTAAAGAATGCAACATCTGCAAAATGTACTAAAGTAAAAGTGCAATAAAATGAGGTATGTCTGTAAATCATAATACATGATTCTCCCCTAAATATCTGAATGTCTGAATTCACTCAATTCTTATAGCAGTACTCTGAGATAGGTACTCTTAAGTTTTAACAAGTACTTGGGGAATGGAATGTTACTAATCTATCAGTAAATCAAATCAAAAGTGAAATGTCCAGCAAAAGTAATTTGTAAATATTCAAGCACCATAAAAATTTAAGTTAGCATTTTAGTTCTTCTATTTCTCTACTTTGATGTAGGGGGCACACTGCTCAGGCTTATAAAAAAAGGAGGATAATAATTTATAGAGAATTCAGAAACACTGTTCTTCACTTACGTGATTTCATTTAATCTTTATTACAGCTATTTGAGGAAGATATAACTAGCCCATTTTATAAATTTGGAAACCGAAGCTCAGATAAATTAAGTAATTTAGTAGCTTGCTCAATAGCCACCCAACTGTGAAGTGGCAAAGTTATGATCCCAACCCAAGTTGGCTATCTCTAAAGCCCTGGTGCTTCCGGAAATGGCTAGGGAAGAAGAGGAGGCAGGGAAATGGAGAGCAGAAGAATCGGAGGATTCCGATGGGTTTGCAGGGCTCCACAAGCAGGACTGGATTACAACAGGGATTAAAAATACCAAGGCCGGGAGAGGTGGCTTATGCCTATAATCCCAGCTCTTTGGGAGGCCAAGGCAGGCAGATCAGTTGAGGCCGGGAATTCCAGATCGGCCTGGCCAACATGGTGAAACCCCATCTCTCCTAAAAATACAAAAAGTAACTGGGCATGGTGGTGGGCACCTGTGATCCCAGCTACTTGAGAGGCTGAGGCAGGAGAATCGCTTGAACCCAGGAGGCAAAAGTGGTAGTGAGCTAAGATTGTGCCACTGCACTCCAGCCTGAGCAACAGAGCAAGATTCCATCTCTCTCTCTCTCTCTATAATATATATATATATATTATATACACACGCACACACACAGAAGAACTGGAGCATTGCATCTACTCTGCTTTCGGCATGATCTCAAATGTTTGTCTTATTCTGAGAGTCAGAAGTAGATGTCCCTGAAGTACCTCTGTTCTCAGGGAAAGGCTGGTGAGCACTCTGAAGGGAAGAGCAAGGGTTAAGATGTGTGCCTGTGGGGTCTTGAACTGTGAACACAATGATTACTGTGCTTGGGTTATACTCTTTTTTTTTCCCCCAAGTGTCAGCAAGAAAGCATAGTGCAAGTGGCATGAATACTGGACCAGAACTTAGGTGATAGCACCTGGGAACCTCGCTAACTTGCTTTCTGCCCTTTGGCCCTCCCCAGTAACCCCCTCTAGAGGATCTCCTTCTTAACTGAGTAAGAGTGGACTGGACCAGCTGACAAGCAAAGGCCCTTCCTGAATTATATCCTATGTTCTTAATTTATTGTTTTATATTCTAACTTCCTACATCTTAAAGAGGGTGATTCAGGTCTAGCTTTGAAAGAAGATGGGGCAGTCTCATCTGGTATTTCTGAAGCATACCTTTATTAATGTCACATCTATGCTTAGGTCTCTTGTATGATATTTTTGCAAATTTCTTACACTATGTTTCAGACCCTGTACTCAGTACTTTAAATGCTATATTATTTGATTAGATGGTATGGGTGGTAGTGAGGGAAATGGGGGAGAAATGCCTGAAAGGTAGATTCCCTGTTTGCAATCCCCGGTTCACTTAGTACTAACCGTGAAACCTTGAACGAGTTACTAACCTCTCTAGGCTTCAGTTTATTCTCTGTAAAAGAGAGTAATAACAGTACCTACCTGACTGAGTTGTTGAGAGGAGTAAATGAGTCTGTTTTTGGAAAGCACTTAGAAGAGTATCCAGCCCATAGTAAACACTCAACGATATGTTATTTTTAAAATAAATTCTTACCAACACTCTCATTTACACATGAGAAAATGGACCTTCAGAAAGTTTAAGGAACTTACTTGAGGTCCTAGAATAAGCAGATGCTAGGAATAGTGATGGCAGTTTTAGGATATTTTGATTGTATTTCAACCATGGACTTGGAATTGCTTATATAGTAACTAGCACTCTCTTACCTATGGTACTCTACAGCCAGAGATTTCTAAACCACAAAGCAGGCCAAGCCATTCCAAGATTAAACCCTGCACTGGCGCTTCCTTGTGAAGAGGAAATAAATCTGAGCTCCTTAGAGACTTATTTTTATTTATATATTTATTTATTTATTATTTTAAATTTCAATAGATTTTTGGGAAACAGGTGGTGTTTGTTTAAATGAATAAGTTCTTTGGTGGTGATTTCTGTGACTTCAGTGCACCCATCACCCAAGTGGTGTACCCTGCATTCGATGTGCCAGACTTCTTTCTACCTCCCCAGCTTCACTGCGGCACCCCAACCCACCCAGAGACCTTTGCTTTAGACCTTCACTTAGGACTTTCCCTGTGCTTAGAATGGTGTTTCTCTTTCTGTACTGACCAACTCCTTCTTGGCCTTCAGTTTTCACTTAGATGTTAGCGCTTCTAAGAAGTAATAGCCCAAGAATCCCTTCCAATGTCCACTTGGAACTTTCTCTCTCATCACTTCCCCCGGTCTGCTTATTTGTCCTTATAACTTCTTTGCTGAATCCTGTTTAGACTGATGTGCCATTTCATTGTGGGATGGATCAGTCTCCGGTTTGGAACTTTTGGAAGGTGCCATTCTCGTCTCTCTAGGCCATTCCTGCTTACCCAAGGAAGATGAGTGAACAGTCAGCACTCAGTTTATAATATGAGCATGATGAATGGATACAATTCCAGTCAAAAATGGTGAGAAGAAAAATCCTTTTCAGTTCTCTTAGCATGGTGGCACTATTATGGTTACAATATGATTTCCTTGAAGTCTTGTAAAATTTTGACAGGATCCCCTGAGCTGTTCTTTGGGGAATTTTCTCTAGGCCTTTTTTCACAAGACTGAACCTCAAGGCTCTTAATTATGCCACAGGACAGCAGGGAAACAGTTGAGGAGGAGAAATTAATGAAAAGGATTCTTATCATAAGCTCCCTCTCTAATTTGGGGAAACAGAAACCTCTGCATGTTTTCTCAATAAGCACTCTATCAGAAGCCTTCTTATCCTGACAGGCTTCACTCTTTCATAAACACAGCAAGAATAACCTCTGGACACTGGCCTGCCATAGTCAAGTATGAAAATGTGAATTCCATGGGTCACTGTTTTTGCAGCCGCCAGATGTGGATGAAAGAGGAAGGGTGTTTTATTGTGTTTTCTCAAGAAACAGAGAAAGGTCTGTCCTGAGATGGGCCTACTTTTCTCCCACACAAGTGGCCACCATGTGGCCAGAGGACAGCTAGCTAATTTGCAAGATTAAGCTTTTCCAAATATTTGGAATTGGTCCATTCTGTCTTCAGCTAATAAAATAGATCTTTGCTCCAAAATGGATTTAGGAAACAGACAGAAGAGCTCCTAAGGGCTTGTTGGCAAGTTACCTGTTAGCAGGGTCTGTCAAATGGATACACAATGGGTAGGCTCCATATGGACTGTCTCCAGCTTGACCTCTCTAGGATGCCTGCCTTCATGCAGCGGTTCTGCCAATGGCAGATGGTATCCAGTGCCAGCTGATGCTGAAATGCCCAGGATATAAGCTTCTGTTCTCTGTCATTTACTCACACCTGAGTAGTGAATACACTGAAACAAGCATACATTAGAAAAACACATGCACAAGTGAGGAATCCATATTAATTGCAAATATCTGATTTAAGGATTCATTCATTAGTTTAATATTGGGTGTCTACTATGTGCCAGAGACTTTGCCAGGTATTAGGGAAATAGATGAAATAAGACATGGCTCCTGCCATAAAAGAGCTTATGGTTTATTTGGGGAGGCAGAGTTATAGACATCTATAATATAAAGTGCTATAAGCTGCAAAAGAGCTTTGGAGAAGGAGCCCCAGGGTCTGTCTGGGAGAGGCAGGGGAAGTTTAGAGTGGAAGTAGCCCTCGCATTGGGTCTTAAAGAATAAGTAGGTGGTTTCCAATGGGAGAAGTATGTTCAGGACAGAAGCATAGACCCTTTAGAGAGCATTCTATGTTTGGAGAATGACAAGTTGTTCACGTGGCTGGATTGTGAAGTGGGAGGGAAGGTAGAGGTGGCTTGGGGGAAGACCAGGGCCAAGTCATCTGGGCATTAGTCATGCTAATTAATTTATATTTGACTCTGTAGGCAATGGGGGGACATGGTGGAGAACTGAATCATATTAGTGGAAGAGCAACATGGTCATGCTACAGTGTAGAAAGTGGTTTAGAGGTGAGTGAGGCAATAAATATTTAGTCTAGAGAGTGAAGCGCAGCTGCCAACAACTAACTATAATACAGGGTAATGAGTTTTAATACAGCGAGCTGGGGCTCTTCCTTTCACTCCTCAAATCTTTCTCTCCACTCTTCACCATGCTCTGTGCCCCATGGGGATGACCTGTATGGACTGTTCCAATGGGCTTCCTATCCCTCTGGGTCTAGTTGGGTTCTGCTCATAGAAGTACAGGAGGGAGATGGAAAGGAGAGAGGAGAGTGAAGTCAAGGTATTTATTCCTTTGGGTGCTTCCCTAAGGAGTCACCTTGGGCTGTTTGTTTGTTTATGATGGAAGTCATAGCTTCTCTTAAGGGGGCCCTCTCCACAAAACTCTTTCCTTTTGCATTCCAGTAACCCCTCCTGTCCTTAGTTCTTCAGGTGTAGGGATGCTAAAAGCCTTGCTAGCATTTGAGTATGGTGCTATTCCTTGTGGTTTCTCTACATTCTGCACACATCTTCCTAAATCATCCTTTATTAAATCCTGTCTGCATTGTCCAAATTTGAGTAGGTTGTCATTTCATGGTGGGGCCCTGACTACTCTGTACAAGGTGGCACAGGAGTAGAGAGCACAGAAAAGTTAGTTCTGCCTGGGGCAGGGAAGAAGAGATCAAGAAGAAGAGGCAGCACTGGAGCCCTGTACTGAAAGATGAGATGGAGTTTCCTGGGCATCAAAAGTATGAAAGGCATCCTGGACTGAAGGAACAGAGTCAATAAGTGAATGGCTGAGTGAAGAAACAGGCATTTGTAGGGAGCAGTGACTGAGAGGAGAGGAGGGGCTGACAAGGGAGGTGAGGTACTACAGGAGGTGAAGGGGCAAAGATGAAGTTGGGTCAGAGTGGAAGAGCTTTGAATGCCAGCTCGGGAGTTTGTGCTTTCTTCCAGAGGAAAAGGGGCAAGAATGGTGACCACACTGGGAAACGAGTCATATGAAGAGTGATAGGGGATATGTGCGTGTTTATCTTGGAGAAAAGACTTGGGAGTATGATTGTCATCTTCAAATATGTGGAGGATCTGGATAATGATATGGCACCATGCATCATGAGTTCATAGTTTTTGGCCTGGGAATTCTATGTCTAGGAATTTAGCTGAAGGAAATAATCCAAAATGCAGACAAAACCTTCTGGCCAAAAACATCCATTGCTGCATTATTTATAATAACCAAGAACTGGAAACAACCTAAATGCCCAGTGACAGAAGAGTTGTTAAATGAGTATGGCAGGTCTTTACAATAGAATATTATGTGGCTGTTAACACAGGGTGTACAAAAAATTTAAAGGTGCAGGAACATGCTTTTAATATGTTAAGTGAAAAAATTGGATATAAAATGTCTATGTAATTCAGTAATACACAAAAATAATATGAACTAAATAAAGATGTCAAAATCTTATTCATAGCTATCGCTATTGATGACTTCGTGGGTGACCGATATTCTCAGGCTGTTCCAAAGATCATTTGTAAATAGGAGTTGGGAGCTGGTAGTACCATTAAGATAAGTACACAACCTCCCAAGTGAAAATCATTGAATGTGACCCCTACCTTTTAAACACATATTTTATGCTGTTTGTTTATCCCCATCATCACCACCACCATTGAATTTATTGAACAGGTACCATCTATTAGGCATGTGCTACTTTTTTTCCTACATATTTTATCTCTTAACCCTTTTAACTTTGTAAAAGTTTTATTTTTACTTGCATTTATGAGACAAGAAAGCAAGAGCTCAGAGAGGTCAAGCAACTTGTCCAAGATTATTCTACAAGTAAATTTCATAGTTGAGATTTGAACCCAGGACATGTGATTCCAAATTGTGAGGCTGTACTGCTGGTGTATTACTTTCGCATACTCACATCGTTGTCTCCAGTCATATGTCACTGACTAAAAGTTTTTCCCAATAATGAACTCCAGTGGTCAAAATGGTACATCTTCTTGGTAATACATTATAGATGCCGACCGCATTTTAAGTAGGTGACCCAAGTGGGACAAAGTCCTATGAACAGGAGAAAGATTCACAGTAAATGCAGTAATAACTTGTTTAAGAAAAGTGATAAATAATATTGATGAGCTCTTATGTGTCAAGCAATATTCTAAGTTTTTTACATTAACTTTTATAGCTTAGTACTATAAGCTTAGTACTATTACAGTCTTCATTTTACATACAAGGACACTGTGTTTAAATAATTTGTCCAAGGTGACACAGCTAGACAACATACACAACTCACTATGCTTCCTACAGTGCAATACTACCTCTGGATCCATGTGTAATGAAGTGAAAAAGGAATTTTTAATCTTAATGGCTAGTGCCAGGATTCTTTTTTTTTTAGAGGCAGAGTCTCACTCTGTCTCCCAGGCTGGAGTGCAGTGGTGCGATCTCGGCTTACTGCAGCCTCCATCTGAGGCGATTCTGCTGCCTCAGCCTCCTGAGTAGTGGGGATTACAGGCGTGTGCCACCAAGTCCAGCCTTATCTTTCTTTATTAAAATACCTCAATAGGCCGGAAGTGGTGGCTCACGCCTGTAATCCCAGCACTTTGGGAGGCCAAAGTGGGCCTGAGGTCCACAGTTTGAGACCAGCCTGACCAACATGGAGAAACCCCTTCTCTACTAAAAGTACAAAATTAGCCGGGCGTGGTGGAGCATGCCTGTAATCCCAGCTACTCAGGGGGCTGAGGCAGAAGAATCGCATGAACCCCGGGAGGCTGAGGTTGCGGTGAGCTGAGATCGTGCCATTGAACTCCAGCCTGGGCAACAAGAGCGAAACTTCGTCTCAAACAAACAAAACAAAACAAAACCCTCGATAAACTACTTTGGAATAAAAGTTTTAGCAACAGCTTCAGCAACAAAAGAACAGTCAAGCTTCTCTGCCTGAGAAAGTGAGAGGAGTTTGTTTTTCGCTCTAGAAAAGGAGAAGGGAGGGAGAGGTGTAGATACTGCAGCGCGGGTGGGAAGGCCAGCTGGCAGAAGCAAGGGGCAGAGATGGAATGCAGGGACGCCAAGGGCATAGAGAGAGAAGGTTACACCTTCACTTCACTTTGAAGTTAGCTGTGTCTTAAATGTAAAGTTTGAAGTTAGTTGTGCCTTAAATCTCTCCCTCCAGAATGTCAGTGAGTACTACTATGCTCACAAACAATGTGTGATTATGTTGTTGTTACTGGAAATTGAAGGAGGGCCTGAATTTTATATCTGCCTCAACACTGTGTGAAACAAGGTCGACAAATTTAAACTGGGATCCTAGAACCATATACGTACTATCAAGAAATGCCCCTGGAGTTTGCAGAAACGTGTGTGTGTGTGTGTGTGTGTGTGTGTGTGTGTATAGGAGTGTGTTTAGACTTTCAGTGTCTGGAACTGGGGGGCTCCAGGAAGTTTTTTTTAGATGTCTCCAGGAACAGAGGCCCCAGCCAACACCTGAGTTACCTACTTCATCTGGTTTAAATTTCCTGACCTTCCTGTAATCTCTTGCTCTGGTCCTTTTTTTCAAAAGAAATAAACTGTGTTCAGAGAAGGTACAGAACTTCTTCAGGTCCGCAAGGAAAAGGAAGTGCTGGGACGCAAAGCCAGGCTGGTCCAATGGATGACAAAGCCCATGGCTTCCCGGGACCTTGGCTGCCTCCTCTGTCTTCGTTTTGCTTTTCTGTTGAACCTCTGAAGGAGACCACTGCAACTTCAGTGGTGGAGATTCTGAATCTCTGGGTATTGGGATGGTCCAGGTCTTAGTCCATAGGCCAGGCCTTAACACTAAGTCGGTAACCGGGGTGGACCTCCTCATTTGGTTATACAGAAGAACAGATGACCCTAGGCCCCTGTGAGGTGAGCCAATGGGCTAATTTGGGAGAGCAACAGGTTATTGGTAAAGATTTTAAAAGTAATAATTTCCCAGTCTTACAAATGTACAAGACACATTTTCCCGGTTTTAGACCTGCAAATTCTTATTAAGATGTGCTCGGCCTTATAACTGAATTTTCATAATTTTCAAATATTTTTAAAATTGAAAATGAATACACGTTGAACATTTGAGAACTACAAAAAAGAGTAAAGGAGACAAAATCTTAGGAATTTTAGCATGACATTATCAGTAAAAAATACCTTTGACAACTTGGTTCATAAAAACCATCACTTATTGTTTTATTTTATTATTGTTTTAATTTGCATTGCTTTGAATACTCAGGGAGACTCCCACACCTTTCCATACATCAACTGACAATTTGTTTCTTCTTTCATAAATTGCTTTTATATTCCTTTGGCCCCTCTTTTTCTGGATAAAATTTTTGTTTATATTGAAAATAGAGTTCTCTTACAAGCCATGAAAAGAGGCGATTGTCCAAATATCCTAGCACTTCACCTATATAATAACTGTCTTTCTTTGGCTTCCCCATGTATAAAGATGAGGGGGAAGTGAGTTAGCATAATCATGATAGAGAGCAGTATTTCCCCAATTGTGCTTTCTGGAACAATAATACAAGGGGGAAGTTAGTGGGTGTAGTGGGTGTAATGGGGGAAAGGGCTCAAATGAGTTGGAAAATCCTTTATTAAATAAAAATAAATGGTTTCCCAATTGCAGTAAAACTATAGAATATGCTGTAGGCTTTTGGTGTTCATAGGGACCAAGACTTCTCTAGAAAGAGGTAGAAGATAACATTTCCCACTCAGCACCTCAGGCACTTCAGACAGCCCTGGTGTGGAGGAAAGAATGTAGGAGAGGGTGGTGGCCAAAGGCCTGTTTTTCTCTAGGTTTGACACTGATATGTTTTATGACTGTAGGCAAATTCCAACATCCAATCACTGGTAAAATAAACAAGGATATGTTTGAGATGAGGCTTGAAGTATGCATAGGATTTTGATATGAGAAAAGAGGTTTCAGGTGGAGGCAATTGAATGGGCAAAGTCCAAGATGCTTTTCTACCCACAGAGATACCAAACCAAATACTGTAATTCTGGCCCCCTGTTTTATAACAACCCCACCCTTTGAGTAGAAAACAGATGTGTTTTCTTCTGAGACACAGTTTCACCAAGTCCCAAGATTTTTTTAGTTCTATTTCAATGCTCAGAAACCCGCCTACCTTTTCCGAAGTGTTCCTGCCCACCTAGATAGACCACATCATAAAAATTCATATTTGAAATAAGAAACCTCAGTGCTTCAGTCACTTTGACAGCCAGACTTTGGGCTTATGGAGAAATTACAGATGAATGTCTTTAAAATTCAGTGAAAGACTTTTGTGATCCATTACTTGAATAGCAGGTGTAGAATTTTCATACATAGTTTATTTATACTAATTGTATAAAATATCCATGCAAACTCATTAGAAAAGTATCTGTTTTATTAAGGTGGGGAGGGGGGAAGCATGAACCAGAAGATTATTTGGATTGCTAATTGTGAAATAAGTTATTCGTTTTTAGAAAAATCTTGAATTTGCAGTCATTGTATTACATATATAATGTAATACATTTCAATTCACTCAAATTTCCCGAACATCTCTTTTGCATCTGGCACAGCGCTGGAGCATTCTTGCTATTCAGGAGCTCACAGACTAGAACACAGCTAAAAATAATCCTGCAGTGCCCCCAAAACTATGTTAGTGTTCTCAACAAAAAAATCCTACAGATCCCAGAGAAAAGAGTAACTGTCTTTCTTGGGGAGATACATACAATTCCACAGAGATAACATTTAAGCTACCTTGTAAAGCTGAATAGGATTTTCTCCTTAAAAGGAAGGACATAAAGTCATTCCTTACTCCAAGAAGCCTTCCCTCATCTCCATAACCAAGTCAACCTCTTCTACCATTACTCTCATAAGCAATGTTCCTCCCCAGTGAAGCATGTACCATCTCTGAAGTTCCCATTTCTTTGTACCATTTCCTAGTTCATGTCTGTTTACTTCATCTGTTAACATTAGACTTTACGTCCAATGGAGGCAGGGGCCATATCCTTCTTTTTTCCCTATTCAGAACTCGAGTCAGAGAAGGAGCTCAGCAAATGTTGAATGGATAAACAGCATGAACGAAGACAAAGAAACAGGAGATAAGGGCACTTTAGGGGAACAAAGAGCAAGTTATTCAACACATCTGGAGTAGGATGCAGAATGGACCTGGAATTGGCAAAAATTTGAGCAAAAATGTGCTAGCTTTTAGCTACCAATTTTGAACTAAAGTAACCAGAGGGAAGTGAAAATTAGCCAAGCAGCATTTCTAAAAGGCCAGGTTGACGCTCTCCAACACCCTGAGTCCATCTGTGGTTTCCTATGTCCTGTCTTATGGTTGAAGTCTTTGCCTACTCTAAGGCTGCAGGTGGACAGAACTTTGAGCATTTTTGGTTTTTTAAATAACTCCTTTTAGTTCAAAGACATTTTATTCTGTCTACTCATTCAAAGTAAAGAGGAGCTTTGGGGACAACAAAATCCTTCTCAACCTTCCAAGTGAGGTTCATGTTCTGCCTTATGGAGTTCTTGAGCTTCAGAGCTAGAAAGGATATTAGGAAGCTGAAGAAATTGAGGCTCAGACTGAGGAAGGGACTTGCCGAGAGTCACACAGCTAGGAAGGAGCCAAGCTCGGTTTAGACCCCAGGTGTGTCTGACTCCACACCATCTCATCATCCACCACTTTTCTGAAACTTCTTGTCTTTCATTCAGCAGACTTCTGCATTTCCAGGCTTCCTGCCCCAGAAAAGTTTCCTGTTTCACCTCCAAAGCCATTAGCAGGCCTTAGGCCCCTGCCAAACATCTGGCACTTGACAAGGATGTTCCCTGCTTCCCCATCTCTGCAGGGTGCTGAAGGGGTGGCTCATGAGTTATGCCTTGATTCCATACAGCCAAGCAGAGTGCAAATAAGCAAGAGGGGAGAGCACATGTGCGAATGGAGAGTGGATGGCACGTCCTCCTCTTTGTGTGGCTGTCTGCAAGACAGCCTTCAGTAGCTTCTCTCTGTAGCTGCCTCAGACTTTGCCTTAGCAGGGATTCCTTGAGACTAGGCCACTATCTGTGCCTTAAATATGGACCCCTCCTAAATTATCTCTTTCTTCTCCTATAATACAAAACTGTGTGTGCTTCCCATAATGTGCCATGTTCTGTCATACTGCCAGGTTTTCCATTTCGTCATCTCTCTTGTTAGGAATTCTCTCTCCTGATTTTTTGGGCCTTTAAGACAGTTCAGTTTAAGAGTTACTTCCTCTGTGAAGCAGCCTTAATTCCTCCAAACTTGAGGGCTTCTTTACCCATTTTTATTCTGCACTTCCAACTCCTTGTAAATCCATCATTGCATTTATCTTATTGGATTATACTATCGATCTCCCCCATCAAAAATATAACAGCTACCATTAATAACTATAATTTATTAAGCACTGACAATGTGCTGGGAAATGCATGAAGAATTTCTCTCATGTTATCATAGTTAATCTTTGCCATAACCTTGTAAATTTGATGCCTTAATTTGAATTTCCCTCAAATTGAAGGTTGATTAAGGTAGCTGTTATATTTTTATATCCCCAGTTCAGGGGATCTCAAGAAGCAGGAGTGAGGGACAGGGAGAGGGAGACAGGGGAGGAGGAACAGTCAAAATAAGTCTGTTTTGTTTTGTTTTTGAGGTCACTGCTGTAGGCAATGGGTGTTAAATTCTGTCTCCTAGGAGAGTGGGAGGCTGGTGCATTCACTCATCAGCCACCATGCCCTGTTGATCAGGAACTGTCCTGAAGGCTGGGAGTTGTTAATGCCCCTGCACTTCTGGGCTGAACTTACCTATACAGGTCAAGCAGATTATGGCAATCCTGGAGAATGTCCTGGGACAGAATACTGAAAGATGGGAGCTACTTGCTTGATGTGGGAAGCTGATAGTACAAGGTGATTCTGAGCTGGCGTGGAGATATCTATCACAGCTGCAGCTGGAGCAAGGTGTAGGCCAACAGGATGTGGTGAAGGTGCTATAGTAGACAGCCTCTGCCGTAACAGATAGCCCCATTTTACATGTGAGGGAACCAATGTCTCTAACTCTGAAGCTTGGGCTTTTTAGTAGTATAGTAGAGTCTAAGTGCCCAGAGGTTGAGAATTGTGTATCCTTTGTCTCTGCAGCTTTAATGACTAGCAAAGTCCTAGTACATTCTGTGTCCTTAGAAGATGATAGCTGAATAAATGAATGAGTTGCCAGAGTGGTAATTTGAGGCTCTGGAGGATTGATTCTTACCTTAAACATTCATCCGACTTATGATAAGCAACCCAAGAAACTTGTAGCCAATCAGGAAAGGTAGACAGCAAATAAGTATGTTTTAAAAATCTGATAAGTGTTTTAAAGGTAGAACTCTGTGTTATGGGAGCATGCAGTGGGAGGGCTCATCTAGTTTGTAACTCAGGAAGGCCTTTTTGAGGAAATGAAGTTTAAGCCAATACTTGAAGAATAAATAAGTAATGGAGGATGGGTGGGAGGAGGAAAAGCACTCTGAGAATGCCTGGCAGTGTGGAGAAGTTGTGGAGCTGAGAGGAGATCAATAGAGCTGTTGTGTGGTAGGGAGGGCCTGGTTGTGATAACTAAGGCTGGAGAATTAGATGGGGCTAGATGATGGAGGACTTCTTTGTAAGCCAAGTTAGAAAAGAGCATTCTGGCTATGGTAAGAAAAAGGTATTGGAGAGAAGTGAGTGTGGAAGTGGGAAGACCAGTTAGGAGATGGTAGCTGATGTCCAGAGGAAAAATGATGGCAGCTTAGTTTCGTGTCTAGGGGTGGCGAGAATTGGAGAAGTTGGTGAATTCTGGAGATATGTATGGAGCTGAGTGATTAGGAATTGTGATGCACTGGAAGGAGGGGAAGAGACAATCATGTCAAGGATGAGTTCTAGGATTCTGGCTGGAGCAAACAGATAGGTGGTGAACGGTGGTGTCATTCCCTGTGATCGGGAATATAAGAGGACTAGGTTGTCAGTGGAAGTTGGTAGGATCCATTGCAATTATGATGAACTTGAGAGGCCTATGGATCAATAACCAATACACAGACCTGAGGGTTAAGGGTCACGACTAGAGTTAGTCAAGCAGGCACACAGCGACCAAAATTTAAGGAGGCACTCACTCTCAGGCTACTGTAAGCACAGGGTTAGCACGTGAGAATAAGTGTCTCCCTAAATATTGTACCTTAGGGACCTTGCTCACCTCATTGTAGTCCCAGCTCCATAGGAGGTAAAGGAGAGAGGTTCCGGTTGGAATTTTAGGTTGGGATGATAGCAGCATCAGTGATGGAGTGGACATTTGCCATTGTTTAGCTTCCCAGCATTGATTTCTACTTCCTAACAGCACTCAATTTCATTGGGGAAATTTCATTAGCTTACTCCATTGTGTGTCTTGGTGGGACATTGTGTGGGAAATAGGTGCCTTGCCTCCCACAATAGAAAGCTAAGAGGGCCCCTGGAAGGACACACTGAATATCAGAGCTTGAATCTAAAGTCCATTGTTGTACTCAGTGTAAATTTTGATATAATGGTTCTAGCTCAACAGTTAAGCAAGACATTCAAAGAAGAAAATGAACAACTATAGGCCATTTCAGTTTGCTGGCCATTATTCTGTCTTCTGGTCTCCCTATTGCCATTTTTAAATGCAATATTTCAATGTATTTTTCAACAGAAGAAAATATCACCCCTTTCTAAGAGTGTGATGTGTGAGGATTTGAGGTCTGTACCCACTACAGCAATTTTTCTTACTATCAGTGAAGCCCCTGAAGCTATTTTTGGGCTGGGGTTATGGTAGGCTGGGGGCATACAGAGCAGTTGTGGGAGGAGGACATATTGAGTCTTGGAATAAGGCAGACACCATAGAAGGAAGACCAGAGACTATGAAAGAAATTGCATCTTTGGTGACATTGTTGGAAACTTCTGGATCAAGTCCACTGAAAAGAATTGTGTTAGTAAGTTTTAGACTATGCTGCCATAACAGACTCCTCAATAAAGGGACTTAAATAGCACAGAAGTTCAGGTCTCTCTTAACATAACAGTCCAGAAGTCTGCCATCTGCAACACATGGCTTGGCGTCTCTAGGTTCATAGTGATTGCCCCAGCTGACCCATGTCTCAGCCAATGGGAAGAGCAAAAGAAGAATTGTAAAGCTATCAGCTTCTCTGTTAAAGACAGTGGCTTGAGAATTGCACTTATCTCTAATTTACATTCCACAGCATAGTCACCCCAGATGCAGGGCAGGCTCGGAAAGGTAGACTCTGGAGGGTGTATGAAAGAGATGAGTACAACCTTTGGGTCTTTGGAGACATGATGGTCTATTACAAAACGAAAGAAAAGGAGACAAGCTTTTGAGGGTAGTGATCAGCTTTTGTCAAACCAATATATTATTTTTTTTTCTTCCCTCGATCCAATTGGAGTTTGGGTTTCAGTTCTTAGCAATGAAAATTCCCCCAATATGAGACAGGATTTGTCACTGAGCCTTTGCTCTTCCCATCATACTGCCTCTCTATCATCTCTAAGGGACAGTCCAATGCTGTGCTTATTTGAATGCAATCAAATTTAATTTATTAAGGAAAAAAGAGGGAGGGAAATAGCCTGAGATTATACTACATGCCAGCTACTGTTCTACAGTGTTTATATATGTGATATCCTTTAATTGTCAACATATCTCTTTGCTTTCTTTATCTCTGGGTTGCAGGTGAGAAAAATGAGGTGGAGAAGGGTTTATACAGGTGGTACAATAGTTGATAGAATTGTGATTCAATCCCTGTCTGTCTGATTTTTATAGCCCCTGCTTTGTGTACTCCATCCCCACTGTGTCTTTGTGGTATTTAGGTGCATGATGGCGTAAGAATTAATGGGGACATGGAAGGAAAGATTGGCAGTAGGGAGATAATGGTAAGAGTACAGGGAGCAGTAGGGCTAGGTTTCACACGTGTGTGTATGTGTATGTCTGTGTGTGCTCATCCACAGAGGTGAGGAGGCAATCAGCAGCCAGATATGTGCTGATAGGACTAGTGAGAGATCAGCCCATAGTCATCACTATTCCAAGGCCCCTTCTTTGTCAATGGCACTCTCAACTCCTCCTTGACAGGAATTTACTTGATGACTGGGTGTTTATTTGAATGAGATGGACTGCAGACCTGGAGCCTTCTTTGCTCTGACAAACTTGGGGAGGCTGGTTGCATTACACAAAGGTCTGAGATTTAGTGCAGAAAGTCATTTGAGGCCCATCCTGGCTGAAAGCACCATTGGGAAGCTGTTACATAAGCAGAGGACGTAGTAGCTGGAAGTGCAGGGCAGTGAGCAGGGGCGGAATACGGGTGGGGAGGCAGTTTGTTAGTGAGATGAATTTCCAGGAAGGAAAGCCTGCTCTCCACCACCCAGCCTGCATTAGGGCTGCTGCAGGATGTCTCATTCCTGAGAAAACCCTCTCACAAGAATTCTATTGTCTGATCTTCAGGAACGCAAGGAAACTTGTTCCTTAGCGGGCACAATGAGGACGCCAACAGCCAAGGGAGGAAGCGAGGAGTCCTTGAATTCTCTAAGAACCTACTGCAGACTGCCTTTTGGCAAGTGTTCAGGGAGTGGTGCTCTAGGAAGAGCTCCTGGTGGAGCAACCTGGCCTGGGAACAGTGGTGAAGCAGAGGGGTCAACCTCATGACCTCACCCAACCCTGTCTCCTTCCATCTGAGGCTTATAACTGGGAGTCTCCAGTCTTCCTTGTGCCACAGCCCAGTGTGCCTTGTTTCGAGCCAGGCAAAATGGCTCACCATCCCTGAAGAAACAGCCCGCTTTCACCGTCCCAGGTTCCCTGTCACACCCTTTCTTTCTCTACGTATCTGCTCACCCTTCAAAGGCCTGATCAAATGTCACTTCTTTGGGGAAGCCTGCCATCATGGATACCTACTTTCTACTGAGCTCATATTATTTTTATCTGCATACCTTCACACCTAGCTTATCAGCATACGTTTTGTAGGTGCCCAGTAAATATATGTTGGTAAAACGAATAGTCCTGATGTACTTTAATGTTATTTTGGATAAAAGTCGTACTTTAAATAAACAAATAGGATTGTGCTGTAGAGGTTTCTGGATGAAATTCTCAAGAACTTTCTTGAACTTTGTGTTTTATTTTTTTAGTTCATGGTGTATGGTTAACCTGCATTCAAATGACATGGTAAATGAATTACATGTCACTCACTCGTTTCTGACTGTATGCTCCTCAGGACGGCCACTCTTTTGATTTCCATCTCTAAATAAGGGTTAGGAAACAGGGGACGCTAAAACTTCTTTTAGCTGAACACTGTTATGTCCCAGGTCTGAAATATTTAAAATGTGACCTCCCAGAAACATTTGCATTTTAAAGGGTTCACTTAATTAGAGGCAAGAAGCCTTAGAGGTGGAACTTTAATTAGAGGATGTCATAGCAAGCAGAGTTCCAAAGGCAAAGATTCGAAGAACTTTCTCCAGAATGAGGAGGTAAAGATCCTCTATTCAGCTTCCTTCGAGTATCCTTATTTGACTTGATGTGAATGTACGTATCCTTTTAAAAATATAACAAAGGAAAAGACATGGAGACCACTTAAATGCATGTTACTATGAAAGAAGCCAGCCTGAAAAGATTATACCTGGTAGAATTCCAACTATATGATTTTCTAGTAAAGGCAAAACTGTAGGGATAATAAAGAGATCAGTGATTGCCAGGAATTCAAGGAGAGGGAGGGATGATTAGGCAGAGCACAGGATTTTAAGGAGAGTGAAACTACTCTGTAGAGTATCATAATGGTGGGTACATATCATTATACATTTGTCCAGGTCCATAGAATGCACGACACTAAGCGTGAACCCTAATGTAAACTACAGATTTTAGTTAACAGCAATGTGTCAATATTAGCTTGTCAATTATAACAAACGCACTACAATAATGCAAGATGTTAATAATAGGGCAAATTATGTGTGAAAGGAAAGAGGTCTACAGTAATTCTTTGTAGTTTTTGCTATATTTTTCAGTGAACCTAAAACTCCTCAAAAAATAAAGTTTATTAATAAAAAATGAACCACACATCTTCTTAATCATAGCTAACAGTTATATAGCACTTACCACATACCATTCACTGTTCCAAGCACTTTGCACATATTAATTCATTGGAAAAATTCTCACATCAAACTTGTGAACTGTGTATTATTGTTAATCTCATTTTATAGAGAAGAAAATGGAAGCACAGTGAGGTTAAGTGAGTGTGCACTATGCTACACTACTCTCTTTCATTCTGTACTATACCATATGCCGTATGTGTACTTTATATGCCTAGGTGTCACCTCTTCCAGGAAGCCTTTCAGACCTGCCACAGGCAGGGGTAGGTCACACCTCTCTATGCTTTTATAACATCCTGGCCCAACTCTGCAGACATATTCCACTTAGCATCTATTTGTTGAATGTGTATTAATAGATTTCTAAAGAAATGTTTGGCACATGTTTTGCTGAATCCCAGAGAAGCTAAGAACTTCCACTAAACTGACAACTCATAACTGTTCACAGAAAGGCAGGAGGTGAATGAGTTTGCTGTGGCATGCTCTGGGCACATTTATGCAATCTCCTGGTCACTTCTGCTTCCTTCTCTGATATCCTCAGCCCTCCCCTTTGATCACCTCATCTGCCTCGTTGCTTGGCCCCAATGTCAAAGCCACTGCTGAAGTTTGCTGTGTCTACTATTTTTTTCTCATTTTTGGAAATGAAAATAATGTTGGTTAAGTTCCCATCCTTTCATGCTGTTCTCCCTCTTTGTGTGTCCTCAAAGCCCCATTTTTGGGATGGAGTTCAATACCAGCCAAGGAATGAGAACTCAATTAGAAAAATGAAGAGTTCACTTATAGTACTCCAATCTCCTGGAGATGATTTTCCTGGCCAGAGAAGAAAAAGGAGTGGGGCGATTCAATTTCCCCTCACCATTTCCTAAGCATTACACCATTGGTCCCAATCAGTAGGCCACCTTCACATTCCCAATTCACCCTGATTCTTCTATTCACAATAATTGGACTGTGGAGATATGGGTAAGTGTGGGCTGAATTCTTCAACTTGACAAACGGGTTCCTGGGAAGAAGCTGTGGTTTGACTGGGATTCTGGAAGGTTGGTTAGGGCTATGGTTTCACTGAGGATTGTAGGTTGCAAAGCATGGAGCCTAAGGACATCTGAAAACTGTGCAGTGTAGAAAGTTGGAAATGAGTGGAACAGCCAGCCCTCCCCACATAACCTGGCTCTGGTGCAGTCATGTCTCACACCACTCACTCCATATCCTCTGGGACCCAGTTACCTTGAGCTCCCTTTATGCCCCTTGCTCCCTGCTCTCCCTTCCCTTGGCTAACTCAGCTTCTGTCCAGTCTCAGCTGAAAGGCCAATGTCTCCAAAGATCCTCTTCAAAGATTCTCCAAGATTCCTCTTACAGGGTAGAGTGCTGGCTATATTTCCTCATACGGTCCTGCCTTCCCCTAGCAATGCACTTGTTACACTTAGTAGTCATAAGTATAAACCATGGTTTGACTTCCTTATTAGTTTATAAGCTGCATAAAGGAGAGAGAATGTCTCTGTCTTGCTTGTCATTTTATCTTTCACTATAATGCCTGAAGTAGGAGAAGTGCTCATTAGTGAGTGTAAACAAAGATGACCACTCCACACAAAGTCACAGGCCAGAAGCCACTGTCGGTAGGGCAGCAGCAATAGCCTATGCATTTGTTAGTTTCTCTGCCCCCAAAATGTGTGTTTAATAAATGAAAGAGTATTGATTTCACTGTGCTTGGAGTTTGAACCACAATATCCCCGCAAATTAAGTAAGCCTCTAATGAAGTAAAACACTTTCTCCCCAAGAATCAGAATGGCCTCTGCTAATAAATTTTAGCAAGTGCTGGATTACAGATAAAAAAATTAGAGTTTTTCCCCCTTCAAAGCACTTCCTTGGGGATGCACTGAATCACAGTGAATGGCCAATTGAACCACTAGCAGGCCCATTAGAAAGTGGGTTGTCAGAGACTCATATTACGTAGGATTAATATTAGGCATCTCTGTCTCAGCCCAGTGAAAGGCCTCAAGTGTCCTTGGAATTTCAGCGACCTTTCACCATCAATGATGACATTGTTCTCCAGGCTCGATGGCTTAATTCATAGGAAATGCAACACACTCCTCATCATGATTGCCCACCACATCTGGGATGGGGTCTGGGGGGCCTGGGAATACTGAGCTTCAGACACCAAAATGTTACATTTCCCTTGCATAAACTTCCCAGGCTTTGGGAGTTCCTGAGTGTTTTTTTCTGAATATCTCGACAATCTTCCCAGGGGTCTTAACGGAGAATTAGGAGGCAATTGCACAAGTTCTAGGAGCCTAGCAGGTCTTAAACCTGTCATCAGTGGGCTCCTCTGATCCAATAAGGCATAGCTGCAGATGACAAAAATCACCTAGAAGTTAGGCAATATTAGTAGGACCCAAAGCCCATACATACCATTTTCAGTTGGGGAAATCACAATGTCACTAATGGGTTGTTGGCATGTTTGTTTCTAAATCTTCTTTGTACCCTTAAGAGTTTGCTCTTGGTTAGCTTTCATTTTAGAGATGAGGGGGCTGGGGTTCAGGATACATAGCAATTAAATGGATTGCTGGGATTCAAATGTAGGCCTGTCGGATTTCAAACCACAGAGTGAGTGGTGATGGCACCTATTGAATGCCCAGTTGTGTTACACAATGTACTAGGGGTTTTAGATTCTTTTTCTTGTGTATTTCTCATTGCAACCTTGTGACGTACAAGCTGAAGCTAAGACAATTTTGTTAATTTTGTTATGATGCAATGCAGCATTATTAAGCAAAATTGGCAGCCAAAGCAGGGAAAATGAGTGACTGGGTGGTGCAGAATGAGTGATCTGTAGGCTGGTGAGAGGATGGACTAGGTTGGAGAGGGAGTGAGGGCAGTCTGGAAAAGCAAGGATAGGTCTTATTTAAGGTGAATCTTCTGCCTGGAGAATGATTGGCACTCAGAATATGTCTTCTGAGTAGATGTGTGAGTGCTAGCAGGAGGCTGGTGAACAGGGAAGGTCCTGGAGGATTCAGTGGGATCTAACAGGGAGTCTTCATTTGGCCACACATTAGTCAGTCTTCTAAACCTTCTCCTAGGCCTATCTGTGCTCTTCGCTGTAAAATCTAGTTTTAGCAAAAATGTTACTAAGTCAGTTTTGCAAGAACTCCCTGCCCTTAATACCTGATCCCTCTTGATATCTGGTAGGTTCCTCATCCTGCACCACCAAGTGATGACTGACCACTCTAGTCTATCTTCAGCAAGAATCCTGTTAGGTCAGTTTTGTCAGAAATCCCCTTTACCCTTGATGTTTCTGCTTAGCAATTTTCCATCCACTGACTGCTACCCTGATTTTTGGCTATAAATTCCCACTTGCCCGTGCTATATTTGGAGTTGAGCCCAATCTCTCTACCCCACTGCAAAATCCCATTGCAGTGGTCCCTCTGTGCCTATGGTAATGGTCCTGGATAAAGCCTGCCTTACCAATTTTTAACAAGTATTGCTGAATAACTTCTTTAATAGGCCTTAAAGCATCAGTTTTGAGAGTGAGCTACCAGGAGTTGAGATCCTAGAGTGGAATGGTGGACTTTAAGGGTCTTAGAAGAGGAGCCGTTTGCAATGATGACAAGAGCCAATGTGGGGTGGTGAGCCGGGCAACTGCAAAGACATGTGGCAATGGCCCCTGGCATTGAGGAACAAGAGGCTGAAGAGGGCATAGCCTGGGATGACGCCTTCCACTCAGTTCCCGAGTATTTCACACTCTTCTGGGTGGTTGGTGCACACAGGAGTAGGATGGATGTAAATCCTCACTTTGAAGAGCCAAGTGTCAGGTTTCTCCAAAGCTCAGTTTCCAAAGGGAGACAAGGCTGTAAACATCTTTATATCAAGGTCCACTTTGCTCCTGTGATGTTAGGGCTGCCTGTAGTGTGTAACCAGGAAGCTCAGATGTGGTTGGTGGTGCCTTCCACTGTGGCTTTCTCTGGATTCAGTGGAAGGTAAAGACAGAGTTAGTTTGTAAGTACATTTTCTTTCTCATCCAGGCTCTGCCTTTACTCAATCAGCCCCTGCTTCCTGCAGCACAGATCTGGGCTGTAATAGAGCTGGCCTTATTTTATTTTTTATTAAGTTCATGAACTTTAGAGGAAGGAACTTGAAAAAAATGGTCTCATTACCTCAGGAATGAAGGCTCAAACTTCTTTTAATGCCAGACGTTGGCGTGGCCTTGCTTGTTATAGCCACAAATAATCCTGGTGGAAAATTGCAACAGAGTGGCCAGGCACAAACAGGATGGCTTCTTGGGGTGAAGCAGGTGGGGTGGAGGAAGTTGAGGTCAGTGAAGGGTCAACCTAAAATGGGAAAGATCCTGAAGTTGAGGCTTGTAGACTTCAACTATGGCTAGCCATTCATATAGATCGGCCATGGGAGGGCCAAATCTACCATTGACTCTTCCAGGTGCTAGGATATTGGGAAGAGCTTGGGCCTGGATTCAGATGCACTTGATTCATATTCCCGTGCAGCTACTTATTATAAGCTACGTGACAGTTTACAATTTTCCTGAACCTCTTGTGCTTTAGTTTTCCATGTCTGTAAAATGCAGAAACTATCTACCTTGCAGAATTGTTAAGGGGATTAGAGGAGAACATGGGAAAGTTGTCAGGCTCTGGGTCTATAAAGGAAAATGTGGTACAAGCAACATTCTTTAGGAAAACATCTCCTTGCATAACCCAGGGCAGCAGTTCCCACGGTTTAATTGTTAACTGACCAGGAGGCTGACCACGGTGCTGGAATCTCCCTCCTCTGCAAAGGGTTGTTGAAGGAGTGCTGAACATCGGGGCCCAAAGGTCATTGTTTGCCAAAATTCTCTGATGATGAGAATCTCCTGAGGATATTTGTTAAATATTACTAGTTTCTGGCTTTGTCCCAGACCCACTGAATAAGAAGCTCTAGGAGGGCCAGGAACCTGTGTTTTTAATAAGAGGCCCTGACAATTCCTATCATCAGGGAATTTGGGGAAACACAGTTATTGCTTCCTGCACTTCTGAATGATTGGTGATAGGAAGCTAGTTTTTGTCTCTGTATGAGTAAAATACATATTTTCTACACAGATGACCTCCAAGGTTCGTATTTATTAAATTTCTTAAACCTTGTATTTGACTGAATTTAGGGGAAGAATGCATCATGTTTTTAGGGGAAAGACACTCTGGCATTGCTCCCTGCCTTTGCCGTTGCTGTTCTTCCTGCTTGAAATTCTCCCCCTGTCTTGTCTACCTGGCAAATCTTGCTCCTTCTCCAACAGCCAGATCAAGACATTTCCTCTGCAAACCTTTTGTGACTCTTGCAGGCTGGATCAGGTGCTTCTTCCTCTATGTTCCCTTTGTGACTTTGTGATATGAGAAGTGATTATAAGAGGAACCATTTCATATTATGTGTTTGTTTTTGTGCATCTTCCCACACTAGCTTATACGTATAGGGGTGCAAAAAAGTCACAGTACCTGTATTTGAATCTTATGAGTCAGGTCAGGCAGAACACTTGAATAGGGAGTTGAAAGAGTAAGAGTTGTCCAGAGTAAAAAAAAAAGGTGATTCCCAGTGAACAGCAGGTGCAAAAGTGTGGATGTCAAAGAAAAACACAGCTTTTTTTTTTTTTTCCCCATCTTGAAGCATTTTTAATGAGAAAATAATTTTTCTTTGAGATGGAATCTTGCTCTATCATTCAGGCTAGAGTGCAGTGGCATAATTATAGCTCACTGCAACCTCAACCTCCTGGGGTCAAGCAATCCTCCTACCTCAGTCTCTGAAGTAGCTTGGACCACAGGTGTGTGCCACCACGCCTGGCTAATTTTTTAATTTTTTGTAGAGATGGAATTTCGCCATGTTGCCCAGGCTGGTCTCAAACTCCTGGACTCAAGCAGTCCTTTTGCCTCCGCCTCTCAAAATGCTGGGATTACAGGCATGAGTCACTGCACCTGACTTGAGAGAATCATTTTTGCAATGATAACTTTTGAGGTCTTGAACATTTTTTAGTAAGGCCATGATTGGTAGTTTTTCATTAGGATTTAGTTACAAAGGCCAGAAAAGGGACTATTCTAATTCTGAAAATAATGTTTTTAATTGTTAAAATTAAAAAGAGCCCAAATTAGTCCTTAGATAACCCATACACTGGATGGCTTTGCAAAGTGTGATATGATTCTGAAAGTGTGTGAAAGGCTTTGGCTTCAGACATACCTGGTCACATCTGCCTTTTCTACCTCTCACTGGGTGGCCTTGAGCAAGTTACTTAGATTCTTTATACTTCAGTTTTCCATATGTAAAATAGAAAATGAACACCCTTCTCCTTTCCTTCTATCCTTTCAAGGTTGAAAGAGGAAATTAAAAAACAAAAATAATAAAGATTTTTAAATAACCCTGATAAGCTGGAGCACTGGACTAACACTACTTAGTTAAAATTTTAAAAAGATAAATATTGGCCAGGCGTGGTGGCTCATGCCTATAATCCCAGCACTTTGGGAGGCCGAGGCGGGTGGACCATGAGGTCAGGAGATTGAGACCATCCTGGCCAACATGGTGAAACCCTGTCTCTACTAAAAATACAAAAATTAGCTGGGTGTGGTGACACATGCCTGTAATCCCAGTTACTTGGGAGGCTGAGGCAGGAGAATGGCTTGAACCCAGGAGGTAGAGAGTACAGTGAACCGACGTCGCACCACTGCACTCTAACCTGGGTGACAGAATGAGACTCTGTATCCAAATAAAATAAAATAAAATAAATATTAAGTCCAGAATTCACATACATAATAGAAATACTGGCTTGAAGTGAATTAATTTGGTAGCAGTTCATGTCAGAAGCACTCTCCAAAATTTTTAGAGATTAAGTTCAATCACTCCAATGGGTTAATGGGACACTAAAAATGTGCTTTTTCCTCGGCATTATAACTAGAATTGGTAAAAAATTTGATGTGTGATGTGATGTGTTATCAGGAAAAACAGGATTGGGAACCCTCATGCGCTGCTCGGGGGAGTAGTGCAGTCATTCTGGAGAACAGTCTGGTACTACTAAACAGGTGAAGTTTGTGTATGCCCATCACTCATCAGTCTCACCCTTGGTTTGTGGCAAGTTTTATAAATTAGTTCATCCAACTTCCTTCTCCCTCACCACAGAACATGGTTTCCTGCACACTAGGGGACACAAAGGTAAAAATCAATATTTTCCGGATGTCTTTATGGCTCAGGGTTCATTTATTGGATTTTACCCTTTTATCCCCTAGTGTGCAGTAAACCGTGTTCTAAGGTTGCACAAATGCATGCATGTGATGGTTGGAAAGTGGAAGGAATTATCATGAGGCAGAGACCTTGCCTTTGCTGCTAGTGCTGCTTTTGCTAGTGTGCATAATCACAAAGACTTTAAATTGCTGCAATTTGTTTTTTGGAAGATGTAGCCAAGGTCCTAGTGTCTGTTTCTAACATGGTGGCATTGAGAAGCTGGACACTGGGTATCCCTTTTACTAGTTGTGATGGCAGTAGAAGTGGTGTTGGTTTCCAAGCCCCATGGCCCTCCAATGGTGGCAGAGGCCATTGCTTCTTGGTGTACCAGTTCAGTTGTGGTTTTTTGGGGGTTATTTTTGGAAGCTCAGTCAAGATATTACTTGTTTTGGTCATTTAAAAATGCAGAATTTTTATACACAACATGGTAACTACTGTCAATAATAATGTATTATATACAGACGTACCTCATTTTATTACACTTTGCTTTAGTGTACTTTGCAGATTTTGTATTTTGTACAAATTACAGATTTGTGGCAACCAAGTCTAATGGTTCCATTTCTCTAATAGCATATGCTCACTTCATGTCTGAGTCACATTTTGGTAATTCTCAAAATATTTCAAACTTGTTTGTTATTATTATATCTCTTAGGATAATCTGTGCTCCGTAATGTTTGCTGTTACTATTGTGGTTATTTTGGGGCACCATGAACCTCATCCATATAAAATAGTGAATTTAATCAATAAATTGGTGCATTCTGACTGCTCCCCTGACCAGGTGTTTTCCCATCTCTTTCCCTCTCCCCAGGCCACCCTATTCTTTGAGATGCAACAACATTGAAATTAGGCCAATTAATAATTCTACAATGGCCTCTATGTGTTCAAGTGAAAGGATGAGTCACACATCTCTCATGTTAAATCAAAGGCTAGAAATGATTAAGCTTATTAAGGAAGAAATGTCAAAAACTAAGATGGGCCAAACCTAGGCCTCTCATGCCAAGCAGTTAACCAAGTTTTGAATGCAAAGGAAAAGTTCTTGAGGGAAATTAAAAGTGCCACCCCAGTGAACACATAAATGATAAGAAAAAGAAACAGTCATATTGCTTATACGGAGAAGGTTTTAGTCTTCTTGATAAATGATCAAACCAGCCTCAACATTCCTTTCAGCCCAAGCCTAATCCAGAGCAAAGCCCTAATTCTTTTCAATTCTACGAAGGCTGAGAGAGGTGATGAAGCTTCAGAAGAAAAGTTTGGAAGGTAGCAGAGGTTGGTTCATGAGGTTTAAAGAAGGGAGCTATCTCCATACATAAAAGTGCAGTACAAGGTGAAGCAGCACTGGTGATGTAGAAGCTGCAGGAAGTTATATAGAAGACCTAGTTAAGATCATTGATGAAGTGTCTGCACTAAACACCATATTTCCAATGTAGAAGAAACATCTTCTATTGGAAGAAGAAGCCACCTGGAATATTCACAGCTGGAGAGGAGAAGTCACTGTCTAGCTTCAGAGTTTTAAAGGACAGGGTGATTCTCTTATTAGGGGATAATACAGCTGGTGACTTTAAGTTGAAGCCACCCATTTCCCATTCTGAGAATCCTAAGGCCCCTCAGAATTATGTTAAATTTACTCTGTTTGTATTCTATAAATGCAACAGAAAAACTTGTAAGATAGCCCATCTGTTTACAGCATGGTTTACTGAATGTTATAAACTCACTACTGAGATCTGCTACTCAGATGAAAAAATTCCTTTCAAAATATCCCTGCTTACTGACAGTGCACCAAGTCACACAGGAGCCCTGATGAAGATGTACAAGGAGATGTATGTTGTCGTCATGCCTGCTAACACAGTATCCATTCTGTAGTCCATGGATGAAGGAGTAATTTTGATTTTCAAGTCTTATTATTTAAGAAATACATTTCATAAGGCTTTAGCTGCCATAAATAGTGATTCTTCTCATGTAGCTGGGCAATGTAAATTGAAAACTTTTGGGGAGAATTTACCATTTTAGATACCCTTAAGAACATTCATGAGTCATGGAAGGAGATCAAAATATCGACATTAGAAGGAGTTTTGAAGAAATTGACTCCAATCCTCATGGATGACTTTGAGGGGTTCAAGGCTGCAGTGGAGGAAGGAACTGCCAGTGTGGTGGAAGAATCAAGAGAACTAGAATTATAAGTGGAGCTGGAAGATGAGGCTAACTTGCTGAAATCTCATGATAAACTTGAATGGATGAGGAATTGCTTCTTAGGGACAAGCAAAGAAATACAATCTACTCATGATTAAGTTGCTATAAACATTGTTGAAATGACAACAAAGGATTTAGAATGTTACATAAACTTAGTAGATAAAGTAGCATCTGGATTTGAAAGGACTGACTATAGTTTTGAAAGAAGTTTTACTGTGGTTAAAATGCTATCAAACCGCGTTGCGTGCTATATAGAAATCTTTTATTAAAGGAAGAATCAATTGATGCAGCAAACTTCATTGTTGTCTTATTTTAGGAAATTACCACAGACATAAAAAAGAATGAAGTCATATCATTTGCAGTAACATGAATGCAGCTGGAGGCCATTAGCCTAAGGAAATTAAGACAGGAACAGAAACCAAATACGGCATGTTCTCACTTAAAAATGGGAGCTAAACAATGAGTTCTCATAGACATAAAGATGGAAACAATAGACACTGGAGATTTCTAGAGAGGAAGAGTGGCTAGGGGACTAAGGTTTGAAAAACTATTGGGTACTATACTTAGTATCTGGGTGACAGGATCAATCATACTGCAAACCTTAACATCATGAAATACACTCAGGTAACAAACTTGCACATATACCCCTTGAATCTACAATAAAAGTTGAAACTATTTTAAAAGAATCTTAAAAAATGCACTGTCCAATAGGAATGCTATGTGCGCTGTGTATTTTATTTAAACTTTTCTAGCAGCCACAGTTTAAAAAGCAAAAAAGAAACCATTAAAATGAATTACAGCAATATATTTTAGTTTTCCCAATATATCCAAAATGTTATCATTTCAATGTGTATCAATATAGACAATTATTAATGAAAAACAAGGAATTACCACAGCCACCCCAACCTTTAGCAACCACCACCCTAATCAGTCAGCAGTCATCAATGTCAAGGGAAGACCCTCCACCAGCAAAACTATTACCACTTGTTGAAGGCTCGGATCATTGTCAGCATTTGTTCACAATAAAGCATTTTTAAATTAAGAGATATACATTGTTTTCTAACACATAATGCTATTCCACTCTTAATAGATGACCGTATAGTATAAATATAACTTTTGTGTGCACTAGGAAACCAAAAAATTTGTGACTCATTTTATTGTGATTGTATTTATTTACTTTTGCAATGATCTGGTACCAAAGCTAGTATCTCTGAAGTATACCTGTGTTTCAAAAAAAAAAAAAAAAAAGACAGTAAATTTCTTTGTTTCCTTTTTTTGAGACGGAGTCTTACTCTGTTGCCCAGGCTGGAGTGCTTTGGGGTGATCTCTGCTCACTGCAACCTCCGCCTCCCACGTTCAAGTGATTCTCCTGCCTCAGCCTCCCAAATAACTGGGACTATGGGCCTGGGCCACCATGCCCAGCTAATTTTTGTATTTTTAGTAGAGATGGGGTTTTGCCATGTTGGCCAGGCTGGTCTCAAACTTCTGACCTCAAGTGATCCACCCACTTCAACCTCCCAAAGTACTGGAATTACAGGTGTGAGCCACTGCACCCTGCCAAAGACAGTAAATTTCTAATGTGTCGTTAAATCTAACGAACATATCTATTGTCTCATTTACCAATCATAAGAAAAACAAAGATATGTTTATTATCTTGATTTAATCATTCCACATTGTATACATATCTCAAAACATCACATTGCACACCAAAAATGTATATAAAGATTTGCCAATCAAAAATAATAGTAATTAAAAAATAATGAATTTTCTTCATTAGATATCTTTTTGGTTATACTAGGTTGAGGAGATTCTGACAACTTCAAATGATTAAGCAGAACCTCTTTTAAAGGGGATACGAATGAGGATGTCTACTACAATGTTACATGCAGTAGCTGGGAGTTAGAGGCCACTGTTTACCAGCATTGAGGGGATGGATTTATAAAATGAGATGGGTGGACGCTCAAGAACACTATGCAACAATTAGAAGCAAGGAGCCACATTTCCACATAGTAATATGGACAGATCTTAATAGCACTTAGTTAAAAAAATAAGATGATGTCTATAGCATAATACCATTTATTCAAATTGAGAAACACGTGTAAAAACGACAATGATATGATTGAAAATGACATACATTCTTATTTGATCTTTCCTACAACAGAATGAGTGACTAATTGGGGAAGAGAAACAAAAGCAATGAATGCAGAAACAAGGAATGAATAAAGAAGAAGCCCTTTCACATACTCTTGAGGAACTTAGGAGAATGATTTATAAAAATCTTTGCACCTAGGATGGGGGAGGGAAAGAGAACCAATGTAATATATCACAAGATAAAATACTTCTAAGTATCTCTAACACCACATCCATATTGCAGTATAAACTTTTTCTGTACAATAAAAATCTGTACATTATTTTTTTGGACTTTGACAAAAAATAATGCCCATGAGGAAGGAGAGTAGGATGATGACAGGTCCATGAAATATGTTACGAAACAAAATTTTAAGACCTTGAGGATCTTCAGCCTGGAGACGAACAGAGAGGAGGGCAGGAGACCAATTCTCCTGGTTTTCCTGGAACTTTCTCAATCTTAGCATTGAAAGTCCTTTCTCCCAGGAAATCCTTTAGTCCAGGGCAAACCAGGATGGTTGGTCAACCTAGGGAGGCATAATTACTATCTTCAACTATGTAAAGAACTTTAATAGAGAAAGAGGAATTAAACTGGCTCTATGCAACTTTAGAGGGCAGATTTTAGACCACTGAAAAGAACCATATTAGAGAAAAAATAATTTGGCTCAATACATGGAGCATTTTTTATTTTATTTTATTTGTTATATACAATGGACGTAGTTTGGTTTTTAAAATTTTACTTTAAGTTCTGGGATACATGTGCAGAACATACAGATTTGTTACAGAGGTATACATGTGTCATGGTGGTTTGCTGCACCTATTAACTTGTCATGTAGGTTTTAAGCCCCACATGCGTTAGCTATTTGTCCTAATGCTCTTCCACCCCTTGCTCCCCACACCCAACAGGCCCCAGTGTGTGTTGTTCTCCTCCCTATGTCCATGTGTTCTCATTGTTCAACTCCCACTTACAAGTGAGAACTACATGGAACATTTTCTAATAGCAAATTGTGAATCAGTGAGCAGGCTATCTTTGTCTACAGCAATTAGTAATGTTAAATATCGCAAATATTGGAGTTTACCAATTATACAACAAAATAATGTAATGTATGTGATCTGGTTTAATAGATCTGTTAAAGAAAGACACATCCACATACTCTCCCACTTACCATCTTTACGATGGTAGTAGATAAAAACAGGTCACGACAGTACCTGTCATACTACTGACCACTGCTATTCAGTGAGTACCTGCAAGGTACATAATCTCATTAGAGCTTTGCCATACTGCATTTAATTCATGACAAAACAAAATAACTTTCCCAAAGTCAGGCAATTAGGGATTTGAACATAGTGCTGTCTGACTCCAAAAAAAATCAATGTTCTTAACTGCTGTCTTTTAAGACAATTTAAAACTTTCAACACCAAGATGGTAAAATTAAGTGCTACGTTGTATGTTACAGATTAACAATGCTCAGAAACTCAGGGGTGAAGAATTTCAGTGAAATTCAATGTACTTTCAGGGCCAAATTGTGACTTGATGAAAATACTTGATTCTCCTAAGAAGTCTAGCAGACACAATCCTGAAAGTCTGTCTCTGGATGGAAAACTCAGTGACAGTTGATAAGGAAGAGCTTTGAAGAGCTTCACTATGTGCATTAGCCCATGATAGACTCTTCTATTGTTGAGCCTCGAAAAGCAAATTCAATTTATTTATTTATTATTATTATACTTTAAGCTCTAGGGTACACGTGTACAACGTGCAGGTTTGTTGCATAGGTATACATGTGCCATGTTGGTTTGCTGCACCCATCAACTCGTCATTTACATTACATATTTATCCTACTGCTTTCCCTCCCCCAACACCCCACCCTCGACCAGTCCTGGTGTGTGATGTTCCTCACTCTGTGTCCATGTGTTCTTATTGTTCAACTCCCACCTATGAGTGAGAACATGCGGTGTTTGGTTTTCTGTCCTTGTGATAGTTTGCTTAGAATCATGGTTTCCAGCTTCATCCATGTCCCTGCAAAGGACATGAACTCGTCCTTTTTTATGGCTGCATAGTATTCCATGGTGTATACGTGCCACATTTTCTTCATCCAGTGTATCATTGATGGACATTGGGGTTGGTTGCAAGTCTTTGCTATTGTTGATAGTGCTGCAGTAAACATATGTGTGCATGTGTTTTTATCATAGAATGATTTATAATCCTTTGGGTATATGCCCAGTAATGGGATGGCTGGGTCAAATGGTATTTCTAGTTCTAGATCCTTGAGGAATCATCACACTGTCTTCCACAATGGTTGAACTAATTTACACTCCCACCACAGCGTAAAAGTGTTCCTATTTCTCCACATCCTCTCCATCGTCTGTTGTTTCCTGACTTTTTAATGATCGCCATTCTAACTGGTGTAGGAGGGTATCTCATTGTGGTTTTGATTTTCATTTCTCTGATGACCAGTGATGATGAGCGTTTTTTCATGTGTGTTTTGGCTGCATGAATGTCTTCTATTTTGTTGATCTTTTCAAGAAACCAGTTCCTGGATTCATTGATTTTTTGAAAGGTTTTTTTAGTCTCTATCTCCTTCAGTTCTGCTCTGATCTTAGTTATTTCTTGCCTTCCGCTAGCTTTTGAATTTGTTTGCTCTTGCTTCTCAGTTCTTTTCATTGTGATGTTAGAGTGTCAATTTTAGATCTTTCCTGCTTTCTCTTGTGGGCATTTAATGCTATAAATTTCCCTCTACACACTGCTCTAAACGTGTCCCAGAGATTCTGGTACATTATGTCTTTGTTCTCATTGGTTTCAAAGAACATCTTTATTTCTGCCTTCATTTCATTATTTACCCAGTGGTCGTTCAGGAGCAGGTTGTTCAGTTCCCATGTAGTTGTGTGGTTTTGAGTGAATTTCTTAATCCTGAGTTCTAATTTGATTGCACTGTGGTCTGAGACAGTTTTTTGTGATTTCTGTTCTTTTACATTTGCTGAGGAGAGTTTTACTACCAATTATGTGGTCAATTTTGGAATAAGTGTGATGTGGTGCTGAGAAGAATGTATATTCTGTTGATTTGGGGCAGAGAGTTCTGTGGATGTCCATCAGGTCCGCTTGGTCCAGAGCTAAGTTTAAGTCCTGGATATCCTTGTTAACCTTCTGTCTCACTGATCTGTCTAATATTTACAGTGGGGTGTTAAAGTCTCCTACTATTATTGTGTGGGAGTCTAAGTCTTGTTGTAGTTCTCTAAGGACTTGCTTTATGAATCTGGGTGCTCCTGTATGGGGTGCATATATATTTAGGATAGTTAGCTCTTCTTGAATTGATCCCTTTACCATTATCTAGTGGCCTTCTGTGTCTCTTTTGATCTTTGTTGGTTTAAAGTCTGTTTTATCAGAGACTAGGATTGCAACCCCTGGAAAAGCAGATGCAGTTTCTGTCTCTAAAGACAGAGTGGATAACTAGAGTAGTCACAACTGTGAATAATAATAATAATAATTAATAATAATAATGGCTATCTTTCTTTCTACATATACTATGTGTTAAGCAAGGTGCAAAGTGCTTTACATGCATTCAGAGTCAATCACAAGGATGCAATAGACTTGCCATAAATGTTTGATGAGCAGGTAATCTCATGTAGTTTTCTGCTGCATAGCTATACCTGGAGACCCTGTACAACTCTAAATAGCAGGTCCTGTTATTATGCAGTCACTGAAGATCAGAAAAGAATCTTACTGCTACTGTCATCTTCTGTTTTTCCCTACTACCATTGTAAAATTGGTAAGTGGGAGAGTATGTGGATATACCTTCCTTTAACGGATTTATTGAACTAGGTCACATACACTATTTTCTTGTATAATTGGTAAACCCTAATTTTTGCAACATAGTAATATTACTAATCATCTCACTTCTTCTTTTTAGGTTTTTAACTCATTTCTCTTCCCAGTGGAGATCTTTTACATTTTTGCTCTAAATTTATTTTCATTAGTTTTATTCCTTTTTTGGATGGAGATATTTTAAACTTGATTTTGTCATCTATCATGGTTTCCAAAATAATGTCTGATGACAAGGATTACCCGGGGTTCTTATTTACAATGATTTGTAGGTATGCCTCTGGAGAGTCTATCTCGGAATCTGTTTAAAGATCCATCTCATCGTATGGTGTCATAATTAGTTATTTACGATGCAGTGACTTTCTCAAGGCACACAATGCTCAACAGTAATTTGTTGAATGAATAAATGTATCATATAGACTTACCATATAAATCTTCACCAAGCAATCTGTACAGTTGTTAAAGAGAAAAGGCAAATAAGTGATGATGATGCTTTTGTTCCAGAATAATTTTGATTTACTCTTTGACATGATTTTCATTCATTGACAAATTGACAAATTTAATCAACTACAAATGTGTCTAAATGGCATTATCTTCCTGCTAATTTTTTCTGTCTTTTTCACGTGAACATTTTGCGAGATTTGTTAAATGCTTGAGCAGGAGAGAGAGTTTGGCAGCATCCATGATTTGAATCATTTATACCCCAAGATGACTTTATTTTTAAAATGCTCCTAAATTTTGCTAGTAATTAGTGAATCTGCCCATAGTCTTTTAAATTCATCCTTAGTTGTCTTTTAAAAGACAAACACTTTTTCCATCTCCTGTCTTGTGGCATTTCTCTGGCCCTCCAATATTTAAAAAAATTCCTGAAAGTGTTTCTAATATCTCAACTCAGGGACAAATTTCACTGGAACTGGATTAGTTGAATAACTTTAATCTTCTAGTTAAGCATTCATCCATTCATTCAGTTTATTGCCTTTGTTGAGTATCTACAATATGTCAGATTTTGTGCAAAATACTTGGGAAATGGCAGTGAATAATGATGTAGTCCTCACGGTTTAGGGGGATAACAAAACTAAACAGTTGATTATATTATGATGAAGGTAAGCTGAGGCTGCTTACAAGAGAACGATGAAGGACACTGGGCCTTCTACATTAGCTTGACATCAGAGAAACCTCAGGAGAGCTGATTCTTGGGCTGTGGCTTAATGGATTCTCAGGCAGAGACATGGGAAAGGACATTTCAGGCAGAAGCAGAGCATTTGCTAAGCATGGAGGCAGGGTGGGAGTAAGAGGAGACTGAGGAAGAGAACTGGCAGGAATTAGTGCCCTTTCTCTCCAAGACCCAATGCAAGATCTCTTAGGAAGCATAGACATTAAAGAATCCCCTCCTTGTCCTCTACTTGGACTCCTTTGGTGGTGGGCAATTCTCAGCTCACAAGATAACCACTCAATAACAATATATTGGCGTAAGATGAGGAATTGTATGGAAACAATATTGCCCCAACCAATGATCTGAAAGACTCAAACAGATTCCAGTGAGGCTGATGGGGAAGAATAAGAGATTTTATAAAGTCGATTCTGAAGAAGCCTATATTCATTTACGTCTTATTGCAAGCACATGCCCTGTGTAATCATTTTGGTTAGTGCCGTGTGCTCCTTATCCCACTCACAAAGCCACCTGCAAAGCTAGGATTTATATTTATCCATGGTTGCACTGTCTGCAATCAAGAAGCTTTGCCTTTGACTTTGCAGCAGTTTTCATTTAAATAAGAATAAAATTAAAATCAAATGCTGCATTTTGAGCTGGTCTGCTTTCTTTGTCATTTCCTAATCAGCACTTCTCATTATTTAACCCCAGAAACCAGAGCCGCTGAAACTGATGCATGGAACTGTGTACCTGCCATCCATTTGTTTATTAACTTTACTTATTCTCTAGTTTCCCTATGAAACTATCCCACATATTGGTTTCATATAGTCCAGCTAAATAAGTGTTTCTCAAGGTGTGAACTCCAACACATACGCATCAGAATCACTGGAAACTTTACTCAGAATGGTGATTCCCAAGACCTCAGACAGGCTTTCGGCATCAGAATTTCTGGATTTATAAATGCCCAAGTATCAGCATATTAATCTCTGGTTGATTCTTATTAATATTCACCTATTATGTGCATCTACTTTGAGTACTGTGAGTACCAGTGCTTGGGGTTCAAAGTTGAATAAGACACAATTAGTTCTGCCTCCCAAACCACAGTCTGGTTGGTGGCAAATGAACACACTCAGTTTATCCAAACTGATAAGCGGAGGGGTGAAGCACATGCATTAGATTAATAAGCACTATGTCAAGGCATGATGGTGGGTGATGGAACAGGAACTTTGCCGCTATTGATTAAAAACATCAAAGTTCATTAATTATTTTAAATAAAATATACATTAAGTCAGATTCAAGGTTTCTTATGTTATTTTAACATATCTTTATTATGAAAAGCTTCAGACATACACAAAAGCAGTATGACTATAACAACAACAGTGGTAATAATAACTACAGTATGATAATAGTAGAGTGTTATGTAATAGTGCAATGAACTCCATACACGCAATACATACATCAGAACTTTGCTTCACTCCCTTGCTTCATCAACCCCTCCATCCCCAATTCTGCCCAATTATTTGCCTTTTAGAATCCCAGATCTCATGTCCTTTCATCATACAGAGTCCAGGATGTATCACTTAGGAATATGGACATTGTCTTAGCTAACCACAGGATTATGATCACATCTAAAGAAATTCACTATAATGCCTGGTGCAATATTCAAATTCTTCCAATTATCTCAAGAATGTGATACAGCCTGTCCTTCTTGACCTCTTTCCCTGACCCCTCCATTTTTATTCTATTTTTTATTGACAAAACCAGGTCTTACAGAAAGACTCACATTCTGAATTTGTCTGTTTGCCTTTTTGGGGTTTCATTTAACTGATTTCTTTATCTCTCCTATTTATAGCAAACTTCATAAGTTCATTCTAAAGTCTTGATTTGATTTAAGTCCAAGGTCTATTTCCAAGATGATTTCATTGTCAGGGCCGTGTACTTCCTTGTTGCCTCATATTAGACAGCACATAATGTCTGGTTGTCCCATTTTTCAGGATGCTAATTTAATCAAGGGCTCAGATGGTGACAGTGTGGTATCTCTATTCTAAAATGTCCCTTTAACCTTTCATCAAATGGTTTCATCTATGGGTAATCTTTGCTTGAGTCAATTATTTCATTAGGGATTGAAAAGCGACAATCTCTCTAATTCTAATTCCTTTTACGTTTATTAGCTATAATTCTTCTGTAAAGAGCCATTATGCTCACAAGCTATGAATATCTGATTACCCTCAAACATATTTTATAAAGGAAAAATAGGGTATATTTTTCCCCTTTAATCGGCAATTAAATGCCAATTTTCACAGAATTCGTGCTTAGTTAAAACTAATGATGGTTGAGTGTGGTGGCTCATGCCTGTAATCCCAGTATGTTGGGAGGCCAAGACAACAGGATCGATTGAGCCCAGGAGTTAGAGACCAGCCTGGGCAACACGATGAAACGCCATCTCTACAAATAATATGAAAATTGGCTGGGTGTGGTGGCACGTGCCTGTAGTCCCAGCTACTGGGGAGGGTGAGGCAGGAGGATCACTTGAGCCTGGGAGGATCACACTACTGCACTCCAGCCTGGGTAATGGAGCAAGGCCCTGTCTTAGAAACAACAACCAAAAAAGAACAACAACAAAAGAACTAAAACTAATGATAAACACTGAGAACATGGAGGTTATTTTATTTTCCTATTATCATTATGAGTGCCTGGGTCTTATATGCAGTGTTTCAGTACATTGCAGTCATCCTTATTTTGGCCCTGAGTTCTTTTATTACATCCTTGGTAGTCTTTGATAACTTCCCTACCTTCTGGTAAAAGAAGTTCCTGGAACTTTCTCTCTCTAGACCTTAATCATCATTCAGTGGTAGAGAAGTTTCTGTTTCTTTTGGACAGGAATAGCATGTGTAAGTCACAATTTGAGTGCTAGTTATGCTCACTGCCATGGGGTTGTAATTGCTTTTAGGCCCTTTTAGTGGGCAGAACTAGAAAATACCTATTTTTAAAAATTCACGAGTTTAATAATTTTCAACTCAAATATAGCAATATATGGTTTAACTTAAGTGTATTGAATTTACATCTGGATCTCTTTTCTCCCATACTGAAAATCTTGGTTCTTGATAAAATTCACATAAGTACTTACATATTATGTCCATAATACATTCTTCTTCTCTTTTTCACTCTCACTTGCATTCCAATACAGTTTCTTAACTGGGAGTCAAAGGGGGAAAGTTCCAGCTGGCATAATGCTTGCTAATATTTGTCAGGTGCATATTAGGCGATGGGAAAATTTTAACTGGCCCATGTTTAAGTTGTTAAATCATTTAATCCTCACACCAATCCCTGGAGATGGGTACTGTAATTATTCCCATGTTAGAATTGAGGAAACCAATGAACCAAGAGGTTTAATAAGTTGCTTAAGTTTACACAAATGGTAAGTGGTAGAGCTGGACTTTGGATAGACTAATCAGGCTGTAGAGCTTCTACTCTCAACCATGAAGAGATAGTGCCTGTATGAAGCTATCTGCTCTAGGTCATAGAAAAAGAGGTTGAGAAATCTAATATCCAAGGTTCTTCAGTCTGCACCTACCACTTCTTTCTCCTTCAGTACTGACTAAATCTAATCCATTTTGTTCTCTAAGCTTTGCTATTGAAGATTGTAGAAATTTAATAAATACTTTCAGTTCTACTTGTACTCATTTATTCAGTAAACCAGTAACTCTGAAGACAATCTGATTTATATGTAGGCTAAACTGGAAAGAAGGTTTATTTTTGTTGTATTTTTAGGAAACCAGTGTACTAAATATAAACTTCGTTTTTTAAGAATAAGCCCATGTTCCAGCACAAAACTATTCCACTACTGTACCAATCTCCTTTGATTTCATTAACTCTTAGAATTGAGTCTGGGTGGTTTAGGGGAAGTGCATGGAAGACTTGGGACTTCATCATTTTAGTTTTCACATATGAGAAGCTGGGGGAAGCCCATCAGAGGCTCTGACCACAGGAGTGCATTGGGGTTGGAAGATTCTCGGTCCAAGTTGTGGAGCAAGGGTATTTACTTAAAACTTGAGGCAGCATAGCTTAAGTGATATTGAGACTGTCCAGGGTAGCCAAGAAATATATTAGTCAAAAAGAAGAATGAAGCATTAAGGCAACCTGTTAAGGTAAAGAATCCAAAGAGAAAATAAGTCAGTAGAAGTTTAGTAGCAGGATAGAATCAGGGACAAGTGTTGGACAAGAACAATTCTGAACTATGGTGGTGAATGAAAGAAAGAAGTGTGCTGGAGTCTCATTTACATGATGCTTATTGTGGATTTCCCAGTGGCTATGGCAGTTTAAAGCCTTGCTGCACTATCTCTGTTTCATCTTAGGCCAACTGGATCAGAATCTCCATTTTAGCAAGATTGTGGGAGATTGAGGAACACATTAGAGTTTGAGGAGCACAGACCTAAGGGACTTTTCCAATGGCAACTGTGTGATTCAGGGAGGTCCATTTCCCACTGTGGGCCTTCAACTCCTCATTTGTAAGATGCAAGAGACACACTTAAGCTTCCAAAGTACTTCTTAACATTGGAATCTCTCTTGGATTGTGCTACGGATGCTGTCTCCTCCCTAGCATCAGGATACAGCACAGTATGAAGGAGCTGGAGCATTTGCGTCCAGCCATGTTTGCAGAGCTCCCTGAGCCATCTTAGGTCATGAAGCCCAGGCCTGCCTTACCCAGATGGCCCACAAACTGGGAGCCACATGGAGGCACCTCTCCATTGAGAGAGATGAAATGCTCCCTGATCAGCTATCTAGGGGCTAAGTGACACAACTCAGATGTGTGGAGAGTTAATTCCCTACCGGGTGAACTTCACCAATGGGAAAAAACAGACTAGGATGAGCAAGGCAGATGCATTTCTTTCCTTTAACCCTTCTGCAGAGTGCTCTGAGTTGTGGTGTCTGCTTGAAAACCTTTTGGAAAGTCATAGCTGCTGAATAACTGAACAAACTTTTGTAGAATGAGCATCTCTTTGCAGCTCACCATGAAGAGCTGCATCACAACCATGCCCACCTCATGTTCATCCAAACATTTCCCCCTTACTTCTGCTTTCTTCCTCACCCTGGCCTTGCCTGGCTTGCATCCACAAAATGAATTACCAGCACTTTGATCCCTAACTCAGATCACTTTCTAGAGGGCAAAGTCTAAGTTAAATGTCAAATACACCATGTTGTTTAATTGGGGGAAGTGCTGTCATCCCATTTTATAGAATATAGACAAATGTTGAGTGTGAGTTGTTCAAGGCCACGTGATCAGCAAGTGCCAGAACAGGATATTTATCCTAAGTCTATTGGCTCCGAATCCATGTACTTCTTTAGTCATGGATTTAGTCTTTAGTCATAAATCTGAGATTTATGGAGCATCAGTTAATGTGACAGTTTTCCCACTCAATCCTTACAACCACCCCAGAGGATAAGGATTATTGCCCTCAACTTACAGATGAAGAAACCAAGGCTCAGAAAGTTATCAGATTTGCCCAAGATCACACAGAAATTAAGTGGTAGGACTCAGCCACATTCAGAGGTCTGCATCATTACACAGCAGTTAACAAATCATTTGTGATACCCGTGAGCCTGTGCAAGGGTTCTGTCCCCATATTACTGTTGCTTGCTCACAACCAAACCTGATTAAATGATATGAAAATCACTACGACAGAAAGAATTATTACATAACTTTTAGAAAAAAAGGCTCAAAGTAATTTTTAAACGAGCTTTTCTTGTGATTATTACTCCCATTTCACCAAAATGTTTCCTGTGGAGTTCTTCATGGTAGCAGCCTGTAGCAGTCTTGAGTTGTCCCCACACTCACTTCTATCCCACATAAAAAGATAAAAACTGAAATTGCCAAAATACAATAGACTAGCTCCATGGAATATATTTTGATATCATGACTTCAAATAAATACCAGTCTATCTGCACAGTCTTCCCTATCCACTCCTGTCCCTGATCCCCTTTCCGTGGATGGTACACAATTATTCCAACAATCACTGGCTTTTCTTCTTTGTCTCTTCTTTAGCCATGTCTTTTGTGGGGAAAAATTATAGGAGGAAAAAAATCTCCACCTCATCTGGAGTGCTTGAAAATCTGTAGGTTTTGAAGTCTTCCCTGGGCTGGAAGAAAAATAAGAGGAAAATGACCTTGAAAATGGATTCAGAATACTTCATGAGGGCCACGCCATCTGCCACACCTGTGGAATAATTCCTTGCAGCCAACAGCTACAAAATGAAACTGAAGCCATAGCAGATTGCAGGAGGCCATGCTGATGGTCCCCTCACACCGACCACAAAAGTCCCCTTCTTATGCAGGTTGATGGGGAACGGCATGTCAGCCTTTCTACTTGAGCTTTCCTACATCTTTGTGCTCAACCTCATTGCCTGGACCAGTCCCCTATTTATTTTCCCTGCTTCCAGTATGGCCCTTCAAAATCTGATCATGTCATAAAATCCATTACCGTTCCTTCAGGATAAAATCCAAATGCTTGAGTATCTCATAAAAGGCTAGCACTGACTCTTGCCTCACTTTGCAGCCTCCCTCGGTTTGCTTTATATTTTAGAAACATCAGATGTGTACAGGTTAGGAGAAGTTAAGCTGCAATAACAAACAAGTTCAGTGGATTATGTCTTGCTTATGCTGCATGTTTACTGAGTGTTGGCTGGGGCCCCTGCTCCATGTGTCTTTCATTCACGTGCCCAAGGTAGCAGGATCGCTACCTCCTACTCTTGTGCTGTCCAACCCAGTAGCTCCCAGACACATATAGCAACTGAGCACTTGAAATGGGGCTAGTCAAAACTAGAAGCTCTGTAAGTGTAAATTACACACAGCATCTCACAACGACTCAGTACAAAAAAAAAAGCTCATTGATAATTTGTATACTGATTGCATATTAAAATATTTTGAATATATTGGGTTAATCTATTTTCTATATTATTAAAATTAATTTCACCTATTTCTCTTCACCTTTTATTTTAATATGGCTACAGGAAAATTTCAAATTAAATGTATGGATTACATTATATTTCCAATGGACAGTGCTAGCCTCTCTAGTCACATACTGGGTGGGTACTGACTCAAAAAGCCTTCCTTGTATTCACATTTTGTCAGCCAAAGCCAGTCCGAGGCCCCACCTAACTTTAAAACAGCTGGACAGTGATGTCTTAACATGTGCTTGAAAGGAGAGGAGATGAGGGGTAATCATGACCATCCCTAATGATTACCCATTAACTCTTAGTGTATTTCTGAACAGGGCATGGGTGACTTTGACAGACTATTGCTTTTGGCTAAAAGATCCTCCCTTCCCACATACATTTGGCCAACTCCTATCCCTCTTTCAGAGGGTGGCTCAAATGTAACTTTTACTGGAAAGTCCTCCTGGATCCCATCTACCCACCCACCCCAGCAACATACATACCTTGTGAAGGGTTGTTCACACTATTCTCCTGGCTGAATAGGACCTTGAACACCTCATCTAGTTCCCGAGGCTTTAAACTGCCACAGCCACCAGGGAAATCTACACTAAGCATCATGTAGATTAGACTTTAGCACATTTCCTTCTTTCATCCACTACCTTAGTTCAGAATTGTCCTCCTTGTCCAGCATGTGTTCCTTAGTGACATGTTTCTGCATCTGTTGCCATAACAAGCTCCCTGCTTCACCCATTGCTGTATCCCCAGCATCTCTCTCACTGCCTGGCAAGGGAAAGCACTCAGAAGACACTGAATGACCAAGTGGAGTGATGGGTTGTACAGCACTGTTACTCCTTTTCCATCTCTGTGTCCCACGTGAACCTTATGGCACCCATGAGAGGGAGGTTGTACCAGGTTTATCCTTTCTGGTTTCCAGATGAGAAAACAGGATCAGAGTGGTACAGATATTGGTCTACGTCACAGAGAAAGTAAAGTGTTAAAGCAGGAACAGAACACAGGCTGCCTGACTTCTGGTCCAGTGTTTTTTGCTCAAATTGCCTCTTATTTCTCAGGTTATTCTTGAAATGGCAGATGGGGATTCTCTTTAATGAAACAAAAGTGACAATTCTTTCTTTCTTGGGGAGGAGGTGGAGGCAGAGTCTCACTCTGTCACGCAGGCTGGAGTGCAGTGGCACAATCATGGCTCACTGTAGCCTCAACCTCCTGGTCTCAAGTGATTCTTCTGCCTTAGCCTCCTTCACTAGCTGAGACTACAGGTGCACACCACCATACCTGGCTAATTTTTAAAGTTTTTTTTTGTAGAGACAGGGTCTCACTATATTGTGCATTCTTGTTTTGAACTCCTGGTCCCAAGTGATCTTCCTGCTTCGGCTTTCCAAAGTGCTGGGATTACAGGCATCATCCACCATAGGGCCTATCCTGAAAATTCTATGTTCTTAATATTTTCCTTCTCAGTATTTCTCCACCCATCCATCTATTCACCCATTTATTTCACAAATATTTATTGAACACTTCCTATGAGCCTCCATGGACTGTCTTCTGGAACAAAGGCTCTTGAGTCAGAATGGATCAAGAAGCTCTCCCAGTTACTAGCTGCAAGGTCATGGTGAATTTAACCATTCTTTGTCTTAGTTATTCAGTAAAATGGGAATTCTAATGATTCTTTGTTCATAGGGCTGTGTTGAGGGTTTTCTATGTACTACTGCTGCTCTAACAAATAACACAGATTTACTACCTTAAAACTAACACCCATGTGTTATCTCACAGCTCGGTGACTTAACCGTGTCTCTGCCCTGGGCTTTACAAGGCTAAACTTGAGGTGTCAGTAGTCCTGTGCTGTGTTTTGGAGGCTCTGGGGATGAATCTATCTCTGGGCTCATTTAAGTTGTTGACAGAATTTAGTACCTTGTGGGTATAGGGCTAAAGCTGCTGTTTCCTTTCTGACTATTGGCCAGGAGTTGTTCTCAGCCTCTAGGGGCCACTTGCATTCCTTGGCTTGTGGCCTCTTCCTCCATCTTTAAAGCCAGCAACATGTCAAGTCCTTCCCACACTTAGACTTGCTTTGACTTCCCCCTCTGCTTCATCTCTCCTACCTCCAGTTGGAGAAAGTTCTCCACTTTCGAGGTCTTATGTGATTAGATTAAGCCCATCCAGATAACTTCCACCTCAAAATATTTAACTTAATCACATCTGTAGAGTCTCTTTTTTGCCATGTAAAGTAATATTTACAGGTTCTAGGGATCAAGGTATGAACATCTTTGGGGGCCATTATTCTGCCTGCCATAAAGATTAAATGAAATAATGCATATATTACACTTGGTAACGTGCCTGGGCATATTGTAATTACTCAATAAACGTTAGGTATTATGATTGCTATTGTTGTATTGTTATTAATTTTATCTTCAGTAAGACAGGGAAGGGAGTGTTACCCTACATTATAAATAAGGAAATAGAAAAGCAGAGATGTGACTTAACTAGTTTGCTCTGATGGTATGGTGCATCACTGAGTGTTCATCTTTGCATTCCCAGTGCCTAGCATGGCATCTGGTAAACCATAAGAATCAGTACTCTTTGAGTGCTTGCTGTGTTTCAGGTGCTTTGCAAAAGTGTTTTTTCACCAGCATAACAACCCTGGAAGGCAGGCATTCTTAACCCATTTTATAGTGGGGAAATGGAGGGTGAGATGTATTAAGTAAGATCTCAAGGCCTGGGGCTCACAGGTAGTGAAATTGAGACTTGAACCCTAGTCAGTTTAATTGTACACCCTGCCTCTTTCTACCTCTGCATACTGACCCTCTGGTTTGCCTTACTCCAACAGGAGATATTCCTTGATCAACCCCATCCCTTCAGCATTGCTATTTTTACTTTTTGATACAGATCTGAGGTTCAAAGAGGGTAGATGACTCACTCAAGGTCATAGAGGTACTAGATAGCAGAGATGGGATTTGAACTCAGGTTTAGTCTAATTCTGATGTCCTTGCTCCTACCACTGTGCTGCTCAGCATATTTGCTGAGCTGAAGCTCAGCACCTAAGTGTTAAATGAATTAACAGCCCATTCCATCCCTATTCCTGTCTTCGTATTTCACAGGAAAACAGCCAACAGGTGCTGTTGCTCTACAGGACTTCATGACTTGGGACGGTAGCTGGTGTTTTGAGGGCTGAAAGTGATGGACTTTCTCCTCTGGGAATGAGAATTCTGCGAGGGGCCCACACTGCCGGTGGTCTCAGCCTGCTTTTTCTTAGGACTTGACAGGGGGTCATTGTGGAGTTGCCCGTCATGGGTGCTGGCAAGACAATTACTACACTATTTTTCACTGTTTGGGATTATTTTTAAAAGGCCAGCTAGAGACCAGAGGAAAAGGAGTATAGGAGGTGGTGAAGCCCTGGTGTTATCCACAGCTTGCCACCTTTTCTGTCTTATTTCTGTTCATGGAAATTCAGTCAGACTAAGGCCTCTGGTGCTTGCATGCAGGACAGTGGTTTCAGGGGACTTTAGCCATCAAGAGGGCAAGAACAATTTTGTGTCAGTAACTGCTGATTGACCTAAAAACATATTGGAGTGTTTGTTCGGACAGCGTAAAAACATGAAGTCATAAATACTTCTGACAATGATAATTGACACTTACCTTGGGCAACCCTGTTTGCCCCTCTGATCCTCGTTTGCTCATCCTTAAATATGGATAATAACATCGAATGGCTAGGGCTATTTGGGCATTAAGTGAAAACATGTAAGAACAGGGCGTAAATCTGGGACTAGCAGGGAGTAGAGGCTCAAAGTGGCGCTGTGATCCTTGCACAGGTACATCACCTGCTGCTGTGAGAGAACATGTGATGTGGGCAGACTCACCCAGCAAATGAGAGGCAAAACAGGTGCTGGCTGCCTTAATTCCAGAGGTTCAAATGCAGTCTCCTGCTGACTGAATCCTCTTCTCTGAGCCCGTTCATTCACTATCTCTGCCAGCTCTTTCCAAGTGTGAACCCACTGGAGACCTTTTCAAACTGTAGCCATGAAGCAGTTTGCATGAAGTAGACCCATCTCCTGGCAGCTGTCTCCATAGACACAGCCCGGTTTCAGTCTGCATCCCTTACCTAGGTAAGTACAACTCTTTCCTAACTGCTTTCCCCGTTTCGTTTTGGTCATACACTACTGCTGGAGCCATGTTGCTAAAAATATTTACTTTAAAACCCTTCACCATCACTCAAGACCTCATCCACTCCAGGCTCATGCTGGGGAGTAGGGTTTTCATTTCTCTCGACCTATCCGTACCTCACAGTACTGGCTGAGGGATGTGGTCTTCCCAAAGGATCTTGGCAGGTAAACAGTCCATTCACCCCTCTGGATGATGGAGGCTCCCTTTTGGACTCAAGCGGAGCCATTCAAAGGTCAGTGAACTGTGTTGCCACAGCCCTGTGCAGAATCAAGCTGTGTTGTCTTCATGGCCTCTGTCCCACATTGGGACACCATTGTGAATATTGTTGACTATATCACACAGTGCCTCCTGTGTGAAGCCCATGGAAGAAACTCTTTTAGAATTATGCTGGGGAAATAATTATGGATTGGCTCTCCTTTGTGCTTTGGCTGCCAGGAAACTGGAAGTCACACTTGAAACTGTACCATAGCAGTGAGTGAGACTTTATGGTCTGGGCTTTTGGGCTCTGTGTTCTTTCCTCATGCTAATCTATGATTTTTATGTATATTTTCTCTAATTCTTACTCTTTATGCTAATGAACCCAGTCATAGGATATAATTGAAATAAGAAATAAAGTGTCTGGTATTGTAGAAGTTAATTTGTGAAGTAATAATAATACTACTAATAAGTAACACTTATTGAGTAATTGCTCTGTGTGAGGCATTGTTCTAAGTCCCTTATATGCATTTTTGCTTTTAATTTTCACACAAACCTTAAGTGGTAGGTGATATTATTGTCCCATTTTTACAGATGAGGAAACTGAGGCATGAAACAATAAGTGATTTGCCCAATGTTATGCAGCAAGTAATTGGCAAAGTCAGACTTTGATGATGGGATAGTTTGACTCCAGAACCTAAGACCAGAACCATTAAGCATTAAGCTTCCCAAGAAACAAGAGAAATGGGCATAGCCTAATTAAACCTTAGGTATCTTGTCTTTGTTTATAAGAGCAATGAGATGCAGTGTGGGTAAGAGGTTGCTAAGGTTGATGTACCCATAGGAGCAACTAGAAAAGTGAATAGATCTGAGTGAGGCATCAGGCTCTGGAAAACCCCACTATGTTTCAGTGTGTTCTGGAATGGGGACATCTGTGAGCAGAGCCAGGGATTATTTCAGGTCAGGTAACTTCATCATATATACCCTACCTGTCTCTATCACTTAAATTTCAGTCAGGCCAATTATTTTCAGTTTCACACCCCTGCCAGCCAGCACACCCTCTTGCGCTGGGTATGAATACACCGCTCCTCTTTCACTTCCAGGCTTAGCCTTATAAACCAGGCCATTTTTCAGGAAACAGCTCAGAAATCCCAGCGGTGCTTTCTTGGGTTAGATGTCCTGTCACATCCCCAAACTTGCAAGCTGCTGTGTTTTTCTTTTCAACAGTGCTGAATGCACTATTAAAAAGGCCTGTTGATTGCTCTATTTTCTCTTGCAGAATCTGAGATTCTTGAGGGCATGCAGTATGTTTTATTCTGCATTCATGTTGGAGTCATTACATTTGCTTGTGTGCGTAGACTCTGCATGAAGATTTGTCAAGCAGAAAATCGTATCTGCTTTGTACTTCTATTTGCATGAATATTCAAATGGTCATACAGTGTTATTTTACCATGTGTGGTCTCACGCAGGCCTCATTGTGGAATAAAATCGTGTATAAACAAGCAAGCAAGCAAATAAATACATGTAACTCAAATTTGCATAGTGCTTTTTAGTTGAAATCCTTTAATATCATTTATCTCATTGGTTACAACACTCTCATTTTGCATGTGAGGAGAGACTGCTCAGGATTGCTCAGCTCATAAGGTAATTTAGGGCAGGCTCAAATCCAGAACAGGGGCTTTGGATAACACAGGTCCTGGGCATAAAGGCTGACCTGACCACTTGAGGGCCTCTTTGAAATTTAATTTTCTCATTTCTAAAATGAGAATAATAATAGAACCTAGGGTAGCAGTGCAGATCCAGAGAGTTATGCTAAACACGAAAGCTGCATAAATGCTTGGTGAATACATTAACATACAATTTGACTCTGTAGAAAACTTTGCAACAAATGCCAGGTTGTAAGAAAGCACTGGAATTCCTTGTGTGTTCCTGACCACACTCATTCTTCCTCCTTTTTGCTCATTCACTTCCCTCTAGATCTTGCAGTTACTGAAGAGCCTTAGTTTTTGCCACGTGTACATGATTTCATAATTCTTGGCCTTGCTTTGGATTCCCACTCTCCCTGAGCTCGCTCTCCAAGACTTGTTCTTTCGCTGAGTTGGAAAACTTCCTTCTCCTCTTGCACAACTTCTCTGATTCCACAGCTGTGACGCTCCACCTGGCAGGGAGCTCTGCTGTGGACACAGAGCTCACTTGGGGGCCTCAGCCAGGAACACAGAGGCCTCACTGCCTTGACCCGGCAGAGAACACCTTCCTCTGATTCTAGGAAATGCACGAGAGGACCTGCATTGTTTCAAAGCCAACATTTTTCAGGCATTGGACAATTTGATGGTGGAGTTCATTTCCCCCTTCCATCTGGCCTGGTTCATTTTGATCTGTCAAGTATCCTTGGGGCCAGACAGATTGCCAGATTGGGTAATTTTCTCAGAAAAGAGCTATAAAGATGAGGGTTTCAGATGTGCTTTCAGCATGAATCACGAGTTGCAGGCACCAGGGCCAATATGGAGCATATGTCCGTCAAGGAGGATGGGGCAAAGCAAAGTGGGAACTACATGTGACATCCTTGGGGCGGCCACAGTTCAAAGGAGAGTCCTGCACCTGTGAACTTTTAGTACTTTTAAAAGGTATTTCCATAACCCTTTAGATTGAATTCACATTGTTGTTTGTTCAAAAATAATTATCGAGCCTTGAAACAGATAGATATGGCCCTGGCAGTCTAGTTGGAAACATTGGCCTATAAAGTGACAAGTACAATATAGTGTGATGAGGGCTGTAGTGAGGGAAGCACAGAGAGTTACATGATGCTGTGTAAAAGGCCCTCCATCTAGAGTTGGTGGGGGTCGTGAAGATGGAGGTGACAGGTGGCAGGGAAAACCTGTCAGAGGAGTTTATCACTTAGCTAAGATCTAAAGAATGAGAGGAAATTAGCTAATTGAAGAATAATCCAGGAAAGACTAATCCAGGGACAAGAAGTAACATGTGTAAAACCCTGGAGGTGAGGGATCATAACGTGTTTGAGAAACAAACACAGTTTCTGAGTGGGACTAGGGTGTAGGCAGAAATGAGGTGAAGACAAAAGAGAGATGTGGGCACTCACTCCCAATTTTTTCCCTCTTTTCCCTTTACTACAATATTTGCCTGAGCAAAATGTGCTCAGGAATAAATGTGTTAAATGAGAAGTTCCTTACACTCATAGATTCAGAAATTCTTAAAGTTCTAATGGGACTTTAAAAGCTACCCATTCAGAAAGGTGGCTATCTTAAAGGTGGGACCTCCATAAATAAAGAAGCAACTCAGAACTTTCCTGGGTATGGCAGGATTTTGCAGGATTTGGATCCCAGGATTTGGGCTTATTACTAAGCCATTGTATGAGGCCCTGGCAGAGCCAGAGCATGAACTGCTAGGTGGGGTTTGCACGTAATAAACCATACATGCTGTTCTTATATTAACAATCAGGGTTAGCTGAACTGCAAGTTCAAAAGATTTACCAACAGGCTATCTGGCTACATAATTTCAATAACCTCAACTACTCAAGCCATTTGGGACTCCATCAAAGGGTACCTACCAAGTGTAACATGGTTCTTACCTTCCTGGGAACTTTAATAGCTGTGTTATTCCTGCTAATCTTTGGTCTTTGTCTGTTTAGCTTCCTCGTAAAGTTTGTGTCTTCTAGGTTGCAACAATTCCATGTCAAAATGATGGTCATGCAAGGATTCCAATTAACTGCTGCCTTGGATTCAGACTCTTTTGATGACTCATGCTGGGAACACTGAGACTAGGCAGAAAGAGATTTCCATGCCCTCACTAGGCAGGGCCATCACTCCTAATCAGCAGGAAGTAGATATAGAAGACTAACATTCCCCCTCATTGACCCTTAAGAATAAAGGGATGGAAATCTCTGCAGGGGGGAAAATGAGACAGGAATAATACAGGGTGGTTGCAGGAGAATAGAAAATTCCAGGCAGCAGTTTCACATGACTAGCAAAAGGAAACTGTTAAAATAGCTGCAGAAGCTATAGGCTGATAAGACTGAAAAACCAGGGTGTGGACCAAGCTGGCTAAGACCAACTGGACACAACATGGCACTGGGATTGAACTAGTTTTCACCCAAGACCTCATTATATGCTCATTAACACATTAAATCACACACTTACCAGCACCATGTCAGTACAGGAACACCTATAATTGGTATAAAAATGGATATCATCACAGTTCCGAGATATCTCCACCTTTTTTCCAGGAATCTTCCTGGCTAAAGAAACCCATAAAAGTGGAAAATTCAAACTCCGCAGTGCGAATCTCTCTCGAGTACGCCTGCACTACCCTCTCTTGAGTGTGTACTGATAAGACTTCGAATGACATTTTAAGAAATTTAAATTTCAACCTGAAGTCAATAAGGACACATCAGAAGTTTTCAAAGGAAGAATGGAGTCCGTTGGAAAGAACTGGTTGGTAAAATGAGAAAAAATGGATTGAAGGAGGTGAGTCCAGAGGCAGAGACACTATTCGAAATGCAATTTCAATAGTCCAAGGTAGAGAAAATGACTGTATGAAAGAGAGCATTGACAATGGGGATGAACAGAGAGGAAAATTCTGATGAGAGAGACTGCTAAAGTGAGATCTTAATAAACCCCACCAGACTGACCTGTTGCTTTTTCGTTAATTAGGGCAGTGGTCCTATCCCTGGCTAGGCATTAGAATTTCCAGGAGGAGAAGCAGGCCTAGACTGCACCTCGGACCAACTGAATCAAAATCATTAAGGGCAGGGTCCTGATTCTCAGGTGATTCTCTTTGTTTAGCTCTGGTTGAGAACAGATCATCCTAGGGAAAGTTTTCCAGGCCTTTGCTCTCTGGGTTGGGAGAGATTTGGCATTTATTTACATCAGGAAAGGTAGAAATGGAAAAGCGCACTGTTGCATGGATGAAAGAGTGCAGTATTTAATATATATCTAGACAGAGCTATCTAGACTTAGAACTGTTATGTAGTTTATCATCCAGGCACAGAAACTATTAACTGCACAGGACACTGGACTATGAGTGCAAACTGAGATTGTCATGGGTGAACCAAAATAAATGGCAACCTTATATTTTGTCACCAATTCTACTGCTCCCATTCTTTCTAGAGCCTTCCCCCAATGAGGCTTTCACCCCATTATTCATAAGAACTTTTATTGTCCAGGTCACCAATTACTACATGGTTGAACGTAACGGTCAATTGCCCACTTCTTATGTGGTGCAACAGCTGATTTCGTTGATTCTTTATTCACTTAGCTATATACCACACTCCTCTGGTTTTCCTCTCAGCTTGCTGGCTAGTTTTCGTTTGTGCTGGCTGCTTATAACTCCCTGACCTTTCAATATCAAAGTGCACCTGGGTTCAGTCCCAGGCCCCATTTTCTTTGTCTCCACTCTTTGACAATGTCATCCAGTTTCATTGATTGGAATGTTATTGTTATGCTGACAAGTTCCAAATTTATGTTTCTAGCCCCGGACCTCTTCTGTGAATTCTAGACTCTTCTTCCAAATGCCAATTTGACATCTCACCTGAGTGATAAAAGAACCTGACTTCAGCTTTCTGGCAGCTGAACTCCAGCATCCCCCTACCCCTGCATAAGATCTGTTTTTCTCACAGTCTTCCTCATTTTAATAAACAATAACCCCTTTTATCTAGTTGCTCAGACCAGAAAACGTATTGCCTCTCCCATGTCCTATCTTTTTTGTAATCCTCATATTTAATCTGTCAGCAAGTGCCTTCATAACATACCCAGCATTTGCCCACCTCTTATCCCACAACTGCCTTCATTCTGTGCTAAGCCGCCATTGTTTAGTGCCTAAATGATTTCACCAATGGGTCTCTGTACTTCTGGTTTCCCTGCTGACTCTTCTCAACTCCACACCCAAATTAATGCTTTTAAAATACATGCCGGTTGATCTCACTTTGCTCTTCAAAATCTCCAATGGTCTCCCATCCCATACAGAGAAGAGGTCAATCTTTACAATGACCTTCAATGCGCTGTACTCTCACCTCCCATCTCCGGCCTCATCTGCTCCCATCATCTCCTTCACTTACACTGCTCTACCCACACTTGCATCAGACTTGATCCTAAAATTCACCACTCTGGGTGACTTAGACACTTTGGGCTGCTATCAAATTTCTCAGGAATTCAGGAGGTTGGAAGTCCAGGATCAAAGTGGCAGTTTGATCAGGTTCTGGTAGGTACCTTCTTCTGGGGTGCGGACAGCCAACTTCTTATATACTCCTATGGAGTGAGAGGGCTCTCTGGGGGTCCCTTTTATAAGGACATTAATCCCATTTTTGAGGGCTCCCCCCATGATCTAATCACCATCCAAAGGCCCCACCTCCTGGTACCATAACATTGGAGGTTGGGTTTCAACATGTGAATTTGGGGAGGACACATTCAGGCCATTGACTGTAGCAGATGATCATTTTCTCTAACTTGGACTCTTAACATTACTGCCAACTCTGGGCCTTCAATGTTTCTTCTGCTTTAATGCCTTACACCAGGTATCCCTCTAGTCACTCTGTTATTTCCTTTGAGTCTTTGCTCCAAAGGTAACTTCCGTAAGAGATCTTGGAGGAACACTCCTTAAAGTATCATCTTCCTTCTCCCACAGCACAAAATGTATACTCTATCTCCTTTTATGCTATTTCCCCATAGTACTTTTCATGACTTGATGTGCTTCAGATTATACTGACTTATTTATTAATTGTCTTTCACCTATTTAAATATAAGTAAACATAGGAGCAAAGATTTATTTTCTGCATCCCTGGTGCTTAGAAGAGTGTCTAAAATATGATAGGTGCTCAATAACTATTTTATGAATAAGTAAATTGAATTAGAGGAGTTGGAGTGAAGGCTGAAGTCTAGTTTTCAAGAGGATGGCATCATAATGCTTTTGTAGGCGCCCACTGTGGGAAGCTAAGGGCAGCAGAAGTGGATCTCCTACGTGGATGAATCAGGGGTCATTCAATTAAATAAACATTTATTGAGGACTTATTCTACATTAGGAGAATTTCAGAGTTGCTTCTGACCTGGAGAAGCTCACATGCTACCGAAAGACAGGAATATAAACCATGATGTTAAGCAGAATCACGTGTGCACAAAAAGGAAGGCTAAACATGGGGAGTAGAAGCAGAAAGGGAGGAGAGATTTACTCAGAGGAGGAAGGGAGACTTACTAGGGAAACTTCCACAGAGAAGGTGGCATGGCATTGTGTTTGTATCAGATGAAGAGAACTTCAATGGAGGGAGGGTGGAGTACAGGGCACAGCATGGAAACAGAAATGAATAGGATGTGTTTGGTCAGTGGGGAAGAGACCATCACGAGTGCATCATGAAGTAAATGGGCAGAGTTAGTGAGATACAGACAGGTAGGCAAAAGCCAGACCACTTGGGTGAGGGGGGCTGTGACGTGTTGGAGAATTTGGCTATTATTCAATAGAGAGCTGATTACATTTTGGAGACCTTAAGTAATGTGATGTAACTGACTTTGTAACATAATAACTCAGTCTGAAGCAATGGAAGAGATCAGAAATTTCAAAATCAGTTAGGAGGCCATTTCTCAGATGAAAGGTTATGAATTTAAGGTAAATAATGGACATCTGCTTGCCCGTTGTCTTCATTCTTCACCTACCTAAATCCTTACCACCCTTTAGATTGAACACTTCTTCCAGGAGGCCTTCCTGAGTTCCCCAAGATCCCTTTTTGTGCCTTTAATCTGTTCATTTGTTCATTCATTTAGTCTACAAATATTGAGTAATCATCTCTTTTCTACAACTGTGACAAGTGTATTAACACAATAATAACAGAATAGATATGAATTATAATACAGGCTAGAAAGGAAAAGAATAGAGGGGGATATAAGGAAATAAATAACAAGAAACTTAATTCAATTTAAGGTCAGGAAACTCCTCTCTAAGGAAGCCACATTCAGATTCTTTGACTGAAAAGTAGGAGCCGACCAAGTGAAGATAGGAGAGGAAGACTAAACCAGGCAGAAGAGATACATGTGCAAAGACACCCACAATGGCGGGAAGAGTGTCTGTTTCCCTTTCTAGAATATAAGTACTATATCTTTAGCACTCAGCAGAGTAGCTGGGGCTTACTAAGCGCTTAGAAAATATTAGTTTGGTGAATGAGTCTAGCCACAAGTCAAGTCTAAATATGATTGGCTATTTAGCAGACACCTCGGAGCCTGTCTCTCTCAATCCAATATGATTTCATTCTAGTGTGGCTTGTATTTACTTCAATTATTGATACGGGCAATAACAGTGATCCCCCCTATTCTTGGATACAACCTGGAAATAAACAGAAGAAACCTGGTGTGTGTGTGTGTGTGTGTGTGTATAACCGAATTGGAGAGTTACTTGGTTGATTATAACACTAGTTCTCATATATGATTTTTTATTGCAAAACTTTTTTGTGGGGGAATCAGCTTAGGAGGGTTTCAGAGCTGAAAAAGACTCTGGAAATCAGGTTTCCTAACCCTTTGTTATAAATTGAGACCTAAAAAGGCTTACTGTCTTGTTTGTGGTTGGACATATGGTTATGCAAAAATAGTAAGGCAGGGATATTGGAAGTAAGAGGAAGTTTTCAGACCCTGAACGATAGTTCCTCAATGCTCAAAAGGCTGAGAGAGAATTCTAATTGGTAGTGGGGCGGGAAGAGGGTGGGGAGCAGGATTGTTGTTGGTAAATGTTGAAAAAAAAAAAAAAAGTTCTGGATTTGCTCCTAAAAAGAAGGAACTGAAAAGGAACTGTTTTTTTGTTTTGTTTTGTTTTGTTTTTTCTTCCAGATATGGCCTTTAAGACTGTGAAATAACAGAAAACCCAAATGAATCTAGTTTACTTCAGAGAGCTGTAAAGATTTTACAGAGGAATTTTCATTAGTCTTTGCTTTTTCTCCAGGACCCAAGTGACCACCTGGTAATTACTTCACCAGCAGAACGACTCATACAGCCAGCAGTCCACTTTGTTCTTCTACAGATCCTGCCCGTGGTGTTGGATCTAACAACTTCTTCCCTGACCCAAGATTATGAAGAATTTCTCCTGTGTTTTCTTCTAAAAATTTTACATTTAGATATATAATCCATTTTGAGCTAATTCTTTTAAACAGTTCAAAGTATGGGTTGAAGTTCCTTTTTTTTTTTTGACAGATGCATATCTAATTTTTCCAGCACCATTTGTTGAAAAGACTAATGTTCTTGCCTGAATAGCCTTTGCATTGTTGTAGAAAATCATGTTTACACATGTACACATTACATTGATCTATTTGCCTATTTGTGAAAATACTACAAATAGGGATTTATAGGGAGTCTTGAAATTTTGATTAATATAGATTTATAGGGAGTCTTGAAATCAGATAGCAGAAGTTATTTAACCTTACTCTTGTTTTTAGAAGTTGTTTTGGATAATCTAGATCTTTTGCATTTCCATATAAATTTTATAATCAGTTTGGCAATTTATTTAAAATATTCTTCTGGGATTTTGATGGACACTACACTGAACCGATGGATCGCTCTGGGGAGAACTAACATCTTAACAATATTGAGTCATCTAACATATGATCATGGAAATTGCTCCATTTATTTAGGTCTTCTTTCACATCTTGAAGTAGTGTTTTGCAGTTTTCAGTGTATAGGTATTTAATAGATTTAAAAATATGATCCTTAAATATTCAATTTTTTGATGCTATTGGAATTTTAAAAAATTAATTTCTTTTCTGTGAAGGAAAATAATAAAAGATTAAATAAGACAAATAAAAAGAATCAAAGTAAAAGAGAAATCATTGCCAAATATAATAAAAATAAAATAATAAAAATAAAATACAAAATTAATTTCTTATTTTTTTGCTAGTATATGGATATGTAATTGATCTTTGGATTATTGATTTTGTATCCTGCAGGCTTGCTAAACTCATTTAGTTCTAATACCTTCTTTTGGGCAGAATCAGTTGGATTTTCTACATAGATGATCCTGTCATCTGTGAATAAAGTCAGTCTAACATCTTCCTTCCCAATCTTGATGTCTTTTATTTATTTCTTTTTATTGTCTGAAAACTCTTAAGAGAGTTTTCAGAATTATAAAGAAATTTTAAAATTCAATAGTAAAAAGGCAAAAGATGGTCAGAATCTAAACACAGTTCTCCAACATGGCTACTGGAAATAAACCAGGGCAATCATGAGATTCAGCTGTTTTGTTTCTCACATCTTAATGATTACTCTCTGTTTTTGCCTGATGTTCACTGCTTTGAAGACCATTATTTCATGTACGTAGTCTGGTTTTTGATTATATATGGCAGGAGGGTAAATCCAGTCTCTTTCACTCCATCTTGACCAGAAGCAGAAGTTTTCCCAATTTGCATTTAAGATAAAGGTAAAAGATGAGATTTTAAAAATATTTTTCAGATCTTTTGGCAAATTTATATTCACTGCCTGCAGAGCTTCTTGAGCCCATGTGTTTAATTTCTCATGGGAGCAGATCAAGCATGGAGAGATGCTCTTCCTAAGGGAGCCACAGGGGCCAAAAGATCTAAATTATTTTCAAGGTCATAGTGATAGTAACAAAGCAGTTCCTTCCATATGTGTAGCCCTTCATGGTGTAGAGAATGCTTTTGCATTCATGAGCTCAGTTGAGCCACACAGCTTCATCAGACAATAATGGCTATGAGGTGGTGGGTGAGTATTGACAAAGACTTGGATGCTCAGGGAAATGAAATGAATTTTCTAAGAATATATAGCTAAGGAGAGGAGCTAGGGGGGAGCTGCTACTTGAGTCCTGGGTTGTCTGACTCCTTATCCAACTCTTCTGTTTTTGAAGACTTTTTTTTTTTTTTTTTTGAAAAACCACATTTTGTTTATTCAACAGTTGCTGGACATTCAAAAAAACCACTCTTTCAGCTATTTTGAAATTTCCACTTTATGCATATTATAAACACTACTGCCATGAACATTCATATATAGGTTTTTGTGTGGACATCTGTTTCCAGTTCTCTTGGGTGCATGCTTGAGTGGAATTGTTGGGTCATATGGTAACTGTGTTGAAATTTTTGAGGAACTGCCAAACTTCCAAAGTGACTCCACCATTTTATAATCCTAGGAGCAATGTGTGATGGTTCTAATTTCTTTACATCTTCACCACTTGTACTGTGTCTGTGAGTCAGCCTAGTAAGTATGAAGTACCTTTCGTGTGTTCATTAGCCATATTGGAGAACTGTGTTTAGATGCTGACCATCTTTTGCCTTTTTATTATTGAATTTTATGATTTCTTTATCATTCTGGATATAGGTCCCTTAATAGATACAAATGCTTCTCAACTTAGGATGGGTTTTGTCCTGGTAAGCCCGTTGTAAGTTAAAAAATCTCAAGTTGGAGCTGGGTGCGGTGGCTCACGCCTGCAATCCCAGCACCTTGGGAGGCCACGGTGGGTGGACCACGAAGTCAAGAGATCGAGACCATCCTGGTCAACATGGCGAAACCCCATTTCCACCAAAAATACAAAAACTAGCTGGGCGTGGTGGCATGCGCCTGTAGTCCTAGCTATTTGGGAGGCTGAGGCAGGAGAATCATTTGAACCCAGGAGGCGGAGGTTGCAGTGAGCCGAGATTGTGCCACTGCATTCCAGCCTAGCAACAGAGTGAGACTCCATCTCAAAAAAAAAAGGAAAAAAAAAATCTCAAATTGAGCCATCATGAGTTGGAGGCCATTTGTATATGATTTGCAAATATTTTCTCCCATTTGGGGGCTGACTTTTCATTTTCTTGATGGTGTCCTTTGAACAGAGCACACAAGTCTTTAATTTTGATGATGCCCAGTTTATCTGTATATTTTACTTGTTGTTGCTTGTGCTTTTGGTGTCATATCTAAGAAACCACTGCACAATTCAGGGTTCTTAAGATTTACTCCTGTGTCTTCTTCTAAAGGTTTTATAGTTTTGTCTCCACTCTTCAGTTTTCAAATATTCTCTTTAGAAATGCCCAAAGGCCTTCCTGCCAAACAGAAAAGTCAAGAATCCATGGTGTCCCTCACTTGCAAATGAAGTAATATGAACAACTTCCCACCTAAGAGTCCCTGTCTTTACTACTTTTATCTACTTTCCAATCATGTGGTCAGAAAGGACCTTAGTTCTTAGTGTGGAACAAATAGAATTCATTACATGTAGTAGTCTAGGAATAGTTGCAGAGCTTGTGCTATGTGCTAGGCAACTAACTAGGTGCTGGGGGTACAAGTGAGACCACTCAGGTCTGCAAAGAGCTCACAGGCAGTTGGTAATGATCAGAAACAAGAAACTACAGGGTCACCAGAAGTGTGATAAAAAGTGGCCCCTCATAATGCAGTGAGGTTGGGGTGGAGGGCATTCTCCAAAATGGGTCCTAAAGGAAAAAGCACATGCAAAGGCCCAAAGCTGACAAGTACATGATATGTATTGAGAACTGCAAAGAGCTTGTTATGACAGGGTGATCAGGAGCAAGAAGAGTTCAAGAGAAACAGATATTCTAGAGAGAAGTTAGCCAGAAAGGTAAAGCAGCTACCATGATCATTGTGCTGTGCTAGAGGTTGTGGATACACAGTGAACACCTGGCCTTTTGGTGCTGGCTCCAGTTAGCACAATTTCATTTCATGCAACTATAAGACCAAGTGGTTAACCTTGGCCTCTGAGTATTTTTAATTGACAAATAATAATTGTAGGCCGGGTGTGGTGGCTCACACGTGTAATCCCAGCACTTTGGGAGGCCAAGGCGGGTCAATCACGAGGTCAGGAGTTTGAGACCAACCTGGCCAACATGGTGAAACTCCGTCTCCACTAAAAATACAAAAAATTAGCTGGGCATAGTGGCAGGTGCCTGTAATCTCAGCCACTCAGGAGGCTGAGGCAGGAGAATGGCTTGAACCCGCGAGGTGGAGGTTGCAGTGAGCTGAGATCACACCACTGCGCTCCAGCCCAGGCAACAGAGTGAGACTCCGTCTCAAAAAAAAAAAACAAAAAACAGACAAATATTAATTATATATATTTATGGGACACAATGTGATGTTTCATTACATTATACACTGTGGTATAATCCAATCAGGTGAATTAATAGATCCATCACCTAAAATATTTATCATTTCTTTGTGGCAAGAACATTAAAAAACTCTCTTTCTTGGCTGGGCACTGTGGCTCACACCTGTAATTGTAGCACTTTGGGAGGGTAAGCTGGGAGGATTGCTTGAAGCCAGTAATTCAAAACCAGCCTGGGCAACATAGTAAGATCCTGTCTCTACAAAAAATAAAAAAATTTGTGAAGACAAGTTTTTAGAGAAGTTTTAGGTTCATAGCAAAATTGAGAGGAGGGTGCAAAGATTTCCCATATAGTCCCTGCACCAGCACATGCATAGCCTCCCCCATTATCAACATCTCTCATTATAGTGGTACATTTGTTACAATTAACTTATATGAGGAAAGCTACAAAATCCACAGTTCATTAGATTTATACTTAAGTATTTCATTTTTAGGAGTGCTAATGAAAGTGGTATTGTGTTTTTAATTTCAAATTCCACTTGTTCATTGCTGGTCTACAGGAAAACAATTGGCTTTTGCATACTAACCTTGTATGCTGCAAACTTGCTGTAATTTTTTATTAGTTCCAGTTTATTTTGCCAGTTTTTTCAGGTTTTTTATATAGACAATTATGTTATCTGCCAACAAAACCAGTTTTATTTCTTCCTTCCAATCTGCCTTTTATTTCCTTTTCTTGTCTTATTGCATTAGCTAGGGCTTCCATTATGATGTTAAAAGGAGTGGTGAGAGGGGACATTCTTGCCTTGTTTCTGATCTTAGTGGAAAATCTTCTACAGTCTTACTATTAATTATGACATCAGCTACAGTTTATTTTAATAGATATTATTTTTCAAGTTGAGGAGGTCCTTCTCCATTCCTAGTTTACTGAGAGTTTTTGTCATGAATGGGTACTGGGTTTTATCAAATGCTTTTTCTGTATTTATTGATTTGGTCATGTAATTTTTCTATTGGGCCTGTTGATGTGATGATTAACATTAATTATTATTATTATTATTATTATTTTTTGAGACAGAGTCTCATTTTATCACCCAATATGGAGTGCAGTGGCTCAATCATAGTTCACTGCAGCCTTGACCTCCTGTGCTCACGTGATCCTCCTGCCTCTGTCCCCTGAGTAGCTAGGACTACAGGCACATACCACCACACCTAGCTAATTAAAAAGACTTTTTGTAAAGACGGGGTCTCACTTTGTTGTGCAGGTTGATCTGGTCTCAGGTAATCCTCCTGCCTCAGCTTCCCAATGTGTTGGGATTACAGGCATGAGTCACCATGCCTGGCCAACATTAATTGAATTTTGAATGCTGAATCAGCCTTGCATTCCTGGGGAAGAAACATCTCACTTGGTTACAGTGTGTAATTCTTTTTATACATTGTTGTATTCCATTTGCTAGTATTTTGTTCAGGACTAATGCATCTATGTTCATGAAAGATATTGGTCTGTAGTGTTCTTGTAATAGGTTGTATTCCTGTAGTGTTTCCCAGTCTGGATTTCACTGATTATACCTCTGTGGTACAGTTTAACATGTTCTTCTGTCTTCTGTAGTTCCTAAAAATTAGTTTGGTATTTCACTCTTTTTTTGAAAAATAAAAACTTATTATGGAGAATTTCAAACATACTAAAGTAGCTAAAATTGCATAATGAATTCCCACATATTCATCATGTGGCTTTAATAGTTACCAACTCCTGGGCACTCTTTCTCCATCTATACCCCCATCTACTTACTGCACTTCATACTAATAAATCTCAGCTGTAACATAATTACACCGGTAAATAGTTCAATATGTACACAAAAAGATAAGGGGTATTTATAAATACATACTCATAATACCTTTTTATGTCTAACATTAGCAATGATTCTTTAATGTCATCAAGGATCCAGGACATCTAGAAATTTATAGTGGTCTCAGAATGTCATAATTTTTTAAACAGTTAATTTGAATCAGGATCCGGTAAGTTCACCACATCGTAATTTTAATGTATATGTTTCTTCTCCATCTTGTTTTCTTCCTTTTGTAATTTATTTGTTGGAAAAAAAAAAAAAAAAAAACAAGTTTTTTCCCTGTAGTGTTTCCCATTCTGGGTTTTGCTGATTGTACCTCTGTGGTACAGTTTAACATGTTCTTTTGTTTTCTGTAGTTCCTGAAAATTAGTAGTTGTAACTAGAGGTTTGATTAGATTCAGGTTTAATTTTTTTATTTTAACAAGACAACTTTATATGTGGCATTGTGTTCCTCCTCAATAGGCAAGTAATCTCTACATGTTTTTTGTGATGTTAGCAGTCATTGATACTTAAAGCCATAATTCGTTGTGGGCTGCAAAATGGTAATATTCTAATTCTATCACTTGTCTGGAATTATTTTCCTTTATATTATCATATATTCTACAAAGTGACTTTAAATATATTAGCTTATCTGCTTGTAAATAACCCTTAAGGTAGGACACCTGTGTATTAGGTTGCTAGAAAATGGCCCTCCAGAGAATCATGTTTCTCTTGACCATGTTCCTTTCTGCAGTTTGATTTTGCTTTCCTCCCATCAAAGGGTTGGTGTGGAGTCTCTGTTCCTTGCCCTTGATTCTGGGCTGGCCGTGTAACTTGTTTTGACCAATAGAATATGGAAGAATTGATACTGTGTGAGGCTATGCCACAAGAGACTATACATTTTCTGGTTTCCCTCTCTTGGAACATCATTGCCATGTAAAAAGGCCCAGTCTCACTACTTGAGTATGAAAGACACTATACAACAATGGATTCTCAGAGTCTTAGCTGTGTCCCTTGAGCCTAGATCCCAAATGACCCACCAGTTAAATGCTGCTCCATGAATGGGCTCAGGCAAAATCACAAGAACCGCCCAACCAACACAGAACTGTAAGAAACAAACTCCTGATGTTTCAAGTCACTAAGATTTGGGGTGATTTGCTGTGCAGCAAAGGCTAATGAAATGGAAGGAAGTTATCTACATTTTACGGATGAGAAAATTAAGGCCCCATATAGGGGATACATCCAACTTACAGGGCTGTAGAACAAGATTAGAGTTTAGGAATTTTAACTCCTAATTCAGTGTTCTTTCCATTTATATTTTCCTTTCTCTTTTCCAAATTTACTGGCCATCTTAATCTAAACTCTGTTATCTCATGGCAACCTCTGAGCCTTCCCAGCACATCAAGAAACCCTATGAACGGAGCTGAACTTAATAACTAGCTATTAGCTGGGGCTCTAAAAACTTCCTTAAGGAAAATAGAAACTGAACATCTTTAGTAAAGTTTCAACCTGGGCTCTACTTTTAATTCCTATCATCATTCAATCTTTGGAAACAAAAACTTGAAAATTCCCAAATTGGCGGTGAGTATGAAGAAAGGCTTGCAATGTGCATAGCGTTAAGGGCTTAAAAAAAATACCCAAGCATAACAACAAATCTCTGTGTAAGTCAAGTAAGTGTTGACTGATTCTATCAATTTGTAAGTCCAAACAACTTCCAGATGGTTCAAATAATAATAAAAGTATCTTATTTTTGATTAGTGCCTTTCAGTTTACAAAGCAGTTTCACATCTGTGTCTTTGTTCCAACCTCACAATGGAGCCTGTCAGGAAGGTAGGCTGGGGTCATCACTTCCATTTTTCTAGATGAGGAAACTGAGTCCTAGAAGAAAAAGTGACTTGCACAAAGCCAGTGACTAAGCAACTGGAAGAGGCAAGATTAAATCAAATCTTCTGATTTTGTGGTCAACAATTTTCCCACTACCTTGCCTTTATTCTTGCCTGTAAAGTGTCCTGAGAAAATCCTCTATCCATTTCCATTTTAATAACATGAAAGACGCAAGCAAAAATGATAAGAACACAAAATGGAGGAGCTCACAGTCTGGCAGAGGAATAGATAGGGAGACACATCCTTAGGACAACAATGACAATAATAGTATTAATAGTCAATATTAATTGAGTGCTATATGCCTAATCCTGTTCTGAAAGTCTTACATATCTGATTGAATTATCAAGACAATTGTATAAGGCCTGTACTGCTAGTATCCTCATTTTATAAATGAGACAACTGAAGCATAAACACATTTTAAGTAAAGAACTTCTTAAACAAGACTTGTACGTGGTAGAGCTGAGATAGTAAGTTTTGTAGTAAAGGCTTGTAGAGGATGAACAGGAACACAAACAAAAGGATTCCTAGTTTCTCAGGAAAAGTCTGGAAAGGCTTCACTGAAGACAGTTTACGTGGATTAGGACATGAAGGATCTTGGGTTTGTCAGGAGCCATGGGCAGTGTGATGGGCAGGTGGCATGTTAGAGAATGGCATGATCATGGAATCAGGAACAGTTCAATATGCTGAAGCTTACTAGCAAAGTGCTACTACACAGAGAGATACATAAACAGACAACCATAAGGACAATTGCAACTCATATGCTTGTATAATAATGGGTGGTTTTGGTATTTATCAATCCTTTTCACCTCAGAACAACAGAACTCTCAGACCAGGAAAGCAAGGCTAATGTGTTTCTCTTGTTCAGTTTCAGCTAGGTTCATTAGCTTGCTTCTGTATCCTTGGGCCGACTTTCATTTGGGATGTTTACTCTACAGATTCACGCTAGTTCATGCTTGGTGGACCTCTTCTCAGTATCAGTGCTAATTATCATTATTATCAAGAATTTTAATTAGTATAATTACCACCAACATACATTTTGATTAATGCTAATTAACAGTAATTTCTAAGTTTCATTATTATAACTGAGATTTAATAAATTAATTAATATACCAATTAATAACATAGTTATATGGGATTTAATTTGCAAAGTGGTTTCAAATATAAAATCCCACTTGATCCACCCCGAAACTCCAGATAGTCGGCAGGGTGTGGGTTATTAACCCCATTTTATAGACAAGGAGGCTTAGGTAAGATAAATACCAAAACCCATTCAGTTTCCTGCCTCCCGGTCTAGTTCTATTTCTTCCTCAATCTCTCCATCTACAATTACTTTGAGTTTCACCCCACGGTGAAGACTTTCTGCTGTCGTGGCATGTATCATTAATTGTCCTACCTACAGGAAGATAGCAAGAGATTTAGAAGGAGTGCAGGCTACAGATCCAACTTGGGTATCAATTCTGCTGTGCTGTACATGAGCTGGGCAACTTTGAGAAAAATCATTTAATCTCTCTGAGCCACAGTTGTCCCTTCTGTAAAAAGATGATCATGTTGTCTACCTTGCGCAGCTGTAGGATATGCAGAGGTAATATATTTAAAGCAGTAGTCAATAAATGGCAATTATTGTCTCTTTTGGGTCCTAACTGCTGGTGCCCATGAAGAGCATCTCTCCTATAACTAACTGCCCTCAATTTAATGCTCACAAATGCAATAGGAGAGCCTTTGTGATATTAAGTAAGAGAACAGGCCATCTTCTGGACTAATAGCCACTTTGGAGCCTGACTCCCAATTTTCTCAAATACCTACCCTCTTTGTGCCAAATTTTTTGTATCTGACAGACTGTAGGTCTCTCTCTCTCAGGCATTCCTGGCCTGGGAAAAAAAGCTAAGACCATGACGATCCTTATAACTGAGTGGGCTTTGGTGTGTAATTGGTCCTGTAAAAGGAAACAAAACCACCATGTATTGACATCTATGTGAATGATTCAAGCATTTTGCATATCTTGTTTAATTCTAAAAAAAAAAATGCAAAGAAAAAAATTATTGTTTTTCCAATTTTCACATGGAGAAACAAGCTGAGAGTAAGTGATATCCCCCCCACCACAAAAAGTCCCATGAGTGACATCACTAAAGTTTGAACACAAACTTTTCTCTGGCTCACAAAGCTGGTGCTCTTCTTCACATACCACCTGATAAAACTTTCTGTCCAACCTGCTTTCTGCAGGTCCTGGGCTTTCTCTGCTAGAAGAGGCTGAATCCCTGGAGTACCTAGAGTAGAGAACTGGTGAATGACATCTTATCTCCCTGCTCTAGCCTGTCCTATGTAACTTGGTCCCAGCCACCTCTCCTGTGGACTTTGCCTTCTTCTGAGCTTTTCCAGATGCTGGTCTGAGCGCAGATTCTGGTTTGATGGCATCTAGTCTGTAGGAAAACAGTTTGGTTTTGACCAGCACCTGATAGACTCTTCTTCTCTTTTGAACTAGTCTTCTAGACACTAATGGCAGTGGAATTTAACCTTCTGGTCTTCCTCTTATGTTTGCTAAAATAAATGAAGCCAATAATCTCAACAGATAACCCACTATTCCCATCACATGGCTCAGGACTACCCCCATTTGAGGTCTGTGATCTTGAGCATCTTTCACCAAAAAATATACCACTACTAATAATTAAGGTGATGGTTTGCTGAAATCCTGCTAAATACTTAGCCAGGTGCTGATTGTTTCACATGACTTATTTCCAATCTTTTCATCATTCTGCAAGGTAGTAATTAGTATTGCAATTTAACATTTAAATGGGGGCCCAGAGAAGTTAAGTAACTTCTCAAGGTAACACAGCACAACACATCATTAGCTTCCTTTTACACCTTTTCTTTATTTCTTGCTGATTCTTTTCTCCAAATAGATCTCTGAGGAGCTCTCCTTAGCCCTATCCTCCTCTCTCGATGATTTCCCCTGTATTATACTTTCTTCTGGCTTCTGCTCTTATATCTATGTGGATGATTTCTAAAATGGCAGTTCCAACAGTGGCCCCTCTACGTTGTCCAAGAAAGGCTTTTAGAAGTCCTATTAATGTCTTAACACATCTTAACCTATCACTTTTCTTTACCCTTAAACCTACCCTTTCTCTGTCTTTGAGAACACTTCCACTCTCTGGGCACTCAGGTTCATAATCTTGGTATTCTTATGAGCAGATTCTCCTTGTCACTCCCCTAATCTGACACTCAGTCACTAAGTCTGGCCCTTCTCCATTCTCTTGATGGTGAGTCCTATTCAGGATCTCATTATCTCCCACCTGGCTGATTGCAATAGCTTTCTTCAAATCTCTCTGCTGTCATTCTCCTTTTCCTCCTCCTTCTTAGACCCTGTGGCAAGATTGTGTCTTGGAAACACCTCCTTGCCTCAGGAGCCACTGATAGACCAGTAGCCTCCATGATCCAGCCTAAGCTAGTTTCCCATGATTCCCCTGCATGTCCCATTTGTGCCAGCAAACCAAGCAATTCACTTTCTCAGAGTATGCACTCAATTCTATTCCCTGAGCACACGCGCGCACGTGCACACACACACACACACACACACACACACATATACACACAGTGCAGTTTTGCTTATGGTGTCATGGAGTGTTCACAAAGGAGGTGACATAGGAGCCAATCCTCAGGAAAGGAGCAGTTAGCCAGCTGTCAAAGAAGGGGCAGGGTATTAAAAGCAGAGAAAAGCACTTGCCAAGACAATGGTGAAGTAAAAAGAGCATGGTTCATTCAGGAAACTACCAGGATTTCAAAAATGTCCATGTGGCAGAGCAAAGTTTGGGAGTCAAATAGACCTGGGTTTGGGGCTTAGTTCTGTCACCTTTGTGGTCAGCTGTGTGATCCTGAACAGGTTTCTTAACTTTCTGAATCTCAATATAATAAAGGTAAAAACATCTCATAGGAGGCTTTGTGAAAAACTTTTATACAGGACGTATGTAGAGGGTCTTCCCTAAAATTTGGCTATGTTAGTATCATGGTTATGATGATAGAGGAGGATGGATCCTGGTGGTATGATGGGTGAAAGTGGCAATGTCATATTAGAAGGATGCAGAAGCTAAATTACACAGAGTACCAGTAAGTAATTGGAACTTTATTATCTAGCAAATAGTAGCCACAGAGAGTTTATAAGCATGGCTGACATGGTTATATCAGTGTTTTAAGATAACCATCTTGAAAACAGTACGGAGGTGAAGGACTAGTTAAGAGGCTGTTTAAACTCTCCTGGGGCAGATGTATGAAGGCCTGGGCTAAGGCTATGACATATTGATGGAGAAGAGGACACAGGCTGGAGACGTTCCAAGGAAGTCCATCACCCAGCCTACTGCCTGATTGCATGTGCGGTTTAGAAAGACGATGTCACAGTTCCTAGTTTGGGCAAATTTGCAGCTGATGGGCTATAAACAAAATGTTGGCTGACAGAGACTTTTCATGAGTCTTACAGTTATTTCCTAAGGATGGAGATTATTCTACAGAGCCTTGATTTCTTTAAAGAGTGCTGTCTGAGACATTGCAGTAGGGTAGAACTTGGCCAAATGAAAGAAAAACTTTATTTTCTTTGTTAATCAGTACTTCACAGCATGAGAAAGTTCAGCATAAACCAATTATAATTCAGTATCACTGAACTGGGTGAAATGAAAAAATAAGCAGAGACCAGGTGGTGTCAGCACAAAATGAATTCAGAAGAACAATGTTTATGTCTGTTTTAAAAAACCAAGAAGAGCCCAACACTAGAATCCAGGATAAATTAACTCTGTTCCTGTTTCCTCAGTTAAATTCTGTCAATCTGAGTTCTAAAAAAATAGCCTGAAGTATTTGTCTGCCTGCCTTACTGGCTCTTCTAAACATATTATTTCAAAGGACAGATTTCATTTAAATATATAAAGTCTCAAAATCATGGCATGCTAGAATTATGTGAGAGAAAATAATAGCTCACCATTGTTTTGCATAGAGGTTTCCTTAAAGCACTTTCACTTGTCTTTATTTTTATTTTTTATTTTTATTTTTTTATTTTTTATTTTTTGAGACGGAGTCTCGCTCTGTCGCCCGGGCTGGAGTGCAGTGGCCGGATCTCAGCTCACTGCAAGCTCCGCCTCCCGGGTTTACGCCATTCTCCTGCCTCAGCCTCCCGAGTAGCTGGGACTCATTATCAGAAAAGTAGACAAGGCAGAAATTATTTTTCTCATTTTGCACACAGTAAACCTGATGCACACACACTTTGGGAGGCTGAGGCAGTTGGATCACCTGAGTTCAGGAGTTCGAGACCAGCCTGGACAACATGGTGAAACTCCCTCTCTACTAAAAATACAAAAATTAGCTGGGTATGGTGGCATGCTCAGGAGGCTGAGACAGGAGAATTGCTTGAACCTGGGAGGTGGAAGTTGCAGTGCACCAAGCACCACTGCACTCCAGCCTGGGTGACAGAGCAAGATTCCATCTCAAAAACAAAAGAAACAAACAAAAATGAAACAAAACAAAAAAACACCGATGCACAGAGAGATTAGGGGTCTTGTCCAAGGCCACACAGCTTACCAGTGGCAGGGGTAGATCCCAGGGCTTCCAGGTTGTAGCGACTATTACTTTGCTTCCCACAGAGACTGAGGCCTAAGGCAGCAGTCACAGGAAGTAGAGAATAGCTAAGTATGGGAATTAAGCACAAGGCTTTGGAATCAGTGTCCAGGATTTACATCTGCATTTACCACTTACTACTGTGGGACCTTGAGCAAATTAATTGGCTTTTATGAGCCTCAGTTTCCATATTTATGAACTGGAGATGAGCACTACCTCTTGTGCTTGTTGAGAAAATCAAATGAGGAAATGATAGAACTAACACGTTTTCTCAGTTCAGGGTCTGGGGCATTTTTAATCTCCCACAAATGGTGACTACTGTTATTAATTAAGTGGATACCCTCTGGAGTGGCTTTTGACTCACAAAGAATTTTGGAGACTGACCCTCAATATGCAGGGATGGGGTGAGCTCCCCGGTAGCTTGTGTTCCTACTCATAGCTGATGGATTGATGGGTAAACACGTGACCCACTCTGAGCTAATCAGAGGTTTCCCCTTGGATTTCAAGCCCAAAAGAGAGAATGGGTCTCTCTGTAGCTATGAAGTATGAGGCTCCAGAACTGAGGGCAACCAAGCTCCCACCACATGAAGCAAGAAAGAGTCCATGGGCAGAGAGTTAGACAAGAAGGGCAGAGGGTCTTAGCAGGCCTTGTTCCTGAGGGCCAGGTGATTTCTGTCTTTCTTATGCCTGAGTGCTCAACATTTCCTTCATTATGTTGGTCACTTCTGACATCTACTCTAAGCTCTCTCCTTGACCTAATCCAGTTGAAGTTGAGCTCTTGTTATTTACAGATAAGAGTCTGGATTAATGTAATTATTGCTTACCAGTCTTGATTATTTACTTCTGGTGGGACTAGAAAGCCCTTGGAAATAGAGGCACAAGATGATTCCAGAAACCAGACAGAAAGAATGGAGTTTGCATGCTGGCACACTGCGTACTAGATGTGTGACGTCAGACAGATTCCTTCACCTTCTGGTACCTCAGTTTCTTCCTCTGTAGAATGGAGTTCTGCCTGAAGATATCTGGCACCCAGATATTTTCAACAAATATTAGCCCCTTTTCCCTCTCCTTTTCACTTCTCTTCCCTTCCATAACAACGCAGTCATCTGCTGTGTTAATAGTCACATCAGAACAAATTTTCCACTCTGACCTCCATGAGGGTTTGTCATCAGAATAGTGTTCCTCAGTAGTATTACTTTTCATTACTAATTCCACTCCCTTTAACATCCCCACGTTGTCTTTGTCTTTCTTTTACCCCCTAGTCCCCATAACTTATACAAGTGCTTGCAGTTTCTCAAACATGTCATGTTCTCTCTCATCTCTGGATTTTTGCATGTTTAATTTCTTCTCTGTGCACTAGTCAATCCTTTATCCATCAAATTCTTTTGCATCCCTCAGCTGTCCGCTCAACTATTCTTCTTCTAGAAAGTGTTCTCTGACCATGTTCCACAGTCAGGCTAGGTAAGCTGCCCTTTCTCTCTTCTTCCATTGCACAGTGTTTTACCCTATCATGCCACTGAACCATACTCTATGATTAGTTACCTACTTTACTTCTCTCTTTCTCTCCCATTTTTCCCCAGCTTATCTCCCACACTTGCCTAGTTATTACTTCTTCAGGAAACTTTCTTTGACTTCAGTGACAATACCAGCACCCCTCTCCATCAGGCATTTTACCCACTAATGGTTAAAACTCCTTACTGTGTGAGGGTCTTTCACGAAGATCTGTCTCTGGTTTTTGCGCAGCCCTTTGGCATCAGCACCTTGCACATAGTTGGTCCTTGAACATATTCATTGGCTGACTAACGAACCTATAGAGCAAAGGAATTTCTGAATTCTCTAGAACTAGCATAGGGCCTAGGACACAGGAGGTACTTGCCACTGCCCCACGCTGCTTGCCAAAACGTGGGCTTAAACAAAACCCAAAAACAAAAACAAAAATCAATAGGCTTTTGTGGAACACAAGACAAAATAGTGGCAAAAGTTATGGTGATTATTATTTTTTTTTTTGCTGGAGTCTCTCTCTGTTGCCAAGTTGGAGTGCAGTGGCACGATCTTGGCTCACTGCAACCTCCGCCTCCCAAATTATGGTAATTCTAACCGACCATTGGATTGACAATTTTGAGCTGATGGGGAAAGAATGGAGGTTTGAGGATCAGAGAGTCTGGGTAAGAATTCTGGCTTGGCCACTTACTCTTGGTATGATAGGAAAGCAATGTAACATTTCTGAGATTCAGTTTTGTCTCTGTACGATGGTATAGAGAAACAGTAGTGAGGTTATGACGTGCTATATGTCACATGTTGCCTGTAGAACAAGCACTCGACTATGGCTGCTGTAACCTGGATAGTTTTTACCCATACGTGGCCAACTGGGCCTTGACATCTGGATGATCTTCTTCATTTTTCACTCTGTTTAGAACTGTTGTAGCCTCCTAATAGGCAGGCGATTTTTCCATCGACTCCAACCATGGATTTGTCATGAAGACTGTTTACTGAACTGGAACCACTTTGGCTATATGCACCAATGATCAACATGTCTCTGTGGAAAGAAGCTAAGACTTAAATTCTTTATACTCTGAGTGTTCAGAATGAAGATATATCCAAATTCTTAAAGACTCTAGAAACCCAGGGACTGTAATAGTGAGTTGTAAAAGAAAGAATGGTTCATCATGGATTTTACTACTCCACGTTCCATGGAGGAAATGTATTTGGTCCAGGCCACCAAATGTGTGAGGGATTCTATCATTGGGCAAGTTGCACATTGTCTCTCTCTGGACAGAGCCAAGTTCTTAGGATTCAGAAGCAGTGCCAAGGCTTGTGTCCCACAGATTAGGGTATGGGAGACTAGTAGGGTCACTAAGCATTGATAGATGGAGACAGCATACATTGTACAGCTGTGCATTTGCCTGTGCTATTTTTTTCTGCCCAGAACACTGTTCCCAACTTCTCCCCACACGCAAGGCTCTTACATTGTTTATGGAAGGCAGCAGACCAATAGTCAACAAAGAGCATGGGCTTAGGAATCAAACTGTCTTGTGTTTGAATCCTGACCTTGCCATCTCCTAGCTGTGTGGAAAGTGACTCATCTCTCTACACCTATTTCTCTGTCTTATAAACAAAAAAACAAAAAACAAACAAAAAAAATGGGTAGTGGTATTCTAGACATCTGAGAAGGTATTGTGAAGATTTAAATGTGACAACGCATACAAAGTGTTTAGCACATTGTAATGCTAATAAATGATAGTAATGTTTACTCATTCTTGATTCTCAGTTCAGCTCTCTCTTCTTTGTAACTGGTGGCCTCAAACACTCCTCTTTAATGTTCTCACTGCTTTTGTCCAATCCTCCATCATAGCATTTTCCACATTCTATTGTAACAGCCAGATTTTACAATTCAAGCCTTATTCATCAGCTTAGGATATGTTTTCATATCAAACACCTCAATCTGTGACTTCAGCTAATCTTCTCCACCCACTCTCCTCTTCCTATGATTATTTCCCAATTTATAAAATGAGGCTATTGGGCAACTCTTTATGGTCTCTTGCAACTTCAAGCTTTCTAAAAACTTGAACCAAATTATGATGGGATGCCAATTACCCCCCTTCTCAAATCATAAAAAATATCTTTCCTTCTGGAACATTTATTATTTATACACCAGTAAGCCTAGATCAGCCATTTTTCAAAAGAGTAGCGCAAAGTGAATTCTCCATCAGGGAAACAAACGACCAATTGAAAGAGATTTCACGCCTGAATGCTCTCATTCTGCTCACGCCTGGACATCAAGGCTGCTACCTTTCTGTACATTATCAAGGGAACTGGGGTATGTCACTTGCACCAGACTCTGGCCTCTCCCAGAGAACCTCCAGAGAAGGCCTTAGCGGTTACCGTAGAAACGTCTTCCTTCCTGGATGCAGACCCACGAAGGCTCAGGCAGCCACGACCCAAGAGGGGCCTTGTTTAAACAGGAAAGAGCAGACAGTTTAATGGGTAGCTTTGCAGCTCAGATTCCTACACAACTTACAGTAGTTGGAGTAATAAATTCATAATGAATGTTTCTTTATTTTACAGCTAACTTTTAATGTTTGTTTTCTTCTTCTTTTTCTTTCTTTTGTTGTTTTTTCTGAACACTATCTAACTGGCGGTAGGCAGTGATAGTTTTTATATTTTTCATTTTTAATTGATAGAAAAATAATATAGAGAAAGATTGTGCTTTATGGACTTTTATCTCATTAATTCTTCATGATATTTCTATGACATTTGTAATTATTGTTAATACTTGATAAAATTGGGAAAATTAAGAGTCAAATAGCTTAATTTCCCAACCCAGGGACACATGGCTATTTGTATAAAGTGGAACTTTCAGATGATTAACCACAAAAATCCATTTAGGCTTCATTAATAAGTTAGGAATTAAAAGTGGAATTTTCCATAAGTAAAGACCATTTGTAATTTGATCCATAAAAAGTGTAACATCTAGCTTTCAGGTACATTACTTAGTTACTACTTCAAGGAAATAGTCAAGAAGCCAATTATTAAATTTTCTTTTGGAGAATTTTATCCTCAGTTGCCTTTGAAACTTGAGACCTCACAATTTGTCAGGCAGTATACAGTGCATTGTTGAAACCAAGGTAAGATCTAGAATAGTCACTGATCACCCGTCATGTATCAGGTACTTTAACCATGCTAACTTCTTTAACTACTAATAACCCTATGGAGTAGATACTACTATCTCCATTTTACTGATACTGTAAATAGAGCTTCAGAAAGGTAAAAGATAAGTTATTCAATGTCAAGGTTAATTTTTTTTTTATTTTCAAGCTCAGTGCTTTGCTGGCATGTCATATTTTGTCTTCCCAAAGGAAATTCTTATGAGAAAAATGAAGAGCTATTGTCTCAAGATAGATGGCATTTCTTTAAATGTAGGAAGCCTTAGCTTCTTACAGCTCACACCCGATTCCTTAGTAGATGACCTGCCTTTGAGATTTAAAGGTAGGTATACTGACTGCCTTTATATGCCTCTGGTATACTGCAGTATCCAGTGGGCACTGTGGATGGGGACTGAACTCACTCTCACATTCATGGAGTAGGAAAATATCAGTTATTACCCTGGAAAGTTCCCAGGAAAGAGCAGGCAGCTGCGGGGAGTTACAAACTGTGAGAACTACCTGGAGCCAAGAGGGCAGGTCATTTTAAAAGCCAATGGAGAGTTTTATCAGGTCATGGAGAGTTTTAATGGGTGGAGATGCTCTTATACTCAGGACAGTTAACTGTCCTCTACTGTGCTCAGTAAACCAAGAACAAGAAAATTACTGTGCGTGTGTATGTGTGCGTGCCTGTGTGTGTGCGCCTCTGTGTGTGTGTGTGTGTGTGTGTGTGTGTGTGTTTGTATAGAAGAGAAGAGTACAGATTTGGGGGCAGGTTTTATCGAAAAGGACCTGTGGATTTATCCACATGTCCAGAACCCACACTAAATGTGAATCAGCATTAGCCGAATAAATGATGAGTGAATGGGTGAATTATAATGAATAAAGATAGGAAGGGAAGTGGCAGATCACAAGGTTTAGTAGCACCATAAACCTTCCTCTCTGCACTCAGTTGCCCTGAAGCAAGGCATATGGGAAACTCTCCAAGCTCCCCGTTATGTCCCAAGACTTTGTGCCTTCACACAATCCTGGTCTTCTTTCCAGGATGTCCTCATCAATCCTCCACCCTAGACCTTATTCACATGGTAGATGCCTTCCTTTTTCTTCTAGAATCTTTTTCTTCTAGTAGGTCTCCTTTTCCTTCCCCATTTTCTTACTTTGTTTTACATACCTCCCTGAGAGCAAAGCAAGCTGTGTTGTCTATTTGATATTTGTGTATCTTAATTTGCACTACAATATGGACGCCTGAAAGGGAGAGATAAGAGCTTTTATGTCTTTAACACTTAGTATATTTTCTTGCACACAGGAAGTGCTCAATGAGTATTTGTAAATGAATGAAAGTATCAATGAATGGATACACTAGGCAAATCCTCTTACTTCAATCAGTAGCCTAATCTGAAAATAGAAAAGGCACTGTGCCTGCACAGAGAATATTGACTTGGGGTTCAGGGGACGGGGCTGAAATCTCACATTGCCCACCAACTTACTGGCTGATTTTGGAAAAGTTACTTACCATCTCTGAGCCTCACATTACCTGTGAGTAATATGAAAGAGTTGGATTACATGACGATTCGTGCCCTACAACCTCCAGCATTCTAGAACTTATAGTTTTAGCAAGAGTCTAGGTAGATTAAAAGCCATTTCCATGTCCTAGTTGTTACTATGAAGGCCACACCACTGAACTTGTGTTTTGCAGTGCATTGGTCCCACAAAATGTTTTTAGGTCTTCTGCAAAAGGGAACTATAGTCAGTACGTGGAAATGGTGGAGAGAACAAAATTAAGGATGTGCTCTGCTGCAGGTGTTCTTGGTTCACTTAATATGCAGATGGACATTGGGACACTTTAAAACGGACATATTATATTTGGTATTGCACTAGTGAATACTCCGTGGAATGAGTAATATATAGAAGTTTTGGAAAAGTCTTGTGCTAATGTGTAAGATTTCACCACTGCCAAGATTCTAGAAACTCCAGATTTTGACTCAGACTGAGTTAGAATAAGGAAGCTGTTAGTAGTGAACAAAGTTATGGTTTTGGTGTGGTATCAGAGTGGGCAGGAAGGCAGAGTTAGGGTTCTGGGATGGTTGAACTCTGTATCTGACTGATTCATTCTTCTCCCTAATTCTTGAATTAACATGGGGTTCTAGATTTGATATTATGACCCTAGAAAACCTTCACGTGCAGGTAGAGTGAAAGAACCATGGAATATGGCGACTAAGCAGAAAAGGACTAATCATGATTGAACATCCACTGAATACTACATCTCATTTAATTCTCACAGCAAATCCAAGAGATAGGTGTTACTGTGCCATTTTACAGCTGCGGCGATTGAAGCAAAAATAAGTTCAAAAATATGCCCAAGGTCAAACATACAATAGATGGCAGACCTACAGTTTGAACTTTGGTCTTTTGGGTTCCAAGGCCTGAACTCTTCCATTACAACATGACTACATGGCTAGAAGGGCACTTTTTAAAAAATGTGTTTGTTTTGGCCATGATTTTGTTGACCATTGCTCATTTACCCTCCTCTATTGCCTATGAGCCTAATACTTCTCCTATGTAAAATGAGAATGATAATTTCTCTATTTCATGGAAGTTGTAGTGAGGATAGAATGGACACATTTTCTTCCTTCCCCATATTTTCCTTCCTTATTCAATTCTTTAAACTGAGGCACACTAAAAAAAGAAAAGTTGAGCATTTCATTTGTTTTTATGCAATAGGGTCAATCCTAAGCAAGTTGATGTTTAATGAAACTTACAGTTCCCATAATTTCCCATGAATATTTGGAAAATATACTGACATTGCTTATTTTAATAAAGTACATAAGTCAAGTAGATGGTCATCAAATGTAAAGATCACTCTCCTCTCTCTAAGTGGGTTATAGGCGCAAGTAACAAACTTTGTCTTTTTATTTATGTCATAAATAAAATTTATGAGGGAAAAAAAGAACTCAGAGAGACTAATACTATATACATTCATTTTTTGGCTGTCCTTCTCAGTGATGCTTGTGAATGAGAGAAACTCTTGTCTGTCGTCCTCAGGATGCAATAAGCCTTGTGATTAGTTCAGGTGAAATAACTCTTGTATTTCCTGAGTGAAACTCAGTAATCCAATTGACTTAACACTTTTTTGTTTTGCTTTTTGTGGGGCAAACTTGGTGGCCAGTTTTCACCTGACTTTGGAGTTATGCTGTTGTTGGGGTTTTAGATCATTGCCTTTTAGTGGATGTTAATAAGCTGACCAAAAGAGAATGGAAGTGGAAATCCTTCATGCGCAGTTGGGACAGTAATGTGGGTTGTTATTAGTGTCTACCGTTATTGAGGGTAGAAGATGAGGTAGGTTGACTACCATGGCCTGACTCAAATCTCATTTCAAACCTCTGCTCAATCTTTGTGCAGTTACATGGGAGTCACCTTCTTTATGAAGTAGTCCCTGGCTAGCTCTTCCCATATGTGTCCTAGCATCAGGAGGATTTTGTATCCTGATTTTGGAATTTCAAATAACATAACTTTCTCTATAATCACAGCATCTCTTTCTCATTGACACACACATCTACCATGGTACTTACTGCCTCATGGGCAAGGGCCATACCTGGTTTTACTCTGTGTTCCCAGGGTGTGGCGCAGGGCCTAGCATGCCGTAATGTTGGAAATAGTAGCAACCGACATTTCCTGAATGCTTAATAATCCCAGGCACTTTTTTAAGTGTTTAATATGGATTAATTCACTTAATCTTCACAATAACTCTCTGGGGTACAAACTAATGTCATTTCCATTTCATAGGTGAAGAAACCAAGGCAACATATGATTAAGTGACACATTTGAGAGAGACCAGGGAGTGGAGGTCAGAGTTCAGACTTGGGCAGAGAGGATCCAGAGCCACCTTCCCGGTTATCGCATGGTACTATCACAGGTTGGGTTCTCTGAAGAAGAGATGGAGATATAGTTTGTGATGGGATATGTTTACTAGAGATTGACAACATCTGTGAGGAAGCAAGATCAGGCAGAGGGAGTGCTGCCGTAGATATTGTTAATGAGACTTGATCTGACTTAGGCTTAGATAACTGGAGCTTTACACCCTTGCTTTGCTTAGTCTTCATACATGGGCTGCTCTAAGGGAGGGTGTGACCATGGGCAAAACTGCTCCTTCCAGCTAACACACAGACCCAGATGTTGCTGGCATCTGGAAGCTGTGTGTTCATCGCACCTTTCATAGCTGGTCAAGTCCTTCCTAGAAAATAATATGGACAGCTCATACCATTGTCAACCATATATCATAGTCTCTCAGAGGAAATATAATAACCATTTGTTAAATTAACAGAGTGTTTATTAGTTATAATAACTATAATAATGATTGTCACTTCTTGGGCAGTTACTACGTACCATATAAATATGGCTACAATTTATTGAGCCATTAATCATCATTAGAATACACTGAGGTTAACACTATGTTACATAACCTCATTTTACTACTAATAAAATAGAGATCTAGTGAAGTTAACATGTCCAAGATTCTATAATGAATAAGTGGGAGAGCTGTAATCCTCTCCAAGTCCATTTGACACTGGAGTCCACACTCCTGACCTCTAGGTATGTATTTCCTCAAATTGATTGTTGTGAGCTTCTCTGGAGCAGAGAGCATCAATTTTGTGATGACTAGCCCTAGTAATGCCTGACACATAGTATGGACTGAGTATATTTTTGTTGAATGAATGATTAGTTGGTCTTCCATTAAAAATAATTTCATAATTTAGCAACTTTTATTAAAAACAATTGAGCATTTAATCAGGCATATAAAACCATTAAAGTTATAAATCTTTGTTTATTTAACAAGCCTAGTCAAAGCTAAGAATCATTAGTGAAAAGAACAGGAAGAACGCACGCAAGCACACACACACAGACACAAAGTGTGCAGAGGTGGCTAGTTGGTATATTGAACAAATCAATCAAGGTAAATGAGAGGCTACATGCTCTTATAGAAAGAGCATTGGCCTAGAATTAGAGACGTCTTAATTGCAGGCATTTCACTCAAGTGAGTTTGTCATTGACAAGTCACTTCACTATTCTTGTTTCTGAAATGAGGAAATTAAGTGTGGGAGATGATCCTCAAGTTTCCTTTGTTACTGACATGCTATAATTCTTAGAACTTATTTGGAAGTGACATCAGGCATTTTGTGAAGGAACAGAGAGTGGAACCAGAACTGGTGGGTATAGATACAGGAAGAGAATTTCAGCTCTATATGATCAAGTATATTCTAAAGAACAGCATTGTGAGGAAGTGATTCCTCCTTAATTACAAGTGTTTAAGCAGAAGCTGACCTCTGCTTAACACCATGCTGAGGAGCTCTGGGTGGGCTCTCTGTGTTGGGTCAAAGGCTGGATGAGATTCTCATAAAGGTCAATGAAATCTAGGAGCCTGTGGCTGTAAAAGGCAACAAATAATCTCAGATATAATCAAAGTGTCAAAGAAAGCAGAGTGACAGATTATAGCCTGGGACATAGTAGCTGCTCAATAAATATCTTGAAAGAATGAATGTTTAAAGTCATTTAATAATAAATCAGCACTTAAGAGTAGGGTTGAATGTAATTGATATATACAACCTTAGACAGCTTGAAGTTAAAATGATAATATCAATGTGAAGGTGTTTTGCAAATTGGAAATGTCATAGCTTAGGTTTCCCCCTGTCCCCCCCAAAAAAACTGTGCCTGAGACAAAGACTAAGGTGCAGATAATATTGTTGCATTCCCAGTAATTAAAAAATAGTTAATAAAAATTGCTGAGTACAGATAATATGTCCTAAATAGGTAATATCCATAGCAGCTATTCCTACTAAAGAGTGAGGATTTTCCTGAGGATAAAGGAGCTCTAGGCAGAGGAAAAGATATTTCAAAAGGACTGAATGTAATAGAGTAATTGGCATTCTCTAGGAAAGAAAGATATTTTTATTTCTAGCCTGTTCATGGGGAAATTGAGTAAGCCTAGAAAACTAGGCATGTGAAGATTGTAAAGGTTTTGTGAGCCGTATCTGAGATTGGACAAATTTAAATATATTGAACTAATGCAAAAGTATCCTTAAAACTGTGTGTAGAAAATAACAAAATTGAAGTCAAGAAAAGATCAAGAGAGTAAGAAGAGTTAAATTCCAATGATAAAAGTGCCTATGAAGAGCAGAAACTCAGGCATGAATAATATTTAAACTTGACAGACATTTTTTACACAAAATGCAGGGAAAGCTAATCTAAAAAGAATTGTGACTTTTCTTTCATTTTCTTCATCTTTTTTTTTTTTTTTTTTTTTTTTTTTTTTTTTGAGACGGAGTTTGCTCTTGTTGCCCAGGCTGCAGTGTAATGGCGCGATCTCTCGGCTCACCACAACCTCTGCCTCCCAGGTTCAAGCGATTCTCCTGCCTCAGCCTCCTGAGTAGCTGGAATTACAGGCATGCGCCACCATGCCCAGCTAATTTTGTATTTTTAGTAGAGACAGGGTTTCTTCATGCTGGTTAGGCTGGTCTCGAACTCCCAACCTCAGGTGATCTGCCCACCTCAGCCTCCCAAAGTGCTGGGATTACAGGCGTGAGCCATCGCGACAGGCCTCATTTTCTTCTTCTTTCCTTTTTTTCTTTTCTTTTGCTCTTTCTTCCCTCTCTTCTTCTCTCTCACTCCTTCAACAATATCAAACATGTTGGAAATGAGCCACAAATTATAAATTTTAATCTGACCTTCTACTATTGGAGACTCCCTATCAGTAAATGCATTTGTAATTTATACAAAATAAATGTATGTAAATTTGAAGTTCAGATGCAGTTTTATATTTATGTAGTGCACACTAAAAGCAGTGATGTTTAGGAGTCATTATGTTTGAATATAAAGGACAGCTATCAATAGCACTTTACTGATTACAGAAATCCCAATCTGATGCTGAAATATTGAGTTCCTTAGAGTGTCTTGAAGGTGCCATGCTGCTTCATGCCTCTGTGCTTTTGCATATATTCCTTCCCCAGACTAAATACCCAATAGCCAGCCTTAGCTGAGCACCAGCTTCACCCATTCAGCTAATATGTGCATATTTTGTCTCTTTTATATCCCCACAGCACTCTGTACTTACCTTAGCATTGCCGCGAGCCCAGTGCTTCTCAATCTTTAATGCATGCAGGAATACCCCAGGACCTTGTGAAAATGCAGATTATAATTCAGTAGGTCTGGGATAGGATCAATATTCTGTATTTTTAACATTCTTTTAGATGACGATAATGATGTTGGTCCCTGAAACATACTTGGAGTGACAAGGTCAAGGCTCACACTATAGCAATAATTAGATTACTTGTCTGTTTTGACTGTTAAGACAAAGAATTTTTTTTTATTCCTATTGCTTAATATAAGTCAGGCACAGAATAAGATACTCAGTAAACTTCTGGTGAATAATACATAAGTATCACCTCAAAAGTTCACTATAATAACCTAAATTACTAGTATTACTATTAGCCTTTTTCTTTTTCTAAGGAGAAAAAATGACTCAGAGAGGTTAAATAACTAGTTAGAAAGTGATGGAATGAGAACTCCAACGCAGTTCTACTAACTCCAAGTCTTGTGTGCTATTCACTCCACTATTTGCCTTCCAAAATTCAAACACAATGCAGGTTAGATCTGAGGAGTGGAGAGGCTTACAAAACTAACAAAATACAACTATTCATAATGTCTTGTTTAAGAGATTGGAACTTTAAAATTTTAGCCTCAGACAATATAGAGTTGCAGGAAATCCTTGGTCTTGAGAGATTTGGACCACACTTCCAACTTTGACGTTCTATACCATTCTCACAGCTGAACAAATATGACATATATAATTGTTGAGCCCACCACTGATTTTACGAATTAATTCTTGGGATTTATGGTGTTTTGTTCTCTCTTTTCAAAGCACCTTACAATCATTAATTATTTAAGCCGCCTTACATCCCTCAGAGGAAGGACAAGGATATTATTCTGCCCTGATCCTGGCAGGAGGTGGAGATTGAGAGAGGTGGAATACCAGTGGCCGCCAGAGTCAAGGGGAAGAGAGATCAGGTTGCACCTGAGTGAACTCAGAAAGTTTTATTATTGAGGAAATCCTGCAGGCGGGATGGGACAGGGCTTCTTTCATGGATGTTTGGGTTAGTAGATGACAGTGCAAAGGCTATTCTTGATACCTAACCATAAGAATAATAGCTATCATTTTTTGAATACTTTCTATTAATATATGGCAGATGTTCTACCATGCCATTAAACATTTTTAGTTTAATTTCAAATGAGAAATGTGAGTTGGCCGATGATAAAAACAATAGCTGCCATTTATTGAGAAGTTTGTTTGAGATAGAATCTCACTTTGTTACTCAGGCTGGAGTGCAGAGGTGTGATGTGAACATAATTCACTGCAGCCTTGACTTTCCAGGCTCAAGCGATCCTCCCACCTCAGCTTCCCAAGGCTGAAGTCCCTCCTGGGACCACAGGCACACGCCACCATGCACAGCTAATTTTTTTGTATTTTTTAAGACAGGGTTTCACCATGTTTTCCAGGCTGGTCTTGAACTCCTGGGCTCAAACGATACACCCAGCTCAGCCTCCCAAAGTGCTGAGATTACAGGTGTGAGCTACCATGCCTAGCCCATTTATTGAGAACTTAACATGTCTTGCCTTTTTGGATCCTTGGAGCAACCTCATAAGGCTCCTACATTACAGTAGAGAATTGAATAACCCAAGTCACATACTTGATACATAATAAGACTGAGGTTTGAATCTTGGATTTATCCACTTTCAAAGCCTGAGGTCTCTCCATTTAGTTCTACTGCAAATCATTGACTGTCTCTGAACCTCAGTTTCTTCATTTGTAAAATGGGGATAATAATATCTAAATTATAGGACATAATGAGGATTCGCTATGATGATATCCTTGGCACTCAATAAGGATATGGTAGAAAGATCACGAGCTTTAACACAGTAAAGACTGGGATTTGAATTTAATCTTAATACTTAATAACCATAATATCTTACGCTTGTTACTTAGCTTTCTGAATTTCAATTTTCTTATCTGTAAAATAGTGATAATACTAGCTACCTTACAGGGTTTGGTGAAGATTAAATAAAAGGATCCATACAAAGGGCCTACTTCAGTGCTTGGCACTTAGCAGTACTCAGTGTAAGCTGTGATTTTTTGTTTGTTTTGTTTTTTCTCCTTCCTTCCCCTTCTGGGCTGTCTTCTCCGATATCTTACTTTTGGATTGTCTGTCAATAAATAACACCACCATCTTCTCAAATGCTATGTAAAATCTCCAAATTCCTTTAAAACAATTTCCTATCCTTGTCATTCTCATTTAACCAACTGCCAGTCATATTTGGTGAACTATATCAGATATAGAACTATTTCATCAGCATCTACCAGCATTCTGATTTTAAGACCCTCCTACTTGGTGAGGCACAATTATAGGAACCAACATTACTTATTTCCTTTGACTTGCCTGAAGCAGAAATGCTGGTAAATTCATATGCCAGTGTCTCAGTATTCTACTGAGGAGATGTCCTCTCTACCTCTATGCCTACGCAAATAAAGGAGAAAGAGAAAGAAAAATCCACTTGAGATGTTGTATTCTAAGAGTGTGAGTATCTCTGATGTTTGGTGCCTGTGACTTTTCAGGAATTGGAGTTAACATCCCTGGAGACTATTTTTTTTGCCATCAATCAAACATTTGGTAATAAATTGAATCAGATTTCTCTCCCTCCACCCTCCCCACACTGCCTCACCTTGCCTCAATGTCTGGGTAAACTCTTAAGTTTCTCAGAAAAGCTCTGAAATCCAGGCGCAATCAATCACCCTCACATGATAGAAAACAGTAAATAATAACCACTATTAGAGTGAGCAATGGACTCTTCGTCTCATTCTCTTTTTCACTATTGACAACATGGCTTTGGGACCTCGAGGAGATTACAGAGGGGAAAATTTTGCCCAACTGTTGCTATGACATATGCCCAGAAAATTCTAAAGCACGTTTGGTGCTTGCCCAGGGACTATTGGCTCAATTACCAACCTTCAGATTCCATTCTCTGGGCTGTGGAAATCTACAACCTCTCACCCTACAAAGCCTCTTCACTGACTGAGCTGCACCAGGTGGCTCATTGACTCATACATCTTATGGCTGCATTTGAGACTCTGGGCTGCGGACTGATTAGAGCTTTGTCTCCAAAATGCTGAAGGTTTCCAGATGAATTGGCTTCTATAAGAGTTCTGATTAAATGGTATATAAAATAATGGAGAACTTGTTTGCTTATTTTAACTTTGGAAAAAAAAGTTGGAGAAACTAGACTCTTCACTTCTACGAAATATATTTTCCAGTTCTAAGATATTTCGATTCCTGCTTCTTTACCATGCAACAGCAGTAGTAACACAGGGACATTAATGGGTAATACCTGTATGGAGATAAAGATGTGCCAGAAATTATTCTAAGCATTTTAAATGTATTAGTTCATATAATCCTCACAATAGTCCTATGGGACATGCATAATATTATTATTCCATCATTATTATTCTGATTTTGAGATTAGACATTGAGAGATTAAGCAATTTACCTGTGTTCTAATCCAGGTACTCTGGCTTCAGAGTTAGTGTGCTGAACAACAGTAAGTATGAAATAGTAAGGATTACCTTGCATAGATATTTAGAGTTTACAACAAGTGTTCACATATACGATCTCATTTTATTACCACAAGAATCTACTAGAGTAGACAAAGAATATCTATTACTCCTTCATCACTGGGAGGCTGTAATATTATAATAGCTAAGAGCATGAACTTTGAATTTAGAAAAATATAGGCTTGAATTTTTGCTCTGAATTTCTGAGTCTCCATTTCTTCACCAGTAAAATGGGGGTTACAATGCCATTTTATAAAATTTTTGTGAGGAGTAAATGAAATAATGTAAACAAAGCACTTCATGCTACACAGAATAAATGTTAACAGCTAGCCTTTCTCCCTTCTTTCCTTCTTTCTTTTCTTTCTTTTATACTTCTTTACCTCTCTGAATAAATACTGGGCCTTGTATCTGTACTAAATTATATATACACAAAATTATACATATATTTTTGTATATGATATATGGATACTCATATATTAAACCTATTTTATATAAAATATAAAACATAATATAATTTAGTCTCTTAACCCTCTTTCAGGCATTGGTGAGAATAAAGTTAGAGATTGAATTTGAAAGAATAAGTAGTATAGTTCAAATAAGTAGTACATTTATTGTGTACCTCTTATGAGCAGTTGTTGTACTAGGAAGGGAATGTGGGTATAAAAATAATTAGAAGTGATTCCTACCCTCAAGTAGCACATACTCCTTGATGAATGGAAGCAAGAAAACTTATTGAGGGCTCACTCTGTGTCAAGTACTGTATATTCCATGTAAAATCCCATTATGATCTCATTTGGCTGCTGAGGAAACTGAGGCTTGGAGAAAGAGGTAGAGTGATTTTCTCTAGATCATCATTATCTGATAATATTTTCTGGATAATGTAAATATTCTATTTGTGCTGTCCAATATGGACACTACACTGTTTATTACTTGAAATGTGGCCAGTGCAACTCAGAAACTGAATATTTAATTTTATGTAATCTTAATTCATTTACATTTAAATAGCCGCCTGTAGCTGGTTGTTGCCATATTGGAGAGTGCAGCTGTAGAAGATGAAATAGCTGGAAGCAGTAGACTCTGTGGCATCTGAGCCCTGCTCTTCTTGACTGTAAAGCTAGGATTTTTTTTTCCATTATGTGAGTAAGCATAGCTCAAGGCTTCCAAATTTTTTCATAAAGTGTTAGGGGAAAACCCTTTGCCAGCAGAAGACAGGCAGTCCTGATGGTAGGGTAGTGTGGAGAACATCCGCCCACACATGGCACACACATTTCCTCCTTGCTCAGAACGAAGACTGGGACTGTGAGCACTCATCCTTTTATACTACAGCCCTAAAAACTAGGAAGCTTTTGCATGCGTGGATTTCCCTTTGTTGCAATAGAAATCTTTGAAAGTTTTCTAGTGTTATTGACACAATAAGAAGACCAACTAAGGTCCTAAGTAGGGAGGACTTCTGAAATCCCTTAGTGGGAAAATAGGAAAAACGCTGCTTGTTGTTAGGGTGAGGCATTTTAACACTATAGGCCAAAGGCTTTTAGATTTTCTTGTTGCCATCTTCAGGGTTTCAAAAGCCGTATCATCAACAATACGTTTGCTGCCAACCTGAATATAAAGATGTGATGACTCAATTCTTCCTATGACCTAGGCTGACAAAAAGACTTCAGAATTCTAAATAAATACAGTTGGCCCTTGAACAACATGGGTTTGAACTGCACGGGGCCACTTATACCAGACTTTTTTTTCAACCAAACATGGGTGGAAAGTATTCATGGCATGTATACATGGGTGCCACAGGGCCAGCTACTGGACTTGAGTATGTGCGGATTTGGGTATACGTGGGAAGTTCTACTACCACAGGTCCTTGTTACAACAGGGATGACTGTAGTAGCATTTGTTTTTTGGTCTTTACTATTGTTGTCATTATTATTATTAATAAGACATTTAGTTTGTATAGGAAACACCGGGCAGGGCAGGTGTTAGATACATTACCATACATGCAGAGAATTTGTGTGTGTAAGGCAGTAAATAGCCTTATAATTTCTGGAAAAATGATTTATTCACTAGTTTATTCATTCAGCCAATACTGGTAATTAACAAAATTCAGAAACAATCAAATAAAATACTGACAGATAGGTGCCAGAAAGAAAATGCTCAGGAAGCTGCAGTAGTAGAGAAAGAACTACTTTGAACAAGACAGTTAGGAACTTTCTGAAGAGGTGACCTAAAACTCACACATGAATGTTGAAGGGCAAGCCGTGAAAGTGACTGGGAAGAGCATTCTGAGCAGAGGAAGTTTTTAAAAAGGTTCTGACGCACACTAGATCTTGAAACATTCAGGGGTAATTATCAAATTTCTGATGCTTATCAGATGTTTAAGAGAGGATGTCAAGTAGGCAATTGGATATGCAGATACAGAGCTCAGGGGAGAGGACTTGTTGGATAAATAAATTTGGGAGTCATCAATCATAGATGGTATTAAAATAATGGGGCTGGGCCGGGCGCGGTGGCTCAAGCCTGTAATCCCAGCACTTTGGGAGGCCGAGACGGGCGGATCACGAGGTCAGGAGATCGAGACCATCCTGGCTAACACGGTGAAACCCCGTCTCTACTAAAAAATACAAAAAATTAGCTGGGTGAGGTGGCGGTCGCCTGTAGTCCCAGCTACTCGGGAGGCTGAGGCAGGAGAATGGCATGAACCCGGGAGGCGGAGCTTGCAGTGAGCTGAGATCCGGCCACAGCACTCCAGCCTGGGTGGCAGAGCGAGACTCCGTCTCAAAAAAAAAAAAAAAAAAAAAAAAAATGGGCTGGATGAGATCACTTATAAGCTATGTAGGTAGAAAAGAAACAAAGGACTAAGACTGAACCTGAGGAACTACAACATTTAGATATTAAGCAAAAAACTAAGGCAATACACAGGAAAATTAAAAGCAGAAGCTCAGAAAATAAGAGGAAAATCAGGACTGGTGTCATGGAAGCCCTACAGATAATAATCTTTTGAGGAAGAGGTGGCCAAAGAGGTCAAACCCTACTGGGCATAACATGCAGCAGAGGGCCTACTGGATTTGGCAGGAGAGAAGACCACTGACAAACTTGTTAAGGTGCATCAAGGTAGTAGAGATGGAGGCCGATTAGAGTGTATTGAAGAGTGAAAGGGGAAATATCCTCTTGTATATTTCACTTTTTTCTTTGTGAATTTTTGCTGTAAAGAAAATAGAACATGACAGTAGCTGGAAGGGGATGTGGAATCAAAAGTTTTTAAGGTGAACAATATTTGAGAATACGTTGATGGAAAGGGTTCAACAGAGTGGAAGAGACGGGCAATGCAGAATAGAAAGAGGGTAATCAAAGAACTAGCATAATGAAAAATGAGAATGAAACTGAGCATAGCTGAGCAGCTGGTCCTTGGAAGGAAGAGAGATTGTAACTGTAGGGAGGGAGGAGAAGAAACATCCAGAGGTAGAAATTGTTATAGATTAACAGTGGGGAAATGAGGAGCTATCCTTAGGTGGCTTCATTTTCTCACTGAAGTCAGGCATGGCATCAGATGAATGTTAGGACTGTGGAAGGAGGCAGAGTGCTTGAGAAGAGCAAGAATATAAAATGGGTGTCTTGAAAATGTAGAAAGTAAACTACCTAAGTAATTGGTCGTAATGTTCATCAGTGTTGAGTACCCAATTGGGACTCAAGATTTGTGATTACAGTGTTAAAGTGAAGTAGACTCTTAATTGTGTAATTTTCCTCCAGGAGTGGGCACAGAGGAGACAGTTAGATTCAACCAGAGTTGGAACTTTGTCATGTGAAAGAGGGGCAAAAAGGTTGAGACTTTTGTAAAGGAATTCTTAAAATGATAGGCCCAGGAAAACTTGATGAGGTGGGTCAGTGGCTTAGAAACCAAGAATTATTGCGTGAAGTTGCTAGAGAAAGCAAGCAGGAAGGGTTGGAGGTGAGGATCACAAAGTGAGATGCTTAAGAATGAAATTTAGGAGGTGGTGCATTTACTGGGGATGCCAAGGCTCAGACTGTGACCATGGGAATGAGAAAGAAGGTCATTGGAGGAGAAGTGGTCAAGCAACTGACAAACTGAGGTGTTCACTGGGCCAGCAAGAAGACTGATGCAGAAATAATGATGCCAGATTTTAGAGTAAAAAGTTTGAATTATTTAGGATTTGGTATGAAATTCATGCTTTTTCTTTGCTCTATGAGATGCAGCATTGTGGTAGAGTCAGGGCTCCAAGTTTTGAATTCTATCTATCACTAAAAGTGTAGAACTCTGGGCAATGTTCTCCTTTCCTTTATCCTCAACTCTCTCTCTTCCTTCCCTTACTTTCTTTTTGAGACTCTCCTAGATTTCAAGCATGATGCAAGGTGATAGGGATGTAATAGTGAGAAAGGAGACATAGCATCTGCTTCATAAGGCTTATACTAGAGATAGAGGCAATCGAATAATTAGACAAATGTATACTTATGAAATGTGACAAATGCTGTAAAATAAAGTATTAGTGGCTATTAGATTTTGTAACAAATAATCTGCCTTCATTAAGGGGGAGAGAGAGTCAGGGAAGCTTTCCCTGGGGAAGGGATGTTTGAGATGAGATCTTGAAGGATGAACAGGAGTTAACTTGGACTGTGGTGTAGGGGCTAGGAGAGATGGGGATTATGTTACAGGCAAAAGGACCTGTATATGCAAAATCACTGGGGTTAGAGGGATCTTGTCCTTTGGAAAAATGGACATATAAGATTAGTGTGTCCAGAACTTACAGGGCAAAGGCATGAGATGGGATTGAAAAGCTGAGTGGAGGCCAGGTTTTACAGCATGATTTAGGTTACATAAGGATTTTGGTCTTTAACTCAAAAGTGACATGAAGAATTTGAAAAGGTTTGTGTAAAGAAGTTGCAGAGTGCTACTTGTATTTTTTAAGAGATCATTTGCTACTGTGTAAAGAAAATTGAAGGATGGTAGAGGTGAACTTGGAAATTATCTGTAGTCAATGGTAGTATGTCTGGGTAAGAGACTAATTAGCCTCAGGGTAAAAAATACTGGGTGGAAAGAAGTGAACGGACTTGAGGAATAATTAGAAAAATAGGACTACAAGATGGTATAATGAGCAGATTGCATGGAAAGGAAGGAATCAAGACTTATGTTAATTTTAGGTTTATGGCATCTCACCAAGCTTTGTCTTCATCTTCATATTTAGGAGTGAACTATATACTAATAAGCTAATCATCAGATGGCCTATTTCTCAAAGTAGATGGTAAGATCCTTGAGGACAGAGACTAACTATACATTATTTTATGTCTCTAGTTCATATAACATTGTATCCATCACAGGGTAATTAGTTTTGCCCTCTGTGTTGGTCCTTGATATTTTTGCCCTGAGATTCAGCCTTATACTTCCCTACTTGCTTTTATATTGTAGTGGGCTGGTTCCTGAAGTCCCTTCCTTAGGCTCCTACATCAGCCAGCTAGCTTCTGTCTGGATTTGCCTGTTGCAATGTACTGGTGAGAGATTTCAATAGGAAGAAGGGAGAAGCCACGGTTCTTCTTCTCTCTGTGTCTCGGGTAGTATCTGAGGCCTTTGACTCATGGTGATTCTAAGTTCAGCCAGGTGACCTGGATGCTTAGGTCTTTGTTTTTAAGCCTAGGGGTGGTAGTAACTCCCTGTTGCAGCTAATCTCTAGGGTGCCTCATGGTCTCTTGTGCAGCCTCTCACTCTTTCATCACCTGTGTAACCAATTTCTCATATGAAAATTTTCTATTTTAGACATTTGGAATAATTTTTGTTATATCCTGTGAGGTTAGATCTTGACTTATACACACATAGGCCAACTTTGATTAATTGCCAAATAGTATTCTTTTCCACAATGCAGTATTTATGTACAAATAACCTTTGGAACTTTAAAACAATCAAAAACAAGATACTGTCAACATAAACAAATATCAAAATTATAAACAAACTTAGAAGGGTATTCCTTGTAATTTAGCAATAACAACATTAACTATAAGTTTTTTCAACTTATTTTTTCAGCTGACTGAGCTTCAGAGCTGAGACAAATGTTTCACTTAGTGTTCTTTAAATAGTATTTAGCTAGTTCTAACTTGAAGAAAAAACATTCCTCAGTAGAGACAGAGAGAGAAATAAAAAAATAAAATAAACAAGTAACATACTTTGGAAAAAATTGTCATTATGTCATAGTATTACATGCTATCTTGGCAAATTTATGGATAGTTTTAATTTTTTGTTTCACTTGGTAATGGTTTTATATAAAACAGTGATATCGTGGGCAAGGATTCTCTTATGTTGCTTGAAAATTTACTTGGAGTCTCCTCTGTGTTCCTTACAATAGAATGTTTTTTCAAGATAGCATTATTAATTGATTTACTGATACACTTACTGGCTTATTAAAAATTTATGGAATGACTACTATATTTTCTTTAAAAAACGAAGTATTTCCATACAGAAAAATTCTTTGATGGACCTTCCTTGAACATTATTGAGGTTATCAATCTATTTTTAAAATAATTTATTCAGGTAAAATTCACATAACAAAATTACCCATTTTGCAGTGAACAACTCATGGCAGTTAGTACATCCATAATATTGTGTAATTATCACCTATGTATGGTTTCAAAACATTTCCATCATTACCAAGTAGAACTCTTTAGCTATTAGTTTCTTCCCATTCCCTCTCTCTCCAGGCCCTGACAACCACCAATCTTCATTCTTTATGGATTTACCTATTCTGGATATCTCATAAAAATAAAATCACATGAGTTGAGACCTTTTGTATCTGGTTTATTTCATGGCTGAATAATAATCCACTTGCATGTACAGTAGTCCTTTGGTATCCATGGGAGATTGGTTCCAGGATTGGTTTCAGGTGGTATTCACATGTAACTTATGCACATCCTCTCCTATACTTTAAATTATCCATAGATTACTTATAATATTTACTGCAATGAAAATACTGTATAAATAATTGTTACACTATATCTTTTAGGAAATAATGACAAGAAAAAAGCATGTGCATGTTCAGTATAGACACAATGTTTTTGAATATTTTTGATTCATAGTTGCTTGAATCCATGGATGCAAAACCCAGGATATGGAGGGCTAACTGAATATAATACAAATCTGTTTATCCTTTCATCTGTTGATGGACATTTGAAGCGTTTCTATCTCTTGGCTATTGGGAATAGTGCTGCTATGAACAATTATGTGCACATGTACTTGGTTGTATACCTGTTTTATTTCTTGTGAGTATAACCCTAAAAGTGGAATTGTGAGGTCATATGACAATTTTGTGTTTAACTTCTTGAAGAATTGCCAATTTATTTTCCACGGTGGCTGAACTTTTTTATATTCCTAACAGCAATGTACAAGAGTTCCAATTTATCTGTGTCCTGGCCAATACTTGTTCTTTTCTGCTTTAAATATTATTATAGTCATCCTAGTGGGTGTGAGGTAGTACTTCATTGTAGTTTTGATTAGCTTTTCCCAAATGACTAGCAATGTTGAGCATTTTTTCATGTGCTTGTTGGCCATTTGTTTATCTTCACTGTTAAGGTGTCTGTTTAAGTCCTTTGCCCCACTTTTAAATTGGGTTGCTTGTCTTTTTGTTGTAGAGATGTGGGAGTTTGTTAGATATTCCAGATACTAGGCCTTTGTCAGATATATACTTTGCAAATATTTTCTCTTATTCTGTAGGTTTTCTTTTCACTTTCTTTTTAATGTCCCTTGAAACACAAAAGTTTTAAATTTTGATGAAGTCTAATCTATTGGCCTTTTCTTTTGCTGCTAATGCTTTTGATGTCACATCCAAGAATCCACTGCCAAATTCCCTTGGCAGTGGTGAAGACTGATCTGTTTTTATTTCATTAATTTTTTTAAAATAAATTTTGTTATATATATTTAAGGCATGAAACATGATGGTGTTATGGAATAGACAGAGATAGTAATAAGGTTACTATACAGAAGCATATTGACATATCCATCATCTCACAGTTACTCGCTTTTTTTGCATGTGGCAGTAGCAGTTAAAATTTACTCATTTGGCATGAATTGCAAATACAGTACAAGTTTATTATTGATAGTCCTCATGTTATACATTATGTTTCTAGACCTGCTTATTCTACATATCTGCTACTTTGTATCCTCCGACCTACATCTCCACATTTCCTTCCCATTTCTCCCCTCCCTTGCCTGGGTAACCAATATTTTGATCTCTGTATATGGATATTTAATTTTTTTTTTTAGATTGCATATATAAGTGAAATCATGCAATATTTTTCTCTTTGTGTCTAGTTTATTTTACTTAGTACAATGTCCTCCAATCTCATCCATGTTGTAGAACATGGCAAGAGCTTATTATTTTTTAGGGCTTAATAATATTCATATATGCATATATGTGCCACTATTTCTTTTTATTATTATTATTATTATTATTATTATTATACTTTAAGTTCTAGGGTACATGTGTGTAACGTGCAGGTTTGTTACATATGTATACTTGTGCCATGTTGGTGTGCTGCACCCATCAACTCGTCAGCACCCATCAACTTGTCATTTACATTAGGTATAACTCCCAGTGCAATCCCTCCCCCCTCCCCCCTCCCCATGATAGGCCCCCGTGTGTGATGTTCCCCTTCCTGAGTCCAAGTGATCTCATTGTTCAGTTCCCACCTATGAGTGAGAACATGCGGTGTTTGGTTTTCTGTTCTTGCGATAGTTTGCTGAGAATGATGGTTTCCAGCTGCATCCATGTCCCTACAAAGGACACAAACTCATCCTTTTTTATGGCTGCATAGTATTCCATGGTGTATATGACGTGCCACTATTTCTTTACCATTCATTCATCAGTAGATACTTAGGTTGTTTCCATGTCTTGGTATTGCACATAATGCTGCAATGAACACAGAAGGGAGATATCTTTATAAGATAGTGATTTTATTTTCTTTGGTTATTTGCCCAGAAAAAGGTTTGCTGGGCCATATGGTAGTTCTATTTTTGATTTATTTAGAAATCGCCATACTGTTTTTCATAATAATCGTACCAGTCTTCATTTTTGCCAACAGTGCACAAGAGCTCCCCTTTTCCACACCCTCACCAACATTTATCTTTTGACTTTTTAGTAGCCATGCAAACAAATATGAGGTAGTATCTCATGATGGTTTTGATTTGCATTTCCCTGATTAATTATGTTGAGCACCTATTCATATCCCTTTTGGCATTTTTTTTTTTTTGATATTCTTTTGAGAAATGTCTGTTCAAGTCTTTTGCCCATTTTAAAATCAGCTTATTTGTTTTACTGCTATTGAGTTGTATGAGCTCTTTATAAATTTTGGACATTAACCCTTTATTAGATATATGGTTTGCACATATTTTTCTCTATCTGTAGGCTGCTGTTTCCTTTTGTTGATTGTTTCCTTTGCTGTGCAGAAGGTTTTTGGAATGATGTAGTGCCATTTATTTATTTTTGAATTTGTTACCTGAGCTTTTAATGTAACATCTAAGAAGTTATTGCCAAGACTTATATCCAGGAGCTTTTCCCCCATATTCTCTTCTAGGAGTTTCTATAATTTCTAACCTTACATTTAGGCTTTTTATCCATTTTGAGTTGTTTTTTGTGCATGGTATAAAATAAGCACCCAATTTCATTTTTTTTGCATTTGGAAATAGTTTTCTCAGAACCATTATTTGAAGAGACCACTATTTCCCCATTGTGTCCTCTTGGTGCCTTTGTCAGAAATTAGTTGATTGTAGCCATGTTACCTACAGAGGGGTTCAAATGGGTGCTATTGTGGATTTGTGTCATAACTTAAAGGGAAACTTTCGAAATGTCCAAAGCCCTTGATGTCCTGCAAATGAAAGAGGAGGATGTTCTTGAGTATTTTGCTGCAGGAACCCATTTAGGTGACAACAACCTTGACTTCAAAGTGTAACAGTACATCTATGAGAGGAAAAGTGATGGCATCTACATCATAAATATGAGGAGGACCTGGGAGAAGCTTCTGCTGGCAGCTTGTGTCTTTGTTGCCACTGAAAACTCTGCTGATGTTAGTGTCACATCCTCCAAGAATACTAGCCAATGGGCCTTGCTACAGTTTGCTATTGTCATTGAAGCTACTCCTATAACTTGCTGCTTCACTCCTGAAAACGTCACTAACCAGATCCAGATGGTCTTTTTGAAGCCATGGGTTCTGATGGTTACTGAGCCCAGGGTTGACCAACAACCTCTCATAGAGGCATCTTATGGTAACCTGCCTACCATTGCTTTGTGTAACACAGATTCTCCTCTGTATTATGTGGACATTGCCATCCCATGCAACAACAAGGGAACTCAGTTAATGGGTTTGATGTGATGGATGCTGGCCAAGGAAATGGTTTGCATATGTGGCACCATTTCCTGTGAACACCTATGAGGGGTTATGGCTGATCTCTACTTCTACAGAGATCCTGAACACCTTACAAAGTAAGAGCAGGCCGCTGCTAAAAAAGCTGTAACTAAGTAGAAATTTCAGATTGAATAGACTGCTTCAGCTCCTGAGTTTACTGCTACTCGGCCTGAGGTTGCAGACAGGTCTGAAGGCATGCAGCGCAGGTGCCTTCTGTGCCTATTTAGTAGTTCCTTGCTGAAGACTGGAGTGTTGAGCCTGCCATGGAAGACAGGTCTGCAGCTCCCACTTCTCAGGCCACTGAATGGGTAGGAATGACCACTGAGTGGTTTTAAGATGTTTTTCCAGACTGCTAAGCAACACAAAAATAAGGTTGATGGAAAATAATCATCAGTTTCTTATAAAAATTTGGTTGACTGTATATGTTTGGATTTATTTCTGGGTTCTCTATTTTGTTCAACTGGTTTATGTGTCTGTTTTTATGCTAGCACCATACTGTTTTGATTATTATACCTTTGTGATTTAATTTAAAATCAGGAAGTATGATGCTCCCAGTTTTGTCTTTCTTGCTTAGAATTATTTTGACTATTTGGAATTTTTTATGTTTCTCTACAAATTTTGGAATTGTTTTTCGCTACTACTGTAAAGAATACCATTGGGATTTTTCCAATTTCATTGAATTATTTATTTGTGTTTTTGTATATTTTACTTAGTTTCCTTAAGATCATTATTTTGAATTCCTTTTCATGTAAATCATAAATTTTCATTTCTTGGGGTCAGTTACTGAAGAATTACTGTGTTCTTTTGGTGTTTTCATGTTTTCTTCCTTTTTTGTTTCTTGTTTCTCTGCATTGATGTCCCACATCTGATGGTGCAATCACCTCCTCCAAACCGAGCTTTTGTAGGGGAAGACTTTCACCTTCAAATGGGCCTGAGGTTGCTGGGTGGGCAGGATGCACTGGCTCTGGTTCCTTGTGAGTACATGATGTAGTCTCTATCCAGCTTCTTTTGTGATCAATGTCAACAATGACTACAAGTGCCTTAGTGTTCTAGGCTGCAGGAATTTGTGGCAGTGACAGTGGCTGTGTATGTTATAAAGGCCAGGCTTTTAGCAATTCTTTTGTTCTTGTCTTTCTCTCAGTGGAAAGTTTTAGCTGAGGGGATATCTGTTGATGTTGGGTCTGACACAGCCCTCAGGCAGCTGCAACAACACTAGGATCCAGAGTACTAGTGATTGGAGCAGCTGTGGGGTCAGGTTCCTGGGCTCAGTGAAATTGCTGTAGCAACTGGAACTTGAGGCAGAGGTTCACTTTTCAAGGTCCAAGTGGATGCAGTTCTCTTGCTAAGACAGGATCTGTTGCTCTGAGGTACACCCAAGTAGCTCAGGCCCAGGGGCTTGGGTTGTGGTTGTGGTCTGTCCCTGGTGAGCAGGGAATAGCACTGGCATGGCTCGGGGGAAAAATGGGTGCTTCAGTGGCTTGGGCTCCAAGGAGCAGAACGCAGCTTCAATTCGGGACCCCAAATCAACAGGGCAGAGTGATTCTGGAATGAAGAGGATGGAGTATCTTTGTGGTAGCTTGGACCTAGTGGGTAGGGCAGAGCAGCAGTTTGTCTTAGGGGTGACTTGTTACCAGGTAGGCATATTGCAGTGGCAGCAAAGCTTCAGGGATGGAGGACTGCAATAGCTACTCACCCCTAATGTAGGATGCACTCTGGCAGTGACTCTGGTTTTAAGGTGGTACAGTGCAGTAGCAACATGGGTCACAGGAGCTGGGGACACAGTAATGGCTTTTTCTCTGAGGGTAGCTCAGTGTAGACTCTGAGGAGCTTCCTCAGCTAGTTTCAAAGCCTGTGAGTACTGCAGGAGTCTCTAGTAGTGAAGACTCAGGTATTCATGACGGTGATGGCAGGTGCTGGGATCTTCTTATTTACTTTTTCTCTGCAAGAGGGAGTCCCTCTTGGTTCTGAGCTGATTCCAGCTGGGTGATGGGGATACTGAAGGCAAGATGTTTCCTTGCTTTCTTTATATGCCATCCTGGGTTTCTATGCTCCACAGGATTTCTGCCACTTCTTTGCTATTCTCTGGAGCTCTCTTTTAGTTATTTTGGTCATAATATAGTTGCTTATTCCTTGTGGGTTTTTTTTCTTTGTCGGGAGTGAAGAGTGCTACGAGCTTCTAGTTGGCCGTCTTGCTGACATCACTGTCCAATCTACTTTTCATGTTTGTAAATTTTTGAATATGTTTTTTATATCATGTACAACTCGATCTGTATAAAACCATATACATACATATATGTGCATATTTATATGTATATATCTTTCCAAAATATCTTTTAATTTATTGAATCATTGGATTTTTTTTAACAATGTCATGAAGTAGACAAGCAATGGTGATTATTCTCATTTTAAAGATTAAAAAACCTAAACTTTAAGGAGGAAAACTGCCTGCCAATGACTTATGAATAGTAAATAGCAGATAAAAGATATAAGTTCAGCCATTTGATGCCAATCATGTGTCTCTCATTTTCCCATCTTGTTTCACTAGACTGTTCCAATATATTTGCTGAATAATGTGAAGAGCAGGAAAGAAAACCAACATTTGTTGTGTCTCTAGTATGCGCAAGACTTAATTAAGGTGCTCTTACCTGCACCATTGCACAGCTCTTACACTATCCTAGAGATGGATGTTGATATTCTGATCTTAAGACGAGGAAAATGAGGCCCAGAGAGTTTGCAATTCACTGTGTATTGTGAAATTGCCAGTATCAGAGTTTTTGTTCAATCCCTAATTGGCATGATTCCTTGTGATAATATAGCACTTAAAAGAGAGCCTAGTGGCATGGGATTGTTTCAAAGACAGGTAATAATAGAATAAAACCCCAAAATGGGATGTGATATTATAATTTTCTTCTTTGTCTTCAATCTCTAGTGTTTAATCAAATCTGAGCATTTGTTTCTTACTCTTACACCTCATCTGCTTAAGTGATGTCTTGCTTTTTAAAATTACCCCTTCAACCAGTATCCTTTTCCTGACAATATTAAATATTCCCCCCACCAGGGATGTGGAAACATTTCTAAAAGCTTCAGCCTCCAGTTCCAGCTGGCCAGGCCCTAGAATATAGCTTTTGCAATCACCATGGATCCTCATCTGGTACTTAACAAATCCTGCCCCTCCCATCCATACTCTTGGCACAAGGACAGGAAATTAAGAATTAAGAGAAATTCGCCTCTGACCTTTAATTTGCTTTTTTAATAAAAGCATTTAGAGTCACTTGCATGCTTTATGCTCGGCCCAAGGAGAGCCAATTTTCATGGCCCTTTAAAAGTAAACCCATTCATCTTCATGCCCTGGCATTTTTTCAGTGTGTCAATCCTCAAAGTCAATTGTTAGCCCAGAGCAGTGATCTGTGATAGAATCCCACTCAGTGCCCAGCACATAATAGGTGCATGAGTATTGACTGTGCTCAATGAATATTAGTTGTTCTTGAAAAGTGAATGACAGTGCCCTACATAGCAAAATAAATTAATGATAGGATTGTCCCAATTTTATATATTGCTCCTATCATTTTTTTAAAAATTATTGGTGCGTTTGATGTAATGTTTTTACTAGACATGACTCTTTTGTCTGTTTGAGAAAGAAACACATAGAAACTGGCTTAAGAAAACAAAGGAGGGAATTTATTAGCTCACTTAATAGCCATGGCTGGATCCAGATAGCTTCAGGAACCTGTCTTTCTCTGTTGTAGTGGATTTTCTCTGACTAGTTTCATTCTCAAGCAAGTTCTCATGGCAGCAAGGTGACCACTGAAATTCAGCCATATTATCTTACCAGTGTGACAATTTCAGCTGCAAGACAGATCTGCTGTTCCAGTCGTGTAGCTCTAATCCTGGGACTACTTGTCATGTGCTCATGCCTGGACCAATCAGGTGGGCATAAAGCTTTTGTACTCTTATTGGTTAGCCCGAGGGGAGGATCAATCCCCCTGAATTACATAGAGCAACACTGGGGAAGGGCATTCCCAAAAGAAAATTTGGCTGACATATTTGGATGAGGAAAAAGGGGATGAATAGGTAAAACAACAAATGTCCACCACATGTATGATATAGTACATGATGATTTAGAAATTATAAATTTGGAACATACATCTATAAGTTTGAATTTTGGAGTTAGACAAAAGCATTATCATTTTTAAGTGTTCTGCAGTTGGAACAGAAGATGAATATCAAATTAGAATATACATTCAAAGAGCTTCTTTCGAAGCCTCCTTTACATATATCTGAGCAAAAGCTGTAGTTGTCTATATTGATATATTTACTTAGTCCAATGCATTGCTTACTTTCAGCATTCTCTACTATTCATAGACTATTTTACTGTGTACCAGACATTGTATCTTACTTTGGCAATAAAAATGTTAAATAAGAAAACATTCCTGTCCTCATAGAGGTTATAGCACAATAGAGCTTAGAAGATACATCTAATTAAGTCCTAACTGGGACTTACTAGAGTTATTCAACTGATGAAACCAAATTGTTACATTTTCAAAGAATGGATATGTAGATATATTCACTTTATATAAGAATTAGGTTAACTGAATATGTTGAATACTGATAATTTGCTTGGATCTGTGTTAGACACATTGTACTGATAGCCACCTTCATCCTTAAATTCATTCTGTGCTTCCCCTTAACACATGGAGTCAGGTAACTGGCCCACTGTCTCACAGCAGGATAGGGGACTAGGGGTTTGCCTAGGACTAGCTTTTAAGCTTTTCAAGGATATCTTGCCTATATTGTGTGATCTTTGACTTTTCTTATGGCATAAGCATTAGCCACATCCAAAAATATATGTACATACATAGTTTGTTTATAAAGGCCATTGGGAAAAAAATCTCAAGATCATCTGGGAAAGCTGTGAGGACTATGTCATTAAGTCTGGCTCCTTTGTTCTTTACAGATTCCATATCCATTCCCCAGGCCCCCCAACCTTGTTTCTTCATTCCTAAGGCATTATAAATATAGCAAACTCTGCATGTGTGTGTGTGTGTGTGTGTGTGTGCATGCACATGCATGTGTGTGTTGGTAGGGGGGCTGATGGAAGGAGGCTGACCTCGGAGCCCTTGATCAGGCTGTAATTAAGGGATTTGTGGCCTACAAGGAAAGTCCATGTGAGAGAGAGCGGTGTTTCCTAGCGGAAAAAGCACTGGACTAGAATTCTTATGACCTGCCTTTGAATCCTGGCCCTACCACTTAGGAACTGTAGCCACTTAACTCCTCAGTTGGCATTTCAATTACTAAAAGTGAGAATTCACTTCCTTATACTTCATGCTACCCAGGTATCTTATGAGAATCAAATAAAACACCACCTATGAAAATTGCTTTGGGCATTGAGGAGAGTTGTTCATTTGTAAGGCTTTATTGTGTAAACCACTGCTCTTTCTATCTGCCTCTGCTTGCTCTCTCTCACACAACTAGTGGTTTCTAGCATTCCGGAGGTGGTATAGTTCATGCTTAGTGTAAACATGTATCTGTTTCATTTTCCATTTTTTAATTTATTCTCATCCATCAACCATTTCCTCCAAGGTCCCTCATGTTCTAGAAGCATGATTTGGGGAAAAGAGTATGAATTTTGGATTTACAGAGTGTGTGAATCCTGACTGTATCTGCACAGCTTTGAAAAAGTCAGCTAACTTCTCTACACGTTCAGTTTCCCTATCTGTAAAACAGAAATAATTTCCATGATTTATCAGGACTTGGCTGAGTGCTGGAGGGAACACATGGCTCAATAAATCAGCCATTATTTTCTTCAAGACATTTTCTCTGCCATCTAAGAGCTCACAGTTTAGAAATGGAGATAAGACTTTTAAAAAAGATTATTCTAAATCAGGGGAGAGATTAACTGGCTGGGAGGGACCAACATTTCAGTGACTGAGCAAGGCATGACTTAACCGAAGGCACCTAGCTGGTGAGCGGCAGAATGGAGTCTTAACTCCAAATTTCTTAGGGAGTTTCCAACAAGGTAAAAATCTTTAAGTTGTGAAACTATTGTTTGGGCCTTGATTTTTAAGAAGATATTTAAGAATGTTTCCTGAAGGTAGTAAATTTTCCAAACAAGAGAGGACATGGAAAATCCCACACTAGTCTAAGGAGCATAGGCATAGTAGTCATGGAATGAAAAGTTTGGTTTACTTTTTCCTTAAATAAAATAATTAAATGTTTTGCATGGAATTAAATGTTTCTGAGACAGAGAATTCTGGCACCGAAAAGTTGTTTGATTTTACAACAAATGGTTACTGTCAGAAAATTACTCACTGGTTGGCCAATCTAGGACTCTTTGGTGGTCTTGTCCTGGTTTACAGGAATGCAGGCTCTCAGCCAGTCAGCATGATGCAGTTGTGTGTTGTTTCAGGTAGTAAATGGCATGTCCATTATGCAACAATCCCATTATAGTCAGCTTCTCTTGACTCTTGCTTTCTGTTTCCCTACCTTTCCCCACCAAATGCCCACGGCATAATTATGTCTACCTATGTTTGGTTCTTATGCATGATGATGTCCTTGAGAGATCACCTTGAATATCACCATGAAGCAGGGTGAAATAGGGTTTTCAATGCCCTTCTTTAATAAGCCAAATAACAGCTTCCAAAGATAGCAGGCCCTGATTTCTGGAATTTGTAACTGTTACCTTATTTGGAAAATGGCCATTGCCAATTTGATTAAACAAAGGATCTAGAGATGGGGGATATCATGGGTTTTCTGGGTGGGCCCTAAATACAATCACAGATGTCTTCTCAGAGAGCAGCAGAAGGATATTTAATATAGAACAAGAGGAGAAGGCAATGTGACCACAGACACTAGAAGCAGACTAGAATGATGCAGACACAGGCCAGGAATGCCAGTAGCCATCAGAGGCTGAAAGAGGTAAGGAAGGATTCTCCTCATGAGCACCTAGAGGTGGCACAGCCCTGCCAACACCTTGATTTCAAACTCTGGCCTCCCAAACACGGAGAAAAAATTTCTGTTGTTTTAAACCACTAAGTTTGTGATAATTTGTTACAGGAACTGTAGGAAATGAATACACCCTCTATCTCCTTTCTGTAACCATTCCTCCATTCTCAATACTACTGAGAATGTTTAAATGAGATTTTTAACAAAAGGTTTTATAAAATAAGCCCATCTGCATTTTAGGACATCATGAGAGGCACCATGTTATAGTAAGTAGAGCTGGAAGGGCTCTCAGAGACCATGCAAACTTCTGGTTGTAAACTGAGAAGCCAATAGAGAGGGTCTTGTGCTCATGATCACTCAGTAAGCTAGTGGTATCATCAAGGCCTACGCCAAGAGTCAAGCCTCCTAACTTTGGTCAAGTGCTTTTCCACCACAGGTAAAGGGACATACTACCCCTTTATAATTGCTGAGGATTTCTAGCTCAGCAAGTAGGAGGGAGAGAACTTATTTAAGCTTGTTCGAAGAACGTGACCTTTTTGGTGAACTGTAGACTGCTCCTTTCACTCTGGTTAACAAAACTCAAGAAATATTTTGGAGAATAGAAGACAACAACAGCTTTTTCTTCAATAAACAGATATGATTAACTATGTCTCATTTGGCAATATATCCCTGATACACAGTGTGGTTAGGTATGTGGACTGTGAGATCATAGGGCCTGGCTAGAATTCTGCCTCTGCTACTTCCTAGTGCTGTGAACTTGGGCAAGTTACTTTCCAGGAGCCTCAGATTTTTTAGCTGCTAAATAGAGGTAGTAATAGTACTTGCCTCTGACTGTTGTGGGGACTAAATAAGATGCTATATGTAAAGGTGTTTTGCCTGGTGCCTGGCAATTAACCAAGGCTCCATATTTTTAATATCTTATTATGCAAGAAAGTAAGTTGTAGCAAAGTATGCAGGATTTTGGCTTTTTAATATTTCTTGTTTGGACATTTTACCGTATAATCAGGAAAAACAGTAAAGATGAAAAGCAGGTCTGACTCACAGCAAGCAGAACCTGCCCTGAGGCTCCCTAGTCTCCAGCGCAGCAGCTGCTGACAGGATTGTCAGGCTCCCAGAGCTGATGGGAATCCTTGGACCTCTCTTCTGGGAAATGTGTGGCTATAAATGTTCATTAACTGAATAAATAAACAAGATCAAAGACAGCTTGATCCTGGGGGGAGTGAGGTGAGCCCATTCCTGTAACCTAAGCTCCAAGTTGTATGACGACCTGATATTGTCTAGAGGGCTCGGAGCTGGTGATAAAGGAAACTGCACTCTCATCCCCGCTGAGCCACTCAAAGAGTTTGCGTCTGGGACATACACGCTCTTACGCTTATTTTCTTCTCTCTCAAACACACGGCCCCCTCATAAGGCTCAAACAGGGTAAAAGACATAAAAGCTCTCAGTAAGCAGATAGCAAATCAGAAAGGGACACTATTTTTTTTTTTTTTTTTTTTGAGACGGAGTCTTGCTCTGCCACCCAGGCTGGAGTGCAGTGGCCGGCTCTCAGCTCACTGCAAGCTCCGCCTCCCGGGTTCACGCCATTCTCCTGTCTCAGCCTCCCGAGTAGCTGGGACTACAGGCGCCCGCCTCGTCGCCCGGCTAGTTTTTTGTATTTTTTAGTAGAGACGGGGTTTCACCGTGTTAGCCAGGATGGTCTCGATCTCCTGACCTCGTGATCCGCCTGTCTCGGCCTCCCAAAGTGCTAGGATTACAGGGACACTATTTTATAGCCTATCAATTACCAAGCTCAACAGAGTGTACTTCCGAAGCATATTTCAATTCTGTTAATTCTGTTCGGTTTTCACAATATTAATTCATGTTCTCATTACTTCCCTCTTGTCTGTTTGCGTCATAGTTGGTCTTCTCAATTCTTGTGGTTTTTATCTGTATATTCTAACTGAATAATCTTCCTTAAACACACCTCCTGCCATATTTCACCACGGACTACATGAAATGGCTGGGCATACAAGAAGGAAAGCATTTTTCAAGGTACAGCCATGTGTTTTAACTAAAAAGCCCCAAATGGAGCTGCGAACTTTGTTTTCGTGTCCCTGTTGCTGAGATGCCATTCCCCTGGTCCCTACAGGCAAGCTTTGAGTGACCCATCCTGCTGGAAAAAAAAAGGCTTTAGTTCCTGTTCCTTTGCCTTTGGTCCTGTTCCTGGCTTCTAACCCCGGTTTAGACCTGAAAACTGGCTACTGTAATTTGACCAGCTGCTGATCTTTTCCTTGAGTATATTTCGTACTTACCCTCTGGCTATCTCAGGTAAGTTTTCTTCTAGTTGATGAGCTGACATTCTCTGGACCTGTCCAGACCTTTCCTATGAGAGGGAACAATTTGTTCTTTCATTCTACACACGCATTAAGTACCTAAAGTATAGGAACTATTCTAGCTGAATATGGCTCCTGCCTTCATGAAGCTTATAGCTAAGCAAAGAAAATAGGAATTGAAAAAGTTATTGTAAGTATGGTAAGTATTACTAAATAGGAAAAAAAAAAAGATGCTGTTGAGACAGATAACGGTGGAACCTCTAACTTAGGTAGGGTGTCAGGGAAGGCCGCCTTGAGAAAGTGGCATTTATCTGAGATTTAAAGATAAATTGGAGTCAAAGAGCAGTAGGGATCAGCATATGGGAAGATCTGTGGCCTAGACTATACCTAGAAATGACCCCCTTTCTTCTTGCAGTCACTCAGAACAGAAAGCCTCAGGGCATCCCCCAGAAAGTCTATTGATATTAAGTTGCAGATAAATTTGGACTGGTTGGGGGCAGCACAGTGCAGTGGCATGAACACCGAACAATCAATCATATAGTTCTACCTCTGTCACTGTGGGCTGTGGGATATTTGGCACATTGCTTACCAAATAAATTGCTGATGCATAATTTCCACATCTGTAAAACACAAATGATAATGCTTTAGGGTCATTGTGAATGACTTATGAAATAATGAACATGAAAGCACTTTGCAAGCTGGCAACCATATGAATTAAAGGGAGGAGGTTGGTTGTATGGTATCTGATCCAGCACACTGAGATGGAACAAGGAGCAGAAAATGCAGATCCTATTGGGAGTCAATTCTTTCAATGTTTTACGCCATCTTAGAACTTTAGGAGTTTCATGTATGTTATGAATACATGTGCTTCATATATGTTATTTAGAGCAGTAAGAGCTATTTTTAATTTTATCTACACAGCCATGTCGTCCCAAAGGAGACAGCCTTCTTTCTAAGTGATATCACTGACATTCCAGTTGCCTGGCTTAATGGAGAACCTGGTATCTCTGTAAATCCCTGGGACTGGGATGGTTGTGTCCTGCCCTGGTGTTATATGACATGATGGGTGGATTGTTTGTGCCACTGTTTTGCCAGCAAAAGTCAACAACTTTCTATAGACTCAATGGCCAATTATAGGCTGGCAGAGAACAGATGGCTTAGTCTTTACATAAATTGTTTTGCATTTTAAGTAACAAAACTATGCAATTGGCACTAGTATGGAGCCAAGAGCACCAAGCATAACATGGGCTCTGGAATGACTGTAGGCCTCTGGGAGGTGCCAAGCATTAGCATCATAGACATTAGCCATATTTTTAGTGTGATGACATGGCAGAGAGATTCATGGCCTAATCTCTGGATGCCCACCAGTTACTTTCTTTAGACCATTTATAAATGAAACACAGAAAGAGTGACACTCATAGTGCTCCTTTGCCAGTTAATCATTGGTCACTCCTAGCTTGAGGTACAAGTGCTCTTTTAGTTGCTAGTGAGCAAAGGTGGCACAGGGAGCCCAGTCACTGAATGGACCTCAGGAGATAGAGAATGTCTGGGGATGACTGTTTTCTCTGCAATCTGATTGCTTAATAGTGCATACATACAGGTATGTTACGAGGGTTGAATTTTTCCTACAGGTGATGCACCAGCATGGTGCCCAGAGACGATAAATGCTCTGTATACGTTTCTTATGACTATCACCAATTAGGAATGGGAAATATGGTCTAAACTCACCAAAGAAAAAAAGGCTTTAGAACAGCATATTCCTTTTCTTTGCGTTTCACACAGTATTTCCTCATAGCCCCTTTGGACTGAGGCACCAGAACTGCTTTCCTAGTTATGAAGGCCAAATCCCAAGAGAGGAAAAGGCATTAGGGACAAGCCATCCTTGGAATTTGAAATGGCAAATGACCAAATGCCCAGCTTGTGTATGTGTGTATGTGTGCATTGTGTGATTTGTGTGTGTAGTATGTGTGTGGTATGTTTTATATGTGTGTGGTATGGTGCGTGTGGTGGCGTGTGTGTGTGGTACAATGTGTAGGTAATGTGTGTAGTATGGTGTGTTTTGTGTATGTGCTGTGTGTGTATGTATACTAAGCATTTGAAATAGGACTTTTCCACTGATAATCTCTAAAGGCCATTCTGGCTATGAATTCTGTTAGCATGGTACTAGTACTACAAGAGCCTTGAGAAGGGAGAGGCTAACAAGGAAGAGGCAGAATCTGTGGTCTTCCAACAGGTTCAGGACTAATTCCTATCTAGTGTCTGCTATATTATATAATTTAATCTCACAATTATCCTGTGAGATACAGGTTAGTACTCCTGTTTTATAATGGGAACACTGAGGGCAGGAGGTGAAACAGTTGTCCAAGGTCATATAACTAGTAGGAGATAGGGCCAGGTATTGACCTGGTGATGCAAAGTCAACCAATCTGAGGGAATAACTAGTCCAGGCAACAGGGTGATTAGAGCTTAGGGGGCTATAGCCACAGGATGTGAACAGTGAAATTTAAAAACTAGTGTTAGACCCTAGACATCTACTGGAGGTCTTAAGGGAGCAATTTTCTTCCAAGGCCTCTTATTTTGGTGTTCTGAGAAAACTAAGAGGGAATAATAGGGAAATCAGCCCCCAGAAACAGACCATTCCCAATACTCTGTATTCAACAGCAAGAGGCTGGGCCAAGTCAAGAACATTTGTGATTAAATTCCCTTAGGGTCACTTTCCAAGGACAAGTTTTAGATTCTATGTTGGACAAGAGTTGGGACTTTTTTTTTCTTTATTGTTGCGCCTAGACTTTGATTGCTATCTGCAAGGGAAACAGACAGTGGAAACTATTTCATGGGGACTGATGAGAAAAACACATTTTTACAGTGCCCCGAATAGCAATGCATGGTGTTTGAAGTCATTATCATAATAATGGGTAAGGTGGAAGGAAGGAAAGACACCACAACTGACTTTAAAAAAAAAGAGAGCAAGAGAAAAAGAAAGAGAAGAGAGACAAGAGAGGAGACAGGGAGAGAGAGAGAGAGAGAGAGAAAGAGAAAAATAATTATAAAAGTCAGACTGGGTGTTGATTGCTGGTAAGAAATTTCCACTGAACATTAAACTCGTCCTGATCTTTCTTCCTGCCTCCTGGCTGGGCTGTATGATGGAAGAAAATATATGTGATTAGGCGTCTCCTGGATGCAGCATAATCAGGGCCTGCCAGGGCTCTCTGAGGTATGGAGTGCCTCATCAATTCCTTTATTTCTTTATTCTTCATTCACTAATTCATTTTATTATTTCTTCATTCATGCACACATTCTTTGGACACTTCCTAAGTGTCAGGCTAGGAACGTAGTATCAAGACAGCAAAAATGAATCGATAAGACAAAGCTTCCCAGTTTAATGAAGAAGAGTAAATGTAGATAATTATAGCATGTGTGATAATGCTAGAGCAAATGTAGAGAGAAATGGTAGGAAGGAAGTAGAGAACAGAGTCTCTAATTTTCACTTTGTCATATCTATTTTGTGCTAGGAATATAGAACAAACAGAATGTTCCCTGCCCTTTCCAGACCTCACAGTCTAATGGAAAAATGGCCATTCTGTAAGGAATTTTTTATTTTTATTTTTTTTGAGACAGGGTCTCACTCTGTCACCCAGGCTGGAGAGTAGTGGTATGATCTCATCCTACTGCAACCTTGACTTCCCAGGCTCAAGTGATCCTCCCACCGTGGCCTCCTGAGTAACTGGGACCACAGGCATGGGCCATGGGCTCAAGCAGTCCTCCCACCTCGGCCTCCTAGAGTGCTGGGATTATAGGTGTGAGTCACCACACCTGACTCTAGAAGGAATTTGAATCAACAACCCTAAACCCATGGAAAATAAAATATTAACTACTGGCAGGCTCAGTGAGTGAGAGATATAAGAAGACAAAATTTTCTAGCCCTCAGGGTTTAAGGAGAGTTCGATAAGAAGCTGAGGAACTTACAGTGGTTGAACTTGATGTCCCTTGATTCAATGTCTCTTGATCCACTGGGTAGATGGTATTGCTCTTTATGGATATGGAGAACATTGGAGGGAAAAATTTGTGGGAAAAAATGTCAGTCTCCATTTTGGACACACCTGGCTTGAGATGGATATAGCACATTCAAGTGAAGATGTGCAGATGACAGTTGTATATATGAGGCAGTAAGTCAGAAGAAAATGTAGTTTGGAAATATAAATTTGGGAGTTTTTATTCCCAACTTTGGGAGATCATTGAAAACAAGAACTCTGATGAAATAATCTCAACAGCGGTCATGCGGGTTGTCAATGAGGTTTGTAGATAACTCTTTAGAACTTGAGGAGAGTAGAATTACAAGAACTCTGACTGAAGTGGTTATTTAAAGAATCCAGCAATTTATTTGGTGCAACTTTATGCGTCAATTCTCTACTCAAGAGGGACCATTTTGTCATCCAACTCATTTCCTACTCAATGCAATAATCTACCACAGAGTATCTCAATCTCAGATTGAACACCAGCCATTGGAGGTCTTGTAACCGTTGCTGGACAACATAGTGTAGTGCAGAGGAAGCACCCTAAATTTAAGCCCTGGACTTGCCTTTTAAACCATACTACTGTCTAGTCCTCATTGCTCTCTTTTACCTATTAGAGAGCTCACTAGTTCAACATGGAGCTGTTTAAATATCAGGTCTGATATTTAAACTTGTAATCTGTCAACAAAAGAACAAAACTAATCTGGGATTGTTTGATTTTTCCTGAACTCACGTTAGCTCCTCTAGTGATCACATTTCCTTTTTTCCTTTGATGATTACAAAACACCTAGACTTCTTCTATCAAGCTGTTCATTTTTGTGTGAGTTCTTAGTAATAACAGTATCCTTTGTAAAAATGCTAGGCTTTTTCACATTTAAGGACCATTAATAGTTAGTGATATAGTTTGACTGTGTCCCCACCCAAATCTCATCTTGAATTGTAGTTCCCATAATCCTCACATGTCGTGGGAGGGACCTGGTGGGAGGTAATTGAATCATGGGGGCAGTTACCTCCATGCTGCTGTCCTCATGGTAGTGAACGAGTTCTCATGATATCTGATGGTTTTATAAGGGACGTCCCCTCTTTTGCTCGGCACTTCTCCTTGCTGCCACCATGTGAAGAAGGATGTGTTTTCTTCCCCTTCTGCCAGATTGTAAGTTTCCTGAGGCCTTCCCAGCCATGCTGAACTGAGAGTCAATTAAATCTCTTTCCTTTATAAATTACCCAGTCTCGGGTATGTCTTTATTAGCAGTGTGAGAATGGACGAATACAGTAAATATATTAATGTTGACTATCAATATTGCATGGAAGCGAGTTGTCAGTCAAAACCTTCATTTCCTAGGATCGGGGAGGCCCAGACCACAGAAATTAAGGACATGATCAGGATTTACCAAGCATTTGTAGCAGAGGTGAGACTGCCATCTTGTACCCTCTCTCCCATCTTGAGTGGACTTTGTCCACTTGTTGGCCAAACATTTCCCTATTTCTAAGGAAAGAGTCACGCAGATGTATGAATTTGAACTTTTTACAAGTCAGTCTGCTATTGCAACATAACTTAATTCTATTGCAACTTAACTCTGATGAGTTAAGTGCAAATGAATCAGAACCAGATGGACAAATTTTTTTGAAAACAATGTGTTTAAAAGTGGAGGAGAATGAAGAGAATTGTTGGCAAAACTCTCGAAGATCTGTGGCTACATCTTATGTGAAACACTTTGCCCTGCTTTCAGCTACTTCCATCATGGGAGAAAATGACATATCAGAGCTCCAAGGGAAGTAGGATGGTGAGAGTAGAGATGGTACCCACCATCCTATAACTAGTGTGAGTTTTTTTATTCCTGTTTTCTCTGAGGTCATTTTTGGCAGGCAAATGAAGTTTGGATGAATAAAACCATCATAAGGAGTCAATTTTGTAGAAAAATCCAGGAATAAACTTTTAACATGCATTTCTCTTGGACTATAATGAAATTCAAATTTTCAGATTCAACTAAGGTCTCTTGAGTCCTTATTAAATGCAAAGTTTTGTGCTAAGCACTTGCATGGCTCTTCCCTCTCTTTGTCAATCCAATGAAGTTGCAAGGTGACAGGATTATGAATATTTCACAGATGAGTGATCCCAGGCTCCAAGAAATAAAGGGACTTGTTCAAGGTCACACAATTAGAAAGCAATAGAGCTAGCTATGCTATCCAACACGGTAGCCACTAGTCACACTGGAACTAAACAAATTTAGATAAGTTAACTCTAAACGAAATTAAAAACTCAGTTGCTTAGTTGTACTAGTTACATTTCAAGAGTTCTACTGTCACACATGGCTATCGCTATTCTGTTGAAAAGTGCAGCTAGAGAACATGTCCATTATCGTAGAAAGTTCTACTATGCAGTGCTGCTATAGAGTCTGGGTTTCAACTATTATCTTTATGACAAATTCTGTGCTCCTTCCATTATACCAACCTGAGTTGTCCCACATAATGCAAGCCTCTAAAAAGGAAGACAATTTCTCCTGAATACAACTAGAAGCTTTCTCCTCACCCTGGTTAGAGTATACCTGGAGACTCAGGCTGATTCTTTATGAAGTCTGCTTTGTCCTTTATGAGGCCACTGTGGAACAGCTATGAACCAGGACTCACATGGAAAGGGAGGAGAGGGAATGGGTTGGCTATACTGATCCCCCACTGGGCTCACCTACATTTCAGGGTTATCCTGGGACTCAGGCAGAGGCTTTCACCTGGGGCAATATTAACACTCAGAAAAATTAGGAAGGAGGGCAGAAGGAATCAGCATGGTGGAGTGGAAAGATGGCGCACATTTAGTCAAAAAGATTTGGGTCTGAATTCATAGCCATGTGGCCTGGGGCAAGTTGTGAAAAGGGGATGGTGCCATCTCCTTTACAGGTATGTGAGGATTTAGGTGTTATCGCAGCTGTCAGACTCTCAACACAAAGCTAGGTCCCTCCACTTTGGCCAGTTGTGCCCTGCTCTCACCACCCCTTTCCTTGCCATCAGCCCTCATAGTGTCAAAGAAAACACTCTTTGATTTCAACCCTTCCCCCCCATTTTCAAAACTAGCTGTCAGGAAAACTGCTGCTATTATCCTTTAAAATATGTATGAATTATAGTAACCGTCTCAGATGTGTCTTTCTCTCTTTTTTTGGTTTTTAACTATTCTTTAATCTTGGAAAAGTGAGATTATTTATTTATTTTAGACAAGATCTCGCTTTGTCGCCAGGCTGGAATGCAGTGGCACGATCTCGGCTTCCCACAATCTCCACCTCCCGGGTTAAAGTGATTCCCCTGCCTCAGCCTTTCGAGAAGCTGAGACTATAGGTGCATACCACCATGCCCAGCTAATTTTTTTGTGTTTTAGTAGAGACAGGGTTTCACCATGTTGGCCAGGATGGTCTTGATCTCCTGACCTCATGATTCACTTGCCTCTGCCTCCCAAAGTGTTGAGATTACAGACATAAACCACCGCAACAGGTCGAGCATTTTTATTTTAAACTTCACATAAAGATAGGTTTGGGGTTGGATAATCAGAGAATGACAATCAGATTTACTTAGGCAAAATTAACAAATTTTAATCTGGGAACATTTCCTCAGGTCTTATTTGTTAATTTGTTTTTATATCAGTATTGAATTCCACCCTACAAAGTATTCATAGCAGCTTACTCAGTATGGCTCTACTAAAATAGTAAAGCAGAAAATTAAAATAGTTAATATTCAGAATCTAGAAAAATATAAATTAGAAGGTTAAGATCACAGAGAACAATGCAACCTCATAATGGAGATGATAAGAGAAGATACAATATGGAAATAATGAAATTACACAATTCATATCATTAACCAATAGTCAAAAATGTCATATTTATCCTTATATTTGACTAAGAGTTCATGGAATTATACACAGAACCTGCCACATGATAGAAGTTTTGCAAATATTTCTTGAATGATGTGAGAAAAATGAACCTCCAAGAGGTGCAATGATTTGTGAAGGTCACCCAACTAGTTAGCAACAGAGGCCAGGTTCAGGTTCTAGGGCTCCTGACCCTAATTCATCACCCTCTTGAGTGAGCACAACTCATATTTACTCAAAGGTAGAAACGTACAATATATGAGACTTTTTATTTCTGGGATACTTCTATTGAGCTCCCCAACACTCTTGAGAAATGGGCATTGTTTCCCAGTGTTACAGATGAGAAGTGACTCACACAAGGTGACACAACTTATAAGAAACATCGTAAGCATTTGAATTCTGGTGGTTTCACTTTTATGTCCAGTGTTCATTCCACCATAACCTCTGTTTCACTGTTCTCAAAGTTGCAAAACTAAAAATAAAAACAGAAATGCAGTATTTCCAAATTAGGGCATTAACATCTATGAGTGATCTGTGAGGTGATATTTTCAACTTCTTATGACAGGGAAAGAAACCCAAGGAAGTCCGCTGGTCAGTAACTCTTGCAGACTCTTGGAACAAATGCCATGATATTTGCTTTAATTAAAGGGCATTGAAGTTCTGAATGTCCACTCAGGACTGATTTCAGCCTATGCCTGTGTATCTTGGTGTGCAGAGCATGTGCAAAGGAGTCAAGAAACGCCCTTGGCCATGTCGCCAGGGCTGCTCAGGCTCCATCAATGCAGCTGTCTCCAATTGGTTATTTCTTTTCTTAAGGACACTGCTGGGGAGGGATGTGCTGATGTGTGTGTGTGTGTATACTAGGGTGATTTTTTTTTCCAATGGCTGTCATGTGTTTTATGATCTTCACAGATGTAAGCTTCACCATGAAAAAAAGGGAGGGGAGAAAGGCTATTATTTGGAAGAGAGGGAGAATAGGTGAAACGGATGGGAGGCAGGAAGCAGAATTGTGTAGATTTAATTGGCCTCATTTTATAGCAGTTAGCTCTGTTTTCACGGGGTAGCAATGAATAGGCCCATAACGGTGAACTGTTTTTCACTGTTATTAGTCCAGGAGATGAAAGTTTCATTGTTATTCTTCCTTGGAGCTCAGGAGGCCACTCCAAATATTAACTCCTTTTAGCCTAAGGGACTCAGAATTTCAGTGGAGCCATTTGAACTTGGCTCAGTTTATAATAATGATCCCGTATGTTCGTAAAGCATTCAGCTTACAAAGCATTGCTCCATCTTATCCCAACTGCTGTTTCAGCTTCAAAATAATCCTACAAAGTATCCAGTGAAAATTATTATTCCCATTTTCTTAACAAGGAAACAGAGGCCCAGGGAAGTTAAATGGGTTTCTAGAAACACAGGCAATACCAGACTTAGAAAGGAAGAGAAGGACACCACTATTTGCTGATTGTCAACTCTATGCCACCTGCGGTGTTGAAAGAGGACTCTAAATCCCAGAGAGAGGTTGTATTTGGCCTGAAGTCATTCCATGCAGGACTTGCCAATGACTGGGGGGCCAGAATCGGAAACTGAGCCTGCTTGCCACTAAACTAGTACTGCCTTCCACGAACTCTCTGTGAATCACAGCCGTGGTGCAAGCTTTGAAGGGAAAAAGACCTCGGCATTGATTACCCCAAACCACTGACAAATCAAACATTATGGAAATCAGGACCCACCACTGAATAATAACTCACATGTGTAAGGCACTTGCAAAGGCGCTTTGCAGTCGATGCTTCTTTAACCCTGACAACAAACTTATGAGCTAGATAGTATTATTATTCCACTTCACAAATGAGGAAGGGGAGGCTCAGCAAGGGGAATAACTTATCTAAGGCCACACAGTTAGTGAGTGGCAGAGCTGGAGTTCTAACATAGCCCTGTCTGACTCTTACAGAGGGCCCCTGTTTAATTCATGTTTCCCACAGGCTAATTCCTGTTTCAGTTAGGTCATTTCTGTGGTTCCATGTCTTAAATTTAACCTACCCCCATCCTACTCTCATAACCTACAACATAAAGTTCAAACTGCTCAGCCCAAAGTTCAAAATCCTCCAGTTTTTCAAAATTGTCTTCCTTTACCTTTCAGGACATACCTTATACTCCAGCTATGTGCCAGTGGATGCTTTCTCTCTGACCCCCTGAGCCCCTGCTGCCACTGATCTTTGATTTCCTAGTTATTTGTGTCTAAAACAGCATTTTCTTCCTGCTTTCTCTTTGAGAACACTGCTCCTCTTTCAAGGATCACTTTCAGTGCCATCAGTTCCAAATACCCTTTCAGGACCCTCGTATTAGGTGTGCTGGACCCCTGTATGCTCTCTTACGGCCCAGGTTGTAATGCTTATCTTGTCTCCATCATCCTCCCCTGATCCCGCCTTGAATGTCCGGGCAAGATCTCATTGCTTCATGCTCAGACTGACCATGGTGACTGACACACACTGGGCACACAGTAGACATAAAATGAGCATTGTCTTTAGATACGCAAACACTGACAAGTACCATAATACATAAGTGGCTTCCCATCATTCCTGCCCTTGGTGTGATGAAACTATTCAGGGCTTTGAAATCAGATAGATCTGAGTTCAAATTCCAGCATACCTACTTCTGCACTGCATAACCTTGGGCAACTACTTATTCGGGCCTCCTGATCCTCAGTTCTGTCCTCTGTTAAAATCGTGACAGCGCCACCTTTCCTGCAGAGGCAGTAACTGTGAGATTGAGTAAGATAGAGAACAAGCATTCAGGACAGTGCTTGGCACAAAGAGAGCACTTAGTGAATGTTCATTGTTAGTCAGAGCTATTATTATTGTCGTAGTTTATAATATCTCCCAGCAATGGGATCGGATTTCCTTTGGATTTAGGTGTGCATGCAATTGTGTTGCTTTAGAGTTTAACTCCTTACCTTGACCAACACTGTACTCTTCTGTTTCACTTCTGCCATTTCCCATGTTTATATCACTATTGCTGGTATTATGTATTTAGAGTTGTGTCTTCGTAAACTGTTTCTTAAAATATTCCTATGCTTTAAGAGGCAGCATATTAGGGAAAGAACACTAGGCAGAAGAGAGTAGGGGAGACAGGGAACAGGGGTGGAATCTGTTCCTTAAGAAATCCACTCAAGCTCTCTGGGACTTGTTTGTGTTATCTGCAGATTGAGGAATATTTGGCAAGATAGGGTGTAAAATCCCTTAGAGCTTCAATGCGCTGCATTTTAAAACCTGTTACTTTCCTATCTTGAGACACCAAAATGCTCTTAGACATAGATGACTATGTATGCAAGTGCATCCCTCTCACCCTCCTTCCCAAACACACACACAAACATATACACGCCCCAAATGCTCTGAGAAAACCCACAGTTCTGCTGTTTGAACATGTTGTTTTCTTTAACCAAGTGGTTGTTTGCAAACGTTTTCTGATTGTAACAGCAGTGAGGCCACCTCTCTTAGAGAAGACTGAATTCTTTCTCTTTGAAAGATGCTGTTTACTGAAATAAATTCCACCTCCTTCTTTGTTTGGCTTTTCCTTTGTAAACAATCAAAACCAACTGGCAAAGTCAGGGAGCTTGTTTTAGTCCAATGTGGCATCTGGCTTGATTTCTTTTTTTTTTTTTTCCCTCCTAATCTGAAGTATAGACACTATTGTGAGCCCCAGATTCCTTTGCAAGAGGCAATTAGTTCCGTAAGCATTTACCAGTGGTGCACAATGCACCAAGCGCTGTGGGGAAAAAGAAAGATCCTTTTGTTGTTGAGCTCAGGAACAAGGAGGGTCAGGGCTGGGAGGAGCATTAGAAACCATCTAGTCCAGGGTCCCGTATGTGTTTTCACAGAATGCTTGTCCCATAAGTAGTGCCTCAGAAAATGCCCAGGTGGCATTGGAAGAAAATAAAAAGGTATACATAGCCTCTAATCAGGACTCACAAGGCACCTGAGTATATAAAAGTTCGGAAATTTGCAGTTTAAAAAATTATCTTTAATTTTGCTTAATTCTGAGTCTCCCAAATATGTATGATGAGGTGACTTGTGTGCATGTGCGTGCACATGTGTAAGCATGTGTGTGTAGGCAACGCCAATTAACCACAGAGTGAATTTGTACCCAGGCATTTTGGATACAAAAACCCCACCCACTCCCTACTTCACCAACTGTACCTGCTAAAAGGTTGGCCATCGAGGTGGAACCCACCAGCTGCATCTGGTTCACTCACTTGTGGGGTTTGGCATTTGTAGTCTTAGAACCAGGATGTTTTACATTTTTGAACTATTTACCAACATTTAGAAGTTGGGAGTTTTCTTATAAAAAGCCAAGATTCTTGCAAAATTGGGAGATCTGGCAATACTGGGCCACAGTTTATCATGGTGACAGCAGGAACACAGCTGTTCCCCTTGGACAGCACATTGGCTGTCCAGCTCACCACATTCCTGCCCAGGTTGATGGCACTAGCTGGTGTCATAGGCTTGGTCCTTGTCGGCATTTGAGCTGACAATCCCTGGTTCAAAGCACATCCTAACAAGGCCATATTTTTTCTCCTTGTGTTCTCTTGCTTTTCATTCTCAAGAGGTGATTGGTGTCTTTGATGAGGGCATCTTTTGGCAGATGAAACCCAATGGCTTCCTGACGTAGATGAACCACTGGCTATTACAATAAAAGAGAAAATATATTAAGAGTGTATTTTGTGTCAACCTGTGTTTTTAGCAAGGATTCCCTTATTTAATCTTTGTAGCAAACATAGTGTGGGTATTACGATACTACTTTTTGAGATAAATTGAAGCCCAGAGTGATAAGTATAACCTGCCCCAAATTATATAGTTTATAAGTAACAAAGCTAGGGTTTGAATATAGAAAATGTGCTCTTAACCACTACATTACATTTCATAAAGTATTGTTTTATATAAGCAACATCATTTTATTTTTTGAAACATTTTATTTTGAACTAATTTTAGACTTATAGGCAAGTGGAAAAAAATAATACAAAGAACTCTGTTACATACCTGTTCCATCTAATGTTAATATCTTAAATAACCATAGTACAATTATCAAGTGATGAAAATTAACATTTGGTACAATATTATTAAGTCAACTACAGGTCTTTTTCTAATTTCACCCATTTTGGCACGAATGTTTTTCTCTGTGTGTTCCAGGATCTTATCTAAGATCTCAGATTGTATCTAGCTGTTATTTCTCCTTTGTCTCCTTTAGTTTGTAGCAGCTCTGCTTTCCTTGGCTTTCATGAGCTTCAGTTTTAATAGATACTGATTAGGTATTCTATAGAATGTCTCTCAATTTGGGTATGTCTAGTATTTTCTCATGTTACGAATGAGGTTTTACATGATTTTAGCAATACTAAAAAAAGTTGTGTCCCTCTTATATCTAAGAATTTATGCCATTGATTTGTGTTATTGCTGGTAATGTATTTTTTCTTGAAATATAGAATAATCCCTGCATTAAAAAAAAATTTTTTTTGCTGGTAACATATTTTAATCACTGAGTTAAGTTGGTGTCTGCTGGGTTTCTCTACTATAAAGTTACTATTTTTTCTTTGCAGTTGATACATTTCTTGGAAAAGATAATTGGAAATATGCATATCTTCTTTTGCCTACTAATTTTAGCATCTTTTCGTTGACTTTATCTGCAACATTGTGCTTTTATTGCCTTTAGAAAAAGAATTACAAAATGAATAGAATCTATTAGAAGATTATAGTAAGAATCAAGATTTTAATGCAAAATATTTGAAAGCTACTTCTTTACTTAATAATAAATATTGCCTTTGATTTCATAATGGAGTTAACATCATCATTTCACATGAATAAATTTTGAGACTATGAGCAAACACTTATAGTTCAGAACCTATTTTCTTATTTTTAATAGGGACAACAATAGTAATTGAAAATATTGCTGCAGAAATAGAAAGTCATTAAGAGTAGATGCTCTAGTCAGACTACCTGGGCTGGGAAGCGTGAAAATGTCACTCACTAACTATGGGTCTTTTAGTAGGTTATGTAACTAGTTATGCTTCAGTTTCTTATGGAACCAATGTGAAGCTTAAATAAGATAATAGACGTCAAATACTTACTTAGCACAGTGCCTGGCATATAGTAAATGATTGATATATATTTGTTAAATTTGAACTTAAGCACAGTGCCTGGCATATAGAAGTGATTGATATGTATTTGTTAAATTTGAACTTAAGCACAGTGCCTGGCATATAGTAAGTGATAGACATATATTTGTTAAATTTGAATTTAATGTATTCAACCACTAACCTTAGATGTAACACTTAAGAAATGTAAAGGGTCTGAAATTTTTCCCTACTTGCAAAGTAATACAGGTTACTCTGCCAGTTTCATGGATGCTGACAGAAGTCACAAGATTCTCGGACCAGAGACAAAGGACTTTGTTACCCATCATACAGCAAATAGCATGAGCTTCTCATTCTCATTGGCAACCCTTGTCTTCCAAATGCCTTGAGGGCAATATAGAGTGGCCCACATAGAGGGGTTTCTTCACTAATGAGGAATCTTGAGCTTGGGAAATCTTTCTCTTTTATATTGGAAAGCAAAAATCCTGCTGTCTACTCCAGAGAAAGACACTATCTCTGTCTTCTGAGGTTGTCTACTATATAAGTGTCCTTGAAAACATAGCCTGGAACAAAAGATGTCAGTGCCTTTGCTCAGAAGATATGTGGAAATGGGAGAGAACCATGGAGAACTGTCTCCTAACAGCACTGAGCAATGTTTGATGCTTTCTTTGTGAAACAGCAAATTGATCTGTAGGAATTTTTACCAGCTTTCTAGAAAAGGACAGAAATTAGTCTATTTAGTTAATTCTGTAATGACTTCAGGTTTCTTGAGACTCTTCATTTCATTTGCTACGGTATTTCAGTTTCTGTAGAGCTTTCCAGTATATAAATACTACATTAATGCTTTTTTTTCCTTCCAATAAGGCAGTATAAGATTCCAACCACTGATTCTGGTCTGATTCTTAATTGTGTCTCAGAGCAACTAGCTCCTGAATCAATGTTCTGTCTTGTCCAAATGGAGAAAACTAACTTCTCTACATATTTTGGATGGGTTTTAGTAAGGGTAGGGTATGCCTATGGACATACAACATAGCTTCAACTCTGCGCAGCTCCCGCTCTGACTCTTTTCTGCTTTTTACAGTGGAGGTTTTTAAAGTGTCACATCTGTTTCTAATCATTTCCTTCAGTTGTTTTCTGTATGATCAACTCAACAACCTGACTTGTAAAGGGGTCTAGACTATCTTGTAAGACACTCAACATATGTTTTAAAAAATGCCCATTTAATATGTCATTTGAAAAACAAACACACAAACACACCATAAAAGTTTTCTTCAGTGTTTGCATTCAACACAGAAAGAATTAACTGCCTTTTTATGGACATGGAATTTACTGTCTAAATCACAAGAAAGATGTTTAAAGCAATATATTTTGCTTTTTAAAAAGAAAATATTTTTAAACTATGAACATTTCATACATAGAAAAGAGCATAGAAAATAATCTAGCAGACATCTATTATATTTGACAAAAATTAAACAGACATTAACATCTTGACATATTTGTTTCAGCTCTCTTTTATAAAAGAGGAAAAAGGTAAGAAACAGTTAAGCACAATACTCTCCTCCTTTTTCAAAGGTGTAACTCCTGTTATGTATGCTTTAAAAATTATTATAAATAATATAACATTGGAAATATTCTTTTGCTAGATACCTTTTGCATTCATCATTATATTTTGGTAATTTATCTCTGTTGATATATTTTCATCTCTCTTATTAATTTTAAAGAATTTAGGCCGAGTGCGGTGGTTCACGCCTGTAATCCTAGCACTTTGGGAGGCCAAGGCAGGCAGAGTGCTTGAGGTCAAGAGTTCGAGACCAGCCTGGTCAACATGGTTAAACCTGATCTCTACTAGAAATACAAAAATTAGCTGAGTGTGATGTCTGATGCCTGTAATTTCTGCCTCCCGTATTCAAGCAATTCTCGAGCCTCTGCCTCCCACTGAAGTTGCAGTGAGCTGAGATCATGCCACTGTACTCCAGCCTGGGCAACAGAGTGAGACTCTGACAAAAACAACAACAACAACAAAAAACCAAAACCAAAAAACCCCCGTTTTTTAATACTTTAAGTTCTGGAGTACATGTGCAGAACGTGCAATTTTGTTACATGGGTGCCCTGGTGGTTTGCTGCACCCATCAACTTGTCAACTATATTAGGTATTTCTCCTAATGTGATTCCTCCCCTAGTCCCCCACCTCCCGACAGGCCCTGGTGTGTAATGTTTCCCTCCCTATGTCCATGTGTTCTCATCGTTCAACTCCCACTTATGAGTAAGAACATGTGGTGTTTGGTTTTCTGTTCTTGTGAAAGTTTGCTGAGAATGATGAAAACCCCCAAATTTTAAAGAATGCAATAGGTTAGGGACTGAATGAACTCTCATCAGATTCTGGGTTCAAAATCTGAGTCTACTGTTAAGTAAGTGTGATGTGCTCAACATCAATTTGCATAGTATCTTTGGGTCTTGATTTCCTTATACATAAAATGTCAACAATAATATCAACATTATTGAGTAGCTGTGAAGATTAAAGGAGGAGTACATCTAGAGTGCACAGAACAGTGTATTCATTTTAGGGCTGCCATAACCACCCCCACAACTCCATCCCAGGCTGGATGGCTTAAACAGAAGTTTATTTTCTCACTGTTACAGAGGCCAGAAGTCCAAGATCGAGGTTTTAGCAGGTCTGGTTTCTTCTGAGGCCATTTTCCTTAGCTTGACGATGCCGGCCTTCCTGCTGGGGCCTTACATGCTCTTTTCTCTGTGTGTGTGCATCCCCTGGTGTCTCTTTATTTGCCTAAATTTCCTTTCCTTATAAGGACAGCAGTCAGATTGAATTAGAGTCTACCCTAATGGTCTCATGTTAACTTAATCGCTTCTTTAAAGTCTCCATCTCCAAACACAATCATATTTGGAACTGGAGGGTTAGGGCTTCAACATATGAATTTTGGGGAGACACAGTTCAACCCATAACACATAGGTATTATTCTTGGTTTATGTTATTTGTATGCTCCTTAGTTTATGTATGCATCCAGCCTCCCAACCATCACCACTGAGAAATAGTTGGTTGCCTACTCTTTAACAATTCTAAAAAGTTCATTTTTGTATAAGTATCTTTGGACATATGCAAGATAGTTTTCTTTTTCTTTTTTTTTTTTAGTATAGTAATCTAGAAGTGGAATTGCTGAGTTGTAGAATATGTGAATCTCTACAAATTTCAACTTTACCATGTATTGTCAAATTGCTCTCCAGAGTGATGGTACCAATTCATGATCCTACCAATAAGGTATGATACGTTTTTCCCCCACATCCTTGTCAACATTAGGTGTTACCAGATTTATTAATGTTGGCCAATCCACCCCCCCACTGCCCCCCCCCCTTTTTTTTGAGGCAGGATGTCTGAAGTGCAGTGATGCAATCTTGGGTCACTGCAACCTTTGCCTCCTGGGCTCAAGCGATCTTCCGGCCTCAGCCCTCCAAGTAGCTGGACCTAAATGCAGGAGCCTACATGCTGGGCTAATTTTTAAATTTTTTGTAGAGATGGGGTTTCACTATGTTGCCCAGACTAACTCCTGAGCTCAAGCAATCTGCCTATCTTGGCCTCCCCAAATGCCGGGATTACAGGCATGGGCCATCGTGCTCAGCCATGTTGGCCAATCTTAATGCTACATCATGAATTTGGGGGCTATCTCATTGTTTTAATTTGTATTTTTCTAATTTTTAATTAATTAATTTTTGCCAATATGAATCTGGTAAATAATATTTGAGTATCTTCTCACAAACTTTTCATTTAGCCTCTTCACTCCCCGTTAACCAACAACAGTTCACACCCTTTGCCTATTTTTCTGTTTGTCTTTATTCTATAAACTCATAAGAGATCTTTATATGTTCTGACTGGTAATGCTTGGTAAAATATGTGGGTTGTGATTATATTTTTTTAAGTCTACAGCTTACATTTTTATTTAATGATATCTTTTGTCATACAGAAGATTTGATTTAAATGTATTATAATTTAATAAAACTGTATTATAAAGATTTGTCCACTAAATTTTGATGACCACCTACCATATGTTAACAACTGGGTTAGGTGCTGGGACTTTTCGAAAGTTGCAATTCTTATTCTGACAGCTGATTGTCTGAAGGGATGATAGTCACATATATTAGGGATTAGGAATGCTAATGTAATGCAAAAAATATTGAAACTGAACTCTTGATTCCCTCTTCTCCTAATGCTCTCCATGTTGGTAAATGGCATTGCCAGTTGCTCCATTGCTTAGGCAAAATACTTAAAGTGATCTTTCACTCTATTTCACACTTTGTATTCATCCATGAACAAATCCCGTTATGCTCTATCTTCAAAATACATTCTGAGTCTGACCACTTCCCACCACTCCACTGCTACCACTGTCAAGCCACCATCATTTCTCTCCTCAACTATTGAAGCCATTTGTAACTGGTCTTTCTGTTTCCATACTTGCCACCTTAAATTCTTAGTTAGACCAGCAGAGGGATTCTGTAAAAGAGAAGTCAGATGATTAATTCTCTGCTCAAGCTCCTCCAGTGGCTTCCATAAACATGTAGAATAAACTCAAAGTCCTTCCTGTGCCCATCTTAGTCTGTACGTTGGTCTCTTCTCTGCCTTTGTGTCCTCCCTTTCTTTGCCTTGCTCATTCCATTCCAGACACACTCAGTTACTTGCTGCTACTTGAATATATCAAGCATATTCCCTTATAGACTTGGCATTTGGGGTTCTCTTTGCTTGGAATAATCACTTCTCCAGTTTTACTCCAGGAGTTCACTCAGATCTTCTCCAAGTGTCATCTAATCAGGAGGCCTTCCTTAGCCACTCTATAGAGAGTGTCCTTGACCTTGCTTTTATCCTGTTCATTTGTTTTCTCTGTCATTGGAATGTAAATATCTTAAGGGCAGGTCTTTGTTTTGTTGATGTGTTTACCTGCTCCTGGTTTTCCTGGTTTAATCACTGTGCTACTTTTCTAGGCAACAATTTCTGATCTCCACTTCTCAAATTCTTCTCTCTTCTTCCTCCCCACCATTTCCTTCATGAACTTGCTTCCCATTTCATGGAGAAAGTAAAACTTTACACATTTTCACCATAATATCTACTAACTTATCATGCTCTGCTTCTGTTCCTTTAATATAGATGGACATCCACAATTTTATCAAAGGCCTACCTCTCTCTTTGTGTACAGATCCATTTCCTTACACCTTTTCAAGGACTTGCCTGTAGCAATTGCATTATCTCCTGGATTATTAATATATTCCCCGTTTCTCTCTACTGTATTTCCTCCATCAGGATATAAGCACGATATTACATATTTCATGTACAAAAAGAATCATTTTACCCCACATCCCCCTGTAGCTACTCCTCCATTTCTCTGCTCCCTACATGGCAAAACGATATACTTGTTCTTTACTTTCTCTTTTTGGAAAAGCAATTTGAAAGTGAAACCAAGATATTCAGTTTTAGTGGATCTTGAGTGAGGTCAGGATATTGCATTATATGTTTTTAAGACTCCCTTGGTGAGTGTGCTCAGGATAGAAAACTATTAATTTAAGATTTTATGTTAGGAACTATTACTAACTGAAGATGACTATAAATGAAAATGAAATTCTCCAATTTTACTGGAAGCCAGTATTATAACCATTTGATTTATAAGACATAGGTAATTTACCAGGAACACAGTCATGATGGAAAAACTGGTGTCCCTTTGTATTAGTTCCTTGTTTATCTTACTGTTATGGAAATCTGGGACTAGTAACAGGAAATCTTAACATTGTCTCTATAGGCAAATGCTTGCATTTTCCAGCCTTATTGATGTAGGAAGCAGGCAATAGATGAGGTGAGAGGAAGAGGTGGGAAGGGTGTAGGGAAATTGTGATTTCTCTATTCAAGATGACTGTGTTTTCCAGATATAGATGCATAAGGTCTACATATATCCTTGTATGCCCTCCTTAGTATTTAACACCTTGCCTTTTATGTGGCAGTTGTTAGCAAATAATGTATTGAATAAATAAAAATAGAAAGTTGTCATCTCCTTTTTTGCAATTCCAGAAGCTCTCAGGAAGTTCATAATGACTAACCAAAGATGCCTATAAAGAATAAATCTGAAGCTTTAGCTCTTCAGTAAATTCATTCACTCACTCAAAAAATAGTTATTTTTATATGCTAGGCCCTGGGATTTAGCAGATTTGTGGATGCAGATTTGGTACTACTCATACAAGTTTTAATCTAGCGTTATTTTAACCCATGCAAACAATCCTATACCACCAGTTTCTGACTATGTGGTTTTGTACAGATCATTTCTCTGCTCTGTACTTCAGCATCTCCATGTATGAGATGGGAAGATAGAGTATATTTTAATGGATTGCTATGAGGATTAAATGAGAAAATCATATAAGAATATTGTTTGCCCACTATAAAACCTAGCATAAGTTTTACTTATTTCAACAGTTTATACTATACAGTTTTTAATAGAAAATTGGAAACAGAACAAATGTAAAAGGTAAAGCTGAATTGTTTTGCTGTTGCTAGTTGTTACTTTTTTATTTTCAGAGAGGCCTTTTTGGGTTTAAAGTTGACTGCTATGAATGAAAAGCCTGCTTTCTGCTTCAACATTCAAGTGCAAGGGTGATAACCTGCTACAGATCAAGTTGACCTTGCTGGGCTTGTGATGCTATGGGATAGTGTGCTGGTTGTGGGACTCTCACAACCTCAAGCACTCTGCTGGATGTGAATGGTTCTCATACAAAACAAGCTGGCAATCCAATATTGTCTTTAATCACTGGCTTTCTTTAGGCCAGGCCTCTTCTTTGGTGTCTAGCTCCCAGTGGCAAGTCACTTGATAAAATTTCCCCAGAAAATCAGAGCCATTATGAACTGCTACCAAAAGGGACCATGCTTTTACACAACCACTCTTGTGTTGTCTTCAAACAGGCTGATAACTTCATGAATCAAAAACCTGAGCAATCACCCAGGACTATGGTTCCCACAGGCCAGTACTCAGCTCAGGTTTCATCATGATGGCATTTTCATTGATTTCATCAGCTGAATATATTTTAAAGAATTGTCCTTTATTCTGTTCTTTCATAAAATGACAAATCAACATTGAAAAATAGCATGGTTGTCTTTTCTTGCACACACGCAATCTCTGAGATCACAGATTCTAGGAACTAGTTTTACAGATAGGGAAAATGAAACTCAGAGAGGTGATATGAATTCGCCAAAATGACATACTCCATTATTTAAAGTACAGGAGTAAATCCTAGATCTACCGATTAATAGTTTAGTGCCAAGTAAGGAAACAGAACCACATATAATGAGAAAAGTAGTTTTCACACGTTAGAAAATTTCCAGCTTCCAGAGATACTTTGCTATTGCAGAGCCAGTGTGCGCCCTCATTGGCTTGTATTTTGGCAGAGGGAAAGTTTATACCATCACAGCCCATGCATTTTCCATTTACTCACCTCTTTAAAAAAAAACAAAAAAAAATATTGCCAGGAAAGACCTCATAGCATATTGGGCAGGCAGTCATGAAAAAGGTTGGTACTTGAGATATGTTAGGACTTGGGCCGAAATTCTGGCTTTGTTATTGGCAATGTCACTTAACGTCTTGAACCAGTCTCATTATCTGTAGTCTCTTTTTATCGGCTAAGCTTCATACAAGGACAAAAAGGAATATATCGATAAAATTGCTTTATAAGTTGCATAATGTTCTACAGATTGAAAAAGTCATTATTGATGGCAAAAGTTAAAAGTTGTAACCTTTTATTTGTTAATAGGCCTAACTCTTAAGGGTGGTAGAGAATAGAGATTTTTGAAGTTGTGTGTGAATGTATGTTGGCAGCAGAAAAAAAAAGAGACTGCACTTGCCTGAACCTCAGAGCAAGTGTCTCATTATTTATTTATTTATTTATTTGACAGAGTCTTGCTCTGTCACCTAGGCTGGAGTACAGTAGCGCGATCTCAGCTCACTGCAGCCTCTGCCTCCTGGGTTCAAGCGATTCTACTGCCTCAGCCTCTCTAGTAGCTGGGATTACAAGCACCTGCCACCATGCTTGGCTAGTTTTTGTATTTTCAGTAGAGAGGGGGTTTCACCATGTTGGCCAGGCTGGTCTTGAACTCCTGGCCTCAAGTGATCCACCTGCCTTGGCCTCCCAAAGTGCTGAGATGACAGGCGTGAGCCACCGTGCTCAGCTTGTGCCTCTTTAAATTTTGCATTCTAGGCAACTCTCTTCCCTCACTCTTGTCCCAACCCTGAGTGTTATCTTGGTAAGGTGACTCTCTTTACCTGAAGGTGAATCTCAGAAAGGGATTTAGTTAAGAACTGTCGGTTGCCATTTCTAGCAGTTGAGGGAATGGGTACGTTAGTCCTGGAAGAAGGAATCTGGGCAGCATGGTACAGCATCCACTAAACCTCTGTGGAAAAGTTTGGCAGTCTCTAACAGAGCTAAAATACACCTAACTTGTGATCCTATAAGTCTGTTCTTAGGTATATTTCCAAGAGAAATGGAACCAAATTGTTCATAAAAATACCTACACAGGAATATCCAGAGCAGCCCCAAACTGGAAACAACCCTTTTGCCCAGCAAAAGGTAAATGGAGAAACTAATATATTCAAACATTTTAATGCTGCTCAATAATACACGAGTTTCACAGGTAGAGCTCTCAAACACTATGCTAAGCCCCAAAACACTGGGTGAAAAAATAGTACATTCGGTGTGATTCAATATGAGGTCCTAAATAAGCAAAACTCATTTATGACTGAAAACAAATTTTGGAATGACTATCTCTAACATGGAAGATTGTCTGGTCAAGGGCATGAGAAAGCTTTCTGGGCATAGGAATGCTCTATATTTCATTAGAAGTGTTGATTACACAGACGTACACATTTGCCAAAAGTCATCATATTCTTAATATTATACAATTTATTTTTATTTTATTTATTTATTTATTTATTTATTTATTTATTTTTTGAGACGGGAGTCTTGCTCTGTCGCCCAGGCTGGGAGTGCAGTGGCCGGATCTCAGCTGACTGCAAGCTCCGCCTCCCGGGTTCCCGCTATTCTCCTGCCTCAGCCTCCGGCTAGGACTACAGGCGCCCGCCACCTCGCCTGGCTAGTTTTTTTGTATTTTTTAGTAGAGACGGGGTTTCACCGTATTAGCCAGGATGGTCTCGATCTCCTGACCTCGTGATCCGCCCGTCTCGGCCTCCCAAAGTGCTGGGATTACAGGCTTGAGCCACCGCGCCCGGCCAATATTATACATTTTACTAAATGTAAATCTAACTTTTAAAAAACCATTTTTGGCCGGGCGCGGTGGCTCAAGCCTGTAATCCCAGCACTTTGGGAGGCCGAGACGGGCGGATCACGAGGTCAGGAGTTTGAGACCACCCTGGCTAACACGGTGAAACCCCGTCTCTACTAAAAAAATACAAAAAGCTAGCCGGGCGAGGTGGCTGGCGCCTGTAGTCCCAGCTACTCGGGAGGCTGAGGCAGGAGAATGGCGTAAACCTGGGAGGCGGAGCTTGCCGTGAGCTGAGATCCGGCCACTGCACTCCAGCCCGGGTGACAGAGCGAGACTCCGTCTCAAAAAAAAAAAAAAAAAAAACCATTTTTGCCTAATTGGGAAGATGCACATTTTTAAAGCTTAGATTTGGCTAAGAGGTGACTATTCAGATTTAAAGGATTTTATAGCATTTCTCACACATATTAGAACGTATTAATGATATTGCCTGACCAGGGAAATAGAGAAAGTTACTTTCTTTCCATTCATTAACCTGTTCTCAAGTTAGTAAGTATTCAAGACTGTCTCTGTATGGCACCTGATCTCCTAAAGTACAATCGTTACAAATTTGGAAACTAAACTTTGAGCAATTATAGATGGTCATAGAAATTCAAAGTCTGCTCAAAGAGTAATTACCCCTTTGATATCAAAAAAGGACTTCTTGGTGTGATGAAGTGCCATAGAACATGGACAGTGCATATAAAGGGAGTCAGAACAGGCTAGATGATAGATTTTTATTTTTTTGCTCAAAGTTTTCTTTTCTTTTCTTTTCCTTTCTTTTCTTTCCTTTTCTTTTCTTTTCTTTTCTTTTCCTTTCTTTTCTTTCCTTTTCTTTTCTTTTTTCTTTTCTCTTCTTTTCTTTTCTGAGACAGGGTCTCATTCTGTTGCCCAGGCTGGAGAGTGCAATGGAACGATCACAGCTCACTGCAGCCCCACCTCCTGGGCTCAATCAGTTCTCCTACCTCAGCATCCCCAGTAGCTGGGACTACAGGTGTATGCTACCACATCCAGCTATTTTTGTGTGTATGTGTGTGCATTTTTTGTAGAGATGGAATTTTGCCATGTTGCTTAGGCTTGCTAATTTCTTAAACCAATTCAACTGTCTATATCATTTGTAGGATGGTTATATATAATTGTTTTTAAATTAGGCACATAGAAAACAATAAGTACCTCTATTCCACAGTGTGGTTTGGTCACTCTGAAAAAGTCTATTTTAAGAAATATTACCAGGAATGTCACTGATGAGTAAACTAACTCTGATTATTCTAAAAAAGGTAGCAGACAAAATCACACAAAAAGCTTCTCTTACAGAATGTTATTTAATAAGACTTATTTCTGCCTGAATTCATTTGTTTGTATTGCCTTGAGTTTTAAAGAATTTTAATTTAATAAAGTAAAAACAAACCAAAATGATATTATATAAAATTTCCCAAATTTCACTAAATTCTCATCCCACAAATCACCCCGTTTTATTTCCTGTTGTTAGTGCCACTGAGAATTCTTCTCAAAGTAACCATGACTATTTGTATTTTCTATGGCTAAATTGGGCAACAGGAGGAAGAGGGAGATGGTTTGTCTAAAAGCTTTCTATAAAAATGTGCTCCAGCTTTCACAAGCATTGGAGTTCTCATTGGGGAGTGATCAGCTTCACTTGAAAAAGTAACTCTTTTGTAATTTTTTTGTTAATTTTGTCAGAAAAGTTGATTTTCTTTCCATTCATTAATTTATTCCAACTTTTATGCTTAAAATATTTATTGAGCACCTACTATGGGCCTCTATAATACATGGTATACATTTTACACCATATTGTATGTGATATTGTATTTGCTGATATGGTATAAAGAAAAATAAGTCATCATTGACTGAATTCAAGACACTTGCATTCTATAAGAAGAATAAATTTGAACACAGCAAATCAACACAATGTAATTTACTTTAATACACTACTGTTAAGGTTACTTTGAAAAATGATGTTAAAGCAGAAAGAACAAAATCTGAATTTTGGTGAGAGTTGGGAAATGGTCTAATTTAAAGATTCATACCTATATCATTCATGCTTTCATTTCAACCCCCCAGTTAATTAGCAGCATGTATTACGCATTAGCTTTTACCCTTCTCCTTCAACCTCCATCTTCTTTTTTTGTAGCTCTCTTGGCTATTTTTGAAAAACAGAAAATGTACTTAACCAAAAGATTTTGCTACTGAGTTTAATTAACTTGAAACACTTTTGTTTTTACATTTGTCCCAAGTCTTCTTTATGCATGTCATGAAATCTCAGATTTAGCTGGAGTCCTCCACCTGATATTTGGAGATGACACTGAGGGGCATATTTCCACCCATTTTTATCTATGCACAGATTCTCCTGACAGAGATCAAGCCCATCGTTTCTGGTGATTTATCTTCTGTTTTTAAGGAATCTAGTTTCTCTATCAGTAGCTGCTGGTCTGCCTTTCAGTGCCTGAGTGTGACTGAAATTCTCAGATTTCATACTGTGAGACTTTCCCTTACTTAACCAGGAGAGAAAACTTTATTTCTTTAAGCTCTCAGTTTTCATTGTTCTTTCTTTCTCTTGGATTTCTCCCAGTTTCTTCCTTTACTGCCAGACATAGGGTTATTACTAGCCTCCAATGGAGGCACTTCTCACCCCAATCTGCTGATTTACTGTCCCTTCAATTTTTTCCATAGCACTTTTGATAAAATTAATAATTGCAATCAATCAGGCCAGGCTATGTGCCAGGAATTGGACAGTTGATTTTACGGACAATATATTTAATCCTAACCATGATCCTGCAAAGTAGGCATATTATTACCCATGTCTAATGGTGGAAAAGCTGAGACTCAGAGAGGTTGGGTAACTTGTTACAAAGTGAGTAAACAGAGAACCAAGACTGGAACCCAGATCTCTTGACTCTAAATGTTAGATTTTTCCCAGTCTACCATTTTGCTCTGTCTTGAGGCATAGTGCCAGGAACTTGTTAGGTATTTAATAGGTGTTTGCCAAATTAATGTATAACTAGATATGTGAAACCTCCTACATACCTTTTTTTCTATAGTGAAATTCTAAAAGTATCTGTAATTGGTAGCTGGTAATGGTCTTGCTCACTAGCCATAAACAGCTAAACAAAATGAGTAATATATATGATACATCTGTTTTCACACATTGGATGATACAGGATCATGCTCCACGACAGAAGGTAAACACATGAGTGAGCCCTATAATCAACTCAATTTTCAGTTTGGGGGCACTTTCTGGAATGTGGCACAGGGAGGGGGAATCCAAGCAAAGCTTGAAAGTTTCACTGAGTTGAGAAAACAGAGAGAGGAGTTTGGGAAGGCCTAAGTGACTTGAACTGCAAGGTAGAGTATCAGAGAAAAGGGAGATAAGCCCAGAAAGAGATCCAGAAATATGCATAGGAGTCCCTGGGAGCATTTGGCTGAATATTATCCGGTGCATGTATAGAATGGGACTCTCCCAGGTCAAGTGAAGAACAAGTATCTGGCAAAGAATTCCTAATGAGGGAGTGTAAGCCAAATAATTCCCAGAGCCAACAAAGGGCTGGGAGTTCTTACCAACCAGAATACAGAAATCTTGTTGAACCTCTAGGGCATTCTGTAGAGAGTCAGGAAGATTCATGCCATGGTAGCAGAGTAAAGGATAGTCTAAATCTAGAGTTATCCTAACAAGGTTTAAAAACAACATGTGAAAGCAAAAGCTGATTCACAAGCAACTTAAATGTTGAACAAAACAAGCTGTCACGTTCTTTAAAGGAAGACAGCAAAATCTAGGTATTTAACAATGTAAAACTTACGATGTCCAGCATCCAATAAAATATACTAGATATGCAAAGAAACAGAAAAACGTCACCCATATCTGGAATAATAATCAGTCAGTAAAAATGAATCCAAAAGTTATAGAGATGATGTAATTAGATGACAAGAACTCTAAAATTGCTATTATAAATATTTCCAAGTATCTAAAGAATAATATAAATGCAATGAGTCAAGAAATAACCAAATGGAAATTCTAGAGATGAAAAATGTAGTATTTGAAATACAATATTCATCTAATGGACTTAACAACAGAATGAAAGATTAGCAAACTTGCAACTAACCAACTGAAGACACATAGATAAAAGAGGCATAATACAAAAAATAAACAGCGCCTCAAATACCTTGAGAAAATATGAAATAGTATAATATCTACATAATTAAAGACCCGGAAAAAGGAGGGAAGAAAAATTATTTAAGAAATAATTACCTTTTTTTTTTCCAAAGGATCTTAACAGGATAAACACAAAGAAAATATCAAGGTGCATCATAGACAAATTATTGAAAATCAGCGATAAGGAGAAGACCTTAAAAGCAGCAAGATAAAAAGATACATTATGTGTAAAATTTAAAAAGAAAACAATGATTGCTGAATTCTCATCATACCAATGCACAGAAGACAACAGAACATCTTTAATGTGTGAAAAGTAAAATATATATATATATATGTCAAACTAAGTTTTACATTCAGGAAAAATATTCTTTGAAAATAGAAGACAATGAGATTTCTGATTTGCGGTTATCACTCCCATTCTCATAATAAGAAAAAAGCTGAAAAGCTGGAAATCCACAACTCTTCTTAAAATTGAGGTAACAGGGCAAGCCATTACTCTGAATATTAGAGAGACAGGAGGAGGAGGATACAAAGAATTCAGCTTAAAGAAAGAAGAAGCCTAGGAGGAGAAGCATGGTGCTGGAGCCTGTATCACTTTCCACAACATCAACTGTGCTACTGTATAATAACAGGGCATTATGGCCAAAAGAACTGTAAGCTTCAGACCCTATTTAAGGAAGAATCTCCAGGGAAATCTAAAAATAACAGGGAAGATTAAAACAAGGACACCCAGAGAAAATGTTAGCCTCTGATATGTACAGCTATAGCAACTGGCAAATACAATGTAACTCCTAGCCAGATCAGCATTAAACCTCACACATAAGGTCTATTTACTTCATTTCCTTCTAATCGATACATCCTCTTAGGCTGTCAACAACAAACTAGAATACGTGAAAATGCAAAAACTCTGTCTAAAGAGAGAGCATGCATTAGACTTAGACTGGCAGAAAGTTTGAATGATCAAACCAGACATTTAAAATAACTATGATTAAAATCCTAACAGAATGGAAAAAGTAAACAATATGCACAAATGGAAGGCAAAACAAAGACATTTTCAAATGAGCAAAAGGTGATAGCATGTGTCATCCACAGACCTGCACTATAAAAAACAGTAAAGATGTTCTTCCGTATGAAAGTAAATGATCCACATGGAAACTGAGATTTACAAAATGAAACATCATTGGAAATAGTAAATATACGGGTAAGTATAAAACTTTTTTTTTCATCTAAAAAGAATATCTTTAAGGGCAAATTAATTATTTAAATAAAAATAATAACTTCATTGCACAGTTAACAACATATGCAGAGGTGAAATGTATGATGAGTATCACAAAATAAGGGGGGCAGAAATGATAATTTGCTCTTTTAAGTTTCTTATATGATATATTATTTGATATTTGATGAATATTATTTGATGGTAGTCTGTGTTAAGTTAAAGAGGATACTGTAAATCCTAACGAAACCACAACATAAACAAAACTAATGTTATCATTAATAAACTGCTAGAAAAGATAAAATGTAACACAGATCCTGTATAATTCATCCAAACAAAATCAGAAAACGTAGAAAACAGAAATAAAAAACCAGGTAGGATCAACAGAAAACTAACAAGATAGTAGATGGAAACCAAACATATTGGTAAAATGGTAAAAATATATCCATATTCTAAAAGAAAATAACCTAACTGAAATTGTCAACATTTTATAAAACCATATATTCACTGAACATCAAAAATGGAGAGCTCTTATCCAAGTCTAAATAGATTTAAATTGAGGATGCTGTCCATCATAGTCTTCTCATTTTCCAGGGTTAGTTCTGGATGGCACTGCTGCCTCCAAGCAGCACCAAGATTTAGGAGGACTAACAGTGATCAGACATAACAATAGGTGAGCTTTGGGTCTCTTTACTGGAGTACTGGCCAAGGGCAAAGGAATGTAGATAAATATTAACTATGGAATAAATGATCCTTTATAGAAACAAAATCCAAAGCAGCTATATCCACGTTCTTTCTTGCATTTTATGTATATATGTGTCTGTGTGTGTGTGTATATATATATGTAGTGTATATATATAATATATATAGACAATTATTTTTCCCTTACTCTTAATATTTTATATGAGGAGTGTTGGTGGTAGTTGCCTTTTTAATTTAGTTTTTTAGGTCATAGAATATGCAAGTAGAATTGTGAATCATGGATATGGTGACTGACGGGGCTTTATGCTTCTCGGTTTTTGAAAATGATGACAAAATTTTTGTACGAGGAAGAGGTACATCACATTGTGCAGGGCCATGATTCTGTTATCAATGGAAATTAAATATGGCTAAAAGGGTGAGAAAGAATCTGAGCAACTAAAGGGCGAGACTGTGCCAACTGCTGACTGCTGTCAGCTCCTTTCCACGTTTTCCATGCTCTGTTCTGTATCACAGGGGCTAGACTTCTGCAAACGACGCTTCCCAAACTCCCTTGATGGTGGATTTCCCTTTCTATTTCACCGATGGGAGGTGATAGCAGCAGATTGCAAAGCAGAGCTAGAACTGGGGCAGGGAGACAGAGAGGAAGGTCATTGCTCTTCTCTTGATGCTTTTGCTGTTGCCACTGGCAGATCTGAGTGGCTATGTACTCTAGCCACCTTCAGTAGATCTAGCCGCGTTAGATCTGGTGGGTGATTGCTAGTGATGGCCAGAGGTCATGGGCTTCAGTGATATCAGTAAGTTGGGCAGTTGTGATTACAGCAGCCTAAGCAGCAGCTGCTGTCTGAACCCGCAGCAGCAGAGTTGGCAGTTAGTGTTCCTAGGCTCTGCTAACACCACCTCCATCCTTCTGTGCCTCCAACCCTACGGGTGGTAGCAGCTTCCTGAAGTTACTAATCTCTGGGATTATTTACAACCCCCTTTTGGCTTCCTTTGCTTTCAAACACTTTTGGAACCAAGTGCCTGCATCAAATCCTTCCTCCCAACCCTTGTTAGAAGTAACTAGTGTAGTTTTCGTTTTCCTGATCAGACTCTTACTGATTTAGGGGACAGGAGAGATTTAAGCAATTATAAGCTCCTTCTAAAGGGTTTCCTAACATCTCCATTGCAGGATAGGCCAACTGGTGAGGTACTTACCACACCCCTGTCTCTTTGGGCATGCCAAGTCCAGCTACCCCCAACTCTCAGGTCTTTGAGTACGTTCAAACAGACAACACGTGCCTAGGATTCAGACTGAAGCTGGGATATGTTCAGTAGGTATTAAGGTGGTTTATATTAACCTTAAATGTACCTTTTAGTTGTAATATTTTTGAATAGTGGTTTCCATCCTGTGGATCATTGTGGGATGTTAGAGATTTTTTTTGGAAGGGATTCATAAATCCATGTGGGCACGAGAATTTGTATACTGGAAAAATACAGTTTCTTGAAATATTATCTTTTTTAAAACAAGCGTAGGAAGATAGTTTCAGGATTAGAAAGATATAAATTTATGAAATACAAATTTATATAAATGAATACACAGCTGTTTTTGGTAACTGTAATTTAAAAAATCAACATAGTCTAATAATATTATTTCTACTTCTTGTGATGGGGGTAGATACAAAAATTATTTTATTTTTAAAAAGAAGCACTTTTACCTGAAAGGTTGTAAACCATTATACTAGAGCTCTGACTTTCAAATATGGCATAGTTTCAAATTTAAATGACTGAATTTAAAAGTTCTAAAGCCTGCAGTGTTTGGAGGATAATTTTCTGGAACCAATCTTTGATTAACAAGAGTTTACTTTTTTAAACTATGATATTCCTAAGTAAATCAGATTTAATATGCTTAGGTCATTTAGGAATTCCATCACAAACGGGCTTTTATTGGCAAGATAATTAATTTATGGACATGCGTAGTTTTTGTTTCCTCCTTAACAGAAAATTTTAATTATATCTTAAGAATCCAGGGAGCAAACTTTGAGAATAGCAGTAAAATACAACTTTAAGGTGAGCTTAAGTTATAGTCCCTGGTTTTCTTCCAACTGTCAACACAAGTGCTGCCATTTTAGGATGTTAGATTAACTAACATCATTACTTCTGTCATAAAAATTACTAGTGACAATGCATTGTGGTTGAAAGAAGGGAACATAACATTTACTGGTGGCCTACTAGCAGGATGTCCAACCAGGTTATAAATATGAAACTTAATGAGAGCTCCAACATTGCAATAATTTGGCCAGGAACATATAGTTAATAGCTAGCCAAGGCAGAATTTACATAGATGTTTGTTTGGTTAAGAGCTAGATTTGACACCAAATGCCTGGGTGTGACCCCAATTCCTCCAATAATTACCTGTATGACCTTGGTCTAGTCACTACCTCTAGCTTCAGCTTCCTTATCTGTAAAATGGGAACAGTTACACTGCCTCTATCATAGGGTGGTTTCGGAATTCAATGTGACGGCCAGGCGCCTTGGCTCATGCCTGTAATCCCAGCACTTTGGGAGGCCGAGGCGGGAGGATCACGAGATCAGCAGATTGAGACCATCCTGGCTAACATGGTGAAACCCTGTCTCTACTAAAAATACAAAAAAATTAGCTGGGTGTGGTGGCGGGTGCCTGTACTCCCAGCTACTTGGGAGGCTGAGGCAGGAGAATGGCGTGAACCCGGGAGACGGGGCTTGCAGTGAGCAGAGGTCACGCCACTGCATTCCAGCCTGGGCGACAGAGCGAGACTCCGTCTCAAAAAACAACAACAACAACAACAACAAAAACACACAGAATTCAATGTGACAATGCATATTATGCACAAAGCATATTGACTGACACATAGTAACTACTCTAAATGTTAGCTCTTACTATTTTTATAATGCTCCCGTTTTCCTTAAAATGAGAGTCAGTAAAATTGATGTTTAGACCTAAGTCTATCACTGACAACTAAAGTTGTATGAGTTTCAAAAAGTCACTTCAACCTCTAAACTTCAGTTTTTTAATCTGTAAAATGGAGATAATTAATAATTATTTTCCAGCCTCTTTTGGAGGCTATTATACAAGAATGAAATGAGATTAAGGAAGCCAAAAAATAAAATGATTTTTGCACCATCATGAGTTTATAAATATATAAATACACATTATACTAAATATAGAGTTGTTTTTGAGAGCTTCACCTTGGCTTAGAGTTCATCCGTTTTAAGAATAACGTGTTGCCTCATTTAAAGTTTTGATTTATTTACATGTTTTCATATGTAATTTTAAATGTCTTCAGGAAAGGGTGTGCATGCTCTGTTTGAAACCCATTGCCGGTTTCACTATTTCTTCCTCTTCCCAGAGAGAGGCTCAATTTAGCAGCAGAGCAAACCGGACAGTTTCTCACCATTTGTTTCACCAGAGAAAGGAAGGGGACAGCAACTTGGAGTCTGGAGCTGACGCAGAGGATGTTTCTTGATATCTTCAAGTTGAACCTGTCTCACTTGACAGATTTATGCTGCTAGAGCGGTTCTTCTAGTAAGAAGTCCCTTGTCATCAGACACTGCATTTCACTTGGTGATTTTCCAGACCCCTCAAATCCTCTATGGAAAGAGGTAGATCATGGATATAAATATAAAAAGATAAAAATAGCAACTTGCCTTTTAATTGAGTACAACTGTTTATTCAGCATAGTCAAAATGAATTAAATTTGTGGAAGTTATCCCATTAGATTATCTTTTAAATGATTAGTATAAAGCCAGAAGATATATTTCACTTCCAAAGGCATAACCTGTTAATCTCAGAATTCTACAATTTCTCTTTAATCTCTCCTTTTTTCTCAACCCCTTGTGTTCATTCCCCATCCTTGCTTTTCTAGGCTACTGCCATTCTTCTAAATACACTTTCTCTAGTCTTCTAGCACCTTCACATTCCAATGTCCACCTTGTTGCCTTGTTGCCAGAGGGACCTTTTTTAGATACACATCTGAGCCTGTTATTCTCTTTCAATATCTTCCTATTACCAACAACCCCAAAGTGCACACATTTTGCATAACAGTAATCACAAGAAATACTAGCTTCCTACATCCTTTCATTGCCTAACCTGGCATTTAAAGCCTCCTCAGTCTGTTTTCCATCTGCTCTTATATTTTCATTTTCTTCTGCCCTTTTCCACTTTACAAATTCCCAGCCATCCAGGACATCTTTATGTTCCCCAAGGATGAGTTAAACGTTCGTATTTCCATGCCTTTTTTCAATTTTTTTCTCTCTCTTCCCTGACTAGAAAATTTGTGCTCATCTTTTTAGAATCAGTCACCTTGTGCTGCATCCTTTGTGAAGACTTATTTGCCAGTCCCTGACAACCTCCCTTTCCCACCTGTAGGTTCAGTTCCCCTACCTCTGCACTTTCATAGCATCTGGTACTTACACATCTCTAAGAGTACACTTGGATATTAGCCTAGAGCATTTGTGCACATGGCTGTCTCTCTCAGTGGGCTGTGAGCTCCTTGAGGGTAGAGACTGCCTATCCTATTTTATTTTTTGAGTCATTAGTGACAAATACAGTGCCTGGCACAGGGTGCTAGTAGACTGTAATGGCTCAACAGTTAAACTACAGATTCAAAAAGACGTGAGTGGAAGTCCAATGTTAGTACTTACTAGCTAAGTAATATTGGGAAAGTCACCTGATTCCTCTTTTAACTTTTTAACTTTTTTCATCTGTAAAATGCAAACAATAACAAATACCTATCTTATAAAGATGTTGCAAAAATTAAATAAGTTAGTATGTGTAGAACTTTCAAAGCAATGTCTGGCATAGTAACTCTGTACTTTGTATTGGCTTTTGTTTTTTATTATTATTATTATTATTGTTACCTCTTACAATCATTGGGAAGATTACATAAGATTGCTCATATATGGGAAATGTTTAGCATGGCAACTGGCTTGGAGTATATGTTCAATATACATTAGATGTTTTAATCGTTATTACTTTTACTATTAAGAATTATTGAAGACATGATCTTCCTGTTTTCTTGTCTGTTGCCCTTTAGATACCATCTCTGGAAGTTCTACTAACTTCAAAACTCAGTACATCCAAAATTTGTCTCACAATATTCTCCTAAAACCTGCTCATGTAAAAATGCTTGGCAGAGCAGCTACATAAATATTTTCTTCCTCCCATCCTGTCCCCTTCCCTCTCTTCTTCCTCCTTCTTCATCCCTTTCTGTTTTTCTCCCTAATTATCCCATCACCTTTCTCTTGGTGTTCTAAAATTATGTTAATCTCTTGCCTCTCCTTCCCCTCAACACAATATTTCACTGATTCCCATGACATTTTTGAAAGATGTCTGGGTTGCATATATTTCTGTGTCATTTCCTTGGCCCTTTCTTTGCAGAGTTTCACCTGCCACCTGGATCATTTCCTATTTTTCTGCATCCACTTTAGGGCAGGGACCCAGTATCACGAAGCTGCAAGATGAATAGTCAATAAAGAATCAAATCTTAACTGCCTACATATGCTCACAGGAATATAACTGAATGAGGCCCACCAGCAACCAGGAAGTGAGCTGAGCTTAACATAAGGGAGAGATCCTGTCTCATCTGCAGGGAAGAGCTGCTATATGGGAAAGTATCTGCTCATTGCTGCCATGTGGAAATGCTGGTATTGCTGGACTTTCTGATATTTTAGGAGAAACTGCTGATCTGTACATGAAGTCTGATATATAAATGATGATACTATATTTATATATCTATTGTTAAATAAATAATGTCAACTAGTTCCAGAAAAAACAAAAACAAAAACAAATAACAACCACCACCACAACAACAACAAAACCCACTGTGGGGGCTGAACAAGCCTGTTGATTAGATTTGGCACATTGAAAGGACGTTAAGGTTCCTAAGTTAAGTGCCTGAAAAACTTTTGTGAAGTTGTTTATGAGAACAACTTCAGCAAAGTTTCAGGATACAAAATCAATTTACAAAAATCAGTAGCATTTCTATACACCAACAACGTCCAAGATGAGACCCAAATCAAGAATGGGGTCCCATTCACAATAGTCACACACAAAAAATACCTAGGAATACAGCTAGCCAAGAAGGTGAAAGATCTCTACAACAAGTTTATAAAACACTGCCCAAAGAAATCAGAGATGACACAAACAAATGGAAAAATATTCCATGCTCATAGATAGTAAGAATCAATATTATTAAAATGTCCATATTGCCCAAAGCAATTTATAGATTCAATGCTATTCCTAGCAAACTACCAGTGACATTTTTCACAGAATTAGAAAAAAAAAACTATTCAAAAATTGTATGGAACCAAAAAAAAAAAAAAAAAAAGAGCCTGAATAGTGAAAAATACATTAAGCAAAAAGAACAAAACTGAAGACATCACATTACCCGATTTTAAACCATATTACAAAGTTATAATAACCAAAACATCATAGTACTGGTACAAAAACAGACACATGGACCACTGCAACAGAACAGAGAGCCTAGAAATAAAGCCACATGCCTACAATCATCTGATCTTTGACAACATTTACGAAAACAAGCAATGGGAAAAGATGTCCTGTTCAACAAATGGTGCTGAGATAACTGCCTAGCCATATGCAGAAGATTTAAACCGGACCCCTTCTTTTTACCATGTACAAAACCCAACTCAAGATGGATTACAGACTTAAATGTAAAACCTAAAACTATAAAAAACCTAGAAGAAATCCTAAGAAAACCTATTATGGACATAGGTCCTGGCAAAAATTTCATGAGAAAGATGCCAAAAGCAATCGCAACAAAAGAAAAATTGACAAATGGGATCTAATTAAATTAATGAGCTTCTGCACAGCAAAAGAAACAATCAACAGAGTAAAGAGACAACCTACAGAATGGGAGAAAATATTTTCAAACTATGCATCTGACAAAGTTCTAATATCTAGAATCTATAAGGAACTTAAACAAATAACGAGCAAAAAACAACCCCATTAAAAATTGGGCAAAGGACATGAATAGACACTTCAAAACAAGACATACACACAGCCAATAAGCATGAAAAAATGCTCAACATCACTAATTATTAAAGAAATCCAAATCAAAACCAAAATGAAATACCATCACACACCAACGAGAATGGCTAATATTAAAAGGTTAAAAAATAACAGATGCTGATGAGGCTGTGGAGAAAATAAAACACTTATACACTCTTGGTGGGAATGTAAGTTAGTGCAACCATTTTAGGAAACAGTTTGGCAATTTCTCAAATAACTTAAAATAGAACTACCATTTGACCCAGCAGTCCCATTATTGGGTATATACCCAAAGCAATGTAAATCTTCTACCATAAAGTCACGTGCATGCATATGTTCATCACAGCACTATTCACAATAGCAAAAACATGGAATCAAATGCTCTTCAACAGTAGACTGGATAAAGGAAATGTGGTACACATACACCACGGAATACTACACAGTTATAAAAAGAACAAGATCATGTCCTTTGTAGGGACATGGATGGAGCTGGAGGTCATTATCCTAAGCAAACTAATGCAGGAACAGAAAACTAAATACCATGTGTTGTTACTTACAAGTGAGAGCTAAACATTGAGTATACATGAACACAGAGAAGGAAACAACAGACTTTGGGACCTGCTTGAAGGTAGAGGGTGGGAGCTGGGTGAGGACTGAAAAACTACCTATTGGGTACTATGTTAAAACCTGGGTGACAAAATAATCTGTATAACAAACCCCCATGACATACAATTTACTTATATAATAAACCTGCACATGTTCCCTTGAGTCTAAAATAAAAGTAAAAAAAAAAAAAAATCAAGATTTGAGAAAAGAAAATGTTTATGAGAACAAATGTATCCAGGTCTTTTTACCCTCCTATTTACTTCCCAGGCCTTTATTCAATTTCTTTCTGCCTCCTGGATTTTTCTCTTATTCAATCTCATCTTCAAAGCTCTTCTTTCAGACCTTTTATACCAATTGAGAGCTTCCTCTATGGTGAGAAGGTGAATTGATAATAAGGAAATATAAGGAGATAACTGGTGAAGTAACGGACAAAACCTGGTAGAAAATAGAAACAACAGTTCCTCAATTATTTTGAAAAATCTAGTATTGTCTTTGATACTATTGCACTCGGAGGAGAGTTGTAAGCTAACTTTTATGTTAATTGAATTATAAAGCATTTTACATTTCATTAATGTCTAACTAGATTGTGGGTTCCTCAATGGCAAGGAACGGGCGTTAAATATGAATTATATTCAGGGGTCCTATAGATCATCAGATCACTGGGTATATAAACATCAACAAATAATTACCTACAAGTCAGTGAGGACTGACCACTGGTTAGTTTTAGTTAGGAGGGGAATCATATTAATACACAATCGATATAACATTATTAGCTTTAGTTTATTAGCTTAGTTAGGAGGGGAATCATATTAATGTGCAATTGATAAAACAATCTTTCAATATAAGGCTTTTGCTTTGCCTGTAGATCTACTGACTGGAATGGCCAGTTGACCCTTTCTCTCTTTTTATTTCTTGTTTTTCTTTTTTAAATTTTATTTTATTATGGTAAGAACCCTTAACATGAGATTTACCCATTTGACAAAATTCTAAATGTACAATACAGTATAGCTGTAAGTTGCTGTATGGAGATAATGTTTTACAACAGGTCTCTAAACTTCTTCATCTTGCATAACTGAGACTTTATGCTCTCCCAATTTCCTGCTTCCCTCAACCCCTGGCAACCACCATTCCACTCTCTGATTCTGAGTCTATTTTAGATACTTCATATAAGTGGAGTTATGCAGCCTTTGTCCTGCTGTGATGGGCTTATTTCGCTTAGCTTAATATCCTCAAGTTTCATCCACGCTGTTGCATATTGCAGGGTTTCCTTTTCTGAAGGCTGAATATCAGTTGACTCTCTTGAGTGATTGTTCCCAGAACCTCTACAATTTTAAGTTTCTTTAAAATGAAGCAAGCTATAAAGGCACTTGGAGGAAATTTGAATGTTTAGGCCTCTTAGATTTTTATAATTTTCCTCCAATCTTTTACCATGGTCTGTTTCATGACTAATTTGACAAGTGTCTTTTACCAAGTTGACTTTAATTAATGGTCTTGATACAGTTGTATTAAATATTTGTATTGAGATAGTTGTATGAACTTTATCATATAAATACAAATCTCTTTATAAAAACTCACATTTTATCGTTTCTCAGACTTTTGGCTAAGATCAAGTGTAAAAACTCACTTTTTATTAGCTTACATGATATTTCATTCAATCTTATTACATTAAAAAATACAACAAAGGACTATGAGGACAAATGCAACTGACTTTTGCTCAGCGTATCACTGGACTGCTGGGAGATAAGATTCTGGCATGCTAGAGACTAGCCCAGCGGCACTGGACACCCTCTATTCCGTAGGCATAACTTTAAATTTTTTACAAAATGAATGGAAACTATTGGATATTCTATCAGATCGGTTAGGCAAAGGTTCAGGTAAGAGAGTATTTACACTACTACTGATTGGATTCAAGTAGCATTTATTGGGTTCTTTACAATAATAATATTTTCTCACCCATGTATATGTTCAGTGCAATTTCCAAGGTGCATTTTCTTATATTATCATACTTTAATGGAATCCCTATGAATAAAACCTTTTTTTCCCTTTTGACAGATGATGAATATAATTTTCAGAAAGGTTAAAGTGACATCCTAAGATCATGCAGCTTGAAAATAACAGAGTGGAGTCTAGAAAGCTGTTCTGATCTGACCCCAAGTCCAGGGCTCTTTCTGCTCCCCCAGTGCTTCCTCTCTATACCAGGCAGTTGGCTATATGAGCCTTAAAGACCCATTCAGTTCTAGCATGCTCTGATTACATGATATATTAGCAATATCCTGTATACATCAGCCATTGTATTGCTAGGAGCCAGCTATGCCTTCATATCTCTGTGGCCACTGGCAAGACATGGAAAAGAGGAGATTAAGTGGAGGGACCAATTAGTTTCAGATTGGTTGGGTAAACGTTTCTCAACATCTTTGGGTTTGTCCCTCTCTCCTTTGATGAATGGCTCTCGCTTCTTTTTGACAGGTTGATCTTCAGTGCTGGGCATTTTTCTCTTACCACATTTGCTGCCAGTTTTCCTTCCATCCCCTGGGGCTGAGATGAGGTGAGAGGTAAGTTGTTTGTAAGTATGACTTGACTGAGCAGTGCAACCAGGCTGAACGTTCAGAAAGCCCTTCTGTACTTGGAGCCTGCTTTCATGTCTTGAAAATCCTGATTTATTTCAGGACAGGGAAAATCTGAGCTGGCGTGCAGAGTGGAAATTAAAATCTTAAAACTATGTATGAAAATTGAATATTCCAAATGGCCTGGTTTAAACATCACTCTGCATCGTTGATCAAATGTAAAAGTTCTTGAAATGAAACGGGGATTTATGACTAGGTATAGGACTGGAGAAAGGCTTGACGAATATTTATGGGTAACTTCAAGGAATTCCACTCACTGCACTTTAGTCTGATTTTTGTACCCTCAAGTCTCTGCTTTGGAGATTTCAAGCCTGCAAATGCTTATAAATTTAAAAATATTTTGGTTTGGCTGTATTCTTTTAACTTCTGAATTTTGTCAAGAAGTGGAAGAGAGAGACGATATATATTTATTTCCACACATTTATCACACTGCATATGAGTATATGCATATACTTTTCTTTAGATTTATGTCTGTGACTTTGAGAAGAAGAGCCTTGCTTTAATTATCTCTGCACACCCTGACCTAATATAATGCCTGGAAAATAAGCGACCCCTATACGTGCTCTACTGACTCATATTTGTTTAGTTATATTTGTTGAACACCTCCTTGTGTTAGGCCCTGTGCAAGTTGCTGAGGGATGTACAGAGACAAATGGAGAGAGCAGCAATTTAAAAATGACCTTAACTTTAAAACTTAAAGGAATACAATTTTAGAATGCAAAGCATAAACCAGCCAGCCTTACAAATCAGTTCCTTTTTTGCAGGCTTCAGTCAACAGCCCTGCAGGTGAGCAAATGTTGATCATTTCTTACACATATCTTAGGTTTGTAAGGAAGAGGCAGGGATGTCTATTTGAATTTTATTCTCCCTTTGGCTGAAGAGGAATGAGATTTACACGTACAACCTTTGTTGTTGGATAGGTTGGTGACAATGGTGTAAGCGTCATCAATGAAATCCAAGACATGGTTTTAGGTACTTCCACATAAATTATCTCAAAAGTTCTGTAAGATTGGGAATTTTACTTATTTATTTATTTATTTTTAGATGGGATCTTTCTCTGTTGGCCAGGCTGGAGTGCAGTGGCACAATCTCGGCTCAATACAACCTCTACCTCCTGGGTTCAAGCAATTCTCTGCTTCAACCCCCCGAGTAGCTGGGATGACAGGCACCTGCCACCACGCCTTGCTAAGTTTTGTATTTTTAGTAGAGACCAGGTTTTACCATCTTGGCCAGGCTGGTCTTGAACTCCTGACCTCGTGATCTACTCCCCTTGCCCTCCCAAAGTGCTGGGATTACAGGTGTGAGCCACTGCACTCAGCTGGGAATTTTGCTTATATATATTTTAAATGCTGTTCCTCTTCCTGAAAGACTTACCTTCTACCTTCCATCTGTTAAACACTCTCTGTCTTTCAGCTGACAGCTCCAGGGGTGCCTCTTGTGTGATGCCTCTTCTTCTAACTGCATGCTGGTTCATAGTCTCCTTCCTTTCTACTCATGTAATGCTTTGCGTATTCTGCAAACATGGCACATATGCATCTGTATGGCAAATAGTCTTTTCTGAAGGTTGGACAGTGAGCTTCTCAAAGCAGCTTACTCGTTCACAGTAAATAACATTCTTCCACGCAAGTGCTCCAACTGGGGCTCTGGGAGCTTGTCCTGCTGCCTTCTCCGCCTTGCTACTCCTCATGCAATGAGTCATCAGGTTCTTTGCATTTTACCCCTAAATACAACTTGGAGCCTCCAACTCTTTCCACTGTGGCCATTTAATTCACGTCAACCTTGTGTCTCTTCAGAGAGCTCCTGGCTGGCCCCGCTATTTTCACTCTCCTAAAACTCTCTCTTTTTTCCCTGCTTAAAACTTTTCTGCAAATCCCCATTACAGCTAAAATAAAATTCATAGATCTTAACATCCCCTACAGATCCCTGCATGGTCTGGCTCCTTTCTGCCTATCCAGCTCTGTCTTGGACCTCGGCTCCCTGATCTCCAAACATGTTGGTGTCTTCTTTGTCAAGTGCGTTTGTACAACACCTTTCCTCTGCCTGGAATGTTCTCTGTCCCACTCTTCACATAGCTAGCTCCTGCTATCTGCAGATCTTAGCTCAAATGCCGCAGTCACAAGTGGGCTTTACTGGACCCCTGAGATTTTCTTCAGAGGAGTTTATTTTTTTCTTTATAGGATCTATCAGAATTTTTATTTATTTATTTGTTTTTGCTTAAAGTCTGTCTTCTCCCCTGGAATGTAAGACCCATTGGGAGAGAGATGCATCAGTCATTGTTTGTTTTTTTTTTCACTGTTTTTTATATATATATATAAACAGTTTTATATATATATACACATGTATGTGTGTGTATATATATATATCCATTAATAAGTTAGTGCCTAAGAGTACAGGAGACATTTTCTAAGTATAGAAATAGTAGTCATGTTTGAATAATTTTATTTTTATCCATTCCTTTATTTAATTTTTTTATAAATACTTAGAAAATGTCTATACTATTGAATGGACCCCTTATTTGCATTTAGTGTGTTTCTCTCTAGTAAAGGTAGTTAAACTATATATTTAGTTTTTTCTCCTATAGATAGGTCATATATCATATATATCATATGTATATATCATATATGATACATATTATATGTATAATATATATGTATCATATATGTGATGTATATGATATATAATTATATATCATGATATATCATATGTATATATCATATATATGATGATATATCTCTCATATATATATATTTTTTTGGACACAGTTTTACTCTGTGGCCCAGACTGGAATGTAGTGATGTGATCTCAGGTCACTGGAACCTCCACTTTCCGGGTTCAAGCAATTCTCCTGCCTCAGCTTCCTGAGTATCTGTGACTACAGGCCCCCCCCACCATGCCCATCTAATTTTTGTATTTTTAGTAGAAATGAGGTTTCACCATATTGACTGCCTTGACCTCCCAAAGTGCTAGGATTACAGGTGTAAGCCACCATCCCCGGCCTATATTTTTATAGGTTGTGAATATCCTTTGATTCTCACCCTTCCCTCACCTAACAGTAACTGGAAGGTGCTAATTGGCCCATCTATGAGCACCTAAAACGCTCCATCTGAAAATACCCCACTTCCTGCCCATGCACCTGTAAGTCATCCATCCCTGCATTCTCTGGCCTCCCACCCTCTAGGGGAGGTCTGCTTCCTTCACTTTGGTGAGGGCTGCTGAGCAAGCCATTGTAGCCCCATTTTACATACAGGGAAACTGAGGCAAGCATACAGTGAAACGACTTGGCTGAGCTAGAACAAAGTCTCAGGGCTACCTGTCAAAGAAGATAGATGGACTAGTCAAGGAAAGTTGGGGAGGAATTCAAACCACATGCCTGGCCTAGGTTGACAGTGAGGCTTAATGCAGGTAACCACACTTCACATCCTGTGCTGGGTTTGAAGTGCTCTGGTGATCTGCAAAGGGAGCCTCAACACAGCCAACTCACTGCCAAAAAAGAAATTCTCACTCAGAATATTTGCCAAACAACATTTTTATTTGAAAGAAACCAAGCCAAATAAAAACACATAGTATTTTCTTCTCATGCCTTTCCTTGCCTGGGATATTTATTTATTTACTTTTCTTTCATTCTCCTGACCACCTCTGACATTGTTTTTATTTTGAGGAGATTTAAAAATAACTTCCCTGTACTCATTCATCTTGCTGTCCTGAGATAGAGGGAATTTTGACATTTTCCAGCCAGTTTTAATGTAGCAGAAACAATCAGAGGTGCTGCTGTGACTTTTGGTGTATTAGACAAGGGGAGGGCTGGGGCAGGTGGGCTTGGCCAATAAAATACAGTTGGGGAACAGGAAACTGCAGAGAGATTTCCCAGACTTGCCCTGCTCTGGAGCCTGGCTGTGCTCTCCTGTGAAGCTTCACCAGGCAGGCCTCTAGGCTGAATTCCCTCCTGGGCTTGAGGGCCCTCCCATGTTGGTCCTTCTTGCTCCCTAGTGCAAGACGTCGTTTGCCCACACTGACACTGCCTGCCATGTATAGGACAGTGCTATCGCTGTGACTCATTTCTTGCTGAGATCAGTTTAGACAAAACAGCATCAAATCTGAAGAATTGTGTCCTCCCCGCACCCCCATCCCACCCCCACCATTATTTGCTCACCTTTGGAGGTAATCCAGGATAGGAGTCCCTCTGAAGCAAACAGAACATCCATCAAAGACCCTAAAGAACATAAGGTAATAGGCCAGGTGCGGTGGGTCACGCCTGTAATCCCAGCATTTTGGGAGGCCGAGGTGGGTGGATCACGAGCTCAGGAGTTTGAGGCCAGTCTGGCTAACATGGTGAAACCCTGTCTCTACTAAAAATACAAAAATTAACTGGACATGGAGGCACGCGCCTGTAATCCCAGTTACTTGGGAGGCTGAGGCAGGAGAATCGCTGGAACCCAGGAAGTGGAGGTTGCAGTGAGCCAAGACTGCGCCATTGCACTCCAGTCTGGGTGATAGGGAGAGGCTCCATCTCAAAAAAAAAACAACAAAAAACAAAAAACAAAACAAAACAAAAAAAACAGGAAAGAAAAAAAAAAGAACATAAAGTTATTCTAGATTGTTTTCTGTTTATTTCATTGTTCCAAGCATGATTCCTTCCATTCCATCTGCAACTTGAATTCCAGATAATCTTCCCCGTCATCCTCCCTGAAGGGCTTCTGAGAATGTCATTCAAATTACTTCCATGGTTTTTCTGTGGGCCTTTGCTTATTGCTGTTTCCTTGTCCTTGGAATGGCCTTCCCCGGGGTTTTTGTGTTACTACCCATTCCTCTAGGCTCAATACTAACTCCACCTCGTCCACCATAAAGCCTTCTTGGAGGAAATTAAGTGTAAAAGCCCATGTTCTAGAACTGGGATTACCTGGAGATTGTCATTATTATTATAATTATTATATACATGCTCATGGTGATGATGTTGGTAGAGGTGAATTCCAAGTTATTCACTTGCTAGCTGTACAACTTAGAGGTATTTGCTTAATCATTGTCTCAGTTGCCATATCTGTAAAGTGGGAATAATATTTACATCTATTTCATAGAACTTTGGAGAATACTTACTGAGTTAAACAATGTGAAGTAGTTAGATTAGTTAAGTGCTCAATATCATCGTCTCTATAAAATCAAGCTGATTTGAACTTCCATGATAATTCTTACAGCCTTCATGCATTTCTTAAATAAATACTTTTCAAGGTTACATGTGCTAGGCAACTCTGTGAGGAAGATAATCACAGTGTAAGATGCTGTGTTTATAGTATTGTATGTTTGACTCCTGTCCTTGTTCTCAGGCTGCAAAGCCTGTCTATGAAGGTAAGCACTTCCATTCATTCTGAAGTCCTCACATAGTAGTTATTCAGTGAATGTACCCTGGGTTGAGTTAAATTTTTCTATGGATTAAAGATGTTTCATAGAGATGGGCCCTGAAGGAGCCATATTTTACCATCTGATCATGCCTGATCTCACAGGAGATGTGTATGTGTTTAATGGCATTACTTACTTTGAATAGAGACATACATCCCTTAAAGATAGCATTTGATATCACATGAAACTCAAAGTTTATGTAAAAGACTAGCACATCAATAACACAACTACTAACACCACTATCACCATCACTATTGCATCACCATCACCACCATCATTATCACCATCACAACCATCACCAAGATATACATCATCACCATCATTACACCACCATCGTCACCATCACCACCATCATTATCGCTACCACCATGACCACCCCAACACCATCACCTCCACTACCATCATCACCATAAACATGTATATAATAATGAGGACAAAAAGTTAATAGACATCGTTAATTTTCAAGGTTACCCAATAACCTGATTAGATAGGAATTTCTTTTATTCACGTTTGATGAGGGAAGTAAGTTTCAAATGCCATCACTTTTTTAATTTGTATATTTTTTCTGTTTTAGAAATGGTAATATCAGTGATTTTGCAGGTTGCATCCTGTTTGTTCCTCCAGATCCACTTTTCACCTTTCTGCTTACCTGCTTTGTGCTTCAAGAAACTGAATTCAACAGAGAGCATCATCTGGGCTCCTTTACTCTGTAGTGTTCAGCTGAGTTCAGCCAGTGGAAGATGCTAACAGAAGACTGGAAGGATACAGGAGAGAAAGATTGGAATATTTATTGCCATCTCATACTACAGTTTTTGTAGTGGTTGTTCTTCCTACTGGACAGCTTCCATCTATAACGACAGTTCTCTCCTGGTTCCAGGAACTGCTTTCTCCACTTCTTCTCCTGACCTAGCAGTAGTCACAGCTCCCAGCTGTTGTTAGACCCCAGGTATTTTTTGTCATCTCTTGTTACTTCCCTTAACCCTGCCACAGCTCTGAAAGTAGTCCAGTAATTCAATACTTTTGAATTGTTTCTTTGAGTATGCCACCTGTTTGTTTCATGCCTGGAACCTGATCCAGTATAATACAGTATAATAGATAATGTTCAACACCATATGCAATGTAAAATACCATATTTTACCATTTGATCATCCATTATTATCTAATTGAATTAGATAATACAATTCCTAAAAACAAAAAGGAAGAAAGGAAATAAAGAATAAAAAAGAAACAAAGAAGGAAAACTAGATTTCTACCACCAAAATGAAATTATTATTATAATTATAGTGTATTTACTTTTAGCTTTTTAAATGCAATTTTTATGTAGTTGTTACTGTGGTATATATATATTTATGCTTATTAAGTAGTTATTTTTAACATTGCCTGGTCTCTATCAACATCATTTTTAATGATTGTATAATGGACTATTTGGGGGTGCTTTAATTTATTTTTCAAGCTACAAATGATGCTGTTTCCATGTTTTGGTTATATCTATGACAGATTTCCTAAAGTATGATTTTTAGATCAAAAGAAATGAATACTTTTTGACTCTCAATCGTATTCTCAAATTTCAAATCAAAGGATTCTATTTTAGAAGGTAATATCAGTCTAATTTTTTAAAGCAAACCTATTATCCCTAAATGTCTATTTTTAAAAATTAAAAATAGTTAACAAAAATGTTTTCTATTAAAAAGGAGAGGTTTAAAACACTAATAGTTATTTTCATAATTGTTTTGTTTCATATGGCTTTTGCTACTTATTTTTTTTCTACATTCAGTGTAAGCTTCCTTTTACAATTAGGTTAACGTTATTTTTTGCTCTTTTGGTGACTTTCTTAAAGTTTTCATAGTCTAAATGCATATTTAACTAATAATCAAAGATATAAGCAAACAAAAGTTTTGATATTTTGTGTACCATGGATTGTTTCTGCATTAATTTGGATTCTTTAAAAATATTGCATTACATACTTATTTATTTGCTGACAACTCTTAAAATTTTGCTCTGGAGGCAAGTGCCTTGCTCGCCTCACCGTCATCTGGCTGTAAGGCCGGTGTCTCACTCATGTTAGCACCTTCAGTCCTTAGCAGAGGTTCAGCCCTCGCAAGGAATGTGATGTATCCTAACTGCTTATTGGGGCAATTTATTATGCCATGTCTTACATATAAAGTGTTTGGGAAGAGGGACTCTCGAGCTGATTGACATGAATCATTTCCCTGTCCATAGAAACAGACTTTCCCATGCCCTCTGCTGCCCACTGTCTGGGTAAATGAAGCATTTCTGAGGTGACGGCTTTTGTAAATGTTCCTTAGAGCCCTCTGTTTGATTATCCATTTCATTATGATTGCCTTCCCTTACACAAATACTATCTAAATATTATGACAAGAAATAAAAACAAAATAAGATGAAAAAGGAAAACCAACCATCCATTCTTCTTCAGGATTAAGCATTGAGCAAAAGTATAAAACAATTACTATTTTACCTAATTGACTGCAGCTGTGCAAATAGACCAGAATCCTAGGAGACTGATGTTCCCCCACCTCTTCCCAACCCTCACCCCATGAACATTTTGATAACTGGGTTTGTTTCACTTTTGCTCAAGGTAAGGTATGGATAGCAAGAATAAAACTAGGTTCACTGGATGAAAAGGGAAGGGATGTATCCTTTCGTAAGAGGCAAATGGAGCTGGTGCCCACGGGATTTGATTCTTTTGTGGAATTTCCAATTTCCAAAACTCCCTTTTTAAGAAGAAAAGGTCATCTGGTCTCAAAATAGACTAGAGAAGGTCAGACCAACAGTCTGTCTTTCTAGGCTTTGTCTTACATAGAGAGGAGGGAATTTTACAATACCTGGTCAATTTGTGCCAGTCTCTTTAAATTTGCTGTGATCACATTATATCCTTGGAAGTATGTGTGCTTATCCTCATTTTACAGATTAAGAGAAAGGAGCTTAGAATAGTGAATGGTTGAAAGTTAACTTCTCTAACTAGTTCTGGGGAATTTGGGATCTGGTTTTCCATGGCTTGACTCTGAAGTCCATGGTCAGACATGGTCTTTTATGACATTATGTTCCATAACCAGTATTATCTGCAGGGCTCCTTGAATTCTGGCTTCTACCTTTTTCCCTTCACTTCTGTCGCCTACATACTTTCAAAATCTCCAGCATCCTCCTCTGTTATCCTGCTCTCAACTACCTCATTCTTGAATCCTTGTTATCTGCTTCCCTTGACATCTGATGTTTTTGTTTTTTGTTTTTTTCTTAAAACTTTGGAGGTTTAAGGCTGAAAGGGGCCACCAGAAAGAAGAACCTTCATAAAGGCAGAAGATAATGAATGTTGTTGGTTTTTGTAAAATCTTTAGCACTCCACATGAACACTTGGAAGACTTTAAGAAGGTGCCAAATAAATGCATGTTAGGTAAACATATTTTAAAAAGACACACAAGGACCTTGCTTTTTAAAAATAATGAAAAAATTATTATATTGATATTATAAATTTTTGCTATAATTCTTATTAGTGATTTCTCAGATTCTATGTGATATACTTAAGATTTTCCAGTTGTACTTTAGTAACAGAATCTTGGATCTCCAACTGCCACAATGTTCATTTTTAAAATGCAAGAAAAGCAGATATGATAAATAAAGAAAACTTTTAAAAGGATTGGTTCAGAGTAAGTCACAAAGGCTGAAGTGTGAAAATGTATCAGTGTCAGGCACTGAGTATTGTGTAAGTCCAGGGCATAAAGAGCAGAGGTCAAAGCAGCTGAATTTGGAATCACAAGTCTTGGTTCTACATGAAGTTCTGATCAGCCCTTTGACCTTAGACAAATCCCTCGCTCTCTCTTAGCCTATAGACATCTCTGTCTTTTGAACTCTAAAGTCATTGGTTCTCTGAAAGTGAGTGCTCATAATTATAGAGTTTATATTCTCAGAGAGGCATTTGTCAGTTTTGGAGGGTAATAATGTACAATAATCTCCTGTAAACTGATTCTCTTCATATACATCACAGAGCTGCATGGAGGCGATAGCTTTTGCCATGTCTTCATCCAGGAGACGCCTTGAACAGCGCCTTGCATCCTCAGTCCTGGGGACATGTTTGTGTGGAAACGTGACTTGCAGACAATTGAACTGAACTCAAAGGAATGCTTCAGGTTTGCTCTTGGCAAAGTCCTCCTTTCCTTGCTCCCTAATGAAGAACTGGAAGGCCAAGAGAGGCCTCACATAGCTCTTCTTGGCTGTTGCCTCCCTCTTTAAACAATGCTGGATGCATTCTCTAGAAAGAAAAGGAAACATATGGATTGAATTTCCCTCAAATGCACTGTGGCCTAGGAGTGGATTGGAGGCTGGCATGTGGAGGCAGAGAGGAAGGCTTTGGTGTAGCACACCAGGGAACTTAGTAAAACCTGGGTACCCTGAGAAGTGGGGGGGTGGGGGTGAACATCAGGGGTCAATAACTAGTTGTGACTAGGTGTGCTCCATACTGGCCACAGTAAGACAGACCTTTATAGAGGACCCTTGGAAATGAAGGAGTGAGTAGAATGATGTTGTATTGAGAAACAGGAAAAAGATGTGGTCACTGAGTCAGGCAGAGGCTTCCAAAATTTTTGAAGAGTGCTCAAAAGTCCAAATGTCAAGGGATTTTTTTTTTTTTCTGAGGAAAGCAGGTCTGGCTCTATTTTGTGCCTTGTGCAACGGGATTGAGAGTTTGGGATTTAATTTAGTTTAATCAGAACAGCATAAAACAGTGTGTACAAATCCTACTTCTCTTGCCAAACTACTAAAGACTCACTAAATGGAGAGTCATGATGGGGCTCTCTCCTTGGCATTGGAGAAACAATTGCATATGGCAACTTGGAGGGCAAGAAAGGGAAGATGGAGACTGTTTGAGAGTAGAAGTGCACCGTTGTGCTTTTGTGCATGTTGTGCTTCCACTTACAAAGTCCTCTCATCCTTCTTTCTCTTTGTGACCAACTCCATCAGCCCCTTCAGTGCCTGAGCTTCCTGCCATGATACCCAGGCTTGCAAGATCATGATCCGTCAGGAGTGACAAGCTGTACAAAGCTCTCTTGCTACACGTACATGAGGACTCGAAATAATCTGTAATTTTACATATGTATAGCTTCTTCTAGACACAGGTGAGCATGTGGTACTGCTGTTCCTTAATTCTGATCCTAGATGCCTGTTTCTGTCCTACTGGTCCAGAGTGAAATCCTAAAAACTGAACACTCGGCTGTTGGCCTGACTCATTCCTAGTACTAATATGTCCTTTCCCTTGGGGAAACTGGTGCCTGACTTCCAACATCTCCTTTAGAATGACTCATTTTAGTTTATTTGAGAACCAAGAACAGCAAATGCCCTGAAGCCTGAATCACATGACTTGCCTCTTACCTTTGAATCAGATTCTCCTTGGTTTTAAACTTAAGATTACACTGAATTTTGCCCATCTCCATTTGACTTGATTTTGAATTGCCGGTCCACTGGGCGAGGGGCTGATTTTGTTGGTCACAGTCTTCTTTCCCAGTTTCTAAATTTGTTTTGGTTTGCCTTTATCCCTTTTAGTGATGGGAGCCCCCAACATGCCATGTCATAAAAGAAAACATCATTTAAGACTTCCTCTAATGTTACTTCTTTTGTGGAGTCAGTCCTTCCTTATTTAAGAAAAAATAGTGGCTTCCTTGCACTTGCTTCTCACATTCATTTCGCATTTATTATGTTGTATTATAATTGTGACCTCTTCGAAGGGCAGAAATTAGGCATGCTTTATAATTGAACTGTTACAGTGATATAGTCCTATTTTCATTCCTTGATATCTCCTAGAGTGTATGGCAAGACAGGGGTGCTCAAAAAAAGTTTCTTGAGCAGATGAAATATTTATTTCAGTGCCCTACTCTTACAGATGAGAAGGTGACACTCAAAGAAGTTTGATGACTTAACCAGATCCTCAGTGAAATCCTTTAGGGCAAAACCATGTTTAATTTATCTTTGTACTTCCAATGTCCATCACAGCACCTGGCATGTATTAGACAATCAATATACATATTGTATTGAACCATATAGGAATTCTGAAGACCACAAATCTACTTGGTGTCAGGGCTAGGGCTATAAACACACACTGGCATTTAAACTCTCAGGCTATAGTAAGATTAAATTGTAACCAAGATGTTTTAAGGTATTAAAAAAAGAGGTGACATGACAACATCTCTTAAATTTTGGTCCTGGCAGATAGTTCTTATCTATTCTTCCTTTTTACTGGATATCCCTTTTTATTGTCCTGTTCAAATCATACAACACTTAAAATATGTGGCTGGCTTAACACTGAGCAAGCCGTTTCCTTTCTTTTTGATAAATATTCCAGATTGTGAAAAAAATTGCTCTAAGTAGCAATTCTACAATGAGATTTATTCAGGACAGGACATATATAAAAAGTTTTTTCATGTGTCCCGGATAATTTGGGAACCTATGTTTTCTGAAAATACTGGATGTACACAGATGCTAAGAAATGTCTCAAGTGAGCAGAGTAAAATACAATGGTTATAGATGCTAGAACTGCAAGGGGCATCAGAAAGGAAAAACGAATTATTTTGTTATGTTACCTCCTGCACACCAGAGGGCTCTGCACAAATTATGGTTGCCTGTTTTTCTACGTGGAGACTAAAGGTTTATTTAAGAGACTGGTAATCTTTCTGTAAAGGGCTGGGCAGTAGATATTTTAGTCTTTGCCCACCAGCTGATCTCTGTTTCAACTACGTGACTCTTCTGCTGTTGCATGAAAGCAACCATGGACTAGATGCATATGAATATGTGGCTGTGTTCCAATAAAACTTCAGTTATGAGCCCTGACCTTTGAATATCACATGACTTTCATGTACCATAAAAAGGCATTGTTATTTTAATTTTTTTAAACAATTTAAAAATGTAAAACTTCTTCTTAGCTCACAGGCTATTCAAAAACAGGCAGGCCAAATTCAGTTTGTGGGCTATAGTTTGCTGACTCCAGGTCCAGTTAAATAATAGTAATAATAATAATAATAATAACTTCCATTTGATGAATCCCTATTTTGCGGGAAGCACTGTGTACATTTTACCACTCACTTTTCAAGTGAGGTGGTAAACAAACACTCAGAGGGGTTAATTTGGTCAATGTCACAAAGCAAGTAAGTAGAAGAGCTGAGGACCAAACGCAGATTGGTCAGTCATGGAATCCATGCTTTTCACCATTATGCCATGCTGCCTCTTAATTTAAAATATGCAGTTTTACAAAGCTTACTGATAAAATTGTGGTTCATGTTTGCAGGCTTTTGTTAAGAGAGCACTTTAGAAGGAATTAAGATGAGATTCAAGTGTTGGTACCAGCAATGCCAATAACTCCCCATATGACTTTGGGAAAGCTCTTGAGTTTTCTGAGTTCTCTCAACCATAAGACAAAGGGATTGGAAGAAGGTATAGTGGTTTTCAAGGGCAGTGACAATTTTGTCCCTCAGGGACACTTAGTAATATCTAAAAACATTCTTGCCTTCATTTGCCACTGATAACTTGCAGGAGTATGCTGTTGCCTTCCAGTGGGTAGAGCCCATGGATGGTGCCAAACATCCTACAATGCACAAAACAACTCTTCCCCCTCCACCCCACCCACACACACAAAAAAGAATTATCCAATCCAAAATGTCAATAAGGCTTAGATTGAGAAACCATGGACTAAGGTTTGAGGAGCTGATGTACCAATTATCTCCTCAATTTCTAAGAACTTGATTTTTTAATTCATTTCATGAATTCATTTGGATTCATTTAACTAAAATCCAACTCATTTCTCCTCTGTGAATCATAGATTCCTTTTTTATAAAACAAGAGGATTAAACAATATAATCCCAGGGATTCTTTCCAGCTTTAAAAAGTTCAAGCCTATGATTAATAGGGTAATATTAAAAATAAATGTTGTGCTATTAATTCCAAGATAACACGAGTCATTTTTATATTTTTGTCTCATTAACTAGTGCTGCCCAATTCCCTCATCCTCATACGGCAAAGTTTGTAAATTCGAAGTTCATGGCCTGAACTCAGCCTGCAGATGTGTTTTGTTTGGCCAATAGAGTGTATTAGAATTTGAGAGTTAGTGGCCAACATTTAAAAGACTGGATATTTCCAATCAACATCCAGATTTCCAGATTTCTTTTTTTTTTTTTTAAATCATAAGATCTAGCAACTCTGGACTTGATTCTTGCGTGGCAATGGCTAGCTGAGGCTGAGTAAAGCTGTTTCTTTAGAAGGGGCCTAGTTCTCCTTTAAGCAGACTTCATAGCTCACAAATTTTGAACTATACCTGGTCATGTTCATTTATTTACATGACTTCTGTCCCTACCTGCCTGGTTCCTCAAGGTAGCTGAATTTGCTACTCCTGTCCTAGAATTCTCCATGTGCTCATGGAATGCCCAGAAATGCACATGGCGGGCATTTAGAATTGTGGAATTTTAGAATAAATGAAATACATGTTAAATTCTGCAATTGAGTCCAAGTAAATAAGAGGATAGGAACAGGATGAGGAGAAAAGTCTTTGCAGCAGCTTGTAAAAACATCTTAAGAGTTTTAAGGGACAGTATGAGGCAATGGTGTTCTGTGTCTGCCAACTAGCTAACATGATCCCTGGCTATATTATTAGGAGTGCAACATTCCGATGGGACATGGGGCGGTCCTGCTCTTCTCTCTGATGCTCAGATGCATTTGACTCATCATGATTATTTCTTAGCACTACACTTGAAGTGATTTTAACAAGGAGTTGAGCAATGAATTGGTGAGATGGCTTGGAATCTCTTCACCGGAGTGAGATTTGAAGAAGCTGGGGCCACTGATTCTAGAGAAGAGAGGGCTCATGAGGCACAGGGTGAAACTTTTCAAATGTTAGCATAGGTGTCCTGAGGAGGAGACACAGATAAGCACCATGACCTTCCACACACGCTCCCACCCTTCTCTTTGAGCTTCAGTTTTCTCACTTTTATAATAAGGGGATTTGATTTTTAATCCCCTGAGTAAAAATTAATCTCGAATAAAGCTATATAACTATGATTGGGAGGTTTAGGAGACCTAGAGCCTCGACTACGTAGCTCTTCTTTTCAGCCCTTCAAGTTTCACAACTGAGAGAGCTCTCCAGAGCCATGGAATATGAAAAACCCTGATCTAGATTTGATCTAGATTTCTAAAATTGCTACTAATTCCAAAGCCTTTATATTTTACTCAGCCCATGTTTTCTGGCTGCGAAACAGCAAGGAAAGCTTTTGGAATAAGCTTAGGGATGAGATGTACTATCAAAGGCAGGGATGGGGAATAGAGAGTCCCATTGGAAGAAACAGTAAGAGTCATGGAGAACTACACAGACTGGCTGAAACCTACTTTGCCTAAAGTGAGTCAGTCCCCACTCCATGACAACTGTCTACTAACAAACGATGACGGCAGCTTTGTCTTTGTTTCTTTAGACACTTTTGAAGTCTGGCTCTTGTTGACCGTGTGGTTTTCTCTTTAACACCAAGTCCACCTCCCCACCCCCTTGCATTTTGTGGTTGCCATGCAGTTTGAGGATTACCCCAGTGCAGGAGGTGGGCCCCCGTTGGGTTAAGCAGTCATGGTGATCCATCTTTCTTCACAGTGATTGGTTCAGGAACCCAGGCCCCAGTCAATCAAAGTGTTTAAAATCCCTGTAATGAGGATTGTTAAGGAATGAATGTATCACCCAGCTTGGGCAATGAAAGCTGCAAGGGGATGTTGGCTGCAGCACCCTTTAGGAAAAGTTTCTTCATTTATAAGAAAGAAGCAAATGAAGAGACAGTTTATGTCTTCCTCTGGATATTGGAATGTGGTCATGTGTGCACGAATGGCCTAGAGTTGCTGCAGCCGTTTTAGTGGCAGCCTGAGTAGAAAGTTGGCCTGTGGAGAAAGACTGAGTCAAAAGAACTTCAGGACAGTGGAGTCATCAAGTCTGAATCCTGCTGATCTTCTGGACTCATACGCATGTAAGCCAATAACTTCCCTTCTTTCCGCATTATTTTAGCCAGTTTAATTTAGGCTTTCTGCTTCTTTAAGCTTAATGAATCTCAACTGATACACCAGCTGTTCCAAGCCAGAAAGGTTTCCTTTTGGTGACAGTCCATGGGAGCAGTGAGGCATGTTGAAGAATGGATCAGACACATCTTATGTCCCACCTCAGAGTCTCTTGGCCTTACCTGCCTTTTGAATCCCAGATTGCCTATTCTACCCCAGCTGCTGCAGCTGTCTGATTCTGTGATAACTCACAGTGTTAAACTTCCTAAGGGCAACAAACACCACTCCTGAAATCAATAGTGGCTCACAACACTTTTGGGCTCATACAAAGAACAAGCTGCAGGCACGAGATCTGGCTTCCTGAGCAGCTGCTATAGGAGCTAGATGATGCAGCTTAGGATTGTGGGGGAGTTAAATCTCTGAAAGGTAAACTTTGAGCAATGAAACTTAGGAGATGTGAAGGAGCTGGCAGACACATTTCTATTCCCCCATGCAATAGACTGAACCAAGGAGCATGTTCCTTCTGAAACAGCCCACTTGGAAAAATATCTCATATAGGTGGACTGATGCACCTGCTGAATAGCAACACCTTGCATTTATACTTCTCCTTCTTACTTCTCTGCCTCACTTCCCTTTTTGCTCAGTTTTGCAGCCATAGAAACATACCTCCTAAATAAAGCATTAGTGCTTAATGCTTACCCCAGTCTCTGTTTCTAGGAAAGCCATTAAGCTAGAAAGGAAAAGATCAAAGAAGAAATAAATGGCAAAGAGTTTAGACTATTGCCTGGGTGTGGTTTTGGTATCTAGAAAATCAATCTTAGATTAACAATCTGGGTGGAATGCACACCATATAGTATATACTGGTGAAGAGCTCAGAATGTATAAGTCCCAACTCTGCCCTTTACTAATTGTGTGATCTTGTTCAAGTTACTTAAGAATCTAACTTGTCTAATGGGTAATTGTGAAGATTAAAGAAGATAATGCATATAAAAACATTTATTGCAAGGTTTCTCAACCTTAGCTCTATTGACATTTTGGGCCAGATAACTTATTTTTGTGAGGGACTGTCCTGGGCATTGTATCATGTATGTTAATATCTCTGGCCTCTGCCTACTAGATACAAGCAACCTGACCCAGTTGTGGCCATAAAAAAATGTTTCTAAGGATAAAAACTGGCTTATCCTTAGCTGACAGCCAGCACCAAATGCTGTACATGTAAGTGAGGTCACCCTAGACCTCCTAGCTCAGTCAGCAATCCTGCTCAATGCACCCATATGAATGAGCCCCTCCAAACCCACCAGAAGAACCACCTAGCCAAAACATAAAATTGTGAGAAATTCTGAATTACTGCTATTTTAAGCCACTAACTGTTGGTTGATTTGTTATACAGCAATAGAAAACTAAAGTGAATTGGTAACTAGAAGTATAATGCTGCCATAACAAGAACCTCAGCTATGACATTGGCTTTGGAACTAGATGGTGGATAGGAACTGGCAAGAGAAGAGAGAAGAGAGGTTAGAGGAGCAGAAAGGAAACTGTGATTGAAGATAAAAAAGAGGTGGGGGACAACCTTGGTATAGACTGGCAGAATTATAGTAATTTGGAAGATTAAAAAAAAAATGTACTGATTGAACTTGTTGGATCTGTCTGAAGAAAGATTCAAGCAGAAGGATAAAAAAACTACATTTTTAACTTTAATTCCATGTAATACAGTATGAAAAGAGAGATTAGCTAATTAGAGAACTATAGCATTTGCAAGCAGAATTAAGAGAAAATATAAGAGAATAAGTACTTGCTGGGTTGGAAAATAAAACTGTTTTATATTTTATGTCTCTCCAGCTGGCAACAGATTATCAAAGTAAAAAATGGCTTCAGGGCAAAGATCAGATCGAACCAAAGGTGTAGCTATAATACCTTTTGTTAAGACCTCATAAGATTTAAGATGCCTAATCCTTTTAGCTAGAAAAAGAAACTTCTAATCATCTCAATGGCATTGTCCCAAAGAAGCCTAACATTTCTAAAGTGGATAGAAGTCTGTCTCAAAAAAAGAATTGTGGATTTGGCTTTTTGGGCACATGGAGTGAGTGCTGTTAAGATGAAAGGGGAGAACCACAAAGATTTTAAGAGAATTGTGTTGCAATAGCATTGGTAACCTGAATTTTGGTACCTTGAACTGAAAGGGATGAAGACAGTTCACGTGAAAAGAGGCTTGTGAGAAGCAGAGCACACAGGCTCCTTGAGAAATCTACTCAGATACAAGCAAGAGCTATTTTCTTTGGAAAAAGAAGGGCCTTTTAGAAAGCTAGACAGAGAGCTGAGAGAGCAAGGTGAAGATCTGCGGAGAAGAATGAGCCCATTCCAGGGATAAATAACCTGTTCCCAATCAAGGAACATTTTCTTCTCTCAATGCAGGAAGCCTGACAAATGTGACATCTGGATTTCAAGATTGCTATGAGTTAGTGACTTCTATGTGTCTCCCATTATCCCATTATGAATGGCATTGTCTTCTGTAGATCATTTTTCCCTAACTCAGTGTTATATATTGGGTGTGCCTGGGAAAGATACCTTGTCTTTTTAATTTACAGGACTCTGGAGTTGCTGCTGTTCAAGGTTTGCTGTGCCTGAAACCCACACTTAAGAAACTTCATTTACATGCAGACCTGAAGGATATCATAAAATTCCGGACTTTGAAGTTGGTGCCATAATCTGTGTGATAACAAACCTCCAAGGCCGGGCGCGGTGGCTCAAGCCTGTAATCCCAGCACTTTGGGAGGCCGAGATGGGCGGATCACAAGGTCAGGAGATCGAGACCATCCTGGCTAACACGGTGAAACCCCGTCTCTACTAAAAAATACAAAAAACAAGCCAGGCGAGGTGGCGGGCACCTGTAGTCCCAGCTACTCGGGAGGCTGAGGCAGGAGAATGGCGTAAACCCGGGAGGCGGAGCTTGCAGTGAGCTGAGATCCCCCCACTGCACTCCAGCCTGGGGGACAGAGGGAGACTCCGCCTCAAAAACCAAAACAAAAAACATGAAAACAAACCTCCAAAATGGCCCCCTATGGTGTTTTATGGTTTCCTCCCATACTGAATAGGGCCGGCCTTGGTAGTTAACAAGGTGTTACAGAAAAAACTACGTCTATCTTTCAAAGCAAGGCCACAAATGACATTTTAGATTTTTCTTTGCTCTCTGTCATATCACTCACTCTGGCAAAGCCAACTTCCATATTGCGAGAATATTCAGTCAGCCCTACAGTGAGGTCAATGTAGAGAGGAACGGAAGTGTCTTGTCCACAACCACGTGAGTGAGCCTTCTAGATAGTGGATCCTCAGTCCTATTCAAGCCTTCACATGACTACAACTCTGGCTGACATTTTGACTGAAACTTTGTGGGGCACCCTAAGAGAGAGGCACCCCCTCCTGAATTTTTGACTAACAGAATTGTGAGAGATGATACATGGTTATTGTTGTTAAATTTTAACAACAGCAGCTAAATTTTGGAATTATTTGTTATGCAGCAATAGGTAACTGAAACAATTGGGATGAGACTTTTGGAGGTCTTAGTTTGGAAGTGAGAGTATTTTACACCTGGGAGGAGTATGAATAATTTGTGGCAAGAGGGCAGAATCTATAGATTGTTTAATGGCCAAAAATTCCTCTCCTCCCAGTATGCATGGATGCCCCATTTTCAATGTAACATTGCTGGCCCTCCCATCCAGAGATGGACCTTTGTTTTAAAAAAGTATATTATTGAGGCTGGGTGTGGTGACTCACACCTGTAATCCCAGCACTTTGGGAGGCCTAGGCAGTGAATCACTTGAGGTCAGAAGTTCAAGACCAGCCTGGCCAACATGGTGAAACCTCGTCTCTACTAAAAATATAAAAATTGGTCAGGTGTGGTGGCAGGCACCTGCAATCCCTGCTATTCAGGAGGCTGAGGTAGGAGAATCAATTGAACCCAGGAGGCAGAGGTTGCAGTGAGCCGAGATGACGCCACTATACTCCAACCTGGGCAACAGGGCTGGACTCTGTCTCCAAAAAAAAACAAAAAATGGTTATCGAATCTGGACATCCTAGCGTCTTACTTTTATAAATAGAATTGGCAGAAGTAAATTTATGCGACTTCTGAAACTAAGCCTCACAAGGCCTTGCTGCTTCTTCCTTTGCCCTCTTGGATTACTGCCCTGAGAAGGCATCTGAGGAAAGTCAGTCAAGTCTCCTAGAAGATGAGAGGTCACACGGAGAAGAACTCAGACACCCCAACTGATAGCCAATAGCCTCTCCCAGACTTGTGAATGATGCCAGCTTCTAGCCCAGATAGATCTTTAGCAGAGTGCAGCTATTCAAGCAAGCCTTGGCACATTTGCTAGAGGAACCTTCAAGTTAACCTACGCAATTAGTTGCTATTGTTATGGGGTTGTAAGTTAAGCAGCAAAAGACAATTAAACTTTGTTGTAAAAATTTATAGAAAGCATAGCCTTGAACTCATTGTTTCTCAATAATATCAAAAGCTTTATTTCAAGAAATTATTGTTGGTGACATCTTGGAATATCATAGAATAATGGCACTTATATTCTGTGTAGACACAACTTAAAACAGAATTACTGGCCCTTTTTTTGTGTGTGGAATCAGCTGCATGCCCTGTGTACTTGCTCCATACTGTCTATCTGACACAAAAAACACATATCTGTCTTAGTCAGTTGTCTGTTGTTTTAACAGGACACCTGAGATTTGGTAATTTATAAAGGAAAGAAGCTTATGCCACTCATAGTTCTGGAGGCTGGGATGTCCCAGATCCAGGGGCAGGCATCTGGTCAGGTTCTGATGTTAACCTGTGAGAGATGAAAACTCACTCCCACAAGACAGGCACTAATCCCTCTTAATGAACTAATCATCTCCTAAACATATTGCCTCTCAGCACTGCAACATTGGAGACCAAGCTTCAACATGAGTTTTGGTGGGGACAAATCATATTCAAACAATGTTGAGTTATGCATTTGATGGAACAATTTACTTAAAATTGAATTTTTTAGAATTCTTGACTAATCCAACACATTTGTATTTGCTCTCCTCTTACATATACAATTTTATACTTGGTTTAAAGCAGATCATCACAGAGGCATGGCTATTATTTAATTTGGTTCTTACAACAATTCTATGATGTAGGAAGGATAGATATTTTAAATCTTCATTTTATAGATGAGGGAAACTCAGTAATACTAGATCCTTCAACCATGATGTACATTTAAGGAAAAGGGATTTACTTGCATTCATTCTTTGCATTTTGTTCCCTTCCTGCTACAATGGTGTCTAGGTCATTACTAAGGTCCTCCACATGTAACATTCAGTGATTTGAATGAATTCACTGTACACTATGCTATAATTCATCTGGTGGGAAACTGAATGCCAAAAGACTGTTAGCTTTAGTAAGTGGTTACTGAGTTGCTTGGTTGTCTGGGCAGTTTAGTGGTGGGAGATTCTTTTTCAACATCTGTCTGGGGAAGCAAACAAACAAAGCTTTAAACCCTGTTGACACGTGTGTCCTGGGTGACTCAAGATTCTGACAGGAAGATAGTCTCTGGAGTCCAGTTACCTTATGACTGGAGCAATGTTCCACTGGATGTGGAATTTCTTGTAGAGGAACAATGTGGTTAGCTAAATTATGGGCAACTGTCTTTAGGATGCAAATCAGAAAGGCAGTGGGCTCAAGGTAGACACTTAGGGGAATGAGTGGTTTTAAGAGACTCTGAGTCAGGTCTGAGGGAATGAATGGAGGATATGTACCATGGGAAATCATATTATATGCTCTGCAAAGTGAAAAGCAACAAATAGACGACTTTTATCTTTTCCCCTTTACCACATCCTCAAATTCACACCACACATCTACAGATATAGTCCATTTAGTGTCTGTGTTACCCAAGGTAAATCAATTATTCTTTCTGAGTCTAAATTACCTCATCTGTACAATGGTAATGATAATATTATTTACCTTACATGGTTTGTGAAGAATAAAACATTTGCAAAATGTCCAGCATATAAATAACACGGACTAAGCATTTCCTGTTAAAAATGAAGTTACTTGCAAAAATCTAACAGCCTCAAAATATAGAACTAGAACTATGCTCCAGTGGATGAATTAACATATACTGAGTGCCAACTATGTGTGATGTACTTTGCTAGGCTCTTTCATACACACTTTTTACATGTAACCCCCATGAAACCCTCGGGACAAAAGTATTTCACAAATCAAGTTTGAGAGAAGGCAAATAACATGAATAAGGCCTTGATGATGCACCATTTTAGCATTTGATTTACACAGAAAAATCTCAAGGACCACAAGGAAAAAAAGAATTTTTTTTTTTTTTTTGAGATGGAGTCTCACTCTGTCACCCAGGCTGGAGTGCAGTGGCGTGATCTTGGTTCACTCCAACCTCCACCTCCTGTGTTCAAGCGATTCTCCTGTCTCAGCCTCCTGAGTAGCTGGGATTACAGGCACACACCACCATGCCGGGTTAATAATTTTTTATGCATAACACAGCACACACACAATTGATCAATTCTACCCCATTAAAATTAGAGATTTCTATTTACTAAAGATATCACAAACAGGGCTAAAATTAAAATCCAAAACTGGAAGATATTTGTAATACATACATGACAATGGATTAGTATCCATAATACACACACACACACACACACACACACACACACACACACATACATTCTCCTAAAAATTCTTAAGAAAAAGATAAACAACTTGAAGGACAAATAAGCACAAAATACAAACAGGACTTTTACGTAAGAAAAAACGTATCTGTTTCATAAAGTTATGGAGATGTTCAAGCTGACTGGCAATTGAGGAGATGCACATTGAATACTTTTTCATGACCACTAGATTGACAATAAAAAGTTTGACAATGTCACTATTTCCGAGGATATTAAGAAGGAAATTATCGAACTCCACGGGACAGAATGTGAGTGAGTATACTAACCTTAGAAAGTAGTTTTGCATTGCTTAGAACAGAAGAGTGGTGCTACCTTATGATTCAGCAAAGCCAATTCTAGATATGTTGCACTGATAAATTTCTGTCCAGTTGCACACAAAAACAGGGTCAATATGTTTATAACAGCATTATTCAGAATAGCAAAAACAACAACAGCAACAAATCCAAATGTCTACCTATCGTAGACAGATCAATAAATTATGGCATAACAACACATTGTACACCAATGAAAATGAATAAGCCACAGCTATAATAGCAACACAGAAAAATCTAAAAAATGTTAAGCCAAAAAAGCAAGTCATTGAGGAATACATTCTGTATGATTCACTACATAAAGGCCAAGACCAGCAAAAAATAAATGGAAAAAACAATAGAAAAGAAAGTAATTAACATTAAGTTTCGCTTAAAAAATCCTCTAGTGTGGAGGGGGAGATGATATCAGGGATGGCCATACATGAAGTTTTTAAAGTTCATGCCCTCTTTCATATATGTGATGTGTTTCAAATGAAAAAAAAGATTAAACAAACAAATGCCACCTCATTTCACCTCCCAAATCTGTAGTGTTGAGTAACAAAAGACACAGAATGAAATTTATAACACCATATGATTTATATAAGTTAAAGACATATACACACCCAAGCCAACACTACATATTTTACAAGTAAGCATGATTATTTAAGGACGTATTTCAAACTCACTAACAGGAAGGCCTGTGGCAAGAAGGGAACTAGGAATCAGATAGGGGGAAAAGACAGAATGGGGCAAGAGAAGTACCATGCATGAATTGTTTTTAAGTTATGTAGGGTTATTTATTCCAACTATGTTCCCAAAAGGATTCAGGAGGCAGAAAACATGGCAAAAAGACTTTTGTACTTCTCCGATCCATGTTCCGCATCTTTGAGCCATTCAATTTTCTAGATTTCATGGAGGTCAACAGGAAAGTTCTATATTGTAAAGGAATTCAAATGATTTTGACAAGGAGCAGTTTATTTTCTGAAAGCTAAGCTGGGTATTAGGGAATGGCAGGCCCTGGAATTAGAGAGAGAAGCTGAGGACAGAACGTGTGTTGGGCATGACTAGGACATTTCCACGCTTCATTCCAATCCCACAAGCTCTGCCTGTTTGTCCTCAACCTGTCAGGACTGAAGGGAAGGAGAAAGCAGGTGCCCCCTTTCCCAGTCTAATATTACACAATTGATCATGCAGAATGGAGTCCCTTGCCAAGCTAGATGGAAGGCAGGTTTTTTGGTTGCCCTGGTTAAGCCACAGCTGATTGCTCACTACAGATCCTGCACTTGATCCCAAGGGTTGGTTTCTTCAGCTACTCTGAGCCTTTGAGCAAAGAAGAAATGGAGTAGGATGGTCCAGATTTCAGGACCACCACCTGGCCCATATACCTGCCACACAGTCAATTTGCAAGAAGAGATAACTAAAGGAGTGAGGATTCCCAGAAGAGGAGTGAAATCAATGGCATGGAAAACATGAGCAGATGGATGAGTTTACTTTAATCAAGGAAAGGAGAAACCTCTTTCTTGTTATTTCCAAGATAGGAGTAACAGATGTAAGACATGAAGATAACATCATATACATACATACATATATATATATAACTTACATCATATATGAAGATAACTTCATATATATAACATATCATATAAATATGAAGATAACTTTATAGATAGGGGAGGGAGGGAGATCATGCATGAATGCTTCACTTTTCTTGCAAAAGTAGACAGTTACAGTTAGGTACAAAACTTTGTGCTAAGTGCTAAAAAGGCTAAGTCACAGAGCCTTGACCCCAAAAGTTTGCATTCTACTTCAAGTGCTCAACTTACATGCATATTTAGGGCAAGCTATGCATGTCTAAGGATCACTAAGAAAAGAGGTGCTCAGAGGAAGGACAGAAACAATCAGTATGGCTTGGCATAGTCAGCGATGGTGTTAGACACACCCTTGGTGCTCCATTTGCCCTTGATCCACCTCTAACTTCAACTACAGTTGTGGTAGGCAGTTCAGAATCACTTCTTTCTGCTGGAGTCCCTGTCTTTCAGCTTCTTCTCTCAGGGTCTTCTAGACCCTGGGAGCATCTTCAGCCTGCTGGAGGGCACAGCCTGGGGAAGATGTCACACCTATGTTCTCTAGCTTGTAGAGAATAAAGTCTATACACTTCACTTTCAACGGGTGAGTCACTGTAAATCTTTGCCTACAGGCTCTCTCTGACAGCAAGACCCCACTCTGTCTGTATGCTGGGAACGAAGGAAGTGCCAGGAAATTAAAGTCCCACTCCCAACCCATGGCATAAACCTCAAGTGATGACTTATGAAAGTGGTGGATAAAGTCCCTCCAGCCAATCTCTCTGCAGGGATAAATCTGAGGCATGTTTCTACACTGGCAGCTCCCCAGCAGGATTCAGCTCCAGCTGCCTATAGTGGTAACTTGCCTGCTCTCACACCCTTGATTGACTTCTTTCCTTCACACTATCAAGTTCCCACTCTCCTACAGGTGCTTCCTTGCATCACCTCTTAAATGACTTCCACTTGAATCCTTGTCTCAGGCTTTTCTAGGACAACCTAAATAAACTAAGACAGTACTGTGGGGGCAATCCTCATCCAGGAACAAGGGAAGGGGAACAAGGAGTGAAGAAGCCTATGGATAAATGCTCCAGTTTCCTCTCCAGCTGACAGGTAATTGTGGAAGGCAAACCTTACATTTCTCAGGAGGTCCTGGCAATGGCGACCTTGGCAATGTACCTTACATTGGTTTTTCCTTTCCTGTTTCACTCATCACACACTCTCACTTCTGCTTCTAGGGATTGCTCTCAAGTAAATGACTCAGGCTTTTGTTTTCTAAGTAACTCAAAGTAAGGCAGAGAGCTTTGTGGGAAAGAAGGTGTGAAAGGAACTGGAATGTTAACTATGGATAAGAGTTAAGGGAAAGGTCAGAGAGGATGCCAGGCAGGAAAAGAAAATGACCAAAGGCAGGGAGGTAGAACCGACTAGAGCATTTTCAACAGGCCAGCTCCCCAGAAGGTTCTTGGTGGTAAGCTGTGAGGAGAATACCAAAAAGTAATTGTCTTCCTTTCTTAGCCTCTTGAGAAGAAACTGCCTCACCTGAATAAGCTGGCACTGATGATACGTACAATGCTGCCGCATGTGCTTATATCCTGCGTCTGAAAGTCCTACAGATGCCCTGTTTCCTGTCTGTCTTCAAAGCTGTCTGGACCATTTTTATTGTAGCTTCATATTTTTTCTCTGTTCTTTGCCACTCAGCCACCTGGTGTAGACTCACTCTCCCTCCTGTGAGAAGGACAAGGCCAATAAGATGCTGGCTCTTGGCAGTCAGGTAACCATACAAGCTAAAGAACATGGGTATAGATAGCATCACCACCAGGCTGCACTTGCCAGCAGGCTGAAGATGTTTTCAGGGACGAGGCTCTGGCTAGTTGGGAAGGGGTTCCCTGGCGTTGGCCCGTAGACAGTGCTCTCCCTGCTCCTGGCTTCCCCCTTCAGAGGAAAGGAGCTAACTGGGAGGTGAGGATGATATCAGGCCTCGGTCAGCTGAGGATCAGAGAGTTAATGGGTTAGCTAGGAGGAAATGCAAGCTAGCCAACAGAGCCTCCTGGGATGCTGGACAGGTGGCCACAGGAGGTCAATATGAGTCTGTGCAGGATGCTGGCATTGGTGTGGTCATTGTTAACACAGAGTAAGATCTTTAACAAGCCACAGGTGGCAGGGCACGGTGACTCATGCCTGTAATCCCAGCACTTTGGGAGGCTGAGGTGGGCGGATCACCTGAGGTCAGTAGTTTGAGACCAGTCTGGCCAACACGGCAAAACCACGTCTCTACTAAAAATACAAAAATTATCCAGTCATGGTGGTGGGCACCTGTAATCCCAGCTACTCAGGAGGCTGAGGCAGGAGAATTACTTGAACCCGGGAGGCAGAGGTTGCAGTGAGACAAGACTGCATCATTGCACTCCAGCCTGAGTGACAGAGCGAGACTCCGTCTCAAAAAAAAACCAAAAAAAAAAACAAAAAAAAAACAAGCCATAGGTCTCCAGTTAGCACCTCTGCACAGTGTTCCTTCTTTCCCCTCAGGCTACTGGCACACAGAGGAAGGTAAGTGATATTCCTAGTAATGTAATGACTGCACTTGGGCTCCTGCTTCAAAGCTTGTCTCAGAAATTGCAAGTTATACCATCCTGCTTTTCCTCATCACCTGGTCCTGCTCAGACAATCTGCCTGCTCAGTGAAGCATGAGCTCCGGAAGGTTTGCTTTGCTTCAGCTCATTTGGGGAATCACTGGGGGTTTTCCCTGAACATTTGTTCATTGTTAGGTCTTCCTCCCATCAGCCTTCCTAAATGGCTGGATCTTGTCCATGTACTGCGAGATATTCCGGAATGACTTGCTGGGAAGGGGAAACGGCTGCATCTCACAGGAGGGAATGTCCAGTGATGTGGTGGTATAGGCCTGTGTTATAGCATCCATGAGAGCCTGCCAAAAAGACAGGTAAGGGCATCAGATCCCATCTGGGTCAGGAGATGGAGCGAGCTCTGGGGCTGACCCTCTCTGTGCCCTTCCTTATCTCCTCTCTGGGCCTCAACTTTCCATCTACAAAATGCAGATGATCTCAAAGAGCTTTTCTAGGAATGCATAGTCATGTTTTATGGGGGGACTCATTCCAGAATTGCTCCAACTTGTGTTGATTTTGCAATCTCTATGCTCACTAAATACATTCTTCATTCAGGTATCAAATGTCTCTGACCTGGAAGAAGACAACAGCTTTTTGATTAGTCTCCTTGTCTTCCATATGCCTCCAATTTTTCTCTTCACTTCTGTTAGAATGACATTTATAAATTAGAAATATGATTATGGCCTCCCAATAATTACAAAAAAATTAAATGGGGTGACATATGTGAGGTCTTTTAATATCTGAGCTGACTGCCATCTTCCAGCCTCTGTTCCCAGCTCTTTCCCCCAGGGCTGTATGTTTCAGTTAGTCTCGAAACCTCACTTTTCCCTGAAGGTATCATTCTGCCTCTCTTATCTCCATTTGGAATAGCAGAATTGAAATAAAAGAGTTTTTAGAGCCAGGAAAACCTGGCATGAGATTTAGCTCTGCCATTTACTACCTTTGTGAATCTGGACATGCTGTTTCTTCTCTGAGCTCCAGCTTGATTGTTTCTAGAATATGATTGAAGTGAGAGTTAATGATAAAGGCCTATGTTTTAGTTCATGAAAGGCAGTCAATAAGTTTCTAGAATTATTATGATAATTATTATCTTTTTTTGATAATTCCCTATTTCTCCTTTAAGACCCAGCTCCAGTGTTAGCTTTTTGGTGAGGCTTCTCCAAGTACCAGACAAAGGACCTTGCATTTTCTTAGAGCTCTGTTCAAAGTTGTTAGAATACTCACCATCTTGTATTTTTATTATCTATTTATGTGCTTGTCTTGCCTGCCTGACTTCGAACTCCTTGGGGAGAAGAATTGTATTTCATTTGTCTCTTCATCTCTTGTGCCTAGCACAAGGCCTGTCAGGTGCTCGGTGAATGCTGAATGAACAAATGACTGTTTTCATTCTTGGTTAGAAAGAACTTTCATTAAAACCCAAAGGAAGGAAATGTGGAGGCTTGTTTAGTCTGCGTTGCCTGATTAACTAGGCACACCCATGCTCTCTTGATTCCCCTACTGGTCTGTTCTTTGGCAATATCAGAAGGTCGTGTGGCATCCTGTCTCCCTTATCTAGGTGGGTGTGATACAGCCAGGGAAGCCTCCACACCCTGTATGCAAATAGACCGGCTAGCTCCAGCCATAGGGAGGGCTCGGAAAACAAATTCAGTGCTTGTCTCTGGGAGGTCTGCGGGAGTAAATTTAAGAATCAAGGCTCATCAAAAATGCCTGGGAAAACTTGCCCGCACGTACTATTGTGCTGCCAGGTATAAAGGGATATACAGAAAGTCCGAAGATTCTGGAGATAAAGATTTCCTTAGAGCTACAACTGATGGGTTCATATGTAAAGAGAAAAAGGAAAATGGGTCTGAAACAGGAAAATGAGCAAAGATTTTAGAGCTGTAGAGATTAGCGCTTGAACAGCAACCAGTTGGGTAAAAGGTCACCTTTCTGAGATTAATTATGTATTTCTTCACTGGCAAAATAGGGATGGAAATTTCTATCTTGCAGGTTGATAGGATGGTAAAATTAATAAGACAAGAGCAGTCTGTCATTTCTGAAACACTCTCAATGCTTTATGTTTTCTTAGTACTTGAGAAATGACAATGTACATTCACAATAACTCCGGGGGAGCAGGTAGAGTAATTATCGTTCATGTTGGGCATTTTCCTTTCCCCTCTGGATCTACTCTTACTCTTCTCTACCCTGCTCCATGCCCCAGGGGACTGATCTCTAGGACACAGTGGGCTCCAAAGTCTTTGGTTCCTTATTTGTTTGGTTAATGTTAATGGGGAACACAAGCAGATAATTAGAGAAAAAAAGAAAGTGAGGTCTGGGCATTCATTTCTTTGAAATCCATAATGTTAGACTCTGGGTTGGCTGCACACCTCTTCCAAAGGTCACAGCTTCTTCTAGGAGGCCTTATTCTTCAGATTCCAGCTACAGCTCCTTCCAGGTACAACTCTCAAACCTTGGGGCCTAGGAGTGGGAATGGCTTCCTGCTGTTGCTAGCTGCCCCCTACTCCACATAGTTCACCATGTTGTGTTGGTGTTCCCCAACCCTGTCCACACCTTTGTAGTAATCCATTCATTAACCTGTCTTCACGCATCCCATTTGTGTGCACCATCAGTTTCTTCCTAGGACACTGACTATTGCAACCTCCAGCTAATGGTCTGAGAAATCAAAGCATGAGTAAGTTAAATATCTAGGACAATGTCACATGATTAGGAATTGGCAGAATTTGTCTTGAAATCCAGGTCTTCTGACATCTGCTTCCATGTTAGTTTTAAGACTCAGTGATAATGACACAGTCGAGGCCTCTGTTTTGGTCTAAGATTTAAATGGTACATTTCAAATTCTGGCTCCAGCCAGACCTAGCTAGTTGACCAAAGACATGTACCTTTACTTCCATTATCCTCTATTTTCAATTTTTTTTCTGAAAAACAGGAAAAATATCACTTATTCTGTTCATCTCAGGGAACTGTGGTTAAAACAAGGTCGTATTTGTTTCAAATATACAGATGACTTCCCAAAACTTAGAAAATGGTTATTGGTTTAAGTAGTCCAGATAATTTTTAAATTTAATATCAATTCTAATCATAATAAAAGGTATTAACTGCCTAAAATATCAAGGACTGTACTATGTCAATAATATGATAATAATAACAACCCCATGATGATGATAATGGTAGCAAGTATAATAATAATAATACTAGAAAATAATGTTTGTTGAGTTTTGTATTAGTCTTCTTAGGCTTCCATAACAAAATATTATAGACTGGATGGCTTAAATGACAGAAGTTAATTTTTTCAGAGTGATGGAGACTGGAAGTCCGAGGTCAAGGTGCCAGCAGGGTTGGTTTCTGATGAGGGCTCTCGCCTTGGATTGCTGATGGATGCCTTCTCACTGTGTCCTCGCATGACCTCTTATTAGCATGCCCTCTCAGGGTACGAAAGCTACAGAAGCGAGAGAGAAAGAGAGCACACAGAAAGAGCTTCTGCTTATAAGGACACTGATCCTATCGGGTCAAGGTCTCATCCCTATTATCTCATTTAACTTTAATTAGTTCCTTTATGACCCTACTTCCAAATACAGATACACTGGCTTCAACATAGGAGTTTATGCGGTGGGGCAGCAGCTAACATTCAGTCCATAACAAGTATTATCTGTGTATCTGAGTCTGTGCTAAGCACTTCATTTTCATTTGCTGTTATTATTATTATTATTTTTTGAGACAGGGTCTTGCTGTCACCCAGGCTGGAGAGTAGTGGCTCATCATGGATCACTGCAGCCTTAAATTCCTGGGTTCAAGCAAGCCTCCCACCTTATCCTACTGAGTAGCTAGGACCACAGGTGTGTGCCACCAAACCTGGTTAATGAAAAAAAAATTTTTTTGTAGAGCCAGAGTTGCCCATGTTGGTCTTGAACTCCTGGGCTCAAGTGATCCTCCTGCCTCAGCCTTTCAAAGTACTGGGATTATAGGCATGAGCCACTGTGCCTGACCTTGTGCTAAACACTTTAAATGTGTCATTTCACTTAGTCTTCATAACAAGTATATGAGGGAAGAATACTACAAAAGCAGTCATAGATAATGTGTAAATGACCAGAAGTGGTATTGTTCCAATAAAACTTTATTTACAAAAACAGCTGACAAATCAGATTTGGGCTGCAGGCTGTAGTTTGCCAACTCATGTACTGTATGACAAAGACAATGTTAGGTCCTGGAGACAAAATGATGATCTCAAGAAGCTCACACACAGGTGGAAAATAAATGAACAAATATGATGAAATTATACCAATGCTCTCATGAAGGTCTCTACCGAGTTCACTGGGGGTAAAGGAGAAGGAACAGGCAATATTTCAGGTGTGAGAAGGGTAAGAGTTTCATGTAGAAGCAGTTTGGGGAGTTGGCATACTCTGGAGTTTGGATTTTTCCTTTGAGCCATAGAGAACCATATTAATGGGTGGACATAAAGCACACAGGCTTTAGACTAATTGCTGATTTGCCCATTTAGTAGTTTTGTGGCATTAGAAAAATAATATGATTTTTCTAAGACTTGTTTTTTTCTCCTGAAAATGTGAATATTAATATTTCCCCCATAGGGTTGTTGTGTGGCCCAAATGGAACAATGAATGCAAAGAATTTAGCATGACACCTGACATGTAGTATGTCATATGATTCTTAATAAATAATAAATATATATATTTTTGTTTTAGAAAGATTATTCTGACATGGTAAATGTGTTAAAAGAACTAATGTTAAAGGCAGGAAAATAAAATAGGAAATGATGACAGAAATCCATAGGAGAAAGAGTGAAAGCATGAATTTAAGGAGAGGCAGAAAAGATGGGGAGAGAGATGTGGACAGGGCTTGAGAGCTAATTCAATGTCAGAGTGAGAGATAGATCTAAATTAGCTCTAGTGTGTTAGGTATCTAGTGATGCCATTCACCAAGTTAAGGAACACAGGAGGAAAGCCAGATTTGGGGTAAAGGTGTTATTTCCTTTTTTGGACACATTGATTGGGTGGAAATATCCAACAGTTAGTTGATTGCATACTTAACATTGGAGTTTCATAATTGAGAATTATCATCAGTGAAAGAATTGTCATCATAAAACCCCCGGAAGAGATGAAATCTCCAAAAAAGTGTTAATAGCTCAAAAAAAAAAAAAAAAAATCAGACAAATTAGCCTTGAAAAACTCAGCATTTCAGGGAGCAGAGATAAAGAATCTAGTATGTGTTTTTTAAAAAGTTCAAGAAGGAAATATCAGAATAGGTCAAGGAGCTCAGAAAGCACCCACATATCAAAAGTCAATGAAAGAGAGTTATAAGAAGAAGACAAATGTTAAATATTGGTGAGATGTGACAAAGTGGTCAGCTGAGTTAGCAAATAATCCATAAATTTAACTGAGATAGATTTGGTAGAACAGTAGAAGGTATGAGATTTTCCTGGATTAGAGACTGAGTGGGAATTGAGGGAGTGAAGGCAGTGATTACAGATTATTCCTTGGGGAGAATTTGATTATGAGGAGAAAGGGAAATGAGCATAGGTGCTAGCGAAGACATAAGGGTGGACTTCCTTTATTTCCTTCAACCTTTTAGAAATTAAATGTCCAGGAAGGAGGACTCTCTAGAGGAATCAGGTGAAAACTGACTGGGAGAAGAGATGGAAAGGTTTGTCTTGAATAGAAGGGTGTCTATTAGTTTGGCACAGAATCCAAGGTGATACTGCCTGATGCTGAAAGTTGGACTTCTATTGATCCTGTCACCCAAATAGTCAACACAGTACTCGATAGTTTTTCAGCTCTTGCCCCCCTTTTGTAGTTCCTAGTATCTATTTGTTCCCATCTTTGTGTCTGTGTGTTTAAATACCCAGTGTTTAGCTTCCATTTATAAGTGATAACATATGGTGTTTGGTTTTCTGTTTCTGTGTTAATTCACTTAGGATAATGGCCTCCAGCTGCATTCACGTTGCTGCAAAAGCCAGGATTTCGTTTTCTTTTATGGCTGCATAGTACTCCATGGTGTATTTGTGCCACATTTTCTTTATCCAGTCCACCATTGATGGCCACCGAGGTTGATTCCATGTCTTTGCTATTGTGAACAGTGCTGTGATGAACAAACATACAAGTGCAGATGTCTTTTTGATTGAATGATTTATTTTCCTTTGAGTATATACCAAATAATGGGGTTGCTGGGTTGAATGGTAGTTCTATTCTTAGTTTTTTGAGAAATCTCCAAACTGTTTTCCAAAGGTGCTGAACAGATTTGCATTCCCACTAACGGTGTATAAACATTCCTTTTGTGCCACAACCTTGCCAACATCTGTTTTTTGTTTTTTTTTGTTTTTTTGTTTTTGACTGTTTAATAACAGCCATTTTGACTGGTGTGAGATGGTATCTCGTTGTGGTTATGATTTGCATGATGATCTCTGATGATCAGTGATGTTGAGCAGTTTGGTTTTACATAATTTTTGACCACTTGTAGGTTTTCTTTTGAGAAGTATCTATTCATGTTCTTTGCTCACTTTTTAATGGGGATGTTTTTCTCTTGTTAATTTGTTTAACTTCTTTATAGATTCTGGATATTAGTCCTTTGTCAGATGCATAGCATGTGAATATTTTCTTCCATTCTGTAGGTTGTTTATTCTGTTGATAGTTTATTTTGCTGTGCAGAGGCTCTTAAATTAGATCCCATTTGTCGATTTTTGTTTTTGTTGCATTTGCTTTGAGAAGTTAGTCATAAATTCTTTGCCTAGGCCAATGTCCACAAGAGTATTTCCTAGGTTTTCTTCTAAGATTTTTATTGCTTGAAGTCACACATTTAAGTCTTTAATTCAACTTGAGTTAATTTTTGTATATGGAAAGAGGTAAGTGTCCAATTTCATTCTTCTGCATATGGTTAGTCAATTTTTCCAGAACCATTCATTGAATAAGGAGTCCTTTCTCTGTTGTTTATTTTTGCTGACTTTGTTAAAGATCAGTTGATTGTAGGTGTGTGGCTTTATTTCTGGGCGCTCTATTCTACTCCATTGGTCTATGTGTCTATTTTTATACCAGCACCATACTGTCTGCGTTACTGTAGCCTTCAAGTGTAGTTTGAAGTTGGCTAATGTGATGGCTCCAGCTTTGTTTTTTCACCTAGGATTGTTTGGGCTATTTGGGCTCTTTTTTGGTTCTATATAAATTTTAGAATAGTTTTTTCTAATTGTGTGAAAAATGATGTTGATAATTTGATAGGAATAGCATTGAGTCTGTAGTTTGCTTTGGGCAGTATGGACATTTTAACTATATTGATTCTGGAAGGAGAGTTTTCAATTGCTTACCTGATAGCCTCAATTTTCTCTCTGAAGAGTCTACCAGTTTATCTAAGAGAAGGGGGAGCAGTAATTAGGAAGGTGGTTTGACCAGAGTACGATTTGAAATATTTGCTCTGGTGGTAAGGCCCAACTGAACATAAAGACCATAACTTTGGAGTGGCACACATTTATTTATTTAATTTTGTCATTCCTTCTAACCATGCTCAGCAACTAGGGGAAGAAGAGAAGATGGTAGATGATCACATTGACACAGAACTGAGAATTTGAGTGACAATATGGTAGGAGAACAAAAGATTGGGAGAATAAGGGCATTAGCAATAAAATACCTAAAGTGATGGACTATGTAGTTCCAACAGATAGAGAAGAAAGTATAGGCAGGAGGAAACTGATAGTGAAAAAATAAATTAAGGGTCAAAGAACTAGAGGGCCCTGATGAGATTAAAATATCACGTGTGGGCCAGGAGCAGTGGCTCACGCCTGTAATCCCAGCACTTTGGGAGGCTGAGGCAGGCAGAGGTCAGGAGTTTGAGACCAGCCTGGTCAACATGGTGAAACTCAGTCTGTACTAAAAATACAAAGGTTAGCTGGGTGTGGTGGCAGGTACCTGTAATCCCAGCTACTCGGGGGGCTGAGGGAGGAGAATCACTTGAACTCAGGAGGCAGAGGTTGCAGTGAGCCGAGATAGCGCCATTGCACTCCAGCTTGGGTGACAAGAGGAAAACTCTGTGTATGTGTGGTAGGCATAAGGAAGGGAAAATTGGACTGATAGAAAGTTAGAGGCAAAGATTTGTATATTAGAGTTTAGGATGTCAGGGGTAGAATGTTTCCTTTTAATGATCAACTCTGAGATGTAGCCATAACACATGTTATTAAATTGGGGCTATAGAAGATGGTCAAGGATATTTTCAGTGATAGTAATAACATACAGTTTTCATCTGTGTGATATTTTACAGATTGCAAAGCACTTTCATATCCATGATCTCAGTTGACCTCATCCTATGATGTGGATAGAGCAGGAATTATCTTAATTATTATCTTAATTTTACACTTGAAACAATTGAAGCTTGAAGATATTAAGTGGCTTATCAGGCTGGTTACATAATGGAAATTTCAACTGGGATGAAATACTAGCATCTGGATCAAAGGTGAAAAGACTCCATTTATTTCCACCAATTCAGACAATGCAGTGTTATACATACAACTGAATGAATATTCTGGATGGCATTGATCTGGCAAAACAGAAACAAACCAGTACAGCAATAACTGCTCCTTTGGAAAAGTTAGTGGATTCAAAATCATGAGGTTCCCTCACCCCCCATCCTCAGCCAAACAAAACATTCTTTACCTGCTCAATCACACCTGGTAATTTCACAACGGTTAGGTGATCGTGTTCCCTGACTCTCATCAGCAGCAGGGCTCCTGGAAGTCCTGCTTCTCATTACTACTGTGGACTAGAGCCTCCCCAGAGCTCCCTGGGGCCCTTGGCCTGGGTGAAGATGGATGAAGATCAGATCCAGCAGCTGTGGGTAGAGGAGGGTCCAGGAAGCAGGCACAAAGCGAGGTAATTCATCCACATGGCAAAACAGAGCACGATCTGGGGAAGCTGGAGGCCTCCCAAACAGGGTAAGAGAGAGCGATGCCCTTCCATTTTCAGCTCAGATTTCTCTTTTGCCTCCATGTGGGCCTATTCTAGTCCCAACCTAGGTGTCAGATTCCCTCTCAGTCACTAGTTGTTCACTGGTTCCTCAGCCAGAACCCACATCTTGGCCTATGAAAGTTATTAACTCCTTCCCTTCTACCTCTTTTCTGTTTCTGCTCACCAGGAAACAGTGGTTCAGCCAATCACTGTGGTGTTTGGAAGGACCAAACTGGATTTGACTTTATTTTGGCCACTCTTTTGCTCTGTGAGCTTGTATATGCGACTCTTGATCTCTACAGCTAATTTTCTCATCAGCGAAATTGTTGGTTGAACTACCCATAACTGGTAAATAGGACTCTTTAAAAACACCAATTCAGAAATGCTGTTAGTGGCTTCTTGGGTCTCTGTGTTGAGAAGGATCCTGAGGTATGTCGAAGTTCAGGAGAGCTAGCACAATGGGACCCCATTGCCTGTAGAACAGTTGCTCTCAAACTGTAGTGTGCAACTTATTATCTGGAGAGCTCATTAAAACACAGATTGCTGGGTCCCACACCCAGAGTTTCTGATTCAGTAGGTCTGGGGTGTGGTCTGAGAATTTGTATTTCTAACAAGTCCCCAGGTAAGGCTGATGCTGCTGGTCCAGGGACCATACTTTAGAAACACCACTGTGGTATTTAATTTCTTATGACTCAGTTTGGTTTTCTTGAAACAATGTCAGCCTCATCACCAGCTAGCTGACACAAATAGACATAGGGATGCAAACTTCTTTAAGGGAGGTTAGAGATTTATTAAATAAAACAAGTTGCACATCTGGCCTTAAAAAATAGAGTAGTACATCTCTAAGCATAAAATTCTATGATTTTATAGTTCATATTTAACTAGTATGGTGAGACAGAAAAACTATGGGCTTTGGAGTCAGATTTAGCTGAGTTTAATCCTGGCTCTACAGTTTAACTATTTGACCTTGGGCCAGTTATCAAACTCCTCACCTTTAATTTACACAGTAAATTCACAACCTTTTTGTTTTCTTTCATTGTTCTATGCTCAGTGTCTAATTTATAGCAGGCAATCAAAAATATTCTTTGAATAAATATGCAATAATCTGTAACAGACAAATCTACAGACCTGCAGAAATTATTTTCTCTTTTTGTCCTCTCAGGGTGTAGGGATTAATGAATAAATTCTGAAGGAGTTTTCAAGAACAGAAAACCAAACACCAGATGTTCTCACTCATAAGTGGGAGTTGAACAATAAGAACACATGGACACAGGGAGGGGAACATCACACCCCAGGGCCTGTTGTGGGGTGGGATGCTAGGGAAGGGATAACATTAGGAGAAATACCTAATGTAGATGACAGGTTGATGGGTGCAGCAAACCACCATGGTACGTGTATACCGAGGTACCAAACCTGCACATTCTGCACATGTACCCCAGAACTTAAAGTATATATGAAAAAGAAAATGTCATCTGTAAATATGCAGGAAGCCTGAACTCTATATTATGACTCAACTGTGGTAAGAAAATGTAGCTTCTTCCTTCCTAAATCATTCTATGAGGCCAGCATCATCCTGATACCTGATACCATCCTGATACGGCAGAGACACAAGAAAAACAGAAAACTTTAGGCCAATATCCTTGATGAACTTCGATGTGAAAATCTTCAGCAAAATACTTGCAAACTGAATCCAGCAGCATATTAAAAAGGTTATTCACCACAATCAAGTAGGCTTTATCCCTGGGATGCAAGGTTGGTTCAACATATGCAAATCAATAAATGTGATTCATCACATGAACAGAACTAAAGACAAAAATCACATGATTATTACAATAGACATAGAAAAGGCTTTTGATAAAATTCAACACCCCTTCATGTTAAAAAACTCAATAAATCACTATTGAAGGAACATATCTCAAAATAATAAGAGCCATCTATGACAAACTCATAGCCAACATATACTGAATGAGGAAAAGCTGGAAGCACTCCCCTTGAAAACTGGCACAAGCCAAGGGTGCCCTCTCTCACCACTTCTATTCAACATAGTATTGGAAGTCCTGGCCAGAACAATTGGGCAAAAGAAAGAAAGAAAGGGCATCAAAATAGGAAAAGAGGAAGCCAAACTGTCCCTATTTGCAGATGACATGATCCCATATCTAGAAAACCCCATAGTCTATGCCCAAAATCTCCTTCAGCTGATAAAAACTTTAGCAGTCTCAGGATACAAAATCAACACACAAAAATCACTAATACTCCCATACACCAATAACAGTCAAACCAAGAGCCAAATCAAGAACGGAATTCCATTTCCAATTGCCACAAAAAAATAAAATACCTAGGAATACAGCTAACAGGGAGGTGAAAAATCTTTATAAGAAGAGCTACAAAACACTGCTCAAAGACATCAGAGATTACACAAACAAATGGAATAACATCCCAGAATCAATATTGTTAAAAATGGCCATACCCAAAGTAATTTACAGATTCAATACTATTTCTATCAAACTACCAATGACATTCTTTGCAGAACTAGAAAAATCTCTTTTAAAAATTACATGGAACCAAAAAGAAAAAAAAAAAGAAAGAAAGAAAAGAGAGAAAGGCCCAAAGGCCGAGGCAATCCTAAGCAAAAAGAAAGCTGGAGGCATCATGCTACCCAACTTCAAAATATACCACAGGGCAACAGTAATAAAAACAGCATGGTATTGGTACAAAAACACATAAACCAATGGAACAGAATACAGAGCCCAGGAAAAAGCCTGCACATCTACAACTATCTGATCTTCAACAAAGTCAAAAAACACAAGCAATGGGAAAAAATACTCCCTTTTCAAAAAACGGTGCTGCGATAACTGGCTAGCCATATGCAGATGACTGAAACTGGACCCCTTCCTTACACCATATACAAAAATTAACCCAAGATGGATTAAAGACTTAAATGTAAAATCCAAAACTATAAAAATCCTGAAAGACAATCGAGGCATTATCATTCTGGACATAGGAATGGACAAAGATTTCATGACAAAGACACTGAAAGCAATCACAACAAAAGCAAAAATGATAAATGGGATCTAATTAAACTAAAGAGCTTCCACACAGCAAAAGAACCTATCAATTGAATAAAAAGACAACCTACAGAAAGGGAGAAAATTTTTGCAAACTATGGGTCTGACAAAGGTCTAGTGTCTAGCATATATAAGGAACTTAAACAAATTAACAAGAGAAAAATGGACGACTATTAAGAAGTGGACAAACACTTTTCAAAAGGAGACACACATGTGGCCAACAAGCATATGAAAAAAAGCTCAACATCACTCATCATTAGAGAAATGCAAATCAAAACCGCAATGAGATACCATCTCACACCAGTCAGAATGGCTATTACTAAAAAGCCAAAAATAACAGGTGCTGGCAAGATTGTGGAGAAAAAGGAGCACGCATATATTGTTGGTGGGAGTGTAAATTAGTTCAACAATGGTAAAAAGCAGTGTGGTGATTCCTCGAAGACCTAAAAACAAACAGCAATCCCATTACTGGGTATATACCCAAAGGAATATAAATCATTCTATCATAAACACACATGCATAAGTATGTTCATTGCAGCACTATTCACAACAGAAATGACATGGAATCAACCTAAACGCTCATCACTGGTAGAACAGATAAAGAAAATGTGGTACACGTACACCATGGCATATTATGCAGCCATAAAAAAAGAATGAGGTCATGTCCTTTGTAGGGACATGAATGGAGTTGGAGGCCATTATCCTTAGCAAACTAATGCAAGAACAGAAAACCAAATACCACATGTTCTCACTTATAAGTGGGAGCTAAATGATGAGAATGCATAGACACACAAAGGAGAAAAACACACACTGGAGGCCTACCTGAGGGTAAATAGTGGGAGGAAGAAGGGGATCAGAGAAAATAACTAATGGGTACTAGGCTTAATACCTTGGTGATGAGATAATCAGTACAACAAACCCCCATGACACGAGTTTACTTATATAACAAACCTGCGCAAACCTGCACCTGAACTTAAAATAAACATTAAATAAGTAAAAAGGGAAAAAAGAAGAAAGTGTAGCTTCTTTATTTCTCATAATGACTCTAATCTAGCTCATAAAACTCACTCTTCTGCTTCACAGTCAGGAGTGGGAGGAGGAACATGTAAATGGTGAAAGGTATCCTTGCTTTAGTTCTTTTAAGGCATTTGGTCTTCTTTTTTTTTTTCAAAAATGTTTAGTTTTCCATAACTTACTCTCCCCCTCTCCTCTTTTGTGGCTCCATGTAAAGATGTGACCATGTGATCCCAGGATAACCCAGGAAAGGACCACTCACTGGTCTGTGTGGTTTTGTGGTCGGTCTTGTATTGCTTCTGGGATGTTGATCATTGAGGTTCAATTTGTTCATTCTGGCTCTTTGGAGCGTCACTCAGACACCACTGCAAGAATGCACTATCTTTGCCATTTGGTTGCTATGTCCAAGCTCACTGTGGTCTCTTTGTCCTTCCTTCTTTTGCATTCCTGCAGCTCTCTTAGCCCTATCAGGACCATGGTATCACCTCATCTGTGTAAGGAGAATCTCTGGACTCATGACTGTGATGTAGGCAGGGTATTTGTTCATATCTGAAGTACAACTATACTCAAAAATTCAGTGTAGCTTATTTGGAAGAACTCAGGAGTAAGTTCCAGAAGACCTGTTATATTGCCAAGTTGATCATTCTATAGAAGCCCTATTCATGTCCTTTCATTACCTCTTATATGCTGTGCGACGTTGAAATCATTGCTTAGTTTCTTGCACATTCATTTCTTCATTTCTACCAAGAGGATTATATAGCAATGTTAAAAAACTGATGTGTTTATAAAAAGAAATGTTATTTGTAACAATTCTTGATGAAAAGCAGAGCGCTCTCTCATTCCTTGGCAGATATTTTCTGAGAAGTAGCTATGTGTACTAAGTTCTGGGGTAATAAGATACCCTCCTATATCCTCATGATATTCACAACCTTGTGGGGTGCCTGACTCACTGAGTGATCATGACAGAGAAGCACAGGGATTGTGGGATGTCACACTGAAACACAAGAGCCTGTGTCACCTCAGATGTGTTGCTTCAGTTCTCAGAGCCTCTGTGTCCTCATATGTTATGGAAGTAATACAAACATCTTAATAACTGTGTGTGTATGTGTGTGTGTGTGTGTGTGTGCATGAAGATTAAATAAAAAGGGAATAAGGGCATTTTGTTACCAATAAAGAAGGAATCATAAGAGTTAAAATCAGAATATTAATTATAATAAGTATATTCTTCCTTTCATGGAACCACAGCCATCTTAGAGTTGGAAAAAAGAGATAATCATCTTTAATCAAAACTCAAAGAAAATAAAGGGAAATGTACTCAAATTTAAAAAGACAAATACTTAAAACATATTTTTTGTTCTAATTTTGAAAGACAAAGCTCTGTAAGTTTAAGGATTAGAAGTGGGGATCTGGAGTTGTGTGGAGGGCTCTGGAGCCTCTTAAAATAGGGAACTTAATATGAAGAGTAGGTAATATAGAATGATCAGCTTGGCAATATAACAGATGCCTCATTTCATGCAGAGCCTAAAAAAAAGCCTCCCCATATGCTGCAAATGCCGTATTTTTAATTTGCCAAGGAACTCTATCCTGTTTTATGTGAGCCATATAATTAATATGTAATAGCATATTTGGTTGAGTAGACATAGTATTTAATCTTTGAATACACATAGGGTATTGTCACTGTGGAACCAGGAGCAAAAATGAAGAAATGACTGAACACATCTGAACCTTTAGGCTGAAGGGTTTTTTAAGGTGGAGAAAGTGGCTACTTAGGAAAGAAGATCCATTACTGAATGTTTACATATTATGGCTGTAGGATCACAGACATTTCCAGCTGAGAAGCACCTTAGAAATTAGCAAGTCCAATCCCTTTTTACACAGATAAGCAAGCACCTAGTTACAGATAAGAGATTGTGGTTCAACGACAACAACGTCAACAACACAAACAGCAACAGCAACTACCAAGATTCCCTGAGTTTTCCTTCTGTGCTAGTATTGGTAGTGCTTAGCATGGATCCTAGAAGCTCCCACCGTGCATGAGGTTCCTGTACTCACTCTTCCCCAGCTTTAGGAATTGAGTACAACTGAATCCCAGTCCTCCTATGGCAACTAAGCCAGGCCAAGGTGTTCGGTCACTGAAGTGGCTGGAATTTTCACTGTCTTGGTTTACGGGAGTCATGCCCTCCTGCATGAGGCTCAGCATCCACTCTGTCAAATAGAACTCCCCACAAGGGCACTCATCCCTGTTTTGTATTTTATTTTATTTTAGTTTAGTTTATTTATTTGAGACAGAGTCTCGCTGTGTCACTCAGGCTGGAGTGCAGTGGCATGATCTTGGCCCACTGCAACCTCCGTCATTGGGGCTCAAGTGATTATCCTGTCTTGGCCTCCCAAGTAGCTAGGATTATAGATGCCTGCCACCACATCCAGCTAATTTTTGTATTTTTAGTAGAGATGGGGTTTTACCATGTTGTCCAGGCTGTTCTTGAACTCCTGGCCTCAAGTGATCCTCCCACCTCGGCCTCCTAAATTCCCATCCCTGTTTTTAACTTTTAACACCCAAAATATAACTTACTTTGGTGGTTGTCTCCTGCCTTTAACTGTATCACCCTCACCATAAGGCTAGGCAAAGCTCTCATCTTCAACCCATCTCTCTACTTCTCTGAAACCTTTTAAATTCATCCTTTCTATCCTGCAGACTTGCCACTCCAGAATCAGCAAAGTCCTCTCTACTCCCAGCGTATCCTCAGAATGTTTTACTCACTCCTTCCCTTAGCTGAGACCTGGCTTTTTCCTGCTGGATGTTACTTCCCAGGCAGCCATCACAAGCAGGATCTTTTTATTCTCTCCCATTTTCTTCCATGAACCCCAGGACTAGAGTGAGTTTGTTGAGTCCCTTAGGTCCCATTTCTGCTTCCAGATTTCTATGTCTTCATCATCTTGTAAAAATTCTGTTCCCATTAAGCCTGTGCCTGTTAGTATATCATCCTCCCCTCGTCACTAGTATCTTTGACTCTTGCAGTTTCTCCCACACACTTGTTGAACATCACAGATTAAATGAGTCCTCTTAGCCATCCCAGTCCCTTCCCTCATCCCAAGTGATCTTCCCATCTCCATGGGGATGGAATCAATACCCTGCCCTCTCACTTGCTACACTCCTTTCTCCTTTACTTCATTTCAGATATCCCTTCTGTCACTCCAATTCTTTACTTTGCCACCATTCAAAATATCTTCAAATTTGAAATAACTAGTTTAAGCAACCTGCTTTCTATCCATCACTTTGTGCCTTTCTAGTTTGTTTGTTAATTTGCTATTAGTCCAAATATTTTTTAATCTCTTTGGAACGTGCTGTGAATGATTCTTCATTTCTACAATCTGTCAGCCCTCTTAATTTTTTTAACTTCACCCCTTATGATTTAGACTCTGTAAGTCCATTATCTCTGTAACTCTCCTGTCAACACCCCTCTCCCTTTCTTTTGTATCACAGCCACTTGGCAAAATTTGAACCCTAGATTAATTCCTCTATCTGCTTTCTCTTCATCTGCATCAGAGCAGCTAACTACTGCTGGAGAAAGTCAATTGATGGGGAAAACCTGTATATCTCTCAGGACATTGTAGGGAAATCGTAGAAAACTCAAACTCAACTCAAAGTGACTTTTGATTTGGGTTAAACAAAAAAAGGAATTACTGATGAATGTAACCAAAAAGTCCAGAAGCAGGGCTGGCATTAAGAAATCTTTAATCTAAGATTCCTTTAATCTAGAGGCCAAAATGATGTCACTAATGTAACAGTGTTATCTTCATTTGTTTCAGCTTTTGATTTTTTTTTTTTTTTCATTCTCTCTTGCCTCTGCTTTCCTGGGTGACACCACCATCCTCAGCTTTATGCAGTGCCCCTGACATCTCTGAGTACCCCACTGTAATGACTGCTGAGTGCAGTTCCCAGTGCCATATTGTCACACCATATTGTGCAGGGAATGGGAGACCTTTCAGGGAAGCTTCATTGTCTCCAAAGCACATGTGAATGTCTCCTTGCAGCTCATTGGCTCTGACTGGCTTACACCTTCATTCCTGACCAATTGCTGTGGTCTGGGGTTAGGCTATGCTGTTGGTCTAAACTAATCAGGGCCTAAACTAGGAGCTGAATATGCAAAAGGGAAAGATGTCTCAAAGAGAAGTTGGAGGATCTGTTCTATCTTCTGTTGAAGGCTAATTCTTTCACTTTTGTTTTGAATTCCACCCCCTTCCTGCTGCTTCTTCACCTGCCTACCACACCCTTAGTATCCATTCTAAAACAGAGCCCAAACACTGTCAGATTTACTTCCAGAATTTCCCTGAATCCATGCATCTGCTCATCATCTCTGCTGCTATTACTCTTGTTCCAGTTCTTCTGTATCCACTCTGGCCTTCTTCAGTTTCATCCCCACAATGTAGCCAGTGTTATCATCAAACATGTAGATATGTACATATTAATTCCATATTTGAAAACTCCCCAGTGAATTTCCATTGTTTCTATGACAAAGACAGAAATCTTTGCAGAGCTTATAAGGACCCTACCTGATCTAGAATCTCCCTATGTCCATAGCCTGATTTTACACTACTTGTGTTTGTCCCCAGTAATACTCTCCTCTTCCTTTGCTGAATTAGCTGCCTGTCAATATGCAAACTTTAGTCAAAGCTTATTCCTCAGGTAACCTTCCAGACATTCCTAGTCTCGAGAAGGTTTATCAGCTACAGATGCCCTCAAAACAGTGGGTCTTTCTTTCAGAGTGTTCAAACAGCTTGTAATTATTTGGTTGTTGGCATGATTGCTGATCAAGTCTCTTCCTCACTAATCTCTAAACTACATGACAGCAAATTTAGATCCTTCTGAAACTGGTTTCTTTTCTCATTTAATTCCCAGCAATTAGCAGGCAGCTTACATATATTAAATTTATTCATGTGACTGAATATAAGTGATAAATCCATACGAAGTGGTTAACATAGTCCCTGGCAAATGGTAAGCATTCTGAAGTGGTAGATATTATGACCATAGTGTTCCTATTGTTGTTGTTATAATTCCCTAATATTACAGATGTATTTTTCATGTTACATGCTTCACTTTCACTCCGTGGGAAAAAAAAAAAAAAATCAGTAGAATTTTCTACAAACATTGAGCACAAAAGCAACTGGTGATGTACAACTCTGCGTTTGCTAATCACAGATCAACGGTTGCATGTTAGGTAGCTTGAGATAACAAAATTTCTGAAGAAGGGATGTGTTTCCCTCCTCCATACAAACAAGGAGAAAACCAACTAAATGGCTTAATGTTGCTCCATATAGCGTATACATCTTAATTCATTGTCAGAAACATTTTATAATTTTCTCATGTCTTTATTTTAAAATAGGAAAAAACTGGCTGGGCATGGTGGCTCATGACCGTAATCCCACCACTTTGAAAGGCTGAGGCAAGCTGATTGCTTGAGACCAGGAGTTTGAGACCAGCCTGGCTAACATGGCAAAATCGGGTCTCTACTGAAAATACAAAAATTAGCTGGGCCTGGTGGTGGGCGCCTGTAATCCCAGCTACTCATCAGGCTGAGGCAGGAGAATCTCTTGAACCCAGGAGGTCAGGAGGTAGTGAGCCGAGATTGCACCACTGAACTCCAGTGTGGGTGACAGAGTGAGACTCTGTTTCTCAATAGATAAGTAGGAAAGTACTGAGAAACCATCTCGTCCTAGATATCATTAGTCACCAAGCCTCTTTCTAAATAATCACACACCGATTCTCTCTATAAAATATTGCTTGTGTTAATTATGCTTTAAAATCATTACAACATAGTATAAATTTAATTAGGTTTGGAAGAAAGGAAAAAGATTCTAAAGAAATAAGCCAAAATATATATTTTGTCTTTGGATAGATGGATTTTACATCATTTATGTTTTCTCTTTATACTTTTCTAAAATTCTAAATTTCTAAATATTATCCTGTAATTGTATTATAATCAGAAAATGTAGACATAACATTTTAACTCTACATATCATACTTTGTATATACGATCTGATCACAATTATGTAAGAAATATATGTGGCAGAAGCAGACTGTAGAGAAATATAGCAAATTCTTAACAGAAGTTATCCCTGGGTATTACACTATGTAATATTTTCTCTATTTTTAAAATGCAATCATTTTTATAATGGAAAATGATTTTTACTTTAAAGTGAAATAAATATATATATAGGATATGGCCCTTACCTTTGAGGAACTTGCAAAAATTCTTAGCACAGAATCGATGATTGCAAGTATAGTGGATTATAGAAGTCAGGCTGGAAAACATTTTACTAGAAGCCAAAATACTCTGGAAAAATCAAGTTTTTCACTTTTAGTGAAAAGTTATAGCGAGATAAATTGTCACTTGTCTTGCATGGATAACTTTAGAGTGGAAAGTAGTGCTAAAGCCAGGAAGTTGACTGATTTCTTTTCCACCATACAACATAAAGTCTAAGGAGCTGAGCAATGAAAAAACTATTTGTTCAAATTACTTGGATTAGGAAAATAAAATTAATTATTATGTTTTAAAATACAGAAGCCCCAAGTACTTTTTAAAATAATTTTCACATAGTAGGCCCTCAATAAAATTTGAAATTCACAAATTATTTTCCTGGACATTTTATATTGGTAAGGATACACATTGCCACATAACAGGCAAAAGTAGAATTCTTGGCAATTATATAAATTTTTTTTCCTACTGATCCAGGCCATATGAATCCTGTCTTGACTTCAATGTTGACTTATAACCCATTTCTTCAAGGAAGTCTCCATGACTGCACTAATATGTAGCCTTTGTCCCCTCCTCTGACATCTATTAGCATTTTGTCTCTAAAGCTCGTTTGAAAATTTGTTATCTCTTTTATTAATCTGTACATTTCCTTAAACAATCCTTTATAATAGTTAAACCTATTGCTATACAAAATCCTAATCCCTTTGTAAAGTGACCTTGGGTTTGGATTGCTGCTCCTCTCACTTTTGTCTTTCTTAAGTAATTATTATTCCTAACCTCCCCAAGTATTCATATTTCTGCTAAATTCCTCTATTTATTTTCTCAGCTCTTTTGTTGATGTTTCTCAGTACCATTTTTCTGGCCACTGCCTTGTCTGTTCTTCAAAACAATACTGGTTGCCTTCTCTGACTACTATCCTGAGATTTCTTGGACTCTTGACCTCTCTTCAGCTCTATTCCCACTGAGTCCACTTTGATGCTTGGGTGGGACTGAAGCAATAGGCCTTGGCTGTCCAAGGACACTGTCTGCCTCTTGGGATATGAGATAGCATTTTTTATGTTAAAAAAAAAGCTTCTTGTGCCCAAGTTTTCTCATCTGAACAGGAAAACAAAATCTTCCCCAAACAGTTATTGTAAGGATTAAGTAAAATAATGTGTGTTAGCATCCATTAGTTACCTACTATATGGTAGTCCCTGTTTTGGATACTTATTCTTTTTCTCCTTTTCTTTGGGATTATGAATTTTTATTTTCCAAATTTTAAAACACAGATCCTGTAATTTGTTACCAGGTATTTTTTTGAAATAAGGATTATGTGATAAATAATTTTGGGAAACATGAGTTGAATTGGACTTAAAAGATTTCTCCTCAAGATCTAGAATTTGTCATGATTCTGTAGTGGAGTATACTAGGCATATTCTTCCAAATACATTTGACAATGGATGTTAGCTTCTCACAGAATGTTTATTAAAAACTTGGATTAGAGGATCATGTTGCCAGTCTGACTCCTCTTTATGCAAACCTCAGAATAAAGCTTCTGCTTTATTGACTGATATGCTAAGATAAATTATTTTTTAAAAAACCCTTTTACAATTATGTACTCACATAAATCAAGCTTTCTCAATACTGTGCAACCAAAACAAAACAGGAAATGAAATTGGATGCTGAGTATGAAATAAGATGGCAACTTGGGAATCATAAATTTTAATTTCAACCTTCATGGGTTTAGTAAAACATCTTTATTCATCTCAGTTAATGACTTCATAAAAACTTAACGTTATAAAAATTGAACTTCTTGTTAAATTTTAAAAATTGGAATTAAAATTTCACCTCCAGTATGGAGTAGTGAGCTACTGCAAATAACAGAACTTGGAAAAAGATACAAAACACTAACTAACCTGAAAACTCTGGAGACTGAGCAAAAGCAGAAGGTTGTGGAGAAAAGCTGAAATATGAGATTAACTGTTGTTTATTCCTTATTTGGAGCAGGTTGTTCTCCTGCCTCAGCCTCCCAAGTAGCAGGGACTACAGACACGTACCACCATACCCAGCTAAGATTTTTGGTATTTTTAGCAGAGACAGGGTTTCACCGTGTTTGCCAGGATGGTCTCGATCACCTGACTTTGTGATCTGCCCACCTCGGCCTCCCAAAGTGCTGGGATTACAGGCGTGAGCCATCGCTCTGGGCTGTATCTTTTAAGTGGAGCATTTAGGCTATTTACATTCCATGCTAGGATTGAGATGTGTGGTACTGTTCTATTCATTATGCTAGTTGTTGCCTGAACTATGCTAGTTCTTTGTGTGTGTGTGTGTGTGCATGCATGTGTGTGTGTGTGTTATAGTTTTATAGGCCCTGTGAGATGTATGCTTTCAGGAGGCTCTATTTTGGTATATTTTGAGGTTTTGTTTCAAAATTTAGAAACAGATTTCTTTTAGCATTACTTGTAGTGCTTGCTTGGTAGTGGCAAATTCTCTCAGCATTTGCTTCTCTGAAAAAGACTTCATCTCTCCTTCATTTATGAAGCTTAGTTTCACTGGATACAAAATTCTTGGCTGATAATTGTTTTGTTAAAGAGGCTAAAAATAGGACTCCAATCCCTTCTATCTTGTAGGGTTTCTGTTGGGACATTTGCTCTTACTCTGATAGGTTTTCCTTTATAGGTTACCTGATGCTTTTGCCTCCCAGCTCTTAAGATTATTTCCTTCATCTTGACTTTAAATAACCTGATGAGTATGTACCTAAGCGATGATTTCTTTGTGAAGAATTTCCCAGGTGTTCTTTGAGCTTCTTGTATTTGGATGTCTAGATCTCTAGCAACAGCAAGGAATTTTCCTCAATTATTCCCTCAAATAAGCTTTCCAAACTTTAGATTTCTCTTCTTCCTCAGGAACACCATTATTCTTATGCTTGGTCATTTACCATAATCTCTAATTTATTGGAGCCTTGTTTATTTTTTGAAAATTCTTTTTTCTTTGTCTTTGGCAGATTTAGTTAATTCAAAAGCCTTGTATTTGAGCTCTGACATTCTGTCTTCTACTTGTTCAATTCTATTGTTGAAACTTTCCAGTGTATTTTGCATTTATCTAAGTGCATTTATCATTTCCAGAAGTTGTGATTGTCTTTTTGTTGTGATATCTATTTCTTTGGAGACATTTTCATCCATATCATGTATTTTTTTAATTCTTTAAGTTGGTTTTCACCTTTCTCTGGTACCTCTTTGAGTAGCTTAATAATCAACCCTATGAATATTTATCTGGCAATTCAGAGATGTCTTCTTGGTTGGGACCCATTGATGAAGAACTAGTGTTATCTTTTGAGGGTTTTATAAAACCTTGTTTTCTCATATTACCAGAATTACTTTTCTGTTTTTTTTTTCTCATTTGGGTAGATGGTTTTAGTGGAAAGATCTAAAACTCAGGGACTACCATTGAGATTCTTTTGTCCTATGGGGTGATCCCTTGATGTGGTGCTCTCCTCCTTCCCCTCATGACCAGGTTTCCTGAGAGCCAGAGTATAGCAATTGTTAGTATCTTTCTGGGTCTAGCTACCCACTGGGGCTCCTGGGCTCCTGGCTGATGCTGCAGAATGTCTGCAAAGAGTCCTCTTATGTGATCTGTCTTCAGGTCTCCCAGCCGTGAATACCCCCGCCTGCTCTAGTGCAGGTGGCAGGGGAGTGAAGTGGACTCTGTGGGAGTCCTTGTTGTTGTTTTGTTTAGTGCACTGGTTTTCATGAATGCTGGTTAAGCTAGCAGTGAAGTTGTCACACAGATAGACTCAGGACCTCTGATTAGCCATGGTGTTGCAGGAAGTAGAATTAACTGTTGTTTATTCCTTATTTGGAGCAGGGTTGTTCTGTTATGAGTTGCTATGATGGTTTGAGTTAGTTGGCCTCTAGTCAGGAGGTGGTACTTTCAAAAGAGCACCAACTGTGGTAATAGAAGGGGGATATAAGCTTGTCCTACATTGGCCAGGGTAAGTACTGGCATTTCTCAGGCAATGGGCAGGGCCATAGAGTTCCCAAATGTTCATGTATTTTGCTTTGCCTACCAGGGCAGGTATAGAAAAACCATCCATTGGGGACAGGGTTAAACAGGTCTGAGCTCAGACTCTCCTTGAGCAGGGCTTGATGTAGCCACTGTGGGGGATGGGTGTTGGCTCTCAGGCCAATGGAGTTATGTTCCCAGGGGGATTATGGCTGCCTTTGCTATGTCATACAGGTCACCAGGGAAGTAGGGAAAAGCCGAGAGTGACAGGCCTCACCTAGTTCCCAGGCAGCCAGCAAGGCCAGTCTCACTCTCACTGTGCCCCAATAACAGCAACAAGTTTATATCCAGGCAGCCTGTGAGGTGGGGCTGATATTTTGCCCAAGCCTACAAGCCTCCCTTCTGAGAAAGCAAGCAGGACTCTCAGTCCTCTCCTTTTCCCACCTGCCCACACCATCAGCTGTGGCTTCTGTGCTTGTATCTGCACTTCCTGTTTGCCCCCCTCAAACCCAGATTCTACTCAGGGAATTTTATGCTCAAAGTTATTACAAAATTTAATTGTAATAAACTAGAAACTTTCTTCACCTTGTGGCCCCTGCCCAATTTCACTGGCTGCTTTCCTCAAGGACCCCTTTGAGGTAATAAAGCCAGGGATGGCTTTCCTGGGCTCGAGCTGGTGACCAGGAGTGCCTACAGGGCTCTCCCTGCTGCTTCTTCTGCTTTTATATTTCCCTCAGCTCCCTAAATCCATTTCAGGTCTACGTAAGGTTAAATTCTTCTCCTATGATCTCAATTTCCATTTTCCTCAATGGGGATAAGAATTCAAAGTGGACTTTTCCCCCTCTCACACTTTGGGAACTCACAGTTTTTCAGCTGTCTCAGGGAGTTCATAGTGGCAAACTGCTTCTTTCAAAGGGTCTGTGAATTCTTTTGATTTTCCTGGTATGTCCCTGCAGTGGTTCTTGGAGCAAAACTTCACAGTGTGAGTCTCTACGCACTGTTCTGTCCACCCAAGTGGGAGCTGCACGTTTGTCCTGTCACCTGTCCACCATTTTCCCCAGCCACCTGTGTTATACTCATTTAACCAGTAAGAAACAGAGGCTCTGAGGTCACTGAGCTTGCTCAAGATCACACAAGGGTGGACCGCTGAGCGTACCTCTCAACCTCAACAGACGTGGGATTCCATCCTTTCTCAGTCACTTCAACTTACCTCTCTTATATCTTGGAATTTCTCCTATGACCAAAAATGAACAAAAGTTATACATCACTAAGGAGGAAAAGAAATGTCTTGGGAGACTATCACGCAGGCCAATTTGAGGAGGACTTGGGAAGGGCAGCTTTCTTGATGGAGGGGATTCTTTCTGTTGTTACCTCACTAGGATAGAAGTCACTCAGCCTCTCTGTGATCAGTGACCTTTGATGTTACTATTGGGATAGTTGTGGGTCACTACAAGCCACGCCCATATAAGATGGCGATGTTAATCAATAAATGTGTGTGTTCTGACTGCTCCACCAACCACCTATTCCCCTGTCCCTTTTCCTCTCCTCAGGTCTCCCTATTCTCTAAGAAGAAACGATGTTGAAATTGGGCCATTTAATATCCTCATAATGGCCTCTAAGTGTTCAAGTGAAAAAAAGAAACTAATGTTTCTCACTTTAAATCAAAAGCTAGAAATAATTAAGTTTAGTGAGGAAGCCATCTTAAAGGCCAAGGTAAACCAAATACTAGGCACCTTCTGCCAAATGTTTAGCCAAGTCGTGAATGCGAAGAAAAAGTTCTTGTTGGAAATCAAAAGTTCTCCTCCAGTGAATACACACATGATTTAGTGAAATGACCTTATTGCTGATATGGAGAAAGTTTGAGTGATCTAGATAGAAGATCTAACCATCCACAACATTCCTTTAAGTCTAAGTCTAATCCAGAGCAAGGCCCCAACTTTCTTTAATTTTGTAAATGCTGAGAGAGGTAAGGAAGCTGCAAAGAAAAGTTGGAAGCTAGAAGAGGTTGGATCATGAGGTTTAAGAATGAAGTCATGTTCACATATAAAAGGGCAAGGTGAAGCATCAGGTGCTGATGTAGAAGCTGCAGCAAGTTATCCAGAAGATCTAGCTAAGATTATTGATGAAGGTGGCTACACTAAACAATTGATTTTCAATGTAGAGTAAAACAGCTTTATCACATGAAGATAACATCTTTCACAGCTAGAGAGAAAAAGTCAATGCCTAGCTTCAAAGCTTCAAAGGACAGGCTGACTCTCTTGTTAAAGGCTACTACACATGACAACTTTAAATTAAAATCATTGCTCATTTGCCATTTTGAAAATCCTATGGCCCTTCATAATTATGCTAACTTTACTTTCTCTGTGCTCTAGAAATGTAACAAAAAAAGGGTGGATAATAGCACATCCATTTACAGTATGGTTTACTGAATATTTTAATTCTATTATTGAGACCTACTGCTCAGAAAAAAATTACTTTAAAAATATTACTGTTCATTGACACACATAGTCACCCAAGAACTCCAATGAATATATAAAAGGATATAAGTGTTGTTTCCATGCCTGCTAACACAACATCCATTTTGCAGTCCATGGATTAAGGAGTAATTTTGACTTTCAAGTTTTATTATTAGAGAAATAAATTTTAAAGGGCTATAGCTGCCATAGATAGTGATTCCTCTGATAGATCTGGGAAATGTCAATTGAAAACCTTCTGGGAAGGGTTCATCATCTAGTTGCCATTAAGAACATGGCAAGAGGTTAAGATGTCACCATTAACAGGAGTTTGGAAGGAGTTGATTCAAGTCATAATGGTTGACTTTGAAGGGTTCAAGACTTCAGTGGAGGAAGTAAATGAAAATATGCTAGGAATCACAAGAGAATAAGAATTAGAAGTAGAGCCAGAAGATGAGACTGAATTTCTGTAATCTCATGATAAAATTTGAACAGATGAGGAGTTGCTTCTTATGGATGAGCAAATAATGTAGTTTCTTGAGATGGAATCTACTCCTAGTGAAGATACCATGAACATTGTTTAAAAGACAACAAATAGAATATTACATACACTTAATTAATAAAGCAGCAGCAGGGTTTGAGAGGATTGATTCCGATTTTGAAGGTCATTTATCTCTCACTCTAAATAAGAAAACTCAAAATAGATTAAAATTCTAAGTATGAGACTTGAAACTGTAACATTACTAGAATAAACAGGGAAAACAATCCAGGATATTAGTCTGAGAAGCAGTTTTATGAATAAGAGCTCAAACACGCAGGCAACAAAAACAAAAATAAATGGGATTACTTCAAACCAAAAAGCTTCTGCACAACAAAGAGAACAATTGACACAGCGAAAAGGCAATGTACAGAATGACAGAAAATATTTATAAACTATTCCTGTAACAAGGCTTAACATCCAGAATATACAAGAAACTCAAACATCTCAACAGCAAAGCAATCAAACAATTCAATTAAAAAAATAGCAAATGATCTGAATAAACATTTCTAACTAGAAGATATACAAATAGCCAACAAATTATGAATAAATCCTCAACATCACTAATCACAAATAAAATGAAAATCAAAGCCACAATAAAGTATAATCTCACCTCAATTAAAGTGGCTATTATCAAAAAGACAAATAAATCACAAATGCTATTGAGGTTGTAAGGAAAAGGGCACTCTTACATGCTTTTGGTAGGAATGTGGAAGAGTACAGCCACTATGGAAAAGAGCATAAAGGTTCCTCAAAAAACTACAAATAGAACTACCATATGATCTAGCAATCCCACTAGGTAGATATCTAAAAAAAAAGGAAACCAGTATGTCACAGAGATTTCTACACGCCCATTTTTATTGCAGCACAATTCACAATAGCCAAGATATGGAATCAACCCAAGTGTCCAAGAGCAGGTGAATGGATAAGGAAAATGTGGCATATATACAGCATGGAATACTATTTAACCGTAAAAAAGAATGAAATCCTGTCATTCGTGGCAACATAGATGAGGCTGAAGGACATTATATAAAGTGAAATAAGCCAGAAGGAGAAAGTTGAACATTGCATGTTCTTCTTCACATGGGGAAGATAAAAGTCTCATAGAAATAAAGAGAATAGAGATTACTAGAGGCTGGGAAGGGTAGGGAAAAGGGGGGAAGCAGAGATTTGTTAACAGAAACCAATTACAGCTAGATAAGAGGAATACATTCTATTGTTTTATAGCATTGTAGGATTACTATAGTTAACGGCACATTAAATCTTCAAATAGCAAGAAGAGAGGATAATGAATGTTCCCAGTACAAAGAAATGATAAATGTTTGAGATGATCAGTATGCTAATTACCCTGATCTGACCGCTATATATTGTATGTATCAAAATATCACTATGTACCCCATAAATATGTACAAATATTGTGTGTCAATTAAAAAAAAAATTTAAAATTTGCTATCAAACAGCATTGCATGCTACAGACAAATCTTTCATGAAAGGAAGTAAAGCAATGCAGCAAACTTCATTGTTGTCCTATTTTAAGAAATTGCCACAGTCACCCCAACCTTCAGCAACCACACCCTGATCAGCCAACAGCCATCAACATGGGCAAAACTTTCCATGAGCAAAAAGATTAGGATTTGCTAAAGGCTCAAATGATCATTAACAATTTTTAGCAGCACAATTTTAAAAATTATCATATGTACTTTTTTTGACATAGTGTTATTGCACACCAAATAGACTCCTGTGTAGTGTAAACATAACCTTTATACACGTTGGTAAACCAAAACCTTTGCGTGACTTGCTTTATTGTGATATCTGCTTTGTTGTGGTGGTCTGGAACTGAATCCACAACATCCCTGTGGTATGCCTGTAATGAAAAAGATACAATCTCCAGAAGTCAGAGCCAAGGACAATGGAGATAAAAGTAGAAGGATGATACTCCCTGAGTGTTGAGTCAGGCTTTACTTATGCACATTCTCTACTCTTAAGTAGGGGACCTTCAAGATTTCTGCCTGTTAGGATTTCTGATTTACTGTGGAACAGTTTCTGCTGTGTGTCTGCTGTAGTTTCTCTTTCTGAATGAAATTATTTATTGTGGCTTTTCTGTTCTCTTGTATATTGGGTGTGTAGGGCACAGATGATTTGTCTTTTTAGTACAAAGGTCTCCAGATCAAGAGAAGCCACATCTGGACCTGATAAAAAGATAACTTTGCACAAATGCTCTGATGAAAAGATTGCTGCATGTAGCCCAGTATTTGAGCTGAATTGTCCCCCCTCCAAAAATCATACATTGAAGTCCTAACCCCCAGTGTCTCAGAATGCAACTGCATTTGGAGATAGGGGCTTTAAATAAAGAGGAAATTAAGGTAAAATAGTATCATATAGGTTGTCCCTAATTCATCATGACTGCTGTCCTTATAAGAAGAGAAGATTAGGACACAGATAGGCACAGAGGGAGGACCACGTGAAGACAAGGGAGAAAACACAGCTATTTACAATCCAAGGAGAGGGCCCTTGGAAGAATATCCTGCCAATATCTCCATCTTGGACTTCCAGAACTGTGAAAAATATACTTCTGTTGTTTAGGTCACCAAGTCTGTGGTATTTGTTATGGCAGCCCTAGCAAACGAACACATCCAGATAACTTGAACTTTGTGTTGGATGTAGTGGTTGGACAGACTTTTGGGGTGACTCCTTGAAGACGAGTGTGTGTATAATGTGTGCACAGAGGCAAGTGAGTAAAAATGTTGTCATTATAAAGGCTGGTCGTGTTAGTCATTAGAGTTATTTATTGATATCTCTGGTTCTTCTCTGTAATAGTCACCTTCTTCTGGGTTATACTGCTACAGCAAAAGACTCCAAACCCTCAGTGGTTTATAAGAACAAAAGTTCATTTCTCATGTAGTTGACATGTTGACTGCGGGTAGACATGACTTCACTTTTTGTATCACCTTCATTCTAGAACAGAGGCTGCCTGAACAACCCTTATTTAGGACATATCATTTTTGTATCAGGGAAAAGAACAATGACAGAACAATATGATGGCCTTACATTTTCTGCTCAAATGTTAACACATATCACTTCTGATTACATTTAATTGGCCAAAGCAAGCCACATGGCCAAGCATAATATTGATGAAATGAGAACATGTACTTGTCCCACAGTCACGTAACAATGTATGGTAAAGGTACACAGTCCTATTTCAAGAGAGTAGCATGTAATTGGCACCAGTAATACAATCCAAGGACATCACTTAATTGCTCATTTAACCTTTTTAAAGTTAAGTGATTAGGCAAATTAAGTATAAGTGAACACAATGTGTGTCACTTTCAAGAAGAAACCTTTAAAGACTATTGTATGATTCAGCCCATTCTTTTCTTCCTGCTATGGGAGACAGTTGGGGGATATTCAGTTCACATGTATTCCTGATGGAGAAGGGGGAGAAGAACCCTTGGCCAACTCATAATAGACATGTAGTATGAACAAGAAATTCATCTTTGCTTTCTGAAGCCACTGAGATTTTAGAGTTGTTTGTTACCACAGCATAACATAACACATTCTTTCTGGCATAGATGCTAAAAGTGATTTGAAAACCACTCATTGCCTTAAAGAAACTACCACATAGAACACAGTCATAACTCATTTATTTGCATAGTTCTACGCACAATGAGTGCTCAGCAATATGAGCCAACTTATCGCTCATATGCTTTCTATAACTATAGTTGCTTTTCTTTATGAAAATGATTCTAACTATTGTGATAATTAATTACTTCTTTCTTTGTGCTGCTCCTTATGGTAGAAGATACTGACAAAGTTGTTTGCCTGTCATGCCTTCTGGAGGAATTGCTCCCTTTCTCTCCATCTGAGTGGCTGTGGTAAAAATCGCCATGGGATATAATGTTACTGAAATGGCAAGGACACACTAAGTTGGGCGAATAAGCTTTTTTCTGGGAAATTCCATCTAGAACTAAGAGAGTTGAACAGGGCTCTTGGTGTGTGCCTGGATTGTAACATTAAAGTTGAGACCTGCTGCCAGCCAGATTTTACTGTGTGGTAGTCTGTGGAGCAGAAGAAGCCAGGCTTCAGCTGCAGAGAGAACAGCATAGACATGCACAGCAGAGATGGAGAGGAAAGTCAGGAGCATTTGAATTCTTGGGTCCAGTTTGACCTTGGCCACATCTGGAGTAGCTAAAGATATATATCAGGTATCCACAAAATATGGACTGCAGACCAAATTTGGCCATTTTAATAAAGTTTTATTAGAGCACGGTCATATCCATTTGTTTGCGTAGTGTCTATTGCTGCTTTTGCACTATAATGGCAGAGCTGAGGAGCTGTGATAGAGCCTTATCATCCACGGAAGCCTAAAATCTGTACTGTTTTTTTTTTAAAGTTTGCTGACCCTTGATATATGCTACCTCTCCTTTAAAAACTGTACATTTTCATATTTTTATATAAAAATACAAATTCATAAGTAAATGCCTCATATATACATTATAATTTTTATGTAAATTCATAGATGTAATTTTCACTGGTAGTGCTGCAGAATCAAAAACGATTGTACAGCACTGATACAGGCAATAATGAGTCTCTGGAAGTATTTGATCAAGGCAACAGCATAAACAGATCAGCAGGACAATTCTAGGGTCAATTTGAATAGGAGAGAATAGGAGAATAGGATCAATTTGAATAGGAGAGGAAGTTAAATATGATATGAGAGTTTTGTAATTTAGACTAAAAAAAAGACTTTAAAGCTGGTTAGGAAAAGTAGCAGTTGGGATGAATGGAGAGGAGAGGACTCATGCAAATGACTCAGATATGGCGTTTCAGCAGTCATTTACCTACAGATGACATACTCCAGGTTTGAGGGAGCAGATTGTTTGGCTACCAGAAACCATCAATAATGATCTGCGTGATCATCTCATCTTGGCCCAGTCCCCATTCCAACCAAGTTATTAATACACATATTATTCTTCTTGAAGAAATAGAGAAACACATTCCATATTGCCAAAGAAAGAAATTCTCTATGATTTATGCTGAAGTGCTCCTAGAACTTTTTTTTCAATCATTCATCTTCAAGAAATACTAAAGACAAATATATCATGAATCCAGAGGTGCTTCTAGTTGGCATCTGGAGATGATCTTGAGAATACAAATCTGTTATCATTTTTCACCACAGGCCTCAACTGTCAGAACATGTAATAAACATAACCAGCCAGAGGACTGAGGGGAGGCAGAAGGCACAAAGTTAACCACTGCAGCAGGAAGTAGCAGAAATGAGGGTATGTTCATGCTGTACCTACTTTTCATAAACCATCACTCTCTTTTTTCTAACAAATGTTTGAATACTGAACACACTGCTATTGCTGATACTCTCCAAGGGTGTAATGTTTCTTTAAATTGTCATATGGAGAGGCAGCTTAGTGTAATAGAAAGGACATAAGCTATAAAGTCAATCATATCCTTGTCCTGCTCCTTAATACCTGTGTGACCTAAAAATTCCTTAACTTTGCTGACTACTATTTTTATGTCTATAAAATGGACTTGTCTATAAAGCCGTAATGTAAGTGAAACTATTAGCAGAGCCTAGAAAAAAAGTTGCTGTAATTATCATTACAAAACCATTCTTTTTTTTTTTTTTTTTTTTTTTGCGACAGAGTCTTGCTCTATCGCCCAGGCTGGAGTGCAGTGGAACGATCTCGGCTCACTGCAAGCTCCGCCTCCCGGGTTCATGCCATTCTCCTGCCTCAAACCATTCTTGCATTACCACTACACGTTCACCAGATGATTAAATGAAATAGACATAAAATACATGCCATTGGTAAGAATATGGAGCAAGTAAAGTTCTCATACATTGCTGGTTAGAATGTGAAATTGGTACAACTCACTTTGGCAGTACTGACTGAGCTGAACACATCCTAGTACTTAGCAATTCCACTCCTAGATATGCACCCAAAATAACTGCTTATGTAAGTTCACCAAAAACATGAAATAGAATGTTCAAAGCAGCACTATTCATAATAGCATGTAACTAGAAACTGTCCTAATATCCATCAAGAATATAAGGCAGATATCAGCAAACATTTTCTGTAAAGAGCCAGATGGTAAATTTTCAGTCCAAGAGGCAAAACTGAATTATAAGTGCATCATTAATATTTCTGGCACCCCGAGCAACCGTGCAAAGCAATAGTACTACATATGGTCTCTGTTGTAACTACTTCACTCTACCATTGTAACGTGAAAGCAACCACAGATAATATGAAAATGAGTAAGCATGATATGTTCCATAAAGTTATTTACAGACACTGAAATTTAAATTTCATATAATTATCATGTGCCATGAAATGTTACTCTTTTGATTTTTTAAAGCATTTAAAAATATAGAAAACATTCTTAGCTTTTAGGCTGTACTGAAATAAGAGGTGGACCAAACATGAATTGTACTTTGCTAACCCTTTGTACAGTGGATAAATAAATTGTACCTTCACACAGTGGATTACTATACAACATTGAGAATGAAAAAATACAAGTGTACACAACACTGTGGATAAATTTCATGGATATAACATTAAGTGAAAGGAGCTATTTGTATAAATGGGATCATATACTTTTTGTGTGATTCAATTTATATAAACTTCAAAAACAGTGAAACTAATCTATGGTTTTATAAGTCAGCATAGTGGTTCTCGAGTGAGGGGTAATAACAAAAAGTGGCAACGAAAGAGATTCTGGAGTGAATGGTAATGTCTATTTCTTCATTTGGCTTTTTCATTTATAAAAGTTCAACAAGGCAAATGCTAGTGATATGTATGCTTTTCTGTATGTATATTATTTTTAAGAAACACTGAAAAAATTCCAACCAATTCCATTCTTTAGTGCAGGCTTTCTCTACTTCACACGTAACTAACAAATTTCTTGGTGCTCCTCCCCAATTTTGTTACCTTATTTTCTATTGCTAGAGAATTGAAAACACCAATTTGTCCTTGGTTTTTTAGTGGAAAGAATAGCTGATGCACAGCGTAGAGTTCTGTACTTAGAAATGAAGATCTGCAGGGCGTGGTGGCTCACACCTGTAATCCCAGCACTTTGGGAGGCTGAGGAGGGCAGATCACAAGATCAGGAGATTGAGACCATCCTGGCTAACACGGTGAAACCCCGTCTCTACTAAAAATACAAAAAATTAGCCAAGCGTGGTGGTGGGCGCCTGTAGTCCCAGCTACTCGGGAGGCTGAGGCAGGAGAATGGCTAAGCAAACCCAGGCGGCAGAGATTATAGTGAGCCGAGATCGCGGCCACTGCACTCCAGCCTGGGCGACAGAGTGAGATTCCACTCAAAAAAAAAAAAAAGAAAGAAAGAAAGAAAGAAAAAAGAAATGAAGAATTGAGTTGAACTCCACTGTGTATCAATTGTATAACTACGGGGAAGCACGAAGCACTTAGTCTTTCTGAGTTTTTGTCATCTGGAAAATGGGGAAATAATTCCTTCTTTATAGGTTTGATGTAAAGATTACCCTTGATAATGAGGAATTGTTCTGTTAAGCTGTATATTTCTGTACAAATTATCAGTGTTTGTGACATTCCTTGCTTAACTACCCACAATGATCAAGTTCAACCGCGTTCATCTTCTTTCTTCCCTATCTTCTCTTCCTCTGTTTGGAGAAGCAGTATAGCATGGTGGTTAGGAACATAGACTCTCAGTTCAAACCTTGACTTTCCACTGGTACTGCAGTTTCTCTGAGCCTCACTTTCCTCCATGGTAAAACACCTACTTCATATTGTTCCTTTAGAGGTTCTGGTAGCCAGCCTGCAAGATGGTCTCATAGACCCCGCCCTCCTGGTATTCTCACCCTGGTGTAGTGCTCTCCCATACTGTACCAGGGTTTGTCTCTGACAATAGGATATGCTGTAAATGAGGGAATTCCACTTCTGAGATGAAGGAAGTTAGGAAATATTGTGGCTTCTGCCTTGACTGCTGTCACTGTCTTGGGTTACTCACTTTGTGGGAAGTCAGCTGCTATGTCAAGCAGCCCTATGGAAAGGCCCACATGGTGAGAAACTGAGGCCTGCCAATAACCACATGTGATTTGGGTTTTTTCCTCCATTCCGAGGTAAGCTTTGAAATGACTGTAGCCCTGACTACAACCTCATGAAAACCCCAATCCAGCAAGCTACTCTCAGATTTCTGACCCTCAGAAACTGGTAAATGAACTAACAGCAGTGAATAGAACCTGATGCATACCAGGCATGCAATAAAATATTAGGTGTTATTATTATCTGCCCCATAAAAGCTGGCACTTCCACGTGTGTAAAGCCTGTTGTTGATACTGCTATATTGTGCAATGCAACAGCCAGTGTCAATGGACAGAGCATAGGCAGTTTCTCTCCCTTTTCCTCATCTCCATTAGATAAAACATTATTAAGTGTCTTCTGTCTGAGGAACACTGACCCTAGTGTGTGGCTGGGAGTCTTTATGGAAATAATCCCCATTCTAGAATATTTTCTTCAAAGAACCTGCCTCCAAACCTCATATTTTTGCCTTCTGACTTTTCCTTGCACATCCTGTTCTTCAATTCCCTTTCTTGTTTTCTCAATCATGCTAATGATTCAGATTCTCCTACTTTTGGGATGTGGTCTTTTGTTCCCTTTGTCATGGGCTCCATAGCTCCTGGGTCAGCCATGGAGTCAGCTGGTCCTTCTGACAGCAGAGGTTGAGATGGAGTTAGGGCTTTGGTGAGGGTACTATGAAAGGTAACAGGAAAAGAAGCAGGATGGGGCAGGGAACACCTTCAGACTATGATGTAGATCCAATGCCTGGGAAAGACAGAGGAAAGAGGTAAGGTCAGGTTGAAGTAGCCTCAGATTATGATGCAGGTCTGATAAAGGCACTGATGCAACAGCCAGTCACAGAGCAAAGATAACCTGAAAGAAGAGTCCTAATTCATGCTGAAATGGCCACTTGGCACTTTTACCATGCTCAGTCATTAGCAAGGGGCTCTCTGGGACTTCTGAGACCTCAGCAAGAAAGCCAAGATGAGTCCTAAAGGTGCTAGTATCTGGAGGAGTCAGCTCACCGTACTCTTTGCACCTTTGGCAAGTTCTTTCTTGAAGGATGATCCAAGCAGTGCCCCTCCATGGCTTCTACAGCCATATTCTTTCCCATTGCCAAGCCTGGCCTCCTAGAAGCCCCACTTGTGTCAAACACTGGAGTTTCCCACATGCTTGGAAACAGGACTATGACATCCCCTGGGCTCCTGCAGGCAGAGAGAAATAAAATGAATGGAGTGTCTATATGAAGAAAGAAGACACTCATAGAAGTAAGAAGAGAGTTAATTATCTCTATGGCAACTTTAGGGGGCACAGAATGTTTGGTAATAATCATCATGTTTCTGCTGTGCATATATTATGCACTCTGTACTGTGCAAGGTATTTGCTATAAGAAACCCAGAACTGCCCAATTATAAACTTGCAAGGGACTCTAGTGCCCGGTTAAGTCTCCCTCCCACAGAGCAGGAATCCCTTCCAGAATGCCCCACAGGTTCAGTGTCCTCTTACATACATCCAGTGATGGCAGACTTTTCTACATTAGCCATCTCCTTGGTTGTTGGACAGCTCTAGTTGGTAAAATCTTCCCCCTCAAGTGGAATTCAAAATGCCCCACCTCCATTAATGTCTGAAGTCAGTTTAGTAAGACTTATTGATCTCTTATTTATTAATCTTTTAAATAGTTAAAGATAGTTGTCACTGTTCCTGAAATGCCTTTGGGGAGGGGAAGCAATAGAGCCTCTGATTCCTTGACTATAAAACAATAGGGAGTTATTCCTACTGATCACTAGGGTCTCTTTAAGGGCCCAAAGTCTGTGAAGTAATGAAAACTTCATGAAACAATTTTCAAATAAAAGAGAACGCCATATAAATTAAAAAACAATGCACTCACTCTGAAGTGTTTGTTGTACATTTCCTCTGGAGCACACTGGGACTCAGGAATAGTGGGACCATCTGCTGAGCTATTGCCCATTTATGTTGAAATAAAACAGGCTCTTTCTAATTAGAAGCATGCGCCTCAAGATGAAACAATACAATCGCTCCAACATTTCCCCACCATTAGCAATTCCTGATGTTGACGCGACATGTGAATACAACCCCCACTTCCCATCAGGAAAAAAATAAAATAGGCATGATAGTTCACAGCACAAGAAAGAATTATTTATACGTACACTGAACCAGCATACACGGATGCACTATGTGCCGGCCTCCAGAATAGGTATTTGCTCATATATTATGTTATTTTATTTAATCCTCACAAGAACCTTATGAGGTAGATTTTATTAACTCTACATTTCAAACGAGGAAATCTGCACCTCGGAAAAATTGAAGAATTTGTTCAAGGTTACCTAGCTGACAAATGGATTAACTAGGACCCTAGGACCTCCTGACTTGAAGTCCAGCGCTCTGTCCATCTACCAACTACAAGAAAATATCTTAATAAAACCCCCATTCCTGGGTATGTATAGTATGTAGATACCTTAGTTTGGGTCACCCCAGAAGTAGACTCCTAAAGCAAGGATTTAGGTAAAAGTAGTTTATTTAAGAGGATAAGGAAACACCAAAATAGAAATGGCAAGGTGAGTCAGAGATGGGAAGTAGCCAACAGATTGGGCATTTTCAAACCTACTACCACTGTCAACAACTGGAGCTAAACCCTGCCGGAAAAATTCTGAAACCCAGTGCACAGAATTAACTTACCTGAGGGGAAATGGGCTGGGGTATTTATAAACCAACTCCTTTAGTCATTGGTTGAGGTCTTTTTTCAGCAGATGTTAACTTTCTGGCACTAACCTGCTGCAGATGCAGACAAAGCATGCTTCAGTTGCCTGAGAAAGACCTCAGGCAGAGAAATCTACAAGCCTGCAATTGGAGGTCAGGTTAGTGTGCACTAAAATAAAGGCAAGGGGTTATAGGCAGAGCCCAGATAGCACTTTGTATAGCAACTAAGTGTCAGATACGATACTATGCAATCTGTCAGCAAACATATCTTGACTACCTACTGTGTAGGATGACACAATTCTAACATAACATACACACATGCTTGCATGAGGCTTATTATCCAGGGAGTAGGACAGAATTAAGTCATTCTAAATAAATATGAAATAATTAAAATGTGCTAAATGTTGGAAAATCTCTGAAAGGGATCTCCCACTTTTTAGTCAGAGGACTGGACACAGGGACCTTCCGTGAGTTGGAGAGTATGGGAAGAAATCCCTGTTGTTTGTTTTTCTTTTTTTCTTTCATTTTTTGTCCTGGCATTTCTCCAGCAGCACCAGCCCCATTTGGGAAGCTGCATGGCAGTTGGGGGATTGTGGTGTGGGCATCTAAGTTCCAAGGAGATAGCCTGTTTCTCTGGCCTAATTAACTGGGATAAAGACCTCTCCAGCCTGAAGAATGTAGGGGAAATCCCTGTTTCTCCATCCTCTTTCTTTTCTTTTTTCTTTGTTTTTTTTTTTTTTTTTTTTTTGAGACAGTCTCACTCTGTCACCCAGGCTGGAGTGCTATAGCATGATCTCTGCTCACAGCAACCTCCACTTCACAGGTTCAAGTGATTCTCCTGCTTCAGACTTCTGAGTAGCTGGGATTGCAGGTACCCACCACCATGCCTGGCTAATTTTTGTATTTCTATAGAGACAGGGTTTCACCATGTTGGCCAGGCTGGTCTTGAACTCCTGATCTCAGGCGATCTGCCCACCTCAGGCCTCCCAAAGTGCTGGGGTTAAAGGCATGAGCCACCGTGCCTGGCCCATCCCCTTTCTTTTCTCAGAGTACTTTGCCCCAATGGTAGACACATTTTATGGACTTCCTTCCTTCCTTCCTTCCTTCCTTCCTTCCTTCCTTCCTTCCTTCCTTCCTTCCTTCCTTCCTTCTTTCTTTCTTTCTTTCTTTCGTTCTTTCTTTCTTTCTTCTTTTTTTGAGACAGGATCTCACTCTACTGCCCAGACTGGAGTGCAATGGCACAAGCCCAGCTCACTGCAACCTCTGCCTCCCAGGGTCAAGCAATCCTCCCACTTCAGCCTCCTGAGTACCTGGGACTACAGGCAGCACTACCATGCCCAACTAATTTTTGTATTTTTCGTAGAGACAGGGTTTTGCCATGTTGTGCTGGCTAGTCTTGAACTCCTAAGCTCAGGTAATCCACTTCCCTCAGCTTCCTAAAGTACTGGGATTACAGGTGTGAGCCACCATAACTGGCCCATTATTGCATAATTTCTTATCAATATAAGGGGATAAAATACTGAAAGGAATCCTGAATTTCTAGCCAGAGAACTCAGAAAAGGAGTTATCTAGTTCCCATGAGAACCAAAAAGTATGAGGGAATCTTGGAGGAAGAGTTCTTGGAAGGGAACCCTAAGTCAGTGTATGAACTAACACAGTCCCTAACTTACCCTCGAAATGGATGTGTATGGAACACACCTAAATAAAGTAAAATAAAGTCTGAAAACTGAACTTATGTTGAAACTAATCCACAGCAAGTGGGAGAAAATGTGTGATCTGAATCTAATTGATTTAATTGTAAGGCAACAACAATAAATCAACATTTGTTAGAAAACATAGGGTCTTACAACAAAATATTCAAAATGTTCAGGATGTAATCCAAAATTACTTTATATACAAAGCACTAGGAAAAGATACCTTCCCCTTAGGGGAAACTAAAATCAATAGATATCAACCCTGAGATAACCCAGATGTTGGAATTATCACACCTAGACTTTGAAGCAGTTATTACAACCATTCTCTAGAAGATAAAGATGAATACTGTTGAAATAAATGAAAAGATGGAAGCTTTCAGCAGAGAAATAGAAAATTATTAAAAAAAGATTCAAATTGAAATGTTAGAACTGAAAGATTTAAGAACTGCAGTAGATAACTCACTGTATGATCTCCCTAGCAAAATGCAATGAACAGAGGAAAGAGTCACTAAATTTGAAGGCAGGTCAATAGAAATTATTCAATCATAACTACAGGGAGGAAAGAAGGTTGAAAAAACATGAAAAGAGTCTCAGTAACCTGTGGAACATAAAGGATATATGTAATCTAGATGAAGCAAAATAATAAAATGAACACCTAAGAACTAATTACCAAATGTAAAACGTAAGATGTTATTAATACTCTAGCTACCTCTGTATTCTTAACTTCTCCTTATTATCATGCCTCCTTTTCACAGGCAACCTCCCTTTCGATTTTTATATTTATCATTTTTTTTCATAGTTTTATCACTTATGTGTTTATTCTTCAAACTACATATTTCAAAATTAGTTTTGTTGTAATACTGAATATAATAATTGGAAACTCACTTTACAACTAAGATTCATCTGGCTGGTTGCAGTGGCTCACGCCTGTAACCCCAGCACTTTGGGAGGCTGAGGCGGGCAGATTACCTGAGGTCGGGAGTTTGAGACCAACCTGACCAATGTGGAGAAACCCTGTCTCTACTAAAATACAAAATTAGCCAGACATGGTGGTGCATTCCTGTAATCCCAGCTACTCTGGAGGCACAGGCAGGAGAATCGTTTGAACCTGGGAGATGGAGGTTGCAGTGAGCCGAGATCACACCATTGCACTCCAGCCTGGGCAACAAGAGTGAAACTCTGTCTCAAAAAAAATAAAAATAAAAAAATTCATCTATGCAGTAATCTATAGCTATAGTTAATTTTTATTGTTCTATATTATTTAAATGTGTATCTATGCCATGATTCAAATATGATTTTCCTATATATTAATAATGTGTTATTAATATCATATTAGTTTTGGTAACTAATAGAGAATATACTCCCACTTTGTTGTTTTTCTTTGTCCTTCAACTTTTAAGTTTAGGGGTATGTGTCCAATTTGTGCATGTTCATTACATAGGTAAATGTGTGCCATGGTGGTTTTCTGCACAGATCATCCCATCACTTAGGTATTAAGCCCAGCATCTGTTAGCTATTCTTCCTATGTTCTCCCTCCCCAACCCCTGACAGCCCCCAATGTGTGTTGTTTCCCCCCGTGTGTCCATGTGTTCTCATCATCTGGCTCCCACTTATAAGTGAGAACATGCATTGTTTGGTTTTATGTTCCTGCATTAGTTTGCTGAGGATAATGGATTCCAAATTCATACATGTCCTTGCAAAATACATGATCTTGTTTCTTTTTGTGCCTACATAGTATTCCATTATCTTCACACTTTGAAAGCATCTTAGTTATTATTTGATCATTTTTCTTTCGTATACGTTTAAGAATTGTGGAGTCAGTTTTTTCAGAACACCATAATGGAATTTTACCTATTTATTTATTTTGCTATTACAAGCAATGTTGCTGTAAAATTCTTTTGCATGTCTCTTGATACACATTTGTATTATTTCTCTGGAGAAAAGTCTTCAGGAATGGAACTTCTGGGTCATAGGTTATATAAATACTTAATTTTATAAAACAATGCCAACTAATTATTATACTTATTTACATTCCCTTCACATCCTCAACAACAGATGTCAGACTTAATGATTTTTTTGTTAATATGGTGAATAAAAATCATATCCCAATTTTCATTTCCCAGACTACTACGTTGAACATTTTTTCCAATATTTTATTGCCATATGTGTGTAATTTTTTGTGAAATGCCAATTCATATTTTTTCCACTTTTATTGAGTAACTTGACTTCTTATTAATTTATAATAGTTACTTTTACGTACTGTACACAATCCTTTGTCACTTAAAAGTGTTACAAATACCTTCATCTAGTTTTTGGCTTATGTTTTCACTGTCTTTATGGTTCCTTTATGAATAAAAGTCTTCAAATTCAATATAGTTGAAGGTATCACTTTTTGTGTGTTATATTAGCATTTTTGCATGTCTTAACAAGTCATTTGTACCCCATTCTCATATAATTTCCTATAAAATCTATACATTTTAAAGTTTATCTGATATATATATCAATTTTATACATATATAATATATATTCATTTATTGGATATCCAATTGGCCTAGAACTATTTAATAAATAAATCCTCTTTTCTCGAATAATCTTCTCTGTGAGATAACAATTTTTCCCATATGTGGAGGTCTTTTTTAGAATTCTCTATTGTAATCCTATGGTTGGTTCATCTGTGACTGCATCAATACCAGACTGTCTTAGTTAATAAACATTATAATGAGTTTTGATAACTAATAGAGGATATTCTCCCACTTTGAAAGCATCTTAGTTGTTATTTGACCTTTGATCTTCCATATTTAGTTTAGAATTAGGGAGTCAGTTTTCTCAGAACATTATAATGGAACTTTAATTGGGAATATATTAAATTTATAGATCAATATGGAGAGAATTAACATATTTATAATAGTCTCTCTTTCTATGAATATGGTATATCTCTTCATTAATTTAAGTCTTCATGTAAATTATATTTTATAGATATTTGGTCTTACCTTTTTGTTTCTTATGAGTGCTTCATGTATTCTGGAGGTTTATAAGAATTAACTTTTATATGTTGATCTTATAAGCAGCCACCTTTTTAAAAATTATTTATTTATTTATTTATTTTTATTTTTTGCTACGGAGTCTTGCTCTGTCACGAACCAAGGCTAGAGTGCAGTGCTGTGATCTTGGCTCATCACAACCTCCTTGAGATTCTCCTGCCTTATCCTCCTGAGTAGTTGGGATTACAGACACCCACCACCACTCCTGGCTAATTTTTGTATTTTTAGTAGAGACAGAGGTTTCACCATGTTGGCCAGGCTGGTCTCAAACTCCTGACCTCGGGTGATCTGCCTGCCTTGGCCTCCCAGAGTTCTGGGATTACAGGCATGAGCCACCATGGTCCAGCTACATTTTATTTTATTTTATTTTATTTTTTCTTTACTTTTTTATTTAAAAAAAAATTTTTTTTTTATTATTATACATTAAGTTCTAGGGTACATGTGCATAATGTGCAGGTTTGTTACATATGTATACTTGTGCCATGTTGGTGTGCTGCACCCATCAACTCGTCAGCACCCATCAATTCATCATTTATATCAGGTATAACTCCCAGTGCAATCCCTCCCCCCTACCCCCTCCCCATGATAGGCCCCGGTGTGTGATGTTCCCCTTCCTGAGTCCAAGTGATCTCATTGTTCAGTTCCCACCTATGAGTGAGAACATGTGGTGTTTGGTTTTCTGTTCTTGTGATAGTTTGCTAAGAATGATGGTTTCCAGTTGCATCCATGTCCCTAAAAAGGACGCAAACTCATCCTTTTTTATGGCTGCATAGTATTCCATGGTGCATATGTGCCACATTTTCTTAATCCAGTCTGTCACAGATGGACATTTGGGTTGATTCCAAGTCTTTTTTTTTTTTTTTGTTAGACAACAATATTTTATTTTATTTTATTTTATTATTATTTTTTTTTTTATTATACTTTAAGTTCTAGGGTACATGTGCATGACGTTTATATCATGTATAACTCCCCAATGCAATCCCTCCCTCCTCCCCCCTCCCCATGATAGGCCCCAGTGTGTGATGTTCCCCTTCCCGAGTCCAAGTGATCTCATTGTTCAGTTCCCACCTATGAGTGAGAACATGCGGTGTTTGGTTTTCTCTTCTTGTGATAGTTTGCTAAGATGATGGTTTCCAGCTGCATCCATGTCCCTACAAAGGACGCAAACTCATCCTTTTTGATGGCTGCATAGTATTCCATGGTGTATATGTGCCACATTTTCTTAATCCAGTCTGTCACAGATGGACATTTGGGTTGATTCCAAGTCTTTGCTATTGTGAATAGTGCCGCAATAAACAAACGTGTGCATGTGTCTTTGTAGTAGAGTAATTTATAATCCTTTGGGTATATACCCAGTAGTGGGATGGCTGGGTCATATGGTACATCTAGTTCTAGATCCTTGAGGAATTGCCATACTGTTTTCCATAATGGTTGAACTAGTTTACAATCCCACCAACAGTGTAAAAGTGTTCCTATTTCTCCACATCCTCTCCAACACCTGTTGTTTCCTGACTTTTTAATGATTGCCATTCTAACTGGTGTGAGATGGTATCTCATTGTGGTTTTGATTTGCATTTCTCTGATGGCGAGTGATGATGAGCATTTTTTCATGTGTCTGTTGGCTGTATGGATGTCTTCTTTTGAGAAATGTCTGTTCATATCCTTTCCCCACTTTTGGATGGGGTTGTTTGTTTTTTTCTTGTAAATTTGTTTGAGTTCTTTGTAGATTCTGGATATTAGCTCTTTGTCAGATGAGTAGTTTGTAAAAATTTTCTCCCATTCTGTAGGTTGCCTGTTCACTCTGATGGTAGTTTCTTTTGCTGTGCAGAAGCTCTTTAGTTTAATGAGATCCCATTTGTCAATTTTGGCTTTTGCTGCCATTGCTTTTGGTGTTTTAGACATCAAGTCCTTGCCCATGCCTATGTCCTGAATGGTATTACCTAGGTTTTCTTCTAGGGTTTTTATGGTATTAGGTCTAACATTTAAGTCTCTAATCCATCTTGAATTAATCTTCATATAAGGAGTAAGGAAAGGATCCAGTTTCAGCTTTCTCCTTAGGGCTAGCCAATTTTCCCAGCACCATTTATTAAATAGGGAATCCTTTCCCCATTTCTTGTTTCTCTCAGGTTTGTCAAAGATCAGATGGCTGTAGATGTGTGGTATTATTTCTGAGGGCTGTGTTTTGTTCCATTGGTCTACATCTCTGTTTTGGTACCAGTACCATGCTGTTTTGGTTACTGTAGCCTTGTAGTAGAGTTTGAAGTCAGGTGGCGTGATGCCTCCAGCTTTGTTCTTTTGACTTAGGATTGTCTTGGCGATGCGGGCTCTTTTTTGGTTCCATATGAACTTTAAAGCAGTTTTTTCCAATTCTGTGAAGAAACTCATTGGTAGCTTGATGGGGATGGCATTGAATCTATAAATCACCTTGGGCAGTATGGCCATTTTCACGATATTGATTCTTCCTATCCATGAGCATGGTATGTTCTTCCATTTGTTTGTGTCTTCTTTGATTTCACTGAGCAGTGGTTTGTAGTTCTCCCTGAAGAGGTCCTTTACATCCCTTGTAAGTTGGATTCCTAGGTATTTTATTCTCTTTGAAGCAATTGTGAATGGAAGTTCATTCCTGATTTGGCTCTCTGCTTGTCTGTTACTGGTGTATAAGAATGCTTGTGATTTTTGCACATTAATTTTGTATCCTGAGACTTTGCCGAAGTTGCTTATCAGCTTAAGGAGATTTTGGCCTGAGACAAAATTATTTCTAAAAAATGACCAATAGATTATTTTAGGCTTCCTATCAATACTTACACAATTTTTGAATATGATAGTTTTTTTTTTTTTAATTTTTCCCCAGGCCTAATTATTTTTGTTTTTTTCCCCTTGTTTGATGTCTCTAAAGGAATCAGGTTCTGTTTCTTACAGAACTGTGGGACTATCTATCACCTAAGATAAAAAGAAAAAAATAAAAAGTTGTGGGATGTGCACTTTTTTTTTCATCAAGGAGAATGAGAAGATCATATCCACTTAAAACATTTTAAAGGGATGATGGGAAATAAAGTTGTGTTTAATTGTTCTACAAATCATGCTTGTTCAATATATTCGTTGTTCTCATATTGTCCCTAATCAAGATTTATTAGGTATCATTATTTCCATTTTACAGATAAAGAAATTGAGAGTAAGAAATGGAATATATGTTGCCCAAGGTCACAGCCCTCTAAAGTATTGGAGCTGCAATTTGAACCCAAGTCTGTCTGTCTGGATTGTTGTGGTATGCCAGGCTCCCTCAACAGGACAGGAAAAGGCAAAGAATGTCCCTGAATTTGTAACTTAAGCAATAGAGTGAACTAGGACATTGTTATAGAATGGAGAAGGCCACAGAAAGCTTGTGGAGGGGTTGAGAAAAAGGGTTTGCTTCTTGACACATTTTTCTTTCAAGTTAATACCCATTTCTCCCTCTTGGTCTAGTTCACAGATGATTAAGTTCTCTTCCTTACTATATGGAGATAAATTATTGTATTGGAAATGTTCTTAGCAACTTGAGAGAAGAACACTCTCTTCTTTTTGCTATCTTGTAACCTAACCCTGTGGTCAGCTGTTTGCCTGTGTCCTTTGAGCCAGCCAAGAATAGCCACTGTCTGTCCTCAGCTTCACAAAAGCCACCCTAGTCCAGGGTCTACAACTGGATGACATTTTTTATTTATGGAAGTAACCCAAATCATTACTCTTATGATATCTAAGTCATTGAAGATCCTGTTTTGAGTGATGTATAGTTTTCCATTGAATAGGACTATTCAAGGGAGAGCAAGAAGTGCCCCCAAAGGGCCCCCTGAACTCCAGACACAGCTCTATTCACCATTGTAATGTAGTAGTAGCACCCCAAGTTATGTCTGGTAATTGGGATCAAATGCTTCTGCTGGAACAGTGACACACTTCTCTGTCTGTTGGTTCAGCAGCACAAGAAGCCTTAACATATGGGGGAGAGGAAGTCTTAGCTTTTCATTCAACATAAATATAACTTTTTCTCTTGTGGAAGTAGTTCTTCCTTGGAGCAGTAGGAACCCAAGCTTTCTAAGCTCAGGGTGGTGATTTGTCAAGCAAATTTTTTTTCTATAGGATGTTCTCTCCTACCTGGTGCCAAAAGTGAGCCTCTATTAGGCCATTCTATCATTCTGTCAAGCCAGCTATATCTGAGCAATGGTGCACATCGTAAGATTAGTGAATTCTGTGAGTGGGAACCCACTATCTTGCTTTCTTTGTTATAAAATATTTTCATTAGTTGAAAGCAAAATTATATAGGACTTTATAACAATACACAAGGCATTCTGTAAGACCACAAAAAGTAGAGCTGTTATAAGTATGCAGGCAGGGAAGGAAAATCTTTACCTAAAATATATGTTTATCCCTATCAGAACAAATAGTGCCCCCATCATGATGAGATACGTTCAAGTTAATCAACCTGCTACTAGATGACCAGCCGACTCCCCAGAAATAATGCCACATTAGGAGTTCAGCAATGACTTCTTCTGTTATCAGGTTGGGCACTCACCAGTGACAGGTTCAATTTTAGTGAAAACATTTTATATCCATCGATGATATACGCTTGAAGAATATTGCCCTCCAGATGACAAAATAAAACTGACACTATGAAATGAAAATCCTAGCAACTTAAAATGAATCCATAAGGAAGAGTTTGGTTTCCAGGGCTTATTGTATAAACACATTTTGGTAGCATCAATGATACGATATGTGCCATGTGCAGAGCAGAGAATAAAACAGAAAAACCGTACAATTTATAACTTTTATGAGCTTAAAAATCAAAGCAAATAGTTTCTAAAAATATGATTGTTGCTGTAAATTAAACAAATGCAAAATGTTATAAGAAATAAATTAATTATACTTGATGGAGTAAGGAAAGACTTTAGCCAAAGAGCTGAATAATGAAGAATAACAGAGCAGTCTAAAAGAAGAAAGAAAAGGTATGGTGTCTCAGGAAAAGAGAAGAGTTTTTGCAATGTCACTGAGACATAAGCATGAGATACCTCTATTGAATAACTGTAAAAATTACAGTTTGATTATACCATTGGGTTATATGGTTCTGCAGGAAGGGCTTGGGGGAAATATGGCTAAAATATTAGCAAAGCCTTGATCATGGAATGTCTAGAACATGGAGGACATTGCTAGCTGGTAATAGTTTGCCTTTACTGGGCAGCAAGAAACAATTGGAGGGTTGTAAGCAGGTCAGCAACATTATCAATATTTTGTGTCAGAAAATTCATTCTGTATAGGGAAAAATTGATATAGGGCTAGTAAGTGCTTATTAAAAAGGGAAGGAAGCAATACTTGGTGAGCCGAGTAGGTTTTCACAAATTTGTTGCAAAGGGGAGGTATAGAAGCGAGAAATATTTAGAAGGTGATATACCTATGGCTTGGAAATTGATTTGGTTGAAGAATGGGGGGAAAGCAGCAGACTCTTAAACATCTCCAGAGTTTAGGGTTTAAATAGCTGGTTGAGTGATGATGCCATTAACAGAGATAGGAAATAAAATAAAAGGAATAGGTTTCCTGAATGAAATTAATTTAATTCAAGTTAACTTAAACAAAATTGATCCAATTTCTAAATGTATGGGAAATAATGTACAAGGTGGGTTGGTGGCAGTATGAGTCTGGAACATAGGCTTAAATTCAGAATTGAAACCTAGATCATAAAGTTAGGAGCATATTGATGGCAGGTGAAGTGATGGATAAAGATTAAATTTTCTAGTAACAGTGGTTAAGTGGGAAATCCTGTGCTCCCCTCTATACTCCAATCTCCACAGGACTGTGAATTTATATACTAATCCTCAGTTACCTAGAACAATGATTGGTGTATAGAACATACTCAAAAATGTTTCTTAAATGAGGAGAGAGAAGAAATAAACTGGACCAAGAAAAATATAAATGTAAGAAACATCAATACTGCAGGGGAGAGCAAGAGAAGCAGTGAGAAACTCTGAGAAAGACTGGCCAGAGAGAGAAAAAATTAGCAGAGAACAGTTCTGAAAAGTCCAAGTATGACAATGGAAAAGAGGGAATGGCCAAGAGGATCAAATGTTGCCAAGACGTCAAATAAGCTAAAGACAGAAATGATCTGGAGAGAGGAAGAAGAGGCAGAGTGAATGGAAAAGTCAATGAGGAATAAGGAAATAGAGCCAGAGACCGTAAGCAACTCTTTAAAAAAATTGGATGAGAAAGAAAAGAAATTTGATAAAAGATAAATGGAGATTCAGAAACACGTTTAATTTTTCACTTTTTGTTGTTGGTGATAGTATTTTTTAAAAAAATGTTTTTCCTTTTGGCTGAAAGAGATTCAATCAGGTTTACATGCTGCAGAAGAAAAGGAAAGGTTAGAGCTCAAAGAAGGGATGATTGATGAAGCAAAATTTCAGAGAGGACTTAACCAGACACTGGAGGAAATAGTGGTAACTTTATCATCTTAGCGGCAGCTGGAAGTTCCTCACAGTCACCTTCATTTTGGGTTTCGGAAAGACCTGGCTCAAGACTCATCCTGTCTCTGCAGACTTTTCCATGGGTTCCTCTGCCCGATTTCCATCAGCTGTCACAGCTCAGGATGTATCTTGGCTGCAGTGGGGAGGAAAGGAAATCAAGAAAGAACTGGAGAGAAGGATCCAGCATCTGCTTGCAGCTGGAAGCTGACTCCTACACTCAGCATCTTCCCCACACCCGGCCTTCTGCTGCTTGGGCTTTGCACTTTCCCGTGGAGTCCTCTTTATTTTTTCCCCCTGAATCAGAGTGGTTTGGGAAATATAAACACAAGAGTCATGACAAACTTGTCCATGTGGGAAAGAAAAGATGTCACTGCAGTTTTAGCGGAGCATCTGAGTAGCAGTTACAGCAGAGAAAAAGCAGGAGGACGTCTTTATGGCTAAAACTTTACTTCTTTTCCTTCCTTTCTTCCTCATTAAATAAACTCTCCTTTGTTCTATGGCAGAAATTCAGAGATGAAAAATTCAGAGATTCCCTGTCCTCAAGGAATTGTTGGTAAGTTGAGTAGAGATGTAAAAAATGTGATGTACCAAGGACTGAGACCCCTCCCCACTGAGTGGGAGCAAATTTGCAGGTGGATTATGTCCGATCCCCAGGTCTGAGAACTGAGGATCCTAAGACAAGGAGAGACAAAAATCTGCCTGAAGGAAGGAAGTTTGAGGATGCACAGAGTGGGGTGCTGATTCTTCCTCTACAGCAGCTGGAAGAAAGAGAATAGAAAAAAGAAACAAGCAGAAGTAGAGGAGAAACACTGTTCACTGCTTCTTTAAACAATTAGAGGGCACCTACTGTGGGCCAGGCACTGGGTGAGAGGACCTGCAGCAATCTCGGTGGTGATAGCTCCCTTGGGCAAACTCAGAAAATCATAGTCTCTGGCCCACTGATCCCCAGCCAGGGCTTTCCAGACTTGTAGAGGTACAAGAAGATAGCAATGATAAATTGATGGGGTTTTAAAAAATATTTAAAACCTGAACTTAAGATATTTCAATAAGACCAAGTATAGAATCCAAGAGTGGGAGGGGCAGTTGCCAACTTGCAAGGCATTATAAGCTATAACTCACATTCTGCCTCTGGTCATACTGAAATATTTTTCAGTTCTTCAGGAAGTCACACCCTGGGTGTGTGACACATACTGTTCCTTCTGCCTTCTCTCCTTCCTCTACTAGTTAATTTTAATGGGTCCTTTGAGACTGGGCTCAGATGCCATGTTATCAGGCCCAGAATGGGTTAGATTTCTCTTCTAGATTTCCATACCGCCTTGTGCTTTCCCTGTGTGAGCTTTGATGACGCATTCCACGTTGGAATTCTGCTTCCTTTGGTGTCCCCCCCAAGACTGTGAAACTCTCCAGCATTGGAAATATCTGCGATTCCTCCCGGAAGCTTCAACAGCCAGTGTGATGTTTCAGCTAACACAATATCCTACCTATGGAAGGTGCTTCATAAATGTTTGTTTAGTGGAATTACGGTCGGAGAAAGAGCAAGAGTGCTTCATCATGATTAAAAACTTTACTTCGGCCTTTTTCTTGTATTTTTTTTTTCTTTTAGCTGCTGTGGAAGAATCATCCGCATTACTGTATGGATGTTCAAACTTCCTTTCCCAGAAAAGAATTCTCCTTAAATTTGTCTTGGGACCCTCAGTTTTCAGTGTCAGGGACCCTGTAACTCACCCTGAAAGATCTCTTCTACTCCTAGGGGACGTGGCCTGATACTGCATGGGGCAACGCAAAAAGCACCGTCCAGAGAGCCCCAAAAGGTCCTTTCAGGGTCTGATTCTGCCACTAATTCCTTCTGTGGCTTTCACATGTTATTTTTCCTCTCTAAATTTCACTTCCTCCTTCTTAAAGTAAGGAGTGAGGAAGGGTTGGGGACCAGATGGGAAGCAGCATAGTGTGTGGAAACAGGAACAATATGGAATCGGATCTATCAGGGATCAGCTCCCAGCTATGCCACCTGCACTCTTTGTCATGGAACTTCCCTGAGCCTCAGTGCTTTCTGTGAGAAAAGGGAATGACAATATCTGGCTCTTCTAACCATTGTGAGAATCATAGGCAGGTATCATGTGCCTGTCATTGGTACATACTGAATAAGTCATATTCTTCCTCCCTTAAGGCATCTTTAGTCCTCATATTTTCATATTCAAGATTCATTATCTTCGTGCAGTCAGGCTTAGTCAATACTCTCTTGGACTTTCCCTACATACTTAAATACTTCATTCTTTTTCCTTTTTTTTCCATTAAATTATTTTTAAAAATATTTATTCCACTTATCCATTCAGTATTTTAAATAATTCACTTGGAAAAAAAATCCTACCTCTACTCGATGTTGACTGAGTGATCCTAGACTAGTGGTTTTCAGTTTTTTTTCTGGTCTCGAGAACCCATTACACTCTTGAAAATTATTGAGCAATTCAAAGTGTTTTGGACATTCTATCTAGTGATATCAGAATTAAAAGCACTTTTGTTTATGTAGGTAATATCTATTTATATTAGAAATTAAAACTGAAACATTATTTTTAAATATTTATTTTAATATAATAATACATCATTACACACTTACAAAATAACATTTTTATGATAAATAACTATATTTTCTTTAAAAACAGTGAAGAGTGTAGCATCATTTTATATTTTTGCAAATTTCTCTAATGTCTGACTTAATAGAAGACAGCTAGATTCTCATACCTACTTTTGCAGTCAGAATCTCTGCAATATGTTGTCTGAAGTTTATGAAAAAACCCAGCCTCACACAAATATATAGTTGGGTATAAAATTAATATTTTAAAAACCTTTTTAGATAAGTATGGGTATTCTTTGATACTACACCAAAACTTGGCAAGTGGTAATTCCTTAAAGATTACTTGCAATGTGAAATATAATGCCACATCAATGAGCTTGTTGTATTCTACTACATTGAAATTCACTGGTGTATCTCTTAATTTGAATGGATTATTTTTGCCTACACCTAGTTTTGAAACATTCTGCACTGGCTGTATGGAAAATATCAGTTCACTGAGTTATGCACATCTTCAAAATGTTGACTCATTTCTTTACACAATATCAAAAAATCACATTTCTTAGTATCACCAGAAGTCTACATCATCAGAAAAGTCTCCAAGTATTAGTTTGATGTCAAGCTGCTGAAGGCAGATACAAGTTTTCCAAAGTTTTAGTTTTTGCTTGAAAATGTGAATTTAATCATTGGCAGAGAATGCCATGAGTTGTTTTCCTTCAAGAGACAGGCTCTTTTCATTCATTTTTGAGAAAACTTATGACATATACCATATGAATAACCATAGTTTGTCAGTTGCTCTTTCAAGTAATAAAATTATTTTTAATGCTCCATTAGGGACATTTTTAAGTGAAATTGACATTTGTTTTTATTTCTGTTTTTTAACTATGAGTGTATGTGTTAAATAATACAATAACTACTAATAAAGTTTATTGTCACTGCCGTGATTCCTGCTAAGGTACCTATAGTTTTACCCAAAGGATTCATGAACCACATTCTGGGAAAGATTGCTAATATTTTTTAAAGGCAAAGTAGCCTCAACTGTAGACCAGACTAGACATCAAGTCCAATTTGAGAGCAGTTCTTACTTTTCTTTGACAATGACTGTGGCTTCTTTTCCAGATGACATCTGCCTAGTATGTAATTGGTGACTACATCCAAGTAAACATGTGGAAAATGAGGGCAAGAGGGTGTGTGGGCTCAGGGGGAATTGCTTGTTTGGTGGATGATGGAAGAGTGCAGTTCTGGAAAGAGATCAGTTCTATGAGTGTGTATTTCTGGTCTTCAAAAGATTACCACATACATGCTGTCATACAATTTATAATGTGCCAGAGGGAGATAACTTGATATGGAGAAAGAACATGGGCTTTGCAATCAGCCAGGCTTGAGTTCCAGTACCAACTCAGTTGCTACTGTCTATGCAACCTCTGCCAAGTTACTTTACCTTGCGAAGCCTTAATTGCCTTAATCACTTTGCTACAGTGCTTAGAATATCAGGATGCTGGCTGTTTAAAGGATGGAATATTGGATAGATCCTGTTATGGCCACATGGAACCCCTCTCTCCTTTCAAGAATGGAGGACTTAACTTCCCTAGCTGCAGGAAGGGATGCTGAAGACAGCCCTCAGTTTCAGTCCTCCTTAGCCAAGGTCACACTTCCTCTTAAGAGTCAGCCTGCCTCCTATGACTGATCTATGTCCTGGCCACTATATTCCAAATTGGTTTAATTCTGAAAGACCATACCAACACCAGAACTCCCCATGGGGTAAGCTGAGGCCTTTGTTAGAACTATAAATCACAGCTTAGCTTCTCACTGTGTGCACCCTGCATTTTTTTCTTCCCTTTCCACAGCTCTCATCCCAATTAAGTATGCAAGAGCTCCCCAGTAAAGTCCTATAAGTTAATCTTCAATTCAGAATCTGGTTTCTTTTGAGCTCAACCTGAAGCAGATGTTTTATTAATATTATAATTTGTATTTATAGACCTCCACTCCCTCCCATGATGGGTGGACCCTCATAGCTGGAGAGCCCTTTGTATACTGAGTAGCCTGAGGATTGTAAGAGGAGCACTTGATCCCTTTGCAGGATAGGGCTCCAGCAAACTCTATATTAGTCTCCATAATTAGGTAGGAGTCAACATACTTTGTGGGAGGAAGAAATCAAGTTGTGATGAGAGAAGAGGTAGGGATGCTGGGAGAAGAGGATTAGAAGAACCTTCTCTGGAAGAAGAGTAAGAAATAGGAGACTGGGGTTCAGACATGTCTGATGAGGATATTTATATAGTAAGGATTCTGGAACCATCCTGCTTGAGTATAAGTCTGCCACGTACTTGCTTTATAACTGAGTAAGTTACTCTATACTTTTATACCTCATTTTCCTCATCTGTAAAATGAGACTAGTAAAAATTTCTACTTTCAAAGATTGTTTTAAAAATTAAATAAACTAATTAGAAATTAGAATATGAAAAATATATATTTTCTCATATATTTGTTTCCTATCCAATAGGAACTGGGAGAAGCACACAAAATTATAGTAATGAATTTGTATGATGTGGATGTACATAATTTTAGTAACTGCACAGAAAATAGAGCTCCTTAAGGTCATATGAGAGACAGAGAAAAGTCGTTGCAGAAGTGGCATTTGAGAAATTGTGGAATAAGTAGGAGTTTGCCAGGAAGGAAAAATAGAGAGGATGACACTTGAGAAGTGTCAGAGATGCAAGAATTTTGGAGACCACAAAGATTTCTAATGTTACTGGTTTGCTCTGACTGGAAGGTACAACAAACACCATAGCCATTCTCTCTCTGATTAATATGATGGCTCATTCCATATAGAACTATAGTTTCTTATTCTTTTATTTTTATAAATGTCTTCTAATTTGGAGGAACTTACATATGTTCTCTCTGGAATGGTTGGAGGGCATTTGTATGGCAGTATATAGTGTCACAACCACAGATATTCCTTTCTGTTGACCTTAACTTCCGAACACTATGATCTACTTTTAACTTATAGTTATTTCCTGGTCAACTCTGAGCTTGAGGACAAGCTCAGAATAAACCATGTTTGTTTGAGAGTTTCAACACTTATCAACTGGGGGAAGCATATTCCATACTCTCTTACCTGTCTCTCAAGCACAGTGTAATAAAATGAGAAGAACATTGGCTTTGAGGTCAAATATGCCTGTGTTGATCTTAGTTTTGTCCCTACTAGTTGAGTAAACTTGCCCAAGTTACTCAGCTTTGCTTATGTTATCTGTCCAATGGAGGTAATTGTTATCTCATAAAGTGGTTGAGAGTATCAATAAATTATTAAATGTCAAATTATTGGTACAATGCCTAGTATGTATTGGGTACCTCGTAAGTATTAGTTCTCCTTTTGTCTCTTTGCAAATATGAAACCTGTTGGCCTTCAGACGTGCGCCAGTGCACATGAAGTCAGTGTGGGGAATGGCGTTGGCCTCTTTCACCTCCAAATTAAAATCAAGCTGTGCAGATTCTTAAATGCACCCAATTTAGACTACCTATAGATTAGAGAGCCACAGCACACTTCAAGTGATAAACAGTAGGATTTTTTTTAGTCAATTTGATGAATTGCTTTTAACAATTTTACAGGGGTATCTGTTATGAAATACTAACCCTAATCTTATTCATATCTTTAATATTATCCATTCACCTTGCTGCTTCCAGTGATTTAAAGATATTTTATTTTTTATTGACACATTTTTGTAAGCTATTGCAAATTCCTTATGGAAAGAGTAAGATATACAACACACAAAACAATGGAATGAAGTACGATAAATAAAATAGCCAAACAAAGAATTTATCGAGGGCAACTTTCTGCCTCAGTGTGTGCTTTGCATCTTAATTAGGCTGAAAGCCTTGGGAAGCATACCATTTTATTGAACAAACACTGTTTGGCCTTTCTAATATTTTATTTTTACCCACAAAGAAAATATCCAAAGAATGAAACTTTCTGATATGGAACAAATTCTTATTTTTTTTTTTTTTTTGGCACATACTTTGTACGGGCTTGTCAAAGACAAAGGAATAAAGGCTCGCTGAGAGCCATGGGAGTGTGTGGTGTTTTCAATGCACCTGGCATTCCTGGCTCTTCTCCTACTGGGGCATAGGGCTGTGTGAAGGGCTGGACATTTTCAGTCACACACTCTTGCTTTGTCTATAGCATTAACCCTGTGAGCCTTCTCCACCCTTTTGATGACACTTGGCAGCTATCTCCTTCCCCAACCCTGGGCTGATAGAACAAACTGGTAGAAGCAGTTGACACAATCTCTATTAGAAGCAACTGGGCTCGTCTTATCCACAGCCAGTAACGCACAACACACAAGATGGCTGAAGTCCAAGGTTCCTGCACATTAACAGATGGAGGGGAATTATCAGTGGAGAAATACAACCAAGCACCATGTGGATGGGTGACAAGAAGTCTTCTGGCCAGAGGAACAGATTACATACCAGCACTGTCTTGGCTCACTGCCCCGAAGAAATACATAGCAATCCACACTCAGGGAAAATTCCATGAAATAGCAGAGCAGGAACATCCTGAAGCCAATGGCAACACATTCCAAGAAAAACATCCAATGAACCAAACCCAAAACAACACAGACCTCAGAAACGTAAATAAGAATTAACTGAAAAAGGAAACCTTCAGAGTCTTGGGAAGCAACACAACAGATTAAGTGACCACAAAACACTAAAACACCAACTAGTTATTTACCCACTGCTTTGCGGTAAATATCAGGCCCATAGTCTCTAGGAGGTTATTTCTGGGCGCCAAGGACTTAGCACATAGGCCGGCAAAGAGCATGGGCTTTATTTTCCTACCCAGGGGAAGTAGCATTTGTAATGGGCCTGAGAACCAGAAGGAAGATTTTTTTGAACTTCTTAGTCTTATGGCTATTTATAAGGATGAGAGAAGATCAGAGGGTGGGAAAAGCACTGGGCTTCAAGTTAGAAGACTAGGGTTTGCATTCTTACTCTGCCACTGACTAGCTCTGCTGTCTTGGCAAGCTACTTAACCAAACTGAGCTTTGATTTCCTCACTTGGAGAAATGAGTGGATAATAAAAATTATTATTTGTTCCTCATGGGGTTGATCTGAATATTAAATGAGAAAACGGAAGTAAACAGTGCTTCCTAAGAGGCAGAGTACAATGCAGTAGCCAGCCATTATTATGGTTGTTTCTATTGCTGTTACTACTTCATGACCCTAGGATCATAGGAGAATTCATGTTTGCTAACTTGAGGTGAATTTCCTGATAGCTGAGGTTTGCCCTCACCCCCAAGCATCTATCTCAATGAATTATCTACTTCCTTGAGAAGGCTATTGTACATAGTTTAAACTTTTCTTGATGATTTAGAACCAAAAATATGAACATCTATTATTGTCCTCAGTAGCTTACAGTTAGTTTGATTTTCTCTCTTTCTTCTGTGAAGTCAAGCTCAGCCACAACCCACAACCCCTGACTTGTCTATATTTGTTTATTTATTTATTTTTGAGATGGAGTCTCACTCTGTTGCCCAGGATGGAATGCAGTGGTGCGATCTCAGCTCACTGCAACCTCCGCCTCCTGGGTTCAAGTGATTCTCCTGCCTCAGCCTGCCAAGTAGCTGAGATTACAGATGCCCGCCACCATGCCCGGCTGATTTTTCTATTTTTAGTTGAGACAGAAATTCACCATGTTGGTCAGGCTGGTCTCAAACTCCTGACCTCAAGTGATCCACCCAACTCAGCCTTCCAAAATGCTGGGATTGCAGGTGTGAGCCACTGCACCCAGCCAAAACTAATTTCTTCCTGACCTGTCTTAATAGCTTCTCCTACCTCCATTTGGCTTGCCTATTTCTAATTTGGTCAACCTGAGATGATCACGCTTGGTAGAAATGAGTGCTAACTATGAAACAGAGAGTCTCTATTTAGAATCTTGGTGATAAAATACGAGGCATTCATACAGGGACTTTGAGATCACCACAGTAGAGTGTAGAGACGTATTTTGGCTTGAGATTAGAGAGTGGAAGGTGTCAGAGAAGCTAACTTCAGGGTGAGCACATAGTGTCTGAATTAGGAATGTTTTGAATATGTTTGGCTCACTCACATATCTCTCTCATTTTGATGTAGGTAGGTGCAAGTGTGATAATTATCAATTTACAGTTGGTGGGAAACAAAGCCTGAGTCAGCCTCATTAGGGGCAAGGAAGTATTTTAAAGACCTGCGGGAACAACTCACATGTGTCAATCAACACATAACAATTTAGATTGTTTTGACTAAATTAAACTTACTATCTAGAGCTAGAGTCATTCAGTTCAGCAAAATGACATCAGAGATTAGCTTCTTAGCTGAATCAGCTCGTCGTTTTACTGATTTCACCTAAACAAACTGTTGTTTAAGTATCCCAGCTTTTCACCATGGTGGAATTATGATAAAGTCACAGGACATAGTGCTAGAAGAGCCCTTCCAGGTCATATATCTCTGTGGTTCCCAAGTATTACTCTGAAGACCCATGTTGGTCCACAACAAGTTTTCACAGGTCTGTGGAAAAATGAGAAAAAAATAAGGACAATAAGACGATTCAGCATTTTTTCCATGAGGTTAATATAATCATTTTAAAGTCATGTCTTATATTTCATAATTTTTCTTTTGTGGAGTTCCTTGTCCTTTAATTTGAAATGATTATAATAGTAAGTGACAGTTATTTTTCAAAAATCTATTTCTCAGATCAAAAAATTGACCATATTATGTTAGGCTCCTGGTTGATACTATTTTTTTTTGTTTTTGTTGTTGTTTATTTATTTGTTTGTTTGCTCTATAAACTTCAGAAATTTGAGAACTTCAGATCTAGACAACCTCCTTCTTTTTCAAATGGAGAAACAGACTTCCCCAAATTGTCAAAGTTCACACAACTGGGAAGTTGGAAAGTTAGGACCAAAGCTTGGCCTCCCTGTTCTCTTTGCCCCATAGCTATCTCCTTCAACAGGTAGAATGTTATAATTATTACCAATTCTGTTGAATGAGAAGAATGAAGTTCTGAAAGAAGAAGTGGTCAGAGCAAAGGAAACTTCTTTCTCAAGTACACACCAACATGCCAGAAACTGATACTTCATGTGTGTTATTTTCTTTATCTCTTACAACAACCCTAAAAAGAGATACAATTGAATACACATTATAAATAAAGAAAACTAAGTTCAGAGATGTGATACACCTTAATGACTTAGAATCCATCAAACTGTAATACCACCAATTTACATGTTATTCAACAAATATCTATTGAGTGTCTTTCTTGTGCCAGGTAAGTCTAATGCTAATGTAATTGAAAGATTTTAGCAAATTATAAAGTGATAAGCAAATATTAAATGACTTTTTTTTAAAACTATCCATCTCAAAAATCCCTGTGAGGCTGGTTATTATTATTTTCATTTTATAGATGAGAGGCTGAAATTAGTAGAGTTCAAATGTGTTATCCAAAGTCATATTTTGGCATGTTGCTGAGACTGGCTTTCTGATTCCTAATCCTGTTCCCCTTTCTCTATACTCTGCTAAAGATATCTTTTTCCAGAGAAGAGGCATGGTGCACCAGAAAAACCTTAGTATGCAAAGAATCATGGGCCAATAGGCCACAATTATTTCTTTGAAAAGGTGGGAGTGACAGAAGAGTTGATGGAGACACCAGGCATGAAAGGGTCATAAGTTCTGGGCTTTCCAATAATAAGCCATTCTCCTCCAGATGATTTTAATAATCTCTAGCACATGTGTTCTAACCCCTTGATGCTGTACAATATGTGTAACCAAATAAAAGATCTCTCCAGATTTAGAGATTTACTGTTTGTGATGGGAAAAGGCCAACCAGATGACATCATTTATATTCCAAATATGAGCTGCTGCCAAGGCTGGTGATGTTAAGCTGGAGAAATTGATCCTCAACATTATTCTTTGAAGGGAAAAATAAAAACGGTCTTGGCCTATATGGTGTCTTTTAAAAAGTAATTTATGTAAATATGAAGATGAGTTTAACAAACTATTTTATCCAGGGTTGCTTATGTCCAATGTCTGGGTTGTTTAGATACAAAATCATTTCCAAATAATTAAACAAACTGGGTTAGGGCATACGAGTTATCATTTTGTTGTTGTTGAGTGGTAATTGGTGGGGGATTGACCTGAGGCTCATCTGCCCTCAATCAGCAAAGCATGTAAGTTTCCAGGGCTGTGGTCACTCATTCAAAAGCAAAGGTGCCCAATTTGTAATTGTGGAGAATAGTAGACTCCACATCCATCCCTCAACTTCTTCCTTTATATCCTGGAGGACATGGATGCCTGAAGAAAACCATGGTTGTGTTAGGAAGGAGACAAAGGAAAGATTGATACCATTTCTAGTTCTAAAGATAGATCTCAATTAATCTAAGACAATAAACAAGTGACATTTTCCTCATGGTCAGTGATTTAGTAGTGACCTGTAACAAAGGTAAAGGAAAGACTCTGTTCCATTCTTGAGGAAAATACTTTTCCTTCTCTTTCTTGGTGATGACAATAAAGAAGCATCCAGCCCCAGTTGCTGCTGGCATCCGTGTTACAGTCTCAAGGGGGGCCAACTTTAGGATGACGCTGAATGCAGAGATGGAAAAAGCCAAAATGCTTGATTATACTATTGAGCCACTGATTGTGCTATGCCTTCTGAGTTCCTAGAGCTCCTCTTGTGTAGTTATTGCATTTCCTTATTCTTTAAGCCAGTGTGGGTTTCCATTTCTTGCAGCTGAAAGCATCCTGACAGGGAGCAATGACAAAATTTGCTTCCTGAGGTTCCATCAATTTATTGAACTATATACTCATGCTGTTTTCAAAGATAGTCTTAAATTTGTTTTGATGGTTTTTTGTATCCAGCTGTCACCACCCTCACAGTGATTTTCTAAAACAAAAACTACTGCTAACACTCCCTGGCTTCTTGATATAGCCCCTGCTACCCTTCCAACTCCATCTCTCCTCAAGCCCACCAGCCCTCTCCCAAAGTCCTATTATTCTAAAGTGCCATACTTTCATCTCTGACCTTGTTCCTGCTCTTTCCACTGCCTATAACAATCTCCTTCACTACCTTCTTCCCCACACTCACCTTCCATCAAATCTTGGCTTAGGCATGACTTCCCTTGGGAAACCGTCCCTTCGTTAGTCCTCCTAATACTCTCCCAAGACCCCATTCATCCCCCATCAGAGCATTTTTCACACTACATGGAAATGACAGTCATTTCTGTTGGACTGTGGATCCAATGAAGACAGGAAACACCTGTTTTGTTTATGGTTTTGTCTCTAGGATTTAACATATAGTTGGTATTACATAAAATATTCATGGAAAAATTATGAACTAATTGCTTGAGCTATTCAAATATTCCCTCATTGCCTAGTGCCCAACTTACTTTAGTATGGTTTTTAATGATCTTGCCCTGACTTCCTGTCCAGATACCTCTCCTACTACTCACCCCTAAATTTCTTATTTAAAGTGCACTGATTCATGCATCCTCTGCTGTTCTATGTCCCAGTACCCATGACAGGCATCTTGCTATGTCCTGAAACTGGCCGCTGTTGTGTAGTTCTTCTTTAGGTTGAAATGTTGCTGTGAATTAGTGAAATGAATAAAAATTGAATTCCACACAGTATTTTCTCAGTTGTATGACACTGGGTGGTGTAATTAAACTCTCATCTAAAATATGAGAGGGAAACTGTACCCAATCAGGTTCTTGTGAGATAAATGAAGAAATGAATGAGAAGTCACCTGGTACAATACTCCTTATGCCAAGTTGTTGGAAAAACCCTCTCTGCTGAATCATTGTTGAACTCTGCCCTCTAGTCTTAGAATGAACCATTAATTTAAAACCACTAATGTATTGCTTTGAAAAAGTAAAATCAAAGAATAAAAACTGAGCATGAGTCTGGATTTGAAAAGAAAGTATCCGAGAAATAAAAAAGTGGTCTTGCTGAGTCTCTATTCTCTGCTTTAAAGTCGGGAGAGTTTCGGGTTAGTGAGAATGCTGTTTGGGGTTAGTGGCAGTACTGTTTGGGAATTTATTTGGTTTGGCTAAAATGGTTACTTCACTATGGCTGAACCTGCAATTTCCAGGAAGTAACTGAGTTCTTGCAGCTTCAATAACAATTGTGGAGCCCACAGGGCAATCCTTCAAAGCCTGATGAGAGCACCATGGCAAGTGTTTAGTGGTGCCTTTAAGATGCTGCTGGGCAACAGCTTCAGGTGCTAGGTGGAAGCCCATTAAAGGCTTTCCTGACTGCTGGGGGGTGGGAAGAAAAAATGCTACATTTGCAGAATGAGCTGGATTCGGTGTTCTCACTACTCTTTCCTATATTCCTGGATCTTATTCCTTGACCACCCTCCTGATTTCTGATGTCAGCTTCTGCTGTATGCCTCTGTGGTCTGGGGCATCCTACCACCCTGGATAGTAACCAGCCTTTTCTAGAGACATCTTGGAGGAGTAGAGGAGGGGAAGAAGATAGCTTTAAGAAAGAGGTGAAGAGATTAGTGCTGCCTCTAAACGGGACTTTTTCCTTCAATTAAATGTCTTCATTTTGGGGGTTTTAGTTTCATTTTGTTTTTTCTTTTTAGACCCCATCCAATGCCCTATCATAAATGTCTTCGTTGAATAGCAGGGAAAATGTATGCTTTGAAACCGGAGAACTGGGTTTGAATCTAGGGTTCACCTACATACTAACTATAACATTTTAAATCTCAGCTTTCTCATCTATAAAATGGGATAAATTTGTCCTGCAGTTTTTTTTTTTTTTGTAATGAAATGAGATCCTAGATGCCAAACATCAAGCTCAGTGCAGACTGCTTCACAGTGTTCAACAAAAGTGACTCTCTTGCTAATATTTTATCATATTGGAAAGTATATGTTTCTTGTAAACTGACTTTGATCACCTCAGTCAGAGTATAATGGGAAGACAAGTTCTCTTTGGATTGGACTTACAACATGCAAGGGAAAAGACATATAATCCAGGAAGTATCAGAATCATAAGCATTTCACATTTTGACCTTTCTGAAAGCTTTATTAGTATGTCCAACACAATAATTTAGAATGTCAAGATCTAGATCAACATTCCTTCTTGTGGATGGAATGGAGCTAAGGGTGAAGGTGAGAGGTGGGAATGAGCTCTTCATGGATGAAGGGTAAGAGTGAGCTTAGAAACAATGGTTAAATGGGTAGAGAGAATGACAAGCAAATGTAGAAGTAGGGCTCATGATGATGTCCTGAGACTCAGTTTCCTTATTTGTAAAACAAAGAGGTGAGATGAGATTGGGGTTTCCTAACTGTGTTTTGACCTTTCTGGAAAGTTTATGAGTGTGTCCAACACAATAATTTAGACTCTCAAGATCTAGATCAACATTCCTTGTGGATGGAATGGAGCTAAGGGTGAAGGTGAGAGGTGGGAATGAACTCTTCATGGTTGAAGGCTAAGAGTGAGCTTAGAAACAATGATTAAATGGGTAGAGAGAATGAAAAGTAAATGTAGAAGTGGAGCTCAAGATGATGTCCTGAGACTCAGTTTCCTCATCTGGGAAACAAAGAGGTGAGATGAGATTGAGGTTTTCTAACTGTGTACTGCCAAATTGCTTATGTTTTGTTCATGGGATTCAAGGAGAGCGAATACAAAAGGAAAGACAGAGAGGGGAGAAATTGAATACAATCACTCTTGCTAAGAAGCAGGAAGGGGCAGGATAAAGAGAGTGATATTTTGTGCCTTTAGTCCATAGACTCATGCTAATGGTTAAGGTCTTCTCAGCTCTTTTCTTTCTCCTCTTTTCCTTCTCCTTCTTCTTCCCTCTCTCCTTCTTCTTTGTGTAAATTAAGAAGCAACAAATAATGAAGTTCGCAAGCAGAATGAGCTCAGCTCAATAAACATTGGTGAGGCAACTACGAGCAGTTATTGTACTAAGTGCTGAGGATATAAAGATGATTAGAATATGTTTTATGACTCCAATGAACCCTACAGTCTAGTTGGAGAGACAGATGCGATATGAGTTCTGTGACAGGGGAAGCCCAGGGCTGTGGAAGCTCTGGGGAAGCAACTTGGCCGCAGAGGTCAGGGAAGATGTCTCCATAGAGGTGATCCCTATGCCAAGATTTGAAGGATGAATAGGAGTTAGCCTTTCAAGGAGAGGTAAAGGACAATGTACCTGCTCAGAGCAATGATCCTAGCCATCCTGGTTTATTCCTCCCAATCACTCCCAGGACAGAAACATGGAAATCATTCCAAATCATTGGCTTGGGATGGTTTATTTTGGACGTGCTCAGCACTGAGTACATATTTTTCTAGGATTTGTGAGGAGATGGATTTCCATGTGTGCTGTGCTTCAGGGTGTCTCCTTGGGTATTTATTTACTGTGCTTTATTCCATAACCTAGCAGGGTGTCACAGCTGGAGGCAGCTGGTGATAAATAAACAGCTTCCATTACCCAATCCCATCACCATCCTCCATTCTGCTTCAAAAACAGGGTCTCGGCCCATGGATTCCTCTACCCTCAAATCCGTTGCAAAGTGTCAAAGCCCTGCAGAGTTGTATGAGTGTTTCCTTATAAAAATGAATTAAGAGGTAAAGCAAAGGACACTGTAGAGCACTATGGAATTCAGACTGTAAGAGAAGATAGCCTGTCTTAGGAAACTTTGATTATTACATAGGTTCCTTGATAGAAAAAGACACAAGCTAACAAACAAATCAAACTTCTCATCTTGTGGTCTTCTGTGAAGGTGATTTGGAAGTTATTCAATTAAACATGGTTTTGTTGAGACTTTCCTATGTGTTCTTTGCTTTCACACATTTTATCTCATGTGGTGATTTTATGTTAGGTTTCTCAAACCAATAATGAAAGAGGATGAGACTCAAATATGTCAGGAATGTTGGACTTATCAGAGTGGGAATTTAAAACAATTATGACTAACATGCTAGGGGCTCTAGTAGATACAGCAGAGAGTATGCAAGAACAGATGGGAAATGTAGGCAGAGAGACTGAATTTCTAAGAAAGAATGAAAAGTAAATGGCAGTGATATAGCACAGTGTGTACCTATTTCCTAGGTAGTAGAAATTCTGATACAGACTCACCATTTAACATGGCTTCATCATTTCAAAAACTACATCACAGAGAAGGAGGAGGCTATTCACTAGTTCATAGCCCAGCCACTCTCACCCCTTAACACCTCAAAATCACAGTTTTTCAGTTGTACACAAATACCAACTAAGATCTACTAGTTCTCCTCCATCTGAGAGGAAGGGTCTAATGGAATACAGGAAAGGGACAGATCTCATATTTATTAGTGGAGAGACAGGAAAGACTTACATTCCTAGGTTAGCTGACTCCAAGAAGGCTCTAAGAAGAGGGCTGAAATATGCATTTGAAAGTGAACACGGCTGCATCCATGTCCCTACAAAGGATGCAAACTCATCCTTTTTTATGGCTGCATAGTATTCCATGGTGTATATGTGCCACATTTTCTTAATCCAGTCTGTCACTGATGCACATTTGGGTTGATTCCAAGTCTTTGCTATTGTGAATAGTGCTGCAATAAACAGCTGGAAACCATCATTCTTAGCAAACTATCACAAGAACAGAAAACCAAACACCACATGTTCTCACTCATAGGTGGGAACTGAACAATGAGATCACTTGGACTCGGGAAGGGGAACATTACACACCGGGGCCTATCATGGGGAGGGGGAAGGGGGGAGGGATTGCACTGGGAGTTATACCTGATATAAATGACGAATTGATAGGTGCTGACGAGTTGATGGGTGCAGCACACCAACATGGCACAAGTATACATATGTAACAAACCTGCACGTTATGCACATGTACCCTAGAACTTAAAGTATAATAAAAAAAAAAAAGTGAACACAGTATTTATCCACTAAGATAGTTAAGATTTATAAGTGGTCAAAGTATTTGTCCAAGGGAGAAAACTGAATATCTATCATTTTCTTATGACTCTGTCTTCTTAACTCTACTGACCTGCAGTAGTGTCATGCTATAGAGGTACTTATATAATCTTTATTATCAAGCATTTTTATGTACCGATTTATACATAGGTGACACAACATAGCATCTATTAAATGTTACTTTCCTACCCTGTCCCAGCTCTTGTCTCCTTTTCTGGCAATAGAAATAGACTGGATGAAGAACCTATAAACATAGGTGAAGGGTGAGATTAATGCATAATTTAGGTATGTTTTCTTCATTCAAATCAAAGAGATTAGATTATCTGCTTTGCCATTGTAAAGCCCTTGAGGTCATAGAACATCATATGAGTCATAGTCGTAAAAACTCATCTAGCATTGACAAGCATGACAAGAATCCTCATAAATTTATCCAACAAGGGTTGTATGCAGCAACCATTCTTTTGTACTGTGCTTCTCTTCTTGCTGCAGCTGTATGGTTTCACGACCACCACCTTATACATGTTTGGCTTTGTCTTTTCCATTGAAAAAGGCCAGCCACTATGATCTCATTTTCTTGTTTATAAAGTGGGAATAAAATTCCTATCTCTGAGGAGAGGAGGTCATGTGGGTATTAATCAGATAATACTGTATGTACTTCCTGATATTGAGCAAGTTTTCAACATGGTAATTCTTGCCTTCCATGTCTCCCTTATTCTGAAGTTTAATACTCAATACTTTCTACTTCAGGAATAATCTGAAGTGCCCTAGTTAAGTGAGTATAGTGACTAAGCTTCAAGTTAGTCTACCTGATAATTCTGCAATGGCAGTATGCCTCCTCTTTAAAGACTAGGGTTTGTTGTTGTTGTTTTAACTTTAATCTTAAGGAAAAAAAATCCTCACCTTATACTCAAATATGAGCCTTTGGATCCCTCTGGACCAAATTTCCTAACTGGACCTGGTTGATGACCTCCTCCTCCCTGCTGTTCAGAATGAGCCCTGAGGCTTCTATGGCCTGTCCTGCTCCTCCATAGCTTCCTGGCAGACAATGGAAAGGTAGTCTAGCCTCACTTACCAATGGCCATTAGCAATAGTCTTAAGTAATATAGCTGGCTGATAGCTCTCCTTGAGGTCTAAAGAAGATTGGTTCTGGCCCTTTTTTCTCTGCTTTTCCCAATATGCCTGTGATTTTTGGAGGCTTAAGTACTCATGGCCACCTCTGACTTCACCTTCTCTCTTGTGGATCACTCACTTTCATCTACTGTCTCTGTTCTGCATCATGTCAATCCTCTGCCTTGATTTCTCTACAAAAGCAGTTCAAAAAATCTGTATTTGTGGTACATTTACTAAAGATTGAAAGAGTGGTCAGAGAAGGAATTTACATTGCAGCAATGCAAATAATTTTAAATTTAGCATAAGGCTTGTGGTAGATCAGATCATTGTTTAGCAATTATCCACTCTTACTACCAGCCCTCCTCCATCAGAGGAGTTTACTTGCTCACTCCATTGATGGTGGGCTTGGTCATGTGAGTTGCTTCTACCAAAGATTATTATCAGAGGGAACATAGGAAGAGGCTTGAAATGTGCTTTCGAGGAGGGCTCCTATTCTTGTAATTGTGTTGTTTCCAAGAGAAAAATGTGCACTATGTAGCCCATTCATCCCAGAAGGATGAGAGCCTTGTGTCATAGACCTGGAACAGACACATGGCCTGGAGCCAAACCCAGCCTAGGCCAGCCAACTTTCAGCTGACCCACAGATGCGTGAGCAAGAAATAGTTGCTTATTGTTGTTTTGAGTTTTGAGGTCATTAGTTATGCAGCAATATCTCACTGATACAAAGCTTCATTGTTCCTCAATGTCTTTTGGCAATCTTGGCAGTGAGGAGCTTTCACTTTTCTCTTCATGTTGTACAGTGGCCTATTCTCATGCCATTTCACTAATTGTTCTTCATTTCTCCTTCTCCCCAAACCTCTCTTTCCAATACCCCCAAACTCCTATTAATTTTTGATGTATTGTACATTATTTATCTCTTTTGGTGACCTTAGCTCATGCCAATGCATATCTCAAAGTGATGATTTCATTTCAATCTGCTTTAAAGAATTTTAATAAACAAAGATTCTTTCTAAGGGGAAAGAATGTCTTTCTGTGCTACCTGTTAAGACAATAACACTTTTCATTCTCATCTATTATCTGCTCCCACCTCTGCCCCTCATCACAATCTGACTTGGCTATTCCTTGGAAAATTAAACAATTTTATCAGGCAGAAGGCCAAGTCTGCACTTGTGCAGGCTATGTTTTTGCTTGGAATTCCTACAGATCTGGGCTTTTTAACTAGTCTGATAGCTGCGTCATTAAAAAGGATTTAAAACCCCCTTATTCTGCCCCCACCTTTGACCTTGTTTCCCTGTCCATCCCAGCATCAACGTAGCACTAGGTCCTCTGGCTCTGTCTTCTGCTCTTCCAGTCTCCGTCACTGGCTTTGAACCTGGCATGTGTTCATCTTCTGACCTTTCCTATTCCAGGCCCTTCTGTGCAACTGCCAGTCCATCTTCCCCTCAAGTTCAATGACAAAAGACCCCCATGCCTCAGAATAGCACCCTGGTTTCCCTGATTGGAGGCTCTGAGACATGGATAACAAGAGTTTCTCTATCCACTCAGGGCTTCATGGAGGGATAGGGCAAATGCCACCTTCAATCGAGCCAAACTTGCCATCGCCATTCCTGTTTCTTGCCAGCCCTGTGTCCAGAATATCTTCCTGATGTCTCCCTCCACATTTTGGGTCAATTTTTCTGTCTGTGTTGTTTCTGGAGCTGCAATCTTTTCAGACCTAGGCTCCTGAGCCACTTATATCCTGTTGCTGGTTGATTCTCAGGGTTCCTAGAACATGCTGTACCTGCTAGCCCTGTCTGGCTATGTGATTTGTATATTAGTCCCCTCTATTGAGCTGCCCGTCCACTGCTTTTTGCCCCATGTTCTTAAGCGTGCTGTTTCCCACACTCAATGCCTCTCTCCTGTTGGCACATCAGGTAGCAGGGCCATGGGAGCTTCACCCTATCTTCTCTTAGGGGCTCTTGTTGACACTCGGTACCCAAGTACCTCCTGGATCAGGACCAGGGTCTTTATATGTCCACAGCACTGAAAGCATCATATTTCTCTCCCACATATGTAATTCAAAAATAAAATCAAATTACTTGTTAGCCATTCCTCCTTTGCCAATGTCCTAAGCATGGGTTTAGTTCACTGCTGTTAGAGAATCCAGGACTGATGCACTTCTCTCAGTCTTGCTCATACACCTCCTCCTTCCTGCCTGTGCTACCTGTGAGGCCTGTTATATACCTGCCTACTTTGCACTTCCTCTTACCATGCCCCTCTGGAAAGATGAGTGTTCTGCTATGCTGCTTAGAAAGGACATTCTCTTTTGTCTTCTCTGTTGGAGGGAGGAATTAACCTGGTTAATATTATCAGTGGCTATTTAAATTGTGCTTTCTTGAATCTGGCTATCTTAGTTTTCTTTTCTCTCCCATCCACAGCCAAATCCACCTGACACCTATTTTTTGCAAAAGCTGTGGTGTTTATTGGGGAGATGGGACTGCCAATGGAGAAGAGGCTTCCTGGGGTCCTTTGGCAGCCAAGGAGCAGCATGAGAGCAACTGAGTTGGTAAATCATGGAGGAGAAGGTGCCACTACAAGGCCTGTGTCTGCCGGAGAAAATAGCAGTAAACACAGCCTTTTGTCTATATGAAGGACTCTACAGTTTATAAGGCGTTCACAGAATTTTCTCAATCCATCCTCACCACAGTCAATTTTATATTATCCTAATATTATCCTCATTTTATAGGTGAGGAATTAGAGCCTAGAGAGCTTAACTCACTCCCAAAGTTACCCAGATGGTATAAAAAAACTTAACCAACTGGAGGATTTTGTCAAAGTCTGACCCATATTTGAGATTAATTTTGGCCCATTTCAATGCATAAAACTGAAAGAAGTGAGTTTTTTCCCCCAAATTTATTTATTTTAAGTTATTTGCACATATTTATATTTATATCCCATCTTATTTCAGACAAGATTTAAGCAAACACACATATACACTTACACATATCCCATCTGAATATGTGGGAACTGCATTTTTGAAAGATTTTTTTAACCCAAAACCTCAAATGATTTGTTTAGCTCTTGGTCAACAAACAAGATCACTTGTATTTCTATCACTAAGTTTTTGCTTTTGCAGGGGGGTGAGTAATGTCTAGCAAAGCCTCCCCTGTTGAAACCCAAATACACTCAAGTCGAGCACTTAAACCCAGGCAGAGGAAGCCAAGACCCAGGAAGCCTGCCAGATGTTTATACTGCCTTTTCATGGAAAGCTAAGCTTTTTATTTTAGTTTGCTTATTTGTCGAGCTGTGGAAGGGAAGTTTGAACAAGACCCATTCCAGGGCAATGAAGGGCAGAATGTTAAGAGGTACGGATGAAATACATGGCTGATCTCTATGTGGGTAATGGTCTGGCTACTTGATAGCCAGGGAAATCTGGGGTCCTTGGAAGGCAGAGGGCACAGGACACTGGTTCTGGCTGTCACTTGGATAGCTGTGTAGTTGGTGGGCAAGTGACTTGCCTTGGGAAAAATGACTTTGCCACTAAGAACACAGGCCCTGGAATTAGGCATTTCTGGGCTTGAATCCTAGTTCTACCCCAGGTAAACCATATCCTATCTTTGAAGCCTCAGTTTCCTCATCTACAAATGGGAATAATTTCTTATTGGATTTTTGTTAGAAATTAATGATATAACCTCATTAAAGCCTTTAACAGAGTGCCTGGCACTGTCCTGAAGCTCACAGTTTCTTCACCTCCGGCTGAGCCATTAGGCCCCTTCTGGCTCAAATACTCTTGGGATCTACAGTGGTGCCAGGATTGCTCTGGGCTGCCTGCTTTCACTGCCAGCTACCCTTTTCTTGGCCTCTAGACCTTCTCAAGGCTTGCCTTGTCTTTTCATGTTGCTGGGACAACTCAGGCACCAACTTGAGGGAAGCCTCCCTTCATGTGAATAAACACGTTGACGGTATGTATGTATCTTGGACCAGGGGCTGTGGCCTGTGTAACCAAATAAGAATTTCCACTGAGTTACAAAATTAGCCACTGGCATTTAGACATTGGAGGCTGGAACATGCAAGGGCATACGTTTTGGGGGCTTTTTGTGTCTTTTCTTGGTACTTGCTCATATTGGACCCCTCACCTACAATGTCCTCTCCCCTCTTGACTCTGCATCTCAGACCTACTGAGAGACAGTATGGAGCAGAAGAGGAAGTGGGTACTTCATAGTCACGCACACCAGGGTTCCATCCTGCTCCTGCTACTGCCTCGAAATGTGAACTTGGGCATGAATTTAAATAATTTAGTCAGTATGGCATGATGGTTAAGAGCATGGAAAATGGATCCTGAGTGTCTGGCTTCAAATCCCAACTTTACTGCATATTAACTCTGTGACCTTGAACATGTTATGACCTTGCTCTGCCTCAGTTTCCTCATACTTAGGATGGGCAACTCTCATTGTTTGCTACAAGGATTACATAAGAAAGAGAGAGGTAGACAGATGAATAGATAGATAGATAATAAATGGATAGATGATAGACAGATAGATAAATAATAAATAATAAATGGATAGATGATACGTAGATAGATGATAAATAGATAGAGAGATAGATAGATAATCACTTAGAATAATGTTTCATGCTTAGTTAATACTAAGAAAGAGTTTGCTATATTATAATCTGTTGTTAAATTATTTACCTGTAAAATGAGTGATGATAATCCTACTTCTTAGAGTTATTTTGAGGTAAAGTGGTTGCTTTGCTTTACTCATATCCTCAGCTAAGCTCAGTTTCTATTTTCATTGTTTTCTTTTTTCTTTTAACTGTAGGTTTATCTTCTTTTCCAAAAAGTTCTGTCTCAGGACATAAATACAAATCAGAAAAAAGCGCAATTAAGACCTCAGAATATGGAGGACCATATGTAAGAGTGATATCATTTTTAGTTGGTCGAAAACAAAGCTGTAAGAATTGCTTTCACTAAGAAGTGCTCTTTTCAAGGTTAATAAATCAACTAAGATTTAAAGTCATATATACAGTACAGCCCTCTCAGACATTCTAGTAAATACACAGGTGTGAACAACAACATAGGCAATACTTTTGTTCAATGTATTTTTTTTTTTTTGTACAATGTTTGTTGATGAGAAATTTGTTAGACAAGTCTGGTTTCATTTGTTGTTAAATCATGACCTTTTAGCTAACTATGGTTGTCTTCTGATCCTTCCAGTATACATTGCCTTCCTCTTTCCATCTTTGTATCCCCACCATGTGATACCTATTAAAAATTAAGTAAATGTTGATTACAAGGATGATTAGAATAGCAGTCGAGTGCTTTCTTTCAATTTATATACCCTTACCTTACCAAAGTTATTCCTGGATTCTCCCAGGGTAGCTCTCTCTCAGCTTTTTCTATGTACTTGTGTTTTTGAGAGATGGTGATAAAAGCTACAAGGGAAGCACTGTTTGCTCTTGATTAAAAATCAAGACTGCTAACTGTCCCCAAAATTCCATTCTTCCCTGCCGATGTTTACACTACCTCTTTATGGGAAATTAAGGTTTTAATTTTTGTTTGCAAAAATACATCAAGATGAGATCTCCAGTTTCCCTTACATGAGGTGTGACCACATACCTCAGTTCTCTGCAAGCCAGTGTGAAGCATGAGTAATGATCCCATCTCCAGGTTCAGCCCCCATCACCCTCCCCAAATGCGTCTCCATGCTCATTCTCTCTCCTAGCCCACTGAGATGTTGACATCTTGGGTAACCTTGGAAGCACCAGAGTAAATATATCAAGTTACCATCAGTACGGGGAAGAGTGACTCTGACAACACCCACCTAGAAGTATTACGTGTGCAAGAAGTACATTTTAATTGTATTAATCCACTGAAGTTTTCTTTCTCTTTCTTGCCATAGTTTAGCCTAATGCAGTGTAGGACACATAAACAAATAGAATATTTTGTCTAGGAAAATACAGCTACTAACTCAGCTGAGCTCCCAAAGTGAGGGGTAGAGGAAACTAAAATTCCTTTTGTGCTAAATACCAGACATAATACTTGGCAAGCACTGGGTGCACTGCAGAATTCCTCCCATGGAATTTGTCTTGGAAGCCCACGATGTTAGGTATTATGATCCCTGTTTAACAGATGAGGGATATGAAACAGAGAAAGGAGATATAATTTGCTTAGCAAGTAACTGAGAGAACTGAGATTCAAAGGCAAACCAGATAAAGTCCAAAGTTCTTTTTCCTGCTGGTGCTGCACCTGAGAGATGTCCAGTCAACTGCTCTATTCTCAAGATGTTTACTGTGGACAAAGAAAGCATCCTATAAGTTGATATGTAAGTCAGTCTTGTTTTTAGACACTTTGAATGAACAGTTTTTGTTTGTGCTTTTTAACCACATACACTTGAACTGTCTCCTGAGAAGTCTGCCCTCCTTCAGACTGGGGAATTGTCCATCTCACGTGCTAAGTATTCACATGGGAGAGTGTGTAGACAGCATGATGTGTGGCCTGGTGCCAGGTCAGGGCAGCTGACCAGCTTTCCTGGCCCTTTTTAGGGTTCATGGCCTTTTTGGCCTCTGTCATACCCATACTCAAAGTGGGTGCCTTGTCTACATTCCTTAGTCTTTCTGTATAAACAGAACACCCTAGCCCATTTATGCAACTTTCAAGAGAGCTTTATAAACATAGAGATGCCTTTAAGCCTCCTTTCTGTCACTTGCTCTAATAAAGTGCTGGGGTATAGAAACCAGTCTTCTTCTTTCTGGGTCATCCTGAGAACATCTCTGGGCTTTAGTTTCCCCGTCTCCAAAAGAAGAAGGGGCCTAGAGCTGGAACTTTTTAATTTTCTACCACCAAAGATACCATTTTTGTAAAACTTTAATCTCAAGGAGTCCTAAGTTTTATGAAAGCAAAGAACCATATCTTATCTTCAGTGCTGAGTACCATTCCTGGCACAAAACTGTTTTTTTGCTAAATATTTGCTGAAGATACACAATCTACAAAACTCCATAAACTTGATAGTCATTACGGATCTTCACTAAATATTTCAAATGCTCTCCCCTTCCAAGAACCGGATGGGATCACACTGCCAGGCCCCCTAGGGCTATGCTGGGTCACTGGACTTAATCGGGCCAGTGATCTGCGAGAGAAACATTTAATCACCAGTGCAAGGTTCTCAAGAGTTCTCGTCTTCCTCCGCAGGAAGAATGCGATGTTCTAGATAGAAACTGTTTTATTGGCCTGGGTCTTGGAGTGAAAAAACACTGCAGAGCAGATCCCCCCGGCTGATTCAGCGGACGCGCAGCGGAAGCAGACGGAAACCTCTGCTGTTTTGAGGCACTGAGATTTTGGAGTTGTTTGCTGTCATAGAGTGTTCTATCCTCTCCTAACTGATTCAATACGTTTATCACAATGCATTGGTTTTTCTCAGTCTTAATAACCACAGAAATACACAGCTGTCATTCAGAGCCTCTAACAAGAAAGTGGTGTGACTCATTAAATCGATAGCACTCCTGCCAAAACCAAAGCAATGTGATCATTTCAGTAGCAATTGTTGCAATAGAACCGTTTTATTATTTGTAAGATAAATGTAATTTCTGCTAGGCTTTTTCAGCCTCTGGATATAACTTAGATGCTCATGACTACTTCAGCTCTTGTTTTTACTGAGTGTGCTTAGTTCAGTTATCACTGGCTTATGTATCCCAGGAGCCCTTCCAGTTGGGCATGCTGGGAAAAAAATAATCGTGCTCTTTGGAAGTATGTTTTTGGAGGTTCTTGAACCTCTCTGAAACTCAGTGTCCTTACTTATAAAACAGTAATTACAAATAGTACCTCACAGAGTAGTCATGATCATCAAATGAAATATCATAATTGCTGCTCTTCAAGCAGTGTATGGCACAGATACAGCTGACTCTCTGAATGGGTCAGGCACCTTTCAGCTCTAAGGAAGGTGGCCATGAGTTTAGGCTTGCCTTAAATGCTCCCAGTTTCTGCTACTTGTTCTTATATGATAATTATTATTTTAAAATAATGATGCTTTTAATGTAATCTGGAGAAATTTTGTTCAGTCTTTCTATGTCTTTTGTGGCATTGACATTTTTATTTTATTTTATTTTATTATTATTATTTTTTTAAAATTCCCCCCTTTAATTGACCAAAGTAAAGCCATGACATTTCATTTGGTAACCTGTTTAGAATTATAAAAATCATTTCATTTGGCCCAGCCCATACTGCCCAGGACAAATTCTAATGCCATCCAGCTTTGTTCTTACAAACTGCATAAAAAAAAAAAAAAAAAATCTTCAACGTCCTAAATGTGATGTGCCCAGTGCGAAGCATATCAGAGCTGGACGTGACATTTATGTCCTTGACAAGCCTCGATTATCCAGGTCCTTTACCTTGTATATCCTGACCAGCCAATGTTCTGTGGTATACGCTTCCTCCAGGACATCAAGCTCAAAGTCTTTATTCCCAATCTCAGCATTTCGGACACGGTCAAAGCCTGGAGGATGCTTGGCTTCTGTGTAAACCTGTCCAAAGCGGTAGTAACACATCTTGTACATGAGGCAGTTGAGCAGCACTGGAGAAACTTCACGGTCCACACGGAACTCCCCAGTTGGAGTATAATAGTCATTCTCCTTAATATGTTTGCCTGTATCTGTGCTCCCTCCAATCCGGACCATCCAAAGAAACTTGTTGATATCATCAGAGGAATACCCAGTGAGGCCTCCAAAAATGACCAGCACATAACTGACATCAAGCTCCCTCATGATCTCATAGGCTTTTTCCTCTGTGGACGCCATTGCCTGCCCTACTCGAGAAATATGGGTATTATGCCATGTGTTATTATCCACTAAAATTGTTCGGTTTGCCATAGCTGTAATCTGATAGCCATAATCCCACCAGGACATGACCTTCGCATCTTCTGGAGTATTGTGACGAAGCCAATAATATGCTTCTCGGAAGTCATCAAATATGATCCTACTGCCATCCCCACCATGGGCAGACAGTACAATGGACGGAGAAGAGTAGGCCTCACTGGTCACCCACGTTGAATGAAAGGTATAGGTGATAAGAAAGAAAGCCATGACCAGTATCATCCCACTTGCCACTTCATTCTTAATAGGGTAGGTAGAATCCTGTTGCTTCTTGCTCTTCTTGTCTGGACGACTTATGTCCAGATTCTTCATGTATGTGGATAGCACCTGGGAGACTCCAATGCCGGAGAGAATGCACATAACAGGTGCCAACACTAGCATTAGACGCACCATTACAGCTGAAAAGTACATGCTGGTCACACCATACATGATGATAAAAATCCGGGCATCAGACAGGTTGCTAAAGCAGTAATAGAGGCCAACTGGAAACATGAAGACGAGGAGCTGTAGGTCAAAATAGTATGAGGACCAGGTTGTGGGCTGATGCTCAGACACAGAAGCAATGATGGGGATATTGTTCTTAGCGTAAGAAGGATCCAGCAGTGAGTAGAAACACCCCGTCCAGGGAGATATTTTTCCTGTCAGCATGAGGAGAGCTCCCACGGTGAGAAGGACAAAGCCTACCAGAGAGATGACACTCCGGAAAAGAACTTCAAATTGTTGTGGATTCAACTTGCTGCGCGGGTAATCCACAAAGGCATGGATCTGGCAGAGACCAAAGACCCCGAAGGCTGCCATGTGCTCTGATGAAAGGACAGGCTGGAAACCCACAAAGGAGATCTGCATAGAAAGGATAGTGCCCAGGCAGTAAACAGTACAGTAGGCCACGTAGATCCGGTGGGAGAAACGGCCTGTGAGCATCAGTACCAGGACGTGGAAAGGAATCAAGTTGATCAGGAACACATAACCTCCCCAAGACGAGACCATGTAGAAATAAGCAAGGGCACACTTAGCTGCCCAACAGATGGAACCAGTCTTTACTGCCTGGATCCACATGTAGTAGGTGAGTAGCATGCAAAAGATGGCAATCCCTTCATTATCATAGGAGCCAGCAACAGATCGGGAGATATATCCAGGAACTACAGCAATCATAGCAGCAGCAAGAAGCCCAGCCCCTGCATCCTTGAGCTCTTTGGTAAGGTGGTACGTGACGATGGTGGTGAAGGAGGAGAAGAGAGGGGCCAGGAACACACAGACATTCCGAATGTCGATGGTGATGTGGAAAAAATGGAGTACATGGTAGATTGCAGCAGAGGTGATCATTAAACCTGGGTAAATTGTTCCTCCAATGATTCGTCCCAAAGGGTACCAGGCTCGGTCATCAAACCAGTTATGGAATTTATAAAACCCCTCCTCAGCCAGGAACCTCATAGTCCAATAATTAAAGTACGGATCAAACTCATGTATAACACTTTCAAATCTCAGGACAGCAAAGAGACGAGTGGAGAAAGATAATACAGCAGCCATTGACAGAATGAGAAGCTTCAGAAGTGTGTCCTGCTTCTCATAGGACAATCGCAAAAATCCAAATTTAGTCATCTTGACATGAATGGGTGGCCACACACGACGATCAGCTGGCCGGCTTTCCTAAGTGATCCGCTGGGCCCCCGGCATTGACATTTTTAAAGTGGACAGGTCAGTTATTTTGTGGAATGTTCCTTAATTTGGTTTTATCTGTTTCCTTATGATTAGATTTAGATTATGCTATCTTTTGGCAAAAATGTCACGGAAAGATGTGTGTTCTTCTCAGCACTTTATGTCAAGAGGCACAAGATGTGAACTTGTCCCCTTACTGGTGATGTTAATTTTGATCTCTTGGTTAGGTGGTATCTTCCAGATTTCTCTGCTATAAAGTTTATATTTTCCCCTTTGTAATTAATAAGTGACTTTTCAGAAAATAACTTAATATGATGCAAATATCTTGATAACTTCTGAAACTTTCATCCAGGAGTTTTAATATCCATTAATAATTCTTATCTAAATCTATTATTGCCATGGCTGCTGTCTCAGTTTATTTGTGTTGCTATAACAAAATACACAAAACACATGTAATTGATCAAATAACAGACACTTATTTTTCACAGTTCTAAAGAAGGCCTTGGAATTCCATGATAAAGACACCAGCAGATTCAGTGTCTGATGAGGGCCTGGCGCCTTGGTGCTAAGTCCTAAAGAGAGGATGAACATTGTGTCCTCACGTGGCGGAATGCAGAAGGGTAAAGGGCCTAGTTAGTTGCTATCAGCCCTTTAAGGCACTTAACCTGAGAGCAGAGCCCTTCTGGCCTAATCACCTCCTAAAGGCCCAACCTCTTAATACTATCACATTGGTATTAAGTTTCAGCATATGAATTTTGGAGGACACATTGAGAGTATAGCAATTACCAAATGGTGATCTTCTAAATACAATATATATATATATATCTTTTACTTTTATTAGTTGGCTTTCTACTGTAAGGAAAAGCTTTCCCTTCCCCACCATTTGCTTACTCAGATCCACAGGGACTCACATATGTAGTCTTATTTTAGTCAATGGATTTTGATATTGATTTTATTGATTTTCTTTAATGCTCACATTGTACCACTGGCCATCTCTAGTCATTTTCTAAGTCTGTTTCCAAAACCATGTCTTTCGGAAGCCTGATTTAGTCCACTTCAGCCAGTCAGTAGCTCTCATTTCTGTGCTCTTCTCAATTTATGTACTTTGCACTCCTTATACAAGTTTCTTACTGGGTTGTACTTGTTGGTTTCCTTTCTCATATTAGATTGTGAGCTCTTGAGTATGAAGAAAGTGTCTGATTTATCTCTATAACCTTAATGCGTAGCACAGAGACTGGTGCATGGAGGAAACTCAGTTTTTCCTTATTAAAAAGCATGAATTAATGGAAGAAAGAAAAACAGTGCTTAAGTTTCTACCTACCAGTTCCAATCCCTTTTTGGGGTATTAGCTTTAACTAGCAAAAAGAAATTATCTATAACATTCATAGCAGGCTGCTATGAGTCTTGCAATAGTGAGGCTGAATCAAGGTGGATTAAATTGTCAACATGTTTGAATTTAACATAAATGATTCTCCCCCCCATTTCAGAAGCTGCCTGCCAACTCTGATTTCATATCCTTAGTGATTCTTTACAATTAGCTTGATACGGTATTGTTTTCTCTCTTGGTTCCTCACTCTGGGAACTGCTCTCCCCAGAGATGAAAAAAGGGATGTAACAACCTTTCTATCACAGGTGGTGAACCTAGAGGAGAGGATCTGCATCCCTGATCCGTGAGCCCAGGTTTGGTTTCCTTTCTGTGCAGCTCAGATGAGTGACTTTGGGGGAGTCGCCTAACCTGATTCGGCCTTTGCTTCCTTCACTCTGAATAACAATCACAGCACCTGTGACCCCAACTGAGGTACCTGAGTGAAAGAAAAATCACTTTGGAACTGAGGAACTGCTCTCTGGAACTTCTGCACCTTTGCACATGGCAATCCATTTGCCTGAGATGCCCTTCCTTGCCTCTGTTGTCTCTTTCTTGGCAAATCCTTTCTGATATCTCAGGGTTCTGCCTATGTGTCATCTCCCTGAGTGACATATTGTACTCCAGGTCTCTGTTTTGTCTGTGCACACATAAAAGGTCCCCTGGGTTATATACTTTGTGTTGACAGCCTAAGCCCTGAAGTGCACCCGGATCTTTCTCCTCAAGGTCATGACAGCGTTATGTGTTTATTTCTTTGTATAATAATGATCTCCAGTTAAACTTTTATCTTTCTGACCATAAAATTATCTTTTGGCTCCCTCAAGATCCCCCTCAAAGGAAAAGGTGTACCCCAAATTCTCATCCGTGGGAATATCCTCTATGTGAGGCACTCATGCCTGCTCATCCTAACCCAATATATTTCCCCTAGATTTGGGAAGAAGAAAACTGTTTTAGGTGGCAAGATGGACTGCAGACACCAGAAAATATGTATTAAAAGAGTAGACAATATTTTAATCAGGAATTTTTTAAAGGAGCCATATAGGTCACATTGAAACTTTTCTTTGGTGGCTCATTCCCAATAAAGAAGTAGTCAGACTCCACCTGATTTATCAGTTTTCACAACCAACTCTATTTTCTGTCTCTCATCCCCATCTTTCCTTCAAGTGCAATCTAGGGTGCAGCTGCTTTAATCTACTGTTCTTCAAACATGACTTTTTCCTTGTTTCTATGTCTTGTCTCAAGGTATTTCTTCTGCCGACACATCCTGTCCTATCCCTCAATGTTAGCTGGAAAATTCTTGCCTTGCTCAAAAATCATCTTTTCTGTGAATCATCCCAAATCATTCCCAAGGCAGTAGGTCACTCACTTCTTTGAACATTCCTCAATTATAGCACAGATCAAGGGTCTGTTCCACCTTCTGATCTGGAGCTGTGAATATTGCCTGCTGCAGAATGAATCCTCTATTCTGAAAAGGTGAAAGTGAAATAATGTAGGAGGGCGCTAATAGCCTTTGTTTATATATACATTCCAGGCAGAGGGTTAGAAGCTTTGAACGTATTGTATCTTAATTTTTACAACAACAATTTTTAGTAAATTTTCTTATTTTCAAAGGACACACTGCAGATCAGAGAGTGAAGAACTTGCCTATGGTCACACACCTGGTAAGCAGACATCATATACAAACCATACTCTCTCCAATACATATACTATCATTTCTATATTTAGAAAATATGTCATAAATAGGATGTAAATGCTAACTTTTCCTATTTAATTTCCTGTTTCACTAGATTACATAAGAGGAAACAAATGTTATAGTCTTCGTTTTGTTGCTTATCTATCTGTACGACCTTGAATACATTTTAAAGGAATTAACTCAAGTATCATCTCCTTTAAAAAGTGTTTCTTGAATCACTAGGCTGGATAAAATGTCTTTCCTTTGTCTTCCTGCCGTGGCCTATGCATATCACTGGTGTTAATTCAAGTAATCATCTCCTTATTTGTCAATCTTTCCTACTAGACTGTTTTTTCCTTAAGAGCTGGGACTGTGTCCTAATTTATCTTTTCTTTCTTTGAGCCTCACTCAAGAACTGGCACATAATAAATACCTACTTACTATTTATTGGGTTAATAATATATGAAAGAATAAAATTCCTTACCCTATTGAGGCTCCACCTTAACAATATGAAAAATAAAAGGATGGACCAAGTCAAAGATACCACGAATATGGCACATGTTCCACACTGATCCTTTGCTGTGTCCTTGACAGACATTGCAAATAGATTACGTCTTTCTATTCTGGACATAATTGCAAAATCTTTCTCACTTTAGGGTGCACCTCCTATGAGTGAACTTTATTGCCATACTTAATTAGATCTTCTTTCTGGTCCTTGACAGTTTCAGATGCTCAGAGTCTGGTCCTTCCCAGTCAGAAGGAAGTATGTGTAAGATGCTCACCAAAGGTTGGGTCTAGGGGATGATGAATGATATTCCTGCCTCTATGTCACCTCCTGAATTTTCATCACTGCATTCCTGATTTGACAAGTGATTTAACATCCTAGGCTGGGGAAGGACCAATGGATGAATTGGTCCTCTGTGCATGGCTGTTGGACAGGAAATTAATAAGAATGCTAGCTGACATGATCTATGGTACTGTAAGCTCATTATGCCTGATTAGCTTCCAGCCTTTCACTCCCCCTGACAGCTACAGGGCCTCAGGGTTTCCAATGGCAACTATTTCCCTTTCCCTAATTGATTGCTAGGTCTCCGGCCATAAAACCAAACCCTCCCACAGACTTGTCAGAGTGGGGAACCTTTCTGCATCATATTACCTTCTCCCTTTTGGCAGTGGGAAGGTGAGCTCCTGTATCGTCTAAGTGGTGTTGACAGTAAAGCGCTTTGAACTCAGGAAACAAAATTTGAAGGGGTCAATTCAGTCTAGTTGATCAAGTTCTTATCAAACTACTTACCATGTGCTGAGGTCTGTGTTCGGTAAGGAGATGGCAAAAGAAGTAGATCATATGACAATAAAATAGGAGAGAAGTTTTAAAATATATTTCAACAAACATTTATGATGTACAATAGCAACAAACACTGTGGCCTATATTCAATTGAATCCAAATTGAATTGATGTATGTGTGTATGTGTGTGTGTACAAAGTGAATATACACATAGAGGCATACCTTGTTTTATTGCCCTTCATTTAATTGCACTTCACAAATACTGTATATTTTATAAATTGAAGGTTTGTACCAACCCTGCACTGAACTAGTCTGTTGGTACCATTTCCCCAACAGCATGCACTTGCTTCATGTCTCTGTCACATTTTGGTAGTTCTTATAATATTTCAAACTCTTTTATTATTGTATGTCTTACAGTGATCGGTGATCAGTGATCTTTGATGTTACTATTGTCATTGTTTGAGGTGCCAGGAAACAAACTTAATTGATAAATGTGTATTTTCTGACTGCTCCACAAACTGATGGTCCCTCTGTTTTCTTCCTTCTCTCTTCGGGCCCCCATACTCCCTGAGACACAACAACATTGACATTAGACCATTTAATAATTCTACAATGGCCTCTAAGTGTTAAAGGAAGAGTCGCACATCTCTCACTGTAAATCAAAAACTAGAAATGATTAGGCTTAATGAGGAAGCCACATTGAAAGCTGAGAAAGGCTCCAAGTAGGCTTCTTGTGCCAAATAGTCAAGTTGTGAATGCCAAGAAAACAGGCTTGAAGGAAATGTAAAGTGCTACTTCAGTGAACACATGAATAATAAGAAAGTGAATCAGCCTCATTGCTGATAGAAAGGAAGTTTCAGTGGTCTGGATAGAAGATCAAATCAGCCATAACATTCCCTTAAGCCAAACCCTAATCCAGAGCAAGGCTCTAACTTTCTTCAATTCTGTGAAGACTGAGAGAGATGAGGAAGCTGCAGAAGGAAAGCTTGAAGCTAGCAGAGACTGGTCCATGAGGTTTAAGGAAAGAAACCCTTTCCATAACATGAAAGTGGAAGGTGAAGCAGCAAGTACTTATGTAGAAGCTGCAGCAAGTTATTCAGAAGATTTAGCTAGGAACATTGATGAAGATGGCTACATTAAACAACAAATCTTCAACATAGATGAAACAGCCTTCTGTTGGAAGAAGATGTCATGTAGGACTATCATAGCTAGAGAGGAGAAGTCAATCCTTGGCATCAAAGCTTCAAAGGGCAGGCTGACTCTCTTGTTAAGGGCTAATGCAGCTGGTGACTTTAAATTGAAGCCAATGCTCATTTATCATTCAGAAAATTATAGGGCCCTTCAAAATTATGCTAAATCTACTCTGTGCCCTGTAAGGGAGCAACAAATGCCTAAATGACAGTACATCTTTTAAGCATGGTTCACTGACTATTTTAAGCCCAATGTTCAGACCTACTGCTCAGATAAAAAGATTACTGTTCATTGGCAATACATATGGTCACTCAAGAACTCTGATAAAAAAAATGTACAAGGAGATTAAAGTTGTTTTCATGCCTGCTAACACAGCATCCATTCTGAAGTCCAAGGATCAAGGAGTAATTTTGACTTTAAGTCTTATTATTTAATAAATAAATTTCATAAGGTGATAGCTTCCATAGATAGTTGTTTCTCTGTTGGATCTGGGAAAAGTCCATTGAAAACCTTCCGGGAAGGATTTTTCATTCTAGATTCCATTAAGAACATTCACGATCCATGAGAAGAAGTCAAAATATCACCATTAACAGGAGTTTTAAATAAATTCACTCCAACCCTCATGGATGACTTTGAGGGATTCAAGACTTCCTTGAAGAAAGTAACTACAGACATGGTGAAAATAGAAAGATTACAAGAATTAGAAGTGAGGCTTGAAGATGTAACTGAATTACTGTAATCTCATGGTAGAACTTGAATGGACAAGGAGTTGCTTCTTATGGATGGGCAAAGAAAATGTTTTCTTAAGATGGAATTTACTCCTGGTGAAGATGCTGTGAACATTGTTGAAATGACAACAAATGATTTAGAATATTACATGAACTTGGTTAACAAAGCAGTGGAAGAGTTTGAGAGGGTTGACTTCAATTTTGAAAGAAGGTCTAGTGTGAGTAAAATGCTATCAAACAGCATTGCATGCTACAGAGGAATCTTTTGTAGCAGCAAACTTCATTGTTGTATTATTTTAAGAGGTTGCCCCAACCTTCCTCAACTACCAGCTTGATTAGTCAGAAGCCATGAACATTAAGGCAAGATTCTCCATCAGCAAAATGATTATGACTCACTGAAGGCTCAGATGATGGTTAGCAGTTTTGGAAAATAAAGTATTTTTAAAGTAAGATATGTACATTGTTGTTTTACACATGATATTATTGTACACATAATAGACCCTGATATACTATAAACATAACTCTTATCTGCACTAGGAAACCCAAAAAATCCATGTGATTTCCCATTTTATTGAAGTATTTACTTTATGGCAGTGGTTTGGATCTGAATATACAATATATCTGAGGTATGCCTGTATATATTCTCAAAGCATCTACTGTGCCTACTGTATCCTCAAAATCAGGCTAAACTCCTCACCCTGGACACCATACTCTTGCTCTTTCAAAACATATACTTTTTTTTTTCTTATTTGTTTCAGCTTTTGCTTTTCACACAGCCGTAGATTAGCCTATAATTGCCACTCTGATGAAGCTATATAGGCTGAAATTTTAATTTCAATGGAGATGGGCAAGCAAATAAATAGTAAATAAATCTAATTTAAATAAATATTACTGGAAGTTTTTATATGATTACTCTTATGAAATGGGTTTTAAACAAACCCATATTTGATGATTCCTCTCCTATAGGCAGCCAAATGGAGACTTTTGCTAATATCTTGGTATAGCAGAAAGGGAATGCGTTTCAGTTTCAGGGCCAAACTCAAAAGTTGCTGTTTCAAAGAAGTTTTTCTCGATCCCCTCCTAAGGTCAGATTCTCAATTATATTGATTGAAATTGTGTCTCTGAAAGCACTCTATAATTTGTAAAGTGCTATGCAAATACTAGTAATTATTATCTACTTTTAGGACATAATCAGAAGGACATACCATGGTAAGATATGCTTTTATTTTTAACTGTTTGAAGTAGGTCTAGTTTTATTTTAGCCTAAGAAAAGGGTGAATTTTTATTCTTCTTCCCAATATTTATGACCAACCACAGGGGACCTCATTAGTAACTCAGTTGGTACTTACCACACTCCCAACTTGGCTCAAGAAGTGATGGAGTCTGAAGATACACATGACCTTAAAACAAATCAGAAATGAATGTAATGACATTTAAAAAATAATAACCAAGTGGACAAATGCAGCCTCCTCAAACCATCTCTAATAACCCCACAAGAAAGAAGGAAAGAAGCCATCTCTATAACATAAAAGTGCAAGACGAAACAGCAAGTTCTGATGTAGAAGTTGCAGCAAGTTAAAGAAAATAATATTTGAAAGACTGGATAGTGCACTGCTCTGGGCAGATTTTGCAAATCTTAGTCCTCCAGTTAGAAAAGAGGGTAGAGATCCATGCTCTTCTGCACTTCTTGGTCTCTTGTCATAAATAAGACATTCTGGCCCAAATTTTATTCAATTTTTGAGAGATTTTCCTGAGTACGTTAAGGTGCTGATTTTTCCTCTATTTCTTCCTCAGGGATCATGGAAGGTGATGTGGTTTGCTTGCCATACAAATTCGAACAATTTGTCCTTAAAGCTTCTTGTCTTTAAAGCTGCTTCCTCTTACATAAAATGAAGATCGAAATCTTTATTTGACCATGTCTACCTGCTAAATGTTTGTGGCACTGAAAGAGCAAAGAAAGGGAAGATCTCCTAAGACTCCAGTCCAGAGAAACACAAGGAATCTTTATTATCAGGGGTCTTTGAAGGGAAGGAAGGTGCATTCTGTCTTAACAGATCAGCACCAAAGTTTTCAAAATCAAGTTGACACTTACAAATTAACAGCCCCATCTTGACACGCTCACTGGACAAGAACAAATACAGACACTGAAGCACTGGCTGACCCACTTGCCCCTGTCCTGTCCCACTTACTCAAAGTACATCTTTGTGGTTTTGGACAGCTCACATGGAGAAGCGATCAGCTTTAATTTTCTTTCTCTTGTTTCTCACACGGCCATAGACCAGCCTAAGATATAGAAGCTGAAATTTCAATTTCAATAGCATTCAATAGCACTAGCAAGAATGAATGAATATTGAATAAACCTGATTTAAAAAAATATTTCTGGCAGGTTTTATGATGATAATTCCTTTTTTTTTCTTTTTTTGAGATCGAGTCTCACTCTGTCGCCCAGGCTGGAGTGCACTGGCATGATCTCCGCTCACTGTAAGCTCCGCCTCCCGGGTTTACGCCATTCTCCTGCCTCAGCCTACCGAGTAGCTGGGACTACAGGCAGCCGCCACCACGCCCAGCTAATTTTTTGTATTTTTAGTAGAGACGGGGTTTCACTGTGTTAGCCAGGATGGTCTCGATCTCTTGACCTCGTGATTCACCTGCCTTGGCCTCCCAAAGTGCTGGGATTATAGGCGTGAGCCACTGCGCCCGGCCTATTTTATGATGATAATTCTTATGAATATGGGGCTCTAAACAAATTCACCTTTGTTGATGGTTCTCTTTCCTATAGACAGCCAAGCAGAGAGTTTTGCTCATATCTTGGCGTGGGAGAAAAGGGGACAGGTTTCAGTTTCAGACAGTTCTGGATTCCAATCTTGATCAAATTACTAATTTTGTACATATGTAGCATTAAAAAAGATTTTTTTTGTTAAACATTTTCAGTTGTATTTTCATATTTCATAAATCTTATTGCCTGTGGGTCTTCTTACCCTTTGAAGCAATGAATTTCAGAGCTTAAGGAGAAGCACAACACCTTCCTACAAGAACAGAGCTATTGTTCGTTTTGACTCTAAAATTAGACATGTGTTTGAATCTATAAGTTAAGGCTTAAAGCTGAGCAAAATAATATATTAATTAGGATTTGTATTTGGTTGCATGTAATGGAAACCTGGCTATTACATCTTAATAGTGTTTGTTTTTCTCACCTAGCAAAGTCAGAGGCAGGTAGTCCAGAGCTACTGTGGTGGCAACTCGATGCTATTGGGACCCTGTGGTGGTCAATTTTATGTGTCACGCTGGCTAGGCAAGACCCCCACTTATTCAATCAAGCACTAATCCAGGTTGCTGTGAAGGTATTTTGTAGATGTGATTGAATTCACTTTAGTTTAAGGAAGGAAATTATCCTAGATAAGCTGGGTGGGATTGTTTTAAGCCCTCTAAAGGTCTTAAGAGCAGAACTGAGGCTTTGCTGAAGAAACCTCATTCCACCTGTGGACTACAGTTTTATCCTGTGCCCCTGAGTTCCAGCCTGCCCTTCCTGATGGTTTGCCCTACAGATTTCAGACTTGCCTAGACAACCCCCACAATTGTATAAGCCAGTCTCTTGCAATAAATCTGCCTTTCTCTATCTGTCTGTCTGTCTATTTATCTATCATCTATCCATCTGTCATCTATCTATCTATCTATCTATTTATCTATCATCTCCCACTGGTTTTGCTTATGGTGGGACCATGACTGATACAGACCTAGATTCCTTTTAGCTTTCCCTGTCACTATCCTTGGTGCTTGCAAGTGGTTGCCGCAACACTAGGCATTGTGCATATATTCTTGGCAAAAGCAAGGGGAAAAGAAAAGGGCATAAACCAAAAAATTAACACCAACCAAGTCTGTGTCTTTCTGAAAAGGAAAACCCTACTCAGCAACTTCCACTCATATCTCCTTGGCAAGGACTTGGCCATGTGAGCAGCTCTAGCAACCTGTGAGTCAGGGAGAAGGAGAACACTTTGAAATGGGCACATTGTAGCTCTAAATAAAATGGAGATCTATAGTAAGGCAATGGGGGTATTGGTTCAGGAACCACAGAGATTTTCTTTTTTTGCTTGCTAACAATTTATTGTCTAATTTTTTTTTATTATTGTACTTTAAGTTCTAGGGTACATGTGCATAACGTGCAGGTTTGTTACATATGTATACTTGTGCCATGTTGCTGTGCTGCACCCATCAACTCATCAGCACCCATCAACTCGTCATTTACATCAGGTATAACTCCCAATGCACTCCCTCCCTCCTCCCCCCTCCCCATAATAGGCCTGGTGTATGATGTTCCCCTTCCTAAGACCAAGTGATCTCATTGTTCAGTTCCTACCTATGAGTGAGAACATGCGGTGTTTGGTTTTCTGTTCTTGCGATAGTTTGCTGAGAATGATGGTTTCCAACTGCCTCCATGTCCCTACAAAGGACTCAAACTCATCCTTTTTTATGGCTGCATAGTATTCCATGGTGTATATGTGCCACATTTTCTTAATCCAGTCTGTCACTGATGGACATTTGGGTTGATTCCAAGTCTTTGCTATTGTGAATAGTGCCACAATGAACATACGTGTGCATGTGTCTTTATAGCAGCATGATTTATAATCCTTTGGGTATATACCCAGTAATGGGATGGCTGGGTCATATGGTACTTCTAGTTCTAGATCCTTGAGGAATCGCCATACTGTTTTCCATAATGGTTGAACTAGTTTACAATCCCACCAACAGTGTAAGAGTGTTCCTATTTCTCCACATCCTCTCCAGCACCTGTTGTTTCCTGACTTTTTAATGATTGCCATTCTCACTGGTGTGAGATGGTATCTCATTGTGGTTTTGATTTGCATTTCTCTGATGGCCAGTGATAATGAGCATTTTTTCATGTGTCTGTTGGTTGTATGCATGTCTTCTTTTGAGAAATGTCTATTCATAGCCTTTGCCCACTTTTTGATGGGGTTGTTTTTATATTGTAAATTTAGCAAACTGAATCCAACCACAGAGATTTTCTAAGTTCCTATATCGTATTAAGAAACAAACCTGAACAACTTGGATCACTGAGTTTCTTCTATAATTGTAAAGTGATTACTCCTTCCACCTGTGGCAGCTGGGTCCAGAGGCTTACTGCCTTGAGGGAGAAGGGTGTATGTGTAGGAAGTAAGAACCCTGAAAGTTCATCTCTTCCGGCTTCAGAGGTTCTGGGAAGCAGACCTGAGAAGAAGATAGGAGAGGCAAATGGAGTGTGTCCTGACCTTCCTCTGTGCCTCAGTCCAGCTGGTAGGTGTGGAGGGCTGGTAGGTGTTACATGAGTGAGGTTGGGGAAGGAGTCATTCTTCTTGGCTTTCTATTTGGCACTCTGAAAAAAAGGTGCAAAGCAAACTCAGACAAGTAGAGAGGCAGAGGGAGAAACAGAATTTGGCTTTTAAAAACCACTTCTATTTTCTGTGATGAGGTGCCCCAAATTTCCCACAGGATTCTGAGGAGGCATGGAAAGTCATTGAGTTGAGAAGCAGTACACTTTCCATAGGACCCTCTAGCAAGGGCTGAGACCCAGGGACTGGACAGAGACCAGGGCAGAGACTGGAGGTGACGTATCTGCGGCACTTGAGATGTCAGGAAGAAGACTGAGTTAGTAAGCATCCCAGGCCCTCATAAAGCTGAGAGGGTGGGGGAAATGAGGGAGAGATACCAGAGAAGCTCCAAATGGCCTCTCCACAGAAGGCACTAGTGACCTGAGGGCCTGCCTTTCTACTCTGCTGCCTTTGGCCTGCCTCTTAAACACCAATCTAGAGAAGATAAAGAGAAGAGGGCCAAAATATAAGAGACTCAGTACTTTTTACCCAACAAGAGCCAAACAATAACCCAAAAGGACTTTAAATTATTGCATAGGATATAGGTACAGCTGACTGGAGTATAGTCTTTGTCCTATAACTACTACCCTAAGTAACTACTGAGTAAATAGAGACTCATTAGCAGTTAAACTCGTGAGAGTTAAGGAGAAAATAAGCTGTATTTCTTTGCACGTCTGAATCAGAGTGTGATTTTGCAACGCTCCTATGTGTAAAATGAAGACAATACTTTTTGTGAGAGGTGGTTGGGGAAACAAAAATGAAATCTTGTTCCATCTGTAAAGAGCAGGTAAGAGTGATATGCTTAATATGTTAGCTTAATTTCAATCACCCATGCCCACTGCCCACTGGTGAGCAGGCTCTATGTAAAGCAAGTTTTCCTGTATCCTTGGAGTGGTGAGAGAAGGAAGGCATTCAGGAGCACATCTCACCATGAGCAGATTGTTACATTTTCTACCCCAAATCCTCTCCACTCCAATCACCCATATTGTTATCATATTACCTCCTCTCTTTTCTCTCATAGCATCACAATATTGTTTGTGTATGTTTATATGTTTATTGTATATCTCTAGAAGGGGAAGGGCCATATCTGACTTCTTTGAAACTCAGGTATGTGGTAGCCATGTAATAATTAATTGGTTAATGATGTCATTACTTCCCTGGGGCCTTAGAAACCCCATTTTTGTACGCCCAATGTGGCCAATCCATATGTAGGTACATTTTTGATCCAAGAGGAAAATAGTTTATAGAATATACTTGTTTCTGCAATCACTGTCTATTAATGCATTTTACTAATTTCATTTTAATTTTCAAACCCGATGGATTACTAGCATTTTAATAAATATCAAGTTTAAAATATTTGTGAATCAGGACTCAAATATATGATCTATTTAGTCTTTTTAGTAAAATATCAGTATTTTCTTATAAAACAAAACCATAAAATACCATGTTCAATAATTCTATATCCTAACCTTGCTTTTTTTCATTGTAATGTTTTTCAAGCCTTTTCTTCATTCTTAGTGTTGTGGGAGAGTGCCAGGGAGGAGTGAAACTTCTCTCACCTGTGACCCATTGTATTTTGTGGGAAATAAATTCTAGGATAGTTTTTCAAAGTATTTCTTCCAAAGAACATGTGTGCTGTGGTCTAAATGTTGTGCCTTCCCCAAATGTATATGTGGGGACCTAGTACTCAATGTGATAGTATTGAGGTGTGGAGCCCTTTGTCAGTGATTAAAATATGAGGGCTCCAGCCTCATGAATGGTGTTAGTGCCTTTATAAAAGAGGCTGAAGCTAGCTTCCTTGACCATTCCACTATGTGAGAACACATAAAAAGTGCCATCTGTGAAGAACAGGCCCTCATAAGACACCACATCTGCTGGCACCTTGGTCTTAAACTTCCCAGCCTCCAGAGCTGTGAGCAATAAATGTATATTTATAAATTATGCCACCTAAAGTATTTCATTATAATAGCCTAAAAGAACTAAGGAAGAAGCATGGTACTTCTGTAAGAAATACCTAAAAATGCAGAAGTGGCTTTGTAACTGGGTAATGGGTAGACACTGGAAGAATTCGAAGGAGCATGCTAGAAAAAGTATATATTTTTAAGGGGAATTTTGGCTAGGGCTCAAAAGAAGATGAGAGCTTCAGAGAAAGCCTTAACCTTCTAAGAGATAACCTAAGTGGTTATGATCAGCATGTTGGTAGAAATATACATGGTAAAGGCCATTCAATGAGGTCTGAGACAGAAATGAGGAAGAAGATACTGGAAACTGGCGGAAAGGCAATTCTTGTTATAAAATGGCAAAGAGCTTGACTGAATTGCATTTGTGTCCTAGCGCTTTGCAGCGGGTCAGAACATCTGAGCAATGTAACAGGATATTTGGCAGAAGGAATAGCTAAGTAAAATGTTGAGGACACAGCATGTCTTCTCTTGACTGTTTATAGTAAAATGTGAGAAGAGAGAAATGAATTAAAGAAGGAATTTATAGTCAAAAGGGAAGCAGAACTTAAAGGCTTGAAAAATTCTTAGCCTGGCCATGTTGTAAAGAATACAAAAGCATGCTTGGGAAAGAAAGTCAAGGATATGCCCAAGTGCCCATCTGATAAGAAAATTATTGTGGATGAGTGGAAGCCTGGTGCAATTTATCAAGACGATGGAAGAATGACCCCCAAGGCATTTTGAAGATCTTCAGCACTGTCCTATCACATGCCCAAAATGCTAAGACCTTAAGAGCAGAAGGATTTCAAGGCTCCACTCTCCACATTTCAGTGCAGTGCTTCTTGACCACCCCAGCTGTCACTCGAGTGAGCCCGGGTGCAGTTCAGGTTGCCCCTCCAAAAGGCACAAATGGTAAACCTTGGCAGTGTCCATACAGAGCCATTTTCACCATGGTGCAGAATGCATGTGCTGTGGGAGTTTGGCTACATCCACCTAGATTTCAAAGGATGCCCCCAGAACCTTGAGGCCCAGGCAGAGAGCTGCCACAGTGGTAGAGCCACTGCAGAGGGCTCCACTAGGGCAACGCCCAGTGAAGCCATGGGAGCAGGTGCACTCCCAAGACCCCAGACTGATAAAGCCACCAGCATTCAATTTCAACCTGGAAGAGTTATAGGCATGAGACTCCAACCTGTGAGAGTTGCAGCATGGGTTAATGCCATGGTCTGGAGCCCCCCCTAGGGCCTTGGAGGGCCAAACTTCCACTTCACTGTGTCCTGAGGTGAGGCTTTGAATCAAAGAACTTTATTCATGCCAGGTGCAGTGACTCAAGCCTGCAATTCCAGCACTCTGGGAGGCCAAGGCAGGAGGATTACTTGAGCCCAGGAGTTAGAGATAGTGAACTGTGACCATGCCACTGCACTCCAGCCGGGGCATCAGAGTAAGACCCTGACTCCTAAAAAAGAAGTTTATTCTGGAGCCTTAAGATTTAATGTTTGCCTTATTGGGTTTTGGATTTGGTAGGGATTTTTACTTATTTCTTCTTTCCTATTTCTCCCTTTGAAGGGAGAGTAACTATTCAATGCCTGACCACCATTCTATTTTAGAAACACATAACATGTTTAATTTCACAGGCTCACAGCTGGAGAACAATTTTCTTCAGGATGAATCATACCTTCAATGTCATCTATATTTGATTTAGATGGTATTTAGATGAGACTCTGGATTTAGGCCTTTGGAATTGGTGCTGGAACAACACCAACTATTGTTTGGGGCTCTTAGGATGGAATGAATGTATTTCACGTATGAGAAAGACATGAATACTGGGGCCCAGGGTGGAATGGTATGGTCTGAATGTTTGTGTCCTCCCCAAAATGCATATGTTAGAACTTAATACCAAGTGTGACCACATTAAGAAGTGGAGCCTTTGGGCAGTGATTAAGTGATGAGGGCTCCATCCTCAAGAATGAGATCATTGTCCTTATAAAAGAGGCTTGAGCAAACTTCCTTGCCCCCTTTCAGCATGTGAAGACACAGCAAGGAGGAAGCAGAAACCAAGCCCTCACCAGACATCAAATCTGCTGACACCTTGATCTTGGTTTCCCAGCCCCCGGAACTAAGAACAACAAATTCCTAATGTCTATAAATTACTCAATCTAAGGTATTTTGTTATAGCAGTGCAAACAGACTAAGACGATGTATGTGTGTGCATGTATGTGCTTTACATAGATACACACACACACATATTTGTGAGTGTTTTATCTACATAAAATTGGCACCTATATTTAGCAGGCACACACATATGTATGCATTAGCAGTATATGAAGGGGAATCATAGAGTTATAAAGGCAAAACCAGAGGCTCCTCAACACTATGAGTCTAATTCCCTTGTTTTAGAGTTGTAGAAACTAAAGCCCAGTGAGGTCAAGTGACTTTTTGGAGACAGACATTCTTGAATGCCAGAGGGGGCTTCTCATGCAGAGATCCTGACTTTGGTTGAGAGCCCTTTGCAGGACCCAGGCTGTCTTCAGTCAATGTGTCTCCCATCTGGCTGGGAATTGGGTCCACATGAGCAGCCTAGACACACACCACTCCATTTAAAGACCATGATGAGAAGGCTCAATTTATTGAACCCTATCAGTGAGAGAGCTCTTTTGGCACCATGTCCATCCACAGGAGATTTTTCACCATACTCTCCTCTAAGCCTCATTGTTATTACATCAGGAAATTGGAAAAGATCTTGTGCCAAAAATGCTATGTTAAAATTATAAAGCCAGATAGAGCCACTGATGGAGGGGGTCTGTGGGAGAGAGGGAGCTACACGGAGAGAGGGGGCTAGGGAGAGGAGAATAGGCATCGTGATGGAGAAATGAGAAGAGAGATGATGAAAGAGACTGTGACAGACTAGAGACAGGAGCAGAGACAGACAGTGTAGTAAGGACGAGACACAAAGACGGAGGAGAAAAGACGAGGCAGCAAGGAAAAATGGAGGAAAGGTGAAGGCGCAGATGCCTTCAGGATGCCCAACTTGTAACTGCTGTTAATTAGAATGCAGATTCAGAGCCATTTGGATCTATGCTCCTGGGTTGCAGTCCTCAAATCTGGCCCAAATAAACTCTCTACTTTTATAAAAAAAAAAAAAAAAAGTCATACGATGGAAAATAAGATGATTTTTAAACAGCATAGTAGTTAAATTTTCAAGTAATATGTTCAATCTACTTTTCTTTAACCTCAGATACCTTTTCAGGTGAAGTAACTCCATATTTAAAACATTAGGTCAACTGTTCATCTAAAAAGCTCAAATGACCACACTATTTTCTTTGTATTTTCAGGATTTTTGTGGTATACTGACACCTAAGAAAGAGAGAGTGAAGAGAGGAGAAAAGGGGGAAGGAGAGAGAAGAGGAGACTGGGAGAGGAAAACCTAGAACTAGAAACAAGATATAGAGGCAGATTCAGAAACTTAAAGAACGAGTGCAGAAGAGCATGCTTATGTGCCTGGACTGAGGCATATACAATGTGCTCTGTAACTTGTCCTCAGAGGTGAAGAAGGCAGGAGGTCTGCGACAGGAAATTCTAGAAAAGCAACAGCCATGAGTTCTCATTGCTCAACTCCCAGAGTGAGAACATGCAGTGTTTGGTTTTCTGTTCCTGTGTTAGTTTGCTGAGGATGAGGCTTCCAGCTTCATCCATGTCCCTGAAAAGGATATGATCTCATTATTTTTTATTGCTGCATAGTATTCCATGGTGTATATGTACCACATTTTCTTTATCCAGTCTATCATTGATGGGCATTTGGGTTGGTTCCTTGTCTTTACTATTGTAAATAGTGCTGCAATAAACATACGTGTACATGTGTCATTGTAGTAGAATGATTTATATTCCTTCGGGTATATACCCAGTAATGGGATTGCTGGGTCAAATGGTATTTCCGGTTCTAGATTCTTGAGGAGTTGCCACGCTGTCTTTCATAATAGGTGAAGTAATTTACATTCCCACCAACAGTTTAAAAGAGTTCCTATTTCTCCACAGCCTCACCAGCATCTACTGTTTCCTGACTTTTTAATAATCACCATTCTGACTGACGTGAGATGGTATCTCATTATAATTTTGACTTGCATTTCTCTAATGATCGGTGATGTCCAGCTTTTTTTTCATGTTTCTTGGCCATAGACATGTCTTCATTTGAGAGGTATCTGTTCATATCCTTTGCCCACTCTGTGATAGGGTTTATTGGTTTTTTTTTCTTGTACATTTGCATAAGGTCCTTGTAGATTCTGCATATTAGACCTTTGTCAGATAGGTAGGTTGTAAAAATTTTCTCCCATTCTGTAGGTTGTCTGTTCACTCTGATGATGGTTTCTTTTGCTGTGCAGAAGCTCTTTTGTTTAATTAGGTCAAGTGGGAGTTGAACAATGAGAACAGAGAACACATGGACACAGGGAGGGGAACAACACATCGGGGACTGTCAGGGGGTTGGGGGCAGGGGTAGGGAGAGCATTAGGACAAATACCTAATGCATATGGGGCTTAAAACGTAGGTGATGGGTTGATAGGTGTAGCAAACCACCATGGCACATGTATACCTATGTAACAAACCTGTACTTCTGCACATAAATCCTGGGAGTTAAAGTAAAATTTTAAGATTTAAAAAAAAAGAAAAGAAAGAAAGAAAAGCATCAGCCAAGTGACTTTCCTGGGTGAGATGATTTAAGTGGAGGTGGAGGTGGAGTTAGGACTGTGAACTGCGGGGACATGGGGAACTCTCTTTCAAAGAATGGATTGGAGGGTTCTTTCCTATGAATGAATCTGAAGAAAGAAAGTTCTCTTTTTTTCCACTTTGATTATTTATGCTATAAGTTAAAGAGGTGTTATAGACTGATTTGTGTTCCCCAAAATATATATGTTGAAGCCTTAACAAATATTTGGAGATAGGGTCTTTAGGAAGCCTATTAAGGTTAAATGAGGTCATAGGGTGGGGTCCTAGTCTGATGTCCTTATAAGAAGAGGAGGAAACACCAGAGATTCAATCTCTCTCTCTTTCTGTGTTTCTGTGTGCCTGCCTGTGCAGATAGAACAGGCCGTGTGACTATCACATTCACATACAGACAGGCAAATGTTACTTCTTTTTAGATTCAGTTTCCTGAAAGTCCCACATCAGGTAAGCAGCACAGGCTGAACTTGTGTCTTCTGACTGTCTTCCATGCTGACTTCAGCCAAAAATCCTTTAAAAGGAAGAAGTTAAAACCTACTTGAAGTTACCACTTGTTTGAATCTATCTGAAAAATAAAACGTGCTCTTTCAGGGCTCAATGTGATCATAGCCAGGAATTTTTGGCAAAGATTTTTATTATCACAATATGTTCTGCTCTAATGGGTTGATGGGGATGGTGAAGCGTGACATCAGTCCATAATGCATGGCGGAGTCGGGGGATGTGGGCAGTAAAAGGAAGGGTAAGCAGAGCCTGTTTGGAAATGGGGACACCATGTGAACCACTGGAAGACCGGAAGTTACACTAAACAAAGAGGAAGACTGTTGAAGTCCTGGAACTTAAGAGAAATTCAATATTGGAGTTTCAAGGCAGAATAATTTAGAAATTTGGGGCAAGAAAAATAGAAAATGACATCTGATATATGAAAATGTCTTTGACCTGAACAATAAAATAAAATTAGCCTGCACTGCATGTTGGAAATGCAGGGTTTTAAAGAAAGAGAATTTTGGCAATGATTAGTCACTTAGCTTTATGCAAATGAAAAATTCAATCATGCATTGATACAAATACTTTTCCCTTTGACTCCTGGGGTGAAAGTTTCAAAATGCATTTATTAAGCACCTGTCTACCATAGCAGTGGCCCAATCAAAAATGTTTCCTTCTGCTGGCTTTTTATCTTTGTTTTTCTCCTGTTCCTCATCCCTCTATCCTAGATTCACTTTCTATGTAAACTACCTGCATACAAGACTTTGTCTCAGATTCTGCCTTTGGGGAAATGCAGGTTAAGATAACTGGTTACATGAGAGGTCCTAGAATGCAGACCTTCAGGATAAGTTTCTTGAGGCTTGATTGTTAGAGTCTGCTGGATTAAAAGTCCCAGTTCCCAAGATGGGGACACTTATATTAGGAGACACAGTAAGTTATCCACTAAACTTCAAACTGTGTTTCTACCTGGTCATTTGGGCTCCTCATCATTGCACCAATGGAAAAAAAAAAAAAAAGGGGGGGAGTTGCTGGACTGGTGGGGATAATGGATCCAGAATATGAAGAGGAGTTAGGGTTGATACCATAAAATAGAGGCAGGGTTGAGTATGTCTGGAACTTAGTGGAATCAACAGGATAATTCCTGATATTTTCTTGCATGATCATAATAATGAACAGGCAACTGAAGCAATCATGCACACAAAGCAGCCAAGGGCTCGGGGCCCTTTAGGGATGAAATTCTGAGGCATCCACCAGGAAAGCAGCCTAGGCCAGCTGAAGTATCGGCTAGGAGTGAGGGAAATCTCTAGAGGGTGTTGGAGGAGGGAGATGAATGCTAATGAAGGCTTGGGACAGCTGTGACTGTGACGATCTAACTTACTTCCCTTGAAGAACAGCAGCTAGGCACCTCCTTGGAGGAGGTGATCTTAATGAAAAGCACAAGCAGTCTGAGTGTGGCTAAGGATGGACCATATTAGATGCCTTTTATGAACCACTTCAAACCTTCTCAGCATAGTGTTATTTTAACCAACAAAGCCAGGAAATGTCCAAGTGTGAATGCATTAATTCCCATGCGGTAACCCTTGGCCAGTGGAATTGAGAGTCAATGAATAAGTTCTTCCTCCTTTCACCACCTTGGGAGAAGAGTTCTGAGATGCATTCTAGAAGGTTCCTTAGGAGTCCTCATAGGATCAAGCATCCCTCTGCCACAGTGGTGACCCACTCAATCATGCATCCTCATATTGGTTTTCTCTCTGTGTTGCATTTGCCCTGCTCTTCACACCTGCTTCCAGGAATCACTTCCTGAATGAACTATCTGCACACAAACCTTGTCTTAGTGGCTGCTTTTGGGGGAATCTATCCTAGGACAATGTAGCTTTGGAGTCTGTGGTTGCATCAGGTAATTGATCTAACGATACTATTTTCAGTAAATAATATATCTAATATATCATTTGATTTTTATTTATTTGTTTTGGAAACTGCCTTTTAATTATGGAATATTCAATTATTCATATTTATTATTACACTTACAGTTTTGAAAACTGTGTTTTTCTTGAATTCTTTCTTGCTGTCTATTGCTGTCACCAGATGTTTGCCTTCCCATTCCTGGTTCTCAGAATAATGACATTTGGGGTTTTTTCTAAAGGGCTGAGGATGTCTATGAAATGGCTAATGCCAAAGTGGGTGAGTAATTGCTCGCATTTGCTGTGAGTCTTTTCCCCAGTCTGTTGCTTACTTCCTAAATTAGTGTGTTTTTTAAAATATTGGTCTTATATTTAAATGATTAATAATAGGGGATGGTTAAGGAGATTGGACTATTTGCACTAAAATAAATAATACTAGTTCCTAAGGCTACAATTATTACCAAAAATATATTTATTGTATGACATTAAATGAAAAAAGAGAAGACAAACTGTATTATATAGAATGCAATAACTACAAAAAAAAGACTGATAGTGACTCTTCCAAGATGCTAATAACTACAATATTCTAGTCTTGGGCTCAAGGACAAAACTATTTTGAAAATCTTATCTAATGCTGTTACATTTTAAAAAAATTAAAAATAAATAAGTTAAACACACACAATTTTTGATGTTAAATAAACTGATGTAATTCAAATGTCATTGAGCCTGTCTTTTCCATGCAGTTGGTTACATGCAGGGCTTTGTTCTTTCATTTGGAAAAAGTCACACTTTATTAATAATAACAACCCAATCTCTTGAGAGATTGCCGAGCAAAAGCACAGGGTTTTGGAATGCTGGGCCCTGCCCCTGCTTTCAGGATATTTGGAGAACATTTCCCTGGAAGCTATAGGAACAGTGAGTTTGCCTTCTTTCAATGGCCTCCTCAAACACTGTAACTTACGGGAGCTTAAAGACTTACATTTGTAAAAGCCATTAGTGTCGATTAATGTAGACAAATGATTGAAATTGGGACACTGGGAGGTGCAACTCCACACCTTGTACCATTTATGGGCAGGAAATGAGGAACAATTAGGTTGGTGAGGCTGGAAAACAGCCCTCCAGCCCTGCCTGCATGGGGTCAGCTTCAGGAAAGTTCCATGGGGGTGTAATGGGAAAAGGAGCCAGGGCCAGGACAGCGACAGACAGGAGCAACAGGCCCCGGTTATGGCCAAAGCAGATTTCTCAGCTCAGCCACCCCATATTCAATGTTGCTTATAACAATGATAACAACTTAAATTTGTTGGCTCTTTACAAATAGTTTTGGGTTCTTACAACCATCTTGGAAGTATACTCATGTAGTTGTGGATTTGCTCATCCATTTTTTTCTGTCAATAAATATTTTCTGAGCATTTAATTTGCTTGCGGGATCACATGGTAAATCCATCATCTTTACCTTCATAGAAGTTACAGTCTAGGCCATTTCTAGGTAGTATGGTAGCAAACGAAGTCTATGGGAGCGCATAGGACAGCTCTCAAATCCAGTCTTGGGTGTTCTGAAAGGCTTCTCTTAGGAGGTGAGGTCCAAGGCAAGACATGATGATAAACATAAATGCTCATTTTAACAATGAGAAAATTGATTTAGAATTTAAGCAACTGTTATGCCATCTAAAAACAAAGTGGAAGCCAACTTTGGTTTCAAAGTCAAAGTAACATAAACACATTTTTTTCTAATGGGAACTGACTCACTAATGTGCCCAACACTTTTTAAAAGCATTTTATTTTTCATTGAAATATTTGTGAAAAGTTATATTTTACACCTTCTGCCTAAGCAGTGTAGAAACTAGATGGCTCTAAATTCTCTTCATACATTTTTTTTTCTCAGAAACATTTAATGGGAACTTATGAACAGAAGCTATGTCTGTGTCTTGGGCAGCAGCAATACACGATGATGGATCCCTGTGCAATTACTCTCTCAGATGCAGAGCTTATGTTCCATAAGGGAGGGGTGGTGCAGAAAGGATGTGTAGGACAATTGAAGTACATATGATAACATCAAGGCTGTTTGACCTAAGGGCAGGAGTTAAGGTAAGTGCTTGCTCTTACACAAGAAACAATAGATAGACTGGAAATTTTAGAGGCCTTCCTGGAACAGCGGCTGATAAGAAGCCAACTTGGTGGATTAGCTTTCAAGATGGAGTTGCTTCAGCCTCCACATTCCACCTCCCTAATCTGGCTCTTACAATCTCATGCACCCTTCTGTTTCGCAATGGTCCCTCGGCCTTTACGGAGGGTGCTTGGTATTGAAAACAGTAACTGATCCAGGCCCAGTGGGTTTGGAGGAGATTCACAAGTTTTGCTGAATCATCTCTAGTCCTCTAGTACCATGATTTCAGTTTTCTCGAAAATGAAACAATGAGAGATACATAACATTAATAATTTGAATAGTAGAACTATAATACACACAAAGATTATGGTCAGAAAAGAATTTGTATGTCATCCATTAAGGAGTATGAGGAAAATTAAAACCCAGTTCTCTTTTAGAGAGACTTCTTATAGCCAGGCAAGGATTCAGGATTTAGCCCAAATTGTAGGCAAATAATAAAAACTTAACACAATGGTCAGGGCTAGAATCTAAATTTTTTTCTCCTGTAGTTTCTCTACTTTTACCAAGAATAAATTATAATAGGACTAATTTATTTTCAAAATAAATTTTAGTCTCTTTATACCTGGTCTGCTTACTTGCATAAAATGTAGCAAGAACAGCGATCAGCCATATAGACTCCTTTTAAGTTGGTTTTGCTGGAACTTTTAAATTATCTTAATACAATTTATTCAAACATAAACTAATCAAATAACTACAAGGCACTTTGCTTCACCCTAAAGGGCATACAAGCAAATTCTATAGTGTTCCTGTGCTCCAGAGATTTATAATCGTGTGGCGGTTGAGACAAGAAGTAGAACAGAATTTCTCAAATTGTGCTTTGTGAGATGTACAAGTAAGAAATTCCTTCTGAGTATGATTGAGATGTTTTAAAATATCTAATAAGGAGGTGTAATATTTGAGTAAGGCCTTAAAGTGGGTGGCAGGGGGCAGGATCATCCTTATAAGCAAGCATTTGTGTAACACGGTATTACTTTGAGATACTACATTTTGAATTTATTTTCAATGTGGTGATTTATTGTGATAAGTCACTATATCTGCTGTTGGGTTTTTCTTTTTCCTTATCATCAACTGTATCTATTCAATATCCATTTTCCTATCAGCTAGTTAATATAAACGCACTGCTAGTTTGATGCTTAAAATTGTGTTTGGACTGGAAAAATTGATAACTCAACTCATTGAAGCATATGGTAGATTAGATAAAAGTTCAAAACAGTCTAAGTAAAGGCATAACACAGGGATCATTAGTTCAAAAGCACAAAAATAAAAGAAGTGGCTGAGCATACGGCAACAGGAAATCTGGGCACGGATGATGCACTGGGAAGCATGTGCCCTTTTTAAATGGGGAATGCTGTTACTTAGTCCCAGTTGATTGTGGCCAGGTAGGAATAGGTTCAAAGAGTTGCTAGACTTTCTGATTTCCCAAAGGAAGCTGAGAATCTAGAATTTTGTGTGTGTATAATCTGCAAAATTTTAAATGTTGGCACTACATCACTGGTTAAAAATATAGCATATGAAACAATTACAGTTAAACTAATCTGCAGTTTGGATCCTACCTACAGGCCAAATGGCCCAGTAATAATAACAACAACAAAACTAAACTTTTTGAGCACATTTTTAAATGCTTTATTCATATAGCTTATTTAATTATCACAATAAACCTTTGGAAGCAGGGATGAAAGTATTGCCCATTTTACAAATAAAGAAATGAGATACAAAGAAGTTAATTAATTTTGTGAGGATACTCAGGTGGCAAGTGCTGTGGCCAGCCTTCAATCCTAGGCAGTATGACTCCAGAATTTCTATTCACAAGTAGTATACTATACTGTTTCTCAACATGGATGGCTTTTGTACAAGGATTCCATGCCAATTACTTATTTGTTTATTTGTTTTGAAACAGGATCTCACTCTGTTGCCCAGGCTGGAGTGCAGTGATGCGATCATAGCTCGTGGTAGCCTCAATCTCCCTGGCTCAAGCAATCATTCCACCTCAGCCTACCAAGTAACTGGGACTACAGGCATGTACCACAATGCCCAGCTATTTTTTAAAATTATTATTCGTAGAGATGGAGTCTCACTAGGTTGCCCAAGCTGGTCTCAAACTCCTGAGCTTAAGTGATTCTCCCACTTCAGCCTCCCAAACTGCTGGGATTACAAGTGTAAAAATTATAATAATTCTCATTATAATTTTGTTCCAGATGGTAAGGATGTGAAAGGTTAAAGTTCAAAGACTTTGATTACTGCATGCAAACTCACTTATCAAGTTTATGTTTCAGTATTGTCAAACTATAATACCAAGGTCAAAGGACATTGGAAGTATAAAGTTTAAGCCCTTGCTCCTTTACTTTATTGACCTATTGGCTGAGTGACCTTGGAAAACTTATTAACCTGACTTAGTCTTGGCTTTATCATATGAGCAAAGAGAATGATGAAAATATCCTGCAGGGTTGTTATCACAAATAGTAATAATGTGTGAAAAATATTTACTTCAAATAAATGCTTAATTATAGACATAATGACAATATTAATTTGGAGGGAGTGTATTTAACTAATACATTTAAGGTACTATCTTGTGGAGAATCAAAATTCCTATATAGTTCCTACTGTAAGAGAGTAGAGAAGTCAAGTAGTTAAATAAAGGAGTTGAGGCACCTGTATCAATTGTGATAATATAAGATTCTAAAAGAAGTATGCAGCTGACAGTGACATATGTAGGGGAAATTAATATCCACTGGAGAAGGTAATGAAACCTACTTGGAGGAAGTGGCATTCAAGCTGGGTTTTTAAAAGGTAAGAAAGCCTTGGGTAAGAGGACTTGAAGTTAGCAAGTCTGAGATGAACTGGGCTAGCACGAACAGAGAGGCACCAAGATGAGATAGACTGTGCCTGAAATATAAATTAGTTTACTGAAACCAGAGAGCAGGATGTGTAGAAGACACATGTGCAGAGAGTTCTGTAGGACTAGTGTTCAGGTTCCACCAACAGGTAGCAGTGTTGTTAATCACATACAAGGCCAGAGAATGTCTGTTTGCACATTCCCTAGGCTGTAAAGGGAAATACAGGGGACAGTCAGCAAGCATGAGAACTAGAGGTAAGAAACTTAATTTCCTGTCCAATCTAGGTTCACTGGCTTGTAGAGAAGGAATTCCAGTTGGAAAGCCAGATGTTCTCATATAAAAGCAGGAGGGAGATGTGTGGAATCAGAAGATATCTATAAAACAAGTTGAACATTGGGAGTGGTAGAAGTATCTACTCAAAAGAAGCACTTGAAATCAATTGTCTCAACCTAAACCTTCAGGACTTTTCTATGAGCAGAATGGAATGTTCATCTGGACTATTATCTCTTCAGAATTAAGAGTGTGGCAAAGCAAATAGACTGTTATATGGTAGGAAGAGGGCAGCATGTAAAGTGACTCACACTGGGGTCTAGGTCTGGGTCTTCTCCTGACTCACTGTAAGAACCCAACAAGTCATTTGTCTTACAGCTCCAGTTTCCTTATCTATACAATAAACATAATTATATTTACCATTTTTAATGATATAGTAATAAAGCATTGATGAAGACATGTTTAAATGAGATATGGTGTAGTGATGCAGTGTAGCATTGCCTGCAACAGTGTGAACTCCTCATCTATTCTCATTGGTCTATAACCTCAATGTGGTGTCTCTGATTAGTATAGTGTCCTGACATCTGTCCATCACCTCTTTCTAATTTCCTTCAGGCCACATCCTATCTCTGCATCCTCCCAATATGTCCTTTCAAATTCTACCCAACCAGGATGCGGATAGGATAGACAAGCACAGGCAAAAGCAGCATGGTACGGTGGAAGGAATAGATTCCAGTCCAAAGTCTTTGATTCCTAACTCTGGCTCTACCAATTATTGAATGGCTTTGGGCATATTGCCTTTGGAGCCTCAACTTCCTCATCTGGAAAAAAAAAAAAAATGAAGCAATGAGACAAGATATGTGAGAGTATTTGATATAGTCCTGGAACTCAGTGTATGCATAAAGACCAAAAAGAGTAAGCCAAACAAATCTTGGTGCCGGAGTTGGGGAAGTGGTGAACCAAGACCACAGAGGCTATCTCAGAATGACAGAAGGCGAGGAAGGCAGGAGATAGGGGTTTTCCAAAGCTTCGGGAGCAGATAATGACAGTCCTTGTGTGACTTTGCTGACAGAATATGAGGACTTGTTTCTCCATCCCACCTGTACATATATTTAAGCCAGCCAGGGGCTCCCAGATAGAGACCAGAACTGTTTTAACTTCCTCGAACACCTCCTGCATTTTTAATATTCTTTCTCCATTATTTGCCCATTCTCTCCACCTGCAATTATTTTCTTCTATATTTGACTGTCCACTTCTTTTGCTGAAAAGCAGCCCCAGTGTGGCTGAAAGTTGAGTGTTATTTTTTATGGTGTCTCTTCCCACATCTCCTAACCTACTTCCATATATGTGGTAGTTTATCAGGAGATTTTTTTTTTCCTTAGGGCATGTGTATTAGTCAGGGTTCTCCAGAGGGACAGAACTAATAGGATACACACACACACACACACACACACACACACACAAAGAGGAGTTTATTGAGGAGTATTGACTCACACAATCACAAGGTGAAGTTCCACAATAGGCTGCCTGCCAGCTGAGATGCGAGGAAGCCAGTTCAAGTCCCAAAATCTCAAAGGTAGGGAAGCCGACAGTGCAGCCTTCAGTCTGTGGCCAAAGGCCTGAGAGCCCCTGGCAAACCACTGGTGTAAGTCCAAGAGTCCAAAAACTAAAGAACTTGGAGTCTGATGTTCGAGGGCCGGAAGCATCTAGCACGGAAGAAATATGAAAGCTGGAAAACTCAGCAAGTCAGCTTCTTCCAACTTCTTCTGCCTGCTTTTTCTAGCCACACTGACAGCTGATTGGATAGTGCCCACCCACACTGTGGGTGGGTCTTCCTGATGGTGGGTCTTCCTCTCCCAGTCCACTGATTCAAATGGTAATTTCTTCTGGCAACACCCAGAAACACACAAATAAACTCAGAAACAATATTTTGCATTCTTCAATCCAATCAAGTTGACACTTAATATTAATTATCACAGCATGGATAAAAAAATAGATGTTAAGAGTTAGAAAAGAACTTAGATAATCTTTCTAGTCCAGTATGACCATTTCTTAAACTAACATCCACAAACTATAAATGGAATTCTGTGAACCACTTGAAAATATAGGTAAAATGTGTGTAAATCTGAATGTCCATTTTTTTCTAGGTAGAATATTCATAGCTTTTCTCATATCTTCAAAGTAGAACACGATTCATAAAATTCATAAGAATTTACCCTTTTACTTTATAAATAACATGTCAGGAAAGTACATGTTTTGGTTAAGGTAATATAGTGGCTAAAATGCAGATAGAGCTAGGAGAAGAAGCAAGAATTATTGTTTTTCCTCCCAGAATCCTTGAAAGTGTAGGGCAAACGACTCTGTCTGACAGCTTTGAAGAGAGCAGTGGATCTCCCAACACGGAGGTTGAGATCTGAGAATGGACAGACTGCCTGCTCAAGTGGGTCCCTGACCCCTGAGTAGCCTAACTGGGAGACATCCTCCACTAGGGGCAGACCGACACCCCACACCTCACATGGTGGAGTACACCCCTGAGAGGAAGCTTCCAAAGCAAGAATCAGACAGGTACACTCGCTGTTCAGCAGTATTCTATCTTCTGCAGCCTCTGCTGCTGACACCCAGGCAAACAGGGTCTGGAGTGGACCTCAAGCAATCTCCAACAGACCTACAGCTGAGGGTCCTGACTGTTAGAAGGAAAACTAACAAACAGGAAGGACACCCACACCAAAACCCCATCAGTACGTCACCATCATCAATGACCAGAGGCAGATAAAACCACAGGATGGGGAAAAAGCAGGGCAGAAAAGCTGGAAATTCAAAGAATAAGAGCGCATCTCCCCCTCCAAAGGAACGCAGCTCATCGCCAGCAACGGATCAAAGCTGGACGGAGAATGACTTTGACGAGATGAGAGAAGAAGGCTTCAGAGCATCAAACTTCTCAGAGCTAAAGGAGGAACTATGTACCCAGCGCAAAGAAACTAAAAATCTTGAAAAAAGAGTGGAAGAATTGATAACCAGAATAATTAATGCAGAGAAGGCCATAAACGAACTGACAGAGATGAAAACCATAACACGAGAAATACGTGACAAATGCACAAGTTTCAGTAACTGACTCGATCAACTGGAAGAAAGAGTATCAGCAATTGAGGATCAAATGAATGAAATGAAGCGAGAAGAGAAGTCTAAAGTAAAAAGAAGAAAAAGAAATGAACAAAGCCTGCAAGAAGTATGGGATTATGTAAAAAGACCAAATCTACGTCTGATTGGGGTGCCTGAAAGTGAGGGAGAAAATGGAACCAAGTTGGAAAACACTCTTCAGGATATCATCGAGGAGAACTTCCCCAACCTAGTAGGGCAGGCCAACATTCAAATTCAGGAAATACAGAGAACACCACAAAGATACTCCTCGAGAAGAGCAACTCCAAGACACATAATTGCCAGATTCACCAAAGTTGAAATGAAGGAAAAAATCTTAAGGGCAGCCAGAGAGAAAGGTCGGGTTACCCACAAAGGGAAGCCCATCAGACTAACAGCAGATCTCTCAGCAGAAACTCTACAAGCCAGAAGACAGTGGGGGCCAATATTCAACGTTCTTAAAGAAAAGAATTTTCAACCCAGGGTTTCATATCCAGCCAAACTAAGTTTCATAAGTGAAGGAGAAATAAAATCCTTTACAGATAAGCAAATGCTTAGAGATTTTGTCACCACCAGGCCTGCCTTACAAGAGACCCTGAAGGAAGCCCTAAACATGGAAAGGAACAACCGGTACCAGCCATTGCAAAAACATGCCAAAATGTAAAGACCATCGAGGCTAGGAAGAAACTGCATCAACTAACGAGCAAAATAACCAGTTAATATCATAATGACAGGATCAAGTTCACACATAACAATATTAACCTTAAATGTAAATGGACTAAATGCTCCAATTAAAAGACACAGACTGGCAAACTGGATAAAGAGTCAAGACCCATCAGTCTGCTATATTCAGGAGACCCATCTCACATGCAGAGACATACATAGGCTCAAAATAAAGGGATGGAGGAAGATCTACCAAGCAAATGGAGAACAAAAAAAAGCAGGGGTTGCAATCCTAGTCTCTGATAAAACAGACTTTAAACCATCAAAGATCAAAAGAGACAAAGAAGGCCATTAAATAATGGTAAAGGGATCAATTCAACAGGAAGAGCTAGCTATCCTAAATATATATGCACCCAATACAGGAGTACTCAGATTCATAAAGCAAGTCTGTAGAGACTTATAAAGGGACTTAGACTCCCACACAATAATAATGGGAGACTTCAACAGCGCACTGTCAACATTAGACAGATCAACAACACAGAAAGTTAACAAGGATATCCAGGAATTGAACTCATCTCTGCAGCAAGCAGACCTAATAGACATCTACAGAACTCTCCACCCCAAATCAACAGAATATACATTCTTCTCAGCACCACATCACACTTATTCCAAAATTGACCACATAATTGGAAGTAAAGCACTCCTCAGCAAATGTACAAAAACAGAAATTATAACAAACTGTCTCTCAGACCACAGTGCAATTAAACTAGAACTCAGGACTAAGAAACTCAATCAAAACCGCTCAACTACATGGAAACTGAATAACCTGCTCCTGAATGACTACTGGGTACATAACAAAATGAAGGCAGAAATAAAGATGTTCTTTGAAACCAATGAGAACAAAGATACAACATACCAGAATCTCTGGGACACATTTAAAGCACTGTGTAGAGGGAAAAATTTTTTGGTTGTTCTAAACATTTGTTTCCAATAAGCTTTGGTATAAGACTTTCCTCTACAAGGCACTCGAATGCTATTGAGTGGAAAAAAAGGAAAGAGTTAGAAAAGCCAGACGCGGAAGCAGAGAAACTTTTCCATCCAGGAGTGTTGTTCTGGCAGATAGCCTGCTTATGTTTCCTGCGGACCTTTAAATTTGGGGACCTAATTCTAGTCACTGTGCAGGCATAATTCGCAACTCATTCCAGTGTAATTAATTCCTCCTCCCCACCTCACCTGTAACTCCCCCACTTCCCTATTTCCAAACATGACCCAAAAAAGGAATTAACAAAAGGAATTAACAAAATTTCTTTTCTGACTTGTGACTTGTCCCAAAGAGCATGGTGCCTCTAATTGGGTGATTTCTATCAGAAAGTTGGGAGCAATTTTATGTTGTCTTTAAACCAGAACTCTTCCCTTCTGGGCAACACAATTCCAATTTTTATAATGAAAATCACTGGAAACAGGAATTTTTGTAAAAGGTAGTTTGAGAAAAGCAGTTACAGAAAACAGGGCTCAGCAATGCAGCTAGACCATGGTAAGAAAAGTTCTTGAGTGGAGTGATTGTATCTAGGCTCTGGATTGAACAAAGGACAAAACTCAGTGGCTAGACCCAGCTTTATTAGTCTGTTCTCACACTAGTATAAGGAAATACCTGAGACTGGGTAATTTATAAAGAAAAGAGGTTTAATTGGCTATGGTTCTGCAGGCTGTACAGGAAGCATAGCAGCTTGTGTTTCTGGGGAAGCCTCAGGAAGCTTTCAATCACGGCAGAAGGCAAATGGGGAGTGAGACATCTCACATGGCCAGAGCAGAAGGAAGAGAGGGAGGGGAAAGGTGCTACACACTTTTAAATAGCCAGATATGAGAACTCACTATCATGATGACCGTGCTAACGTGGATGGTGTTAAACCATGAGAATCTGCCCCAGGATCCAGTCACCACCTGTTGCAGGCCAGAAGAGTAAGGGTCGTGATCAACTCAGTATAGCACTGGAGGCTCTATGAGTAAATAGCAAACTTCTCGTGAAAGCAGGTTGTTGGCAAACTGACAAACTGCATCTGCCACCCAGAAGGAATGCTGAGCGCAGTCACACCCCAAGTGTAGTGTTTTTTGTCATGAGACATATCTGAAGCCTGTTAGCAATAATGCAAACCTGTGATCAATTAAGCAGCTGACCAATCATTGCCTCCTCCACCCTGCTCTTTCTACCCAATTATCGGGAGAACCCGCTCCCGATGGCTAACGTGGGTTCTTTTCTATTTCCTAGGTGTTTCAGCTGGTTTGAGAAATAAAGGGAAAGAGTACAAGAGAGAGAAATGTAAAGCTGGGTGTCCGGGGGAGACATCACATGTCGGCAGGATCCGTGATGTTCCCTGAGCCGTAAAACCAGCAAATTTTTATTAGCAATTTTCAAAAGGGGAGGGAGTGCATGAATAGGGTGTGGGTCACAGAGATCACATGCTTCATAAGGTAATAAACTATCACAAAGCAAATGGAGGCAGGGCGAGATCACAGGACCACTGGATGGGCAAAATTAAAATTGCTAATGACGTTTCAGGCATGCATTGTCATTGACAACATCTTATTAGGAGACAGAGTTTGAGAGCAGACAACTTGTCTGAGCACTACAGGAGACCAGGGCTTATTTCATCCCTTCCCCTTCGACCATAAAAGATGGCATGCTTCCAAGGGGGCCGTTCATAGGCCTGCCCTCAGGGGCGCATTCTCTTTCTCAGGGATGTTCCTTGCTGAGAAAAAGAATTCAGCAATATTTCTCCTATTTGCTTTATAAAGAGGAGAAATGTGGCTCTGTTCCACCCAGCTCACTGGCGGCCAGTTCAAGGTTACCTCCCTTGTTCCCTGAACATGGCCATTATCCTGTTCTTTTTAAAAGATGCCTAGATTTCTTATTGTTCAAACACACACGCTCTACAAACAATTTGCACAGTTAACACAATCATCACAGGGTCCTGAGGCAACATATATCCTCCTCAGCTTATGAAGAAGATGATGGAATTAAGAGATTAAAGACAGGCATAGGAAATCACAAGGGTATTGATTGGGGAAGTGATAAGTGTCCATGAAATCTTCACAATTTATGTTCAGAGATTTCAGTAAAGACAGGTGTAAGAAATTATAAAAGTATTAATTTGGGGAACTAATAAATGTCCATGAAATCTTCACAATTTATGTTATTCTGCCATAGCTTCAGCCGGTCCCTCCATTCGGGCTTCCTGACTTCCCGCAACACCCAATAAATACAAAGGGCTATAGAAGCTCAGGGCAGCTGCCCTTGCTCACTAGAAGCTGGGAGCCCTCTTCTTCTTCCCTGGCCCCTTCCTTTAAAATAGTTACTTTGGTCTTAAGTTTTTATTTCTACATTTGCCCCCTTCGTTCAGTCCCATAGTAACCATGGCAAACCACAGCAACCTCCCACAAGGCCCCACCTCCAATACTGGGGATTATCACTGAACAAGAGATTTGGGTGGAGACTCAGATCCAAACCGTATCAGCAGTCCTACTTGTACTTACTGTGTAACATTGCACAAGTCTTTCCTATTTTCTGTTCTTCCATTTTCTAATTGTGAAATGAGGGGTTGAATACTTCAGAAGATAACTCGCAGCCTTAACATTCTGGGACACTAGAAAGACGAAATAAAATCAAAGTATACTGTTTGTCTACTTTATTAATTTATTTAAAAGTATTTTGAAATAGATTTTGACCTACTTCACTTCTAAACAAATCTTGTTAAGGCCAAAATATTTTAGTTTTTAGGGTTTTAGAGTCTCCACTGACGTGCACTACATGTCTGTATTTATGTAGTCATGTGATATGGTTTGGCCATGTCTTCACCCAAATCTAAACTTGAATTTTATCTCCCAGAATTCCTACGTGTTGTGGGAGGGACCCAGAGGGAGGTAATTGACTCACAGGGGCTGGTCATTCTCGTGCAATTCTCGTGATAGTGAATAAGCTTCAAGAGATCTGATGGGTTTAATCAGGGGTTTCCACTTTTGGTTCTTTCTCATTTTCTGTTGTCTGATGCTCTATGAGATATGTCTTTTACTTTCCACCATGATTCTGAGGCCACCCCAGCTACGTGGACCTGTAAGTCCAATTGAACTTCTTTTTGTTCCCAGTTTCAGAAATGTCTTTATCAGCAGCATGAAAATGGACTACAGTACATTGGTAACAGTAGAGTGGGGTGCTGCTGAAAAGATACCCAAAAATGTGGAAGCAACTTTGGAACTGGGTAACATGCAGAGGTTGGAACAGTCTGGAGGGTTCAGAAGAAGACAGGAAAATGTGGGAAAGTTTGGAATCTCCTAGAGACTTGTTGAATGGCTTTGACAAAAATGCTGTTAGCAATATGGACAATAAGGTCCAGGCTGAGGTGGTCTCAGATGGAGATGAGGAACTTCTTGGGAACTAAGAAAAGGTAACTCTTGTTATGTTTTAGCAAAGAGACTGGTGGCTTTTTGCCCCTGCCCTAGAGATTTGTGGAACTTTGAAGTTGAGAGAGATGATTTAGCAGAAGAAATATCTGCGAAGCAAAGCATTCAAAAGGTGACTTGGGTGCTGTTAAAAGCATTCCATTTTTAAAAGGGGAATAGAGAATAAAAGTTCAGAAAATTTGCAGCCTGATAATGCAGTAGAAAAGAAAAACCAATCTTTTGAGGAAAAAATTCAAGCCAGCTGTAGATATTTGCATAAGTAGCAAGGAGCCTAATGTTAATCCCCAAGACCATGGGGAATATGTCTCCAGGCCATGTCAGAGACTTCATGGCAGCCCCTCCCATCACAGGTCCAGAGGCCCAGGAGGAAAAAGTGGTTTTGTGGGCTGGGCCCAGGGTCCCTATGTTGTGTGCAGCCCAGGAACTTGGTGCCCTGTGTCCCTTGCTGCTCCAGCCATGGCTGAAAGGGGCCAACACGGAGCTTGTGCTGTGACTTCAGAGGGTGGAAACCCCAAGCCTTGGCAGCTTCCATGGGGTGTTGAGTCTGCAGGTGCACAGAAGTCAAGAATTAAGGTTTGGGAACCTGTGCTTAGATTTCAGAAAATGTATGGAAATGCCTGGATTCCCAGGCAAAAGTTCACTGTAGGGGTGGGGCCCTCATGGAGAACTTCTGCTAGGGCAATGTGGAAGGGAAATGTGGGGTAAGAGCCCCCACACAGAGTCCCTACTGGGGCACCGCCTAATGAAGTTGTAAGAGGGCCACCATTCTCCAGACCCCAGAATGGTAGATCTATTGACAGCTTTCACTGTGCACCTGGAAAAGTCACAGACACTCACCGCCAGCCCATGAAAGCAGCCAGGAGGGAGGCTGTACTCTGCAAACCACATGGGCAGAGCTGCCCAAGACCATGGGAACCCACTTCTTGTATCATTGTGACCTGGATGTGAGACCTGGAGTCAAAGGAGATCACTTTGGAGCTTTAAAATTTGACTTGCCTGCTGCATTTCTGACTTGCATGGGCCCTATAACTCCTTTGTTTTGGCCAATTTCTCCCATTTGGAATGGCTGTATTTACCCAATGCCTATACCCCCATTGTATCTAGGAAGTAACTAGCTTGCTTTTGATTTTACAGGCTCATAGGCAGAAGGGACTTGCATTGTCTCAGATGAGACTTTAGACTGTGGACTTTTGGGTTAATGCTGAAATGAGTTAAGACTTTGGGGAACTGTTGGGAAGGCATGATTGGTTTTGAAATGTGAGGACATGAGATTTGGAGGGGCCAGGGGTGGAATGATACGGTCTGGCCATGTCTGCACACAAATCTCAACTTGAATTATATCTCCCAGAATCCTCACATTTTGTGGGAGGGACCCGGGGGAGGTAATTAAATCAAGGGGGCCAGTCTTTCCCATACTATTCTCCTAATAATGAGAATCTTCCTTCTCTTTATGACGCCTATTCACCTGTGCTCTCTCTTTGGAAAACCCATGTTCCCATTTGTTCTTTTAGGAGGGGTTCATTTGTTCAGTTTTTAAGAATACGCTTGTGTCTCATCTAAGCTGTGAAGCCTTTCAATAACAGGTTTATTTGCCAGGTTTGTTTGAATTTCTCCATCCCATATTGGGGGAGAGTTCCAGCAAAGTTCTGGTCACTCTGGTAAACTTACTGATTTATACATTCCTCTTCCTCACTAAACTGTGAATCGTTGACACACATGGATAAATCTCATGAAATCTGATGGGTTTATCAGGGGTTTCCACTTCTGCTTTTTTCTCATAGTCTCTTTTCTGCCACCCTGTGAAACATGCCTTTCACCTTCCACAATGATTGTGAGGCCTCCCCAACCATGCGGAACTGTAAGTCCAACTGAACCTCTTTTTGTTCCCAGTTTTGGGTATAGCAGCACAAAATGAAGTGATACATTGTAGTACTCTTGGTAAGAAAGTCTAATTCCTTAGCGAAGGATCTAACGTTTCATTATTTAACCCTTGCCTACCAACTCAATCTTACCTCTCCTCATCCCCCCGCCTCCCACCTTTCCCATTATTCACCCCACATCAAACCATGCAGAATGTTTTCACTTCCTTCTCTTTATCAGACCTATTCACCTGTTCTCTCTCTTTGGAAAACCCATGTTCTCTTTTGTCCTTTCAGAAGGGGTTCATTTGTTCAGTTTTTAAGAATACACTTGTGTCTCACCTAATCTATGAAGGCTTTCAAGAACATTGCCAGGTTTATCTGAATTCCTCCACCCCATACAAGTAGAGAGTTCCAGCAAAGCTCTGCTAACTCTGGTAAACTTACATATTTATACACTCATCTTCCTCACTAAACTGTGAATCCTCGACACACATATATATAGCCATGTACTGCATAATTATGTTTTGCTTGGATATACAGTGATGGTCCCATAACATTATAATGAAGCTGGAAAATTCCTATCGTCTTATGATTTGTATCCTCATGATGTCATAGGGCAGCACATTAATCACATCTTTGTGGTGATGCTGGTGTGAGCAAACCTACTGCACTGCCAGTCATATAAAAGTATAGCACATACAATTATGTACAGTACATAATACTTGGTAATAACCATAAATAACTATATTACTGGTTATGTATTTCCTATACATTTATCATTATTTTAGAGTGTACATTCTCTACTTTAAAAAAAAGTCAACTGTGAAACAGCCTCAGGCCGGTCCTTCAGGTGGTAATTCAGAAGAAGACATTGCTGTCATAGGAAATTTCACAGGAAGTAGGTAAGACATGTGAACCTGATGTTGAAATGCTGTCTCCTATGACAACTCCATGGGTGTTATTGCCCCTGAAGACCTTCTAGTAGGACAAGATGTGAAGGTGAAAGACAGTGATATTGATGATCTTGACCCTAAATTAATGTGTGTTTGTGCCTTATTTTTAACAAAAAAAAATTATAAAGTAAAAAAAAAAGAAAAAGTTTATAAGTGTATAAAGAAAATATTTTTGCACAGTTAAACAATGTGTTTGTTTTTTTAGCTAAGTGTTATTACAACAGAGTCAAAAAGCTAAAAAGAGTGTTAAAAGTTATAGTAAGCTAAGGTTAATTTACTTATTGAAGAAAGAAAGTTTTCTTAATGAAGTGCAGCTTAAACATAAAGTATTTATAAAATCTATGGTAGTATACAGTAATGACCTAGGCCTTCATATGCACTCACTCACTCTCTGACTCACCCAGAGCAACTTCCAGTCCTGCAAGCTCCATTCTTGGTGAGTGATCTATACAGGTGAACCAGTTCTTTTCTTTTATATTGTATTTGTATTGTACCTTTTATATGTTTAGATACGCAAATACATAACACTGTGTTACAATCACTTACAGTATTCAGTACAATAACATGCTATACATGTTTGTTGCCTAGGAACAATAGGCCATACCATATAGCCTAGGTGTGTGGTAGGCTATACCATCTAGGGTTGTGTAAGTCCATTCCATGGTATTCACATTAGAAAATCAACAAATGACGCATTTCTCAGAACACATCCCCATAATTAAGTGATGCACGACTGTATCTTTTTACCCAAAACCCAGAGAAGTGTTTGACACATGGTAGATACTCAAGAATGTCTCATGAATGAAGAATTAACTAATTAATGGATCCCAAATAAAGAACATATGTGAAAAACTGAGGCATGCTTACCACAAATGAAGGAGTCAACTTCTACTTAGCACTAGCTGTGAGTGCCATGATAAACGTGGGCCCAGTATTGCCAGATCTTCCAGTTTTTCAAGACAAGCAAAAAACTGTGATAAATGTGATTGTATTATGGAAAATATTATGATTTTTAATATTTTCAAGTCCTTTAAAATTATTTAAAATCTGGCCTGGCAAATATAATGTACACTTTCAAGTGTGCAATCTTTACCTGAGAAGAAAATCCACATTCTTTTGCATATAATCTATGCCTTTCCAAACTGGTACTTGCCTGCCTATATTCTCAACTGGGCACGCTTGACAATCACTTTCAGTTGCTATTTTAGTTTCAGTGTTTTGGTAACAACTCATATTCTGCAAGACCATTTCCCATAATGGGTTTCTCTTTCATTCTTTATTAGGAGAAATTTTCTCACATTTCAACCCCAGGTTCACATGTCTTACCTATTTCCTATGAATACTTCTACTCCATAGAAAGAGACACTGTCTCCTCCAGGATCCAGTAGAGCTCTGGGTGGACTTCTATCATTGTTCTTGACCCTGTATAGTATAGTTATTTGTCTGTGAGCTATTCCAAAGCATTCTTTTACTTATATATTTTGGAAAAATGTGCTCAATTCCTTCACTGTGCCAGATACTGTGTGACTATTGAGGATTCAGATGTAAAATCAACATTCTCCCTGCTTCCAGGGAGCATTCCATGTAAAAGAGACTGTATTTGTCTCTGTATCTCTATCACTTTGCACCAAATGATAGGGACTCAGTAAATTTTATTAAACGAGTAAAGCATGCAGTGCTAATTTTCTGAGGGTTTATGATGAACAATGCACTGTGGAGGAAGCAGAAAAATATCCTATGGTGTCTTGCACATAGCGGGTACCATAGGAATACTTGGAAACGTGAATAAGAAGTGAAGTCCTCTGGATTTTTATGATTTTCCTGGGAATATCTATATATCTAGCTGCATCTATATCTACATACAGATGTAGATATATAAATGGAAAATAATAATTGCATTTGAAGTCCTGTATATAAAGTAGATTATAAGTGTTACGGAAGTTTCATATAACAAAAGGTAACCGCGGGATGGGGCAATTAAGGAAGAAATCAGTAAAGAGGGGATTTCTGAATTGTGGGTTAAAAGGTTAATATGATTAGGTTGGGGGAGAAGAATGGAGCTTATGTTTATGAATACAGGTAGGGATGTAGGAATGGACAAAATTTATTTGGAGGTGAGCAAAGGGGAAGAAAAGAAGGGAAGTAATATTTAATGGACACCTTCTATGGACCATGCGTGATGACACACATATCACACATCATTATCTCATACACTTACCACAGCCAGGCTGTAAGCTCCATAAGGGCAGGGCCTTCTCTACTTGATTCATTGCTGTATGCTTGCACCAAGCACCTGTGTTGCACGTAGTAGGCATTCATGAATATTTGCTAATAAAAGAATGGAAATGACCCTACCAAGGAGATACTATCATGCTTATTTTACAAATAAGGAAATCTAAGCTCCGAGATGGACAGTGACTTGCCTGATGTCCAGGCCAGCAGTTCTCAAAGCATGGTCCTTGGATTAGCACCATCAGTATCCCTGGGGAACTTGTTAGGAAGAAAAATTCTTCATATCTACTGAATCAGAAATCCAGGTGCTTCTGACTCACACCAAAGTTTGAGACATACTCATGCAGGGTATCAAGTGACAGTGCAAGGTCTGTCTGGCTTAGAATCCTAAACTGTGGTCTGCCTATAGCCAAGAAATTATGTAAGACTACATTTTCCGAAGTTGGTTTTGTGGAACATTTTCTGCCCAATTTAATAAATATTACTTGACAAAAAAGTTCCATGCCCCAGATATGTTTGGGAAATACTGCACTAAGCAAGGTAAAACAAGTTTCTTTACTGCAGAAATTGTCCTTATCATTGACTAACTTTGTGATCATGGGCAGTTAGCTAATAGCTATCTCTTAGTTTCCTAACCTGCAAATGCACAATAATAATTCCTACTTCATGGATATTTAATGCAAGTAAATAATTGACCCCAATTTCTGGTATACAGTAAGCTTGCAATAGATTTTAGCCATTATAATTATTCTTTTTTAAAATGTTAGGTTCAGGTGTACATGTGAAGGTTTGTCATATAGGTTACATCATGTCATGGGGGTTTATTGTACAGATTATGTTTTCACCCATGTATTAAGCCCAGTACCCAAAATAGTTATTTTTTCTGCTTCTCTCCCTTGTCTCACCCTTCACCCTCAAGTAGACCCCAGTGTCCGTTGTTACTTTCTTTGTGTTCATGAGTTCTTTTTTTTTTTTTTTTTTTTGAGACGGAGTCTCGCTCTGTCGCCCAGGCTGGAGTGCAGTGGCGCGATCTCGGCTCACTGCAAGCTCCGCCTCCCGGGTTTACGCCATTCTCCTGCCTCAGCCTCCCGAGTAGCTGGGACTACAGGCGCCCGCCATCTCGCCCTGCTAGTTTTTTTTTTTTTTTTGTATTTTTTAGTAGAGACGGGGTTTCACCGTGTAGACCAGGATGGTCTCGATCTCCTGACCTCGTGATCCACCCGTCTCGGCCTCCCAAAGTGCTGGGATTACAGGCTTGAGCCACCGCGCCCGGCCGTGTTCATGAGTTCTTATCATTTAGCTCCCACTTCTAAGCGAAAACATGTGGTATTTGGTTTTCTGTTCCTGCGTTAGTTTGCTAAGAATAATGGTCTCCAGCTCCATCCATGTTCCCGCAAAGACATGATCTTGTCCTTTTTTATGGCTGCATAGAATTCCATGGTGTATATGTACCACATTTTCTTTGTCCAGTCTGTCATTCAAGGCCATTTAGGGTGATTCCATGTCTTGGCTATTGTAAATAATGCTGCAATGAACATTTGCATGTACGTGTCTTTATGGTAGAATGATTTATATTATTTTGGGTATATACCCAGTAATGAGATTGCTGGGTAGAATGGTAGTTCTGCTTTTAGCTCTTTGAGACATCGCCATACTGCTTTCCATAGTGGTTGAACTAATTTACACTCCTACCAACAGTGTATATGCATTCCTTTTTTCAGCAACCTTGCCAGCATCTGTTGTTTGTTGACTTTTTAGTAACAGCTAACCTGACTGGTGTGAGATGGTGTCTCACTGTGGTTTTGATTTACCTTTCTCTAGTGATCAGGGATACTGAGCTTTTTTTCATATGCTGCTGGCCACATGTGTATCTTATTTTGAAAAGTGTCTGTTCATGTCCTTTGCCTACTTTTCAATGGAGTTGTTTGCTTTTCTCTTGAAAATTTGTCTAAGTTTCTCATAGATGCTGGATAGTCGACCTTTGCCAGATGCATACTTCGCAAAGATTTTCTCCTATTCTGTAGGTCATCTGTTTGCTCTGTGGATAGTGTCTTTTGCTGTGCAGATGCTCTTAAGTTTAATTAGATCTCATTTATCAATTTTTGCTTTTGTTGTGATTGCTTTTTTTGTGCTGTTGCTATGTCCAGGATGGTACTGCTTAGGTTGTCTTACAGGATTTTTATAGTTTTGGGTTTTATATTTAAGTCTTTAATCCATCTTGAGTTGATTTTTGTATATGGTGTAAAGAAAGGGTCCAGCTTCAATCTTGGGCATATGGCTAGCCAGTTATCCCCACATCATTTATTAAAAAGGGAATCCTTTCCCCATTGCTTGTTTTTTGTCATCTTTGTCAAAAATCAGATGGTTATAGGTGTGTGGCCTAGTTTTTGGGCTCTCTATTCTGTTCATTGGTTCACGTGTCTGTTTTTGTATCAGTGCCATGCTGTTTTGGTTACTGTAGCCCAGTAGTATGATTTGCAGTTGGGTAATGTGATGGCTCCACCCTGTTCTTTTTGCTTAGGATTACCTTGGCCATTCAGGCTGTTTTTTGGTTTCATATGAATCTTAAAATAGTTTTTTTCTAGTTCAGTGAAGAATGTCATTTGTAGTTTGGTAGGAATAGCATTGAATCTGTAAATTGCTTTGGGTGGCATGGCCCTTTTAATAATATTGATTCTTCCTATCCATGAGCATGGGATGTTCTTCCATTTGTTTGTGTTTTCTTTGATTTATTTGAACAGTGTTTTGTAATTCTTATGGTGGAGGTCTTTCGCCTCCTTGGTTAGCTGTATTCCTAGGTATTTATTCTTTTCATGGCAATTGTGAGTGCCTTTCTGATTTGGCTCTCAGCTTGGCTATTGTTAATGTATACGAATGCTAGTGACTTTTGTGGATGGATTTTCTACCCTGACACTTTGCTGAAGTTTTTTGTCAGCTGAAGGAGATTTTGGGCTGAGACTATGGGGTCCTCTAGATATAGATTCATGTTGTCTGCAAACAGGGATACTTTACCTTCCTCTCTTCCTATTGGGATGCCCTTTATTTTTTTCCTCTTGCCTGATTTCTCTGGCTAGGACTTCCAACACTATGTAGAACAGTAGCATTGAGAGACAGCATCCTTGTCTTGTGACAGTTTTCAAGTGGAATGCTTCCAGCTTTTGCCCATTCAATATGATGTTGGCTGCAGGTTTGTCATAGATGGCTCTTACTATTTTGAGGTATGTTCCTTCAATGCCTAGTTTTTTAAGAGTTTTTTTTTTAATATGAAAGGACACTGAATTTTATTAAAAGCCTTTTCTGCATCTATTGAGATAATCATGTGGTTTTTGTCTTTAGTTCTGCTTGTGTAATAAATCACATTTATTGATTTGCATATGTTGAACCAACCTTGCATCCTGGGGATGAAGACTACTTGATCATGTGAATTAGCTTTCTGATATGCCACTGGATTCAGTTTGCAGGTATTTTGTTGGGGATTTTTGCATCAAGGTTCATCAAGGACATTGGCCTAAAGTTTTCTTTTTTTCTTGTGTTTCTTCCAGGTTTTGCTATCAGCATGATGCTAACCTCATAGAATGAGTTGGGGAGAGGACCTTCCTCCTCAATATTTTTTGAATAGTTTCAGCAGAAATGGTACCAGCTCTTCTTTGCACATCTGGTAGAATTCACCTATGAATTCATCTGGTTCTGGGCTTTTTATGGTTGGTAGGCTATCTATTACTGATTCAATTTCAGAGCTCATTATTTGTCTGTTCAGGAAATGAATTTCTTCCTGGTTCAGTCTTGGAAGAGTGTTAAGTGTCCAGGAATTTATGTCTCTTCTAGGCTTTTCAGTTTGTGTGCATAGAGGTGTTTGTAGTAGTTTCTGATGGTTGTTTTTATTTCAGTGGGGTCAGCGGTAATATCCCCTTTGTCATTTCTAATTGTGTTTATTGGAATCTTCTCTCTTTTCTTCTTTATTAGTTTAGCTAGCAGCCTATCTATCTTATTAGTTTCTTCAAAAATAAACTTCTGATTCATTGATCTTTGAATGGTTATTTGTGTCTTGATTTCCTTCAGTTCATCTTTGATTCTGGTTTGTTGTCTTCTGCTACCTTCGGGGTTGATTTGTTCTGGCTTCTCTAATTCTTTCAGTTGTAATGTTAAGTTGATAATTTGAGATCTGTCCAGCTTTTTGATGTATTCATTTAGTGCTATGAATCTTCCTCTTAGTATTGCCTTAACTGTATTGCAGAGATTCTGGTATGTTGTATGTTTGTTTTCATTAGTTTCAAATAACTTCTTGATTTCTGCCTTAATTTCATTATTTACCCAAAAGTCATTCAGGAGCATGTTATTTAATTTCCATGTAATTGCATGGTTTTGAGTGATTTTCTTAGCCTTGACTTCTATTTTTATTGTGTTGAGGTCCAGTCATGTTTTTGGTATGATTTTGGTTCTTTTGCATTTGCTGAGGATTGTTTTATGTTCAACTATGTGGTCTATTTTAGAGTATGTGCCATGTGGCAATAAGAAGAATATATATTCTGTTGTTTAGGGGGAGAGAGTTCTGTAGAGGTCTATCAGATCCATTTGGTCCAATGTTGAGCTTAAGTCCTTAATATCTTTGTTAAATTTCTGCCTCAATTATCTGTCTGATACTGTTGAAAGCTGTTATTTTGTGGGAGTCTGTGTCTCTTTACAGGTCTCTAAGAGCTTGTTTTATGAATCTGGGTGCTCCTGTGTTAGGTACATATATACTTAGGATAGTTAGGTCTTCTTGTTGAATTGAACCCTTTACCATTATGTAGTGTCCTTCTTTGTCTTTTTTTTATCTTTGTTGGTTTAAAGTCTGTTTTGTTTGAAATTAGGATTGCAACCCCTGATTTTTTTCTGTTTTTCATTTGCTTGGTAGATTTTTCTTCATCTCTTTATTTCGAGTCTGTGGGTGTCATTTCATGTAAGACAGGTCTCTTGAAGACAGTATACCTTTGGGTCCTTACTTTTTATCCAGCTTGCCGCTCTGTGCCTTTAATTGAGGCATTTAGCCTGTTCACATTCAAGGTTAGTATGATGTATGTTGATTTGATCCTGTCATTTTGTTGTTAGCGCGTTATTATGCTGGCTTGTTTGTGTGATTGCTTTATAGTGTCACTGGTCTGCATATTTAAGTGTGTTTTTGTATTAGCCAGTAGTGGTCTTTCCTTTCTATATTTAGTACTATTTTATTTTATTTTATTTTATTTTAGAGATGTAGTCTCACTCTGTTGCCCAGGCTGGAGTGCAGTGGTGTGATCTTGGCTCACTGCAAACTCTGCCTCCTGGGTTCAAGCAATTCTCCTGCCTCAGCCTCCAAAGTAGCTGGGATTACAGGCATGTGCCACAATGCCCAGCTAATTTTTGTATTTTTAGTAGAGATGGGGTTTCACCATGTTGGTGAGGCTGGTATCAAACTCCTGACCTCAAATGATCTGCCTGCCTTGGCCTCCCAAAGTGCTGGGATTATAGCCATGACCTACCGCACCCAGACTTTAGTACTCCTTTCAAGATTTCTTGTAAGGCAGGTCTGGTAGTAAATAAACTCCCTCCCTCAACATTTGCTTATCTGGAAAAAAATCTTATTTCTCCTTTGCTTAGAAAGTTTAGTTTGGCTACATATGAAATTCTTGTTTGAAGGTTTTTTCTGTAAGAATTTTGTTTGCGTGTTTGTTTTTTGTTTTTTTGAGACAGAGTCTCACTCTGTCACCAGGCTGGAGTGCAATGGCGCAATCTCGGCTCACTGTAACCTCTGCCTCCCGGGTTCAAGTGATTCCCCTGCCTCAGCCTCTTGAGTCGTTGGGACTACAGGTGAGTGCCATCACGCCCAGATAACTTTCTGTATTTTTAGTGGAGATGGGGTTTCACCGTGTTGGTCAGGATGGTCTCGATCTCCTGACCTCATGGTCTTCCGGCCTTGGCCTCCCAAAGTGCTGGGATTACAGGCGTGAGGCACCGCACCCAGCCTCTGTAAGAATATTGAACATAGGCTCCCAATATCTTCTGGCTCGTAGAGCTTCAGCTGAGAGGGCTACCATTAGCTGCATGGGATTCCCTTTGCAGGTGACCTGTCCTTTCTTTTCAACTGCCTTTAACATTCTTTATTTTGACCTTGGAAAATCTGATGATTATATGTCTTGAGGATAATCTTCTTGTGTAAAATCTTGCAGGGGTTCCTAGTTTTCTTGGACTGGGTTTTGCTGTTCTCCTGAATCTTGATGATCTTCATTTCTATGCATGTTCTGAATTCTATTTCTATCATTTCAGCCAACTCAGCCTGGTTAGAGCTCTTGTTGGAGAACTGGTGTGGTCATTTGGAGGACACTCCGGCCATTTGTGTTACCAGAGTTCTTTCATTGGTTATTTCTCAACTCTGTGTGTAGGTGTTCCTTTAACTGCAGTGTAGATTGAGTATAGTTAATAGACTTCTTTTCTGGTTCTTTTCATAGGGCCAAGGCTTTGTACAGGTTCTTTATTTGAAGCTGACTTCTTCTCTTTGGTTTTACAGGGAGTGGGGGGCATGTTAGTGAGGTATATTTAAGTTGAAGCTTTGTGATGTGATCCAGTAGGTGGCATTTAGGCAGATTGGTCAGTTGGCAGACTCTTGCTTAGTTGTATGGCTCTCTTATGTTTCCTCACAGTTGCAAGTGTGTTACCTCTTAATGCTTTGAAAGTGTGGGCTCCTCTCCCCACTGAGTGCTGGCTGTAGATTGCAGTTTAGCACTACTAGGCTGCCCACTGCAGCTCTGGGCAATCTCAGGGTTTATGTTCGTCCCCTAACTTGAAGACAGCAGAAGAAGGGACTTTAGTAGTGGTAGTGGCCAAGGGTCTTTTGCTTGTCTTCTGGGGGTGACGTCACAGAGAGATGCAGGTCAACAATCGCTCAGTATATGCAGCCTAGGATAGAGGGTCTGTGTTGTGGGCCTAAGCTGAAGATTCCCTATCTGGTGATGTGCAGCTGGGGGTGGGACCTGTGGTAGATGGACTGGCCTCCTCTCCTTGGGTCAATTGTAACTTGTTGAGGTGTGGATAAGACACTCAGGGTCTTTACTCCTTCATTAGTCCAAGGGTAGCAAGGGCAGTTCCCCAGCAAAAGCAGTGGCAGAAGGGCTTTAAGTTGTCGCTAGGGGCTCTGTCTATGGACTTGCAAAGTTGCTATTGGCTCAATAGCCCCAGCAGGGGGAGTCTGGAGGTCCAGGCATGGATGACCTGCCTGGTGAGAAGATATGGGAACAGGCACCCAGGTAACAGTCCTGCCAGTTTTCCATAGAGCTGCTGTGGTATGCTGGAGGTCAACTCAAGTTTCTAGTCACTTTGGATTTTCTAGTACCTAACGAAACAGCAAAGATGTTTGCCTGGCCCTCCCTCTGGAAGCTCCATCCCAGGGAGGTATAGACCTATCACAGGCCCAAATGCACCTGTAGGAGGTGGCTGGGGCCCCAGTTGGGAGGTGCCACCCAGTGAGGAGAAATGGGATCATAGAACCGCTTAAAAATGCAGTCTGACCACGATTTAGTCAAACAGCTTTGTTGTGCTGGAGGTCCTCTTTAGCCCCTGGTTGCCTCAGACTCTCCAAGGCCCCAAGGCTGGAATGGCTAAGTCAGCCAAACAGCAAAGATGGCGGCCTGCTGCTCCCCCTGGGAGCTTCATCTCAAGGAGGTATAATGCTGTTAGCAGTGGCTGGCTGGAATTCCAGGCCAGAGCATCTTATCCTGTGAGGTGCTGTGGAAGCGGGGCCTGCAGACTGTCACTGCTCAGCCCCCTGGATTCAGCCCCTTTCCTAGGAGTATGTACAGGGGTCTAACATCCTACTTGCCAGAGTTGCAGCTGCTTTTGCTGGGAAGCCTGAAAAGCTTGGGTATCTAAGGCTCCTTGGTCTCCACATGTGCCGGAGTAGCTGCTCCTCCAAAACTCCATGTAGCTCTGTGTGTCAGACTGAAGGCCTTGGTGTTGTGGGTTCATGAGGGGATCTTCTGACCTTGGGGTTGCAAAGATCCATGGGAGAAGTGTGGGCTCTCAGGGTTACACATTTCCTCATAAGTTCTCTGGACAGGGTAGGTTCCTCTGGTTCCATGTTGCTCTTGGGTGGACCATTGTCCTGTAGTACTTTTCTACATTCTCTGTGTGTCAGGTTGTTTCCTTGATTAGTCCCAATGCATGCACTGGATATTTCATTTGAAGGTACCTTTCCATTCCTCTCTATGAGAGTAGTACATACCAGCTGCTTCCAGTCGGCCATCTTGGCCACTACCTATGATTATTCTTAATGTTAATATTATCAATAATTTTAGAAAATACTGCACATTGACTTACTCAATATCCATGTCATCCCCTCTCTAGGGTGCCTTCCTATGCTGGTTGGAAATCTAAAAACTGCATCTGCCAGCTTGAGCTAAGGGGCAGGGTGTGACCTGGGTTATGCCAGGCAAACATTCTTAAATAAATTTTAGAAGAAAAAAGAGGCAATGAGAGGAGGCAACCCAATAGGGTGATTGAATCTTCTGGAAAGGGAAAATGGAGAACTATTCCATTCTTCTGGAGAAGCTGAGGCAGAAGTTCTGGAGTCCAGCCTTAGCATCACAGGTACGGTTGGCAGGTGGCTGCGGTGGCAGTAGGGATATCTGCTAGTCTGACTACCCAACATTTAGTTGACAGAACAGTAGCTTTGGCATCACTTGAGGGCATGTTAGAAATGAAGAAGCTCAGGCCATATGTCAGACCTACAGAATTGGAATCTGGATTATCCATGTCCCAGCAGATGTGTGTGCATATTAAAGTGTGAGAGGCATTGCATTAAAAGAGTCCTATGGGCCAGATCTATGGTGTGGCTAGACATCTCCACTAGCTACATTTTAGCATTTAACATTGTTATCTAAGATCATTTCATTAAAACTTTTTTTGTTCAAATTAGCTAGTATGGATTCAATTATTTGCAACTAAAAGTTGTGATTATATAACCACAGAAGTCTGTTTAGAGGGGAGGGGAGCATGTGACACTTTGCAAGTACTTTTGTAAAACAACAGAGAGGAAAAGGCCACTTATGTAATATGGGACCAGATTTTGGAAAGAAGTCCACTATTATTCTCTTGAATCTGTTGCTCATAAAGGCAAAGGAGCCTTGCATTAGCAAGTGTAAAAATCTTCAACTGACAGAACTGGATTGTGTTTAAAACAATCTGGCAATTTTCAATAGGAGCACTAATTTGCTTCCATACACTTTGGATAAACATTTATTTCTCCATATAGAAAATGTACTTCGTATGTGCAAAAGTTTTGGTTAGTTATAGCAAGATGCTGAAGTCGTGTTTTAGAAAATAACTTAAGCCAGTTGGGTCAAACACACATCTCGGAATCTTCTTGGCAGAAAACAATAGGTCTAAAAAGTTTGAGGTGGCAGAGCACTAGCTGCTGCCCTCTAATTTTGCTACCAGTTTATCCTGAAAGCTAATCTCAGACCAAATTTTTCCATATCTATAAATATTTAAAAAACAAACAAACAAATATATCATTGGCAAGCTGACGCCAGAGTTCACACATGTGTTTTCTATAGTAGATCAAGCTCCAGATCTTTGTCTTTTCAGATGCTGTAAACACCATTTTGAATAAGAGATTCCCCTGAGGTAAACATAACAACATTCTAGAGACAGGGGTTTGTGACCCCTAAAGTCAACACCAGCCATCCAGAATCATCTCTCTTAGCCAATGCTTAGGAACATTTACAGCTAAACATTTTAGCACCATTCTTAGACTATAGGCCTTCCTGAAATCTTATATTCTGTTAGGCCAGAGTGAGGAGAGGAGAGTACAAATGTAAAATTGTGGGGAAATCACTCAAATATTTTTGCCAATTTTAGTGCAGTTCACCAATGAAAGACCATTTCTAACAGGCATCATGCTAGCCAACCATCAATTTCACCAATTAAAAACACTTACGGCATGTACTTTGCTAAAAATAATGAAGCTTTGGGATGGATTCAAACTATTGCTCTAGTAGCTGCCTCAGGAGTATAATCTCTGTGGTATGATCCTGGCTGATCACCTTTGCAGTACATATTCTTGACTAGAATGCTTGTGGAGGCCCTTGCGTTGTAACTTTTAACCTAAGGAATACACACATAATTTCACATTATTTGTTTTGGCTAAATTACAATTTAAAAGTATGGACGTGGGTTTGTTTGGCATAAGCAGTACGATGAATTAATAGGGAAACCAGGCTCGAGTACTATAAAGAATGTATTAATTTATTTCTTCTCTCATTGATAGGTGAGCCAAGCATTGAGGTGGGGGTGGGGGGAGAGAGAGACAGAGAGAGAAAGAGCGAAAGAGCGAGAGGAAGGAAGGAAGGAAGGAAGGAAGGAAGGAAGGAAGGAAGGAAGGAAGGGAGGAAAGAAGGAAGGAAGGAAGGAACGAAAGAGAAAGGAAAGGAAAGGAAAGAAAAGAAAAGAAAAGAAAAGAAAAGGAAAGAAAAAAAAAGAAAAGAAGATGTGGTCCTAGAGTTGTCAGAAGACACATAGTGAAAATAACATGGCAGATACTGTGACAGATGAGCCCTAGGTGCTGTCATCACGTTGACAATGGGTAGGCATAGGAGGGGTGGAATCAAATGGGTAATTCGTCCCTTAAGACGTGACTTCCCCACGAAAGTGATATGTTAGGTATGTTTCAAGAATGGAGCAGAAGATGACCAGTCCATGCAGAGAGAGACAAAGTTGGGCAATGGTGTTGGTGTTTAAACAATGGCAATGTGCTTTAAAATCTACTTGAGTTATGGTGAGACCAATAAAGTTCTATTATCTTACATTCCTTGTCTCTCCTACTTGGCTCTACTTATGGATGGAAAAGAATGAAAGAAAGCTGGATTTTTAGATGCTATAAACTAGAGTCTAATTGCTTTAGATTCAGAAAATCAGAAAGAATCTTAGAATTGTTACTGCTATGCTGAAAACTCTTAGTCAGGTATAAACCTCACTGTTTAAAAGCACTGTAGTTTTCCCCTTTGCAGAGGAAGTAAGGTAAAAGATTTCTCAGGTTTTTTGATTGTTGTTATTTGTTTTCAGTTATTCAAGACACCTAGTTCCTTATTTTCACAGTTTCATATAATGTATTCCTCAGGACTTCCTGTTCAGATCCTTATTCTGCCACTCACCAAGCAACTGGATTAACTGATTCAGCTTCCTAAACCTCTGAAGGGATAATGATATTGATTTTATTTATTATGAGAGTTAAATAATTTCTATAAAGTGCCTAGCCCCTGCCCATCACCTAGTAGAGAAACTCAATATATGATAGTCATAAGAGTATTATATTATAAATATTAATAAAATTTAAAAAATTTTAATTTTTCATTGACTGTGACACTGTACAGGTGAGGAGGGGAGATTCAGTTAGGGTGGTGGAATTTCCCTAGGCCAGGAGTCATTGAGCTATTGATTTATCCTGGCCATTGAGGTTCATTTTAGTTTCAAAACTGAGCTTACAAAGATTCCTGTATGTGGTAGTGGCCCAACTTGGCAGCCCAGAATAAAGATGTTATTTTAGATAAATCTTGAAGCTGCCCTATATTCAGGCTCACCCTTCAGTCTCCCAATTGCTGGCAATTCTCCCCACTGCTGATTCTTAATTTTCTCCTGGCTTCAACTGCTCAGACCCTGGGTGTCTCCTGCAAGAACTTCTATTGCCTACCTCCATCACCGCCTTTCTAATCCAATAAAGTTATATTCTGACCCATCCATAGATAGTCAATAAAGACTCCTCCCCCCTCCATCAGTGGAAAGAGTATGCACTTCAAAGTCTGGAAAGCCTGGTATCCAGTCCTGGCCATGAATGAACAGTGTGGCCTTGGGAAGGCTGCTTCACCTCTCTGAGATTCTATTTCCTCAATTGTAAGATTAAGATAAAATATGCAGTTTAGGAATTATTGAGAGGATTGAGGAAGCTGATGCATGTAAAGCATTTTATACAGTGTTGGTACAGAGTAGATGCTCAGGAAATAGGTGGGTGATACTATTTTTATTGTCTTTATCATCATCGTTATTTCTATTATAACTTCTATTATAATAACTTTTCTCTTGGCGAGGGTATAAAATGCATAGGGGTTTGTATATATATGTATGTGTGTATATCTATAACTGTTTTCTCCTTACAGCTTATTTGTTGTTTTCACTTGATCCTTAGCACTTCCGTAAAAGTCAGAGATCCAGAGTCTTTACACAGCAACTCCCTAAGAAATGGTGTCACATGTGTGACACCTAGCACTTAGGCAAACATGATTTATTAAACACATCTTAAAGACAAGAAAAGCAAGCCATAGAGTATATGTGAATGTTTCAGACATAGAACTTCAACAAGATCAGCCTTTGAAAAGCAATTTGGTCTAAGGTTTAGAATATTTTAAAGAATGAGTTTTAAACTTCAGCCTACTTAACCTGTCAGAACCAATAGCAGCAACAACAACACTATGAGGTTTCTCTTTCCTTCCTCATATTCTCAAGGGAGTGGGGGTGAGGAGAAGGTACAAGGATTAAGTATTAACATGAAAAGGACAGATCTAGGCCCAAGGCCTGAGAGGAGAGAAGGAGGGGATGTGGCTTTAATTAATTCCTTTTCCAACCAACCCCAAAGTCCTTTGAGAGAAGCTATAATAGAAGGTAACCTTGGAAACAGCTAGAAAGATAGGTCTGTGGGAACCAAATGGAGATAGGGGGCAAGCCTAAGGGTGAGATGGCCAAGAACACCTCAAAAAAACCAAGTGTGGAACTTGCCGTAACCACAAACTGAGGAGAAAATGAAGATTTTCCTCTTTCCTTGTTTTCCCTATCAGCAGAGGTAACATCTGCATGTGTGTGTGTGTGTGTGTGTGTGTATATACACACACATACATAGTTTTGCAGTCACAGTAATTCTAAAGCACACGTACAACCATTTTTACAGATTGTTGACTTTTCATAGAACTTAGAAATGAAAAGAGGAAGGAAGGCAGAGCTGATAAAGTACTTTCACAGATGCTCAGTTGAGATGGTTCCACCAGAAGTCCATTCTCCTTTCCACTGAAAGGTAGATTAAGCGCCAAATGATATATTATAGAAGTAAGGCTAGATTACTAGGTCCTACTATGTTCCAAGTACATTATTAGAACCTTTATATAGGTTGTTAATAAGACTCATCATAGCCATATGCTATAGGTATCATTATTCTCATTTGCAGGTATGGAACTCCTGGGATAACTGACTTGCTTAGAGTAACACTACCAGCAGATGGCTCCAACTGTGGTCTGATTCCAACACCATTGTTCTTTCGTCTCATCATGCTGCATTTGGAGTTTAATCTTTGGGGATGCAAGAGTAGCGTTAGCTATCAGAGTGATAGTGAATTTGGTACAACAACCCTTATTTGGAAGTTGTTCCAGGAAATGATGCCAGGTCTTTTTGTTCAATGGAATCCCTGTTTTCCATTGTGTAGTTTATCTCTCTTTCTTTCTTCTCCTCATCTTTTTTTTTCCCTTTCCTTACCTTTAGTCCATGTGACTTTCAAGGATAATAAAATCCGTATGTTTTTATTCATTTGGCCTTAACTCATCAAAATATGATTTTGAGAGTAGATTTGCAGAGAAGTGCATTTTAAAGCCCTCTCTCCCTGGAAAACAGGATGTCTACTGTGGCCAAAATCATAAAAACTTCAAACTATAAGTGTTAGAGTTCAGCTTAATACATAGAAATAATGTGATTTGAGGGAGCTGTAATTTTAGACTAACACTGCTGCAAGCCAAGTACTTGAGGATATGAGCCTACATTAGTGCTATCAAATGAAGCCCTTTTAGGTGCCCAGTTAAGTAAATTTCTTCTATTACCATCATCATCATAAAAGATATCAATATTGTGGGCAAAATAGCATTCATATTTTAGGATAGGAATGAATGTCAGAAGTCACATCACTCAACAGTGTGTTTATGGATGGGAAAACTGAGGCCCAGAAAGGTCTCGGGGTATGTACACATCACAGGGCTAAACCTAAACTACTGGTTCCTGAACTCCAAGTTCACTGCTCCTTCTAAACCATTTCCTTGGCTTACTATAAAAAATACACATGACATTACATTACTTTTAGTCAAAATCTCTCCAAAATATTCACCATCTTTGAATCAGGTGCTGCACTACAAATGAAAAAAACTATTTCTCCTATCTAGGGTAAAATAAAATCCCAGTTTGTCTACCAGCATGAAAAACAATCTTGTATACTGTTTACTTAAGAAAATGACTCTTGAACCTCACCCACAGTGGGGGACATCATAGATGGTAATAAATGTTTCTTTCCACATAAAAAGTAGAAAATGAATAGATAAAAATAACTAACCTATACCAGGCACCTTATATATATTTCGATAATAATACCAACAATCGCTATGTTAATAACTAGTAATTTATAGGTAAGATGCATGTTATGTTTGAGTAAGGGTTTTGTAGTCAGAATCATTTCTGGGTGTGTAAGAACTATGTAATCCGAGGCAAGGATGACCTAGGTTATCCCAGGCAAGTTGAACTTCAGTATAAAAATCTTTAACTAGAATGAATAGCTATTCTCACTTTAGGGGTGTTGTGAGGATTAAAGAATGTCCATAGGCATATATCTCAAATGTACAAAACGGCAGATTGGTTTTGATGGTGTTGAGAGCCTACAACATACCAGGTGCCTTGCTGAGCAATTTACAACAATTTACCTTAGTCTTTACACCAACACTATCGAATAGTTATTATCCTCTTTTTTTGGGTGAAGAAACTATTGTTTAGAGAGATGAATAAGGGTTATAACAGAGGCTCCAACTGAAAACTGGCTTCATAGCATATCCCTTTAACCATATTACTTTATTTTTTATCAATATATTAGATCATTTCATTTAGAGATCACAATTCCCTTGTGATGTAGGCACTTTTATCTCTATATTATAGATTTTTAAAATGCAGCTTACATTTAGAGTTTAATACTTAGTTCATAAGGTCCTTAGGTAGCAAGGTGAAAATCAGCATTCTGTTTTCAGATTTCAAGGTCTGTCCTTACTCCAGTGCATAATCCTGCTGCCTCCTGAGGAAAGTCTGATCAAAACATGGAGCCCTGGAAAGGCTGAATGTATCTCTATATATATTCCAGGGATTGGTTAGAGGTTAGGAATTGGATACCACACTGGAGAGCAGGAGCCCATATCTGCTGGTCTTAGATCTTCCCGACCTCCTGCTGAGCCTCATGCAGCTGTTAATTGCTGTCACATCTTCTGACTTGAACTGCAAGGCTTTTGTAGTTCTAGCAGTTCATCTAAATTGATCTTCCTCAGAAAATTAGAGTGACTTCTGTATCCTAGCCGCCTTGTCTAGACCAAGTCTTATGGGAAGGCTGTTTCTCATGGCCCCAGCTTACGTGGCAGACCCTGAGACGTGAGCCTGTCCGACTGTGATGCTTTCACTTTTAGGGATCATAAAAACATTTTCTTATGACTTTCTTATCTTTATTATCAGTTTCATCCTTGCTGTGTGGATTCATTGTTATTAGGAGTTGGAATAGAAAAGGAAAGAGCTTAATTTTGTTACAAAGTTTAATTAAATGAGTATTTACTGAGTGTTTACTCTGTGTCAGGCCAAAGCTAAGTACTAGGGATGCTGAGATTTTTTAAAATGTAGATAAATGAATTGTCTTCTTTCATCCGTGCTTCAGTCTGAGTTCATTCAGAAACACAGAACTTACCTAGGAAGTTTAATGGAGAGAACTTAGCATTGAAATGGTGACAAACTTGATGGAAGAGCTCAAAGGGGAAACAGGGGCCTAGTGATTAGGAACCTAGGGAAAACTGCTTCCATGCCTAGGGCTGTAGGGACCAAGGGAAATGATAATGGTAGCAGAACCCGGGAAAGAAGAGCACTATGGCAGTAGAGTGACAGATACCGTTTAAGACGCCTTATGGACCAAAGAAGGGAAGAAATACCTGGCATCTTCTCTCCTTCCAACCTCCAACCTCCTGCCGGTGCCTGCCATTGCCAAATTGAACCAGAAACCAGTGGGCAAAGGGGCCTGGGAAGTAGAGTTTACAGGGCTCAGTTCCTGCCCTGCAAAGCCCAGCAGGGTGGGAAATGGATGACCCTCAAATTTCTCTGTTTCCTTTTCTCTGTCCCTGCCACCTTCTATGCCTTATCTTTAAATCATGAGATATTGAAACAGTATGATACGGTTAAGAGGTCTGTCCTATCCCTAACTGCAAATAATTCAGTTGCCTTCAAAATCAAAGCCAAATATCTTACCATGTGAACATAGTCCTCCTAGATCTGCCTCCTTCCTACCACTCCTATTTCACCTTCTACCAGTTTCCTAACACCACCTCCCTCTTATGAAACCAGGGTACATACATTCCTTCCTTCTTACCCCCTTTCCTTTGGCTAGCTTGTTTTCCATGAATGTCTGGATTTTCCTCTCTTCATAGAATGTTTATTTACTCAACACACTTTTTCATGGGTTCTATTATGTGTCAGAAACTGTGGAAAAAGCAGCAGTAAGACATGATCCTTGCTCTCAGAGAGATTCTGGTCTCTTCTTGCCTCTTGGAGCACTAGAGTTGGGTGAAACAGAACAAAGCAGACAGAGCAAGGAGAGACAGGGAACATAGCTCAGATCTTGAAGGCATTTCAAAGATTTAACTAGGGAATTAGGTTCAACTATCAGCTTCAAGAGGTAAGCACAGATCAGAAATTTGAGATAAAGCTAGAGGTATGGAGGTCAGTCGTCACTAGATGGGACCAAAGCAAAGGAGAATAAGGCACTTGTAATAAGTAGGCTGGAAGTAGTTTGGGCTCATTTTAACTGACCCATCTTAACATGATGGGTTGGTCTGGTTTAAAGGCATAGTGATGGCTTCACCATTCACAGGATGGTAGGGATTGTCTGGAAATGCATATTCCTTTAAGCCAGGGGTGAGCCAACTTTTTCTAAAAGGGGTAAATAGTAAATATTTTAGGCTTTGCTGAAAACATGATTTCTGCTGCAATGACTAAACCCTGCCATTGTAGTGCAAGAGTAGCCACAGACAATATGTAAACAAATCAGTGTGTCTGGGTTCCATGAAAATTATATTTAGAAAAACAGGCAATGGCCTGTGGACCAATCTCTGCTAAGCCATCAGGCCTGTCTCCATGCCTCATAACTGGTACTGTATAAGTGAGCCCTGTAGTTCTTGGACCACCCTTAGATCCAATTCTGAGGCCTGTCTCCATACCTTATAACTGGTACTGTATAGGTGAGCCCCTGGAGCTCTTGGATCACCCTTAGATCTAATTCTGAGGCCTTGCCTTATTTCATTTTGTACTTGTTCCTGGTCTTCACTTCTCACCTCATCATCATTTATTTATTGTTAATAGTTCTACCTCATTGTTTAGAGCCGATGTTCAACATTGCCTCTCCATCATGGATATCCTTCTTCCTATTTTGAAAAATTCCTCTCCCATTAACTCCATGTACATTTACTGAACTTGTACTAAGCATTAGGAATTAGAACAGGTGCTTTATGTATATTTAATATATATTGAATGATTTGATGTTTATATTAACACTGTAAGATAGCTATTACTACTGAGTTCAGCAAATGACTAACTTGAAGTTGAGCAGTTAAACACTTTATTCAATGGCCCAGCTAGTAGATAGCATAGCCAGAATTTTAAGCCATGTATATTTAAATACAAAGAACATATTTTTTCCTATAGTATTAAATTGCGTCTCCATTTTTTTCATGGGAGCACAAAAATTTGACAATGGAATTCACATGGTTTCTCTGTGAAAATCAACAGAAGTATATGGAGAGAGGCGACTTTGTATAAATAACACAGCAATAAAATGGGAGTCACGTCCCCTGGACAGTCCTGGATCACTCATGAACTGGCTGCATAACTTTGGCTTCACTAGGACTCCTGTTTGACCCCCTGGGTCTTTTGAAATTTCTCCTTTCTTGCCTTCTATTGGAATGACAAGTTGGTCTTATCCTTAAGAGTTTAACATTAAAATTAATCAGTGTCTACATCCTGTTTTCAGAAGAGTTGTGGACCTGAGCATGTTTTAACAACTCTCTGCTAACATTCTACCCACACCATCATGGTATTATTGTTTAATTTTATAGTTCCAGCTTATTTAATACACTTACATAAATATTATTGTTTTTGTTGTCTTTATATTATTTATATTCAGTAATTATTTATATTTACCAATCAGTTTGCCAAGTTTTATTTTTCTCACACTTATTTCTTACATTTACTCCTAATAAATTCACTTTTTTTCCCCTAGCAAAGCTCAATAGACAGTAAAGTGGGTATAAAGTGATATCTTTGTGGTTACTTGGTTTTTTAAAAAATACGTACTTAAAAACAAACTCTCTTTGTTTTGCCTTTCTTTAATCATTTGAATATTTTAAGCACTTCTGCATCATATTCCTTTTCTGATCACTATATTAACTCTAGTTCTACATATATAATTTTTCCCATTTTGGAGGATTTGTGATCCTTTTGCTATGCATTGACTTGTATTTATGTTTTGGAATTTTGCTCTATGAACTCACCTTCTGCATAAATTATCACCTATAGAATTTTTCTTCCATGTTCACACTGGGTCGTGGACTTTTTATCTGGATTGTCACCTCAGTATCATCCCTGCCCTTCCTACATTCTCTACTACATCTAAGAGTGAAGTGTAAAAGTTACATTTCCCAGAACCCTTTAGGGGGATTTTGACAATGAGAAGGACTCACATGGGATTTGGAAAGTAGAAGAAAGAAAGAAGTCACAACTCTTCAGCCATATTGCTGCAGGAAGTTGCAAGAGCATCCACAGAAAAGGGATTGTTGTCCCAGTGCCTTCTAAAAATCCTCCTGAGCAAGGATCAAGCAAACATTTTCTGTAAAGAACTATATAATAAATAGTCTAGACTTGCAAGCTATATAATGTCTCTATTACATATTATCCTTTTTCTTTTCTATTTTCCTTTATAAAGAGCTTTTTTTTTTCTTTTTTTGTTCATGAGTAGCCAGCAGTACAATAGCAGACTGTGGGCCCACCAGCCATAGCTTGCTGCCTCCTGCTTTAGAGTGTCACTCACTTCAGCCCTTCAGCCAGCAGAACTCACTGGTGGCAATGTGCATGCTATTTCTGTACTTCCAGGTCTCCTGAAAGCCAGTAATTTTCTTCCTAATGCTGATCTCCAAGTTCTTCCAAAGGCTATGTAGAATTCTACATTTCCTAAAGTAGCATCTGGTTTCCTGTCCCAAGTCTACAAGGTGCTTTGACCAGACACTACAGAGTTTTTGACCAGGCACTATAGGTCGTCTTTGACCCGACACTATAGAGTTCATTCTCTCTAAATTGATTACTGTTTTAGTTTATAAACTTTCGATTTTCCACGCTGATAAGACAAGTCAGTTGTGTCTGCTAAGACACAATTTTAGACTTTCCATTTCATGCTATATTTCCATCCTTAGCCAAGATGGATAGGCTTACTTTTGGCTATGGCCTGGTGCTAATTGTTAGAGATTTTCAGATCCTCTTTTGAGGATGGAAAGCCTATTTCAACTTCTAAGTCTATGCAGGAGTCCTAACTTCAGCTCCCTATAGTGATCTGAATCTTGGGACCCATTGCATCCCCAAAATCAGCATTGAAACTTTAGTTCCTAAAGCTTTCATTGGGCCTACTCCCCTCAGGAACAATTCGTCTTCAGCTTCCATTTACCACAGTGGTTCTTTCTAAATTTCTGGCATAGGAAACTTCCCTTCCTTGCTTCATAGTTGGGTTATGTATTTTTAAAAAATGTTTCATCCAGAATTTCTATGAGTTTGAACTGTGGAGGGAGTAATTCTAGCATGTTCTTAGTCTACCCTCTTGACCTGGAAGTCTAGTGTTCACATCTGTGAAGTAAGAGGGCTGTGTTTAATGATTCCCAGAGTCCCTTCAAGCACTCTGCTGTTCTAAGTTGCTACATCTAGGCATATTGTGTTTATATATAAATATTGCTGCCAACACTCAGACACATGTGCTGGCCTGATGGTTATTCATCATTGAAGGAGGACCATTAGGGGGAAGATAAGCCAGCACACATTTTAATATTTGGCAACAAAAAGGAAAAATATGTGGCCAACATGTTGCATGCAATGATAAAATTCATCATGTTTACCTATGTTAATGAATTCAAAAACACACTCTCCACCATCTTTTGTTTACAAAGGTACCATTCATTTTGGGAAGACAACGAAGTATTAAATAGCACAAAACAAACCACACTTAATACCCAGATTCTATGTTTACCAAGTGTAGCAGCCTATAAGGAGGTAGATTAAAGGCTGTTTGTAGCAGAAGTGCTAGGCTTCTACATAGTTCTCAACTTCTCAGTTAGAGAGCTCATCCTTTTAATTCATTCATTCATTCACCATGTATTAACTGCATGCCCAACATGTGCCAGCCATTGGACTTGGTACTGGGGATACCAGAGTACATGAGACAGTCAAACCCCACTCCTCATGGAACATATAGTCTACCAGGGAAGATGGCTATGGAAGGTATGTTACAAGGTTGTTGAGTGAGACAAATTAAGTAAAGTGTGTCAGGAAACTATATAAAAGGGAGAGCTCAACTGATTTCAGAGGTTCCTGAAGGTGAATTTCCACAAGTGAATTTCAGGCTGAGACCTGAAGTCTGAGAGTTAGTCAGGTAACGATGTCTCTAAGCATATGGAAAAGCTGGGGGAAAGCCTAGAGAACAAAGGAGAAAGTGGAGCCTGAAAGGGAAGGAGAGATATCAGTTTTCAGAAGGTTTTATTGTTATGGTTTAAATGTGTCCCCCAGATTTTGTATATTGGAAACCTAATCCTCAAATTTGTATGTTGATGACATTTTGAGGTAAGGTCTTTGGGAAGTAATTAGGATTAGACATCATCATCAGGTTGGGGATCTTATGATGAGACTGGCAGCCTTATAAGAAGAGAAAAAGAGACCTGAGCTGACACACTTTTGTCCCCTCACCATGCAAACACTTTCCACCATGTTATAACACAGCAAAAGGCCCTCACCAGATGCCAGTGCCATGCTCTTGGACTTCCCAGCCTCCAGAAACATGGGTTAAATAAACCTCTATTCTTTATAAATTATGCAGTCTGTGATATTTAGTTATAGTAAAATAAAAGAAAATAAGATACTCATGAATACTGATTTTGGGCTTCATTCCAAATGCGATGGGAAGCCATCCATGAGTTCTAGGTAAATAAGTGATCCTGTTAGATAAAATGGTCATTCTAGTACCAGTGAGGAGAGTGAAGAAAAGAAGGTAAAGTAGAAAGCTTTTAAGGTGGTCCAGGTGGTAAATTATGTCATGATTGAGGGTAGTGCAAGTCAGGGAGGAAAATAACTAGGTACATTTTTAAGAGGTAGAATGTAAAGAACTTGAACTTAGAAATTAATTAAATGAGAAGCTTGAAAGAAAGGGAAGACAGCCAGTTTCACTGTGTACGTGATGATTCTATTTACTTGGAAAGGGACACACTGGAAAGAGAGAGAGCAGGGGAGAGAGAGAGAGAGAGAGAGAGAGAAGGGGAGAGAGAGGAGGGATGGGGAAAGTTAGGCAGAAAGACTGGGAGAGACCTGCTTTTAAATGTATGTTCTGCCATTTCCTTGTCATGTACATATAGAAAAATTATAAATTCCTGAGTCGTAAATTCCTCATCTGTAAAAGGAAGATAATATTAGCTTTTAAAGTAGTGTTGATGCTCAATGAAAATTAAATATTAAATATATGATGACTTTCGTAAAGTAAGTGTTCAATAAATCAGACTTCTCACCTATCCTCTACCTTGTCAGTCTTATCTGTCAGATTGTTACTTGAGGAAGTATTGAATAATAAGAATTCAAGCCTGGGCATGAGAAGAGGTATACTTATCAATAAGTTGCTATGTGATACTGGGTGGGTGATCATCTCCCTCTGTGTCTTCTTCTATGTGGTGAGGAAATCAGTCTGGATGATTTAGTGAGTCAATGATACTGCAGTCAGAATGTCTACATGTCCCAGAGTATCACCCAATATCAGCAATCCTCGGAGAATTATCTTGTGGGCACAGGATTATGGGGAATGTAAAAGGCACAGAGAAATCTCCCATTTCAGCTTTAGTCAGGATGACATGAGTCATCTTCTCAGCAAGCAATTTTCCTTTATTGACGGCAGTGACAGGCCAATTGCCCTGATGTACTCACACTTCACTCTCCTTGTCAGATTGTAATGGTGAGAGACATGTATATTGGTTTCTTAAAACCAACAGCTTCATGAAATGGGAGTGCCTGGGAGAGAAAACACATGAAAATGGAAAATACCACAAAGCTATCTTTTCAGGACTGTACAGAGAAGCAATAATCTGCTTTTCATTACAGACAAGAATGTTTTCCTAGATGGTGTAGGCAGACTTCAGTATAGTATTCTAGAATGAGGGGGTTGGCCAATGTGCACTGTCCTGGTCAGACCACAAACGAGGGAGTATGTCTGAGAGCTGTCGTGTGTGAAACCTCAGGCTCTGGAATCAGACAGTCATGAGTTCAAAATATGACACTATTGTTTTCTAGCTATGTAACTCTGGAAGGACTGTTTAAGCCTCAGTTTTGTCATATTGAAATAGAGATAATAATCATAACACCTTCCCGGTAGGTTCTTTGTGAGGATTAAATAAGAGAGTGTAAGTAAGGGAATTAACACACAAGTGCAAAAGTCTGGCAAGACCTGCTGCCGATTTTGGACAACAAAAGATTCAGGACCTTGTCTCTTGTGGAATCATTATATTAATTTACTGAACGTACTTGGCTGAGAGAAGAGCATGCACAGAATTTATGATTATAGGATTTAAAAGGCCAAAGAGCTATATTGGGAAGAAAAATAGGCTTGCGAATAGGGTTCAACCACCAGATGTAGAATTGGATTAGATGGTTTTTAATGTCCCTTTTGATTCTGAGGTTCTGGGATTCAACTGAAAATCTGTAAATAAGTTGATTTCTTTTCTCTTCTATTTAGTTATTATATGAAGAATATATGTCATTTTTGTCAGATGTATAAGGATAAATAAATAAATAATATATGGTCTTGGCCCTCAAGGAGCCCCCAGTCTAGTCTGACGTCTGAAAAGCAGGAGGCAGAGAGAGTCAAGAGACTAGGTTTCTATTTTCAAATCCACATTCTATTATTAATGTTTTGTGCAAGTCACTTAACTTCTTTAGACCTTAATATCTCCCTCTATAAAAAGGGGCTCAAATTCACCCTATAATTTTAGTTATTTTGACACTCAAGTGAAATAATATGTGTGGAGAGTGTCAGGCCTCTGAGTCAAAGCTAAGCCATCATATCGCCTGTGACCTGCACATACACATCCAGATGGCCGGTTCCTGCCTTAACTGATGACATTCCACCACAAAGGAAGTGAAAATGGCCTGTTCCTGCCTTAACTGATGACATTACCTTGTGAAATTCCTTTTCCTGGCTCAAAAGCTCCCTCACTGAGCACCTTGTGACCCCCCACCCCTTCCTGCCAGAGAACAACCCCCTTTGACTGTAATTTTCCTTTACCTACCAAAAACCTATAAAACGGCCCCACCCCTATCTCCCTTTGCTGACTCTCTTTTCTGACTCAGCCCGCCTGCACCCAGGTGATTAAAAAGCTTTATTGCTCACACAAAGCCTGTTTGGTAGTCTCTTCACATGGACACGCATAACAGGGAGCACATCAAAATTTGATGTAACAGCAGAAGGTTAGGTACTGAGTGGAACTTCTGTTCATTTTCACAAAATTACTACCAAGACATAAAGATGAGAACAAAGCACTTCTAAGTATCCCATATCCACACTTTAAGGCAGAAACGTGCCACATTTGGGACCCAACACCCTCCTAGGTGGGCTGACTGAGTACACTATCCCCTTCTTTCCAATTTCATAGGAGAAGAGGACTGGGAGAAAGAAGGGGCATCATTTTTTAGGAAGGTGCTCACTTCTCCTTTCACCTCACCAAAGTGGTGCTTTTTCCTATGGTACAGGGAAAACGGACCCAAGAAAAGTGCTCACAAAGTTGAAAGATGCTCAGTCTGTGTCCCTGCCACTAAGCTAGGGAGTACTTCTCTCGGGGTTGCGTAGACAGTGAGTCAGCAGAGTGCCCAATATTGTCAAGGCTTGGAGACAGATAGGAGAGAGACAGGGGAGCTGAATGCCAAAAGGCCATCAGCAAAACCATGTGGATCTCCCCTCATCAGGCAGTGGCTGAACTCCAGCTATTTGACCAGCACCCTGAAGCCAGATACTTAGTAAGCAGGGATACTCCAGAAGCAAGAGACTATGGCTGATGATATAGTTGTCCCACCCAAATTTCATATTGAAATGTAATCCCCAATGTTGAAGGTGGGTGTGGTGTGACTGATTGGCTCATGGGGGTAAATTTTTCATGAATGGTTTAGTACTATCCCCTTGGTACTGTCCTCATAATAATGAGTTCTTGCAAGATCTGGTCACTTAAAAGTATGTAGCACTTCCCCACTCTCTCTCTTGCTCCTGCTCTGGTCATGTGATGTACCTGCTCCCGCTTTGCCTTCTGCCATGATTGCAAATGTCCTGAGGCCTCTCTGGAAGCTGAAGAGATGCCAGCATCATCCTAGATGTTCATAGTCCCATGCTGCAGAGACATGTCAATATTTCAACTGCTTTCTCCCCTCACATAGTGAAGTTTACAATTAGTATTCCTCCTGTTTCATTTCTCAGTGGGCTGTGATTTAGTGATGACTCTGGTCATCATCTTTTTTTTTTTTTTTAATTAAACTCTCTAAAACCCCTTTTGGGAGATCATGCCTTTTCTGACCCCCTTTATGGTAGCTGGGTTTGGCCTAGGGATTGGGGGATGAGAGCCTTTCCCATGTTCCAAAAAGAGACAAGCCTTGTGTTTGCTCCTTTTCCATCCCTAAATGCCTTACCTCTGGCAGAATTCCTAGATTTTCCTGAGGCCATACAGCACCTAATATAGTGATTTGGATACAACAGCTACTGAGCAAACATTTGTTGCATAGCAGAATAGGATGCAACAAAGCCAGATCTGTCTGGGTCCAAAGCTGCTCTCCTTTTTCCTTACAGGATATTGCACTTGAGGATACTGTGAGCTCTGTCAGAGGCTATCAGAGATGCTCCCTGCATGACAGCAGAGTGGTCTAGACTGGATCCCAAGTCAGACCAGCCGGAACGAGCAAGGTTTGCAGAAAGTGGTTTGTATAAGCAAGGTTTGGATAAGAAGACCCACAAACAGGGTGCAGCTCGAGCTTGGGAGAGTTGCAAGGGCTCTGAAGTGTGTTGTTTGATTTATATTTGTGGCATTCCATAAATAGGCACTTCACAGATGCAGACTCTCAAAAGTCTACCAAGAACCCCACAATATAGCTGACCACACTGATCTGCACTTGATAAGTGAGGAAATAGAGGCTCAGAGAGCCAGAATCACGGATGTAATTACTACCAGAGCTGGAATTCCAATTCAGGCTCATCTGATTTGAAAGTCCATTCTCTTTACACCACACTTCACTGAGACCAAGTCAGCCCTGCCCCTGGGGAGAAATTCCCTAAGCCCTTAACAGAGCTCTTGATAGTCCGAATGTATTAGCTTCTCTAATACATGTTTATAATTGTTATTGTTGTTTGCTGCTGGTGCTGTTGGTTGGGTCTTAAGGGAAGGGCTAGGAGGGCTTACTGAGAACACTATCACATTCTTTCCAACTTTACAATAGAAGAGGACTGTCTCAGAAGGGAATCTGAGGCTCTTCTGGATGTTGTGGGTTTCACCATACGAGCTGATGATTCTGATGCAAGAGAAGACCCTCCCTTCCACTATGGGCACTAAACTGTAGTTGTCTAGACCTCTGGACAGGAATTTCAGCACATGCTGGAGTGCCCCTCCCACAGAACCTGTATCTTTTACTTCAGCAGACTCCTGGCTGCCAGTTCTGTATCTTTCTTTTTCTGGAACCACAGAAGATCACGTTGTCCAATGTTCCAGGCTAGAAGTACCAGGGAATTAAGCTGCAGCTCCAGGTTGAGGTAACTGACTTAATAGTATACGGTTTAGTGACTATCTTCCTTCCTCTATTTTTCTTCTGTTGTTTATCTACCGTTGTCTGCGTGCACAAATTATCCATTCGTACTCAAATCTTTATCTCAGGCTCTGCTTCTGGGAGGGCCAAAACTAAGACTAAGAGCCATGGTTTCATGTTTAACCATGAGGTAAAACCTTGCTCTATAAGGACATATCTAAACTTCACTCAAGATAGAACAATTGCTTTCATTCTAGGGCCCCATTCACATAGCATGGAAAACAGTAACGATGTAACTGTTCTGTAACATTTCTGTGCAGAGAATATGCAAAACAGTGTGGGCGAGGTTCTTTACCAAAATAAAACAGTGCAGACCATGTGATCTCTGGCTCTTTTACTGCATAATCTGGCTTTGGAGACATTTCTACACATTCATCCTGAATGCTCTTGCTCTCTCTCCTATTTTCATGCCACTATGCCTTCATGCATATCCCCACTTGGTTTTAAAAAATCTGGCCTCCTAAGCCTTAAAGCCATTTCATTGTGGCTCACACCAGTCCATTGCTCAGAATCTAATACCTCACTTTCTCTGGTTATGTAGGGGATTTTCTGTGATCCTGGAAGACGTCTTGGGAGATAAAACCTCCAAAGTATCTGGTTTCTATTAGAATCAAGTCTGTAGGATTAGAAGTTTCTTAATGTACAATTATAAAATGCACAACACCAGATGTAGTTGTCCATATCTTCTTTCATATTCCTCCTTTCCTATTATTGCTCAGCTAAATGTTTCCATGGGGAAGAAAAACATATGAATCTTTTTTTTTTTTTTTTTTTTGAGGCGGAGTCTCGCTCTGTCTCCCGGACTGGAGTGCAGTGGCCGGATCTCAGCTCACTGCAAGCTCCGCCTCCCGGGTTTACGCCATTCTCCTGCCTCAGCCTCCCGAGTAGCTGGGACTACAGGCGCCCGCCACCTCGCCCAGCTAGTTTTTTTTTTTGTATTTTTAGTAGAGACGGGGTTTCACCGTGTTAGCCAGGATGGTCTCGATCTCCTGACCTCGTGATCCGCCCGTCTCGGCCTCCCAAAGTGCTGGGATTACAGGCTTGAGCCACCGCGCCCGGCCAAACATATGAATCTTAAAGGGAACTGTCAGCTGATGTCCCTGAAGTATATTCATGACACTGTTCCCAATGTCCACATATCTCTGGAGTCTGTATCACATCCTAGAGTCCAATTCTACGCAACCTCATTAACTGTAAAGGGCATGGGACACGTTAAAAGGGATCCTGCCTGGCAGGTGAAGCACGATGTCTATAAAACATGGTGAGGGCTACTATGTCCATTCAAGCTAGTGGGTTGTTTCAGATGTATCCTCTAAAGGGGATAAACTAACAATCCAGGTACTGGGAATGTACCCAGGGGTTATTCAGAAGTCCAGGCTAGCGAATTACATCATAGAGTTGCAGATGCTAGGAGGACTTTAGGATTAGAGGTTGGGCTTGAGTCCTGGCAGCAGCTTCATAAAAAGCAGTGGTTCCTCACCTGCATCTGCAAAAGTGAAATGAGGCCCATGAATGTCCTACAGTATTGTAGATATTACAGAAAGAAAATTACCACAAAACCACCCAGGCTACCATGACAACTTCCTTATCTTTATTTTGGAAATATGGCAGCTTATCATGCTCTTATGCTCAGTAGAAACATTGAATAACATTTACATAACTTTTACTAGGAAAAAGCCATGATAATGTAATGATAAACAAAAATGTGGTTTAAATATTATTTATTCCTCCTGTATCTCTCACTGGACATATGTTTCTCAAGGTCAAGTTTCTATCTTAACTTTGCATTCTCAGCACCCAGCACAGGAAATGTTATGTACTAGATGCAGATAAAATACAGTATTTGTTGAATGAAAGTTAAACAAGAAACTATTTGTGACCTCAGCACTTAGCACAGTGTTCTAGTAGGCAAGGACTGAATTAAGTATACAAAGTATTGCACAACAAAAGAACTTGGTTAGTAAATATATTAAAATGGATTCTTAAGTATATTCTTATGTTACATCAGCAGGAGTGAGACTAACCACAGGGAAGCAAGGGAAGTGGAGTTTCAACCTGAGGAAGAATCTTCACAGTTACAGCTACTAAATATCAAAACGGAGAGAGGGCAGACACTTCTATTTTCCCTAGCTCCCAAATGCCTCTCACCACTATCATCCACTCACCGCTACACTGATTTCAAATATTTCACAGAGCAACCACTAAATGGAAACAGATAATCACAGATAATCCTTATTTTACAAATATGGAAACAGAGAAATTAAGCGAGCTGGCTCCTATCGCTCTGTGAGACTGAGAACTTGGAATAAGTGTCATCATTTATAATTCCTCTTCCAGACCACCTAGTTTCTCATTCATGATTATGTTTCCCTAAAGGGTACACACTTGAGAACACTTTTCGAACACTTAGCTCCAAGAACATTACTAACATTAATGTAAACTTCATCATATAACCTGGGAATAAAAAGCACAATGGGAGAAAATTAATTTCTGAGAGTTGGAGGTAATAAGGAACAGTTGAAAGAGGGAGGAGACGAAATTTTATCCCCAACTCTGGCATTAACTAACTGTGGGGAATTTTAGATAAGTCCTAGAACCTCTCCAGACCTCAGTTTCCCCATATCAAAAATGAGGGAATTGTGGAAGTTACTGTCTGTCATATGATATTGTGTGTCTCTTTCAGATTCTCCAAATTTAGGACACATAAAAATATGAAGTCTTGGGAATACTATCCAAGAACCATCAAGAGAGAAGGTAAGCCAAGTTCATAAGGCAGTTTAATCCTTAGAAGCAAGACTCAGCCAATAGCCAGACAGGCTGTGATTCCCTTTGCTGTGTTTTCCTACTTTTGTGCCAACCCCAAAATGCTAAGTCATTGCTTTTGCTAGAAGGATATTTTCTTATTGCATTCTGAGGATTTGAACAAATATTTTCTTCTTGAGGAAAGCTTTCAGAACATTTTCAAATTGAAGGTTAGGTTTTCACGACAAAATGAGCCTCTGCGCTGCAAAATGTAACTCCTAGTTTTGGATAGATGCCGCACTTGGAGGAGACAGATCAGCATCTGCTGGGCTACACTTTGTTTGACACAGCCCTTTCTTTCCACCAATACTGAAAAGGCTTTCAGCAAAGCCTGTGGGCACTGTGGTTTCCATAGCAGTCCTCTCAGGAGGGGCAGACACGGACAAAGCATTTAGCTTCAGCCTTGTGACTGGTGACATGCTGATGCCAACCAGTTGGCCACCTACATGGAAACGTATGAGACTCACCTCCCCCCTTACCCTCGTTTTGTAGAGATGCCTGCCTGAAATTCCACTTCTGGGTCCTTATCCCTTTCCTATAATGATGCAGCTTCTTTCAATTGCAGAGAAAGGACAGCCTGCAAAACCATCACGTCCACAAATTAAAACGTTGCTTGCTAATAACTTTATGAATCAATCCACAAGAAGTGGGCTCCTATAACTCCTCTATTTATTATGCTTTTAAAGCACTTCTGAATTTTTTATTTTTCTTGATTCCAGTTAGTACGTGGAAAAAAATGTAAGCTCTAAGGTGGTAAATGATTAGAGTTTTTTCACACTGCTGGGTGAAAGGTGTCACATTTAATGCAGCTCTGCATAAAACCAGGCTTCAAAAGTGGCTAATCATCTAGTTGTCAATTCATCATTTAGGTAGCAGAGAAAATAAGCTTAATATTAATATGTATTTACCCTTTATAAATTATAGCAAAAATTATCTCTTCTAAAAATTCTTCTCTGAATTCCCAGATTGAAGAGTTTTTTTCTGACCCGTGTTCCCAGGGCAGCCTGAACTTTCCATGGTCATTTGCCAAAGTATATTAAAATTGTGCCTCTGTCTCTCCAGTTGAGAAAGAATATCCATGTCTCCCTCAGGCTTGTACTTTTCAACTCCTTAGAGACTTTGCTCAAATGCCACGTTCCCAATGAGACCTCCTTATTTAAAATTTCAACCTATCCTCTGCCTCTTTTGTTTTTTTTTTCCCCGCAGCACATTTACTGACACATTTAATTATTTATTTGTTTACTTGATTATTTTTATTGTCTGTTTACCTCCTCCAGCTAGAGTGTAGACTCTACAAAAAGTATTCGTTGTTCATTCCTATATCTCAAAAACCTAAAATAGTATCTGGTATATAGTAGGCCCTCAATGAATACTTGTTGGATAAATGAATAGGAAAAAAGAAAATATCTAGGGTCCTTCCAGTAAAATGCTAGAAATTTGCTGTCCCATTGTGGTAAAGTTTGGAGGATTAGATTAAGTAAAGTTTAAGAAGCACATTTATGATGTAAGTAAAGAAAGCATATTGTGTTTTTTCAAATAAAATTTTTTTTGTCCCTATCTAACAGACCTCAAATGTGGGACAGGTATTTGATTCAAATAATGTGAAGGAAAAACTATGAGAGCAGTGACTTTAGTTAAGGTTTAATGAGCTTCAAAGATCACTCCATGAATTCAGAGGACAAAGGGTCAGAGAAGATATTACAAGATTTCTTTCAGAAGAAACTAATCGATCTTTTCAAGACTTCCCCAACAGACAAAGGAAGGCCATTATGAGCAAGATAGATATACAGAGCAGCCTTTCCACTAATCCTCTTAGATTTTCCAAGGAAAGAAAAAAGTTCTTCATGGCCAAATCATGTTGGGAAACCTTGTGTATTTCACAATTCATTATAATATGATAAAGGATTTGAAATGTTCTGCAATAATTTATTTTTGTTTAGCTTAGTGTTTTATTTGACCTCGGAAGCCTTTTTATTTTTTTACATACTGTACAAATTCACCTCTTTTGCTTATGAAATTTTTCTTAAAACCCTCTTTTCAACTGGGCGCGATGGCTCATGTTTGTAATCCCAGCACTTTGGGAGGCTGACCGGGTGGATTACCTGAGGTCAGGTGTTCGGGACCAGCCTGGCCAACATGATGAAACTCCGTCTCTACAAAAAATACAAAAAGTAGCTGGATGTCGTGGCATGCGCCTATAATCCCAGCTACTCGGGAGGCTGAGGCAGGAGGATTGCTTGAACCTGGGAGGTGGAGGTTGCAGTGAGCCAAGATCATGCTACTGCACTCCAGCATGGGTGACTCCATCATAAATAAATAAATAAATAAATAATAATCCTCTTTTCGTCCCTTCTACCCACATATGGCCTAAACCCCCCTAAATTAATCCTAACTTCAGAGCTAATCTATTGATGACTTCTGGGGAAATAATATCTCTAGAGAAGGTTCAATCCAAGGATATCAAAATCTAATAATTATTCATTAAAAAAATGTTTTAAATGAGGGCCCAGTAGTAATCTCATATAACTTTCTATGTAATATTTGGATGAAATACAGATAGAAATGCCATATTACCTGGAAGAGGATGGTGAAGATTACAAGATATACCATTAAGATAAACTCAGTTTAAAGATATACTAGGATCTTAACCACATGGGATTAGTAAAGAGAGAAATGAAGATATAGAAGAAGTGAGAGAAAAGAAGATATAGAATCCTTTCTATATAGCTATAGAAGGGATTGAGTGAATTTTGGAAAATTGATTTGACTCTAGGGTTTGTCTTTTAGAAAGTGGTCAGTAATTCCATGTTCAACATTTAGAGAAGTATGAGTGCATGATTAATCCAACAAGTATCAACAACCCTTGGACTTTCATCAAAAAGGATAAAAATGGTATTTATTTTTTCAGCAAATATTTACCAATGTGTAGTAGGCACTTGCTAGGGATATAGAAAAGAATAATATAGGCTTTATTCTGAAGACCACAGGTTAGTAGGGGGAAACACTTGACAATCAATTTAATCCTCCTACTCCTTCATGGTAAATTATACTTTTTCACTTGAGCGATCTCTCAGAAATCCATGTGGGATTTCAGGAAGCAGGTGCTACTAAAAGTCAGAAGGAACTTGACCATGTCAGGCAATCCATTCCTTCATATCAGGACTCCGACTTCTGGAATTTGAGGAAAGAATCTTTTTTAGGGAGTGTTACTAATGGAGTTTCAGCAACCAGGTAAACACTGTGGTGAATGTCACAAATATAATATCGTATTTAATGCTCACAACAATCTTTTGAGCTACATATTTTGAAGATGGGGAAATCATAGTCCAAGATGTGAAGTAATTTTTCCAGTGTTCTACCATGTGTAAATTCCATAGTCTGATATCTTTATTGAGTTTGGTCTTCATGATCTGTCATGATAAATTATCCCAATATCAGTAAGTCAGAAAGTTCCTCAGGTATAAAGTAAGTTCGAGACATTTATGCAATCAGGGTAGCACAGATTTTTACAATTATGTTGGTTTATGTGGAAATGTAAGGTGCTTAAATAGATGCTAGCGTATTAGAACCTGTGGAAAATTGGAACCTTAATTAGAGGTGAGAGGTAGATATAGGAAGAAGATACAGAAAAGTAAGGTCAGCCAAGGTATAAGTCATAAGACAAATAAAAGAAAATTAATGTGTTTTCCCCTAAGTTTATAGTGATTACTTAGAACATGTGATGCTAAATCTCAATAACGTCATAATAAAATATATAGCACAGCCATCTAGAAATTATATTAAGACAGCATATGAAAAAGTATCCAATAGTTCAATATCTAGAATATAGACTCGATGTACCAAATTTTATTTAAGTAATACCTCTTAATTGACATTTAAGTTGTTTACTATTGAATTTTTTAACTTGAGACTTAATAAGGATATTGAAATTATTTCTTAAAAATAACTGAACAAATTTGAATGAAACCTTTAAAAATATACTATCAATTAAATCTAAATGTATCTCTTTAACTCATTTTCTCCAGATTTGTCTCTTTTCAACGAAATTCCTCATCAATTTCTGGTCTTTCCTTAAGCTTAGTTGATAGTAATCAACCAGTATGCCTAAAAGAATACATAGTCCTTGTTCTGGTCCAATATGAATCCTTTTTTTTTTTTTAAAATAAGTTTCTAGTTTTTGTTACCCTTGTCCTCTGGTGTATCCCATAAAGCCTTGTTGTTCTTCAGTTTATTATGGAATAATCATATTCATATTTATGTCTATCTATCTATCCATCCATCCATACATACATACATATGGCAATTCATACTTCCTATATCAGCACTTGATTGACTTTCAGCACTTGATTGACTTTAAGGATAATCTTTTCTTCTTCCTCTTCTTCTTCCTCCTCTTTCTCTTCCTCTTTCTCCTTCTCTTGTCTTCTTCCTCTTCCTCTCTGTCTTCCTCCTCCTTCTCTGCTCTTCTCCTCCCCTCCCCTGCCCTCCTGTCTCCACTCCTCTCTTCTCCTCTCCTCTCCTCTTCTCTCCTCTCCTCTCCTGTCTTCCCCTTCTCCTTCCCCTTCTCCTTGTCCTTGTCCTTCTCCTTCTTCTCTTTTTGACATAATCTGGCTCCATCCCACAGGCTACAGTGCAGTGGCACAATCTCAGCTGCAACCTCTGTCTCCTGGGTTCAAGTGATTCTCATGCCTCAGCCTCCTGAGTAGCTGGAACTGCAGATGTGTGCCACGACACCTGGCTAATTTTTGTATATTTTGTAGAGATGGGGTTTCACCATATTGCCCAGGCTTGTCTTGAACTTGTGAGCTCAAGCAATCTGCCTTCCTTGGCCTCTCAAACTGCTGTGATTACATACGTAAGCCATCAGGCCCAGCCAAGCACAGTCTTTAATTATACTTCAACAACTTTGCAAAATGCTCGCTGCGTGATTTACATATTAATGCCAGGAATTCATTTTTTGTCTGTCTTTCTGAATGTATATCTGTCTGACTTACTCTTCCTTCCTGCCACTGAGCTCCTTGCTGTTAAAAATACTGGTTTTGCAGAAAGGTATGAAAATGAAAATCCATTTCCATTGGGTTATCATGATTTTTCTCATGTATCACTTTTAATTATCCCCTGGTACCAATGTTACTTTTTAAGCATTTTGTACTGTTTTCCTACAGGATGCAGTACGGAAATAGTACACAAATAGGCACATTAAGCTTCTTTCCCCAATTCGTTACAAGCCCAGGACAGGTATTTCGTAAACTTATGTGGGGATTTCCTTTCCCTGGACTGGAATGTTATGTGGATGACTTGAAGACTGAAAAGTTGGTGCCCATTTTAAATTTATATGAATATCTATTTATTTTATTTTATTTTTTGAGATGAGGTTTCACTCTTGTTGCCCAGGTTGGAGTGCAATGGCATGATCTCAGCTCACCACAACCTCCACCTCTTGGGTTCAAGTGATTTTCCTGTCTCAGCCTCCCAAGTAGCTGAGATTACAGGCATGCACCACCTTGCCCAGATAATTTTGTATTTTTAGTAGAGGTGGGGTTTCTCCATGTTGGTCAGGCTGGTCTCGAACTCCTGACCTCAGGTGATTTGCCCACCTCAGCCTCCCAAATTGCTGAGATTAAAGGTGTGAGCCACCGCACCTGGCCCATGAATATCTGTTTTAAGAACATCTCTTTAAAGCTGCAAGGGAGAGGGATGGGGAAAAGGATCACTGCTGTTCATTCATATAACTCCTTTAGCAAAACAATAGCCTTTAGCAAAACATTATCCTTAGAAGGAAGTTTAGTTATCATGTTTTGTTACTCAGCAATGACCCAAGTGATTTATCAAAGTATTCTGTTCAGACTCAGGCAGTACTTTCTTTGAGATAAACTTCTTGTAGATAATGTTTTCTACAGACTGATGGTCCATGTAACAGTCTGGCTTGCCCCTTCACCTGGTCTGCCCATACCAGTGATCACATCTATAGGACTTACAGCTTACTAAACAGTGAGGAAGTCAGTGTTATGGACTAAGAACACAGTGTTTCCTTCTTGGCTCTATACTAGAGCTAAAGATGAAAAGGGATATATTAGAGATAGAATGTGTTATTTGTTATCCTGTTTAAGTATTGGCTTTAGTGATGAAGTAATAACGTTACTAGTTAGTGATTCAAAAATGCTGTTCTGTCTCCCTTACAAAAATATAAGCGTGATAAACTTGGGGAAATAATCAGGTATTAACAATATTTCTCTTTCCCTTAAAATTTAAATCATTGCTTCCTAAATTGTTTTCCATTTCCAGATACATTAGCAGATAGTGGCAATTATCATGGAATGAGATGGGATTCATGCCAATCCTTGAAGGTGTAAACTCTGGTTTAAACACCCTTCTAAGTTGCAACATAAATAGCTATGAACTGGGGTAAGAAGGTAATTTGCGTAAAGATTTGTTCCTCCTTATGTGAGAACCACCATTTAAGTGGTCAAAGGAATTTAAAATGGGTAAAAAAATAAATAAATAAAGCATAAAAGTCAAAATAAAGGAAGATGCCATTCATATTTTAGATACCTCAAGGAATTTCTAGAGTTGGATTAAAAGAAGTCATGGCTCAAATCCATCCTTCCTGATAAAGATGCCCCACATTATAGCAGTGAGTAAAAGGGATTCTGGCAAAATCCCACTAACAGACCTAACAGACGAGCATTAAAGGTGAGAAGAGACATATTAGAGACAGAATGTGTCATTTGTTATCTCTTTTTAAGCTATGAATCTACAGCAGGGATCAGCAAACTTTTTCTGCAAAGGGCCAGATAGTAAATACTTTTGGCTTTGCTGACCATGTGGTCTCTGTTGCAACAATTCATCTCTGCCATTTTAGCATAAAAGCAGCCTTAAATGATAAATAAAAGAATGAGCATGGCTATGTTGCAATATAACCTTATTTATGGACACTGAGATTTGAATTTCATATAATTTTTATGTGTCATAAAATGTTATTCTTCCTTTGATTTCTTTCCAGCCACTTAAAGTATTTTCTCAGCTTGCAGGCCATACAAAAATAGGTGGCAGGCAAGATTTGGCTTTCCTGTTGTAGTTTGCCAATCCCCAACCTACAGCCTTAGAAAGAAGGTTGGTTTAGTGGCCCCAAGGCATATGGAATATCTCAGGAAGCACTGTAAAAGGCATGGCACATCGCAGCACCAACAATAAGAGCAGTGACAGTTACATGGTTTTCCTGGCATGGAAATGTAGTCAAATGCAAAGCTGGGAAAAGATAATCTATTGCACAATAACCTCAGCAAACATACACACACACTTCACAAATTATTTCTGAAAAACAATCTACCCAGGAGAGAGAAAGGCAAGATAAATATACCAATAGAACAAATTTACATGCTATCTATTTAAAAAGAAATATACATATATGAAAAGTTTCAGCTTCATTAGAAATAAAAGGAAAGTACATTAAAACAGGCTGATGCCATTTTTTACTTATCACATTGATACAAATTAAATAGAACATTATTATCTAGAAAGACTCCTAGGGACATGGTCACTCTCATATTGCTGGTGGTAGTGCATAGTGTCATACCCTTCAACAAGCTATTCTATTGAGAGCAATTTATCCTACTGAAATGAACAGTGATATAACACAGATTCCAGTGTAAGAATATGCATTATTGCAGTGCTACTTATTATGAAAAAATAGTTGAATCAATTAAATGTTTAATAGTAGAGAATTGGTTAAGTATGGTCCATCCTGTATGATAGAATGTGATCTGGCCAATAATATCATTTACAGTTTTTATTTAACATGAGAAACTGTTTATGATTTATTCTAGGTGAAATAAACAGGTCATAAATAATATATAGAGTGTGACCCCAGGCATTTAAAAATTTTGTGGTGTGTGGGTATGTAGTATATGGTATGTAGTAAGTGAGTGCATATGTTTATAAAACAATGAATAAAGATTGGGTGGCTATACACGAATAAGTTAATAGTAGTGTTCTCTGTGTGTGAGACCATCTTACAGAGAGATCCCTATAAAGATTATTGTTTTGTATGTTATGAACTAGAATCAAGTGGTATGTATTCTTTTGACTTGCTTCTTTGTGTTTTCAAGGTTAGTCAATATCGATGCATTTATTTTTATTGTCATGTGGCATTCCATTGTACAACTATACCACACACACTATTATGAATAGCACTCCTGTGAACAATATTGTATTAATATATGTCTCCTAATGTACATGTACAAGACTTTGTCTAAGGAATATTCCTTTGGAGTAAAATTGATAAGTTGTAAGGAATAACTACACTTAATTTTATTAGGTTATGCCAAAACGTCTGCCAAATTTTATACTCCCACTCGCAGTATAATGTTTGTTCTTCCAGTTCTGAAAAATGCTTAGCTATTATATAATTTAATATTTCTTGTTTCTTTTTTTTACTATTGTTTGTCTGAAACTCTTATTCATTGGTTAGACCTTTATATTATATCCTTTATGTATCTTAGTCTTTTATATGTTTCCTTTTGAGTTTTGTTGTTCCATTTTGTTTTGTTGTTATTTTTGTTTTTTGTTCCTCTGGGTCACATTTTGGGTAATACTTCTGACTCTCTCTTGTCTACTGGTTTTCTCCTCTGTTGCATATAATCTGACTTTTAACCATTTGTTGAAGGTTTAGTATTACTAATTATATTTTCCATTTCTCTAAGTTATTTTTTGGTAATTTTCTGAATATGTTTGATCATTCCTCACATCCCAAGTTTCTTATCCCTTGCTCAAGTTTAAGCTTTGTTTAATTCTTTGAAAAATAATAAGGCATTATTATTTTATGCAAATATTGGATACTTTTAATATATGAAGTTTTTGTAGCTCTGATGCTTCTATTAGTTTTGTATGCTGACTTTTGTTCTTTGCATTTTATTTCTTTTTTATTTTTGTAATCTTTCACTTTGAGCATATTTTCGTGGAACTTTACCTGTGGGAGTACTTACTGGTATGAATTGAGTTTTCTGAAAGCGTTTACATTTGATTCTGCTAATTGTTTTAGTTCACTGCAACTCATGACCACTTTAAAATAAATTATCTTTATTATGTGTTTTGTACTACAAAGTATCAAAAATTGGGGCTGAAAAATCCATGTGAGGATTGATTTGTATAAATATTTTCTGGAAAGAGTTTTTTTCCTTTGGTTTATGAATAAAGTCAACAAAGGAAGTCTCTTTCCCCTTCTCTACTAGGAAATTTATTTATTCTTCATTTATCCTTCCACTGAGGGTGTAATTCTTTGAGAATATAGTTTAAGTTGTGGACCTCCTGTTAAACTTTTAAATTTGCCTACAGTCTGCATTAGTTTGCTTAGGCTGCCATAACACAATACTGTGAACTGGGTGGCTTGAACAATAGAAATTTACTTTCTCACACTATTGGAGGATGAGGTCTGAAATCAGGGTGCCAACATGGTCAGTTTCCGGTGAGGACCTTCTTTCTGGCTTGCAGTTGGCTGTCTTCTTGGTGTACCCTCACATGACATGGGGAGAGAGAGGAGAAAAAAGAGAGAGGGGAGAGAGAAAGAAGAGAGAGAGAGAGAGAGAGGAGGAGAGAGGAGAGAGAGAGAGAAGAGAGAGATTGAGATCTTTCTCTTCTTATAAAGCTTCCAATCCCGTTGGATTAGAGATCTATTCTTATGATATCATTTAACCTTGATTACCTTCTAAAGGTTCTGTCTCCAAATACAGTAACATTAAGGTTAGAGCTTCAACATATGAATTTGGGGTGACACAATTCACTCCCCAGCATACCCTAAGCTTCAATCTCCTGATTCCTATGCATTGCACAACTATAAAATGGAAACTGAAAGTTACCAAAATGTCACAGAAGCCTTTTATTCATGATGATAGCTGTATCCAGTGCAAATTATGTCCCACAGTTCTTGCTGTCCTTCCTGTCTGGCCTCTTCAAATTTCTTACATTTTGGCAGTTCAAATCTCTATTTATAGAGTGTGATTTTTGGTGAAATTTTCCACCACATCATTTATTTTATGTATTTTTTTCTGCAATTTTTGGAGATGTTGATCACAGGTGATGTCCTTGCCTGATTAACTTCAATATCTAAATCATCTGTGTGTCTACTTTGATTGTCTTTTTTCTCTTTCTTGGGTTAAAAACATGGATACATAATATTTTACATATTTGTGAAGTACATGTGATATTTTGTTACATGCCTAGAATATGTAATGAACAAATCAGTGTATTTGGGGTATTCATCAAATTGAATATTTGTTATTACTATGTTTTGGGAACATTTCAAGTCTTCTTTTTCAGTTGCTTTGAAATATACAATACGTTGTTGCTAACTATAATCACTCTACTCTGCTACAGAACATTACAATTTGTTCTTTTTATTTAACTGTATGCTTGTATTCATTAACCAACCTCTTTATACCCCTACTCCCACCCACACACCCTTCCCAGCCTCTGATATCTGTCATTCTGCTCTCTACCTCTGTGAGATAAATGTTTTTAGCCTCCTACATATAGAGAAATTTGTCTTTCTGTTCCTGATTATTTCATTTAACACAATGACCTCCAGCTCCATGTATGTCTTGGTTTTCAGTTATACAAACGTATTTAACAACATGTCTAGTAAGTTTTACTGAATGCTAGACATTGTGTATAACAAACTATAGATATGAAAACTGTCCTTAATTTTTATCCCACAAGTCCTCATTTTTTCTGTGGTTTTCTAATGACTTTGTAAGAGATAAGTTTTGCATTTATTGAGTTTTTATTATTGTTCCTAAAGTATTTGTCTGCTATAAGTAATTCAATTGTACACAGATGTAGAAGTATCAATAATGCATTTAAAATGTACTAATTAATACCTAATTCACCATTGTGAGTTGTTTTATCTGAAGGGTTATTATAGGTAACCAGACTAACATACTGCCAGAAGTCAATTTATAAAAATTTTTCTGAAGAGAGTTATTTTTGTAACTTGTGATATCGTCTAGAAGAATAGAGACTGGAAGTAAACAGACTCGACTAGGTGAAAATAAACGATCAATAGGCTGATCTGCCATACTCTCAAATTTACTCTCAAATTTTTAATATGGGCATATTTTATAAGAGCACATAAAATAGGCATAAAGAAGGTGCACAAACATAAGTATACCACTCAATTAATTATCATCAGCTAAGCATATCCATGTTAATACTACTTTGATCAAGAAATACAACAGTACCTCTACCCAAAAGCCCATGCCCTCTCCAATGGCTACTGTCCCTCTTTTCTAAAGGTTACCACTCTGCTGGTATATTATACCATTTTTGCACAAAATAATCCAGCATATGAATAAACCACAACTTATTGATCCATTTTGATGTTTATGAGCACATGATTATTTGCAGGGCAATTATGAATAATGTTTCTGTAAACATTCTAATACATTTTTTTTATATATTCCTGAATTTCAGATTTGTGTGTGATTAGGAATGGAATCATTTGGTCATGTGTTTATGTTCAAGTTGAATAGATAATGTTAAGTTTTTAAGTAGTTTGATTTATATGACCACAGGCAGTATATGAGTATTTTGGTTACTTTACAACTTCACAAATGTTACCTGGCAACATTTGGTATTATCATTCTTTTAAATTTTATTCATACTAATAGGTGTGTGATGGAATCTCATTGAGGTACTAATTAGTATTTCCTGATTTCTTTTCATATGTTTAAATTTTTATTTTTTAAATAAAAAGACTATTTTTACTCTCTAAAATATTTATTATTGATATCTGTGGAAATTTCTAAAAATGTGTTTGGTATCTATTGGTGAAATTAAAAAAAATTTTAATGTGTGTGATGTTTGTCTTAATTTTATTTTTGTATTCATTTCTAATATAACTGCATTATAATTAGAAAACATTGTCGAAATGTACAAATGTTTGTTATTGGTTGATACTTATTATGAAAGTGTTTATGGCTTTTGGTTGCTGTATTTCCCAGATGCTTCTTGTGGACAGAAAATAATTTTTTTTAATTATTGGATCCACTGTATATAAAATCAGCTTGTTAATTTTGTTCCCATCTTCTCTATCCTTCTTAATTTTTGTTAGTTTGATCTATCAAATACTGATAGTGTGTTATAATCTCTCACTAAGTTAGTGAATTTGTGACTTTTATCTATAATTATCAATGGTTATTATCAGAATGGTGAGAATATGAGTGACAAGTATTTATAACTGGATTGTTTTTGTGCTTCTTGTGCTTTATGTGTGAGCACATGTGCATTTTCAGACGTCAGGGTGGACTGAATAGACTCCTGCTCTCCTATGGAGCACTGCAAGTAAGGGAGGGCCTAGACTTCTTTGGGGAGGCTTCCTGGACAGACGAAGCACCATGGATGGAAACCACTATGGGAATGGTAACCCAACGATAGCTCCTGCATATTCCTAGTTTTCAATGTGAATGGTGCCTCCTTCTGCCAACCACACAGAGCAATGCTACCAGCCCAAATGCACGTTCCCAATTCCTGTGTACTACATGTAGTCCTGGCTGGGTGTGATCCAGTTTTCCTCTTTCCTGCCTCAGCACAGAAAGCTGAAAGAGACAGGTTCAAGGTCAGTACGGGATCAGAAGCCAGAGGGTCCAGATGATCTATCCCAACATGTAGGACTGAAGCTGTGAAAAACAGGAGTGTGAAGCCAAATTCCAGGCAGATACTACTGCAATGAATGTTGCAATGAGTTATTCACTTATTCTTTTAACAAATATTTCTTGAATTCTTTCCTTTGGCAAGACACCAGGGGAGGATGTGATGCCCCAAGATAATTTAAACAATTCCCTGAGTGCTGAATTCCAAGCCTCAATAAATTGTTCACACAGAAAAACAGCAGCAGGGCTCTCTCTGATGAATAAAAACAGAGTAATGTCTTTGTTTTTTTGTTTTTTTTTTTTTTTTTTTAAAAAAAAGAAAGAAGAAACACTTAAACAATATCTGGCTTTTCTGATATAGCCTCAAGATTACATGGCAAACAATTATTTAACAGAATGAAAGAACTCCAATGGTCTCAGCCATCCTGTATGGGCTGATTTCAGAAGACAATCAACAGTGACAATTGGAAAATTTAATGGAATGGAATGGAATGAATGAGACGCCAAGAAACATTCTCAGTCTTCATTTATTGCTCTTGCAACAGCCTTTGAGTTAGGGCCAGTTCATTTGTACCAGATATGATGGCTGTCGACAAACTTTAACAGGAGTTTCTTATTTCTGCTTGAATGGTTTGTCTACACCTCATCTCCCTACTTCTACTCTGACTCCATCTTCTAGATTTTTCTCAAAAGATGGTCTGGTCACATCACCACTTAGTCCAACTGATCAGTAGATGATCATTGTCTATAGTATACAACTTCTTAATCATTATTTCTGCCCACCCTTATTTCACAGTTCACCCTGTTACATGTCCTGTAGCCTGAGAGTACATGTAACGTACAAGATAATGTCTTTCTTCACTACTTTGTCCACATACACTCCCATTTCTCATTCATTGCTATAACCTCTTTGGAATGTCCTATTATCCACCGCTTTATTTCAGATCCCTAAGTAATCAATAGACCTATGATGAAGTTTGAACCAGTTCAGGTCAACAGATATTTAAGGAGTGCCCAGGCTTGTATCAAACAGTATGAGGGGCTCTGGGGATGTAAAGATGAAGGAATGAGATAGGTCCTTCTCAAGAGAAGCATAGAGTCTAGATGAAGACACATGCGCAGAACATGTTCAGGTGGCAGAGAAGTGCCATTCTGACCCCATAGCACAGAGTGATGTGATGGCAGGTGCTTCAGAAGCTCAGGAAGGGTGTACCTTGCTCAGTCTGGCTGAAGGTGTTGCTAGAAGGAAGTATCAGGGCTTGGTGTCAGATTGGAAGTTGTCCATGGTATGGAAAGTAGAGAGGGATGTTGTCATGGGCAAGAGAAACATGAACAAAGATTGGAACTTTCTATGACACCTCTTCAACCCCCTTTTATTTCAGAACTGAATTATTTCACATCAGATGTAATGTTTCATTACATTTTTTGTTGTTGCTTTTACACTGTTACAATACTAACCATAATCAGCCTTATATTTTAGTTCCTTCATTATAGTTATTATTTATTGTGTACCTGCTAATTTCCAGGCCTTGTGCTAAGTCTTAGTAAAAGTTGCATAATTTAATCCTCCCCACAACCTTAAGAGGCAAGCAGTATTGTCACACTCATTATGCGGATGAGGAAACTGCAGCTCAGGGAAGTAAACTACAAAAGATTGTACAGCTATTTTACTGTGCACAACCGTAAGTTAAAGCGCTTGATAAATGGTCTCTAGGGTTCTGCAGACAGAGATTCTGATCTAGTAAGTTTCAACTGGGACTTGTATTTGTGTTGTATCAAATCACTAAGGTGGTTGAGAACCATATTTAAAAGAGCACTGTTCAGGAAGAAGAGACCTGGTACTTATACCCAGACCTGTCAGCTTCCAGAAACTGTTTCTAGACTTGCCTGCTCTTGGAGAAAGGGAACATGTTACAAACTGTTGTATCTTACAGTCACTGACAATGCAGCCTTGCATGTTATAAATGTTAAAAAAAAATTTGACTCATTGCTGGGATTAAAGTAGTGATTCTCAGCTTTTTGAAAGAAGTCAACTTTATCTCTTGGTAATGAAATAATTTTGCTTTTATTGCTAATTGATATTTACCTTAATGACAAAGTTAAAAGTTTTCATGATCCTGAGTTTTCTCCAAATTGGATCTTACAAAATTACCATTCCCTTTTATGCTGTCAATAACTTTCCACACGTATTTCCAGTGCATTTGTCCTACTGAACTAGTGATTTTCCTAAAACATAAATCTGGCCATGTCACTCCACTACTTAAACCTCTTCTATAACATCTCATCACTAAAAGACAGTGGCCACTGTGTTTAGCCTGAGGTAAAATATTATCTGAAATGTCACCCCATATCCCTCTCCAGCCTTTTTGCTCACTATTCCCACCTTTGTGCAATGTGTACTAGCACTCAAAAATATGTGTAGTTTCTCAAATGTGTGAAACTGTCTCCTGTCTCTTTGTCTACTCTTTCTCTGACTGGGATGTCCTTCCCAGATTTAATCAACTGGCAAATGTCCATTCCTCCTTTAAGACATAATTCAAATATCTCTTTCTCTGTGCCTAATTCATTGATTCTCTTAAGCAAAAATGATTGTTCTTTCTTTGTTCCATATGTCACTTACAGCACATTTTTTTATAAGCCTGTAATCTCCATTAAAGTAATAACTCTTTGAGAGAATTCTGCCTTACCTCCACATCATCACTGTCTAATATAATGCTTGGTACAAAAGGTTGAGTTGCTTTCTGTTGAGCAGATTAATAGATGAGTGAAGGAATGAGTCAAGGAATAAAAGAATGTGTGAACGAATGAAGGTATCTGTCTTTACTTCCCATCTCACATTGAATCCATCAGGAAATTTATTAGCTCTACCTTCAAAAGATTTATAGAACATGATTATTTTTCACCACCTCCACTGCCACCATCCTAGTCCAAGCCACCCTAACCCACAGCCAAGATTTCTCTAGTAACTTCCTAATTGTTCTCTGTGCATTGATCCTTGATCACCTCTAAAGTCTATCTACTCCCAACATGGAAGCTAGATTTATCCTTTAAAAGTAGAAATCAGATTAAAACTCAGCTTTGGTTTTTGTTTCATGCAGGACAAAGCTCAAGTCCTTCCAAGGGATTACAGGCTTTATATAACTACAACCTCCCGTTTCAGGCTCCGGCTCTGTCCTGCTTGTTTTTACTCCCATTTCTTACCACTCTTTCTACCACTTTCTGCCACTCTTGCTCACTCTACTTCACCACACTGGCCTCCCTGCTGTGCCCCATGTAGCCGGCATGCTTCTATCCATCATAAGGCCTTTGCATGAGCAGTTCCTGCTGCCCCAAATGCTCTTTGCTTATTGTCAGAATGGTCCACTCCTTTACCTCCTTCAAGTCTGTGCTCAATTTGCACCTTCTTGACTGCTCTGTAATGTAATATTGTTCTCCTGATTGCCATTTTTTCTTGATTCTTATATTATATAGCTTAATTATTCATTACGATTATTATGTATGGTCTGACTCTCTCTGCTAGAATGTAAGCTTTATAAAGAATTGGGCTATTTTTTCTTTAATTATTAATATAGTAACATATTAGAATTATTAATATATTCTAATTGTCTGGGTAATGACTGCAACATAGTAGACACTCAGTAAATACATTTTGAGTGAATAAATGAATGCATGACTACTCTCAAATCTAAGTTTCTTAAATGCCCTTGTAAGAATTTTTTTTTTTTTTTTTTTTTTGAGATGGAGTTTCGCTCTTGTTGCCCAGGCTAGAGTACAATGGCGTGATCTTGGCTCACTGCAACCTCCACCTCCTGAGTTCAAGCAATTCTTCTGCCTCAGCCTCCCGAGTAGCTGGGATTACAGGTATACGCCACCATGCCTGGCTAATTTTTTTATGTATTTTTAGTAGAGATGGGGTTTCTCCATGTTGGTCAGGCTGGTCTTGAACTCCTGAGCTCAGGTGATCCGCCCACCTCGGCCTCCCAAATGCCCTTGTAGGATTTTTATCATTGTATTCCCTATCCTAAATAAAGTGCCTGCTGCTTAGTAGGTACTCCATAAATGCTTGTTGAGTAAATGAATGCACATAAATTGGATTTCAATGGATTACATTTGAGGGGGAAAAAAAAGAAAGCATGCCAGTTAATAATCAGTGTAGTTTATTTAAAATCTCTTGATGTTTATTTTAACAAAAGCCTTCTTGGAATTCTAACACTGAAATAGGATGTCATTGAGGCCTTTGTGGTTTTAGTAGCTGTGACCTTTACCATCATTCTCAGGACAGGAGGAGTGTGCGTGCAGGCCTTAATTTATCCAACCCTGGGGCTGGAGTGATGTGCTGACGAAAGAAAAAGCAAAAGAAAAAGAAAAATGTCAGGAAAACTTACAGACCAGCTTCCCCAAAATAACCTTGCAATTGTTCCTAAGTATACAAGAAACTCTAATTTAGGCAGAGTTTGGGCTCTTCTCAATTGACTCAGCATGCTTTTAGCTAACATCAATTGCTTAACAAATCCAAAAGTTTCCCACGAGAACCTTCCATTAAGTTTTTATTCTGCCAAGCTACAGAAAAGGAAAGGCCTGTGTTTTGCAAATACAGAAAACAGCTTTAACTGTATTCCATTTTTGCAAGCTCATGGGTAAATTTTTAATCAAGCACTATTTTATGTAATCTGATTTTCAATCAAAATATAATGTCTAACAGGTGGGCTATTTTGGACTCAGTCTCTGCCAGGTGGTGTGAGAAAATGACAAATGATCATGGTGCCTATATATAAATGGTCACAGGTCATCTTGCTTGACCTGTGGTTCAGACTAGCCTTCATAGAAACCCATGTCCAAACTACACCCACTGCTATGATTGAAGGTGGGTGTTTTCAGAATTGCTTGGCTGAACAAACTTGCTGCTCTTGAATTATTTTGAATTGTGGCTTGATTGACAAGCTTCATAGAACAGAGATTTAATAGCTGAGTAAATAGCTCTACCAGGTTCATGCATGAACTCTTAAGCTTGGCAATTATTTTAAAGCACCAGTAGACACATAATCATGAGCATTCTTGTACAAGACATAATAACTTTAGCCCTGGAAAGTATGATTTAAAAAAGATTCATCTTTATATTCATACTGCAGAGTAGTTTCTAGCCCAAGTCTATTACTTGTAAAGATTTAGGAATGAATTTTAAAAACTATAATTTTTTTAGAATTAGTAAAGAAAAAAATCACTTTTTAAAATATAAATGATTCTTTTTTAATATAACATAACAATAATAAGACGCTTTTTTCTTCCTTTGGCTTACAGGAAACTCAGAGACAACCTTAATTGTGGTAATTATCTATTAGCCTAAGTGGTTAATATATTTGTTTTCCCTTTTCCTGAATGTTTTTTGAAGCTCTATTTCTGTCTTAATACCTTACTATATTTTCCAGAATCATACTGTCTTTTAGTTTCAAGGTAGTTTTCGAAATAAGTTTCGTATAAATATAATAATAAAAATTAATAGATTGGGTATACTGCACTTCTTCAGTTTAATTTCCTAATAGAAACGTTGTAGCAAAATCTTTGTTTTCAGAACTAAAAATATATTTTGTGTATGTGTTTGATGTGACAGATTGAAAAGAAAATAATTCTTTTCTTCCTATAAAAGCATTTATTCCATACCTATTTTCTGCATGCAAGACACTGGGCTTAATGATGGGTTAAGAAATAATGAAGGCAAGTCTAGATTGGGAGACAAACACTCACATTAGCAGCTACTAAACAATGTGATGATTCCATTTATATTAAATGTCCAGAGTCAGAGAATCTGAAGAAACAGAAGACAGAATAGTGGTTGCCAGGGGCTGGCAGTAGTGGGGAATAAGGAGTGACTGCTTAATGGGTATGAGTTTTCCTTTTGGGGTGATGAAAATCTTCTGGAACTAGATAGTGGTGATGGTTGTATAATATTGTAAATGTGCTAAATGTCACTACTGGTACATTTTATATTATGTGTCTTTTCTACAATAAAATTTTTAAAAATTAAAACAATTAGCAAACAAGACTCTGATGTAGTGAGGACAACTAATTTATTTTGATACATCATGTCCTTCACCATGATTTTGAGGAATAAATGAACCCCAGCACTGTGTAGTGGTTCTTCTCTGTAGGTCAGAAATTACACTGGGAACCACTACTATCAAACTGAGATTTCTAAATACAATGAGAATAAGGAGTTTCTAGGCTGGTAAGTGCCAGTGGAAGTTACTTATTCATTCATTCAACAAATATTTACTGAGTGTTACTATGTGTCAGTCGCTGTATTAGGTGCTGGAGACGAATGCTGAGCAACACCAGGCATGCATGATCTCTCAAAGACCCCTGTCTGGTAAAGTTGACCACACATGAATGCTGTGAAGAAAGGAAATGCCTGGCCAAGAAGTTTGGCCTAATCGAAGGTTTTGGACAAGGACCAGGGAAGATTATCCAGAGGAGGAAACCACTGACCTGAGTTTTGGAGGGTGACTAGAAGCTAGAAGGAAACTGGGGCTGTGGGAGGGGAAGCACATTGAGCTTGCCAAGAAGGAAGAATCGTGTGTATAAAGAAGAAACAATAAAAAAGGAGAGAGAAAACGGGTATTACTTGAGGAGAAGGCAGGGAACAACCTATATGGGCCATCTGAAGGACTGCAAGGCCCTGGAGTAGAGCTGGTGGGGGGATGTGGCGAGACCGTGTGCGACGTGGTAGACCTTTGAGATTACCATCATGGGCAAGACACAGATCAGGGAGGAAACAGTGGAGAAAAGGACAGTGTGAATGACATTAAGAAGGCTATTGATACATAAATTGATGACAGATTGCACCTAGGGTTGTAGAGGAAAAGGTGGAAGAGAGATAAAAAGTGCTCCAGAAGCACGTTTTGGAGATAAAAGGAGCTGTTCCAGAAGCAAGCACTTTAATAGGGGAGGTGGGTCATGCTGACTGACTCCATCAGGAAATATTAACACAGACTTTTTGTCAGTGACTCTCATAGGAGTTGCTCCTATGCTTTTTGGAGATGTAATTGGTAATGAGTAGTATGCCTACATGGCAATGACAGCATATATTTTTGTAACTCGTTAAAATATATATTAACTCTCTAGGAAAGGGTACATAGTTCAGTTATCCTTAGCCAATACTTTACGTTCTTTTTAAGTTATAGGAGTGAAATAATAAGAGGGCAAAGAAAGCTACCAGTTATTGGCCAGACACAGTGGTTCACACCTGTCATCCCAGCACTTTGGGAGGCCAAGGCAGGTGGATCATGAGATCAGGAGATCAAAACCACCCTGGTTAACCCTGGTTAACATGGTGAAACCCCGTCTGTACTAAAAATACAAAAATTAGCTGGGTGTGGTGGCAGGCACCTGTAGTCCCAGCTACCCAGTAGGTTGAGGTAGGAGAATTGCTTGAACCTGGGAGGCAGAGGTTGCAGTGATCCAAGATTGTGCCACTGCACTCCAGCCTGGTGACAGAGCAAGACTCCATTTCAAAAAAAAAGAAGAAGAAAGAAAAAAAAAAGAAAGAAAGAAAGGAAGGAAGGAAGGAAGGAAGGAAGGAAGCAAGGAAGGGAGGAAAACTACCAGTTATTGAGTATCTGTCTACACTATATCAGGTACCATGCTAGACAATTATTATATTATTTTATTTTTTTATGATCCTATGTAATACATCTTTCCCTCTATTCTAAAGAAGAGGAAACTAAGGCTCAAAGTAAAGCAGTACATTATTTACAAATCATTAGGTAATAAGTAAGAAGAAGTGAAGTTTAAAATTAGGTCCCTAGTCACCTTCCAAGACTTATACTCATTCAAATATGATATTTTTCAATTGCAATCATTCATATTACCACTTTCATGATTTTTACTATACAGATGTGTAACACTCATATCAGTATTTTCTTAGTATTATTCTTTAAATTTGTTTATCTTATGTTTCACTCACATTAAGTATATTTTATAAGGATGTTTTATATCACCCTTATGAATAGGAAATCTGTACCCACAAAGGCAACCAACCATAAAAGGAAAAATGTCACCATAAAAATTATAATTAAACCTAGCAACATCACTAAATTCTAGCTACATATTGTTGTTTTCTGCTGAGGATTTCAGTTTGATACCTGTTCTTTATCTGTTCAAAAGAGGGGTTAGGAAATGCCAGAGAAGTATGCAGGAATAGTACCATACTGAGGGATAATTCCAGGCAATTATTCTACTGAACAGAAAAGAAAATCATTTTCTCATAATGCATTTCATTGTTGTTTACTGCTGTGAACCACCTTACACCATTTTTCATGCTACTGACATCAAATGCTCCACAGCTGTGTAGCCACTGATCTATATCATGCTCCTTCTGTTAGTTGAGATAACTACACTTTGGAATTTCACTAGATTTGGATCCAACCAACTTTTGTTTTCAAGATTGTGATATCCAGAAAATATGGAGCAGTTAAAATGGTTTCTTTTAAAGGAACTATTCTGAATAGGATCGAATATAATCCATTATGCTTTGGGTAGGCCACTGGCTGTGCCCATGTGGAGGAGAAAGCAGGAGGCAACTGAAATTTTAGTTCTTGAGCATTTTGTGAAATTTACCTGAAGAAGGAATATTTTCAAAGCTGATTTTTAAAAGCAAGCTTTTACCATTTGACAGTCCACCACACAATCCATACCTGAAATTATAAAAAGCACAGAGACCCTGAAATAATTATGGTCCTGAGTTCACCAAGAGAAGTCCACAAAGACAGGTCAAGATGGCAAGCAGAGGCATCAGGCCAGACTGAAGAGGGGAAGAAACAAATCTACGGAATTTGGCTTTCAATGAAAAGAGAAGCGAAAGCAACAAGTGCATTTTTGAGGAAAGAACAGATGGAAGGAAAGTTAAGCAGAGTTAAAAAACATTTTTGTGGTTTGTACCACAAAAACCAGCAGAGCTGTGGTTTCTCTGGAGCTAGAGATCTGAAAGGTAAGGAAAATAGGGATCACATTACACTGTCCTCAAGGTTTTAATGTGCAAGGCAATGATTCTAATGACGGTCTGACTAATTCCCTTTCTGTCTCAGAGATGAGCAAGAAGACAGAGAGGTATCTAAACCCATAACGGCATATATTAACCCAGTCTGAATGATTTACTGTTACCATATTTGGGCTGACTTTGAGTGCAGGAGAGGGGAAAAAATGAAGAAAAACAAGCTTACCCATAAAAAGAAATCGTAGAACTTCATGTTCCAACAAGTGGGTAAAATTGTTAACATTGTTTTTTACGGCCTAATAAATGTCTTTCATAAAAATTGCTGAAAACATATCCACTGGATCTCTTTATTAATTGAAAAAGAGATTATTGATCAGAAGGAAGAATTGATTAAAAAGAGGGTTAGGAAAAAAACAGGTCTTAGATTAAATTAAAATATTGACTGTCTTTTTAAAACTTCATAATTCAAGTATTTTCATACATGTGATGGAAATGAGTCTAGAGAACTTAAATAACTTGTCTGAAGAAACAAAGCTAAAAGATGGTAAATTCAGGACTTAAACCCTGTTTGAATCTAAAACTTTAGCTCTTTCAGCAAAATTCCCAAGCTTTATCTAGCTACTTATATGGTACTGTGTATCAGATCAATGGAAATGGTCCACATACTATCAATATTACATCTGAAACTTTATGGATTCACAAAGCAACTGTGTGAAGAAGACATGATGGTTATTTTGACTCCCATTCTTAAGACATTACGAAATGCTATAAGCAGCAACATAATGGTCATGTCTCCTCTATAGATGACAAAACTGAGGCCCAGGTGATAATGTATCTTATCCCAGATGATATAGCTGGTAAGTGGTAGTTCTGGTCATCGACTCCGAATCTCATGTGATATCCTCCAATCACATTAATTTTTGATAACGTAAGGCCTTATTTTTAAATATGTTTCACTGGTGCTCATCTGAAATACTGGAACAATCAACATTTCACCATTTCCATAGCCACTCTAGTTCAATTCACCATGATCTCCTTTCTGAACTGCTGTGATAGCCTCTTCACTGGTCTCCTTCCAGTCATTCCGCCATTCTCTACACTGTAGCAAGAGTGATCTTTTAAAAATGTTAATCAGATATTGTCACTTCTCTGCTTAAAACTCTACAACTCTTTTCCATTACTGTTAAAGAAATAACTTATTTTCACTTCCCTATGACATCCTCCATGCTTGCCTCTCCAGTCTCTGCTTGTCTAGGTTTCTCATGTTCTCACTGGGTTCTAGTACTCCGGTCATCCAGAAGCTCCTTCACCATGTCAAACTCTTCAGCACCTTAAGTCTTCCTACTTGCTGGATCATCTCTCCAGGTAAGTCTTCAACTCTTTTTTCCTATGTCTTCCCTGAGTGCTCAGGGATAGTCCTCTCTCAAATTAACTGTCATTGATTTAAATTTAAATCAGTCTGTAGCCATAGCCCCTAAACCATAGAAATTCTCTTAAAGAACATTACTCTTTTTTTAAACCTATCACTTGCCTGAGAATATAGACATATATTTCTTTAAATTTTGACTAAATTGTAATCTTCATGCAGGTCAAAGATCATGCACAATGCCTTAACATTAAACACACGTAAATGGAATCAGGAACTCATCTGAACTCGTTCACTCATCTGTATGATGGAAACAGCCATACTTACCCCACAAGACTTTGAGAATTAGTTGAGTACATGATGGCTCTAGATACCTAGAAGTCACTGTCTAGATGTAAGTTATTTAATGAGTCAAGTAGAAACAGTGTCTCACATCTTTGGAAATAAATGATTATGGTTTTTTAAAGTAGATCTCTATGATGTTGTTTCAAGGTCAGAAATAGGATTAAGGAATAGAAGTTCTAGGAAAGTAGTCTTATCACTATAAATGAAGAACTATTGAAGTGTTACATACAATCCAAAAATAGAATATACTGACTCTGGAATGGTAAGTTCTCTAACACTAGAGGATGTTGCTTATGCATTTGACAAAGACCTGACTAGATAGCTTTTATGCCTCTTGCAAACTCAGACATTCTCTAATTTTAGAAAGTAACAATAAGAAGAAAAGCACTCACGAGTTTGTACATGCAACTCAAAAGGGAAAAGGTTCATACATACCTCCCTGAGGTTTGCTACATAGGACAACAGTGAGGGGAAAATTCTGTTTTAACATTTTCCAAGATAAATCTGCGACATTGTTTTCAGTTAGCAGGTCTTCAAAGCATTAGCTCTAAGGTAAAAGCATGAAGACAACCATATTTTTTCCTTACAAAGATAAGCGAGTAAAAGGTCTTTAACTCTTAGATTAGGAAGCCTATGGCTAGGGAAACTTGTTCAAGTAAAGTTCTATCCTACCCATATAATTGTTTCCATGGAGGATGTATAAAAGCACACGTGCACACAAAAGCCAGTTTTCACAAAGTGCTCTAGAATAAAACTTATGTAAGAAAGACAAAGAAAAAGAGAAAATAATTTCAGCTTTCCAGAAGGCCATGCAAACATACAAAAGAAAGCAAGAGCTGAAGAATAAAGCAATGCATAGATCCCTACCTCGTGTCTGGGAAATCAGATCTCAGTCCCTATGTTAGCATGCACTGGTGTGATTCAGTCCCTTCAGTGGTGTGCCGCAGGGATTTGTTACTGATGTCTAAATACAAATGAGTGTGCATATTTTAAAAAATAATGTTACTAGAAGATAAATCACTAATCTTCCACCTTAGTGTGTTAGTTAAGCATTAGGAATTTAGATCTTCATTGAACCTCCCTTCCAGTGGCATCCAAGACTCAGAGTTGGCCCCAAAAGTGAAGTTTCTGCCAGATGTTTGTAAGAGTAAGAAGGGGTCATTAAAGTATAGGCAACTGTGACAATATCCTATTTCTAATGGACCTACCGGGAATATTCTGACAGTAGTGTTGGCACGCTGTGGGTTTTGTTGCTGCTGTTGGCACTCGGTGTCCATCCTCCCCTGCTTCATGGCACCGGACTCTGAGTTTCCTTTAGAGAACCGCCCCTCCCACATTTCCACCCATGGGAGCTGAGCCCACCCTCAGCTTCAGCTCCTGGCTTACACTGATCTGCAAAGTCTAACCCTGAGGCCATGATGATTGGTTCAGGGAAGGGTGTGAGACTAAATTCTAACCATGAAAACGATAGAAATGGGGATGATCCTGGGCAAGAAGCTTCCTTGGTGTCCTGTGAGAGACCATAAGAGTCTCTGTTCTTCCTGCCAAAGGGACTGAGAAGCACATAGACCCTTGAGCTGCTGACAGTCTTTTTATGAATACAAGAACTACAGTTTCCAGATGACGTTAACACAGTGGAAAGCAGATGTAGAAAGAACAACGCCTACCCCAACCACAAACACAAAGAGATGCCCAAGTCCTAGTCCTTGTGAATGTTACCGTATATGGCAAAAGGGACAGTGAAGATATGATTAAGTCGAGGATCTTGAGATGGATAGATTATCTTGGTTTTTGGAATAAGCTCAGTGTAATTTCAAGAGTTTTTCTAAAAAAGGGAGGGAAGAATATCAAAGAGAGAAAAGGGGAATTGGCAAAGGCAGCAGAAGGAGAAACTGGAAGGTGCTGGGCTGCTCACTTTGAAGATGGCAGCCTCTAAAACCTAGAAAAGGCAGGAAGTAGAGTCCTCCCTAGTGCTCCAGAAGGAACACAGCTCTGCCCAGACATTGACTTTGGGACTTTTGATCTCTAGAACTGTAAGATCATAAATTTCTGTTGTTTTTAGCCACTAAGCTTATGGTCATTTGTCATAGCAGTGATGGGAAACTAATACAGCAGAAGAGAAAGATGGATAGAGACAGGATTACTGGTTGTTTGGTGGTATTGTTGTAGCACTATATCAAACTCCGGTGAGGTCCCTTGTACCTTTCGAGATTTGGGTTATAAAAACTGCCTTCATTGTTTAAGATTACTGGATTTAGGTTTGTTTTAATTACCTGGACCAAATTACCCTAACTGATATCAGCACTGAGTAAATATAGAAGAACCAAAAGTACTCTGCTTAGCAAGGCTCAGTGCTACCCTTTATTGTAGAGGATAGCAGTGTAGATTTTGTTGCAACTAGGAAAGTATTTCTCCTCTTTAAAACAGATTTTGGCTGTTGTGTTTCTGAGCATCAATGCATTCATTTGAAGGTGTAATTGTTTGTGTTTTACTCAGGATTTTCACTTTTATTGGGGAATGGTTGGTGAGATATGCATGGAGACGGAGCTTGGAGATCAATACTAACCTCACACTCAGAGGGTCAAATCCCAGCCTCCAATGTCTTGGCAAAGCTTTCCATGTTGAATAACTTGGTAATTGTATTGCTGAAGGATTACTGTGTCCAGAGATAACCTGTGGAAACAGATGTCAACACTGATTAATGTTTGGGGCCACAATGTTTCCCTGGGATTCATATTGTAAGACAATCTATAAAAGGGGCGTCATCAGGGGAAGGAGTGGAGACTTGTGGATGGCAGCATTAAGCAAGAAATTGAGTGTGTCTGATAGAGACCCTCCTGTGAAAGGGTTTAATTGTGATTTTGTCTTGGATTATAATGGACAATTATATAAAGCATTTTTTGAAATGATAATTAATTTGATTATACTCAACCTCCAGTAATGCCTTTTGGGATGGCGTGGTGGAGAACAGAAGTAATAGGCTACACAAAAAAGAGTGTCTCGTCCACCCTCAGCCTCCACTACCTAGAAAGATGGAACAGCACCCTGTCAAGAGGGAGTATAGACCAGGAGTTTCGGGGGAGCCAGCTTCCACAGGAGCAGTGGCTGGCAGTGATGGGGAGCAGTGAGGGACACTTCTGAGTAGCAAACTGAGGAGTGCACCTGAGGCAAATCACCATTTTTAAGGTTTTCTGAAGAAGGTGACCCTCAAACAGGGAGAGAGGTGGGAGGCTTTCATTAAATAAAATGTGTCGTGGTTATCCCTATACAAATACTTCTCTCACTTACCCTACAGAATGCCTTCCTGAGCAGGAGGAAAAGAGACATCATTACTTCTCCAGAATATGAGGTGGGAGGATGGGAAACTGGGCATAATCCACACATGATATTATCTGCCTGGCTCTCAGCACAGGATGTCAGACTGTGAGCTCCAGCCTCTATGCCTGTCTCAGCAGAAAAAACAAAGCCTGGAAACAAAAACGAGGGCTAGTCATGGTGTGATGGAAACAATATGAGCTTTTGACTCAGAGGGTCAAACTTGGGTCCCATTTTTGGCCTTAAAAATGTATTAATTCTCATACTTGAACAAGGTACCAAAACACTCCCAGCCTCAGTTTTGTCTTCTATAAAATGAGACATATTGCTGTCAGGAATTGAGAATTATCATATAAAGAATGAAAGTATTTAACAAGTGCTTAATGACTAGTATCTATTATTATGTATATTTTTATCTAATGTTTCTAGCATAATTCCTGGAATGGAATAAGTTCTTAATAAGTAGTAACAACAAACATGTCTATAACACTTAACTATGTTTTGGGCACTATTTTGAGCACTTTGCTTATATTAACTAATATAATCTTCATAGTAACCTAAGGAGGAGCTCATTTTTTCCCATTATACAGATAAGAAAATTGAAGCCCGAGAGCTTAACTTATCCAAGGTCACATAGCTAGTAAATGGCAGGGCTAGGATTAGAACTGATATTCTCAAGCTACAGAGTCCATTCTCTTAATCATGTTGTTATAAATGTTACTTCCCACCTGCCTCTCCCTACCTCTGTGGTAGATGCTGTGAGTAGATCTGAAAAGAGCATAAGGCATTCCGCTCCCCTTGAAGTACACAAAGGATGAAGAAGTCAGCTGCATGAGGCCACTGGAACAAATATAAAACCATGTGGACCCCAGTGGTGCTTCACACATTTTAAACTAAGTGTGGCCGGGGCTGGAGACATCAGAGTGAATGGTAAGAATCCAAGTTGTATTAGAAAAAAAGATGTACCAGGAGCTGGCTAAAGTAGTTAACAGGAAAAATAGCTGACTCTGTTTCCCCCTTCTCATCTACAGAACACACAGAGCTCTCAAAGGAAGAGAAGGAAAGAATGTTTTCAGCAATCTTAAACCCACAGGACTAATAAACATTAGATGTTATAGAATCTCCTCATTTTACAACCGGTGGAGACAGTGTCCTGCTGGAGGTAGACTGTGTAAGGCACCTGGGGGAATGGGAAGCATGGCAGCTACAGTGAAGAGCACATTGTGGAAGTGGGGATGGAGAATCCTGGAGAAACTATGCGTGGGAAGAGCTCCCAGGAAGCACATTGGCGACAGCCATCAAGCAGGGCTAGGCACTACCTTCGTGACAGCCATTATTTTGATAATAATTTTAGAATGCAGAGCATTATCTTTGAGGTGGAGAGATCAGTTAGGAAATTATTTCATAATCTAAGGCAGTGATGATGAGAGTTTGTGTGGAGTCAGAGGCCACAGTGGCACAGAGAAGGAAGCATATGGAATAAATACCTCCAATATAAATACCTCCAATATAAAATATTATATTGGTGTTATGAGCAACTAAGACTTGCAGATGTGGTTAAACATGGTCCTCTTTCTAGGTGGAAGGCTGTGGCCAACATGAGAAGAGTAAGGAAGCAGAGACCAAGGAGGGGACAGAAAATACTAACCCTTGGCCTGCTTGTCAGTTTGGCCCTCTTCACCGCAGAGAGCTTGGATTTTGTTGAACACAGAGGAGCCCTTTCCTCTTTCCAGCTGAGCACATCTGGTTTTTGCGTTGAAAGGATCTGAGGTGTCAGGTTTAAATGCCTTGTCTGACCAGCTAAAGAGGAGAAAGGATGGGAAGCATGTCAGGTCAACACTGTGACCTCCCTGGGGGCCGTAAGCGATCTCCTAATAATAAACATGAAGCTGTGGCCAGAAGAGGCCCATGATGGTGGTTGTTTCCCCGACCAGAATTTTAAATGCACACAAGCTGGAAAACGTGGTCAAAAGTCTTGGCCATATGTTTTCCAAGGTCTTAACACATCTCTAGACTCTTTTCTAATATTATCTCAGGGAGAAATGTAGTAGGGGAGATATGAGTCAGACAACCACTCCAATCTTTTTTGGAGAGTACCGTTGATATTTGGGCAACTATGGTGAAAAGCCCTTTACATAGACGTGAAAGAATAGAGTTGGCAATTATAAAAATAGGGATAAATTTGAGAATCAACTTTGTTGCATCCACACTGTTTATTTGGTGATGTTTGTGCTTTGGCTACCTCTTGGATCTTGGAATGCTTTACATTATTCCAACTTGCTTTCAGCAAAGTGTTAAAAATTAATTCATAGTATGGTGTGAATTGTTGATAGAAGCTTAAAATGTTGCTCCTCCCTGGGCATTTACAGAGAAAAGGAGGAGTCAGAGATAAAGCAGTGGGGCTAAGAGGTACTGGGTTTCAGAAACTGGCCTCACTGGTATGAAAATCATCCCAATTGCTCCATCTGAAATGCACTTGCACATGCTTCCAGGGCCTAACATGTTCTGCAAAGCCCATATCAGCCACATATGCTTTTCAACACTGGCCCACAGGAATGTCCCCTTCATTGAACTTCTCTTGGTTTTGCTGCATGCTAGTAACTTAACACTTGTATAGAATTGCAAAAAAGCAAACCAAATAACTATCTCCTTTGTAGGCATGGTCTAAAACTAGTTGAGTCCTTGGAGATGCAGTACATTGAGTTCAAATCCCAAGTTCACTATTTACTAGTTGGGTGCCCTTAGGCTACATCATTCTGCTGTACCTCAATTACCAAATTCGTAAAATGGGTGTATGAATGTTCACAGAACAACTGTGAGAATTCAGGGAGACTGCACAGGGAAATTACCAAGACACAATAAAGGTTTAACGGAAGTTAAGAGTGTCCCTTTCTGTCTCCTTTTTCAAACTCCTAAACTGATGGGAACAGGCAGTTTGAAGTAGTTCAGTTATTTCCCAAGCTCTAGGTATTTGCCTTCAACCTGTGCAATGTTTTGCGACATTGGTGTGCTACTTGTACTGTTGATGATTGAATATTTTTTAAAATCTACTTATGAAAATTTAAATGTACTTAAAAACAAAATCTGCATGACAACTGTAAATGGAAAAAATCACTATCTCTTGCACTAAGAGAAGGTAAAGCTAAATGCAGTAAGGCAAAGCAATATTGTTAAATCCTAAGTAGACTTGGTATTAGATTTGCTTGCTTACTATTGAAAAAGGAGGATTAGCAAATATTAAATAGGTTACATATATATGCTCTTATGAAACTGAGAATTTTTCCTTGATGTAACCAGGTTTGAAATATAATTGAAAAGGAACAAAATGTTACATGATGAGATTTATTGTCATTTAATTGATGTCCCTCAACCATTTAAGGCAACTTTTATTCCACTCATTCTTTAGAAGAAAAATTATAGTGGAAAAAACAAAGTTTGGAAGCTAGAGAAACCAGGATATAAAATTCAGCTCCACTCCTTACTTGCTAATTACACTGGGCAAGTTATTCAAAGTCTTTGGGCCTCGGTTTCCTACTTTGTAAAATTAAATATTAATACCCAAGTTGGAGGTTATTTATATGGATGCAATAAAGAATGTAAAAAAAAGTACTTAGTAAAGTGCCTTGAATTCATAACAGAAAAGCAAAATGATGATGACAGGGAAAATTGTCTTGTCAAAGGGCAGATAAATAAAATAAAGGGCAGGTTGTTTGTGTGCCCAGCCACCTAATTAGCTGGGACAAAGATGTTCTGTAATTCTCATCCCAGACATCTGGACAACCTGTCAGCACATAACTGGGTGGTTTTGAAACACCCCAGGATTATATAATGCTGGATGGAAACCAGGACTGTTGGACCTTCTTCTTTTATTTCTTGATATATTGGTTTCATTTCTCAACCATACAAACTTTAAAAAAAACTTTTTTGTAGACTAAGAAAATACGATTAAGCAGAAAAGAGAAAAATAAATACTTGTGATCCCACTACACTAAAATAGAAACTGTTAATGTCTTCAAATTCTTTTTTGCATTTTTCTGTGCAGATTATAAGTATATAACTTTTCAAGTGAAAGGCTATTCTACCCTTTGTTTCATTATCAACTTTGTTAACTTAAATAAAACGTGTACTCACACAAATATTTGTATCAATAAATATCATTCTACAACATGATTTTCATGCCTATGATAGACTATCCTAGGAATGCAGCAAAATGTCCTTTGTCAATTCTCTAACATTATTTAGGCTTCTCCCCTTTAAGTTAATAACTACTCTTTTTATTTATTTATTTATTATTTTAATTTTATTTTATTTTGAGACAGGGTCTACCTCCATCTCCCAGGCTGGAGCGCAGTGGTGCAATCTCAACTCACTACAACCTCCATCTACGGGTTCAAGAGATTCTCCTGCCTCAGCCTCCCTAGTAGCTGGGACTACAGGCACGTGCCACCACATTCTGCTAATTTTTGTATTTTCAGTAGAGACGGGGTTTCGCCATGTTGCCCAGGCTGGTCTCGAACTCCTGAGTACAGGTGATCCATCCACCTCAGCTTCCAAGGTGCTGGGATTACAGGCGTGAGCCACCGCACCCAGCTAATAACTACTAGTTTAAAATATTGTAATTCATTTCCTTTAAATTAATTATGCATAAACAAAAATATTTCAAATCAATTATAAAAGAATTTCTTGTTAAAAATATAGGCAGTTTAAGGCTCTACTACTTTGTCATGTTAGTCTTTGAAAACTTAATATCAATTTATAGTAAAAGTGTAAATAACACTCATTTCTTAGAACTCCTGCCCAAACTAGGTGATGTGGCATAAAGATATTTTTGCCAATTTAGATGAAAATGTTATTATTTTAGTTTGTACATTCCTATATACTTGGTGATGGTTTCTATTTCTTCTGATATAAACTTTGTTCTCAAATTTGTACTTTTTTTTTTTCTTTTGGGTACGGATCTTATTCTTACTGATTTGCAAGAAATCTTTACATATTAAGTTCAGTAATTTGTATGTCTGAACATTGGCACTATTTTTTCCTGTAATGTATTGACTTCTTGTTTTTATACATGCCATATGTGATACATAGAATGTTAAAAAACATTTTGTAGTCATAAGGGTTCGTGATTTGTTTTATGATTGCATTTTTGGTATCAAGCCTAGAATGATTATATAAATTTACTCTACAGATGATTATATAAATGTTTGCATATATTTTCTTCCAGTGCTTTACAAGTATTTTAAATTATATACATAAAACACAAATATAATTTTGTTGCAAAATTTAAATATTTATGATAAGAATTACTGGAACGTGCCCTTGTTTCCTTGATTATTTCATTTAGTCTCATGGCATAGAATGTGATCGGATGATGCCCAAATTTATATATCTATTTCTGACCTGTCCTGTGAATTCTAGGGTCACATATCCATCCGCTATTTAATATCTCCACTTGGATATCTATTAATAATAAGCATTTCAAATTTAATGGATCCGCAACTAATCCCTGATACCCCCTTTAAAACCTCCTCCTCCCACTAATCCTTCCATGTCAGTGATTACTAAATCTACCTTCTTATTGCTCATAAAAACAGCCGCAGTGTCCTTCTGCCTCTCTTTCTCTAACATGCTTCTCCTAACCAGTCAACAAGCCCTCTCAGCAATACTCTCAAAATATATCCAGAAACCAGCTAGTTTACACCACCTGCACTGCCACCACCCTGATCTCACCCACTGCCATCTCTCCTCTCCAGTGTTATGCCATGCTCTTATCTGACTCGTCTTTGTATGATTCTCTACATAGTAACCACCGCGATCCTGTTTAAAACAAAAATAACTAAGTCGGATTATGTCTGTTTGTGACTTGAACTTTCCACCAGCTTACTCGCTCACTCAGTGGAATCACTGAAGTTCTCAAGTGGCTTACTAGGCTCTGCGAGCTGTGTCTTATCTTTTATGCCAGGCTCACTCTCTTGCACTCACTGTTTCTTCTGTCTGAGAAAATGCTCCCATAACCGGATGGGATGGCTCTCCCTCACCTCTTCTACATCTTTACAGAAATGTCATCTTAGTGAGGCCTGCCTTCCTTGTCTTGCACGTGTGTGTGCGGGCATGCATGCACTTTATTTTCCTTTGAAGTGTTTGTCACCATTTAATATAGGGTACATTTTACTTAAATATTTTGTTTATAGTTTGTGTCCTCCCCACGAGAATGTATGATCCATGGGGGCAGAGTTCTTGTTGTTATTCACTGCTATATCCCCAGCAACAAGAATACAGCCTGGCACTTTGTAGGCACTCAATCATTGTTTATTGAATTAACTAATTAATTTATGATGATCTCCCCTTTTCTTGTCACTCTCAAACTCAGTCTGTTCCCCACTTTCCAGAGGTAACTAATAGTAAGTGAAGAAAGTAAGTTGAAGAATACATTATATGCAAGAAATCTACAATGTAAAAAAAAATAAGTAACTGCCAAAATAAAGTTATGGAAGAACACACACCAAACCAAGATGCTGTTATTCCACCTGGAACTTATTATTTTGTGAAGTGTGAGGGGGAATATATTTTTTCCCCAAGTGACTTGCCAGTTGTGCTATTATTGTAAAAAAAAACTCTCCACTAATTCCCCACTGATCTGTTATGCCACTTCTAACATATATTACATCTGTCTCTAGTCAGCCCAGGTTCCTTGACTGTCTATATCTGCAACGCACAATTTTAAAATTATAGCTGTATAGCAAACTTGCCTATCTATTAGAGTTAGTCATCTCTTATTACAATTTTTCAAAATGTCCTTGGTTATTTTCATGAATTTATTCTCTCAGATATCTTTTGGAATTAAGTTGTTAGGTTAAAGAATTAGAATTTTAATTGGGATTTCATTAAATTTACAGATTAATTTGTGGAGAATTAATATACCTACAATACTAAGTCTTTCCATCCTGGAACATGGTATTTCCTCCCAGTAATTCATTTATTTTATGGGCCAGAGTATAGTCATTCTGTCATCCTTAGGTTTAGTACATTTCCTATTAATTTTTAAAGTAAATTATTACTGGAATATAGAACAGCTATTCATTTTTATATATTAATTTTAATCAAAAGCCAATGTGCTGAGTCCTATTATTAGATCTTTGTTGTTGTCGTTGTCTTCTTCATTGTTATTGTTCCTGTTGTGACTCTTTGGTTTTCCAGATAGACACTCATCATCTCAAAATAACGGTAATTTTGTTGCCCCTTTGATTAGCCTGGTTTCCTCAGAATTCAGAAATTGAGGTAGTGGTTTATATACCAGTAACTGAGTAGGTAGTACAATCCCATTTAATAGCTTTTGCACACTGGGGAGCAACGCAGAGAAAGACAATCAAAAGAGGTGTCATTGGAGGGGTCACAGCTAGTGGTGACCACTTGTCTTATTCCCACAGGACTGACTGAGAAGCAAATGTAATACATCCCTTGATTACCTATGATTAGGAGAGCAAAGGAGAAGAATTTCTCCACTTTCTTGCATCTACTATCTGTCAAAGCTTCATCCCGAGAAGTGTTCACTTTGCCTCATCTCTGGGTTTGCATGTGTGGGCACTGAGTGCAGTCCCAGCCCTTTCCATGCCTCGCAAGTAAGAGAGAGGTTCCAGGGAAGGAGAGGCACATGGTGCAGGTCTGCAGTGAGGCTGTGTTGGATTGGATCAGCAATAAGTCAGTCTGACAGTGCATAGAACTGTGCTTACTGGAATAAGAGAGAGATGAAGCACAGGGGATGTGAAGTGGTGTATAAGAGATGGCTGATACAGTCCACCCCTTGTACCCAAGATCCTCTAGTGCCTTCCATGATATCCAGCTCCTATACTGCAACATGGAGGCGAAAATAATGCCCTCACTTCATCTCTGAGAGAAGGGAGATACAAACCCAATCTTTTATAGAGTCACATTCAAAAAGGTAGCCAGCCAAAATCCATGCAAGGTTTTGTAAGAGGGGTAATGAAACAAGGTCTTGTCCCTGTTTGTATTAGTCAGGGTTCTCTTAGAGGAAAAGAACTAATAGGTTATATATATATACACATATATGTAAAGGGGAGTTTATTAAGTATTAACTTACATTATCACAAGGTGCCACAATAGGCTGTCTGCAAGTTGAGGAGCAAGGAGAGCCAGTCCCAGTCCCAAAACTGAAGAACCTGGAGTCTGATCTTCAAAGGCAGGAAGCATCCAGCATGGGAGAGAGATGTAAGCTGGGAGGCTAGGCCCGTCTCTCTTTTTCACTTTTTTCTGCCTGCTTTATATTCTCTGGAAGCTGATTAGATTGTGCCCACCAGATTAAGGGTGGATCTACCTTCCCCAGCCCACTGATTCAAATGTTAGTCTCTTTTGGCAACAGCCACACAGACAAACCCAGGGTTAATACTTTGTATCCTTCAATCCAATCAAGTTGACAGTCAGTGTTAACCATCACACTGTTGTTACAGCTACATTGATATGGATACTTTCTGCCCAGTAGAGTCTCTGACTTCCCTTTTGGGATGCCTGCAGAAACACTCTCAGCCATTCTGATGTTATTTTATATGTGTACCATATATGTATTTATACTGAAAGTGCTTTTCTTATAGGCAAGCATAGAGTCAGGTCTTACTTTTTGAATCTCGTTTGAAAATAACCCCCCTTTTAATTATAGTATTTAGCCCATTTAAATTTAATGTAATTATTGATACAGTGGGCTAAATGGTCATTTTGCTATTTATTTTCCATTTGTTCTTTCTATTTCTTATTTCCTTTTATTTTCTTTGTTGCCTCCTTTTGGACTTTTTTTTAGTATTTTACTATTCACCACTATTGGCTCAGTAGTTGTATTTTTTTGCTTTACATTGTTTAGTGGTTGCTTTAGGATTTACGATTTACTATTTTAACCTACAACTGCCTTCAAATTATGTTACGCGACTTCATGTACTGTATAAGAATCTTACAACAGTATACTTCAATTTCTCCTTCTTATACTTCGTTCTGGTATTGTCATGCATTTTACTTCTACCTATATTCTAAATTTTACAATTTAATATTATTTTTGATTTACAAATTGATTTAAAGAGAAAAAGTCTACATTTACCACTTCTAGGGGCCGTTCCTTTTGTAGATCTGAATGGGTACCTGGCCACATTTTTCTTCTTCCAAAAGGATTTTCTTTAACTTATAGTGCAGATACTCTACATATAAATTTTATACTGCTTTGTTGGTCTAAATTTTTAAAGCAGTATTTTTTTGAATAATATTTTCTTTGTTCTGTCCTAATGCTCTGTTTATTTTTCTTTTGCTTTTATGTATTTCATTTTGGGCAATTTCTACCGTTATATCTTCAAGCTAATTTTTCATTTTCAGGAGATAATCTGTTTATTTTCTATTTAATTTCATTGTATTTTTATTTCTAGAAATTCCGCTTGCATCTTATTTTTATATCGTGCATTTTTCTTCTTATTCTGTTTATGTTTTCACTTTCTTCTTGAAAAGATGAAACATTTTAACATGTTTGTAGTCTGATAGTTTTATTATTTCTGTCATTTAAGATCTGTTTCTATTAATTTTTTTTCCAGATTATGGTCTATAATATCCTGTTAAATTTGTATTGAACGTCAGTGTATTAGTCAGCATTCTCTAGAGGGACAGAACTAATAGGATAGAGGCATATATAAAGGGGAGTTTATTGTGGAGAACTGACTCACACAATCACATGATAAAGTTCCACAACAGGCCATCTGCAAGCCGAGAAGCAGGGAAGCCAGTCCAAGTCCCAAAACCTCAAAATTAGGGAAGCCAGCAGTGCAGTCTTTACTGTGGCCAAAGGCCCGAGAGCCCCTGGCAAGCCACTGGTGTAAGTCCAAGAGTCCAAAAGGTGAAGAACTTGGAGTCTGACGTTCGAGGGCAGGAAGCATCCGGCACAGTAGAAAGATGAAGGCTGGAAGACTTAGCAAGTCTGTTTATTCCACTTTCTTCTGGCTGTTTTATTCCAGTTGTGCTGGCCGCTGATTAGATGTTGCCCACCCAAAACGAGGGTAGGTCTGTCTGTCTTAGTCCACTGCCTCAAATGTTAATCTCCTGTGGCAACACCCTCACAGACCCAACCAAAGACAATACTTTGCATCCTTCAATGCAATCAAGTTGACACTCAATATTAACCATGATAGCCAGACATTGTGATTTTGCGTCGTTGGGTGCTGAGTTTTGTTATATTCCTTTACATAGTATTGGATGTTGTTCTGGCATGCAGTAATTTGGAATCAATTGAATCCTTTTAATGCTTGCTTTTAATCTTTGTTAAGGCATGTCAAGAGTAGCTGTAAGTCTAGAACTAGCTTAGCCCCACTACTATGGTGATTGTCTTCTGGGAATTTGACCTGATGCTCTATTACAATGTCTTTCCTTGGGTTGGTTGTCACACAAACTACTTCAGCCCTCTGAAAGCTCTGGAAATTTTTTGGTTTACTGATTTCCAATGGTTCTTTCTGGATTTCGGTTGTTTCCTTTCATGTATGCATAGATTAATACTAAGCCAAACATCTGGAGGACCTCTCTGGAGATCTCTGGAGCATGCTCATGCTCACTCTCTTTACGTGTGTGTGTGTGTGTGCGTGTGTGTGCACCTCCCTCCACTCTGGTACTATATCTCTCAAGATCTGGTCACTTTTTACTTCCTAAGATTCAATCTACTTGAGTTTTCCCTCCATGCTTTGCAACTCTAGGCTGTAAGTTGGGCAATCATAGAACTCACCTTGTTTGATTTCCTTCTCTTAGTCTTCTGCTGCTTGTTGTTCAATGTCTAAACCTCACTCCTTAATAATTTTTTCTGGAATTAAAGTTTTTTAATAGAGGTTAGTAAATATGTTCCTTCTTCTTCCCTTATGTCTTGGAAAAGAAAGTCATTTACGCATAAATTATACTTCAGAAAACTTTATTTTTTAAAAAGGAAAACGATTGTTGTAAATTAATCAGATTCTAGGTGTTTGGTAGTGACAGATGCTTTTTGAGAATCTTATTTCCTTTAACGATGAGTTGAATTTTCGGTTTCACTCCAGAACTTGAGTATGTTAAAATAAAAAATATAAGTAGACATTTGTGGTTTATATTTTTATTTGGCTAATTGTCAAGGGGAGAAAGAGCTTGGGGGTAAATCTGATGAGTTCAATTTTGGGTTTATGCTTGAAGTCCTGTTTAATGCCAAATGGCAATGGTCAACAATCAATTGGACCTATGGCTTCTGGCATTCAAAAGAGTTCTGAACTGCAGACAGAGATTTAAGAATCACACTTGAAGAGTTGGTAGCTGAAGCCCATCAGGATGGAGTAAATATGGATAGCTGGTAAAGAAGAATCGGAGAACAAGCAGGTGCAGGACTGGAATCCTAGCAGAAAGGCAGAGAAAAAAAGAACTTACAAAGGAGTATAATCTAGAAAAGTGTTGTTAGAACTAAATTCAATGTCAACTTTCCCAAAGAAATTAACATCTAGATGAATAAAGAGTAGTGTAACCTCATTTATTATTATTAATAACCCTGAGTGGTAGGCTGTTTCATAAGCACCTACTGTCATTTTTTCTTCTGTCGTCTCTTTCTTTTCTCTCCAAGTTATTCAGCCCTTGGATTCTGAGGATGGGATGCCTACATGAGTGGGATATTGCCTGAGATTATAACAAAGGGCCCTTCTAAATCTTGTTGATCATGAAAATTTGATAAAACACAGATTTTACAGTCAAATAACAGTAAAAATCAATCAGAAAACTTTGTAAGGTGCTCTGCCACATACACTATTAAGGTCAAAATAGAAGCTCCATATTGTTTCCATGACTGCTATAAATCAATTCCTGGAAAATACTGTAAACGGGTATGGGGTTCCTCACTTACATGACTTGTTTCGATTTAATTTCTCTCCATCTGAGGTTGAAGAACTCTGAGGTTAGAATTGTATTGCTCTTTATGTGGTAAGACAGTTTAGTGTTTGAAATTATGCTTCCACTCAAGGTTTTGGCAGCTAGTGGGTTCTTCCCTTCTCTAAATAATCTACAAAAAGGAATTAGATTGGTCTTTGATTTGATCACATTTCTTCCCAATAGATGTCATTTTGTATAAAGACATTAACCCACACACAAAGAAGCATTCAGTCTTCTTTGGAAGACTATAATTGGAAGATTTAGAAGTACATGGGTAGAGTAAGTTCCTTCTTAAAAATATATTCATTATTGGCAGTAAAAGGAGATAGTCATTTGTGGAATGGAAGAGATGGTGAGTTAACATTTGTCAATTTGCCCAGGTGTTTAAAATATGGTTTTCATTCCTTACCATCCAGTGAAATAAGACATATTATTCTCATTTTCTACATACGAAAATGCCTGCAGGGAGTTAATAACTTGCTTAAGGTCATCAAATCAGTCCACTGTGATTTGTCTAGTCTGGTTCATAAATCTTTTCACTTTCTATATGTCCTGTTGCCTTCAGAGTGCAGGAAGGCAATTTCTGCTTTATTCTGAGATGTCAGAGAATTTGCATCGTTCCAAAAGACTTAGGAATGGAGAGTGGTACAGGAAATAAATTTTTACCACCATACCTAATAGATATTTTGTTTGTTTTTCAGTACTGAAGTATGTAAGTACATAGAAGTAACCTATTTTACTATATGTGCAAGAAACATGTACTTAGAAAATAACACAGGATTTTATCTCAAAGCACCTGGGTTCCAGTTCTAGATCTGACACTCACTAGCTCTGTGTCCTTGAACAAGCTACTTAATTGTCTTAAGTAGTTTTCTTATTGGGAGAAATGGGGTAATAATGCCCACTTCATATTGCTTTTGTAGAAATCTGAATGTGCATCTGGCTTTAGCAATGTTCCAGAAGATTCAAAGAGGCACCTCTTGCGAATAATTTTTATGTTTGGAGTCCAGAAACAGTTCATGAAAGGACTACCTTAAGGGAATGTCAGATCATAGCCCCTTGGAGTAATATGACACTCTGTTACGGATTTGATGGGTCACAGTAAGGAAATGGAGGCAGGATTCAAAGGTGATATGACAGATAAAAGTGACAGCCAGTAGAGAGGAGATACACAAAGGGTAATGAGGAGTGACGTCTGGTAGAGTTTGCTGAAAGTAAAGTGGCTTGCAGCAGTTCTCACATTTATAGGAAGCCACGTGTTGGGCAAATGAATATATGAGAATCAGTATGAAGTGGGAAGGAAGAGATGACATTTTAAATGCAAAAGTGTGTAGCATGGTTCCTCACTTAAATAGTCCATAAAATAAATATTAGTACTTTTCCCACATCCTTTATTGAAAGTTTAGCCCTAGAGAGATAAAGGGGTACAGGTGAAGGGAGATATAGATGTCAACAGGAAGGGTTTCACCCTTACACTGGCAACAACCTACAACACTACTGTATTGAGGAGGGAGCCATAACATCTGAGTGGTGCTTTGGAAAGACTGGCCTTGCCATGGTATGAAAGATGAGCTGGAGGGACTACAAGCTGAAAGATCAGTTAGGAAGCTGATGCAATAGCCTAGGTTTATGATATGAATCTGAGCTGGGGTGCCACTAGCAGAATAGAGCCGAAAGAAGGAATATGGAAAATACAATGGAGAAAGACTAAGCTTCTGAGATAAAAATTGGTTAGGGAGAAAAAAAAGAGGTAGAAATATTTTTGAAATATTTAACCAGTGACTGGAAAGGTGGAGGAAACACGAACTGAGATAGAACTCACCATAGTGGGGTTAGGTTTTAGGGTCAGCATTGAGACTGAGGGATTCTGAAAAGTGTTGTAGTGCCAGAGGAATTGGAAATTTAGTTGTGGACCTCAGCAAGTTAGTAAGGAAGATGAGATGAATCAATATCATATAATTTAAAATGTAGTCAGAATGGAATAAGAAGGAGATTTCCGCTTTGAACTGCTACATATCGGGCTAGATAATATTCGAAGACTTCTATGTGCAATATAAAGGAAGAGAGAGATGAAAAAAAAAATTCACTGCATTTTCTGTGTACGATGTACCAGATATTGTTCTTTGCACTTCACATGAAAAACAAAATTTGACTCCCAGAACAATCTATGAAGTGAATATTATGGGTATCTCTATTTTATATAAGAGAAACTTGAAGCACAGAGGTGGTGATAAAGTTTCCCAAAGTCATATATCTAGTAAATTTGAGTCTGGGTTTCAAACCAAGAAACCTGACTCCAAAGCCTCTTAATTGTCATATGATTGTTTTCCCTATGGTACATCTGTGTACAACTGGGAAAATGAACACTAATGATAATTAATATATGCATGAAAGTATTTTATAAATAATACACATCATATATTTAAACTGCTATTCTCCCTATTTTACAGAGGAGGGTGTTGAAGATCAGAAAGGATAAATATCTTTCTGTAGGGTAAATGGTAGTAAATTGTTGATTTAAGACTCTTTAGGCTGGCTCCAGCCACTCTGAAAGCCATTGTTTTTCCTACTAACCTAATAACCAGTGCTGTTCATCCCTAAAGCCTGTTTGAGTGTGTGAGTATAATCTCATTGAGGAAAGCATTTATTCAACCAGCATATGAATGCCCACCAGGTACTGAATTAGACACTGGGAACAGTGACGTAAGTGATCATTCTTTGGGGCTATGAAGGATCACAGGCTAGGGTGGGAGACAGACACATTAGAAAACAACCACAACAAAACAAGGATAATTCCATACATTGAATACTCTGAGAAGGGAGGACTTCCTAGTTTGCATTTGATTCAATTCACTATATATATATTGACTGCCTTTATGTTTTGAGCACTGTGCTGAGAGTTAAGGAAATAAAGAAATATAAGACAGAATTCACGTCTTCAGATTGACCCCCTCAAAAGTGGCAGCACTCCTGAGATTTGTCTACTTGCATTTAAATAAATAAATAGCTATTCCATTCTGAGATGTCTAAGTCCTGTTTTGCTGCCAGGTCATTTTATTACAGAAATTGGGAAATCTAATCTTTGCTTTTCTTGTGGATATTACACCATGTTTCCTTTCTGCTACATGTACCTAGAGACCCAAGTATCAGGTAAAGTCTTTAAGATCAAATAAGTAGTGATGGATAAAGGTGATATACTGAAGAAATGGCTAAATTGAAAGTGGGTAAGAAAATGATACTTCAAAAGCGGTTTCATCTTATATGAGAATTGAGCTTTGGCCAGTTTTTACACCTCAGCACCTTGACTGTATTGTATTTCTAGAAGGTAGAGAATATTAAACATTGTTAATGATTGATTGCATCTCAGCTTTCAAGTGTTACATCAAACGGACCTTTAAAAGGAGGAATTTTATTCTTTTAAAGCATATTGACAGAACTTTTTGATTATTAAAAACTAATGCCCTGGATTTACTACATTTAATCCAAATTTGATCTAAGAGTGAAATTCCTTTTTGGCAGCATCATCAGTAATTTACTGCATCATGGGCTTTCCTTTCTGGGGCAAAAAATATTGGCTAGGGGAGTTCTGGCTAACACATTGTAAAATAAAGCTGGCAAATGGATTACATGGGACTTTGCCAATTCTATACCCATCTGAAGATTCCCAAGTGAACCAATATGGCTTTCCTTTACAGCTGCCCTCTGAGAACTGGTAAGCCCCACTGAGCACTCAGAAAGAACTAGGGCTGTGGAAATATACACCTGGAATGGATATTAATAGTCATCTAGCTTACCCGCTCTCCTAAATCAGGAATTATTTTATTTGAAAACACCCCTGATAGAGGTTCACCCAGATTCAACTGAACTTAGTAAGTTGGAAGGCTACATTTTTATTCTTGGTTAGCTCTAAATGCTAAACAGCTGATAAAGGTCTCTCAGACACTTCTACCCATAAACTCTAGGTACTTCACCCGAGATTGCAATGGACCTACGTCCCTTAGCTACCCGCTCTTTAGCATACAGCCCTGCAGAAACGTGGAAGAGTTTACTCTTATCCTTTCCCAAGTCTTCTCATTTTTCTGGAAAACATAACCAGGTCTTTCAACTATACTGATTGCTCTTTTCTGGACTTTCTCTGTTTTATCAGAATCCTTTAAAACTGTGAGGCCCAAACAAATATCCAAGTGTTCAATCAATTTCAATATACTGCCTATCTGTTGAGCGTCCAGTTATGATCAATATGATTCATCTCATGTGCCACCTCCAGTTACCTACCAGTATCTGCCTGGAATGCTATATTAAGATTCTAATGTTGTCTCTCAGCTCCAATGTGATCTGTGTTCTGATACTATCTCTGTGCCATGAGCACATGAGGTAGGTGCATGAGGTGGAAGTAGGTTTGCCATATTGATACCTTAGGTTTAATGACTGAATGACCCCGTATCCAACTTCTCACATTTCAAATTTCAGATTTTCCTGAATACAGAATCTAAGAAGCCTTGCCACTTGTGTTTTCTCCATTTCCTTTAAGCTTACAGTATAACATTTATTCTCTGAAAATTTCACTGTAGTACATAGTTCTCTGTAGCCCTGCTATTTATATATTGGTAGACAGCAGTGGTGAAGCTTTGAAATATTCTGGCATATAGAAAAATAAAATATTTGTCATAAGATGGCTTGTTGAAATAGTTTTTTAACATCAATGAGTGTCTCTGAAGGTTGTAGTACTAACAACGATGATAATAATGATGACAAAATGAGTGGAATTTCACTGTCTTGTAGTTTTTGAATAACCCTTGGATATACTATTTCCTTTGACCCTGATGGCATCCTTGGCATTGTTATTCCCATTTTAAGCTAAGAAGACTGTCTCAGAACATTTAAATAACATTTCCAAGAACACGTAACGAGTATGTCACACAGAATCCAGGGTGGTTTTTTTTGTTTTTTTTTGTTTGTTTGTTTTTTGTTTTTTTTACTACGAAATCAGAAACATTTCTCAGGCGGGATGGGCTTTGGAAACGTTTGTTCTTATCTTTGCCAGCTAGGCTGCCCTGCTAGTTTAGCAGTAGCTGCCTTTCTCCTTCTATGGCTATATGTCCTGCCAGGTGCACCCTTTTCCACGGCTATATCACTCAGGCTGTTCCAGGTATTGCTCTATTCTCTGCCCATTCGGTACTAGAGGCAGTAATGGCTTCCCCCATTGCTAGCCCCTTAGTCTTTCTCCATCCCATGTTGGTTCCCCTAATCCTGACCTTAACTGTAAATGGGCCTTTGATTAAACCCTTTTCAATTATCCCTTTGCATGTGCCTGCCAGGGTGCTGACTGGTATCACTGACCTCAGAGCAGACAACATCACTGCTTCCTTTCTCTGGTTTACAAGGCAAGCTTGGGTCTCAGTGACATTCAGACTGGATTTTTTTCTTTTCTTTTTTTTTTTTTTTTTTTTGAGACGGAGTCTCATTCTGTCGCCCAGGCTGGAGTGCAGTGGCCGGATCTCAGCTCACTGCAAGCTCCGCCTCCCGGGTTTACACCATTCTCCTGCCTCAGCCTCCCGAGTAGCTGGAACTACAGGCGCCCCCCACCATGCCTAGCTAGTTTTTTGTAGTTTTTAGTAGAGACGGGGTTTCACCGTGTTAGCCAGGATGGTCTCGATCTCCTGACCTCGTGATCCACCCGCCTCGGCCTCCCAAAGTGCTGGGATTACAGGCTTGAGCCACCGTACCCGGCCCCAAACTGGATATTAAACAGAGGCTGCCCCCATGCTTTGATGGGAACAGTTACCAAGGCACAACTCAATTCTTTTAGCTGGGACTAGTCCTTCAGGAGAAATAGTTTCCCAAATTCAGGACCGTATTGAAGTTTGAGGGAGTTCTCTATAATTAGGATTATCAGAAGTGATTTTTTCTTTTGATACTCTGCCAATTTTGATTTATTGAATCTATTTATATTTGTGTTAAAATAGTATGTCTTTCTTTCCTCATGTTCTTGGTAAAATAAAACTTTCAGCTATATTGTCTGTAATCTAAAGGGTTGTGTGCATGTGTGTGTGTGTGTGTGTGTGTGTCTGTGTGTGTGTGTATTTCCCAAGAAATATATGTGGAACTATCTCTTCAAAAATAAAGCTAATGGAGAGAATACAGCAAAGTCTATTTTTGAAATGATCCACCTAAACCATTTAACCGTTTAATGAATCGTCATAGCAGAAATGGAAAGTAGCCCATTAATTCCTGAGCTTTCTAAACATACAGGTCATGACGGCTGAAATGTACTATTATATTTCCTATTCCTCTAATATAAAAGTAGTGGTTTTTCTCTCATGAGTTATTAACATATTACAATGTATCATTCAAACTTACGTATAGAAAACGTGTATCACTCAAGGTATCTTAAGGATCTTTTAACAGAGAATTCAGGACTTTCTAAAGTGTTCTAAGGGCTTTAAATGTGGAAAATAGCTGAGTCTTCAAAAAATGTCCCAGAATATCACAAGAATGATTCCAGCCACCACCACCCCCCTCCACACACACACACACACACACGCAGCTTGTTTCTGCCACAGTCCAAAAGGTGGGAAATTAGGAGACAGCCACTGGAACTCTTGAGTTTAAGAATATCCCTCAGTGGCTGCAGCCAAGGATCTATAAGACAGATTAGGAGGCATCTGCTGCTGTCGTCACAAATGCTGTCAACCTTCACAGATTCGGTAACTGGGCAGTGAACACTGAATCTACTCAGTGCTATGACTTTTGACATGTAAGCCTGCAGACAAGTTGCTGGAATGCCACTGCAGAAAAATTGCCCAAGTCTCAAACAGGACAATAACCTCCACCTTATTCTCATCTTAAAAATCTCAATGTGAGTGCATCTAATTGAAAAATACTAATTGGCCTCCTGAGCCCCCGCTACAAAAAAGCCTGGAAAAAAATGTCTTTTAACTTCATAGCTTTTTGACATACAGGAAGGACTGATACACTAAAAGGAGGTGGGACTGAATGTAGAATACTAATCAACACTATGCACCCCAGTTTTTCATATTTATCACATTCGTTCTTCCCAGTAACTCCCAGTTTTGTATGGTCTGTTTGAAGAACCTGAACTAATACACAACCAAAGCAAACAAATACTGTAAGTGTGCTTACTTAAGTATATATTTTTCAATGTACGTGTATTATATTAACAAACGTCTATATTGTTAGGATATAAGTATTTATCTCTATCCCAGTAGTAGTGCTGGAAAACTGAGTGGTAGACCTGATTCTACTATTTATTAGCTGTGTTACCTTGGTAAAATTATATAGCCAGTCTTAGCCTCAGTTTTCTCCTCTCATAAATAGTTAAATGGACAGTACTAAACTGGAAGTTATTGGGAAGACCAACGTGATAAATATGTAAGTCACCTATCGCTATGGTTCTCAGACAGTGTGGTAAGGTGTTCTGGGTACCACAAGTGACAGGGACACCCCAAGATATCCCACATTTTAAAGGAAAACACAGTGATGCTTGACATTTGTAAAGTATTATCTTGTGATAGTTTCCATTAGGTGAGTCTCAACATTAGATAATGCTTCCTTCCATTTGGTGATGTCACCTCTTTGTGAAAATGAGTTTTTGGCAGCTACTCTGATGCCAAGCTTGTATTGTATAAAATTCAATGTGAGGGTGGCAGTGATGAATATGATTCCAACGTCTGAGAAAATGTACAATGGCAAATGGGCCCACAAACCTTGTCAGTAAGTGTTATTGGTTGATTTGGGTCTCCCCACCTTCAAAGTCATATGTTGAAATCCTAATCATAGTACCTCGAAATGTGACTGTATTTGGAGATGAAGCCATTAAGGAGGTGGTTAAGTTAAAATGAGGCCACTAGGTGGGCCCTAATCTAATCCGACTGGTGTCCTTATAAGAAGAGAAAATTTGAACACACAGAGAGACCCCAGGGATGCTCATGCACAGAGAAAAGACCACGTGGAAACACAGGCAGAAGGTGGTCATCTGCAAGCAAAGGAGAGAGGCCTCAGAAGAAATCAAAGCTGTCAACACCTTCATCTTGTACTTTTAGCTTCCATAACTGTGAGAAAACAATTTCTTGCTATTTAAGCCACCCAGTCTGGGATATTTAATTAACATCACAATGAGTGATGGCTAATTTTATGAGTCAGTTTGACAGGGCCATCGAGTGCATAGATATTTGACTAACTATTGTCTGAGTCTGCCTGTGAGGGTGTTTCTGAATGAGACTGACCTTTGAATTGGTGGACTGAGGAAAGCAGACAGCCCTCCTTAATGTGGGTGGGCCTTGTCCAATCTGTTGAAAGCCTGAAGAGAATAAAGTGATGGGTAAAAAGAATTTATTCTTTCTCCCTAACTGTTTGAGCTGGCAACTTGATCTTCTCCTGCCTTTGGACTCAAGACTTGGATTAGAACTTGTATCACTGGCTCTCCTAGTTCATGGACTTGGACAGGAATGACAGTATTCTCTCTCCCGGGTCTGCAGCTTGCTGATTGCAGATCTTGAGTCTTGTCAGCCTCCAAAACGTGCAAGCCAATTCTTATTTATATATATGTGGTCTCCTTGGAGAACCCTGACTGATACAAAGCCATAGCAAACAAATACAACAAGAGTGGTTATTTAAGAATATATATTTTTTCAGTGTACGTGCATTATGTTTATAAATTTCTATGTTGTTAGGATATAAATGTCTATTATAATAAGCTGTTTGGTACTAACTACTTAATTAGTAGTTAAAAAATAAAGAATTATTAGGTATTTCTTTAAGCCTAGGCATGCCATGAAAAAATTACTGAGATACTAACTAGCATGAACTTGAGGAAGTTTAGGAATTTCAGAGCTATGATAAAACATAACAGGTGCCAATAATGGCTATCATGATGATAAATGGGAAAACTGTTTTCCTATTCTAAAATGGGGTTACTTACAGTATGAGGAAATGATTAATAAGTCTAAGGAAATGGTATAGATGAATTTCCCCAGAAGAATCAAAAGGTACTCTCAGTTAAGGTACCCATGGCAGAATTATAGAGAGTAGTGTCAGTTAGCAGAAGCCTGTGAAGGAAGGCAACGTGACTGAGGCCAAGGCACCAAGAAGGGATAAAAGCAGGAGCTGCCTACACTGAAACTCTGTCCCAATCTTCGGGAAAGAATTAACTGGATTTCTCAGATACTCCACCTGTTGTTTGTATTTTTACACTTTTAGAGCCTATATTTATTACTCAAGCCGAGGCAATAACAAAAGAGAAAAAACCAATAGTTATAAGAAGGAACATAAGAGACAAGCTTACTACCTTGTGGCGAGGTAACTTCCAAATCTGCTGCAGTTGCTGACGAACACCCTGCTGAGCTCAGGAGGAACGCAGCACTGAAACAGGTATTGCAGGCCATCTTCCCTTGCCACATCCACATGTGGATCAGCTATATCCACCCCATACCCTCCTTTATCCAGAGCATCCTGTGGCCTGATGGTCCTAGGGCCCTATAGCCAGTGGTGCACACCTACCACCCCCAGCTGTGCTGCCACCCCAAGCACTCCCGGGGCTCCCTGTGTGGCCAGCTGCTCTTCTCAGAGCTCATGTACCCTGGAGTCAAAGAGGGCCAAGGTCCTGGTCAGCTCTCCAGTCTGCTGGGGTGACATTAACCACTGGGGCAGCATGTGGCTCCCACAGTGGCAGGCTGGGCACTGCAGTGTGTGTTCCTCTATGTATGTGAGCAGGCCCTGCTCTTTGTCTTCTCTGCCCCCAGTTCTCCAGGGATTCCGCAGGTGCTGCTTGAGCCCTGCCTGTCACACTCTTCCTTCTGGTTCCCAGGTTGTGGGGAGAGTGAGCAGGAGGCACGAGCTGCCAGCCAGGCCAGCAGGCCTGTTCTCTGTCACTAGCACTGGTTGCCTTGGGACCTGTCTCCTGAAGTTGTGATCACCACACTGTTAAGCTGCTATCCCTAAACCACTAGGCCTGCCCAAGAGCCTCATCCACCCTCCCTCCCAGCAGAGCGGGGGTCGTCTCTTCCAGATTCTGGGAGAGAGAGGTTTGCAGAGCCTTGGCCTCTGCCCACAATACCCATTTCCAGTGGGGTGTGATTCCAGGCCTCCTTGGCTGCTGCCCAGCACCCCACCTGTGAGGCTTCAGTGGAGGTTCTACCCAGAATGCACTCTGCATTCCTTGAGACTCTGACCCCAAGTATCCTCTTCTTTGAGAGTTTTTCTGCAGGATACACTCCTGGATCCCCGATGCCTTCTAGCTGTCTCAACAGAGCAATTGCCAGTGGATCTTGGGGGAAGAAGCAGCCACTGACCCCAAGCCAAGACCAAACCATCTGGTCCAAAGAGCCAGAGCCCTCCAGGAGGCCAGTGCCAGTGACCCTCATGCCCTGCATTGCCCTGAGTTTACTCCTTGATAGTCCCTGGAGAGATGACTGCAGAAGAAGCTGTTGACAGGACATGGGGTGTCCCTTTGCTTGAAGTCAGGCCCCACGGGGTGACCAGGGCTGCTCTGTTAGCAGCCAAGTGCCTGCCCACCCTCTGTCCTTGTGGGAACAGGGCCCTTGGCCAAGTCATCCATCTGCCCTGGCTAGCTCTAGAGGAAATAGGCCACTCCCCAGGTGCAAGAGACTAGCCCTCCTAGGCAGGTGTGAGCAGCTCTGGGGAGGTGGTCCTAGCATTTAGCCTGGGTCTGTTTGCCAGAGTCAGTAGAATCTAGGTGTAGGTGTGAGTGGAAGTGAGTGTGGGATGTGCCTGTGTGAGCACCATGATCCCCAGGGGCAGGGAAGCCTGAAGATGCCCAATGGTGTCCCCTGTAATTTATCATTTTTGAGTTGGACGTCTTTGAGATGTGCTGGAGACTGAAGGAGGCTGTGCTCCCTGTCCATCTCTCAGGGGCACTTGCACTGTCCACTTCTGCCCACCAGCTCCTTTGCTGCAGGCCACAGGGACCCTTTGCACCCAGTCGGGAGAGCAGGCACTGATGGGGCCTAGGAGAGTCCCCACTAGCCCAACATCCTGCAGGGATGGATCCTGAATCCACCTTTTTACTTTATTTTTGCTGTGAATATAAAGCTTCCCAGATGTTAAATAGGAATTTTTAAGAAGACAAAGCCTCTGTATCATTACCTATATCATGAAATTAATAATTCGGCTTCCCTAGGAAATGAAGCTGCACAATTCAGATTGGGGTCCAATATCCAAATGGGGCCTTTGACACTGAGTCAGAAATCCTGCTGGGGATGCCTCAGTGCCCTCAAGGAGGGAGCGATGCTCCTTGACCCCAGCCATAGTAAGCAGGGTGAAAGGAGATGGGACAAGGTCTTGGTAGTTTCATGTCAGTGTTAGAGAATGCTGTTAAGTAACCTCGTATCTTAAACTTCTAAATATATTCTGTTCAAGTGTATGTTGCAGGTAGAAAGAACTCTATTATGCATAGTGAAAAAAGTCTGAGATACAGGATACCATATACCAAACAAAGGGGGACTTGCCTGTAGGAAAGTCCTTAATGTAGACCAACACAGCAAGGCTGGACACATGTGGCATGTGTTAATCTTGAAGGCATCATTAACATTCACTAATTGCTCACACTTACTGAGAGCTTTTTATGTACCAGGTACTAATTTAGAGGCTTTGCACAAGTCAGCTTATTTAAAAATTACAGTGAATTTAGGCCAGATGCAATGGCTCAAGTTTGTAATCCCAGTATTTTGGGAGGCAAAGGTGGGAGGATCACTTGAGGCTGGAGTTTCAGGACAGCCTGGGCAACATAGTGAGACCCCCCATCTCTACAAAAAAATTAAAAATAAGCAGGACATGGTGGTGCATGCCTGTAGTCCCAACTACTAGGGAGGCTGAGGTGAGAAGATTGCTTGAGCACAGGAGATCAAGCTGCAGTGAGCTGTGATAGAACCACTGCAGTCTAGCCTGCTAGCCTGAGTGCAAGAGCAAGATCCTGTCTCCAGATAAACAAACCAACAAATCACAGTGAATTTAAGAGTTTGGCACTATTAGTATCATTGTTTTCAGATGCGAAAAGCTGATGTGTAGAAGGGCTAGCAACTTCTTCAAAGTTACAGAGCTAGTAAGAGGTGGAGGAGCCAGGATACAAATGCAAGCAATCTGATTCCAGTACCCTGTGATGTGTCTGTTACACTTTTGTGTATACATGCAGGTCAGCTTAGATGAGCCCCTTGAAGCTCTTCTCCCCATTTCCAGTAGACCTGATGATTACACACAAAAGGGCTCCAAACTGATGATTCTCCACTACTATGGTCTGAATGTGTTACCCCAAAATTCGTATGTTGAAAGCTAATCCCCCAGATGATGGTATTAAGTCAGGACTTTGGGAGGTGATTAGGTCATGAGGTTGACACCCTCATGAATGGGATTAGTGCGCTTATAAAATAGATCCCAGACAGTTGCCCTCCCCCTTCCACTGTAAGGACACAGTAAAAGGCGCTAACAATGAACAAGAGAGCCCTCCACAGACACTGACTGTGTCAGTACCTTGATCTTGGAGTTCCCAGTGTTCAGAACTGGGAGCAATATATTTCTGATGTTTATAAGCTACCAAATCTAAGGTATTTTGTTATAGCAGCCCAAATGAACAGGACATCCACCTTCCTCCTAAACCTCTCACCTTCAGTCATTCCTTGTACCTTGTCCTATATTTCTGTAAACTCACAAACTCTTTATTTGCCAACTCATTCTTAGGTTGATATTCTGTCTTTGGACCTGACATATGGTCTGGATTTATTGACTTTGACCCTCAGTGCTTCAACAATGATTCCTTCCTGGCTGCACTCCCTTGAGATATCTTGAGTGATGAATATCCAGGCTCAGTTCAGCCCCTGGAATTGTCCTAGCTGTTTTTCTCTCTTTCATGAGTTTATTTATTCAATGAGTCTTTATTGATAAAATGAGCCACACATTGTGCTAGGCATTAGTGTCATGATATGGTTTGGCTCTGTGTCCCCACCCAAATTTCATCTTGAATTGTACTTCCATAATTTCCATGTGTTGTGGGAGGGACCTGGTGGGAGATAATTTGAATCATGGGGGCGGTTTCCCCCATACTGTTCTCATGGTAGTGAATAAGTCTCACGAGATCTGATGGTTTTATCAGAAGATGCTTTTGGATCTTCCTCATCTTTCTCTTGCCACCATCATGTAAGAAGTGTCTTTCATCTCTTGCCATGATTTTGAAGTTTCCCCAGCCATGTGGGACTGTAAGTCCAGTTAAACCTCTTTTTCTTCCCAGTCTCAGGTATGTCTTTATCAGTAGCGTGAAAATGGGCTAATATAGTAAATTGGTACCAGGATCAGGGTGTTGATGAAAAGATATTTGAAAATGTGAAAGCGACTTTGAAACTTGGTAACACGCAAAAGTTGGAACAGTTTGGAGGGCTCAGAAGAAGACAGGAAAATGTGGGAAAGTTTAGAACCTCCTAGAGACTTGTTAAATGGCTTTGACAAAAATGCTGATAGCGATATGAACAATAAGGTCCAGGCTGACGTAGTGTCAGATGGAGATGAGGAATTTGTTGGGAACTGGAGCAAATGTGACTCTTGCTATGTTTTAGCAAAGAGATTGGTGGCATTTTGCCCCTGCCCTAGAGATTTGTGGAACTTTGAACTCGAGAGAGCTGATTTAGGATATCTGGCAGAAGAAATTTCTAAGCAGCAAAGCATTCAAAATGTGACCTGGGTGCTGTTAAAACATTCCATTTTAAAAGGAAACAGAGCATAAAAGTTCAGAAATTGTGCAGCCTGATGATGCAGCAGAAAAGAAGAACCCATTTTTTGAGGAGAAATTCAAGCTGGCTGCGGAAATTTGCATATGTAACAAGCAGCCAAATGTTAATCCTCAAGACAATGGGGAAAATGTCTCCAGAGCATGTCATAGGTCTTCATGGCAGCCCCTCCCATCACAGACCCAGAAGCTTAGGAGGGAAAAATGGTTTTGTGGGCCTGGCCCAGGGTCCCCATGCTGTGTGCAGCTTAGGGACTTGGTGCCCTGCATCCCAGCTGCTCCAGCTATTGCTGAAAGGGGCCAATGTACAGTTCAGCCCATAGTTTCAAAGGGTGCAAACCGCAAACTTAGGCAGCTTCCATGTGATGTTGAGCCTCTGGGTGCACAGAAGTCAAGAATTGAGGTTTGGGAACCTCCACCTAGATTTCGGAAGATGTATAGAAATACCTGGATGCCCAGACAAAAGTTTCCTGCAGGGGTGGGGCACTCACCTCTGCTAGGGCAGTTTGGAAGGGAAATATGGGGTTGGAGCCCCCACACTGAGTCCCTACTGGGCCACTGCCTGATGGAGCTGTGAGAAGAGGGCCACCATCCTCCAGACCCCAGAATGTTAGATCCACTGACAGCTTGTACCATGCACCTGGAACATCTGCAGACACTCAACATCAGCCTGTGGAAGAAGCTAGGAGCGGGGGTTATACCCTGCAAAGCCACAGGGGCAGAGCTACCCAAGACTATGGGAACCTACCTCTTGCATCAGCATGACCTGGATGTGAGACATGGAGTCAAAGGAGATCATTTTGGAGTCAAAGGAAATCATTTTGGAGCTTTAAAATTTGACTGCCCCACTGGATTTCAGACTTGCATGGGCCCCATAACCTCTTTGTTTTGGACAATTTCTCCCCTTTGGAATGGCTGTATTTACCCAATACCTGTACCTTCATTGTGTCTAGAAAGCAACTAGCTTGCTTTTGATTTTACAGGCTCATAAGCAGAAGGAACTTGCCTTGTCTCAGATGAGACTTTGGACTATGGACTTTTGGGTTAATGTTGAAATGAGTTAAGACTTTGGAGAACTGTTAGGAAGGGATGATTGGTTTTGAAATGTGAGGACATGAGATTTGGAGGGGCCAGCAATGGAATGATATGGTTTTGCTCTGTGTCCCCACCCAAATCTCCTCTTGAATTGTACTCCAATAATTCTCATGTGTTGTGGGAGGGATCCAGTGGGAGATATTTGAATCATGGGGCAGTTTCCCCCATACTGTTCTCATGATAGTGAATAAGTCTCACGAGATCTGATGGTTCTATCAAGGGTTCCCAGTTTTGCATCTTTATCATTTTATCTTGCCGCCACTTATCTTGTAAGAAGTGCTTTTTGCCTCCCACTATGATGCTAAGACCTCCCCAGTCATGTGGAAATGTAAGTCCAATTAAACCTCTTTTTCTTCGCAGTCTTGGGTGTGTCTTTTCCAGTAGTATGAAAACAGATTAATACAAGTTATAATAGTGAACAAGATAGAGTCTCAACTCTCAAGAGTTTACAGTCTAGTGGAGAAATCAGGCAAATAATCTATATAGAGAAATATGTTAAGGCATGGATAGAGGTACATCATGAAAGAACTTAGCCCAGTCTTAGAGATTAGAGAAGACTTCTTTTTTTTTTCCACATGAGGTGGAATCTAAGCTAGAATGAAAAACAGGAATTATCCAGGATAAATGGGAGTAGTTATTATAGTTGGAGTTTGGGGCAGGGGTGTATGTGTACACGGTGGGAGATGGGTGGAGAAGATAAGAAAGACAAGCTATCCTAAGGAATTTGCACTTTATCCTGAAAGTAATGGGAAGCAATGGAGAGTTTAAACTATGTGGTTAAACTTGTGTGTTTGGAATATCATCTCTTCTATAGTGTAGAGAGTCATAATCAGGGCTTATAGCAATGACCGGGAGATAAATAAGAAAGTCATTACAGCAATGTAGCCAAAAGACAAACTTAGGAATTGGAAAAAGAAATGTACCTGATTTTCCCAGATAATTTAATGCCCCAGAGATGATAAAATATGATTCTTCTTTGGATTCTTTCTCTATCTTAATATTCCTGTTGGTGGTGCCACTACTAATTCCATGGACTTCTTGGAATCAGCTAAGAATGTTCTCCTGGGGCCCTTCTCAGCTACTTAGCCTTACATGGTAACTCCTCATTTTTCAATAGATTTTCATTTTCCTCCTTCACAGCTCCTCTCACCTCACCAGTTATTATTTGACCTTTCATCTTCTGCAGGCTGACTAGCATGCAACAGCTTCCTTGGACTTTTTAGCTGACAGATGTGATCTAAAGTTCTCTGCCATTGCCTTAAAATAAAGGGATCAGAACACCAAAACTTCTCTGCTCTTTAAAGAAAGGATGATAAAATAAGTGTTGGGGAGGTGGTAATGGGAAGACCATACCCACTCCTGGTTTACATCTGTGCACACTCAAAGCACTTACCGATGAGAAATCCTTCAGGCCTTGGAATTTTGCATCTAAGAATATTTTTTAATTTGAGATTCCATGTCGTCCAAGTTGCACATGGCCAGAATTTCTGCAAGAAGGGATTGGAACCTTCTATTTCTCAGTGTTATTGCTCATAAAGGAAGGACAGTGATTATTTTATAACTTATTGAGATAGTAGAAACAAGACTGAACTTGTCAGAAAGCTGAGTTTGGAACTCAGTAGATGTGTGAGGTAATAATCCACATACCACAGGGGATTTCATAAAGTAAATCAGAAAGCATGAAGCCATTTTGGCCCCTGTGCATAGCTCTTGATTGAAATTACCCTCATCAAGGTTACCAACAATGACCATGATGTGAAATCCAATGACATTTTCATGCTTTTGTCTTCTTAAGCCTTTCAGCAGTGTTTAACGCAGCTGATCATCCATGCTTTCTAAAAACATTCTCCCCTCTTAGCGTCTACATTTGGCTGCTTTTCCACTTGGATTTCTTCTCAGGCTCTTCTGCCAGTTTTTCTTCTTTTATCTGGTGGAAATGTTGGTGATCTTAGTTCCAGGCTTAGTTGTCCAACTCATTTCTCCATACCCCCCTCAAAGTGCTCTCACTTGACATTTCCAGTGGTATGTTTCACAGACATCTCAAACTTAACATGCTGTGCCAGATACTTATTGGTTGATTATCAATCCAGATTTTGCTCTCTCATGGTCTCCTGGACTGGTAGGACTGGAAGCCTGCAAATGACAGGCCCCAGACTCCCAAGCCTGCTGACTTCCCATCAGGTTCTGCCAATAAAACATACTACAGGGAGATGAGAAAGGAGAAGAAATTAAGAACAGTTCATCAGTTGGCAGTACCTCTGGCAATGGCAACCCTGATATTTTCTGCTCAGTGGCAGTTGTGATCATTCCAGAAATTTCTGTGATGGCACTTTGAGCAGCTGCAGCAATTGAGGGAACAATGAGGTTGCAGCATTTGGTGGTTCCAGTGCCATCAGCGGATAAGTGCAGCTCACGAACTCTAGCCCATTGGTGGCAGGACCTTAGTGTTGCTGGAACACCCCATTCGCCTTTCGCTCTCCCTTCATTTCAACACTGTTATGAGAGCCAACACATCCATCGGGCATAGTACCTTGGGCCCACAATTCAGAGGCCAAAGAAATGTTTTCATTTTTATTTTTTCACCAGAAGAAAAAAATAAATGAATGGCAATGATTCTAGCTTAGATTATATTTGTCATTACACCAATATAGTCATAAAACATTAAAAAAAAATTTAATGGAGGAAGGGGCCCAAGAAAGCAAAAGTGCAAAGAGCTATGAAAGTTATAATGCACCCCTGACCTTTGTGGCCATGTTCCTGCAAGAGATGCTTCTTTGGGAGAAATATCTAGTAGTTTCTGTATTAGTTTCCTTTTAACTTGACACTAGCTAATTCTATGCCCCCAGTGGTACTTTTGATTTCTGCCCCTCAAACCTCAGTTAGTCCTCACCCTTCTCCATCTTATGGAATGGCACCACCATCACTGAAGAGGCCACAGAAGAGACCTGGAGTGATGTCTCGCTGTCAGCCCTCACATTTAAAGCATCACCAAATTCTGTCCATTCAACAGAAACAAAATATCTCAAATCTGCCCACTGCTACCACCTAGTCCAAGTCATCACTGGGACTTCCTTTTTGGCCTTAAAATAAAAGAAGTCCCTGTTAGCATACCCCACAAGGCCCTGTGTTGTGCAAACCCTGTTTACTTTGTTAATCTCTTTTTGTGCCGTTTCACTCCTTGTTTACTATGCCCCAGCATGATGGACAAATTGCATTAATGGCCCCAGTTCTGTCCATGCCTTCTATTCTGACATCCTTAGCTAATGCCTTCCTGCAATTGATAGTAACAGGAGGCAGCCAAATGCCTAGGCAGATAGTGTCGGGTCTCCAGCGAAATCCCACCTCCAAGACAAAGACAGTTTAAAGCCTGAAATCCAAGCTACAAGTTAAATCCTTGGACTGGATTTAGAATTTGTCTTCCTGTTTGGCATGCTTTCCTTTGATAGATCGCCACCCTTCACCTATTTTACATATACCTATGCTTTCCTAATTGGTTTTCTACACTGTCATGCCCAACTTTGAGTGGTGTCTTTCGCTTCAACCTTTTTTGCATACTCACAAACAAATCACCATGCGCTCCCCATCCTGTGCCTATAAAGATTCCAGACTCAGGAGGTAGAAGGTGAGATGGTCTGACCTTAGGGAAGAGACAACCTGACTTTGGGGAAGAGGACCTGCCCTTCCCATCCCATCTCCAGCTCCCCTCTCCACTGACAGCCATTTTCATTGCTCAATAAAATTATCTACCTTCACCAAACTTCAACCATCCATGTGACTTCATTCTTTTTGGATGCGGGACAAGAGCTCGGGACCCACTGAGTGTGGGTACCCAGAAAGGCTGTCATACTGGCCCTTTGCCTTCAGTGGCAGAGGGCAGCCACCCCATGCAATGAGGCAAGGAGCCAACTAAGCTGCTAACAGGCCACTGTCAATGGATGGTGGAACTAGAGAAGCATTGTAACACCCGCTCTGGGGCTTCAAGGTCACAGGAACCCTCACCTGGGGGCCGCTGCATTCCCCTTGAGGTGGCACACCTGGTCTAGATGCAGGCCCCACACAGACCTTGCTCCATGGAGTGGCCGGCCAGGTTCTGCACTTGCTCACTTGTGTGCTCCCTCCTGCAAGGGGTTGAGCACAGCGGGCTGAGTAGATGGCACCCCTTCTGAGAGTCCAGTAAATGGGCTGAGAAAAATCCTGCAACACAGTGACTCTGGGCTCATGTCCTCATGTCTTGCTGCAGATACTATCTCATAGATAACTTGACCTAAAATTGCCCCTACTCCTCCGCATTCCTATCATACCCTTGGAGATGTTGAAAACCTTGTTTCAGACGTTAGCTCCAGCATTTCATAACTCTATGACCTCTCAGCCTCTGAGATCTTTTTCTTCATATGTAAAATGAGAATAAGTGTTACCCTATAAGAGCACTGTAAGAATTTAGTGGAAAAAAACGCATAATGCTGATCCATGGTAGGTCCTCAATAATGGTATTTTTCCTGATCAAAATGTTACCAGCAATATTTTATTATTTATTTATTTATTTATTTGAGGCAGAGTCTTGCTCAGTCGCCCAGGCTGGAGTGCAGTGGCACAATCTCGGCTCACTGCAAGCTCCACCTCCCAGGTTCATGCCATTCTCCTGCCTCAGCCTCCCGAGTAATTTTTATTTTTATTTTTTAGTAGAGATGGGGTTTCACCATGTTAGCCAGGATGGTCTCGATCTCCTGACCTCATGATTCACCTGCCTTGGCCTCCCAAAGTGCTGGGATTACAGGCGTGAGCCACCACGCTCAGCCACCAGCAATATTTTAAAAGTAACTTTTGTTTTTTATTTAGAAGTCTACCTACTTACCAAGCATAGTAAATAAAACAAAAACAACATTAAGGAATAAAATCATCTTTTTCACTGTATTTTAACAAGTGCTTTATAATTATACTGGGCACTGAGAATCTTGGGGCGCACTACTTTCAAATGCTCTGGTATTAAATATAGGTCTATGCCTACATATGTAGTATACCGGGGACTCATGAGACAAATAACATTGAATTCCTCACGAGTGTGTTTTATGAGTGTTTTCCTGAGGATCATAGTAGAGGCATTTATGGCTGCAGAAAAGGAGACTTTTCAAGAGTCATTTCATGGGGCAAGAGATACCAAAATGGTTATAAAACAGAAAAGCACCTCTGCATAGCACGTCTTTCGGAAAACTGTTCTGCTAAGAACTTGGCATCACTATCCCTTTTTCCCTGGGTCATCTTCATTTGCTTTGTTCCCCAAGGAGCTGTGAGATATAAAAAACAGGTGAGGTTTGATTGTAACTGCTTCTGCTACTGAAAGATTCCACTCTTTAAAAGCAGAAAATTTAAAAGAGGATAAAACTGCCTACAAAGGAGATTTTCCTTTGGACAGCCCTACCATTTATGACACACACAGCTCAGCCCTTGGCTGCCATTAGCAGTGAGAAAACTGTTGAGCCCTTTCCCATGTATTTTGTACTTCTAAATATTACAGCCGCCACTTGGATTTATGTGCTTCAACAGAAGCAGCAGACAAAGAAGTCTATGCCTGTGAAGGAATGAAATAACAATCTAAAAGAGTAATCAAAGTGAGGAGCAAATTTGGATTGGATTTAGGGATGCCCCACCACACATACCACATACCCTCTGCCACACACACACACACACCATGCAGACACACACACATTCCTAGGACAAGTGTGGTTACCTCAAAGACAGAAATGCCAAGTACTTTTTCTTACCAAGAAAGCAGTTTTCTTTAACAAACTGTTTACTGCTTGCTACATAGCATACATTCTTTTAGCAATTGATATGATGAAAATTTATTTTATATTATAAAATCAATGAACTCCACTTCTTACTTATCACCCCAAAAACAAAGAGAAAAGAAACACTAAAGAAAGTCATGTATGAAAACTATATCAAGGTTTATTTTCCAAAATATTAGCACACAAATATCAATAAGCGTTCTAAAAAAAAGAGTTCTGTGGTCAAACAGAATTGGGAAATGTTAATTTAGCTGAGGCTAAACAAATCTCTTTTGCAAGAGTTCTTAGAACCTTTATTTACTTATTTGCATTATGAATCTCTGAGACCAGAATATGTTATGTAAACATTTTGATAGAAACACATTAATATTTTATGAGAATAGCATGAAAAAAGAGTAAAAAATTAAAGTTCCTATCCTTAAGACAGTCATTGGCTAGTGGAGAAAAAACCCACAAACAGATTATTAAAATCAAATGATTAAAATGTAACAATTGTGGTAAATACAGAGAGGACTGAGGAAAACCAGAAGGAAGAAACTATCTAGGCAGGGGAGTCAGTGTTTCCTGGATGAGGGGACACTGGAACTGTACCTTAACAAATGAGTGGCATTCTTCCAGTTTCATCTACTTCAGTCTACCATCTCTGACCATCTATATGAAATAAACAATGCTTTCTCTTCACTAAAGCTTATTGCTTTCCTCTTTTGGCAATGATGTACATTTGCCTTTTGTTGTCTTTGGGAGATAGATAGATCTAGATCCAAATCTCAGCTCAGACTTTTACTGCCTCTGATCTTGAGCAACTACCTTAACCTTATCCGTTTTTCTGAATTGTCAGGGGGAATTAGAGATCATCTAAGTAAAGCACCTAGCAAAGTGCCTGAAACATAATAGGCTTAACCATTTGGGCTATTATTGATGCAGGATTTTTGAATGAATGCTGAACTCATGTCAGGGGTTCCCCCTCTACTCAGCCTACTGCACTCAACCCCTTGTGGGAGGGAGCACATGAGCGAGTGAGTGAGGAACCCAGCCAGCTGCTCTGAGTGCCAATACAGGAACAAGCTCTGTGCAGGGCCCGTGGTCAGATCAGGTGTGTTGCCTTGAGGGGAACGTGGCAGTGCCCATGTGAGGGTGCCCATGATCCTGAAGCCCCAGAGGGGACGTTACAGTGCTCCTTTAGTTCCACCGTCTGCAGACGGTAGCATGTTAGCAACTCAGTTGGCCTCTTGCCTCATTGTGTGAGGTGGCTGGCCTCCACCAGTGAGGACACAGAGCCAGCGTGATAGACTTTCTGGGTTGCCACACTTGGTGGGTCTCAAGTTCTTGTCCATTGTTCAAGAAGAATGAAGCCATGCAGACGACTGAAGGATGGTGAAGGCAGAGAATTTTATTGAGCAATGAAGACAGCTCTCAGTGGAGAGGGAAACTAGAGAGGGGATGGGAAGGGCAGATGGTCTTCCCCAGAGTCAGGTTGTCTCTTCCCCAAAGTCAGGCTGTCTACCCCTCTACCAACTGAGTCTGGGGTCTTTGTAGGCACAGGATGGGAAGTGCATGCTGATTGGTTTGTGAGTATGCAATAAACATTAAAGCACAGTCACCACTCGAAGGTGGGCATGACAGTGTAGAAAAACAATTAAGAAAGGGTAGGTGTAGGTAAAATAGGTGAAGGGTGGGGATCAAGAGGAAAGCATGCCAAGCAGGAAGATGAGTTCTCAATCCAGCCTAAGGATTTAACTTGTATCTTGGCTTTTAGGCTTTAAACTGTCTTCGGCTTGGAGGTGGGGTTTCACTGGGGACCTACTCCTATCTGCGTAGGCATTTGGTTGCCTCCTACCATTTTTATTATTATTTTTATTAGGTCTTAAAATTGGAATAAATTTATAGACATCTAATCTAAGCATTCACTGGATAGACCAATTCCATCCATGATATGTTTATATTACAGCTTCTGCTTAAAACTCTACTTTTGGCCGGGCACGGTGGCTCATGCCTGTAATCCCAGCACTTTGGGAGGCCGAGACGGGTGGATCACAAGGTCAGGAGATTGAGACCATCCTGGCTAACATGGTGAAACCCCGTCTCTACTAAAAAAAAAAAAAATACAAAAAAACTAGCCGGGCGAGGTGGCGGGCACCTGTGGTCCCAGCTACTCGGGAGGCTGAGGCAGGAGAATGGCCTAAACCCAGGAGGTGGAGCTTGCAGTGAGCTGAGATCCAGCCACTGCACTCCAGCCTGGGCGACAGAGCGAGACTCTGTCTCAAAAAAAAAACAAACAAAAAAAAACAAACAAAAACAAAACAAACAAAAAACTCTACTTTTATACAAGTTTGTTTAATATACGCTCAGACTCTGAAAGACATAGTGCTATGCCTGTGTTACATACAGAATGAACCAAGCACAGATCTTGTCCTGGATCATGTGTTCTCAGTCTAATGCTAGGGCAGGGTGATGCTGGAGAAGGTACGAGCGTAACAACAAGCACAATAGATGCTGAAGTCCATGGGCACTAATGAAGAGGTGCAGATAAGACATCGTAGGAGCAAATACTCCTGCCCATTGGCATATGAAACGCAGATTTCTGAAAGGACCGACATTTAAGCTGAGCCTCAATGTATGGGTTATATATGGATTTAAGAGATTGGCAGTGGAAAAAATCCAGGAGAAAAAAACAGGAGAAACAATGTAATAACTTGTCAATTTGGCCAAGTCATTAAGCTAGTATGAGTAAATTAACGGGTAATAAATATAAAACCAGAAAGATAAACTGGTAACAGATCACAAAGTGTCAAAACAGTTCACCATCTACTTCTGTCAGTATGTCACATTCAACAGCTCCATAAAACACAACAAATATCACTTAAAGTCATAAGTGAACCAACAAGAAAGGAAAATCCATAGAAACTAAAAAAAAAAAAAAAAAAATCAAAACAAAAACCCTGCACACCTCACCAGTAAGCTCATAAGGAGACCCTGGGATTAACAAAGCTCTTGACTTTTACGGATGTAAATGGACGAAGAAAGGAGACATTAGGCCTGAAATGTTGGGGATAGAGGGATGCATAACTGATATCTACCCAGAGTGTAAGAGCCTTCCTAGGGCTACAAAAATAGAGTAAAGGGTTTAAGAAATCTATCATTATAGGAAGGCACAAATAAAATTTATTTGTCAATCTGGCCACAAAATCGAAATTGTCATTTCTAGTGATTTATTATCAAAGACTTCTGACACTCAAGATTGGAGTGTGACAATCTTTGCAGTAGCAGCAGAAGTGAATCAATGCTGTGTGAATGATCGAAAAAACTACAAGCTGAGAAATTAACATAAAAGGGATACACACAGCTATTATTTTGGGGGCTCCAAGAAGAAGCAAGCAGAAATCCATCTGATAGGACATACCTTCAAACAAGTTTACAAATGTTTCCCTAGTTAAAACCTCACTGAAAGAAAGAAAAATTACAACCTCACAAACAAAAATTACATAGTTCCTGGAGTAACAATCATTAGGGAAAAGTAGCGAAGCAGTAGCAACAGACCTCTAAGAACTTTAGTTAATAGATAGAAATTATTAAATAAGAACGTTTAATATGATTAAAGGTACAATCTTTAAAATGATTAAAAATATAAAAGAAGATATAACGTATATGAAAGAAGGATAAGACATCATTAAAAAGATGTATTTGAGAGAGAATATATAAATGAAAAACACAGCTGTTAATATTAAAATTGGAAGGAAATATAAACAGTAGCCTAAAACAAGCTTAAGAAATAATTAGTGAAATGGAAAATAGACCTGAAGAAACTCCTAAGTACTGACAGATAAATATTTAAGAAATTTAGGAGACATGGAAGATGGAATTTAAAATGATAAGATAAACAGAAATGGCAGGAAGAGTAACACGTGAAAGATGACAACTATAATAATTACTTTTTTTGCTCCAGCCATACCTACTTCCTTGCTGCCTCAATTACTTTAACAAACTGGCACATGTACCCCTGAACTTAAAATAGAAGTTAAAAAAACCATACAGATGATCCTCAACTTAACCGTGAAATTACCTCCCAATAAACACATCATAGGTTGAAAACATTATGTGTTAAAAATGCATGTAATGCACCTAATCAACTGAACATCATAGCTTAGCCTAACCTACTCAAATGTACTCAGAACACTTACATAAGCCTTACATTACAGTTGGGCAAAACCATCTAACACAAAGTCTATTTTATAACAAAGTATTGAATATCTCATGTAATTTATTGAATACTGTACATTACATTGAGATTGCGAAAATTTCACGTCATTGTAAAGTTGAAAAGTTGTTAAGTTGAATCATTGTAAGTCAGGGACCATCGCACTGATGACCAACAACATTTCTTTATCACACTTAGGGTATTTTAGATTTTGAAGGAGAATCAGAAAAATTATACCTATGGAAAATTATAGAATTATCTATGTTCATTCAGCAGTCAATTTATAAACACATGGAAATAGAACTAAACAAGAGTTTAAGTTTTCTAATTTAAATATATTTTCCTAAATGCAGCCCTCATTTCACTGGTAATACTGAATGATTTTAGTTTTCACACAGACAATTTAATTATTATTAAATTTATAAATTTATCTTAATAAGTATTCAAAAAACAAGTTCCTGCTTAGGTTGAAGCTAACATAAGTAGTACCTCTACTCCATCTCTCTGCATTTTTTGGCAACACATTATACACTCTTTGGGTGGTATGTGAATAAGGTAAATAACAGGAAGGTTATTTGCAAATGTCCAAAGTCTGAAAGTCAGGAAACCCTGCTGCAGGCCAAACTTTAGTTTAATATATAAAGAAATGGAAACTCAAGAAAAAAATACTTTAACCTTGCTTCTGCCTCAGAGTTTTTGAAATTTCAGTTCCCTCTGTTTAAATGCTTTTCCCCTAGATATTGGCAAGGGTGCTTCTTTCAAGTTTTTATACCAATATCATCTTGTGAGTAAGGTCTTGCCTAATAATTCTATTTAAAATAGCAAAAAATCCCATCTCTACCTCCAGAATGCCTCATTCCCTTACCTTGAACGTATTTTATGGCATTTATCACCCATAAAATATATTTTATCACTTATTAATTATTTTTGTTCATCACCTTTTACCACTCCACCCAAGAATATAAACTCTGTGAATGATAATGTCAAAACAAGTAGAAATTGATTAAAGCAGTGATTGGAGAAAAAATTGTAACTCGACATTGCTGTATTATAAACAAAAGACATGAAAATTAAAATGCTAGGCTTAAAATTTAACAAATTGGAAACATTTTTGAAGTGTAAACCCAAAGAACATCCAAATGAAGAAATAAGAAGTATAAAAATAGAAATTAAATAGAAAACAAAGCTATAATAGAATTATTAAGATTAAAAGCTGTGTTTCATTATAAAAATTAATTTAATATAATAGAACAACCTCTGGAGAAGTTAGGAAACAAAGCAGACAGCAAAGTTAATCATAGGCCTTAAAAGTTTGAAAAGTGGATATGTTATAAAAATAATAGAAAACGAAAAATATTAAAGCTAATCTCTGGAAAACTTTGTTAACAAGTTTTGAAAATGTAAAAGAAATGGGCCATTTTCTAGAAAAATGTAACTTAGCACAACTGATTCAAAGAGAAATTGAAAAAAACAAAAACACCTAAACAAATATACAAAATGAGGTAGGAACGATTTTAAACTGTACATGATGAAGAGTAGTAACATTATTCATTTATAAAAAGAAAATAAAGTGTATCCTCACTCCTACACCACACACAAAAATGTATTTCAGTTGGATATACAGAATACAACTTTTACGTACATTTTAAAACCTAGTAAAGGTCATGAATTATTTTTAGACATACTGTATTACATATATAATAGGACAAAAACACTTGCATGAATGATGCACATCAAATTCATCAAATTAGGACATTGGTTACTTCTTGGAAGAGTGGGAATTGGACGAGATGAAGGATATCACAGGAGCCTACAACTCTAGCTCTAATTTTCAGACTCATTTTAGAATAAAAATTATTCAATCATAGCAAAAATCTGAAATAGCAAAATGTTCAGATTTGACAAGGCTGGATTTTGGATATATGGGTGCTCATTTTATTATTCTTTGTATTTTTAGTAACTTTAAATATGCAATTATTTAGAAATGACGTCTAGGCCAAATGATCTGCCTTTTTTTCCTACAAGCAGTGAGGAATTCTTGAAGTTCTTTAGTAGGAAATCTGATCATGTAGAGCTTCTAATGCCATCACAAAAACCTGAGTGTTCTCTCTCTTCCCTCTCATAGAAAGAATCTCAACAAAACTCAATTCAAATATCCAAAATGAACAGATAAAGACAGGATTAACCTTGTTAAGCCAACCATGGAATCAAAGGTGCTTTATTGAGAAATTTTCCACAGAGAATAATATATATTTTTAAATATTGCTTATATGTTAAGGCACCCAAAGACAACCACACAATATTATGTAATCTGGAAAATAATGAATTTAAGCTGATTGTGTTTGGAGCTGGGAAATCTTCTCCATGAAAGTGTTTTGAAACTAACAACACTTTTGTGACGTGTTACAGTCAAGGCAGAAGCAAAAAGCAAAGTGTGTGCTTCTCCCAAGAGCAACTTTAAAAGAATGTGTATAGAAAGAATCATTTAAAAACTATGTGTATTTATATATCATCTGCTTGCCATAGCTTATGTAATATTTTGTAGAATTCTAATCCCATTAATTATGTTTTATATTTTTCAATTTTTCTGTGTAATATGTAATTATTTCAACCTCTGCCCTAGTTTTGTGTGCTCTATTATTTGGCTGGAATTCAGAAGGGTTTGTGTCAGAGAACCCTGATATGATCAAGGTACCGGTCTTCCCCACTTAACTCATCTTCTCTGATCTAAACAGTTCTATTTCGTGAATGTGCTCCCACGACTTGAATAGGACAAAGCATTCAAGACATAGTGTTTCCATAAATGATTTAATCTCACTAAGACACAAGTTTTATTCCCTCAAGAAAAAAATCTAATGCCAAAAATGAATTACTTTTCATTTTTCTGTTTTATTTTCTCTTTCCAAGGCTGTTTGCATAGATAAAGGAACAAGAGCGCCAAAGCCATTAACTGGGTATTTCAACTTCAGTCAGTACATTTTACCCAAGATTACAAGATGAGACAAAAGTGAGGATTTTTCCATGTTGAGCTATTTGCTGGAATCTTGACACTAAAAGTATTCAGAAAAGATTGGGTATCTACCTTTATGGGATGGGAAATTAAAAATAGAAGGAAAAACTGGGGGAAAAGGAAAGGAATGAACATTTTCTGAACACTTGACTATCTTCCAGGTACTTCAGATAAATTATCCAAGTGAAATCTTACAGTACCTCAATGGAGTTTTTTGTGTGTGTTGCTTATGCCACTGATGACAAACAGAGACTCTAACAAGTGGAAAAATAGACCTTAAGACCAAGGGGTGGGCATGGAGGTGCACTACTCAGATCTCCATTCAGGAAAAGCTGCTGCTGGCAGCATAGGTGAAAATGTGGCTGCATCTTCAGATCTTGGCACTCATGCTAAGGCCATGCCTCCAGGACATGACAGAATACAGCAGTGGCACCATAGTTAGTCCACTCCTGCTCCATGCAGGAATCCTATAAATCTGCTCTGAGACCCTGATTTGGCCTAGCCAGGAATTTCTCAGGACCACATTCAGAACTGCAGCTCCTACAACAGCCTCCTTCCTTCCCACTCCCCTTTCACAGGTGCCAGAATGGCATCACCTGCCGTCTCTTGTTCCATCATAACCACTTTCCACAACAAGCCTCTTGCACATCTAATCCTGTCTTGGCATTAGCTTCTCAAAAGACCTTACCTGACACAGGCCACAGAACAAATAGCTTTCAACTTACAGTGAATAAGCTTGAAGATCTATTGTACAGCGTGGTGATTATTGTTAATAATCACTCATTATGCACTTGAAATTTGCTAAGAAAGTAGATCTTAAGTGTTCTTACCACAAAAAAAGAAAATAGTATAATAACTATATGAGATTACGCATGTTAATTAACTTGATTGTGGAAATCATTACACAAAATATAGTTATATCAAAACGCTGTGTTGTATATCTTAAATACACATATATTTAAATTTGTAAATTATAATTCAATAAAACTTGGAGAAAAACCCTAGCAAATGTCAGAATTAGGATCTGATACCAAAAAGGATCACTCTTTCAATATTGATATTAATACTATTAATAATACTAATATTGATACTACTGCTAATAATTAACATGATATATACTATTTATTGAGTGTTAACTATGAGCTAATTATTGTGCTTACATGCACTATCTTATTCAGTTTTCATTAAAATTTTATAAGACAGATATTATCTGCATTTTACAGGTAAGGACACAAAGACAGAGATATCATTAACTTATCCAGATTACATCATTATCCAGTAGCATATCCAGGATTTGGACTTGGAGCTGTGTGGCTCTAAAAATCCATGTTCTTACCCACTGTATTAGTCCATTTTCATACTGTTATAAAAAACTGCCTGAGACTGGGTAATTTATGAAGAGGTTTCATTGACTCACAGTTCCACATGGCCAGGGAGTCCTCAGGAGACTTACAATCATGGCAGAAGGCAAAGGGGAAGTAAGGCACCTTCTTCACAAGATGGCAGGAAGGAGAAGTGCAGAGAGAAGTGTAAAAGATCTCTTGGGAACTCACTATCAACAAGAACAGCATTGGGGAAACCACTCCCAGTTACCTCCACTCGGTCTCTCCCTTGACACATGGGGATTATGGGAACTACAATTCAAGATGAGATCTGGGTGTGGAAACAAAGTCTGACCATATCACTCACCTGTGTAGTTTTTACATTTACATTAATTTTTATGCTTTATGTCTATTATTTGATGGATTTTTTCTACTTAAGATGAGAATAAGCAAAATATATTTATAAAACATTAACTCTGTGGCCAGTTTTTGGGTCTTATTCTGAGGATTCAATAGAATGAAAGTCCTAATTTCTGCCCTCAAGAAAGTCCTTATTAAGCTGTAAGTTTATTAACAATTTAATGAAAAGAAACTATTGATACCTCTGAAACAAAGAAGCAAGCAAGAAGCTAGACAAGTGTACGGTAGTTATTAAATGGTGTTAGCTACTTTTCTGAACAAAATAATATAAAAATACACACATCAACTTCAAAGCCTGTGAAATTTCCAAATAGCACAAAAGCAAAATAGTTCCCATTAGCTAGAATGGAGGAACCAGGGTTTTAAAATCTTGTAAAATTTGAAGAGGTACAAAATATAGGATATCAAAGTGAAGGTGAACAATTAATGACAATTTGCTAACAGGAGGGGAAAATGTCAATCCTTAAAATTAAGTCAGATTCAAGGAGAAATATAATTGCCCACTTGGTGTCACTTACGTTTCCTCCATGCACACATATATCATATTCCTTTAGAACATATTGGAATGTAATATAATGGAAATAGTATGTACTCAACAGTCAAACAGAACTGTAGCCTACAAGACTGTCAGTGTGAACTGATTAAACAATAAAATCATGAACTAGGGCAACAAAGAGAATGTTTAATGATGCTACATGGGAAATTTAACGTTGTCTAGGTTTCTCCCCAGTGGAGGAGGCTGCTGTAATCCTGGACTCCATCCAGAAATTTACTCTTCCTAACTCAAGGCCTTTTAAAATACTTCCTCCTGCCATACAATGGAAGAAATAACATATGTATTTTTAAAAGACAGACAAAAAGATACTAAGCTTTAAATGAAAAATAAAGAGGCAGCTGGCCTGAGTACACAGACCACCAAAAATCTGTTGGGTCCTATAAGCAGAAATAAAAATCAAGACTTGCTATTTAGTAACTTTTTACCTGCCATTTGTTAGTATCTGGAGACCAAGCAAAACTTCCTTATCAATTCTTTAAAGAATCCTCATGATATGATTTAGGTCTGTCTCTCTGCCCAAATCTCATGTTGAATTATAAACCCCAGTGTTGGAGATGAGGCCTAGTAGGAGGTGACTGGATCATGGGGGTGGATTTCCCCCTTGGTGCTGTTCTTGTTGTGGTGAGTTCTCGTGAGTCTGGTTGCCTAAAAGTATGTGGCATCTCCCTCCACTTCTTCCTGCTCTGGCCATATGAGGTGCGCACGCCCACTTCGCCTTCCACCATAATTTTAAGTTTCCTGAGACTCCCCAGAAGCCCAGCAGAAGCCAACATCATGCTTTCTGTGCAGTACGCGGAACCATGAGCCAATTAAACCTCTTTTTTTTTTTTTTTTTTTTTTTTGACGGACTTTCACTCTGTCGCCCAGGCTGGAGTGCAGTGGTGCTATCTCAGCTCATTGCAAGTTCTGCCTCCTGGGTTTACGCTATTCTCCTGCCTCAGCCTCCTGAGTAGCTGGGACTACAGGCACCTGCCACTACGCCTGGCTAATATTTTTTTGTATTTTTATTAGAGACGGGATTTCATGTGTTAGCCAGAATGGTCTCGATCTCCTGACCTCGTGATCTGCCCACCTTGGCCTCCCAAAGTGCTGGGATTACAGGTGTGAGCCACTGTGCCCAGCCCTAAACCTCTTTTCTTTATAAATTACCCACTCTCAGGTATTTATTTATAGCAGTGTAAGAACAGATTAATATACCTCAATATTTAAAGTAAACCCTGAAAAACACAGTTTCATAAAAATAGTATAGAGACCTCCCATTGCAAATAATCAGTATCCCAGAGCTAAGCTGTTTTACGTCCACAATGTGGGAAGACTCAGAAGCTAATCTGAATAATTTGGAAGAATGAGCAGTTGAGACCAGACCAAACTTGAAATTGTCTCTGGCTAAGGCCTTCCTCCTCAATGAGAAGGAACTCAATGCTATTATCACAAACCTGCTGTATAGAATTTGTTCCTCTGTTTAATGATGCTTTAGCTAACTGTAGCACAAGGGACACATTTTATAGAAGTTTTTCAGGCTGGGCTATCCCCAAGTGCCAACATGGATACATTGATTACTTTTATTTAAATGAACTTCTGAGGAGGCAAAGTGAGAATACCTGGATGAGAGGGAAGATACAAAGTCTCACTTGTCACTCTTCATTTGAACTTATTACTAAGACTAATAATATGGTACACAATTTCAATACAAGCAAACTGAAAAATGCACAGGGTAGCTAGAATAAGAACAATGCTATAGTAAGCGTTGGAAGGCCGTGGTTTATAAAGTTTGGAAGAGTCCAGGTCACACAGCTGTTATGACATGTACAACCTATACAGCTATATAAGAAGCCCTTGAATAGACTGAGTGCAAATGATTAATGGAGGAACAGATGAGTGAATGAATGAATGAATAAATAAATCTAAAGTATAGCAATAGAATAGACAATGGATTGAGAACCAGGAAATACGGTTTCTAGTCTTCAGGTCTTTCTCTTGTGTGACCCCTGGAAACTTACTTCTAATTTTATAGTTCAGTTTTCTTATTTGTTTCATTTACTCTTTTTGATATGTCACAGGTTCTTAGCTTGTGTTTCATTAATGAATAAGGATAGTCGTCCTGACTTTGTACAGGAAAGGAGTCTAACATTTGTTGAATAATACTTAATATGTGCTACCACCCTGCCAAACATACACACTCTCTCTCAGTGTTAATCCTTTCAACCATACTTAAAAGTAGATATAATTGTCATCACTTTTACCAGTGAAAAAACTGAGATTCTAATATACTCTAATATATTAACTGATGTTTCTGTTTCACACAGAGTAAGTAAATAGGATAACACTGGAGGCTGTTACAGACCCAAACCTTTCAATCTCACCATGTTGCCACTTGTCTGAGAAAGTGAAAAAAGTATACATATGCAAGGTATTACCAGTGTTGCAGATATTTGCCTAAAGGCACATATCTAAGTGTTTGTTTCTATACAAAATAGTCAGACTGGTTCTCATACCAGCTCACATGGGATGTGAGGCAACAGATAGACCCAAATATTTATTAAGTGGGAAAGTAAGATGTCCGTAAGTTGATGAAGACTGTTTTGTTTTGCTTTTCTTCTTGTGACCAGGCAACTAATAGCAAGCGAAGAATAGGAAATGTTGACAGACAACTTGGCTATAGTACCAGACTTCTTTGTCATCCAGTCAGACACTAGGGGTGAAAAAAAAATCTGCCTGGTTATCTTTGTCTGGTCTCTCTTGGCTGAAAAACAGGGTACTCTTCAGAGGTAAAAGGGATGGTCTGTTCTTTATAATTAAATGACCCTACAAACAGAGATAACTCTGAGTAAAAGGGGAAAACATCTCAGATCTCAAATTATTATTTGTAAAAAGTAAGAACAATATTTGGAAGAGAGATAGAGCATGAATGATGGATGTGTATGAGATTATTAGATTAAGAATTTGTCTTGTAATATGCTAACAGTCTACTTTCTAACTATGTGAAATGTATGAATGTATGTGAATGTATACATCTACAGTAAATATATTGCTGAGTTAGATATATATGTGTGTATTTAATTTTCATCACAAATTACTACTCTTCCTTTTCTCAGATATCTTACTTTCCTTTCCCTTTTGCCTTGACTATCAGGAATCTCAGAAGTCATAAGCAGGCCTGATGACAACAGTTTCCTTTGACCTGGTGTGGTATTGTAAATGGCCTCTTTTAGACCAACCTTTTAGTAATAGACCCTCTCTATACCTTTTGTTGTAAGCCACTGCAGATTCTTGCTGCAGGTATGAAGTAAATTCTGTTAATAGCCTTGATTTTTTACCTGTGTCACCATATACATCTTTGCCATGGCCTCATAATGGATGGAATATACTTCCCTGCCCCTTGACTTGATACTTGACCATGTAACTTGCTTGGGACAATGAAAGATGATGGAAATGACAGTATACCAGTTCTCAGCCTAGGTCTTAAGAAGCCTCCAGTGTTTCCAGCTATACATCTGCCATCACCATGAGAAGGACCTGCTCAAGCAACCTACTAGTCACAGGAGGAGAATAAGAGACACATGGAGCAGAGCTGCACTCAAAGTCCACCTAGATTAGTTGTCGGCAGACCTCCGGTGGACTTGTAGAAACATAAGCAATAATAAAAGGCTGTTGTTTTAAGTCACTGAGTTTTGGGGTAATATTTTATTCAGCAAGTTAACCAGTACAAGGTAGATGGAAAATATTTATATTTCAAGGTTTATATTTTAAATATACATATATGTATTTATGGTTAGTGAGAAAGTTTTCATAAACGTGTGAAAAGTCTTTAATTTTCATAAACAGAATATTATTGCATAATTTAATACTTTCGAATATTTCTATGGTTTCAATGTCCTTCCAAAACTCATGTTGAAACTTAATTGCCACTGTGACAGTGTTGAGAAGCAGGACCTTAAAGAGGTGATTAGATTATGGGATGCCACCCTCATGAATGGATTAATGCCGTTATCAAAAAAAGTGAGTTAGTTATTGCAAGAGTTGTGCCCCCTTTCCTCTCTTTGCTCTTCTTACATGCACTCTGTTGCCCTTCCACAATGTTATGAAGCAGCAAGAAGGCCTTCACCAAATGCTGAGCTGCTGTTGGTCCCATGCTCTTGAACTTCCCAGCCTCCAGAATCATGAGCCAAATAAACTAATTTTATATATATATATAAATTACCTAGTCTGTGGTATTCTGTTATAGCAGCAGAAAATGAACTAAGACAAATATGGTATTTTTTTACCTTGTTTGATAAACTTCATTTTTCAAAACTGTTATATCAGAATTATCTGTGAAGCCTTGTTTGATATCTCTCAACAACTCAATACATTCCTACTCTGTGCTAAATGTATATCTTGAACATATTTCTATTTTTTTCTATCTCTTACTAGATTGTTATAACACCCAAGTTCAGGACTACATTTTATATCTCTTTGTAGCATATTTTATGGACATATCAGTCATTCAAAAAATATATATAACTGGATATGCTCAATGATAGATTTTCAATCAGTTCACATATTGAGAATATACTATCAAAAGGATAAGGCTTTAAGCAATACTGGATATTTGCTTTTGAAAAACAAAGTATTATTGTTGCTAAGGGAACAAAGCACAGTATAGTATATAAAATCTAGCGTGGTGAAATATAAGTCAATACAAATAAGCTCTCAAGCTCACACTTGCTCTCAGGCATCTAGATGATAATTGATAGACACATCACAATTCTGGCCTTCAGTGAGATGGGCAGAGCCAAATTAATTTACCATTGATTCTCAGAAGGTCTCAGTTACTTCATTACTCCTTACAACACAGAATGAAACAATGTACAAATCACCTTCAACAGCATGAACAAAGTCAAGGGAAAAAATGTATGTAGCTCAATGAAGTGATAATTTTGGGAAGAAGATTTTATTTGATGGTCTAAACACAATGTACGGATGGAAAATATTTATACTTTAATGTGAATATAAAATAGAGCACACAACTAGGAAAAAATCTGTTGACTGTAATGGGCACCAGTGTTCCAGTCATAAAATTTGTTACATTGTTTAGATAAATTATGGTAAAGTGGTCCCAGCTCCTAGGATTGAAATACCTTCAGCTGGTGAGAGGGAAGAGCACCGGTTACTCTGGGATTTACATCTCACTCTAAATCATTTGTAAGCAGTGAAATAATAGGAGTCCATAAATTCTGACAAGGATTCTCTACCTACAACAAAATAGTTAAACTAGCAGGAAAATGTGGTACAATAACAATTCTAATAATTAATGTCTATTAAACTAGGGCTCCTCTGCATTTTTCATGTATTAATTCATTTAAATCTTACAGCATTCTGCAAAGTAGTATTACGGAATCTTGGGATGTCGCTTCACCAGCCAGAAACCTGTGTGACCAGTGGTGCCTTTGCCCAAGTTTTGCTGGGGCCCACTGGGCCCACATTGCCTGGAAGGTTGTGCTACCGGCCTGGATCCCATGCGTGCCAAGGGCAAGTGGAGCAGTGAAGGGTACCTGAGGGAGAGAGCATGGGGTCCAGCCATCGCACACAGCCAGGCATACTGGCTGCAACAGGGCAGGCAGCTCCAGGTACTAGTACAGCCACTGGCTCCCTTTGAGGCTGTGGCTGGACCAGACATATGGCAAGTAGTGGTTTCCATGGCTAGCACCAGGGAACATGGTGGTGCCTGGAAGCTTGGTGACTCCAGGAACCACAGAGCCCCAGAGAGGGTGTCACAGTCCTGGCTCAGGGAACTCCTAAGTTTGGGCTTCCCAAAAGGCCACAGCTCTTCTCTTCTTCTCTCTTCGTTCCTTCTTGTCACCCACAACGTGGTGAGCAAGGGGCATGTTTCAGCCCTATTTATGTTACAACTCTTTTAGCCCTGCCATTCAGTGGGTCCCAGGTTCTTGTCCTGCACCCAGGAAGAATGAGGTACATGAACAAATGGAGGGTGAGTAAGGTGAAGAGGAGCTTTATTACATGACGGAATAGCTCAGACGAGACCTGCAGTGGATAGCTCCCCTCCACAGGCAGGGCGTCCTGACTGCAGCTTGTCATCCTGATGTCTGCCCAGCTCTCAGCTAAAAGGAGACCCTGCAGTGGGTAGCTCTTCTCCGCAGCTGGCCATCCCCAGTGTATGCTCAAGTCTGGCTGAGTCCGGAGTTTCTGTGGGCTTCAGAAGGGAGGAAGTGTGTGCTGATTGGTCCATGGGTGGCCATGGGTGGGCTGGGGAAAAAGCACCCTAAGTTCTCCCTCCTGTCTGCGGGACTGGTAGCCCTGCTCCTAGGCTTCAGGCCTTCCTGGGCTTGAAGGTGGGGCTTCACTGGGAACCCACCCTTTTCCACCCAGGAGCTGTCTGCCTCCTACCACTGTTTAAGCCGCTCAGGCTGTTCTTGCCCAGTGGTGCCTGCAGGCCAGTGCCAAGCTGCCCTCAGGCACCCCACCCCACCCCACCCCCCACTCCGGCCAGCTTCCCTCCTACGCTCATTGGCACTCAAAGTCTCGGGGGAGTCTAGGCAGCAGGGGCCTGGCGTGTCAGTGTTGCCCTGAGCTTGTGCACATCTAAGCTGAGTTGCGACAGCACCCAGCCTCAGCCTCAACTTTGCTCTGAGATCAGAGTGGGCACTGGGAGTGAGGAGTGGCCACAGAGCAGGAGCAGGCACTCCCGAGCCTGTAGGGGAGCAGGCACTCCTTAGCCTGCACCTGGGAGCGTGGGGGCTCCTGTCTGCTTCTGGCTTCCAAGAGTACAGGGATGCTCCAGTCTGCAGCCATGGCTGGGCATCTGCAGCTGCACCCAGGGAGCACAAGGTTCCTGCCCTTCCAATTCAGAAGGCGGTGGTTCTTCCACCTGTTCCTGACTCCCACCGGCTCCATGCAGCATGCAGCCATGGCCATACGTCTCCTACTGCAGCCAGCGTCATGGCAGCAGCCTCTCTGTACAGGCTGCTGCTGCCATCAGTAGCACTACTATTATGCCCATTTTATATATCAGATTTTAGTTAATGTCTAATATGGCTTCCTTCTTCCCTCATTTCTTTTTTGTAAGTATTTTTAAATTTAAAAAAATTTTAATTACTGTGAGGGTACAATAGTTATAGTTATATAATAGTTACATATTTATGAGGTACGTATGATGTTTTGATACAGGAATACAATGTATAATGATCAAATTAGGGTAATTGGGGTATTCATCATCTCAATAATTTATCTTTTTTTGTATTAAGAATACTTTAATTTTACTCTTTTAGTTATTTTAAAATATATAATATTTTATTTTATTTTATTTTATTTTATTTGAGACACAGTCTCGCTCTGTCGCCCAGGTTGGAGTTCAGTGGCACGATCTCTGCTCACTGCAAGCTCCGCCTCCTGGGTTCACACCATTCTTCTGCCTCAGCTTCCCGAGTACCTGGGACTACAGTTACCCGCCACCATGCCCAGCTAATTTTTTTTTTTTTTTTTTTGTATTTTTAGTAGAGATGGGGTTTCACTGTGTTAACCAGAATGGTCTCCATCTCCTGACCTCGTGATTTGCCCTCCTCAGCCCCACAAAGTGCTGGGATTACAGGCATGAGCCACCGTGCCTGGCCAAAATATATAATATTTTATTTGTAACTAGAGTTGCCCTACTGTGCTATTGAATACTAGGTCTTATTCAGTCTGTCTAACTGTGTGTACCCATTAACCATTCCCACTTTATCACCCATTCCCCACTACCTTCTTCTCTCATTTGTGAGTTCCCAATCAAGGAATGAAACAAGCAGAAAACAACATATCACATTATTTTTAAGTCATGATAAGAAAAGGTAGCTTGGTCTATGTCAAGACTGCCTTCCCATTATGTTTCTCCAAGTTCAAACTTGTTATACAAAGAATACCTTAACAGATAAATATATACTGCATAGATTTGAAAAGTATTCATATTGCTAACATTCTCTCTTCCCTGACATGGTATACTTACTAATACAGTAAAGATTCACTAAATAATAATTGAACAAAAAATTTACATATGAATATATGGATAGGTGAATGGATCTGGACTTGAGAAAATGAATCTTGTTTAGCTATCTGGGTAATAATAAAAGCCATAAGATACTTGAGGAGTTGGTGCAGATAATAAAGAAGACATCATCTGGCTGAAAGTGAGAATGAACCTGGAGAGGTAGCACTCTGGGTGGAAGGAAATTCCAATGTACTGTGGATAGTATTGGCAAGGTGTGTTATTAAATTATTTAGGAATTTCCCCTCACCTAGTAAGAAAATTAATTGCTCCTCAGAGATGGGAGGGGGTCATGTAAGAGGATAATCAAAGGTAAAATTAAGGAAGTTAAAAATAACCCACCCACATTTCTTAATTAGCTTCAAGGGGGAAATTACTGCCAAGAATAATGATGCAGAAGTTAGAATGTCTTTATCCTGCAGGGGGAAAATAATTCCTCCTTCTGCCACCTTTTTTTTATCCAATTTAATTGGCTTATATTTGTCTGTCAGTAATGTAGGCAATTCCAAACCAAATAGGTTTAACTTTCCTTATAAAAGGACCAAAATAGCTGCAAAAGGCTAGATGTATGTCCATCACACAGTCTTGGCAAGCAATATTTGCCACATGAAACATGGGTCGTTCTCCCTTTCTGCTCAGAACTGTAGGCCACACCTTTCAAAATGCAATGAAATGTTTGGAATAGTTGAAATTGACCCTATAAATACTCTTTTAGGTATTTCTTCAGTAAGCAAAAGAGGAAGGAAACCCACCATAACAGTAATGTGGAATGGTGACCAGGTTTTTGCCAGTAATAGAGAACACATACGTCGCCACGGCCTTTATTCCACACACCACCCACTCTACCCTTTTAAAACAGCAACTGGGTGATGCAATGAGTAAAATAAAAAACACACCATATGAGAAAACCATGGGGGGTAGTGGATATGTCACCATCTTAAATGTAGTGAGGGTTTCACGAGTGTATACACGTGTCAAAACTTATCCATGTGTACATTTTAAATACATACTGCTTATTTTATGTCAATTACACTTCAAGAAGCTTGTTTAAAGCAAAACAAAACAAACAGAAAAACTTCATATAAAATGGAAGGTTGGTCCTGGCAACAAACTAGGAGTTGAGAACTTATGTAGCTGCTTGGATAGGCCCAGAATATATATAGCTTCCAGCTATATTATCCACATTACTTACAGAGTGGTCCTTTAAAAATCTAAGTCAGATCATATCCCCCTCTGCCTAAGACCCTCCAGTGGTTTCCATTTCTCCTTGAGTGCAAATCAAAAGCCTCCTTATTCTCCTAGGGCACCGTAAGGCCCATCTCTCCAGCCCATGTGACTCCTCTGGCTTTGACATCTATTACTGTCCTCTCTTCAGCCACACTGGCCTCCATGTTATCCCTTTTTTAAATTTTTTCATTTTTATGGGTACATAGTAGGCATATATATTTATGGAGTACATGAGATATTTTGAGACAGGCATATAATACATAATAAATGCATCAGGGTAAATGGGGTATCCATCCCCTCAAGCATTTATCATCATTTGTGTTACAAACCTTCTAATTACACTCTTAGCTATTTTTAAACGTACAATAAATTATTATTGACTGTAGTCACCTTGCTGTGCTATCAAATACTAGATCTTATTCATTTTATCTAACTATATTCCTCCCCCTCACCTGCCACTAACCTTCCCAGTCTCTGGCAGCCATCATTCTACCCTCTACCTCCATGAGTTCAAAGGTTGTAATTTTTAGCTCACACAAATGAGTCAGAACAGGCAAAGTTCATCTTTCTATGTCTGGCTTACTCCATGTTATTCTTGATCAAGCACAGTAAACTTACCTTAGGGCCTTTGCCCTTGCCAGTTCCTCTGCCCGAAATGTTTCTTCTTCTGCTACCAAACATGCATAAAATGTACCCTGGCTAGTGTACTTCTTTTTACTTTGTATTCAAATTTTACATCCTTAGTGTAGCCTTCCCAGATCTCACTATAAATATATCACTCTCCTTCCTCACCTCCACCCCAGCATTTCCCATTTCCTCGACCGCTTTACTTTTCTCCATAGTACTTTATCATCATCTGCTATTCTCCATAATTTACCTAGTTATTGTTCATTGTGTTTCTCCCCCCCCACTATAAAAGGCAGAGATTATTGTCTCTTTTGCCTACAATAGCACGTACATATGCATGCACTCAATAGAAAATTTAAAAATCATTCAGCCAAAGCAAACATACTTAAATTATGATGGATTTTATGTGCAATAATAAATAATAAGTATACTTATATTTATTTATAGAGGATTATTTTCACCTCTTCTAAAAATTCTCCAGCGATATATGTCACTCCTAGACTCTTGAAGTACAAAAAATAGAGAAACCTTAAAATTCATCTAATTCAGTCAGACAGTTGAATGTCATTTAAAATACTCAGCCCATCACTATTGAGTACTATGCTCTCAGTACTTGATCTGGGTGACCAGATCAATCATACCTCAAACCTCAGCGTCATGCAATACATCCAGGTAGAAAACCTGCACATGTACCCCCTGAATCTAAAATAAAGGTTGAAACTATATTGTAAAAAAGTCTCAGCTCATCTTAACATGAATATCTCCAGTACTGGGTAACTTTTGATCATTTACTCCTAAAGCATTTATAGTTACCATGAGAGTTGATTTTATGTGTCAACTTGTGAAGTTGTGGTACCAGATGTTTGGTTAAATCTCATCTAGATGGTTCTGTAATTTTTTTTTCTTTTTTTAATGTGATTAATGTTTAAATTAGTAGACTTTGGGTAAAGCAGGTTACCAAAATAATACGAATAGGCCTTATCCAATCAATTAAAGGTTTGAAAAGACTGATGTTTCCTGAAGAATAAGGAATTCTGCCTTTAGATTGTCTTTAGACTCTAGACTGCAATATTAACTTTTCCCTGGGCCCCAGCCTGCCAGCCTGCCCTGAAGAATTTGGACTTGTCAGCCCTCACAATTGTATGAACCTATTCCCTACAGTCTTCCCCCACCCTCTCTTTCTCTCTCTCTCTCTCTGTGTATGTCTCTCTGTCTCTTTCTGTAAATATATACATATAAAAAAAGACATATAGAACATATATATGATATATATTATGTCATATATACTTATATATTTATATTATGATATATACACATATATGTGCACACATACATACACATACATATATATATATGAATAAATGATTGGTTCTGTTTCTCTGGATAACCTTGACTAATACAGCTACTCAGCCACTGTTTTGAGCTAGACACACTTCCAGGCGTTAGCATACGATGGTGAACAAATAAGTAAAATGTTAAGGACAGCATTGAGATACTGAATGTGCTCGAGAAAACTGCCTATAATGTTGCCTTTTAAAACTGAGTTGAAATCCCTTTCTCTGTAGTTTTCATCTATTGGTCCATTTTCTTTCCCCTGAAACTGTGGAGAACTCATCTACTCACCTTTTCACTTCACAGCCCTTCCTACGCTTAGGGTGGGGGTAGTCATCATATTCCTGGCCCCAGTCTTTCCTTTGTTAAACATTCTTAGTTCCACTCACTGATTTTACTGTGCAATGGCTTCCAACATTCTCACGATCTCGGGAGCCCTCCTGAAAAAAGCTAGGTAATTTCTGCTTCTCTCAGCGTACTTCCCAGAATGAACCTAACACCAAATATGCAGGAGCCAACAGACTAGTATGGGGCTTCCCCTCCCTGCTCTGATTTCTGCACCTCTATTTAAGCAGCCTCAATGGACTACACTGGAGAACTCAAATCTTAGCCTGAGTAAACTCTGTTAAGATGATGGGTGCACATTCCATCTTACCTCTATGAGGACCCAGTCTTTAAAGCCATTTTTTGGCCGGGCGCAGTGGCTCACGCCTGTCATCCCAGCACTTTGGGAGGCTGAGGTGGGCGGATCACGAGGTCAGGAGATTGTGACCATCCTGGCTAAGGCGGTGAAACCCCCGTCTCTATTAAAAATATTTTAAAAAATAGGCTGGGCATGGTGGCGGGCGCCTGTAGTCCCAGCTACCCAGGAGGGTGAGGCAGGAGAATGGCGTGAACCCGGGAGGCGGAGCTTGCAGTGAGCCGAGGTCGCTCCACTGCACTCCAGCCTGGACATCAAAGCGAGACTCTGTCTCAAAAAAATAAAATAAAATAAAGCCATTTTTTCCCCTCATATTTAGGAGAATAGTCATTTTCCTAAAATGTTTAGAAAAATGTTTATTGTTTATTTGTTTTATTTATTTTTTATGGTTTCATAATTCATAATTTAAAAATCTGATCATATTATCACCAGCTTCAGTATTGCTGTAGATTTTGTATGTATCGATATCATAAGGTACAAATTCCTTTAATATTAATGACTAACATAAATCAAGCCTATTACATGTGAGGCAAAATTCTTAACACCTTACAAATATTACTTCATGTCCTCCTCACTGCCTGCTGAGGGAGATGCTCTAAGACAGCAATCCCCAACCTTTTTGCCATCAGGGATCAGTTTCACAGAAGACAATTTTTCCACAGATGGAGTGGAAAGATGGTTTTGAGACCAAACTGTTCTACCTCAGATCATCAGGCATTAGTTCAGCTATCATAAGGAGCATGCAACCTAGAACCCTCACATGTGCAGTTTACAGTGGGGTTCACAGTCCTATGACAATCTAATGCCACCACTAATCTGGCAGGAGGCAGAGCTCAGGCGGTAATGCTCACTCACCCACCACTCACCTCCTGCTGCGTAGTTCAGTTCCTAACAGGCCACAGACCAGTACCTGTCCTCAGCCTAGGGGTTGGGGTCACCTGCTCTAAGACTATCTGAATTTGACAGATGAGGAAAATGAGGCCCAGAGGACTGGGTAACTTCCCAAAACTACTCAGGTACTTATTGGAAGAGCTGGGATTCACATCCAGGCCCTCTGTTTCCAGACTCCATGCTGTGGATCCACTGTGAGATATTACCTCTCCAGATGCCATTCATGGCCCCAACCAAGCTTTCCAACATCATGGTTCCTAGGGGCAAGCCCCTGGTCCCCAGCATTAGGCCACACTCATGAACTCTCATGCACACACAACACTTAGGTTCACACAATATACACTGGTACAGACACTCCAATCACACGGAATTTTCTGTCCCTGCTCGGATACCATACTCTTTCACATGCCACAGGCTATTGTTCACGTGGTTCTTTAAGTAAGAAATATAATAGTTCTCCCTTGAGCCCTCTCATTATAATAACAACAGTAACAACTGACATGTATAGATAGCTACATACCTTGAACTATGCTAAGCGCTTTACATATATTGAATCACTTAATCTCACAACAAGCAACCCCATCAGGTAGACACTGTTAAATTGAACTAAATATGGCCTGGAAAGCCTCTGTACTTCCACAGTTGAGTCCTTGTGGACGAACCACAGCCTAACTTAATAGGTAGACAAGACTGACAACCTAACTTAGGAGCACACTTCTATAACAATAGCCGAGTCTCAGCCGCTCCCAGCAGCCATACTTCAACCGCCCACAGGCAGCTAGCCGACTGTTCAAACTGCTTTCAAATGAAGCGAATGCCAAGCTGTAACCAATCCAGCTGTTTCCGTATCTCAATTCCATTTTCTGTTTGCCACTTTCCTTTTTTTGTTTATAAATGTGCTATAACCATGAGGCATCCTTAGAGTCTCTCTGAATCTGCAATGATTCTGGAAGCTGTCTGATTCGTGAATCTTTTTCTTCCTTGCTCAATTAAACTCTGGTAAATTTAATTTGTCTAACGTTCTTCTTCTAATAACACATTATTATATTTTCAATAATTTCCTCCTTTTACAGATGAGGAAATTAAGACAGAGAGATAAATTAAGACACAGCTAATAAGAGGTGGAGACAGGAATCTTGTGCAGGTCGCCTAGTGCCCTCAATCACTCACCTTCTTTTCTTCAGTCCTTTTTAAAATGCCCCAAATTCTGCCAACCAGAGACACTTTTTAATTTAATTTAATTTTATTTAATTTTATTTATTTATTTATTTATTTATTTTTATTTGTTTTTTTTTTGAGACAGAGTCTCACTCAGTTGCCCAGGCTGGGGTGTAGTGGCGCTATCTCCGCCTCCCTGGTTCACACCATTCTCCTGCCTCAGCCTCCCAAGTAGCTGGGACTACAGGCGCCCCCATCACTCCCAGCTAATTTTTTGTATTTTTAGTAGAGACAGGGTTTCACCGTGTTAGCCAGGATGGTCTCAATCTCCTGACTTCGTGATTCGCCCGCCTCAGCCTCCCAAAGTGCTGGGATTACAGGCATGAACCACCGCGCCCGGCCCAGAGACATATTTTTTAAGCGTTTTCAACTTTTGGTTGTAATTATTTATTATTTTCCCCGTAAATTATACCATCTTCAGGGGCAGGGCTTGCAGCATCTAGTACAATGTCTGAGACTCAGTATGTACTTGCTAAATAAATGTATGAATGAGATATTGAATCAGTGACTGAATGAAGGAGCATGGGCCGAAGCCTATTGCAATTAGAGGTAAAGAATGAAGAAGAGAGATTGTTCTTTAATCCTTTTCCAGAAAAATCAGCATACGGGAACTTCCAAGGATCCAGGAAGAAATCAAATGCAAAAGAGAGATAAAAACCAAACCACAAATAAAAGAAACAAAAATCTCTTAGCTAATAAAAGACCTAGAAAGACTTTAATAAGACTTCTTTATTAGAACTTTGGTATAATATTTCTTATTGTAATATGGAGCTCTGCAACACTCCCTTTCTTACATCCATTTTCTTACTTCATTTCCTGTGCTAATATTTCCATGATTCTGAGTTTGTACAACTCCTTTTCTGGGCCATGTGTCCATCTGGGGCTAATAGCCCCTTTTAAAATGGGATAAATACATGAGAACTTCGGTTATAATTTCCTGAGCCAGGAATGCCAGCCATCAGGGACAGAAATTCAGAAACAAATGGCTTGTTAAGTATTCTACTTTGTTAAGTGACTTAATAAGAAAGCCACTATAAGTGCAGAGGTTCTCAAAATTTAATCAGAAGAATCATCTATATGTTTACAGTGCAAATTATTCGGCCCAACCCCCAGAGATTCTGATTTAGTATACTGGGGGTGCGGCTTAGGAATGACAATTGTTATCAAGTGTCCTCAGTGATTCCACTGTAGGTGGTCATCAGACCACACACTGAGAAAGGCCACGGTAATGGAAAGAGCCCCAAATTTTGGATTTTAGAAACCTCACTGCATGCTAAATAGCATTTAAACTTGGGCAGCTTTTTAAAAGTCCCTTAGCTACAAATTCTTTAACCATTAATAGGAGACAATAATACATACACCAGACTACTAGAGCATCAGGCCATATATCTATGGAATGGAAGATTTAATGAAGCTGTGTGAACATGTCACTGGGTTTGGCAGCTAGCTGTGTTATAGAGAAAGGGTGGAGCTGAATTCAATCTAATACCACGTTTATGAACAAATATATAAACCCTCAAACCACCATACAAATACCCAAATACCTCTGACAAACATAATTTATCATAAAGAATGAAATAATTACAAAGAGTAATATTATGTTAGTACATTTGCAAACTTAGTTAAAATAGATGTATCCAGGAAAAATATAAATTATCTAAATTGACTCAAGATAAAATAGAAATCTAAAATAAACCAATAGCCATTAAAGTTAGACGGCAACCAAAATGACTCCTATATAAAGCAAAAACAAGATCAGATGTAAACATGCTAAATAAAATATTAACATGAAGATTTCAGCCAAGTTAAAAAACAATACACCATAAGCAAATAATGTTTATTTAGGAAGCAGGGAGGTTCACCACAGTAAAATCTATTATATAATATACAATACTAATAAGAGAAACAATAAACAACTATCTCAATGGATATAGAATAAACATTTAAAATGTTCAACATCCCTTCAAGGTGAAAATAAAAAAATCTCATAATCAACTCTGATTAGGAAGAAAATCGCTTAACCTGTTGAAAATATCTGTCAAAACCTACCAAACACAATACTTACAGTGAAACAATAGAACCATTTCTGCTTTTAGTCAATATTGTATTAAGAGCCCTAAATAATACAATGTGAAGAAAGAAAAGAAGATACAAATTATAAAGGAATAAAGATAACTATCCTTATTTGTAGACAATATAATTATCTTGTAAAAAGTCCCAAAAGATTCATAGACACTATGTTAGATCTAATAATTCAACAAAGTTGATTGATAGAAGATATATATAAATCAAATATACTTTTACACAAATGCAAAAATTAGAAAATATAATAGAAAAAGAAAGATTTCATTCAAATCGTATTTAAGAAGTTTATATTATATAGGAATAAGTATAATGAAAATATATTTATGTCTATATTAAGAAAATTATAAAGATTATTGAAGGATATAAAGAAAACTTGAATAAATGAACATGTATATTAAGCTTATGGTTGAATAGACCCAATATACTAAAGTATGTCAGTTCTCCACAGTTAGTTTGTAAATTCAAGTCACTCAAAACCAAATCTTAATGGTATTTCTTTACTAAATTCAAAGGGCCAAAAATAACTAAGAAAAAGCTGAAAGAACAAAACAAAGTGCTGGTAGTTGCTCTACCCAATGTTAAGCTTTATTATTAAGACCTAGTAATTAAAACCATGTGGTATTAGCACAAGCCCATAGACAGACCAATGAAAAGAATACAGAGTTCAGAAACAGAATCATGTGCATATAGAAACATCATATATGACAGCTGTAGCATCGTAAATCAATGAAGTAAAAAATGATGATCCCAATAAATAGTATAAAAGCAACTCTATATACTTTCAGAGAAAAAAAATAGTTCCCTACCTCATATCATATGCAAAAATTTATTGGAAGTGAATTAAAGTCATAAATATGAAAAGTAAAACTCTAAAACTTTTGAAGAAACCATAGCAAGGAATGATTAAATAACACACACAAAAAAACCCTGTGAACCATGAAAATTGACATAGCTATCCACATTTAAAATTTTTTAAAATTATTAAACAAAATACAGTGTAAAGTGAGAAGAGCAACAAGATATTCGGAGTAGATATATGCAATAATATAATTAGCAAAAAATTAGTACAAGAATATTCAAAATATCCATATAAATTGACATGAAAAAGAAACTCAATCTTAAAAATTGTCCAACGACATAAGCAGAAGCAAAAATGGCCAAGAAACTTAGAAAAAGATGTTTAGTTTTACTAACATTCAGAGATATGCAAATTAAAGCCACATTTTGATTGTATTTTACATCCAGATTATCAAATATTAAAAAGCTTGTTATTTCTGAATATCTGTTTCTGGTTATGATAGAGTAGCTAAGAACAGACTTTTTCACTATGAAAACTAGAAAGATAGTCAAATGTAATTATTTAAAATGTTTATGTTTAGCAAATGCAAACCCACTGTTTTAGTAGAGAGATCTTAAAGGCAAAGAAGAGTTCCAGAGGGATGAGAGCTATGTAGAGGAAAAGCTCCAAAAAACTACACAAAGGTGCCTTTTATTATTTTGCTCAATATAAATTTACTGATGTGTAGGGTGAAATTATATGAATAAGGGCAAAGGGATTGGGCATGGTGGCTCACACCTGTAATCCCAGCACTTTGGGAGGCCAAGGTGGGCAGATCGTGAGGTCAAGAGATCAAGACCATCCTGGCCAACATGGTGAAACCCCATCTCTACTAAAAAAAATACAAAAATTAGCTGGGCGTGGTGGCGTGCATCTGTAGTCCCAGATACTCAGGAGGCCGAGGCAGGAGAATCGCTTGAACCCAGGAGGTGGAGGTTGCAGTGAGCTGAGACCGTGCCACTGCACTCCAGCCTGGCAACAGAGGGAGACTCCGTCAAAAAAAAAGAAAAAAAAAAAAAGGTCGGGTCGGGTGAGGGCAAAGTACAATTGGGAATGTGCAAGCTGAGAAATTCTCAAAGCTCATCTAGAGCTGGGGAATTCCAAGCATCAAACAGTCAGAATGAAAAGACACAATGTCATACCTGGATCATTTTCTTGAGACCCAAAAAGAGTTACGCCTTAGTCTAAGGATTAAATTATACCCAGGGTAAAAGAATGCCTTGAAACTTTAAAAAATAAAACCTCAAATAATAATGCTACTCTCAAAGTAGCCTTAACCACTTGCAGAATAAATCAGAAAATTCTTTTTTTTTTTTTTTTTTAGATGGAGTTTCCCTTTTGTCACCCAGGCTGAAATGCAATAGCACACAATCTCAGCTCACTGAAACCTCTGCCTTCCAGGTAAAAGTGATTCTCATGATTCTCCTGCTTCAGCCTCCCGAGTAGCTGGGATTACAGGCACCCACCACCAGGCCTGGCTAATTTTTGTATTTTTTTTTAGTAGAGACAGGGTTTCACCATGTTGGCCAGGCTCATCTCAATCTCCTGACCTCAGGTGATACATCTACCTTGGCCTCCCAAAGTGCTGGCATTATAGGCATAAGCCACCACACCCAGCCTGAAAATTCTTTTAAGGAAAAAAATGAATCCAGACCCTCAACAATGTGACAATCATAACAGCCATCAGCCAATCAAAAATTGATAGGCTTCAGCACAGGAATTCAAGATTGCAATGAGCTATGATCACGCCACTGTACTCTACCCTGAGCAACACAATGAAACTCTGTCGCAAAAAAAATTTAAAAAAAATTAATACAGAGGACCAAATGCAGGAAAATACAACCCATAATGAGGAGAGGGAAAAATCCAATGGAAACATACTCAGAAATGATAGATATGCTAGAATTAGCTGAGAACGAATTTAAAGAAATCATTATACCTGTCTCTACAAAAAAGACAAAAATACAAAAATTAGTCAGGTGTGGTGGCACATGCCTGTAGTCCAAGCTACTTGGGAGGCTAAGGTGGGAGGGTCACTTGAATCCAGGAGGCAGAGGTTGCAGTGAGCTGTGATTATGCCTCCACACTCCAGCCTGGACAACAGAGTGAGACCTTGTCTCAAAAAAAAAAAGAGCTATACATAAGTGTGTGTGTGTGTGTGTGTGTGTATACATACGTGTGAATGTGCATGTAGCAGAGGTTTTAAGGGAAAACACAATAAAGAGAAAAATTGGAGATATAAAATAAAAATCCAAGTGGAACTTCTGGGGATAAAAATGTCATACCTAAAATTAAAGTCTGATTGGATGGACTTCATAGCAGACTGAACACAACAGATTTTTAAAAAGCAGTGAATCTTAAGAATTGATAAGAATGATCAAGACTAAAGCACAGAGAGAAAGATTAAAGATTCAAAAAATAAACACAGCCTTGGTGACGTGGAGAAATATCAAGTGGTCCAAATAACTTGTAACTGGGAACTCAAAATGAATGAAAGGACCTCAAGACAGAAAACAAAATTTAAAAAATAATTACCATAATGCTTCCAAATTGGATGAAAACTAGAAACTCAAGAAAATTAAAGAATTTCAAAAGGATGAGAATAAACATTCATGTACACATACACAAAGGCATACCATTATCAAATTGCTAAAAATGAGTGACTTACTGTAAGAAGCTATGCAAACTAAAACACAATAAAATAGTATAATTAAATAATAATAATAATAATTTTTTATTATACTTTAAGTTCTGGGGTACATGTGCAGAACGTGCAGTTTTGTTACATAGGTATACACGTGCCATGGTGGTTTGCTGCACCCATCAACCCGTCATCCACATCAGGTATTCCTCCTAATGCTATCCCTCCCCTAGCCCCCCAACCCCCGACAGGCCCTACTGTGTGATGTTCCCCTCTCTATGTCCATGTGTTTTCATTGTTCAACTTTCACCTATGAGTGAGAACATGCGGTGTTTGGTTTTCTGTTCTTGTGTTAGTTTGCTGAGAATGATGGTTTACAGCTTCATCCATGTCCCTGCAAAGGACATGAACTCATCCTTTTTTTATGGCTGCATAGTGTTCCATTGTAGGACTGAAAGAAAAAAAATCTATTAACACAGAATGCTGTAACTAGTAGAAAGGTCCATCAAAAGTGAAGGTAAAATATTTTTGAGGTAAACAAAAGCTGAAAGAATCTGTTTCCAGCATAATTCAATGACAAGAAATGTTAAAGAAAGTTGTTCAGGTACACGGAAAATAATACCAGATGGAAACTTGGATCTACAAAAATAAAGAAAAGGCAACAGAGATGGTAAATATATTATTATATAGAAAATATTTTCTTATGAAAATTTAGAGAACAAATAATGTATTTTGGAATTCATAAAGTATATATAAATAAAGTATATGACAATGATGGAAAAGCACGGGAGCAACATAAGAGAAGTATGCAGTTTTAAGGAGTGTACATTAATTGTAAAGGGGTATAATATTACATAAAGTTAGGCTAATGATTTTGTAAACCTTATAGCAACCACAAAAAATAAATAAGATGAAGCTGGATGGCTAATATTCCAATGATGGAGATAAAATATGTATCAGGGTTCTCTGAAGAAACAGAACCAACAGGGGTGTGTGTGTGTGTGTGTGTGTGTGTGTGTGTGAAGTGATTTATTATAAGACATTGACTCATTTGAATCATGGAAGCTAAAAAGTCCAAAATCTGTAGAGTGATCTAGCAGTAAGCTGGTCCAGCCTGGGCAACAGAGAAAGACCCTGTCTCTAAAAAGAAAAAAATACAAACACAGAGATAGATTGGAAGTAAAAAGACAGAAAAGGATGTACCACAAAAACACTAAGCATAAGAAAGCTGCAGTGCCTATATTAGTAACAAAGACTTCAGAACAAGAAATATTACCAAAGATAGAGAAATTTCACAACAATAAAGCAATTAATTCATTAACAATTCATAACTCCTAAATGTGTATGGGTCTTATTTTAAAACTTTGAAATATATAAGCAAAAACTTCAAAACTTCTCTTGACACAATTGATAAAACAATAAATAGAAAGTTAGTAAGGATATAGAACGTTTGAAAAACATTTTCAATGAATTTGTCTTCATTTACAATTGTAGAACACTGCACCCTACAACAACATAATATACATTCTTTCCAGGTGTACACAGAAATTCACCAAGATAGAATATATACCAGCCTGTTTAATAATTCTTTAAAAAATGTTAAAGGATTAAAATCATACAGAATATTTTCTCTGGCTTCGCAAACTAAATTGGACACCAATAACATAAGATGGCTTTATAAATCCCCAAATACATGGAAATTAAATAATACAGTTTAAAAATAGCCCATGAACAGAAAAAGAAATCAAAAGTGAAATTAGGAAATACTCTGAATTGAATATAAACTTTTAAAAAGCATCAGTTTTATGAGATACAGCTAAAACCCTGTGACAGGTCTAAGATTTAACCCTGTTATGAAAGCTAGTAAGTGAGTCAGCTATCATTTGTAGATACTGACAGAAACCTCATAATTCTTGGGTAAGAGATCAAGGGCAGAAACAGTAGCAAACACAATATCAACATTTTTCTTGTTCCAGTTCCCTGACTACCAGTCCTCATAATGTGATACAAATAAAACTTTAGTGCACATTTACACACAGTGGGGTGAAGTACAAAAGAGAAGCCCTGACTTTGCATCTTTTATAGTGGTCAGCAAGCACATCTGTCCTTTGCTTCAGAAGCAGACATTATCTCTAACTTTTAAGGCTATAAACAAACCCACCCTTTGCTTTGGAGGAAGATGCTTCCTCTATCTTGTAAGACTGTCAGATAAACATACTTAAAAAGACAGTTTCAAAAAAAAGCCATCAATGCCATTTGCAAGAAATACAGAGATGTTAGAGATGTTGGGAGAATTGTCCCCTAACAATGCTTAGAGTGAAACTTTTAGTTTAAATACTACATCACAAAAAATCTAAAATTAATCATCTGAGTTTCCATCTTATGAAGTTAAAACAAAAAAGGAAAAAAATCCTGAGTAACTAGAAAGAAAAAAAGTGGAAATCAATAGAAGGGAAAATAAAGAATAGATAAAAATTAATAAAACCTAAAGCTGTTTGTTTTAGATGGTCAATAAAATTGATAAGCCTCTAGCTACAGTGATCAAGAAAAAAAGAAGGAAGACACAAATAGTCAATATTAGGCATGAAAAGGGGGACAACACTATAGATCCTACAGACATGAAAAAGTACAAAAAGGGAATATTACAAACAATCTAATAAACGACTTTGATGAAATGGCCAAATTCCTTGAAAAACACAAATTACCAAAATAGACTAAGAATGAATAGAAAATCTGGGTATCTTGAAATCTATTAAGTAATTTACATTTATAATTAATAATCTATCCACAAAGAATCCTGATGCCCAAACGGCTTCTCTGATAAACTCTTTAAAATATTCAAGGAAAAAAATAATATTGATCCCATATAAAATTTTTCAGAAAATAAAGGAGAATTAAACACATCTCAATTCATTGTATGGGGTTAATATTACCCTCATGGAGAAACCAGACAAAAATAATTCAATAAAAGAAACCATATTATGCTAAGTGAAAGAAGTTGGACAACATGGGTGCATGTTGTATGATTGCATTCCAATGAAATTCTAGAAAAGTCAAAACTAACCTATAGTGACAGAAATCAAATGAGTGGTTTCCTGGAGACAGGACTGAGGGGGAGTTTTTACGTGAAAAGTTCACAGGAAATTTGGGGAAGTGGGGGTGATAAAATTGTTCTAAATTGGTATTGTGATGGTGTTGTTCACAGAAGTGTACACATTTGTCAAAACTCACCAAATTGTTTCCCTGAAATAAGTTCGTTTTGTTATAAATTTTACCGCAATAGAAGTAAAAATTGATTTTTAAAAATTTAGTTGAGTTTTTTAAAATTTAATAACTCTAAATATAAATGAACATATGAGCAATCAAATGTTCACACACTTCTAATTGTAATGTCAACTGGTCTATTTATTTAAGATAAGTACTTGGTCATATTAAGTTGAAGATGCACATGTTCTTTGACTCAGAAACTTGCACACATGAACAAGAAATCATGTACAAGAAAGTTTATTGCATCATTGTTTAAAAAGTAAAGTAGAAAGTAACCTAAATGTCCATCAAAAAGAGAATGGAAAACAAATTATGTGATATTCGTCTAATTAAATGCTATTCTGTAGTTAAAAATCATTGCCTAAAGTTACATATTTAACAGGACAAATTTAAAAAGCAATGTTAAAGGATAAAAGCAATTGACCACATATGTGCAGTACAATGCCATTTATGTAAAATTTGAAAGCATACAAAAAAGGCTATACATTTTTATGAATATATCCTTATATAGTATTTATATGAAAGCATGGGAATAATAACACCAAATTCAGAAATAAAGAGGGATAACAGGACTTCAACTGTATATTTTCACTTTTTCATGATAAGAAAATGCTGATACAATAACGAAATAAAAATGAAAAAATTTTCTAGAATCCAGAAAATAAGAGAACGAATACATAGGTATTTATGTGATTTTTTTATTGACTCTATTTTTGAAATTGTAATAATAAAAAGTACAATGTTTAAAAAATAAAGTTATCTTTGAATTAATGAAAAAACAAAAAAAAAACCTAGAGAAATTTTGACCATCATTTTAATTTCATTCATTCATTTTTTTTTTTACCTTTGATCCACAAGTAATTTCAAGCATCTACTAAATGTTAGCTACCAAGCTGAGCATTGGTAATACAAAAATATATGTATACAATGTGTCTTTTGCCCTTCAGTATCTCACAGTCTAGCCAGGTAAGTAAATATACCACTGATATAGATATGGAAACTACTATAATTGAGCAAAAGTGTCATGCTGATATAGATAAGAGAGTAATGCATTTTACACAGTAAATTTAAGTGAGCAATTGCAAGATGATTGGAGTTTAGCAACAAAGACAACAGTATGTTTAGAGAAATGGAGGTATAACCTGGTATGACATTTCATTTACTGAGGCTAAGGGAGGATGTGAGGTAAAATGGTGATAAGGAATAAGGCTGGAAGATGTTAGCAATTGATTGAATAATGGGTTGGAGAGCTTGGATTTCATCTTTTTGTCTGCTGACAGTTACAGGAGGTGTATAAAGCAAAAAAAGAGGCATGATTAGGCTTGTGTATCAGAAACATAACTTTGACCATCTGCTATATGGAAGATGCAGTAGGACTGCATTGAGGAAAAGGAAGAAATTGGACATGAATATGGAGTGACTCATAACAAATCAACTGAAATAATCCAGGGTGGGGTCATGAGGGCCTGAACTGAGGTACCTAAGAATTTAAGTGGTGAAGAATATCTTTTTTAAAAATCAGAAGTTATGTGTGTGAATCCATGCTCTTCCAATTACTCAATATTTACCCTTGAGCAAGTTGCTTCACTGTTCTAGGCTTTAGGAAGATCTGTAAAATGGAAACCACCAATGACAAGAACTGTCAGGGAAAGTCAAGCTTGTGCCATCTTAGAATCTTTGTGACCTGCTCCAAATATCTGTTCCCTCTGCTGGAAATCTCTTTACCTGCATCTTCATATGGTTGACTCCTGCTTATGTTTCAGATATGGAAACATTCTACCTCTTCAGTAATGGGGCTTTCTCTCACCTCCCCATCAAACAGCTTCCTTGGTCACTGTTTTCACTACATCACTTGAAAATGTTTTTCTCAATAGTGTTTATTAATATCCAAAATTTACTTAACTACTTGTTGCCTTTTCATTCATCTATACGCCACTAGAAGGAAAGCTTTGTGAAAAAAAAAGAGACTTTACCTGCCTTATATCCAACCATACTGCCAGTATCTAAAACCATGCTCATTGAGGACATTCATTAAATGTTAGTTGAGTGTTGAATATAACAAAACCCATTTTTAATAAATGTCATGAGAGTTGCCTAAAATCACACAACTCATAAATAGTAGAAAAAAATGAAAATCCTTGTCTTCTGATTTCCTGGTTCACTGATCTTTCCATGCATAACATCTGATCTCTTACCTCATAGTACCATTGGGAGGATCGAATGAGAAGATAAATTTTCCAAAAATACAAGGCTCATGATTTAGAAGTTGCCCAAAAAGGAAACAATGACTCAGTGCCTCTAGAGACTGAGACCAATTCACAAAAGACTCTATATGGGCTGTGTCCAATCTAAGAAGTTTGGAAAAGGCCATTCTTTGTTTTTGCTGCTATGTTAAGGCTAGCATTAGGTGCTGTTGTGAACCAGATAGAGATGTATGATATAGGAGGCTGGTAGATGGGGAAAAGGAAGTAGATATGGGTCTGTCTTATTAAAGGCAAGGAAAGTTTTGAGGTAGTCAGGATTCCCAGTTGCTCACCTATAATATCTTTTTCTCTTTTAGTTCTGACTAAAAGGTTATATATCCTTTTGGATTTCTTCCTCTTAAAGGACTAAAGAGATAAAATCTATTTGTGTCTGACAAAGATAAAAGACATACAGTTGTCAAGGGATGACTAATAATTAAATTTGATTTGATGAAATATATTTATGCAACTGTCACTCATCCATTATTTATTGAATTATAAGTGAATTAATTAATGATTAAACACTGCCAAACACTATGCTAGTTTGCTAGGCAGGATGATAAAGAGGTAAACAAAACAGATATGGACTTGACTTTAGGGAACTTGAAGGTAAATGAGAAGCTATATTAAACAAATGCAAGTGTGATGAGTTTCTGTCTTCTTGAGTTGACCCTGGAGAAATCCCTTCTTCTCAATAAAACTCGGGGCTAAACAATAAAAGATAACTATGAAAGGCTTTTTATTGTTATGTTTGCATTAAACATGTAGAAATATTGACATAGGAAAATGTCTGGCTGTGGTGGTTGGGGTGACTCAAGTCCAGGGGTTAATGGACTCTGCTGTTGAGGTGCAGCTGATTTCCAAAAGTGACTTTTCTCATTCCAGTAAATTAAGTCAGCAGGACTCTTAGTAATGGCATCTAAGTGTCAATACTCAGTAGAATTCTTTTCTGAATATTTCTGGAGGGCTGAGGCTTTGTGGAGGGTCTTCTTTATTTGTAGCTGTTTTTGTTTTCTTTTTTGTATTTGGTTTCATGGAGGGTATGTTATCAAAGCATTTTTTTTGGCAGCAGGGGCTGGAGGGGCAACAGATTCTCACTATGTCACCCAAACTGGAGTACAGTGGCATGATCATGGCTCACTGCAGCCTTGAACTCCTGGGCTAAAGTCATTCTCCCTCCTCAGCCTCTTGAGTAGCTGGGACTACAGGCCAACTATCAACACACCCAGTTAAATTTTGTATTTTTTGTAGAAATGGGTTTCTATATCTTAGCAAGAGTGGTCTCAAACTCCTGAGTGCCAGTGATCCACCTGCCTTGGTATCCCAAAGTGCTTGGATTACAGGCATGAACCACTGAACCTGGCCAGCAAAGTATTTTAAATGTTGATGTTTTGGAGCATGAGCCAGCAGGTGGCGTTTAAGCATAATGTTCAGTAGGTAGGCTCTTGCTAAGTCACATAGCCTACCTACTGACCATTATGCTTAAGAAGAGAATGAGGGCATGTTCTCAATATTCTTCAAGAAAAAATCTCCAACCAAGAATTTAATATCCAGCCAAACTAAGTTTCATAAGTGAAAGAGAAATATGACCCTTTTCAGACAAGCAAATGCTGAGAGATTTTGTTACCACAAGACCTGCCTTACAAGAGCCCCTGCAATATGGAAAGAAAGACCATTGCTGACCAATACAAAAACACACTTAAATACACAGATCGGTGATACTGTAAAGCAACCACACAAACAAGTTTGCATAATAACTAACAACAAGATGACAGGATCAAATCCACACATATCAACACTAACCTTGAACGTAAATGGGCTAAATGCCCCAATTAAAAGGCATAGATGAAAATCTGGATAAAGAAGCAAGACCCAATGGTATACTGTCTTCCAGAGCCTTTATTGAACCTATGGGTGTCATTACATGCAATGGGAATAAAGGAATGGAGAAAAATCTACCAATCAAAAGGAAATCAGAAAAATGCAGGAGTTGCAATCAGACGAAACATACTTTGAACCAACAAAGATAAAAAAGACAAAGAAGGGCATTACATGATGGTAAAGGGTTCAATTCAATAAGAAGGCCTAACCTAAATATATGCATCCAACACAGAAGCACCCAGACCCATAAAGCAAGTTCTTAGAGACCTATAAAGAGACTTAGAATCCTACACAGTGATAGTGGGAGACTTCAACACCCCACTGAAAAGTGTTAGGGAAATCACCAAGGCAGAAAATTAACAAAGGTATTTAGGACCTGAACTCAACACTTGTCCGAATGTACCTAATAGACATCTGCAGAACTCTCTATCCTCAAACAACAGAATACACTCTTCTCATCACCACATAGCATATACTCTAAAATCAACCACACAATGATACATGAAACAATCTTCAGCAAATTTAAAAAAATCAAAATTGTACCAACCACACTCTCGAAACCCAGAGCAATAAAAATAGAATTTAACTGAAGAAAATTGCTCAAAACCATGCAATTACATGAAAATTAAACAACCCACTCCTGAGTGACTCTTGGGGAAATAATGAAATTAAGGCAGAAATCAAGAAGTTATTTAAAACTAATGAGAGCAAAGATACAACATACCAGAATCTTTGGGACACAGCTACAGCAGTGTTAAGAGGAAAATCTATAGCATTAAATGTCCACATCAAAAAGTTAGAAAGATCTGAAATTAACAACATAAAATTACAACTAGAAGAACAAGAGAAGCAAAAGCAAGTCAACACCAAAGCTAGCAGGAGACAAAAAATAACCAAAATCAGAGCTGAACTAAAGGAGATTGAGACATGAAATAAAACATACAAAAGATCAACAAAACCAGGAGCTTGTTCTTTGAAAAAATAACATAGATAGACCACTAGCTAGACTAATAAAGAAGAAAAGAGAAAAGATCCAAATAATCACAATTAGAAATGACAATGGGAACATTACCACTGACCCCAGAGAAATACAATAATCATCAGAGTCTACTGTGAACAACTCTATGAACACAAACTAGAAAATCTAAAAGAAATAGATAAATCCCTGAACACATACACTCTCCCAAGACTGAACCATGATGAAATTGAGACCAATAATGGGCTCTGAAATTGATATTAGTAATACATAGTTTACCAACATAAAGAAAGCTCAGGACCAGACAGATTCACAGCCAAACTCTACTGGACGTACAAAGAAGAGCTAGTACCTTTCCTACTGAAACTATTCCAAAAAACTGAGGAGGAGGGACTCCTCCCCAACTCATTCTATGAGGCCAGCATCATCCTGAGACCAAAACCTGGCAGAGACACAACAAAAAAAGAAAATTGTAGTCCAATATTCTTGATGAACATAGATGTGAAAATCCGCAACAAAATACTAGCAAACTGAATCCAGCACCACATCAAAAAGCTAATCCACAATAATCAAGTAGGCTTTATGCCTGGGATGCAAGGTTCATTCAAGACATGCAAATCAATACATGTGATTCATCACATAAAAAAACTAAAGACAAAAACCATGTGATTTTCTCAATAGATACAGAAAAGGGCTTTTGATAAAATACAACATTTGCTTATGTTAAAAACCCTCAATAAACTTGGCAGTGAAGGAACATACTTCAAAATAATGTGAGCCATCTATGACAAACCCACAGCCAACATCATACTCAATGGCCAATAGCTAGAAGCATTCCCCTTGAAAATGAGCACATGACCAGGAAACCCTCTCTTACCATTCCTATTCAACACAGTATTGGAAGTCCTGGTCAGAGCAATCAGGCAAGAGAAAAAAATAAAAGGCATCCCAAATAGGAAGAGAGGAAGTTAAACTATCCCTGTTTGCAGATGACATGATTTGATATTTAGGAAATCCCATAATCTCTGCCCAAAAGACCTTCAGCTGGCAAAAAACTTCAGCAAAGTTTCAGTACACAAAATCAACACATAAAAATCAGTAACATTCCCATACACCAACACCATCCAAACCAAGAGCCATATCAGGAATGCAATCCCATTCACAATCGCCATAAAAAGAATAAATACCTAGGAATACAGCTAAGGAAGTAAAAGATCTCTAAAATGGAAAATTACAAAACATTACTCAAAGAAATCAGAGATGACACAAAGAAATGGAAAAATATTCCATGCTCATGGATAGGAAGAACCAATATTATAAAATTGGCCATACTGCCCAAAGCAATTTATAAATTTAATGCTATTCCTATCAAGCTATCTGTGACATTCTTCACAGAACTCAAAAAAGCTATTCTAAAATTAATATGGAACTGAAAAAGAGCCAAAATAGCCAAAGCAATCCTAAGTAAAAAGAACAAAGCTGGAGGCATCATGTTACCCAACTTCAAACTATACCACAGGGCTATGGCAACCAAAACAGCACAGTACTGGTACAAAATCAGACACATGGACCAGTGGAACAGAACAGAGAGCTCAGAAATAATACCACATACCTACAACCATCTGATATTTGACAAAGCTGACAAAAACAAGCAATGAGGAAAAGACTCCCTATTCAATAAACGGTGCTGGGATAACTGGCCAACTATATGCAGAATTTTGAAACTGGACCCCTTCCTCATACCACATACAAAGTCAATGCAAGATGGATTAAAGACTTAAATGTAGAACACCAAACTATAAAAACTCTGGAAGATAACCTATGAAATGCCATTTTGGATATAGGAAGTGGCAAAGGTTTCATGATGAAAAGTCCAAAAGCTATTTCAACAAAAGCAAAAATTGACAAACGGGCTCTAATTAAACTAAGGAGGTTCTGCACAGCAAAAGAAACTATCAACAGAATAAACAGACAACCTACAGAATGGGAGAAAGTATTTGCAAACTATGCATCTGACAAAGGTCTAATATGCAGAATCTATGAGAAACTTTAATTGACGCACATAAAACAACCCCATTAAAAAGTGGGCAAAGGACATGAACAGACACTTTTCAAAAGACATACAAGCGGCCACCAAGCACATGAAAAAATGCTCAATATCACTACTTATTAGAGAAATGCAAATAAAAACCATACTGAGATACCATTTCACACCAGTCAGAATGGTATTATTAAAAAGTAAAATATAATAGATACTGTTGAGGTTGTGGAGAAAAGGGAATGCTTATACACTGCTGATGGGAGTGTAAATCAGTTCAACCATTGTGAAAAGCAGTGTGATGATCCCTCAAAGAACTAAAAACAGCATGACAATTTAACCCAGCAACCCTGTTACTGGGTCTGCACCAAAGGAATATAAGTTGTTTTACCATAAAGACACATACACACATGTACATTCATTACAGCCCTATTCATGATAGCAAAGACATGAAATCAACCTAAATGCCCACCAGTGGTAGACTAGATAAAGAAAATATGGTACATATATACCATGGAATACTATGCAGCCATAAAATGAATGAGCTCATGTCCTTTATAGGAACATAGATGGAGCTGGAAAACATTATCCTTAGCAAACTAACACAGAAACAGAAAACCAAACACTGCATGTTCTCACTTATCAGTATAAGTTACATAATGAGAACCAATGGACACAAAGAGAGGAACAATAGACTCTGGACCCTACTTGAGGGAGGAGTGTGAAAGGAGGGAGAGGATCAGGAAAACTACCTATTGGGTACTGTGCTTAGTACCTGGGTGATGAAATAATCTGTACACCAAACTGCATAACATGAGTTTATCTTTATAACAAATGTGCACATGTACCGCTGAACCTAAAATAAAAGTTTTTTTTTTCAAAAAAAAAAAAAAGGAAATATTGGGCAGGCCTCAGTGACTCACGCCTGTAATCCCAGCACTTTGGGAAGCTGAGGTGAGTGGATCACTAGGTCAGGAGTTCAAGACCAGCCTGGCCAAGATGGTGAAACCCCATCTCTACTAAAAATACAAAAATTAGCCAGGTGTGGTGGTGGGCATCAGTAATCAATCCCAGCTACTCAGTAGGCTGAGGCAGAGAATTGTTTGAACCCGGGAGTTGGAGGTTGCAGTGAGCCGAGATCATGCCACTGCACTCCAGCCTGGGAGACAGAGAGAAACTCTGCCTCAAAAAAAAAAAAAAAAGAAAAGAAATAGTGTTATAATGAAATTTTATTTTAATACAAAATTTTGAATTTTGGAACCAATCCTAAATCTGAGATGTAGTTTTAGCTTTTATATGTATGTGTGTGTACATATATATATATATACATTTTTATATATATATCGTTTTTCATTAGGAAGATCCAGTCTCTGAATGTGGGCCACTTCCAATTTAATTAGGTATTCTACTTGGCTCCTGTTCCTTAGCTTATCTAATCAGATACAAGTGAGGATAAAGTGATAAGAATGAGATATGCACTAGGTCTGCACTCTCATGCGGCCAGTTGGGATGGAGTAACAGAGGTCAGGTAGTGGTACTAAACTGCCAGAAACCAGGAGTTTGAGGTTACCATAATCATTGCTAAATTTGGAGTTTCAGCCAAAGGGGCTTGAGCCATACAGGATTGTGGAGATGATTAAGAGAAAACTACATTGTTAGGGGCAAAAAAGATGGTCAGTCAATAAATGTTCTGCTTAATACATATAAGGCAATGATAGCAAAAATGGAGGAGCAAAAGGCTGGAGGAGTTTGTCCTAGTCCTTTTCCTACTTCTCATACTTGACTCAGTCCCCAAGAGGAAGGGTGCTGCCACACCACAACACATGTATACTGTGATAGTTCCCAGTCCTTTCTCAAAGAGAACTCTAGCCATTTACTTAGTTGACTGGGGAAAAGGGGAACTCTAAGAAACAGAGAGAGTTCTCACAGATCTCCTTTGACAGTGACAGCATATAAGGGCCCTGGAAATGGAATCCTGGCCAAAGGTTGGTTAATAAGCCATCCCACATAGTTTTTATTTCCGCAGTCCCTGAATGCATACATGGAATTGGCATACTTGGCAGTTAGAGTAACCACCACATTGGATCTGTGAAGCAGGAGCTATTATAACGGTGAATCCAAGGAGAAGCTTCTGACATATGTGCTTCTCACCCTGACTAAGACAGTAAATCAAAAACAATATCATATCTCCATGGGGGTTAGAAGATTAGTGTTACTCCTAAGGATCTCAGGGACATGGGGTAGTGGATCACACCATATTGAATTCACCAATCTGGTCCCTGCCTAAACCAATGGATCCTAGAGAGTGACTACAGACTACTGCAAGCTCAGTCAGAAAGTAACCCCAGTGCTGCTGCTGTGCTAGATGTGGTGTCTTTGATTCAGACTAACAAGGACTCAAGAGCTTTGATTAGGCAAGTGGTTTGTTTTTTTTTTATTTTTATGTATTCCAATCAGAAAAGGCAATTTTGAAACTTTAGCCTTCAAATGAGAGAGACAAAATATTCATGTGCAATGTTGCCCCAAGCCCATGTTAATTTGTGCATTGTCTATTGTAATACAGTCCAAAGAGATCTAAACCTCCTGGACATCCCATGGAACATCATATTGAAGCATTACATTGATAATATCATATGGATCTAGCAAAACAATCAAGAAGTATCCAGCACACTTGAGGCCATGGGAAGACAAAGGTGCTCCAGAGGGTGGGAAATAAAACCTACAAAAATTCAGAGATCTGTCAGTGTAATGAAGTGCTTAAGGGTTCAGTGATCAGGGACACGCTGGGACATCTCTTCCAAAAGACAAAGTGCCCGATCTTACATCTGCTACCATACAGTAGGAAACAAAACACTTGGTAGGATTCTTTGAGTTCCAAGGGCACACCTAGGAATCATGCTCTGGACATATACTAGGCGACTTGAAAGGCTGCCGGCTCGATGATGGAATGTCAAGTAACCAATGGATGTGGGCTTTACCTTAGGGGAGCTCAAAGGTAAGTGGAGAAGACAGGTACTAAATAAAAGCAAGTGTGATGAGCACAGGTCTTACTGGGGTAATCATGCTGGGGAAATCCCCTTTCTTTAATGAGCCAATGTTACTCCATAAAAGATAACTATGAAAGAGGGCCTATGTCCAGGATTGCCCCCTAGTCACTAGACATGGAGCAGCCCTGGGAAAGGTTTGACCTTGGGGAAGGTGGCTCTCTGCAGCTGACATAATCCCCGAGGAGGCTGACAGTACCCCCAGCAGCTGGGACAACAAATCCTTTCTTGAAGGGGAGACAAGGACAGCACATCTCCATACTTATAACACCCAGTATGGTATAATCACTTAGAGCCAGGATATCACAGTTGAACGACTCAAAGTGGAAAACTGACTCCTGGACTCTCTAAATGTGTTAGTTTGGGAAAGCTGTTTAAGGTCTCAGTTTTATCATTTGTAAGCTAAGAATAATCATAATACTTAGATTACAGGGCTATTGTTACATATGAAGGGGGTAATAATATACTAAGAACTTAGCACCATGCTGCACCCAGCTATGATTGTTATCATTAATTATTTGTAAGCCAAGATTGAGCAGTTAAAATAATGCACGTGTCAGCTATAATCATGATTAATTATGCCCAGATTATTTATCTTTTTGTTTCCTTCTGAATATTTTCAAAGTCCCCATGTGGCTTTCTTTTAATAAATCTTTGGCACTGTGGAGAAATGTAAGATCAGTGAAGGATTAAAAAGGAAAAATTCTTTATTGTGTTTGCTTACTGTATCAGTAGCCCTAGCAACTCAGCTACAGATCAGCTCTGTGAACACCCCACTTCTATTTAGATTTATGCTGCACAAGTTACAAACATGTATCAGAGCGAATGCCATAGTTTTCTTTCTGTTGTAACACTCTTCTAAAGAAGACACCTAAATATTCTCATTGACAGCTTCCACTTGCTGGAGAATACGACCAAATCTAATTTTTTCATGAATAGGGGTGTGTTTTCATTTCTCCTTCCATAAAGGAAAAATAGAACAAGAAAATGGAGGAAAGCTAGCATATGTTATTTCTTTGCTGCCATCTGAAACAGCCAAGCTGAGAGCCAATTTATTCAGCTTAATTCACTCCAGATTTCTCAAGGAATAAACAGTATTTCTGAGAGTTCTCAGATGTATGGCCAATAGAGATCCAATTGCCTAGGAGAGCTAATGTCGAACATGCAGGTACCCCTCAGTCAGAGCACAAGGCACGAGGGACAGGGGGGTGAAGCTGAGATACTTTCTGGGAAGCCCCTGAAGCCCCAGGACTGTGTGATGTGACAATGGTTTTGCAGACCCTAAGCCTTGGCTTAGGAGAGCCCATTAGAGTCCCTGGAAGCAATATTATGTTTCATTGCTCAAACTCAAACAAATCTGCAGAGAGAAAGGGTTTCTCGGAGAAACAAAAGGAACGTTATTCACGCCCTTTCTCTATGAGTCTCACATGTCCTTCAAGACTCCTGAAAAGCCCTACCTTTTCTATTAAGCCTTCCTAGACAATTCCAGCCTGTGCTGATAAAGGATTCCTATAGGAGTTGTCCCAAATTCCATTTTTCAGATGAAGCAATAGACTTTGCTGTTCTCTGAACACCCATTTTTCTGAGATCTTGCAACACCTAATGCTAATGTATACAGAAGAAAGAGTATGTCCTTTGAAGGTATATGGTTATGGGTTCCAATTTTACTTCATTTGACTTGCTGTGTGAATTTGGGCAAGCCAGCTCTCTGTGCCTGCTTCTTCATTCTAAAAAACAAGGAAATAATTTCTAGGTCTCAGCTACTATGCACGAATGAAACTCATTTTATTTATTTTTTCTTGCTTCATCAATATGAGCTCGGTTTTCTCCAGTACATTGTAAGCTCCTTCAAGGAGTACTGAGCACCATGGTGAGCAGGCCAGTCAGTGTACTGCTTGTACTCAGATCCATTCCTCATCCTTCTCCTGCTTTGCTTTGTGTCACTGAGGATGACCCTGGAAGACTGCATTTCCCAGGCTCCTGGTCAAAGAGCTCCAAGTAGGTTCAAGTCAGAGATGAAACAGAGGAGGAAAATGTTCAGGGCATCTATCCTGGCCCCTTTCTGGCTCAGGTGGTATCTCTTGCTCTGGTTGTGTCTCCTCTCTGGTCACTAAACATGCTTTAGTGGTTCTATTTTCCTGCAGGTGACTCTAAACCCTGGGCTCTGGCAATCTCAGCTTCTCTTTTGCCTCTGCAACCTAGTGGGTAATAATGGTTTCCTACTATTGCTAATCTCTGGGCATCTCACTGCCCCCATGATTGGCTTCTTTGTTCTTCTTTCACCAGTGTAACCAGTTTCCTCTGTGCTTAATATTGAGTGCTTCCTGGTTGAACCCTGACTCATAAACTAAGTATGGAGAAGGTACTCAATAAATAATTGCTATGATTTTTTAAAGGTATTAAGGGGTCCTGCTAAATATAGATTGCTGGAAATCACTGAATCCAAACTATATATAAAGACCCAACATCTTCATATTATAGATAAGGAAACTGAAGCCCAGAAAAGGGAAATGGCTTCTCCAAAGTAACACAACTAGGAAAACATGCAGCATGCATGCTCATGTGAAAGGCATTTCTATGAAAGCTATGAAGCAGATAATGTAGATTGTATGTTACTTGAGGACACGGATTCCTTTTGTATATTGACAGCTCTTAGCGTATAACATGATATGGAGTAGATGCTTTGTAAATGTTTGCCAAACAGAACTCATGAGCTAGCCATTGCAAACTTTTTGCAATAGGAAATAGAGAAGCAATAAAGACACTGCTACATATTATAATACCCAGCTTATGTTTAAAATATTAGCATTAAAATTTGACATATACATGTTCTGCCAATACTATAGAAGATGAATTTTATAGATAATTCAGAAAATAATTTCTCACATAAACCACAGAGCTGCTTTGTGGGGGTTGTAGGCAAAATCCATGCATATTAGACTCGTTCTATAGTTGAGAGGTCTAAAGTTTTAGAACTTCAAGTGACTTGCTCAAAGCAAGGTCCCAATCTGAACTCAAATAGATCTTCTAATTTCAAAATGAATACTGTTTCAACTACACTACCCTGTGCTCCCTATCTAACATCTGAAGTAGATACAACACCTGGAAGCCATAATTTATTTAGCTGTTATGGCAGCATTAACCAGTTAGAAACATCCTTCTCAAGCTGGGATACTTACAGTCACAGGGAGTACACAGGGTGTACTGAGGCTATTTGTAGCCAAAAAATAAGCCTGCTGGATCTTCCTGAGCATGGAATTTGCTTGAAGATTTTGGTGAATATGGAATTTGCTTGGAGATTTTGGTGAATGTGTAAGTACTTTAAATAAATAATTATTTCACATTAAAACTAACATGTTAATGAATATAAAATTCTCATTTTATTATAAAATACATATATTATACAAATATATAGAAAATCTAAAAGCATGTATTTTTTAGAGACAGAGTCTTGCTATGTTGCCCAGGCTGGTCTAGAACTCTTGGCCTCAAGCAATCCTCCTGTCTCAGCCTCCCAAAGCATTAGGATTACAGGAGTTCGCCACTGTGTCTGGGCATAAAAGCATTTTTGGGTTCGTTGTTACAGCTTTAGGGCATGCCAACATTTCTGGGTATGTGTCTTCATTCTTCCCTCCAGAGGTGTTTCATTAAGAGTTTAAGAAACACTACTATATCTGAAAAAAAAGTATCTTTAAAAAAAAAACTCAAAGTAACACATGTACATAATTAATAAATCAAATAGTATTCAGGGATTATAATGAAACCCAACAGTTCTCTTCTTCATCACTTTCCCATCCACCATCATCTCCATTCCTACTCCCAGAAACAGTGGTTTACTACGTGCTTTTGTACTTTCCAATCTTTAAGTAATGTATGTATTATTACTTCTTTATGAATCAACTTTAAATAATACCCATAAACTTTTGCCCATGAGAGTGAGGATTTAGCTTACTTAGACATCCCTAAAAATTTGGCTTACCCTATGTGAACTTGCTTGTTCATACTTTTAATGGTGGTTTTAGATGAACAATATATTAGTATTGTTGTGATCAGACTTGCCAGTCTATTTTTTTGTTCCCTGCTTAAAAATACTTTTCCTACTTCAAAGTCATAAAGATATTTTCCTATATTATTTTTAAAAATTGCATTGCTTTCTATTTTTAATTTAGACCCACTAATCTACCTGGAATTTATTTCTAAATATAATGTAGAGTAAGAAACAACTTTATATTTTCACAGAGTAAAAGACTATATTGACAGCATATATAAACCAACAAAGGCTCACTTTCATTATATATAACTAATATCCACATATCAATAAGAAAAATGCTGAAAATCCGATAGAAGCATGCAAGGGTATAAAAAATGACTTCACTCCAAGGATATTCTAATTACCCATCCATACATGAAAAAGTACTGGGAGGGGCGGAGCAAGATGGCCGAATAGGAACAGCTCCAGTCTCCAACTCCCAGCGCGAGTGACACAGAAGACCGGTGATTTCTGCATTTTCAACTGAGGTACTGGGGTCATCTCTCTAGGGAGTGCCGGACAATCGGTGCTGGTCAGCTACTGCAGCCTGACCAGCCTGAGCTGAAGCAGGGCGAGGCATCGCCTCACCTGGAAGCGCAAGGGGGAAGGAAATCCGTTTTCCTAGCCAGGGGAACTGAGACACACAAAACCTGGAAAATCGGGTAACTCCCACCCCAATACTGCGCTTTAAGGAAACAGGCACACCAGGAGAATATATCCCATACCTGGCCGGGAGGGTCCCACGCCCACGGAGCCTCCCTCACTGCTAACACAGCCGTCTGCGGCGATCTATCCGCAAGGCAGCAGCGAGGCTGGGGGAGGGGCGCCCGCCATTGCTGAGGCTTAAGTAGGTAAACAAAGCCGCTGGGAAGCTCGAACTGGGTGGAGCTCACAGCAGCTCAAGGAAGCCAGCCTGTCTCTGTAGACTCTACCTCTGCGGACAGCGCACAGCTGCAGTCCATTAGGGGAAAGAGCGGGGCGTTGCAGACGCGAATGACTCTGTCTGACAGCTTTGGGGAGAGCTGTGGATCTCCTAACGCAGAGGTTGAGATCTGAGAACGGACAGACTGCCTGCTCAGGTGGGTCCCTGACCCCTGAGTAGCCTAGCTGGGAGACATCCCCCACTAGGGGCAGTCTGACACCCCACACCTCACAGGGTGGAGTCACCCCTGAGAGGAAACTACCAAAGAAAGAATCAGACAGGTACACTCGCTGTTCAGCAATATTCTATCTTCGGCAACCTCTGCTGCTGACACCCAGGAAAACAGGGTCTGGAGTGGACCTCAAGCAATCTCCAACAGACCAACAGACAGTCCTTCTGACTGTCAGACGGAAAACTATCAAACAGGAAGGACATCTCTACCAAAACCCCATCAGTACGTCACCATCATCAAAGACCAGAGACAGATAAAACCACAAAGATGGGGAAGAAGCAGGGCAGAAAAGCTAGAAATTCAAAAAATAAGAGCGCATCTCCCCCTGCAAAGGAGCGCAGCCCATCGCCAGCAACGGATCAAAGCTGGTCAGAGAATGACTTTGACGAGATGAGAGAAGAAGGCTTCAGTCCATCAAACCTCTCAGAGCTAAAGGAGGAATTACGTACCCAGCGCAAAGAAACTAAAAATCTTGAAAAAAAAGTGGAAGAATTGACAGCTAGACTAATTAATGCAGAGAAGATCATAAACGAAATGACAGAGATGAAAACCATGACACGAGAAATACGTGACAAATGCACAAGCTTCAGTAACCGACTCGATCAACTGGAAGAAAGAGTATCAGCGATTGAGGATCAAATGAATGAAATGAAGCGAGAAGAGAAACCAAAAGAAAAAAGAAGAAAAAGAAATGAACAAAGCCTGCAAGAAGTATGGGATTATGTAAAAAGACCAAATCTACGTCTGATTGGGGTGCCTGAAAGTGAGGGGGAAAATGGAACCAAGTTGGAAAACACTCTTCAGGATATCATCCAGGAGAACTTCCCCAACCTAGTAGGGCAGGCCAACATTCAAATTCAGGAAATACGGAGAACGCCACAAAGATACTCCTCCAGAAGAGCAACTCCAAGACACATAATTGCCAGATTCACCAAAGTTGAAATGAAGGAAAAAATCTTAAGGGCAGCCAGAGAGAAAGGTCGGGTTACCCACAAAGGGAAGCCCATCAGACTAACAGCAGACCTCTCGGCAGAAACTCTACAAGCCAGAAGAGAGTGGGGGCCAATATTCAAGGTTCTTAAAGAAAAGAATTTTCAACCCAGAATTTCATATCCAGCCAAACTAAGCTTCATCAGTGAAGGAGAAATAAAATCCTTTACAGATAAGCAAATGCTTAGAGATTTTGTCACCACCAGGCCTGCCTTACAAGAGACCCTGAAGGAAGCCCTAAACATGGAAAGGAACAACCGGTACCAGCCATTGCAAAAACATGCCAAAATGTAAAGAACATCGAGGCTAGGAAGAAATTGCATCAACTAACGAGCAAAATAACCAGTTAATATCATAATGACAGGATCAAGTTCACACATAACAATATTAACCTTAAATGTCAATGGACTAAATGCTCCAATTAAAAGACACAGACTGGCAAACTGGATAAAGAGTCAAGACCCATCAGTCTGCTGTATTCAGGAGACCCATCTCACATGCAGAGACATACATAGGCTCAAAATAAAGGGATGGAGGAAGATCTACCAAGCAAATGGAGAACAAAAAAAAGCAGGGGTTGCAATCCTAGTCTCTGATAAAACAGACTTTAAACCATCAAAGATCAAAAGAGACAAAGAAGGCCATTACATAATGGTAAAGGGATCAATTCAACAGGAAGAGCTAACTCTCCTAAATATCTATGCACCCAATACAGGAGCACCCAGATTCATAAAGCAAGTCCTTAGAGACCTACAAAGAGACTTAGACTCCCATACAATAATAATGGGAGACTTCAACACTCCACTGTCAACATTAGACAGATCAACGAGACAGAAAGTTAACAAGGATATCCAGGAATTGAACTCATCTCTGCACCAAGCGGACCTAATAGACATCTATAGAACTCTCCACCCCAAATCAACAGAATATACATTCTTCTCAGCACCACATCGCACTTATTCCAAAATTGACCACATAATTGGAAGTAAAGCACTCCTCAGCAAATGTACAAGAACAGAAATTATAACAAACGGTCTCTCAGACCACAGTGCAATCAAACTAGAACTCAGGACTAAGAAACTCAATCAAAACCGCTCAACTACATGGAAACTGAACAACCTGCTCCTGAATGACTACTGGGTACATAACGAAATGAAAGCAGAAATAAAGATGTTCTTCGAAACCAATGAGAACAAAGATACAACATACCAGAATCTCTGGGACACATTTAAAGCAGTGTGTAGAGGGAAATTTATAGCACTAAATGCCCACAAGAGAAAGCAGGAGAGATCTAAAATGGACACTCTAACATCACAATTAAAAGAACTAGAGAGGCAAGAGCAAACACATTCAAAAGCTAGCAGAAGGCAAGAAATAACTAAGATCAGAGCAGAACTGAAGGAGATAGAGACACAAAAAACCCTCCAAAAAATCAATGAATCCAGGAGTTGGTTTTTTGAAAAGATCAACAAAATTGACAGACCGCTAGCAAGACTAATAAAGAAGAAAAGAGAGAGGAATCAAATAGTCGCAATAAAAAATGATAAAGGGGATATCACCACCGACCCCACAGAAATACAAACAACCATCAGAGAATACTATAAATGCCTCTACGCAAATCAACTAGAAAATCTAGAAGAAATGGATAATTTCCTGGACACTTACACTCTCCCAAGACTAAACCAGGAAGAAGTTGAATCCCTGAATAGACCAATAGCAGGCTCTGAAATTGAGGCAACAATTAATAGCCTACCCACCAAAAAAAGTCCAGGACCAGATGGATTCACAGCTGAATTCTACCAGAGGTACAAGGAGGAGCTGGTACCATTCCTTCTGAAACTATTCAATCAATAGAAAAAGAGGGAATCCTCCCTAACTCTTTTTATGAGGCCAACATCATCCTGATACCAAAGCCTGGCAGAGACACAACAAAAAAAGAGAATTTTAGGCCAATATCCCTGATGAACATCGATGCAAGAATCCTCAATAAAATACTGGCAAACCGGATTCAGCAGCACATCAAAAAGCTTATCCACCATGATCAAGTGGGCTTCATCCCTGGGATGCAAGGCTGGTTCAACATTCGCAAATCAATAAACGTAATCCAGCATATAAACAGAACCAAAGACAAGAACCACATGATTATCTCAATAGATGCAGAAAAGGCTTTTGACAAAATTCAACAGCCCTTTATGCTAAAAACGCTCAATAAATTCGGTATTGATGGAACGTACCTCAAAATAATAAGAGCTATTTATGACAACCCACAGCTAATATCATACTGAATGGGCAAAAACTGGAAAAATTCCCTTTGAAAACTGGCACAAGACAGGGATGCCCTCTCTCACCACTCCTATTCAACATAGTGTTGGAAGTTCTGGCTAGGGCAATCAGGCAAGAGAAAGAAATCAAGGGTATCCAGTTAGGAAAAGAAGAAGTCAAATTGTCCCTGTTTGCAGATGACATGATTGTATATTTAGAAAACCCCATTGTCTCAGCCCAAAATCTCCTTAAGCTGATAAGCAACTTCAGCAAAGTCTCAGGATACAAAATTAATGTGCAAAAATCACAAGCATTCTTATACACCAGTAACAGACAAGCAGAGAGCCAAATCAGGAATGAACTTCCATTCACAATTGCTTCAAAGAGAATAAAATACCTAGGAATCCAGCTTACAAGGGATGTAAAGGACCTCTTCAAGGAGAACTACAAACCACTGCTCAGTGAAATCAAAGAGGACACAAACAAATGGAAGAACATACCATGCTCATGGATAGGAAGAATCAATATCGTGAAAATGGCCATACTGCCCAAGGTGATTTATAGATTCAATGCCATCCCCATCAAGCTACCAATGACTTTCTTCACAGAATTGGAAAAAACGGCTTTAAAGTTCATATGGAACCAAAAAAGAGCCCGCATTGCCAAGACAATCCTAAGTCAAAAGGACAAAGCTGGAGGCGTCACGCTACCTGACTTCAAACTATACTACAAGGCTACAGTAACCAAAACAGCATGGTACTGGTACCACAACAGAGATATAGACCAATGGAACAGAACAGAGTCCTCAGAAATAATACCACACATCTACAGCCATCTGATCTTTGACAAACCTGAGAGAAACAAGAAATGGGGAAAGGATTCCCTATTTAATAAATGGTGCTGGGAAAATTGGCTAGCCATAAGTAGAAAGCTGAAACTGGATCCTTTCCTTACCCCTTATACGAAAATTAATTCAAGATGGATCAGAGACTTAAATGTTAGACCTAATACCATAAAAACCCTAGAAGAAAATCTAGGTAGTACCATTCAGGACATAGGCATGGGCAAGGACTTCATGTCTAAAACACCAAAAGCAACGGCAGCAAAAGCAAAAATTGACACATGGGATCTAATTAAACTAAAGAGCTTTTGCACAGCAAAAGAAACTACCATCAGAGTGAACAGGCAACCTACAGAATGGGAAAAAATTTTTGCAACCTACTCATCTGACAAAGGGCTAATATCCAGAATCTACAAAGAACTCAAACAAATATACAAGAAAAAAACAAACAACCCCATCAAAAAGTGGGGAAAGGATATGAACAGACATTTCTCAAAAGAAGACATCCATACAGCCAACAGACACATGAAAAAATGCTCATCATCACTCGCCATCAGAGAAATGCAAATTAAAACCACAATGAGATACCATCTCACACCAGTTAAAATGGCAATCATTAAGAAGTCAGGAAACAACAGGTGTTGGAGAGGATGTGGAGAAATAGGAACACTTTTACACTGTTGGTGGGATTGTAAACTAGTTCAACCATTATGGAAAACAGTATGGCGATTCCTCAAGGATCTAGAACTAAATGTACCATATGACCCAGCCATCCCACTACTGGGTATATACCCAAAGGATTATAAATTACTCTACTACAAAGACACATGCACACGTATGTTTATTGCGGCACTATTCACAATAGCAAAGACTTGGAATCAACCCAAATGTCCATCTGTGACAGACTGGATTAAGAAAATGTGGCACATATACACCATGGAATACTATGCAGCCATAAAAAAGGATGAGTTTGCGTCCTTTGTAGGGACATGGATGCAGCTGGAATCCATCATTCTTAGCAAACTATCACAAGAAGAGAAAACCAAACACCGCATGTTCTCACTCATAGGTGGGAACTGAACAATGAGATCACTTGGACTCGGGAAGGGGAACATCACACACTGGGGCCTATCATGGGGAGGGGGGAGGAGGGAGGGATTGCATTGGGGAGTTATACATGATATAAACGTCATGCACATGTACCCTAGAACTTAAAGTATAAGAAAAAAAAAAAGAAAAAAAAAAAATGAAAAAGTACTTAATCTCATTTGTATACAGAAATTAAAACCATAGTGAGAAACCATTTTCTACTATTGAATGACAAAAATTAAGTCGGACAACATTAAATGTGGTCAAGGATGTAGAACAATGGAGACATTCTCAAACTGCTAGTGGTAGTACAAATTGCTAAAACCACTTCAGAAAACCATTTGACATATCTACTAAAGTTGAACATACACAGAACCTATAACCCAGCAATTCTATTTTTTGGTATATACTCAACAGAAATGTGTGCATATAGGCACTGAGAGATGTGTGCAAGAATTTTATAACAGTAGTATCCGTAATACGCCCGGAATAAAAACAACCCAAAAGCTTGCAAACAGTAGAATTGGTTAATACATTATTTTAGCATATGTTTATATATGTTTTAGAATATGTTTATAGCAAATAGATAAATCTCACAAATATAATCTGGAGTACAAGAAGTCAAACAGACATATGCGTGCACACAAACATGCACACAAATATAGTTTTGACCTATGCAGTTCGAAAAACACACAACATAAACTATGATGTTGGAGGAAAGTACAGAGGTTATCACTACCGTGTGGGGAGGAAACCACTATAATAGGTGTATTCATTTGCTAGGGCTGTCACAACAAAGTACCACTTTGGGTGACTTAAACAACAGATGTGTTTTCTCACAATTATGGAGGCTAGAAGTTTGAGGTCAAGGTTGTTGACCCAGTTGGTATCTTTTGAGGCCTTTCTCCTTGGCTGGTAAATATCTGTGTTCTCCCTGCGTATTCACATGCTCTTCCCTCTGTACATGTATGGGTCCTAATTTCATCTTCTAAGAATATTAGTCATACTGGAGGAAAGTCCACCCTAATGCACTCATTTTAACTGAATTGCCTCTTAAAGAGCTGATCTCCAGATGTGGTCACATTCTGAGGTACTGGGGGTTATGACTTCCACATATGAATTTGTGGGGTGTACACAACTCAACTCATAGCTGTGAGGAAGGGGTCCGATCCTGTTTCTGAGGGCTGGCAAAATTTTGACTTCTGACCTGGATGCTGATGATCACATCACATAGGATTTAACCTGGTGATAATGTATGGCAGGGAACAATTGTATCCTTTTTTAGATACATTATACTTCATGATACGAGGGTAAAAAACAGAGATACAATTAACACTGTTAACTAGTCAGCTTTGAAAAAACAAAATTCACAAAGTCTCAGTAGCTTATAATAGAAAACATTTATTTCTCACTCACATTATTTCTTGGTGGCTGTGAATCTGCTGGGCCTGGACTGAAGGAACAGCCTTTATCTGGGACACACCCTCCTTATGAAAATTAATGAAAACAAAAGACTTGGTAGAAACACATGATGCTCATTAAAGTAAAACTTAAGTGTGAAATATATCAATTTGTAAAAACATTAGTGATCATTTTTAAGCACACATCAATGGGGACAGGTATAGACTCCTTCCCTGGGTGAGAGGTGCTGCAGTTCACTGGCAACACTTTAAGATGTAAAATTATCCTACAGAGACCAGAGGTCAAATAACTTGGGACAATAAAATAATCTACCACAAAAACTCAATAGAAAATTATAAATGTGGAAAAAACTATTTGAGATGCAGATGACAAACTTCTGATCAGAATGTTTAAATACTTTAAGTATGAAACTGCAGAAAAAAACTAATTGGAGAATTCGTTTTAGAAAGTTGAACTAGGAAAAGTCTAAGCTTGACATAAAATTCTGAAGCCATAAATATGACTATATAAAAATAAAACACTGAGTTAGAAAAATCACAATACAGAAAGTTAAAAGACAACCTACAAATATTTGAAACTCAAATCATGAGCAAAGGGACAATTTTTCTGAGATGATGTGCTCTACAAGTTAATAGGAAAAATTCTCACAGCTTGGCGTATTTTACCAAAAGAGCATGAAAATATACCCATGTGTCATCTTTATTCCTAAGACCTGGACCACCCAGATGGACAGTTTCCAAAAACAGAAATAAAAAACTCTCAACCTCATGAGAAGGTCCCCAGCTGCATTTAGAATAAATGCAAATTGAAACAATGATGAGACACCTTTTTTTTTTTTTTTACCTATCAGGTGGGCAGAGATCACAAACATGCCAATCTGATAAGGAATGAACTCTGTGAGCCCTCAGCTAGTCTTTTTTTTTTTTTTTTTTTTTTTTTTTTTTTTTTGAGGCGGAGTCTCACTCTGCCGCCCAGGCTGGAGTGCAGTGGCCGGCTCTCAGCTCACTGCAATCTCCGCCTCCCGGGTTTACGCCATTCTCCTGCCTCCGCCTCCCGAGTAGCTGGGACTACAGGCGCCCGCCACCTCGCCCGGCTAGTTTTTTGTATTTTTTAGTAGAGACGGGGTTTCACCGGGTTAGCCAGGATGGTCTACGATCTCCTGACCTCGTGATCCGCCCGTCTCGGCCTCCCAAAGTGCTGGGATTACAGGCTTGAGCCACCGCGCTCGGCCTCAGCTAGTCTTATATGTTGTTGAGAGGAGTATAAATTATTGCCCCAATCTCTATGGAAGGCAGTTTAGCAGTATCCCTAAAAGTTTAATAAAGATTATATATTTTGAGTAAGTGGTTCCATTTCTAAATATGTATCCCACAGGTAGCACATACACCCCAAAAAAAAAAAAACCAGCAAGTAGAAAGATATTTATTATAACATTGTTTGTAAAAATTACAAAAGAGGAATAAAAACCTAAGTATAATTCTATAAAGCACTAGAAAAATAAATTATAGTGCATACACGCAACAGAATAATACACAACCATTAGAACAATGGGACACCTGTATGTTTACTGAAATGGGAATTTTCCAGCATATATGAGGTGAAAAAAGGGAAATGTAGAAAAATTTGCATAGAAGTCTACCTTGTGTGGAAAAGAAAATGAACAGAGTGACTGAAAACTATTAACTGGCTGATTGTGTCTAGGGAGAAAAGCTCAGTGAATGGGAGACAAGCAATGGAGGGAGTCTTTTTCTCTATTGTACCCTTTTAGCTTTGTATCATGTGCCCGAATTACCTAATTCTGAAGAACAAACCAACCACTAATCTAACAAACATGAAGAAACAGCCCAGAAAAACTTAGAGGAGTATAAAGAACTGAAAAGATACCAGGATTTGTAATCAAATGGATCAGAGTTCAAATCTGATCTAGCTCTACCTGTGGGACCATTGTTTCTCCAAGTTCTGTAAAACGTAAATCTGTAAAATAAGTATCATAATGCCTAACTAGCAGTATTGTTGAAAGAATTAGAAATAAGGAGCAGGAAGTCCTGGCTCAGTGAATAGTAGCCATCATTATTGAATTCTTTGAGTCACTTAACAGTTGGGGAAATTAACACCCACAGAAAAGATGAAATTTATTTCAAGTCACATAGGAAGTTTAACACACTGTTCTTCCTCCAGGGGCCAATTCAAACTTTAGATTACTCTCTAGACTCTGCTGAAAATGAAGGCAACTCTCTTCAGGGCAGGGCAGAACTGGATCTGTTGGGTGGTTCCAAGTTTCAGGTGCTACAGATGAGGGGCAACGTGGGTCTTCTGGCCTTATTTTCCTCATTATCATCCCAAAAACTCAACCAGCATTTGGCTGGGGGTTAGTAAGGGGGCCTTCCGTTTGGTCTGGGGCCCCATGAGTGGGATGCCTGGTTAAATTTGAATTTTATATAAACAACAGGTAAGTGTGCAATACAAGTATATCCCTAGTGGAACAGCAGAGGTTAAACAGGGCATAACTGTGCCAAAAAAAGTATTTGTTGATTATCTGAAATTCATCTGTAATTGGGTATTTCATTGTACTTTTATTTGCTAAATCCAGCAATCCTATCCAAGAGGATGCCCACATGATAATTCTTGCATTCCCTTAGTAAAATAATGTCAAGCTTTTCAGAGCTATCATTTAAGAGCCACCCCTCCATGGACACTCTGCAGCATAAACCTGGAGGCAGGACTTGGGGCGAAGATTGAGATATGAGAGAGGAAGGCACAACTGTGCATAATTAACCCACCACCTAAAACTGCTGTCTCAGTTCCTCTCAGCTTTCCTCCTTTTTCTTCCTTGATGAGGTGCATGCTTTTGAAGTGAAAAAGAGGGATGAGAAGACAGGTGTTTTTGGCCCTTCCTGTGATGACTCCATTTCCTGTGGCGCATGCGCCAATGATGCTCGCCTTTAAAAGTGAAGCCTGGCCGAGCAGTGCTGGAGCAGAGTCGAGTGCGGGGTTTGGGGAGGAGTTTTTTGTTTTCTCTTGGGTCAGCTTTTTGTTTTCTCTTGGGTCAGCGTGGTTCACTACTCTAGGCTGGCAGATTTGTTATAGGATGGTGCTGAGGGAGAAGAAGTGGGAGAGAAGTGAGATGGTATTTGAGTTCTTTTTATTTCAGCAGAACTCTCATTCTCTAGTCCTTCTTCCAGGATATGGAAAAATGTCTTGTTAACTTCTGTTAAAATTAGTAAGACTCTGACTTCTTCCAAAAAAAAAAAAAAGTGGGGGAGTGGAGATGTTATATTTTCACTTATTCAGGAGAGTTAGTTCTTTACCTCATCTCTCTACCATAATTCCAAGTATGCAGTTCTGTCAAGCATTGGGAGGCTGCATAGACTTGAGATATTTCCTTCTTCATTTTTATCTGTAGTTTTCCCAGCCTGCTTTAAGGGAGGTAGAAGTCTTGCTTGCAAGAGTTCCTTCCCAGTTCCCTAAACGGAGTCTCTCTCGGCTCTCTCAGTCGTTACTAGGAGAACCTATGCTCTATCGTGGCAGCTGCTGATGACCCCTGTGATTACAAGACAAAAAGAGAAGCTACCCCCAGCTTACAAGAGGCTTGAGGTAGGGCTGAGCTAGCTGTTACAGGAAAGCTGTTTCTGACTACATGCATCTGTGTAATGTCTGTGCTGTCTTATACCAGGGTTTCCAAAGCAAACTCGAGGTCAGGGCTTGGGCACTTCTTTGGCGCATTCTGTTCTTCTGGGTTAGGGTTTTCCATATATGGAGCAAACGAGAGCTCAAGTTGAACTGTGACTAAACCATACTGCTTTGCGGTTTTACTAAAATGTGCTGAAGGCCAGCTAAAATGCTAGGTTGATGCTAATGTTCCAGTCCATTTGTACTCAATAGTAGTTAATGGCCACGTACTAGCTGAATGGAAGGGAACAGATGAGGTACACCTGCTGACTTTCATGGACGGGGAAGAGAAATGGTTTGGCACTTCTGACAGGCAGTCTGCTATTCCTTAATTTCACTATGTCTTACAAATGAAGATACTGCGAGTTGGACATGAAATGACTCTCCAAATACTATGCAGAGCAAAGTGACCAAATTCAGGTTTAGTTTGGATAATCTAAGTTTAGCATAAGCCATGATGCCTGGGTCTCTACCCTTGACCAGCAAGTCACTCAATCATTAGGCATTTGGTCTTAGGCATGTCAATCTCATAGCCACATATACAGGCTGCTTCCACCAACATGAAACAAATGTTAAGAGCAAACTTTTTTCAACTTTCCTATTTACCCTAAATCTATCAAAATTCAGGCACCTTAATTCCATCCCTTATAATCAAGGACCTAAAGTACATGGTCTCAGAGGTTGTAACTTGTTCCAGCAGTCACTACCTCAGCTGAGCTCACTAACAAAGGCGGCCCTTAACTTTGTAAGGTGCTGCAGTTCCTTAAGCCACCTCCTCAGTGAGAGGGCTGAGTGAATTTATCTTCAGCTGTGACTCTAGGCAAACACTCAAGCCTAATTGAAACATTGGATCCAGCAGTCCATGGTCTGTAGTCCTGTTAGGAACGTTTCTCTAACCTGCTTGAGAAATGGTAGCTTATGAATCTAAAATCTTAAGGCAAATGAGCATAAGTCAAAGATATAAGCCTTCCAATAGTCTTTATCTGGTGTCAGAAACCTCAGGTTGTTTCCCTTTTTGACTCTGCCTCTCCACTTTACACAGACTCAAGTTTCTATAGCCTGTGGCCATGAGCTCCTCCAGTGATTTATTTCTGCCACGCAGTTAGGGCAGCTGGTAAAACGATTTAAGAAGGACTGAATTGTCATGACATGAGGTGTTGTAAGACTTATAAGAAGTTTATGGACCTCTGTGGAAATCTGAGTCATTTTTCTTATCACCCATATAAAGGTTTTAGGGCAAGCAGATGAATTGTGTGGAGGTGGTTATTTGGCAAATAAGGGACATCTGGGCTGTTAGTAACAACAAGTAAACCTCTTTATCTGGGGAGAGGGGAGACTCTTGAATTGCTTTCCCAAATTCAGCTTGGTCCTTAATTTACAAGGACTTTGGAAAACGTTTGGGTTAACTTATCTCTTTTGTAATACGGGCACAATAACTGAATATTCAAAGCTCAAACACTGCTTACTGGATGAGGGCATCTAGAAAGTTGCCTGAAGCTTTTAATCGTCTTAGATGTTTTAAATGCCCAGAGTTGAGTATTCCCCAGGGTGCTTCCCACAAACAAGTCAAGTCCCTATTCCAAGAGAAAATCCTATGAACTGTGCATACATTAGCTCTTGATTATACAAAAGAACTTGATAAAAAGTTGGGGTTAAAATGTCCTTGAAGTAAGCTGTCAATTGGGTTTGCAGAAGCTGGGGTAGAATTCACCTGGGCACAGACTAGGTGGGAAGTAAGAATAAACATGTGTAGGAAGGAGGCTGAAGTGTGGGGTGCAATTCGGCACCCATTTTTAAAGCTCAGTGCTAAAAGCTGTCTTCACCTTCTGGTTAGTAAAAATGCTTTCATCTGTTTTTAGAATGTTGAGTCAACTTTATTTTCATTGTAGTTGTCTCCAGCCTCAGAGCTAGTCATGTTGCCCTGAATACACTGTAAACTCTAAATCCTGTGCTTCAGGTCAGTCTATTATTCCTGCTTGTAAAGCTCTTTCTGCCTCTTCTCCCTGGTACTCTGCTCACAATTTGGTATTTAGTTCCAAAGTGCTTGCTTGGCTTTTCTGTGGTCACTGAAGTATATGAATATAAGCATGAGATTTGAAGTAATCTCAGTGCAAATCTAAGTTACTCTGGGTTAATCTCAAATTATTTTTCATCTATAAAACAAGAAAACCACCACTTTGGAGGTTATATTTCATCTATAAAACAAGAAAACCACCATATTTGGAGGTCGGGATTCTCTAGAGAAAGAGAACCAACAGGATGTGTATAGAAAGATTCATCACAAACAGGTTCATACAACTATAGAGGCTGAGAAAGTCCCAAGATCTGCAGGTGGCAAGCTGGACACCTAGGAGAGGTGGTCTACTTCCAGTCCAAGCCAAGGCCAGAGGACCAGAAGATGCAATGGAGTGTAGTGCTTGTCTCAAAGCCAGCAGGCTTAAGATCCTCTAAGAGCTGACGTTTCAGTTGGAGTAAAAGCAGAAAAGGGCTGATGTCCCAGTTTAAGGAAGGTCAGGCAAGAGTCGGCCTTTTTTATTCAGACCCTTGACTGATTAGATGAGGCCCATCACATTGGAGAGGGCAATGTGTATCTTTCAGTCTACCACCATGCCCCGCTAATTTTTCGTATTTTTAGTAGAGATGGGGTTTTCACCATGCTACCCGAGGGGGTGGTCTCGATCTCCTGACCTCGTGATCTGCCCACCTCGGCCTCCCAAAGTGCTGGGAGTACTGGCGTGAGCTACCGTGCCCAGTCTACCAACTGAAGTTTTAATATCATCCGGAAATACCCTCAGCCTTTATTTTGACCACCCAAGTACCCAGAATGTTTGACCAAATACTCGGGCAGCTCATGGTCCAGTTAAGGTGACATACAAAATCATAGTGATTGTCTTGTCTATAAGCACCTATTTTTGTACAGTACAATCTTATAGGACTGTCTACTAACCAAGCTGATCTGTTATGGAAGGGAACGCTTTGCCTTTTGCTGCCACTACCTTGCATCAGTAAACACCCAAAACTGTATCTGACTTTTTGAAGTTCTAATGCCAAATTAGTTTGAAAGTAGCAGAGAAGGGTAAACTGTAATTTAAGGGCAGCACCTAGAGTTTTTTGTTGTAAATGCTGATGCCTGCAGACAGCATATAGGTTACAGCGGCATGGAACTGATCTATAGAAGACCATGTAAGCCAGGTGTGGTGGTGCATGCCTGAAGTCCCAGATAGGAGGCTGAGGCTAGAGGATCCCTTAAGCCCAGGAGTTTGAGGCTGGAGGCTGCAATGAGTTATGATTGTGTCACTGCACTGCAGCCTGGGTAACAGCATAGACCCCATCTCTAATAAAGAACTTGGTAACTATCTGTGTTGCTCTAACAGAAGGATAAGGAATCTATAATTGCCTCAAGCTACAAAGACTTATACAAAATGGACAAACTGTTTCCATGTTCCAGAACCTACAAGGAGCTATTGCCCACCTCTGTTCCTGCATACCTGTCAAAGTTTCCCTACCAAGCTGAATTTGGGAAAGCAATTGGAGTCCCTTTCTATTCTGCGAGAATGGTTGAGTGGCAGGCCCATTGAGATGTCAGGTACAGTCTAGTTCTAGCAGTTTCTCCAGCAGTGGCAAAGTCAAGATGGTAACATGAGGACATTACCCTCAACATCCTCATGTGGCTTTGGGCCTCTTTGAAATAATTCTAAAAAAAACCATTCAATCGGCATGCAATGCCTCAGCTGACACCAGATATGGTGAGGCCATTCAAATGTCAGGAAACCACTAAGTGTCTAAACCTGAGATCCAGGCCAAATGAGTGCCTGCTCCCCACTTCTCCCATTGGCTTAGCAGCTGCCTCACCATGCTGCTGTGCCTCAGACTCGCAGGAGAATCATTTCTCTACAGGTGACTAAACACAATTTACCTGTGCTAAGTCAAAAAGACATTGCCAATAACCATGCACAGGGAATGCATTTGGCAACTTTTCAATGGTTGTTCCCCCTTGAGAAGCCATAATTATGATCAGAGCTACGGGTCTGATTTTTCTGTTAGAATTTATAGTCTCTTGGGATATGGAGGAAAATATTTTTTCAAATGAAAAAGAATATCCTGTTCTGAGTAGGAAGGTGGCTGCCCCAAAACAGGTACAAGGCGAGCAGGATTTTTGTTAAACCCATAATCCATTTCTTTCCAAGAACAAAGAATAATTTTGTACTGGAGGCTTTGTAACGCAACACATCTTGGTGTGAAGTGTTAAATAAGCTACCTATGACATAATCCTGACTCTTGTGGATATGTTGTACCCTATCCTGGATGGAAGAGCTGTCTAAAAAGGTGTGTGTGGTAGGAGGCCGCTGGTTTGGAGCCTAATGTCTGAAGAGCTTGTCCCTCCTATCCCTGAAACTAGAAAAAGCAGAACAAATTAAAAATCAATACTTCTAGAGCCATCAGAATTGAGGTCATGGGACAAGTTACTATCTCTAGAATTGGAGAGACAGACAAGCAGATAGGTAACTTACCAAGGTAGAAACCTACTAGCAGAAACCTTTATTTAGAACCAAGCACTGAAGGTAGGAAACCTGTACCGTAACTGTGAATTGCTAGAGGTTTAGTGTGGGCAAGTTTGAGAGTTACTCTTTCTTGGGAAGTGGGGGGCACACTCTTGTGAGTTTTGTTTCTAGGAGCCCTACCAACTTCTCATAGTGAAGATAAGGGGGAAAATCCCCCTCCTGCTTCTGGTAAAGGAGGGGAAAAATAACCATTTTAAAATACACCAGAGCATTCTGTTCTTCTGCCTCAAAGAAATTTTACCGAAACCTAAACTGGCGATGTTTTATTGGCCTTAACTGACTTGGGGGGAAAGGAAAAGCTCAATTGCAGCATGCTCCAGCTACCTTGTATCTTTATTTTATTTATTTACTTATTTGAGACGGAGTCCCTCTGTCGCCCAGGCTGGAGTGCAGTGACCGGATCTCAGCTCACTGCAAGCTCTGCCGCCTGGGTTTACGCCATTCTCCTGCCTCAGCCCTCCCAAGCCTTGTCTCTTAAGTTAGAGGAAAGGGAAAAAAATTACTGAGAAGCACTTGTGAAGATCACAACCCAGGCAAATAGGCTCACCAAAAGACTGAGACCTCACAAAGATTGAGGACTTCAGGATACCTCCTCTCCCCCTCACATCTCACTACCAAGTTAGTTCTCCCGTGTAGGGGTAGGGAAATGCAATTGAAAAAACTACATCTCGGGCCTCATTCAAGAAGTCTCTAAACTCCAGAGATATTGATGAGTGACAGAAACCAAGACCATAAAGGGGAAAGCCTAGCCTCTGACACACAGCTATGGCAAGCAGCAAACTAGCCAAACACAAAACCTATTTACATCAATTCATTTTACCCAGTATATAATGTCCACCTTCCAATTTTTTCCAAAAGATGCTAAAAGTTTGAGAAGGTAGAGCAAATATTAGAACTAGATTCTAATGGCAAATACATTGGAATTGACTAGAAATTTAAAACCATGCCTATAGAGAAAGAATTACACTGGACTTTCAGTAATCATGCAAGCAAGAAGAGTGGAGTGACATTAATTTGCGGGGTATTTGGGGAAACCACCAACCTTGGAACTCTTACCCAGTGACTTTCTCCCCCAAAAGTGGAGAAACCACTGAGCCAAACATTAAGGGAATTTGTTGCTGGTAGGACCTACCTTGCAAGAAATGTTGAACTCTTCAGAAGGAAAATGATGCAGGTCAAACTCAGATCTACATAAAGAATTATTAGCAAATAAGGTAAAATCTATTCTTTCAACAGATCTGGCTTATTCAAGATAGCAACAATATACTTGATTACAGCTTAAATGAATGGCAAATGTTAAGGTTCAGGAGGGGAGTAACTAGGAGTATATTGTGATAATTGCACTAAGAAGTTGAGATGGTCTTACATGAAAGAGGGCTTATATTAGCTATAAATGTACATTGCAGTCTCAAAAGCAACCAGCAAAGTGTAATTTATATACTGAGGAGAAATGCAATCATACAGAATGCTCAGTTAAAAAACCAGAGAAAGCAGAGTTTGGAAGACAAAGACCAAGGGCAACTAAAAGAAATCAATCCAACTATATCTTAAATATTGATGGTCTAAATACACCGATTGTCAATGTCAAGACGCGACTCCATATTGTCTACCAAAAACACAAAATAGGCTTGTGTATGTATATGTGTGTATATGTGTATATATAAGCTGTGTTTATATATCAGATATATAACTGATGGTTTGGCTCTGTGTCTCCACCCAAATCTCAAGTTGTAATCCTCACATGTCAAGGGAGGGATCTATAATCCCCATGTGTAAAGGGTGGGAGGTGATTGGATCATGTGGACAGTTTATCCCATGCTGTTCTCATGATAGTGAGTTCTCATGATATCTGATGGTTTTGTTAGTGTCTGGCATTTCTCTTGCTTGCACTTCTCTCTCCTGCCACCATGAGAAGAAGGTCCTTGCTTCCCCTTTGCTTTTTGCCATGATTGTAAGTTTCCTGAGGCCTCCCCAGCCATGTGGAACTTAGTCAATATAAGTTTTTATAAATTACCTAGTCTTGGGTCTGTCTTTACAGCAGTATGAAAACTAATACAATATCATACTAATCTGGTTAGGTTCAGGTTTGTTCCTGGCTGTTTCACTTCTGTGTTAAATGAACTGTTGTCAGGCCTTGTCTAAGTTTATGAATGAACTTAGCAAGTCTGACAGAACTGAGTTTGTAGTGGACAGTTCTAGACTCATCAGCACTTGGAGCTCTCTGGTCAAGCTCTTGGTCTCAGCAACATGACAGCAACTTCTTGAAAGGAACATAATTCTCCATGAATAGCAAGGGCCTTGCTCTGTTAGTCAGGATTCTCTAGAAGGATAGAACTAATAGGATAGATGTATATATGAAGGAGTTTTAAGAAGTATTGACTCACAGGCCCACAAGGTGAGGTCCCATAATAGGCCATCTGCAAGCTGAAGAGCAAGGAAGTCAGTCTGAGTCCTGCTACCTCAAAAGTAGGGAAGCCAACAGTGCAAACTTCAATCTGGCCAAAGGGTTTGAGAGCCCCTGGCGAACCACTGGTGTAAGTCCAAGTGTCCATAATCTGAAGAACTTGGAGTATGATGTTCAGGATCAGGAAACCTCCAGCATGGGAGAAAGATGAAGGCTACAAGACTTAGCAAGTCTGCTCATTCCACTTTCTTCTGCTTGCTTTATTCTAGCCATGTGGGCAGCTGATTAGATGGTACCCTCTCAGATTGAGGGTGGGTGGGTGGGTCTCTCCCAGTCCACTGACTCAAACAGTAATCTCCTTTGGCAACACCCTCAGACACACTTGGGAACAATATTTTGCATCCTTCAATCAAGTTGACAGTATTAACCACATGCTCCAAACCCATGTTATTTCAACAAACATGGCAAACCATGTCACTAACAATCTATTTTTTGTCTACATCTGACCGTTTGGTTACTACTTGTTCAGTTTGTATACAAAATAGGATTATCTTAGAAATTTTGGAGGTATTTACTAAAAACACAGGCTCCATTGTGGGAGGAAGGGGATGAGAAAGCTTGTTGGATAGGTAAGTCAAGCCTATCAGCCCTATCCATACAGGGTAAAATGATTTAAGGTTTGCATAGAGGTCATGCTGCACAGCAGCAAAGACTAGTTTTAAGTTTTTTATTTTTGGATTGTATTTAGTGAAGATTCCTCTTGGAGGCTGCCATTTGACTTCCTCTTGGACAAATACCTCTAACAAGCCCAAATTAGGAAGAGGCACTCTAGGAAGATGCACAAGTGATGCTGGAAGTATTAAATAGTCCATTAAGCCTGGAAAGCTGGGGAGAGACTTAAGTGTCAAGAGAATAGTCTCCTTTATGATTCAATTCTTGCCTCCTGGAGCCAGGAGAGGGAAGACTTGCATAAAGTGTGGTAGAAAGTGTCTTAAAGATCGAATCCCATTTGCACCTTGAGTTTTTGGCTCATCAATGAAAGGAATGGAAAATATTACCCACTGTTTTCATGCTCAGAAGGCAGATTAATCTGGGATACCAAATTCTTGAAACTCCCAAAATGGAAATGCAAGGCCCCTGATAGGATATGAGGCATTGTCTGACATATGCAGTTCATGTAAAAATGAACAGACAGGCTGACTAATCAGTTGTTCACATGCAAATTGTCCCCCAAGGACCGACAGTGATTGCAATTGGTGGTCTTAATAGTTCTGGGAAGCAGAAAACCAGGGACCTTGCTCTTCAAACATTTATACCACAATAGAAATACCAGTCAAATATTGCAAGTCATAAAAGATAATGTAAAACAGATGCCTTTACCTTTAAGAAGTGTAACTTGGTTTTGATCAATAATGAGCTTATCTTAAACTTAGTGAAAGAGACATGGAAATGTTCAGGTTTTCCTTCATTAACACCAAAACTTGATTTTTAAAATAAAAAGCTTAAAGTATTGTCTAGTCATAACAGTAATTGTTTCTTAGCAACATAGGACTTTTAGAAAATAACCAAGCAAGCTTACAACCTTGAAAATATGCTCAGAGCAATGAGCATATACCTGTAGATCTCCCTTTACCTAAATGCAGTTTTGGACTCTGTCAAGGGGTCTACAAATCTAGATTTTGATAAATGAATCCTCTTGTCAGAACTTGAGTTCCCTGTGGTATGAGTTAGTGGACAACTTATATCTTCCTAATATACAAGTTCCCTAACTTGGTAACACCAGCTTAGAGAGGAATAACTTCATAGCATGTAACATTTGTGTTCTTTGTGCCAAGCACTATCGGGTGCTTTGTAGAGTATCTTGCCAAACCCATGATACTTGCTATTAAAATATACCCCCTTGACAGATGAGTAATTTGAGGAACAGGATAAGCAAATAACCTATTCTCACATTGCTGTGACTTAGGCCCATGAAATCTGAGTCTGAAGCCACTTCTCTTGACTGACCTATACTCCTGCATGTCAGAGGCATATCAGCCTCTGAAGCCCACAAGTTATGTGGTTATTCCTTATGTGTCTCAACCACAGGGTGGTAGTGAGGAACCTGCTAGTGTTGTCTGTCAACTGTAACTCTGGTATTTCAATTCCCTCTTAAATTGTGGACTGAGATCAGCTCTCAATGGTGATGGACAGTGTAATGCAACAACTCCTAAGACGGACAGTGTCACCACACACCCAGGTCACTTTAAAAACTCATGAGGGCAGTTTTAGTTGTCACAACTATTGCAGACTGTCACCACTGGCAACCAGTGGGCAGGGCTCCAAAGCTCTGGAATGTTAAGTCTGACAGCCCAACACAGTGAATAACTTATGTGCAGATTAAAAAATAATTAAATCTGATCTTGGAAAATTTATACTGGTGAATAGTTCCCAAGAAGGCTTCACCTCAAAATAAGGCTGACTTTTGATAAAGTTCTGAAAACAAAGTGTACCTATTTTATAAAGGCGTATTCAAGACAATGCCACTAGGGATTGATGGCCACTTCAGTGCACCTGGCTTGGTCTGTGTCTGTAATCATTGCCTGGTGTCTCTCCATACAAGGACAAGCATCGGACTCCTTCATTATCTCTTATTTACTTCTGCCTGAGATGCAATAAAGTGCATATTTAATTTCATCTAATTTTTTATCAAAGATCCTTTCCTGAAAACATGTTGGATAGAACACACTTGGATTAGGATTAGCTTATCCTAAATGGGAAAAACAAAGCATTTCCAGCCTGTCTAAAACCTCAACTTCAAATATCCCTAAAGTGCCCATAAACATCTATATAACAATGCACCAAGGATTTTTATGATAATGCAGTTAAAACATCTATACACTAGCACGTCCACTAATTTACCTTGTTTGTATAGTATCAGCAATATTGTACAGTACCAGATACAAAATTATAACACTAGCAGAAGTAAACTGAGACCAATGAGGGGTTAACACTTACAAAAGGTAGAGATGATACCTGTAATACAATGTGATTAAATGGGAGCACAAGGTCTGAGTTTACTGGGCGAGTAACTGACTTCTGTGAAACCCATGTTTGAGAATATTTTTCAAAGAAAGCTTGAGTCATGAGTTTGAAAAGTGAAGAATGACTGTTCCTACAGTAAAAGCATTGGCTTTTATTTACAAGGTAGTTTAAATCCATTCCATTTCCTACTAAAGGGACATATACAAACTCCATTAAAAGGGGGGGGGGCACTATTCCACTAGATAAATGGCTTTCAAATGAATGATTCTCAACTCAACTTTTGAAACCTGACACTGGACATGTGCTCTGGCAAGTCACTTCATCTCTTCAGATCTCCCTCAATAAAATGGAACACGGCCCTCTGAAAAGTGTCTGAAAGCCAAATGGGAACATGTAAAAAATCTGACATAGAGCCTAGCACAAAGTAGCTTCTCATATAGTTCATTTACCTATTGAAATGTGATTTGAAACTTCAGCCTCTAGTGATTCAGCCTTATCTCTCAAGGGTGGGATTTCTACATTTGAAGACTCCAGTCATGTCAAGAAAAGCCATGACTTGGAAGAAAACATATTACCCAAATGGCTTTACCTCATTTGGAACTTTAACGTCTTCCTTCTGGGGTTATACTAGACATACACTATTGTAGTTGACATGTACTATCTCAAGAGTCTTCAGTTAACCTTCCCTTCATTATTATAAAAGTACCCTCCGAGGACCCCTTTTTCCAAGAAAAACTTGGAATATCTTCTATTTATTCAGTTCCTCCAGTTGTAACCGAGTTATTTTGTCAGGAAGAAGCGTTCTTGTGAAAACTGACTTTGGCGTTAGATTCAGGTTGATCTTAGCTAGTCTCTTTACTTAGCTGTGTATTACTATGAGAGCTTGCTTAATCCCTGGACCTTGACATCTGTAAAATTAGAATAACTTAAAGATTGAATGGGAAGCATGTATATCCCCTATGGTAGTACCTGGCTCAGGATGAGTACTAGTTAGGCATTAACCTTGCTGATAAGTATAAAAGTATAAGAATCTAACAAATTTACAGTAACTTTCAAATACTTGACTGCAACCAGTAGTTATAAGTAACTTATAGCATGACTTGGAACACATACACCTGTGTTTATAACTGAAACAAGCTTTGTAAAACAGCTTACACTTAGAATTTTAATATCCTTCATACTATCATGCTGTTAAATACTGAACATGACCTCGATTTCATTAAGCTGTCATGAGCCATGACGATCACACTGAAATACTGGGGTGGAAAACCTAGTGAAGCATTACTGCTAGCTAGTCTCCATATATGAAGCATCTTCTACTGGTACTAAGGAGGACTTGGGCAGCTCTACATTATCTCTCATCTTGGAATTGGTGACTAATTCAGGAGTCAGCAAGCTTTTGGTGCAAAAGGGCAAGATGGTATACAAGGCTTTGGGGTCACAAAAGTCTTTTCTCCTTGCCTCTTTTTACTTTACAACCTTTTAAAACTCATTCTTGGCTTTCTGGGCTGTACAAAAACAGTCTTCAGGTCAGTTTTGACTCATAGGTCTTAGTTTGCTGGCCCTTGATCTAATCAAACAAGCTTCCAACTTGAAGGTCAAAGGGATTCTCTGAAAAGTTCCTTTAGGCTATTGTAGTAGCTTCCACTTTCTCAAAGAATGTAGACAGCCTCACCACAGATCAGTGTTTGGCCAATAATATTTTATAGTAACTTATTTTAAATGTTTCACTCCTAAGAGCAGAAATAAAGCTTTAACTCAATGGATATATAAAACTCATTCGCATAAATCAGTGTTGCTTTTGAATATAATGCTTCAAGGATTCCTTCTAGTCATGCTGGCAATTGGCAGGTAGGAGCAGGAGGCTTAGAAGGATGATCCCTGTCTCAGTGACAACATATTAGTGCACTAGTTTGAGTCCAAGAATCAGATGCCAAAATGCAATCAGATAAATCGGGGGAAATTGCTTAAATTGGAAAAAATGAGAGTGTAGGTAGAGAGTCTCTGACCATGATGCAGATCTGAAATTTGTAGGACAAGAGGAAAGAGTTTGGAAGAAGACACACTACAGGACAGTTCTGAGCTAGTGTCTCTGCAGGGAAATTCCTTCCTTATCCTCCTTGCAGAATAACTGAGTCTCTAACAACCTCTAAAGCAAGCTAAGGTGAAAAGTTCCACTTTTATAAAAATGAAGCTTAGGTTAACTTGTCAGAAGACTCGGGTATCATCCTAGTTAAGATGCTCCTTAAAGTAATACTTTCTCTCCTGTACTCAGCATTCCTTCAGATTGTCCCCTTAGGCCTATGTGTGTTGTTTTTATTTTATTTTTGAGTCTCGCTCTGTCACCCAGGCTGGAGTGCAGTGGTGTGATCTTGGCTCACTGCAACCTCTGCCTCCTGGGTTCAAGCTATTCTCATGCCTCAGACTCCAAGTAGCTGGGATTACAGGTGCATGCCACAGCATTCAGCTAATTTTTGTATTTTTAGTAGAGATGGAGTTTCATCACATTGTTCAGGCTGGTCTCAAACTCCTGATCTCAGGTAATCGGATCCACCTAAGTCTCCCAAAGTTCTGGGATCACAGGTGTGAGCCACCATGCCTGGCCAGTCTGTTTTTTATGAATGACTTCAGATATGCCCTGGGCCTGCCTCTTCTAGGACCATCGTATTTTTCTAGCAAGTGAAAGTACATTCTCAGTGGTCTCATCTGTAACACCAAAATGACACTTCCTAAATCGCACGAGTTTGTCAGCCATACTTATTGAACTGAATAGGAAGAATTTGTGTTCTTCCTGACAGGTTCTTGGCTACAAAAGCATTGAAAGGAGGTCTCATCTTCATTTACTCTCTTCAAGTAATCAAATTTCCCTTGTTTCTCATTTGAAGTTATAAAAGATTTCTACTTCTGTTCTAGCGATTAGTTTGGTCAGACTGATCCAAACTCAAGTACTAGAGGATAACTTTCTCACAAATAGTTCTAGAATACAGCTGTACTAGTTCATTTTCATACTGCTATGAAGAACTGCCTCTAAGGCTGGGTAATTTGTACAGAAGAGAGGTTTAATTGATTCACAGTTCTACATGGCTGGGGAGGCCTCAGGAAACTCACAATCATGGCAGAAGGGAAAGGCATGTCTCACCCATGAAGGCAGGCAAGAGAACATGTGAAGAAGGAACCATCAAACACTTGTAGAACCATCAGATCTTGTGAGAACACATTCACTACAATGAGAACAACATGCAGTAAAACCACCCCCATGATCCAATCACCTCCAACCAGGGCCCTCCTCCCAACACATGAGGATTTTGGGGATTATAATTCGAGATATTTGGGTAAGGACAAGCAAAGCATGTCATTCAGGACCCTGGGCCCTCCCAAATATCCCATCCTTTTTACATTTCAAAACCAATCATGGCTTCCCAACAATCCCCTAGAGTCTTAACTTCAGCATTAACCCAAAAGTCCAAGTCCAAAGTCTTACCTGAGACAAAGCAAGTCCCTTGTGCCTAGGAGTCTGTAAGATCAAAAGCAAGTTAGTTACTTCCAAGATACAGTGGGAGTACAGGTACTGGAAAAATGCACTCATTCCAAATGGAAGAAATTGGCCACATCGAATGCTTTACAGAGGGTTTTTAATGTACTTTGCCACACCCATCAGAAATTAATGGCAGCTATATCCTCACAAAATGCATTCCTCTAAGACTTAAAAATCAAAATTACTGATCCATGAGCTGCAGAATGGATGTTACCAAGCATGGAAAAAAAACACTAACCTTGTATATCTCCATCAGAGCACTTGGGTGACAAGGTACATTGTCAGGGAGTATTATATTTTGAAAGGAATATTTTTCTGAACAGTGGGTCTCAACAGAGGGCTTAAAATATTAAGTAAATCATGCTGTAAACCAATGTGCTGTCATCCAGACTTTATTCTATTGACAGAGCACAGGCAGAGCAGATTTACCATAATTCTTAATGACACCAAAATTTAAGTGGTAAATAAGCATTGGCTTCAACTTAATCACTAGGTGCTTTCACCTCTAACAAGAGTCAGCCTGTTTGAAGCTTTGAAGCCAGGTATTGACTTCTAGCTATGAAAGTCCTAGATGACATCTTGTTTTTAATAGAAGGCTGTTTTTCTACATTGAAAATCTGTTTAGTGTAGCTACCTTCACCAATTACCTTAGCTACATCTTCTGCATAACTTGCTGCTTTACCTTGTACTTCTATATTATGAAGACAGAATCTTTCCTAAAACTTCGTGGACTTAACCTATGCCACTTTCTACCTTTTCTTCTGTAGTTTCCTCACCTCTCAGCCTAGATTTGAATAGTGTAAGTGCTTTGCTTTGACTCTGGCTTAAGGGAATGTCATAGCTCGTTTGATCTTCAACCCAGAAGACTGAAATGTCCTCTCTATCAGCAATAAGGCTATCTTGTTTCTTATCATTCATGTATTCACAGGAGTAAAACTTCACTAACTTTGCCTTTACATTTACAACTTCACTGTTTGGTGCAAAAGGCCTAACTTTTGGCCTATATCAGCTTTTTACATACTTTCCTTACTAAATCTAATCATGTCTAGCCTTGGCTGTAAAGTGAAAGACATACCAGTCTTTCACTTGAAAACTTAGAGGTCATTGTTAGGGTTATTAGTCAAATTTCAATATTGTCTCAGGGATTAGGGAGGCAGGAGAAAGACGAGGGAATAAATGTGTTCTGACTGTTCCGGTGAGTATCAATTAAGTTTGTCTTCTATGGGCACAGCTCATGGCACCCAAAACAGTTAAAATTATTACAAAGAATGCTAACCACATAACACTAACAATGAAAGTTGGAAATTGAGTATTACCAAAAATGTGACATAGACATGAAATGAGCATATGCTGTTGTAAAAATGGTGCCATTTACTTGCCTGAAACATGATTGGCACAAACTTAATTGATAACCACTATCTATAATGCAACAAAGTGAGGTATGCCTGCATTTGCTCATACCATTCTGAAGACAACCCATGCTTCCATGTACTCCTAAAACTTGAGATGCCCAAGAACGATGCTCAGAGTGATACTACCTTTAATTCCAACAGCTATACCTACACCAATGAGAACTACGTTCTAAGGCGCACATAACAGTGCAATTGCATAGCTGATACCTAAGTACCACTTTGACCTACTTCAAGAAGTGAGTTGGTTCATTGCAAACATGCCTGGTCATTCTTGACAATCTTTTTCTAAAGTTATATATTTGGTACTTTCTATTTCCTATCTCTTAATACCTGTTTATTCTTATTGTCTGAGCCGGATTCTTTTTTTTTTTGCCTGCTGTTTCTTATGGTATTGTCTGTCCTGACTTTTTGAGATTCAAGGTGTGCTTCTCTAGATCATACCTACATCTGCTTCTATTGGACCTATGAGACAAACATACAGGCAGAATCACTTTTTTTGTGGTGGAAAATGAACTTTATTGAAGCTCATTAAAGAACTAGAGACTTAGCATAATATGCAGGTCACAAAGAACAGGATCTCTTACTGAATACAATTAAGCATAAAATATAATTTGGAGAAAAATTAACTTCTGTGGTTCTGTGGTACCACTTACAACTAAAGGTAATGCTATGCAACTTGTCACAGCTGCAAACATGTAGAATTGGTACATGGGTGGGAAAGATGCTAACATCAGTTTCTTGGAGTGAAGGGAATGAGTTAGCATATTTGTGTCTAAAGCTTCATTTGATTCTAAAAGTCAACCCTTCATTGCAAACATCACTTCAAAAGTTTACAAAATCTTGCTCTTAGGTTTTCTAGAATATGTGTAGGTGTTTCTCTTATCAATTCTACCTGGATTGCCCTTCTAAACAGGCCTTTCAAATGACTTTTCAGAGAGACCTTCTTAGTTTCACTCTTCAGGAACACCTATCTGCATGTTTTCCCGTATCTCCCGTATACTGGTTTCTACTCTCAGAAGAAAGACTTTCTATATTTGTCTTCATACAGTGGCTCTACACAGAATCCCTAGGATTTTCACTGGACTAGATAAAAAATTCTTATCCCCAGATAGTTCTCATACCAGAAAATGTACCCATTCTTTCAAAGACACTTAAGATTTATCTGTATTCTTGTCCTGCCGTTGGGTTTCACTGGTGTACAAGTGAGCTGTTTGGATCGTGTTTAGTCGTTGCATATACAGCTTCACTCCTGTTCCCTAGCTCTTATGTTTATCCTTATTGTCTCAGATTCTTTTCCTGGAATGACTTTCAAGCTTGGTGTTCTTCTCTTCCCCCATTTCCCTAAAGAAGAAGGGGTTTTGAACACTTCCTCTTGTTATATTACTGGGAAATTTCTTGCCACTAGTTGTGATCACATTCAGTTAATCACTGAGACCCTAGACAATAGTAAAAGTGTCTAAATGCAGATTTCTGACTATAACACACTTCCAGTCACGTGTAACAGTCATTTATATAATCCTTTCTATTGACTTCATTTCTCCATTCCTCGCGAATCTTAGCAGTGCGGGGCTGCCAACAATGTTGGAAGGATATTTAACTGTCTTAACTTAGATGTAGGATGGTAATTCTGATGTCCTTGAGTCAGTTGGGCTAACACTTGTTAACCAGAAGTACAGATCTTTTTAAAGTCTTAACTAAATTGACTTGGAAAGAATGAATAAACTTAACCACTTACATCTTTGCCTTAACTATAGAGAAATTCACTGGTAATGGAATATGACCTAGTCTTAACAATAAACAAGCCTTCACATTTGGGATCCCAACTGTATTCTAATATCCCACAAACTAGCTTCAAAATGTTCTGTGTTCAGGACCTTGATCTCAGGATTTTAATTAACTACTGGGGTTGGAGGAGTCTGCAGTAACACTAAATCTGTTGGGTGTGCTAGATTGGCCTTCAGAGGCCAGATGAGGACCACCACCTCCTGGGCAGAAGCCAGAACAATGCCCACAAAGAGTGATACTACCTTTAATTTCAACAGCATCTAACTCTTACGAACCTGCAGGTCTTAGTCCCACTTTGAGGATCCCACCAAGGAAGCAGGGCTGCAACACAAACAGGATATATTTATCTCTCAGATGGAAGTAGTAAAAAATGGAGTATGGAAGCTGGACCAGAATGGCCAGCATGTGAGACTGAGGAAGTAAGACAATCTGTAGGTTCTATGGTCTTGGGCAGGATCCCAAAAACAAATTGCATTGTTTTATCTATGTAATGTGAAATCGCCTAGAAACTGGCCTCTGACCAAAGGCTACTCAAAGCACTGTAACAGCCTTCAGCAGCGTTTCTCCCTCTTGAGGAGCTGGGTGGACAATACAAAGTCTTCAGATTATCTATATTCAAAATCTTGCTCTTAGATTTCAGCAAACTTTTTCTAGAATGTGTAGGTGTTTCTTATCAATTCTACCTGGATTGCCCTTCCAAACAGGCCTTTCAAATACCATCACATTTGACCTGAGTCATATTCTAAAGAAGTTACACTAACACATGAAGGAGACCGTAAAATTCCAGATAACTCAAACTGAAGTGTAACTGTTTGTTCTTACTTTACCCAGGGATCTTGAGAGGGATGAAGGATACAAGTAGAGTTAGGAGTTGCTTGCTGTGACCAGAAGCCCTGCATTATAGGGCAAAGTTTTCTATTTTAGACTTTCCTGTTGGGGCAAAAAGGCTTGGCATAGAGGTGATGGCTACTACAGGATCCATTGTTTTCCACTCTGGAGTTCAAGTCAAATAGAAAGTTTCCCTGGGCCACTGTCTTATTTTCTTCCCCTTTTCACTTTAAGCAAACAACTTGTTCTCTGGCCAATTTTCATAAGGAATTGCTTTATTCCAATGAGTCAACAGGATCCTAGGGATTTGTAGACAAGCTTGACCAGTGGATCAATCTCACAACATAGGCTTTTAGTCAAATTGTAGCTGACATTTCTATCTTTAGGAGGATATGGCTTTCTCTTAGGGATGTTTTTGCTTCCTAGGAATCTGGTCAGCTTTGTGCAGTAGTCCTGGGTATGTGGCATATCCAGTTCTTGGCATGTATAGGAAGTATTCCATATGGCTAGTCTCAAAAGCTTGCCTTCCTCCAGATACCAATCTCAGGTGCATGTGGCTTAGCAGCTTTTGCTATCAGGGTGTGTTGGCATAAAAAGTTAAAGATCTTACAACTGATTCTGAATCACAGAAAAGCAGATACAGCTAGGAGAGACAGCCACTACCCAAAATCTCCTGCTAGCTTCCTTGTTGCTGTGAGGTAACAGTGTCTGGCAGTATCAATAAGTGAAAAACCAAAGTTGCTTATCTTGGGAAAGCTGTACTTTAGTGAATGTTGTGAAAAACTTAGGGGTAGATGATTACATTGACAAAGCATGTGGCCTGGCATCTATATTCCTGTCACTCTACAACAGTCTGGATTCAGGTAGTGAGAAAGGGCCAGGTAGACCTGCAAACAACATACATACTGGCTTTGGGTACTTCTGAGTACCCTTGGGTCAGTGAGTGGCAACTTTCCACCCAGGTATGTATCCATTGTCTTCAGACAGTTACACTTACTGGCATGGGGGCTGCCATCCAAATGCTGTTCTTGTGGGGCTGGGTTGAACTTGAATCTTTGGCTGAGAAGACACATGTGCCCATATTCCATTCTGTTTCCTGCTCACATCTGCATCTTCCAGATTATCAAGGACTTTCTTGTTACTACTTTCCTTACTCTAAGCCAAATCTCTGCTTACGTTCATCTTTTTGGATGCTATTTATCTTGTTCTTTTTCTATTCAAAGCTGTTATAAGAAAGTGCTTTTATAGGGGGCAGCTGTAATTTAAAGCCTTTTACTACATTTTAAGTCTTAAATTAGTCTCTAAAACAGATCTCCCAGAAAGAAAATTTCTCAACAAAAATGTTAATGCTGAAGCCTCTTGAGTTTCCTCCCACATCGGCTGCCATGTGTATAACTTACTGTTTTTTTTAATGGATGTTAACCCAATCACTGCATACAAGTGAGTGCCAGCCACAAACTTGACCTTGAGCCCAGGCACTATCTAGATGAAACCAGGAACAGGTTTTCCAGAGAATTACTGATACAGTAAGAAGACCTATTCCTTTCATGCCTATGGATAAAAATCCACTAATCTCTACTGAAGAAACACTTGTCACATTTCATCACAAGCTTGAGCTCTATTTGTAGAGACAATCTAACTTGTTGGGCACCAACTCCGCATACTAAAAATTGTTCTTATTTTGCAAAGTCTCAGACTGCCTGACATGTAGCTGGTTCTCCTTTTCTTTTAGATCTTAAAATTGCTGCTACTTCCTCATGCTTAATCTCTGCTTTGTTACTCAGGTTTTAACATTTCTCTCATAGTGTTTCTTTACATAAGTTTTCTCTCTGAAGTGGGGAATGTTTTTAATTTATGGCTAAGTTATCTGACATTATTTTTGTCTTTGGAAACAGACTAGGATCTCTGTGGCTGCCTTGAGAGCCAGCCCATCTGTCTCTGACCCCAGGGAGGCCAATCAAAGTCTCCCTGCCCACTGGGACCCATGCATCCCTCTTTAGTTCTTCTTTGGTTCTCAAGCATCTTAATCCTTATCAGTAAGAAGTGCCATGTAAGTCTTGAGGGTAGCACCTGTATACACCTACAGGCTTTAATAACCAGGATGTTCTGGGTATTAGTTAGAATGTGGGACAAGTTAGTCAACGCAGAACTCTGGGCTTCCCTTCTTTGCTTAATCTCGCCCATCTTCAGCATTATCAGCTTTTGAAAACTTCTGCTATTCTGGGTGGGTAGTGTACTAATATAGCATCATGAGTTTGTTGAGGTGTTTCTCTGCATTTTATGGTTAAAATATATAAAGTCTACTTATCAGCATTAAGTGTTAAGAGAAAGTAACATACTTAGCTTTAGTAGGAGAAATATAAAAATACTTTAGTCTGACATACGGTATTTAAAGAATTTTTAAAGGAACACTTTGACCATATGAAGGGTGAACCTTTTAACCATATAGCTTTCTGTACCTTAGACCTAGATTTACAAGATAATGTGTAAGCAAGACTTCAACACACCTTTCAAAGCATGGCTCTATGACAAACTTATTCTGCAAATGCCAGGCTTAGCTACCTCACTTGAATACAGATTAATTATTGTAATAGTAATTATTATAATTACTTATTAAGTAAGTCTTTAAGACTTAAGACACTATCAATGGGTAAGAATAATCACAAACCATTCCATAGACTACACCTGTAGTATGATTAAGAAAAAAAAAAAACAGCCTTGTTTGCCTCATCCTTTTAGGTTCTAAGGACACTACTGAAACTGCGGTCACGTTCCTTCAGCAGTCAGCCCATTGCCAGAGTAATACTAGCACAGAGACTTGAAATTTCCTTAGCAAGATGCACAAGTCTCCTTAAGCTCGAACACCTGGCCTCTTTCTGTGACCATTGTTATTGAGTGGTCTGAAGGCCTGGTTGGTTTGTTTCTAGGGGGTGGAGGGCAGGTAGTCTTAGAACTTTTTTCCCTTTGCGGAGTTGCAGGGTCATTAGCATAGTTTTCATGTCTCTGGGATAAGAATGGCCTCAACCATGCAGTCTGAGGACTTCTAGTAGTCTTGTCATAAACTAATCAATTTTATCGATAGTGGTAGACTGAATGGTGCCTCTTAAAGAGCTACCAACAGTTACTATAATGTAAATGCAATCCTTTCAGTGGTTTCTTGGAGGTTTGCCTGCAAGTTGATTTTTACAGGTTTACTGGCATGACTTTCTCTGCCTTACTTAGAAGAACAATCGGTATTTTTAATCTTCAAAATGTAGGTATCTAATGGTTTGCCATGTGTTTATACAACTTTTCAGTTCTTACTAAAATTTTGGATCACTTATGCCCATGATGTGAGACTAACATTTGAGTTACTGGATCCTAAGCTTAGGCCGGTGGGTATACATAGGTGTCTTTATCCCACCGGAGCCCCATAAAATGTCCTGAATATAAATACTGCTATTGCATTTACTTTGAATCATAATTGTATGATGGTACTATCATAAAGATTCTCTCATGCAGATGCTGAATACAATTCATAAATGTCCTCTGAGCCCTTAACTACATCTTATGTCACAAATATACCCTGACTGTGCTCACTGAAAATGAGGAGCCATCCTAAGACAATGTTTCTTAGTGTACAATTATTCTCCATTTATGCACATCTGCTTCATCTCAGTTCATTCCCTACCCTTCTGCTTTTGTGTTCCAGTAGGCTATGTTCTATCAACTGTATTTCACAAATGTATAGTCTGCTATCCCTGCCTATATACTTATCAAGTAAAAATGAAGAAATTGCTTAGAACTGAAATGAGCAGTATTTTTCAGATTAGATAAAATGCTTAGCTTCTCCTAGTACATAAAATACTTAGCTTTCCTAGGTAGCTAAATACAGAATGGGAAGACCTAGTAGGCACCTCTATGAATAAGCAAAACTGGCACCATGGAGGAATGAACTTCTGTCCTAGGGCACCTTGAAGCAGAGGTCACAAGTCCACCCCATCCTTCTAGTTGAACTAGCTTTGGGACTTCTTACTATGCTTTCTCACTGAAAGGCCTTCATGTGGCCTTCTCCTTAGAGAATAGCCAGCTGACAATAGGCAGTCGTAAACATCTGTCAGAGTTCATCCCAGGTGGGCATACTAATAGGACTCTAACATCTGATTGAAGTAGCACACAAAGCCTGCATATATGGCGAGAAGCACTTTATGTGGGTCATATCTCAGTCTTGCTGGGACACCTGTATCCCTCAGTTCAATACTTTTCTCTGTCCAAGTCTTCAGGGTCCTGATAATTTCTCTTCCTCAATGACCTTGCCCAGAAGGAAGACAATGGCTTTAACCTAAAAAGCATAACATCTGGCAGTCAGTCACTCAGATCATAGAATCAGAGTGGCTGGCAAAGGATGTTAATCCAAGTCCTATGTAAGAACGTGAGGCACACTTGCTCTAAGAATCACTAATGAAAAGCCTTATGCTTCCTAAGTTTCAATTCAAAAAATCACATGGCACAAGTATATATTGGCTATGTGTTTGATTGCTACCTGAAAGATTCTTAAAGCTTGCACATAAGTTAATGGTTTTAAAAAAAAAAAAAAGGCTACCACTGCCCTTATGAATAGCACAATCTTGAACTTACCACCAGAGAAAAGCAAATATCCAGGACATTACTTACTAATAAGTGAGTCTGTCACAGGAGAGGGCTGTGCCCTGCAAGTAAAGGCACGGAGGCCTGGAATTTGCATCTATAGTGAGCTTTCCTGCATATGTGTATGCTATTGTCTAAGGGCTATGTCCACTGTTATACCTTCAAAGTGTTGTCTAAAGGGAGCTGGTACATCTGAACCGTTTGCAGAAGAGCACATTGGTTAATTATACCAATGATATAACTGGCCCAGATGAACAAGAAGTAGCAAGTATATCATAGGTACTCCAGAGGGGGAGAAGTCAAAACCCACAAAGACTCATGGGCTGTCACTCAAGAAAAAAATTTTAGGAGTCCAAAGGTCGTGGGGAATACCACACCCTTTACTCTGGACACGCCCTTTACTCTGGAAGCATGACAGCTAATATGCCTCTTCAGGTTCTGGAGGCAGCATATGCCACCTTTGGGAGTAATGTTCTGACTTATGTACCAGATGACACGAGAGGCTGCCAGCTTTAAATTATACCCAGAGTTGGAAAGGGCTCTGCTACTTGGGCCATACAACCTAGTATATCCCATGGCAGTAGAAGTGCCTATGACGAAGGTGTCATGTACAGCTTATGCTGTGTTCTAATAAAATCCCAATATAGATCTGTGTTATAGCAAGGGCACGACTTCTGTGACAGAACTATATGCCTTAGAAAAAAATAGCTTCCAGTGGGTACTGGGACAAAAGGCCTGGGAGAGATCACTGTAGTAGGTAGCTGAAAGCCACTCTATGGATGACCCTTTTTTAATCTTTATGATTTTTTTTTTTAAATTATTATACTTTAAGTTCTAGGGTGGATGACCCTTTCTACAGTTTATTAGGAGATAAAATACACAGAAAATAAGTATAGAGTTCAACAGCTCTGTGGCAATTCTTTGAACTTCCTGGTTTGAGGCGAACTGACCTCTTTCATTTTTGAAATGCACCTTCTACTTAACTCACCTAGTCCCTGAAGAATTTTTCTCACTAATTAACAAACAGCAGTTTCCCTACAGTTGACTTGCTTATTTCTTAAATCCTGACTTAGCCACAAATTTTTGTTCATCAGCCAACAAGGTAGAAACTACTAATATCTATCTCCCACAAGATTAAATACCTCCTGCAGTGTCCTCTCTAGCTCTTGGTAACCTAGGAGCCTTTAAGACTGAACTCAATATCTGTCATCATAAAACAGCTAAGGATTCCAGGTAAATGTTACTTTTTTTTTGTTTTTTTGTTTTGTTTTGTTTTTGTTTTATTTTTTGCAGCAATTGGAGCCTGAACTACATGGTCAACATGGCAAGACTAAGCTTTTATATCTCTGAAAAGCAGCTCCTCTGAGTACAACAGCATTTTCAGGAGTGCAAGCACAGCCTGCTGTCAAGCATGCCTTCAGAACTGACTCCTAGCTCATGGGATTAGGGAGGAGATCAGCTCATCCTGGCAATTGGCTGGCTGTGGCTCCCCTCTTAGGATGGCATGGCCACGCTGAACCCTAGCCCTATGCAGGGTGAGTCTCTCACTTTTTACTCTTGAGGACTTCCATGTTGCTTGTCCTAGGTCTTTCCTAGATGACTCATTCTTTTACCAGGGTCTTAAGCTGGTAATTCCTGTCTTATTTGTGTTGCCACCTCAAATTGCTTCTGTCCCATGTTCATGGAACCTACTCTGCTGTGAAAGTGAGCATGCAGAAAAAGTTATAAGGAATAAGTCACTCACAGCAAAATACTTTGCTAAATTGCTACAAAAGAAGGCAACCTCTGATATCCCTCTCCTCTTGCCCTCCCAACTAGGACATTAGTCTACTTCTGACACTATTAGAATATCCTGCTAGTGGGAGAAGGGGGGTATCTATCTTCCATCCCTGGGACTAGGCACTCTGTCTATCCACCATTGTCAGAGAACCCTCTTCACTGGAGCCTCCCTTCCCTCTGCATCTGAGTTGAGCAAACCCTTGAATTACTTGACCACTGGCTCTTTTGTGGTGTTTTTCACCCTTAAGGAAAAGAGCTGAAGACTTAGCAGTGGACCAAGTTGAACCATAGCATGGTTCAACTGCCCTCTGGGGAGGGTACTTTGTATAAGATCCTTGGAGATTCATTCTTCAGCCATCCTTTTTGAGGGCCCTAATCTTGGCTTCTGAGCTGCTTTTCTCTGACCTCTGGCTTGGAAAGCAATGACAATGATTAAGACTTAAGCCTTGAAAATCTGCATTTTCCTGTTATGATGTAAAGTTTTCATGGCTTTTTCCCCAATAAGAAGGGCTTGGAGGTATTGCCTTTACTACTCCAAGAATGCTATATGTACAGGATTGTATGTATCCTGGATCCCACTCCTGTGTGAGTCTGAGTTGTATGAAGCCTGGCACTTAAATTGTATATCAGGTTTGCTTAATACCAAGATCTAGTCAAGCATGTACTACAATAAAATAAGCTGGTCATGTAGTTCAGAAATCATTAGTAAATGTCATGCAGAAAGACTTCTGAGAGCTTGATTCTATGTTTTGCTCTCTTACGTACTCAAACATCTTTAACATTTTTATGGGTAGAAATATGGGATCAAACTAGTAAGGAAGTTATGCATGAGAAGGGTATGGAAAAAGAGCTGCAACAAGGCTAACTAACCCCCAGACCGTGCTCCTTTACAAACTATTAAATGATGATTCTAAGTATATTTAAAAGTGTTTTTAATTGAAAAGAAATATTAGAAACTAACTTCATAGTAGTGATTATAGAATAAAAATATTAAATGTTTAGTGCCTTTCAAAATAGTCATAATTTTATAACAGATTAAATACTGAAATGAAAATCCTTCTATATACAGAACCCAAACTGTCTGGATCTTGCCATATCCCTGGTCAATTCTCATCTTTAAATGATATGTTTTTTTTACCCAGTAAATATTTAGCCCAAACCTGTTTCCTAGTGATATTGCTCTCTTGGCCTTACTACTTAACTATACTAACAGAATGAGTCAAAAGAAGCATGGAAGAACATACGGGGAATTGAAATAATGCTTTAATGACTATTACCTCTACACTACAGGGTAGCTGATGGCATTATCTCTGCCTGGCACTCTTAGAGAATTCAAATACTACATTCAAATTAGGATAATTCAATGAGGATTTTCCTACAAATGGGCAAAATTGCAAACAATATAACAACCTAGAACTAGTAGCAGTCAAAGCGTCATCACCCAAAGCTCAAAGAGGAAGAAAGCATTGCATGCTAGAATCTGAAAGGCAGGAGTGGGCTACCTTGTGAGAAAGTTGACCCTCTGTTAATAGACACAGCTCACTTGAAGCAAAAGGAAGTGTTGTCCTGAAATTCCCTTCTCTACTGTGTTACTGAGACTCTCATTTGGCCCAAACCAGACATCTCAGAAGTCCTGTAACATCTTTTATGCATGTTGGCCTCCCGAGAATAGAAAGCAGAATACAAAGGAGAAAAAAAAATCCAACTAGGCACACACTACTTTCTGATATTACAAGTCTCACGAAGTATAATTTTCAAGCATACATTTTGATCCTCTTCAAGACAACCATATGAATGGACTGCAAATAATGCTTTAAAAAGCTCATCTGCTTTTTTTGCAACCTGCTTTTCCAATTGTCTTAATTATCTTTAATATACATTGTATCTGTTTTTATATCCTATGGAGATTGGTTTAAAAGAATCCTATAACCCACCTGCCTGAATGTTTGACGTGCTCAAATTTTGACACTTCTCATCACAAACTGTAGTATTCAGCAAAAGCAAAGACTTGACTTTGGTACCATGAAGTTCTCTCCTATCCTTTTGTTCTCCACTGTTGTTTGCATCATATACAAAGGATTTTATCTCTTCCCTCTATTGCTCTACTTTCCATGATGTCTTCTACATTGTTTGCCAAAGCCTGCTTCACATGTGACATGCCTGCTTTATCTTAGACTTATCACAATACATATCATGGTACATGTTGGCATGTGGTGGGTTGGAGACTGCTTTAGTATTGTACCATCAGCTTGAGTTGGCATGTTCCCCTAGTGTAGCTCATATCAGCCAGTTAAGCACATGTAATAGGAGTCACATGGGAATCTTGAACCTCTGAAATCTACATTGGTGGCTGTCTTTGTGCAGGGCAAGGCAAGAGTGGAGGAACAAAAATGAATTAACCCTTAAAGCTGTCTGGCAGCAATTCTTGTAACAAATGAAAAGGTGATACCGTTTACATACAAACCACTACTTGAATTTTGAGGTACCTGGTAACACTAAGAATATTTTCCTCCCCAAGTTACATTATTAAATTAATCCCTTAGTTTGTAACATGTGATCTTTGAACTCTGAGACTTTGGTTCCTTCACCCCTTTTCCCTCAATGCAGGACATCAATTAATAGTGACCCAAGCCTTGTGTTTTCAGAGTGGAGGTGGCTATGTCTTATTCTAGAATTCTATGGACCATTGAAAGAAAAACAACTTGCTGGGGGTAAATATTTCTCAGAAGCAGCTATGAGCTCGCACTTAGTCCTGTAGTTATACCTTGATCTGTTAAGGTTAACAACTGGGAAATACCCAAAATTTGAATCTAGAATATCACTTCCCACTTACATATAACTGCAATAAGTCCTGACAGAAGCTGAGACCAGCTACGCAGAACTGGAAAACAGCCGACTTTGTCAGAGGGAAGCTTCTTTTGCCTATGGTAGTTCAGAAGGGCTACTTTATCCAGTGTCCTGTTCCTTGGGGCCCATCTTGAACTGACTCTCTTCAACCAGGTTTAAAGCTAGTATTGCCCCATGACTCTATGGGATTACTTTCTCTTAGAACTGATAAAACATTGGTTGGGTTAAAGCATCTTTCAAGTCCTCACTGGGGTTGATAAAGTTCAGAGGTAGAATGCTCAGTTAAGACCTCCATGAAAACACATGAAGAAATTTGAAAATTCTTTCACCAAGCTCTGAAGTTTGGTTTATGAAGCTGCACTAGACCCTCGATGGAGTTAGTACAAAATGTTTTAGGGTTAACAGCTATGAATCGTAAAGGGGGAAGGTGTAGGATTAGGCAAGGAAAGCATGTGGATGTCTGTGTAGGTTTAGTACCTACTGAAGGAGTTGCAGGCAGCCCAATAAGAAGCTCCAGCAGAAAGATTGCTCACAGAAGAATCTAAGTGGAAATGGCCAGGCCTTGGTTTCTAGGCCGTGCTGTTTTTGGATAGGAACTTCTGGGAGGAGTATGGCCTCAGTTGGAACACTGCAGCAGATCAGAACTTGCAATTAGGGGTCAGCTCTGTCTTAAGGGGACCTCTGAGGAGTGTACAACCACGGCTGCCACATGACCCAGGGTTTGGAGGACATGCCATGATCATTCTGATGCTGGTTTGTTAACAATTGAGTGTTAAATTGAGCAAAGCAACCAGATGACAGGATTTCTTGGCACAGGTCTAGAACGACCAAAGAAACTTCTAAACCGAATGTAGAGTTTATCCCCAACAAAGCCAACCTGAGGGAGGAGGATCATTTAATCAAAAACTGCTCATGTTATCCTTCATTGGACTGAAAGGGCTAAGCTTTTATAAAGTCCTTGGCTCAGCCTATAGAAGCGAGCTGACTCTGAAAGAGTTTGACCTCAGGTGGAATAGTTCTCTGAAGCTGAGTTGGACCTTAAAGGAGCTGACAGCTGAAGTCTGTCTTCTATTCTCTTTAGCCGGAAGAAAGCCTCTTTGAGGGAGGGGATCTGGACAGTGCATTTTTGTGTCTGGCACAGCCAGTTTCTTACCCATAGGTAAGACCAAGTTACTCTGTTCTTTGGGGCTGCTTAGGGAAAGATACCCTAGGCATCCTACCAATGTCCCAGAATAATACAACCTATATCTATCCCCAGCCTCATGGCATCCAGGGAAAGTTAGTGCTAAGGCATTACAGTAGTTAGGCCTCAACTACACCACAAGGCAGCCATAACTTGGCAAAAGTATACCCTGTAATATTGTGACTGACTAGTGTAAGTGGTTGTCTACGGTGAGTAGTGATGTTAAAGGAGAATGCCCAAAGCTGGAATATTATACCCAAAGCTGGGCATTAGAAATCACTGGAATAGAGTATCAGCCCTCAAGTTCAGGTGCATGGGATATAGACTCTTGGCATGTATATAGGATAACTGAATTTTGTGGGTGTGTTTAGCTACAGATAATGAAGCTACTCAGAGTATAGTTATTGGGGGGATATACTGAGGCTTCAGCCTCCTCAGGACTAAATACTTTATTCTTTTACATTGAAAATGCCATTAGGAGCCAGACAATTCGTATGGTCTAATTAACAGTAGTTGAATGTGACTATCTGGAATGCTTAGAATCTTTCAGAAATATCACCTGCATAGACTTTTCCAGGCTGCCATCTGCCTTCCCATGTCTTTCAATTCTATACTTGACCTACTCTTCTAGAGTATCACTTGGTTTAAAAACTAAAGACTCTTGGCTATAATAAGCCTCTTATCAGCAATGGCCACAGAAAAGCGTTCCTTGCAATCACTAGTTCTGATTTCAGTAAAGTTTGATGTTGAACCATGATCCTCATATTGGAAGGATGTACAAGTGGTAACCAGAAGACATAAGATTGGTCATTAAGTCTCCAAATCCTCTTTGATAATTTGTAGATCAGTGAACAGGTACTAGCCAATCCCTATGCAGTATTCAAATATTTTCTGCCCTTTATGGGCTCTTTTCTACATGCCATAATTTTTTCTAATTGCCAGGTTCTGTTGTGCAAGAAGATAGCCAACTAATGGGGCCTACTATATTTCAGACCCCACTGTAGGCTCTGTTTTTGCTGTCAAGAGACGTATTCTAATATAGCATGAATGTAAGCAAATTCACTAGTCTATGTGATAAACGATCATCATATAAAAATGGACCAAAATAAAGGGGTCTCAGGTGTGCCAAGGGTAGAGGGATATAATTCTTAGTGAGTGGTCAGGGTTGAAATCACCAAGAGTGAGTGAGCAAAAACTTAGAGGTGAAGGAGTAAGCAGATAGCTAACAGGAGGAGGCAGCCATGAGCCAGATTCTGCTGGGGACTTCCTGAGGGGCATGTGGAGCAACTCAACCAAATTCCCAAAAGATGAGAGACAAGAGGACTTAGCCATCAGTTTGTCTATTAGCTGAGATTTGTCTCCACCTGTTAAATCTTCAATGTAGTATAGAAAAAATTTTTTAGGAGTTTGGAATTGGTTTTTCTGATCCAAGCTTTCTAATTTATTTGCTAGACAAAAGAAATGCCTGTCATCCTTCCATTTGAGAAATTTAGCCACCGTGAGGCTGGTGCCCAAAGGGAACATGCTGATTGATTATTCCTTTGGCTATATTTACTCCTCAATTAGATAATCCTTCAGATCTGACTTCTGAGGCACACTAGCAAACAGATGCTTTTCTACTTAAGTGTAATAAGCGTGCAGAAAAGGATGCAAATACTCAGTTGACTGAATTATCAAGTGCTGCTTCTCTTTTCTGCAGTGACTTCTGGAGGCCTCTGATCTTTTGAGATGGAGACAAGCCTCCTACTTCCCCACTTTGACTCTGTACCTTCCTCTTTGGCTCATCGAGTCTGTTTTGCTTTACCTGGCTAGAGCAGCTGGCCATGCTGGCCAGATGTTCATGAACCTAAATTATGGCATTCCATCATATCTCTGAACTAGAGATCCCTACACTCTGGACTAAAGTACTGGAGGAACTTCTTTCCTGTTGTGACTTGATGAGATCTGTGTCCATGCCAAGAATTAAGGGTTGGTGGGGATCAGATCATCCTGGGCATTAGCACACTTGGATAGCTGTGTGCTTCCTCACCCCCACACCCTGTTCCACCCCTCACTTTAAGTCCAGGTATTTTCTTAAGACAAAAGCTTCTAAGTCTCAAATTTCCATTTTACTACTTAAGTTTTACTCCTTGAATTTGTCATGTATGGTATAAGGTTGTACTAACTTTCTGATACCAGCCAACTTATGCAAGAACCAATTTTAAAACAAGACTCTTTCTACCTGAAACAGAAGCCCACTGGGGCTGCCAGGCTTCACACTTGACATGACAGTGCTTCATTTGAGTATGAATATGTGAGAAGAGCCAGAGTTTCTCTGGGCCTGCTAGAGTCCGACCTCAGTGTCGAACTTGCCTCAGCCCCTGCCTGGGTGGAGTGAGGTGGGTCACACCAAGTCAAACTCTGAGGACAAGCTGAGGCAGTTGGTACTGAAATATCATGGCAATGGCCAGGTTCTTTTTGAGCAAGGAACTGGAGGGCTCAGAAAGCAGGGAGGCCTAAGAATCTGGGAGGTATGTGAATTCTTACCATGTAATGTGACCAAAAGGGTTTTACATCAAGCTTCTAATACCATATCCTCATATGTTCCTGAAATGGTATAGAAATTCATCTGATATACACAGGTTCCTTTTGGTCATAAACCTTAGAATTAGTGAGTACTAAATTCTCTCTAATAGTATAGAATTGAAGCTGCAAGTTCTAAGGGTCATGGCAATTCCAGGCTTTTAGTGTAAAACCTGAGCATGCTGTATACCAATGTTTGAAGAAACCTAGATTTGTGGGCCAACTGAACAGACATCAATGTTTACCTGCACAAAACGTGACTGAATCAAGACTTGGTGAATAAGTGTATCTTCAGTCAAATCCAGATAGAGCATGAGATCAGCTAGGTGATCTTGGAATCATTTCTGGCTGGGTCTGGTAAAGAAGACATGCCCTCAAATGTGCTTTGTCATTCTATATTCATACCTGGCAGGAACCTGGAAGAGAAGTCTGCCTCCTGGAGGTCATCTCTCCTATCTTCATCTGCTACTGCCAACGTACAAGATTGTATTCTAGGAATCACCAGCATGAGCACCAAAGGACAAAATCCTACATATCTGACTTTGCTACTCTTACTTTACCAATGTCAGTCTAGGTCCTTCTCAAAAGACACCAAAATAGAATTGGGCATATTAGAAAATGGTCCTTTAAAGGATGATGAAGGTAGAAGGTGGGAGAACCTTCAGAATGGTCATGCAGGCTTATACCTATTAGGAGGAGAGGGAGAAGGCAGAAGAATTGAGTAGAAAGAGCCTCTGAGGTACAGCTCAATCTCACACAGGCCATTGTGGAGCCCTAGAGCAGAATTCTGTATGGGGCAGGCCTAAGGCTTATACTGGGAGCAACCTGGGAAGAATGTGGGCTTGACATGAACATGGAAGTAGATCCTGAAGGTATAGAAGCTGGAGGCCATCTACACACCTCCATGGGTGACACAATCAGTATTGAAATGGATATAGCCGGGCACGGTAGCTCACGCCTCTAATCCCAGCACTTTGGGAGGTCGAGGTGGGAGGATCATCTGAGGTCAGGAATTCAAGATCACCCTGGCCAATGCGGTGAAACCCCGTCTCTGCTAAAAATACAAAAATTAGCTGGGCATGATGGGTGCCTCTAATCCCAGCTACTAGGGAGGCTGAGGTGGGAGAAGCACTTGAACTCAGTAGGCCGAGGCTGCAGTGAGCTGAGACTGCGCCACTGCACTCCAGCCTGGGTGACAGAGCAAGACTCCATAAGAAATGAATGGATAATTGTTTGTTTGGTTTTAAACCAAGAAAAGAACAAATAGGTTTCATTTCATAGACCAATGGTAGATGCCACTTAGAACAACATTGGGATCTCAATATATTCTATGAATCAAGAGTGTTGGGTTGAGTTATGAACACACATTCTCAAATTCAGGATCAGTGCTTTGCAAATCCATGATTTGCTTTGCCTGTCCTGGAGGCTTTCTATCTCAAGCTGTGTCCCTCAAATTAATGAAGCGAATTAGACTTGCAAAGCAGTTTCAACTCTTATCTAAACACTGTTACACTGTTATTAGGTAATCATTTAGATTTTATGTTGACTCTTTCTTGCCATATCTTAGAACTGGCTATACAAATTTCATGTAGAAATGTAAATTTTAACATTTTAACTGTATAGCACAGTAGCAGAATATACAAAGAACGTTAGTACTCATGCTTAGTTTTCACTGAACTTTATGCTGGCCAAATCTGATCATTTGAATTTGTTCTTTATCTTAATATGTTATACTTACACATAATATATATTAAATCCAAATTCTCTTTACAATAGACATTGTATGCATCTATTTTTACATGGTTAGGTAATATGGTATACCTGATAAGTTATCTTCATTTAAGCCCATTCTAGTTATAATATCTGACTGGCACTTAATACCTATAAGCTCATCAGTGTGACTGCTGGAAATTCATAGTATTAAGAATAATATCCACATTGATAAGGCTACTTATAAGCAATACATTCAATGTGTTAGCAATTTTTGAAGAACTTATCAATTATATGAACTTTTTCCACTTCTGAAAACTTAGATTTGGCAGAGTATAGGGTTGGGAAAGGGTCAAACCTTTCTAGAGTTAGGAGATGTGTTTTATTCTGGTCTCCCTGCAGATTATAAGCATCTACTATATTAAAGAAATGAAGTTGTTTTACTAATTTCTGAGCATTCCAAAATATCCAGGGTGGCTTTAAGAAAAAGGAAGACCTTGACTTAGGCACAAGTTCCATAGTTTCTCATCTTGTCCCTTTAGCAGCAAAGTTCTATTCTGGATAGAGGGACATGTACTAGCTCCATTCAAATCCAGGCTGTTGGATAGCTGGAATTTTGGCAAGCTGCAATATATCCTAGCTAATTTAGAGGCATAGGATCTTAAGAGATCATGGAACCTTAGTGGTACCAGACTACAATCCTAATAGTCATATTAGCCTATGGAATAAAAGATATTATAGTGAAGACCAAATAGAATATTCTAAAGCTCACCCTCTAATGGTTGAGACAGAAAATAAAATATACCCTGAAAGGAAATGACATTACTGTCACAATTAAAAATTCCACTATTTTATCACATCTCCATTAAATCAGTCTGACCACTACAAAAGTCAGGATCCTGGAAAGATCCAGGAGAAATGAAGTAGACAACTATAATCTCAAGAAGTTATATGAGGTATCTTCTGTACAGGTTTATACAGCCTCAGGGAGACATTAGCATACATATATAGTCCCAGGGTTATCTCCACTACTATATCTGCAGTCAAAATGTCTGAAGGGACCTGGTATACCTGGACACTGCAGAATATCACGTTAGTTATCTTTATCAATGATATCATAAAATTGGCCCAGGTAAACAAGTGGGAAATCTGTCATAGGAACTCCAGAGGGTGAGAATTAAAACCTATGAAGACTCATGGGTCTGTCACTTCACTGAAGTTTTTAGCTCAGGAATTGTGGGGCATATGAGGACATACCCCCAGAATAAAGGACATCCTTGCCATGAAGAAAGAATGAAGGCTGACATGACCCTTCAGGATCTGAAGGCAGCATACGTTACCCTTGAGAGTAACGTTCTGACCTACATATCGGATGACACAAGAGGCTGCCAGCTTTGAATGACAGAATTGGAAAGGGCCTTGCTGCTTGGACCATACAACCTAGGAAGATCCTATGGCATTAGAAGTGTCAATGATGGCAGGAAAATGTCACGTAGAGTTTATGGCATGTTCTAATAAAAATCCAACAGATCTGTGTTACAGCAAGGGTATGCCTTCCATAGCAGAGAACTGTATACGACTAAAAGAAAATAGCTCCTGGCATGCTATTGGACATGCTAGAGATGGAGCATCTTATTATGAATGCCGAGGGACCCCTAGAACTGCCCATCCTGCATGGGTTTCTATCAGACTCACCAAGTCATAAGTTCAGGTAGGCCCAGCAGTAATCCATCAAAAAATGGAACACATGGTTGAACACAAGCAAACCATAGTACACAATTATTTGGCTCAGACCACTATGTCATTCACAAACATTCTACTGATAGCACGCACTCCACTCACACCTATGGACATGGTAGAAGATTTCTTATGACCAATTGACAGAAGTAAAGAAGTTTATCTCCATATGGGTCATCCCACCTGGAGGTATAAGCAAAAAGGGACTGCTACTATACTACAGCTCAACTCATAACTTGAGAGATAAATCAATCCCAATGAGCAGATCATTGAGCACATGTAGACATACTTAGTGGGTAAAAATATGTAACTTATAATATACACAGAACCATGGACAGTAGTGACTTGGCTAGCTGGTGAGGGACCTAAAAGAACAAGTATTGGAAGATAAATGTGAAGAAGGTCTGGGGAAGAAGCATATGGACATACTCATAAGAGCTGACACTACAAAGACTTTCCTATTACATATTAATAACCACTATAGAACACCTTCCACAGAAAAAATCTACAATAAAGTAGACAGAATGGCTCTTTCACTTGACATCAATGCTTTCCCAGTAAGTCCGTGAGTGGAATAGCTACAGTAACAGAAGTTAAGTCTATACATGGGCCCCAAACCATCGGCTCCCATTCACCAAAGCTGTTCTAATGACTGGTGCCACAAAATACACAAATTGCAAGCAACTAAAACAAATTCTGAACCTCTGAATATCGCACCACCTGTAGAGACCTAGTCATCATTTGGCAGTTTATTTTATAGGTAATAGACACATACTCCAGGTAAGTGTACCTTTCCTGCCAGCAGGGTCTTGACTACTGCTACCTATCTAAGGCCCATAGAATGTTGGTCCAGTGACAAAATAATGGAACAAGGGATTCACATTACAGCAAACTAGGCTGGCCATGAGCACATGACCATGGGGCTTACTGGTACTATCCCATATGGATATACGCAGAGCTCCAGGCTAGACAAAACGATATCATAGCCTGTTAAAAGTATAGTCAAGATCATAGCTTAAAAATGATCATCCTGGGAGGATTCTTAGAATAGAATATAACCTAAATTAATAAGCATATAATGGTTCTATATCACCAATAGCAAAAATACATAACCATATAATGGTTCTGTATCACCAATAGCAAAAATACATAACCATATAACAGTTCTATGTCACCAATAGCAAAATTACATGGAGGCTAGGAATGGAAAAGAGTGGCTCTACTTCTGTCATTTCCTGTGACCAACTTTGGTAATCTGTCTCCAGTCTCTGAAACCCTGTGGCCTTGGTTCAGAGGATCTTGTTGCTAGAAGGCCAATCCTTTCACTAGGGGACACAGTAAGAATCTCACTGTATCTCAAGCAATGGCTGTCATCTAGTCACTTCAGGTACCCTTGTGCTTTGAGTCTACTTTGGAACATGCCTTCAATGCTCTGCCAAGCAGTTTACAACCCTACCTTAGCCTCAGCTCCTGCTCATGCAGAGCCTCAAGGCTAGTTGGAAATTCAGAACTTTGCAGGTCCTCTCTGAGAATGCATGCAACTTAGTGTGTGCACAGGTCTGAACATGTGTGTCACCTTCTAGATTCTCAGGAATATGTTGGAGCTTTCTTACTCTTTATGAGCATGTCATTTCCCAACTCCTTAAGTTTGGCCAGCTTCTTGATTACCCCAACTGTACACTGCTACAAATGTTAAATGATATTTTTGATAAATGCCCTAGGGAAAAAGCTGTTTGCAAAGATTAAGCTAAGTCAGGTTCAGTAAAGACAAGCCCTGTGATTGAAGATTTCCAGGAAATTGCCAGATAGCTCAAATAACTATAGTCTAGAAACTGGGCTCTTGGGGAAGAAACCAATCCCATTTTGCCCCTTCAGTGCTAGGCTATTTTTCATGGCAACCATGATTATGAAGCTCTTGGTTTACTAGACTACCCTGGATCTGGGGGAAAGGAAATGGAAACAGGACATGTCAAAGCATGAGTCTGCTGTTCTTATAAGATCCAGCTGTTTTTCTTAATACTTTTCAGATTCTTGCTGTTTGCTTAAACACTCAAATTGTTGTGGACTTTGATTTCCAGAGTTCTTAGAGTTGATCTTGACAATTTTTTGCTAGTGTTATTACTTTTGATGAGGACTCGATTTTTCACAGGTCCTTACTCTGCCATTCTGGAAGTGTTATGCCAATGAAAGAAACTTTTAAAAACTTAAATGGAGAGAGATACCATGTTTATTCATCAAGACTCAACATTAAGTTCTCAGTTCTCCCCAAAGTGACCTATGAATTCTATGCAACCTCAGTCCTACTCCTCCAGGCTCTTTAAGTAAAAATAAATATGCTTATTTAAAAATGCACATGGAAATTCAAAGGACCTAAAATATCTGAAACAATCTTAAAAATTGGACTCAACTGAGTTCAAGTCTTACAAATCTGCTGTGATCAGGATAGTGTGGCACTGACATAAGAATAAATAGGCATTGGTCTGCACTTAATGGTAACTGTATCTTGGTTAAAAAATCATCTTTATAGTAAATGGTGCTGGAATCATCAGACATCCACTTAGGAAAAATAAACCTCAACCCCCACCTCATGTCACATAGTACAGAAAACTTAGTTTCAGATGGATTATACAACTAAACTTAAAATTACAATGCATTTAGAAAACTTAAGATCTTTACACTTGGAGACAGGAAGGATTTTTTAAAGAGGATAACAGAATGAAATCCATAAAAATACAACACGTCAAAATTGGACGTTCTCACCATAAAAGATCATTAAGAAAATAATCATGGTATAAACTGGGAGAAAATATTTACAAAACGTATGTCTGACAAAGAACTCATATCCAGAACACCTAAAGATTTCCCAAATTTAACAAGAAAAAGAGCTCAAACTCACCAAAATATTTGAATGGAGACTTCTCAAAGACAGCCACAGAAATAGCCAGTGAAGAAGTTATTTCAACATGGCACAAAAGGTTTCCAACTTGTTCCCCCACCAACAGATGCACCAAATAAACATCCATTCAGAGATCCAGGCCCTCTGAAAGAAAGTCAGAAACAAGTTGAAGCTGGCCGAGCACGCTGGCTCATGCCTGTAATCCCAGCACTTCGGGAGGCAGAAGCAGGTGGATCACTTGAGGTCAGGAGTTCAAGACCAGCCTGGACAACATGGTGAAACCCTGTCTCTGCTAAAACAAAAATTAGCCAGGCATGGTGGCATGTGCCTGTAATTCCAGGTACTCGGGATGCTGAGGCAGGAAAATCACTTGAGCCTGGGAGTCGAGGTTTACAGTGAGCCAAGTCTGCACCATTGCACTCCACCCTGGGCAACAGGGTGAGGCTCTATCTCAAAAAAAAAAAAAAAAAATTCTATGTACCAGTCAACTGAGAAAGTGCTCACATCAAATGAATAGAAAATACGGCACACTCAGGCATGGACCCTGTGCCAGGGAGTGTGCCCATGCAATCACAAGAATTCCCAACACCCAACTTCTCCCTTAGGAGGGTTTGGAACACATTTATAATGCTCTAAGGCTTCCAGTTTGCCTCTTCTCTCACCAACCCTGAGAGTAAAGGGGATTGGGCATACATGAGTCTGTCTAGATCATAGAAAGTGGTAGTCTTATGCAGGTGTGCAAGCACTCCCAGTGGCTTCATCCCTCAGGATAAGAGTAGAGAAGGGGCTAAAACTCAAAGGTCTGTTTCTTTCTGGAAGAAACTTGCCAGCACGCTCTGCCAACTGCTACTGTTGGCAGCTGAGTCTGCATCAGGGAATTAATAGATTCAATAAATAGTAGGCTTCTGGCAGACTGAGCAGGACCTCAGTACTACTTTAGCTATCTCCCCAAGTTCACCCACGTGATAACTCAGTTTACTAACTCCTCCTGGCAGGAGCTTGTCCACACATCAAGAACCCCAGCTTTTACAGCTTACACCCAAAGGACTATATCTTAAACCTCTAAGCTCTGGAAGTAGAGAAGACTAGGAATGTGCAAGTCTCCCTAGATCACCAAAGTGGTGGTTTTAAATGGGTGCACAAACACTCCCAGCAGCAGTACCGAGAAGGGGTTAAAACAGTTTCATGCTTCTCCCCAGAAAGGATTGACAGTGCACTCTTCCAGTAGTAACTTGACTGCCTAGCTTCTCATTAACCTGCATTAAGGCACTAAATGTGCAGACAAAAAATAGACCTGGTATCCTGAACAGGAGCTCAGCATTTGTTGAGCCTTCTCTAGTTTGTCCCAATGATAAATTCAGGTCTTCTCATCCTTCCTGGAAAGAGCATATACACACTGAGTGCCACAACTTCCATAACTTTCACTAAAGGGGACTGCTTTAACAACTCAGCTGTTGAAGCTGATGGGGCTCTGTATCTCCAAGTCTTCTAAACTGCAGAAAACAAAGGTGGACATAAAGTGAGCCCACTTCCAGTGGCTATCTCCTCAAGATCAGAGGGACAAGTCTGAATGTGAGTATAGGCATTTGCCACCGATTCTCTCCTCAACTTAGTGCAGAGACAGTAGGAGGTAAACATCTGGTCCCAGCTTCACCATGAGTATAGAAGGAACTAGAACATCTAATACCCCAATCTTTTCAGCTACATCTAGAGGGTCTGGCTTCTAATCTGTCTCTTCTAACTGACAGAACATAGCACATCCTGATCTCCTGGAGGCCACAGAAAAACAGTCTGGACAAACACGAAGATTTGTGAGGCAACTTAAAACCTCTGGCAAGGTTAATTAGTGAGATTCTTCTCAATAAGGCCACTCTGACAATATTGGGATAAGCAGTTATCTAAAAGAGAACATATCGTAAATGCTTCATGACATTGGTCTGGGTAGTGACTTTTTTGGATTTGACCCCAAAAGCACAAGCAACAAAAGCAACAGTAGAATATGGGATTGCAAAAAACTAAAGCTTCTACACAAAGGCAACAAAGGAACAACCTACCGATCAGAAAAGACTACTTGCAAATCATAGGATAAGGGGCTAATATCCAAAACATTAACCTCAAGCTATGTAATAACAAAAATAACCCTATTTAAAAATGGGCAAATAATCTGAATAGACACTTCTCAAAAGACAAACGGTCATGTGAAAAGATGCTCAACATTCTTAATCCAGGAAATGCAGATTAAAACCAGGAGATCACCTCATGCCTGTTAAAATGGCTGTCATCAAAAAGATAAAGTGGCTAGGATGTAGAGAGAAAGGAATCCTCATACAATGGAAATGTAAACTAATATAGCCATTTTGGAAAACAGTATGGCAGTTCCTGAAACTAAAAATAGAATTACCATATGATCTAGCAGTCCTGACTTGGAATATATCCAAAGGAATTGATCAGTATGTCAAAGATCTGCACTCCCACATCCACTGCCACATGATTCACAATAGCCAACCTATGGAAACAGCCAAAGTGCCTATCAATGGGTGAATGGCCAAACAGTAGTATATATACACTACAATACCACTCGGTCTTTAAAAAGAGAATTGTCATTTACAACAGCATGGATAAACATAAAGGACATTGTGCTAAGTGAGAAAAGCCAGGCACAGAAAGACAAATCACATGATCTCATTTATGTGAAATCTGAAGGTCAAACTCGTAGAAACAGAGTATAGAATAGTGGTTAAGAGGGGCTGAGCAGGGGGTGGTAGATGGAGAGATGGAAGATGGTAGTCAAAGAGTACAAAGTTTGTTAGAAGGAAGAAGTTCTGGTGATCTATTGCACAGCATAATGACTACAGTTACTAATATATCATATTTCAAAACTCTAAAAGAATAGATTTTAAATGTTCTCATCAAAAAGTGTGGTGATATAATTAGCCTGATTATAGGCCATTATAGTATATTATGTATTTAGCCCATAAATGCAATTATTTGTCAACTGAAAACACTCTTAAAAAAGCTAATGAGCACACAAATGCTCAACTGTTAGTCATGATAGAAATATAAATAACTGAATTCTAGGTTATAGGAATATACCCCTTGCAAAATCCACATGGCAAGTTTTATTTCATGATGTATCTTAACTAATACTATACAAATGTGGAATTCTTACGTGGCTCAGAGGTAAAATGTCTGATTCTAAAACTAGGAAATGCATTTTTAAAATGTTGAATTAAGTGAACAAATACTTATCGTAGAATTTAGGTTATAGACACATACTACTTGCTCTATCATTTACCTTTTCTGTATATCAATTTCATAATAAAATGTTGGAAAAATAAGTACAAATAGAAGCTAGATTTGTTTGTGCAGGTTTGGATCATAATCCTGAAGGACAAAACCCCAAATGTCATAATGCCAAATGTTAGAACCTTGAAGGATCACAATCCCACCAAAAGTTATAAAATTCAAATACTTTATTTTTAAATGTCACCATTTTTTACAGCTTGCTATGCTATGTATTTCATCTTTGCATCATTTCCAATACTAAAGGAATAAATTTTATACTTCTAGAGTTCTAATTTATATATTTTTGCAAGTTTGACTCCATGAAAGTTATCACAACATTAGCTGTGTAATTAGTATGTATAAACAATGAAAGTTAATAAATGAAGGGATGTCCTTTTGTACATCTACATTTGTGAAAGATAAAATTTCTCGACCTCAGCTCTAAAAGTGACTGCATATGAAGTTGTGACCCATTGTGGGTTTTCATTGATCTCAGCAGAAAACTTGAGTTATCTGCCATGGTATTTCAGATTACCAAAACTTATAAACTCGGATGCACCCAATTGTAAGTGATACACACTTACATATTTCACTTTATGACCTATTTCTTTATGAGCATGGTTCCTCTGCTCACAACTGTTACACCCAGGCAACTGTCACTAGTACAACTGAGTGTTCATGCTTGTGAAAAATGTATGTTATTACCTGTTTTGTGTAAAGTGGCCTCTGAAGTATTGTTGTGGTTTTGTTTCTCAAATCCTTCTTTATAAACGTAAATCTCTTTAAATTTGTCATTTCCCAGAATTTGATATTTTGATCTGTCAGGATTATGACTTTCAAAATTTTAGACTTTAGGGACTTTGAGCTTGCAAGATTTCAACATTCATGATTATGGTGTTTTTATCAGGGGTGGGGGCTACAGGGGGCGGGTAGTGGATTTTTGTATGGCCACAACTGGTATTTGACTTGTTTTCTACCCATTTCCTGTTCCCCTTGGAAATCAAAGTTTTACTTGATCTATGTGCCACTTCAGATCAGCCCCCACCTGCCTGCCCTATAACCCCTGATTTTTGCCCCAGGCTGCTGCAGCCACAGTGACAACTTCATCTATCTGAGTGAATGCCTGCTTTCTATCACAGTTGGCTGTCTCTCCTTCCCCCAGCAAAGACTGACAGTCTGCAAGATCTCCATTTCCCTTCCTGTCTGGGGGTGCTGAGAAGCTCCACTGCCCAGATCTGACTAGATTGCAACCACAGAGGATTTGGCTTCCCTAGTGTTCTAACAGTAGAGCCAGATTATCCAAACCTGGAAGTGTGGAAAAGCTCACACCCCGACGCGTCCCACTTTGAAGAGTTGTAGGAAAGAAATAGAAGCATTCTATCCTTCGTCAGATTTAGGAGGTCCATGTGCCTTTCTCAAGGCCCTGCCTGTGACTAAGCAATTAGCTGTAGAGCTTTCTTAAGCCGTGGCCAGCTCAGTAATACCGCACATTTTATGTGCTTTTCCTCCTTTCTTCCCCACTTCTATCCTTCATTCTTGCTTGGGATTGCACCTCCAATGTGTGAGCTTATGTTCCCTAGAAGATGGAGCCTGAGGCAGATCAAACGATGTTTTGCTTGTTCTGCAGACATGTTTTTGTTTACTTCTCTAGTGCTCTCCAAACTATACAGAGTAGTTCCACACAACTGTACTGGAGAATCTAAATAACCAACAAAAGGGAAATTAAGTTACGGCTAAAGTCTGATATAATCATCCAACAAAACTACTTAATATTCAGAACATATAAAATTTGACAGCATTTTTATTAAATATATGTACAGATTAAAAAGAGAAATTAGCTTTAAAATCAATGAAGAGACAAAAATAAGAATATTCATAGAAGCATATGTGATAGTCAATAGCTGGAAACCATCCAAAAGTTTAAAAGACTCTTAAATCTTGTGTCATAAAATTAGGTTTGCCAGATGAAATAGAGGATGTCCATCTTAATTTTAGGTAAACATCTTGTAATATAATTATGTTGCAAATAGCACATAGGACACTTACACCAAAAGTTACCTAAAATTCAAATTTAAACTGGTGTCCTGAATTATTTGCTATATCTGTTAACCCAATGTAATAGAATACCATATAACAATCAAAATGAATTATAGCCACATGGAGCAATGTGAATAAATTAAGCGATATTGAGCAAAGATGTGATTCTCCTTACACAAAACTTGAACTCGGGCAAAACTAAACAGCTTAGAAATCTTCAGAATAATGGTTACAAGGTGAAGGAAGGAGAGGGTGTAGTGATCTATGGGGAGTATGAGTACCTTCTAGGTAATATCTTTTAAGCTATTAGGGAGATGTGGTTACACAAAGATTTTCACTTTGCTTTAATTCACTGAGCTGTAGCTTAATGGATTTCATGCTTTTCTACATACATGATAACTTAGTACAGTGTCTTAAGATTAATAATAGTAGTTACTTGGATTGGGTTTTCTTTGCATTTTTCTTTATTTTTTAACTTTGAATCTCAGACTTGGATTACTACTTATAATCCAAACATTGAAGCAATATTGTATGTAATGATGCGACTTTATCTTTGGATGGACAAAAAAATTCTGCCACAAAGTTTGACCATGGACTGTCTCAACTGAAAGAAACCTCTTCAAATATTTTAAGATGAGTTTATTTTGTTTTCCTCCTGCCTCTTCACCATTCCTCAATTTGGAGTATTCAAGGGAAAGAAAATACAATGTTGTCCTAGTGGGCTACAAAAGTTTCTGAGACATCACTAATCCCTTTGAACACTTGTCAAAAACAGATTTAGAAATATAAACAACCTGTCTCAACATAGGTTCAGAGCCTGGAAACTTGGCAAAACCAAGACTGAATCCAGACCTGACTACAGTCAATATTGGGCAAGACATTACAGCCCCCTGAGCTTGAATTCTCACTTCAAAATCACTGAAGCTTCAACGTAAGGAGTAGCATGCGTAGCCTAGTGCCTCGCACAGAGCAGGGCTTTAAGTATTGATATGATAACCCCACAATTGCTTTGAAGGTCTCCAATGGAGGGTTCTTCCTTCAGCCGCGAACTTCTCATGGACCTAGGTTTGCCTTTCTTCCTCCTACTGGCAGTAGACCTGAGACTTGATTTACTCGCAATTTCTTCCTTTCTTGATTTTTAGCTATAAAATACTCCATGAAAATCGGAGGCTGATGAAATTATGTAAGTTAAGATGTTTTCTTCCCAAGCCCTCTGATTCATTCCCAGAACAATCATCTGAGAATACCTTGCCAGATAAACCAGCATATTTGTAAATCTTGAGCAATGACTGTGAAACCACCTAAACTACAGGATGCTTATGTTTTAGTAAGGCAAAATATCTGCTCTGCCCGCACCTACTTAAAGAGGGCTGATTTCATTATAACACTGTGTCACTTGGCTACCCTCCATGGTCTGTCTTTATGAATATGCTCGGGAGAAAGACATGAGAGATGTGCTTTATCTCATTTCTCTAACTCCCAGGAAACAGTAAAATGACAGAAACAGCAGTCTAAGATATTGGAGATAATTGCTGCTCAATTCTGGGTTTGGTTAATGAGCACTGTACAGAAGGCAAATGACAAGACCTCTTTTACAGCACAAACTGTCACTGTATATATTGGGTATGTGTCATCTGTGTGTATTTTTGCAAATTACATTTTTCAGTGTAAGCAGTAATCCTGCCAAACAATTACAGTGTTTACAGAATCTGATGTAATCCATCTGTTGAAAAGGCTCTTCTGTGTTTAGGCTGATAAAATATAAAACAGTTGAAGACTTAACATTCCTCCAGAATAAAGATTTATGGATTTTGTTATGTTCTTATATGCCATACAATTGCAATTCATGGTGAAAAGCTTCCAGAATCCTGTTAGACAATGACAAGCTCTGTGAGATAGAGTGGCCAGCACTCATGAGGTCTAACTGCCTTCCTGAATACATTACCTTCTCACTAGCAACTGAATACCAAGGCATGGTTAGGTGCACGAGAAATACAAAGTAGAGTTGACTCTTCAACAATATGGTCTTTGTACAGGCCCACTTATATGCAGATTTTTTCAACCAAGCAAAAACTGAAAACATAGTATTCTCAATATTTAGCATCTGCATATATGGAAGGCTGACTTTTTGTGTACGTGGGTTCCACAGGGCCAACTGCAGGACTTGAGTGTGCATGGGTTTTGGTATATGTGGGGGTCCTGGAACCAATCCCTTGCATATACTGAGGAATGACTGTGTCCAACGTACGTATTCTCAGTTGAGTGCAGGGGCACATGACTGTAGTCCAAGGTACTCGAGGTTGAGGAGGAAGGATCCCCTGAGACCAGGAATCCAAGGCCACAGTGTACTATGATTGTGCTTATGAATAGCCACTGCATTCTAGCCTGGGGAACGTAGCAAGACCTCATGTCTTGAAGATATAGATATAATACATATTGAAGATGTAGATATAGTACATATTCTCTGCCCTCTTCTGGCATTCTTTTCTTCTAAATTTGGCATAACATTAACAGAAAAAGCAACTCAAAGAATCTTAGTTGAATGTCCTCTTTCCCATGAGAGGTGTTTTGTTTTGTTTTGTTGTTGTCTTTGTTACTTGTAGGGTAAGATGAAAAAATAAACTAGATGTTTTACAAATGTTAGCTTTTTTGAGACTGTATCTTAGTTTCGGTTCCCCAAGATGCAGACCATGAGAGAAAGACTTGATTTTTGCTTCAAGTGGTTTATTAAGGAGGTGTAGAGAACACTGGCAGGGGACTCAAAAAGTGATAGAGAATACAGCCAAGGACTATATTTAGCTACCACTATGGGTAACAGGGGCTTAATCTCAGAAGAAATAGTGTAGTACATGTTTTTTCAGGATTATCAAAACTGAGAGGTGAGGGAGCTGGGGTATTTGTGCACCAACTCTCATCCATCACTGGTTGACTGCTGCTGAGCAGTGGTCATCCTTCAGCGTTTCCAGCCTGTTGCATATGGCATCACGGCAGCTTCTGAACATGAACACGTAGGTGTGCTGCAAGTTGGAAGTGGAGTGAAACACAATAAAACAGTAAATTCTGAGGGATAAAAGTGGGCACCAACAATACCTGCTTTAGTCTATTTCCATCTTCCATTTTTGAGGAACTATTAATACTATCCATACTGACTCATTAGTTCTATTCATGAGGGTCACATGGGCAATAAAAATATAAAGGGAGATGGGATACAGAAGATATGTCTTGATGCCATCTTGGCATAGCAAGCAGCCTGTTTTTCATAGGTGGTACAAGTATTTGCCATAACCCATAGGGAAGAATGGAGGAATCTGAGGATGTGGTGAGTGGTACAAGTTACCCCCTTGAATCTGTGACTGTATTCTTCCTGCCTTTTTCAAATGGTGATTACAAAGGTTCTTTGAGTTGAGCTGCTTCCTTAAGACTGTACAACCAATGAGTAATGCCAGGATTCAAAAAAAGTCCAACTGATAAATTTGTGTATAATTATTGCTCATGAGATACCATACCTTAGAACAGTAGAGATGTACATGGCAATTTTGCTCCTCAAGGGACATAATGATGACTAGAGATATCTTTGGTTGTCACACTTGGAGAGACATTACTGACCCTAGGGAACAGAGGCCAGAGATGCTGCTAAAAGTCTTAAAGTGCATGAGACAGCCCCCTACAATGAAGAATTATCTGGTCCAAAATGTCAATGGTATGAGGTTGACTTAAGAAGCCCAAAGTCAGTTTCTTCATCTCTCACAAAAAGGAAGAGCTATAAATTACCTACTTTCTAGCAAGTGATTCTCATATCTTACTGTGCATAGTATCAAGGGTGCTTAAAATGCAACACTAAAGATCTGCAAATTGGAGCCCTAAAAACTGATCTAAGTAATTCTGGAAAAGGGCCCTGAAATCTGTTTCTAAAAAGTACCCCTAGTTATTTGAAGTGGGCCATACTTTGAGACACTTCATTTATAGGTTACTTTCCAGAATGCTTAAATTGTTTATCATTTTAATACTTAATGTGCTTTGAAGTACCTCTCAAGTGTAAGCTGCTATCATAACTACTTGTGCTGACTTAGTGGAAAAGTCCCAGCAGAGAAGTCCCAGCAGAGAAGTCAGAATCAACCAGAATAATCAGATCAGGAAGCTGATAGAGGCAAACATCACAGACAGGGCTATGAAAACATCTGGTGACTATAGTATTTAATGCCCTGCCCTGATGATGGCTTTGTGACTGGTAGATTGTGGGACTTGTTGCTGTATAAAATCTTAGTTAATGCTGTCTATAAAATGCTAGAAATGGAGTGCTTTATAAGAGCAAGATTGTTTGATTTATTTCTATATCTCTAAAACATATCATGTCTGCCACAGTCAAGATTTAGCAAATATGCTGTTGACTAGATCAAGTGATAGTACAGTGAAGAAGTAGAGATATTCTAGTCTTACAGCTGCCTAGATTTCCCAGATTTGGAGGTTGGAATGGGGCACCTTCAGGTTTAGTGACTGACAGTCATCCCAAGGTAATCCAAACCCTTCAAGATATGGTGACAAGATATGGTAGAGTCAACTGTTGGGGTGTCGCCCTAGATCTTATTTCCTGGACTGGCATGGGTAGGGGCTGCTAATGACTCAGATGCATACTTCTCCAGAAAACTGCCCCAGCTGATGAAAGCCACTTCATCTTGCTGTGCTGGCCCCAGAGTAGCTCAAGACAAAGCACTGCCTGGTTTCAGGATACAAAAGCACAGATCCCTTGCCTCAGGGTTGGACATTACTATGGTACCATTCATGTTACTGTGCCATGACTATGGTACCATTCAGAGATCAAGGGGTCATGTTCAAGTAAACTTCAGCTGAAACCATATCTTTGCTTACCCTTTCCTCCGCCCTAATTTCCCCCCATTCCTCCTGATAGTTTGGATGTTTGTCCCCTCCAAACCTGATGTTGAAATGTGATCCTCAATGTTGGAGGTGTTTTGATCATGAGTGAATCTCTCATAACTGGCACTTGGTGCCCTTCCCATCAGTGAGTTCTCACTCAGTGCATGCAAGAGCTGATAGTTTGAGTCTGGCATCTCTGTTGCTCCCTCTCTTGCATGCATTGTACCTTGCTCCCCCTTTGCCCTCTACCATGAGGGAAAGCTTCCTGGGCTTCACCAGAAGCTGAGCAGGTGTGGGTTCCATGCTTGTACAAGTTGCAGAACCATGAGCCAAATAAACCTCTTCATAAATTACTCAGTCTTAGTTATTCCTCTATAGCAATGCAAATGGACTAACACACCTCCTTACAGATTTCTCTTGAAAGCATTCCCTTAAATCACTTGCACAAGAATGGCTGGATTTAGGAAACCTGGCATAAGGCACTGAATTCCAGGAATGAAAGTCAAATTCACATGAGCACAGGCACATAGAGCCAACTGATGCTACCATACAACATACCACCCAGAAGCTTTCTGACCTGATGGAGTAGTGAAGCAGCCTCTTACAGGTACAGTTGAAGTGCCAGCTCAAGATACTTACCATACTATCCTTCTGAATCCTCAGTCACTATATGGTACTAGGTTCTCATTAGCAAAGCACATGAGTCCCGGAATCAAGAGGTAGAAATAGAAATGTCCCTCTCACCACCATTCCCAGTGATTTATTTGGGGATTTGTGATCTCTTAACTTCAGGATTTATGGATCAGGTGATCCTAGTTCTCATGTGGAATGCTTCCACTAAGGAACAGAGTACCACTAATCTTAGCACTATGACTGATGCCTGGTCACTTCGGGATCCCTGTGCCTGTACAAGGAGTTATCATGCTGTAAGCTACTATCAGTCCTGCTCATCATGAGACAGAAACTGTAGCCTCATGATAAAGGCAGAGGAAAACGTTCACGCAGATAACTGACTGTGGCATCTTTTAGTACTTCCATGGTCATTGTCACTCTACATGGTCAAGCACAGGAATAATGGCCTGATAAGGGTATAGTAACCAGGGTCCAAGATTCTTCAGAGTTCACATCACATCAATTACACCCATCGAGACTAGTGGAATTGCGTAGCCAAGTGGAAGCAGAATATAGAGTTAGGTGGTAGAGGAGAAAAATATGTATATTACCGGCTTTTGGCTCATAGTGGAGGGTCTCATTCATCTACCAATATTGCTCTTCTAAGTTTCCCCAGAAATTGTCACCAACCAGAATCCTAGAGAAACTGTGCCAGAATTGAGTAAACTTCATGTGAGCAGTAGACCTGAGTGGTGGGCTACAATAAATGATAATGGTTTCTTACCTAGATTTTTTTATTTTTATTTATTTTTTATTTTTTATTTTTTTTGAGAGGGAGTCTTGCTCTGTCACCAGGCTGGAGTGCAGTGGCACGATCTGGCTCACTGCAACCTCTGCCTCCCAGGTTCAAGCGATTCTCCTGCCTCAGCCTCCCGAGTAGCTGGGACTACAGGCACGCGCCACCATGCCCAGCTAACTTTTTGTATCTTTAGTAGTGACAGGGTTTCACCATGTTGACCTCAATCTCTTGACCTCATGATCCACCCACCTCGGCCTCCCAAAGGGCTAGGATTACAGGCATGAGCCACCGTGCCCAGCCCTCAGATCTTTTTTTACTAGTACAAGCATCTTCTAGCTGCTTTGTTTGCTTACCGCTCATAACAGCCTCCTCCTCTAGAGAATTTCTACACTTGCCTAGGAGGTTACACTTGCCCTCCTTTAGGGTAGTCTACAGCCTATACCAATAAAAGATAACACAATCTCCTTGCCTCAAGGTGGGACAACTTTGTAATACCACTTATACTCCAGTGCCCTTCATAGAAAGAAGGCTGAGATTTAACTTCAGTTGACATCACATCTTTGAAGTTCTGCTCTATTCTTTGGGCATTTTCTCACTAAGTCGCTTTTATAAGAATCCTCTTTCTGGCTCTGCTTCAAAGGAACCCAGCCTAAGACAAGGTACCTCCATCAAAACAACAGTCTTCTGCCTTCCTTTAAGATGCAGAAGTATAATCCAACACTTAATTTGCCAGATGATAAAACTGAGATCCTGAGAGGTTAACTGAATTACCCATTTAGTAAGATGGAAATCTGATCTTGAACCTGGATAAGATTCAAAGCCTTTTCCCTTTCCACAGCAGTATTTCTGCCAATTGCCCAGACTGTTACATTACTAGGACTCACACTTTGTTGCCATATCTCACCACCTCCTTATCTGGCCTGGCTGGAGAAGGGTGAGCCTGGTCAGGAAAACGAGAATAAGATAGCCATCAATGGGATCTTAGATGGTCACAGTAAACTAGAAATGGCACTCTGGAGGTGTCCATTCAGCTCCAGCGGTGTGCACAACTCTAACCTAGCATTTCTCTTGGAGCTAGGCACATCAAGCTGATGTTTGGATATTTCTAGTTATCCATCAGTTCCAAAGATGGCATATGAATTATGTTTCATCAAATATTGACCATTCTATCAAAGTTCATTTGGGCCCATCTCAAATTCCCAATCCCTTATCTAGTCATGACTGGTGCTAGTGAAAGTGGGGTATTTGCATCTCAAAGTACCATGTGCGTTTACTCTGTTCTAGTCTTAAATGGACTTTGAGAGATAGAGAGCACTCAATGGATAGAACAAGGAGGTGGAGCCCAGCACTGATGGGAAAGGTTATGACTCATTTGCAGGGAATGAACAATCATGCAGTAAGCGTGCATGTTGATGTCCACCTCATTCCACCACAAATCCAATTGCCAGGCAGGCTTTGTGCAACATATGATGTGTCTCAAAGCCAGAAGGGGCTGGACTTCACAGGCACCGGCTGATCTGGGTCTGGGAAACCCTTTGGTAATTTGAGACTAGAGAAGGTATTTAAAAAATCACTCTGGGCCAGAAGCAGGGGCTCACATCTGTCATCTCAGCATTTGGGGAAGCTGAGGTTGGCAGATATCTTGACCCAGGAGTTTGAGGTCATTTTAGGCAGCATGGTGAGACCCCATCACTACTAAAAATACAAAAAAATTAGCTGGATGTGGTGGTATATGCCTGTAGTCCCAGCTACTTGGGAGGCTGAAGTGGGAGGATCACCTGAGCCCAGGAAGTTGAGGCTGCTGTGAGCCATGATTGCACCACTGCACTCCAGTCTGGGTAACAGGAGTGAGACTCTTCTCAAAAACAAAAATGCTGGTAGCCAATGTGGAGAAATAATTAGAAAGATTTATGGATATTCCTTGCTGTCCAGTCACAGTAGACTTGTATCAAACAAACTTTATGAACCACCTTCCACCCACTTCCTGGACTCACAGCAGCTTGTTCTGCTCAACTTGACCAACAACCCTAGGATCCACCTGAGGCCAACCAGTCGCTTGCTCTAAGAATGCCAGAGTGGCCACCCCATAGCCAGGCTGACCAGCTGCATGCCTGGATTTTCTGGCTCCACTTGATACTTCCAGTCTAGGGTAAATCATCACAGCTGAGGGCATGGGGTCTGGCTGCCTAAGTAGCTGAAAGAGGATCCAGATGACACAACTTCTATATGGCAAATTTTAACCAAGAGAAAACAGGACACAGGAGGTCACTGGGGAGATAAAATCTGCCCCATCGTAAATTGTCAGGTGTAGTTTTTCCTCATGGCTTCTCTGGAGAAGTCCCACATGCCATGCAACACGTGTCAAGCAATATGCTGTGTGTCTTCAGTTTATCATAAATCTGTTGCCAGCATGACCATGTATCACGTCACATTGCTTCAATACTTCCTTGCCTCACATCCCTTTTGCCTCATCCTTGCTGCCCTAGTTTTGTACTCTTTAATTAAATTGTCACCATTTTGACCCTTGTTTCAGGCTCTGCTCTCTAGGGAACACTGGCTCACTTAGTTTTAGGCATGTTCTGCCTGCTCTTGGTTTGGTGAATTTCCCACCTAACCTTTATTAACACTTTTTCTTTTTAGCCTTTTCCATGACAATGACTGCCCCCTTTCCCGCGAACTGAGTCAACTCCCCCTTTATATGACTTTTTAAAGACTTTGGAATCTCATACCTCCTAGCACTTTTACTGGCTGTGGTATCTAATAAAGTATGACATGTCTCATGCTCTGACTCCCCCATTCACTTAATCAGACCAACCCCTTACATGAGAAGCTCAAATTTGTTGTTTATCTGTTTTACAAACATCATCCACAATGATTTTCCCACGTCTGTTGCTTAAATATTTATAAAGTGTGGGGCAAGGATGAAGGAATCTAGTCAGTTACTCTAGTTGGCTCCTGGAAACCCAGTTAGCCATCTTAAAAGGAGCTGGAGTAGTTTTATTTAATTAGGGCAACTGGCTCAGGAGCAAGGAGGATCACACAGATTTTAAGGTAGGAATAATTGGGTGGTTCAGAGCACCAGCCAAGGGTAGCTCTTATATAGGCATTGAGTATGGTTACATGTGAACAAATGCTGCACTTTTAAGATGACAGGGCAAATGCTTCACAGACAACCCTCCTTAGAGGGTTGACCTTAGAGTGCTGTCTTGGCTGTTTGAGGTTAAATAAGAGCTCTTAATATTTACAGTCCCAAAGGAAGGTGATGTTTTAATGGGCCATAATGAAATGAAAGCTGCTCAAGGGTAGGGGTTATTTGATTATCTCAATTTCCAAGACCCACATGCTAGGTGCTCAGTGACTGTTTCTTGAGTTAATGACTATCAGAAGACTCCACAGACTAAATTTTAAAATGGTTTCCAACAGGCTTATTTGTATACCAAATTTCTACTCTAGTGTTTAAATAAATTGCCTAGGGACCATTATATGCACAGTCAAAGCTCATTGTTTTTACTAAGAGAAGTTACAATACTCTGGAATAGATGGACCTCTAAAACTGACAGGGAAAAAGTTAATGTAAATATTTACAACCACTTTGCTTCAGTCATACTGTCTCCCTCTGTCACGTATCCTTTCCAGGAGAATTCAGTCTTTATCAGCTTAATTCCTGAACCTTGATTTTGCAGAATTTGGTTAATTAGCATGAGAGAGAACTGAGGCATTGCATGACCAGGGTAATAATTTATATTGGAGAAGGCAAGCATTTAGTGGCAGAAGAGAAACTAACATATCCAGAGAAGAATAAGTTAGATGTGAGCCACTGGAGGTCCAGGTTTGAAAATATGGAAAGTCTGGAGCAAGGGAAGAGACTGCCAAACATCTCTGCATGTGAGAGAAATAGGGGAAAAACTCTAGAACATGTGGCGACATCTAGAACCCTCTACCTTTTGCATTTTTGAAATATTTCTAAAAATGTGAAATAACTGACTTTTTTTCTTAAATGTGACATTCTAAGGCTGAACCACTAGGCATCTCAACTTTATTTGGATTGTAATTAATCTTAATTCTACCAGAGAATTCAGAATCATGACTAGTTTTAAGATGGTGTTTAACTAGTACCCACTATCTCAGAGAAAGTAACCTATTATCAGATACTGACGTGTACGTTAGACTGACATGTATGTTAGACTGATGTGTACGTTTGACATGTACATCAATATCAATTCTAAAATGAGAGCTAAGATTTTTACCACTATTTCTAAAGTGACAATACAATGAATGGGTTCTTGTGGACCTAATTCTTTAAACAAGGTTAGTATTTTTGAGTGTTAATATTTCAACATGATTATTAAAATACGACCTACCCTATGCTCAGTGTGATTTGTGATGTCCTTAGCCAAAAGCAATATAATTGGCTAGAGCTGACTTAGCAAAAACATTTGCTTAATCCTGTTAACATTTGCACTAATGAACTGTCCAGTGATCTAACAAGGGGGCCAAGATATCCAGGTGCCTCCCATCACAGGGCTGATTGTTAATGTTTTTCAGTTACTTCGGTCCCATATAGCAACATAAGAACGGAATGTATCATCTTATTGGTCAATGACTTCTCTGACAAGCAATTTAAAATGGAAAAAAAAAAATGTTTTAAAGTCCAATTAGCCAAGGAGTTTTTTTCTTCATTATGGATTTAGAAGTTTTGAAAAATCTTTTGGAAGATTTCCTGTTAGCTAGCATTTCTACCAAAAAATAAGTAAGTTTGACAAAACAGACATTTCAGTAATTATAGTCTGTTGACTAGACTTTGGAATTAAGCATTTGCAGAGTCTGGGATAGTGCATGGCACAGAAAGATAATTAGAGGTGGGAATAGCAACATTCTAAAGCTAGTTTGGAGGAGCATAAGTGTGGGAGAGTAAGAATAAAGAACTTGGCACAGGACATTCCCTCCACCACTGCCCAGAAGCCAGAACTCCTCTTTACCCCCTGGCAGGTCACTCATCTGCCTCCCACTTGCTTTGCCTACTTGCTTCCCATGTCCTTAAGATCTCTGCTTAGTTGTCACTTCCTCTGGGACCTTCCACCATCTCGGATCAAATATGTCTATGGTAGTTTTTTATGGTACTGATCCTAGCCCTTGTCTTACACTTATCTATCATGTATGACTCATCTGCCAGTCTCTAAGCTCCATGAAGGCAAGAGTTCTTCTCCCACTATGTCACAGTGCCACAAGCAGTAAGGGCTCAGCTTGCTGAATGAAATTTCTTCTCTTGGCCTACACTTCCCTAATTTTTAAAAGGAAGATTTTTAAGAAACTACTCAGCACTAATGTGATGACTACTTAGTTTTAAAGAAAGACATTCATCTGCTGTAGAGCGTAGCAGCTTTCTACGTTTAAAAGATGCTCTGTGCCATTCAGAATTTACAGAGCAACACTAAGACAGGCCTGATGCCCTGATTCCTCATTAGAGGGCTTCAAACACCAATATTGCTGGGGATCAGAGGCTTGCTGCTAAAACCCATTTGGGGTTGTTTTGGAAACGTGGGCTCACTGAAGCCAAATTGGCTTTAAAATATCACTGTGTAGGATGTTGCATGGATGCTGATAGAAATAGATCGAATATTTTTTAAACCCCAAAGATGCTCAAATGAACCTTAGATTAGAATCTCAAATAGCTGTTTTCTTAGTTTTTTTCAACCGTTTTTTTCCTCTTGGCATGTCAGTGACTAATAAATCGCAGCAAAGCTTGAGTTTATACTAGCTCATAGGTGATTACACTGAACAAGTAGTTTTGCTAAACCCTAGGGCCCCTTGGAAAATGAAATAACCCACATATGGAAGGAATCAGCCAACAGAGGGGCCTCTCTACCTACCTGCATTCTCTAGCTGCTGAAACTGTTTTGATAAGATAAGAGGAAACAGGTCAAGAAGGAACTCAGAGTCCTAGAAACTGAACTATAGCTCTTGTTGCTGCAAAGCCTGCACCGAATAAGTGAGCTAGGCCTGAGTGACTGTTGCAGTATTGCTGAGTTTCATCCGAACTTAAATGTTTAGTCTCTATCCCATCCCTACCTACCTTTATGGCCCTTTACCTGCTACCGTGACACTATTCCAGCAACCATATATTTCAAAGTCCCATAAGAATCCCAGTTTCAGTGGTTTGGTCCTTCTATTTTCATGACTGTATGAATTTTCATTGGACCAGATATTTTGATATCTGCCTTCCATAACAAGATCCTTGGAATTGCACACATGGTAGGAGCACAGCCCTAAAAGCTGATGGGGTGTCAACAGAAAGGAGTAAAGCCACCCAGACAGCTAGTAGTACAGGCCTGGCCAATTGTTGGGAGGGAGAAAAAAGCTGGCAGGACCAGCTTTTTAGATCTTCTGACCTTTCAAAATGCTGAATGCCCAAACTTCTGTGGGAAGTAGTCTAACTTTTTAAATGTCTATAACTAATTTAAAGTGTAAGTATGCCAAGAAACAAACACAAAACTCCATTTGTCTATGGGCCTCATTGGCCCACAGCTTGCCAGACTGTTTCAATCTTTTCCTAAAATCTCAAGGTTTTATCCCTGTTCATGAATCTCCCCCTGCCCCGATACCATTTTATCTGGTAAAATGACAACTTTGTGAGATAGCTTATCATGTCCCCATTTTTAATTTGAGGACACCGAGGCTCAGCTGTTGCCAATGCACGCCTGGTTATAAATTTCAGACTAGATTTAGGGTTTGAAAAGAATTATTTCAGATCTCCATGTCCCTGCCATTTGTCCTGTTATGCCATTATCTGAAACAAATCATGCCCCCTCTACATTTAAGACACTACAATGATGACCCCTCAAATCTATAAAAAGTGAAGTAAGTTAATATGGGGTTATTTACCTACAAGAATTGGGAGTCTAGGGTGTACAACAGTGAGAAGTAGACTCAAAAAGAGAAAGTAAGAAACAGTCAAACTCCTAGTGGCCAAATGGACACAAGACAGAAGAATAAGAATATTTAAATACTTGAGCTGATGGTATGATTGCTACTGTTAAAAACTTTAGCTAAATTAAGAGTTTAATTGAACAAAGAACAATTTGTGAATTGGGCAGCCTCCTGAGCCAGAGTAGGCTGAGACCCCAATACAGCCCTATGGTGGAAGATTTACGGTCAGAAAAAGGAAAGCGACTTACAGAAATGGCTGGATTGGTTACAGCTCAGCGTTTGCCTTATTTGAACAAGGTTTGAACAGTTGGCCACCTTTTTAGATTGGCCAAAACTTGGTGACTGTCACGAGTAGGATACAGTCTATTTACAACTATTTAGGTTACAGTTCATGATGTGCGCAGACAAACCTTTAGGCTGAAATTAAAATATGTAAGGAGGAAGCTTTAGGCTAAACTTGATTTGACACTACAATTTGAGACCCTTCTCTTTTCCAGTCATTTAGGAAAAGTCTGATGCTGGATAGCTGGTGTCGGTCCTCTTTAGAGGAGTGAAGCATGGGGTGGTTTTCAGTGTAGGAATGATGCAATGTGAAGAAAATATGTGTGAGAGCCAGGCATTGATGAAACGGTCTAATTCATTAGAATCGGGAACCCATAGCCATTGTAACCAGGAAAAAATATAAACCTCTTTGGAACCCTCCCATTCAAGAATCTCAAGTTTAGAAGGGCAGTGAGTTTCTCATCTTGTGAGACAGAAGTTTAAGCTAAGAAACCTTGAATCTCAAAGACCAGGATGACTCATCGTGTCTGCATTAAACCTGGAAATAAAAGATTTCCATAACCGCTCCCCACTCATGACAAGCAAAACGAATTGCTTTAGTGTGTGTTCCCATTGCAATTTGTTTTATATGCATTATATTGTAACTATATAATCCTGATAGAAGAGAATGAATCATTATCCCCATGTCTCTAGTACCCATCATGATAGGATACAAATGCTCAGTAATTTAAGATGTTTTTAAAATCCTACCAATCTCCAAATTAGTAGCTGTTTATATTGTGTCTGATTCAATCCATTGTGTTTATACTTAATATCCTTGTGTAACTGAGTTTAATTTGCCAGAAGGTACTAATTTTATTGCTTCCAAAGTGGTCACTTTTTCTGTTTATATGACACTTAATGTTTCCATTTTCTTTCAGACCCCTTTGCAGACAACGGGTCAGAATACACACTTGGTAACATAAACCCAAATTAATTTGCACAGTTTTGCTTGACTGGGCTTTTTTCTCAAAGTCACGCTCCATGAAAAATTCTAACCAGGTGAGCCTTGGCAAAGCAGCTGTTTCTCCCACAGTATATAAGGGAGGAATCCTCAACGCGTGAACTAAGAGGAGGCAGGTGATTGCCTGGCCTATTTGGGGTCTTTGTCTAATATTGACTTTTAATTATGAAGGCCAAATGTTTGTTTTCTTATGGGATCCATTTCTGCCCCATGGTATTAACACAGTTGCAAAATGAAACCTGTTTGTTTTTTAATGGGGTAGATGAGTAAGTTTATATTACAGTAATACATTCTGAGTGTCAGCTCTTGGAAACTCAGATCCTATGTCTGGTATGAGTTTCTAATGAAATGTCTTCCATGTCTTCATCAATACAGTTATATTTTTATTATACTTTACAAGCTCACTAAAAATAGATATGCCACCTATTCTGGAAAACACTTTAGAAATATATATATGTATAATACCTTATGTGCGTTTATTCATTTAATATATGGTCTGGCACAAAGAAGGGGTCCTTAATTTGTCAAATGCTAAGCATTCAATGAAGAACAAAAAGGCCTGGCTCCTACCTCAAGAACTTTCATCTTACGGGTCACAGGCAAAAATAGGCCATTATAAGAAAGGGTGTTAAACGCTTACAGTAACAACAGGCATGAGATATTTGGACCCAGAAATTCTACTTCTAGAAATCTATCCTAAGGAAATACTGTGTAAATCATATCTGCATTTCAGATATGACTTGTTCACTCAGCGAACATTATTGGCAGACCCAATTCATGCTAATATGGTTCACCCAGTGCATTGTTTCACTGTGAAAAAATTGTGGAAAGAGTAGAAAAACTGTATTGAGCCAATTTGCTATAAAAATAATAGAAAGCACAATGTAAGTGTTAGCAATTCTGTGCCAGGCAAAGTTTAAAGCACTTAATCTGAATTAACATTCTCTCAAACTCTATGAGGATTATTACTATGATCCATTTTATATACAAGAAAATTGACACCAGCTGGGAGCAGTGGCGCACACCTATAATCCCAGCACTTTGGGAGGCCGAGGCAGGTGGATCTCCTGAGGTCAGGAGTTCACAACCAGCCTGACTAACATGGTGAAACCCCATCTCCACCAAATACAAAAAAATTAGCTGGGAGTGGTGACACATGCCTGTAATCAGAGCTACTTGGAAGGCTGAGACAGGACAATCACTTGTACCTGGGAGACGGAGTTTGCAGTGAGCCAAGATAGTGCCATTGCACTCCAGCCTGGGCAGCAAGAGGGAAACTCCATCTCAAAAAAAAAAAAAAAAAAAAAAAAAAAACATTAAAAAGTTAAATGATTTGTCCAAGGTTACTTAAGAAGTCATTTGACAGGCAATGTGGCTTGAGAGTCTGCCTTATGTTACAGCCATTAGAAATGTTTATGTACTTTATACTGATATAGAAAGGCTTATGATATTCAGAGTTGGATATATACTACTTATCTTAGCCTGAGTTCTCCTAGAAAGCACAGACTCAGATAAGGGCTTGCTAGCATGCAATTTACTTGGGAAAGTTATTTCAAGAAAGAGGAGTTGTGGAGATAAAAACAGTAAGACAGAAAAAGAAGAAAGCCAGTGCAAGGATGCACCATCCATTTCATCATTGAACAGCCAGGGCTCAATCCCACTGGGACCTCTGAGGAGATGTATAGAATGTGCCTCAGAATGATCCACTCAATAGATGGAACTGGGGGGCAGGAGAGGATAAAACCATGGACTCCATTCCTCACTGGTGAAGGCTTACTCATGTGTATCACCCCCCTCTATGTCCAGGTCAGCCTAAGCATGAGCATTGAGTGAGTACACATCGACCTAACTCTGAGGTGCCAGGGAAGACCTAGGGCAGAAAGCAGAGAAAGCAGGCAACAGGTGTTGAGAGCTAATGGGTGAAATGAAAGGAAAGCCAAGAAGACAGGAGGCAGAGCAAGAAACATCGAATACCGTCCGTCCTTTCCACCAGTCATGCCCATCACCATTTCTCCTCCATTTCAGCCTTTGAGGTTACTCACTGCAATTGCCACAAGACTTAGTACAGGTGGATTAATGAATCAAGATCCAATCTCTTCTATTACAGGTAGTCCCCAGGTTGTAACTGATAGTCAACACCTCCCTCCACTCTACCCATCCTTGTTTCCCTCCTGTTCAGCTTGCACCTGGGGAGGCCTAGGGTACTTGCCTAGTAGAGCAATCCAGATTCTCATTATCTAAAGACTCAGGCCCATTTCAGAAGGGAATCTGGGGAGTGTGGGCTTTACCATGGAGGCAGATGACTATATGTTACAGGAGAAGACCTCTTTTCCCATAGTAGACACTAAACTGTAGGTTTACAGACCTCTGGTCTGTGGTTTAAGCAAAAGATATCCTTTTCTTATTCTCTGGGGATACCACAGAAGCACAGCAGATGCCGTGTCCTTCCACATTTCTTGAATTTTGTAATGAACCTCAGCAGACTCCTAGCTGCTGGTGCTGCATCCCTGAGCCCTCATCATGTTATTCTTATCAGGCTTTGGTTGCTGAACTTAGCCTTTTACAGCTATCATAGGCATGGGATTTCCCAGAGGTATGCTGTTGGACTCCCACTTGTGACCCACACAATGGGAATAGGTAATAGTTGAAGGGCTGTTACTGCTGCCAAATTGTGCTCTTCATAGTTAAAATGGAAACTTATACACATTTTGCCACAATAAAAAATACCTTTAAATGAGGAGATGATATACTGTTCATATGCAATTTTAATTCCTTTTTTGCTTAACATTTATGATGCTTTTATGTGGACATGTACATAATGCTGCCAATGGCTATTTCTAGCTATTATACATGTGGTTTTTTCTTCCTATTACTTTTATATATCTTCCAAACGTTTTCTAGAGTTTCTACAATGAGAATAATTAGCTTCATAGTTTTGAAATTTTCCCAAGGAAAACATTAGATATTAAGAAATGGCACCTGACCTTCAGAACCTAAATGATGTTCCAATCAACCCGTCCTTTCTAGATTGACTTTTTGGTTAAAACCTTTTGGCAATCATTCAAGGGTAAGAAAAAACAGATCTGTGTCCCTCAATTGTGGGAGATTTAGATTATGGCCCCTACAGGGTCTACCCTCACCCAGCTTTCTGAATAGCTCAGTCCTAGAGAGGGCTGGCATTATTGCCATGATCTCAGACCCTCATCTCTGCAGCTTCCAGTGTTGCTATTAACAGGGGCTTGCAGAGACTACTAGGAGCAGAGTCGATTGCTCCTCATCCCTTGGGTCCCTCAAGGACGTGCCCCGCCAGTGCCTACCTGACAGCCCACACCAGCACCCCTTGCCTTCTGCCCTGGGGTTTTCATATCACAGTTCAGTGAGTTAACTTCCTCAGTTGAACAACCTAGAAGTGTCCAATAGGGCTGTTTATCTTTTAAAGGGCCAGTTTTGTGTATATTTACATCTTAGTGAGGTTTCATGTTATAATGGAGAGAGCATGGGTTGTGGAGTCAGACAGAATCTGGGTCTGAGTTGGCTTACTGTTTAGCTACATGACCTGGACAAGCCACTGAGTCTCTCAAGTGAGAATGAGAGAGTGGAGCCATATCTGCCCAGTGCGAGGTGGTGAACAAATTCTTTCTTCCAGTGTGGAGACATAGCAGCTTCATAGGGTCCCTCTAAAGATGCCCAGCAAGACTAGGTAATTGGCTTGTTGCCAAGCTGTGGTAACCCAAAATGCACGGTTACGCTGATCTCCCTCTCCCCTTCCCCATTCCTTTTTCCTTGTCTCTTCCCCATTCCTTTTTCCTTGTCTCTTCCCTTTCCTCCAACTCCTGTTTCCTTAGAATTTTATTCTGCAGCAAAGTGTTAGCACAGAATCTTTAGCCTCAGGCTAGATGTCTAAAGTTTCTAGAAGAACTGGGTAAAAATTCTATCCACACATTTTTTTAGGCCCTGTGTGTGACTTTAAGCAAATTGCTTAAAGCTCTGAGTTACATCTTATGTAAAATGAAGCCAACAGAGCTTAAAGATTGAAGTGGTTGTACGTAGAAAGAGTTGTTTGTTTAATGTAAAAAGTACCCAGCATATTTCCTGACAAAAAATACTCAACAAAAATTTATCTTTCTCATTTTGCCCTCGGCTATCGTATAGTTTTTACTGTGAGCCTGCTTGTGTGGCTGGTAACCTGTAACATAAGTGGAAATTTAGGAAGGTGAATCAAAGGGAAAATTGTCAGTAAAGAAGAGAATAGGGTGTTGGTGGTTTCATGTGGTTCAGTTTCATGTGACCTAGGGAAACAACCACATAACCCACTACAAAATGCGCTTGACCACATGAATCCTAAGCCCTGTTAGGCAGAAGTCAGTCTGTGGGGTTTTCTGGGAGGTTAGCTGTGTCAGCGTTTTGCTCAATGTTTTCTTTATAGGGCCAAGACAAGAACAGGATTTCCTTTCTCATCAGCTTGTTTCCCACATGTTGAAGTTACCTCTGTTAACCTTCCCAATTCCAACAAGCTTGCCCAATAGGGCTGTTTATCTTTTAAAGGGCCAGTTTTGTGTATATTTACATCTTAGTGAGGTTTCATGTTATAATGGAGAGAGCATGGGTTGTGGAGTCAGACAGAATCTGGGTCTGAGTTGGCTTACTGTTTAGCTACATGACCTGGACAAGCCACTGAGTCTCTCAAGTGAGAATGAGAAAGGCTAATACCTATAATATAAAAACTGTTGAGAGAATGGTGACCTAATAGGAGTTTCCATTTAACATAATGCCCAATGTTTAGGGGATACTAAATCTTTTGAAAATACTCTGTTCTTATTTTGGACTGTTAAATGCTTGACACTTCCATTAGCAACCAGAGTTTTACTTGAATTAATTCTAACACACAGTTGCCATTTTCTTCTGCCCAAGCCGCAACTGTGCAAAGCAGCTTCTGTTTGCCCTTTCAGATCCACTCCCCAGCCTTCCTGTTTTGCTCTCTGCCCAAGAGACTGACTTATATGAACCACATCAGTGTGCTCCCCTGCTCTTTGACATCTGGCTGAGTTCAGCCAATGGAGGACCAGACAGGAAAAAAGGAGTGACATTCAGTGTACTTACTCTAACTCCTTCCCTGTGAAATTGCCTCAGGCTGGCTGTATTCCTCTTCTCTACAATCTCTGCTTCAAGCTTCTAAGAACTATTTCCATTCCCTCATTCTTTACCTGACCCAAGCCCCAAGTTGGACTATGCCTTATGGTTCCTTTACTGCTACATCTCTAAAATAGCCAACTGTAAATCAACTGTCAAACTCATCCTAATCAACGTGTGTCATCTATTGTGACATTGACCAATACATAGAATCTACGTGTCATTGAAATGTTATTTCACCTATTCTTGTGTTAAATACATTTGCCGTTTGTGGGGATTATATTCCTGTTTAACGGAGGTGCTATAAGAGGTTTGGTAACTCCCAAGAGAACACATGGGCAGTCAGTGGTGGTGATGAGACCTGATTAGCTGCTCTAAGTCTGAAAGTCTCTTCTGCAGCCACTCCTTACCAGCAGTGGTAGCAATAGCATAGGTTTATCTGTACATCTGTCACCCTGATATGAAAGCCTCTAGACAGAGCTAGCCAACAGGGATCAGGACTGGGAGCAGTCTTGCAGTCAACCTGAGGGATAAGCCCCTGGATGGTTGCCAAGTAAGGCAGGGAGAAGTGGGCTATAGATCTAGGCAGACAGAGTCCAGTGCCCAGAAGTTCAGGAGTGGCATGAGGCGAAAGGGGATATTCTTTGATTCTAGAACAGTGACTATTTTGCTCAGTGGCCTGATCTATTTGCTCAGTGGCCTGATCTATCTTGCTTCTCTGACCAATATCATTTTATAAACACACATACCCACAACAAATAAGGAGACTGCAGAAATGTTTATCATTGTGGCAATTGTCCCAGGTGCCCCTTATTTTCTCCCCATTGTATTTATGATCCCATTTGATATTTATAATCTTGAACATAATACATGGAATATAGATTCATTTGGGTTGATACCTCTGAAGATTTTGGTCCCCTAACCTATGTAAATCTTCTGTGCTTGCATATGGGGCCTTCCTCTGCTTACTAAGAACTAGCACACATCCCCTTGCCAAATAAAGTGCTGTAAGAATTGCAGAGATTTTGTGACCTAACTGCATGTCTTCTATCCTCCTGGTGACCAAGCTTAGGTTATGCTATAACTAAGCCTAATCATATCTGCAAACATGGATAGGAAGTCTTCTCCTAGCCAATATGTTACCAGTAAAGGATAGGAGAATGCACGGAGAACTGACTTCTGACATGGTTGATCAAAGAGGGTAAATAAAGAAAAGTTTACTGATTTGGGCACAATCTCCTAAGATGCAGGACTTAACAGCCTGCCAAGGATCTCCGGAAATGGTATGAATCTGCTATTATGATGGCTTCTAAAAGCATGGATGTTGTAGCTCATACTCAGCAAAGCTTAAATGCAAAAAAAATGCTGTGCTTAAATGGCAAAAGAAGGTATAAAAAGCTTAGAAACAGACTTGCTGAAGGGTATAAAATGTATATGACTGGAAACCCCAACAGATGTGTCCTATAGGAAGATGCTGAAGGCAAATTTATGAAGGTAGTAGAAAATGTACCAGTGAGTAGAACGCTAGCATCACTAAAATATGCAATGATGGCTGTCCTGTTAGCCAGATGGAATGAGCGATATACATTCACTGTTATCCCCAGGCCTAAGTTAACTTTTCTGCCTTATTTCATAATAGCTTAAAGTTATGTGGACCATCTGGATACCCCGTAGAACTTTACAATGATCTATTACATCAATGAACTTCTGTTGATTGATCCACTTGAGCAAGAGTTAGCCAGCATACTGGCAGCCTTGGTAAGACACATATACTCCAGAATATTAAAACGTTTGCCATATCCACAAAATATTTAGAGGTCCAATGGTCACAGGTATTCTCGAGTTTCCTCTAAAGTAAAAAAACAAATTGCTGCCACTTATATCTCCTGCCACAAAGGAGGAAGCACAATGCCTGATGGGTCTCAGGTTCTGGAGGAAGCTGATCCCACACACAGGGGAGCTGCTCTGGCTTATGTCCCAGGTGATGTGAAAGCCTGACAGCCTTGACCAGACCCAGAGCAGGAGAAAAAAAACAAAAACAACAGATGCTTGTCCAGGCCATGATGTAATCAGCCCTGTTGCTTGGGCCATATGATCTGGCAAACCGTATGATAGAAGTTTCCACTGGGGAAAAAAATGTGTGTGGAATTGATGGCAAGTCCTGGGATGACCATCACCACACAGGCCCCTGGAATGGACAGTATACATTCACTGTTATCCCCAGGCCTATGTTAGCTTTTTTGAGCCATGCCATATCATCTCTAATGGATAACTGTACAACTTTTTATTTTACCAATTTAGAACTTTTTAAAAGGAATTCACATAGTAAGGTATTTAATAGTTCCTCATAGATAGTGCTGCTTTATTACTTCTCCACCTGCTTAGTAATCTTTTCTAGAATTTACTAGTTGACATTAAGCTCACTGATCTATAACTTTCAAAACTCTACCTTCTCCTTTTACAAAAGTTGCATATTTTCTACTCTTGCATCCTATTCTTTCTCTGATTAACAGAAGTATTCTTATGTCAAACCTATAAGTTTTTAAGTTACTTTCAGATGTGCTCTTCTGAGCCTAGAAAAAGTAGAAATAACTTTATAGTTTATAATCTAGTTGATCTTTTCTCCTAACTTCGTTTATGCCCTCGTAACTATTTCATATCTTGAAAAAGGTTTTCTTTGATAGAAGTAGAAACAGAAGGAGAGAGTGGGTATTTTTGTACTATCACCAGTTAGTCCTTCAAACTGCCCTCAACTACCACCAAATTGAATGTTATAGTACCCCCACGCTCCCCATCACGAGCTGAATCCTGCCAGACCCACCAAGTCATAAGGTCAGATGGGCCCAGCAACACTCCATCAAAATATTGAAATGGTACATTAAAGATCAAACGTGGGCGGAACTGGAAGGCTCAAACAAGCTAATAAACACATAGCTCAGACCCATCACTGATGCAGCAGTACGTTTCCCTCCGTTTATGCCTATGGCTCTGGGTTTGGCCATGTATGAGGTGGTAGACAATACGTTTCCCTCCGTTTATGCCTATGGCTCTGGGTTTGGCCATGTATGAGGTGGTAGACAATAAAGGGGAGCTATTGAGACTGGCTGTATGTGTGATTCTGGAGCTTGGGAGAAATTCATCAGATACTCACGTCTTACACTTGACACTATTCTAAAGTGCTCCACATTAATATTCTTAAGTTAACTTTTGTCCATAACTTAACTTTTGTTACAACTCTTAGCCACCTTGGCATCTGGTGACCCTAATATCAGCCAAGTCCTTACTGCCTTGAGGTTTCATATTTGGACTATGATAGAATGCCTCCTGACTTAGGATATGACCTGTAAGCACTGACCCTTGACAACTGGCCTTGGTTTCACATCCTTGGTCACTCGTTTTGCCTCCTAGGTAGTATTTTCAGTGTTTACCTCTTTTTTTGGCTCTTACCTCTGACTTGTCCTCAATATCCCGAAATTGATGAACTGCTTGGTTCTCAGAGTAACTCTACAATGACTGAGTCACAGCCTCTTCCAAAGACTGGAAAAAAAAATAAGTTTTTTTTTTTGTTTGTTTTTTCACTACCAACAGTTTCAATAAGTGAAGAGTATTCAAAGAATCTCTTGAAACTTCATAGAATCATACAGACATTTAACTTTTCCTAATGTTTGTGTGCATCAAAAAGCATCGACAGTGCTTCTTTATTTTTACCACTCACCAAGCAGTATTTTAGTAAACATCAGATACACTCAATATTGAAATAAAACATAGCAGTCAGAGAGCTCACTATAAAGCAAAGGGCAGAATCCAGAAGCAGGTGCCCCTGCCATCAGAAGTAAGGCAGGATAGACAACTGAGAGGGATGCATCAAGAATTATTTGTGGGCAGGAGTAGAGGTGTGATGGATAGAAACCAAATGAAAGTCTTTTTTTTCTTTCTAGTACACAAAGATCATTGAGAGAGATTTGATAGGCATAGGAACCGTAGTTGGCTGGTCTGGTCAGGGACCTCAGGCTGGCATGTCAGTCCCAACACTTTAATTCAATTCCTATTCTTACAATGGGTTTACTCTTTGAAGCTAATTCTTGATATTGCTCCTCTGACCAATGCTCATAGCTTCTCATCTATACTCTATACTGATTTCCTTTCTTTTGGGTATATAACCAGCAGTGAGATGGCTAGATCATATGATAGTTAAACTTTTAGTTTTTTGAGGAACCTCCAAACTGCTTTCCATAGTAGTTGTATTAATTTACATTCCTACTAACAGTGTACAAGTATTCCCTTTTCTACACAACCTCACCAGCATTTGTTATTGCCTTTCTTTTGGATATAAGCCATTTTAACTGGGGTGAGATGACATCTCATAGTTTTCATTTACATTTCTCTAATCAATGATGTTGAGCACCTTTTCCTATGCCTGTTTGACATTTGTCTTGAGAAATGTCTAATTCAAATCTTTTGCCCATCTTTTGATCAGTTTAGCTTTTTTTCTAGAAGTTGAGTTCCTTATATATTCTGGTTATTAATCTTCTTGTCAGAGGAGTAGTTTGCAAGTATATTCTCATTCTGTGGGTTGTCTCTTCCCTTTGATTGTATAATTTGCTATGCAGAAGCTTTTTAATTTAATGTGATCCCATTTGTCCATGTTTGCTTTGGTTGTCTGTGCTTGTGGGTTAGTGCTCAAGAAGTCTTTGCCCTGATCGATGTCCTGGAGATTGTCCCCCAATGTTTTCATAGTCTGTAGTAGTTTCATAGTCTGAAGGCTTCAATTTAAGTATGTAACTCATTTTGATTTGATTTTTTGTATATGGTGAGAGATAGGGGTGTAGTTCCATTCTTTTGCACGTGAATATCCAGTTTTCCCAGCACCATTTATTGAAGAGACTCTTTTCCCTAGCATGTATTCTTGGCACCTTTCTCAAAAATGAGTTTACCATAGGTGTGTAGAATTGTTTCTGGGCTCTCTATTCTGATCTATTGGTCTGTGTCTGTTTTTATGCCACTACCATGCTGTTTTGTTTACTAAAGCTCTGTGGTATAATTTTGAAGTCAAGTAATGTGGTTCCTCTAGTTTTGTCCTTTTTGCTTAGGATAGCTTTGGCTATTCTGGGTCTTTTGTGATTCCATATAAATCTTAGGATTTTTTTTCTTTTTTCATGAAGAATGTCATTGGTATTTTGATAGGGATTGCATTGAATCTGTAGATTGCTTTGGGAAGAATGGACATTTTAACAATATTGATTCTTGCAATCCATGAACAGAGTATTTTTCTACTTTTTTGTGTGTGCCCTCTTTAAATTTTCTTCATTGGTGTTTTATAGTTTTCATTATACAGATTTTTCACTTATTTGGTTAAGAATTTCCAGGTATTTAATCTTATGAGTGGCTATAATGCAATTGCTTTTCAAATTTTTTTTATGTTGTTCACTGTTGGCATATAAAAATGCTACTGATTTTTGTATGTGGGATTCTACATCTTGCAACTTTACCAGATTTCAGTAATAAGTTTTCTTGTGAAGTCTTTAGGTTTTTCATCAGCAAACAATGATAATTTGACTTTTTCCTTTCCAATTTCGATGTCCTTTATGCCTTTCTCTTGTCTGATTGCTCTAGCTAGGACTTCTAGGAATATGTTGAATAACAGTGGTGACAGTGGACATCCTTGTTGTGTTCCAGATTTTAGAGAAAAGACTTTCAGTTTTTCCCCATTCAGTATGATACTAGCTGTGGGTCTGTCATATGACTCTTATTATGTTGAGGTATGTTCCTCCTATATCCAGTTTCTTTAGGGTTTTTATTATGAAGCGTTGTTAAATCTTGTCAAATGCTTTTTCCACATCAACTGGAAAGATCATATGGTTTTTTTTATCACTTTCTGTTGATATATCATCTTTTATTTTGCATATCTTAAACCATCTTGCATCCCAGAGATAAATCTCACATGGTCATGATGAATGGTCTTTCTAATGTATTGTTGAATTTGTTTGCTAATATATTTTTTAGGATTTTTGCATCAATATTCATGAGATATTGGCCTGTAGTTTTCTTCTGATGTGTGTTTCTCTGGTTTTGGCACACTAGCCTCATGGAATGAGTTTGGAAGTATTCCCTTCTCTATTTCTTGGAATAATTTGAGTAGAATTGATATTAGTTATTTAAATGTTTGGTAGAATTCAGTAATAAGCCATCAGGTCCTGGGCTTTTTTTTTTTTTTTTTTTTACTTAAAGACGTTTTATTATGGCTTTGATCTTGTTACTTGTTAGTCTATTCAGGTTTTGAATTTCTTCCTGGTTCAATCTTGGTAGGTCATATGTATCTAGGAATTCATCAATTTCTTTCAGATTTTCCAGTTTATTGGCAGATAGTTGCTCATGGCAGTTACTAATGATCCTTTGAATTTCTGTAGTATTGGTTGTAATGTCTCCTTTTTCATTTCTGATTTTATTTATTTGGATCTTTTTTTTCTTACTCTAGCTAAAGGTTCATTTTTAACTTCTCAGAAAACCAACTTTCTGTTTTATTGATCTTTTATATTTTTTTCACTTATTTCTGCTCTAGTTATTTCTTCTAATTTTGGATTTTGTTTGCTCTTGCTTTTCTCATTCAGGATGTATCATTTAAAGTTTTTCCTCATTTAGATGTAGGGACTTACAGCTATAAACTTCCCTCTGATTACTGCTTTTGCTATATCCCACAGGTTTTGGTGTGTTGTTTGTTATTTGTTTCAGGAAGGTTTTCAGTTTCTTTAACTTCTTCATTGACCCACTCATCATGAGAAACATTGTTTAATTTCTATGTATTTGTATAGTTTCCCAAATTCCTCTTGTTTTCAGTTTTATTTCCTTGTGGTCAGATAAGGTGCTTGATATTTCGATTTTCTGAAGGTTTTGTTACTTGTTTTGTGACCTAACATAGTCTATCACTGAGAATGATCTATGTGCTGAGGAAATGAATGTGTGCTTTGCAGCTCTTGGATGAAATGTTTTGTAAATATCAGATCCATTTGCAACATAATGCGGATTAAGTCTTTGATTTTCTGTCTGGAATATCTGTCTAATGCTGAAAGTAGGGTGTTGAAGTCTCCAACTATTACTGTATTAAGGTCTATCTCTCTAGTTCTAACATTTCCCTTATATCTAGGTACTCCCATTATTTTAAGTGCATATATATTTAAAATTGCTATATCCTCTTGCTGAATTGACCCCTTTATCATTATATAGTGACCTTCTTTTTCTCTTCTTATAGTTTGTCTTCAAATCTATTTTGTTTGATGTAAGTATAGTGACTCCTGGTTTTGTTTCCATTGGCACGAAATAATTTTTTTATTTTCAGCCTATATGTGTCTTTATAGGTGAAGTGTGTTTCTTGTAGGCAACAGATCAATGGGTCTTGTTTTTTCATCCATTTAGCCAGTCTATGTCTCTTGATTGGAGAGTTTAGTTCACTTACATTCAATATTGTTGATAAAGACTTAGTCCTGTCATTTTGGTATTTTCTGATTGTTCTATGGTATTTCTTTCTTTCCTGTCTTCCTCTAGTGAAGATGATTTTTCTCTGATATAATTTAGCTTCTTCCTTATTTTTTGTGTATTTGTTGCATGTTTTTTGGTTTGAGGTCACCACAAGGCTTGCATAAACATGCAGGCAAAGAGAACTAAAAATCTTAAGTTTGTCCCCTCACTTTAACTTGTTTTTATTTGTATCTTATTGTACTGTTGTCATTATTATTTTTGATTAGTGTTTCTACTTAGCATAAGAGTAGTTTATACAGTTAGTGTTTATAATAGTGTTTTTCTGTGTACTTACTATTACCAGTAAGTTTTGTACCTTCAGATGATTATTTACTGTTTATTAATGTCTTTTTCTTTCTGACTGAAGTATTCCCTTTAGCATTTCTTATAGGATGGGTCTGGTATTGATGAAATACCTTAGGTTTTATTAGTCTGGGAAGGTTTTTATTTCTCCATGTTTGAAGAATATTTTTGTTTGATGTACTATTCTAGGGTAAAAGGTATTTCCTTCAGCACTTTAGCTGGTAATGAATGCTGGCAGGACTGTTATTTCCTTCAAGGTTCTCTTCTGGCCCAGGGTGTCCCTCTAGAAATGTTGTCTGGGGGACTAAGACCTAGAAAGGGGGCCTCTTGACTTGGTGCCCTATCCTTCTGTGGCTGAGCTGGTATCCAAGGTACAAGACAAAGTCCTCCCCATTCTTCTTAAGTGGAAGGAAGAGGTCTCTTTTGGAGCTGTGAGCTGTACAGCCTGGGATTAGGGGAGGGGTGATGCTAGCACTCTCTTTGCTGCCCCAGCTGGTGTCTCAGTAGGTGGCGTACCCCAGAGAACACTGTCTCTGGGCCTAGTTCAGCTCTACTACTTGCCTACAGGTTGCAGTCATTATGGCCTAGACTGCCTTTCAAGTTTACTTGGAGACCAAGATGGCTTAGGCCCTTGGTGGTAAGGTTTGTGGGAAGTCAAGTTCAGACTGCTGGGATTGGGGATTCTCCTCTGGCTAGAGGTGGTTTAAATGCTCCCTTCGTGAGTGTGGATCAGCTGAGTTTGGTTCAGGTTTCCTTTCTGCTCTAACAAAACATCACTGAGTTCATTGCCTCACAATTGCTGTGTTCTCCCTCCCTCAGCACTCAGACACTCCACACCACATAGGTGTTTCTGGGGCTAGGGGAGAGGTGGTGATGGTGATTTAGGACAGTTTCTCCAATTCTTGAGTGCCTCTTTCAGCAATATGAAGTTAAAACCAGGTACTCAGAGGGCTCAGCTGACTCTTTTGGTTCTTTATAAAGATGTCTTTTTCTGTGTAGATAGCTGTTAACTTGGTATCCTTGCGGGGTAAGAGATGATTGGTGGAACTTTCTATTTCACCATCTTGCTCTGCTTCCACCTATGTTATTTTTCCCTCTGAAAATAGCCACTCTATTTCCTAAGCCATGAACCTTAATCATATTAGACTTTTCCTCTCCCTTCTGCCACATTCAAGTTTTACTAATTCTACCTCTTCCACCATTGCTCCCCAACTTTCATCCAGGCTATCATAATCTCATGCCTCAGTTACTAAAGATGCTCCACCATGGCTTCCTGCCTATTTCACAGATCTGAAGTTAATTCTGATGAGCAACGTGGAGACTTGGAAGAATGCTTAGAGGACCTCCTGAGTGAGGCAATCAAGGCCCCACACCCCTGCTACCTTTTCTAAACTCATCTTCCATCAGGTGCCCCTGTGAGAACTGCTTTCTCCATCCTGTTACAATTATCCACCTTTATGTGTGGTGATCCTTTCCTTTGGGATGCCCTCAACCACCTCTACCCCATTTTTTCTACCTTGGGTCTCCTTTAAAGTATCATTTCTTCTGGGACTTTTCCTTATTTCCTTAATTGACACCAATGCTTTCCCCCACACCTCCCTATTCCATTATAGCATTTATCACAAAGTATTCTGATAACTAGTTTACATATTTTAAAAGGTAAGGGCTCAGACATATTTACCCCCTGTATCCCTATTGGATTGATGTCCAACTAATATAGGATGTAGGGATGTAGCAGGAACTTAATGAAAACTGAATCAATGATCTAACCTAAGCACTCTTGCCCTGGCTTCTATTCAGGGCAAGACTTAAAGCCTGAAACCATATGAAAAGTATGTATATATTGTTTAGGATGTTGGGACTTTTTTTTATTGAAACACCACCATGATAGTCTCTTTCATGTCCTTTGTAATCCCACAGTTCAGATAACAGGTACCAAAAGAAATTCAGAGAACCAGATCCAAGACTCTTGGGATCCGGGCAGATCAAGAGCATAAGAAAGGATAAGAATGTAGAGAAAACAAAGGATGTATGAAGATAGCAAGTATTGTCTGGGAGATTTCCACCTCCATCCAGAAGTGTTAGGGTGGATGCTAATTTCTTCACTTTCAGCCTAATGTCAAGGGAGCTTCCATAGTACCATTGAAAGATGGTGGGGGGAGACATAAGACTAATGTGGGTCTCACTCCTGGGAAAGCTGAAGCTTCCTGTGGCACAGGGACAGAGACTGCTCTAAGGTCAATCTGCACCCCCCAGACTCTGTTGAGACTAGAGATATGGGAGTATTTCCTGGGGCCAGAAGTAGGAGGGAGACTGATGCTCAAAGGTGGTATGAAACCTGCTATATTAGTCTGTTCTCATGCTGCTAATAAAGACACACCCAAGGCTGGGTAATTCATAAAGGAAAGGTTTAATAGACTTGTTTCCACATAGTTGGAGTAAGCCTCACAATCATGGTGGAAGGCAAAGGAGAAGCAAAGCCTCATCTTACATGATGGCAGGTAAGAGTTTGTGCAGGGTAACTCCCACTTATAAAACCATCAGATCTCAGCCTTATTCACTACCACGAGAACAGTATTGGGGGAACCTCACCCATGATTCAATTATTTCCACCTGGCCCTGCCCTTGACATGTGTGCATTATTACAATTCAAAGTGAAATTTGGTTGGGGATACAGCCAAACCATATCACCTGCCCAAGAGCTTCTGCCACAGGTCTAGAAAATTTGAGAGCCAGGATCTAAAATCTAAACCTTAAGAAGAGGCGCCAAGAAGCCATGTAAAGAGAATGGTGCATGGTCCACATCACAAATACTGTAGGCTCAGGTGGTGCTCAGTAAGAAGCTCCAAAGCCCCAAGGACAAGGAAAGGACTCAACTCGAAACATCTGCCACAATTAGAACATAAGATCAGCTCCAGAAGGACTTTTCTATCACCTTACTTCCCTCCTTCCCTTTTTTTTTTTTGTCACCCAGACTGCAGTGCAGTGGCACAATCTCAGCTCACTACAAGCTCCGTCTCCCAGGTTCATGTCATTCTCCTTCCTCAGCCTCCCGAGTAGCTGGGACCACAGGTGCATGCCACCATGCCTGGCTAATTTTTTTTTTTTGTATTTTTAGTAGAGATGGGGTTTCACCGTGTTAGCCAGATGGTCTTGAACTCATGACCTTGTGATCCGCCTGCCTTGGCCTCCCAAATTGCTGGGATTACAGGCATGAGCCACTGCATCTGACTCCCTCCTTCCCTTTTTGAACCTTTCACACAAGCAGGCCCAAACTGAGAAAGAACACACTACAAATAAAGTTTGGAGTTCAGGTTAATTTCTTAGATATTCTGACTTCTAAATGAAACCTACGCTTTAACATAAAGTGACTACAGACATAATATTTAGGTGTGAAGGAATCTGTTAGGATTTATGTCTGGGTACAGGGGGAAAATGTCCCCAGTGATTATACTGTAAAGGAATAGTGAGATAAAAACCAAGCTTTAATGTGGCTAAGACGTAAGTTGCACTTACTCACTTCCTGAGGATCCATGACTTTCTATAGATTTCCAAAGGGATCTGCGATGAGAGAAAAGGTTAAGAACCAACTTGTGTTCTTTATAGAGTAGGGGAATGAGCTGAAACATGTTTATGTGTAAAGAGGACCTGAATAAATGTCTCCTGCTTCCAGCCTAGGTCTCTGAGACCAAAGCCTTAAAAGTTTTAAACATTAACTGGACATACAATTCTGCATCTAACAAAATCAGGTTTTTATATACTTTCACCTTTCTCTCCCTATGAGCAATCTCAGGGCTGCAGACCGATTGGAAACATAGGGGAAAGGGGAGAAAAAAGAAAGGGTCTGGTTTTCTCCTAGAAAAGCAGACAAGGATCATGTGTCTCCATAATGAGACTCCAGTACTTGCTAAGCCATAGCCACACTCACTGCCAACCACATATGTCTACACATTTTGATAGACTACAGGCTTCATTTGTACAGGAGTCCCTAATTACCCTTGACAGGGCCAGAAACCCCGAGGCTTTCAGGCTCAAGGAGGCCAGGGATTTCTGAGGGGCTGGTCAACCCGGGGGAGTTGTATCTTGTGCTTTAATGGCCTGGCTCATGGCTGGGGGTGGAAGCAGTGTTTGGATGAATTTCTCCTTGTAAGGATACAGAAGAGAAGTTTGAGGTCTCTGATAACCACCCTGCTCCTGGTGGTAGAAGGAGGAAGGATTATACTGAAGTGGAATGGGGTACAAACCTGGCTCCATAGATGACCTTTCACTCATTAATTGGAAGAGGAAAGATAATTGGTGGCAGAAAGTATCACAATGATTTCTTCAAATGAAGACTTTACAGCATGGTTGTTTGCATCTTCTCATGCTTGTCTGTGGCACATTCTCCCCCAATCCTCATACCAACTTCTAGCCTTTTCTCTTTTTGGTATGGCATTACTTGCTTGTGTCTCCTAGTGAATCTTAAAAGTAGATAATTTCTGGGTGTAAAAATATGAATAAGACCATCATGGTATCTGGCTTGTGGGTACGTGTGGTGTAATTATTTGCTGAATGTCTTTTAATTCCTGTGGATAAATAAGCACTAAATAAGACACTGTGTTAGAGATACCAAGACTGAAATATAATCCCTAACTTCTAGAAGCCACAACCTCTGGGGAGTTCAGACAAGTAAACAGATGAGTATAAGGCATGGCATGAATATGTGGTGACATGGAAGCATGGGCAAAGTGCACCCAACCAGACAGGGTGATCAGGACAACTTCCATAAGAAGGTGAGGTATGAATTAATGCCTAAAGGAGTGGTGAACGTGAGCTAGGCCAATTGCAGGAAGAAAGGGCCACCAATGAAGAGAGAGCATAAGCTAGAATACATCCCAGGAAAGAGCCAGACGTTCAGTGAGACTAGAGCACATAATGAATGAGAGGAGAGGCTTAAGAAGACGTTGGGGCCCAATCATCAGGAAGGGGTAGCCAGGTGATATGGGGCTTTGGTTGTGTTCAAGCACACATTTCTGTTTGCTTCTCTGCCTTCCCCTTTATCATAGGGATTGAAAACCTAAGAAACTATACTTCCCAAATTCCCTTGCCCCCAAATTGATGTTGTGCATCAATCAGCTGCACTCATGTGAGAGTTGGAAGGCAGAAACAAGGCGAATGTCATATTCTCTGGCAGTTATAACAGATGCAAGGGTTTCAGCAATGACGAGTTTTTGTGACAGACTTTGGGTTCCCATGATAGGAAGTTACAATTCCTTCTAGAGACTGTGGAGGAGTTGTGAAGCTACTCAAGCTAAGCTAGAGACAGGAAGACAGTGAGGAGGCTACTACTACAGTTAAAATGAGGAGAGGAGACCCTGAAATAATACAATGACTATTGTAATGGGGCATAAAGGGCAAATGGAAGGGTCAAGGGTTCTATCGGCATGGAAATGTTTACAAACACTGAAAAATGCTATTCATAGAATAAAATGAGTATTGCATTAGCAAGAGCAGCATTTGATTATGCTTAGCCTGGAACTATCTCTTGTATCTAAGTCAAAAGGAGATTCTGAGGAAGTCTTTTGGAGGAAGTGAAATATATTTCCTTGGTTCTTGAGGAATGAGAATGCTGTAGATGATTCCCTTTGTCCTCCTTCCACCTTTAGCATCTATTGTTCTCCTTCTTAACTAGACACTACTGGATTCTTTCACATATTATGAAAGCTTCCCCATAACCTACATGAGTAGGCATTTTCAGCCACTTACAAGAGACATAATAGCTCTCCCACTGTTAGTTAGGAAATCCCGTCTTGATTTGTCTTCTAACTCCAAGCCAAACATGTACACTTTCCAGTTTTTCAATCCCATCACAAAAAATATAAGATTTATGTAAGTTTATACCAAGGAGATCTGCTGGGGCGGACTGGAAGAAGGTGGAAGAGGGTGAAGAGGGTAGTGACGGGGGAGTCTGTGTGCCTTTGGAGAAATTTTATTGATCTTGCAGAACAATCTATTCCTCTCCCACAGCACCTTTGCCCTATCATATCTGAAGTTCCACACATAGGAATTTACTTCTTTAGGCTATCTACTTATATAAAGTGCTTAAAAATCAGTATGACAAAGACCAGTAACATAACTTAACATGCAAAAATCATGAACAGTTTCCACTGGCCAAGCTTAACCAGAGCCAGAGGATAAAAACTGTACGTCATCCATACTGATCAACCTTTTGGGACATAGGGCAGACAGAAGCTAGGTGGAGAGTGGATTTGGAAGAATGAATGGATGATACCTAGCACAGTTCATTTAATCCTGCAGATTTCTCTGAAAAGAGTCCCTTCCTTAAACTCTCCTTAATTACCACTTTATATGTGCTAAAACAGGGCAAATACATATATACACATTTTTCATAAAACTTTCATTTCATAAAATATCCTGAATCTGCTTTTATTTTTAAACTTTTAAAACCTAAATTGTGGTGAAATATATTTAATGCAAAAATGGCTAAGATGGTAAGTTTTTAAAATTTCAACTGTTATTATAGATTAAAGGGTACACATGACAACTTGTTACATGAGTACATTGTGCGACACTGAGGCTCAGGGTTCTAATGATCCCATCACCCAGACAGTAAGTATAGTACCCAACACGTGGTTCTTCAGCATCCAACCCCCTTTGCCTCCCCCAACTAGTGGTCCCCAGTGTCTATTGTTCCCATCTTTATGTTCATACGTATTCAGAGTTTAGCTCCCACTTGTAAGTGAGAGCATGTAGTATTTCATTTTCTTTTCTTATATTTGGTCACTTAGGATAATGGCCTCCAGCTCCATCCATGTTGCTGCAGAGGACATGATTTCATTCTTTTTATGGCTGCATAGTATTCCAATGTATATACGTACCACGATGGGCAACTAAGGTTGATTCCATGTCTTTGCTATTGTAAATAGCGCTGCAATGAACATACGGGTATGTGTGTCTTTTCAATAGAATGAATTATTTTCCTTCGGATATAGGCCCACTAGTAGGATTGCTGGATCCAATGGTAGTTCTATTTTAAGTTCTTAAAAGAAATATCCAAATTGTTTTTCACAGTGGCTGAACTAGTTTTCATTGCTACCAACAGTTTATAAGCACTCCTTTTTTCTCTGCAGCCTTGCCACTGTTTAAATCATGATTCTGACTAGTGTGAGATAGTGTCTCATTGTGGTTTTGATTTGCATTTCTGATTAGTTATGTTAAACACTTTTTAAAAATGTTTGTTGGCTTCTATGTCTTCTACACCAATGTACAAAAATCAGCATTTATACACACCAGTAATGTTCTAGCTGAGAATCAAATCAAGAACAATCTCATTTACAATAGCCATAAAGAAAATGAAATACCTAGGCATTCATCTAACCAAGTTGGTAAAAGATCTCTACAAGGAGAACTATAAAACACTGCTGAAAAAAATCAGATGACATTTTAAAAAATGGAAAAATATTTCATGCTCGCAGATTAAAAGAATCAATAGTTAAAATGGCCATGCTGTCCAAAGTAACTTACAGATTCAACACAATCCCTATCAAAATATCAATGATGTTTTCCAGAGAATTAGAAAAATCAATTCTAAAATTCCCCTGGACTCAAAATTAGCCCAAATAGCCAAAGTAATCCTAAGCAGAAAGAACAAAGCCAGAGGCATCACATTGCCTGACTTCAAACTATACTACAAAAACTACAGTAATCAAAACAGCATGGTACTGGCACAAAAGACACATAGACCAGTTGACCAGAATAGAGAACCCATAAATAAACCCACACACCTACCTGGTATTTGACAAAATCAACAAAAACAATGCAGGAAAAGACTCCCTATTTGATAAATGGTTCTGGGAAAACTGTCTAGCCATATGCCAAAGAATGAAACGGAACCCCTACCTCTCACTGTATACAAAAATCAACTTAAGATGGATCAAAGATTTAATGCAAAACCTCAAACTATAAATCCTGGGAGAAAACCTAGGAGATACCCTTCTCAACATAGACTTTGGCAAAGAATTTATAACTATGTCCCCAAAAGCAATTGCAACAAAAACAAAAATTGACAAGTGGGACCTAATTGAAGACCTTCTGCACAGCAAAAAACAGTTACCGTCTGGGTGCAGTGGCTCACACCTTTAATCCCAACACTTTGGGAAGCCAAGACAGGTAGATTACAGTGACAAGAGTTCGAGACCAGCCTGACCAACATGGTGAAACCCAGTTTCTACTAAAAATACAAAAATTAGCTGGGCATGGTGGTACACACCCGTAATCCCAGCTACTTGGGAGGCTGAGACAGAATTGTTTGAATCGGGAGGCAGAGGTTGCAGTAAGCTGAAAGCATACTGCTGCACTCCAGCCTGGGTGACAGAGCGAGACTCCATCTCAAGAAAAAGAGAAAAAAAACTACCAACAGAGTAAACAGCTTACAAAATAGGAGAAAATATTGAAACTATGCATTTGACAAAGGTCTAATATCCAGAATCTACAAGGAACTTAAACAAATTTAAAAAACATCCAGTCAAAAATGAGCAAAGGACATGAACAGATGCTTCTCAAAAGAAAGTTTTAAGCATAGCATTCAGTGACATTAAGTACATTCACATTGTTCTACCATTGCCACCATTCATCCCTAGAAGTTTCTTCATATTGAAAGACTGAAACTCTGTACCTATTAAATAACTGCCAATTCCCTCTCCCTCCAGCCCAGAGCATCCGTTCTTTCTGAATTTAACTACCCTACCTCATAAGCAAAATCAAACAACTTATTTATGACTGCCTTATTTCACTTATCTCCAAAATACTTCAGATTGTAGCAAGTATCAATTTCCTACTTCAGGCTAAATAAAAAATATACATATATGGTATAGTATTATTTGTTCACCTATCAATACTTGGGCCGCTTCCACCTTTTGGCTATTGTGAATATGTTGCCATGAACATGGGTATACAAATATCTCTTCAAGACCATGCTTTTAATTCTTCTGGCCATATACCCAGGAGTAGAATTGCTAGATCATACCTTTCTATTTTTTGAATATCCATATTGTTTCTCATAGTGGCTGTACCATTAACATTTCTACTAGTAGTGCACATGGTTCCAGATTTTCTAAACCCTTACCACTTATTAACACTTAACACTTTGTTTGTCATTTTCTCATAGTAGTAATTCTAGAAGATATGAAATGGCATCTCATTGTGATTGATTTGTATTTCCCAGATTATAAGGGATGTTGAGCATCTTTTCATGTGCTTATTGGCTATTCATGAATCTTTAAGGAAATGTTTGTTCAAGTCTTTGACCAATTTTGAATAGGGTACTGAGATGTATGAGCTCTTTATATATTGTACATATTAACCCTTTATCAGATATGATTTTCAAATGTCTTCGCATGCTATGAGTTACCTTTTTATTCTGATTAAATCCTTTGGTGCTCACAAGTTTTTAATTCTGATACAGTCCAATCTATACATTTGTTGCCTGTGTTTTTGGTATTATATCCAATAAAATGTTACCTAAGCCAATGTTATGAAGCTTTTACCCTATGTTTTATAATTTTAGTTTCTGTGTTAGGTATTTGAGCCATTTTGGGTTAATTATTATGTATACTGTAAGTGTCCAAACTCACTTTTGTTGCATGCTGATATTCGATGTTCTGTCCTTTTCTAGTTTCATTCCTTTGTGATTGGAAAAGATACCTTATATGTAAGAGATTTGTCTCAAACTTATTGAAGACTTAGTTTGTGGCCTAACTTACTGTCTATTCTGGAGAATTAAAGTTCTATGTGTACATGAAAAAAATGTACAACTTGCCTTTGGGTAGAATGTATATGTTGATTAGGTCCAATTGGCCTATATGTTATCCAAGTTTTCTATTATCCTACTTGTCTTCGGTATGGTTGTTCTATCCATTACCAAAAGTGAGATACTGACATCTCCTACTATAATTGTAAAGCTATCTATTACTCCCTTCAATTCTGTCAGTGTTTGCTTCATATATTTGAGAACTCTGATGTTTGCTACATTTGTATAGAATTATTCTATCTCAATGAATTGCTCCTTTTATCATTGTTTAATGTTTTTCTGTCTTTTAGCAGTTTTTAGCTACCGTATATTTTGTCTGGTATTAACATAGCCAATCTTGCTTTCTTTTGGTTACTACTTGCATGTAATATCTTTCTACTAATTTTCAACCTATACTTGTATATCCTGAAGTGAATTTCATTTACACAGCACATACTTGGATCCTGTTTGTCTCTTTAAAATTAATTCTGCCAATCTCTCTCTTCTGGAAAATTTCATCTATTTACATTTAAAGTAATTACTTATAGAGAAGGACTTTTACCATTTTGGCATTTTTCTGTATGTCTTATGGCTTTTTTTAAACCCTAATTTCTTCCTTTACTACCTGCCTTTGTGTTTAGCTGACTTTTTTGTAATGTCTTGATTCCTTTTTTTTTTTTTTTTTTTTTTTTTTTGAGATAGGTTCTCCCTCTGTCACCTAGACTGAAGTGCAGTGGCATGATCACAGCTCACTGTAGCCTCAATCTCCTGGGCCCAAGCAACTCTCCCTTCCTTAGACTCCTGAGCAGCTTGGACTACAAGTGTGACACCACACACAGCTAATATTTTCTTACATTTTGTAGAGATGGTCTTACTATGTTGCCCAGGCTGGTCTTGGACTCCTAGACTCAAGCAATCCTCTTCTCTCAACTTCCCAAAATGCTGGGAGTCCAGGCATGAGACACCGCACCTGGCCTTGATTTCTTTCTCACTTTCTTCTATATTCTATATATAGTTATTATGGAGATTACGGTATATCTAACATCCTAAAGTTATAACAATGTATTTTAAACTGAAACCAACAACTTGAATCACATACAAAAACTCCTTTACAACTCCTCATGCCTGTAGTTTATTGATATCACAAATTACATCTTTATATATTATATACCCATTAACATAAGATTAATAATCATATTAGTATCTATTAAATTTGATAAAAGAATTGAAAATTGAGCTACAAACCCAAATTTTAATAATACAGGTTTTTGTTTCTCCATGTATTTACCTTTACTGAAAAATTGTGTATTTTCACATGGCCTTAAGGGTACTGGCTATAGTAGTATCTTTTCATTTCAACTTAAAAGAACCCTTTATCATTTCTTACAGGGCAGATCTAATGGTAAATGAATTCTTTTAGGTGCTTGGTGATATCTCGTAGTGCCCTTAGAGTTGGTTCACTTTTCTTTTTTCTTTTTGCTCTTCAGACTTGATCATCTCAAATGACCTGTCTTCAAATTCACTAATTCTCCTGCCTGTCTACTATGAAACAACTCCATGAATTTTTCAATTCAGTTACTGTATTTTTAAGCTCCAGGTTTTTTTTGGCTATTTTTATAACTTTAACTTTTTTATTGCCATTCTGTTTGTTTATACATAGTTTTCTTGTTTCCTTTAGTTGTCTGTCTCCTGTTAGCTCTTTGAGCATATTTAAGACAGTTATCTTTAAGTCTTTGTAAAGTAAGTTTAAACATTATTTCTTTAGAGTCAGTTTCTAAAGATTTTTTTTCTTGAAAGGTCTGTTTTCCTGTTTCTTTATATCCATTGTAGTCTTTTGTTGAAAATCAGGTACTTAGAACAAAAATAGCTATCTTTTCAACCCTTTTCAGACTGGCTGGCTGTAGGGGAAGCCCTTCACTGGTCAGCCAGTCTAGGGTGATGACTAAGACTCTTCTCAGGTCTTTCCAAGGAATTTAACTTTCTTGGATCTGTGCGTGTGCTTTTCCTCCCTAATTCCCCATATCAATGGCTACCTTTAAATATCTTCATTTCCGTAAGAGTCTCCTCTCTGCTTCTCAGGGCCTTGAATGTTCTACTGTGTTTCTCTGCCCATAAACTCTGTCCCCCAAGAACCTACAGGTCTGCAGCCTCAGCAGCAATCACGTGCCATGGCACTGACTGCTGCTTTTGTAGCAGGACGAGCCACAGACAAAACTCCTCCGACACAGAGTTAAAGGAGGAAGAGGTTTATTTGGCTGGGAGCATCAGGCAAGACTCCTGTCTCAAGAGCTCAGCTCTCCGAGTGAGCAATTCCTGTTCCTTTTAAGGGCTCACAACTCTAAGGGGGTCCGCATGAGAGGATCATGATTGATTTGAGCAAGTAGGGGATACGTGACTGGGGGCTGCATGCACCAGTAATCACAATGAAACAGAACAGGACAGGGATTTTTACAATGCCTTTCCATGCAATGCCTTTCCATGCAATGTCTGGAATCTATAGATAACATAACCAGTTAGGTCAGGGGTCAATCTTTAACTACCAGGCTTAGCTCAGGCAGGCCCAGGTCTGGTTTCGAGTCTGGTTCCTAAGCGCCAGGCTACCTGCCTTTAGTTTCACTTCTCTTTTTCTGAGTATAAAACAATGAGAGGATCTGTCTCTCTTCTCTCAATTTCATCCTCCAACCTCATACTCAAACTGTGCAAACTATTCCCATTAGAGTTCCAAGTCAAGTAAGACAAATCGTTTCTTGGATGGTTTGGCCCCCACCCCCGCCACCCCACCTGACAAGCCAGAATGTTGAAAATAGTTTCTCTTCTGTCCCAAGAGAGAAACTGGGAATTTGGATGGCTTCTTCCTTCTGACTGCTCTACCAGACCATGGAGGAACTGGGGCAAAAGTGAGCAAAATTTAATAATTTTCTACCATTTCAGTAAGACTTCCTCTTGGTTGGGCATTCACTTTGTTTCTATAGATTCTCATCTGGTTTCTAGAGCTCACATAAAGCTATTTCAGCCAGCCTATTGTGCATTTGATGTTTTCAGGGAGAATGAGAGACTAGAGCTTCATAGTCCACCATTATGCTGGTGTCACTCGCATAAGTAACATTTTATCATAAACTTCTCAGCTATATGCAATTACACTAATTTTTATGAATACATTTTCTTATGATCATATTGTTATGGGATCTCCGGGGTGTCAACGTTCTGGCTGGAAACCTGACTTCTGTGGCCATGGCACCTTTGCCTGTGTTCTTGTCCTGCATCCAGAAAGAATGAGGTACACAGACAAGTGAAGGGTGAACAAGATGAAGATGAGCTTTATTGAGTGTTAACAGCTCAGAGGAGACCTGGAGTGGGTAGCTCCTCTCTGTAGGAAGGTCATCCATTGAGTGTTCAGTTCTAAGCAGAGAAGAGGCCCTGGAGAAGGGTAGATCTTCTCGGCAACTGATCCTCCTGATGTCTGCAGCTCTCAGTGGAGAGGGTAGCTCCTCTCTGCAACTGGTTGTTCCCTCATCTCCAGCTATCAGCAGAGAGGGTAGGTCCTCTCTAGCTGATTGGCAGGTAATGTCTCTGCTCTCTTCATTCTCTGGCCATCCTCTGCCCTGCTTAGGCTGAGCACAGGGCTTTTATGGACCTCAAAGTGGGGGAGGGAGTGTGTGCCAATTGGTCCATAGGCAGCTATGGGCAGTTTGGAAAAAGTACCACAAGTTCTGAGGTCAGAGTTCCCACTCTGGTTCATGGGACTGGCAGCCAGGCCCCCAGCCTTCAGGCCCTCCCTGTCCTGAAGGTGGGGCATTACTGGGAACCTACCCCCTTCCACCCAGAAATCAATCTGCCTCCCACTGCCATTCATGACCCCAGGCCCCAACCCTATTCCAAGATTGGAGCAGGTGTGGGAGAAGGAGAGAAGCCAGGCAGCAGCAGACATCCCTCAGCCAGAAGGGATGTGGGGAGGGAGGTTGCATGGGCCTTCACAGGCCCTAGAGGATGCATGCTGCAAAGATGCCCAGGCCCTGCACCTGGGAGGAGGGCTGCACCCGGGGAGCTCCCACCCCGCAACTCAGAAGGAATGGGGTTCCTGCTTCTCTCTGGCTCCTGCCAGCTCAGTGGAGTGGGAGGCCCAGGTCTGCAGCCTCAGGCCTGCCAACTGTAGCTGCACCCAGGAGGGGACATCCTGCCTGCTCCTGGCACCCTCCAGGAGCACAGGGAGGCTCACACCCACAGCTGCAGTTTGGGTGGCTGTAGCTCTGCCCAGTAGGGTGGGTCTCCTGTCTATTCCATAGAGCAGGAAACCTGGGTCTGCAACCACGGTTTGAGCAGGCTCCTGCCCCGACTTGGAAGGGGCAGAGCTCCCACCAGCTCCACAGAGTATGCAGCCTCAGCCGCGCCCCCACCCCGCAACGGCGCCGCGCCTTCTAGTTAGCTTGATGGCAGCAGCCACTGCCATCAATATAATATACATCATTTGTATAACCCGTATTGTAAACTGATCTGCTATTATGATTTAGTGTGGAAGAGAGTGCACTTTCTTTGAAGCTGAATAGATATAGACCATACACTGTTTAAGGAAAAAATACTAATAACAGAGCTAATTCTTTATCATACATACTTGTTTTTCAAATGCAAACACTAGTTTTTAGTGAAAAAGTTACCACTTAAGATAAACCTATTATGATAGGATTTTTAAAACTGTATTATTCACTATTACTGATTTGTGTTCACTATTCACAAATTAGAATTTTACTTTTATTATGTATTCCATTTAGCATAGAAAGTAGACATTCTGATTGGACTTAATACTGAGTCTTAGAAATATTAGACCTAGAAGACGCCTAGGGTTCTTGACTATGAAGAAATACATTTAGTGTGTAGCAATTCGTTTTTGATGTGTGCTACAAGTAATTTGTTTATATTGCCTTTATAAAAGCTATTCAATCTGTATTCCCCTCTGTTATAGTATAATTATCAAGAAAAATAAGACTAGCATCCAAAAATAAGAGGTAGCCTAAATTTTTACTGCAGCCTCTTGAGCAATGCCAAGTGTTCCATTCACAGCATACAGCAAATTAACACCATAAATGTGCTCTCCAGTTAGCTCATCTACATACTCTTTCCCATGACTCAACACGCATGTACATACATGCCCAACCTGCAGCTGTACCCTGATCTTTTTATTTCCAAAAGTCTTCTAAAACCTGCCTGTGACATCTTTTCTTTGTTGTCCAAATCCCATTTTCACCTTCCTCCCTGCCTATTTCTTCTTTTTTTTTTTTTTTTTTTTTTGAGACGGAGTCTCGCTCTGTCGCCCAGGCTAGAGTGCAGTGGCCAGATCTCACTGCAAGCTCAGCCTCCGGGGTTCACGCCATTCTCTTGCCTCAGCCTCCCGAGTAGCTGGGACTACAGGTGCCCACCACCTTGCCTGGCTAGTTTTTTGTATTTTTTAGTAGAGACGGGGTTTCACCATGTTAGCCAGGATGGTCTCGATCTCCTGACCTCCTGATCTGCCCGTCTCAGCCTCCCAAAGTGCTGGGATTACAGGCTTGAGCCACCATGCCGGCCTACCTATAACTTTTATTCATTTTTCCCTGGGCTCAAACCCATATAGGATGGAGTTGACCCATGTTCTTCCTGTTTACCACAAGATCTTCACATTAAACAAGAAAACTTGTGAAAGGGCCTTGTAAATTGGAAAATGCTACAAAAGTAATTTAGTATATATTAGATTCCGGAGTATTAAAATATACAAAGTTATTTACTCCAAGTTTTAAAAAACCTGAGGAAAAACACAATAACATCCAAAACTCCAATAAGCATATTAAGAAGATATGGCCCAGAAACATGTAAGACCTCTGATATTGCCAAGCTCTTGACCAGGAACCATGAGTTTACATCTCCATGCCTGTGAGATTTACCCAGTGCCTCTGGCTGGTGTACTCAGGAGAAGATATGTAGGTCTCCAAATCTCCCTCAGGAATTTTGATTAGAGGTTTGGCTTATGGACCAAAAGAACAGCTTTCTTTCTGTCTCACTTTGTGTCGGAAACACCCGAAAAGGTAAATCTGACCAAAAGGGGACTCTTATGTTTGGGGTAGGAGGATCAGGGGAAAAAGAATAGAAAACTTGAATTAATTCTTATAGTAGATACAGATGCCATGTTTTGTTTTGTTTTGGTGTGTGTTACTGAGTCTCGCTCTTTCCCCTGGGTTGGAGTGCAATGGCACAATCTTGTCTCACTGAATTTCTGCCTCCAAGGTTCAGGTGATTCTCCTGCCTCAATCTCCCAAGTAACTGGGATTACAGGCATGTGCCACCATGCCTGGCTAATTTTTGTATTTTTTAGTAGAGATGGGGTTTTATCATGTTGGTCAGACTGGTCTTGAACTCCTGACCTGTCTCAGCCTCCCACACTGCTGGAATTACAGGTGGGAGCCGCTGTGCCTGGCCTATGTTTATTTCTCTAAATATAAAATTCATGAAACCCTCACAGGTAGAAGTAATTATAATTATGCCTATTTTACTAAAGAGGAAACGGAGGTACCATAGAGCCAAATAATTTGCCCAAGGATACGTGGCAGGTGACTTGGAGGTCAGGAATTGAACTCAAGTCTATCTTGTTCTAAAGAACATGGTCTTAACTTTTGCCCCCTGCTTGTAAGGGAGGATGAGTGCTTTACTCTTCTCACTCTTACCTTTCATCTCTCTGAAATAGTCACTTAGTATCTTTAAATCCATTGAAGGCCTGAATAGAACTAAAAGTCAGTAAATGTGAACTCACTCTTTGCCTGAGCTGCGGCATCTCTCTACTTCCCTGCTCTCAGATATTGGTGTTTCTGATTCTCCTTAGGACACAAGACACAGACAAGGACTTAGACCATTGGCTCCCCAGCTCCTCAGGCCTCTTGACTCAGGTGAATTACACCAGCTTCCCCAGCTTTCAAGCTTGCAGACAGCAGGTCATGGGATATCTTGATGTCTGTAATCATGTGAGCCAATTTTTATATTTTTGTGTATGTTATACTGGTTCTTTCTTTCCCTGAACTGTCTAATACAGGTTTTGGTACTGAAAGAATGGTTCTAGAGGAGAATGAAAATAAATTTTCTAAACTGGTTCTGGGGTTTCTGAAATTGACTTTCTAATCTCTGGTTAGATTTAAAGACACTAATAACTCTTTCCAGTAACAAAGAAAGCGGTGATATTCTATGACATAAACTCTTTATAGAGACACACAAAATATCTGCATTCAATACTTCTAATCAACCACATATATCAAGGAGCTTGCTTAAGTTAAGTGACTCTACATACTTTCAAACATTTTTGAAAAACTAACAAATGGCATTGAGTTGTTGCTGCTAATGCCACAGGACAAAGTAGAAAAAGAAAAAGATGAGCTCAGGGACTCAAATTCCTACCTCAAGCAGTACAGAAATGACCTAAGAATTATAGGCATGCCTAGAGGGGAACCTTATCTCCTGTAGCTACCAGGCTAAATAACTAAAAATCAAATGCAGAGCCTGATCCTGAAATTAGCTGAATCACAATGCAAGTTAAATTCCCAGCTTTGTTAGGGTATCTACTGTAAAGTTAGGGAATTGCCTGGGAACAAATGGGATCTTATAACTTGAAATGTGGACATGTGGGAAGATTCTGATGAAGCTGGGGAAATTGAGTTCCTAAGTAAGTCCTTTTTCCCAGAAAAAGGAGCCTCCTGATTCCCAGCAATAACAGCCTTTCTCTCTCAATCTGAGATTAACCCTGCATTGCTTGAGGAAATGGTAATGGCCCATCCTGAGGCAGTTACTATGTAAGACAATGCTGGCTCTGCTCCGGACCTACCAATACCCCTCTTTGCTTTTAGACCTTTAACTAGACTCAAGTTCCAGGAAATATCTAAAGGGTGAAGTACAAAGTATTACCCAGGAGGGGCTACACTACACTCAAAAAGAACCTGAGTTTGCTAACTTATATGAACAGAAATCCACAGCCATGTATGGGAATGGGTGTTAAAGGTGTCAGATAATGGTAGAAAAATCTTATGAATCAGACTGTATTTATTGCTATAGACTCATTAAGCAGATTCTGCATTTGATGTTCTGGCTCCGAGTTAGGAAGGGCTCTACAGTTTGATTGGCTGAAATATGAATAAGATGGCCTACCATGAGAAAATGTAAATGCTTAACCTCCCTTGGTTTAATGTAGGAAAAAAGGAATTCAAAGGCATAGGGAGATTGTAATGTTAGTGTGGCTCTCACTTAAGACCTACTCACCCACACTGGGAGAGTTCTGAAGACCTACCTTTTACTAATATGTTGAGAAATACATTAGTTAGGTGAGTTCCAGTGTCCTTGAAGAACTCTATAATTATCTGTAGGTTAGACCTTTCAGTAGGGACTGTAACCACTCAACTGGAAAACCTAAATGCAATGTGAATATTTGGATTCCACAGTGGCAGGGGCCAAGTGGCAACACTCAATCACCAAAAGCAAGTTGGGAATAACACCATAATGGACAGCAAAGTCAGTCACAATCAGAATAGTTGGACTCACACAGACCTGTGGTGTTAGCTAATCATAATCCTAGAAATGAAATAGATAGGAAGCCCAGTGAACTTTTACTTCATCTATATAAGCAAAGTCCTAGATCAAGTAAACAAGTCTAAGTTGAATAATAAACAGTCACGATCCCTCAATTCCCAGGACTGAGGCAGATTATAGATGTATACCCCTTGAATGAAGGAGAGGCAAGGTCCCCTCAAAGAAGGCCTTCAATACACTACCAAAAATGTACACTGTTAATTTTCACCCTGCCTTTCCCAAAGGGACTTACCTTTTTTTAACCACTTTAACTACACATTGAACAAAAGGAAATCAGAACTTTCAAGAACTACTAGACACTGACTCAGAAATGACATTGATTCCAGAAGCCCGGAACATCACTGTGGCTCTACAGTAAGAGTGTAGGGGCTGTGGAGGTCAGGTGATCAATGGAATTTTAACTCAAGTCTGTCTTACAGTGGGTCTTGTAGATTCCCAAACCCACCCTGTGTTTATTTCCCCAGATTCAGAATACATAAATAAAATAGATATACTTAGCAGGTAGTAGAAACCCCACATTGGTTTCCTGACCTGTAGAGTAAGGGCTATTATTGAGAGACAGGACTAGCTGAATTTCCTAGGCCAACTAATTCCAAAGCCTGGCTGTGGAAGGTGAAAGCATCCACCTTTAAACACGGGGCTTGTAACTCAGCTCACACACTACCAATCAGGTAGTAAAGAGGGCTCACTAAAATACCAATTAGGCTAAAGGCAGGAGGTAAAATAGTCAATCATCTATCACCTGAGAGCATGGTGGGAGGGACAATGATTGGGATATAAACCCCAGGCATTCGGGCCTGGAGTGGACAACCCCTTTTGGGTCCCCTCCCATTGTATGGGAGCTCTGTTTTCACTCTATTAAATCTTGCAACTGCACACTCTTCTGGTCCGTGTTTGTTACAGCTCAAGCTGAGCTTTCACTTGCCATCCACCACTGCTGTTTGCTGCCATCCCAGACCCACTGTTGACTTCCACCCCTGCAGATCCAGCGGGGTGCCCATTGCCACTCCTGATCGGGCTAGAGGTTCACCATTGTTCCTGCATGGCTAAGGGCCCAGGGTTCATACTAATCGAGCTGAACACTAGTTGCTGAGTTCCATGGTTCTCTTCCATGGTTCACAGCTTCTAATAGAGCTATAACACTCACCACATAGCCCAAGGGTTTCATTCCTTGGAATCCATGAGGCCAAGAACCCCAGGTCAGAGAACAAAAGGCTTGCTGCTATCTTGGGAGCGGCCCCCCACATATTGGGAGGTCTAAGAACAAAGACCCCTGGTAACATTTGGTGGCCTCGTATGGGGATTCTCCAAAGTGGTGAGTAATATCAGACCACTATCACTTGCTATTCTTTGTCCTATTATTCCTTAGAATTGGAGGAAAATACCAGGCATCTATTGGCCAGTTAGAAATGATTAGCATGGCCGCCGGACTTAAGACTCAAGTGGGAGGCTTCCTGGGAAAAGGCTTCTAACAACCCCTAACCCTTCTGGGTTGGGAGCATTGGTCTGCCTGGAACCAGCTTCCACTTTCACAATTTCCTGGGGGAAGCTGAAGGCTGACTAGAGGTAGAAAACTGTCGTCCCGAACTCCCGGAATTGGATGGTTGGGATCATGGCACAGCCAGAAGTCTCTACTCCCCAGTCGCCCATGCGTATGCCCCTACCTCTTATTCTGACCCATACCTCTTGGGTCCCGACCATGACTTTCCTGAAAGTGTAGCTCCAAAATTCTCCTTACCTCTGAATCTACTTCCTGCAATCCCTGCCTCCTAGGTACTAATGGTTCAGACTTTCACTTCCTCTCCCAAGTATTAGAGCAAGTTGTATCTCCAAAGGGATTTAGGGAAGCTCTATGCTGCATCCTTAGGCATCTAGGCTATGAACCCAGGGAGTCTTGTCCCTGGTGCCCCTCCCAATTTAGGTATATAGCTCTCAACATGGGCAGTTATGTGGGACCTGTTTTCCACCACCCTTGCCAGGGCTCCAAGTTTGTAAATGGCTAGGAGGATTGTTCTCCCATTGTGTAAGATGTTCTTCTCCCCCATTTTCTACCCAACTTACCCCTCTGCAACATAATCACCAAGCCTTGGCTCCTTAGCCAGGGCCTTAGAACTGATGACCCAGTACTTTAACAACTGGAACTATGTCTATGACAACATAATAGATCAGGATGAAAACTAATTGAGTAAATTCAAGGGAGGTGTATATTCCTATAGTGACAAATGGGGCAACAAGTGAACATCCTTCCACTGTACTTCCAAAATCCATCTATAAAGAGGAGAGAGGGGAAAGAGGCAGAGAGACAAAGAAGGGAGTCAAAGAGAGAAAGAGAAAGAAGTAGTAAAGAAAAAAGTGTGCCCTATTCCTTTAAAAGCCAGGGTAAATTTAAAACCTATAATTGATAATTGAAGGTCTTCTCCCTGACCCTATAACACTCCAATACTACCTTGTTGTCAGTGTAAACAAGGGTGTAGTGTGAAAACACTGAGACCACTGACAACCCATAGCCTTCCTATCAAAAATCCTTAATGTAGTAACCCACATATGGACCAAATGCATTCAGTCGGCAGCAGCAACTGCTTTGCTGAAAGTAGTAAGAGTAATCTTTAGAGGAAACCTCATTGTGAGCACACCTCACCAGTTCAGAACTATCCTGTCAAAAAGCAAAAAGATAGCTTACTAACTCAAATCTTAAAGTATGGGGCTATTCTGTTAGAAAAAGGTGATTTAACAGTAACCACAGAAAATTCCCTTAACCTAGCAGATTTCCTAAATCTTCTAGGGGATTTAAATCTTCATTACCATATAAAGGCCCGACCAGACCTAAGAGGATCTCCCTTCAAGACAGTATGATAGATGGTTCCTCCTGGGTGATTGAGGAAAAAAAACACAATGGGTATTCAGTAATTGATAGGGAGACTCTTGCGGAAGCAGAGTTAGGAGAATTGCCTAATAATTGGTTTGCTCAAACGTGCCATCTCTTTGCACTCAGTCAAGCCTTAAATACAGAATCAAAACCCTATCTCAATCCTGACTCAAAAGATTACCTACACTCTCTGAAATGAATGTGCATAAGAACTGTTTATGGGAATGCATCTTGATGAGGCACCTGGGTTGTTATGAAATACTCATGAATCCAGCCCAGCTCTAGAACTCACCTCTGAGTACAAAGGCAATGTTGGGCACACTGGTAAAAGACCACTGGAATCCAGCAGCCTGGACCCCTTTCCTTGTGGTCAAGACAGGCAGGAAAAAGGGGCACAGGACTGCTACATCGGTGAGCATAACTAATTTGATAAGCAGAGGTCCATGGGTGGTTACACACCCTGGAAAGGAATAAGCATTAGGACCACAGAGGATGCTCTAGGACTAATGCTCATCGGAAAATGACTAGGCGTGCTGGCCTCCCTATGTTCTTTTTTTTCAGATGGGAAATGCTCCCCCCAAGGCAAAAACGCCCCTAAGATGTATTCTGGAGAACTTGGCCCAGTCAGCGTACATGTACCTTTTTCCCTCTCAGACTTGAAGCAAATTAAAATAGACCTAGGTAAATTCTCAGATAACCATGATGGCTATATTGATGTTTTACAAGGGTTAGGACAATACTTTGACCTGACATGGAGACGGATAATGTTACTGCTAAATCAGACCCCAAATGAGAGAACCCCAAATGAGAGAAGTTCCGCCATAACTGCAGCCTGAGAGTTTGGCAATCTCTGGTATCTCAGTCAGGTCAATGATAGGATGACAACAGAGGAAAGAGAACAATTCTCCACAGGCCAGCAGGCAGTTCCCAGTGTAGACCCTCACTGGTACAGAATCAGAACATGCAGATGGTACCGCAGACATTTGCTAACTTGGTGCTAAAAGGACTAAGGAAAACTAGGAAGAAGCCTATAAATTATTCAATGATGTCCACTATAACACAGGAAAAGGAAGAAAATCCTACTGCCTCCCTGGAGAGACTAAGGGAGACATTGAGAAACCATATCTCTCTATCACCTGATTCCATTGAAGGCCAACTAATCTTGAAGGATAAGTTTATCACTCAGTCAGCTGCAGACATTAGAAAAAACTTCAGAAGTCTGCCTTCGGCCCAGAGCAAAACTTAGAAACCCTATTGAACTTGGCAACCTTGGTTTTTTATAATAGAGATCAGGAGGAGCAGGCGGAACAGGACAAACAGGATTAACAAAAGTCCACAGTTTTAGTCATGGCCCTCAGGCAAGTAGACTTTGTAGGCTCTGGAACAGGGAAAGGCTGGGCAAATCGAATGCCTAATTGGGCTTGCTTCCAGTGCGGTCTACGAGGACACTATTTATTTATTGAGACAATCTTGCTCTGTGCCCCAGGCTGGAGTGCAATGGCACGATCTTGGCTCACTGTAAGCTCTGCCTCCCGGGTTCATGCCATTCTCCTGCCTCGGCCTCCCAAGTAGCTGGGACTACAGGCACCCGCCACCACGCCCGGCTAATTTTTCATATTTTTAGTAGAGACGGGGTTTCACCTTGTTAGCCAGGATGGTCTCGATCTCCTGACCTCATGATCCACCCATCTCGGCCTCCCAAAATGCTGGGATTACAGGTGTGAGCCACTGCGCCCAGCCTACAAGGACACTTTTAAAAAGAGTGTCCGAATAGAAATAAGCTGCCCCCTCTTCCATGACCCTTATATCAAGGGAATCACTGGAAGGCCCACTGCCCCAAGGGGCGAAAGTCCTATGAGTCAGAAGCCACTAATCAGATGATCCAGCAGCAGGACTGAGGGTGCCCAGGGCAAGTGCCAGCCCATGCCATCACCCTCACAGAGCCCCAGGTATGCTTAACCATTGAGGGCCAGGAGGTTAACTGTCCCCTGGACACTAGTGCAGCCTTCTCAGTCTTACCCGCCTGTCCTGGACAACTGTCCTCCAGATCTGTCACTATCCGAGGGGTCCTGGGACAGGCAGTCACTAGATACTTCTCCCAGCCACTAAGTTGTGACTGGGGAACTTTACTCTTTTCACATGCCTTTCTAATTATGCCTGAAAGCCCCACTCCTTTGTTAGAGACATTCTAGCAAAAGCAGAGGCCATTATACACCTGAACATAGGAGAAGGAATACATGTTTGTTGTCCCCAACTTGAGGAAGGAATTAATCCTGAAGTCTGGGTAACAGAAGGACAATATGGACAAGTGAAGAATGCCCATCCTGTTCAAGTTATACTAAAAGATTCTGCCTCCTTTCCCTACCAAAAGCAGTACCCCCTTAGACCTAAGGCCTAACAAGAACTCCAAAAGATTAAGGACCTAAAAGCCCAAGGCCTAGTAAAACCATGCAGTAGCCCCTGCAGTACCCCAATTTTAGGAGTACAGAAACCCAACAGACGGTGGAGGTTAGTGCAAGATCTCAGGATTATCAATGAGGCGGTTGTCCCTCGATACCCAGCTGTACCTAACCCTTATACTCTGCTTTCTCAAATACCAGAGGAAGCAGAGTAGTTTACAGTCCTAGACCTTAAGGATGCCTCTTTCTGCATCCCTGTATCTTTAACCTCCTTAAGTTTGTCTCTTCCAGAATCGAAGCTGTAAAACTACAAATGTTCTTCAAATGGAGCCCCAGATGCAGCCTATGACTAAGATCTACCATGAACCCCTGGACTGGCTTGCTAGCCCATGCTCTGTTGTTGACACCGAAGGCACCCCTCCTGAGGAAATCTCAACTGCATGACCCCTACTATGCTCCAATTCAGCAGGAAGCAGTTAGAGCGGTCATCGGCCAACCTCCCCAATAGCACTTGGGTTTTCCTGTTGAGAGGGGGGACTGAGACAGGACTAGCTGGATTTCCTAGGCTGACTAAGAATTCCTAAGCCTAGCTGGGAAGGTGAAAACACCCACCTTTAAACATGGGGCTTGTAACTCAGTTCACACACTACCAATCAGGTAGTAAAGAGAGGGCTCACTAAAATACCAATTAGGCTAAAGGCAGGAGGTAAAATAATCAACTATCAACTGAGAGCACAGTGGGAGGGACAACGATTGGGATATAAACCCCAGGCATTCTGGTCCGTGTTTGTTATGGCTCAAACTGAGCTTCTACTCACCATCCACCAGTGCTGTTTGCCACCATCACAGACCCACTGTTAACTTCTACCCCTCCAGATTTGGCAGGGTGTCCGCTGTGCTTCTGATCCAGCAAGGCACCCATTGCCACTCCCGATTGAGCTAGAGGCTCACCATTGTTCCTGCATAGCTAAGGACCCAGGGTTCATCTTAATCGAGGTAAATACTAGTTGCTGGGTTCCACAACTCTCTTCCATGACCCATTGCTTCTAATAGAGCTATAACACTCACTGCATGGCCCAAGGTTTCATTCCTTGGAATCAGTGAGGCCAAGAACCCCAGGTCAGAGAACAAAAGGCCTGCCCCCATCTTGGGAATGGCCCTCTACATCTTGGGAGCTCTAAGAACAAAGACCCACCTGTAACATTATGATGGACAAGGTGTAGTAGAAGCCATTGTAACTGCCTCTACCTAGGAAACTAGAGCATCAAAAGCAATATGGCATCCCTGCTGGTATTAGAGATTAGTGCCACCATCAACAACTTGAAAGATGCAGGGATAGTGATTCCCACCACATCCCCATTCAACTTTACTTGGCCTATGCAGAAGATAGATCTTGGAGAATAACAGTGGATTACTGTAAGCTTCATCAAGTGGTAACTCCAGTTGTAGCTGCTATACCAGATGTGATTTCATTGCTTGAGCCAATTAACACATCCCCTGATACCTGGTATACTGTTATTAACCTGGCCTTTTTATCCATACCTGTTCATACAACTCACCAGAAAGTTTCCTTTCAGCTGGCAAGGCCAGAAATACACCCTCACTGTCCTACCTCAGAGGTCTATCAACTCTTCTGCCCTATGTTATAATTTGGTTTCCAGGGATCTTGACCATCTTTCCCTTCTACAGGGCATTACAATGGTTCATGACATTGGCATGCTGACCTAATGAGCAAAAACGAGCAACTATCCTAAGCTTATTCATAAAACATTTACATGCCAGAAGGTGAGAAATAAATTCAACTACAATTCAGGGGCCTTATACCTCAGGGAAATTTTTAGAGTCTCAGTTGTATATCAAGATATCCCTTCTAAGGTGAAGAATAAGCTATTGTATCTGGCCCCTCTCACAACCAAGAAAGAGGCACAATACCTAACGGACCTGTCTGGATCTTGAAAGCAATGTATCTCTCATTTGGACATGTTATACTCCAGCCCATTTACCACATTAACTGAAAAGCTGCCAGTTTGGAGTGAGGCCCAGAATTTTAAAAAAGGTTCTGCAATAGGTCCAGGCAGCTGTGCAAGCTGTTCTGCGACTTGGGCCATGTGATCCAGCAGCTCCAAAGGTGCTTAAATGCCAATGGAGAAAGATGCTGTTTGGAGCCTTTGGCGGGACCCTACTGGTGATTTGCAACATAAGCCTTTAGGATTTTGGAACAAGGCCCTGCCATCTAGCTACAAACAACTACTCTCCTTTTGAGAGATGTGATTTGTTTTTCTAAGACCACCAGAGCGAGCACAAAAGAACCAGCGAGTAGGCAAGGCTAAAAGCAAAACTGCAAATTTATTCTTTGGTCATCTGGCTCCAGAGAAAAAGGTATGGGGGTGAAGTCTGTTGGCCTCCGGCAAAGGAGGCCGAGAGAGTCACCCAGTAGAGCTCTCGGGCAGAGTTCCTAATGCAGTCCCGACAAAGGTAGGGGCTGAGGAAGCCCGCCCCGTGCATCTGCCGGGAGTGGCTTTTCTAGGAGTGGAAGGGCAATAGGCGGGGCACGGACGCGTCAGGGGAGGGGGGGGGAAGGCACCGCAGGTGCCACCAGGTAAATCTTGATCTCTTCGGATTGACATCACCTGGCGCATGCCTGGTTGGTCTGCACCTTCCCGGGCGCCAGCTGCATCCTCGCGCACACGGGGAAAAGTTGGTGATGAAAAACCCGGAAATGCACCATCTTGCCTCCGTTCGTCAAAACAAGATGCCTCTTGGACTGCTACTGGGTCTTAATAGAAATAGAACCCTTGACAATGGGTCACCAAGTTTCCACTGCAACTGAGCTTACCATTATGCACTAGTTATCTGACTCATCAAGCCATAAAGTTAGGTGTGCACAGCAACGCTACATTAAGTGGAAATTGTATGTGTGTGATCAGGCTCAAGAAGTCCCTGAAGGTACAAGTAGGTTATGTAAAGAAGTGGCCCAAATGCTTGTAGTCCCAATTCATGCTATACTACCTCTCTCCCAGCCTGCACCTATGGCCTCATGGGAGTTCCTGATGATCAATTGACAGAGGAAGAGAAGATTTGTGCCTGGTTTACAGATGGTTCTATATAAAACATGGGGGCTGCCTGAAAGTGACCAGTGACAGTACTACAGCCTGTCTCTGGAATACACCTAAAAAAACAGTAGTAAAGGGAAACTCTGCTGGTGGCCAGAAATTTGGGCACCGTACCTGGTTGTGGACTTTGCTCAGAAGAAATGGCCCGGTATGGTGTACCAATTCATGAGCTGCAGACAATAATTCAGAGTTGGAAGAAAATATGACTAGAAAACTGATGACAAACTTGGAAGAGGTGTATCAACAGACCTCTCTGAATGGACAAAAAGTGATGTGAGTCCCATGTGAATTCTGAAAGTGACCTCAACAGAGGAAGATTTTAATAAAGTGATTGGTGTTCACAGAATGGGTCATTTTACCAGTCTTTTTCCCCAACTACCTCTTTCCCCAATGGTCTCATTTTAAAAAATGGTCATGGTGGCAGAAATAGAGGCTATGCATGGTCTCGGCAATGTGGACTTCCACTCACCAAGGCTGATTTGCTGAGTGCCCAATCTGATAGCAGCTAAGATGATACTGAGCCTCCAATTTGCCACCATTTCTTGAAGTGATCAGCCAGCCACCTAGTGTGGCAAAGTTGATTACATTGGATCTCTTCCATCATGAAATGGGCAGCATTTTGTTCTTACAGAGTAGACATTTATTCTGGATATGGATTTGCCTCCCCTGAACTCAATGCTTCTGTCAAAATTATCTGTAGACTTTCAGAATGCCTTATCCACCATAATATTCCACACAGAAGCTTATCAAGGAACTCACATCACAGAAAAGAAGTGCGGCAATGGGCCCGTGCTCATCGAATTAACTGATCTTACCATGTTCATTATCCTGAAGCAGCTGGGTTCATAGGATGGCGGGGCTAACTAGGTTTGCAATACCTTAGAGTTGGGGTAAAGTTCTCCAGAGACTGTATACTCTCTGAATCAGTGTCCAATATATGGTGCTATTTCTGATAGCCAGCAATCAAGGGGGTAGAAATATAGTGGCACCTCTCAGTAGCAAAACTTTTGCTTTCTGTTCCAACTTTATGCTCTGCTGGCCTAGAAGTCTTAGTTCCAGAGGGGAAAATGGTTCTCCCTGGAGACTCAACCATAATTCCTTTGAACTGCAAGTTAGGATTGCCACCTGGACTTTGGACTCTGGACTCCTCCTGCCTCTGAGTCAACAGTAAAAGAAAGGAGTTATGTGGGCTGGGATGACTGATATGGACTACCAAGAGGAAATTGAACTCTACTACTCCACAACTGAGGTAAAGTAGAATGTCTGGGATACAGGAAACCCCCTAGGGTGTCTTTTAGTATTACCATGTCCCTTTGTTAACATCAGTAGAAAACTATAACCCAATCCAGACAGGAATTGTCAGGAAAAGTGACCCAGACCTTTCAAGAATGAAGGTTAGGGTCACACTGAAAAGTAAATAACTATGAGGAGTTGAGATTCTTGCTGAAGGCAGAGAATACAGAATGGGTGGTAGAAGAAGTTATAAATACCAGCTACAACCATGTGGCCAATTATAGAAATGAGGATTGTAATTCTCATGAATATTTTCTCATTTTGTTAAATATACATTTGTGTACATATATAGATACATATTAAGCAAATCTTTTTCTTTCATTCTCTTATGTAACATAAGGCATTGACTTTATCAGTATTTAATATTTCACATCATAGTATCTAAGCATAGGATAACAGATTAAACATTATTCAGAATTTTTGCTTTTGGGGAGAAGAGGTTAATTTTAAGTTGTACACAGGATTATATCATGTTAGAATTCTGACCTTATTATCTTTATTTGGAAACTAGGGTTTGGTATGGTATGGTAAAGAGATATCTAAGTGCCAAGTTGACAAGGGGTAGACTTGTGATGTTAATTTTATGTGTCACCTTGACTGAGCTAAAAGGTGACCAGATAGCTAACAAAACATGTTTTCTAGGTGTATCTGTAAAGGTGTCTCTAGAAGAGATCAGCAATCTAACTGATGAACTGAGAACTGAGTAAAGCAGAAGGGCCCTTCGCAATGTTGGTGGGCATCATCTAATCCATGAAAGTCTGAGGCCGGGCGCGGTGGCTCAAGCTGTAATCCTAGCACTTTGGAGGCCGAGACGGGCGGATCACGAGGTCAGGAGATCGAGACCATCCTGACTAACACGGTGAAACCCCGTCTCTACTAAAAACTACAAAAAACTAGCCGGGCGAGGTGGCGGCGCCTGTAGTCCCAGCTACTCGGGAGGCTGAGGCAGGAGAATGGCGTGAACCCGGGAGGCGGAGCTTGCAGTGAGCTGAGATCCGGCCACAGCACTCCAGCCTGGGTGACAGCGCGAGACTCCGTCTCAAAAAAAAAAAAAAAAAAAAAAGAAAGTCTGAACAGAAAAAGGCAGAGGGAGAGCAAATTTGCTCTCTGCTTGAGTTGAGATGTCCATTTTCTCCTGCCTTCAGACATCAGACATTAGTATTCCCAGTTCTCTGGACCCATTGAACTCACAACTCACAGGCGGTTAGATTCAGGCTGAATTACACCACCAGCTTTCCTAGTTTTCCAGCTTGCTGATGGCAGATCATGGGACAACAAGGTCTCCATAACCATGTAAGCCAATGCCTGTTATCTCTTTAAATATCTCTGTATATATTCCGTTGGTTCTTTTCCTCTGGAGACTCCTAATACAGCTATATGCATTTAAACTTCAAATCCAAGAGTCATGGTCATTTAGAACATGTAGTGTTTCCTTAATCTACAAGAGATGGTGAGGAAGAAGAAATTGACAATTTATGCAAATTATTCTACTGCAGGTGTTATGGCTAAATTTTATGTGCCAATTTGATTGGGCACCATGGGGTGCCCAGGTAATTTCATTAAACCTTGTGTCTGTGTTTCTGGAGAAGATCACCATTTGAAGTAGCAGACTGGGTAAAGCAGATGGCCCTCCTCAATGGGAGTGTGCATCATTCAATACATGTAGGACCGAAATAGAACAAAAAGCAGAGGAAGGGGGAATCAGACTGTGTGTGTATTATGTGTATATATACGTACTCTTCTCTTTTTCCAGAGAACCTAACAGCAAGCCTGCTTCTTACTCTAGATCAGGGGTGTCCAATCTTTTGGCTTCCCTGGGCCACAGTGGAAGAATTATTGCCTTGGGTCATATATAAAATACACTAACAATAGCTGATGAGCTAAAAAAAATTGCAAAAAACTTCAATGTTTTAAAGCTTACAAATTTGTGTTGCAATGTATTCAAAGCTATCTTGGGCCACAGGTTGGACAACCTTGCTCTAGATGAAAGATTTCCAAGCAAATAGAATACGAAAGGGATAGCAAAGAAACTGAAAAATTGAAAAATTGAACTTACTTGAAAAATTTTTAAATATCAAAACTTTTTATTCTCAGATGATGCATTTGACAATTCTTGGTTATAAAACAGCTCATCTGTCTTCAAGTCATCCACGTTGCTTTGATCCATGCTTTTCTGCATCAGAATTATAAGAACCAGTAAAATGAAAGATAGTAATCTCCTCAAACACTGCCTATCCAACCAATACGAAATTGATGTTCTTTTTTTTTTTTTTTTTTTCTTTTTTTATTTTTTATTATACTTTAAGTTCTAGGGTACATGTGCATAACGTTTATATCATGTATAACTCCCCAATGCAATCCCTCCCTCCTCCCCCCTCCCCATGATAGGCCCCAGTGTGTGATGTTCCCCTTCCCGAGTCCAAGTGATCTCATTGTTCAGTTCCCACCTATGAGTGAGAACATGCGGTGTTTGGTTTTCTCTTCTTGTGATAGTTTGCTAAGAATGATGGTTTCCAGCTGCATCCATGTCCCTACAAAGGACGCAAACTCATCCTTTTTGATGGCTGCATAGTATTCCATGGTGTATATGTGCCACATTTTCTTAATCCAGTCTGTCACAGATGGACATTTGGGTTGATTCCAAGTCTTTGCTATTGTGAATAGTGCCGCAATAAACATACGTGTGCATGTGTCTTTGTAGTAGAGTAATTTATAATCCTTTGGGTATATACCCAGTAGTGGGATGGCTGGGTCATATGGTACATCTAGTTCTAGATCCTTGAGGAATCGCCATACTGTTTTCCATAATGGTTGAACTAGTTTACAATCCCACCAACAGTGTAAAAGTGTTCCTATTTCTCCACATCCTCTCCAACATCTATTGTTTCCTGACTTCTTAATGATTGCCATTCTAACTGGTGTGAGATGGTATCTCATTGTGGTTTTGATTTGCATTTCTCTGATGGCGAGTGATGATGAGCATTTTTTCATGTGTCTGTTGGCTGTATGGATGTCTTCTTTTGAGAAATGTCTGTTCATATCCTTTCCCCACTTTTTGATGGGGTTGTTTGTTTTTTTCTTGTATATTTGTTTGAGTTCTTTGTAGATTCTGGATATTAGCCCTTTGTCAGATGAGTAGGTTGCAAAAATTTTCTCCCATTCTGTAGGTTGCCTGTTCACTCTGATGGTAGTTTCTTTGGCTGTGCAAAAGCTCTTTAGTTTAATGAGATCCCATTTGTCAATTTTGGCTTTTGCTGCCGTTGCTTTTGGTGTTTTAGACATGAAGTCCTTGCCCATGCCTATGTCCTGAATGGTACTACCTAGATTTTCTTCTAGGGTTTTTATGGTATTAGGTCTAACATTTAAGTCTCTAATCCATCTTGAATTAATTTTCGTATAAGGGGTAAGGAAAGGATCCAGTTTCAGCTTTCTACTTGTGGCTAGCCAATTTTCCCAGCACCATTTATTAAATAGGGAATCCTTTCCCCATTTCTTGTTTCTCTCAGGTTTGTCAAAGATCAGATGGCTGTAGATGTGTGGTATTATTTCTGAGGACTCTGTTCTGTTCCACTGGTCTATTTCTCTGTTGTGGTACCAGTACCATGCTGTTTTGGTTACTGTAGCCTTGTAGTATAGTTTGAAGTCAGGTAGCGTGACGCCTCCAGCTTTGTCCTTTTGACCTAGGATTGTCTTGGCAATGCGGGCTCTTTTTTGGTTCCATATGAACTTTAAAGCAGTTTTTTCCAATTCTGTGAAGAAAGTCATTGGTAGCTTGATGGGGATGGCATTGAATCTATAAATAACCTTGGGCAGTATGGCCATTTTCACGATATTGATTCTTCCTATCCATGAGCATGGTATGTTCTTCCATTTGTTTGTGTCCTCTTTGATTTCACTGAGCAGTGGTTTGTAGTTCTCCTTGAAGAGGTCCTTTACATCCCTTGTAAGCTGGATTCCTAGGTATTTTATTCTCTTTGAAGCAATTGTGAATGGAAGTTCATTCCTGACTTGGCTCTCTGCTTGTCTGTTACTGGTGTATAAGAATGCTTGTGATTTTTGCACATTAATTTTGTATCCTGAGACTTTGCTGAAGTTGCTTATCAGCTTAAGGAGATTTTGGGCTGAGACGATGGGTTTTTCTAAATATACAATCATGTCATCTGCAAACAGGGACAATTTGACTTCTTCTTTTCCTAACTGGATACCCTTGATTTCTTTCTCTTGCCTGATTGCCCTAGCCAGAACTTCCAACACTATGTTGAATAGGAGTGGTGAGAGAGGGCATCCCTGTCTTGTGCCAGTTTTCAAAGGGAATTTTTCCAGTTTTTGCCCATTCAGTATGATATTAGCTGTGGGTTTGTCGTAAATAGCTCTTATTATTTTGAGGTACGTTCCATCAATACCGAATTTATTGAGCGTTTTTAGCATAAGGGCTGTTGAATTTTGTCAAAAGCCTTTTCTGCATCTATTGAGATAATCATGTGGTTCTTGTCTTTGGTTCTGTTTATATGCTGGATTACGTTTATTGATTTGCGAATGTTGAACCAGCCTTGCATCCCAGGGATGAAGCCCACTTGATCATGGTGGATAAGCTTTTTGATGTGCTGCTGAATCCGGTTTGCCAGTATTTTATTGAGAATTTTTGCATCGATGTTCATCAGGGATATTGGTCTAAAATTCTCTTTTTTTGTTGTGTCTCTGCCAGGCTTTGGTATCAGGATGATGTTGGCCTCATAAAAAGAGTTAGGGAGGATTCCCTCTTTTTCTATTGATTGGAATAGTTTCAGAAGGAATGGTACCAGCTCCTCCTTGTACCTCTGGTAGAATTCAGCTGTGAATCCATCTGGTCCTGGACTTTTTTCGTGGGTAGGCTATTAATTGTTGCCTCAATTTCAGAGCCTGTTATTGGTCTATTCAGGGATTCAACTTCTTCCTGGTTCAGTCTTGGGAGAGTGTAAGTGTCCAGGAATTATCCATTTCTTCTAGATTTTCTAGTCGATTTGCGTAGAGGCATTTATAGTATTCTCTGCTGGTTGTTTGTATTTCTGTGGGGTCGGTGGTGATATCCCCTTTATCATTTTTTATTGCGTCTATTTGATTCCTCTCTCTTTTCTTCTTTATTAGTCTTGCTAGCGGTCTGTCAATTTTGTTGATCTTTTCAAAAAACCAACTCCTGGATTCATTGATTTTTTGGAGGGTTTTTTGTGACTCTATCTCCTTCAGTTCTGCTCTGATCTTAGTTATTTCTTGCCTTCTGCTAGCTTTTGAATGTGTTTGCTCTTGCCTCTCTAGTTCTTTTAATTGTGATGTTAAAGTGTCAATTTTAGATCTTTCCTGCTTTCTCTTGTGGGCATTTAGTGCTATAAATTTCCCTCTACACACTGCTTTAAATGTGTCCCAGAGATTCTGGTATGTTGTATCTTTGTTCTCATTGGTTTCAAAGAACATCTTTATTTCTGCTTTCATTTCGTTATGTACCCAGTAGTCATTCAGGAGCAGGTTGTTCAGTTTCCATGTAGTTGAGCGGTTTTGATTGAGTTTCTTAGTCCTGAGTTCTAGTTTGATTGCACTGTGGTCTGAGAGACAGTTTGTTATAATTTCTGTTCTTGTACATTTGCTGAGGAGTGCTTTACTTCCAATTATGTGGTCAATTTTGGAATAAGTGCGATGTGGTGCTGAGAAGAATGTATATTCTGTTGATTTGGGGTGGAGAGTTCTATAGATGTCTATTAGGTCTGCTTGGTGCAGAGATGAGTTCAATTCCTGGATATCCTTGTTAACTTTCTGTCTCGTTGATCTGTCTAATGTTGACAGTGGAGTGTTGAAATCTCCCATTATTATTGTATGGGAGTCTAAGTCTCTTTGTAGGTCTCTAAGGACTTGCTTTATGAATCTGGGTGCTCCTGTATTGGGTGCATATATATTTAGGAGAGTTAGCTCTTCCTGTTGAATTGATCCCTTTACCATGATGTAATGGCCTTCTTTGTCTCTTTTGATCTTTGATGGTTTAAAGTCTGTTTTATCAGAGACTAGGATTGCAACCCCTGCTTTTTTTTGTTCTCCATTTGCTTGGTAGATCTTTCTCCATCCCTTTATTTTGAGCCTATGTATGTCTCTGCATGTGAGATGGGTCTCCTGAATACAGCAGACTGATGGGTCTTGACTCTTTATCCAGTTTGCCAGTCTGTGTCTTTTAATTGGAGCATTTAGTCCATTTACATTTAAGGTTAATATTGTTATGTGTGAACTTGATCCTGTCATTATGATATTAACTGGTTATTTTGCTCATTAGTTGATGCAGTTTCTTCCTAGCCTCGATGGTCTTTACATTTTGGCATGTTTTTGCAATGGCTGGTACCGGTTGTTCCTTTCCATGTTTAGGGCTTCCTTCAGGGTCTCTTGTAAGGCAGGCCTGGTGGTGACAAAATCTCTAAGCATTTGCTTATCTGTAAAGGATTTTATTTCTCCTTCACTGATGAAACTTAGTTTGGCTGGATATGAAATTCTGGGTTGAAAATTCTTTTCTTTAAGAACGTGAATATTGGCCCCCACTCTCTTCTGGCTTGTAGAGTTTCTGCCGAGAGATCTGCTGTTAGTCTGATGGGCTTCCCTTTGTGGGTAACCCGACCTTTCTCTCTGGCTGCCCTTAAGATTTTTTCCTTCATTTCAACTTTGGTGAATCTGGCAATTATGTGTCTTGGAGTTGCTCTTCTGGAGGAGTATCTTTGTGGCGTTCTCTGTATTTCCTGAATTTGAATGTTGGCCTGCCCTACTAGGTTGGGGAAGTTCTCCTGGATGATATCCTGAAGAGTGTTTTCCAACTTGGTTCCATTTTCCCCCTCACTTTCAGGCACCCCAATCAGACGTAGATTTGGTCTTTTTACATAATCCCATACTTCTTGCAGGCTTTGTTCATTTCTTTTTCTTCTTTTTTCTTTTGGTTTCTCTTCTCGCTTCATTTCATTCATTTGATCCTCAATCGCTGATACTCTTTCTTCCAGTTGATCGAGTCGGTTACTGAAGCTTGTGCATTTGTCACGTATTTCTCGTGTCATGGTTTTCATCTCTGTCATTTCGTTTATGATCTTCTCTGCATTAATTAGTCTAGCTGTCAATTCTTCCACTTTTTTTCAAGATTTTTAGTTTCTTTGCGCTGGGTACGTAATTCCTCCTTTAGCTCTGAGAAGTTTGATGGACTGAAGCCTTCTTCTCTCATCTCGTCAAAGTCATTCTCTGACCAGCTTTGATCCGTTGCTGGCGATGGGCTGCGCTCCTTTGCAGGGGGAGATGCGCTCTTATTTTTTGAATTTCCAGCTTTTCTGCCCTGCTTTTTCCCCATCTTTGTGGTTTTATCTGTCTCTGGTCTTTGATGATGGTGATGTACTGATGGGGTTTTGGTATAGGTGTCCTTCCTGTTTGATAGTTTTCCGTCTGACAGTCAGAAGGACTGTCTGTTGGTCTGTTGGAGATTGCTTGAGGTCCACTCCAGACCCTGTTTGCCTGGGTATCAGCAGCAGAGGTTGCCAAAGAAATTGATGTTCTTAAATGAAATCTGAGTTTTAAAAGTACAATATTAAATTTTCATGAATTTTTGTGTACAGTGTTTGCTTTTATCCAATGTATTAGAATGGTGTGTGTTTAGCATTAATTTAACTTGATTTTTACTATGCTTATAAAAATATTTTAAAAGTATCAAATATTCCATCTCACTTGTTAAGTTTTATGAATATTCTTATGAAATACTCTTATTCATATCAGCATTTCATTACATTAAAATCCTAAAGTATGCATATTATGTTTTGGGGTTTTGTGGTTTCTTGTTTTTTGGAATTGCAATCACTAAAACATGATCTCTTCTATCCAGTAGTTCATGATTTAGCAGAGAGACAATCTATCTAAACTGCTGCTAGAGATCACTGAGCTTTAACAAAGTCTTGAGGGGTGTATGAGTTAGAGAGTGACATCCCAGGAGGAGGGGACAGCAGGGGTAAATACAGGGAGGCAGGAGATGGCAAGCATGAGCATTGGAATGAAACTAGGAGCAGGCAATGGCAGATTCTACAGGTATGGACATACACAGAAGTGTGGCCAGGCTTCCAAGAGCTGCCGAAAGCCTTGTTCTCACAACACTCACCCCTGACTGCTTCTGCTACTAGTTTTTCCTCATGCTGCTATTGAGTCAACTTTACATTGTATATGTGCATGTATGTATGGGAACCATACACATAGGTGGCTTGTTTGAGTCCTGCCTAGTAGCTGATCCTCAGGCCTGTTTGATCATGATTTTTATATTGTACAGCAGCCCAGACATCAGGGAGATATATGCGACAGAAACTGCAAAGACAAACATGAATAAAAAGGCACCTGGCTCATGGGCCAAACTTGATTTCACAATGGGTATTGAAACCAGGCACCAATCAAGAGGTCCACTCTCCATGCCAGGTGTTGAGATGCTGACATATCCTCTGTTGCAGTCCAAATAAACACAAGACCCTGCACTGCATCTTGATACCTATGCAATATTCTCTGAACCACCGCTTTCCCTCATCTATGTGTGTGTGAGTACACACTATGCGCACATTCTACAAAGAATTCATGCTGATTGTCAACAGGATTGTTTTGATATTGCTGCAGTCCAGTATACCAAAAAGTAAAGGGGAAAGGGTGAAGGAAACTTGTAATAGATTCAGCACCAACTACATTGAAAGACCAATGCTGTGTGCTTTGCATATACTGTCTCAAGTCCCACTATTCCTACTCCTGTCAATTCCAATTTGTAGTGGAACAAACTAAAGTCTGAATCTTATTCCTGTCCCTAATAAACTGTAGGGCCTTGGGTGAGGGAACAGTGAAAACAGGAAGCAGCTTGCATTGAGGTGAAAACGTAATATGCGTAAAGAGTTGATACACACTTATTGCAGACCCAGGCTCACAGTAGAATCATGCTATATTTACTTAGGTCTGTGTCCAATGTCATATATTATAACCTTATGACTCCCCCTGCAAGACAAATCCCCAGAAAACCCTGTTTCTTAACCCATGTTAAGAAACTTAAAAATAAAACAACCATCTCATTGCCAACCATCTCCCCTACCCAAAGGGAAGCCAAAAAAAAAAAAATGCAGTCTTGTAGCCAGAAATAAGTCAGTATTCTGCTTATAAGGCAGAAAGAAAAAATGGATTCAGATAAGCAACTAGCAATTCCTGCCACAGTGGTTGAAAAGAATTTCAATGTTACCAATGCTTATAATTGTTTGTTTGTTCTTTTTTCAGGAATAAAACATGGAGTATTAAAAATTGCTATGTCTGGTAGTGAACACATGAATGGCACAGAAAAGTATAGACAGTAACATAATTTTGAAAATTCTAGGAATAGTAATATATATTTTGAGAGTTTTAGAAATAGGAAAATAGGATAACTTTAGGAATGTATCTACATATGCTACTGATTTCTTCTAGAATGGTCCCAACATAAACTTCCTCCTGCCCAGATCCTTCCTACCAACTCCTCCTAAGAACCCAGGTCCACTAGACAGTGGTGGTCCTTTGTGAGCCAGTCAAGTAAAGACAACTATGCCCACCCATGTTCCAGTGTACCAGAACATTCAGTTGAAGCAGCAATCACATTATACAATATTGTTTACTACCTACTAAACGCTAACCCCCATGAGGACAGTCATCGTGTTGGACACCCCTCTGCCTGTTGCCTAGCATAGCAACTGGTGCATAGTGAGTGCTGAACACGTTGTTGAATTGTGTTAAACATCAGTTTTGTTTCCTAGACTGAATTTCTGGTATAACTTAACATGGTGCCTGGTACAGTAAAGAGACTAGGGGAATGAACTAACAAATGCATGAATTCACGATGATGAAAAATACACAAGTGAGAAAGTAAACAAAACCAGTGAACACCCTTTTATGTTGATATCCCCATTTCACAGATAATGGCTGTCAGAAAAGTGAATAGTTTCTCCAACAAATTATCCAAGCTTGTGATGGGATTGAGATTGAATTCCAAGGATGATTGGCTCTGAATATTATATTCTTGTCTCTTGATAAGATTTTATACCTGAGCTCTTAAGACACCCAAACATGGATAGTTTCAAGTGTGTTTTGCTTTTTTTTCCCCCAAAACCGTATCATAAACTTATATCTCTTGAATAATCTGATATTTGTTCAACTTCTAGTATATGCCTTGGGCAGCTTTCCAGCTAGAAAAGAAGCCAAAAATTGTGTTGTAGAACATAGTGTTTTGTTATATGAAGATGCAATTAACAGAATATTACCCTCTTTCTGAAGGATATGGCTATAAAAGGGTTAAAATCCATGAGACTTACCCCGTGCCCCAAAACAATTCCCCAAGCATGTCCTCCTCTCAAGGAATAACTGATACAGCAATTACCAGGGTTCAAGGATATATCCTTACTCTCTCAAGAGCCCAGCGGCAATAGAGCTATTTTCTGTAACAGCACAGTTGATCCCTTTATACTTGTTCTGTGACCCAAGTAGACAGACCATTCACAATGTCAAATTCATAAGCCCCTCACAGTGACCTCTGAGAGTCAAGGTCAGCATATGCTTGCTCCCTGTGAATGCATATATTATGGTGGGTGTTCCAATATATAACACCTCTCAAAGGTCCTGGTTTCAGAATATGTCTCTGCCATCCTCGGGACTCATAGCCCTTCAGCATCATTAGTGATCCCAAGATAGCCAAAATATAATGAGTTGCAGGGAAGCATAGACTATGAGACCATCTGGAATGAGTTTGGAGCCAGAACCCACCTGTGATGCATTAGGCCTCAACCCCAGACTGGCTCGGTGGAGAGAAGCTGCTGGGGCCTGCTAATCGAGGAACTTGGGGGGAGTGTAATTGGAGAAGGGTAATTTTTGGAGCAAAGAGCTTGCCAGGATCTGTTTGTCTCCTGAGTGTGCAGGCAGGCTGTCTGTCGAAAGGGTTTAAATTTTCCACATCGTGAAGGCAGAAAATGGCTACCCATAGAGATGGTTCGTCCTTTTCCAGACACCTTCTATGAAAGAAAGAACTCCCTTTCAGATACACCACTGAGCAAAAGATGGTGGAGCCTGGCATATTGAACCTAAGGTTTGGGGGTCAACCAAGCTAAGTTCTAGTTTTGGCTATGACTCAATTTGCTGGATGAAGTTTTCTCATCTGGTTTATAATAGCTACTGTCTTAGTCCACTTGGGCTGGTATAACAAACTCTTAGACTGGGTGACTTGAACAACAGATACTCTTTCTCATAGTTCTAGAGGTTGGGAAATCTAAGATCAAAGTGCTGGCAGATTTATTTCCTGGTGAGGACCCTCATCCTGGCTTGCAGGCAGCTGCCTTCTCAATGTATCCTCATGTGGTAGACATGTGAGCTCAGGTCTCCTCCTCTTATAAGGACACTAATCCTATCATGGTGATCTCACTCCTTCCTCTGGGGTTTCCTAGTACAGTCCATACCATACACATAAGAGTCAATAACCATGTTTGAAACAAAGTATCACATGCCTCACAAATACAGAGTTGTCTGGTAACATGAAATTGGATTTTCTATGCCAACATTAACTTCAACTACAAATAGAGATAGTTTTCTTTTCCCTCACTAGCATTCATATTTCTATTTCTTTTTCATGCTTTATTGCAATGACTAGGAGCTTCAGTAAAATATTGAATAGATCTAATGAGAGTGACCTCTTTGCCTAGTTCCTGATCTTCTGGGAAAGGCATTCAATATTTGATCACCAAGTATGATATTAACTCTGGGTTTTTCTCATAGATACCTTTTACCAGATTGAGGAGTTTCCTTCCTATCCTTAGTTTGCTAAAACTGTTTTATAAATTTTTTTATAATGTGATTTTTACTGGGAATAAAAGAATAGAGATTAAGTGACTGATACTTGGGAAATGATCAGCATAATTTTGGTAAAGCAAATATTTTCTAAGATAATCTTATTTGAGAGAAAAGTGTAACATCTAAGTCTTTATATTTCTGTAAAAAGTATTATATATCTTAAATTGCCTGAGAAAGTTCTAGTATATTCTAGTTGTCTTAGCATCCTATCTATTTTAGGACTTGCCCTGAACTTTTCATTTTTAAAAAGATGTTCTTGGTAGTTGCATTAAAATGCCCTGAGATGGATCTGACAGAAAACCACTCTGTACATCAAGCTACTGCCATGGTGTTGCCATGCATGGTGTTGCATGGGAAAAGTTCTCACTTTAGCACATGATGAAATAGGAAAGAATCACAATAAACCATACATTAATTTTTTCCTGACATTTTTCAGATGCAAGGTAAATAAAATGTTCTCCTTCAACAACAGTTTGCTGGGTACTCACTGACAAAATTAACTACACTCAGATATGATTGGATAGCGTTAGCTAACTCCTTTTGGTCCCATGTAGTGGTGGCAGAAAATTCATTCCACTTTCCCCACCAGCCATTTGAAGTTGTGCTGTGGCCCTTGCCTTGGGCTTTCAGATACACAAATCTTCCAGGCTACTAGTCCATGGGGTAAGCAGGAAGCTTGTGAAATTATAGATTAAGTGTAAATAAAGTATGTGCAAGGGAAAAAAAACTGAGTAGTTCTGAGGTAGATTATATATCCAGCAGTGTAAACACACATGCTACAGTGGTCTTGTTGTCATATTTTGTGATAAATATTTCAGCAGCAATCAAGAATGAAAGTGCATGTTTAATGAAAAATTATGTATTCTCACTTCTCAAAAAAGTTGAACATGAAACATTTACAAAACATTTTGCAACATTTCTTGTCTTCCATAGGAGCCATGGTGATATTACTGAACCCATGAACATCAGGACACACAAATCTGCAGAAAGATAACTTGCTTCACAAGTTAATTGTTCTTTTAAGGGAATACTTAAAAACCTCTACCTGAAGTCCACATGGACAGCTATAGAAAGTACTTCCACATAACATTCTGTGAAGCATGACTTCTCATTCATCTTCAGGGATTGGTTCTATCAGATTCTTCAAGATAATTTTGTTCCTATTTAACTCAAGGTTTTCTTGTACTTGCATAAACGTGAAGTAATAACTATTAATATATTGTCTCTATGAACAAAGTAAAATTTTGCAAATAGTTAAACATCAGTGTGATGTTACAAACAGAAATAATCTCAATGGGCAATTTTAAAATCAAATGTATAAAATCAAAGTAAAAATTCTAGTTCACTCTGACAAAAATGAAATATCTAATTCTTTTACAAAACTTTTACAAAAAGTCAAATGTTGAAGATAAAAGTGTTTTTATGGTGGTCATATAAATAATTTTGGTAGAGTATTCCATTATAGCAAATAATATTTTTACTAAATTGAGAAATCTGTGGTGACATGCAAATGTATTTGAAATTGATTTTGGTACACATATAATTTACACTTGTATTCTCATTGTCATATTCCACAATTGAAATAGAATCTGTGGTTATCAAAATGTATCCATATCTTCAGAGAAATTTAGCAAAGATAATGTTGAATTTGAAATGAACAAATTTTTTTCTGAAAAGGAATTTGGAAGAAAAACTTTATTCCACAGAACAGTTTGCAAACCAGGGGAGATGCTTCCTTCCCTGTAATAATGAGGGCTTTACACAAAAGAGAACAAAGGCAGGATTTGGCTTTTATACAAAGTTCCTGTCCAGGTTCCCTATCAGGTCTGTTTATGCAAAGTAAGGATTCAAACTTGCTCAGGTCTGATTGGTAGAAGCAGCAGAGTTCTGACTGGTTGGTTCAGGTGATGTGAACAGGAACAGTCGGCCATCACATTCCCAAAGTTAAGCAGCCGTGAGGGTTTTCCGGGACCTCAGAGTATAGGTGTGACCTCTAGTCAGCAAATGGCCCCTTGGTTCCATTTTAAAATCAGGCCCAGTTAGCCACTCAGGATTCATCTTAAGGTATTGCCTCTTTCAGGTTCTCACAAACACAGAAATTAATAATAATACATATCTTTAGTAATTCATATCTATAATTTGTATATTTATAAAAACATGACTGAGCTCTTTGCTGTCCCTTTATCAATCGGATTTTAGAAATGTTTGAGCCTAGGAAGAGCTATGTAAATCAACTTCAGAGTCATTTGTAAATTACCACTTTAAACTGTGATTGCATTTTTTCGTAGTTTTTAATCATTCAAAGAAAAAGCATTAAAAAACCAACTTTTGAAACCCTAAGTGAATTGCAATGATAGAAAACAAAGCTTACAAACAGATTGAAATGTATCTCCATGTAAGCAAGGGAGAAACCAAACCACTTGGACAATGATAACTCAGTCTGCAACATTTAACTTTGAAATTCTGTAACTGCACTTTGGAATATCTTGACTTGGGGAAAGGATCTTTTGCTGGAGCTACTATTTCTAATTGGATAGATGTGTATTCTGTGCCGGAATACAATATTGAGAATACTTATATTTTTGAAACATCTAAATTTGGTGATGTAAGAATCTATTGGATGAGTTATAAAAATATTTGTCAAAACTTTTCTAGATGGGAAAAGATTGTATCCATGAAAATATTGGGGCTATACATATTTCAATACATAAAAATAAAAATTATAAATATTTCCATTTAACAGAATTTCCTGAGCTTACCACATACTGGTAGAGTTTTCTCAATTAAAAATATTATACTCTTAAACAAAAATCAAATTGAATTTATTAAGCAAAAAAAAAAATTACAACTTTGAAGAATGGTCAGGCAATTGAATGGAAAAAAATAAGACTATACTGAATAAATGAATCCATCAGAGGGATACTGTGGAGGAATTAAAATATATGGGTGTATATAATTTATATTACTTTCTAATGTTCACATAGCCAATATAAAGACATGTTCAGTTATCAGACATTACTCTTAAGAAATAATTTTATTTTCAAAAATAATTTGTGAATACAATTTCTAGATTGACAGATGCTAATCAATTTTTTTAAGTTTGTAATTTTAATTATTTTAGTGTACTCAAACGTCCCACCTTGGTAATAGCTCATGTGTCACTCTATCTATAGTAAGAGGAAAATCTCTGGCCCATTCAGTGAACAATACAATCACCCAAAACTTGGTTATGTGGCCCCTGAAGGTTATATATTATGCTACCTCTCTCAGAAAGGTTTTGCTGATGGCAGGCAAATCTGTCCACTCTAAAATGCCAGAAATGATATCTTCCCACTCAATTCCTTTGATTCAATGGGCCAGGACCCTGGTGTTTAAATTCCCATTCACAAGTTAGCTCACAAATCAAAGAAAATGGCACAGATAGGACTCCTGCACTAACTAGACCTAGGGGGTGGGGGCTTTGTTATCCACTCAATCAGTAATCATTGTGCTCAGTCTTCTGGGGTACAGATATAGAAAAGTCACAATTCCTAGGTCCAATCTACTGGAGATGGTAAAAGCATATTCAACTAATTTTAACACTTAACAACATGAAGTAATGCTAATGAGGCACTCATATCAAATGCAGTGCAAGCCAGAGAAGGCAGCAACAAATTCTAGCTGGGGCATCAGCTGTGGTGACAGTGAGCTGAGGCTTATCGGATTTCCATAGTGGAGGCAGGTGTTTACAGCTTGAGGGAACAGTAGATTAAAAAAAAAAAAAAAAAGGGCAGAGTGGGACTATGTCATGCAGCTGGTGTCCAAAAGCAAGTGTTGGGCTGTGGAGTGTTTATTTTCTATGAACAGATCTCAACAACACACATGAGAAGCAGCAATAATGGGTAGGCAAGGTGTTAGAAATTGCACCCAGGATTTTAAAAGGGAGATCCAGAGGAGGGATGTGCACATCTGATATTCTCTTCATGCTGCTAGAAAGCCCATAAGAAAGATCTGGATGGGAGCTAATGAGGCTTGAGTGATACTGTGCTGCAGATATCCCATAAGCTGGCTCAAGACAGCACAGAAAATGGTGGTGTTTGACAACAGGAAATGTTTATTCTTTTCGAGAAAAAATTCCTGTACCTTTTTTGCCCTGTTCCTCCACCTGTAAAGAGCGTATTCTGGCCGGGCGCGGTGGCTCCTGCCTGTAATCCCAACACTTTGGGAGGCTGAGGCGTGTGGATCACGAGGTCAGGAGATCGAGACCATCCTGGCTATCATGGTGAAACCCCGTCTCTACTAAAAATACATAAAAATTAGCCGGGCGTGGTGGCGGGCGCCTGTAGTCCCAGCTACTCAGGAGGCTGAGGCAGGAGAATGGCGTGAACCTGGGAGGCAGAGCTTGTAGTGAGCCGAGATCGTGCCACTGCACTCCAGCCTGGGTGACAAAGCGAGACTCTGTCTCAAAAAAAAAAAAAAAAAAAAAGAATGTGTTCTGACCAGTCTTTGGCTTCAACTGCATACTCATTGCGATACAATAATCAAACTTTTCAATACTGTGGCTCCTTCCAGGACAGAAAATGAAGAATGATAAAGGCTCATATTCAAGGGAGGAACATAACTCTTTATTCCATTTATTTACTTGGGCACATGATAAATGTGTGACATGAGAACATAGTTCTCAGAACTTTGGCTTTTTCATTGCTTTAACAGTTTTTTTTTTATCATTTCACAAAATAGTGTTTGAAAAATAAAGGTTGATAATTAGAGGGTCTCAAATGCCCTTCTAAATATTTCAATGTTTTCACATTGCCTACAGCATTGTCTTAGTCCATTTGGGCTGCTATAACAGAATACCGTAGACTAGGTGGCTTATAAACAAAAGAAACTTATTTCTTACAGTTCTAGAAGCTTAAGTCCACAATCAAAGTGCTGTCAGATTAATATCTGATGAAGCCTCTTGCTTCCTTGTTCATAGACAACCTTCTTCCTGCTGTGTCTCCATATAAGGAAAGCAGCAAGGGATCTCTCTGGAATCTTCTTTTAAAGGGCACTAATCTCACTCATGAGGGCTTCACCCTCATAACCTAAGCACCTACCAAAGCCACCACCCATCTCTTAATACCATCACATTGAGTGTTAAAACTTCAGCATATGAACTGGGGTTTGGGCACAAACATTTAGTCTATAGCAAGCATCAAATTCAAAGATTTATAACAAGTATCATCCCCCAACTTTAGGGGGATCACTTTGGTAGCAATGTGAATAACTGATGGGATAGGAGGCATTACAATGAGTGTTTAATCAAGAGGCTGATTGAAAAGCTATTTTAATGATCAGCATTATTTCTACTGAGGCAGTGAAATAGCAAACTCAAACTATTTTAAAAGTCAAATCAATAGAAGGTAGTGACTAATTGGATGTGGAATGTTATAAAGGGTAGAGTCAAATAGTGAAGAGATTTCTAATTGGTTTGTATGGGTGGATAGTGGTAACAACATAAATTGAGTATATTGAAGGAAAAAAGATATCAGAGTTGAGGACTGAGTGATAAATTTTGCTTGCACCAAAGTGAGCTTAGGCCTGGTGGGGACAGACCTCCAGATTGGAAATATTAAGCAGATATTTAGATACATGAATCTAAAGCTCAGGAGAGTAATCAGGACAGTTTGGCTAGAACCACATGGGAAGAAGAAACATCCTCTCTAATTGTCCTATCACCTTTTAAAATTTTAAAGCTTTGTGTCCAGAAATCTGGCAGGCACCCCAGAGAAAATTTGGTAACTGGATAGACATTCTCTTCAGATGCCCAGAAGTAAAAAAAATCTGGAAATGCCAATAAAAGCAGTTCCATGCCTTGTTCTTACAAACTTATTTTATTAGTTAGCTGCCCCTAATTTTTCAAAACCCTGTGTTAATGCATGTCTGTTCTTTTTCTTAATAAAGGCAATTATATTTTAATGTATTCGGCTGAAATACTGCCAAGAAGTTTCAGGCAACAATATGCAACTGTAACTGGAAATACACAGCACGTACTTGGCCAAAAACAACCCTGCCAAAGACCACCCATTCATACAGCAAGAGAGCTCTGTATCATACATGTTCTGCCCCATCCATTGTTCCAGTGGTCCAGGGAAGGGACCCCCAAGCCTGCTGAAAACCTGGACCCTACTTAGTAAGGCAATGAAGAAAACAAGAATATATCATGTGGAGATTATAATGCAGGGATGGAATTTAGGAAGTCCACGCTCTGCTTTGTTCCTGGCCAGACTTAAGGACTGGCCAACTCCCTTAGCCCAGGGCTCTTTCCACGTCCCCTGCCACTGTAGGAGCAGCCCTGGCAAGACTTGGCTTTTGCTATGCCAACATTTGAAGAATGAATTTGAGTAATATCAAGGTAGTTTTATGTGCTTGATATATTAGTTAACGTTCTTTTGGTTTCAAATAAATAGAAACCAACCAGCACTGATTTGGGTTTAAAAGCTTTTGCAGGAAAGAAGGCTTAGAATATCACATGGAATCCAAAAGAAGTTAATAAAACAACAAAATGGGATAAGAATAGGGATTTCTCTAGAGGCACACAGTAGTTTATAGACCTTTTTGGAAGCATTTCAATGTATGTTAATTGACTCCCAATTTCTAGGCTCCAGGCCTTGGGTAAAATTCTCAAAGGAAAGAATGTCGCCTATTTTAACCAGTTTACAGCCAAAGGGTGCTACAGAGATAACATATCAATATGGCTCTCATGACCCTAATCTATGGATCAGGACCCTCTTCTGCAAAAGAAAAGTGGCTGGGAAGATATTCCAATGCATGTCTACCATGCTAGAGTAGTGGCGTCAATTGGGGTGTTCAGTGTCAAGGTTTATCAGTGATATCATTAGGTTATTCCATAACAACATCTCAGTGATAATGAAACTTATTTTTCACTCACAGTACATGCTGACTTCAAATAGGCTGTGGCTTCGTTCCAGGTTATGGGTCAGCTGCAGGAATGTTTCACGGGTCTTTTTTTATTCTGGGATTCAGGCTGAAGACACAGATCCTATCTAGGACATGTCATTCTTGTGGCAGAGATAAATGAACAAATGTTGAAGCACGAAACAGCTCTCAGTTTCTGCATGGACATAATTATGTCACTTTCTTTCACATTCTATTGGCTAAACCAAATCACATGTCCAAGCACCACATCTGTGTTGCTGGGAATAGTTCTCCCATAGGGAAGTACTGCAAATTTATAGTAACCGGTAGATATGTATAATCCTTTACAAGGAAGTAGATATGTATAATCCTTTATAAGGAGGGGAGTGAATACCAGATTACCATGATAATATCTACTGAAAGTGATTGAAGTTGGTCTTCAGACTGAGGTAGTGAAGTCAGCCTAGCTTCTGATGCCATTTAGAGCTGGTGCACAAGATGTGGCCCTGATCATTAAAATAAGCATAAGCCACTTACTTGGCGTTATGCCTAACTCTCATTCCTACTGTCCCCATCACTGTGTCTGGCTGTGCTTTAAGTTAATGACAGGCTAACCTACCTGGTAGCCCTGTTACCACCACTTTATGTGTTTAGGCTACTCTGACTCCTTTATATGGAACATATCTGACAGCTAATAGAAGGAAATGTCAGGTTAAATTGCTTGATAATGTTGCTCAAGTCTTATAACAGCTAGACAGAAAATCAGTAAAGATATATATCAGTTACTTAGAGGGAATTGCTGAAAGCTCTGTGATGATTAATTTTATGTCTTAGCTGAGCCACGGGGTGCCCAGGCGTTTGGTCAAATGTTGTTCTGGATGTGTCTTTGTGGGCAATTCTGAGTGAGATTAACATTTGAATTGATAGACTGAATAAAACAGATTGCCTTCCCCAGTGTGGGTGAGCCTTGTCCAGTCGAAGATCTGAGTGGAACCAAAAGGCTGAGTAAGAGGAAATTTTGCCCACCTAGCTGTTGTGCTGAAACACTATTCCTGTCCTCAGATAGGAACTTGCCCCATTGAGTTTCCTAGGTCTCCGGCTTGCCAACTGCAGAACTTGGAACTTCTCAGCCTCCATAATCACATGAGCCAATTTCTTATAATAGGTATATATACATATCTATGTGTATGTATCTGTATATGTGTATATAAATGTGCATTCATGTGTATATATGTATATATGCTTTATATATACACACATATATATAAAATAATGGTTCTATTTTTCTGAAGAACCACAGCTAATATAATATCCAACTACAGTATTTCAATTGTCTTTCTCCTTTCAATGCAATCAGTTTTAAAATGTATTTTGGAGTTCTCTTTCTAGGTATATGTACATTTATAACTTATATCTTCCTAATGACATTTTTATCACTATGAAATTTCTCTTTATCTTTAGTAATTCTTTTTTTTATCGTACCCCAGAACTTAAAGTATATGTGCAGAACGTGCAGGTTTGTTACATAGGTATACACGTGCCATGGTGGTTTGCTGCACCCATCAACCTGTCATTTACATTAGGTATTTCTCCTAATGCCCTCCCTCCCTTAGCCTTGCACCCTCCCACAGGCCCTGGTGTGTGATGTTCCCCTCGCTGTGGCCATGTGTTCTCATTGTTCAACTCTCACTTATGAATGAGAACATGTGGTGTTTGGCTTTCTGTTCTTGAGTTACTTGCTGAGAATGAGCGTTTCCAGCATCATCCATTTCCCTGCAAAGGACATGAATTCATTCTTTATGGCCGCATAGTATTCCATGATGGAGATGTGCCACATTTTCTTTATCCAGTCTATCATTGATGGGCATTTCAGTTGGTTCCAAGTCTTTGCTATTGTGAAGAGTGCTGCAGTGAACATATGTGTGCATGTGTCTTTATAGTAGAATGATTTATAATCCCTTGGGTACATACCCAGTAATGGGATTGCTGGGTCAAAATGGTATTTCTAGTTCTAGATCCTTGAGGAATTGCCACACTGTCTTCCACAATGCTTGAACTAATTTACATTCCCACCAAAGTGTAAAAGTGTTCCTCTTTCTCCACATCCTCTCCAGCATCTGTTGTTTCCTGACTTTTTAATGGTCACCATTCTAAATGGAATGAGATGGTATCTCATTGTGGTTTTGATTTGCATTTCTCTATTGACCAGTGATGATGAGCTATTTTTCATATAGCTTTGTTGGCTGCATAAATGTCTTCTTTTGAGAAGTGTCTGTTCATATCCTTTGCCCACTTTTTGATGGGGTTGTTTTTTTCTTGTAAATCTGTTTAAGTTCTTTGTAGATTCTGGATAGATGGATAGATTGCAAAATTTTTCTCCCATTCTGTAGGTCATCTGTTCACTCTGATGATAATTTCTTTTGCTGTGCAGAGGTTCTGTAGTTTAATCAGATCCCATTGGTCTATTTTGGCTTTTGTTGCCATTGCTTTTTGTGTTTTAGTCATGAAGTCTTTGCCCATGCCTATGTCCTGAATGGTATTGCCTAGGTGGTCTTCTACAGTTTTTATGGGTTTAGGTCTTATATTTAAGTCTTTAATCCATCTTGAGTTAATTTTTGTATAAGATGTAAGGAAAGGATCCAGTTTCAGCTTTCTGCATATGGCAAGCCACTTTTCCCAACACCATTTATTAAATAGGGAATCGTTTCCCCATTGCTTGTTTTTGACAGTTTTGTCAAAGATCAGATGGTTGTAGATGTGTGGCATTATTTCTGAGGCTTCTCTTCTGTTCCATTGGTTTATGTATCTGTTTCAGTACCAGGGCCATGCTGTTTTTGTTGCTGTAGCCTTTTGGTACAGTATGAAGTGAGGTAGCATGATGCCTCCAGCTTTGTTCTTTTTGGTTAGGATTGTCTTGGGTCTTTTTTGCGAGGGCTCTTTTTTAGTCCCATGTGAAATTTAAAGTAATTTTTTCCAATTCTGTGAAGAAAGTCAATGGTAGCTTGATTGGGATAGCATTGAATCTATAAATTACTTTGGGCAGTATGGCCATTTTCACGATCCTGATTCTTCCTATCCATGAGCATGGAATGTTTTTCCATTTGTTTGTGTCCTCTTATTTCCTTGAGCAGTGGTTTGTAGTGCTCCTTGAAGAGGTCCTTCACATTCCTTGTAAGTTGTATTCCTAGGTATTTTATTATCTTTGTAGCAATTGTGAATGGGAGTTCACACATGATTTTGGCTCTCTGTTTGTCTGTTCTTGGTGTATAGGAAAGCCTGTGATTTTTACACATTGATTTTTGTATCCTGAGATTTTGCTGAGTTGCTTATCAGCTTAAGGAGATTTGAGGCTGAGACATTGGGGTTTTCTGAATATACTATCATGTCATCTGCAGAGACAATTAAACTTCCTGTTTTCCTAATTGAATATCCTTTATTTCCTTCTCTTGCCTGATTGCCCTGGCCAGAACTTCCAATACTATGTTGAATAGGAGTGGTGAGAGAGGGCATCCTTGTCTTGTGCCAGTTTTCAAAGGGAGTGCTTCTAGTTTTTGCCCATTCAATATGATATTGGCTTTGAATTTGTCATAAATAGCCCTTATTATTTTGAGATGTTCCATCTATGCCTAGTTTGAGAGTTTTAGCATGAAGTGCTGTTGAATTTTGTCGAAGGCCTTTTCTGAATCTATTGAGATAATCATGTGGTTTTTGTTATTGGTTCTGTTTATGTGATGGATTATGTTTATTGATTTGCATATGTTGAACCAACCTTGCATTCCAGGTATGAAGCTGACTTAGTAGTGGTGGATAAGCTTTTTGATGTGCTGCTGGATTCAGTTTGCCAGTGAGGATTTTTGCATCAATATTCATCAGGGATATTGGCCTGAAATTTCCTTTTTTTGTTGTGTCTCTGCCAGGTTTTGGTATCAGGATGATGCTAGCCTCATAAAATGAGTTAGGGAGGATTCCCTCTTTTTCTATTGTTTGGAATAGTTTCAGAAGGAATGGTACCAGCTCCTCTTTATCCCCTCTGGTAGAATTTGGCTGTGAATCCATCTGGTCCTGGACTTTTTTTGGTTGGTAGGCTATTAATTACTGCCTCAATTTCAGAAATTGTTATTGGTCTATTCAGGGATTTGACTTTTTCCTGGTTTAGTCTTGGGAGGGTGTATGTTTCCAGGAATTTATCCATTTCTTCTAGATTTTCTAGTTTATTTGCATAGAGTTGTTTATATTATTCTCTGATGGTAGTTTATATTTCTGTGGGATTGGTGGTGATATCCCCCTTATCATTTTTTATTGCATTTATTTGATTCTTCTCTCCATTAGTCTGGCTAGTGTCTATTTTGTTGATATTTTCAAAAAAAAAGCTCCTGAATTCATTGATTTTTTTTTTTGGAGGGTTTTTCATTTCTCTCTCTTTCAGTTCTGCTCTGATCTTAGTTACTTCTTCTGCTAGCTTTTGAATTTGTTTGCTCTTGCTTCTCTAGTACTTTTAATTGTGATGTTATGGTGTCAATTTTAGATCTTTCCTGCTTTCTCTTGTGGGCATTTAGTGCTATAAATTTTCATCTGTATACTGCTTTAAATGTATCCCAGAGATTCTGGTACATTGTGTCTTTGTTCTCATTTTTGTCAAAGAACATCTTTATTTCTGCCTTAATTTTGTTATTTACCCAGTAGTCATTCCGTTGCAGGTTGTTCAGTTTGCAGATAGTTGTGCAGTTTTGAGTGGGTTTCTTAATCCTGAGTTCTAATTTGATTGCACTGTGGTCTGAGAGACTGTTATGATTTCCATTCATTTGCATTTGCTGAGGAGAGTTTTACTTCCAATTATGTAGTCAATTTTAGAATAAGTGTGATGTGGTGCTGAGAAGAATGTATATTCTGTTGATTTGGGGTGGAGAGTTCTGTAGATGTCTGTTAGGTCTGCTTGGTCCAGAGCTGAGTTCAAGTCCTGAATATTCTTGTTAATTTTCTGTCTCATTAGTCTGTCTAATATTGACAGTAGGGTGTTAAAATCTCCCCCTGTTGTTGTGTGGGAGTCTAAGTCTCTTTGTAGATCTCTAAGAACTTGCTTTATCAATCTGGATGCTCCTGTATTGGTTGTATATATATTTAGGATAGTTAGCTCTTCTTGTTGCACTGATCCCTTTACCATTATGTAATGCCCTTCTTTGACTCTTTTGATCTTTGTTGGTTTAAAGTCTGTTTTATCAGAGACTAGGATTGCAATCCCTGCTCTTTTGCTTTACATTTGCTTGGTAGATCTTCCTCCATCCCTTTATTTTGAGGCTATCTGTGTCTTTGCACATGAGATGGGTCTCCTGAATACAGCACACCAATAGGTCTTAACTCTTTATCCAATTTGCCAGTCTGTGTCTTTTAATTGGGGCATTTAGCCCATTTACATTTAAGGTTAATATTGTTATGTGTGAATTTGATCCTGCCATTATGATGCTACCCGGTTATTTTGCCCATTAGTTGATGTAGTTTCTTCATAGCATCAATGGTCTTTACAATTTGGTATGTTTTTGCAGTGGCTGGTACTGGTTGTTCCTTTCCATGTTTAGTGCTTCTTTCAGAAGCTCTTACAGGGCAGGCCTGGTGGTGACAAAATATCTCAGCATTTCCTTACCTGTAAAGGATTTTCTTTTTCCTTCACTTATGAAGCTTAGTTTGGTTGGATATGAAATTCTTGGTTGAAAATTCTTTAAGGATGTTGAATATTGGCCCCCACTCTCTTCTGGCTTGTAGGGTTTCTGCCAAGAGATCTGCTGTTAGTCTGATGGGCTTCCCTTTGTGGGCAACCTGACCTTTCTCTCTGGCTGCCCTTAACATTGTTTCCTTCATTTCAACCTTGGTGAATCTGACAATTGTGTGTTTTGGGGTTGCTCTTCTTGAGGAGTATCTTTGTGGTGTTCTGTGTATTTCCTGAATTTGAATATTGGCCTGCCTTGCTAGGTTGGGGAAGTTCTCCTGGTTAATATCTGAAGAGTGTTTTCCAACTTGGTTCCATTCTGTCCGTCACTTTCACAAACACCAATCAAACATAGATTTCGTCTTTTCACATATTCCCATACTTCTTGGAGGCTTTGGTCATTTCTTTTCATTCTTTTTTCTCTAATGTTGTTTCCTTTATTTCATTGAGTTGATTTTCAATCTCTGATATCCTTTCTTCCACTTGATCTATTCAACTATAGATACTTGAGTATGCTTCTCAAAGTTCTCATGCTGTGTTTTTCAGCTCCATCAGGTCATTTATGTTCTTCTCTAAACTGATTACTCTAGTTAGAAATTCATCTAATCTTTTTTCAAGGTTAGCTTCCTGGCATTGGGTTAGTACATGCTCGTTGAGCTTGGAGGAGTTTATTACCCACCTTCTGAAGCCTACTTCTGTCAATTCATCAAACTCATTTTCTGTCCAGTTTTGTTCCCTTGCTGGGGAGGAGTTATGATCCTTTGGAGGAGAAGAGGTGTTCTGGTTTTTGGAATTTTTGGGCTTTTTGCACTGGTTTCTCCTCATCTTCATGTATTTATCTACCTTTGGTCTTTGAAGCCTTTGACTTTCAGATGGGGTCTCTGAGTGAATTTCTTTGATGTTGATACTATCCCTTTCTGTTTGTTAGTTTTCCTTCTAACAGATCCCTTTGCTGGAGGTCTGCTGGAGTTTGCTGGAAGTCCACTCCAGACCCTGTTTGTTGGGGTATCACAGGCAGAGGCTGCAGACCAGCAAAGATTGCTGCCTGTTCCTTCCTCTGGAAACTTCATCCCAGAGGGCACCTGCAGGATGCTAGCCAGAGCTCTCCTGTATGAGGTGTCTGTCAGCCCCTACTGGGAGGTATCTCTTAGTCAGGATACACAGGGGTCAGGGACCTACATGAGGAGGCATTCTGTCCCTTATCAGAGCTCGAACACTGTACTGGTAGATCCACCCCCATTTTGTGCTGGAAAGCCAGGGCTCTGCTGGTGTAGACACCAGAAGGAATCTCCTAGTCTGCGGGTTGCAAAGCCCATGGGAAAAGTGTAGTATCTGGGCCAGAGTGCACAGTACAGTCCCTAATGACTTCCCTTGGTTAGGAGAGGGAGTTCCCCGACTCCTCATGCTTCCTGGGTGAGGTGATGCCCCAGCCTGCTTCGGCTTGCCCTCCTTGGGCTGCATCCACTGTCCAACCAGTCCCAATGAGATGAACCAGGTACCTCAGTTGGAAATGCAGAAATCACCTGCCTTCTGTGTTGATCTCACTGGGAGCTGCAGACTAGAGCTGTTCCTATTCAGTCATATTGCCAGCAACCCTAGTGATATTTCTTAAAGTATTTTCTCTGATAAAAAGAAAGCCACTCGAACTCTCTCATGGTTATTGTTTGCATGGTTTGTTTTTTTCCTTTTTTAAAAAATTTCAACTTATCTATCTTTAAATCCAAGACTTAAAGACGGATCTTGCATTTTTATCCAGTCTGACAATCTAGGCCTCTTGATTAAAGTATTTAGTCCATTCATATCTAATGTACTTATTGATATGGATGGATTTATGTCTACCACTTTATTTGTTTTATACAGGTCTCATGATTTTTGTTCCCCTTTCTGTCCTTTATTTTCTTGTGTTATACAAATATTTTCAGTATACTATTTTAATTACTTTGATGTTTTAACTATAGTTTTGAAGTGTTTTTAGGGGTTGCTCTAGAGATTTTAATATTATCTATAATGTCACAACTCATCTCAAGTTAATACTCACTTTATTTCAGCAAAAGATAGCAACTTTAAGCCAGTATAGCTTCATTTCCTTCCCCCTTCTTTCATTTCCTTCCCCCAATATTGTCATATATATATCAACTATATGTGTTCTAAATTCAATTTTACTGAATTATGGCTATTGCTTATGCTTTTTTGAAGAGATTAATAGATGAAATTAATGATTTCTTTTTTTAAAGAAATTAGGCCGGGCGCGGTGGCTCAAGCCTGTAATCCCAGCACTTTGGGAGGCCGAGACAGGTGGATCACGAGGTCAGGAGATCGAGACCATCCTGGCTAACACCGTGAAACCCCATCTCTACTAAAAAATACAAAAAAAAAAAAAAAACTAGACAGGCGAGGTGGCGGGCGCCTGTAGTCCCAGCTACTCGGGAGCCTGAGGCAGGAGAATGGTGTAAACCCGGGAGGCGGAGCTTGCAGTGAGCTGAGATCCAGCCACTGCACTCCAGCTGGGGCGACAGAGAGAGACTCCGTCTCAAAAAAAAAAAAAAAAAAAAAAAAAAAAAAAAATTAATAGATGAATAAAAGTGCATATTCTGGAATTTTTCATTTGTTTCTGTGAATCCAGGTAATCATACAGTATCATCTCCTTTCAACCTTAAGAACTTCAGTATTTCTTGTAGGTCAAGTATGCTAGTAATGAATTCCTTTAGTTTTTGTTTATTTGTGGAAATTTCTTCATTTCACTTTTAACTTTTGAAGAATAATTTTACTGGGTATAGAATTCTTGATTGACAATTTTTTCTTTCAACATTTTGAACAAATCCACTTCTATCTGGACTCCACTGTAACCATGAATTGTTTCATTATATGAGATGAGTTATTTTTTCTTTGTTTTCAATATCTCTATTTCCTTTAGGCTTTTAACAATTTGACTATGTTGTATCTAGATGGGGTTATCTTTGTGTTTATTCTACTTGAGGTTCATTAAAATGTTTAGATCTGTAAGTTAAAATTTTCATTTCATGTGTGGAGTTTAAAGCATTATATTTCAAAACAGATCCTTTTTCTTCTGGGTCTCTGATACATGTATGGTAACACCTGGCATTGTCCCATAGGTAACTGAGACTATACTAAATTTAACAACTTCCTCTCTTATTTAGTTTGAATCATTTCTACTTATCTTCAAGTTTACTGATTCTTTTCTCTGTCTTCCCAACTACACTGTTGAGGACATCCAGTGATTTTTAAAAATTACTTTCAATTATTTTACTTTACTAGTCTAGAATTTTCATTTGATTCTTTCAAATATCTAATTTTCTATTTGTTAGATTCTGTTGATTTATTGCTAGGCTATTTTTCTTTAATTCATTGAACATGGCTTACTTTAAATACTTAAACGTATCTATAAGGGCTACTTTGAAGTTTTTGTCTAGGAAATATAACATCTGGATTATTGCATCTCATCCCAGTTATTCTATGTGAGTTGAGGAATACATTTAAAGTGTCAGACAATTCTCAAGGCTCCCTTGGCTTTCTTTTCTTTTTGGTGGTGGGGGGGCTCTCTGGTCTTTCCATGCATGTGTAGTTTTCCATACATCAGAAAAGTTTAACTTGGACTTTCCACAGTCTCTCCATACAGCTTCTGACTGGTCTGTCAGTCAACCCAAATTGGAATGGCAGTCTTGTTCTTTCAGTGCTGTGGGTTGTCTCCATCCATTCCCAACTAAGTCTGTCATTTTAGCTAGCAAAGTAAGTTTTTGCTTCCTTCCTCAAATTGAATTCATTGCTTCTGGCAGTAAAGCTGCAGGGTTTGGTAGTCAATTCCAGGCCAACAAAGCTACTGTTTCCCCGCCCTGCCCACCCCCAGTAGTCTGGTGGAGGAAGAAAGAGGGGACAAACCCCAGACAAGACTACCACAGAATTCTTATTTTTACCCAAAGCTCTAGAAGTTTTTCAAAAGTAAATGTTTCTCTTTTTTTTTGTCTGCCTTTTAGTCAGTTCCTAGTGCCCTGAAGTAACTTTTTTTTTTTTACAATGTTGTCCAGTCTTAATTTTTGTAGAAAATTACCAATTGCTTTGCTCACTGTTACTGAAAATAAAGTCCTTCTGTTTCCTTCTGTTTCAATGAAAAATAATACCTACCTCAGATTTCTGAGTGTGAAGTTAGATACCTATATCAGTCATGTAGTTATTCCACAATTTTGCTGACTTACTATACTGAGGATGTAGGCATAGCTTGCAGGTATATTTCAAAGTAAATATAAAAGAAATGCTATTCTCAGATCTTTAAACTTGATCATAATAATAAAAATGAAACGTAGTACATCTATATATTTTGCAAAACCCATTAAGAAAAAAATTCAGCTTGTTTACTAGCTAAACATAGATATTGCAGAAATATAAATGGAATAACACAGAACAAAATACAATTATCAACTGTTGTGAATCATGTTTTAATTACATTTTTAATGAATATACTATGATATGTGTATTGGTCAAATTTTAAAATAAAGCATTTTTAATAATTTGGCAAAACTTATAGGTAAAGATTTAAAGGATTTATTGAAAAATATAAAAGCAATTGAATTGTTCATGGTTGAAGGCCTTCTATTTTATGGCAAAATTTATTATCAACTCTAAAGTTATTGTACACATTTTCTAAAGTTAGAACATAATTAAATAGAAATTCTTTGCTAGCAATCTCAGTCAGTTTCAACTACAGGACCCAAAGTATTGGCATCATTATCAACCTGGTATCAGCTTCTTTGAATTGCAGAAAGGAGGTGCTTGTAATATGAGGGAACTTACAAAGCTCAAATATAGAAACATTGAAAACACAGGCTGCTTCTATGAATTCATTCATTTCGGGACTCGAGACTTATGCTAGTTCCTTTCCTTTGGAATATCTGAGACAAAAATTACACTAATTTCTATAAAATCAACCCAAAAATAGGATTCTGAGAAGATGGAGAAGTAGTAAACAACAGCAGTCTGTCTCCCCAGCTAGACAATGTTTGTGCCACCAAATCTATCTGATATAACTACTTTGGAATTCTGAAGTCTGTTGGAGGCTTGAAAATTTCAGGGGAGGGCTTCGATGGTAAATTACCATTAATTTTGGTCCATTTTAGCTCTTTGGACAGTACCCATCCCACCCCAAGACCAGCGGCAGGCAGCTGTTCTTGAAGCAACCTGCATACAGCTTGTGAAAGCTAAAGTATAGGAAAGGACTCTTTCTCCATATATCAGGGATCTGTGCTCTGATTGCTGATTTCTGCTTCTGATCACAGAGGTGCAGACAAAGGGGCCAGTGGCCATTGTTGTAAGTCCCCTCGTATTACAAGCACCTCCCATTCTGACTGAAGTGACTTCCAGGGGACTTAAAGGGCCAGAATACTTTCCTCTTGCCTTTTGTCTTTTTTTTCCTTTTTGGGAGCCAGATATTAGAGACTAAGACATTCAAATGCAACTGTATATATGAAGAAAATTAAAAAGTGACTTTGCATACCCAGGGAAAGGTGCAGGTTCAGAAAAACCTGTAAAAACCTTAAGTTTATACCTCAGGCTGATCCTTAGCACAGAGATAGCCTAGAACAATCAAAAAACAAAAATAATAAAAATAATAAAACCAGCACACCCTAAAAAATGGAAAGAGTCTGATTTCCAGAGTTACTACAAATATTCAGTTTTCAACCGAAGAAAAAATCACAAGGCATACAAAGAAATAAAATATGGCCCTTTCAAAGAAAAAAATAAAAATCAACAGAACTCTCCCTGAAAAAATATCTGATAGCAGATCTACTAGACAAATACTTTAAAACAACTGTATTAAAAATCCTCTGAAAACTTAAAGGCAGAACTGAAGAAATAAGACAATGATAGATGAGCCAAATGGAAATATCAAAGAAAGAGAACCTAAAATAAAACAAAAAAAATTTTGGAGATAATAATGAAATGAAAATTTCACCAGGGGGACACAAAGGCAGAGTTTAGTAGACAGATGAAAGAATCTGTGAACTTGAACATAGGATGATAGAAATTATGAAATCTTAGAAGAAAAAAAAGTGAAGAAAAGCGAATAGTGCAAGGGACCAATGGGATACCACCAAGCAGATCAACATATGCCTTGTCAGAGATCCAAAGGAGAAGAGAGAAAGGAGCAGAGAATATTTGAAAAAGTAATGGCTGAAAACTTCCCAAGTTTAATGAAATATATCAATATATAAACATCCAAGAAGCTCAACAAACTCCAAGGAAGATGAACTCAGGCCCATAGAAAGACACATTAAAATCAAACTGTTTAAAGACAAAGAGAATTTTGAAAGCAGCAAGAGTGACTCATTGCACATAAAGTATCCTCAATGAGATCATTGGCAGATATCAAAAACTTTGAATATATTAGTATACTTTCTTCTGGCCTCTAAAGTGTTAAAAGTACCTGTCAAGCACAAATCTTATATCTGGTATAACTGTTCTTCAAAAGAGAGGAAGAAATTAAAACACTTCCAAATAAACAAAAGCTGAGGGAGTTTATTACCACTAGACTTTTCCTGCAAGAAATGCTCAAGGGAGTCCTGCAGGTTGAAGTATGAGGACACTAGACAGTAACTTGAAGCCATATAAAGAAATAAACACCTCAATAAAGGTAAATACATAGGCAACTATAAAACAATATTATTGTAACAACAGCTTGTAACATACTGTTTTCTACATGATTTAAATGCACTTCCTAAAAATGTATACTTTTAGAAAAAGTCTAAAAGCTAGTATTACTGTAACTTTGGTTTGCAACTCCATATTTTGCTTTCTACATAATTCAAGAGACTTGTGCACTTAAATGATTAGACATTGTGTGCCTCAAACCATAAACTAAAGATATAATTTTGTGACAACAACCAAAGGGGTGGAGATTGAGCTACAGAGGAGCAGAGTCTCTGTGTTTTTAAGTTAAACTGGTATAAATTCAAATTAGAGTGTTATAATTTGAGAATGTTAAGTGTAATTCTTGCGGAACCACAAAGAAAATAGCTATAGAATATACACAAGGGAAAATGAGAAGGTAATTTAAACATTTTACTGCAAAAAATCAAAGTACAAAAGAAAATAGTAGGGCAGGAAATGAGGAACAAAGAAAGCTGTAAGGCATATAGAAAACAAATAGCAACATGACCTAAATCCCTCCTTATCGGTAATTAAATATAAAATGGATTAAACTCTCCAATCAAAATGCAGAGATAGACAGGTTTTTCTATCTTTTTTGCCAATCTCTCATATTTGGAGACTGAATTTTACCTAGTCATGGGATTCAGAAATCACTACACCAATCAATGAGCATAAAATTGATCATTGATCAGTAATATCCTTGGGATAGATGGCAAAAGAAAGCAAAAACAACAAAATATTCTGGGGATATACTTTAAAAAACAAGACCAAACAGGATTGCATCAGGTGGGGAAAATACAGCTAAAGATCAGTTACAATAGCCAAATAGAGTGAGAGGATCAGATCAGACAATCCCCTCCCCAAAGTGGAGATAATTAGATTAAAAATTTTAATTTGAAATGGAAAATATCAATGTTTGAAATATACAAAAACTGCACACATCACAGCTACAAAGAATAAAACATATAGTTTACTTTGACATTATATACCAATATCTGCTCCTCCTTTTCTCATCCCCAGGAAGAATGTATTTTCTAGCTACATTATAAATAGATGGAGGAATGTGACTCATTCTGTCTGATAGTCATCAGAAATGTCTGTCATTTTGGAATCAAAGCACTAAAAGCTGGTGCATGACTCCTCATTCTGTATTGGTCTGCTCAGGCTGCCATAACAAAATACCATAGACTGGGTGGCTTAAAGAACAGAAATTTATTTTCTCATAATTCTGCAGATGAGAAATCCAAGATCAAGGCAGATTCAGTCCCTGATAAGGGCTTCCTGACTTGTGGACAGTCAGTCTCACTGTGTCCTCACATGGTAGAGAAAGAGCAAGTTTTCTGTCTCTTCTTGTAAGGTCATTAATTCCATTACCAGGGCTTCACCATTATGGCCTCATCTAACCCTAATTACCTCCCAAAGACCCTCACCTGCAAGTCATCACATTGTGGGTTAGGGCTTAAACATATGAATTTGGGGGTGAAAGGACACAAACATTCAGTCTGTAACACATATTTTCTTCCCCTGCCATCATGACTGAGAAACCACATGTTTCAGATTATGCAGAAACAAAATGTTGGTGGTCCCATCATCTTAGATTTATAAGTAACTGTGAGGAAGGGACCATTCCACTAATTTTGTCAGGACATGAAACATAAACAAAATCCTGTTGTTTTAAGACAAGTTTAGGATGGTTTGTTATTGCAGCATAACCTAACCTAATCTAATCTAAGACACTGTGGAAAAAAAGATCAATGTGAAAGAGAATTAATGAAATAGATTATAGACACAATGAAGAAAATAAAATAATGCAAATGAAAAATTAGTAAACCAAAAATCTGACAAATTACTCATAATGCAGCAGAGCAATTATACTAGAGGTCCTAAACACCACAATAAGTCAAAACTCTGACTTCAATATAAAAATACAAAATACAGAATATCAAGATTGGAGAAGATAAGAAATAAAATTGTATCATAAGCAGAGATAAAATTATCTACTTAAAATCCAAGATAAACTACATAGAAACTAATATTTCATCATGATTTCAGGTTACTGTATCAACAAACTTCGGTTGTTGCTGTAAACCTGAAAAAATTTAGAAACTATAAACACCATTTACAATACAGCAATACAAAGCATTTAGACACAAATCATTCAAAACATATGTAAGTATCTGTTGACATCTTTACTGAGGAAATTATAAAACTTTATTGAAGAGCACAAAAAATTATCTAAATAAATGTAGAGATAAATCATGTTGGCTGGGTGAGGTGGCTCATGGCTGTAATCCCAGCACTTTGGGAGGCTGAGATGGGCATATCACTTGAGGTCAGGAGGTCAGGAGTTCGAGACCAGTCTGGCCAACATGGTGAAACCTCATCTCTACTAAAAATACAAAAATTAGCTGGACGTGGTGCCAGCTACTCAGAAGGCTTAGGGGAGAGGATCGCTGAAACCTGGTAGGCGGTGGTTGCAGTGAGCCACGATTATAGCACTGCACTCCAGCCTGGGCAACAGAGCAAGACTCTGTCTCAAAAAATAAATATTTTTAAAAATCATATTTATATCAAGGAAGACAATCATACTGATGACATTTTTCCATAAATTAATATAAAAATCTATATAATTTAAATGTGATATCTCTAAAATGGGCTTTTAGGAAAGTCAGGATGTTAATCACAACATTTTATAATAGACTGAAGGGTCAGGAATAACCAGGCAATGGAAGTAGGAGATGTACCTTACCAGATATGAATAGTTATGAAAAAACAGGGTGTTAACACAAGGATAGACAAACCATGAGAAGAAGAGTCAGAATCTATACAAATATGGGAACCATGAAGATAATATAGGACGTTAGATGTCTGTTAGAAAAGGAAGGACTAATCAATAAATATTGGGGAAACTGCCTATGTGGAGGAAAGTAAAATTAGATTTTTTTAAATTCAAAATTTATAAAAGCAAATTCCAGAAGGTTTGTATCCACAAAGGTAAAAGAAAAACTCAAACTGTTAGGCAAGAGAGAAAAGTATCTCGTGCCTTCAGAGTAGGGAAAGATTTTTTGTAAAACACGAAGTACATAAAGAGATTGATGAACCTGAATAAATTAGAAATAAAAATGTTTTAATGAAAGCCAGCACACTTGAAAAGGAAAGACAAGATAGGATACATCTGGCATGCAGATGTTGTAACGTTTTTTTTTTTTTTTTTTTTTTTTTTTTTTTTTTTTACTTTTTTTTTTTTTTTTTTATTATACTTTAAGTTCTAGGGTACATGTGCATAACGTTTATATCATGTATAACTCCCCAATGCAATCCCTCCCTCCTCCCCCCTCCCCATGATAGGCCCCAGTGTGTGATGTTCCCCTTCCCGAGTCCAAGTGATCTCATTGTTCAGTTCCCACCTATGAGTGAGAACATGCGGTGTTTGGTTTTCTGTTCTTGTGATAGTTTGCTAAGAATGATGGTTTCCAGCTGCATCCATGTCCCTACAAAGGATGCAAACTCATCCTTTTTTATGGCTGCATAGTATTCCATGGTGTATATGTGCCACATTTTCTTAATCCAGTCTGTCACAGATGGACATTTGGGTTGATTCCAAGTCTTTGCTATTGTGAATAGTGCCGCAATAAACATACGTGTGCATGTGTCTTTGTAGTAGAGTAATTTATAATCCTTTGGGTATATACCCAGTAGTGGGATGGCTGGGTCATATGGTACATCTAGTTCTAGATCCTTGAGGAATCGCCATACTGTTTTCCATAATGGTTGAACTAGTTTACAATCCCACCAACAGTGTAAAAGTGTTCCTATTTCTCCACATCCTCTCCAACACCTGTTGTTTCCTGACTTCTTAATGATTGCCATTCTAACTGGTGTGAGATGGTATCTCATTGTAGTTTTGATTTGCATTTCTCTGATGGCGAGTGATGATGAGCATTTTTTCATGTGTCTGTTGGCTGTATGGATGTCTTCTTTTGAGAAATGTCTGTTCATATCCTTTCCCCACTTTTTGATGGGGTTGTTTGTTTTTTCTTGTATATTTGTTTGAGTTCTTTGTAGATCTGGATATTAGCCCTTTGTCAGATGAGTAGGTTGCAAAAATTTTGTAACGTTTTTTTTAAAGGTATGGGAATGATACAAACTTCAGGAGCGCTCTGACCTCAGAGGGATAAAGGAACAGGCTAGAGGAGCCAGGCTTTAGTTGTATATGGAATTGTTGTATTCTTGGACACAAGAAAGAAATGTAGCACATTTTGCAACACAATTCTATTAATCTGGACAATGAATATACCTACATGTTTTCTTATTTGTGTATATTTGGAATATTTCATAACTAAAAGAATAGCTTAAATCTATAATCACTCCTACTTCTGTGCTACTCTTGTACTGGGCCACACTGCCTTGTTACACTCTACTTTTGTGGACATAGAGATGAGAAAAAACTGCAAATCCTAAGTTGTTTACAGTAGTAGGCAGTCTCCCATACCCTTATGGTACCCAGTATATACGGGTGCTCAATAAATGTTTGATAAGAAATGTTCTTACTTCCCAAGATTCCCTGTGCTTTCAAAGCTCAAAAGACCTGAAACTCTCAAAGCTCCCTGCACTTTTTCCATTCCATCCAACATTCTTCAAACTTGACTATAAATACTCAGTTAATATCATCTTAGCACTGTGAGGACAGGGAGAATATCTGGTATATATCCCCAGGTGATGTCCTGACACTTATGAACTGGAACTAATTTATAAAGTTCTTAGTATCCATTCTTCACTATTGGTAACTATCTGAGAAGAGCCATTTCCACCAGATATGAAACATAAATTGGGTTCACCTCATCCTATTACTTGCCTTCAAGAGTAATATTCCAGGTCTGCTCCTTCTCGGTTCCCTACCACTGAACTCTGCCCATCTGAAGACCACCTTTCAAAGTGTTTGGACTCAGGTTACCCTCCAACTTTAGTGACCCAGCTCTGTACCTAACTCATTAACCCTTTCTCTCAGACTCCACCTGGAATCCTTTTCATCATCCTCTTAACTTGGGCCATCCAGAAAGAATAATTTGGCCTGAGGAAAAGTTTGTACTTGCATTGAGTTTAATATTGGGCCATTTGGATTTGGCAACCTGCCTACAAGAAAACTATCACTCAGAGTCTCGCCACTGGCCAGGTCCTACCCCTGAAGGCACCGAGAAAGCCCTCAGAATCCCTCAAACTTGAATCAATCCTAAATGGCCAGTTTCTGAACCACATAAAAATGCCTGGTGGCCAGAAATGACTCTAGGGCTGCCTGACTTGATGCCCTGAAGCCAGGCCCTGCGTTTGGCAGGGACAACCTTGTGGTTGTCAGACACTAACAACAATGCTTACCAGTGCTGAGAACCATGCTACATTGGACTAAGAAAGCTGGGATGGGTGAAATGTGCCCTCATGGCTCTCTTCAGAAATGGATTCGATGGGGTTCTTGTTTTGTTTTCTTTCCAGTAGCTGAGGTTCAGACACTCCCATCTCCTAGCACTTAACATTCCTACACTGGGCAGCACCACTGCAATCTATCACTTACACTCCCTGCTGACATTTTATGGGGGTGTTTAAAGCAGCAGGTGTGTGAGATAGAAGCCATTGTCAATCATTTTATGAAAAATGCTCCACCCTTTCAAATGCCTAATCAGAGTTTTGATGGGTTGCAGCTGGCTGCTAACCAGCCAGGATTGGAAACTTTCAAGGCAAATGGCACTGATTCACTTTGGAAGGTGAGCGAGTAGAAGGTTAGGGAAATGGGGTGAGGAGAAACTGGGTCTGGGTCAAGGCCAAGGCATCGCAACCTCATGTGGCAGAAAGTGGTGGGCGAACTCATCAATTAGAAGGAAGTTAGTGTAAAATTTATGGTCTTGCCTCCCTACCATTGCTGTTTGTGTGGTGTTAATCACTTGGAAGTCTCCATTCGGAGGAAAGCAGCCCTGTGCAGTGATTGATTTCCTATTTAGATAACCTGAGGGAGCCCCCTCTGAGGGACTTGTTGAGATCTGATCTCCTGCCTAGAGTGTATTAAAGGAAAGAGGAGAAACTGAGCCACTCCATATTAACACCCAGATAGGCTGTAGGATCACTTTTAAGTTTGTCTGATGAAATTGTGTTCATTCAGCTTATAGTATGTACTCCCTTCCTTATTTTGCACAGCTTTTGAGGATAGCACCATAAGCAATGCCTGTGGCAGTAGATCATTGGCCCTTCATCACCTTCAGCATCCCAGTGCACCCTCACTTTTCAATGTCAACAGCTTACATTGTCTTAATCTTTTATTTAAAAAAATTTTTTTAAAAATCCAAATGTACTACAAGGGTCCTCTTCTGATCCAGCCAGCAGTCCTAAGCTCTGCCTGTTTATAAATACTATCATGTATCAGAATCAGGGTACCATGCTTCTAAGTCAAGTTGAAGAGCTCTGGGAGTATGTACTCATCACTGGATTCTTGCACACTACTGAAAAAAATTAAGTTCTTGTCAATGTTGGTTTTTTCTCTCACTGTTGTCCATTCTGTCTCTTCTTGGACTTCCTGTCTCCTTTCAACTTGGTTCCTGACCTCAGTTTGCTTACTTAGCATGTTCTAGGCACGCTAGCTGGTCACCTGACTATGACTCCTGCATCTGATTTCAAGTGCATACCCTATTTTCATCTTTGAGTGAGTTCTGGCAGTTTATAGGACCTTTGTTTATTAATGTTTTATCCCCACTCGATACCTTTCTGGAAGGTAAGGACTTTCAGCCATACTTTCTATGTAGTAACTCAAGTACAAAGTGATCATCTTCTTAATCTCTGCATTATTAGTCCTTGGATCTCTATTATAACCTTTATCCATATAGGATCAAATTCAAGGAGCTCACAATCCAGTACAAGAGCAAGATAAGTCAACTTAAGGAACTGTTTACATTTAAAAATGTCATGGCTGGGTGCAGTGACTCACATCTGTAATCCCAGCACTTTGGGAGGTCGAGGCAGGCAGATCACTTGAGGTCAGGAGTTCAAGACTAGCCTGTCCAACATGGTGAAACCTCATCTCTACTAAAAATGCAAAAATTAGCTGGGAGTGGTGGCAGGCACCTGTAATCCCAGCTACTTGGGAGGCTGAGGCAGGAGAATCGCTTGAATCTGGGAGGCAGAGGTTGCAGTGAGCCAAGACTGTGGCATTGCACTCCAGCCTGGGTGACAAGAGCAAAACTCCATCTCAAAAAAAAAAAAAGTCACAAAGCAGCCAGAAATGGTGGCACGTGCCTGTAGTCCCAGCTGCTTCTGAGACTGAGGCAGGAAGATCACTTGAGCCCAGGAGTTCAAGCTAAAATGCACTACGATTATGCCTATGAATAGCCACTACACTCCAGGTTGGGTGACATAGCAAGATCCTGACTCTTAAAAAAAAAAAAAAAAAAAAAAAAATGCCACAAAGGATGTGTGGCAATATGGAAGGGACAGCCAAGAAGAGCTAAAATATCCTGGGAGAGGAAGATAATTTTCTCTTGGGGATCCAGGAGACCTTGCTTAGAACAGGTGATACTTAGATTGCAAAGATAAGTTGGTTTATCACTAGCAAAAGAGGAGTTGATGCTGAAAAGATGAGAACCTAAGCTGTGGAGGACTGTGAATCCTAATGTAAGGACAAGGTTAAAAGACAACGACTTTACTAAACACAGAACTTTATTCTTCTCCCCCATAGTCTGTTCATACCCACTCTGGCTACTTTTTCCTGCCCAGTGGGTGAAAGCTAGGGCAATTCTCTTAATCGTTCTGCTCTTTCTTTTTAATCTCAGCAATTAAAATCCCAGCTGCATGTAAGAGTCAAACATTTCTACTTGAAAGTTAAAACATCTTTTCACAAATCTGAGGAGTCAGCATCTTTTCTGTGTCTGGTCCCTAGTTCACTTTTTCTCCCCATCTTGTTAGCCCAGAATGTGGGCGGGGTCACAAGAGAAAAAAAAAAAACTTTCTGATATGGCTGTGATTTGCCATCGGTGCCCTCTGGGATTGGCAAATGTTCAAAGCTGACATTTTCACTCGTGGGCTGCTTTTGTGGACACTTCAGTGATTACCTTTTGGGAACATTCAACAGTTTTTTTTTATCAGAAAGTATTGGTTATCTGTGATCTCATAGGTATTTATAAAATACCCCCAAACTTAGCAGTTTAAAACAATAAACATTATATCACACAGTTTCTGTGTTCAGGAACCCAAGAGCAGCTTAGCTGGTTTTGGCTCAGGCTTTCTCATGATGCTGCAGTCAAGCTGTTGGCCAGAAATGCAGTCATCTGAAGGTGTGGCTAGGGCTGGAAGATGTTGCCAAGATGGCTGCATTCAAATGGCTGTTAGTTTGAAGGCTCAGTTCCTAGCTGTGTGAATCTCCTCTTAAAACTGCTCCTGTGTTTTCATGACATTGCAGCTGGTTTCGTACAACACTTTCACCCAACCTCATCATGAAGTCCTTTTGAGTCACGTCTCATACTCAATCTTGTCACTCCAAAAGAACACATGGTTGGCATTTATGAGAAACGTGGTTTTGGGCCGGACACCAGGGGAGCGAGGCTTGCTCCCAAAATAGCCCCTTATCTTTACTCCACCATTAGGGAAATAGCAAAATCTCTTGTTCTTAATACTTTTAGATGTGAGTCAAGAACAAGATTCAGGGAACACATGCATGTCTCTTGGATGGACTTTTTTAGGCCTTCTTCACTAGCTGCTATGATTTAAATGTGTCCCCTCCAAAATTCAAGTGTTAAAACTTAGTGGCCAATGTGATAATATTAACAGTTGGGGCATTTAAGAGGTGATTAAGTCATGAAGGCTTCTCTTTCTTGATGGGATTAAGGACCTTCTAAAAGAGGCTTTATGCAGCATTCAGCTCTTGCCCTTCTGTCTTCCACCAAGTGAGGACATAGCCTTCGTCCCCTCTGGAGGATACAGCCAAAAGATGCCATTTTGGAAGCATGAAGCACCCCTCACCAAACAACCAAACATTACACTGCCTTGATCTTGAACCTCTCAGCCTCCAGAAATATGAGAGAAAAATTCTATTCTTTATAAGTTACCCAGGCTCAGGTATCTTGTTATGGCAGCATAAACAGGCTAAGACAAAAATGGTTACCAGGAGTTGGGTGTCACTATAACAAATACCTAAAAAATGTGTTATTGACCTTGGAACTAGGTGATGTGTAGAGGCTGAGACAGCTTTGAAGTGAATATTAGGACCCTAGGTTGCCATAAATGGGCCATTAAGGGTGATTCTGATGCAGGCTCAGAAAAAAAGAGCTGGAGAGAGAGTTTCAGTTGTCTTAGAAATTACCTAAGTGAATGTGATCATAATACTGGTAGAAATATGAATAGTAAAGGTCATTCTGATGAGGTCTTAAATGGAAATGAGGACTGTCTTATCAAATTAGAGGGATGGTCATCCTTGTTACCAAGTGGCAAAGAGCTTGGATGAATTGTGACTGTGTCTTGGGACGTTGTGAAAGGCAGAACTTTAGAGTGATGAACTGAAATATTAGGTGGAAGAAATATCCAAGCAGACAGTGTTCAGGGTGCTGTGCAACTTCTCTTAACTGCTTATAGTAAAATGTGAGAAGAGAAAATATTTAAAGACAAACTTTATAATTAAAAAGAAAGCATAACTTAAAGATTTAGAGAATTCTAAACCTGGCCATGTAAAGAAAAAACCATAAGTAGAACATAAAACCAAGGGTATGGCCAAGTGACTGTTTGATAGTGATTTATATGGATAGAAGAAAGCCAGATGCTATTCGCCAAGACAATGGGAGAATAATCTCAAAAGTATTTCAAATATCTTCAAGTCTGCTATGCCCATCACAGGCCTAGAGCACAAGAGCCTTGAGGGTAGAACAGGTTTTGGTGGGGTGGGGAGCCAGAGCAACTGTGAGACCTTAGGACTTACAGCCCAAGACTGCCTAATGTCTCCTCCATTCCCTGCATTTTGGTTCAGTACTCCTTGGCCTCTAAGCCAAGGTACTCCTGTGGCTCAAGTGAGCCTGAATATGGCTCAGGCTACCACCCTGAAAGGTAGAAGCTGTAAAACTTGATGACATCCACATGGTGCTAATTCTGCAGGCTTGCAAAGCGTCTACACTGTGGAAGTACGGTTTACCTCCACCTAAGTTTCAAAGGATGCCTCAGTGAGCTCAGGGCCCAGACAGAGAATGGTCACTGGGTGGGGGGCCCTGAAGAAAGCCTTCCTAGGATAAAGCTTTGTGGATCCATGGTGGAAGGGACACCTCTAGACCCCAGAGCTGTAGGGCCACCAGCATGCAACACCAGCCTGAAAGAGTTCCTGGCACCCAACTCCAACCTGTAAGGGCTACTGTGTGGGCTATGCCTAGTAAAGCCATGGGGCATGGTCCAATGGAGTCTTGGGGACCCAACCCCCACCCCAGTGTTTCTGGAAGACAGGACATGAAGTCAAGAAAATTATTCTCAAGCCTTAAGACAATATTGTTTGCCCACTTAGGTTTAGGACTGATTTGGGATCTGTTACCCCTTTAACTATTTCTCCCTTTGAAATAGGAATGTCTATCCTATGGCTGTCCCACCACTACCTTTTAGAATCATATAACTTGTTTGATTTCACAGGCTCATAGCTACAGGGAAATTTGCCAAAGGACGAATTGTGCCCTGAGTCTCACCCACATCTGATTTATGTAAGACTCTACACTTTAGACTTTTAAGTTGATGCAAGAATCAGTTAAGACTTTGGGGGCTACTGGGATGCAATTAATATATTTTGCATATGAGAAGGACATTATTTTTGGAGAGTGGGCAAAATGCTATAGGTTGAATGTGTCCCCTCCAAAATTCAGGGGTTGAAACTTAATGGCTGATGTGATAGTATTAAGATGTGGGGGCCTTAAGAGGTGATAAGGCCATGAAGGCTCCTCCCTCATGAATGAGATTGAGGCCCTTATAGAAGAGGCTTCACAAAGCATTTGGCTCTTGTTCTTCTGCCCTCCACCATGTTGAGGACACAGCATTCCCCTCTCTTTGGAGGATGCAGCAACAAGCTGCCGTCTTGGGAACAGAGAGAGCAGCCCTCACCAAATGATTAAACTTGCTGCACCTTGATCTTGAACTTCTAAGCTTCTGCAACTGTGAGAAATAAATTGTTCTTTAAAAGTTACCCAGTCTCAGATATCATATTAGCAGCACAAATAGACTAAGATACTAACCTTAAGATGAGAAAATATCCACAGAGGAGCCAGAGAAAAGAAAATGCCTCCGCATTCAAAAAACTTTCTTCTAAGCCCAATACACACCTCTAGGGTATAGAAACAACTGAGGTTGAACAGGCCAAGAGTCACAAAAACCCCCTTTGGTTGCTATCTTTGTTAGGCCTGTGTAGAGTTTTCGCCAACTGTTTTGTACTCAACTATCGAAAGCTTCATCCAAATCTGAGAAAGAATCCACTACATTTGAACGTAGTTATACCAGGATGAGGATTTCATCAATGCAAGTGTCAGCCCAGCTCTGCACGTTGTAAGTCATTTGGCTTCAGGTTTTCCCAGAAGCAAACCCTAAGACGAATTTGAGGTGCAAGTAGGTTATCTGGGAAGGAATGCCAGGAAACACCTGTAGGGATGTAGAAAAGAAGAGAAAGAAAAGAAAGGAGCAAATAAACGTAGTATTATCAAATCAGCTACTGCCGTGGGCAACTGTGGTTCAATCCTGCTGAACTCTTAGAAACAGAAGAATACACACCTATGGTTATCCAGTTTTTTTGCCATTTGGTAGAGGTTATTTATCTACCAACTCCCTGTTCCTCATTGAGGGTTGCTTCCTGGGCATTAATTTTCTGAAACTTCTTGCTTGCCCTTTCTGAAGGCTAAATACCATGCTACTCCAGGTAGGGTGGCCAACCATCTCAGTTTGCTTAGGACTGAATGGCTGAAATGCAGAGCCTTTATTGCTAAAATCAGGACAGTTTTAAGCACTCTAGGATGGTTGATTACCTTACCCCTAGACAGGACATTTTGAATATTGGTAGAAACAGACTTCTTCATGTAGAAGTTAGTGCCAAGGAGATATATTCTGGGTAACAGCAACATCAAGAGAACATGGAAATTTTGGAATAAATCTTTTATTCTCCTAATGTTTTTCTTCTTAAACTAATCCGCACTTCTTCTGAATACAAAATCCAATTAATAATCCATTGCTTCAGATATCTTGGCGGGTGCTGGAAATAGAAGCAGCCAGAAGTTCATATCTCTTCCTTTAGATTTTAAAGCCCTAAGTCTATTGAAAAGAGTACACAGGTATCTGTGGGGAGGAAGAGAGAGGGCAAAAACAAAGGAAGAAGAAAGTTTGAAGACAAAGTCATCAGTTCTCTTTGTTTTCAGGTCTTAGTGTTGCCTACTGGTAAGGCCCATGGAGACAAATCAGCAAAAGGGGATTGTATTCTAGGCACAGGAAATACTGCTTTCATAGAGGTTACATGATATTTGGTAAAGGCAGAAATATCAAACATTAAAGTATAAGACATTGGCCGGGCATCGCAGCTCACACCCATAATCCCAGTACTTTGAGAGGCCCAAGGTTGGGAGGGATCGCCTGAGCCCAGGAGTTTGAAATCACCCTGAACAATATAGGGACACCCCATCTCTACAAAAATCTTTGAAAACTTGGCCGGGTATGGTGGTGCCTGTCGTAGTCCCTGTGACATGGGAAGCTGAGGTGGGAGGATTGCTTGAGTCTGGGAGGTCAGGGCTACAGGGAGCCATGATTGTGTCACTGCACTCCAGCCTGGGGGAGAGAGCAAGACTATTTCAAAAAGAAAAACAAAAAAAGATATTGGCCGGGCGCGGTGGCTCAAGCCTGTAATCCCAGCACTTTGGGAGGCCGAGATGGGCGGATCACAAGGTCAGGAGTTTAAGACCATCCTGGCTAACACGGTGAAATCCTGTCTCTACTAAAAAATACAAAAAGCTAGCTGGGCGAGGTGGCTGGCGCCTGTAGTCCCAGCTACTTGGGAAGCTGAGGCAGGAGAATGGCGTAAACCCGGGAGGCGGAGCTTGCAGTGAGTTGAGATCCGGCCACTGCACTTCAGCCCGGGCGACAGAGGGAGACTCCGTCTCAAAAAAAAAAAAAAAAAAAGAGATTGATGTGTGCTAGAAAGAAAATAAAATAGCAAGACAGGGGAAGAGTTATTTTATATTATTGGTCCTGAAGTCTTCTCAGAAAACATACTTAAGCTAAGAGCCTTCAAGAAGACAAAAGCCAGTCATGAGAAAATCTGGTGAGCTGGCCGATGGACAGAGAAGACCTCCCTTGTCCTTGACTTGCATAAGACTTTGGGACCATTCCACAACACTTGGCAGAATAAAGCCCCAATAATAAAGACTTATATTCTTACCAGCTCAGTTGGATAGAAGTTCAATCAAAATGAAGTTTAAGGGGAAAACAAAACACAGTAATATATAGTTTTGCACACCTGAATGGATGGATTGCTTCACTCAGAAAGAAAATTGCATATGAGAAATGTGAAAACATTTAGTGACAGATACATTGAAATATCTATATGTTAATCTAACTACATTGAATGTAATCCTCACTAAAATAATATAAACTTAATGTTAGTATCTCCAATTCACATGTAAAGAAAATGAGGATCAGAGTAGTAAAGGAACTTACCCAAGTAACATAGTTGAAAGCCCCATTTGTCGATAAAATGCATTGTTTCTCTATAAAACCCACTATTTTCCCAATTTGCCACCTCCTCCTCCATCCCTAATCACTGAACCTCTCTAGACCCCAAATTCCTTTTACCTACTTGTCTATTTATCTAATATTGAGTTTCTACTGTGTGCAAGGCTCTGTATTAGGCACAGATGAAGGCATGTAATTACACATGAACATGATGTAGTTCCTGCCCACAAAGAGCCTGAAATGCAGTAAGGTAGACATTCTCAAACACAATGCTTTTTTTAATTGTGAATGAAGGTAAAGTTGGGGTGCAAGGAGATGGTGGGGAGTTGATATGCTAAATGTGAGCACAGACTACCATAACTTAGCTACCCACTTACCATACTGACTTGGAGCCACTTTGAAGATTATTCCCAGCTTACATGGTCCATTGCACAGTTGTTTTTGGATGTAGGAGTCAGAACACGCTATGTTGGAAAGTTACTTCTAAATATGTGTCCTGCAGTGTGGAGAGAATTCAGGCAATCCTAAGGTGCCACTCCAGCCAACTTTTCCAGCCTTATCTCCTGCTATTCTCCTCTCTAACCCCTAATTTTCAGGCCAACCTATTAGGTTGGAGCAAAAGTAATTGCAGTTTTTGTCATTATAATAATTTTATGCTTCTTTATAATAGTGTTCTAAATTATCTCTCTTCCATGTTTTTCCCCTTCTGCTAAAACCAATCTGCTCTATTCCCTGGAAAAGAAGACAGTGCAGCATACTTGCTGGAATTTCTGCAGTCAAAGGCAGGGTAAGGTGTAGTGTGAGGGAGGGTAGTCCTAAACTCAGAATACATAGACCTGAATTCAAACTCCTGCAGTAAGGCTTATAAGCGACATGCTGAAAAACTTTCTCTCTGGACCTCAGTTTCCTCATCTGCAAAATATAAAGTAAGCCCTGCCTATCTGTCAGGGCAGCTGCAAGACTCAAGATAATGACTCTAAAATACTTTGCATATTGTGAAGCAATCCCTTATGCATGTTTTTGCTTATGCAAACGTAAGGCATTGTCATTAGTATTCAGAATTTTTCTAACTGATGTGTTTTTGCAAGAGTTTGGCTAGAAACATGATTAAGATATGTCCCAGCTGAGCAGCTTCTTCCACTGCAGCTTCATCCAATAGCCACAAAGGGGATAGAATCAGCTTTTTGTGATTGTTTTTCACATAGTTGGAAACATTTCAAAGCACCAGATCTTTTTTTTTAAAGCAAGCTCTGCTTTATTTGCATTCAGTCTACTTCCAGTGCATAAGGAGCATTGAAAATTTATGGTTTCAAAGTTAAAATTGTAAAATAAAAAGATATATCTTCAATTTTTTAAAAGGCTCAGGATTTGCAAAGAATTTACGTATCACTGACAATACTGATGGGACACATTCAAAAGGAGAATTGAGGAAGTAATTTTGGTAAAACAGGAAGTTTTTCTAGGCTGACAATGAAGTGTAAAGCTTTTTCCTTGACTATTGGAAAAACCACAACTTAGATCTAATCAATTAGTCAATAAATCCTTGAGCAAACAAACAAGAAAGAAAAAACCCAAAACTTATAGAAGAATATTGCTAAGTGACAGATACTGGAGAAGGAGCAGTTTAGGGGAGAGTATGATGAATTCACTCTGGAGTATACTGATTTCAAAACTCCTTTGAGAGAGGCCATATTGGAGTTTGAATACACAAAAGTAAAACTAAAAAGTGATGAGTAGAGCTGAGATACAAAGACAGCAGATATTGGCAAAGATATGGATAGAAACTCTGGGAGTGGAGATGGTGCTTGAAGTGGAAGAGTTGCCATCTACTAGGGGTCAGGACAAAGATGAGGATCCAGCAAAGGAGGCTCAGGAGAAGAAGCCAGAAAGGTGTTAAGAAAGTCAAGGGAATGTGGTGTCACAGAGGCAAGGCAAGAGTAAATAAAGACAGAGGGGCCGGGCGCGGTGGCTCAAGCCTGTAATCCCAGCACTTTGGGAGGCCGAGACGGGCGGATCACGAGGTCAGGAGATCGAGACCATCCTGGCTAACACGGTGAAACCCCGTCTCTACTAAAAATACAAAAACTAGCCGGGCGAGGTGGCGGGCGCCTGTAGTCCCAGCTACTCGGGAGGCTGAGGCAGGAGAATGGCGGAAACCCGGGAGGCGGAGCTTGCAGTGAGCTGAAATCTGGCCACTGCACTCCAGCCTGGGCGACAGAGCTAGACTCCGTCTCAAAAAAAAAAAAAAAAAAAAAAAAAAAAAGACAGAGGGGCCAGTGTTCAACAGTGATAAGTTCTTCTGATAAGGCTAGTACAATGGTAACTCGTTGTTCACTGGGTTCAGCACCAGGAAGGTAAGTCTAGTGATAGCTGTTTTGGTAGAATTACAAGAAAGAACCAGATTGCAGAGGGTTGAAGAAGGAATTAAAAATGAAGTGGAGACAGAGCATAGACAGTTTTGTCAAGAAATTCAGCACTGAAGAGAAGAAGAGAAAGATGTCAGTATCTGGAGGTGTATGTGGGCTTCAGAGAGCCTTTTATAAATTGAAAGAGACTGAAGCATGCTTGATTATGGATAGCGAGGTTCCAGCTGATGGCCAGCCATATGCAGAAAACTGACATTGAACTTTCTTACAGCTTATACAAAAATTAACTCAAGACGGATTAAAGACTTACATGTAAAACCCAAAACTATAAAACCCTAGAAGAAAATCTGGGCCATACCATCCAGGATATAGGCACAGAAAGATTTTATGACAAAAAACATCAAAAGCAATTGCAACAGAAGCAAAAGTTGACAAATGGGATCTAATTAAACTAAAGAGCTTCTACACAGGAAAAGAAACTATTATCAGAGTGAACAGGCAGCCTATGGAATGGGAGAAAACTTTTGCGATTGATCCATCTGACAAAGGTCTAATATCCAGAATATATAAGGAATTTAAGCAAAAATTTACAAAAAAAAAACAACCCCATAAAAAAGTGGGCAAAAGACATAAACAGAACACTTCTCAAAAGAAGATATTTATGCAGCCAACAAACATATGAAAAAGTGCAACATCACTGATCATTAGAGAAATGCAAATCAAAATCACAATGAGACACCATCTCACGCCATTCAAATGGTGATTATTAAAAAGTCAAGACACAACAGATTCTGGCGAGGCCGTGGAGAAATAGGATACTTTCACACATTGGTGGGAGTGTAATAGTTCAACTATTGTGGAAGACAGTGTGGCGATTCCTCAAGGATCTAGGACCAGAAATACCGTTTGATCTAGCAATCCCATTGCTGGGTATATACCCAAAGGAACATAAATCATTCTATTATAAAGATACATGCACATGTATGTTGATTGCAGCACTATTCACAATAGCAAAGACATGGAGTCAACCCAAATACCCATCAATGATAGACTAGATAAAGAAAATGTAGTATGTATTCACCATGGAATACTATGCAGCCATAAAAAGGAATGAGATCATGTCTTTGGAGGGACATGGATGGAGCTGGAAGCCATTATCCTCAGCAAACTGACACAGGAACAGGAAACCAAACACTGCATGTTCTCATTTATAAGTGGGAGCTGAACAATGAGAACACTTGGACACAGGGAGGGGAGCAACACACACTGGAGCCTATCAACGAGACAGGGGAAGGCAGAACATCAGGATAAATAGCTAATGCATGCAAGGCTTAATATCTAGTTGATGGGTTAATAGGTGCAGCAAACCACAATGGCACATGTTTACCTGTGTAACAAACCTGCACATCCTGTACATGTATCCCAGAACTTAAAATTAAATTAAATTTTAAAAAAAGTACAGTTGAGAGTGAAAAATTGAAGACACGGGGGAAAGAGGCATATGATTTCCAAGAATACAAAAGAACATGGAAACCAAAGCATAGATCAGGATTACCTATCCCTCCTGATGGTACAGGGAGGCAATAATACCTGAGTCAAGCTACCTAAAAGATGAGCAAAATTTCTCCATGTAAGGGGAGCAGATGAAGAAAATAGGGCATTCCTTATCGAATGCTCGTCTCAGTTTCAGCACTGTGGACTCTTAAACTTGCTTGAATTGAATGGAAGAAAGTGCTCCAGGGTAACATTTTGTGCAGCTGTAATTTTTCTAGACCCATTTTTAGAAATAAAATGTAGATTTACCAATAGACACTGCAGACTCCAAAAGGAGAGAGGGAGGAAGAGATTGTGAAAAACTACCTATTTTCTCTATTTGGGTGACAGGTTCAATTATAGCCCAAACCTCGGCATCACACGATACCTTCATGTAGCAAACCTGCCTATGTATGTCTTGAATCTAAATTTTTTCTTGAAATGTGAGTTTACTTACACAAGGCTTATAGTGTGTGTCTCCACCTAAGGCATATTTTTCATCTGGGTTATTTCCTTTAGAAAATGTGCAGTCAATAGTAGTGAGTCTTAACTCCCAGGTGTCTGTAACCATTTATATAATGCAATGGATTTCCTCACTCCCTGTCACAAATCCTCTATATTTCATAAGTGAATAGTTTCCTTATAATCATAGTAGTGCTTAATTAGAACCTGTCCATCTCAACTGAAAGGGACAACTTGGCCTTTTAGGTGATCAGGTCTGAGCTCACTTGATGAAAAACATCTTTCAGTGGTAAGAAGTTGGGAATTTGGTCTGGATAGGGAAGGAAGCTTAAGATTCAGAATATTCTGCGACATGCACTATCCACAAAAGCAAGCTGTGAAAAGCAATTTATTTTTTCAAAGTTAATTGTTACCAACTAAAACTCAATACACATAAAAATTCACTTGACAGATAAAGGCATGGCATAAGATTCAAACTATCTAGTAACTTTGTTGAAATGAAGTAACATTTTCCACTACTCAATTAGCAATATTTTTTTAAATACTAATAACTAAAGTTAATAAATATGTGGTTAAACTAGTCTATTCAATCATGCTAAATATCAAAGTAAATTAAATTAATTCTTGTGGAAAGCAATCTGGAACTATGAAATGAGATCTAAAAATGTTTATATATTTTGACCCAGTATTTCTCCATAAGGGAATTTATTGTACAAAAATCTAGATAATACAAAATCTATATACGTATGTATGTATATACTTGAGATCCAATCACTCAATCATTGAGCAAACTAGAAAGAAAAAATAAAACAATGTATATTTGTAGCAAATATAAATTTTAGCTCACTCACAGTAAAATAAGCATCCTATTTCTATCATTCAGTTCAGTTTCTGACTCTGAAACCAATTTCTCCCATGGCCCTGGAAATTTAATTTCCATTATTGGGGTTTTTCTAAATACAGAGTTGTGTCATGGCTCAAGGATCATGTGTGATGCTGAAGCTCTGTGGGGTTAGGAAGAGGTTGGTGGTGAGTTATCTGTTGTTACCCACCCTCACCCTTCACAATGCCTTGGAACTCTGCTTCCCTCTCTTGTTTCTGTGTCATCTGTAAGAGAAAAAGAATCATTCATAAGGCCAAAAACCCTTTCCTCTAGGTCCCACATCCCACACCATTCCCAGCCCTTCTTACGTCTTGCCATCTTCCCAGTTGTCCTGCCAGGATGAAGACATAAGATTCCTGCATTTTGGATATTCTTGGGAATGTAGTTTTCTCTCTCTCTCCACACCCTAATATGCCAAGGAGGTTTGGGAGATAGTAACATTAAAAAAAGAAAGGAAGAGTTATGTTCTTCCTGCTTTTTCCAAGACACTCTGCCTCTCTCCAGATCCCCTGGCTGTCCTCTCCTTTCAGCTCAACTCTCACTCCCACCTCAAGCTTTTGAAAACAAAGGTCAGGAACAGAAGAACTTTGGAGATGGCTGTGCTTTTAGCCCAGCCTCAAGCTACCTCCAGGCTGGAGTAAGGACAGTTTCTCTGGGTTTGAGTGGGAGGTCAGAGATATAGAAGAAAAAAATTTGTATCTCAAAATATCCTTGTCATGCATAATGACAAAAAACAATAGAAGGATTGCAAACATCAAAATTATTTAATAGTGGGGACATAATCTTGTACAAATCAGAGCAGATTTTGTTTTCAAACATTACCATAATTTAATCCTCATAATGATATTTGAATATAATGTAATAATTAGGAATAATTTTGAAGACAAGGCATCAACCTGGATACACTGTAAAGACCAAAAGTCACCAACAAAAATGAAAATATCTGATGTGTTTGGGCGGTGGAATTTTGTGTGAATTATTTTTTTAACAAGGATTATGTAACATCATGAAAAAGAAATAGAAACTAGAGGAGAAAATACTTTTTTCCAGATTTGAAATGAGAAATAAAGAAATCCTTGTAGATTTTGCCTCAAAGGGTATTATCAAAATTCAGTTCCAAGAATTCAAAGCTACTCCAGCTGCTGCCATAGCTAATGAGTTGAGATTATAAAGATGATTTGTTTCCCTCTTGATTTAATCTCCTCTAATTCACTGAGACCTATTGTCTGCCTCTCCAGTCCTACCCATCCTTTAGATCCTGGAGAAAAATCTAGAAATAGTCAATGAGGCTCCTGATAAAAGATAAGCCGATGTGAAAGATTTGTTCTAAGGAGGGGAAATCACATTTGTTGAGCACCCTTTATGTTCCAGAAACTGGGATAGATACTTTTCTATTTTTATCACATTTAATGGAATATATTGGTTCCATTTTACTGAAGTGAAAACTGAGGCCCAGAAATGTTAAGTGATTTGCCTAATGCCACCCAATAACTGAGAGAATTCCAACTCAAGTCTGGCTGAGCCCAGCTCCAGTTATTTTCCACTATGTTGCCTCTCCTCGAAGCAGCCCCTCATGGGCAATTCCATACTGTCTGTCCAAGGTAAAAATTTAAAAACATGAAAAAATTTATTGTTACTATAAATTAGTGAAAATACTAATATACTAGTTTTACTGGAAAGCAGTGACACCATTGATAAGGTTTGGCTGTATCCCCACCCAAATCTCACCTTGAATTATAATTCCCATAATCCCCATGTGTCTAGGGAGGGACCTGGTGGAAGGTGATTGGATCATGGGGGTGGTTTCCTCTATGCTGTTCTCATGATAGTGAGTTCTCATGAGATATGATGGTTTTATATGGGGTCTTCCCCCTTCACTCCTTGATCTTCTCTATTCTGCCACCATGTGAAAAGGTCTTTGCTTCCCCTTTGCCTTCCACCATGATTGTAAGTTTCCTGAGGCCTCCCCAGCCATGTGGAACTATGAGTCAATTAAACCTCTTTCCTTCATAAATTACCCAGTCTCAGTTAATATCTTTATAGCAGCGTGAGAACAGACTAATACAACCATTAACCAGGATTTCATGGAAGTGTTTTCTGTGAAATGCTCATTGATAGAAGTGTTTCATGGCCAAATAACAGGGGAAGATGCTGTATTGAATAAACCCCCATTTGAAAATTCACAGTGCACTTAGAGGCTCTGAGTAATTAGGGGGAAAAAAAAAACTTCCTTCTTAGCTCTTTACATCCAGTGTTTCCCAGACTTACCTGGTCATAGAATCTTTTTTGTCGTAATACTATTACTACTCCTAAACCAGCTGCACAAACCTGTGTTCGAGACCATGGAAGGGGCCTCCAGGAGAAGTCCAAAGGGAACTATTTTCATGGAGAGGGAGGATGCTTTTTGTAACTAGAGACAGCTGTGCTCGGTGAGATTGTCACAGTAGAAGAGGGGAATGTTCTCCTCAACCCTGGGTGGAACTGTCATGGCCTCAGCACAGTGAAGGCTCTAGGAAACATGACTCCACTTGGGCACAGCAAGCACTTGCAACTTTGTGAACATCAGGAGACTGGCAGCAACAGCAATGTGGCACAAAGTGAGTCATGCCAAGCAGAACCCAGCAGGGATGAGAGGTCCTCCTGTAGTGTCAAAGTAGAAACCACAGTCAGGGCAATTAGAACAAGAGAGGATGCCTAACCCAGGGCAGGCACTGAATCAATACATCCAATGTTAAATGCTAATAATGGCAAAGGAAAAAGTTTCCTTGGATTTAATCTGGCTCCCCCTGGGACTCCAAGAAGTATCTTTATATAGCATCTTGGTCTTGGCAGGAAAGAGGCAGTAAAGTCAGCAGGGCTTCACTGAACAATAATTTAATGAGGAGAATTTTTACAAAGATGGAGAGAGGGTGAAGGGATTTAATCAAGGATGGTGTATTAGGGTTCTCTAGAGGGAAAGAACTAATAGGATATACATAGATATAAATATATAAAGGTGAATTTATTAAGTATAAACGTATATGATCACAAGGTCCCATAATAGGCCATCTGTAAGCTGAGGAGCAAGGAGAGCCAGTCCAAGTCCCCAAACTGAAGAACTTGGAGTCCAATGTTCAAGGGCAGGAAGCATCCAGCATGGGAGAAAGGTAGGCTGGAAGGCTAGGCCCATCTCTCCTTTTACGTTTTTCTGCCTGCTTTTATATTCGCTGGCAGCTGATTAGATTGTGCTCACCAGATTAAGGGTGGATCTGCCTTCCCCAGCCCATTGACTCAAATGTTAATATCTCTTGGCAACACCCTCAGCAACACACCCAGGATCAATACTTTGTATCCTTCAATCCAATGAAGTTGACACTCAGCATTAACCATCACAATTCCAACCCCTATCAACTTGAACCTATACACATCTCCTGAGATCATACATAATCATAAAGACAATAATGTCATAATTACACCTAACATAATGCAACTATCCTTCATACAACCGGAAAGGCACCAATCCCCAACCCAAATACTATTATATAAAGTTAACAATACTTAAATGCTGATATGAAGTCAATAAATCTTATGTCACACCATACAGAAAAAGCAAATAAAATGAAGATATTTTCTTAGTACAAGTATATACATGTACAAACATGATTTTAGCAAAAGAAGGAAGAAATACTCATGACAATTACAGTTCCCATTTCTGCAGCTGGTAATGTGGTTGTAACTGGTGCTGATGACTACCTTCTTCTACTAGCCACTCTGTATTCATTCCCTTTGTCTTCAGCAAGCACCTCAGCAGGTTGTGGTGTTTTTCCTAGTGGAGTGATCCAAATCTTCATTCCTGAGGGGTCTGGGCCATTTGTAGTCCTGCCTGGATTGAGCTGTTGTAGTTTCACATTGACCTTAATCACAGGATATGGTTAATACTAAGAGATGCCCTAATGAATATCCTGTATTCCGTGCATACTCTTCCTTACCTCCATTGTGAAGTAGTAGACTGACTTCATCTTGATAGTCTGGTCAGTCACCCCAGTCAACACTGTAACTCCCTTCTTAGCCTGTTGACTTAAAGGTAGGAGGAGCCCAAAGTGTCCAGGTGGCAATCTTAACTTCAAGTTTAATGGAATCATTGTTGTGTCTCCTGGTGGCAGTGTTCCTCCCTCTGGAACTAAGACCTTTAGGCCAGCAGAACATAATGTCGTGGGAACAGGAAGCAAAAATTTTCTAGTGGATCACTAGAGGTGATGGTGAGTGGTGCCATTTCTACTTCCACTTCCATCCCTTGAATCCTGGACCCATGAATCCTGGCTGTGGGAGAAACAATGTCATATATTGGATGCTGATTCAGAGCATGCGTGGCTTTCTGGAGAACTTTGTCCCAGCCCTGCAAAGTATTGTCACTTAGCTGGTGTTGTAATTGTGACTTCAAAAGGCCATTCCACCACTCTTATCAATCCAGTTGCTTCAGGATGGGGAACATAAGACTAGTGAATTCCATAAGCATGAGTTCACTGCCATGCCTCTTTTTTTTTTTTTAATTATACTTTAAGTTCTAGGGTACATGTGCACAACGTACAGGTTTGTTACATATGTATACATGTGCCATGTTGGTGTGCTGCACCCATTAACTCGTCATTTACATTAGGTATATCTCCTAATGCTATCCCTCCCCCGCCCCCCTTCCCACAATAGGACCCAGTGTGTAATGTTCCCCTTCCCCTGTCCAAGTGATCTCATTGTTCAATTCCCACCTATGGGTGAGAACATATGGTATTTGGTTTTCTGTTCTTGCAATACTTTGCTGAGAATGATGATTTCCAGCTAAATTCATGTCCCTACAAAGGACATGAACTCATCCTTTTTATGGCTGCATAGTATTCCATGGTGTATATGTGCCACATTTTCTTAATCCAGTCTGTCACTGATGGACATTTGGGTTGATTCCAAGTCTTTGCTATTGTGAATAGTGCCGCAATAAACATATGTGTGCATGTGTCTTTATAGCAGCATGACTTATAATCCTTTGGGTATATACCCAGTAATGGGATGGCTGGGTCAAATGGTATTTCTAGTTCTAGATCCTTGAGGAATCGCCACACTGTTTTCCATAATGGTTGAACCAGTTTACAATCCCACCAACAGTGTAAAAGTGTTCCTATTTCTCCACATCCTCTCCAGCACCTGTTGTTTCCTGACTTTTTAATGATCACTATTCTAACTGGTATAAGATGGTATCTCATTGTGGTTTTGATTTGCATTTCTCTCATGGCCAGTGATGATGAGCATTTTTTTATGTGTCTGTTGCCTGCATAAATGTCTTCTTTTGAGAAGTGTCTGTTCATATCCTTTGCCCACTTTTTCATGGGGTTGTTTGTTTTTTTCTTGTAAATTTGATTGAGTTTTTTATAGGTTCTGGATATTAGCCCTTTGTCAGATGAGTAGATTGCAAAAATTTTCTCCCATTCTGTAGGTTGCCTGTTCACTCCGATGGTAGTTTCTTTTGCTGCACAGAAGCTCTTTAGTTTAATTAGATCCCATTTGTCAGTTTTGGCTTTTGTTGGCGTTGCTTTTGGTGTTTTAGACATGAAGTCCTTGTCCATGCCTATGTCCTGAATGGTATTACCTAGGTTTTCTTCTAGGGTTTTTTATGGTTTTAGGTCTAATATTCAAGTCTCTAATCCATCTTGAATTAATTTTCATATAAGGAGTCAGGAGAGGATCCAGTTTTAGCTTTCTACTTATAGCTAGCCAATTTTCCCAGCACCATTTATTAAACAGGGAATCCTTTCCCCATTTCTTGTTTTTGTCAGGTTTGTCAAAGATCAGATGGCTATAGATGTGTGGTATCATTTATGAGGGCTCTGTTCTGTTCCATTGGTCTATATCTCTGTTTTGGTACCAGTACCATGCTGTTTTGGTTACTGTAGTCTTGTAGTACAGTTTGAAGTCAGGTACCGTGATGCCTCCAACTTTGTTCTTTTGGCTTAGGATTGTCTTGGCAATGCGGGGTTTTTTTGGTTCCATATGAACTTTAAAGTAGTTTTTTCCAATTCTGTGAAGAAACTCATTGGTAGCTTGATGGGGATGGCATTGAATCTATAAATTACCTTGGGCAGTATGGCTGTTTTCACAATATTGATTCTTCCTATCGATGAGCATGGTATGTTCTTCTATTTGTTTGTGTCCTCCTTTATTTCATTGAGCAGTGGTTTGTAGTTCTCCTTGAAGAGGTCCTTTACATCCATTGTAAGTTGGATTCCTAGGTATTTTATTCTCTTTGAAGCTATTGTGAATGGGAGTTCATTCATAATTTGGCTCTCTGTCTGTTATTGGTGTATAAGAATGCTTGTGATTTTTGCACATTGATTTTGTATCCTGAGACTTTGCTGAAGTTTCTTATCAGCTTAAGGAGATTTTGGGCTGAGACGATGGGGTTTTCTAAATATATAATCACGTCATCTGCAAACAGGGACAATTTGACTTCTGCTTTTCCTAACTGAATACCCTTTATTTCTTTCTCTTGCCTAATTGCCCTAGCCAGAACTTCCAACACTATGTTGAATAGGAGTGATGAGAGAGGGCATCCGCTGTCTTGTGCCAGTTTTCAAAGGGAATGTTTCCAGTTTTTGCCCACTAAGTATGATATTGGCTGTGGGTTTGTCATAAATAGCTCTTATTATTCTGAGATACGTTCCATCAATACCGAATTTATTGAGAGTTTTTAGTATAAAGGCTGTTGAATTTTGTCAAAGGCCTTTTCTGCATCTACTGAGATAATCATGTGGTTTTTGTCTTTGGTTCTGTTTATATGCTGGATTACATTTGATTTGTGTATGTTGAACCAGCCTTGCATCCCAGGGATGAAGCCCACTTGATCATGGTGGATAAGCTTTTTGATGTGCTGCTGGATTTGGTTTGCCAGTATTTTATTGAGGATTTTTGCATCAATGTTCATCAGGGATATTGGTCTAAAATTCTCTTTTTTTGTTGTATCTCTGTCAGGCTTTGGTATCAGGATGATGTTGGCATCGTAAAATGAGTTGGGGAGGATTCCCTCTTTTTCTATTGATTGGAATAGTTTCAGAAGGAATGGTACCAACTCCTCCTTGTACCTCTGGTAGAATTCGACTGAATCCATCTGGTCCTGGACTTTTTTTGGTTGGTAGGCTATTAATTATTGCCTCAATTTCGGAGCCTGCTATTGGTCTATTCAGGGATTCAACTTCTTCCTGGTTTAGTCTTGGGAGAGTGTAAGTGTCCGGGAAATTATCCATTTCTTCTTGGTTTTCTAATTTATTTGCGTAGAGGTGTTTATAGTATTCTCTGATGGTTGTTTGTATTTCTATGGGGCTGGTGGTGATATCCCCATTATCATTTTTTATTGAATCTATTTGATTCTTCTCTTTACTAGTCTTGCTAGTGGTCTATCAATTTTGTTGATCTTTTCAAAAAACCAGCTCCTGGATTCATTGATTTTTGGGAGGGTTTTTTGTGTCTCTATCTCCTTCAGTTCTGCTCTGATCTTAGTTATTTCTTGCCTTCTGCTAGCTTTTGAATGTGTTTGCTCTTGCTTCTCTAGTTCTTTTAATTGTGATGTTAGAGTGTCAATTTTAGATCTCTCCTGCTTTCTCTTGTGGGCATTTAGTGCTATAAATTTCCCTCTACACACTGCTTTAAATGTGTCCCAGAGATTCTGGTATGTTGTATCTTTGTTCTCATTGATTTCAAAGAACATCTTTATTTCTGCCTTCATTTCATTATGTACCCAGTAGTCATTTAGGAGCAGATTGTTCTTTAGCCATAAAGTGAGTGCCTTGGTCAGGCCATGCTGTGTGGAATACCATGACAGTGGATAAGGCATTCCGTGAGTCCACAGATGGACTTCTTGGCAGAAGCATTGTGTGCAGGATAGGCAAATCTATATCCAGAGTGTCTATTCCAGTGAGGACAAACCTCTTCCCTTTCCATGATGGAAGAGGTTGAATATACTCAACCTGCCTCCAGGTAGCTGACTGATCACCCTGAGTAATGGTGCTATATCAAGGTTCAGGATTAGTCTCTGCTGCTGTCAAATTGGGCACTCAGTAATGGCCGTGGCCAGGTCAACCTCGGTGAGTGGAAGTCCATGTTGCTGAGCCTATGCATAACCTCCATCCCTACCACCATGGCCACTTTGTTCATGGGCCCATTGGGCAATGACAGGGGTGGCTGGGGAAAGAGGCTGAGTGGTGTGCACATAACAGGCCATTCTATCCACTTGATTATTAAAATTTTCCTGTGCTGAGGTCACCCGTTGGTGAGCACTTACATGGGATACAAATATCTTCAGTTTTTGGCCACTCAGAGAGGTCCATCCACATACCTCTTCCCTAAATTTGTCACTAATTTTCCAATCATGCTTCTTCCAAGTCCCTGACCATCCAGCCAAACCATTGGCTACAGCCAATAAATCAGTATATGATCGCACATCTGGCCATTTCTTCTTTCATGCAAAGTGCACAATCAGGTATACTGCTTGATGTTCTGCCAACTGGGAAGATTTCCCTTCACTGTTGCCCTTCAGGGATGTCCTAGAACAGGGCTGTAGTACTATAGCTGTCCACTCTTGCATGGTTCCTGCCTATCATGCAGAATCATCTCTGAACCAGGTCTTCTTTCTCTGTCAACTGATTATAGGGAACTCCCCATGAGTTCATCGGTGCAGCCTGGGGGAGAGCAAGCAGGGTTGCAGGAGTGGAGACCATGGGCATTTGAGCCACTTCCTCATGTAACTTACTTGTGCCTTCAGGACCTGCTCGAGCCCAATCACATATATACCACTTCCATTTGATGATGGAATGCTGCTGTGTATGACCCACCTTATGACTAGGGAGGGTCAGAAAGCACCCAGTTCATGATGGGCAGTTCAGGTCACATGGTGACTTGATGACCATAGTCAAATGTTCAGTTTCCACAAAAGTTCAGTGACAGTCCAAGAGCTGTCTCTCAAAAGGAGAGTAGTTATCTGCAGAAGATGGCAGGGCCTTGCTCCAAAATCTTAGAGGTCTCTGCCGTGATTCACCTATGGGGGCCTGCCAAAGGCTCCAAACAGAATCCCTGTCTGCTACTGACACCTCAAGCACCATTGGATCTCCTGGGTCATGTAACCCAAGTGGCAGAGCAGCTTGCACAGCAGCCTGGACCTGTTGCAGAGCCTTCTCCTGCTCTGGACCCCACTCAAAACTGGCAGCCTTTGAGGCCACTCATTAAATGGGCCATAGTAACACACCCAGATGAGGACCATATTGTCTCCAAACTCCAAATCAGCCCAGTAGGCAGTGTGCCTCTTTCTTGGTTGTAGGAGTGGCCAAATGCAGCAACTTATCTTTCACCTTAGAAGGAATATCTTGACAGGCCCCACACCACTGGACCCCTAGATATTTTACTGAGGTAGAAGTTTCCTTAATTTTAGTCATTTATTTCCCATCCTCTGGCAAACAAATGTCTCACCAATATGTCCAGTGTGTTTGCTACTTCTTGCTCACTGGATCCAATCAGCATAATGTCACCAATGTAATGAACCAGGGTGATATTTTGCAGAAGCAAAAAGCTGTCAAGGTCTCTCCAAATAAGATTATGACAGAGCTGGAGAGTTGCTACACCTCTGAGGTAGGACAGTAAAGGTATATTGCTGGCCTTGCCAGCTGAAGGTAAATTGCTTCTAGTGGGCCCTATGGACAGGAATGGAGAAAAAGGCATTTGCCAAGTCAATGGCTGCATACCAAGTACACATTATTCAAGCAATGAAACCATATCTGCTAGAGCAGCTGCAACTGGAGTCACCACTTGGTTAAGCTTATGATAATCCACTGTCATTCTCCAAGATCCATCTGTCTTCTGCACAGGCCAAATGGGAGAGTTGAACAGGGATGGGATGGGGTGGGAATCATCACCCCTGCATCTTTCAAGTCCTTGATGGTGGCACTAATCTCCATATTGTTTTTGATTTACTATTTGTTTTTTGATTTATTATTTGTTTTGATATCGTTTTTGATTCTCTATTTTTCTACGTAGAGACAGCTCTAATGGCTTCCGTTTGGCCTTTCCCACCATAATGGCCCTCACCCTACCAGTCAGGGAGCCAACGTGAAGGTTCTGCCAGTTGCTAAGTATGCCTATGCCAATTATGCATTCTGGCACTGGGGAAATGACCACAAGATGAATCCGGGGACCTACTGGACCCTCTGTAAGTAGGCCCTGAACTAAAACTCCATTAATTACCTGACCTTCATATGCCACTACTTTAACTGGAGGACCCCAATGATGTTTTGGGTTGATTCCCCTGGAATCAACATCAGCTCAGAGCCAGTGTCCAGTAGTCCCCCAAATATCTGATCATTTCCCTTTCCCCAATGCACAATTACACTAGTAAAATGCCAGAAGTCTCCTCAGGGAAGCATGGAAGGAAGATTCACTACATAAATTGTCAGTAATATAGTGGGGTCCTTCCTCAAGGGGACCCAGCCTCCCCTTCATTCAAGGGGTTCTGAGTCTGTAAACTGGCTCAAGTCTGGAAATTGAATGAGGGGCCATGATTCTGTTTTTATAATTCAAATTAATCTTTTGTCCATTTGACCTAGTTTTCTGCTTGTATAAATTAAGTAGGAATGCAGTAGGCTACCTATCAATTTCCCTTCTAGGAACACCATGATTAGCCAATGCCAGAGCTCTACACAAGTCGGACTATGCTGATTGCAGCTTTACCACTGCTGTCCATTACAGTAGCTAGGCCCACCTTGCCTTTGATGGTTCAGTGCTGCCACTTGGTCCCTGCCACCTCGGGATCCAATTATTCCCACTGTATTTAAATTTTGTAGTTGAATGACTGCAGTTCCAACTGTTACATCTGACATACAGAGAAAAGCAATTACAAGGATCTTCAAAGATGCAGGTGCTGCCCTCACAAATCTATTTTGCAAGGCATTGGTCAAGGGTATATCTTGTGAGGGCATTGGCCAAAGAACAACTCGTCCTTTTAGGTGATCAGGTCTGAGCTCACTTGATGAAAAACATCTTTCAGTGGTAAGAAGTTGGGAATTTGGTCTGGATAGGGAAGGAAGCTTAAGATTCAGAATATTCTGTGACATGCACTATCCACAAAGAAAAGCAAGCTGTGAAAAGCAATTTATTTTTTCAAAGTTAATTGTTACCAACTAAAACTCAATACACATAAGAAATTCACTTGGGCCGGGCGCGGTGGCTCAAGCCTGTAATCCCAGCACTTTGGGAGGCCGAGACGGGCGGATCACGAGGTCAGGAGATCGAGACCATCCTGGCTAATACGGTGAAACCCCGTCTCTACTAAAAAAATACAAAAAACTAGCCGGGCGCGTTGGCGGGCGCCTGTAGTCCCAGCTACTCGGGAGGCTGAGGCAGGAGAATGGCGGGAACCCGGGAGGCGGAGCTTGCAGTGAGCTGAGATCCGGCCACTGCACTCCAGCCCGGGCGACAGAGCGAGACTCCGTCTCAAAAAAAAAAAAAAAAAAAAAAAAAAAAAAAAAAAAGAAATTCACTTGACAGATAAAGACATGGCATAAGATTCAAACTATCTAGTAACTTTGTTGAAATTAAGTAATGTTTTCCACTACTCAATTAGCAATATTTTATTTAAAATAATAGTAACTAAAGTTAATAAATATATGGTTAAAACACTCTATCCAATCATTTGTAGTATCAGGGTAAATTAAATTAATTCTTGTGGAAAGAATTATCCAGCTGGGATAAGTAGGTCTAAAGTGACTAATCCACTCTACCATCCCAATCTCCCTAAGCTTTTGGATCCCTTCCTCTTCATTAAACCAAGGCAGATCAGGCATTTCCAGCTTACTCACAGTGGGGCATCTTTAAATCCATATTTCAGCTAACCAAGCAAATAAACTATTAGAACTTTTTTTTTTTAAATCCCTCAGCTGCATCAAAAGCAGACTCCCTACTTAGTGGGCCCAAATCAACAAATTAAGCCTGATCCAATTCTGTTCCTTCCACTATTATCTCATAGCCTTAATATCCATTCCCATTTCTGTTGTCCAGATTGCTATTTACATAAATTAGAGAACTCCAACAGTTATTTTTGAGTGTAGCGCACCACCTCGTGGGTCACACTCTCAACCTCACCTCTAGGGGTCTGCTGGGACTTTAATCTAGTTGTAGGTCTAGAAGCAAACAGAGGTGTTAAGGTGACTCCTGAAGAGAATCAACATTATCTTGCCTGGCAACTGCCTCACAGGAGGCCATCATTGTTGCCTCAGGCAGTGCAGGGCTTATCTCCTCAGACAAAAGTGGAAAGACTGATGGCAGCATGGGTCGGGGAGGGGACGTTGCCACTACTGGGGATGGGAAAGTTGTTCCTTCTGGCACAAAGGTTCATATATATATATAATATGAACCTTTATGAACCTTTATATATAAACCTCCCTCTATATATGAACCTTTACATATATATGAACCTTTATATATATATATGAACCTTTACATATATATGAACATATATATATATATATATATATATATGTATGTATAAACCTTATATGGCTTTTTCCCCCATCTGCTTCTGCAGGCCCTTTAGCCCATCCCAAATGTTCTACTGGGCTGGCTCTTCTCTGTCTCCCCAACACCCCTGGTGAGATGGTGCCAGTTCTCGGCTAGGTTCTGATAACACCTTCTTCCCTTCTCCCTTCTGACCTAAGGGTGGGAAATCCTTTCTTTAGGTGCTGGTCCCTGGGTGCCTCACCATCTGTGATGGTTAATACTGAGTGTCAACTTGATTGGATTGAAGGATACAAAGTATTGATCCTGGGTGTGTCTGTGAGGGTGTTGTCAAGAGATATTAACATTTGAGTCAATGGGCTGGGGAAGGCAGACCCACCGTTAATCTGGTGGGCACAATCTAATCAGCTGCCAGCGAATATAAAGGCTCCTAGCCTATATCTTTCTCCCATGCTGGATGCTTCCTGCCCTCCAACATTGGACTCCAAGTTCTTCAGTTTTGGGACTCCGACTGGCTCTCTTTGCTTCTCAGCTTGCAGATGGTCTATTGTGGGACCTTGTGATTGTGTAAGTTAATAATAAACTCCCCTTTTTATATATATGTGTATATGAACCACATATATATGAACCATATATATGTATATGAACCATATATATAAGGGTTCATATATATGTAACCCTATATATAAGGTTTTATATATATATAAGGTTCATATGTATATAAGATTCATATATATGGTTCATATATATGGTTCGTATATATGGTTCGTATATATGGTTCGTATATATGGTTCGTATATATGGTTCGTATATATGGTTCATATATATATATATATAAAGGGGAGTTTATTAAATATTAACTTACACTGTCACAAGGTCCCACAATAGACTGCAAGCTGAGAAGCAAGGAGAGCCAGTCAGAGTCCCAAAAGTGAAGAACTTGGAGTCCAATGTTCGAGGGCAGGAAGCATCCAGCATGGGAGAAAGATGTAGGCTGGGAGGCTGGACCAGTCTCTGCTTTTCACATTTTTCTGCCTGCTTTATATTCGCTGGCAGCTGATTAGATTGTGCCCACCAGATTAACGGTGGGTCTGCCTTCCCCAGCCCACTGACTCAAATGTTAATATCTCTTGACAACACCCTCACAGACACACTCAAGATCAATACTTTGTATCCTTCAATCCAATCAAGTTGACACTCAGCATTAACCATTACAGATGGTGAGGCACCCAGGGACCAGCACCTAAAGGAAGGATTTCCCACCCTTAGGTCAGAAGGGAGAAGGGAAGAAGGTGTTATCAGAACCTAGCCGAGAACTGGCACCATCTGACCGGGGTGTTGGGGAGACAGAGAAAAGCCAGCCCAGTAGAACATTTGGGATGGTTTAAAGGGCCTGCAGAAGCAGATGAGGGGAAAGGCCAGTGAAATATGGGCTATTATTATTAAAGGGACACAATGTACATGAATAGACTTGGGAGTCCTAGAGATACAAGAATTATACCAAGAAACTCAAAATCTAAGAAGCTCAGATTTTAGTATTTTCAAATATCAAACTCATTATTCACCTGGAGAAAATAATTGGGTGAAATTGAGACCCCCCTTCCCATTTCTGTAGCCCACTGAATTTACCTCCCACTCATTTATGCAAAGCATGCTGAGTTAATTTATGCGTGTGCCTTCTTTTCAGCATTCTTCAGATGGGACACTTAGAAATAACGGTAGCACATTTATTTGCTTAAACCTTTCCTGTGGATGACTCTGCCCACTGCACCTGGGAGAGGGATTATGCCTCAGGAGAAGGCATAATCTACTCTAGCTATTAATAGGCTATCAGCCACTCCAGGGGCCATTCCCTAAAACACCCAGTGGATCAGGTCTCCATGTCCTTTTCAAAAATGTGCTTGGAAACCACAGCGATGCCTGGATAATAGCTCAGAATGTGTGGAACGCAGGGCTCCAGATTTTGCTGACCAAAAATAAAATGGATAAAGTCAAACGTGTCTCTGGCAGTGGGCTCTGCATGGGGAAGAGATGAAAGAGTGGCCAGGAAAAGGTAAGGTAACTCCAATATTAACCACAGTAGAAGGCCACTACCAGAAGGAGGATGAGAGAGATGGAGGAAGGAGCTATTGTTTCCAAAGCTCGAAGGAAGCTGGAGCCTCAGCAGGTCTACTCAGTAAGAACTTGGACCCACAAAGAGAGGATTGTCCAGTGGTAGACAGAATCATGGAGAAGATGCAAGCCCTGTTGGAGGGGTTACTCAAAGCAGGGAGAGACATATTCTAGCTGGTCTTTTCCTTCTGTCCACCAGTAATTTTTCTGCCAGTTTCTCCCATAAATACGATCTGCTCTGAAGCCACTTGGCAAGGAATATTAGAAACTGAATTTCCTTGCTATGTAAAACTAAGTAAGAAGTGTGGAATGGGATGGATGTGAAATCAAAGAAGCAAGGGATCAACACAGCTTTCTGTGCAAATGTTCATCTCTGTGCTGTCATCAATATCACACGTCTCTGAACTGTCCTCATCAGTATTACCAATCACCTGCCCATTGCCAAATACTATGGTAAATTCATGTTTCTTAAACTCTCAACAGCACTTGAATCAATCATTTCTTTTTCTTCGTTTCTTCACTTAGCTTCAGGGACACTTCCCTTAACTTCTAGCTTTTCTCCTAAACATTTGCTATGACTTTTAGTCCCTTTTACTGGTTTCCCTCCCCACCTCCCCACATTTCCCCATTTTCTATGTTGGAGTGCTTAAGGATGCTTTCCTTTGGTTATGTCCTATTTTCTGTCTTTACTCTTACTCCTTTGGTGATCCCACCTGGTCCCATGGACTTAAATGCCACCTATCTAGATACCATCACTCTGAAATTTCTATTCATAGACCCACCCTCCTGTGTTGCTCTGCTATTGGTATATCTGGATGTCTATTAGAGAGCTCCAGTTGGGTGCTAGTGGGCATCTCAAATAGTATATGTTCTAATTTTTAAAAATTTTTCTGACTGGGTGCAGTGGCTCGTGCCAGTGATCCCAGCACTTTGGGAGGCTGAGGAGGGTGGATCATCTGAGGTCAGGAGTTCGAGACCAGCCTGGCTAACATGGCGAAACCCCTTCTCTACTAAAATACAAAAATTAGTAGGGGTGGTGGCTCACTCCTGTAATCCCAGCTATGCGGGAGGCTGAGGCAGGAGAATTGCTTGAACCTGGGAGGCAGAGGTTGCAGTGAGCCAAGATCACACCACTGCACTCCAGCTTGGGTGACAGAGCAAGACTCTGTCTCCAAAAAAAAAAAAAAAAGAAAAATTTTTTTCTCCTGCAAATTTGCCCTTTTCCCACTTTGAGTTCAGTTCTGTGCTCATAGTAGATGTGGAATGTATATATACTCTAACAGCCATTGTGAATACATTTTTTGTAACCATTATGAAGTATTTCACAAGCCTTTCATTCAACAAATACTGGTAGAGTGCCTGAGAAATGTGAGACCCTGCACTAGTCACTGGGCAAACAAAAGTGAATCAGACATGGTACCTGATCTCGAGAGAGAAAGGGAAAGATGGCCATTTGTGCCTATTTGTGTATTTAAAATTATATCCTCCACCCAGCTTTAAGTTACCTGAGAACTAGAGTATTGTAATGGTTCGTGGAGTGGAAATGCCAGCCAGTTTGAGTAAGAAACAGGATCTTGAGGTCTCTTTCAGAAGCCAGGGAAGGTGCAATAATCAAACCCCAGAAAAGGCACGGACTTCTTCAGCAGTTTGTGGGTCTTTTCTCTAGTGGGCTGTAATAACAAGACTTAGCTTCAACTTCCATTGACACTGGAACAACAGAATCACAACATGTAAAAACAACAAGGGGGATAATCTCTGTGAACCCTAGCCTCCTTGTTTGTAGAATGGAGAGATGAATAATGCCCATAGTGTGGCTGTAAGGATTAAAGACCATAAAATGCATGAAAGATGGGGCACGATGCTTGACCACAACAAAAGCAGCTACTATTCATGGGGTATTTGCTATTTTTGTTTTTATTATTATTATTTATAACAACTCCTTGTTTTTTTATGTTGATGGAAGACCCAGGGAGAAAAAAGCAACTGACTTAATGTCGCCCTGTAAGTTAGGCAGGCACAGAACTGGGCCAGAACATTGGGCACCAGAATACCAGCCCAGCGCTGTCTTGATGACATTGTTGTGCCTCTTCATGAGGTTAGTCCTCTGGGCCACAGAGAATCCTAGAATCATCACATTTGAAGGAATCTTCATGTTTATAAATGAATCATCCACATTTTGCAACTAGAGACTGAACCTATCTGTGAATTAATGAACTCCCCATCTGAGTCCATCTGGGGCAACCTTTAGTAGAAATCTTTTAGAGAATGCTGTATTTATACCAAACTCAAATCCACATTTCCCAATTTCAGCCGCCTTTGTTTTGCCTTCAAAAAACATTCAGAAACTGAATCATCAGTTTTTTTTCCCTCTGACAGCTCTTGAGGTATTTAAAGAAATATATCATCTCATTGCATTTTCTGTCTTCCAGTGTAAATGTTTCCAACCATTCTAAGACACAAACCTTTTCGTTATCCAAGATTCTGGTCCATCTCATCCCCTGGGCCCTGTTAAATGCCAATCCTTTTATTTCTACCACATTACTGTTTCTCACACCATCCCATCTGCTCCATCTCCACTGTCACCACACTACTTAAGTTTACGATTACCCTTTCACAGAGATTATTGTGATTGCCTCTGTAGCCTGGTCTCTCTCTTCTACTTATATATCTGTAGTTCACCATCTACACTTGCAGTAAGAATGATTTTTCTTAAATGCAAATCTATTCCCATCACTTGGCTCCCCATTACTTACCAAATAAACTCTCCTTAGCACAGCATACGAAGATCTTCATGATATGACCTCTCCTTAGCACAGCATACGAAGATCTTCATGATATGTTTCACCTTTACTCTCCAGTGATGTTGAACTTTTGGAGGCAGACTTGGAATGGTTAACAGTTGAAGTAGGACATGAGAGTAGTCATAATGAGGGTAGTGAGACTGGAGCTTAGAAATGGGCTAGATTTGGAAGGCCCTTCAAAGTTAAACCCCCGAAGGAAATGGTTCTTTTATCTCCACCATCCAAAGATGACCACCAGATTTCTGTTGTGATTGACAACAGTGATGTTGGTGTCATTCACTGAAACTGCTATGCCCCAGAAGGAGCAGGCTGTGGGGACTGGGGGTGTGCAAGATGGGTTAGCACACTTTTTAGTGAGAAGTAGGGACCATGTAGCATGTACAGGCATGCACAGAAGCAAGGGGCCATGGGGGATATGCTACTGGAGGCTGTAGAGCAATAATGCAGCCTTGTATGTAATCAGCTTTTTTGTTGGCCAGAGGCATGCTTGGTTCTTATTAAGCTACAAATGAAGTGAATTCTGGAGATGAAAGAATAATAGAGTCCTGGCCCCTGTCTGACCTTGGAGTGGGAAAACAGCTTCAAAACAGCCATCATATGTGATTGGGGAAGATTGTTTTAATTGTTGTAAAGAAACATTCTATTTTGCTCAAAAGACTTGTGTGTTTATCCTTTAATCATGAAGGATGCCTCTGGGTGCAGCAAGTCTTCATAACTTGTTTTACTTTCCATGAGCAGGAGGTCACCCTTTAAGGAAAGAGAATGGTTCGTTATTTGCCACAGGAATAAGAGTTCAGCCAGAAAAATACCTTATGTCTCCAAGAGCGGTAGAACACCACATAGTGACCTCATTGGTGGCCAGTTGAACTCAAAAGTCAGAGTAATCCATTTTAATAGTGAAAGCCACCATTTTGTTATAATAGGTACTAACACATGATCAATAATTATACAAAAATATGTTCTTAAGATAGAGACATTAAGGTCCAGACAAGTTAAATAGTTTGTCTGTGGTCACACTTCTGTTGGGTATAAAAACAGACCCTGAACCCAGATCCGTCTGACTTCATCGAACATGGCCTCCTCATGCCCTTCAAAACAATAAAAAGGCTAGGAAATTGGTTTGGCTTATTAAGTAGCTGTGTGCAGAGATGTGGAGTGGCAAGAGTACACAATAATTAGCCACAAGACCTGAGTTTAGGGGCAGGGACAAGAATTACTTTCTCTTAACTGCAATTCTAAGCAACTCTATCTATTTTGCACCTGCAACGTAAGACTATTGTCTTTTTGCCTAATGATTTTGCTTTGATGTTCAAGCAAGAACAGTTAAATAAAAATGATTTATAAGCTTTAAAACCTTATACACATATGCAAAGATATTAGTCATGATGATGATTCTTGCTTATTATGATTGTGATTATTATAATAGCAGTCACTTTCTTTTTCTCTGAGCCCCAATTATCACATCCATAAAATGTTTAGATTTTACCAAATAGTTTCTAAGACCCTCTAAGCTCTATTAGCAAAGAATCATGAGATTTTTAAGTACAGAAATTAAGGGTCTAGGGTGTAAGAAACACTGGGGAGACCTCCTTTGGCTAAGACGATAGCAATGTAAACTGAAAACAAGGTGCTGTCAAATACTGTCAACTTAAGAACCTTGATGAAAACTCAAAGAATAAAGCCATCAAAACCCCAGAAAACCAATCTAGAAAACCAATTTGTCCAATTAGTTTAGAAAATCAGTTCACACATGCTTTGGGGCCACCTAAATAGGATTACATTTGTGCATGATTGGCAATGAGCATTAAGCCATAGATGGAAGCTTGCCCTGGGCTCGAGAGGGTGGTAATATGGAAGAGTTTATTGCCTGAAGAGTCTCCCCTACTGTAGCCTTCACCCATGAATCTTCACATTAGGTAGGTTGTAGAGATGTGTACAATTTAAAGGCTTTAGGGCATTCTCCTGTGAAAAACCCATGTGAGATATTTATCCTTCATGTTCCTATAGCTCTGGTCCTTTTCTAAGCACTTTGGCATCCATTTGCTCATTTGAACACAGCGTGACCCTGTGGAGGGTCCCGGCTGAGAAGCACAAAGGGTGGGTTGGGGCCCAAAGCCTGCCACCTACTTTTAGTGTGGGACTCAGACGAGCCTAAGTTTAGCTTAGGATTCCTTTCAGGAGGACTTTCCTGATTATCTCTTCACAGGACAGCCTCTTCATTTCTGTAAGTACCAGCCACTCTATTGGGTACTTCGAGGAACTTCAAATGAGCTAATGACCCTGTTGTGGTCAAGAGTGCTGGCCTCAGGATCCCTGGGAAATTCCCAGTATCACTACATCCTGGTGTCATCTTGCAAGAAGTACCTAACTTCTCTGTGTTTCAGATTTCTTGTCTTAAAGGGACAAAATTATATCTACCTTGTTGAGTCTTATTTTTTGAGATGGAGTTTTGCTCTGTTGCCAGGCTGGGGTGCAGTGGCACCATCTCGGCTCACTGCAACCTCTGACTCTCTGGTTCAAGCAATTCTCCTGCCTCAGCCTCTTGGTTAGCTGGGATTATAGGCACGCGTCACCATGCCCAGCTAATTTTTATATTTTTAGTAGAGATGGGGTTTCACCATGTTGGCCAGGATGGTCTCTATCTCCTGACCTCATGATCCTCCCACTTTGGCCTCCCAAAGTGCTGGGATTACAGGTGTGAGCCACTATGCCTGGCCTTAATAAAAATGAAAAGACATAATCCATTGAAATTATTTGTATTAGGGTTTCTCAACATCCACACAATTGGCATTTTGGACTAGATAATTCTTTGTTGTTGGGAACTGTCCTATGTACTGTAGGATGTTTAGCATCATGGCTGGCCTCTACCCACCAGATGCCATAGCACTCCAAAAATGTCTCAGACATTGTCAAATGTTTCAGGGGTTGGGGGGCAAAATTAATTTCCATTGAAAACCACTGCTTAGGCTGTCATGGTGTCTCACACCTGTAATCCCAGCACTTTGGGAGGGTGTGAGGCAGGCAGATCACTTGAGGTCAGGAGTTCAAGACCAGCCTAGCCATCATGGTAAAAGCCAATCTCTACTAAAAATACAAAACAAAAACCAGGCGTGGTAGTGGGCGCGTGTAATCCCAAGTACTCAGGAGGCTGAGGTATGGGAATGCTCGACCCTGGGAAATGGAGGTTGCAGTGAGCCGAAATCACACCACTGCACTCCAGTCTGGGCAATATAGTGAGATTCTGCCTCATTTAAAAAATAAATAAATAAATAAATAAATAAATAACACTGCTGCCTACACAATGCCCAATAATAGATCAATGAATGTTAACTATTACTGTGATTTGTATTACTGTGTTGTGATTATCAACGTCTTCTGAAGATGAAGTACGAATCTCCCCATTCTATACTACTATATAGAAGAAAGAATTCTGTTTTTAAAGCTGAGATAAATCAAATAATTCTAGTATCACAGATTTGCTGGCTCTAGTTCCCCCATGTGTATTAAATAGGCACAATGTGGCTATTTCTTAGGCTAGTTGAAGATTCAATGAGCAAGCGCAGATCAAACAGCCTGGTGCTGAAGAACAGGAGATCAGTGGCTGTTACCTGAATCACACTGTTTGGTGCCTTTGAGGAGGGGTGCTCTGGAAAGAGCCCTGCCAGCCTCAGAGGAAGGGATATCACTGGACAGCAGGTCACTTGCAGTGCTTGTCTCAACAGAGCAAAGTCAACATGTGGCAAGCACAGCTGGGGGCAGCTGTTCCCTCATTCCCTGAGGATAAAGCCCTGCTCTGTGGATGAGCATTTTTGGCACCAGGATAGACACAGCTAAGCCTAACTGGGTATCTGCCAGACTTGAAGCTGGCCTAACCTTGCCCACCCATCTGCAATTCTTTTCTGATTAGGAAGAAAGTAAATTCACCTCTGAGTCCTCTGCCTGGGGAAAAAAACTCTACTTTGGCCTGACTTTCAAGATACACAATTAGGATTCCCTAAAGGTTATCGGTGTCAGACTGGCACACAGTAGGTGTTCAACATACTTTCTAAAACCTTTGATGCTAGTTTTATGTATCCTGCTTCACTTAATCCTCACGCTAATCTTTTGGAGTCAATATTATTGAATTTTGTAGATGAAGAAAAGAAGGTTCAGAAGGTTAAGTGGATTTTCTAATAAAACATAACAAGTCAAGTGGTGAACCTTGCATTTGAATCCACATCTGTCTAATTCTGTGCCCTGTGATCTTTCTAATATTGCACCTGTAATGTACAAATCTGGGAAAGAAAAGTAAATCGGGAGGCTATCTCATGATAATTTTTTTTTTTTAACTCTCAAGTAGGGGAAAAGATTGCCCACTCACACAGCAGACCCAAGTAACAGATTAGTCTCTCCAACTTCATTAGGAACAATTTTATATCTCTGAAGATTGTGTCTCATTTATTTGCCCTTTTTCCAGGCAGGCTCAGTGTTAGAGGCTGAGAATTCTGATCGGAAAAGCCGCAGTCAAAGACCTCCCTGAATTTGAAAAGCCCACAGGAGAAAAGCAAGAGAGAATCCTTTGACATTTCTTTGCAAGATCCCAGTTGTGGCAAATTTTGTATTCCCAAGTGCTGTGGGGGCACAAGGCAGCAATGACCAGCTCTGTCTGTGAGAGTCAGAGCTTCCCAGTAAGGTAGAAATGAACTGAATCTTAAAGGGGGAGTAGGAAGATGTGCAGTGACTTGTCCCTGAGTCTGGTCCTGGTAAAGGGAACTTACTGTTTAAAGGCATAGTGATGTGTAAAGCAGGTGTTTAGGGAGCAACAAGTAAGGCTATGTGGTTGGATTTTAACATCTGTCATTAGGATGCAGACCTGGCTAAACATTTGCCAGGCCATCCATAGCCCCCTAGTATGTCAGATCCAGACATTCATAAGGTAACTGAAACCAGAGAAGGAACCTGGCCTGTTCAGGGACACTGGAGAGTGAAACTCACTCCTGATTCCCAGAACAACACTTCACCAAACTGAGCTGCCTCTTGTGTAATCACCCTCATTCTCATTTGGAGCCACCGCCTATGTGTCTCCTGCCTGGCCCAGATTCCTAGGGTCTCAAACCACATGAGACCTCGGAAGGGTGCATTAGTCATTTGCATTACTATCCGACCAGCATAGTTTCCTGGCCATGAAGCCTCCTGGCTTTGGAGAGGCGTAACGTGTGCTCATTTCCCTGCAGGGTTCAGCTTCGTTTAAGCTCAAACAAATGAGAAATGCTATGAAAAAAATGTATAGTCCTTGACCTTCTAGCTCTTCCAGTTGGCTGATGGCCTTGGGTGAATTCCTCCCCCATGAATCAAAGTCAGGAGCCAAGTTGCATTATTTTAAGGACTTCAGACTCAATGCCTTTCCCCTGTTTGCAATGCTCTCTCATTCCCTCCAAGTCCTACTGAGTCTTTGAGGCTCAGGCCAAGTGCCGTCTCCTCTGGAAGCCTTCTCCCATTCCACCTCTCCACAACGCCCAGTCCAAAGCTATCACTGTCTTCTGCGAACTTCTAAAATACTGTCTCTAATATCTATTCCACACCCAGCATATTTTAATTAAAATGTGAAAAAGGAAAATACAAATTTATGTCCTGTTACTTCCCCAAGATTATACACTCTGAAGGCTTCCCCCAGCCCTATGGCATTGTCTGTTTCAGGCCAGTGGCACATTGGCTTACTTCCACCTTGGGATGGATGTCATTCCTACCTCCCTACACACTGTTCTCACTTTGTTCTCCTTCTCTCCACCTCCATATCCACTCATCTGGCTTTCCCTACTGGGCCTTAGTAGATATTGAACATTTAACCATGGGCTACAAGTTACCATGTGACCTGAACTTCCCATGATGAACTGGCTGTTGTCTGGCCCACCAAGCCATAAAGTTGGGTGTGTTCATCAGCACTCTACCATCAAATGGAAGTGACATATAGGAGATGGGGCTCAAACAAGCCCTGGAGGCACAAGTAAGTTATGTGAAGAAGTGACCCAAATGCCCATGGTCCTCACTTCTAGGTTACCTTCTATCTCCCAGCCTGCACCCTGCATCCTCATGAGACGTTTTCTATGATAAGTTGACACCTTTGCCTACTTTCTGAATGACTACAGAGGCCTCTGAACTGGTCCCCTTGACTCTAGTCCCTTTCACTTCCTTTTCTCCACTGTAACTTGCCACCATGAACTTCAAAAAATGCTGCCCTGATCACATTGTCCTCAGAAAGCTGTGGCCCATTCCCACCCCTGTTGCTTGCAGAATTCCTGCTTACTATTCAAGGCCATGCTCATACTCTGCCTTCTGTTATCACTCCCCAGAGGGTGCAGCTGGTGTCGGTGCTTCTCAAACATTATTCCCAAAGGACCCTTAAGGTCACAGAAAAGTGATGAAGTGTCCCTGAAGGTCCTAAAGGTAAAGCCTGAAACAGAGCTCTACAAGAGTCCTTCTAAGACCAATGACTTCTCTAAGAATTATGTCAACTTTACCTTTATTCTGTGATATTTCTGGATGATTCAATATTACCTAATATTAAGTTACTTACATTTTCCTAGTAAATATCATATTCTGTAAAAACATGCTATCTTTATTCTCTAACTCTGTATATAGCACTGACATACCACCATTCCTCCCCCACATATGTCTTTCCAAGTTTGAGAAACATGAGCCCTTGAATACTTTTTTATTCTCCGATATCTCTTGGGCATGGTTCTGTGCCTGAAAAGTTCAGGAAATTTCACACTATGCTATGGCAATATGCACAGGACAGTCCTAGGCATTTGGAGTGTTCATAGATTCTCTGTATCAATTAAAGATTGCCTGAAATTGAAGATAAGTCATGACTATACACAGTCATAATACTACTAAACACCATGCCAGCAATGACAACTTATGTAGTGCTGACTCTAACCAAATACTTCCCTAAGCTCTTCATGTATATAAAAACACTGAGTTCTGAGAAACATACCATGAAATAGATACTGCTAACATCCTCATTCCAAATATATGATAAGAAAACTAAGCTTGGCTTTGAAACAGGCATTCTAGCTTCAATGACCATCACCTTAACCACTACATTAATACTTCTCAATTGTCACTAATATTATCAATAAGAGTAATAACACTAATAGTAATAGTAGCAGTTGCAGTAGCAGCTACAGTCACAGTAACTGCCCACACACATGCACATCCCTTAGAATTTAAATAAATCACATAAAATCTTCTTGAAATCCTGATAGTACAGATTCGTTTGTCAGAAGACCTTCATAAACAACTGCTCTCTGAGCTCTGTCTTCCTTTTCTACCCACAGAAGTTCAGGCAGAGGTCTCCCAAGATCCCTGTGGTTAAAATTTTCAGTGACAGCATGTTGAAACTAGATTGCTATGCATACAAATTGAGTCAGCTCTGTGACTATAAGTACTACAGGCAATAAGAAGGTGAAAATTCAAAGATCTCAATGCTTCTGATTGACATTCAAGAACCCACTTTGGTCTGGCTCCTACTAACCAATAGGCAGTCCTTAAACTTGAAGTCCTTTCCCAGAATAGAACACTTGTTGACTAAATGCAAGCTGATATGCCCAAATAAATCATGGAATAAAAGGAAATAGGATGCAGCTGTGTGCTCCATAGGCCTCCTCCCACTTCCCACACTGACCAGGTTACAACAGTGGCTGGTAAATGGGGCACTTAGGTAGGACAATATTATTCTTCATTCATTCTTAGGTAGGACAATATTAACTATTGTCAAGTGCAACTGGGTTACCACTCAAACAGGGAATACGGGAGCAAATGGAACCAGCTCGTGGTTTTGATTCCAAGAAAAGACTCTGTTATCAAAAGAAGCAAGGGAGCCAATGTGGGTGTGAAGGGGGTCGCTGGTGGTGTGTGGCTCTGTGCTGGATCATTATAAATCACTGACATCATTGATGTCAGTGTAACACATGTCCATCCCCAGAGCAGAAAGGATAGGGCAGTGCTGGGGCTGGAGTCAGTCAGTGGCAACAGGAGAAAGTCCTAGCAGAAGAGAAGCACTTCCGAAGGTCCAGCAGTCAGTAGTAAAAGGGAGCCAGGGACAGACTAAGAGTTGTCTTTTAGCCATGTCTCTCAATCAGCTGGAGGGAGATCTGTTAACTGGATAAGGAAGGAGTGATTAAGGTTAGGATTCTAAGATTAGGGGAAGAAGCAAGAAAAGACTTTAGGCTTGGATTTAATTGGATTGCCCAAAAAAAGTTATAAAAATATGATATCAGAAACACATCCTAAGGCTAATTTTTTAGGAAGGTGAGCAGAGTCCGAATATCAAAAACAGGTCAAGGCAGGAAAGGGATAAGCAGAAAAGGTAACTTGATGCACTTGAAATTCCAAATAAGGACTCCTAATGGTCTTGTATCTAGGGACAGCATGCATAGGATTCACCAAATGCTGATATCAGAAAAGCATTAGAGGCAGAGAAAATAGCATCCTCCAAAACATAAAGGCCTGAATGTATATGGCATTTTGGGAAATATTGGGCCTGTGATTGAGGGAAGTAGTACTTAGAAAATGTCAGGTGGAAGCAGATTACATAAGACCTTGAATGTCAGATTGCCTGGAATTTTATTGTAGGAAGTCAACAATCTGGGTGATGCTAACTGGTGGATGACAGAGGGCAAGAGGAAGACAAAGGGCCCATGGTTGGTGCTTAGTAGAAAAAAATGAATAGTATGATAAAATCTGCTGTAGGATGACACAGCAAATAAGTTAATTAAGATATTCAAGTTAGAAGAGATCTTGGAGACTGTAATTTCTTCATTTTATAGTTGAAGATACAAGTCTATAGAACAGGAACTCATGGTCATGTAAGACAACTAGAACCTAGTGCTCTTTCCATTCCATTGTACTTTGAGATTGCAGAAAAGGTTAACCAAAAACCAATTGAGTTCTCCAAAATTTGATATTGTCAGTTATAAAAATGAGAAAAAAAATCTAAGTTCCTTGTGGCCTGGGAGTGGGACTGAATAATAAAACTCAAAGCCAATTTTCTGACCTAATTTCAGATTCCAAGAACTTGACCATGGGCCGCCCTTGGCTCTTCTCTCCAACTTCTGCAGGTCAACCTCATATGCATTTGATCCTTTGGTCTTCAAGTCTTTTAACTCACAAATTGCATAAAACATTGCAAAATCAAAAATATAATTGCAAGAGATTTTCTGTTTTGTGTGGAAATGAAATCTAATTCCAGGAAACAGCTAGATGTCAAATCCAGGGAAAGATAAGATTAATATGAAGATAAATCCATTCAAGTTACCAGCCACTATCTGGTAACCCTAAACAGAGGGGTAGAAAACAAATTTTTAATACCTGGGTTTCCCAAGAGAGCAAAGACCCACTGCTTATGTCCATTTATTTTCTCACTTACACTGGTGCCATAACTGAGGTAGAGATACTCGAAAGAGCAAATGGAGCCCGGAGGAGGAAGCCATCATTACTGGGGAGACCAGAAGGCTCACCAGAAGAAGTAACATTTGAATCTGTTGAAAGATTAGAAGGTACTTCTCCTGACACAAGACAGGAGGAAGGTTATTCCCAACGGAGGAAATAATTTGTGCACAGACATAAAAGGGACAATTGAGTGGACAGCCAATATAGTTTAACATGACAAAATGAGACTGAGAGTATGGAGAAAGAAAAGCATTTCAGGCTTGTGCAAGGGCAGATGTGTGCAAGAACACGGTGTGTCAGAACAATATCAAATAGTTACATGTGGGTCAAGCCGAAGCACAAGGAATATAGACGGAACTGAGGCTGCAACTGGGAGGGGTCAGGCCAAGGAGGGCTGTGAATACCTGGCTAAGGAATCTGGCTCTTATTCTGCAGCTGGGGACAGGAGGCCACTAAAAGTATATGAGCAGGAGAGTGACACCATTTGAATTGTGCTTTGGGGAAAATAGACTTTTCCTCGTTTCCTCACCTGCACCAACATCAGCCTTCTCTAAGCAACTTACCACTAACAGGAAGACTGCTCACGGGACCCTTACCACTGCTACCTGGATTTGCCTCCTTTGTGCTGTGAACAGCTCAAAGGCAAGGATAAGGTCGAAATAACCTCTGTATCCTGGGCACCCAACACAGTCAGCCCCGTGGAAATGCTTATTGACTGAATTCAGGCTGGTATGCCCAAATAAATCATGCAATAAAGGGAAATAGGATGCAACTGTGTGTTCCATCGACCTCCTCCCACCTCCCACACCGACCAGGTCCCAACAGTGGCTGGATAAATGGGGCAAAGTTGTTTCTTCATTCATTCTTTGACAGGACAATATTAACTACACTCAAGTGCCACTGATTACCACTCATAAAGGGAACATGGGAACAAATGGAACCAGCTCCTGGGTGACTGGGGGGGGTAGTATTTCCTAAGATCAGGACATCATGAATGCATCCCACTCCATTCCTCAGGCCCCACTTGGTTCTGCCCACACAGATTCCTATCCTGCAGAGCCAAGACATTTCTGATATTAAAGGTAGCTGATTAAGTGTGAACATAGCTGCCTTCCTAAGACCTATGTGTACCTAGCTCAAGGCATAAGATCCTTCCAGACAAGTAGCTGTGCCAGACAGCAACACATCTATTATACATCTGTACTGGTTCTCGCAGCAACATTGCAACGTCGGTCTTACTGTCTCCATTTTACAGGCAAGGGACCCAAAATCTAGAATGGTGGAGTGGTTCTCAACCCTGGTTGTCATGGAGAATCACTTGAGGGATTGGTAAATACTAACAACCAGACCCCAGACCAGATTGCTTGAATAAGAGTTTCTGGGGTGAGGCTCACACATTAGTGTCCAGGGTCACACTGCTGGTGAGTAGCAAACCCAGGACTGAAACTCAACTTCTCCTAGCCTCAGTGTCCTTTCCAAAGCCCCATTTGTAGTAAGCAAAATTCTGCTTGAGAATTGTCCCTGGGAGCTTTAGGTCTGGTGTAAACATTCAGAAGCTGGGTGGGAGGCAGAGGAGGGGACAGGAAAAAGGCGTCGCATCAATTTTCCAGTTCCCTAGGCTGCTTGCTTTTGATCTCAAACCAAACGATTTATTTGTGGCTTCTGTGGCCCATTAACTGTTTAGATTCCTGCTCAGAACACAGCACAGTCTCTTTCCTGCCAAGCAGGGGTATCCTGGCACTGGGGCCTTGCCCTTGCCTCCTCTTTGATTGGGGCACTGCTAAGGGCAGTTTTGGCAGCTTTATGGGCTGCGTCTCAGGCTGCTGACGTGGCCGCTTGATGGATGGCCTGCCGTGCTGTGCTTCTGGGGCTATGCCCCCAACTTCACCAAAGGAGCTTGCTTGGTCATGTGTTTTGGCTTCTTCTTACGAGAAGATTTGTGTTCGCCCATGAATCACAGAGTAGCCATGCTGGAAAGAACCTTATAGATCATCTGGTCCACCACGGCCACTATTATCACTCCCCAGACATTTCTCTGATGAGAAAATGGAAGTTTATTTGATAATTATTAATTATGAAGTTCAACAGAGTAAAATATTTCTATACCAAGAAATTATCATAAAAATGTTTATTTTACATCAAATATATGCCAGAGACTTTACATATATTATGTTGCTTAATCCTAAGGGCCACTCATATTGCACAAATCCAGGGGGCACCATTTATCTCATAGAGTGTATATTGCTTTACGGATGTTCAAGAGCCTCCTATAATAGTGCTGTTCACAATTTGAGTGGCCATACCTGGTAGCCCTCTTAGGATTGCTGGTAACCTTAAGAGGAAGCAGTCATTCCTGTAGTGGTTCCGAGTACTCAATACCCACTTCCTTCTGCAGCAAAAATGGATCATTACATGAAGATTACCAGCCAAATGGGAAACAAGTACCACTTTTCAGATGTGTTATCATAATGTGTATCAGGCAGTTTCTGTTACATAACAAACCACCCCACAATGTAGAGGCTTAAAGCAGTTAACTATCTGCTGTTGCTCACAAATCTTTAGGTCAGCTGGGCAGTTCTGTGGATTTGGGCTCTGCTCAGCTGATGTTGATTGAGCTCATTGAAACATCTTCACCACCTCATGGGTAAACCATCCCATTCTAGGATGGCCTTGGCTAGGCTGGCTAAGATAACTAGGCCTCTCTCCATTTGGTCTCCCTTCAGGAGGTTACCCTGGCTGTTCACAGGAAGGTCAGAGTTTCAGAAGAGCAAAGGGAGCAGGTAAAACCTCTTGAGGCCCAGGCTCAGGACTTACATAATCACTTCTGCTTCTCTATTTGGCCAAAGCGAGACACAAAGCCAGTTCAGATTACCCGGGTAGGGTAATGAAGTCCACCTCTGAATGAGAACAGGCACAAAAATATGTGACCATTTTGGTAACCTATTGTCCCTATAACTCAAAATTAGAGTTATGGGTTAACTCTGTTAGAGAACATGGCTTAGGTTTCCATTTGAAAATGGTATGACCTACACTTTCCCCATAATGTACCAGTCTGACTAGCAGCTGTCCAGTTACAGGTGGAAAAGCTGGAACACAGAACAAAAGACTGGGATTGTTGTCCAAGGCAGTGAGTTCATTTAATAGGAAGGGGTTAGCATTTGACTTTCATTGGGACCTATCACTTTAGATAATCTGGTACATATCACGTTAGATGCTCCTTTTAAAGAGAAGTGTGTAAGGATCTGAGAGTCTATAGGTGTTCCACTCAGCACTGAGAGGGGAGTAGAATGCAAGTTCTTCCCTCTATGGTTCAAGGTGGGAATGTGGGAAGAATAGAGGAGAGGGTCCCTTCCTGATCAACAACCCCCAAATCTAGACAAGGAAATGGAGGCTACGGGAGATTAATATACATACCCAAGAACACATAGTCGACAAGGTTAGGCATACTACCCAAATTGTGATACGAAGGCCTACTAAGATCAGCCGTGCTTGGGTTTCCATCCTCAATAGCTTCTAGCCTTCTCCTGAGGGCCTGACAAGGCTCTCAAATGTACTGAGCAGCTAATTTGAGCCAAGCACCCTTCTAAACACTTTCATATAAATTAGAGCATAAATTCTTCACACTCTGAATGACAAGCATGATTATCTTCATAATTAAGGACATAAAACACAGGTAGAGATGTTCAAGATTACACAGTAAATGGGATGACATGGACCTAATTTTGAATTCAGGCTCTTACCAAATCCAAATGCTTTCTTCATTATAGTATATTCACTCGGTTTTCTTGTCATGCATTATATGCATTAGGCAAACAGGGTTATTTTTCTCCCCAAAAGATTGTTTTATTCTTTAGTTCTTGCTTTTGCTCTACCTGAAATGTATCAGCAGCTACTCTTTTATGATGTAAATTTCCCCATTCCCACCCTCATTGGCTGCCCTAGCTCTGCCTATAAGATTCTCATTATTTTTTAAAGACCAGCTCACAGACCACCTTCTCCAATATCCAAAATTAAGATCTACTCTTCCTTCATCATTCCAGTAGGAAATCATCTCTCCCACTCCCTCCGTGCTCCTACAACATTTCACTTCACACTACCATTGCTATTTACTTATTTATGTCTACTATTTACTTGTTTATGTCTACTATGCCTTGAAAGCTTATTCACAGGACTCATCATTGTAACCTCAATGCTCAGAATATAGGTTTGTCATTGACTGGGAGGATAAAAGCAAAATATAAAAAATAAAAAAAAGACATGATTTCCATGCTCAGGTGGCTGGTATTGAGTAAATCCCCATTAGCTGCTAGCCAACCTGGGAAGACTGCCTGGAGGAAGGAAGCTGTGGGTCTGAAATCCTAAAAAATGTCTGAATTTCATCAATGCTTTCAGCTCTTCTCATCCTTTTGGTCTCTAACGTCTAAAAGGCTTTGAAATTGCTTTGGTAGAAATCAATAGTTTGTCAAGCTTAGTCACAGCAGTTTTTGGAAAACAGAAGGGAAAAAAGTATGCAAAGACTGGTGTAGTAATTTAAGTTTTATCCAAATAAGATGTTCCATGAAATGCAGAAGACTGCTTAAAGTGACACATTTCTGGCAGCTGTGATTATCCCTGGGAAAGATAAAAGGAGGATGGGAATAAAGCATTTTGTAGGAGCTCTCACCACTTCTAAACCAAGTCCCTTTTGTTTCTAATTCTCAGAGGAAAGAGGGGATGAGAATAGAGGCTTTCTAAAGATAAAAGAGTAAATGTTCATGCCATGTGTGTCAGGTATCTGATCAATTCTAGCATGTGTATGTTACTTTATAATCTATAAAGTGTTTTCCATCTATTTTCTTATCCTACAATAAGTCTATAGAGTAGATAAACCCATTGATAATCAGGGAGTGCTGGACACTTAAATTCACAGTATAATTTAAAATTTTCATTGTCCTTTTGAAGAGACTTTTAGCATGACACATGTTTTCTTTGTGATGACCTTTGATTTTTCTTCCAAGACATAAAGGCTAACTCTTTGAAGACAACTCTCCCCCACCAGGCAATCTAATTCAAAGGAAGTGATCCAAGACACAAGAATAAAAGGGGCAAGATAAAGGCTTGAAGTAAAAGAAACATTGCTGGTCCTAGATTCTAGTCTGGGTTTGCCTGTGACCCACGGCATGGCTTTGAGCAAGTTGCTTCAATTGTCTTAAGTTTTGCAGCCAGAGAGTTAACTGTTTTCTCCTCTCTGCTCCCAGAATATTTTCAACACTGTATTATAATTTAAATTTTATAACATATGTATTATTTATTTATGTTACCTCCTCAGAGAGACTTTCCCTGACCATCCTGTGTATGGTGGTTTCTCCCACCGTTATTCTATCTCTGCCCCTCACTTGTGAATTTCATAACACTAATCATAATTGCTCATTATTTTCTTTGTTTCCCTACTTACTTGGTAGAGGTTCTGGCTGCCTCCCCATCTAGAATGCCAGCCTCATGAGGACAGGGGCCAGGACTGTCTTGTTCACCAGGCCAGTGCCTTGGTGAAGCAGATTCTCATATCAGTGGAGTGGATGATGCCTCCTCTAGGAGAAAAAGAACTCTTCTTTGAGTTCTCTGTTGGCCCAGGGTCTAGCACAGAGCTGATTCTCAATAAAGGATGATGTTGAGGGGCGGGAATACACCCCTGTCATCCCTCACCTCATACTGCAGCCTTGGCCCATGAAGGAGAGAACAACTCCTATCCTTGTACTCAGTGCCTCTGCCCCCAACCAGTTGCTTCCCAGAGAAGGAGGAATTGTCCACCTGGTTGGATTAGATCCTAACAGTACCATATCCTGAATTGTGAGCAGGTGATGACACACCATGGAAACACAGCATGCAGCTGTGAACACATCCTATTGTGCTTCCTGAGGCATGAAGAGGAAGAGGAGGCTCTTCCCCCCTGCCATTCTGGGTCCAAGCATGGTGAACTATTGTCCATTTCCTGTCTGCCTACAGTAAGCATCTGCCAGGGAGACATCCCTCGACTATTCTTCCATGTGACTTGTGTTAAGGTGAAAGGATCAGGCAAGACATCCTCATTCTTGTGGCTGCTTGGGTAAGTAAACCTGGGATTGGCTTCCCTAAACCAGATATTTTTCTTTGCAGATCTGAAATTGTAGACTCAAATCTAAGTCCAGGAGGGGAAGGAAGGCACGTTTCAGTTTGCATCACTTTCTCCAATATATCCTTTACCACTGTTTTGCAGTGGGGTGTTCTATGATTGCCCAGACCTTAACAAACTTGGAATTTTATTTTTTGTTTTGTTATGAATGTGTCTATAGGGTACCTCCAGAAGGCAGGAGGGATAATTCTGAGGACTTGACCACTAAACTGGACTGCCAGTCCCCAGGAGTGCTTTGTTTTCTGGTCTATGGTTCCAGACAAATTGTATCCCAAAAAGGCAGAATTGCTGAGTGTTGAGTAAGAGACTCTAAATGTGAAAATCATCCTAGGTGACTCCTATACACTTTAAAGTTTGAAAGCATGTCCTAACAATTGGCTGAATAAGTCTGTGAATTTGACAGATGGACCTTATAGATTGATTAGCCTGCTCTGAGATCATAAGTTTACTACCTTACTCTCAAGTGACAATCCAATTAACAAGAGGAGCTTGCTAGTTGAAGACTTACGGTCCTTGGTATTAGACCTACAAGAGTTAGCCACAGCTCAGCTGTTCCCTAGCCATACAACCTTAAGCTGGGTACTGAATCTCCCTGCATATCAGTTTCTTCAACTTGTAAAACTAGAAGAATAGTACCCATTTCTCAAGGAGGGTGTAAGGATTGCCAGTAACATATATGCCGTTTTTAATGCATAGAAGTAGTTAGTGAATATATTATGAAAGAAAATGAACAAAAAATAACCTCCAACCCTGTAGGGCAAAAAGACAGAATGATGGGAGATACTTGTATTGTGGAGTCTATAGGAGGCTTTGAACTTTTATCCAGATTCTGGAGTAAACAAATGCAAAGACACACTTGGACATGACCACACATCAAGGCCATTACTACAAAATAGAACACAATCTATTGTGATCACTGATAATTCTGAACCAATTCTGGTTTTTTTCCAGCTGAACTCTACCAAGACCTTATGGCAGGAATGTCATGTTTCCATAATCTTGAAGATACCAAGTACATTATCTGCTCTGCAAAGAGGCGTAAAGTACACAAGGCCTCCATGTTTCATGTTAGAAACTTCAGTTAATAGAGATCAGTAAAGCTAATTGGAGCTCATTAGTTGTAGAGGCCAAGTATTCTCATAGAAAAATTATTCCCAGGTCACAATTAGAGAATGTCAATGCTAGAAGATACTGAAGGGTGATTTTTTTTTAAATTCAATCCCCTATTTTTTTTTACAAATGAAAAACAGGCCCAGAAAGGGGAAGTGACTGGCCGCAGGTCAGCCATGTCACCCACTTCTGATTAGAACTGGAGTCAGGAACTAGCTGGAAGTCAGAGCTCCATCACAGCTGACCATAGCAAGCCATGGTGCAAGACCTGGGCAAACTTCTAGAAATCCATACAGAAAATATCAAAGAAAAGCGGTTTCCCTGGCGTGGCTGGGTCCTCGGCTAGAAGGGAGGACTCGGCACCTTTGCCACACAAAGCCTGGGTGATCATCCTTTCCCTGTAGGAAGCCACAGAAACCCCTTTATTGTTGGAGGTTGGTGAGGACTCAATAAGTTCTTTCCCCAGGAGATCAGTTTCTAGGAAGCCAACAACCAGTCTTTTCATTTTATTTAGGCCTCACAATTATCCACGGAGATGGGCATCCTCATTCCAAACCAGCAGAGGAACAGACAGAAAGTTGCAAATGGCTCTCAGCCTCCCTGTCTCATGGCTCAGGGTGGCCAGCCCTGACTGGAAGCATAGCTACCTAGTTCTGAGGACCTTCTGTTCTCACCATACCCCGCTACTCATGCATATTGCTTCACCAATAATATATACCATGTTTATTTGTTTGTTTGCTTTGTTTCTCTGATAGAAAATATTCTCCATGGGGGCAGGGGTATCTTGTCTGTCTTGTTCTTTAGCATTTCCTTAGGCATTTAGGCAATGGTGGACACTTCTGTAGGTGTTCAGGAAGGGGAAGATAGAGGACAGGGAAAGGAGGAGGGAGAAAAGGAAGAAGTGTAGAGAGGAATAAAGGAAGAAATTCTGCCTAGGTACCCTGCACCTCTATCTTCTGTTCTAGAATCAGATCATTCCAATGACAACCCCTCAAGTATACACAGCTTCCACTGTTTATAAAATGTTTTGGCATTCTTTGGATTCTCCCTATAACCACATAAAGTAGAAACATAAGGGCTCTGTATCCCGATTTTATAGATACATTCACAAATTGATCATCTCCTGAGAACTGCCAAGTACTAACAACTGTGATAGCCACGGATGCACCCATGACCATAATAACCTGGTTCTAATGGGGATTTCTTTTGACCTGTCTCCCAAAATAGAGTATTGCAGGCAACAGGAAGACCATAATGGGGCTGTGTACAAAGAGAGGGATTTGCTCTGAGTCTTCCCCAAGCTCCATGCTCCAAGCAAGGTTAGAACCTTGAGATGAGTTTTAGAAAGGCGTGTGCAAAAGGAACAGTGCATACAAAGGCGTACACATGTGAGAAGTGTGGGGCCTTCCAGCAATGTGTCTGGCACCTAAGGTGCAGAAGAGTAGAGGCACTGGCCTGGGAAGAGAGCACAGTGACCAGACCTCAGAGAGCCCTGAATGCCAGGTGAATAAGCTTGGACTTCAGCCTGGAAACATATGGACACACTGACGTGTGTACATCAGAAAGGGGCCACATCTGATCTTCATGTCAGAAGATCACTTTCAAGGAGGCAGCAGAGAAGATAGAAAGGAGAAGAGCAAGGCAGAAAGGGCAGCGAGAACATTTCCAGGGCTGGAAGGATCATCCTGGAGGAAGAGGAAGAGGGCCCGCACCAGGCAGCCCTAGGACTCTGCAGCAGAGAGACTCAGGCAGAGTCAACAACAGAATGGGCTGTGCTTCTGGGAGAGGAGAGATCTGCCCAGGGTCTCCACAGCAAATAGGTGGTAAACTTTGGTCTTCTGTATCCTGGGTCAAAATTCTTCCCATTGCAGGGCAAGTGCTGCCTCAGACATGAACCTTCTTGTCAGCTCCCCCAGGAGTGCTGCGTTCCCCAGGAACCTACCTTCTGCTCAGCTACCAGCTCCTGGCCCTATCCCTCCCTGCCTCTGCTTACCACCACAAATAAAAGCTTCTTTACCTTCCAGGGAGTGTTAGAGATTACAAAGCTGACAGCCATAGGCAACAATGTCCTCTACCCTTGAGGGTTAAGGTGGGCCACTACCACCTACTGAGGCACCTCCTGAGGCACCTCCTGTTCATTCATTCATTCAGCATTTATCTTGTTTATTTTGTATTGAGCACTGGGACCCATCTGGCCTCTCAGGACTTCTCTACCATTGTTCTTTTGAAGATTTATTTAATGCTAAAGCGCAAAGAGATTTATGAGCTTTACTTGGGCTCATGGTAGCCATGTGATGTGTCCAGGGCCACAGCAAGCAGGTTAATAGCTCAAGATCTGAATTCACTTCCAACCCCATGGGATTTCCATGACCTCTTAGTGGCCTAGGCAATTAGGACTTCATCTTTGGTCTGATCAAACCAGAATGGTTTTCATAACAGGAACAGGATCCAACAGGGGAGTGACTGTCCTCGGTCCCTAGGAGAGACAATGGCAGATCTGGTTGCTCGACACCGTGCACACCAGCAGCACTCTGATACATATGGTGTTTATCCTTTCCTCATTCTTTGGTGATGTGCTCGTTGATGAGCTGTGGAGCATATCCAGAATGTTTTTGGAGCTGTTAGCTATTATGTCCTAAAAAATAATAAATTGCACACTGTGGCTCTGTTTCTTTCTTTCAAAGCAACTGGAGAGCTAAAAATACCAAGCTCCTTCCAGGGCCCACATAGTGTCAGAGTTACCACCAACGGGAGGGTCCCACTGGCCCTGGAGACCTTGTTGACTTTGAAAAGCTCACTCAGCACCAGCTGGGAGCCCTCCTGGCCCCAGTGTCTCCTGGACACCCAGCCGGGCAGGCTCCTCTGTGCCGACACAGACAGCAGGCTGCCCGTTGTTGGCAGAGCACAGAGCTGCACCCCCAACCCGTGGCCTGCCTGCTCCTTGGGCCACCAGGTCAGTGTTTATTATTCCAGATGATAAAGCATACTGTCCTGAGGAGTTCAAAGCCCCAAATAACACGCTGGCTCATGGGCAGGAAAGTTGCCATTGTTCATTTCCTAGAGCTGCAGGCTAGCCTTTTGCTCCCTTCCCTCCTCTTCTCTTCCTTCCCTCTCTTCTCTCTCTAGCCTATTTTCTTCTTTCTTTCTCGGGCCTTATCCCCTATTCTTCTCTTGGTCTCTCCCTTTTCTTTTCTCTCTAGAGTCCCTGGGGCAGATGGGTAGAAAATAGTTTGAAAACCCCTGGGTTAGAGGCTAAGGGCCTTCATGCCACTGAGATTGTCTGAGTCATTCCTTTCCATTCTGTCTTCAGCCACAAGTTTTGAATGGGAGTTTAAAAGGTGGGTGCTAACTGATAAATATCTAGCTTTTAGACCAGGGGACAGAAATCCTTGGTCCACTCTGCCTGGGATCTTAGTATATTAAAAGGCATGAAAAGAAATGGGAATATCTATATATACTGAAATTGACCAGAAAGTTAGACAGTTCTGCAACCTTGCTAGATTTGTGATTATAGGGAAATTATTTCTCTGTTGGCCTCAGTTTCAAATATGTCTAAAAGAGTTAGGAATCCCTGTCTTGCTTTCTTTCAGGAAGGATTAAAATCACCTAAGATCATAGACAGTAAAATTCTTTGGTACCTATGCAAGAGTATAGTAATATATTTTAGGCAACCTACTACCCATGTTTATTGTGAGAATAAAATGAGGCTGTATATAAACTCTCATATATAGTCAGGCACAAACGTTAGCTACAATTATTTGCCATTGAGTAGGTTCCCAAAAAAGCAGACTGAAATGGAGATGTTCATGCAGAAACTACATAAGGGAGTGCTATCGGGATGGCCCGATGAGATAGGAAAGGGAAGGAAGCAGGGTCAGGCAGAAGAAGAAATAAATTTCAGTGCAGCCTCAACACATCTCAGCCATCACTAAAGAAAGCTCTAAAGCTGAAGGGTCTTTAAGAGTTGCCCTAAATGCAGATAAGGGGGTCAGGCATTTATACCTCTGCAAAGTTTAGTCACTAGACATGGGCTGCCCCAGAAAAGGGGTGTGATCTTGGGAGAAGCAGTGCTCTTTTTTTTTTGAAACGGAGACTTGCTCTGTCGCCCAGGCTGGAGTGCAGTGGCCGGATCTCAGCTCACTGCAAGCTCCGCCTCCCGGGTTCCCGCCATTCTCCTGCCTCAGTCTCCGGAGTAGGTGGGACTACAGGCGCCCGCCACCGCGCCCGGCTAGTTTTTTGTATTTTTTTAGTAGAGACGGGGTTTCACCGTATTAGCCAGGATGGTCTCGATCTCCTGACCTCGTGATCCGCCCGTCTCGGCCTCCCAAAGTGCTGGGATTACAGGCTTGAGCCACCGCGCCCGGCCGAAGCAGTGCTCTTCAACTGCTACAATCCTCAAAGGGGACTAAGAACTGGAGCAACTGGAGGAATAACTCCAGTTGTTCTCCTCTTTAGAACAGAGCAGAGGTCTGAGTCATGCATCCCAGTGTTTCCTACATCATCATTATATAAATTATACATTATATATTATATAAATCATATATAAATTAGTGATTTTTTTATTGCCTCATAGCTGAAAAAATCTGATATTGGCCTGAGTCTGTAATTACAAGAGAGATGTAGGACAATTATTTCTACCTAAAAAACCGGTAACTAAAGCATGTTCCAGTGGAACATGTCAGACTGACTGATATAATAGGTCCACAACATAGAATCATGATTTACAACCTTCCTAATGTTCTCCCAGCCTTGTGCTCTCTGTCATACCCTACTGGCCAATTCTATGTACTGCCTCTCGGGTTCATTCTTACTCTCCACTCTGATTCTGTCACTCTACTACTTAAACATAACCAATGGCTTCCATCTCCTAAGGAAACAGTCAAGATTCCTCTTTACAACCTGATCTCACTCTGCCTTGACAGCTTCCTTCCCCACCTCTCCTTCCATCCCTCCACCTCTTGACCCCTACAGCCTTCATATATTTCAGGGCAGCCCTGTGCCCATGTCTGGAATTCTTTCTCCAAGTCTTCCTCAGGATGGATTGCTACATATTCTCTGAAGCCCAGCCCAAATGACTTTTCCTTTGTGCATCCTCTGTGTCCTGTCCTCACCTTGATTATAATATCTAGATAAACTAATAATCAAACACATTCAATGTGAAGCTTCTGATACTAGATAGAAACAGGGCACTGTGATGAGGAATTATCTTGGCTTTAAGGCCAATTGACCTTAGTACAAATCTATGCTACTGTTTCCTGACTTTAAGCTGTTAAGCAAATTATAGGGACTCAGGCTGTTTCCTTACCAGATAGTCATCATAATACCTACTTCAGAGGACTGTTGTGAAGACAAAATGAGACGACAGCTGTAAAATACCTGGCTGAGTGCCTGGCATGAAGTTAGTGCTCCACACACCATAACTGCTATGGGGGGACAGGAAAGAGGGGAAGTCCTCCACTTCTGCATTTTCTTCTCTGGGCATCTAGATACTCACTAGGCTATAAGCTCCTGGAGGGCAGGGTCTACAACTCCTTGCTCATGATTGCATTCCTAGTGCATAATTCAGTGTCTAACTAATGTATGTTTAAATGTATTATGTTTAAATAGATTTAAAATATTCTGGAAATGCTGAAATATATGGATTTGAATTGAATTCCTTAAGGTTTTTAACATGGAGGATGTATCCCTCACTTTTAGAGAAAAGCAAAATAGAAATCCCATAAGATGGTGACCAGACCTGAAGCCTTGGCAAATAGACAAAGGAAGGAAAAACTGACCTGCCACAATGATGAACACCCCCATCTATCTACTTTTCAAGGCAGCTGTACTCTGTAGTGAGGCAGCCATGCTGGACAAGTTCAGACTAAACACATATACATCATTGTCTCCGTGTAAGATGCTCATGTGTCTGCAGGGCTCCTGGGGACAGTACATAGGACTGAGACCACCTCAAAGTAATTTTGAATACACATCCCTGTCATCTTCCTGTCATTTCTTGGAGCACCTTTAGGGTACATCCATGGGGCAATGATTCCATGTTCAACTCATCCTTCATGACTTGGGCTCAAGCCAGCTCACCAGATCCTGGTCCTAAGAAGAGAGCAAATTGTGTGGTTGCCATGAATTCCTCTGAGAAGAGTGTCACCTCTTGGTTCTTTTAATTGTCCCTCCTAAGGAACATTTATGATACAATGATAGGTGTTTAGAGGAACTTACATTCAGGTAGTAATTTACTTGAGAGGGAACAAAAACCTTACAAACACTGTAAAAGAGAGAAAGGGAAAAGACTGCATTCTTCTCTTCACTATATACTGAACAAATATTTATTATATTTGTCTACCATGCGCCAGCTATTACCCTGAGCACTAGATGCCTAAGGAAATGAGACATCAACCCCGCCCACATGGAACTCGCAGCTAAGCAGGCAGTATGATAAGCACTATGGTCAAAACATGCAGATTAGGGCCCCCACTGCAAACTTGGGAAGGTTCCCAAGAAAATGGCAATCAAGCTGAGACCTAAGGGGATCATCTCAGAGTTACTCATGTGAGAATGGGCAGGAGCAGAGGAGGGAAGAGTGTGTTCCCATCAGAGGAAATGAATGAGAAAGCACAGAGGTAAGAAAGAGCATTGGCTATTAAAACATGACATGTCTCTGCAGTGGGAGCATTGAGAATGCAGAGGAGTGATCATCAGGAGGCTGCAGAAATAGGCAGAGGCCTTATAGTGAAGGGACTTAGGAGCCATGCTGGATACTCAGACCTTTTCCTAAGAGCGCTAAAGATCCAGTCCTTTAAGAAAGATCCCAACCAACATCCTAACCAAAAATCCTCCATAGAAGGATCCTATCTGCCACATTCATTACTCAGGAGTCTCCCAAGGTCCGGCCCCTATGCCAGTCTTTATGTGCACTCTAAATCAGCAACTGAATCTAAGAAAACTGAGGTGAGCTCTAAAGGAAAGCTTTCTTAAGTCTGAGAAAGGATGAGAAATAAGGGGGGAAAAGACTATTTTAATAGTTAATTTTATGTGCCAACTTGGCTGGACCATGGTGCCTAGTCACATTTATGATACAATGATAGGTGTTTAGAGGAACTTACATTCAGATAGAATTTACTTGAGAGGGAACAAAAGCCTTAGAAACAGTGTAAAAGAGGGAAAGGGAAAAGACTGCATTCTTCTCTTCACTTGATACTGAACAAATATTTATTATATTTGTCTACCATGCGCCAGCTATTACCCTGAGCACTAGATGCCTAAGGAAATGAGACATCAACCCCGCCCACATGGAACTCGCAGCTAAGCAGGCAGTATGATAAGCACTATGGTCAAAACATGCAGATTAGGGCCCCCACTGCAAACTTGGGAAGGTTCCCAAGAAAATGGCAATCAAGCTGAGACCTAAGGGGATCATCTCAGAGTTACTCATGTGAGAATGGGCAGGAGCAGAGGAGGGAAGAGTGTGTTCCCATCAGAGGAAATGAATGAGAAAGCACAGAGGTAAGAAAGAGCATTGGCTATTAAAACATGACATGTCTCTGCAGTGGGAGCATTGAGAATGCAGAGGAGTGATCATCAGGAGGCTGCAGAAATAGGCAGAGGCCTTATAGTGAAGGGACTTAGGAGCCATGCTGGATACTCAGACCTTTTCCTAAGAGCGCTAAAGATCCAGTCCTTTAAGAAAGATCCCAACCAACATCCTAACCAAAAATCCTCCATAGAAGGATCCTATCTGCCACATTCATTACTCAGGAGTCTCCCAAGGTCCGGCCCCTATGCCAGTCTTTATGTGCACTCTAAATCAGCAACTGAATCTAAGAAAACTGAGGTGAGCTCTAAAGGAAAGCTTTCTTAAGTCTGAGAAAGGATGAGAAATAAGGGGGGAAAAGACTATTTTAATAGTTAATTTTATGTGCCAACTTGGCTGGACCATGGTGCCTAGTCACATTTATGATACAATGATAGGTGTTTAGAGGAACTTACATTCAGATAGAATTTACTTGAGAGGGAACAAAAGCCTTAGAAACAGTGTAAAAGAGGGAAAGGGAAAAGACTGCATTCTTCTCTTCACTTGATACTGAACAAATATTTATTATGTCTATCATGTGCCAGCTATTACCCTGGGCACTGGTCAAACACTACATGTTGCTGTGAAGATGTTTTGCCTATGTGATCAACACTCACAAAATGTTTTGTCAGTTGACTTGAAGCAGATGACTCTCCATGCTTCGGGAGGTCTCATCCAATCAATGACCTGAAGTGGAAAAGCTGAAGTTTCCCAGAGAAGGAATTATGCCTTCAGTCTGTAATATAGAAACTCCCCCTGAGTTACCAGGCTGCTGTCCTGTCCCATGGATTTGAGACTCAAGATTACCATGTCAACTCATAACTGAATTTCCAGACTTCCAGCCTTCCCTGCAGATTTTGGACGTACCAGCCTGCATAATTGCGTGAGCCAATTCCTTAAAATCTGATTAATAGAGAAAATGCATGCAATGTATACATGCACACATGAATACATATGTATATGTGTGTGTATATGTATATATATGTGTGTATATATATACACACACACATATACATATATACACATATCCACACACATATACTATTGACTCTGTATCTCTGGAGAACCCTGATACAACTAAGATTCAGCAAACCTATTCCAAACTCCTCTCTTATCATTTAACCTCCCTGAAATTATTTTCTCATCAGCATGATGGGGACTGACCTCCCTCCCTTTCAGGACTGCTTTGAAGATTAACTGGGTATGTAAACACACATAGCAACATGGCTAGCACACAGTAGGTGCTTCACAGTTGTTTTTCTCTTTCCTTGATTGATTTATGGGAGAGATGCATACCCAAGGAAAGGGCATTTTCCTGCTGACACAGGCTGCCCTTGATGAAATCTGATCTAGAATGGGAAGTGCTAAACAAATAAAAAAGAATTTGCTTTTGGAGTGTGATTGCCACTGTGATGGATGGCTGCTCCAAAGGCTATTTCTCAAGAGTTCACAGTAAAGAAAAATGTTCAGGTTTGATTTTATGTGTGTGTAGAAAATAAATTGTATGACAAGGGTGGCGACATTTGGATGGGGAAAGGGCTTAGCCAAGGAATTAAACACGTCAGGAGCCTCAGAATGAAAATAACATTGAAATGCAGGGTGAAAGGGGGCATATTTGGAAATCTTGACAAGTGGCACAATGGGAGGAAAGGTGGCATTCTGGAATGGGACGTTGGCCGCTCTCTGCCACTAAAGCCATGGTCTGCTCTTAATAACTCAGCAAAAAACATGAGCTTAGGTTCTAAAGCTCTATTATCACAACTGGCTTAAATTATTATTCCTTGCCTAATGACCCACAAAGCAACAGGGAGAGTCAAAACCAGGCAGGCCTTTTTATGGAATCCTTACCTAGGTAATCTCTCAGGTCTGTCAGCAAAACTCAACATTAGAAATATCTGAGACACAGAGAAAATATCTAGGATAATGCCACACAGCACATGAGTGGAAAACCCAGGTCTAAAACCCAGTTCTGTGAGCTCCAAACCACAGCTTTTGTAAGAAACTTAAAGTACTATCTAGATAAAGATGGCAAAGAGTTTGCATTCAGCGAACCAACTCTGATTGATTTAGGGCTAGACTGAGGTGTGGGAGAGAGAATGCAGCCCCTCAGCATGAAAAGGGGGCATGATTCATTAGGGATGTCTGTCATGGGAGCCAGAGGGTCTGCAGGCAGGCCAAGAATTGTCATCCCTAACCTCATCCAAACTTTTTTCCCCGCTATACCAAAGGTCAGCAAACATGCAGCCCATAGGCCAAATCAGGCCCACTGTCTATTTTTATAAATAAAGTCTTATTGGAACACAGCCTTCATTCATTTGCATATTTTCTATGGCTGCTTTTGCTCTACAACCACAGAGTTAAGTAGTTGCAACAGAGACTCTGTGCTCCACAAAGCCTAAAATTATACAAACTGTCCCTTTGCAGGAAAAGTTTACCAACAAACCCCTGTTCAAGAGCATACTGAGACCCAGACTGACTTGATTCCAATGAGATGAGCACATTCATTCATTTGTTCCTTCATAGTTCATCATATATTTATTGCATGTCTAATATGTGCCAGAAACTATATTAAGTACAGTCACTACACACACACACACACACACACACATACATATATATAATTATATACACACACATATCTCCAATCCATGTCAGCCTAAAGCTGCTTCTCTTCATAGTCACAGCATGGCTACAAGAGGCATTCTAGTCTATATGCTTCCTTGCTTATATGCAACAGAAAAGAGGGAGAATTTTATCCTCCCTTCAATCTAATTAAGCTACTTAGGTCATAAGCCTAATCCAAGTCTAATACTATTTGCTGGGGGGAATCCCATGCCAAGAGTGGTGCTACTAGACCACTGGAGGTGATGGTAGCTTCCCTGAGTCATGTGGGAGAGATTAATGCTTACACAAAATCAAGTTTCAATTAAGAACAAGGAGAGGGACGTGAATAATAAATGGACAACCACCAGTTCCCACCACAGTGCCTACTGCAATGGTGCAGAAGAATAATGGTCTTGGGTTAAGGGTGAGCAGGAGAGAGAGAAAAAGCAGGGAAGATTGGAGCAAATATTGGAGGTGGAAAAATTTGTGAGATTAGATGGAAGGGTTGGAGAACTCTAACTCAGTACTTCTCAATCCTGCCTCCCTATTAGAATCACTGGTATGCTTTTATAAAATACTATGTCTGGGACCCTCTCCAAATTGATTGAACCAAAACTTCTAGAAAAATATTTGGGTATTGGTGTTTTTGAAAAGCTGCCCAAGATATTCAAATGTATAGCCTGTATTGAGAACCACTGCCCTAAAGCATACAACTCTCATCAACCATCTCATCAACCTCCCATTTTATGAACAGAAAAACCTGGGTCCTGCCCAATGTCACACACTTCACTACATTTTCATTTCAGTTAAGTTTTGTTTGGGTATCTACAGTGTGTCAGGAACAGGGCTATCTTACTGGAATCTAAAGTTAGCAGAGGATCTAACAACGACACATGGGGTGCAGAAATCTTGGGAAGGAGGCAGGACCACAACTCTGTCCCATGTGATTGAGTGAAAAGACAGGAGACTGTAGAGTCAGACCAACTAAGGTTTACTTCCTAGCTCTGCCCCTGTGAGGTCCTGCGTGAGTCACTTAAACAATGAGAGTCTTTTTAAACTCACTGCAAAGTGGGAACAATGGTGTCTACCTCGTGATGGTGTGGAGAGGGTTAGCCAGGAGACTGAACAGAAAGCCTACAGAGGACATGAGAGGCACTTGGAAATTATTAGCATCTTTTAAGCAGTTTGGGGATGATTAGAGCTTGGTCTGGAAAATAACTCTGCAAGTGAACTGGAGGTCTTGCCGGCTGAGCTCCATGGGCCAGGGGCATAGGAATTCACAGCATGATGAGCTATTACGATTTCAGTTCAGGTTTTCCTAATGAAATGACATCTCTCTAAGATGACCAATCCCAGGAGAGAGCCCAATCTAAATTTAGAGGGTTTCAGAGTTCTTTTGAAAGCCCAGAAATGTGATCTATCTTCAGACTTCATAGTTTCCAAGATCATCCACAGTAGCCAAGCAGACCCTGGCGTTCTCTCTCAGTGCCTTTTGAGCTGTGAGTCACCATATCCATATAGTCTGTTTTGGGGCCGAGAGAGGCACTCCACTGGAGCCCCTCTCCCTGGAGCCCTCCAGCTTTCCACGATGATCAGCTGTCATTAGGAGAGGATGTGAGTCATTAGAAGTTTGTACATGTGCGTGTCAGTACAAGGGACTCACTCGTTCCCTCTACACGAATCACCAAAAGCAATAACAAAGCTATGAGTGGCCTAGAGTGTGACTTGATGCCAAGTAATCTGGGCCCTGGATTCCCAGGCCTGATTCATGATCGATAACAAGCATACATCTTGCTTCCTTTGTAACTTTTGCCAATGAATATCTTGCCTGAAGCTTCCCAGTCAGAAAAAATAACTTTTATCCACAGGGAGAGGATTTCAGCTCCTTGGGGGGAAAAAAAGTCAGACTAAAAATGTTAAAAAAAAAAAAAAAAAAAGCAATGCATCTCAGAAGTGATACATGGACTGAAAATGACATTTATCTGGAGAAGGATAGAACAAATATATATCAAGCACTTCCTAGGTGTCCTGCATTGAAATGACATATATGAAACATCACGATAAGTTACCTCTCTGAGTACTAATTTCTTCATCTTATAGCTCTATTTTTATTACATACCTCATAAGTTTGTCTTGACTTATAAAAATATTCGATAATAATAAAGAAAATGTATTAACCATCTACTCTGTGCCAGGTAATGTACTAAATATATTGAAAACATGCTCTCACTGAATACAACAATACTCCCATGAAGCAGGGGTAGCCTAGAGAGATTGCACAAACAAGGAAGCTGAGGCTTCAAAGAGAGACTCATCCATCAGATTTCACATAGTAAGAGCAGAACCAGTACAGTAAGCTGCCCGACTCCAAATCTCTTCACCTGATAAATGCGGAAACGATAACTATGTGGCACTTTAATTTTTCTGAGCCTCAAAGTGGCAAATCAAGAGCTTCAACCCAGGGTTTCCTGGCTCCTGGTCCACTATAATTTCAAACTTTTTCCTTAACATGGCCTGTAAAGTATGAAGCAGGGTCAAATGGCCAAGGAGGCTGGGCAAGGCTCCCTAAGGTTTCAGGGTGTTTAGGAGTCTCTTCTGGGGAGTGGCCCTTGGAAACATGAAGGCAAACAGGCCAGATCAGAGCTTGTGATGTAATGAGAGACACTTCATAAATGGCAGCCCTGTACCAGGCATCTTGTCGTGCACCATCTCATTTAGTCATCACTGCAATGCTATGAATTAGGTATAATTTTCTCTATTTTATAGAAAACTGAGACCCACAAAAGTGGAATGATTCATCCAAGGTCACCTAGCTGGGATGTGAGAGAGTTTCTATTAGAACAATAATTTCTTATCCATGTTACTGAAATTCCTTGAGGTCAGAAGCATATTTTGATATATTCATTTTCCTAGCACTTGTCATGGTGCCTGAAACATCCTCAACAACTGGAAGTTTATGTTTCTCTTTGACACTAGCAATATTCAAGAATATGCCTGGCATTATATTAGATGCTTTATAACATATCGTTTTGTCACTGTTTAGAATAAGCCCATGAACTAGGTTTTAGATATACTTTTAAGAAGGTGAAACAGAGACTATGGTGAGTTCATTAGTACAAGATGCCTGAAGAACTTAAATCCAGGTCTGTGCAACTCCAATACTATGTTGCCCAAATCTGTGTACCTCTGCTCCTTGGAAGAACGCTGTGATCAGGTCTGACCACTGGAACTTCTCAGTACCCACATCCTAAGTGCACTCAGCAGTCTGCCTCCGTTGGCACTGTTCTGCCTCAGAAAATGAGAACCCAGAGGATTCAAGGCAGGAACTGAGTTTGCCAACACTTTCCAGGCTGTCTTGGTGTTCCTAGAGTCTGAAGTAAGAGTTATTGGAGCTTGGTGCTCCTTGTAAACTATTTTTATACCTGGAATGTGTTGGGAGCCAGCTGGCTGCTGCCACAGCTCAGATATCACCTGGTGCTTTCTTCTAAACTGGATGAATAAATCACGTGGACAGCCAAGCCAGACTGTGTCTGTCTGGGTCTGTATCTGATAAGAAGCACTTGGCAACAAGTGAGCTGTGTTTCATTTTCTGCAGAGCTGGCTATGTAAAAGGCATCAGCCAAGGGGATAAGAATCACCAGATTGCAAAACAGGAAGGTCCATCCAACCTCCCACTCTACAGGTAGAGAGACAGACCAAGAGCCTCAGGCTGACATATTGAGTTGCAAGATACGGAAATACATTCAGCTGAATGGAGAGTGCTGTATTGAAAATAGGGAAGGGAATTTCATGGAATCCACTTACAGGACAGACAATCAGAACACACAGAAAATGGAAAGTCCTCCCCCAGTGTTAGACGTAGAGATGCACTACACAGATCCCCTGGGAGGTAAAACTTACTTCAGCACCCAGCTGAGGGGAGTGCCATCAGCAGGTAGTTTCCAGCTGCCAGCTCCTTCAGGACTGCCTTAGCTACAGAGACCAGCTTCATCCATGCCCTTGCTGGTAGCCCACATTCCATGACTAAGTAAGGTAGGGTGTAAAGGCGCAGTCCTTTCAACTTTACAATGAGCAACTCTGATAGGCAAACTTCACCCCAGATCACCTGCTGGATTGGGTGAGGCTTTGTCAGGCCCCTAGGATGGCTCAACTTCTCCCTCTGTCCAGTATTTCTTTTTCCCACTTCCTTTCCCATGTGTTGATCCTTAATAAACCCCAAACTTTAAGTATCTCCTTCGGACAACCCAACCTGCAAACCCCTGACTCTTTCTGGCCAAATGGTATTTTCCTTCTGCATTTCTTGGTTTCTCTGCTCCATTCAACAGTTCTCTTCCTGTGAACTATCTTTAACTTTTCTTCTTGGGAATAACCCATCATGGGACCCTCCATAAGGCCTACTCAGCAGCTGTGGCAAATTGTATTTTCCAAATTGACTACAGCAACATTTTCAGTTCTACAAGTTCTTCCAGAAACTGGCCACTCCACATCAAGAGGCAGAGTCTATTTCTGGGCAGGGCTTTATGACTGCCCTGATGAATAAAATGCAATGGAAGTGACATGGAATGACATCTGAGGCTAGGTCAGAAAAGGAAGTATGGTTCCACCTGCTTCTCGCTCTCTGGAGACATTCATTCTTGCAATCCAGTCACCATGTTTTAAAGGGGTCCAGACTGGCCCATGTGATCAGACCATGTGGAAAGCTACTGAGGCCATCAGCTGACAGCTGGCATCAACAGCCAGACATGAGTAAATAAGGTTTTCGATAATTCTAGCCTCCGACTTCTACATGTTCAACATAAGACCCCAGATATAGTAGAACAGAAATAAGTTGTCCCCACTGTGCCCTTCCTAAATTCCAGACCCTCAGAATCCATGAGCTAAATAAATGGTTGATGTACACTACTAAGGTAATCTGTTTTATAGCCAGAAATAGCCTTGAACTTCACAGAACTCAGTCTTGTTTCCCACAGTCAACTGACTCCATCTCCAACTCTCAATTCCAAATTCCTCAGAGAAAGAAATCAAATGGACCCGGGATAGACACTGGACTCAGGTTGGGCCAGCAGCTTTGGATATGTGGCCAGGAAGGCAGGTATTCAAATGCAACAGGCTTTGCTATTTGGAATCATTTCATTCATTAAACAATTATTGCATGTATTATGCAAGTTATATGCTGGGTGACTACTGTGTTTATGGAAGTGATTAAGATATGATCCAGTCGGCATAAAGTTTAGATGAATCAGACGATAAACAAGAAAAAAAAATTCTTTTCCTAAGGTGACATGTTGGAGTGATAGAGATTATCAATGGAATTTAATTTATTGGAGAGTCACAATGTGCCAGGGAGGAAAACTATGATATATACTCCATCCAGATTCAGATTCAGCAAAAAAGCACTTATTGAATATCTATTATGAATCTCAGGGACTATATCAGAAGGTATTTCTATGCAGATCATCCTGTATGATGAATATTTGAACCTCTCAGCTTGTCTTGAATATAAGTTCAGAAAGGTGACATCATTGCTTGAATTTGGGCTCGGACCTGGACCTTCTGTGTACCATTCTTATGACCTCTCCCCACACCACACTGCCTCATACAGCATCCTCCAACATAGCTAAGAGGTGGAATGAGTTCTGTCTGACCGAGATAAAGTAATACTTAAGTACATGGGTTCTGGACACAACCTGCCTAGATTCAAATCCTAACTCTACCACATATTAGACACAGCTGACAAGGAGGCAATAAGGGACAAGTTTGGCCTTTCTGAGCCTCAGTCTCCTTGTCTGTAAATTTGGATAATAGTATTGACCTCATTGAGCTCTTGCAAGGATAAGAGATAAAGCATATCATGAGCTTAAATCCTCTGTTATGACACATAGTAAATGCTCAATAAATGTCAGCTTTTATGACCCACTTTGAGGGGCAAGAGGGTGTGTAGATTTTAAATTCATAAATTAGAGTTCCCGATGGGGAAAGAAGCAGGAACAAAATTGGGAAAACTGTGGAATATTTTAAGAACAATATGTAACTTCATTTGACTAAAGCTTTAAGTAAATTGGTCTACTTTTTATTTTCTGTCTCTTTCACTAGAAAATCAGCTGCATGAAATAAAGGGCTTTGCTCCACCTACAGCAGTGCCTGTACATGGCAGGTATATAATAAAATTTTACTGACTAAATTAATGAGACTACTGTGTAGTCTTGGGCAAACTACCTCTCCATTCTGAGAATTAGCACCCTGCCTTCCAAAAAAGGGATAATGACATCCTCTTCATGGGTTGTTGAGAGGCTTAAATGAGATATCATGCAAATCCTGGCCCAGAGCAGGTGTTAAATACCTGCTAATTCTTTTTCGTTGGAGCTGTGTACCCAGCAGAAAGACAAAGTAGTGTGGGATAGACAATAAAAATGTAAAGAGGTGAATGAGGAGAGGTATTGATGTGTGCTAGAAAAGTTTGGGACCTCTTTCTGGAGGGAGCAGAATTAAAACTGGACCTTGAAGGTGAAGCTACACTGAGTTTGCATGGGAACCTCAGGCTGGACTCCAGGCTCATAATGAGGCAGAGACAATGGCGATCCGTATGTGCCACCCACATGGCTCCCCATCAGAACCCCCAGGGAATAGATCTGTGTGAACGGAATGTGCCCTCCCTTCAAGCTTCTTGGATTGTACACTTCTGGCACCAGAAATGGACACAAACCTTTTAAATAAGACATCAGTTTGCTATGTGGCCTGAGCAAGTCACTATACTTAGCTGAACTTCAGTCTCCCCATCTGCAAGATAGAGGGTTTGATGGATGAGGCCCAAGGGCCCTCTTAGCTCAGGCACTCTAGTCCATGGGCACTCACCAACCAGCCATCTCCTGAAGACATTAACAAATGCAATTATGTAATCATTTGCACACAGTGTTCTTCTGTATGAAATTTGAAAGCAAATCCTGAAGAAAGACCTAAACTGATTTGATTGGAGACAGGTTTGGGAGTCAAGAAGTACAGAGTTAACACAACAGAAGTGGAAGTTGAGCAGCTCTTGCCTTTCTTGAGGCCTTTACCTTTCCACAAAAGGAGGGAGCTGGGTGAAAGATGGGAAGGCACTTATGAGCCTTTTAGATAACCAGCTTATGATTCTCCTGGGCTGAGATCCTTCAAGAATAAATGCCAGGAGGGCTGATGAGTCCCTCAGTAGCCTGCCCATTTGGAAAATCTGTGGGGCTGTGGAATCTGGATCCACTGTGGACACACCACGATGGCCTCACCACTGATCTCATTCTCTGGCACATCCTCTGTTATGACAAAGACCTTGGTGTACTCAAAAGACCTGCCCTAGGTCAGGGGCGTAGCTGTAGCACATTCAGCTAGCTTCAGCAGAATTACCTAAACCTCAGGAATTATTTCCCTAGGAGCCAAGCTGGTGCCAGTAATAAAGGCGGATAGATAGTAATGACTCTCAAAATCTGCCAAGGGCAGTGAGGAGGTGCAAAGATTCCTCATGTTGGAATGAAGAAACCTACAGCCACACACCAGGCTTTGTCCCCACCAGCTATTTGTCCTTAGACAGGTGCTTCCACTTTCTGATCACCCCTTTCCGTGTCTCAGAAACAGAATGTGATGCTGCACACCTCATAGTGGGCTTGCAAAGATCAAATGAGATCATAGATGGAATATTGTTAACACACACCGTTAAGACAATGTTTTAGATAGCTCATGTCTACAGAGCGCTTGACAATTTACAAAGCATGTTACTGTTAACACACATTCATGGCAGTTATCTCGTGTTCCCCTGACAGTCCATAAGGAGCCAGGGTGAGCCTCATTATCTCCTCACCCCTTATCTGCTCCTCTCTCAGGGCACTTAGAACGTTAAACCTTCAACTTTGTATTTTAGTTATTCATGCACACGTCTAATCTCCCTACCTTGAACAGAAGCCAGAGCAGACACCAGGACTGACCATCTTTTCTCCACCCCACCCCCTCATCCATGATCTGCCTTATATATGGTTGGACCTCAGTAAATAACGAATGTAGGAAAAAGGGGAGGGATAGGAGGAAGAGAAAAAAGAGGTAAGGAGGTATATAATTGAGTCCTTGTCATAGTTAATTTTTATGGTATAAGGTAAGCCATCTACTATGGCAGTCACTAACTATATAAGATGATTTTAATTTATGTTAATTAAAATTATATAAAATTAAAAATTTATTTCCTCCATTGCACTAGTCACGTTTCAAGTACACAATAGCCACTGGTGGTTAGAGCCTACTATATTGCACAATGAAGATACAGAACATTCCCACCACTGCAGAGTGCTCTGTTAGATAGTGCTGGTATAGAAGAGAGAGCGTGGGCTCTGGAGTTGACAAAACAGGGTTCCAATCCTGCCTCTGGGACCCATGCAAGTCATTACATAATGGTAAAGAGATCAATGCGACAAGAAGAGCTAACTATTCTAAATATATATGCACCCATTACAGGAGCACCCAGATTCATAAAGCAAGTTCTTAGAGACCTACAAAGAGACTTAGACTCCCACACAACAACAGGGGGAGACTTTAACCCCCTCCTGTCAATATTATATCAATGAGACAGAAAATTAACAAGGATATTCAGGACTTGAATTCAGCTGTGGAGCAAACAGATATAATAAACATTTACAGAACTCTCCACCACAGATCAACAGAATATAGATTCTTCTCAGCACCACATCGCACTTATTCTAAAACTGACCACATAATTGGAAGTAAAACTCTCCTCAGCAAATGCAAATGAATGGAAATCATAAGCAACAGTCTCTCGGACCACAGTGCAATCAAATTAGAACTCAAGATTAAGAAACTCACTCAAAACCACACAACTACATGGAAACAGAACAACCTGCTCCTGAATGACCACTGGGTAAATAATGAAATTAAGGCAGAAATAATTAAGTTCTTTGAAACCAATGAGACCAAAGATACAACGTACCAGGATCTCTGGAACACATTTAAAGCAGTGTTGCAAAAATTTATAGCACTAAATGTCCACAAGAGAAAGTGGGAAAGATCTAAAATCGACACCCTAACATCACAATTAAAAGAATTTAAAAAGCAAGAGCAAACAAATTAAAAAGCTAGCAGAAGACAAGAAATAACTAAGATCAGAGCAGAACTCAAGGAGATAGAGACATGAAAAACTCTTCAAACTATCAATGCATCTAGGAGCTGGTTTTTTGAAATGATCAACAAAATAGATAGATGGCTATCCAGACTAATAAAGATGAAAAGAGAGAAGAATCAAATAGACACAATAAAATATGAAAATGGGAATATCGCCACAGATCCCACAGAAATACAAACTACCATTTCACCTCTCTAAGCCTCAGTGTTGACATTTGTAAAATCAGGATGCTCACAGAGAAAATTACATCCCTGTCCCTCTCTCAGAGAGGATTAAACAAACTAATTTTTTTCACTTAAATGTTATCAGTCCCTCTGTGTGGATGCTTCCATGTGATGTTAAAGATAATGATAGAGCCAGAGGCTGGTATTTGCCTCATCGGAAGTGGTGAAGCAGAGTGGAACCAGGCAGATGGGGCAGACAGGCTGACATTAGAATCTTTCCACTTGCCAGCTACATGATCATAGAAAGATCCTCCAACCTCTCCACGTCTCATTATCTCTCTTTCCCAGGTGGAAAAAAAACCCAATTATATTATTTCATTCTTACTATAACCCTGTAAGTTAAATACATAAAGAATCTTGCTCAGCTCTGGCGTATAGGGCATATTCAAAAACTAGAAAATTGCTACATTAGTATAAAAATACACATAGTTAAAATTTTTACTATCTAACTGCTTCAGATATGATTTGCATTCCTTCTTTTTTATTCATTTGTTAATTCCACATTTGTTAACATATTAATCAGTAACTCAAATGTAAGCTTGAAGAGGTCAGAGATTTCTGTCTTGTTCATTGTTCTTACTCTGCCTTAAACAACACCCAGTGTATGAGGGGTTCTCAATAGATTTCAAAGAATTTCAACATTTGAACACAATCTGTAGGAATAATTAACTGACATTTCCTTTTCTGAATGTACAGACATGGTCTTGAGCCAAGTGACCATAGTTCCAAGTATATTCATTCATCCACTCATTCCCCAGTTGTTGAGTACAGCATCTAACACCATGTCTGCCAATGAAAGGAGACGAAGGCAAGCTTTCTCTTAAGAAGTGTTCTCATAGCACACAAGCATACCATCCTCAGTCAGGGATGTAGACAACTGCAGTGTGTTTGGTAAAGTTAAGGAAATAAATGTTGTCGAAACCTAGAGGAGGGAATGACTCCTTCAACTGGAAGCAATCAGAAAACAATTCTCAGTGGAGATTACACCTGAGCTGGGATCTCAAATAAGAGTGGCCTCTCAGGTTCTCATTGACAATTACAAGCCCTCTGGAGCCAGATTCAAAACCTGTCTCCACCACTTCCCAGCTGAGTAACCATAAGATAAATTCTCTTATTTGTCTGTCCTTCAGATTCCCCCTTTGTAAAATAGAAACAGTTATACCATATGCTTTACAGAGTTGTTGTGAGAATGAAATGGAATTATCTATTAAAAATATAGCTCGGTGCTCAATAATATCACTTACATGCTATTATCTTGGGAGCTCAGAAGCATGCCTGATGGGAATGGAATGAGGCGAGTGCTTCCTCATAGCTGGAGCAGAGGTCCCATGAGGCACAGAGGAGAAGATGGAAGGAGAGGCTGAGGCCAGGTCCTGGAGGGCTTTGAAAGCAGGCAGTTTAACCTTGATTTGAAAAGGAGTGAAGAACCATAAAAGGATGATCAGTAGCATGAATAGTAGCATGTTCACATGTGCAGTTTCAAAATCTCTCTGGCTGCAGCGTGAAGATGGAAGGGAGAGCAGTCCAGACTGAAGGCAGGCAGGAAAAGGAGGCCATTACACAAATTAAACCCAGAAATGCAGAGTAGGTCATGGAGGAAAGAGGAGGAAGTTTCCAGGGAAATGCAATTAATAGCCTTGGTCATGTTGTCACGCTAGGTTTGGCAAGACAAGAAGGCTTGGTTAAATCCTTCTGATTTAACCCAGTAGAGCTTAACAAAAGGCGTTCTTGAGAGGTGTGGGCAGAGTTAAAGCAACAAACAAGGAACATGAGACATCCAGGCACAGGCAAAAGAAGGAAGATATTTCCACTGCAGACCTAAGAAGGCAAGGGGAGGAAACAGCATTGCCACAGACCAGAGAAACCAGAAACCAAGAAAGATGGTTGACTCAACAGGAGCCATAGCCATAGACAGGAATGCAGCCTCTGCAGACCATGACCAGGTGAGGGGAAGACGGGTAGGAAATAACATATCTAGCCTCTCTCCCCATCCACTCTCTCATCTCCTGCCAATGCCTTTTATTGGCCAAACCCAACTAGAAGCTGGAGGTCAGGAAAACCTGGGTCATGGAGTAGATATCAGCCTTCCTGGGCAAAAGCAGGTTAGAGAAGGGTAATAAAAACAGTGGATTGGAGGGTAGGGGGGATAGATAAATGATCAGTATCATAGTAATCAATCTGATGGGAATGGAGAATGGTTCAGAGGGTGAAGAGGAGGAATTATTTCTAACTAAGGAAATTACCCAATTAAATTGAAAGTAGAGGATTCAGATGCCTATTCAAGTAAATTACATTCAGGTTCCTGTTGCCCCCAAAATCTTTATCTTCCTTCCCTTTCATTTTCATCTGCAAATGTGATCTATTGCTAACTGCTTGGAAAATGTAGCCAAATTTGCTCCAGACGAGTATAATTTAATTGATACTATAGCTAAAAAACAACTGGTCTATAACATATTTTCAAAATTCAACACAAAGATAAGAATGGCCTGTGAAAGAAAAACAAAAAGGTAGGGGAGGGAGAGCTCCTCAATGCTCTGCAAAAATTCTTCTTCTACAAACACCACTTTCAGAGCCAAAAAGCTACGTGTAAAATTGTCCTAGCCCTTAAGACTCTGCCCCTTTCTGCCTGACACATGCAATTCCCTGTGTCCCTGACAGGTTCCAGTGCTGGATGGATTGCACATTGGAGCACCAGACCACAGTGACGTGATCCTCTGAGTGAAGCTAAGGCAGACACACCCCAGAGATGGGGAAAACGCCTGGGGACCAGAAATTCTGTTACTACAGGAGTCACTGGAACTGTTGACAGCAACAGCCAGGCTTTCTTTCTGCAAAGTGCTCCCAGGAAGCCTTTACCGGCCTGGAGAGCTGAGGGGTTTTCATCACTAATTAACATGTTTTCCACACTGGGGCCAGAAGGTTGGACTAGCTGAGAGATATTGGGAGGCATGAAAGAGATGGACTGGCAGTTCTGGGCAAGCCTCAGCTTAGAATTTTACTTTGTGGAACTCATGGAAAAGCCCAAACTCCACTGGGGGTTTTCAAGGTCCTTCATGATCTGCTGCCTGCCCTGGCTCCCTCCTCCAGGTCACTACCCCAGTACTGCACACTAGCCTTAGCTCAACTAAACTACCGGCATTCCATCCATACACCCTGCAAGCTCCTTAGACATCTGGGCTTCTTCACATGCCTTTCCCTCTGCCTGAAATGCCCCTTTCTTCTTCTCTACATAAAAATCTTCTACTTTTTATGTAAGAACATTCTCTATGTTTAGATTTCTCCAGAAAGACTCTGCAGAGGAGTTGTCAGGCACTCCTACTTCTATGCTTCTGTCATGCTTTGGACTGCCCTCTCAAGCAGCAAATTAGTAAATGCTTAATTGGGGCATGATGTACTGCTCCTCCTTGAGACCATTAGCTACTAAAAAGCAGGGTTGACATTACAGTAATCCATCGTATTCATACCTTAATACTGAGTCTATACCAGAATAACAGCACAAGGTGCTCGTAGCGCTAAAGCTGATCATTCTCTTATTGAACAATTATTTCCAGATATTTCTTCCTGTTTTGTTTTTTGAAACCTGGAGCTTGTAACTTATAGGTTAGTTTTGCTTTCTGAAGCCATACATTCTCCTATTGAATGATTATTTTCAGAAATTTCTTCCTGTTTTCTGAAATCTGGAGCTTGTAACTGATGGGTTACAGGTATGCTTTCTGAAGCCATATAAAATAGTTTCTTCTGGTGCCACATGCCAGCCCTTCAGATCTTCCAATACAGTGACCATGCCTCCATTAGGCTTACTCTCCACCGTATTCTTTCTTTTAGCCTAAATTAGGTTTTGTGTAAAACATCACTTTTGAATTCAAACAGATTCAAACTTGGGTATGAGCTCTGCCACTCCCAGCCCCAGTTTACTCATATCAAATAGAGGTAAAAATATCGACTTTGCAGGAATATTGAGAGAGTTAAATAAAATATTGAGTAAAAAATGGCTAGCAAGAGTTCTGGCAGATATTGACATATCTGAAATATTTATTTAATGACTGAATAAATGAGTGAACCGGGGGGTTTGTGTCATGTAGCTGGAGTCACATTTTAGACATCTAACTCTTATACTAGTTAAGAATCAATAAATGGTAGCTCTATGACATATACTTGCCAGGATATTAGGACAGAATACTGAACAAATAAGACATGCACAGTTTCTGCTTTAATTGCTCTTAGGGAAGTCATTGAACAAATAGTGATAAAGTAAGTGTAATAAGTGGAAGAGTAAACTTGCAAGTCACATAGCTGAGTTCATCTGAGCAGGTCAATGAAGGGCTTCTTGTGGAAGATGGCTTGCATTAGAGAATAGAGTACTTAGACAATCATTAATGTAATAATTATTTGCTCTTAGTTCAGCCATTGTTTGTGTAGTTCTCTTGGGAACACTATAGAAGAGAGAAGATAAATAAATTGGCTGGGCAAAAATATTGAACACTGTAATATTATCAAAATTAAACAACACAAAAGCCTCACCCCTAATCTCTGAAAGTTAACTGATTGGTTAATATGAAGGTAAATACATTAATTGGTAAATACACTGGGTCAGTGGTTCTTAAGTGACTATATATATAAAACACATTCCACAGGATGATGCCAAATTCTTGTCAATGCATAAAATTGAGTTTATTATAACTGAGATTATACATTATTCTTCCAATACCTCTAAGCTGATAGTTTGAACTCTGGAAATCACAAGTTCATGATGTCCCGGAGTGAGTGAAATTTGCTGTTTGTGCTGTCACCTCTTCTATTCACTATTGTACTGGAAGGTTCTAGCCAGTGCAGTAAGTCAAGAGGAACAACAACAAAAAAGCATAAGGATGGCAAAGGAATAAATAAGATTGTTATTATACACAAGTGACATAATGGTATATGTGGTATATGTAGAAAATCTAAATATATGGATGAATTATTAGAAGTGATGTGAATCCAGTTAGACCACTAAATTCATAAGGTCAACATACAATTAAAAATAAATTTTAAAATATATATGTATAGTCTACTGCACCTCTAGTCAATATACAATTAAAAATAAATTTTTAAAAATTGTTTAAATATAAACGTAGAGCCTACTACACAGTTAGGCTACATGGTATAACCTATCGCTCCTAGGCTACAGACCTGGACCATATGTTACTGTGCTGATACTGGAGGCAACTGCAACACAATGGTAAGTATTTGTGTATCTAAACATATCTGGACATAGAAAATGTACAGTAAAAATGTGGTATAAAATATTAAAAATGGCACATCTGTATAAAGCAATTACTGTACAAGGAGCTTTCAGACTGGAATTTGTTCTGGGTGAGTCAATGAGTGCATAGTAAGTGAATATGAAAGCTTAGGACATCACTGTATATTACTGTAGACTTTATAAACATTATACTTTTAGGCTACACTAAAGTTACGAAAACATAAAATTGTGCTACAATGTTATGATGGCTACAACATCACTAAGTAATAGGACTTTTTCAGCTCCATTATAATTCATATGACCATCCTCATATATTTGGTTCATCTTTGACCAAAAAGTAATTATGTGGAGTGTGACTATATATAGAAAACTATAAAACATGACTGAGAAAAGTTAAAGATCTTTATAAATTGAAGGATATACCATGTTCATAGATTGAGAGACTTAATATTTTAATATTGTTAGTTCTCCTCAGTTTGATCTATATATTTAATGCAATCCCAATCAAAAATTCCAGAAGCTTTTTCCTGGAATATCAGTTTGGATTACTCAGAAGTAGACCCTGAAATGAGGATTTGTATTCAAGTACTTTATTAAGGAAATGTTCTCAAAAAGAAAACTGATTAGAAAATGGGCAAGTAGAACATGGAATGGGAGAAAAGCAAGCAAACTTTTTATTTCAGCCTGATCTGACAAGGGAGTACAGGTGTAAGTTGCACTTCAGAGCTTTCCTCCTTCAAGGCAAATAAACTGGGCTTTCATACTCCTGCAAAAGTGAGTCATTGCTAAGATCTGCCCAGAAGCACATAAACTCTCAGGCATGTCCTGCTTTTTGTACAGTTGGGCAAAGTGGCTCCGTAGCTCTTAGGGAGTCTTCCAGTGAGAATCACAGGTGCAGGCAGTAGAAAGTAAACACACACAGAAACTACGGAGTGGAGGGTGGACAAACATAAAAAGTAAAAGAGATGCAAGAGGTTTGGGTAAATTCCTGACACAGCTCACTACATGAAATCAATGAGCTGATGCTAAAATGTATATAAAAATGCAAACAGCCAAACCAAACAAACATAATTTGAAAAGGAATAAACTTGGAGTATTTACTGTACATATTATAAATCTACATTAATTAAAACAAGTGTGGTTCTGGTGCAGTAATAGAAAAACAGTGAATGGAACAACAAAATTCCAAAAACAGATATATAGACCTATGGTCATATGATTTACATCAAAGATGCCTATAGCGTACTGGGAAAACCATGGTGTTTTTAATAATTTGTCCTGAATTACAGGACATAGGCATGGGCAAGGACTTCATGACTAAAACGCGGAAAGCAATGGCAACAAAAGCCAAAATAGACAAATAGGATCTAATTAAACTAAGGAGCTTCTGCGTGGCAAAAGAAACTACCATCAGAATGAACAGGCAACCTATAGAATGGGAGAAAAATTTTGCAATCTATCCATCCAGAATCTACAAATAACTCAAACAAATTTACAAGCAAAAAACAAACAACCCCATTAAAAAGTGGGCAAAGGATATGAACAGACACTTCTCAAAAGAAGAATTGATGCAGCCAATAGACACATGAAAAAAATGCTTATCATCACTGGCCATCAGAGAAACACAAATCAAAATCACAATGAGATACCATCTCACACCAGTTAGAATGGCAATCATTAAAAAGTCAGGAAACAACAGATGCTGGAGAGGACATGGAGAAATAGGAATGCTTTTACACTGCTGGAGGAAGCATAAATTAGTTCAACCATTGTGGAAGACAGTGTGGCGATTCCTTAAGGATCTAGAACTAGAATTACCATTGGACCCAGCAATCCCATTACTGGGTGTATACCCAAAGGATTATAAATCATGTTACTATAAAGACACATGCACGCATATGTTTATTGCGGCAATATTCACAACAGCAAAGACTTGGAACCAACCCAAATGCCCAGCAATGATAGACTGGATAAAGAAAATGTGGCACATACACACCATGGAATACTATGCAGCCATAAAAAAGTGTGAGTTCATGTCCTTTGCAGGGATATGGATGAAGCTGGAAACCATCATTCTGAGCAAACTATCACAAGGACAGAAAACCAAACACCACAAGTTCTCACTCATGGGCGGGAACTGAACAATGAGATCACTTGGACATAGGGCGGGGAACATCACACACTGAGGCCTGTTGGGGGCTGGGAGGCTGGGAGAGGGATAGCATTAGGAGAAATACCTAATGTAAATGATGAATTGATGGGTGTAGCAAACCAACATGGCACATGTGTACCTATGTATCAAACCTGCACATTGTGTACATGTACTCTAGAACTTAAAGTATAATAATAAAAAAGTCATGAATTAATTGAATACTAACACAGAGAAAAATAAACCTTTAACACAAAATTAAATCCCAGATGAATAGTAGACATAATTTGATAAGTAAAAATAAAGCCTCTGGAAGATAACCTACAATCGTATATTCATGACCTTGAGGTAGGTGAATATTTCCTTAATAGAACACAATACACTAACCATAAAGGATGCATATATATGACATTAGTAATAATAACATTTTTCTGTTCATTGAAAGTCACCATTAAGACAGTGAAAAGACAACAAAGTAGGGGGAGATATTTAAACACCTATCCAACAAAGGATTTATAATCAAAAAATTTAAAGGATTCCTGTAAATCAGTAAGAATAGGACACATAGCACAATTTTTAAGTCAGTGAAAAGACTTAAAGAGGCATATCATGAAAGAGGAAGTTCAAATGGCCATTAGCACATGTTCAACATCAGTGGCCATCAGGAAATGTAAATTAAAACCACAACGAGATGTCACTACATATCCACAAGAATTACTAAAATTTGTTTTAAATGACAATACCATGCATTTCCAAAAGTGTAGAGCAGCTGGAACTCTTAAGCACTGCTGGTAGTGGTATAATCTGTCTCAACACGTTTGTAAAACTAGAAGAGTCTATTAAAGCTGAAAGAATGCACAGTCCATGACCATGCAATTTAACATCTAGATATATACTTAAAAGTTTAATTTGTACAATGAAAGATGTAAGGAAGCTTATAGCAACTTTATTAATAGCCAAAAAATGAAATTGACCCAAATGCCCCATACACACAGAATGGAATATCACATAGCAATGAAAAATAAAATATTACTACACAAAACATGCATTAATCTCACTAATATAATAACAAAGGAGGCTCAATGCAAGTAAATAAATACTGTATTATTACATTTTTAGAAACTATAAAAGCAGACAAAATCAATGGTGATAGAAGTCAGTACAGTTGTAGCCTTTATAGAGTATAGGGGATTGGTAGAAGACAGGAGGGAACCTTCTGAGGTGTTAGGACAGACTTATATCTTGATCTAAATGGTGATTATATGGGGGTATGTATTTGTAAGAATTCATCAATCTACAAGTTTAAGATTTGTACCTTTTATCATATGTAAGTAAGTTATACTTCAGTCATAAAAAGGAGAGCTAAAAACCAAAAATTCTACAAGTTAATTTTAGACATTCTAGAAAGTATAGAAATGTACAATGGGAATCTCAGTGTTAACATTTTCTAATTTCAAAAATGATTATATATTGTTAATCCGGTTCTGTAGTCTATAAACAATTTTCCTATAAACAGTGTCAGGATCATTTTCTCATTCAAACAATTTTCAACAACAACATAAAAGAATTGACTTTGTGTAAAATGTAAAGGTACATCATGCTCCCAAGCCAGCTGAAGAGAACTTTGCCTCATGCTCTTGTACACAGGAATGAATAGTAGAACGAGGAGAAAACAGTACTTCTGAAACAGTGAACAGCCTAAAGGGTGAGGACAGAAATAGGCAATATCAAGCTAGAGAAAAAGTTCAGATCACATACAAGGAGAACCCCATCAGGCTAACAGTAGTTTCTTATCAGCAGAAACCTTACAAGCCCAAAGAGATTGGGACCCACTTTCAGCATTCTTAAAGGAAATACCAATCAAGAATTTTATATCCCACCAAACTAAGTTTCATAAGTAAAGGAAAAATAAAAGCTTTTTCAGACAAGCAAGCACTAAGGGAATTCTGTTACCACTAGACCAGCCTTATAAAAGATCCTTAGGGAGTTCTAAACATGAAAACAAAAGAACAATAGCTGTTACCACAAAAATACTTAAGTGCATAGCCCACAGGCCCTGTAAAGCAACTACACAATAGAAACTACAAAGCAACCAGTTAACAATTTCACAACAGAATCAAAACTCCACATATCAATACTAACCTTGAATTTATAATAAATGAGCTAAACACCTCACTTGAAAGGCATGGAGTAGCAAGTTGGATTTTAAAAAAAAATGAGACCCATCCATCTGTCTTCAAGAAACCCATCTCACATGTAATGACACCCACAGGCTCAAAATAAAGAGGGAGAAAAAACCATCACACAAATATTTATTTTTTTAAAAAAAGAACAGGGTCCCTATTCTTATACCAGATAAAACAGACTTTAAACCAACAACAGTAAAGAAGGACAAAGAAGGGCATGACATAATGACAAAGGGTTCAATTCAACAGGACAACTTAACCATCCTAAATATATACACACTCAACAGTGAAATACCCAGATTGATAAAACAAGTATGTCCAGACCTACCAAAAGACTTAGATAGCCACATGATAATAGTGGAGCACTTCAACAACCTACTGATAGCATTAAACAGATCATCAAGGCAGAAAATTAGCAAATCAATTTTGAATTTAAATTTGACACTTGACCAATTGGACCTAATAGACATTTTCAGAGTACTATACCCATCAACCACAGAATATACATTCTTTCTCATCTGCACACAAGACATACTCTAAGATTGACCACATGCCTGGCTATAAAGCAAGTCTCAAGAAATAAAACAAAACTGAAATCATATCAACCATACTCTCAGACCACAGTGAAATAAAAACAGAAATCAATATTAAGAGCTCTCAAAACCACGTAATTACATGGAAATTAAACAACTTGCTCCTGAGTAGCTTTTTGGTAAACAATGAAATTAAGGCAGAAATAAAAAAATATTTGAAATCCATGAAAATAGAGACAAAACATACCAAAATCTCTGGCAGTCAGCAAAAGTAGTGCTAAGAGGAAAACTTATAGCACTAAACATCTACATCAAGAAGTTAGAAAGATCAATGATCTAACTTCTCACCTAGAGGAACTAGAAAAACAAAAACTAGCTAACCTCAAAGGTAGAAGAAGAAAAGAAATAACAAAAATCAGAGAAGAACAAAATGAAATTGAGACCTCAAAATTCATCTAATAAAACCAAAATTTGTGTTTTGCTTTTAGGATAAGCAAGATCAATAGACTGCTAGCTATATTAACAACAACAACAAAAAAAAAGAGACCTAAATAAGCACAATCAAAAGTGACAAAGGTGACATTATAATCAACCCCACAAAAACATAAAGATCTTGGGAGACTATTATGAACACCTCTAGGTACAAAAACTAGAAAATCTAGAGGAAATCGATAACTTCCTAGGAACATACAACCTCCTAAGATTGAAGCAGGAAGAAACTGAAACCCTGAAAAGATGAATATTGACTTCCAGAATTAAATGAGTAATTAGAAACCTACCAAACAAAAGAAAAAGCCCTGAGCCACATGGATTCACAGCCAAATTCTACCAAACATACAAAGAAGAACTGGTACCAATGCTACTGAAACTATTGTAAAAAATCCATGAGGAGAGGTTCCTCTCTAACTCATTTTACAAAACCTGCATCACCTTAATGCCAAAATCTGACAAACACACAACAACAACAAAAAAAGATATCTATAGGCCAATATCCCTGATGAACATAGAAGCAAAAATCCTCAACAAAAACTAGCAAACTGAATCCAGCAGCACATCAAAAAGTTAATTCACCACAATCAAGTAGACTTTATATCTGGAATATAAGGTTAGTTCAACATATGCAAATTAATAAATGTAATTCACTGAAAGAGATCAAATGAAAAGACTAAAAGGCAGAAATGAAGTCCACAGGCAAACAGCCCGGGCGGCGCCCTGAGCCTAGTTAAAGATCGACCCCGGACCTAACCGATTAGGTTATCTATAGACTCCAGACATTGTAAGGACAAACGTTGTGAAAGTCTCTGTCCTGCTCTGTTCTGTTCTAATTACCGGTGTCTGCCACATATCTTAGTCCTGGGCCCAGTACAAACACAATCCTCTATTTTGTATTTTGTCCCAACTTCCTGAACCCAGTACAAACACATTCCCCCCCCCCCCGCCACATCTCAGAAACACCACCTAGAGAGCCCCTGATAAGGTCACAACCGTTTGTAGTTTTACTAAATGCGCGGGAACAAATAGAAAACTGTTAATTGTATAACTTAAAATATTAACCAATTACCAGTTGTGATGCTGCAACCAAAAGAATTCCTTTGTACCTCTGTAACCTTACATATCCTGTATACATCGGGCTATAAAAAGCGGGCACATGCATCATTCGGGGCCCTCTTGTATGTTGTAGAACGGAGGGACCAAGTTTGAACTTGCATTAAAGATCCTTGCCGCTTGGCTTTGACTCTGGACTCTAATGGTCTTCTTCGGGGAATAAACGGTCTGGGCATAACATCACCACATAAACAGAATCAAGAACAAAAACCATACAATCATCTCAATAGACATAGACAAAAGCTTCTGATAAAATTTAACAACCCTTCATGATAAAAAAAAAAAGCAAAACCCTTAACAAACTAGGCATTGACGGAACATGTCTCAAAATAAGACCCATTTATTACAAACCCACAGCCAATATCATATTGAATGGACAAAAGCTGAAATCATTCCCCTTAAGAACAGGAACAGGACAAGAATGCTCACGCTCACCACTTATATTCAACATAGTACTGCACGTCCTAGCCAGAGCAATCAGGAAAGACAAAGAAAAGGCATCCAAATAGGAAAAGAAGTCAAATTATCTCTCTTCATGGATAATATGATCCTGTATCTAGAAAAGCCTAATCACTCTACCAAGAGGCTCTTAGAATAGATCAATAACTTCAGAAAAGTTTCAGGACGCAAAATCAATGTACAAAATCAGCAGTATTTCTATACACCAATAACATTCAAGCTGAAAGCCAAATCAAGAATGAAATTCGAAATTCCTATTGGTTATCAAGATACACTGCTCAGGTGATAGGTGCACCAAAATCTCAGAAACCACTACTAAAGGACTTTATCCATGTAACCAAATACCACCCATTCCCCAAAAACCTATTGAAATTTAAAAAAAAGAAATTTAAGAAGAATGCAATTCCATTTACAATAGCCACAAACAAAAATACCTAGGAATACAGCTAACCAAGGAGGTGAAAGATCTCTATAAGGAGAATTACAAAACATGACTGAAAGAAACCACAGGTGACATAAACAAGTGGAAAACCATTCCATGCTCATGAATTAAAGGAATCGTTATCTTAAAATGTCAATACTGCCCAAAGAAATCTACAGGTTCAATGTTATTCCTATCAAACTACTAATGTCATCTTTCACAGGATTCAAAAAAACTATTCTAAAATTTATATGAAACCAAAAAAGAGCCCTGATAGTCAAAGTCATCCAAAGCAAAAAGAACAAAGCTAGAAGCATCACAATACCCAATTTCAAACTACACTGTAAGGCTACAATAACCAAAACAGCGTGGGACTGGTACAAAAATAGACACATAGACCAATGTAGCAGAATAGAGAACTCAGAAATAATGCAGTACATCTACAACTATCTGATCTTTGATAAAATCAACAAAAATAAGAAATGGGGAAAGGACTCCCTATTCAATAAAAGGTGCTGGAAAGACTGGTTAACCATATACAGAAGAATGAAAATAGACCCCTACCTTTCACCATATACAAAAAAAAAAAAAAAAAAAAACTCAAGATGGATTAAACACCTAGATATAAGACCTCAAACAATAAAAATCCTGGAAGAAAACCTAGGAAATACCATTCTGAATATCAGCCTTGCCAAATAATGTATTGCTAGTCTTTTTAAGAGCAATCATAACAGAAATAAAAATTGATAAGCAAGACCTAATTAAAGAGCTTCTGCACAGCAAAAGAAACTATCAACAGAGTAAAGAGACAATCTACAGAAAGAGGGATAATATTTGCAAACTATGTATCAGACAAAAGCCTAATAATCCACAATTTCTAAAGAATCTAAACAATTCAACAAGTGAAAAACAGCCCCATTAAAAAGTAGGCAAAGGACATGAACAGACACTTCTCAAAAGAAAACCTACAAGCAGCCAACAAACATTTTAAAAAGTTCAACATCACCAATCATCAGATAAATGCAAATTAAGACAACAATGAGATTCCGTCTCACACCAGTCAGAATGGCTATTATTAAAAAGTCAAAAAAGAACAGATGCTGGCAAAGCTGCAGAGAAAAGGAAACACTTATACATCATTGGTGGGAGTGTAAATTAGTTCAGCCACTGTGGAAAGCAATTTAAAGATTTTTCACAGGACTTAAATTAGAACTACCATTTGACACAGCAATCCTATTACTGGGTATATACCCAAAGGAAAACAAAGTGCTCTACCAAAAAGACACATGCACTCATGTGTCATTGCCATACTATTCACTCTAACAAAGACAGAATCAACCTAGGTGCCCATCAGTGTGGACTGGATAAATAAAATGTGGTACCTAGATACAATAGAATACTATGCAGCCATAAAAAGGATGAAATCATGTGTTTTCCAGCAACATGGATGCAGCTAGAAACCATCATCCTAAGCAAATTTACACAGGAACAGAAAACCAAATACTACATATTCTTATGTATAATGGGAGCTAAACATTGGGTATACTGAACATAAAGATGGGAAAAATAACTGGGGATAAACACTGGGGACTACTAAAGGTGGGAACGTGGAGGGGGACAAGGGCCAAAACACTACATATTGGGTACTATTCTCACTACCTGAGTGACAAAACCATTAATACCCCAGACTTCACTGTCACACAATATGCCCCGGAACACACCCGTGCATATACCCAATTAATATAAAATACATGTTGAAATTATTTTTTAAAAAAATGTTAAATGGGAAATGATGCAAAGGCATACAGAGTGGTAGAATGGACATTAGAAATTCAGAAGTGGGGAGGGTGGGGGCAGGGTCAGGCATGACAAATTACTGGTTGGCTACAATGTACACTATTTGGGTGATGAGTACACTTAAAGTCTAGACTCCACCACTATACAATTTGTTCATGTAACCAAAAACTCCTTATAACCCCGAAAGCTACTGAAATAAAACTTAAAAAAGAAACGGGCAATAACAATTCACGAGGGCTTCTCATAAACATTAGTAATTGTTCATACAAAGTATGAGGGCTTCTCAACCTATCTGTTTCAAGTACTAACATTTTTGCAAGTAATATTAAAGAAGTATTAAAGTAAATATTCATTCTGTACTCTTTTTCTAATTAATGAAAATTTATGAAATTATTTTTAAAAATTGACAACTATTGAGAAAATAAAATAGGTCTTTGGTAAAGAAAAATTGGGGAACCATTGAGCTAGGTCATCACTTGTAATGCTTCTCCCCAGTAGCACAATTAATTACACACCAGTGTTTGGAATCAGCCATGGGGCTTGTTTTAAGTCATTTGTTATTGATGAGAGTATTAATGAAAGAAGTGATTGTGGGTGTTCTATACATTTTTATGAATTAAAGTATATTCAAATATTTCTATATTTTCATTTAGATACTAAAATGCTAATTTGTGTGGTAACAAAAATGATGGTGTTTCTTGAAGTTTACAGAGAACCAAACAGTTCTGAATGTACTCATGGGTGTTGTTATGTTAGCGTCATCTGTCACATATGTCTTATTTCAAAGCTTTTTTTTTTTTACTCCCTTTCTTCTGAACCTCCTTGAGCTTCATTTTTTTCATCCATAAAGCAAGATATAATCATTTTTACCTACCTTGTAAGGATTGATATAAGGATTACATAATAACATCTGTTCAACATGTACTGCCTGGTCGATGCTCTACCAGGCACTTCCGACATATTTTTATTTTCTGGATCTGACATTCTGGGTATAAAATGTGAGTCGGTCTCTTCAGCTGAACAACAGCTTATGTCAAACTCAGTCCATTATTTTATGAAAACTTGATTTTCTTCACAGAACATTCTAAGAAACCAACACACTTTCCAGGAGCAAAAATGAGAAACACAAGCTTTCACCCTTTGTAGAGTCATGTTTTAGTGAGCCAAATACAAATAAAAAGTATTTGTTCTGGGGATTAATTTTTTAAGCAAACATAGAGCCATACAACCCTACTGTCTATCCTCTTCTACTTTATAGCTTGTATCCACACCTGAAACAATAAATGTCTTCTTTCAATAGAATGTAAACTCCAATCAACCAGCTATTTTGTCAGTTTTATTCGTCATCTAACTTCAGAGTCTGGAAGACTTCCTGACACATAGTGGCCACCCAATAAATATTCACTGGAAGCATGAATGAATGAGTGAATAATGGGATGAGGGCTTCAGAACCATAACGCCAGGCCAGCCATCTCTGCTTGTATACTTCCTATCACTTAGGCAGACACATCCCTGGTTTCAGGAGAAGGCTCTGCTTGACTAGCCTGTGTTAACACGTCATCTGTAATTATCCATAGTCCATTGTTCCTTCTATCAGTCAGTGTCTTGACAAGAAACAGAACACCCACTATGTTTAACTGAAGGAAACTTAATGAAGAGATTATTTACAGAAGTGTGGACAGTGTTAAGGGAACCAACAAGAGATAGTAACATACCCAGACACCAATGATGGCAAAGAGCTGTGACCCCCCCGCCAATGGCTAAAGGGACAAGGAGAGGGATCAACATTGCCCAGTGAGTCTGGAAGATCAGGAAGAGGGGCTGCCCCACCAGGCCTGCTGTTGGAAAGGGATGCAGCCACTGCCAAAGACATGCAACCACAGTGAGGTAGAGCAAGAGTTGAAAGATTGCGTACTCACACCTTTCTCTCGTCTTCCCTCCAGTATCCTGCAGCACTCACTGGCCAAACTCAACTGGAAAACAAAGAAGAAAGAACCCGGGTGATACATTCCATAGGGGCCAGACTCTGGGGGCCCAGAGCAAATCAGAGAAGAGTAGAGAGCATATCTCGAGAGACTAACAGGGAAGAACCAACACAGCCCCTTCACGTATTTTCCACCCATTGGTGGAAAATAAGCCCAAATATTCACTGTGCCCTCTATCTTTAATTCTTTGTGACAGGCTTTAATCCTCTCTCCCCAACTACATTCACTCGTCTGTCGTCTTATTGATCTTGTATGATCACATGTGGAAAGCAAATACAAGTTAAAGGGTAATCACATAGTAGGGGTACTCAGTATGTGAGCACCCAGCAGATGTCAGACACTGGGCTGAGCACTGGATAGAGAACAGCAAATGAAGCTCCTCTTTCCTCAAGGTACTTACAGACATAGAGTGGAGGATTCAAAAGAAAGAGAACAAAACAACTAAAATTATAACAAGGCAAGATAGCAGTTTATTGGGAATAAATGAAGAAAACCATGAAATCCTTTCCTAATGAAAAATGGAAGGCCCAGCACAGTGACTCCCACCTATAATCCCAGCACCTTGGGAAGCCAAGGCAGGAGGATTGCTTGAGCCCAGGAGTTCGAGACCAGTTTGGGCAACATAGACCCTGTCTCTACAAATAATAATTTTAAAAAATTATATGGGTGTGTAACACATACTCGTGGTCCTAGCTACGCAGGAGGCTGAAGCAGGAGGATCACCTGAGCCTAGGAGGTTGAGGCTGCAGTGAACTATAATCACACCATCACACTATAGCCTGAGTGATGAAGTAAGACCCTGTCTCAAACAAAAACAAATTAAAAATCGAGACCATCCTGGCTAACACAGTGAAACCCCATCTCTACTAAAAAAACACAAAAAATTAGCCGGGCACGATGGCAGCCACCTGTAGTCCCAGCTACTCGGGAGGCTGAGGTAGGAGAATGGCGTGAACTCAGGAGGTGGAGCTTGCAGTGAGCCGAGATAGTGCCACTGCAGTCCAGCCTGGGCAAAAGAGTGAGAATCCGTCTCAAAATTAAAACAAAATAAAATAAAATAAAATAAAAATTTTATAAAAGGAAAAATAGAAACTTACATTATTGCATTCCTTTCTACAAAGTTTTATCTTCTTTAAGCTTTTGTATTTTACAAGAAAAAAAGAAAACATTGGTGTTGATTTGAGGTAGCCAAAACAATAGTGAGTAGAAAGAATTTCTGGGCACAAGAGTGGAAAGAGAAGTTTTGGAATCAAAGAATGGGAATCAAATCATTACTTCTATCACTTTGAAGTCCAAAACTACTGCAATTTCATCTCTACATGGTGATAGTGATACGTATGCTACAGGGTGGCTGAGAAAATAAAATTATTTGACTTTTTGTACACAAAAGCATTTCTGGGCACTGTGCTAAGAATTCGTGGTGTTATCATTTCTAGTTAAAATCTTCAACCAATATATAATGAGTAGGGTAGGAAGTAGACCTAATATAGGTGAAATCTCTATATGTCCCTGTAATTGTAATTAAGGCCATTTTGGGAATAAAATATTATGATAACACTCTCCATATGATTTCAAATTGTGCTCTTAATTGTCTACCCCAAGAAAAAAAGCACACGATTGCACATCAAAAAAGTCTGCTCAGTGGCTGAAGTTTCAGATTAGAGTTAATTTCAAGGTTGATTGGAATGTCAGAGTTAATGATTTTGTCCCCAAAAACTTGGAATTTATAATTATCCTAAAGACTGTAAACAGCATTGGAAAGAGCTATTTGTCTTCAGCTTGTTTTTCCCAGAATTTCCCAGAACTGCTCTCTACCATAATCTCTTTCTGCAATAACCTCAACTGTATGCAACAGTATAATAGTTAAAACTGTGGCGCCTGGCACTCTCCCGAATTTATAAACCAGTCAGTCTGTTATCAGTGTTGTTATTAGGTCACCAAGATTGTTTAACCAAAAAGTGATACAATTATTTACCCCAACCCCTATCCAGTATTTGGCTAAGGCTAAATAAAATATGAGAAAAATATAATAAACTAAATAAATTGGTTTGTATCCCAGATAATAAAGCACATGCATCAAAAAGAAGTGAAAGAAGCAAAGTTATTTAAAAAAGGGAAATTTGTTAGTTTTCGGTAGCAAATCAGGACTGGGAAAACAGAAGGGAGTAGAAAAGAGGGAAGAAGAAAGGAAAGGATGAGAGGGGAGCCAGGAGAGACACAGTGAGTGAGAAGAAAGAAGGAGTAGAAGGAGGAGGAAGAAGAAAAGAAAGAAAAGACAAAAAAGGAAAAGAAAACAAGTGTGAATCCAATCCTGCAAAAGTTCAAAATAACAGTTTCTAAGAAGAATGGGCTTGGTCCCCTATTGTGGCATCCAATGTCACTGGTATTTAAATGAATCCACCATCCAGGGATTATTTATGAACTTCAAGACCATAAATCTGTTCTGGATGACCGTGGAGCATGGCTTATGTCCTTTGGGACATGCTATGTGATACAGCTAAGCCTCTATTCCAGTCCATTCCCTATCCTTGATACCTTTCTCTCCACAGTCTTTCAGTCTTCTCATATTAAGTTGGAATTCCACACTGGCAGAGCTAGAGGGCTCTTGGAGTTCATTTAGTCCAGCCCTGCTGTTCCAAAGAGAAACTAAAGCCCAGAGAAGAATAGCAGCTATTTGTCCAAAACACCAAGGCTAGAAAAACAATACTTGCTCCAGTCTGAGGTGCCTCAAAAAAACAAAAATGAGATTTTATATAGGGCTGCAGTTGGAATAAGAGGATCAGGAGTTGTTTACCTCACCCCTGAACTACCATTCCCTGTGCTCAGTGATTCTTTCGACAGGAAGCAAAGTCTTTTGCTCTTCAGGGAGAATGAAGAATGTTGGGACTAACAATTATTGAGCACTTTGTATGTGCCAGCCACTGTGCTCCTTGCTTCATATTCATGATCTCATTTAATCTTCACCACAGCCTAATAATCAGGCTTCTCTGGGCACCAGTTTCCTCATCTGTAAGATGACCTTCCTAAGGTCACAGAGAGTAAGTCTGTCTGCCTTTTAAATAGCAACGGTGCCAGGGGGTGGGGTGGATTTTGAAACCATTGGATAAAGACACACAGAAATTAAAATTATCTGTAAGTTCTGAGTATCCTTTTCAGAATCACCCTTAAAAGAGGAGGGATAGAGATAGAAAGCTACAGGAAGAACAGAAGTCTTCATTCATGTGCTTTTTTCACAGTCGGCTAGGTTGTATTAACAATTTTATTAGTCAAGGGAGGCTATCATCTATATCTATAACAAGCACAGCTTTATTGTTAAGCCATTGAGATTTGAGAGTTCTTGCCCACTCCACAGTGCAATCAAGTATTCATCCAGCAGACTTCTTCATGGTGATTCAGAGATCAGACTCCTCCCATCATGTGGCACTGCCATCTTCACCATGTGGCCTCCAAGGCAGCCACAGAAAAAGAGAGGATGGAGTACTGTGCAGAAGAGAATACACCAGTACTATCCACCTGCCACTGTCTCTACCATGAGTGCAAAGGACTGGGATGAGGCTTAGCTGTGTGCCTGAGAAGAAAGGAAACCAGACCTGTGGTAAGCACTAGTGTTCTCTGCCACAACAGATGGCCTTAAACAGGCAAGATACTCTCCCATTATGTCAGAGGAGATTACCCCCAATAACCATGTGAGTTCAGTACCCTCAGAGTGAAGCTCTGAGGGGAGAATTAGATTTGATCAAGTTTACACAGACTTAGGCTGTAGAGGCAGAAACGCTCAGGTCATATTTCAGATATAAATGCAAAGTTCTTTCCTCAAAGGTCCCAGGCAGTCCTATGCTGACCAAGGGAGCTAGAAAACATCTGGCTCCTCCTTACCTAGCACAGCATCTGTAAGGCATTTCCCAACACTGAATGAACATCATGATAGCAACCACGCAGGCTGAGACACTCAGACACTCCTCCATTAATGCAGCCAAGGAAGGAAGAGCCTGGGCTTTTCTGTCTAAATTCTTAGAATCATTGAGTCAAGCTGGCCTGGGAAATCTCAAGATATCACATTGGCACAGTCTAGATAGAGGAAATCAGGCATCCTGACTCCTCACTCAGAACTTTTCAAGCTTCCTAGAGTACTGCGGCCCTCTGGTTTCTGCCCAAGAGATAACTGGAAAACTTTTTCCAGTGTCTCCCCATACAGGATAATGGTTTACAGATTGGAAAGTTAAAGCATAATCTTCAAACACAAAAGGTGGGTTTGCTTCAGTATGTGACTGATAAAGTAAAATCAACAGTCTATTAAAAACAAAAATAAACAAACACTGAGAAATGGAACATTAATAGAAACAAAAATAGAGGCAAGAAACCTGAATTTTGGGTCTGGCTGTAACATGATTTGTGTGATCCTGAACAGTTAGCTACAATACTCTCTGAATCTTGACATTCTCTTTTGTTGAAACCAAATGGGTTAGGTTCAGTGGTTCTCAACTAGGGGCTGCACCATCCCCTAAGGGGCAATTGTCAAACCATGAGGGCATTTTTTGATTGTCCAGTTGTGCCTGGAGGATACAACTAGCACTTGGCAGGCAGAGAAGCCAGGGAAGCTCCATGTCCTGCAGTATGTGAAATAGTCTCACCCAGTAAAGAATTATCCCTCCTATAATGCCAGTGTCGTCACTGTGAGACCAAAAATCACCCAGGATAATATCTAACTGCTAGGATCAAAGATTTTTTAACATAAAATTGGCCTAACTTTCTGCTTTCCTGGCTAGGAAACTCACAGCAAATTGGAGAATTCTCATTCACAGCTCCTTGTAACCTAAGTGCCTGGTACTATACTTTCTATCCCTCCTTTTCCTCAGTCTCACTATATACTCTCTCTCTCCCACTCTCCAACACACACACACACACACACACACACACACACACCAATTTCAAGCTTCTCAACTTTTCAATCTTATCTTAATGGTCCAATTTAAATAAATCTTTTTTTCTCTTGTTAATATACTTTTTAAAATAACTAATTTTTATTTCAACAGTTTTTGGGGTACAGGTGGTTTTTGCTTACATGAATAATTTCTTTTTTTTTTTTTTTTTTTGAGATGGAGTAGTGTTCTTGTCACTGAGGCTGGAGTGCAGTGGCACGATCTTGGCTCACTGCAGCCTCTGCCTCCCAGGTTCCAGCAATTCTCCTGCCTGAGTCTCCCAAGAAGCTGGAATTACAGGCACACACCACCACACCTGGCTACTTTGTGTATTTTTAGTATAGACAAAGTTTTGCCATGTCAACAAAACTGGTCTTGAACGCCTGACCTCAGGTGATCCTCCCACCTCGGCCTCCCAAAGTGTTGAGATTACAGCCGTGAGCCACCACACCTGACCTGGATAATTTCTTTAGTTGTGATTTCTGAGATTTTGGTGCACCTGTCACCCAAGCAGTGTACACTGTACCCAATATGTAGTCTTTTATCCCTCACCCTCCTCTCAACCTTCCCTTGTGAGTCCCCAAGGTCCATTGTATTATTCTTATGCCTTTGTATCCTCACAGCTGAGCTCCTACTTATAAGTGAGAACATACCATATTTGATTTTCCATTTCGGAGTTACTTCACTTAGAATAATGGCCCCCAGCTCCATCCAAGTTGTTGTAAAAGACATTACTTCATTCCTTTTTATGGCTGAGTAGTATTCCATTTTATATATTATATATATATATAGAGAGAGAGAGAGAGTATATTTTCTTAATCCACTCTTTGGTTGATGGATACTTAGGTTGGTTTCACATCTTTGCAATTGCAAATTGTGCTGCTATAAACATGGGTGTGCATGTGTCTTTTTCCTATAATGACTTCTTTTCATCTGGGCAGATACCCAGTAGTAGGATTACTGTTATCGAATGGTAGTTCTACTTTTAGTTCTTTAAGGAATCTCCACACTGTTTTCCATAGTAGTTGTACTAGTTTATACTCCCACCAGAAATGAAAGATGACACAGACAAACGGAAACACATCCCATGCTCTTGGATAGGTAGAATCAATATTGTGAAAATAACCATACTGCCCAAAGCAATCTACAAATTCAATGCAGTTCCCATCAAACTGCCATCATTCATCACAGAACTAGAAAAAATAATCCTAAAATTCATATGGAACCACAAAAGCACCTACATAGCCAAAGCAAGACTAAGCAGAAAGAACAAATTTGGAGGCATCACATTATTTGACTTCAAATTACACTACAAGTCTATAGTTACCAAAACAGCATCGTACTGGTATTAAAATGGGCATATAGACCAATGGAACAGAATAGAGAACCCAGAAATAAAGCAGAACACTTACAGACAACTGATCTTCAACAAAGCATACAAAAACATATACTGGAGAAAGGACCCCCTATTCAATAAATGGTTTTAGGAAAAGTGGCAAACCACATGTAGAAGAATGAAACTGGAACCTCATCTCTCACCTTATACAAAAATAAACTCAAGATAGATCAAAGACTTAAATCTAAGACCTGAAACCATACCAATTCTAGAAGATAACATCGAATAAATTGTTCTAGACATTGGGTTAGGCAAAGAATTCATGACTAAAACCCCAAAAGCAAACGCAACAAAAACAAAAATAAATAAATTAGACCCAATTAAACTAAAAAGCTTCCGTACAGCAAAAGGAATTATCAGCAGAGTAAACAGACAACCCATACAGTGGGAGAAAACATTAACAAACTATCCACCTGACAAAGGACTAATATCCAGAATGTACAAGAAACTCAAATCAGCAAGAAAAAAACAAATAACCCCATTAAAAAGTGGGCAAAGGACAAGGCACGGAGGCTCACGCCTGTAATCCCAATGCTTTGGGAGGCCAAGGTGGGTGGATCACCTAACGGCAGGAGTTTGAAACCAGCCAGGCCAATATGGTGAAACTCTGTCTCTACTAAAAATACAAAAAGTTAGCTAGGCCTGGTGGTGCATACCTGTAATCCCAGCTACTTGGGAGGCTGAGGCAGGAGAATTGCTTGAATCTGGAAGGTGGAGGTTGCAGTGAGCTGAGATCACACCATTGCACTGGGCAACAAGAGTGAAACTCTATCTCAAAAAAAAAAAAAAAAAAAAAAAAAAAAAAAAAAGGACAAAGGACATGAATAGATAATTCTTAAAAGGAGATATACAAACAGCCAACAAACATATGAAAAAATGCTCAACATTACTAATTATCAGGGAAATGCAAATTAAAACCACAATGAGATACCTTCTTACTCCTGCAAGAATGGCCATAATTAAAAAAATCAAAAAATAATAGAGGTTGGCATGGATAGGGTGAAACAGAAACACTTTACACTGTCATATACTTATAAAAATGGATTTCTAATTTAATATCACATTTTTTCATTGTGAGTTGTTTATGTATGTTCCCTCCACTAGACCAAACTCCTCAATAGGAGGGAACATGTCTTCTTCCTACATTTATGCATTCATACAATCATTCAAAATAACATTTATAGTGGCTAATATTTATTTAGCATTTACTATGAACCAGAAACAGTACTAACAGCTTTACATGTATTAAGTCAATTAGCCCTTAGGTACTGTTAAGTGCTATAATTATCTCCTATTACAGATGAGGACATTGAGGCTACAAGAGATTAAGTGACTTGCCCAGAGTCACACAACTAGGGATTGTATTAGGAACTGGAGACCCAGCGATGGAAATCAAGTTCCTGAACTCAAGCAGCTTGCATTCCAACAGACGAATAAATGGATATACACAGAAAAGCATGATATACAGAAGAGCATGTTTCCAGGAATAATTGTAGAGAACGCCAAATGAGCAGCAATGAGGGGCACAAAGCACACAGTTGCTGCAGGAGGAGAGACCCAGAGAAGGTGATGAGAGAACAGAAGCCAGAGGCCTGATGAGAGCAGATCAGAGAGATAACCAGAGCAGGACACCTCCACAGAGAACCCCAAAATGAGAGAGGACACATTACAGCCACCGCAAATGCTCAGCATTACAAGTCATTGCTCTGAACCCAGGAAGAAAGGGACCTTGATCAAGCCCCAGAATTGGATTCTCATGGGAACTAGGGTGAACAAGCGGTTTAGACACAGTTAACAACCTTGGTAGCAGTCTTCTTCTGCAACATAAATGTGCTCTGCCTGGCCTTCCCAGTTAGTGTTTCACATGCAAGGAGGTAAAGGGGAATCAAGCCTTTCCCAAAGCCATATCTATGTTAAGCATCTTCCCTGCTGTTTCATTTCATCCTTGTCTCTGTCCTATAAGGGAAGCATTACTTTCCCATTTTACAAGTGACAATACTGAGGCTCAGAGAAAGCAAAAAGGTAGTAAGTAGCCAAGCCAAGAATTAAACTCAGATCTGTCTGTCAACTCCAAATTCTTAGAAGGGTTACCACCCTGTTCCTGGGGGCTCACCTATGTTCTCTCAGCCCAGCCAGTGTTTATCAACTCTACGGTCCCCTCAAGCTCCCTGTTAGGTCTGCTACTGCACCTTGACATCAATGTTTACTTAAAAGAACTTTCTCCTCTCTGCTGTGTGGTCTGATTGCAGCAAATCCAGTGTCAATTTTGTTCATGCTCAATCTCAGTTTAGATAAACCATTTAGCAGAGTATATACGATAAAGCTCCTTGCCAAGTTATAAATTAAGTAGTCAAACAAACAAACACAAAATCAAATAAAGATCTAATTAGCTTGGTCCAATTACTCTGTTCTCTTCTAGCTAGTCTAGGATAATCTATAACAAACACCATGGAGGCAAAATAAACTCCCTAGTTTCAAGTCCTTTTTTTCCTCTGTAGCTTTTCTCGTCTTTCTCTCTCTCTCTCTCTCTCTCTCTCTCTTTCTCTCTCTCTCTCTCTTCTAGTTGCTTTCCTCTTTTCTTCATTTCTCTTTTTGTTTTCTTGTCTTTCTCTTTCTTCCATTTTTTTTTCTCTTCTTCCTTCTTTACCTTGCTTTCGTCTTCTTTTCTATCTGCTTGTAGGGCTAAAGAAGGAAGCTTTAGCCTGGGATAGACTTAAGGCCTCTCATAAAAGCTAAATTCTGAAAGTGATCCGTCAGTTTTTCCCTTCTGACACAAGCAGCCTTGAACTAAAAATCATCTCTAACACCTTTTAGCAATGAAACTGGATATGGGACGCTTCTGGGATGTTGGAATCAGAGTGGGTCCCCTGCTCTCAAATTGTCTCCTTACCCAAGGCAAGGTAGGAACTACTCTCTTTTGAAATGCCAACAGAAAACAAGCCTGGGGCACGGAACTGTCTGGCAAGCACAGAGGGCACCAAACCTAAATCCTTTTCTTTTCTCAGTTTCAGCCTCAGTATAAAAAATCCATTCCAAGCAGAGAGAAGAAAATGACAAGCGAGACAAGCTTTAGCTTTTTAATAATGTGAAAATTGAAGCAATTGAGGAACAGCTATTAATAAACATACAGTTCACCCTATGAAAGCATGGAAATTTTCTCTCTGTAATGTACCACAACCATGAGGGTGGAAATGTTGATTCATTTAAAATGAACCTTTAGCTCTAACTTCCAGCCATCCACAGGAAATGTGCACAGAGGGAGGAGCACTAAGCTTGGAGTCAAACTCCATACACCACCTACAAGTTGTTAGACCCTGGGCAGGTCCCTTCCCTCCTTAAACGTATCTCTCCAACTGTCTCTTCACCTATAAAATGGAAGCAAGCAAACAAATAAATAGATCTCCCCTCCAAGAGAGGTCCTGAGGCTTACATGAAGCGAACAGCGTCCAGTCTCAGTTTAATAAGAAGGTTCAGGATTGAGAGTCGCCACTACCCTCGATCTCTTACCCATGTTTCCTCACTTGCTCTGTGATCAAAAGGAAGTCACTTCACTTCCCTGGGCCTCACATTCCCACTATTCAAAACCAAATTGAACTGCTGAATAGGCAAAATGGTCCAGCCACTCTGCAAACAGCCTGACATATTTTTGTAAAGTTAATTAGATCCTTAATATGTGACATACCAATCTCACTACTGGGTACTTGCCCTAAAGAAATGAAAATTTATGTTCACACAAACACCTATATATGAATGTTTATAGTAGGTACCCTCGTATGCACCAAAAGTAGAAATCCGCATGTTATTCAATGGGTGAATGGATAAACAAACTGTGGTATATCCGTACTGTGGAATACCAACCACTCAGCAATGAAAAGGAGCGAACTGTTGACACATGAACAACTTGAATGAGTGTCGCTGGCATTATGTTGTGTGAAAGAAGCTAGCCTCAAAAGGTTGCACACATGGACAGTAAGAGGCAAACCGCAGACGCTGGGCCTACTTGAAGGAGGAGGGTGAATGAGGGACAGGTGTTCAGAAGAAAAAAAAACAACTGTCAGATACTATGCTTAGTACTCGGTTAATGAAATGAGCTGTACACCAACCCCCCAGTCATGAGTTTACCTATGTAACAAACCTGTACATGTACCCCTGGATCTAAAATAAAAGTTAAAATGTTTTCTAAAAGAGTCCATTTATCTATCAGTTTCCATTCACACATACAAAAAACAAAATTATGGAGACAGAGGACAGATCACTGGTTTGCAGGGGCGAGGGATACAGGAAAAGTGTGACTACAAACTGGCAGCCCTGAACGAGTTTTTTGGGTGATGGAACTATTTTGTATTCTGATTGAGGTTACAGAAATCCACACATGTGTTAACATTCCTTGAACTGTAACCAAAAGAGAGGGCATCTCTCACTGTCAACCTAAAACAAACAAAATAATAGAGTGAGAATAATAATAATAATGACTTTTATTTGTCCATCACTTTTTGGTTCCCAAAGTTTGGTTCTCACAGCTCAGAAATTACAACTGAGAGACATGAAATGACTTGCCTGGTAAGGATTGATGTAATACTTGAAGCCATCCTTCCAATTTCAAATCCTGGGCCATTTTCATCACACCTCACTAGTTGATCTTTGCAGTTCTTTTCTAAAAAGCTGTGTGAGTTATGGGTGTTTGTAAGAGAAAACAATTATATATTGTCTATTTTTCTTCTTGTTTTGTTTCGTTATTTCCAAGTTCCTATGTCAACCTGCCCATGGTCCTGGGAAAGTTTATATTTTCTTAGAGAAAGACAAAATAGGCCAATGCACAGTTCCGTAAAATGACCCCTTAATGAGAAAGTGCTTTTTGGAATGGCTTCTTGAATGAATAATTAGAAAAACAAATTGTAATTTTTAAAGCATTCATTTATGTATCAATTCATTCAACACACTTTACTCAGCCACATCACGTTGTTCTGTGACTTGGCACAAGGCGTTTCATCTGCTGTTAAAATTCTCTCTACGGCCGTGCACAGTGGCTCATGCCTGTAATCCCAGCACTTTGGGAGGCCAAGGCAGGAGGATCAAGAGATCGAGACCATCCTGGCCAACATGGTGAAACCTCATCTCTACTAAAAATACAAAAATTAGCCAGGCATGGTGGTGGATGCCTGCAATCCCGCCTACTCAGGAGGCTGAGGCAGGAGAATCAGTTGAACCCAGGAAGTGGAGGTTGCAGTGAGCCAAGATCACACCACTGCACTCCAGCCTGGCAGCAAAGTGAGACTCTGTTAAAAAAACAAAAAACAAACAAACAAAAAAAAAAACCTCTCTACATCCCTATCTGGCTAACTCCTATCCATCCTTCAGATGTTGGCTGCAACATCACTTTTCTCCAGAATGTTTCTTCTGTCCTCTTCCAACAAGCTTGCTTCGGTGCTTTCCTGGTACCCTCATAGCATTCTGTATATTACTCTATATTGATGTTACTAATTTCAATACACCATAGTGTCTGTCTCCCTCACTACTCTATGAATACTAGAAGAGAGAGACCAGGTCTGAATCATCTAGCACAGGCCTTAGCACAATTAAGGGGCCTTCATTCATTCATTCAACAGTTGTTTACAAGTCCCTTCTCTGAGTCAGGCAATGTCCTTCCACAAAGAAAAATATATAGACCATGTCCACATGGAGTTATAATCTAAAAGAAGATACAATGAAAAAAATAAATAGCATGCATGACTTCTTAATATTATATCATATATCAATGAAAAAAAATCAAAGAGGCAAGGGGCCAAAGTGGAATGGATTCCTCAAGGAAGAAACGTTGAAGCAGATATCTGAATGAGGCAAAACTTTTCACTCCATATTCACCCAGCAGCATTTATTGAGAATCTAGTACTGCTCTTTCATTTGTTTTGTTTTGTTTTGATTTTTTTCCCAATCTTCCAGGCTGGAGGTCCTTCCCTGGCCCTGAGGGTTTGGTAAGCCTGAGCCCATCAAGTAATATAGGAATCTGGGACCCTGGTCCCCATGGTGACTGGACCAATTGGGATCCCTTTTGCCTGGTCCTGGGATACTCTTCCCACTTCATTCCTTCTGACAACCTCAGTAAACCTCTCCTGGGCACAGGGTGGTGGGAGTAATTTTAATTAGGAATCCGAGTTGCTGTTTAGATTTCAAACTAGTAACCTGCCAGTCTCCAGCCATTTGAAAACTTGGCTTCCTTTGGCTCATAAAGTGTTCTTTATGCCTCAGAGGTGACATAAAATATCATTCCATCTTTGTCCTGAAATACTCCCAACTGGTGCATGAAATGGGCCTTTATGGTACATCAAAGGCCCATAACTGTATCCTTTCCTGGGCCTTTGATATTTTAATATTTGGCCAGTAAAATTATTATCCCTTAAATCCGCAGAGCACTTATTTATTTTGCTGGTTCTATCTTTGTTATTGCTTCAATGGCAGGACAGAGCTAAGGAAAAAGAAGGCGCCCAGCCTCCTGGCAGCCCCAGATTTGGACGTTCTCTAACTTTTATCTCCAAAAGCTGAGGAACTCAGTTTTTGAACTCCTTTGGCTGCAGTCTCCTAAGGGAAATGTCAGACAGCATCTCTCTTAACAAGTGCCTCTAATTTATGCTCCTCGGATGCCAGCCAAGTTCCTTCCATGGGCTTCCATGGGCTATCTGGATCTTGAGGAATTGGTTCTGAGTTTAAAATAAGAGCCAAACCTTCATCACTGTCAGAGACCTGCTGCTCACATTCCACTAAGAGCTACCAAATACCTATTATGTGTCTCTTGTTAAGTTAGTAATCTGTGAACCATCTGAAATCCCTTTTCCATTTATTTATTTATTTAAGAATTATTTATTGAGGCTCTATGTTGCCTCGGGCACTAGGCTATACCTAGTCCTAAGACTATCTGCTCACCCAAACCCTTTAGTCTAATTCCCCTCTCTCCCCTTCTCCTCATCTTAGTTTATTACCAAGTCCTATGGGTTCTGCCTCCTCATAATTCTCAGATTAATTCCCCTCTATCAATCCCCTTAACCACTGCCTTAGATTAGGATCTTGTCATCTCCCAGATGAAGTACTGCAACTGTCTGTTAACAGAATTCTTGGCTGCCAGTGTTACCACTTATAATCCACTAAGAATCCAGCCATAGGCATCAATCAAAAATTCAAATCTGACTTCATCTGTGTTCTGCATCCAACCTTTCAAACTCAAACTCCTTCAAAGTCCAGGCAAGGAATAAAAATTAGTGAAGTAGCAGCGTGGAATCAAGGCTGGGAAGACAATAGAAAGAACTGGAAAATGCATGCCCCACCTAAATCAAGGCCCCATGTCAGTCAGGCAAAACACCTCATTGGGCTAACTCCAGGACGTCAGCCTCTGAGCCCTGGCTCAGGATGAATTCCTACTCCTTAGTTTTCACTCCAGCCCCATCATGTTTCATCCTGGCCCAAACTTTCTAGTCTCATTTCTCAGCCTGCTCATTTACTACCCTTGCTTCTATTCTGTGCTATACCTAGATTAAATTACTTACTTTAGTTTTCCAAAACTCATTCATGTTCACACCTTTATGTATTTGCTTATGGTATTATATTCCCTAAAATTACCCCAATTCCTCACCTAAAGAGTTTTGCTTCACCTTTCAAAACTAATTCTTGGCCGGTCATGATGGCAAACGCCTATAATCCCAGCATTTTGAGAGGTCAAGGCAGGTGGATTGCTTGAGGCCAGGAGTATGAGACCAGCCTGGACAACATAGCAAGACCCTGTATACAAAATTATAAATTAAAAAATAGCCAGGCATAGTGACACGTGCCTGTAGTCCTGGTTACACAGGAGGCTGCCGTGGGAGGATCACTTAAGCCCAGGAATTTGAGGCTGAAGTGAGCTGTGATCCCACCACTGCACTCCAGCCTTGGGTGACAAAGTAAGACCCCATCTCTTCTGAAAGGTCTCCTATGACCATCCAGAAAGAACTGATCATTCTCCCACTCCTGTCTTTGTTTTTTGCCTTGTGCAGTCTCCTATAGCCGACTTCCTGTCACTTTGCATCTATTGATTAGTGAGTGGTATGGACAGTATAAACAGGGCATTCCCTGTGGCCAGTGCTTGCTGGGTGACACTGGGCAATCTTCGTTGCCCTGGTACCTTGTACTGAGAAGATACCACAGTAAAGTATGAAAACTGGGTTATCAAATTCAGTACTAGCTAATTTCCCATACTTCTTATTTACACTTTACAAGAAGCAGCCTGAGAGATATGTATCATTATCACACCCATTTTCTAAGTGAGGAATCTGAGGCTCAGAGAGAAGAAGCAGTAGCCCAAGGTTACACAGCAAGTGAGTCATACAACTGGAGTTTGGCCCCAGGTCTTCTAACTCAGAGACCAGTCCACTCCCAACAATGCAGCCCATCTGGCTCTCAAGTCAAATGCAAATATACCAGTGGAGAGTTTTAGAAGTACTGGTGGTATCTTCTAAGTAGACTACATAGTGTTAACATCAATGATGGCAGAAGAAAATTAAAAAGGTGAAAAAGAAATGCACAAAAAGAGTCAGATACACAAGGCATATGACTCTGCTTAATCATGCTCTTGTATGTTTTACAGACTATAACTTCATAAAGAACTCTGCACTCTTAGGCAGGTGTCCTGGGTTCTGGCCCCAGTGCCACTTCTAGCTTGCTAGGTAATCTTGAGCAAGCCACTTCCCCATTTGGAGGCTTCAATTCTTCACCTGTAAATGCAGGGGCTAGACTCCATGGTAATTGAGGTCTATTCCTGCTATGTGTTTCTCTAATTTCACATCACCAACATCTGGAGAGGTGACAGAAGTTACAGCATTCCTAGGTCCACCATTCCTGGTCCAAGCCCCACTCCCCATCCCTCCTTCCTGCTCTACCTTTCTTTTTGGAGCTCCTAGCACCTGGGACGCCAATGAACAGATGTGGAGAGGAGCAGCAGTGCACAAGAATGACTCCAATTCCTCATATCAACTGGGCAGGTTTCCAGGGTGAATAGACCGTTCCAATGTGTGGCCTCACACATGGCAGGTTCTCCTTTTTTAAAAAGCTTGCATTTCCTATCATCTTTGTTTGTATCATTAAAATGTAAAACCGAAGAATTCACTAATATTAGATCAGGGAAAATGTCAACTCCTCTTAAATGTATTTGACTCCTACCCCTTCCTCCTTTAAAAATGAAGAAAAGCAAAAGATAATTGAATAGAAAAATTACTGACTATTTATAATTTACTGGTCTTTCAATAACCTGTGGGTTCCCCAATGTCCTGTTCCTCAAGTCAATACCCCATACTGGATGCTCAGACCTGGGAATGGAGATGCAGAAGGACACTATTACAGTAGATGAGGCCTCACTAACCCCCGCCTGAGTTATGACACTGGCAGAGGAAATACAGAGGAGAGATTAATGCGAGAGGCAATTCAGAATCAGAATCCACAGGACTTAGTTAACAGTAGGAAGTGGGAGGTGAGACCGAGAAGGAATAGCCTAGGATAACTCCTCCATTCTGGTTTGGGTGGTGTGATAGATAGAGAGATGATGGTGCTTTCTATATGGAGAAGAGATATAGAAAAAGGGGTACATTTGAGAAGCAAAGGTGATGAGTTCAGTTTGGGACATACTGAATTTCAGGTGAGACATCCAAATGTAGATGTTCAGTAAATAGTTGGACCCCATTTTGGTAGATAGTATTATTGCCAAGATACGCGTTTTTCCCTCCCATAGGGCCCTCCCCTATTGGGCTTATCCTGAGAAGAATTATAATTCTCACTTATTGACACTGGACTTGTCCATATGCTTGATTTGACCAACAAAAGTGAAAGAAAATGACAGATGTCATTTGCCAGTAAAAACTTTCATCGCCAAATCATGATTCTGTCATTTTTCCCCTCTGCCATGAGACTGGCATGTCTCAGAGAGGAGCTGCCCTCTCAGCTGTGATCCAGGAAAACTGAAGATCTGGAGGAGAGCCACAGTCAACCCAAGAGAGCAAGAAAGGCATCCTTGCTGTTGTGAGTTAACAACACTCAAGGGTAACTTGTTATTGCAGCCAAACTGAGCCTAAACAAAGTGAAACCCTCACCCTCTCACGTTATGGAAGAAGAAACTAAGGCCAACAGTAGAAAAAGAAATTGTCTCATCTTTAGAATATTAATAAAGTATAATTTTTCTCATATCTACAAAGAAGTTCTCATGTCAACAGTTTTTTCATTCCTTGAAATTAATATGTTAGAATTGAATACCTCAGTAGCCTGGCCCAGTTTCCTTTTTTAAAAATAAGTAAAACATTATTTTCTTTTCCTCTGCAGAGATTTCATCTGTAGAACTTTTTTTTCTCAGTTCAAAGGTTCCTGTCTAGCATCAAAGCCCATTAACATGTGATTTCTTTCCCACCAGCTTCCCTCCCAACTTCACAATACTGACTTTATACACACAAATTTTACTTGGAGTGAAGACCAGGTGTGGGAAATTTTAAGACAAAAAGCCATTTAAAAATATCTGTAGAGTGGAAGAAAGAGCACAAGACCAGGAGTTGAAAGATGGGAGTTTTACTCCTACCTGAGTCACAACACCGCTGTGAGACCTTGAATAGTTCACTTGACTGCTCTGGGCCTCAGTCCTCTTACGTGCCATAGAGAATCATATATGCCATGCCTATTTCTAAGGATTATTTGAAGATGAAATGAGTCTGTTTGTAAGTGTTCTTCGAACAACTGAGAGCTGAAAGCATAGATGTGTGTGTGTGGAGGTGTGGGACTCCAAGGATTAAGTATTGCCAAGCAACCTGGGACAAGCAGCATCTTGGCACAGAGTAAAACTGCAGCTGCCTGCTGAAAGCTTGTGCATCCTGCCAGACCACGAGGCAGAAGTTTGGATGGAGGAAAAAGATTTTTAAAGTACTTCCAGCATTTGAGTTTCCCAAAGAGTAGGATTTCTGGCCCAAGTTTCAAGGGGGCAAAGTTCTTGGGGTCTATTCCAGTCTATTTGTAGAGTGGAGAAAAGAGCACAGGACCAGGAGTTAAAAGACTTGAGTTTTACTCCCACTTGAGCTGCAGAACAACATATTACAGATCTCATCAGACCTTTACAATCATCCAGTTGTAGCCTGTTATTGTTCATGTTCTTCCTACGAGGATCTGAGTCTCAGAGAGGGGAAGACATGTAAAATGAAGCCCCCAGAATCACTTTGGAGGAAGGGAGGGACATCATGGAGGTACCCTTTAAAAGTTACAGGGTGGGATGGATGGTGCGATGTGAAGGCAGGGAGGCTGGGTGATAGGAGACTGCCCCATCCAGAGGAAAGCAGATGGAGCCTGGGCCACACAGAACATTCCAGCTCTGGGAGTGAACTGGGAATTTGTAAATATAGGTCATTTGCCCTAGGTCCTGTGACAAATGAGTAGAAAAACAGGTATGGAACCCAGATCTTTGGCTCTGAACATGGTTTTCTTTGCTTTATTTCATATTACTGCCTTAGTATAAAATGTTCCTCATAAGATAACTGAAAATGTACAGGTAACAAAGTCTTGAATCTTGAAGACAATTTTTAAAAAGTAGGGCACGTAGATAAATGGACTTAGAAAACAAACCATGTAAAACAGCTTGCACGCATCTAACAGATCTATCAGGGCCAGACTTGAGCCTGCTGTCTTTCCTCTTTCCCTTTTCCTCATGGCTCTCTGCAGAAGACACACTGAGTATGTATGGAGAGTGTTTAAGAATTAAATTAGTGGGAAAGGGGTGTGTGTGTGTGTGTGTACGCGTGCGCGCGTATGTGTACTTTTTTAAGAAAAGAATATGAAAAGCTTTTTGTGCATTTAAGGTTATTCATTTAGGATAGGCATCAGAAATATTTTCTGAAAAAGCTCAGAAAAAAGGAAACAGCAACAACAACAAAACAGGCTCTGTTGCAACTATTGAACTCTGCCATTAGTAGGCAAAGCAGCCACAGGCAATACTTAAACAAATTGGGGGGCCTGTGTTTCAACAAAACTTTATTTACAAAACAAGAGATGGGCTGGATTTGGCTCACTTGCTATGGTTTGCAGATTCCTGCTTTAAGATAAGGTTGTTCATTCATGCATTATCCATAAGGGTGAAACATTGGCACAAATGCTAGGGAAATAAACAACATTCAATAATCATGCCAGCACAGTAGGTAACATTTTAAAAACTATAACATGGCCATCTTATAAAATAATGTAGAGCCATTGAAACAGAGGTTACGGAGTCTATAGAGTTGCATTGATCGTTTACTACCTACCAGCACCGTTCTAAGCATTTTATATGAAATAACTCATTTAATCCTACCAACTGTATCTATGAGGTAGGTGCTGTTATTTAGTTTCATTTTTAAAAATACTTTTCTCTGCTTGCATAGTTCCTGTAATGTGTACATAGCTGGAGGGGGAAGACAGGGAGAGGCTTGCAGTCCTCAGGACGCTCACAGGCTAGGATGCCCAACTAACTCCAGACTTTTGCCTCTTGAATGCTTCCTTCGTGGACTCCTGTCCCCTTAGAAAAGACTCCTTAGTGAAAATGCTACCTCCAAATTCTAACAATTTCCAAAAGCTGAAGGATTCATAGCTTTCCAAAGCTAAGTTGCCATTTTCACTTAGTTTCTGTTTGACTAGAAAAACATGTGAAGCCTGAACTGCTCTCTAATTAAGTAGACTTCCCAGAGAGAGACTGGATGTGCACATGAGCATTTATTCTTAGTCTGTGTCCATTTTTCATCATCAATAGCCTCTCTGCATGGCCCAGAAGGAGAATACAGTCATTAAGACTATGTTCTATTCTGACACTAGCACTGTCTGGATGGGTGACTTTGAGTCTCTTAGCCTCTTTGGGTGTTGGTTTTTCTATGTGTTAAATGGGCACATGAAAATAGATAATATTCAAGCTATTTTGGCCTCTAAAATTTTGGTCTATGTTCGAAAAAAAGTAGGACAGGCAGAACTGAAATTTGAGAGAATGAGACTCATCTAGGCTCTGTCACGCTCTTGTTCCACAACCTTAAGCAAATCTTGGTCCTCAGTTTTCCCAAAGGTAAAAAAAATAAATAAATAAAATAAAATAAAAAATCATTACTAACTCTTAAACTTACTGTTTATCATACACTAATCTAAACCTTTTATATGTATTTTTGCATTTAGTTCCTATACCCCTGCAAGTTAGTTATACTATCATTATATTAACATATATTTATAGAGAGGAAACTGAGAGGTGCAGAGAGGTTAAGAACATGTTCAAAAGTCACACAGCTGGGAAGGATTGAAACTGGACTTAAAGCCAGGCCATTTAACCCCAGAGTCCATACACTTAGGCGTGACATTAGAATGTCTCCAAAAGGGTTGAATTAGATGATCTCTAAGGACCCTTCTGGCTTAAACATTCTGTAGGTCTATGATTCTAAATCATCTTGTGCCATCTTACTTTCCCCTCTCCTCTATACCAACCTACCTTCTCACCTCCCATGTACCTCCACCCCATCCAGAATTCTGTGTATGCAGTTGTGAGGACTTTGTGGTTAGGGAAGAAAAGACAACCAATTCTATTCCCCTTAGCTCCACAGAAGCCCAAGGCTCTGGTAAGAGGCAGACTAACTCACATCCCATTTGAACAGCAGGGCTTCCCTTGGCCTACTGGGTCTTGGTAATAGAAGATAATATTTATAACTTTCTGATATCTGCACTTGGTCAGGATTAGGTAGGGCTGTTTTCTCACTGTCACTAAAAGCCCAGATTTTCAACAAGGACATCGTATTTTCATTAAGAAGATAATTATTGGGCCACTGGCTGTGTGCCAGACACCTGATTAGGAGATGGAAAAAATAGTGGTGAATAAACAGATTAGTTCCTGCCCTCATGAAGCTTCTAGTGAGCCGGAGGAAGGAGCAAGCCATGGCATGGGGAGTACAGCAGGAGTCTAGGGCACTGAAGCAGGTAGGGATGATGACCTGGGTGAAGAATGGTGATCAGGGGTTAAGTAGTAGCTGGCTAAGGGATGGAGAGCAAAAAAGAAAAATCTAGACTGAAAGGAAAGTTGTAAAGTGGTACATTCAAGAGTAAGAGTAAAAAAAATCAGCCACGCTTCCTTCTCTGTAAAGTAGAAAAATGAACACTTGTGGAGCAACTGCTGTATGCTAGGTGCCTTATACATTTTACCACATTTACTCCTCAAAGCAATCCTCAAAGGTCAATGTTATTCTCTCCACTTCAGAATGGATAAAGCTGAGCATCAAAGACATAAGGTGTCTTGTGCAGGATCCCACCAGCACCCTTGAGTGGAGCCAGGGTTCACCCCTAGCCCCGAGTAACTGCAAAACCTGTGCTGCATGCACACTCCAATCCAGGCTGCCCCTCCTGGGGTACATGGTCAGAGGAGAAGAGGTAGAGAAAGAACTGCACACCAGTGTTGCTTAAAGCATGTTCCATGCACCAGGGCCAAGCCTCTAAACTGAGAAGAGCATTTAGAAACTTTTAGAGCAATGTGACAGAGTAGCATTTTATGGCTATTGAATTTAATAAAAAATTGGGATTTGTAGTTTGTCTTTTTTTTTTTTACACTTTATTTCACCAGGAATTTATTTTTATTGAATTTTATGGAAGTGTTGGCCCAGGAGAGATTGAACAGTTTTAAAAATAGTTTTGATTTGGGAGTCTAGGGCAGGAGAATGGCTTTAGCCAGGAGTTTAAGGCTGCAGGTTAGAGCACTCCAGGCTGGACAACAAAACAAGACCCTGTATCTTACAAAGACAAAATTTAAGAGAGTCTGAGAAATGTTGCTATCAAGGAAAGGCCCTGGATTCAAAATCCAGAGACTTTGGCTCTGGCCTCTGTCAGCTGAGCCAATAGCCCTCTAAGGAACCTTCGTCAGACAGCAAGCCTACCCGGATGAGTTATAACTTGCCCTAAACTGTAGATCATCAAAGATGGCCTCATATTAAAACTCAAATCACCACTTGTTGTGGTATGGAGAACAGGGGTGGTGTTGGAGTGAGGAGAGAGGGAGAAGGGAAGGGAGGGCAAATAAAATCCAGATTATACACTGGCATCCCTTATGTGTATTATATTGTGAAGGAGACTGGAAAAGACAGATCGAGGCAATTATTTTTTCTAACTTTAAAGTTAGAAAATATAATTTTCTTTAAAGAAAATAACACGCTAAAAATTAGAAAGATGAAGACCCAGCTCTCCTTTGGAAAGCTCTAATAATCAAGGAGCAGGACCCAACTTCTCCTTGTACCCAGGCAGGGCTGCAACTGCCTATGACATACGGTCTCTGCTTGTGGGTTTCTGCTCCAGCCCAGCCTTCTACCCAGGCTAACATGAAATTGGGACTCCATTGGTGCCTCCACCAAATGCTGTCCCTCAAGCTCATGTCTCCTCCCCCAAGAACTAGAAGAATCTCCCTGCCTCTTCCAGGGTTTGGAATCATCCAGCTTCCCACTGGAGAATTCCAAAAATCATAGCCTAAGGAGCACTGAAGGGATAATTTCAGATCCTGATCTTTCATACTTTTGTTTTGAATATGGAGAAATTGAGGCCCCAAAACTAGAAGTGACCATGCTTAGAACTTGGACCCAGATTTCTGTCTGTGGAATTGCTTCTCTTTTCCCCACTAACCGTTTGTGTCAGGATCAATATTGGCATTGAGAGTGTGAGTTCATTTTTCACTCTAAAATTCCTTGGGCAGGTAATTTTATTTCCATTGCCCTGAGGGGAGGAACTCATGAAGCATGTGGCACGCAGTTCAAAGAGAGTGGCAGAATGAAAATATGCCCACCCACCTCCCCAACTCCTTCCCCTACCCACCCCAATCATTTCTCATCTTGTCTTACAGCTCAAACCTAATGTAAGTCTACATGAAAGAAGAAACCTTTGCTGGTGTTTTTTAAGTTAAGTGCAGCCAAGGGTGATGGTTGCCCCAGACTCAGAGGCCATCAGTTGGAACACTCAGGGTGCCCCTCAGTGCAATTTGGTTTGGAGGTGGGTTTTATTTTTTTCTCCCACCCCAGCTCCTTCCAGGAAAGAGCTATTTCCTTTACTTTTAATTCTTTATCGCCAAAAGGCAGAAGGCAAAAATCCCAACCCAACCTCAAACAGGGAGTTTTCCTCACTTCAAACAAATTTTTCAGGGTTTCTTTTGCCCAAACCTGAATATTCCCAGTTTCTCCATTATCATCCCTGCCAATAATTTTGTACCTGAAATTTGCTGCTACTCCCTCCTTAATGGCTTGCTCCAGTGAATCAAGGATAACCTTGCATTAAGACAGAAGCTTTGATGCCTTGCCAATAGAGAATGCCAGAAACATCCGATTTTCTGACAAGCTGACCAAATTCAGCAATCGTTATTTTATTTGCTAATTTTAAAATTGATTTTGCATACACATGAGAGAGAGAGAGATTTCTATACTTCAAAGTCCCTCTCTTTAAAAGGAATAAATACAAGAAGTAGGAGTAGAAAATCCTACCTCAGAAGAAGTAGGAGTTAAAAGCATGGATCAACCAGACTTGAGGACTAATTCCATTTCTGCCACTTAGTAACTATGTGACTTTGGTCAACTAACTGAACCCCTCTGACTCTCAGATTTGATAACAGCACCAATCTCATGAGGTTTCTCTGAAAAGTAACTGAAATTATCTATGTAAAACATTTATACAGTCCCAGTATACATGGCAGTTACTGCTCATATCATAATATGTAATATATGCATGCTTGTCATAATTATTATTAATATAAAATCATCATTTTGAGCCACAAAACATAATCTCCATGAAGGCAGGAACTTCAAGTGGCTTTTGCTTCCCTATCTCTATTGTCAGGAACAATGTCTGACTCAGAAGAAGGACTCATTAAATATTTGTTAAATAAGCAAATAATAAATGTTAGAAAGAACCTTAAAGATGATCTTAATGAGGTCCTGAGAGCTCTATCAGGATATTAACCATTTTAGTTCATTTATTTTTGCAAAATTATAAGTTATTTCTCTGATTTCCAAGTTTTCCAAATGGACATGCATTCATTAGTTATAAAAATATGTATTTTCTGTATTTCCAAATTGCCCCTAATTTCATACATAGAAACTTTTAATACTAACATATCCATGTACTTTATTCTGCTCTGAACAATTTTTGATACATAATACAAAGACTTTCGTTTCCCAGAGGTGAAGGCACAGGTAAGACTTCAATTTTAATTGGAAATCTATCAAATTTGGGGTTTTTCAATTTTTAATTTATCAGGTTGAGAAGCAAAATCTTTCAAAGTATAAAATCCATTTTTGGATTATGATAAATAAGGTTTTTTCTTTTTTTTTTTTTTTTTTTTTTGGTGAACAGTTAGGGAACCCCTGAACAGGTCTGATGACCAGTGAGTTAGGAAACGGTACTTAATGTTCATAAATGGTTATTATATACTTTAACACAGTTAATCTTCAAAAGACTCTACAGAGCCACCTAGGTACTAGGTACTTCAATTGGGTACCATGGTATAATAAAAATCTTTGCTCCCAGTTTCTGGCACCAAGCTTTCAAAGCCCTTTAAATTACCTAAGTGATAGGAGTGTCTTTTGATATTCATCCCAAGCCCCTTTTTACCATATCTGACTTAATGCCAAAAAAGTGACTCAAGATGGGCTCTTAGATAGTTTCCAGGGAGGGGCTGGAAACACATGTAATTAGAGAGTTGAACTTCAGCCCCAGCCTCTGACCTCTGTAGAAGGGAGAAGCCTGAAGATTGAGTTCAATCACCAAGGGCTCGTTATTTAATCAATCATGCCAACACAATGAAGATTCAGTAAAAGCTCTGCAACACCTGGGTTTGGGGCAATTCTGGGTTGGTGAGCACACACATGTGCTGGGAGAATGGTATGCCCAGAGAGGTTAAGGACGCTCTGTACCATCCCTTACTTTGCCCTATACCTCTCTTCCAACTGACTGTTCTTGAATTGTATCCTTTATAATAAAATGGTAATTGTTAAGTATAGCACTTTCCTAAGTTCCATGAGTTGTTCAAGTGAATTATCAGACCTGAGGGTGCAGGGTGCGGGGTGCGGGAATCCCTAGCCAAGTAGAATCAAGGTGCAGGTAGCCTGGGGGGCCCTGAACTTGTGACTGGCTTCTGAAGTAAGGGCAGGCTTGTGAGACTGAGCTTTTAAGCTTGTGGAGTCTGATGCTAACTTCAGGTAGTTAGTGTGGGAATATGATTGAATTGTAGAACACCCTGTTGATGTTGTAGAATTGGTGTCAGAAAAACACAAATACCTCATCTTTAATATGGGAAAAGAATGCTCAAACGAAATAAAAAAGTAACCAATGTTACATCTCCTTTTTTCTCTGTGTGTATTTCCTAAGGAGACTGCCTGCCTTAGAGTCAACTTGCAACCCATCTTCCCCACACTGTACTTCAATTCTTTCTATTGGAGAAGTAATCAAATCTAACTTTCATGGGTCCACATTTCTGCACCAGGTGGAGTTCAGAGCCTTGACATGTGGTTCTTACCACGGGAACTAGATAACTGAGGGGCAACAATTCTTCTTGCAGCAGAATGCATAAGCATTTTCCCATTCCACAGATTCACACTCTCCCTTCAATGTGTCATCCAAAGTCCTGGATTTGGGAAAATTAATAGGAAGCCTACTGGGGCTCAGATCCAAGTCCTGCCATCTAATGCAATGCTACCATCAGTGAAGCCAGAACACTTACCTCCATCTGTCTCTTGTGACTATTTCTCAGTTGGTTCAGAACCTGTGGGGAGGGTAGAAATGATTATCATTCTTAAACCCCTATCAACAGGCACTGCTTTCCATTGTGATTCCAAAGCTGTTTTCCTTCTTTTATTCCTCATAGTCTCACAATAATGAGACCAAAAAAAAAAAAAACCTAGAGAGTAAAGACTGAATATACAAAAAAGAATTTTTTTTTCTATTTGTAGTCTAGAACATTAACAATATTGCATAAGGGAAAGAAGATGGTGCCTCTATCCTATCCAAACCACCTCATGTGGCTTGGAAATTTTGTGTTATTTCCTGGAAATACATTTTGTCTTGAAAAGAACTCACCATGAGTAGTGCCAACATATGTTTCCATGTGTTTTATACATTTTACATTTTCTCCAATTATGGAACCAGCCCTTTTTAAGCCAGGAAGTGTGTATAAAAATGTGTGTGTTGACCAATAATTTTTCTTAAGGTTTATTTCATTTAAACATAATATAAAACCCACCATGGATTGAATTTGGAATGACTTAATTAAAGACAACTTCTCTCTTCCTGCAGGTCTTTTCATAGCTGTGGGACTAAAATTTCCAAAGTATTATTTTTGACTGTTTTCCTAAATCATCAACATATTGAAAACAGCTGTCAGCTAGGTACAAGTCACTACAGGGAAAATGCCAAAGGTATCTTTCTCCCCAACATGAGTTTAACCATTGACCAACAGGTCATCATTGTGCCTTTGTGATTGGGAAAGATGCAGTTTAGTTGAAATCCATTGTTCATAAATGGCCATTATTCCTGCCCCTGTTGAATTTCTGAAATTTGCATTTTCAGCCCAGGTGCATTTAATCAGCTCTGTAAGACTCTCCCACCGAGAACACTAGTAAAATAGGGATCAGAAGCAGTCATTTACTACCTATATGCCTGATCCTCAGGTCAACCATGCAAGGCAGATATTTTTATCCACATTTTACAAATAAGGAACTAAAACTCAGAGATGAAAAAGCATACAGGGCCTTTCTTTTGGAGGTCATGGAGCCGAATGGGTGGCTGAGAAGGGACTGTAATCCAGGTCTGACTGGCTGGAGAGCTGGTGCTAGGAACGGCAACACACTGCGGACCAGGAAGTCACACGGAGCACGCGCAGATGCTGTGGCACCAGCGAGCTGGCAGCTACACTACAGATATTTAATAAATGTTGAGCAAATGCTCAGAGCATAGAGTCTTGTGTTTTGTTTTAAAGTGAAACCATCTGAAACGGCCCCGTTTCCTCCTGTAAAGCAAGTTTTAGGGGAGAAAAAAGACCTGAGAAGCTGTAAGGCATTGATAGGGTTGTTGGTTTTCCATGTTATCATCTCCCAATGAAGAGGAAAGGAAACCTGCTGGCTTGGAGCTGTGGCTCTGCCCCCAGAGAGCTCTCGCTGGAAGCTTCAAGAGAAAGGGAGATGATGAGATCAGAAACCCTATCTGCCTCTCCTCCTGTGGCACAGTGGAGTTGCTGTTGAAAAGCACCAGAAAGTCCTGTGTGCTAGAAGACTCAGAGGGACATAAACTGCCCCATGCTGTCCCCCACCCTCAGCTGCCTTCTCAGACATGCTCCAGAAGTGGAGTAATTGGACCAAAGAGAATATGTCTCAGGAAGCTCTGCCCCCAGATCCCTGTCCAGACTTGTTTAAAGACAGCTGCTCTGATCGTTAAAATGAAATAGAACATGTAACCAGATTATGGGGAAATTATTGCTATTAACGGTAATAATTACTCTGTTCAAGTAGCTTCCTGAAATTAGAAAAAATCAAAGCAGAAGCTTTCAATTACTTTACTTAACACCCTATATGAACCCTTTGAGTACATGTATGTTTATGAGGCATCAGAGACAGAGAAAATTAGGGTTGGAGAGAGAGGAAGGAGAATGAAGGACTATTTTGTACTTTACAGTAAACAGACTGCGAATTGTGTGAATACCTATTTTCATTAAAACAAAAACCATTTAGAGAGTACCTGTAGTGTGCCAGGCCCTGTCAAGGGTACTGTGGATATGGACCCAAGTAAAACTGAGTCCCTGTTCTGGAAACTCCAGTCTCCAGCAGGAGGCACAAATTCAGAGGCAACCATTCTGCAGTATAGCAGGTGCTATGAGAAAGGGAAGCATGAGTAGCCAGAATCACACAGAGAGTCAAGTCTCGCTCCACCTGGCTGGGGAAAAGGGAGGGTAGACTTCCCAGAGGAAGGAATGCCTAAGCCACATCTTGAAGGATGTGCAGGAATGAGATGGAGAAGGAAGGTTGAACAGAGTTTCTGAGCACAAAAGGCCCAGTGGTTTGCTGTGATGATCTCAGTCACTGGAGATGAGGCTGAAGATGAGGGCAGGTAATAGACAACTAAAGGACAAGACATCCAGGGAGAATTTTAAGCAGAAGGAGCATTTTAGGAATACAACTATGGCCATAGAAAGGGAGAGGTATTAGAAAGCAACTGCAGGGAACCATGCTAGAAAAGAGTTGGCCCTGAATCTATAGACAGGAGAACATAGATATTAGAAATCTTCGGGAATTAAAGACTTGCAAGGTTAGATTAGTGGATGGATGTTGGCAGGGGTGACATTCAAAAGGTTTAACAGCCAGAACAGCACAGACATTGGTGAATCAGAATAGATACCAGCCAAACACAACTGGCAGAGCCGAAGTATGCCTCCTGGCTGATAGAAGCCCTGGCAGGGGTTTCTAAACACCTTTCCATCCAGGTCAGCCTGCAGGTGAGTTGCCTAGCTCACTCATGGAGGCATGTCATTTTCACCAGCATTTCTTCACTTCCCTGCTATGGTAGCTTGATTGCACTAATAGGTCCCTCCTTCTCGACTCCTCTCAGTTATTTTGGACTTCAGAGTTTTACGAAGGCTTAAAAGCGTGAAGGCAGAGTACATTTCCCCAATCCCACGTGACTCACTGTAGCCAATATGACGAAGTGGAAGTAATGGTGTTCCAGTTTGAGCCTGCGCCACAAGAGGCCCCACATGTTCCCTATGGCTCACTTGTACCTCTGCCATTTTCACAAGACCATGTTCAGGTTAGTTTTTTAAGGAATGAGAGACACCCAGAGCAAGGCACAGGAACCCCAGTGACCCAAGCTGAGGCCATGCTAGACCAACCAACAGCCAACCCCCCCATGTGTGAGCAGGCCCAGACAAGATCAACAGAGCTGCCTGACTGATCCCAGCTAATTCCTGATAGATAAGTGTTTATTGCTGTATGCATTAAAGTTTTGTGGTTGTTTGTACAATGGCAAGAGATAATGGATACCCCCTCCCTTCTGACTCCTTCCTTTCCCCCAGCACACATACCTGTCTTACAAAACAGTCAGTGTGTCATCCAATTCTTTTATCAGCGTTCTTAATACAAAGGTATCAAAAATATTTAACAGGGAAAATATTTAAAAATAAATCTGCAGCTGGCTTATAGACAGAAAGTCTCTCAAGAATCCATACTCTCATTGAGTAGAGCCAGAACCTGTGGAAAAATGCAGAGTATGGCAGGAAGTGTATAAGTTAGAGAATTATCTAGAATATCTCTGCCTTCCATTGCTTGAGTACCCTGCATCCACATTAAGCATCTCTTTATTATAAATCCAATGCATTAGGGTTTTAGGGGATCAACAAATCATGTACCCTTCTTCTTGTATATTCAAAGCCAACTAAGATAGACATAGGAGCCAGGCAGATATAGATTTCAAAAAAGAAAGCTTTTATGCTGATAAAAGAACATGGCTTTAGATAGGGCCAAAAGGATTAGTCAACAAGACACTTCAGCCTGGATTTAAACTTACCCACTTGGCATGGGGGATGGTGGGAGTGAGGGGCTCCCAGAAGGGCAGACTCAGACTGCCTAGGCACGGCTGTGAGCAGACCAGGACACACACTCCCGTTGACTGACAGACTGCCTCCCACAGCCACCATCAGACAGGCACTCCTCTTCCCTGGCAGAGAGACCAGGAGAGGTGGTCTTGCTGGAGGCCCTCCATATGGAAAGGTGAGAGACGAGGAAAAATGCTCCTGCTGACGTGCTGGCAATATTCTGTTGCCTTAGATTACCACAAACTTTTCAGTAATGTTGCTGATTTTGCCCAAGCCATAACATCTTCCCTTCTCCCTGATAGCAATCACTTCATCCCAGCAGGAAGAGACTGACTTCTAATGCTGCTGTCCATGGAGGACTCTTCTCATGTAATTCAGCCATGGGTGCACATGTGTGCACATTCACACACTCTTACACACATACACAAATTTACATACACACTCACACACGCACACATTCATGCATACACATGTACACATTCACATGTACATACTCAAACACACACACACAAACACAGATACATACCATGCTGCAAATACAATGCCTTTACTCTTGACAACTTCCTAACCCATACTCAGAGGGCTCAGCCCTCCCAGTAAGGGGTGCACTGGCCAGAGCTGAGCCCATCCTAAAGAAGTTTCATGGCTAAACTCAGAGATTGTTCTGGAGAGTTTGTACCCTAAACTAAGTGTGTAAGTCTGATTCCTGCTGTGTTACCTCCTAGTCATTTGTCCTTAGGAAAATTACTCAATGGAGACAATAATAGAACCCTGTAGGTCTGTCACGAAGTTTAAATTAAATAAGTCATGTGTCTAGCCTGTGGTAGTTAGGCTAGTAGTATATCACAACCCAGACATAACTTATGTACTTCTTTCTACTTGGGGGATTGGGAGCCTCTGGACACTTCTATTCAGTCCTTCACCTAGCTTGCATGGCCCAGCTTGACCTGACCCCTCTCTTACCCTCCACCTTCATCTCTTGCCACCTCATCGTATCCTTGATGCTGTAGTTATCCTGAGCATATTTCGTGCTCACAAACATCCATGCCTTCCAGATCCTGTTCCCTTTGCCTGGAATACTCTAGCCATCCCCTCCCTCTTGCATGCACCCTAAGCATGGCTAACTGCTGTCATGAATCAGTTCCCAGATAAGTATCATTTTCATTCATTCAACAAATATTTGTTGAGTGTCTACTTAACACTTGCATTCATCTGCTTGAGCTGCCATAACAAAGTGCCAAAGACTGGGCAGCTTACATAACAGAAATTTATTTTCTCACAATTCTGGAGGCTGAAAATCTAAGATCAAGGTGTTGGTGGGGCTGTACATTCTAAAGCCTCTCTCATTGGCTTGCAGATGGTTGTCTTCCCCCTGTGTCTTTATGTAGTCTTCCACCTATGAGTGTCCATGTCTAATATCCTTTCCTTATAAAGTCATCAGATATATCAGACCCATCCTAATGACCTCCTCTTAGCTTAATCAACTCTTTGAAGACCCCATCTCCAAATATTGTCACATTCTCTGGTCCTGGGAGTTAGAATGTTAACACAGGAATTTTCGGAGGATGCAGTTCAGCCCATAAGAGTGCCAGAATACTAAGTATTTCCTATTCCCCAAATCTGGATGAGAAGACACTTCTAAGTACTCCCACGTATCTCCAATTATGTCAGGATATATCATGATGATGTACTTCTCTAACACAGTAGATTGTGTCTCCCGCTAGACCTCAGCTCAGTAAGGACAGACATTGCATTGGTCTTAGTCACTATGCTAGGCTTTTTAAATACAGTAATGAGCAATATAGAGTACTTAACTAGGATATTTCTTGACTGAATAAATGAATGAATCTCCTTTGCTGTTATATCTGCATGCCAAAAACACCTGCTTAATAAATAACATGGCCTAGAAGAATGTGTGATAATAATCCCCTACATTTAGAGAGCACTTTACACTTTAAAGCACCTTTATATTTCTTATCTTATTTCCCCTCCTAAGCAGCCCTGCAGTGTGAGTACAACTGTCTTCATTTGACAGAAGAAACAACTGAGGCCCAGGGAAATTAAGGATGTTGGCCAAGTTCCCTCTGCAAGCAAGTAGATCTGATGAACCTAGGCTACCTCAGTAGATAAGCACAGTTTTTGAAATTACAGTGAACTAAAATTAAATTTTTAGCAAAATGTCCTGCCTCCCTTGAGAAATTTGAAGCTGGTGACTGGAGGAACTAAAGTGTCGTTAGAAACAAGAAAATGCATCTCGGTTCCTCCTTATAGCGAAGTTTCTATCATTCAGTCTTTCAAGGGTGATAGAGACTGTGTGAAACCTCATATGTAAATGCTAGTCTCATCTTTTAAAGTTTGAAAGTTTGAGAAATAGTCTGATCTTCAAACAAGGCATTTAATAGCCTTGCCCTTTCAAGTTTAACATTTCTTGAAGGAAAAAAAATAGTCCAGTGCTTGTTGCTTTTGGAATCTACTTCTTATTACTCATGTTTTTTCCTCTCCAAATGAAAATCATTTCACATTTTGGTAATGCCTCTTGGCAGCATTTGTTGAGAGCAGTCAACAAGCACCTCCAGGATCCAGCATGACCTGGCTTGTAGAAAGAGGAGCAGGGCATGGGAAACTATGTGATTTTTTTAATGCAGTCATTTGAAAGCAGGAGAGTCATTGGGCTTAAAACAAAGTACACTGTGATCCATGTGTAAAAGAAGCATAAAGTAATGCTAAGAAGCATGGGCTTTGGCACATTTAGACCTGCTTTCAGATCCTGGCTCTACCACATTTGCTGTGTGATTTGGAGCAGGTAGCTAGCTTATCCTCCCTAAATTCCAGTTTCATCATCTGTAAAATGGAAATTATAGTAAGACACACTTCAAAAGACTGTAAGAATTAAATAATTTAATGCACATAAGATTCTTATCCCAGTGCCTGGCATAGTAAATACAAACGTTTATTGAATGTGTACTCAGGCCATGCTAGCCTGAGAAGATATTGAAGAAAAGGGGTCCCAGAAATGATTCAATCCCCTGCCTGGAAGTCCCATCCAAGTCCTTCTTCTCTAATCAGGGTATTCCTAATGGTGGCTGTCATGGTCCAAAAGATGACAGCTGTCCTCCTCTTCACCTATTCTTGACACCTGGCCTCTACCAAAACTCACCCCGTGCAACTCAGATTTCCATTAAACTTCGTTTCTGATGCTCCAGACCTCTCCCTCTACCCCAGACTGATAGTCCTCCACTCCATTCCACATTCTCATAACCAGTCACAGTTCTTTGGCTGCAATGACAATGCTCAAACTAGCTAAAAGAAAACAAAACAAAAACTGAAGTGGTAGCAAAGGGGTACCTGAGCACTGCATAGAAACAAAACACAGTGGAAATTCACAGAACATCAACAGGGACCGATACAGCCATGGGGCATCTACTTCTATGTGAGCCTGTTAGAATCTCCCAACCCTCTCTGCCCTCCAGTTTTCTCTGCTTAGTCACCACTCACCAGTGTTTCACTTTATCATTTAAGTTTCTCTCAAGGACAATCTGGTTTCCCAAGTCTCCTCTTATGCATAATCTGCCTTTGAGGCAGGCGCCCCTCCATACTTCCATAGGTGGCCAGAAGGGCAGGGCACAGGACATAAGCATGGCCAGTCATGCCCTCTCCTTCAGCAGAAGCTCTATAAGAGATTTAATGCTCAAAGAACAGGTTATAAGCTGTCATAACATTATCTGTATTGACATGAGGCCGTTAATCCATCTCTGGTTTTCACTTACAGGGCTGGGGAAGTCTGTTTGGAAGAAAGGAAGAAGAAAGCCAAAGGAAAGGGTATGGTGAGATTGGGGTGTACTGGCAAGGAGGTTTGGTAGAGGCAACAAGAGGCCCAGTAGAATAGACAACCAGAGTTACTGTCAAGGGCCTGGGATCAGAGCCAAGTATTTATACTTCCCTTCAGGATATAAAGTTACCATTATCCCATTATTTCTCACTTCCTAGGATCCTGGCCCAGAGATCAGCCATCAGACCTAATGGCTCTAGTCGTTGTCTTTCCTAAGAGGTGCCAGTAGATAAATAGCACCCAAGATGACCCCCACCCACCCACCCAACATTGTGCCTTCCCATCTGCCCAACACTCCGTGGTCAGCCTGGCCTCTCCCCAGCCCCATTCTTGCATTTTACACAACATCTGTACTCCCTTCAACTCTTCTTTGACTTGTTAATTTGACTAGCATATTTACCTGGGACCTACTCTATGAGAGACACTACCTAGGCGCTTTGATAGCATTTTTCTTTAGTTTCTAAGAGTTTATACTCAGTGAGAAGATAAAACCTCTAAATCAACAATTAAAATATAATGTGATATATGTCCTTAGATAATGGTGCAAGAGAATGCACTGAGAATAAGGAAGAATAGAATTTATCCCAGGCTGGGGGGAATCATGAAAGGCTTCCAGAAGAAGGAGACACAAACAGAATTTGAAGAGTCATACTACCTGAAGAGGATTGAGGAGGAAGAAGATGAAGAGACAGAGCATTCCAGGCAGAAGAACACTACACTCAAAGTAGGAGACTCGAAATGGACTGTCCTTTGAAGAACTACACAATTTTTCAGCTGTATGGCATTTTTTTCCCATGAATTTATACTCTGAGAGGTAGTGTTGGAGAAAAAGGTAAGAGCAGGATCTTGAGGGGTAACTACCCACGCTAAAGAGTTTGTGGGAGCTATCTATCGATTTTAAGTAGACAAGAGATACAATTGAATCCATGTTGACAGGTTCAACAGGAGACAAAAGTATCGTTTTGTCTCCCTCTAAATGCCACACTGAAAGACCACCCTTCTGCCCACCCATACCTGCTGTGGGACCTCTGGAAAGAAGTACCCATCCACGGGCCAAAGAAGGCAGGAGGCTGGAAGGACTTGATTACAGCAGGGGAAAGAGTGGTTTGACCTCCCAAATGACTTTGCAGCCTCTACTTTGCTGAGCACAGCAAAGAAAAATAAATCATCCTTCAAATGGCAAGGGCCAGGGCTTGCGGCAGGACTGTCTAATTAGATGTAAGATTACATTGCAGGTCTGGTTACAGGAGGCCAACAGGAATCAAATCCAACAGCATCAGACCAGAATAAGCAAGACCTTGCTCAGAATGAAAACGGAGAAATATGAAGGCCTGCCACCATCACTTCTGTCATTCGCATCCCTGTGAAGAGACCACCAAACAGGCTTTGTGTGCGCAATAAAGCTTTTTAATCACCTGGGTGGAGGCGGGCTGAGTCCGAAAAGAGAGTCAGCAAAGGGAGATAAGGGTGGGGCCATTTTATAGGATTTGGGTAGATAAAGGAAAATTACAGTCAAAGGGGATTTGTTCTCTGGTGGGCAGGAGTGGGGGTCGCAAGGTGCTCAGTGGGGGAGGGTTTTGAGCCAGGATGAGCCAGAAAAAGGACTTCCACAAGGTAATGTCATCACTTAAGGCAAGAACCGGCCATTTTCACTTATTTCGTGGTGGAATGTCATCAGTTAAGGCAGAGGCAGGGCATTTTCACTTCTTTTGTGATTCTTCAGTTACTTCGGGTCATCTGGGGGTATATGTGCAAGTCACAGGGGATGGCTTGGCTTGGGCTCAGAGGCCTGACCCTTCCTCACCTCCCAGCTACCAATTTGAATAGCCAGATAATAAGGGATTTCAAAAAAGGGAGAAAAATTATCTCCTAAGATTTTATACTCAGTTTCATTTCTGATGCAGATCTCTGATTACTGACAAATAAGTTATGAAAGAATCAAGAAAGTAGGAGATGACCATAAACTAACAGCTTATTTGTTATTAAACATTACCGAAAAGTAATTGGCTACGATGTGTAAAACATTGCACTGTCTACAGGATACACAAAAGTTATTAAGATATAACCCTTTCTCAATGAGCTTACAGTCTTGTGGGGAAGAACAACCCAACAACTCAGAACAAATATTTCTGTGTTAGGGGTTTTTACTCTTGTTGATAGAGTGGGTTTCCGTGTACATGGAGAGCACTGAGAATATTGTCACAGAAGACTTATTGGTTTGAACTGAGTCTTTAAAATAGGAGTTTATCACAAGATGAAAAGAGGAGAGGAAAGTGCTTACTCAAGAGCAGAGATATGAGAAAATATAAGTCATTTTAATGAATAACGAGGACTACATTTCCTTGATTCTGAAAGTTCATTCATTGCCAGTCATATCACTAATTACACTCTCTCAAGGGGGAATATAAAAGAAAGACATTACACTAAATAAATATATCTTAAAATTTTCTACTCATAATAGCATACACTTGTCCCCACCCACACAAACCATTTTCTTCTTTTGTGTCACAAAGTGTTCTATGTTCAACCCAAAGATTCTTCTGAATCATTTTTAGACATTAGAAGTTATGCATAGTATAAGAATGACTCATGACTTTTTGTAACATATGCTCAACATCTTGACCTCATTTGTACCTTTAGGATTGACAGTATACTTTTTAGAAGTATCTTAAAATACCAGAGTTTCATTTTGCATTGCTTTTTTTTTTTGGAGACAGTCTTGCTGTCACCCAGGCTGGAGTGCAGTGGCACAATCTTGGCTCACCGTGGCCTCCACCTCCCAGGTTCAAGTGATTCTCCTGCCTCAGCTGCCCAAGTAGCTGGGATTACAGGCACTCGCCACCATGCCAGACTAATTTTTGTATTTTAAGTAAAGATAGGGTTATACCATATTGGTCAAGCTGGTCTCAAACTCCTGACATCAGGTAATCCACCCAACCCAGCCTCCCAAAGTGCTGTGATTACAGATGTGAGCCACCACGCCAGGCCTGCATTGCCCATTTCATAGTACTCATAAATTTCCTCCCCTTAATTGATTTATGCAATACTAGAAATTAACTTCTCTTAGTTTTATTATATCTCTTGATGATTCATCCATTTTGTCTGAGTCAAAAAAAAAAATAGAAAGCGTAAATACTACCATAACTATTAAAGAAATTGAGTCACTGTTTTTAAATCTCCTTGCCGCTATGAAAGCTCCAGTCTTAAAGGGATGATTTTAATAAGTTCTACCAAACTCTCAAGGAATAATTACAATTTTATTCAAATTCCTTAAGAGAACAGATGGAGGAATAGTCTCAAACTAGTTTTATAAGATTAGTGCACTTTCTATGCCAAATCCAGACATGGATGATATGAAAAATAAAAATTACAGACCATTGCCACTCTTGGACAGAGATTCAAATATTCTAAACTCAATATTTTCAAGTTGGGTCTACCAATGAATAAAAAACATAATACAATTTGATAATGTTTCATTTATCTCAGGAATGAAAGTTTGGCTTGGTATCTAAAACCCATCAGCATAATTATTTCATTTTATTAATAATAAAGACAAGTTATCAACCCCAATAATGCTTTTAATATTCAATAAAATAGAATATTTTTATACTTTAAAATTATTATAGAACTAGGAGTCCAGGAAAACTTTTTTTAATCTGATTAAAGTTACCTATCAGAAATCTATAGTAAAGTATACTTAAAGGTAAAATGTTAGAAACAATTTACTAGGAGAAAAGAACAAAACAATAATTCCCTGTTCGGTCCTAACCAATGCAATAAGTCAAGAAAAGAAATAAAAAGGATAAGAAAAGGAAAACTCATAGTGTATTTGGTAATTTTCAATTGTCAAAAACTGAAAAAATATCCAAATTATTATAAGATAGTAAGGTGATTGATATAACATCAATATGCAAAAGTGAATTACAAATTAAGATTGACGAAGCACTTGAAATAAGTAAACTTTTAAAAGACAGCATCTATTTAAACATAAAATGCATAAGTATAATATGTTGGGGGAGTTATGTGTACATACATACAAGACCTCTAGGGAGAAAATTTTAAAACAGTTCAGAAAAATATTATTAAAAACTAATAAATGTAAATGTAAATGTTTACTATGTTCATGGATAGGAAGAGTCAATATCATAAAGATGTCATAGTATCAATTGTTTCAACCAAAATTCCAACAAGAAGTTTTTTATGAAGTTTAAAAAGATTTGTACCTAGATTATATAAATTTTTATCATATCAGATGGCTTGTAAAGCTGTATAACATTAACACACTGAAGTAATACAGCAAGGATAGACTGACTGATATGACAGAAGAGGGAACCCAGATACCATCCTTGAATACATCGCAACTTGGTTTATACTGTGGTTTGAATGCTTTCCCTAGAAGTTCATGTGTTGGAAACTTAATGCCTAATGTAACAGTGTTGGGAGGTGGGACCTATCAAAAGATGATAGGGTCATGATGGCAGAGCCCTCATGAATTAATTAATATTTTTACCACAGGAGCAGATTAGTTATAATGAGAGTGGGTTGCTGTAAAGTGAGTTTGGTTGCTGGTGCCTTTCTCTCTTGTCTCATATGCCCACTTGCTTTTCCACCATGTTATAACACAACAAGAAGGCCCTCACCAGATGCAGTCCTTCAGCCTTGGACATTCTAGCCTTCAGAACTATAGAAATTGATCTCTGTTTTTTATAAACTACCTAGTCTATGATATTCTATTATAGCAGCCAAAAATGGACTAAGAGTGGAAATTGGTACTAGGAGTGGGTTTGTTGCTATAACAAATAGCTGAAAATGTGGAAGCAGCTTTGGAACTGGGTAATGGGTAGCAGATGGAATAATTTGGAAGGGCAGGCTAGAAATAGCCTGTATTGCCATGAACTGATGAACACTAAGGGCAATTCTGGTGAAGACTCAGAAAAAATCTGTAGGGAAATCTTGAATTTTTTGAGAGATTACTTAAGTGGTCATAACCAGAATACTGATAAAAGTATGGATAGTAAAGACCATTTTGATAAGGTCTCAGATGGAAATAAGGAACAAGGTATTAGAAATTATTAAACTTTTGTGGCAAGAGATGTTCATAAGAAAGTTCAGGACAGCAGTGTTTATAATTTTAAAATACTAGAAATAGTATAAATGTCACAGGAAATGGATGGAGTAGGAATTGATGATATAAAACACTGTGTAGCAGTGAAAATGAATGAACTATGGCTTCATGTATCCATGTAGACAAATCTCAAAAACATAATACTCTATGGGAGAAACAAATTTCAAGATAATATACAAATTATATATCTAATTATATCTTAATATCTAATTAAGATATCTTATTAAGACATAATGAAAAGCAACATAATGATAAACACAAATTCTGGGTAATTGAATATGGTTACCTTTGGGAGAAAAGAGAAGAATACAGTAGAGGAGAAGCACACTGGGGACTTCAAAAGAATTTCTGTTTCTAAAAGTAAGGAGCGATCACATGAGGATTTATTTTTCTTTATACCTGCTATATACATAATACAGTCATTTCTATGAATGAAATATGTCTCAATAAAAAGTACTTTTTTGTATGAGCACCATACAAAATCTGAATATAGGTCTATATTTTAAAAAAACACTTCTAATTCTATCCATAGGTAACTTCTACTAGCATTTTTAATATTCTTTTACTCTTTATTTTATGTACCACTACATTGAAAATTTATTTAAAACACACCTAAAAAGGTTGACTAGAGGCCTTTGTTAAATAGGAATTTAGCACTTGTGTGACACCCAAGTCCATCAGTGTAGATCATAACATTATGATGGGGATACCTTCTGAGAAATGCATCCTTAGGTGATTTCATCATTGTGCAAATATTAGTGCATTTACACAAACCTATAAAGTACAGCCTACTACACATCTAGGCTATGTGGTATGGCCTATTGCTCCTAGGCTACAAACCTGTACACCATGTTACTGGTCTGAATATTGTAGGCAGTTGTAGCACAATGGTAAGTGTTTGTGTGTCCAAACATATCTAAACAGAAAAGGTAATGCATTGCACTCTGATGGCTACCACATCACTAGGCAATAGGAATTTTTCAGTGCCATTGTGATCTTATAGGACCACCTTTGTATATGTGGTCTGTTGTTGACCATAACATTGTTTGTGACTGTAATTGATTTTGAGGCCACATTCACACACACACATACACACACACACACACATATTCATATATGTACACATATATTAAAAGGCCACTTTATCACAACTTGCTCCCCTAACTGGCCACTGGCAAATTTATCTTAACAATAACTACAAAATGCATCCCAGAAATGTTAGAGTGTGAAAAATATATATCTTGAAATCTAAAAAACATTTTAGCTTAGTATAGCTGAAGCAGAGCGTGTGAATGGAGGGAGAAAGGAGTAGGAAACAACCAGACATGGACTTAGAAAACAAAATTGACACCAGATTACAAAGGGCTTTATATGAAAAGCTAAGGTACCGCTAGTGTATATACACTACAGTGGCCAAACATTTTTGATTTCACAGTTTTTATCATAAAGAGAATAGAAATGAGTATATTCAAATCTTATGTGCATATTTTAATGTTTATAAATTACATTCATGTATTTCTCTACCCATAGATGAAATATGAGAAGAAATGTTTTCTTCCTATATACCAAAGAAGTGCCTTGAGCACCTCCTGAGAAACACACACCCCTCTGTAGAGCCCTCTGCTCTAAATAAGATCTACAGAAGGTTCTTAGCAGGGGCAATGTGCTCAGAGTCGCCATCTGCTCAGTATGGATTCAGTGAGGGCATGAATGTGTAAATTCTTCAATAACACATGAACATCCAAGGCATAGACCCTGGCAGCACTGTTAAAGATAGGTTGAAGAGGGAAAGATGAAGGAAGGGTTGCAGGTGTCTAGTTGCTCAGGATAAAGGGTTTGGATAAAACCGCATTCTTGCCTCCAACAACAGGGAGTGATGGAGTGGAAGGGACAGTTTTGAGACTTATTTCCTAAGTAAATTTGAAAGATCTGACAATTAGATGCAACAGCTAAGAAAGAGGCAGTTGTTAAGGATGATCATGACACTCCTACCTGAAACACAGAACACAGGAAGAGAAGCAGGACTGCAGAGGCACAGGGGAAGGTTGGTTTCAACCTGTGAACTCTACGGGTCTACAGGATGTCTAGTGTGTGGGGTAGGGCACAAGAAAGAGAAGCAGGATAGAGGATTCTTGGATGCAGCTACATCTTACAAGGCAAGCCAGGTCACGCATCCTTAGACACAACTGAATACACGTTTGTCTGTAGAACTAAAACAAACGTTTTACAAAATGTTTGTTCATTCTTTACGGAATACACTCTAATATTTTTACTCTACTATTTTTAATGCCAATAGCAATCCATAAAATTGATTTCATGACCACAGAGTTTGGAAAACATTAGGCTAGAATAATTGGTTTAAATAAAACACTTCACTTTAATCACTCAAGCATCATGCCGTGAAAAGATATTGGATGGAATCTAATGGGCTTCAGTTTGAATTGCAGAATTACCATTTACTAACTGGGTAACCTCAGGCAAAGCTGAGTCTCATGGTCCTCACTGGTAAAAACTGAAATGATAGTATTTTTCTTGTAGACTTGTGGTGATGATTAAATACAAGAGCATAAACATGTTACCTGACACATGGCTCACTCTGAGTTTCTGTTAGCCCCTCCTTATCGCTTCTCCAGCATTGATACACAACAGAAACTAGTAAAGTATTTCTCTCAAGAAACCCACTAATTTCCTGACAATGAATATCAAAGCTTAACCAGTCAACCCCAAAATTAGAAAAAGAATTAAGACTAAGGTGACCTTGTTTTACCCAGAGATTTAAGGATGATTTATGCTGATATATGGATGCCTTGAAATCTTGCATAATCTGGGTATCCTGTGACCCAGTAAGGTAACTTTTGGCCAAAGGAAATTGCCCTGTATTGTGAAATACTTGAGACACATTGTTATATTCAAGTCATGGCTCAACGAAAAGTCAGCGTGGCCCCAGAGGGCAGAATTGAGAAAGGATTCTTGTTGTTGATGGATGTTTTGAAAACACGATAACTAAACACATAATTCAAAAAATAAAAGTCTGATATCTCCAAAACCTGAACAAGGCTTAAAAAATATATACCATGGAAATCAAAAATAAATGTTAAAGGGAAGCAAAGAAGGAATTTCTTTGTTAATAAAATGAGTTTCGGTGTCAAACAGACCTCCTCAAGCCCCTACTACGGGATTCAGTAACCATATAACTTTGAACAAGTACTTAACCTATGTGCCTTTGTTTTCTCACCTGAGAACAGTGATACACAATACTCTGGCTTACGGTATGTGAAACTCTTAGCACAGTGCTGGACACATAGTTCAGTAATAGAGTGTAGTGAATGGTAGTTTCAAACAAAAAGGAAACAGCAGAAGGGGTTAAATATGTTAGAAATCTAACTAATGTACTAATAGAATTTTGCACAGTCTAATAACTAGAGAAAAGTCCTTTGTGTCTATACTGGAAAAGGTAATCTTATTAGCCATGTTCATTGGAACTTTGCAATTGCAGGTATCTATTTTTTAGAAACCATGATCGCATTCAGGTTTCAGAGAAGAAGCTTTGCAGTTTAGCCTACTACCTAAAGCCCCCATACCTAAGGGCACTCAGACATTTGGAATAGAATAAAACGTTCTTCACAACCTTGTGAAAGTCATCTTTGAAATCTTTGGAAACAATACAACCAACCGCTATGTGTAGCTTTCTAACACGTACAGTGTTTTATTTTCCTGCATTCAAAAATTTGCAATCAAATAATGAGATACAATAGGTTAGGACTATGACATTTTCTTTCCATTCTTTCTGATTACAGGGAATTTTAAAAAACAACAGGTAACACCAAATCTGGACTTTCCTGCCTCCATGAAAGCTTTTATTCATGCTGTGACTTAGATTTGAAGTGCCCTTTCCCCTTTTCTTCCCCAAAGTGAATACTCATTCATTCCTCAAGACTCAGCTCAAATATCATCTTTTTTTGTCATGGTTTTCCCAACTTGACCCTAACCTACCTACTGCTGACAGAATTAAACATTCCTTTCCTCTGCTACCATATCTCTTTCTTTCCATGTGACTAAAATATAGCAATCAACCATGAAAATAAATAAGTAGTATTTAGTCTTAAAGATATGTTATATTAGTGGTCCATGTCAGGCCTCTGAGCCCAAGCCAAGCCCTCGCATCCCCTGTGACTTGCACATATACTCCCAGATGGCCTGAAGTAACCGAAGAATCAAAAAAGAAGTGAAAATGCCTTAACTGATGACATTCCACCACAAAAGAAGTGAAAATGTCTGGTCCTTGCCTTAAGTGATGACATTACCTTGTGAAAGTCCTTTTCCTGGCTCATCCTGGCTCAAAAAGCTCCCCCACTGAACACCTTGTGACCCCTACTCCTGCCCCCCAGAGAACAACCCCCCTTTGGCTGTAATTTTCCTTTACCTGCCCAAATCCTATAAAATGGCCACACCCTTATCTCCCTTTGCTGACTCTCTTTTCGGACTCAGCCCGCCTCCACCCAGGTGATTTAAAAGCTTTATCGCTCACACAAAGCCTGTTTGGTCGTCTCTTCACATGGACGCACATGACAGTCCATAAATTAGTTAAGGTTAAACTGTGATACCAACTAGACCCCCAAAAGTGCAATACCACTAACAAATTAGAAGTTTATTTCTCTCTTATTTAACAGTCTAGAGTGGGTATTCCAGGTCAGTGGGCAGCTCTCCTCCATGTGGTCAGTCAAGGACTCAGAAGGAAGAACACATTGTCAAACTAAATAATGAAAGAGAAAGGTACTCCAAAAAAAAGATATTTATTGATTCAGGAGTATGGCATTGCAACAGGAATACGCATGCCATAGTAAACTATGTGCATATTCATGGAGGTATAAAAAAGGCTAAGGTTTCTAAAGGAAAAAATGAGGATTACACATCATTATCTTTGGCTACAAAGATCAATAACAAGACTGATGCCAGTCCAAGTTTGGACAGACAGTTGTTGGGCAGATGTCCTTGCAGAAGTATTTTTTATGTAAGGCTGTGATGACCTTTGTGTAAAGTTGTAGTTTCTGTAGAGTCTTTGAGATAGTTTTGTTATTAAGCATACAAGCTTAAGAACTCTATAGCCTTTTCTGGCTCTATTTGTCAGGGATTTTTTATAACACTGGTGACTCAGTTTTGATTTTGACAACATTCAAGCATGAAGGAGGCACATATGCCATCTTAACACCTTCCTGGTAGGACCCAAGTCACTTCTACTCATACTCCACTAGAAATAACTTATTATCATGGCCACTCTTAATTCCAAGATGGGGCTGGGAAATGTAGAGCCTGACTTGGAAGCCACATCTGTTCCAGTTATGATCTTATTACCAGAGGAGAGAACACATTTTGGTGGAAAGCTTACAGCTGCTGCCACACTCCCATGAGGGCAGTGACTTTGCCTTACTCCTCCTCCACATATCCCCAGTGTCCAATAGAGTGCTCAGTAATTTCAACCCTCTTACCACCCCCAAGGCCACCCTCAATGCACTCACAGTGCCAACCCCAATGATGTATACTCCTCTTTCTGATTAATTCTGTCCCTTAAAACTTACTATTACCCAACACATTATATATTTCACTTATTTGATTGTTAAATTTCTATCTCCCCCACTAGGATGTAAGTTTCATGAAGGTAAGAAATTCTATTTGTTGGTGCCCCTATCTTGTCTTTAGCACCTAGAAGAATGTCTGGCACATTGGAGTTACTGAATAGATAATTGTCAAATGAACAACTAAACATAGCAACCTTTTCTTTTGAAGGCTGACCTGTGCACTTCTTCTTGTACTAACCCCCCTGGTTGCTTCTAAAAACAAAACAGTAAAAGCCTTTAGTGTTATCAGTGCCCCCAATTGATTTTAATTAACTTCTCAGTCTAAATCTGGTGAGCAAATTTGCAAGATTTTTTTACGGGACCAGATAACTTAACTCAGAACTGTGTATTCAAATCTGGGTATTGATTTAGCAACCTCAGATAATAAATATATTTACAAAGATGATAATCAATGGGATGGAACTTTTAAAAATATAAAGCCACACACAAAGGACAAAAGAAGTGCTTAAAACCAGTTCTTGTGTTTGTATAGAAAACATACTTTACTCTCAAAGCCCAATGATAATCTGAGTTATAGGCAGCTGCTTCTAAGCTTTGGCAAAGAATCTGCGACAGAGTGCAGCTTGACTGTCTCAACGGTCCCAAGATGGGCCAGGGAAATGCTCTGGATGACGTGTCCAGCTGAGATCACACAGGGCCTGTGTCCATGAGAAACTGCAGCTGCTAACATGCAAGTCGCTGAAGGATAAGAGAAGTGCTGCTGGCCAGTTGGTCCACAGCACAAAGGGGCTTTCTAAACTGCCTCAGGGAAAGTCATTGCTATAGATTGACTCTGTCTCCCTAAATTCCTATGTTGAAATCTAATCCTCAGTGGGATGGTATTTGGAGATGGGGCTTTTGAGAGGTGATTAGGTCATAAAGGTGGAGCCCTCATGAATGTTATTAGTGCCCTTATGAGAAAAGACTTGAGAGCTAGCTTATGCCTTCTGCCACATGAGGACATGGTGAGAAGTCAGCCATCTGCAAACCAGGAAGTGGGCCCTCACCAGACATTGGACCTGCTGCCACCTTGATCCTGGACTTCTCAGTCTCCAGAACTGTAAGAAATAAATGTTTCTTGCTTAAGCCAGCCAGCCTATAGTAATTAGTTAAAGCAGTCCAAACTGACTAAGACAGTTGTCGTGGGCAGCTGAGAATCAAGGAGCTAAGACCTCACACTTTGCTGTTAGACCATGAGCTAGAGATGGGGTATATAAGCCTTGCCTACCATTGGCAACCACATAGACCCCATGGAAAAGACAAACAGCTCAATGAGGGGGAGGACAGATGTAAACTAGCATTTATTAAGCACCTACTGCATATTGAATACCATACAGGATGATTTACATACCTCATCTCTTTTACTCCTTACAACAACCTATCTAATTATAATTATTATGATGAACATATTACACTATTATCCAGTTCAAAACACTATTTACTGAAGGCCTACTTAGAGCCTTGTACTGTACCTGGGACAGTGGAACATTAATTTCTTTAATTCTTAAAAGGTACTATGGGGTAGATATATTCTCTCTGTTTTATAGATGTAAACCTCCTAAAGCTCAGAGAGGTAAAGAAACTCACCAAGGTTCACCAAAAACAGGAGACAAATGCCAATCTAAAAGTCTAAGCCTATGTTCACTTGACTATACCAAATTACTAAATAATGTAAATAGCTGGTTTCCTTCTAGTTTTAAGTCCCTAAAGCATCAGGCTATCAATGTCTGAGAACAATATTCTTGGGGACAGAGGCCAGGCAGGCAGTGCCAAAGAACTTCTTTTTGGCTGTCTGTTGATCCTTAGGGGAACTTTGGCATTAGTTGACTGTACCTATGACAGAGAAATTTGCTAGATACTTCACACCTGGGCATCCACTAAAGCCTCCTGCTTTCAGTTGTGTGGTCTCTGATTACATTCAAAACAAGCTGGCAGGTTAATCATCCTAAGACCAAAGTGCTCCTGTCACTCCACTGCTCAACATCAGAGGGTTCCTGCTTTCATCATTAAGTTCAGGTTCCTAAACCCAAACAATAAGAAGCTGCATAATGTGACCACAACAGTGAAACCTAACATGCACTGCACATTTCCCATGTGCCAGGCATTGTCCTAAGCACTTTGGTTGTGTTAAGCCATGTAAACCCTATAATGTAGTGACTATTAATCTCATTCCATTTTTCAGAGCAAAGAACAGAGGCACAGAGCTTTGCAAAGAACTTTGCACAAGCTTTCTTTGCGGACTCACAAGGCATGATGTGTAGCTACTAAAGGAGTATCATGAAGAAAGCTTATGGAAAGTTCTATACAAAGCTGTTCCTTCTGTGTAGCTACCACCTCTACAAGGCCATGGCTAAGGATTAATTTGGGAGCAGAGGAAGGAGAATGTGTCCAAGTGGGGACCTGCCAGGTACTTACGTGTCTGTTCATCACCACATCTGCCCATAATAACTTTCTTAGAGTAAGGACTACTGCTCTACCTCAGCCTGCCAAATTTCATGCTTGTTCCTTGTTTGCCAGCTGTAACCTAGAATGACATAGGAATAGAAATTACGGAAAATGCAGTTTCCATCTTAACCAAGTTGACATAACTCAGTGCATCAAGAAAATGAAGGAAGTGATGAACTGCCATGTGCTCTCTGTAAGAGAAGACTTTCAAGCAAAGGGAGCTGCAGGTGCCAAGGCCCAGAGGTGGTGTATTAGTCCATTCTCACACTGCTAATAAAGACATACCTGAGACTTGGTAATTTATAAAGGAAAGAGGTTTAATTGACTCACTGTTCAGCATGTCCAGGAGAGCCTCAGGAACATGAGGCAGAAGAGGAAGCAAACACGGCCAGCTTCACGTGATGATGGCAAGGAGAAGTGCAGAGCGAAGGGGAGGAGGGGAAGCCCCTTATAAAACCATCAGATCTTGTGAGAATTCACTCATTATCACGAGAACAGCATGGAGGTAACTGCCCCCATGATTCAATTATCTCCCACCAGGTCCCTTGCACAACATGTGGGAATTATGGGAACTGAGAATAAGCAAGTCCCTTCTGCCTATGACTGTGTAAAAATCAAAAGCAAGTTAGTTACTTCCCAGACACAATGGGGGTACAGGCATTGGGTAAATACCCCCATTCCTAATGGGAGAAATTGGCCAAAATGAAAAAGCTGTAAGTCCATGCAAGTCTGAAATCTAGTGGGGGCAGTCAAATCTTAAAGCTCCAAAATGATCTCTTTTGTCTCCATGTCTCACATCCAGGTCATGCTAATGCAAGAGGTGGGTTCCCATGGTTCTTGGGCAGTTCCACCCCTGGGACCTTGCAGGGTACAGCCTCCCTCCTGACTGCTTCCATGGGCTGGCATTGAGTGTCTGTGGCTATTCCAGATGCATGGTGCAAGCTGTTGGTGGATATACCATTCTGGTGTCTGGAGGACACTGGCCCTCTTCTCACAACTTCACTAGGCAGTGCCCCAGTAGGGACTCTGTGTGGGGGCTCCGACCCCACATTTACCTTCTGTACTGCCCTAGCAGGGGTTCTTCATCAGGGTTCTGCCCCTGCAACAAACTTCTGCCTGGACATCCAGATGTTTCCATGCATCCTCTGAAATCTAGGCAGACGTTCTCAAACCTCAATTCTTGACTTCTGTGTACCCACAGGCCCAACACCACATGTAACCAACCAAGGCCTGGGGCTTGCACCCTCCAAAGCAATGGCCTGAGCTGTACCTTGGCCCCTTTTAGCCACAGCTGGAGCTGAAGCAGCTGGGATGCAAGGCACTATGTTCCGAGGCTGCATAGAGGAGGGGGGCCCCCCGGGCCCAGCCCATTAAACCATTTTTCCATCCTAGGCCTTTGGACCTCTGATGGGAGGGGCTGCTGTGAAGGTCACTGACATGCCCTGGAGACATTTTCCCCATTGTCTTGGTGATTAACATTTGGCTCCTCGTTTCTTATGCAAATTTCTGCAGCAGGCTTGAATTTCTCCACAGAAAATAGATTTTTCTTTTCTATTACATCATCAGTCCGCAAATTTTTATGCTCTGCTTCTTCTTGAACCCTTTGCCTCTTAGAAATTCTTCTGCCAGATACCCTAAATCATCTCTGTCATGTTCAAAGTTCCATAGATCCCTGGGGCAGGGGCAAAATGCCACCAGCCTCTTTGCACAGCAAGAGTGAACTTTGCTCCAGTTCCCAACAAATTCCTCACCTCCACCTGAGACCACCTCAGCCTGGACTTCACTGTCCATATCACTATCGGCATTTTGATCAAAGTCATTCAACAAGTCTCCAGGAAGTTCCAAACTTTCCCATGTCTTCCTATCTTCTGAGCCCTCCAAGTCTCTAGGAAGTTCCAAACTTTCCCATATTTTCCTGTCTTCCTCTGCCTGTTACCCAATTCCAAAGTCACTTCCACATTTTTAGGTATCTTTACAGCAGCGCCCCACTCTCTGCGGAACCAATTTACTATATTAATCTGTTCTCACACTACTAATAAAGACCTACCCAAGACTGGGTAATTTACAAAGGAAAGAGTTTTAATTGACTCACAGATCAGCATGACTGGGAAGGCCTCAGGAAACTTACAATCATGGCAGAAGGGGAAGCAAATACTCCTGCTTCACATGGTGGCAGCAAGGAGAAGTGCAGGGCAAAGCGGGGTTAAGGAAGTCCCTTATAAAACCATCAGATCTCGTCAGAACTCATTCACTATCACAAGAACAGCATGGGGGTAACCATTCCCATGATTCAATTATCTCCTACTGGATCCCTCCCATGACACGTGGGGATTATGGGAACTACAATTCAAGATGAGATTTGGGTGGGGACACGGCCAAACCATATCAGGTGGGATTGCACTTGGCATGATAAAAGTAATGGAACACTACTCAGGCTATTTAACTTTCATGGTTTGGCAGGAAACATTTCATTATTTACAGAATGCTTTAATGTACCTGTAACCAATACTAGGATACCTGTGGTTGAAAACTACAGCCTAGAATATAACATAGTGAGTACTCAGTGAATGATTGCTGAATGAAAGAAAAAATGTCATAGTGGTCCTATTTTTGGTTTTGTTTTTCTCCTGCTCAATATTCAACTGCTTTTCCTATTCGTGGGTAATTCTCTGTAGTGTGGAATATTAGTGCCTTTTTAACAGGATAAAAAGATCTCTGAGGAATTACTAGGCACTGGCCCTAATTAAACACTAAATCCTAGGACCCAGAACCTACTGCAGTCCAGCAGGCAGAGTAAGGGTTTATAGAGGTCAAGTAATAAATGAAATTTTAATTTGACTTTCATTGTAAGCTCAGCAGAAACATCAACTCCATCCTGGAATTTCTGAATATAGTGCTAGAAACGTATTATCAGGCACTCACATTGGCTTCCACACACTGGCTTCCTAATCTGTGAAGAAAGACCCAAGCAGGAAATGCCAAGGAAGTCCCCTGCAGTCCCCCTTCCCCAGCAAAATGTATGCAAAAAGCCCTTTCACATCCCTGGAGGCAGAAATTACTGAGGATACTATCTTTATCAAAGAATGGCAAAATGCAGAAATAGTGATTCCCACCACATCCTCCCTACCTGCCACATTGCACAACTCTGGGGTGCCATTTATATATGGAATATAATGTGATTGACTCTGTTGGAGCTATTTGGTACAGTAACCCCACAGAGGCCATTTAATCATCTAGTATATTAGTTAGCGTTCTCTGAAGAAACAGAACCAATAGGATGTATATAGACACATATGAGGAGATTTATTATTGAAAGTGCCTCACACAATTATGGAAGCCAAGAAGTTCTATGATATGCTGTCTGAAACCTGAAGAACCAGGAATGCTAATGGTGTAATTCAGTCTAAGTCCGAAGTCCTGAAAACCAGGAGAGCTGATGTTCTAATTCCCAGGCTGAAGCCAAAGGCACAAGAACCAGGACTACTGATACCTGTGGGCAGGAGAAGATGGATGCACCAACCCAAGCAAAGAGAGAAAATTCACCCTTCCTCTGCCTTTTTGTTCTATTTTGCCCATCTACAGATTAGATGATACCTACCCTCACTGGTGAGGGTGGATCTTCTTTACTCAGTCTACCTATTCAGATGCTAATCTCTTCCAGGAACACCTTCACAGATACACCCAGAAATAATGTTTACACCAGATATCTGGGCATCCCTTCACCCAGTCAAGGTGACACATGAAATCACCCATCATATCTAGTTTGGCTGATATAGTAGATAAAAGACATTTGGAATGATGCTACACTGCTAAAATTGTCAGCGACACCTACAGTAAGAGGTAAAACATTGTAGATGATCAGAATCACTGGTTCTCTGGAAGAAAGCAAAACCTTCTCCCCATCAGAATGTGGAGAATCTGTGATTTTCCCACCTTCACTCTACATTTGGGAAAAATCAAGACAGAGAGGAAAGTGACTCATCCAGGTTCACAAAACCATCAAGAAGCAAAGATGGGTCTAAAGTCCCTTCCCTGCAGTGAAAGCAACTAGAGTTCAGCAAGTTCACACTAAGGTAGAAGATGCAAGTTTTGTAGACTTTGAGCCATGGCTAGAAGAGAATATGCTTCCTGGGAAAGACAAAAGAGAGACACAAAGGAAAAATTAAAAATTGACTGTTGGCCATAAGTGATACTTGGGATGCAATTTTTTCCCAACTCTGACATCATTTGGGAGCTTATTTTCAACTAAATGTTGTTTTTAGAATCAGTTGGGGCTAGTACCAAGGGAACACAATTGACAGATGCCTTTTCCTCACTAGTTTCCAAAAAAGCAGGTGGCTGCAGCCAATTCCCCAGGTGGCCAAGTTTGCATTCTAAAGTTATCTGGGTTTGTGAACAGCCCCAATCTCAAAGACTCATCATCTGCATAGGGAGATGATTCAATCCATTGACACTGGCCATAACCATTTAACAACCTTTTATGATGTGGTCCAACTGTACATCAGGGACTTGGCCAATACATAAAGGAATTTTTTTTAGGATTAGCCCCCCTTGCTTCTGAATAAATAGAACATTGGAATTATTCCCTTAACCACCTGGGCCCTGAGATACAATTTTATGATGTACTTTATAAAATACAAGTCTTAGAAATAACACACCACATTTGCAACTAAGGATCTATTCAGAACCCCTGGCAAATGCACTCTGAAGGTTGAAAGGATAATTAAGGAAAAGGAAGAGTTTGCAGGGGGCTTTCAGAGGTTACACCTGAATGGAAAGAGAAACTTAGCTAGGATTTCCATGAAGCTTTGATGAGACTGAAAAAATTCTACGAGCATGTTCTAAAGCCAGTGGACTCTAGCTGTTTCCTGCTTTGCCAGGGAAGTGAAGTTGGGAACCAATGTTAGCATCAATAGTTACAATCACCCTAGAAAGAAAACTGCTTACTGTATTAGTCCATTCTCACACTGCTGATAAAGATATATTCAAGACTGGGTAATTTATAATGAAAAAGAGGTTTAATAGAGTCACAGTTTCACGTGGTTGGGGCAGCCTCACAATCTTGGTGGAAGGTGAAAGGCACATCTTACATGGCAGCAGGCAAGAGGAAATGAGAGCAAAGCAAAAGGAGTTTCCCCTTATAAAACCATCAGATCTTGTAAGACTTATTCACTACCACAAGAACAGTATGAGGGAAACCGCCCCCGTGATTCAATTATCTTCCCCCAGGTTCCTCCCACAACACATGGGAATTATGGGAGCTACAATTCAAGATGGGTGGGGACACAGCCAAACCATATCACTTACTTTGCAATAAATTGCCTTTTGATTGTAGCTATGTTAGGTTGTGGAGAATCCTAGGGAGGGAGGGCGGAGCAAGATGGCCCAACAGGAACAGCTCCAGTCTCCAACTCCCAGCGCGAGCGACACAGAAGACCGGTGATTTCTGCATTTTCAACTGAGGTACTGGGGTCATCTCACTAGGGAGTGCCGGACAATCGGTGCTGGTCAGCTGCTGCAGCCTGACCAGCGAGAGCTGAAGCAGGGCGAGGCATTGCCTCACCTGGAAGTGCAAGGGGGAAGGGAATCCCTTTTCCTAGCCAGGGGAACTGAGACACACAACACCTGGAAAATCCAGTAACTCCCACCCCAATATTGCGCTTTAAGCAAACAGGCACACCAGGAGAATATATCCCACACCTGGCCGGGAAGGTCCCACGCCCACGGAGCCTCCCTCATTGCTAACACAGCAGTCTGTGGCGATCTATCCGCAAGGCAGCAGTGAGGCTGGGGGAGGGGCACCCGCCATTGCTGAGGCTTAAGTAGGTAAACAAAGCTGCTGGGAAGCTCGAACTGGGTGGAGCTCACAGCAGCTCAAGGAAGCCTGCCTGTCTCTGTAGACTCCGCCTCTGGGGACAGCACACAGCTGAAGGCCAACAGGGGAAGCAGCGGGCCCGGTGCAGACGCGAACGACTCTGTCTGACAGCTTTGGGGAGAGCCGTGGATCTCCCAACATGGAGGTTGAGATCTGAGAACGGACAGACTGCCTGCTCAGGTGGGTCCCTGACCCCTGAGTAGCCTAGCTGGGAGACATCCCCCACTAGGGGCAGTCTGACACCCCACACCTCACAGGGTGGAGTACACCCCTGAGAGGAAGCTTCCAAAGGAAGAATCAGACAGGTACACTCGCTGTTCAGCAATATTCTATCTTCTGCAACCTCTGCTGCTGATACCCAGGCAAACAGGGTCGGGAGTGGACCTCAAGCAATCTCCAACAGACCTATAGCTGAGGGTCCTGACTGTCAGAAGGAAAACTATCAAACAGGAAGGAGACCTATACCAAAACTCCATCAGTACGTCACCATCATCAAAGACCAGAGACAGATAATACCACAAAGATGGGGAAAAAGCAGGGCAGAAAAGCTGGAAATTCAAAAAATAAGAGCGCATATCCCCCTGCAAAGGAGCGCAGCCCATCGCCAGCAACGGATCAAAGCTGGTCAGAGAATGACTTTGACGAGATGAGAGAAGAAGGCTTCAGTCCATCAAACTTCTCAGAGCTAAAGGAGGAATTACGTACCCAGCGCAAAGAAACTAAAAATCTTGAAAAAAGAGTGAGAATCCTAGGGAAGCAAATACTAGCTCCCAAACGGAATGTGCCTTCACCTTTTCTGGCCTCAATTGCTGCTTTGTTTGCAGCCTGCCTCCTGCCCAGCTCACATCCCACCTTCTACTATGAATATCTGTGTCCATGAGTAACCTGCATAAAGCCAGGTCTCATGACCGTGTATCTATACGATGCCACATCAGAGGAACATTGGTCTCACTCTGAAAGCTTTAGGTAATAATGGAGAGTTTCACTGTTGGTTTTGTCAAAAGCACACCACCAGTCACTGAACAGCACCCCATCCGGAAATCCTTTGGAAAAATCACCTTGAAACACTTTCCACTCTCCTCCCAGTTTCATCCTCTTGGAAAATGGATTAAGTCCATCTCCTCCCTCCCTCTCTCTCTCCTACCCCCTGCACTCAGGCCTTTCTCCAGTTTGTTGCCAGCTCAGTATCAAACCACTCATGCCCCCTTACCCGCCCCACCCCAGCAATCCCTGTGGGAAATGTAGGCTGGGTCCCTGCTTTGCTTTTTCTCCCTTGCGAAGCAGCCATCTTTTTATCCTGCCATCTCTCTGCCTAAGCATAAGCTCCACGAGGCCAGGACTGTGTCTAACTGCTTTCTCCATCCCCTTGCTGTGCAGGCAATTTGTGTATAATGAAAGCACCATGAATGTTTGTGTTGCAACAAAGTCATGAGGCAATGGAGACGGGTTTCTCTGCTTGCCTCTCTTAAAATTCTGACCACTAGCAGTACTTGCTCCAGTCTCACCCAAAGTATACCAGCTACCAAGTACACTAGCTTCCTAGGTTTGCCATAACAAATCACCACAAACTTATGTGGCTTAAAGCAACAGAAATATATTTTTTCACAGTTCCAGAGGCTAGATGTGCTAAATTAGGGTACTGTCAGGGCTGTACTCCCTCCCAAGCCTCTAGGGGAAAATTCTTCCTTGCCTCTCCTGGCTCCTGATGGCTCCAGGTGTGTCACCTTGGCTTGTGACAGTATACCTCCAATCTCTGCCTCCCTCTTCACATGGTCTTCTCTTCTGTGTCTTTCTTCACCTAGTTTTCCCGTAAGGACACCATATTAGGGCCCATCCTAATCTAGTATGACCTCATCCTAACCTAAACAACTACATCTGCAAAGAGTCTATTTCCAAATTCTGAGTTTCAGGTGGACATGAATTTTGTGGGGACAACCTAATATAATAGGAGACAAAAATAATGTTTTGAGGTGGTCAGATCAAATCATGCTTTCTTGTTCGCAATCTACATGAGTGATGCCATATGGTAGAGCTCTTGCCTTGTTGGTCAAGGAGTAGCTAATGGTTTCAAAGAATATAAATTTTATCTAGTACATTATGATAGAAGAAATTTCTTTTTTTTTTTTTTTTTTTTTTTTGAGACGGAGTCTCACTCTGTCGCCCAGGCTGGAGTGCAGTGGCAGGATCTCAGCTCAATGCAAGCTCCGCCTCCTGGGTTTAGGCCATTCTCCTGCCTCAGCCTCCCGAGTAGATGGGACTACAGGCGCCCGCCACCTCGCCCGGCTAGTTTTTTGTATTTTTTTTTAGTTGAGACGGGGTTTCACTGTGTTAGCCAGGATGGTCTCGATCTCCTGACCTCGTGATCCGCCTGTCTCGTCCTCCCAAAGTGCTGGGATTACAGGCTTGAGCCACCACGCCCGGTCGACAGAAGAAATTTCTATCCCCTGCATCTCTAGGCATCGCTAGAATAGGTTTGCATCCCACGTTTTTCCATCCCAAGTGCCACAGAAACCACAGCAGCCACAGCTACCATGTCCTGTCTGCTGAGGCAGAAGCAGATTTAGGTTTGGTGCCGCCTGACATGGATCTGATTTGTTCCTGTGGAGGACCACCTAGAGAAAAAGAATACAAAGTTGTAAATACAAAATTAGGTTCAAGAGTGAATATTTATTTAGAATGAGAAAATAAATCACCAAAGGCTATACATTTTCAAAGACTGACAAATATAAAATCCCAAATGTTTGCTTTTAACTTTTTCCCATTTTTGGCTGCGTCTTGTTCACCTTTTCACATGCAGCAATTTTATTTTCTGCAGAAGGAACAGAAAATTGAACTCTTCTTCCTCTAGTGTGGACTCTTGAAATTTGTTTTCATTGTGGAACCTTTAGAAAAAGTTTCAGCTCCGTAAGTTGTTACTGGGAACGTCATGTGAAATTTCAGGATTATCAAAGTCAGAAAAAAAATCTATACAATTTCTTTCATACATGAGCTGTAAGATTTTTAGAGCCTTTCAAGTTTTATTGTGTGTGACCAACCTTAAATACTTTTTGAGTTGATGACATTGATTAACTAGCTTGATGCTGATGTCCTTATGTGGTATATAAAGAGTTTTGCTATTTTTCCTTTAAAGAAAAACTGTCTTTCACCAAATCGAGTTGAATGAAATTACTGCTCATTTCAACAGGATGCAATAAAAGGGCACAAGGAATTCATCAAAATAAAGCTGCTGTTGACCTTTTTGTGTGTTCTGTTGAGAGCATACATTATCTTATTCTTTGCCATAATTTTTATTTCTTTTTTGTTTTTGTGCTTTCTGTCTAGAAGTGTCTTGCTTCTCGTCATCATCTTTTTACCTCTGTTGTCAATTTCATTCTATTTTCTTTGTTATTGTAATTCTTTTCTTATCTTCATAATTTTGACCAGCAGAGATTTTGTTATTTTTGTGATATAAAAGAGAGTTTTGACATTTAAAGTTTCAGCCAGTATTCTTTTTTTTCAGTTTACACTTTTGGCTTCCACTAAAATAGTTCTGTCTCGTAAGACTTGAATTCATGTATAATCAACAATTCTGAAAAAAGATACAAAATTAATCTAAAACTGAGATATAGCAAAAAATTCAAATCATTTTTAAATTATCTCTAGTTTTTTAGCTACATAGTTATACTATTAAATTATTCTTAAACAGTATGCAGGGACTTGATGAGCATGTACAGAAATGTTGCCACTGAAACACCTGTCTCACAAGGCTATATCACTGCATTTGTGACAATTTTAGGTTCCATTTCTTCTGGATCCAAATCACACTTTGTGAGAACCAGATGTGTCAGACACATCATTAAGACAATCCAGATGGTCTAAGATGGGGCTTGACGGTTTGGGATGCATAAGACATGAGACTTCACACTGAGGTACTTGCCATTGGTAATACTGATACAGGTCTGTGCCCTGTGAATACAGGAATGCTCATTAAAAAAAAAAAAAAAAAAAAAAAACTCTTATTTCACACAATTAATGCAGGGGGCACTTTTAATTGCACATACTGCTTTGTTGAGTATATTTCTTGTGGATGAGAACTTCCATTTTGACTTAGGTGCCAAGGAGAACCAAATCCACCACTTAGAATTTTAAACATCTGATCATTTTAGGCATTTTCCACAAACTAGCTACTGATCCCTTTTTGTTTCTCCTCCTGTATTCATGTATTCCTGCTGCCACAGAATAGCAGACATGTTCATATTGGGATCCCGCCTCTGGCTTTGCCAGAGCACAGTGGGCGGTAGAAATGGTTTTGGAAGACTTTTCTACCACAGGATGTCTATCACAACTTAATTATGAATGGAGGAGACAGTGATTCACATCAATAAATCTCATGAAACTCAAACCAAATGCATCCCCCACTCAACTTCGCCTCACCAAATTCCAGCAATGCCCACAGCTTTCCAATGCCAGCAAATACAAGGGGAAGTGTGACATATTAGAAGTTGGAGTAGAGAGGCAGTGGCCTGAGCTAATTTAAGTAATGCCTTACTTTTGAACATTGTACACACACATGTATATGACTATGCAAACGCATTGCTGGAGCCCTTCTCAGAGCCTTGGAAGATACCTATACAAGTGAGAAACCCTAAAGCTTAAGTGTCATTAGTTTCAGGGTAAATTCACCTCTGCCTGGCAGTCATAAACGCTCTTCTTCACTTGGACTGCAGGAGAAAATTAGATCCTCAGGCCACTCCTTTCCTGGCCTAAGGTTTGTCTACAAAGTTCTCTTATATGTTAAATCGTTGGGATGTATTATGTATTAGGAGGCAGTAAAATTCTTCATTCTTTCCTGCTCAATACATATTCTGGATTTTTTATAAATGACAACATGATGTGATTACACCCAATGTGTTTGATCTACACTGCTCTGTTACCATGCGCTTCCCAACCCTCATCACCTCTAAGGAGATGTGGTCTTACGGACTCTCTGGAATGAAGACCATGCCCTGGAGCATGGAGGTAAGAAGTTTTAAAGCATTTCAAGGCATTTATTGACTCTCTACTAGGTGCCACATTCTGTTGCACATGCTGGAAATAAAAGACTAAACAAGTCCCTGCTCTCAGGAAGCTTACATTTTATTGGTGTCATGGGTAGGATAAACAATAAACAAGTAAGCAAACAAACGTCAAGTAAAGATAAGCAAAATGTGGAAAAAATAGAACGTGGAAATTAGAGGGGGGTGTGGGAAGGCAAGTGTGCTACATCACAGAGTGTAATCAGAGAAGGTCTCTCTGAGAAGATGACCTCTCATTTGAAATGAGACATGATTTAAAAGAAGGCAGCCGTAAATAAGCAGATACAAGGGTATTTATGCTACAGAAAACAGCAAGCAAAAAGGCCCTGAGACAGAAATAAGGTTGATACAGTCAAAGAACAGAAAGCAAGCCAGGTAGACCAGGGTAAAGTGAGGAAGAGGGATAGCAAATGACCTCAGGGGCAGGTCCTAGGGGGCCATAACACGGACTGAAATTTATTCTGAGAATGAAATTTAACAGGAGAATGACATGGTTGGCTTATGTTTTCAAGGGTCACTTTGACTGCCACACAGAGGCTTGATCACAGAGGAGCAACAACAGAAATGCAGCCATCAGCTATGTGACCGTTTCAGGGACCCAGTAGATCACGATGGCTTAAACCTACAGAAAGTGATTTTACCAAACCATCCTCACTTAATGATCAGGAGTTGGCTTATGTGCTGCCCACAAAGTGCCCTACCTGTTCAGCCACTGACACTTAAGGTGGTGACAGGAGAGACAGAGGGGAGAGCCTAGCCGATGCAGGAATAAGCAATGTCGAGAAATCCAAGGTGACTCCTAGGTGTCTGGCCTGAGCACATGGGTGAATTACAGTGCCCTGTTATTAAACGGGGAGGACCAAGAGACAAGTTGAGGGGCAAAGGAGTCGTAAATCAAAAGTTTTGCTTTGGCCATGATGAACTTGAATGTTTCTTAGACATAAAATGCCAAATAGGTAGTTGATCTTGTAATAAAACATCTTGGTCGGGTGTGGTGGCTCACTCCTGTAACCCCACACACACGCTACAGGCACAGAGAGGCTGATGCAGGAAGATTGACTGTGCCCAAGAGTTTGAGACCAGCTTGAGCAACATGACAAGACCCCATCTCTACAGTTGTGTTTTGTTTTGTTTTGTTTTGTTTTTTAAGTGCGGCACAGTGGCGTCAGACTATAGTCCCTGCTACTCAGAAGGCTGAGGTGGGAAGATCACTTGAAACCAGGAGTTTGAGGCTGCAGTGAACTGTGATAGCACCACTGCATTCTAGCTTGGGCAACAGAGTGAGACTTTGTCTTTGTCTCTAAAAATAAAAAATAAAAAAAAGAATCTGATTTGAAGTTTTGTATTTGACCACTGACAGATTTCAGGCCCCACCCTCCATCTTTTGGGCTTGTCCCACATCTGTACAAGCTGATAGAAAGATTGGGTACTTGGTCTGCAAGACCTAAACACCAATCTGCTGCTCCACTCCTTTCTTTCTCTCCAACCCAGGCCTCCTCCTTTAGAGCTAAAGGAACCCTTGAAGTTTAAGCTTAGTTATCCATTAAGCTCTAAGTTGAGATTCTACTCCTGTGTTTGGCCTGAATTGTGGGTTCAGGGCTCTGCCTGGGTCACTCTCTCTGAGTTAAGATCTGTGGCCCTGCCCAGCATCCCAGTCCTGAACCAGGTCAGAGTTCACCCCTAATCCCCAACCCAGGGTTAGGGCCCTGGTGACCTGACCCAGGATCCTTCCTACTTTCAATGACATCCTCCCTAGGGTCAGATCTTATCCCTGAAGCCCTGGTCAGTGACATATGAACACCACCCTCTTATCTGATTCACATGTGCTGACTCCCATAAGGCCCCCGCTTCTTGGACCCAAAGTAGCAAGAAGTGAAATTTCACCCCTGTTATAGCATTTAGCACTTTGTGTACTCAGTTTTAGATGTGTCTGTCTCTCCTGCTAGGGTGTTCCCTTAGCCATCTTAGGGAAGCACACGCACGCGCGCACGCACACACCCTGCAGGCACAGAGCAGGCTGTCAGGAACTGTTTATTGAATAAATACAGAAAGTCCTGGGCACTAGTTGAGAAGATTGGAAAGGCTTGGTGGAATAGTCACAGAAGAATTCATTTTATTTTGACAAAGAGGACACGTGTGGTAAAGGGAAAACTAAGTCATTCCTTTCTTCAAAAGTAAATACGTTTTGAAAAGTTTCAGGAATGAAAAAAATTCCTCAGTAGAGTCAAGGTTCCACTTTAAAAAGTCAGGTTTCCTTTCTTCTTAAAGCAAAAACTAAATAGATAAAGAAAAGATTTACATATGAGGCAAGATTTGAACGTGAACCTCTTTTGCTTTGGTTCTGGGTGACGAGAATGAGGGGCTTTAGAAACAATACTCAAACCATGAAATGTTTAGCATTATAGAAACTTTGAGTTTCTTTTCTTGCCTGCAGAATCAAGGAAAATAAAATAGAGGGTCTCAAGATAGCACATTGACTTACTCAAGCTCCCATTGACTGGGACCTGCATATTGGCCACTGCATTATGTCTCTTAGAAAATCAGACGGTACGCTGTAGCTATTCCAGCATGGGCTTTGGAATTAAAAAGACCTGGGTTTGGATCCCAGCTCTGCTCTTTGCTAACTGTGTGACCTTGAGCAACTCCCTGAGCCTTAATTTCCTCCTCCATAAAATAGTTATGATGAGGACATAGAAAATTATACTAAAAATGCCTAGTACCCAGTGCTTTTTTTTCCTGGCCCCTAGACCATTGATCTTTACCTGAGGGGGTGCAAAGCAGTTCTGAGCATTTTGGGTTCAGAAATGTTGATATGGTTTGGCTATTGATATGGTTTGGCTGTGTCCCCACCCAAATCTTATCTTGAATTGTAGTTCCCATAATTCCCATGTGTGGTGAGAGGGACCTGGTGGGAGGTAACTGAATCATGGGGGCAGTTTCCCCCATGCGGTTCTCATGATAGTGAGTAAGTTCGCATGAAATCTGATGATCTCACAAGGTGCTTCCCTCTTTGCTCGGCTCTCATGCTTCTTCTTATTCTGTTCTCAGTCTGCCACCATGAGAAGAAGGACGTGTTTGCTTCCCCTCCCACCATGATGGTAATTTTCCTGAGGCCTCCCCAGCCCTGTGGAGCTGTGAGTTAATTAAACCTCCTTCCTTTATAAATTACCCAGTCTTGTGTATGTCCTTATAGCAGCAAGAGAATGGACTAATACAGTAAATTGGTACTGCAGAGAGCGGGGTGCTACCATAAAGATAGCCAAAAATGTGGAAGCGACTTTGGAACTGGGTAACAGGCAGAGGTTGGAACCATTTGGAGGGCTCAGAAAAAGACAGAAAAATGTGGAAAAGTTTGGAACTTTCTAGAGATTTTGTGGGCTCAGAAGATAGGAAGATGTGGGAAAGTTTGGAACTTCCTAGAGACTCATTGAGTGGCTTTAACCAAAACATTGATAGTGATATGGACAAAGAAGTCCAGGTTGAGGTGGTCTCAGATAGAGGTGAGGAACTTGTTGGGAACTGGAGTAAAGGTCACTCTTGCTATGCAAAAAGACTGGTGGCATTTTGCCCCTGCCCTAGAGACTGTGGAACTTTGAACTTGAGAGAGGTCATTTAAGGTATCTGGCAGAAGAAATTTCTAAGTGGCAAAGAGTTCAAGAGGAAGCAGAGCATAAATGTTTGGAAAGTTTGCAGCCTGGTGATGTAATGGGAAAGAAAAACCAATTTTCTGGGGAGAAATTGAAGCTACTGCAGAAATTTGTAAAAGTAATGAGGAACCAAATGTTAATCACCAGGACAATGGGGAAAATGTCTCCTGGTCATGTCAGAGAACTTCATGGCCACCCCTCCCATCACAGGCCCAGAGGCCTAAGAGGGAAAAAATTTTTCATGGGCTGGGTCCAGGGCCCCCGTCCTGTGTGCAGCCTCGGGATTTGGTGCCTTGCATCCCAGCCACTTCAGCCTTGGCTAAAAGGGGCCAAGGTACAGCTCAGACTGTTGCTTCAGAGGATTTAAGCCCCCAGCCTTGGCAGCTTCCACATAGTGTTGGTCCTGCAGATGCAGAGAAATCAAGAATTGAGGTTTGGAAATTCCACCTAGATTTCAGAGGATATATGGAAACACCTGGTTGTCTAGACAGAAGTCTGCTGCAGGGGTAGAGCCCTCATGGAGACCTCTGAGAGGGCAGTGCAAAAGGGAAATGTGGGGTCAAAGCCCCCACACACAGTCCCCACTGAGGCACTGCCTAGTGGAGCTGTGAGAAAAGGGCCCCTGTCCTCCAGATCCCAGAATGGTAGATCCTCTGACAGCTTGTACCATGCACCTGGAAAAACTGTAGACACTCAATGCCAGCCCATGAAAGCAGCCCAGAAGTGGGGCTATACCCTGTAAAGCCACAAAGATAGAGCTGCCCAAGGCCATGGGAGCCCAGTTCTTGCAGCAGCATGACCTGGATGTGAGACGTGGAGTCAAAGGAGGTCATTTCAGAGCTTTAAGTTTTGACTGCCTCACTGGATTTTGGATTTGCACAGAGCATGTAGCCCCTTCATTTTGGCCAATTTCTCCCATTTGGAACAGGTGAATTTACCAAATGCCTGTACCTCCATTGTATCTAGGAAGTAACTAACTTGCTTTTGATTGTACAGGCTCATAGCCCAAAGGGACTTGCCTTGTGGACTTGGGCTTTTGGGTTAATGCTAGAATGAGCTAAGATTTTGAGGAACTGTTGGAAGGGCCTGATTGTGTTTTGAAATGTGAGGACATGAAATTTAGGGGAGGCTGGGGTGAAATGATATAGTTTGGCTATGTCCCCACCCAAATCTTATCTTGAATTGCAGTTCCCATAATCCTCATGCGTGCCAGGCAACTGGTGGGAGGAACTGAATCATGGGGGCAGTTTCCCCCATGCTAGTCCTGTGACTGTGAGTAAGTTCTCACAAGATCTGGTGGGATTATGAAGGGCTTCCTCCTTTGCTATCTCTCATTCTTCTCCTTCCTGCCACCATGTGAAGAAGAATGTGTTTGCTTCCCCTTCTGCCAATGATTGTAAGTTTCCTAAGGCCTCTCAAGCCCTGTGGAACTGTGAGTCAATTAAACTTTCTTCCTTTATAAATTACCCAGTCTTGGGCATGTCCTTATAGCAGCATGAGAATGGACTAATACATCCACAGAAGATTCTCATTAGACCAAGCACAAAACAATAAAAATATTTAATTGTTCTCAGCCTTATGGAAAGATGGTTTTCTGGGTTGGGGAATGGGGGAGGAGAATTGAATTATCAGGTTAAAAAAAAAACCCAAGAGATTACATCTCCATTCAAAGTTGAAATAGCCACAGAACAGAATCTAATCAAGTTTTGTAAAGGAAAAGCCAAGACAAATGCATGAGATGGGCCCCCTTTGAACAGGATACTCCACCCTGTCATGAGTGTGCAGTGCCAATGTCAAGGTAGTGCCCTGAGTATGGCCAACGATAAGGAACAGACCTGGAACATGTTGGGCCTCTTTGAAGTTCTGCACATTGGCCTCTAGAAGGGAGGTGTAAAGGGCATCTCTGTTCATTTGATTAATCTTAAACATGACTTTAAGAACTTTCCACCAATGTGGATACCCAGACAGGAAAGAGAAAACTTGAATAATAAATGAAGATAATAAGTGAAGATTGTGCTTCAAAGCTCCCCTTGTGCAAATCTGGTAAAACTACAGGCCTTAAAGTGACAGTTCCCATTATGGAAGGCAGAATTTCCCAAGATTTGTGGTGGGTTTTCTAAATCTGAGTTAGGTGAACATGACATTTTTACATTTAAACTATTTGTAATCTCTTCATTTTTATGGTCAACATGCACTTTCTCTCCTTCTCCCTCCTTCCCTTGAAGAAGAAAAACAAAAAAAGAGGCTCTCAATGGTTTTTAGGTAACTGGTGGTGAAGAGGCAGCCTAGTCCACTGGAAAGAACACAGATTTGATGGTCAGATAGATCTAGGTTGAACACCTTTCTCCCCTGTAGGTAGGTGATTTTAGACATATTCTTTGTCTTTGCTAATCTTTGCCTTCTGCATCTGTAAAATGGAAAGGCTAATTCTTACTGCAGAGTTATTGTGAAATTTAAAAATAGCATATGTAAAGCTTGTTCTCCCATGATGAATAGTCCCTATTACGAACAATAACAGTATTTACTCCAGGCCTAAATCATCGCCTCACTACTCAACCCTGACCCCTTGTTTCCCCAGAAGTGAAATTACGACTAAAGGGAGCATAGGCTTTGGAATTGTCTCTAAAACTAACGAACTAGGCAGCCTTGGGAAATTTTTCAACCTTTCCAAGACTCAGTTTTCTTATTTGTAAAATGAAAATTATAAGATTTTGAGTACTTGATGAAATCATCTATTCTAACATTTGTCCTACCCACCAAACTGCAAGCTTCTTGCGGGTAAGGCCACATTTGTGTGGTTTACTTCTGTGTCCCCAAAACCTGACACCACAGTGCACCATTCCAGAAGCTGGAGTTCTGAAACCTGCTGTCAAGTGGCTTGTCTTCATGCCCACTACCTACCTACCATCTGCTGCCAGACTGTCCCCAAACTGTCTTTCTATCTTTCCACTGAATGTCCTGCAGTGGACTGCCTCATGGTGACTACTTGCCTGCATAACTCAATGGGCAGAGAAGAAGTCTGCCAATAGCAAATTGGCAGAATCCATCATGTCCCCTCCTCCCAGGATCTGCCACAATGGACCTCCCTGACAAAAAACCAGGGCTTAAGGGAGTGATGGAACTATGGTGAAGTATGTTTCAGTAGCTGGAACAGCATGAACAAAGGCTTCAAGCCTTGAAAAGAAAACGGCAAGCAGTTTAGGCTGAGTGAGGACATTAAGGAAGTGTTGTGAAGTGGTGCAGACCAAGTGCAGCTTCAATGCCAAGAAGTTGGGCTTTATTCTTTGGGAGCCTCCAAGTATTTTGAAGAGGGAGAAGTGATTAGAAGCTCAACCTAGAAGATAAATCTCACAGTAATAAAGATGTTTATTAGTGTGGGGAGAGCTGGAAGCAAGGAGATGAGTTAGAAAGCTGATGCATAGTGCAAACAAGTGGCTTGCTCGAGCTCAAGGAGGACTCATGAGAAAGAGTCACAGCAAACATTACTGTACGTTTTCTATAGCTCTTTTCAAGGAAAACCTTTGGATGACTTTAAGTCGGTGACCTAGATTATAATCCTGGCCATAATCTGCTGGGTGACTTTGGCAAGCCACTTCACCTCTCTGGGGCTCCCTTTCCTTATCCACAGAATAAAGGGCTTGGATCAAAAGATCCCTTTCAGCACTGCATATTCATTTTGCTCTCCACAAGTTCATTACATTTCCAAGCACCTGTGAGAGAATGATAAGACACTTTGATTGAAACCAGAAAGCCAAGGCATCCAGGGAGACCCCCACCACGCTTCTCCAGATGTGGGCCATTATCATTTAGCACAAAGGACTGCCAGGCAGCTAAAACAGAATATTCTGGGAAATTGCTCCGTAACTGGGCATTTCTCCTTGTAAGCTTAAATCAAAGCACTCTGAGAATAAACTGTTCCCACAAGGAGATAATATTATTTCTCCTGGCCTGGTAAGGCAATGGATGTGTGTGTCTGCTCATACTTCTCCGATTCATCAAATCTCAGAGGCCATAATACATTTCCAGAGGTAGCCAACCAGCTGTCACATAACTGGAAAGGAGCAAAAGAAAAAGAATGGGAGCCTGATATTCCCATCCTGCTGGTGTCTCTTTGTCTCTTTGGTGAAACCAGCAGCTGGTAAGATAAAAGCAAAAACAAGAAACATCCAAAACACCAAAGGGTGTCAAAAAAAAAAAAAGGGCAGGAGGTGGAACAGAGGAAAGAGAAAAAGCAGAAACAAGGTCTTGGGACAGAGACAGTGTGGTACTGTGAACTGGGAGGAGAGGAAAGCCACAGCTTGAGTCCAGGGCCACCTCTGTCCTGGTGCCAAGCACAAGCTTGACTCCTGGGAGCTTTTCAGCTCTCACATTCTGGGGTTCAACCTTCCCAGTACAGAACAGGTACTTTCTAGCACTTGGGTTTCCAGGAGAGAAAAAGAAAAAGTTTTGGAGTATGTATGTCACACCAGGCATTTACCAGCATATGATGTTAGACAGCTTGTTTGGCCTCTGAGTACCTGTTTTCTCATCTGGAGACCATGGAAAGTCACATCTACTGTATTTCATCAAATCTAGCACACTACACACTGTAAGATTTGCCATTGTTTTATGTACACTTAGCAAAAGAGAAACAAAAAATAACCTTGACAATTAAATCACAATATAAGACTCTCATCACATAGATTGTAAGATTCAACTTGATCTTAAAGATGTTAACATATGGAAACATGGAGTCTTAGAATCTATGAAATGCAGCATTTGCAAGGTTGTTGAGAGCTCTAAAAATGAGGCCATCTGTGGAAAAATGCCTAGTGCAGTGTCAGACACACTTTAGGGACAAATATGTGTAATTTCCATTATCATCACCATCATAAAACAATTATCTGAGGCCTCAGCAATTTCCTGGGAAGTGGGGTTGGACGTGAACACTGTGTTATATCTCCTTTTGCTCCTTTCCACCTAGCACCTAATCCTTTAAAAAACTTAGCAGATACCCACCACGTACCACCAAGGTGCTGAGGGCTTTTAAGTGTTGATTTGTCAGCCAACTCATTGAGTTGTCCCATATAACTGCGAGAAATGCTAACACTATGGTGACCACAGCTTGAACCATCACCCAAAGTCGTTGTCCCTGCCAACTGTTTGACAGAAGTGATGCCTCTGGGGAGGTAGAAGGTGGGAGAGTTAAGGCCACCATTTTGACTTCTGCCCACCAGAGTCTCTGCTGCTTAAACGGATGGCCAGAGGTGCCCGGCCTCTTTAAGGACTATGTTAAAGCTCACCTACTTTGTTTTTAATCTCTTTCTCCCCACTCTCTCATATTTTTAAAAATTTTATTATTTTTTCAAAAAAATTCTATATGATCCTTTCACTATGTCTATGTACATTTTATTTAACTTTTTACCCTTATATTTTTAGATTTTAACTTCTTATTCATACTTTAAAAAAAACTTCTTATATGTTAACTCTCTCGCCTCATCTGTTATGATCTATAGTCATTATCCTTTATGTCTCTTATTTTCATATTTGTATTCATTAATTTTGTATGGAGGGAAACCCTTTCTTTTCTCTATCCTCCTGCTTTACTGGCTGGACCCTTGAATCAAATTAATAAGAAACGGGGGAAAAAACAAATTTAATTATATACACATGCAGCGGAGTTCACAAAGAAATGAAAACTTCAGGAAGTGACCAGATGATTAAGGCCAGTATACCATCTTAGGGTAAACAAATAAAAGGCAGGTTTGGGCTTCTGGGAGCAGAAAAGTGGGGTTTGGGCTTCTGGAAACAAGAGGTAAGTTATGGGAAGGTGAGGGGGGATTGTGTGATGCACAAGGGCTGTTTGGTGATCCAAGTAAGAGGCTCTGACGTTATAAGAGCTGTCCCAAGGAGTAGCTGTCTTCCTGGGAGGAGACACATTTACAAATTTCCTTTATAAATGTACATTTCCCTTGCCAAAAGGGGAAATTTATACTCTATATTTAGGCAGTTAAGAAGAAGTAAAGAGCTCTTCCTGCTGCTTCTGATACTCAATTCCCTTTAGGTCAAAACAGTCCATATGTCAAGCATATTCTGGTGCCCTTCAATTTCTAGTATTTTATCTTATTCTTACTCTCTTCCAGCCTATTTCATTATTGTATTTCAACTCTTAGCCTTTTATCTTTACTCAATTTTTAACTCTTTTTTTCACTTCTCATGGATGTTTTTCAGTTAAAAATAAGATCATTAAAATTTAACATTACCTCCTTTCCTACTTTTTCATCTACATACCCTTTAAGATTTTTTATTATCTTTTTAATGTGTTCTTATCATGGCATACAATAAGCATAAATCCTAAGTTATATTTGAAAAGGGAGCTCATCAAACACAAAAGACACACACATGTATTAGGTAATTCCATTTACAGTCGTCCCCTCAGTACCTGCAAGGAAGGGATTTGTTCTAGGACTCCCCAAAGACACCAAAATCTACAGATGTTTAAGTCCCTTATATTAAATGGCATAGTGTTTATATATAACCTACACACATACTCCTGTATACTTTAAATCATCTCTAGATTACTTATAATACCTAATGCAATGTAAATGCTATATAAATAGTTGTCATACTGTATTTTTTATTTATATTACTTTTATCATTGTGTCTTTTTTTAATATTTTCAATCTGTGGTTGGTTGAACCTGTGGATGCAGAACTTGCGGATATAAAAGGCTAACTATATTTGAAGAACAGAAACAGGCAAAATTATTATGTGCTGTTAGAAATCAAGATAAAGGTTAAACTTGTGGGCTACAGAGAGAGTAACTTGGAAAGGGGCATGGGGGACTTCTAAGATGTAGGAACGTGTTGTTTCTTGATCTGGGTGTTGGTTATGTGGGTGTGTATATTTTGTAAAACTTCGTCCAATTGCCACTTAGGTGTATTTTTTTTGTAGCCATGTTATACTTTAATAAAAAGTGAATAAATAAACCTAAGACAAAAAAAATAAAGAGGGTGGCTATGTAAATTACAGCTAGCCATTGGATGCCTTTGGAGAATCCGCTGGAGAAGCTGCTGCAGTCAGATACCAGGGACAAGAGGAGGCTTTACCCTCCTTGTGCTACTAAGGATGCATTACTCTCTCATGTCCCTCAAACCTTTGAATACTCCAAAACCTATAGGTTAGGCCTTCCCTGGCCACAGTCTCTCTGTGCAAACAACACACCTGACTTATCAAGGGCCTGCAGTCGCACTCACCTATCCATCCTATAATATTATCAGCTGTCTACAGTATTTCGAATAATGCCTGGCTATAAAGTAAATAACAGATATAAATTTAAAATGTCACATGATTTCAAGAGTTCATGTCTTTTTCTCTCTCCTCTCCAGACTGTTCATTAGCTAGGTAATGAAAGGGGCATTATCTGCAATGGGGGCGGTGGGCAATGAAGGCACAAGGGAGGGCAACCTGATTCTTTAAGATGATGGGGGAGGCTTGAGGAAAACCATCTGGAGGAAGTTTCATCTCAACTTCCTCCAGATGGTTTTTTTTCCTGGAGGAAGTTGTGCTCTCCAGGATTTAGGCAAATGGAGTGGTGAACGATGGGGAGAGTGTTCCAAGGTGAGATGACCACATGGGCAAAGGCCGGCAGGTAACAAGCGTGGAACTCTTGAGGAACTGAAAGAGACTCAGTCTGGAAGGTTCCCAAAACTTCACACCATGAGCACCTTAAAATCTATGGGATTTTGTCAAACTTCCAGATTGGGGAGGTGGTCAGGAGGCCTCACCTGACAAGAAGTCCCTTTTTGAGCAGTAAGGTAGCTGTGAACCTCCTCATGAGAGAAGCACAGAGACAGGTCTGAACAAGGCTTTTTGGAACCCTTGCCTGCTGTTAGCTTTGTATTTCCAGGTTGCTCCATCAACCTTCCTGGTGGATTTCCAAAAGGTGCCTCTTGATGTGTGGCTTCTCCCACATCTTCTTGCATAATGGTTGAAGAGAAACTGACTATAGTTTTAAAAACAGAATAAACTGCCCCACTGAGTATCAAACACTTCACTGAGCACACCATACCCCGTGCAGTATTGGAACCCAGGGTATCCCTGAGCTTTAGGTCCACTAGGAAAGATTGTGGGGCCTAGGCAGGAGACCAAAACTACCTTTCTTCATTCCTTTTCTAAGTTCCACAAGGAGAACAGCAAACTGCTCTGTATACTATAAATTCTAAAGGAACCATTAAAATAACAAAACAGAACTGTAGCTAAGAAGCCAAAAAGGAGATAAAATGGAATCATAAAAAATAAAAAATCCAAAAGAAGACAGAAAAAAGGGAAAAGAAAATTAAGAACAGATGGAACAAATAGGAAACACATAGCAAGATGATAGGCTTAAACCTAAGCATATTAATAATCACTTTAAGTGTCTCATAAACATAGATGCAAAATTTTAGCAAAATCAATTAAGCAATATAGAAAAAAGTCAATGCATCATGACCAAGTAAGCTTAATCTCCAGGATGCAAGGTTGTTTTAGCATTCAAAAAATCAGTCTGTAATTCACTATATGAACAAACTAAAATATATATACTGTCTCAAAAGATGTTGTGTTAGTCCTTTCTCATGCCTCTAATAAAGACACACCCAAGACTGGGTAATTTATAAAGGAAAAAGGTTTAATTGACTCACAGTTCTATAGGGCTGGAGAGGCCTCAGGAAACACAATCATGGTGGAAGGGGAAGCAAATATATCCTTCTTCTCATGGTGGCAGGAAGGGGAAGGAGTGCCAAGTGAAATGGGAAGCCCCTTATAAAACCATCAGATCTCGTGATTACTCACTCACTACCATGAGAACAGCATGTGTGAAACCAACCTCATGATTCAATTATCTCCACCTGGTCCTGCCCTTGATATGTGGGGATTATTACAATTCAAGGTGAGATTTGGATGGGGACACAGAGCCAAACTATATCAGATGTAAAACAAAATTGATACAATCCAACATCTATTTCTGATAAAAACTCTCAGCAAACTAGGAAAAGAATGGAAACTCCTCAATCTGATAGAGGGCATCTATGAAAAACCTACAGATAAAATCATACTTAATCATAAAAAACTGAATATGTTCCTTCCTAAAATCAGGAATAAGACAATGATGTCTATTCCTACCACCTATTCAACATTGTACTGGAGCTTCCAGCAAGTGTAATCAAGCAAGAAAATAAAATAAAAGTTTTCCAGCTTACAAACTATGAAATAAAACTGCCTTTATTTGCAGATAACATAATCATCCTTGAGAAAATTCAGTATACTCTACAAAAATGCTGCTAGAACTAGTGAGTTTAGCAAGGTTGAAGAATACATTATCAATACCCAAAAGAATCAATTTTATTTCCATATACTAGCAATGAATAATCAGCAAGTTTTCTAAAATGCAGTTTGCAATAGCTTTAAAAACATTAAATACTTAGAGAAAAGTCTGACAGCAGATATGAAGAACCTATACACTAAAAACTATAAAATATTGCAGAGAGGAACTAAAGAAGACCTAAATAAATGAAAAGCTAAATATATCTTGTTCAGCATTTAGAAGACTCAATATTGTTAAGACAGCAACATTCCCCATTTAGCCTATTGATTCAACACAATCCCAACCAAAATTCCAGCATGTATTTTTTGAGAAATTAACAGGCCTTCTAAAATTCATAGGAAAATGAAAAGGATCTAGCATAATTAAAACAATTTCGATAAAGAAGAAAGTTGTAACACTATCACTACCTGATTTCATTATAAAACTATAGTCATCAAAACAGTGTGATTATTGTTGATTAGACAAATATCAAATAGATCAAAGGAATGAAACAGAGAATCCTGAAATAGATTCACGTTATATAGACAACTGATTTTTTGACAAAGAAGAAATGGCAATTCCACAGAGAAAAGATAGTCTTTTTAAAAAATGATGCTGAAACAATTAGATATTCATATGCAAAAAAACTTTTGTTTATACCTCATTCCATATAGTAAAATATACTCAAATAGATCAGATGAAAACCTAATGTAAAATCTAAACCATAAAACTTTTAGAAAACCAACATGAGGAAAAATCTGTGTAGCCTCAGATCAGCCAAAGATTTCCTAGATATGATACCACAATAATGATCCATAAAAGAAAAAAAAAGAATAAATTTATAAAGACACACTGTTAAAAGAAAGAAAAGACAAGCTATTGGACTGAGGGAAAATATTCACAAAGCACAAATCTGATAAAGACTTTGTATCTGGAATATACAAAGAACTCTCAAAATTCAATATTAAGAAAACAAAAAGCCCATTTTAAACATTGGAAAATGATTTGAATATATACTGCACAAAAGAAAATATTACTATATGTATAGGTAATAAGCACATTAAAAGATATTCAACATCATAGTAATTAGGAAAATACAAATTACTAAATATTGATTAGAAGGGCTGGAATTTAAAACTAGCAATACCAACTGTTAACAAGGATATGAAAAAACTAAAATTCTCACACACTGGTAGTGGGAATGTAAAAGGTTACAACCACTTTGGAAAATAGTTTGGTGGCTTTTTTAAATGTTATACATAAAGCTACCATATGATCCAGGCATTACACTCCTAGGAATTTATCCAAGAAAAAACAAAACATAGTTCATACAAAGATCTGTATACAAATGTTCCTAGCAGCTTTATTTGCAAAAGCCAGATACTGGAAAACACAAGACCAAAAACAAATGTCCGTTAACAAGGTCAATGAATAAACAAATTTCAGTGTATCTACACAATTAAATACTACTTGACAATAAAGGAACACTCACAGATGAGACTCAAAATAATTATGCTAGGGAAAATAAGTTACATTTTAAAGAACACTTACCATAAGATTGTCTTTACGTAAAGTTCTTTTAAAAGTAAACAAATTAAATTGGAAAGGAACAAGTCAAATTATTCTTGTTTGCCAATGACATGATCTTATATTTAGAAAAACCTAAAGACTCCACAAAAATCTCTCAGAAATGAGAAACAAATTCAGTAAAGTTTCAGGATACAAAATCAACACACAAAAATCCATAGTGCTTATATACACCAACAGTGATCAATCTGAAAAAGAAATCAAGAAGACAATCCCACATATAAATGCTACAAAATATTAAATACCTAGGAACAAATTTAACTGAAGAAGTGAAAAATCTCTATAAGGAAGACATAAGACACTGATAAAAGAAATTGAAGAGGGCACACACAAAAAGCAAAGATATCCCATACACATGGATTGGAATAATTAATATTGTTAAAATATCTATACTTCCCAAAACATCTATAAGATTCAATGCAATTCCTATCAAAATACAAATAACATTCTTCACAGAAATAGAAAAATAATCCTAAATTTTGTTTGGAACCACAAAAGACCCCAATTAGCTAATGCAATCCTGAGCAAAAAGAACAAAACTGGAGGCATCACATTACCTGATTTAAAATATTCTACCAAGCTATAGTAACCAAAACAGCATGGTGCTAGCATAAAAGTAGACACATAGATCAGTGGAACAGAACAGAGAACCCAGAAATAAATCCATGCACTTAATAGCCAAGTCATTTTTGACAAAGGTGCCAAGAACATACACTGAGGAAAGGACAGTCTCTTTGATAAATAGTGTTGGGAAAACTGGAAGAATCTATAGGCAGAAGAATTGAAACTAGACCCCCATCTTTCACTATATACAAAAATCAACTCAACATAGATTAAATATTTAAATGGAGGATCTAAAACTACTGAAAATTGAAATTACTAAAAGAAAACATTGGGGAAACATTACGGGACATTGGTCTGGGCAAAGATTTTTTTAATAAGACCTCAAAAGCACAGGTGACCAAAGCAAAATTAGACAAATGGGATTACATCAACCTAAAAAGCTTCTGCACAGCAAAGAAAACAAACAACAGCGTGAAGTGGCAACCTACAAAAAAGGAGAAAATATTTGCAAACTACCCATCTGACAATGGATTAGTAACCAGAACATATAAGAAATTCAAACAATTTGACAGCAAAATAATAATAATAATAATCTGATTTTAAACTGAGCAGAAGACCTGAATAGATGTTTCTCAAAAGTAGGCATACAAATGGCAAATAGGTATATTAAGAAGTGTTCAAAATCATTGATCATCAAAGAAATGCAAATCAAAACCACAATGATATACCATCTCACCTCAGTTAGAATGGGTATTATCAAGAAGATGAAAAATAACAAATTGTTGTCAAGAATGTGGAGAAAGGGGAATGTTCATACACTGTTGGTAGAAATGTAAAGTAGTACAGCCATTTTGGAAAGCAGTATAGATATTTCTCAAAAAAACTAAAAATAGAACTACCATATGATCCAGCATCCCACTGCTGGGTATCTATCCAAAAAGAAAAAAAAAGGAAAATCAGCATATCTGTACTTTCATGTGTATTGCAGCACTATTCACCATAGCCACAATATGGAATCAACGTAAGTGCCCATCAATGATGAGGGAATAAAGAAAATGTAATTATACACAATAGAATATTACTCAACCATAAAAAAGAATGAAGTCCTGTCCTTTGCAGGAACATAGATGTAACTGGAGGTCATTAGATTAAGTGAAATAAGCAGGCACAGAAAGACAAACATTGCATGTTCTCACTCATACGTGGGCACTAACAGGGCAGATCTCACGGAGGTTGAGAGTAAAATAGTGCTTACCAAGACTGGGATGGGAAGATGGGAGGGTAGATTAAAGACAGGTTGGTGAAGAGGTACAAAACTACAGTTAGAAGAAACAAGTTCTAGTATTAAATAGTACAGTAGAAAAATTATAGTTAACAATAATTTATTGTATATTTGTATATTTCTTTCTTTCTTTCTTTTTTTATTTTGAGATGGAGTCTTGCTCTGTCACCCAGGCTGGAGTGCAGTGGCACAATCTCAGCTCACTGCAACCTCCATCTCCCAGGCTCAAGTGATTCTCCTGCCTCAGCCTCCTGAGTAGCTGGGATTACAGGCGCACACTACCACGCCCGGCTAATTTTTGTATTTTTAGTGGAGACAGGGTTTCACCATGTTGGCCAGGCTGGTCTCGAACTCCTGACGTTGTGCTCCACACATCTCAGCCTTCCAATATATTTCAAAATAGCTAGAAGAATTGTAATGTTCCCAACACAAAGAGAAGGAAAATGTTTGAGGTGATAAATATCCCAATTACCCTGATTTGGTGACTACACATTGTATATAGAGTTATCAAGATAGCATGTGTACATCAAAAATATGTAAACTATTATCAATTTTTAAAGTTTTTAAAATATTAAGCAAATTTATAGTGACAGGAAGCAGATCAGTGGCAGCCTAGGATGGGTGGGGAGTCAAGAAGAGGAGGCTAGGAGGAAGGGGTTATAAAGCAGCATAAGAAAAGTTTCGTGGGTGATGAATATGTCCACAATCTTGATTGTGGAAATGGTTTCATGTATGTATACATATGTCAAAACTTATACAATTACATTCTTTAAATATATGCAGTTTGCTAAGTGTGAGTTACACCTCAATTTTTAAAAGCAGAAAAAAGAAAGCCTACAATGGTTTCACATAATCACATTGCAATTTGAATCATGTTCTAACCTCTTATTGCAGCCTGCAGGTCCTGCATACTCTGGGCCATATCCACCCACCCACCCTCTCATCTTATTCTACACATTCTCTCCTCCCTCTCTCCCCTGCTGCCTCAGTCCTGATGGCCTCCCTTCTCATCCCTCCAAACCCTTTCCCATGTCAAAGTCTTTCACTTGCTTTCCCCGCTTCCCTAGGACATTCCTTTGGCTGGTCTTCAACTTCAGGGCTCAACAAACCCATCACCCCTGCAAGAGGTCTTCCTGATGACCCAGGCCGAGTAGGTAGGACAGCACCATCCCTCTCTGGCACACAGGGTCTACTTCCTCCATAATAGTTTTCATCACCTGAAAGCAGCATGTGTATTTGTTACCTACTTGTTTACTATCTGTTTCTCTTTCCTAAAACACAAATACTTTAAAGGTAGGAACCTTCGCTATCTTGTTCATTGCTTTATCCCCAGTGCCTCATGCACTCCCCGGCACATGGTAGTAACTTGGTAAATATTTTTGAATGAATGACTGAATCAAGCATACTATTAAAGTATTAAAGGTAAAAACCACTGAAGTGTTTGCTTTTCATTAAATATTAGCATTCTATACATGTAAGAGAGCTTGGTTTTAAAGCATTTATTTTCATATTTTCATACTTTTAATCCATTCATCTTTCTGACTTTCAGGAATTCTTACTTTTTTCAGTTTACAAGCCAAAATCAGCTTCTTTGACATATATAAACTCCAGGCTGCTTTCTGACACAGTCCTAATAATTCATCCTATGATATTGTAATTCATCAAAAACTCAGGTTTAAAACAAAGAATTCAGGAAATACTGCTTGTCTAAAATGCAGGGCATCTGGAGGCAAAAGTAAGGGTTCTAATGTGGTTGACGTGTTGGGGTGGTGGGAGCAAATGAAATAACCACTGTGTATGGCAAATATTATTTTGTTTTTGGTCTCTAAAGGTGAAAACTGAGTAAGTTAACGGCCTCTCTGAACCTTAAAATCACACAGTTAATAAGTAGCAAAACCAAGACTCCAATCAAAGTCTTCTTATATCAACCAGAAGAACCACGGAGAATGACTTCAGTTTTTAACATTTGCACTCAGAAATAATCGATGTCACTTCTATTCACATCATACTGGCCAAATCATATCCCATGGTCTTGCCTGATTTGAAGGAGATGGAAGGACAATCACTCCATGCTCCTAGGAGGAGGACAGAAATGCTAGTGGGCAACATAAATGTCTTCCTCCAGGCTCAGTTATGGAGGACCTGGAAGAGAACACCATGAGCCAGTGTATAGCCAGGGAAGGCTTTGCTTTTGAGCATCAAGTGGCCTTATCAAAAACTGAGGTTCTATTAAGGCATCAAGCTGAGGGATCTGTGATTTCATGGGGTCTGACTTCAGCCTATGAACATCTAGAAATATTAGTGGTGTTCATACCCTAGGAGCACATAGGCCTGTGTCCTGGCATTGCATTTAACGTAAGAGGCACTTAAGAACCATTTCGTCTTGATGTAAATAAAGATTAGCATATGTCCACTTGCTTAGCCCTGCAGGTGGGAACTTTCTAATCACATTCCCACGTCCAGTCAGTAACTAAGGCCCTACACCCCCAGCCCTGCCAAAACATCTTCCAAACTGCTGAAAGGTTTACTTGCTGACTTTGCAAAAGCCCCTCTTAAATTCCTCCTTTCTTAGAAAGTGGTCCTGGCAGGTGCTGAACAGTTTACACCAGATGGGATGCATTTACACAGAATCAGAACCAAAGAACACCCATCTCTTTGTGCACGGCCACAGGCTGGACAGAAAACATCATCTGAAGCTCTGCTTTTCACACTGGTCAGATGTGGCAACCCTCTGTGTGCATACTTTTGGTGAAAAAGATTTCCCCGATTAAGAAAATAGTTAAAACAAATATACAGTTATAGTTGTTTTTTTTTTTTTTTTTGTCACTATATATGCTTTTCCTTTCACATGCTCATGATTTTGAATCAGAGCCAAAAAGATGTTCTCTAGTCTGGTACGTCTTTGAAAGTTGGATCTTGGATCTGTCCATTTGCTATTTAATTTATGAGAGGAACATATTCTGACTACAACCACATGCCAGTTACATTCATTTCTTTTTCCAGGACTTTTCTCTATGGAGTTGGAAAGTTCACCTTCGAGTTCAGAAAGATAGTATGCTGCAGGCTGGGTTCCTTGGAAAGTGGGCTTTGAGATGGAAATTAGCATGTAGGACACTTCATAGGTCATTCATTCAAGTTCTGTACCTGTGGAGAGAAAGGAAGGACAAAGGATGGGGCAGAGGGAAAAACCAGGCTGCAGCAAAGGCTTCCGCAGCAGTTTCAGCTAATCCCACCAGGAGCTCAGGAGTTCGAAAAACCTGTCAGATTTATCCACTTTCCAGCAAAGGTTATGGGCTTTCTGCATTAAGCAGTCATTGGATGCAGGTTGTCCCAGAAAGGGGGCATGGTCTTGGGTAAGGCAACTCCCTCCAGCATAAGGCGATTTCCAGAGAAGGCCAGAAGAATTTTCAGGCACTGGAATGTCATTTATTCCTGAAGAGGGATCTTGGTGGCGCATTGCAGCATCCACTTCATATCTTATATTCATAACTGGAGTTAGGCAGTATGATGTCATCAGAATAGCCCTTTGGACCAAATGGACACCAGACCAAGATTGTCCTTCAAACACTGGGAAAGCAGCCAATACTGAGCAACTCAGGCCATCACACGGACTCTGCATCCAATACAGATCAGGCCTTCAGCCAAGTTCTTGGCATTGCTTATCCTGCCCTAAACTCTCTAACACACAGTCCATGTCCACCTTCCAGGCTGCACTAGCTGGTAAGTGGAAGCTAGGAATAGACTTGTGTCACTCCAACACTTACTTCTGATTTCATTCCCGAGAAGCTGATCTTGACTAACAAAAAGCCCGCTGCTATAGACCATCCCATGCCTCTAAGGCAGACCAACTCACCTGAAAGCACTGACAGGAAGGATAACAGCTACTCCAGCCCTTATATTTTTCTCAGGACCTTACTCTTATTCCCAGATACAAGCATTTGTCTGGCTCAGGGATTTCTTTTATCTTGCTGGCTTCTGGGAAGAGTTGAAGGAATGTGACTTCTCCAGCTGAGGTCCTCATCTTCTTTGCTTCCAGTTTCTCATCACACTCTATCTCTTGCACTTATCAATGTTTCAAGTAACCCCTGGGTGCAAGCTAGGACAGGCCTGGTGTTGGGGTTGAATTATGTCCCCCAAAATGACTTATTAAAATTCCAACCCGCAGTACCTCAGAACATGACCTTATTTGGAAATAGCCTTTTTACAGAGAGAATCAAGTTAAAATGAGGTCATTAGAGGAGGCCTCTACCACCAGCCCAATATGACTGGTATCCTTACGAAAAGGGGAAATTTGGATACATGAACACATACACAGAGGGAGGACACCATGTGACATGAAGGCAAAGATCAAGGTGACACATCTATGAGCCAAGAAATCCTGAAGGTTGCCAGCAAAACATCAGAAGTAAGGGAGAGGCATGGAACAGAATCTTCCTCAAGGGCCTCAGAAGGAACCAACTCTGCCAACACCTTGATCATGGACTTCTGGCCTCCAGAACTGTGTGACAATAAATGACTGTTGTTTTAAGCCACCCAGTTTGTGGTACTTTGTTAGTGTGTTTTAGATACAGCCCTGAAACACAGATACACCTGGGAAGCTTGTCTGTTCATGGCTTGCATCCTGGTCATCATGCTAGAAAGAGCTTAAGGTCACAGGGCCATCAAGTGAAAGAGGTGACAACAGCACATTAGAAGCTAAAGCCATCTGCAAATCCAACCATAATGAGATATCACCTCATACCCATTAGGATGCCCATTATCCCCTGCCAAAAAATAAATAAAATAGAAAATAACAGAAGACGGCAAGCATGTGGAGAAATTAGAACTCTCGTGCATTGCTGGTGGGAATGGAAAATGCTGTAACTGCTTTGGAAAACAGTACAGACATTCCTCAAAAAAACAAAAATAGAACTACCATATGATCCAGCAATTCTACTTCTGGGTACATAAGCAAAAGAATTGAAAGCGGCATCTCCCAGAGATATTTGCACATCCATGTTCATTGCAGCATTACTCACAAATAGCCAAAAGGTGGCAGCAATCCAAATGTCCACCAACAGATGAATGGATAAAGAAAATGTAGACTCTACATACAATTGAATATTACTCACCCTTAAAAAGGAAAGAAATTCTGACATGGTACAACACAGGTGAACTTCAAAGACATTATGCTAAGGAAAATAAGTCAGTCACAAAAAGATTAATACTGTGTGGTTTCACTTACATGAGATAGCTAAGGTAATCAAAATCATAGAGACACAAAGTAGAATGGTAGTTACCAGGGAGTGGGGGAGATGGGAATGGGAGTTGTTGATGGGTACAGAGTTTGAGTTTTGCGAGATAGAAAGTTCTAGAAATCAGTTGTACAATGATGTGAATAGAGTTAGCACTACTGAACTGTAGGCCTAAAACTTGATAAGAGGGTTAACTTATTATGTGGGTTTTGTTTTCATCACAATTTAAAAGGGAGAAAAAGGAGAAGGAGAGAGAGAAGGAGCAACAGCCACAGATAGGTCATCTGGCTCCCCACCCAGCATTCCATCTTCCGTGGCACACCACCTCTCTAAGCCTGCAGCATCCACATCAGTCATTTGCAGGAGGACAAAGGACAGAGTAGTCAGTCAACAAAAGCACTGCCCATCCAGATCAAGAAAGGGGGCATTTTGTTGAGCATCTACTGGGGCCTCAGACTATCCCTGATCATACATCACCTTATTAGCAACCCGGTGCAACAGTCCTCATTTCTCCACCTCCTAAATAAGAAACTGAAGCTCAGAGGGGTGAAGGGGACTGTTTTGAGTCCCTTGGCTGCTGGGAGGCCGAGCTGGGATCTCCATCCTCCACCCCAGTTGCCTGTTTGATGACTACTTAAACTTTGTGAAATCATTTGGCTTGATAGAACGCTTAAGAGCTTTTCAAAGTGGTAACTGGAACTCACTCTGCCACACGTACTTGTATATCTGTCTGTTTTTCTTTTCTTTTCTTTCTCTTTTTCTGGAAGGAAAAACCAACCATCTAGTGAAAAATATTTTCCTTAGAGATCACTTAAGGTATTTGGCAATTTGGATTGCCAAATATCACAAAAGAGACTAAGAAGCAAGACTTGGGACTGAGGGCAAAAAGAAAACATTCAACAAGTCCTAAAAGGCCAGGGAAATGCTTCAGGCTTGCTTCCCTTGCCACCGCCCCAGACGTCCACACTGCCTTTTGAGTTGACAAACCCTTGGGAGGCTGAGTCAGGGTGGCCTGGGCCACCTCTTGCCAATCTTGGGAACCCTCTAGAATCCTGTTTGAAAACAAACCAACTGCTCCCACCCCCCAAGTCTTGGTGTGTTCAAATTTCTTTTCCCATGCCAAAATCTGATTTCCTGTTTCTAAGAAGCAGAGCTTTAAAATGTCCCTTAAAACAGAAAAAGACTCCTCAAGGGAGCTTAAACATCAAAGGACTCTTAAAAAGTAGGGTTTTGTTTGGTTAAGTACACGTAAATCAGAAAATTTTCAATTACATTTCCCCTTTTAGGTGCTAAGGATTCTTACCAGATTTGGGCAAAAGATTTGTTGACTAACCATATAGATTCTTGGGGGCTGTAAGGAGCGTTAATCTGGTCCAGTCTGCTTATTGCAGGGATAAGTGATTTATCTAAGGTCTCACAGCAAGCAAGTGTCAAAAACAGACCCAAGCTGAGGCTTTTAATGCCCAGTTTGGTGTGGTTTCCATGCATCTGCCTATTTCTTCTACAGTTGAAAGTTACAAGATTGTTTTCAAAATCGAAGGTTGAAGCTCGTAACAGACAGCAGGAAGCCTTTGTGTAGTAATTGTGTAGGGTTTTTTAAGTTATGAGTTTGAAACAAGTAACTGTGAGTACTAGCCTTTCCTGAGCACTTAGCATGTACATGCGTTGTTCATTTAATTGCCTCAATTCCATGAAGTATTTACTATGTTTTCTTCATTTTACAAAAGAAAAGGGAGAATGAGGGAAGACAAGGATTCAAATTCTTGGTTTCAGCTTTTACTGTATTTTTTGAGTGGCCAGAACATGCCAGGCTTTTTCTGATACCTGGTATCAACTCATCTTCAAAGCAACCCAGAGACACTGGTATTATTGTCTCCATTGCATGAGAAAATCAGATCTTAAGAAAATCAGCCCGCCCAAGTGCTCACCACCAGGAAGTAGCACAGTAAGGATTAGAACCTAAATCTGGCCCTCCATGCCCATTCTCTTTCTGTTACCCTCTTGACAGAGTTGTTGTGAGGGTCAAAGCAGATCATTTAAGTGAAAGCCCTCTGTAAAAACTGTAAAGAATTTAACAGATTTGAGGGATTATCGTGCTTCAATCTAAGTTGTTCTTTTTTCCTAAATTTCCACTCTGGCTTGTAACAACAGGATCTAAGAGCCAGGCATGACAAGGGGCCCAGGTCTCTCAGCTGAAAAACATTTTCCAAATAAAAGATTTGATTGAGCACAAGCTTGTTTTCCTTGGGTGGGTCCCAACCACCCAAATGTTTAATTGGGTTGGAAAGTTTTGATCCTGATGGCCATTGTTGGAGGCAAATGAGAAACGTGGAGCCTTGCTCTCTGACCCTGAAGGAAAGAAGAAAGCCCAAAAAAACAGAGCTGTCATCCTGCTAGCAGTTATGCCATCCAAATAGCAGCATTATTAGACCAAATGCTGCTTCATTCATTGGCTTATTTGTTTATTTGGGGCTATCTTATGAGCATCTTCTGCAAATCATACTCTGCTTTAGGCACAAGGAACACAGAGAGGAATGAGCCACAGTCGTTCCCTTGAGGACCTCACAGTCCTGAGGACTTCCACAAACATTCCCCATGAACATTTCTCTACCTTTCCGGGTCATATTCTATTCTTCCCTCTTCTCTGCCCCACACAATTTATGCCAGTGTTATGGCTGGATAGTGTCCCTCCATAATTTGTATGTTGGAGACCTAACCCCCTGGACCTCAGAATGTGATTGTATATGGAGATACATTCTTTAAAGAGGTTAATTAAGGGGTCCAGGCATGGTGGCTCATGCGTGTAATCCCAGCACTTTGGGAAGCTGAGGCCGGCGGATCATCTGAGGTTGGGAGTTTGAGACCAGCCTGAGCAACATGAAGAAACCCCGTTTCTACTAAAAATACAAAATTAGCTGGGCATGGTGGTGCATGCCTGTAATTGCAGCTACTTGGGAGGCTGAGACAGGAGAATTGCTTGAACCCAGGAGGCGAAGGTTGCAGTGAGCTGAGATTGCACCATTGCACTCCAGCCTGGGCAACGAGAGCAAAACTCCGTCTCAAATAAATAAATAAATAAATGTAATTAAGGTAAAATGAGGTCATTAGATGGGATTTAATCCAATCTGTCTGGTGATTTTATAAGTGGAGATTAAGACACAGACACTCACAGTTGGAAGACTCTCTGAAGACACAGGGAGAAGACAGCCATCTGCAAGCCAATAAGAGAGGCTTCAGAAGAAATAACCTTACCTACACCTTGATCTCAGACTTCCAGCCTCCAGAATTATGAGAAAATAAATTTCTGTTGTTTAAATCACCCAGTTTGTGGCTCTTTGTTACAGCAGCTCTAGAAAACTATTACAGCCAGCCAAAGTATTGAGTCTGATCTGCAGAGTATGAGAGTTATGTCTGTGTTCATTGAATGAAATGAAGATTGAATAAAACTGTCATGGACCAACCCTCAAGGTGTTTGCAGTCTTAAGAGCACACTAGTGTTTTTTCGTATTCTGTGCTGTGTGCTGGAGGCACAGAGATGAAAGGTGTGGACCTTCTTCATGGAATGTGTATGCTAGCAGGGAAACCAAGCTTACAAGTATTTCGTGCATAATAATTTTCAAAGTACTATGATAGAGGAATGCAACACCTGAGAACCTAGAAGAATCCCCTAACCTACTGAGGAGAAGAGAAGGTCAGGGAAGGCCTCTTAGAGAAGAAACCACCCAAGCTGTCATGAAGTACACACAGCCATTACCCAGCAGGTGGTGGAGACAAACCATTCCAGGTATGTGCCCAAGCCTGGAGGTACCCAGGCCAACCACAACAAGTCAGTGCAAGAGAAGGAACAGAGAGAGAGAGAGAGAGAAGGCTGGAGTGAGGCAGAGACCAGGTCATGGAGGCAGGGACCAACAGAGGCAAGGGCCAGGTCACAGAGGGCCTGCGGCAGGGTGAAAACGCTTGGGTTATAGAGTTAGAGAACTGAAGTTCTCTAACTGTAGCCAGCTAGAGGCTACCTTTCCCAGCTTCGTGGTCATGAGACTAAGTTAAGACCAGGGCGACACATGCAGAAGTGATGTGTGTGACTTTCAGGTCACTCCCAAAGACAGGCTCAGCTACTTGCTAATTTCCCAGCCTAGTTATTTCTGCAGGCTGGGAGATAGAAACAACCAGAGTGGTCTCAAAAAGACACAATGCAGACAACAGACTGACCTACTAGCCTGGGTTCCTAGCTGCCCTAAAAGGACAAAAGTCCTGCTCTCCCTGAACAATTGCCTCTGGACTATTACAGAAGAGAGGAATAAACACCTGCTTAATTTAGGCCACTGAATACCTGGGTCCTTGCATTGCCCCAGCTTCACTTGTACCCTAAGCAACATACAGCCTTATTTTGGAGATTGTGGACAATACACTAAATCCTCAATGTTATCAATAGGTTCTTAGAAACTGTGACTTGAAGCAAAACAGTGCACAGTAGGTCCTTGAATAATGTCTCACATTTACCTTTCTTTCCTTATAATCTTGATAAGAAAAATAATTGGTTTTTATACTTTGTTTCACAGTCACATGGAATCCTATGTAGCCATAAGAAAGGATGAGTTCATGCCCCTTGTAGGGACATGGATGAAGCTGGAAACCATCTTTCTCAGCAAACTATCACAAGAATAGAAAACCAAACACCGCATGTTCTCACTTATAAGTGGGAGTTGAACAATGAGAACACATGGACATAGGGAGGGGAACATCACACACCAGGGCCTGTCGGGGAGTGGGGGGGCTAGGGGAGGGATAACATTAGGAGAAATACCTAACGTAGGTGATGGGTTGATGGGTGCAGCAAACCACCATGGCACATGTATACCTATGTAACAAAACTGCACGTTCTGCTCACATACCCCAGAACGTATAATAAAAAAAGAAAAAAAAAAGAAACTGTGGATGACATTAGGTGAGGACTTACTATGCTACTTGACACATAGTGGGTCTGTGATTAGTCAATATACTTGATATAGTTCAGCTGTGTTCTCACCCAAATCTCATCTTGAATTGTAGCTCCCATAATCTCCACATGTTGTGGGAGGGGCCCAGTGGGAGGTAACTGAAACATGGGGACAGGTTTTGCCCGTGCTGTTCTCGTGATAATCATTAAGTCTCAAGAGATCTGATGATTTTATAAAGGGCAGTTCCCCTATGCATGCTGTCTTGCCTGTCACCATGTAAGACGTACCTTTGCTCCTCCTTCACCTTCTACCATGATTGTCAGGCCTCCCCAGCCAGGTGGAACTGTGAGTCAATTAAATTTATTTTTCTTTATAAATTACGCACTCTCAGGTATTTCTTCATAGCAGTATGAAAATGGACTAATAAAATACAGCTATCATTAGGATGAACTGATAGAATATGATGACTCACTAGATGTGGTGGCAAAAGAAAAGGAAAAGCTAATCAGACTCTGAAATTTCCAACTTGGGTGTCAGTGAGAATGGTGGGACTCCTGATAGAAATGTGGGGAGGAGAGAGGAGGACAATTTGGGGAAAGAAAATAAAGGCAGGCTCTAGCCATGTTGAGTTTGAGTTGCTGGCGGGGCTCACAGAAAGAGATGCCAACAGGCAATTTGAAATTCGAGCTGTAGCTGAGGTCTGGAAACAAAGAATGGGGTGGGGGTGGGGGAGCTGAAGCTGTGGAAATAATGAGGTTTCTAAGGGAGAAAGCTGCAGACACAGATATTGGAAGGATAACGAGGAGACAAGTCTGGCTGGAGCAAAGGTTTCTTAGGGTGCAAGAGGGAGGGAGCACTGGGAAGGGGTTGGAGCCGGTGTGGCAGAACTGCAAGAGCCTTGTGGAGGAGCTCAGACCTCAGTCTTCAGGCGAAGTGGGCCACAGTGGCTTTGAATGGGGAGGGCAATGATGAAGATCCTACCTGTTGTGCCAGAGCATCCCTGGTGGGGCCAGAGGGATGCTCGTCCTCTGCCAGACAAGCAGCTACCACTTACAGCCATTTGACTGCAGTCTTAATAAACATGTGTGAAGTACAGCAAACAACCTCAATAAACACACTGCCTCTAGGTGGTGGGTTATGGGGGTTATAGGATTTTTTAATACAAAAAATTAGATGAAAGTGAATTTTTTTAAAAAAAGGTCTGAGTGTGTGCTATAAACTTAGTACATCAAAGCACTTTCAGCCTGAATATTTCGGAGAGATTCTTAAGGAGACAATGAAACCAGAGAATTAGCCAGAGTGACTCCATGGAATGGAAAGTCACATCTTGAAGAAGGAGGCAAGACAGGTGACCCCGGCTCACCCTTTCCATCCTTCAGTCAACCAAAATGTACTGAGAGTACCCCCCACTCTGCCCCTTGCAGGGACCATCATTCACACCACCTGCAGGGTCAAGGCAAGAAGTAAACAAACGTGTCAGGAGTTGTTGAGTGCTGGGGTGAAAAATAAAACTGCGTGAGTGATAAACAGAAGACACAGCCACTCCACCTCAGGGAAGTTCCCTCCAAGGTGACCTTAGAGCCCAGATGGAGGCAGTGAGGGTGCCACACAGCTCTCAGGAATGGAATGTTCCAGGCAAAAAAAAAAAACAGCAAACACAAAAGTCCTGAGGTGGGAGAGGGCATGGCATGTTTGTGGAATGCCAGAAGATGTCAAGGCTGGCATTAGGGTGAGGCAAGTGAAGGGCCTAGGGTGAAAATTTAAGGAGGCCTTCTTCTCAAGGTCCTGTAATTGCCCAGGCAGATGGTTTCCTTTCTCGCTTCACCTCAGTCCAAGCCCTGGTGGCAGGAACTGAGTCTGAGATGGGGAGAGTGGCAGCAAGGCTCAGTGGCCACAGGACTCAGACAACGGGAGCAGCAGGGAACCCAAAGCCACAGATGGCTCACTGCTCTGTCTCCCTAAGAAACTCAATATAGGGGTCCAAGAAATCCTATGTGCCCGGAGGAGTTATCCTAAGCACGAGAGGAGAGTTTGGACCCACTTCTTAGTTGACTGAAGGATCTTCACTAAGAAGCAGGAAACAAGTTGTCTCCCAACATGACAAGGCGCTGCTACCTCAGGTGCACATCCTCCCCACTCCGGACCCAGATTTCCTTTGCTATATCATGGAAGGATTGGATTCAATGAACTCAAAGTCCTCCCACCAGGAACCAGGTCCAACATTTCATGATTCTGTGAGCTCACAACAAACCTTGTTTTCAAAAGGAGCCTGAGGGTACAGGGAAGGAAAAGAAAAGGAAGAGACTCAAAGGCCTTCCCACCAAAAGCTCAAAGAAGACAAACGTTTTGCTCTTCCTCCCTATGTATTTCTGAGACATCCAGAGCAAGTTTCAAACAGCCTGCTGGCCCAAACTTCGATTCTGGAATCAATCTCCCTTCATGGGAAGAGTCTCACTAGGTTTGTGATGACCCAGGTGTCACCAACAGGCTCAAAACCTGCCATCCTGTCAAATATTCATATGCTGAGGCCTCCGCTGACCAGAACCGCAGTGGATGCCTGTGGAAGTGACCACTTCAAGAATCAGCTAATAAATAGGAATGTTCTATTTTGAACAAAGAGCTCCACTTGCAGCCAAGTTTTCCATTCATGAGCCTGTCTGACACAGGTATAACTGTCCCTTTGCCCTTTTTCCTTTAGGCTTTTTGCAAGCTAGTTTCATTCCTTCTAGATTTCCAATAACTGTCCAGGGTTTAGAGTTTCTGAAGAGTTTCACATTTAGACATCCAACTTGACTTCTGCACCCAGGATCTGAGGCAAGAATGATTGTCATTCCCATTTTACAAATGAGGAAACTGAGGCTTTCAGAGAGAAGAGCCTGGAACAATCTCCCAAGTAGGCATCAGACCTGAAACACTTGACAGTGTGGCCCTGTAAAATCAGTGCTGTAAAAGCTCGTGATAACTGGAAACTAATGGTGAAAAATGTTCCTGCTTTTGCATCAGTGAATCAATTCTCACTTTCAAGCCTTATGAATATCCACCATCTACCCATCATGTCCCAGTTTTCCAGAGAGCAGGGACACAGATGCCACACAATCCCTTCACCCTCCCTAACATCCTTGACCGTCTGCCAGGCTCTCGGCCATGCTTTGACTCCTTCCTCCTTCCATTGCCCCTCAGAAAAGGTCCATGCTTTTCCATTCTAGCCAAGAGAGCCCTGGAAGGATCACCAAGTCCTTAGTTCTGCCATCAGGCAGACTCCAGAGCAGGTTTGGGTTCCACTGGAGTGCGCTTCTACATCCTGCCATGTGGAAAATTTTTGTAGAGCCTTAGAGCGGCCTCCACCCTCTCTAATGGGTGGAGGGATGGGGACACTTAGATCCAGGACACCAGCGACTCTAACTTTCCATTCTTGACTCACAATGCCCTGCCCTAAAAGGTCATGGGGCCCAAACTACCCACAGTTTAGAATGCCAGGATTCAGTAGATGTATTTGCATATGCAGGATGAGCCAAAGAAGGGAAACTCTGGCCCCATCTAGAGGGAACGCCCCTGAGAAACGTTTGCAGAAATGACCTGATAGCAAGAGCTGGAGAGGAGGGACAGTGGTGTCCTGAGTCATAAAAGCACAGGACTTCACAGGCAGAGCAAAGCCAGAAGGGCCCACCCTTGTCGAGGGTAGACCCGCGGCAAGGACAAGCAGGCTGCAAAGTTACCTTGATAAGTTACTTTGTTTTCACTTTGGGTTTTAGCTACCAGGGATCTGTTTCAAAGAGTAATGGAAGAAACAAAGACAAAGATTCTAGTCTTCTTGCAGCCTGCTTCAGGCAGGTCTAATTAAGAAATATGTGAAAGAACCTCAGGAAAAGCTAGGAACGTCAGAAGGGATTTCAGTTTGGCCTGGAAAAATCTTCTCCCTGCCTTGAACTTCATAAAACTCTTTCATTGGCTACCCTTAGCTCTGAACCATCCCAACAGTCTTCCAAGAGATGCCTTATTATTTCGGTTTTGTAGATGAAGAAACTGAGGTTCAAAGAAGTGAAGTGATTTGCCAAGGCCACATGATCTTAAGTGGCATAGCTGGGATTATATCTGAAGTCCTTCTGAACCTCAGGATGTCTAGCCAGAATACCACATGTCTCAAAACAGTCCTATGGGGCCAAGCGCAGTGGCTCATGCTTGTAATCCCAGCTCTTTGGGAGGCCAAGGCGGGTGGATCACTTGAGGTCTGGAGTTTGAGACCAGCCTGGCCAATATGGTGAAATCTTGTCTCTACTAAAAATACAAAAATGAGCTGGGCATTAGTGGTATGTTGGTGCATGCTTGTAATCCCAGCTACTCATCCAGGAGGCTGGATGACAAAGTGAGATTTCATCTCAAAAAATTCAATAAATAAACAAATAAATAGTAACAATCCTGTGAAACAGGAATCCGTTATACCCCAGATTTGAAGAGCTGCACAGAAAGTAAGTTCCAAGACCAGGAGGTAAAGCCAAGTTTCTCAGCACCACAGCTAGAGCTCTTTCCACCATACAACACTGCTCCAGTTGCCCCTCTTATTTCCTGCTCTGTCACTCTAAGCTGCCAAAATAGTATCTAGTATGTAGTGAGTGCTAAGTAAATACCTGATGGGTGAGCGAGTCCTCCTTTGAAGAGAAGTTTTGTTAGGAAAGTGGGTGATGATCTTAACTGGATGAGCCAGTGACTCATTTTGCTCAAGGATTAAATCTGAATTTGAAGAAAAGCAGTTGACTTAGCTGTGAAATATGTCCCTGGGCTCCTCCCCAGTAAGGACAGAATGACTGGAGAAAGAACCCACTGTTCCTCTCTGGAATGAGAATTAAAACCATGAATAAGGCTTTTATGTTTCTCTTCTCCAGGACAATCAGGAAATAAAGATAGTTCTTGACAACATTGCGACATCGGAGAGAACAGGCATCTAAGCATTCAAACACTACTTTCCCTCTCATTATCTGTCATTTTGTTAAAGTAAAGCCATTCGTGAATTGGAAACTGTAGGACAAGAAACTGCTATGCTGTCCCATAGGGAAAACTCACTCAGACGTCTCATCCATTCTCTCAATTACTGGGAAAAGCACCAACACCTAAAGTGGCACAAAGTGGTGAATGAAAAGGTGCAGACATTTGCCAGGTACTCTTCCAGACAGGATTCCATTTACAGAGGAGGAAACCAAGGATCAAAGACATTCTGGAATTAGCTAATTTCCCCCATGATTAGTAAGCCCAAGAGCTAGGATTTGAATCCAGGACTTCCAGAATACAGAGCCTGCGTTCCTTCCCTACACCATGATTAGAGGCTACTAATGACGGGTGTTATCACAAAGGAAAGTACCCCCACAAAGCAGCTTCACTTACTTTACCTCACACAACTATGAGGATCAAATGAGATGGAGAGAGTGGAGATAATAATCCCCACTGTACAGATGAGGAAACGGAGGCTTAGTTTTTAAAGTGGTGCGTGTATGTAATATATGCTACATCTAATTCCTGTTTTATAATTCCTATTTTATAAAAGAGTAAACTGAAGCCCAGAGGCAATCAAGTTACATATATGCATTAAATACATTAATACTGTGTTCCTACTATATGTAGGTTCTATGCTGACATTCATCTTTCTCCAAACCTCAGTTTTATCTTTGGTGAAATGGCAATGAGTGGTTTGACCAAAAGTGGTCAGCTAGAAAGTATTGTATTTGGAATTCCAAATCTAGAACTTTCTGATTTTAAAACTTATAAAACTTTTCTGTTATAAGAATCTATTTTTTTCTACCTTGATGTTATAAAATATGTGACTCCTATAAAATATGTGGCATCTAAAGGTAGGACATTTTATTAATGGCTAGGTAGGGTAGATATCTTAGACAAATACTTCCCCACTGACCCTGTATAGAAACTTTTCAGCTCTGAAGTTTATATGAATAATTCACTTATGGAATCAAAAATATTCATTCTACCAGTGTAGGAAGACCTCATCTAAATAAATTCTGCCTTGCACGTCACTCTTGAAATGGTAGGAGGGAAGGAATTTGAGACTGAACTTCCTCCAAGAGATGGGCAGTCACCTCTGTATGCCAAATGCTTTAGGGGGTTGTTTAAATTAAAATGATGTGTGTCCTCTGGAGGTACAAGAAAAACTATATTGGAAAACTATATATGTAAGACATAGTCAGAAACACATTCCCAGTCTCTGCAGAAAACCTCCTTTCTGGCCAAAGTTGTCGAGCACCAACTTCAAAGGACAATGGAATGCCTGAGTGAGCAAGTGCACCACCCACCACCAGGAACCAGGGAGGCTGCTACTAATGGCAAGGAGACAGGCAATGTGGACACCAAAGAAGGTGGGGTTAGTTAGCTTGACCTTGAAGAGGAGCTGTATTTCAAAACTTTAAGGACAGCCTAGGCAGAAACTGTGACGTGAGCAAAGACTTGAGTTTGGAAACTGCAATGAGAGACTAGGGCCACATTGGGAAAGATTATAAGTGTCTGGGTCAGAAATTTGTACTTAATCCATCAGACAATGCTGAAGGTTTTAGTAGTGAAAAAACCAATCAGAACTCTTTTAGAAAAACCAATCTTTTATTCATTCATCAAATACCTATTGAGCACATTGCCAGGCATTACATCTTTTCATTCCCACACGTCAGTGACTGGCAGGCTTACTGTCCAGTGCACAAACAGGCGATCAGCTAGTACTGCCATTCCCTGTCTGGGTGGTCATGGTAGCCACTCCTAAGACAAACACCACAATCCCCACCTCCTGGAATCCACACCTTGTGGAGTCCCCTGCCCTGAGTACCAGGGTTGCCTGTGTGACCAATAGAATATGGCAGAAGTGATGCTATAGCACTTCCAAGATTAGGTGATAAAAGACACGTGGCTAGCATCCCTGCTGGTGGCTCTCTTTCTTCACTGGCTCTGGGGGAAGCCAGCAGCTATGTCATGAGCAGCCCTACGATGAGGCCCATATGAGAGTAGCCAAACTCTCCTGCTAGTTGCCCCAACCCCAGCCCTTTGAGTGAGCTTGAGCTTGGAAGTTGACAACCCAGTCCTCAATGCCTGCAGCCCCAGCCAACTGCTTGACTGCAGCCTCATGAGAGACATGGAGCCAGAACCACCCAACTAAGCCCTTCCCAACCTCCCCGCCCTCAGAAATTAACTTACGTTGACACATCATTATCATCCAAAGTCCTTTCCATTGTCATATATGCTTGTTCTTTTAAACCATTCCATCTTGGGGTAATTTGTTACATAGTAATGGGTAAATAGTACAACCATCTTCCCAGCATGGTTGTTGCGCGGATAAAATGAAACAAAGAATGCCCTAAGGATTTGTGCAATTACAGAAAGGAGAGGAAGAAGCAGACTCAGGGGTCAGGTGGGATGAAAGACCTATCTCCATGCAATTGACTTAGGAGGTGAAGACCAGAAGCTCTAAGCCCCAAGCTTTCCCAGCACTTCCAGGGTGGGTGCTGACTAGTACCTTACACAGAACAAAGTATCTCGCTGACCTCCCAGATCTTCCCTGCAGGACTGCTGCTTCATAGTGCTTCACAGAAAGAAGCCAAGGCTCACAGAGGTCTATACAGTAATTTGATGACAGATACAGAGCACAGCGGGTACAAGCGAGGAGAAACTGAGGTACCCCAGGCCTGGTTCAGGGCAGGGAATTGGTGGCAGGGCTGCAGAGAGGTGTTGAAAAGATGAGAAGGGATGAGGAAGATGAGAGCCCCAGAAAGGCAGCTTCTCCTCTCTCCCAGGGCAGCCAGCTCCTTGAGCCCGACAGGCTTCCCATGTGTGTCTAACCGAAGGTACGGCTCACTTTTTATCCTTTTAAAGTAAAAACTCAGGGATGCACCCAGGCCATCTGTGTTTATTAGAAGGGGCCGTTTTTTCCACCCTCCTGACATCCAGGAAAGGCACTCTATTCTGGAACAAAGCATGCCTCCCACCCACTCTTTCCCTCCTGCTGGCTGCCCAGCCTGGCTCCATACACCACCATTCCAGAGATGATAAATACGCTTTGTAAAGTGCTCTGAAGAAGAGAGACAAAGGTCTCCTGTTGGGTTTCACATAGTCCTGGAAACACCTGGATGTGGGTGTGGTCTGAGCCATTTTCCAAAATGAAATTAATGTCCTCAAAACTATCTGGACCTATCAATGCTTGTCTGTACTAGAATGAACCCACCATAAAAGAAATCTTTGATCAACAAAATAAAAGTTTCTTTAAAAATCAGCTGCTAAGTTATTGCCTCATTTCCTAATTGTTTTTTTTTGCTTTTCAGTGTTACTAGAGTATGAGGCAATCTGTGGCTTAGGCATCTAATAAACAAAACAAATAAACCTAAGGGTTTCTGTTTTATAAAAACAAAGCCAACTTCAGGGAGGCTGAGCATTCATTTACTAATATTATTTTTCTATCTGAAATCAATAATTTTTATTGATAATAATCACACTCCACAGATATGTACTGGTATGTTGTTTGCAATTTGCAAAATAATTCTTCACTTAACCTTCATACCACCTATGTATAGCAGCAGGTGAAGGGCCATCAACCCCGTGTCTGCAGAGAAGGGGGCTGGTTGCTAAGGGGCAGGATGGTAGTGTGGACAGGTGTGGGTTTGGAATCAGACAAGCTCTTCCACACAGTGGCCTGAGCGAGTTTCCTGTGCTCTTTCAGCCTCAGTCTCTTCATCTGCAAACAGGGATGATAACAAAACCTGCTTCAACAAGGTTGTTGTCTTTACAGTTCTTCTCATAGTGCTTAGAACATAATTACTCAATAAACAAATGATATTTGTGGATGTGTTGTTGTTCTTGTTGTGGCTGTTGTTATTTTAATCTACTCTGTAAGGCTGTGAGGATTAGAGGCAATGTTGGTAAAAATGCTGAACGCAGGGCCCAAATCATAGAAGGTGTTAATTTTGAAGTGGGAAGGCTGAGATTGTAAATCATGTGTTTCTAATTCCTTAATAATATTTCCTCTGCATCCCAGTTACCTGGGCATGAGATCAGTGAAACACATTTCTTAGCTTTGAGAATAAATAGATTAAATTATTTTTATTAAAACAAAAAAGAATGGGAGGAAGGGAGGGAGAGAAAAAGAGGCAGAGAAAGAGAGAAAAAACATTTTACTATCTGCCCTAATGCCTGTCCATACCCACGTTTTTGAAGACTCAACACATTTCCCCCCATATCCCACCCCAATCCTGGGTGCAGCAGGGATCATGAGTCTATAATATCTCAGTGTCTTCCCAGCTTATAAAGGATAAAGCCAACTCCTTGTCTTCATTCAAGCCCTCCCTACGTGGCTCCAGCTTGCCTTTCCAGCCACGTTCCCTCCGAGTAAATATTCCCTCCGCGCACACTGCACTCCTCACCTTCCCTGGACTCAGCTGTTCTTCCAGCCTCCACCCCTTGCCTGTGCTGTGACATCTGCCTGAAACGCCTTTCCTTTTCTTGCCCGGTGAGAATCTACGCACTCATCAAGCTCTGGCAATTTGCCTTTCCCATTAGGCCATCAGCTGGGGACATCTTTGGAGACAGGGTCATTTCTCTGTGTCTCTGCTCAGCACCCAGCACAAGTGTGGCACTGAGGGGTGCAGTGTGTGTTTGTTGGGCAAATCAGTGTGGGAATGAAGCAATTGGCACAAGTTCTTTCCACAGCAGAGGGGGCACTGGGGCAGCAGCCTCCCAACTCCCAGGCCAGCTGTGCTGGAGGGAGCGCCTGCCCGAGAGAAGGTGTTTGGAGACAGCACATAACACTCTGTTCCTCTGCTTTGCTCATCTCCAGATGCCAGGATGATGGGGGAAAAAAAGGGGGGGTTTTTACTCTGGTAATCACAAATCATGTGGGTGTTGCTGTGATTCTTCTTTAAAAGGATTATTAAAAGGGAGGGAACTTCAAATTATGGCCATGTAAAGAGAGCATCACACATTTCAGGATAGATCACTGTAGAGAGGAGAAAAAGCACTTTTGTAACGGGCCTGGCTTGGGTCCACAGCTGTCCCTTGCCGGGTTCTAGAAATGCTGCCACGGTGGGGAGGAAGTCGGTGGCTGCAGTTGCAGCAACAGACAAGTGATGTGCATTGGCTGTGCTGGCAACACAGCCAAGGGAGCCCAGCCAGGAAGTACCACAGAGATGACCGTTCCCCAGGACACCTGCCCCCATGACTTACAAATCTGGGTTCAAGTCCCAGCAACATCACCTGCAAATATGGTGGCCTTCTCTGTTCAGAGTCTCTCTGCTTCCTGTTTGGTTAACTTTGGGCTAATAAAAACAAACCATGTGAAGAGGATTCAGTGAGACTGTAAGCTCCTCGAGGACAGGTACTTAGAATCACTTCTTTCCTGGCCCCCAGTGAAGAGTTGTTGGAGGTGTAAATGAACAAATCACATTAGACAAAATCCACAACAAACAACACTGATGTTAATTTCTCCTTTCACAGCCAGGAAAAGTTGAATCCATGGTTTATTACACATTTACCCTGGATGTGTTCAAGACTATAGAGAATACAAAGGTGAAAATGACGTGAGCCTCCCTCAGGCTTTAGGATGATCTGAACACATATAAAACACAGGACACAGTGGGGTAAGTAGACAAAGAAAAAAAGGCAACAGGAGGTTGGCTTGAGCCAGAGTGGGACCTGGTGGTCCCTCTGAAAAAGAGGAAAATGAAGAAAGAAAGCTGGATGCCAGTGCATCAGGAAAGATGGTGTTAGGAACAATCGTGGGTTACGGCTTGGGTTTTATTAGACCAGGGATCCAGGATTGCCCAGGCGCCCTTACACATGAAAAATCAAAGACTGTATTAATAGCTGGACTTGTACCCAAAACCTCTAAGTTGAGTTTTCTGGAGCTTTTTCATAAGCCCTTAAGCCCAAATTCAAACCTTGGGATCATACCATCAGCCAGGCAGCCCTATGGGCCAAAAGACCAGAGATGAACGTACTGGAACACATGTGTGAGGGGAGAGAGGGAGAGCCTGGGTCTCCCCGTTCCAGGCTGGGCCCTGGCTTCCGTCTTGCTCTGTATGTGACCCTTTAATTCACAGTGATCCCTGCAATAGTATTCAATTGTTTATCTCTATCTTGGCGTCTTACCAATCAATGAACAACTTTTCCACCACGCTTGGAGAGGAGGGGAGGAGGGGGGCTTCCCTATTGAGTCCCCTCCATTCCCTCCGAGGTTGGGTGGGACATATCTTACTATTTTCTGGCTCTGTACCTTTGCATCCATTGTGTCCTGTGCCTGGAATTTCCTTCTCCTCTATTTTGCTAACACCTATGCATCCTTCAACACAGCCCAGGTTCACCTCCTCAGCAATGGCCTCCCTGAGTGCTGCTCTAAGTCAGCTGCTGCCTCAGAGATAAGCACAGAGATAAGCACAGGGCACTGCTATGCCCAAACTTAGAGCCCATCACATTGCATTGTCATTATAAGTCTGCTTCTCTAAGACCCTCAAACATGAGTGAGCTCCTTAAGGACAGGAAACCTGCCTTCTTTTTCTTTTCTAATTCAAACCTAAGGTTGTTGCTCAGAGGATGAATGTGGAAAGGGGAGAGGAGGGAAGAGTATTTTCCAACAACATAGAGTTCTATTTTAGGTAAGAGTGACTTCCTGTCCCTTGTACTGGGAAAACATCTTGTGCATCTTATGGAAGAGGAGCCCCAACAGAAAAGAGATGAATGCAATGCTAAACCCCACCAAGATTCAACCTAAAACTTTTAGGAAAGGCAAGGTCTGGAGTTAGGAACTCACATGACAGCTTGTGTACATGTTCTGCTTTCTTTCTCTCTCTCTCTCTCTCTCACACACACACACACACACACACGTATCTGCATGTATCCATATGCCCCCCCTAATAATAGAACTCCTTCCTCATGCCAATACTTTAACCCTTAGCATGCACCTTCCCAGGTAGGACTTCATGGGAGCTGACAACACTCCTTCTCTGAGCAGTGGCAGGCTCTGCCCTTGTCTTCTAAAGGACCAATTTGATAAGGTGGAAAGGATCTTGAATGAAAGTCAGAGGACTGGATTTACGTCTGGAATCCATTGAGATACAATGTTGAAAACTTTGAAAGCAATTATCCGATTTTTAAGGCCAAAGCAAGAGTTCTGGGAAAGTTAGAACTTGTCACTTATTGAATGTCTATGTCTACTATAGACTGGAGGTCACCTGGGTCAGGGCCAGTGCCTGCTCTGTTCACTGCTGCATCTTCAGAACCTAGCCCTGTGCCTGGAACAGGATCGATGCTCAAATTAATATATAAGTGAATAAAAGCGAATGCCCTCCTCGGAATTTCAAGCTGCTGTGTTTACAGGTGTCAAAGGCCTAATGGAGGAACCATGAGGTTGCCACAAAGGCCTTCCAGGCCTGAATCCTGTGAGTCATCTTTGCTGCTGACACGTGCACAGCATGTTATTAATCACAGAGAGCTTTGATCTGCATCAGACCCCACAAGTGAGTGATTTATCCCTTATGAATGCTAGGTTCATTGAGGGTGGAATTTTAATGATCTCTGTATCCCAGGCCCCAGTCCCTGCTCTGGCACATAGCAAATGCTCAATAAGTGTCTGCTCTTTCATTCATACAGAACGATAAAGTAATGACTTGGTGTTCAGAGAAGTGGCTTGTGTGGGTTAGGAAGAGGGCAGGAAGGATCCTTCTTAGAGTTTTCAGAGGGAACATGGCACTGTGACACCTTGATTTTGGATGTCTAGCCTTTGGAACTGTGAGAAAGCACATTTATATTTTTTTAAGTCACCCAGTTTATGGTTTTTTTGTCATAGCAGCCACTGGAAACCATATATATAGCAAAAGCCTAAAGTAAGAGATGTTTCTCTGCAATACAGGCAAGAGGAAAGGGCCTGGAGAGAGCATCCGCAAATGAAAAACAAAATTCACAGTGAACATTTGAAGGCTCAAAGATCCCTGTTCCACATAGTTTTAGATGGTTTGTATTTTTATCAACACAATTAAACAATATTAGGAGTCAACTCTGTGTGTGTGTAATTTATATTTACACAATTGGAGAGCAGTGTTCTCTTCGAATAAGATAATCATCTGATTTGCTCATAATTTGGAGAAAAGTCAATCCAATCTATCAGTCAACAAGCCTGGTCCCTGATGCAGGCATACAGAGACGTAGGATATTTGAGGTCCTTGCCTCACAATTTAGTTCAGGAGACATTATATCGAGTCAGGAGTACATACAATGTTTGACCAAAATCCTTGGGGCCTTGAGAAGGCAGGGCAGGCAGTATCTCTGTCCATGAGATCCTGAGGCAAAGGTCAAGAAGGAATAACAGAAAAGGTGTTCATTTGAGCTGAGTCAAGGAGGAGAAATGTACCATGGGGTTGCTTAAAACAAAATCAAGCTGACAAAAGTGAAAGGGGTTCATGAAAGAAGGAAGTACACAAAAGCCTGGCCCACTGAGGGACTAATGGTGTTCTTCTATTTGTCTGGATCCAGCAAAAAAGAGAGGAGGCAGATAAGATTTGCTGATTACCTATTCTTCACTATGTAAGTAAGTGTATCTTGCATACCTGTGTAAGCGTATAAGAAATGTAACTTGTTTTTCTAGAAAGCACCCTGTTTTGTCTTCTAAGAGCATATTCTGCTTTAGGGCAGAAATCCTAATGTAATCAATTTATTTTTCTCATCATAGCAGGGCTTCCTCCCTCTCAAGATTGCATTTCCATTCCCAAGATTGCACCTTAGTTTTGATGGGGATAGGAGTGTTGGAATGGAAAGGCTGATGTATGGTAGCAACGCACCAGGGAGAGGGACAGATGGGGAAGCACATCTGTGTCTCTCATCTCATCCTCAGCAGCAGCATCCATTGCAGTGTTGTCTGAGCAGCCCATGCAGAGCCTGCTGCTAGCGTCTCCTCACCCAGCCTCGTGGCTCCCAGATCCGCCCCATCTCAGTGTCTACCACTCTCAGCAACATGGATGTAGTAGTTTGTAACTGTGTCTGTTAAGCTAGAAGTATATTTCCCCGTATTCACTTCCTGTGCAATTTCAGGTTGGAGTTGGTCAAAAGACTTAATGCAAGATTTAGAAAGGGTAAAGCAGCATCCACTGCTCTCTTAGGGCTGTTGTATTTAGGAGAGATGAGTGACAGTTGTAGACATGCTATAGATTCTAGCATGCTCTCATTCTCCTCACTTGTCTACCTTCACGAATCTCAGAAGGGGTGGGTAGAGATTTTCTCTGATCCTTCAACCGCCCCATTCAGACTCTTATTTCCAAAGCTTCTCCCACAATCAATTTTTTCTATAATAAACCCCCTACTCCATAATACTCACAGTGGTCTACTTCCTTCATCAAACCCTGACTGATATAACAGGGAAATACTTGCACTTCTATGGAGGTCTCTGTATCATGGTTACTGACTGCCCCCAGTATCCATTCTATCTTGATTCCTGTTTCTTATAGTCCCACAGCTATAAGTTGTAGCTGGTCTGATGGCCAGGAAGCTAGAGATTCAATTTCTAAACCTTTCTTAACAGCAAGAGATAACCATGTGACAAAACTCTGTCCAGTAGGACATGAGAAGAAGTAAGGTATCAAACATCGGTTCATGCCCTGAAGAGGAAGGAGCTTACCTCCTTTTTCCTCTTTCCCTTTGAGCTCACTGAAATGCAGATGAGGTAGATGAGAGCTAATTGAAGCTGAGATGACTAAACCAGAATGCTAAAGGACAGTGGAATAACAAGAAAAGAAGAACCAGGGCCCCAGACGATTTGTGGTGCAGAGCTGCCCTTCCTCCCTGGACCACCTGCCAGTCTAAACTTTTTTAAAAATTATTATTATTATTATTATACTTTAAGTTTTGGGGTATATGTGCAGTGAAATAAGCTTTCTATCACATTCAACCCACTGTTAATTTGCTCAGTTAAAGAAGCTGAGCAAATATACTATTATTCATCCCCTATGGCCACCTTCAATCCATTCATCCAGGCAAAGTGGGATAAGAACCTGTGGGGAGCCGGGCGCGGTGGCTCAAGCCTGTAATCCCAGCACTTTGGGAGGCCGAGACGGGTGGATCACGAGGTCAGGAGATCGAGACCATCCTGGCTAACACAGTGAAACCCCGTCTCTACTAAAAAAAAAAAAAAAAAAAAAAAAAAACTAGCCAGGCGAGGTGGCGGGCACCTGTAATCCCAGCTACTCGGGAGGCTGAGGCAGGAGAATGGCGTGAACCTGGGAGGCGGAGTTTGCAGTGAGCTGAGATCCGGCCACTGCGCTCCAGCCTGGGCGACAGAGCCAGACTCCGTCTCAAAAAAAAAAAAAAGAACCTTGTGGGGCTCACTGCATCCTGGAACAATGAGCCAGATATTGGGCAGAGGCTCCCTCTTTTTTGGATGCCAGAGTTGAGTCTATCTAAGGATTCCTTCACCCTTTGCCTCATACCCACAAGCAGAAGAGGTGATACCTATACCAGAGACTGACTCAGTTTCCTATTGCTGCTGTAACAACGTTTCCATCTTTCTACCAGCTCAGAAAGGATTGAGCTCTTCTTATGCATAAAGACAGGCATCACCCCTGGGTCCTCAGCTGTTTAAGGCATAAACTTCATGGCCTGAGGCAGTCTGAACTCTTGTCTTTTGGACAACTGCTTACTGCTGGGAGCTTCAAACACCTACTTCAAAAATCCTAAAATGAACTCTCAAAAATTATTGTTCCTGCCCTAACAATCATGCCCCCGGGCAGTGAATCTCAAACATGTTTACTGCTACCTGAAGGAAGAGGGGACAGCAATTACTATGTGACAGCATCATCCCCAACATCTGCAGGGTACACAGAATCATGCCAGGCACAGTTCATTTCCTCTATGACCCGGCCTTAGGGATTAATTTCCTCAGTTCTGAAATGGACATAATATGACCCAGACAAATTAAGTGGCTTGCCCAAACTTACACAGGCAGGAAGTGTTGGAATAGAATTTCATCTGAAATTTATGCTTTTTCAGCTGCACTTCTTTGCACGGAGTAGTGTGGTGGGCTGGTGGCAGATGTGGGAGGGACACTGAGCAAAGGCTAAGTGACGTGTAACCTGAAAAGCCCAGTGAAGGAAAGTGGACTTTGGTTTCTGTTTTGGTTTTTATTTTAGTTTGGTGGTATAGAATTTTTGATGATTGCTTTTCTTTCATTTTTTTTTCCTAAAAGAAATCTAGATTAAATTTATGTTTAAAGCAATCTTTTCATGTTTAACTTTTTATGTATTAGGCAGAAATCAAATCATTAAATAACACAAATGTCAAAACTATGTTTCATTCCAGAATAAGGAAAGATTAAAACAGAAATATAGAGAGCTTTTCAAAAGCCACTTTTAAAATGTTCTTTGGGTTTCTAAACTAATCATTATTATGCCACATTGATTATTTTGATTATGTAAATATAAATGCTAGTCTTTTCCCCTGCATAATAAATGAACATTGCAAAAACAAAATCTTGCCTTTGAAAAACTATGACTTTTTTTTTTACAATTATATATAAATGTTATGTAAACGTGTTTGGTTTTTTTTTTTTCTGTTAAACTAAAGTTCTATTTATCTTCTCCAATACAGCCAGGATGATTTCTTTTTGTTCCACAGATTGAAAGGTAAGAGTAAGAGGGGGTCCTCGTAAGGCTAAGGTAAGAGTAAGAGGGAAGTAGTGTATTAGTTTCCTGTTGCTGCTATAACAAATTATCACAATGTTAGTGGCTTAAAACACAGATTTGTTCTTTTATAATTCCAGAGGTCAGAACTCCAAACTTAGTTTCACTGGGCTAAAGTCAAGGTGTCGGCAGGGCTGGTTCCCTCCAAAAGCTCTGAAAGGTGAATCTATTTCCATATCTTTCTCAGCTCCTGTAGCTATATGTATTTCTTGGTTGGGAGCTCCTTCCTTCATCTGCAAAGCATATCGCTCCCATCCCTGCTTCTTTCATGCTATCACCAACTCCTCTGACTCTAACTCCTCCTGTATCCCTCTTATAAGGACTGTTGTGATTCCATCTGGCCCACCAGATCGTCCAGCATAATCTTCCCATCTTAAGACCCCTTAATCACAGCTGCAAACCATGTCAGGCCATATATTCACAGGTTCTGGGGGTTAGGACATGATCATCTTTAGGGGCCCATTTTTCAGTTTATCACATGGAGAGACTGGTTAGAAGTCTGTGGCTGTGGGGATGGATGGAGATTAAAGATATGTGTGGGCTTTTGTACAGCAGATTATGAAGGAAAAAGCAGAGGTTTGGAGAGCAGAGACACCTGGTCAGATCAAGCTACATAATTGTGAGGCCCAGTGCGAAATAAAAATGCAGGTCCCTTGTTAAAGAAAAGATTTAAAATTTCCAGAAGGCAACAGCAGAGCATCAAATCAATCAGAGGCTCTTCTGAGTTCAGGACCCTGTACAACTGCACATGTTGTATGTCTAGGAAGCCAGCCCTGGAACTGGGTTAGAATCCAGTCTGTAGCATTTGCTAATTTTGTGACCTTGGACAAAGTCATAAACCTTTTCCCAGCCTCAATTTTCTTATCTTAGAATAAAAAGTAACTCCTGAATGATAGGTGTGTGTATTTCCTGGGAAATAAACACTGCCATAGCAAATTACCAAAAACTAGCTGGCTTAAAACCTCAGAAATTTAGTCTCTCACTGTTCTGGAGCCAAGGGTTCAAAATCAAGTTGTTGGCAAGGTTGGTTCCTTCTGGAGGGTCTGGGGAGAATGCATCCCATGTCTCTCTCCCAGCTTCTGGTATTGCCAGCAATCCCTGGCATTCATTGGTTTGCAGGTTCATCACTCCAATCTCTGCCTCCATCTTCACATCTTCTCTGTGTTAAATCTCTCTGTCCTTTCTAAGAGCACTAGTCATTGGATTTAGGGTCCACTCTAAATCTAGGATGATCTCATCTCAAGCTCCTTAACTTAATTATACCTGCAAAGGCCCTATCAATGTGACCCCGATACGGTCATATTCGTAGTTATCAGGAGTTTGAATTTCAACTTTTGGGGGCATACTAGTCAATGTGAAGTCCTCAACAGAGCACTGGGACAGAGGAAGCACTACAAATTTTATCTATTATTACCATTATTATTACTTGACAAGTTAAAAATAAAACAGGGGAATATATTTGATAATGACTTATCACGATGGAATGGAAATCCAGAGACGACAAGGACGCACTCCATATCAGAAGGAGAACCGAGACGTTTGTGTGTTCCAAAGGCAAGCCAATCACAAGATGGATAAGCCCTGGAATGCAGAGTTCCCCACAATGCAAAAACGGTCCCAAGGGAACAGCCCCCAGTGCAATGGGAGAAAGTCTGAAGTTGAAATAAAAATGGGCACAATCCCAGGTGAGTGTTGAGGAAGAAAGGGATGCCCTGGTAGGTAAGCTGTGGATTTACTCACTTGTACATTCAATCATCGATCATTTATCACGCATCTACTAGCATCAGAGATACTAGTTGCTAGGGGTTCTGAGCATAGCAAGAATGTTCCGTTTTGAAAGATTGCTGTTTTTTTGGAGCAATCTTTTAAAATTTGTTTTTATTGTGAAATTAAAGTTATTGGAAAATAATGGAGGAAAATAGAAGACCCAAGGAGACAGTTGTGATACAAAAAACGCTTTAGGCTTCAAAAGCCAGGCAAACTAGATGTAAGGGCCTTGGTCATGCAATGTCACCTGTAACACACTTTTCTCATCTGTAACACAGATGATAATACTCCTCATATCTCCATAAAGGAGGTCCTGGAATGTGGAAAGTTTGCAATAAAAACACCTTTCCCTTTCAGATGAGTGTTTTAGAAAGGGTGCTTCAAATGTCTTAGCACTCTGCTATATAATATGACACTCATTTTCCCTAACTCGACTTTCACCAGAGGCTAATGGGCTGTTTTCTTTCAGTTCAAGCAAGATATTTTCCTGGCTATGTTGTCGCTGGAAAGAAAAGCAAGAAATATAGAATACAGTGAACTTGGGAAGTCTTTCCTGTAAAAACCCCAGCAGATTTATCACAGATGTCTGGCCCACTTGTGGCCTTCTCCTGAATTCTATTAAGAATAATAACAAACAATCAGGAAACTGAACTCCAAAGCCCAGAAAACAGTGTTCTGGGTCTTTGGCAAAGTGGGGTCATGTGCAGACACAGGAGACCCAAAGCCCCCCAGGCACTCCTTGGTTGCTGGGACAAGGAAGTCAGCAATTACTGAGCACCCCTGTGACTGGACACTGTGCTGGGCCCTTTCACACACATGAACTCCTTTGGATCCTGCAAAAATCTCCAGATCCCTGTGGCCCCCATTTTTCAGATAAGAAAACCTGGGGCTCAGAGGGGTAAGTCATTTATGCTAACATTCTCAAGCAGGAAGGCACATTGGAATCACTTGGGGAGCTTTTTTAGAATACAGAGGTTCTGATTCAGCCGGCCTGGGATGGGGCTCTGGCGTGGGCTTGTTTTTAAAGTGTCAGAGTAGAGTCCAGCGTATACATTCTGCTGGCTGAGAATCACTTCAGCACAGGCTCCCAAGTCTGCCAGATTTAGACACGGGTCGCAGTTCTGCCAGTATCTAATGAGGCAGCATGGGCAAGTTACTTCATCTCTCCAAGCCTCAGTTTCCACCTCAGTCAAATGGGGATAATAAAACCCAATCCATAAAGTTATTTTATCCAGGATTAAATACGGTAATGGATGAAAAGCACTTATATTAGTGGCTAATACATAGCAAGTACTCAATATACTCAATATATACTGTAGCTAGAAATACAATTACTGATTAGTTGGGTGGCCTTGAGCAGTTTATTTAACCCTGACACTTAATGTCCTCCTCTGTAAAATGAGGAAATCTTTAGGAAACATTTTGCTCCACTTAACCTTGAATGGGTCCCTATTAATACGTTTCTCTTCCAGTGAGGAGGGACTTTAACAGCCACTTAAGAGATGAACCAATTCTGGGCAAGCAGTAAGTTGAGCAAGAAAACAGTTTTCATTCCAGGCCCATGTGTTTTTGTTCTGTCTTCTGAAGATCTGGCCCGTCTTCTGTAAGCTGTATCTGCAGCCGATGCTGCTGACAGGTCTGCAAATGACTCCCAACCTGCTTTTCCCATAATATTCTCTTCATGCTTGCTAGACCACGCACAGTAGGGAGGAGCATGACTCAGGTTAAAATCACAGTCATAGGCTCCATAAGTTCGCAGTCACGAGTGAATGATAGAATGTAAAACCCAGCCATCTGTTCATGCCTAAACATTTATGTACTATGTGCCAGATACTATTCTAGGTGCTAAAGATACCAAAATAAGACACAAGACTGGCCCTTGTGTGCACAATCAAAGGAGAGGAGACCAGTCATGAACTGGCGTCAGCATTGTGACTGAGGGAAGAACAGATGCCTGTGGGTATACTTAGAGGGAGTTCAAAGCCAGGGATCACTCTTTTACTCACTAATGCTTTCATTATAAGCACTGGTTGTGTGCCAGGCTCTCAGTTGGGCACTGGATTAGCTGGATCATCATTAGATCCAGTCTCAGGGTTTGAGCTGCTCAAGTCACTGGGCTCTCTCATCCATTTATGCCTAGGACATAATGCTAATCCCAGAGGCCTAGGCTTCTGGTGCTCAAGGCCTCAGGAGCTCTGGACCCGTAGAGGTGGAAAGCTCTGTGCCAAAAGCTGAGAGTGCACAGAGGAGAGAATGACTGTTCCACAGACATGTGGTCTTTATCCTGAGCCTGAGCCAGCCATAGAACAAGGAAAGGACACCGGGAGGGCCTGCCAGCCAGCGGATGGGAAAAGCCAGGGAACTAGGAAAAGCCAGACATCCAGGAGAAGAGAAGGACCATTCACCTCTTTCTTTCAGACAGAATCTCAAGCAGGGCTGTGTCAGGCACTCTCAGCAATAGAGATGTGGCCCTCCCCCAGGAGCTTGGTCTACACTTAGCCAGAGGTGGCAGCAGGTCTGGAACCTATGACCTTGCCCGCAGAGCACCTCATTAGAGCGTCAATGTAGGCTCCAAAACCCATGACATGTACAGTCCCAGGTATGAGCCATCAGGATTGGAAGAAGGGATGATCATCACTTCACTTTAAATACATCCTCTTTGATAATGTTGTTTGGCTTTTTTTTTTCTGTTTGTTTGTTTGTTTGTTTGTTTTTGTTTTTTAATTACAGAAACAGCTACACGAATGGCAATGGCAGAGGCTGCCTCTTCCAATCTTTGCAAAACTTCATCTATGAGCAGGTCTCCTCATTGTCAAAGTCCCTTCATGATCTGTCCATCCAGCCAAAATGCTGTGAAGACAGAGGAGGAGGAAAAGGAGACTCACAGAGGCTGTGTGACCTGCCTACAGCTAGAAGACGGCCAAAAACAAGACAGGAAGTAAATCAGGATCCCTGAACCCCTAGTTGTATGCCTGAGGCCATTTAACACGCAACAAGTGCTGTCCTCAGAAATAAGGCTGATGACTGTACTTTGTCATAGCATACTGGATGCCCATAAAGTAATCTCATTACTCACTCCATGGTCTCATCCAACAGACAAAAGTAGGGGACATTTCAAGGATGAGAGAGATTTCAGATGGGGACTGAAAGAATTTTGGAGTCAACCTGGCCCAAGGGAAGCTCCGTCCTTGGAGCTAAATAGTCAGGGTTCACATGTCAGCTCCACTCACTTATTCACCGTGAGACAGTCAGCTCTGAGGATGTAATAGAAGACTGATGCCTGCAGAGGATCTGATGCATAGCAGATATTAAATATCAGCAATCATAACTGCAACTGTAACCCTTATATAGGGCTTACTGTGTGCAGGCACCGTTCTGAGCACTCTATGTATGCCAAATCCAAATGCTCATATCAACTCTAAAAGGCAAGGAACAGCAACTTTCATTCCCCCATTTTACGCATTAGGAAACTAAAGCACCAAAAAGATGAAGTAACTTGCTGCGGATCACAGAGTTAGTGGGGGGCTGGGATTTGAACCCTGACTGCAGAAACAGGGTCCTTAACCAGTACACTATGTTATGCCCTTTTGTGAGCGGCTTCCCCTTGGTAAAACAGCACTGACTGCTTTTTACTTCCCCTAAAATCAGCAAACCTCAGAAAGGACCTAGCACCACAGATTGTGGCAGCCATTCCCTAAGCAAGTGTCTTCCTGACGTTCACCTCTCCGCCTCACGTCTCCTGGCTAAAGATGTCCTGATGACCCAGGCCCCAACCCACCTTTCTCAGACTGGTACAGAAATCCTCTTAGTCAGCATGCCTGGATTCTATTTGAACAGTCTTCTCAGAAGCAGATAGTACAGACACTTCATAGAGTCAGGAACAGGGATGAGTTTACCATAAATGTCCAAGGACAAAACAAATGGGTGCCCTCCCCCGGCCCAAGGCACTCTCATCTGACCCAACAGCTGACCACCCATTATCCTGTCCATCCTCCAGCTTTGACCCCCTATGGCCCCACCCAGCTGGGGGTTCTCTCACTCTCCTCATCATTTCTCATTTCTCTCTGTGGGAGGGGAGAAAGACCAACGTTAGGTGGGGGATAAATTTCAACGTGACATCTCCACTAATCAGAGGTGCATGCCCACCCATGGGAAGTTAAAACGTATTGAGCATCTTCCGAAACCAGGCTTCTAGGCATGGTATGTACATACTCAGTTTTTTCATCCAGAAAATGGAGATATCTACAGTACGGTGCTACTTGGGGATAAAATCAAATCAGAGATTTTTTTATGAAGACAGACAGACTTCGTCATTCATTCCTTCAAATAAGAAGCCTCCTGCTTGCATTTTCTTAGAACTGACCCTAGATGGGGGCTCAAAATGTCAGTTGCTCGGTGTAAAGGAAGCCTGGAGAGCCCTCTCAGGGCAGCAAGAGGACTTGGAAATAGTCCTGGCCTGGACCCAGTCCCACTGCAGCCTGTCACTTGCTGTGTAACTAGGCAAGACCCCAATCCTCACTGGGCCTCTACTTCTCCACCTATAAATGTGACAGCACTGATAACAATAATAGCAAACATTTTCAAAACACTTGCTATGTGCTAGGCACTGTTCCAAGAGCTTTCACATATTAACTCATTTAAATAAAAAAATAAAGTAGGATGGAGCCTGGATTGCCACGTGTCTCCTCCCACCTCTGCTGGTCTATGACTAGTAGGCCTGCTTTGGGTGTTCATAATTAAGCAAGGCGTTAATGGCCCTCATCTGTCCCCAGATTATCAGGACAAACAGAGTCCAGCTCTCTGATGTCAGCACCAGGCACTGGGGGTCTCCGCAGAAGGGAGGTTGGCCTTTCTCTGCGAGCCAGGGAGATTGATGAGGTGTGGGGATAGCGATTGGACACAGAACAAATGAGAAAGCAAATGGGGCAGGGGGATGAGACAGAAGCAGGGAGCACACTGGTAGTGCTTTGCAGCCTCCTGGAAGACCCCTTTTTGGAGACCTTCCAGACCTGATACACGATCCTCCCTGAGCCACGAGCCATCTGTGTCCTTTCATTGCAAACCTGGTTAAAAAGGAAAATGCTTTCAGTGGTTTCTCTCTCCTCATTTATAATTAGAGGGAGAAAATGGACTTGCTCAGGGACAAGATAACATTTTGGGCGTGTTTTAAATCAGATCCAGTTACCAAGAGCCTGCCCTTCCTCTCTCCTTCCGCCCCTCACACCCCTCCCACTACCACCCTAGAGTATGGACTTTCTACAGGAGCCACAGGTCCTGTGCCCCCAAGCTTTGACTGTGCTGGCCCCCTTTCCTGGAGCACCATTTCTTCTCCTCTCCACTTGGCCAACAGCTTCTTGTTCTTCAGGACTGCCATCAAGGGTCATCTTGTCATCTTTGGCCTGGCCAAATGGCTTGGCCTCTCATCTGTGTGCTCACCAAGCCATAGATTTAGGCTGAATCATAGCTCTCTTCATACCCTAATCATCTCCTGATCATCTGAGTATATGTTAGAATGCAAAAAGCTCTGTCACCCATCAGAAACCAGGGTTCAAGTCCTGGTTCAACACTTCCTAACTTTATGAACTCGAGCAAACCAACTAACTTTCTTTAGCGTCGGTTTCATTGTCTGTAAAATGGGGATAACTCTAGTTCTGGTGAGGAGTAATTGAGACCATGTAGGTGGCATTGGCCTGCAGAGTGCCTGGCAGGGAGCTGGTGCTCAGCGCCACTCTGCTCAGCCTCACCTTCATTAAAAGAAGAGGGTCTCGGGAAACTTATATTTAGAAGATCTGGATTTAATACCATTCCCTCAAACCCTTTCTTTCTTTCTTTTTTTTTTTTTTTTTTTTGAGACAGAGTCTCGCTCTGTTGCCCAGTCTGGAGTACAGTGGCACGATCTCGGCTCACTGTAACCTCTGCCTCCTGCCAACCCCTGTCTTTAGAATCATTGTTTTTGATCTCTTAGTAAGGAATTGCAGCTGCTGAGTTTTATTTTCTTTCAGACTCAGTGCTTTCCAGCAGGCTTATTGGATAGTTCAAGCAATCTTCCCAGACTTGGGGAACCACCAATTAGTAGCAGATGAGATTGGCTGCGTCTCTGTAATGTGTCTGTCCCTGGGCTAGGTGCTTCTCATGCATCTCATCTCATCCACAAGGTCGGTATCCTCATGGCAGAGCAGATGGCCTGCCTCGCCATCTGCCACTTGCTTGACCCAGGAAGTTCTTGAGACTCTCAGAGCTCCTGCTTCTGTCTGGAAAATGGGAATGATAAGTGCCTAACTCATGTGAGGAATGGATAAGAGATTGCATACGGCAGGCTTAGTAAGGTGTCTGGTACATAGGAAACCCATGGCATGTGCAGGCTGCAGCTGCCATTAATAAAATCGAAAGTTAGTCCTTGAAAAAAAAAATAATAAAAATAAAAATAAATAAAAAAAAAAAAGAAAGTTAGTCCTTGATAAATGTCAGTCCCTCTCCTCCTACCATAATCCCAAACCTTAAAATTTCTGCCCAGCCACAATGAACTTCTTTAGATTCCTTGAATTCCCCACACTCTCTCACTTTAAGTTCTTCAGAGGGCTGTTCTCCCTGACTGAAGGGAACTTCTCCACTCCCCATTTCTGGCTAAAACTAATCTTAGACTTCAAATTAAATGTCACCTCCTCCAGGAAGCCTTCCCCATTAACTTCAGACTAGGTTATGTACTCCTTCTATGGGCAACCTATGCTTTCCCTATTACATCACATCAAAGGTAATCAAGTAATTGTTCTACGTTTCAAAAACTGAAACATAAAATGGTAACACTATGAACATCTAGCTCTATCCAACCTGCCTCTCCTCACCCACACAGGTAATCACTTTTATTAATTTCTTGTGTATCCTTCTAGACTCACTTCAGGCAAACAAAAACATGTATTCTGACTTTCCTTCTTTCTTTCTCACATGAAAAGAACAGACTACAGTTGACCCTTGAACCACTCAGAAGTCAAAACTCTACATACAGCTTTTGAATCCCGGAAAACCTAACTACTGATAGTTTACTGTTGATGGGAAGCCTTACCAATAACAGTTGATTAACACATATTTTGTATATTATATGTATTATATGCTGTAGTCTTATGATATTGTAAGCTAGAGAAAAGAAAATGTTATTAAGAAAATCTCAAGGAAGAGAAAATATAATTACCATTCATCAAGTGGAAGTGGATTATCATAAAGGTCTTCATCCTCGGGGGGGGAAGAAAAAAGGGGTTGGTTTTACTGTCCCAGGGGTATAAGCAGCCCCATGCAATTTAAACTTGTTTTGCTCAAGAGTCAACTGTACATTTTCATTTTTCTCCTTGCTCTGGTCGCTTCATACTCTACATTGAAGATCCTTCCATGCCAGGATATAGAAAGTTTCTTTATTCTTTTCTTATTCTTTCCCCACTGATAATGCAAATTGTACACCTATTATGTTGTAGATGTGCTGGTATGTCTATAGGACAAATTGGTAAATTCCAAGAATTAATGGAAAGACATTTATAATATAGTGTAATATCTTCCCCCTTTCAAATGTAAGCCCCATAAGGGTTAGGACACCTGTTTTCCCCTCTGTGCCTCCAGCCCCTGGCATGGAGCACAGTACTCAGCACACACAAGCCATACAGCTCGACTTGAAAAGGGGTATCAATAACCAGCGCTATCCTCTTTTTAACTCCTTTTTACATAAGCTATACTCAGTGAACCTTCAACTGTATTCCCTTAAAAGCTAGTCCTATAACAGGCAGAGGCACCTCAAAATTCCAGGAAATGATTTATTTGAATGCTCCGGTCAGGCTGCCAAGAACTAACCTATCAAGATGCAAGAAATGAAATTTACAACAAGCCAGTTAGGATGTGCCTGGGGGTAGGCAGGCAGAGAAGAGGGAAAGGAAGAAGGAGATTAACTAGAGTAAGGGATGGAGCTCACAGCTCCTCTACACAGCCCAGACTAGCTGAATAAATATTTTCAGAGTCCATTCAAGGAACATATAATGAGCACTCAATCTCTGCCAGACCTCATCACACTGGGGAAACTGGGTTGCCTGAAATAAGCTTCCCACCCTTGAGGAGCTCACAGTCATAGCCATTACAGTGCAGCACCACAAGGGAAGTAAGATGTACAAACAGGGTGTAGAGGCAGCACAGAGGAGGGAGCGGTTTATGCTGTCACAGGCCAGAGACAGGAAAGGAGTTATAAGGAATATGGCCACTCTTTCATTTTTTTCATCCATTCAACAAATAGTTATTGAGAGCCTGTTTTGAGCCAGGCTCTGTACTAGGAATTATAGATTCCACACAGACAGCACACCTGACTTCACTGAGTTAAGTCTAGAGGAAAAACAGACAATAAAACACACATTGTCTTTTGAATAGCAGCCATTCTGACTGGTGTGAGATGTTATCTCATTGTGGTTTTGATTTGCATTTCTCTCATGATCAGTAATACTGAGATTTTCTTCATATATTTGGTTGCATCTATGCCTTCTTTTGAAAAATGTCTGTTCATGTCCTTTGCCCACTTTTTAATGGGGTTTTCTCTTGTAAATTTGTTTAAGTTCATTGTAGATACGATGATATGGTTTGACTCTGTGTCCCCACCCAAATCTCATGTTAAATTATGATCTCAGTGTTAGAGGAGGGACCTGGTGGGAGGTGATTGGATCATGGGAGTAGATCTTCCCCTTGCCATTCTCATGAGAGTGAGTGAGTTCTCATGAGATCTGGTTGTTTAAAGGTGTGTAGCACTTCCCCCTTTACTCTATGTCTACTGCTAGCCATGTGAATATGTGCCTGCTTCCCCTTCACTTTCTGCCATGATCATAAGTTTCCTGAGGCCTCCCAGCCATGCTTCCTGTACAGCCTGTGGAACCATGAGCCAATTAAATCTCTTTTCTTTATAAATTACCCAGTCTCAGGTAGTTATTTGTAGCAATGTGAGAACAAACTAACACATACTATTATTAAAAAGTCTAAAAATAGCAGATGCTGTGGAGGTTGCAGACAAAAGGAAACCTACACTCTTGGTGGGAGTGTAAATTAGTTCAACCATTGTGAAAAGCAGTATGGTGATTCCTCAAAGAGCTAAAAACAACTACCATTCAACCCAGCAACCCCATAATTGGGTATATACCCAGAAAAATATAAATCACTGTACCACAAAGACACATGCATGCAAAAGTTCACTGCAGCCCTATTCACAATAGCAAAGACATGGAATCAGCCTAAATGCTTGTCAATGAAAGATTAGATAAAGAAAATGTGATGCATATACACCACAGAATACTATGCAGCCATCAAAAGAAGGTGACTATGTCTTTTGCAGGGACATGGATAAAGCTGGAGGCCATTATCCTTAGCATCTATTATCCTAACACGGGAATAGAAAACCAAATACCACATGTTCTCACTTATAAGTGGGAGCTAAATGATGAGAACACATGAACACAAAGAAGGGAGAAACAGACACTGGAGTCTATTTGAGGGTGAATGGTGGGAGGAGGGAGAGGAGCAGAAAAGTTAACTATCAGGTACTAAGCTTAATACCTGAGTGATGAAATAATGTGTACCACAAACGTCCATGACATGTTACCTATATAACATGTTACCTATGTAACAAACCTTCACATGCATCTCCAAACCTGAAATAAAAGATTTTCTTTAAGACACACATTGGGACACATAAGCCTGAGTTGGCCTCTGGAGGCATCATCATTTACTCCTTGATTTTCCAGAGAAAATCTAGAGAAATCTAGGCAGAGATGTTAAATAGTGCATAGCTCTCCAAACACACTGTCCTGTGATGTGACTGGAAAAGAGGGATTGGTTAAGGAAGGGAGGCTGACAGTTTCACAGGATGACACAATGGTCAGATGACAAGCGGCCTTAGAGGCTGGGATGGTTCTTTGCCATTTTTCCACCCCCTCTCAGATCTATTCTCTACTCTCTCTTTCCTGCTTTGTGCTGTTGAGGGTGACCCTCATTCTGCACAACTCAGAGGTGCCTGCAGGAAATCGGGGCAGAAGAGAAAGAGGCCAGGGTATTCCTCTGGCTCCCTCCCTGCCTTGGTATACATTTCTGGAAGAGGCTAAGCCCCTCCCTGACTACACCTCCTGTGGGTGGCCCTTCCTCCAGTTCTTGGTGGGCTCCCAGAAAACTACTCTCCTCCCTCACTGTTCAGGCTTGGGTAACAATGGCTTCCCACTCTTGCTAGCCTCTGGGCACCCTAGCATCTCATGTTGGTTCCCTTAACCCTGCCCACATCCCCATGATTAGGTCCTTCATTAACCTCTCTCAAACCATCTAAGCTAGAACCTGTTTCCTCCCAGCAGCCAGACTGATGTTGAGGTCTTCCTGTGGAACCCTTACCTTGTAGTCTACAGATAGAAAATTAAGGTTCAGGAGGCAGAGACTTGACCATGTCGCAGAGCTACTATGTGGCAGAGTTGAGATAAAAAGTTAGGTATACTGACTCTCTGCCCAGGATTCTGCCCACTCCACAACATGTCTGCAAACACCATGATCAGCCCTAGCCCCAGTGCCCAGAACAAGGCTGGACTGAGTGGGCTTTCGCTAATACTTCTCGCTCTCCTCTCAGGAGCTGCTGGAAGTGCTATGAAATGCTGTGGTAACAACAAATATTATCTCCCAATCTAGGGTCCTCACTAGTTCTAGAAATAATCATATATTTTAAGAAGCAGGAAAGACCCTCATTCTTCTCTGATCCAAGAGACTCCATAAGCTTTGGCCCTAGAGGCACTAACTCAATCTGAGACACCTAGACATTTGAGCTTGAAAATACAGCCCCCTGCCTCTCCCTCAAAACACAAAAGCAAAATTATTTCTCTCAAAATTCACTTGACATGATGGGTCCTGGGCTGCTCTCCTAATCTATAGGTGTTTCGACTTAGAAGGAACCCCCAGTATTGCCTAGTCCAATTCATCTCATTTTGTAGTGGGGGAAAATGAGGTCTTCAGAAAGGAAGGGATTTTCTTAAGAAGTCAGTTGCAGACCCAGACTCCTTGACTCTCAAAATAGTGCTTTTCTTCAGTGACCAAGTTCATTCATTTATTCCTTCATTCAAATATTTGATGAGCATCTACTCTATGCCAGGGGTATAATAGTAAACAAAACCAGATATGGTCCCTGACCTCACAGAGTTCACAGCCTAGTAAGCCATCACTGAGATTTCTCTCTAAATTTCCATTGAAACCTCACTAGACCGGGACTCAGGAAGGCTAGGTTCTAGGTTCTGGTCTTCTGTATTATGTAGTCTCTGCTAAGTGGTTAAACTTTCTCACCAAAATAGAGTTGATAAGGAAATTCAGATAGCATCCCTAGATGGGGTTAGGATAAAACAAGAAAGTACATGGGAGAAAAAGGCACAGTGTTAAACAAGCAACAGTTCTTATCAACAGTAATATGGTCCAATGTGATCAGATCCTAGGACCTCTGGACTGATTGAGAAGGCACACACCTGGAAGAACCTTAGTTATTCTGCAGATTACTGACATTGCCATAAACTTTTGAAGGATTAGGGAATATTCTGTAACAGTATTACCTAGCTCGATAAGTAGCAATGTCATTTATTAGTCATCATATCAAGCTATATTTGGGAATCATTTATTCTCTATCCTCTTCTTCACTCCTCCATATCATCAATGATCAAGTCCTATCAATTATATCTTTTAAACATCTTGAAAATATCTCAGAGTCTCCATCTATTATCACCTCTGAATCTTTTCTGGACTATTCCAACAACCTTATCCTGAAACCCTCCACTGTTAAAGTAGACTATAACTTTCAGAGAGTTAAAATAAAACATAACTGTCATACAAATATAAAGTGAACATGTGTTAAAGATTTATTTAATGCATTAATGAGAGAACCAGCCAGATGGTAAATCTGGCTTGTAGCATATGCGAAGGGCTGAGTATTTATATTATATAAGCACTGCAGAAAGAATGTTGGAATAAGATTTTTTGTTAGATGTAAAACTGGTAAATGTCCTTCAAGACAATCAAGCCATAGCCATTAGAATTTTTTTAACAGGCTGAGATTATTTGCATCTCCATTAGAAAAAAAATTTACAAACCAGCATGTAATTTAGCAAAACTGGGTTCTAATCAATAGTAAACAATATGTCAAACAAAAGTACGTTCCTGTAGAGTAGAAGTTGGCAGCCACCTTTTGTTTTTGTAAATAAAGTTTTATTTACACCATTCATGCTCATTCATTTACATATTGTCTTTGGCTGTTTTCATGCTACAGTGAAATTTTTGACCAACTACAACAGAGACCATATGGACTACAAGACTAAAATATTTACTATCTGGTCCTTTGCAGTAAAAGTTTGCCAACCCCTGCCATAGAGAATTAAATATCCATCAAGCGTACCTGTTAGACAATGCTCTGGTGTAACAATGAGAACAAAAGCAGACCTCTTTCCCTTATTTCCGTGTTTGGTATGATTTTTTTTTTAATATCTCTTTCATGGTATGATTTTTTTTAATATCTCTTTCACTGTCACTTTCTTCCTACCCATTTCCAGACTCTTATCAGAGCAATCCTTCAAAAGCACACATCTTACATTGTCAATTCCCTGCTTAAAATCTTTCAAAGTCTCCATTACTTAGTAATTCAGTTGTACAAATTCCTGAGTTCTTGCAACCCCCAGTCACTTTACCTGGGGTGAAGATCCACCAGAACAATACGTGTGAAAGTCCGTGTACCCCACAAAGCAGCACACAAAGGTTTGTAATTGCATCTATGACTAGCATGGTTAGTTTTTCTCCCACATCTCAAGACAACAGAAAGACTTTGGGCATTCTTGGTTTGAGGGAACCAAGAGTGAGAAAAGATTAATAGGTCAAAGGGTATATACAGTTGCAATTCTATAGGGCAAGTAAGTCTAGAGACCTAACCTACAGCAGGAGGACTATAACTAATAATATTGTATTGTATATTGGAAACTTGCTAAGAATGGAGAGTACATAAAAGAGAGCCAGCTGTGTGAGGTGATGGACATGTTAATTTGTTTGAGTATAGTAATCATTTCATTATGTATATGTATATCCAAACATCATGTTGTACACCTTAAATATATACAATTTTTAAAAAGTATTAATACCAACTACCCCTGAAGCTTCTGGGAACTTGTTTATAGGACTTGGCACCTGGTACAGAGCTCAGTAAATGTGAGTTTATTCTCCTACAATCCTCTTACCTCGTGTTGATCTGAAATGAGGATTATGTTTCTCAGAGGGAGAAGAGATGAGAGGAGGAGGGTGGGAGCAGGACTAGGAGGAAAATAACAGTGAGGACAACATCTGCTTTCTATTCCCCGGGCTCAGGGGCCCAGGCCGCCCTCCTGGTGTAACGTTTCTTCGTTTCATATAAACAGAAAGGATGATTCTCGTAATCTCGGCAACAAAATACGCAGGCATAAAACTGGGTCATATTTTACTTTAATGAGAGAAATGAGGAACTGTTTCCTTCACACAGAGAAGCCTGGGTTGCCATAATTAACACCAAATGGGCCTGAGGCTGATTGCTCAAATGATGAAGAGGTTGTTGGGATTGGAAGAAACCTGGGACCTCAGGAGCTGCTAAAACATTGCCAGTCCTCCATTACACCCATCCTTAACCCTCCTGCCCACCCCAACCAGCCAGCTGCAGCTCCTGAAAAACAGGGAGGAGGATCAACTTTCATTACGTGCTTACTAGGTGCTTTATACACACACACGTGGATATGAGCTCATGAACACAGACACACACATGCACAAAATCATGACGGGCATTTCATCCCCATTTTCCAGATCATGAAGCTGAAGTTCAGAGAGGTGAAATAACTTGCCTATAATTCCACAGATTGGAAGTTACAGGATCCTTCACCATCTGGCGTTATTAACCTGTCTTTCAAATCTCATTTCTCCCTATAACAGCGATCTTGTATAGTTTATAATCCAATCACATAGAACCACATCTCCCTTTCCATCTACACTTGCCTTCCTACCTGTTCCTGTGCTGGTATCTCAAACTGAACAACCCTCCCTATCTTCTTTGCTATTGAAATCTTGCTCAGCTTTCAAAAGTCAACTCAAAATTAAACACAGCATGTGCCAGTAAGGAACACAGAGCAGTGACATACAGCATACATGTGGACATTGGAATCACCCAAACCATATTCAAATACCAATTGTGCCATCTAATTGACCTCTTCTCTTTGAGCTCTGTCTGCCTTTTTTTAAAACGAAGACAACAACACAGGGTTGTGGTAAGGAGCGCAAGAGTAAGGACATATAAAATGCTTTGCATGGGATTTGGCATGCAGTCCATGCCTGTTAAACTTTTTGATTAGAAAAGCAACATTGCCAGCCAACAAGACAGAGACTTAAACAACTCTGGCATTTCCAAGGTAGCAACTCAAAACGAGACTACTGCTTTCACAAGCAACTATTATATGTCCCAGCCTACTCCCTGACTTCCAGACAAACATACCCTCCCATTATGCCCGTGCCTGCCTCCCCATCCTTCTGGTGGGGGTTACTCCAATCATGACAGACTTGGTGCCAATTCCCAGGGCTATTCCCAGACTGCTGACCCTAGACTTATGACATGCAATAACCAACATCAGATAGAGTATCTGCACTGGGGATAGTAAGTTAGGTGACAGTAGCCAAATCAAACTATTGTTTTCCCTTATGTAAGACTTCTTTGATAGAAATAAGCTAACATGCCAATATGAATAAAGAAGAAAATAAGGGAGCTCAAAAAGACAAGAAGATGGGAAGAGCATTTTAATTATCAAGAACTATGAGAAATTACTGGGGGATTCTACAAAATAATGACCTGAACAGGTGCTCAGGATCTTCTTGCTGTTCCAACTCCCTGGGGGTGAATCAACCACCAAAATTAACTTGGCTGATTGTAGTAGGCTAGAGAAAAAGCCACATATGGCTGACATCTCAAATACTCGGAAAGAAGGTACAGGATGAGGGATTCATTGATTGTGATAGCAAAGGAAGGACCCCAAACTCCACCTGAACAGAAGATTGCCTCTCTAGAAAAATCTGGAGTGAGGCCAGGCGCGGTGGCTCAAGCCTGTAATCCTAGCACTTTGGGAGGCCGAGACGGGCGGATCGTGAGGTCAGGAGATCGAGACCATCCTGGCTAACACGGTGAAACCCCGTCTCTACTAAAAACTACAAAAAAAACTAGCCAGGCGAGGTGGCGGCGCCTGTAGTCCCAGCTACCTGGGAGGCTGAGGCAGGAGAATGGCGTGAACCCAGGAGGCGGAGCTTGCAGTGAGCTGAGATCCGGCCACAGCACTCCAGCCTGGGTGACAGAGCGAGACTCCATCTCAACAAAAAAAAAAAAAAAGAAAGAAAGAAAAATCTGGAGTGAATACCTCAATTATGAGTTCCAGGGAAGAAAGCCCGGTGAACCCCCTAGGATCAAAGATGGGAACCACTCCTCCAACTAGCTATGTGCAGCTCCAGGAGATAGCTATTCTCATAGGTGGCTGTGTCCAAGAGGAGTAGCAATGTGGGGCCGAGGACACCCCATTTCCACTGGGACTTTAGAATAAAGAAGCTTCTGAATCTCACCCCATATAAAGAACCTGTCATCAGCAGCCTACTGGAGAAGACATTTCTCCTTACCTTCCACTGCTTGTCAATCTCCCTGGCCCAAAAGACCCCAATGCCTAGTGTGTATATCCTCCAAGCCAAGCATTTAAAGAGTAGACATTATTTTAAAACGGATCAAAGCCACTGAAGTAAGGAGACCAATCCCAACAACTAAAACAAAGTAGCTTTTAAGGTGGGAAGATATAGTTAGAATTCTTAAGGAGATATTGTGAAAGCACAAAAATATGCTGGTGGTACTTCATGCATTATTTCAGAATTTTAAGATTTAATAGAGAAGTTTTCAAACAAGAGCATTTTTTAAAATTAGGTATAGGAAGTAACTCCCAATACACAGCAAAAAATGCAAAAAAAATTGAACATCATGGGTAAAAAGATAAGAGACATGAAAGATATATGTAGGTGATATATTATGGAAGTAACAGAGTTTCAAAAGGGGCACAAGAAACAGATGGAGGAGAATAACAGGAAATTAGAATTAAAGAAGTTTTACTGAGATTAGGAAAGACATGAAACTTGATATGAAAAAGATGCTCCTTTGTCTTAAATAGGAATAATTTTCAAGTGACACACACTAGACATACCCTGGTGAAATTATGTAACTCAAAAAAAAACGAAAAAATATTTTTAAGCTTCTTGTGGCAGCCATGAAAATGTGGCAACTTCTCAGATCTCCTGCTGCAGAGAACGTAATTAACAGATGGCCTCATCTGCAACCCCTCTGAATCCACCACTAAGTTTATGCGGAGGCTATGCTTCCTGCAGGCTGTGTGCAATGAATAAGCATGGCAGGGATCCTACAGCAGGCCAGTCCTGCAAGATGTGGGACTTTTCCAATGGACAACTTTGGCTTGAGGGCACCCCATGAGCCTGACCAAACCTTCCTTGCAAGTGTGCCACAGTCAGAGATGACTCCAATCTAATTCCCCTCCTTTCCTTCTCTCCTTCCACAGGTTTCAGATCTATATCATGATCTGAAGGTTCTCTAAGGCTTCTCCTGCTCCCAGGCCAATAAGTCTCCTACATATCTAATCCAATCTTTGTATTGTCTTGGCAGACCTGAATTAACACAGTCATAGATGGATGGATGGATGAGTAAATTGAGATATATAACATGATGTGTGTGTGTGTGTGTGTGTGGTGTGTGTGTGTGTGTGTGTGTGTGTCTACGGTGGTCCCCCTTTATCCACAGTTTCACATTCCACAGTTTCAGTTACCCAAGTTACAGTATAATAAGATATTTTGAGAGAGATCACATTCACATAGCTTTTATGATGGTACATTATTATAATAGTTCTATTTTATTTTTGGCTATTGTCATTTTTCTCTCACTATGCTTAATTTATAAGTTAAACTTTATCATAGGTACATATATATAAGAAGAAACATAGCATATATAAAGCTTGGTGCTATCCATGATTTCAGGCATCCACTAGGGGTCTTGCAGCGTGTCCCCTGTGGATAAGGGGAGACTACTTCATGCATAGTGCTGTGTGTGTATGTATTTATGTATCTAGACATAATTTTGCATGTCTCTCTTCTAAGTCTCTCTTAGACTGAAATTAAGACTAAGATTTCTCTTACGCAGTACTGGTGATAAAAGACACTGAATCATAATTTTTAGATTCTTGAGAGAAAAAATGATATTCAAGCAAATGATATCTTATATTCTGCCAAGACATGAATTTTAAGGGCAGGCTGAGGTGGATACTCATGATGCTCACAAAATCCCCAGTTCTTTACCTTCCAGGCACACAGAGATTGGCATTTCTCTATACCTCTGCAATTTGACATGGTCATGTAACTTTTTTGTCCAATGAACTGTAAATGAAAACGAGTGTGTCACTTCTGAACAGAAACATGTACTGGTGGTATGAGACTTTCTAGCACCTTCTCCCCTTGCCGTTGTGATCTGGGAAGCTTGTGTTGATACAGAGAGCAACACTGAGCTATCACACAGAGGACAACCTCCCTGATGAGTCCTCTGAGACCCGCAGCAAACTTGGTATGAGCAAAAAAAAAAGGTTATCCTTTTTCTGAAGGCTTCAAAATTTGAGTGGTTTTGATTTCTGCAGCACAAGCCAGTCTACTTCACTAACACAAAAGCAAAGCCACAGAAAAAAAAAAAAAACATAAGCTTCATGAGGGCAAGGACCTTGACTATTCTCTGTCATAGCCCCTTTGCCCAAGCACCACATAAATTAGTGCTGTATATGTTGTTGTTGCCGCTGCTGCTATAGTTATTGAAAGAAATTTTCAGACATTGAAAAATTCAAAGAGTATGTGCCCATGCCTGTAGCTGAGGAAATTACCTGAGGAAGAACTCTGGCCAAATGAAAACTCATTAAACCAAAGTCTCAAGATAGGGAAGATGACAAATACAAGAAAGAATGGTGAGCAATAAATCTTGTGGTATTTCATAGTTAAATATAAGAGAATGATGAATGCTTGACTGGGAATTGTAATATGAGTTAAGTAAGGATTATTGAAACAGAAGAGGCATATTAAGAAAATATGGGATAATAGCATCAACATTCTGAATTTACTCAGCAAAACCCAGAAAGTATACATGTGTGAGAGAGAAGGAGTGGGTTGTGGGGGGCAGATTCCACAAGGGAGCAGGAAAATGAAGAAGTTAAAACATTTAAAGCCTTCATCACTGTGCAGAGCACATGGCCAAGTAAAACAATGAGGCGAGGGGAAGAATTAGGAAGAGTTATTGAATTTTTATGTAGCAATAGAGAAGTATTTGACTGTAAAGATGGCTGACATCTGCAATAATTAAAAGGCCTATGGTTTGATCACTTATTCAACAAATAGTTATTGAGCATCCAGGAAATGCCAGGTATTTTTCTAAGTGCTGGAGATATATCAGTAAATAAGTCAGTAAATAAAACAGAGAAGGCTTATACTCTCATTCTCAAGAGGGAAGGCAAACAGCACACAGGTAATCAAACAAATAACAACATGTGGGGTGGTGATAACCTCCATTCCTGTTCCTCAGCTGAAAGTTTAGGAAAGAATAAAAATTAAGCCATTTCCAGATAAGGAGAGTATGACATTCTCTAGGCAGAAAATAAAACCTGCAAAAACTCTAAGGCAGTGATAAGATTCATATGTTCAAGCAAGAAGAAGGTCAGAAGGACAGTAGCGTGTGTGTTTGTGTGTGTGTGTGTGTGTGTGTGTGTGTATGTGTTCATTCCTGAAGGTGCAAGGTCAGATAGAACTTCATGAGGCTGAGTAAAATGTAAGACTCTTCTAAGTGTGCTGGTAAGCCACTGAGAAGTTTTAAGAAGGGGAGTGCTATGATCTGTTTTAAGATCACTGGCTGACATGCAGAGAAAGAGTAAAGGTTGGGCAAGGGTGAAAGCGAAACACCAGTGGGAGGTGATGGTGGCTTGGACCAGGGTAATGGCAGCAGGCATAGAATGCAGGGGCCAGATTGGGCTTTGTCTGAAGACATAGCTAACAGGACTTTCTGGTGGATTAGCTGTCATAGGTGAGGGAAAGGGAAGAATCAGAGTTTACTGAAAATTTTTGACTTGAGCACATGAGTATATGGTGAATGAAAAGACTCAGAAAGAACAGATTGGAGGTTGTGGGGACAGGTTGTAAACAAAGTTATGGTTTGAGCAAGTTTGGTTTGAGATGCTTCAACATCCCAGAGGAGAGGCAAAGAACATACCTGGATATGTGAGCTTAGGAAGAAGTCAGGGATCAAGGTGAACATTCATAGTGAGAAGACACCTGAAGCTAAAGGAAGTACTGAGGCTACTGTGTGTAAATAAGCTACATATACAGTCATGCATCTATTAACGACAAGCACGCATTCTGAGAAATGCATCATTAGGTGATGTCATCACTGTTCAAACATCACAGAAAGTACTTATACAGACCTAGGTGGTATGGCCTGCCACTCACCTAGTGTGCTTGTGTGTGTGTGTCTTATACCTATGTGGTATAGACTTGTGCTCCTAGGCTACAAACCTGGACATCATGTTACTGTATTGGATGCTGTAGGCAATTGTAAAACAATGGTAAGTATTTATGTATCTAACCATGTCTATACCTAGAATGGGGAGAGTAAAAATATGGTATAAAACATTAAGAAACTGGCACACCTGTACAGGACACTTAATGTGAATTAGCTTGCAGGACTGGAAGTTGCTCTAGGTGAGTCAGTGAGTGAGTGGTGAGCAAATGTGAAGACCTAGGACATGACTGTACACGTTTATACAACTGACAACACAGTGGGTTTGTTTACATCAGCATCACCACAAACAGGTGAGAAATATGTTTTGCTATGACTTTACGATGGCAACAATGTTACTAGGAAATAGGAATTTTTCAGCTTTACCGTAATCTTATGGGACCGCCATAAAATATGCATTCCATTGTTGACCAAAACATTGTTTGGTGTCACATAACTATATAAAGCACTTGGTCTGGGGCTTCATACATGGTATGTGCTTCATAAATGGTTCCCTCTCCTTCTCTTCTTGGGATGATTGAAGGTAGCCCTTAGAATTAACACTGGACTGAGTATCAGGAGACTGGCACTTCCTTTCTGGTTCTCTGTGTTCTCAGCAGTTATAAAAACCATTGAATGGATGATGAGGAAGCATGAGGAAACTAGAGGGGGTTGGGTATGTTCTGTATACTGATTGTGTTGATGGTTTCATCAGTGTGTATATGTCTCAAAATTCACCAAACTGTACACTTTCAATAAATGCAGGTTACTGTATGTTAATTATACCTCATTAATGCTTCTTTTAGAAAAAGGAAGAGAAGAATTTCTGCTTTATTTATCTCCCTAGGTGGTTGTGTCCTTATAATTAAATAATAATTTTTGAAACACTTGAAATAATAAAGATGAGACAAATGGAACATATGCTGTTGCTGGTGACTTTTTGCTCACTATAAATAGCCACTGCCTTATTTGGGAGTGGAGAGTAAGAACTGAAAGATGTGTGAAAGAAAATCACGAACTTTTCCTGAAAAAATGACAGGGTGAATGGCAGATGGTAAAGGGACTCTATTAGGGTTCTCCAGAGAAGCAGAACCAACAGGACATACATGTATGTGTGTGTGTGTGTGTGTGTGTGTGTGTGTGTGTGTGTATACATATATATACACATATGGAGACAGACAGATTAGTATAAAGAATTGGCTTACATCATTATGGAGGCTCACAAGACCCAAGATCTGCAGTCAACAAGCTGGAGACCCAGAAAAGCCTATGGTGTGGTTCCAGTCTCTATGTCAGCAGGCTCCAGACCCAGGAAGGGCAAATGTTTCTATTTGAAGCCAAAGGCAGGAAAGAACCAATGTCCCAGCTTAAGGCAGTCAGGCAGAAGGGGTTTCCTCTTCCTCAGCCTTTTTGTTCTATTCAGGCCTTCCACTGATTGGCTGAGGCCCACCCCATGAGAAAGGGCCATCTGCTTTCTCAGTCTACCAGTTCAAATGTTGATCTCATCCAAAACACCCTCACCAACACTCCCAGAGTAATGTTTGACCAAACATCTGCATACGTCGCGGCAGCCCAGTGAAGTTGACACATACAGTTAACCATCATTGGGACTCTTATTTATCGAGCTCCTATTTACAGCAAACTTCTATTGTCAATATTATTATTCCTTTTTACAAAGGAACAAAGAGGTGATGTCATCTGCCCAAGAACACAGAGCTGCCAAAAGGACAAAGTTGGATTTGAATCTCATTTCATTTGAGTCTACCAAGCTTCCCTTCTGAGAATCCAAAAATTTGAAGCTCAATGAGACCTTACAGATGATCTGGACCCTGTCCCTCTTGACGAAGCAACACAAGTGACTGAGAGAGCTGGGGCTGCAGCCCCTGCCTAGAGTTCCTCCTGCCTGGCCACATAGCCCCTGCTGGGAGTGGCTTTTGGTAAGAATCTGACTCCATCTCTGGTCACTTCTCCCCACCTAGCCTGTGAGGGGGAAAAGCCTACTCCGGGATCATGTTCTGCCCTCAAGGCCTCCACAGCACCAGTGAATGTTTCCACAGGTGACGCCCATTCTGCCCCTCACCATTCCTGGCCCCTCCTTCCTGGCTGCCCTGGTAGCAGAACCCCAGATATTTCACAAGCAGTCAATTAACACCTTTTTTCCTCCTTAGTGGAAAAAGTGATGCTCAGACTTCCTGGATTCAGGGGTGTGAGGCTGCCCGGTGGGGTCATCTCCTTTGTCGGGACCCAGTTGCAATTTAGAGAAACTCTTTTCTTTAAGTCTATAAATGACTGGATCCCTAAATCCTAGTGGGCTCCAGAGAAGAGATGAGTGAGAGAAAAAGAAGTAGGGGAAGGGGGAGAAGAGAAATGCTTTGAGGAAAGGTGCTCCCCCAGAAAAATTCTTTCGATTATAATATCAGCCGGTGTGCATGGAGTACTGACTGTCAGACACTACTCTAGTGCCTCGCATTATCTCAATTATCACAGTCACCCAACAAGGGAGGACCTCTTTTTGCCTCCATTTTACTAATAAGGAAACTGAGGCACAGAGGTGTTGTGTAAGTGCCCAGGGTTGCACAGGTGAGGCCTAGTAGAGCTTATGTTTTTACCTCCGTCAGTTCAACCTCAAAACCTGTGCCCTGTTTCTGATATAGCAGTTTACAGTTTACAAAATGTGTTTTCATCAACTCTCTCATTTGATTTTTCACAACTTGCCTGTGGATTAAGATTTGCCCTGTGCCATGGTTTCCTCCTGTGTAAAATGAAATTCACAGAGTAGAGAGACTTAGCCAGGTCTACCAAATGAATCAATGCTAGACTAGGGAGACACTTGTTTATTCATTTAAAAAATGTTTACTGAATGCTTACGATGAGCCTGGCATAGTAACTGCATTAAGTTATACCTCAACAAAAATAATAAGATTAAAAAGTAAGATTAAAAAAAGGTCAGATTGTATGTAATTGTCTATGTCCCCCGCTGGCATGGAGTTCCCTTTTACTGGAGGGAGGGGCCGCCTTTTTATTCTATTCAGGCCTTCATCTGCTTGGATGAGGCCCATCTGCATTAGGGAGGGCTATCTGCTTTACTCTGTCTACCAGTTCAAACACTAATCTTATCCAGAAACAGCCTCAGACACACCCAGAATAACATGTGCTGCATCCTATATACTACATACTAGCAGGGTCACAGGCAAGTAAAGTGCAATCTGGCTTTTTTATTATTTTGGTTTTTGTGGAGGTATAACTTAATGCAGTCAAGTAAGTATGCAGCCCAATAAATGTTAAATATGAATATATTACATACATACATGCATAACTATGTTGAGGTGGTAGCTACCCACTGAATCAAGATATAAACTACTTCCAGTACCACAGGAGGCTCCCTAATATGAAGGGTTGCCATTATTCTGACCTCTTTTACTGTGGATTTGTTATGTCTGTTTTTGAGCTTCATTTAAATGGAATCCTATAGAGTGTACTCTTTCATATATGACTTTTCTCACTCGACATTCATCCATGTTGCCTGTATTATCATGTGTTCTTTTCTTACTGCTGTGTAGTATTCTAGTGAATAAACATATCACGTTACAGGTTTGTTCCCTGGGAAGTTGGCTCTGAGATGTTGGTTAACACGCAGCATAATTTCTTTGAAGTGCCCTTGGGCTGAATCCTTATGGAAGGGAAGAACAGAAAATAGGGTCAGAACAGAGAGAAGTCAAGAGCTCAATGCAGACCCAAAGACCACTTCAGCTGACCCAGAGAGCTCTGAAGCTAAAATGGCCCACCTTAGTCGTTTCATGTGGAGCAGAATTGCTGGATCAGTCATAGAGTGTTTATCAATTTATACACTCACCAGCAAGTCCCTTAAATTTTAGCCATTCTCATGGGTGGGTGTTTTGTGGTATCTCATGGTTTTGATTTGCACTCACTTCACTTTAATCTTATTTTTTAATCTTATTATTTTTGTTGCAATAATCTTATTATTATATTTGCACTGACTAAACACATAGCCACCAGAAACCTGCCTGGTCAGGGTAGAGCCAAATTTGAACTCAAGGTAGCTGATTCTAAAGACACCATGTTTCTCCCCATACATCATGTTGCCTTCTTCCACACCAGGAAGTGTCTACATCCGGAGACCAAACTCTTTCTGAAGTAGTCATTGACTTGGAACCTGCTGGGTATATGATTGCATGGTGTGTATTAGTTTCTTCTGGGGCAGACACTGCTAGTTGTCCAAAGCCAGTGCAGTCTCTACTCTTTCCCTGCTCGCATTCACATTTCAATCTGTATCTGGTGGCAATAGGCTTAGGGGAAGCCCAGCCACAGGGTAAACCATGATTGTAACTAACCTATAGACAATGAAACATGAAGCTGTGCTTTTGGAACTGCTGAGAATCATTTTGTCGTCTTTTCCCTTACTTCAAACGTCTTGATATGTAAAATGATAAATGTCCTTACCATTTAAACAATGTTAAGTCTTCTGTTGCTTGCAGCCAAAAGCATCCTAACATTCCCTTTCCTATACCTCAATGTAAACAGATTGCATCTTTTCTTCCCAGCTTCTTCTTAAACTGTGGTCTGATAGAAAATTCAGAAGCATCATCCTTATAATATTTATAAGATAGATTATTTTAATTCTTATACGGAGCAGCTCTAGAGGTAGATGTTAGTGTTAACTCCATCTCATCAATGAGAAAACCATAAATCGATTTCAGCTCCTGAGAAATGAAGTGGCTCAAAGAACTCTTCCAAACAGCAGCCTCATTTTTCAGACACTACAGTCAAAACCCACAGAGAAGAAGTAAGTAAAATAGCTGAAATCTGATGGACTCTGAAGTTCGTGCTTTTTTCTTTAGATCTTTGTGTGAAATAGCTCTTCTAAGAAATGAGCACACAAGCATTTAAAATAGACACTTTGGACAGTCACAATACACAGTCACTCCAGATTTTAACTGCTCCGTAAACACAGTCTTCTGCTTCAGAAGATGCAAACCTGAAGGTCTCCTGCATGTCTCACAGAGGACACATATTCTGACACCCAATAGAAAATGAAAGCAACTCCTTGTCCAAGACTCATAAAGTCAGCACCTTTGCTTAGAGGCACTGTTTTCTCTGAAGCTGGAAACTCACTGAAAACCAGACCTGCTGTGCAGAGAAAAGAACTGAGCTGGGCTGAGCTTCTCCCAAGCTTCTAGATGGGTCCGATGAGAATGGCTCCTTTCAACGTAGCACATTTCAGCAGCTCAAATGTCATCCGAGAGAATAGCAGGGACTTTCTCATGTTCTCAAGCCTCTGATTCTCCTGAGGCCTCTACCCTTTCCTGCCTGGGTCCTGGGAACTCAGCCTGCTTTCCTCTTTTCTTTGGTGCTGCCAGCATCCTCCTGTCTCTCTACAGAGTTCTAATCACCTGATCTCCCATGCTGGAGGCTGAGAAAGGTGCAGTCTTCCAGCTCCACAAACATACTCACACTTGCTGCCCTAAATTTAAGTTCTTGATCCTTGTATCATATGAGTTTTACTGTGTGATATTTTTAACTTTTATTTCAGGTTTTGGGGTACATGTGCAGGTTTGTTATATAGGTAAACTTGTGTCATGGGAGTGTGTTGCACAGATTATTTTATCATCCAGCTCCTAAGCCTAGAGCCCAATAGTTATTTTTTCTGATCCTCTCCCTCCCACTTTCCACCCTCAAGTAGACTCCAGTGTCTGTTGTTCTCGTCTGTGTTAAATGAGTTCTCATCACTTAGCTCACACTCATAAGTGAAAACATGTGATATTTGGTTTTCTGTTCCTGTGTTAGCTTGCTAAGTATAATAGCCTCCAGCTCTATCCATGTTCCTGCAAAAGACATGATCTCTTTCCTTTTTGTGGCTGCATAGTATTCCACGGTATATATGTACCAAATTTTCTTTATCCAATCTGTCATTGATGGCCATTTAGGTTGATTCTATGTCTTTGTTATGGTGAATAGTGCAGCAATAAACATTTGCATGCATGTGTCTTTATGGTAACATTATGTATGTTCTTCTATGTATATACCCAGTAATGGGATTGCTGGGTCAAATGGTAGATCTGTTTTTAGCTCTCTGAGGAATCGCCATACTGCTTTTCGTAATAGTTGAACTAATTTACATTCCCACCAACAGTGTATAAATGTTGTTCCCTATTCTCTGCAACCTCACCAGCATCTGTGGGATTTTAATGTAAAAGAGGCAAGAGCAGAACTGCAAGTAGTTTGACATCACTGAGTGAAGAGTCCTCAGGGGCCACTGCCAGCCGCAGGCAAACAAGAGGGCAGGGACAACCACACAGGAGCTTGCAGGCCTTGTTGAGAAATCTGAACTTATCCTGAAGGCAAAGGGAAACCATTGGATTTTAAGCTGGAGCATAACAAGATCAGATTTGGGTTTTAGAAAAAAGAATGAGGAGAAAAAGAAAGGGATAAGACTAGAGACCAAGAGACCATGGCAATAATCTGGGCTGCTTTGTCAGGTAAGGAGCTCCCTATCACTGGAGTATGCAAATAGATCCAGAAGCTGTAAGAACATCCCTATGATAGATACAAAGTCAAAACAGCTCCTGCCTGAGGTCCCTTCCAGCTGTCAGGCACCAAGGTTCTCTGAGAAAACTTACATGACCCAGTCCAACCTTCACCTCCCCCATCACGAACCCCAGGCTCACAGGCTGTGAAACTGAGATGCGCCGTGGGTTGGTGGTGGGTCTGAACAGGGTTTCTCCATCCCAACCTGAGTAGGTTTCTGTCTCCATGGCAGGTTTGAGGTCCCCCAGCCAGTGCCCCACATGGGGACAAGAGGCAGTTCCATTTTGTTGTGCAACAGCTCGTAAATCCAGGAATTACAAACAAAGGGGATTCTGTTACAGGTAAATACCATTTGAAATACAATCTCTGTAAGGGCTTTATGTTTGTCATGAATTTTATAAATTGTTGCAGTAATTAACAGGGCATAAAACAGGCTTCCTACCCCATCCAAGAAGGCCTTCCTGAATGCTCCATTGTCAGATGTGCCCTCGGGATCTCAGAGTGGCGGTGCCCTGGGTGATGCTGGGTGTGGGATGAGGGTGGGAGCACCTTAACACTGGGAAAAACACCTCCATTCATGGGCGGTAGTTTAATGAGCTTATTTTAGGTGGCTTAGAAAATGACATAGAGATTTACCTCCCAGGCCCTCCCCTCCATAAATTAGAATGGGGCCTGTGGCCTGGGAGACAATTAGGACCTTCCCCTGCGTTTAAATCAGAAGCTGGCCAATGAGAACAGTTTTCTCCCTTGCTGTTGACTGTATAGGTTTGGAGAATTTTCCCACTTTTTTCCACTTGTTTTCTTTCTCTCTGGGAAAACTGTCAAAGGCTATATAGAAAATAAAGACCCCAATTCATGAACACAGGTCGGATTTCTTTCTGGAACATAGTACCTTCTTGAAGTCTCAAATGACTCATAAAATTAATTCTGAGCCCTCCTGTTCCTGCCACCCTGAAGGACGCTGTCTCCCTCTACCCAGTTTGCAGCATGCCAAGAAACAAGTCAGTAAATGTGATGTCCTTGGTACTCCCTCCTCACGTACCTTTTAATCCAGAAACATTTCAGGTGGACAAAAAGTATAGCTAGTATAAATAATCTTTGTAAACCTACTACCTAACTGAAAATATAAAACATTACAGATGAAGTGAAGCCCCGGGCTCTTCTCCCATTTTTTAATTATGTGTCCTGTGGGATTTTAATATCTGTCATGGCCAGATGAGATTTTAGGGTTCTTACGCTGACTGGGGTATAAATGGGGGTAACCAAGACTGGACACAAACAGACCAGATTAGAAGGGTGTTTGATGATCCAGGCCAAAGATAATAACGTCACAGGTCCTGCTCTTCACCTCTTAATGCTAAGCATGAAAAATCAATAGGCAAATACACTTTCTGAGTAATAATGGCAACTAACACTTGTCTCACCTTCAATTTACCCTGTATTTTTCAAACTCATAAATTACCAAATCCTCTCCATAGCTTTTTATTTCATCTCCGTTTTACATATATGCCATCATTCTCAGCAAACTATCGTAAGAATAGAAAACCAAACACCGCATGTTCTCACTCATAGGTGGGAATTGAACAATGAAAACACTTGGACAGAGGAAGGGGAACATCACACACCAGGGCCTGTCGTGGGGTGGGGGGAGGCGGGAGAAATAGCATTAGGAGCTATATCTAATGTAAGTGACGAGTTAAGGGGTGCAGCACACCAACATGGCACATGTATACATATGTAACAAACCTGCATGTTGTGCACATGTATCCTAGAACTTAAAGTATAATAAAAAAAATTGTTTAATAAAAAATAAAAGAAATAACCAAAAAAAAAAAGGGGTTGTCTAGTAAGTTGATATCTAGGTTTACTCAAAAGTGGTTTCTATAAATTTTCTTTATACCTGTGAATAAACCATGGTTTCTTTTTTGTTGTTTGCACTAAATTTTTTTGTTGAAGGCTGAATATTTAAAATATTATAATGTGGTAACTGTGGAAATCAGATTGACATCTGTCTTCAAAGTTTGTTGCTGTTGATTGTTGGGGACCACCATAGTTATTGATTTGTTTAGTGACTTTTTCAAACTACTTTTTGAAATTAAAGGCTATATTTCTTTTCAAAAAAAAAAAAAGTAAAGTGAAGCTTGAGGCACTTTAATAATTTTCCCAAGATCATACTGCTGGGCCTCTGTAGCATTTTCTCTTGACCCTGAACCAACTCAGTGCCTAGGACAGAACCTAGGTCATACATGGTCTATGCTCCATAAATGCTCGTGGATAAATGAATTGCTCCTAACATACCTCTATTCTTTTAGGATTTAATCATGTATAGCCCAGTGTCATTTTTGGCATTTACTTATATAAAATAAATAACAATAATATATTTTCCCCAACTTATTAGTAAACTCCTTGAAAGAGGGGTCACGTTTCTTACCTTTTGGCACAAAATAGAAATTCATGATTATAATTATATAACAGACATATAGACTTCTACAATCAAAAGAGATATTTGAGGACGTCCGGTTAAATGCCTTCATTTTACAGATGGAAAAACTGAGACTTGTAGGGAAAAAAATGGCAGCCTAAGGCTCATAGAGTACATCAGAATTGTGGCACATGCAGCTCAGCCACTTCTGCCCAGATTCCTCTGATTCCTCTGCCAGCCCATACTTAGAACCCCTCCTATGTGCCAGCCTTCAGGATGGGCACTGGAATACCACAAGCAATGAGACGCCATCCTTGCCACAGTGCTCATGCATAGTCCTGGGGTCATGGGGGCTTAGTGGACAACTTCTTCATAGGAAGCCATCATAGAAGAAAATATAGAAGAGCCAGGAGCCTATGGAGAAGGGAGAACCCATGCCCCAATCAATGACATTCAGATTCAATTTTTCACATTGTGTCAACAAAATAGAAACATGTTTGGAAGAAAAATTTGACTGTTTAGCCATTGAGACACCAGATGTGAGCCACCCGATCTTCCTAAAAAGACAGACAGGTAAAAGAGTGCTTGTCCATTATTCTGCGCTGCTCACCATAATTCTGGGTCAAGGATCATGGTGACTGCTTATGCTGTAGGTGCATCTTGGAGGCACAATGCTCTATATGGCATTGATAACATTCATGGGACTTACTTACCTTGATATTGGCCACAGAGCTTACATTCCACCTGTTCAACTGTTGCACAGTCACCTTCCAAACACAAATCCGGAGTCACCAATGTCAAAAATGTCCCTGGTCCTAATCTAGTCTTTACACTTCTAGGAATCTGCTCTAAAGAAATAGTGGTTAGTCTTGGAAAAGCACAGAAGATGTCCACTGAACCACAGTTTATAATGAAGAACTGATACAGTAATAATAATCATCATCATTTGTTAACTTTTTAGGTCACGTGTCAGGCACTGTGTTAATGTACCTGTAAATGTTATCTTAATCTCATTAGTTTTCACTATCAATTCTATAAATAGGTCATTATTGTATCTATTATCCAGTTGAGGAAATTGAGGCTCAGAAAGGGTAATTATTTAGTCTACATTTGGTCAGAAAGCTAGTTTAAGTGATGGAGATATAATTCCTATTCCAGGGCCAGTGATCTTACATACTAGGCTCCGGGATCAAATAGCAGAACAGGTAAATAAATTTTGATATTAAATGTAATGCTATTCAATTTTTTTAAATGATGTTTACAAAAACTGCCTACAGTATCCACAGCAAATAAAAAATCTAAAGCAATCTGAAATTATACTTTGACAACCATGGCTACATGTTTGTAAACACACACACGCATAGACACACACCTCAAAAGAATATAAACCAAAATGCGACCAGTGGTTGTGGTAAGGTAATAAGATTAGGGTGGTTACTTTATTTTGTGTTTCAATTTTTTAAACATTTTAGAATCATCATAGTAAATTATTTTGATAGTAGGAAGAGCATATTTTTATATTTATTGCTAATTCTAATAACTGTCTACCCTCCCATTAATCATCTGTTAATCTTCTGCCAGGAACATCCACCCAGGAGCAATGAAGAGTAATAATTTTCCAACCCTTTACTGAAAAATCCTTAGTCTTAAAGGGAGAAAAGCAACAGACAGAAAAAGAATGATGGTGTACATGTGTGTCATTCACTCTCATCATTTTCCTTTTCTTAACCTCAGCCTCTCCCAGAAACAAGACAAAGAGAACCAAAATTTCATGAAATCTCCAAGTTAGTAGGAAAAGGTAATTATCTAGTTGTGACAAAGTTGTCTAGTCTATTCCACATCCAATACAAGAATCCCAAAAACAAAAACTCTTATTGAACATCCTTGTATTAGTCCATTCTTGCATTGCTCTAAAGAACTACCTGAGACTGGGTAATTTATAAAGAAAAGACGTTTAATTAACTCAGTTCTGCAGGCTGTACAGGAAATTTACAATCATGGCAGAAGACAAAAGGGGAAGCAGGTAGATCTTACATGGCAAAAGAAAGAGGAAGAGAGAAGGGGGAGATGCCAGACATTTTTAAACAACCAGATCTCACGAGAACTCACTATCACCAGAACTGCATGGGAGAAATCCACCCCCACAATTCAGTCACCTCCCACCAGGACCCTCGTCCAACACTGGGGATTGCAATTCAACATGAGATTTAGTTGGGGACACAGATCCAAACCGTACCACCCCCTGATGTTGTGGCACTCACTGATGTTGGGAGACAATTCTCTATTGGTCTTTCATGTTTCTACATATCTTATAAGCAGAGGCACCAACTATCTTTTCAAAGATCTTTGTAGAGCAAATGGCCTCAGAAGATAGAAATAGTGCTTCCTCCAGGAGCAAAGGACAGGTTTGTTTGCTGTCCTGCATAATAAAGGTACTATCTCTCCCCAGGACAAGGGTCAGGTGGGTTTGCTTGCAATAAACTATGAAAGATTTGGGTTTCCTAAGCTCTAGGTTTCTCAGCTAGCTGTGAAGTAAGCCCACTGTAAATGCAGCACCCACCTGGGATACTTTGCATCACTCCTTGGGACTTAGAGGACAAGAGAAAATACACACAAACACGAAGCTATGCCATTTGCTAGGCTATGAATAATAAAGCCCTTTGTCTCTGACCCAGGAGTCACTTGTCTTCTACCAGCCTCCATTAAACTGTAGCAGGCTACCTTCTTAGCTTGGAGGTAGGATAAAATCTCAGATTCTTCACAGTTCTTTACAACTAATTTTTAAGACAACCTATACTATGGTTTAACATGTGTTTATGTGCTATTCCTAGATGATGTGTAAAGTTCCTTTTTAATATTTTTTGGTTTGCTAGTGAGGATTTAAGGTAGAGTAGAGTTCAAGCTTTTAGGAACTTAATTTTAGCTGTATGGTGACCAGATGGCCTGGTTTGTCCCACATCATATTCCATTTATGACTAATGTCCCAACATAACTATTAATAATACCCTTTTTCATTCTCAAAAGTGTCCCTGTTTGGATGATAAATTATATAGACATTCTAATTAAAGAGAACTTTGGTGGCCAGTTTAATAACCAGAGGTAAAGTCTAAGGGCAAGAGACCACATATCCCTGTGGTATCTTTCTACCAAAACATTAGGATACAAGGTAAGGCTCTATGCTCCGATAGAAAAATTATACATCATGAGCAAGTTATTTAACCTCCTTATGCCTCGATTTCTTTATCTGTAACATGGGGATAATAATGGTATTGACTTCATAAGGTTATTATAAAGATTAAATCTTTATAAGTTAGTATATGTAAATATAAAATACTTGAAGCAATGCCTAAGCATGCAGTAAATATGTTAACTATTACTAATCACATTCATTATCACTATCATTTTTATTTAACTGCAAGAGCCATGACCTCTTTGACGATTTGTGAGCACCCAGTGATCTACTTCAAGCATTCCTAAGACCATATAGAGCCTTGAGTAGTTATTGATCTCATACCCTTGATTTCAAGCAAGACTGTACTCCCTCAAATCCAGGATGGCAGCTCATTTGGATTTTCATGAAAGTCACTGGAGGGTTCCCTACAGCAGTGTCACAGAACCGTACAATAAATAATCATGAATGAATAAAAGCAACCTCATTTCTCTAAATTTGTATATGGTTCATGATTCCAAACCTTTACCATTTTGGGTATACATGTGTATGTGTGTGGATATGTGCGAGTGGGGTGTATATGTACACTTATATTTTGCTAAGAACTCTACTCCATATCTAAGAGGGAAAGGAGGTGCTATTAATATTTATACTCAGGCAATGGGTATAAACCAGAACCAAGCAGGGCAAGTCAGGTCATATGATATGATTCATGGGGTCTTTGATTCCTTTTCAGACAAAATAAAGCTCCCAAAAGGTAGCACTTACTATAAGAAGAAGGAAGAGAAGATAGAGGAGGAGGAGAAGGAAAAGAAGAAAGAAGGAAGAAAATAAATTTGAAAAAATAAGTTAAAAGAAATCTACCAATCAACTCAGAACAACACTCACAGAGACACAGAATGGGTTGTCTTAGAAGTTAGTCTTTCAGCGAATGCCTTTGGGGTGTTGGGGATGGGAGGAGAGAGTTGTCTCTCCCTCTGTAACATGCCAGTGCCGTGGTGAGACGACTTAATAGCAGGGTAGCATTTCAGTTACAAATCAAGAACTCTATGTTTCAGTAAGGTCTCTTCAAACTCTGGTGGGTTAGCCTATGGGGGAGTCTCTGAATCTGTGCACTCTATAAAAGGCAGGACATTTTTGTGGCCCTAGGCGCTCAATAAATGTTAAAACACCAAAGGTGGCAATATAACAAGTATGCAAAATATCCTGAAGGGTCTTAAATCTCAGAGCAGCAGGACTTGTATTGAGACTGTCTTCAAGTCTTGACAAGCACAATGAATGGTCCAATACACTCTCCGCTCTGCATCAAGGAGGAAGTGTTGAGCATGTCAAATATGAAATGTTCCCCTTTTTAAAATTCATTTGTCAGGAAACCTGAGCTGCCTTGCACACTCCAAATGAGTGCCATGTCCTCTTTGTGAGAAGAACAATCGCAAATGATGCGAGCATGTATAGAACAATGATCTTTCTGACGTAACCCTGAGGGACACGTTCACGGCCAGCCCTGCAGAATATTTGTTCCTTCTGAGAATTTCTGGTCAGATTGAGAACAGATTTCCTGTGTATTTGTCACTTTGGGTTCCCTTGATCAGAAAGGCTGCAAGTTTCTCTTAATCAGGAGAAATAATAATAACAACAACAATAACAGCATGACTGCCAATGCTATTGTGTCTACCATTTACTATACCCTTGCTATGTGTTAGATACTGTGTTAAACTGGGGGCAGTATTCATGGTCCTTGGGTCCTCCGGGAAGCAGACACTGAGATGAGTTAGGAAAACAAGTGGTATATTGAGGGCAATGTTTGTAAAATTGAAAAGGGAGAGAAGTCAGAATTGGGCAGGAAAAGGCTTCAGATTGAGATGCTGATCTGATACCTGGGAATGGAAAGTGAGAGGAAGCAGGATTATTTCCTGGGAGGCCATAAGTCACTGCTCTTCTAGCTTTGGTTTCCTGCTTCACAATTTTCCTCCAATTTACCCAGAAACCAATGACAAGGGCAAGCACCTCATGATATATACAACGCTTGACTTCTTACAGAGCTCTGGTATCTGGTTGCTCTTACATTCTAGGATTTTTAGTGACTTTCTTGGGATTTGAAAGACAGAGCCCATGTGAGTACTCAGATCCCCACCCGAGGCACTCCTGCCATTCAAATATATGGTGCCAACCCAGGGGGTAATCAGCCTGCCTTCCATTCCCCATCCAGCTCAGGTAGAAGCATGATTGCAGTTAACACTTGTAATTTGAAGGTGAAGCTATAAATGGGATCCAGGCCAGAGTGGGTGGGGGTGGGGATGGGAGGCCATGAGACCAGCCAGGATGGCATCTGGACAACAGGAGCTGATGTTTTTGCATGTGAATAGGCTCAGTTCCTAGGGACACAAGTGACTTCCCTGGGTTACTGCTAGAGAAGGCCTACGTACAGATGTGGGGTGAGTAACCTCCCATTAGTTAAGCCTCTACACACCCTCAGTCCTAATCCTGCCATCCCCACCTGTGAGCTCCCTAACTATGCACACAGAGGCATCCTAAGGGGTGTATGGCTGCAAAATCTTGCCAGAGAAGCAGGATTGGTTTGGACCCTTCTTCCCTAAATGTTACCTCACTCTGGAGGTCCAGACAATCAGAGACACTTGGCAAAGGCAAATGGAAATCAGGACTTCTTTACAATTAGCTCAGAAACCAACCACTCAGGATAAGCCCCAGGGCTTGTCCTCACAAGCAACCAAATTTACAAAGCAACAGTTATTAGTATTTTTGTTTACCAAAAATCAAACTGAAGTTTTCTGGCTCCAGAGTTCATGCTCTTACCCATTATACAGTATTGCCATCTGTATCAGTTAGAGTTCAATAAAGAGACAGAAACATGATTTGAATAGGGAAAGCTTAGTATAACTAATTATTAACTAGTAACAGTGATATCAGGAAAACTGGATCCAATTTATGTTCTGAGTTCTGTCTACCATATAATGCTACAGAGGGAATCGTTAACAAGACATGCAAGCTTGCACATTCCTCAGATATTACTAAGAAAGCTCTCTGTGCTAGGCACTGTGCAGAGGTGTTGGAAACTCACTGATAAAAAAACACAGGGGCAGCTCCTGCCCTCACAGAGTTCAAGGTATGGAAAAAATGGCCTCGTATCTTACAGTGAACAATTGAGAAACACCAACCCAGACGAACTAAGTGGGAACCACTCAAATCGCCTGGAATGCCTGTCAAAAAGGTACTGGCATATCTGAATCCCAACCCAAATTGAATGAATCTGAACTTTGGTGCTCAGAGGCCACATAACACTAACACCATAATCTGATGAGCTGTTAAAGGAAAGTAGGAGTCCAGGAAAGCCTTCTAAAGGACTCATAAGCGCTCACCGTGATTGCACGAGAGCCAGGTGCCAGACATGGTGCTGAGCATTCTGTATGCATCTTTCTTTAATCCTCCAGCAGCCTGATTGCCTTCGCATGTGTTAACACGTTTAATCCTCACACTAACCTTTTGAGTTATTATCATTATCTTTATTTTATATAAATAAGGAAAATGAGGCAAAGAGTAGTTAAGTCATTTGTCTAGGCCACACAGGTGGTAAGTAGTAGAGCTTTTCATCATGTTACTGTATTACTACCCAACCTGGCACCTAAAGAGTCAATGGCACCTAAAGGATTTTGCCAGAACACCACTCGCCTCCCTCTGCCCTTCTGCCCATTGTGCAGCCTCCTCCTCTGACTGGCTGAAGGGAATGCAAGTGCAAAGACCCAGAGGTAAGAAAAGACACAGACCATTTAAGGTGACTTGGGGAACCTAAAGTGCTAATCCATGAGGCTAGACTGTAAATGCTTAAGGTCCAGAGGATATTGTATACCGCAAAATCTGGACCCAACAGGCTAATGCTTTGAACCTCAGTTTAGCCCTTTTGACCTGCCTAAAAAATGTACTCTTCCATACCCTGTACTGAGTGCCTCTATCCTTGTCTAAACCACAACCATGGCATAAAGACCGCTGAGAATCTGAAATGAGGAAACCAGCAACACCCACCTTCAATATCCTTCAAACAACCCCCAACTGCAGGGACATCTAGCTCACAACCCTGCTGTCCATCTCCTGTTCTGTGTCATCCCTCTGCCTGAGCCCACCCTTCTGAGACAGCAACCTGTGGTCCAAGCCCAGCTTTGTACCTTTCCCCGTGCCACCAAGATCAACTTTTGCTGAGTCCTGCTCACTATTAATGTGACTGATTAATATAATTAATTTATTCCTTGACAATGACAAATGCCAAGCAGATGATGAAGCAGAGAAAGCTTATGCTTTGGGTCAGGAGAAATGGATTCAAGTCTTGGCTCAGCTGTTGACTAGCTCTCTGAGCCTCAGTTGCCCCATCTGTAAAACAGGAAAATATCTCCTCCCACAGAGTTGCTGAGAGGTGGAAGTAAGATCGTGTCAGTGAAAAGTTTTTGGAAACTTCACAGAAAGGATTTCTATAAATGTGAAGTTGGCCATCTAACACTGGCCCATTAAACCTCCTACTGAGGCTAAATGAGAGTAGGGGTCAGGTTCAAAACCTTTTTTAAGTTTATCTGTGTCTGTGGTCATGCGTGTTAGCTCTGGAATCAGAACCCCCTGCACCTGATTCAGTCTCTGCCACTTATTACCTGTGAGACCTCAGACAATTTGCTTAATTTTACTACCTTAGTTTTCCCACCTGTAAAATAGGCATAATAATAACAGCTAGTTATGAGGCTGTTGTGAGAATTAAATGCGATATTGCAAGTAAGGTATTTTGCGTAGTGCTTTTTATATAGTAAATGCTAAATAAATGTGAGTGACTTTTTAGAAATCCTCACAACCTACACAGGGCTTGCTATTATCTGTGTTTTACAGATGAATAAACCGAGGCCCACACAGATGAAAGTTTCAACCAAGGAGACTCAGGGAGTGGATGACATTGATGAGCTTTGAACCCATTGATGAGTCTGTGGAATGCGAATCTGCCCCTATGCTGCCTGCCCTGCTGTCTCTCAAGCCTGGCCAACAACCTCTTATGTGGAATCATGAGATCCTGCATGAGCTCATTGGTAACATGATCTCTTAGTTAGGCCAGAGCCTAAATCCTCTCCTCTAGAGAAAGGGTGAGGTGGAAATAGGATTCCTCTGAGCAGTATGGACCGATGAGTGTTTCGAAAAGACCATTCAGGCAGAAGCATAGAGATGAATGGCTGGGGAGAAACTGGATCAGTGGTTCTCAAAGTGTGGTCCCAGACCACAGCTTCACCTGGGAGCTTGTTAGAAATGCATAGTCTCACCCCACCAGAAACCCACTGAATCAGAAACTCTGGGAGTGGGGCCCATCAGTCTGTTTTCACAAGATCTGAAGGTGATTCTGATGTTCCCTAACGTCTGAGAACCACTGGACTGGAGGTCACACAACCAGCTAAGAGTTTATTTAAATACTTTGAAGAAAAAAATGATAGCTGCATAAACCAGAAAAATGCTGATATTAAATTACCAGCTTTAGCCTGGGCAACAAAGTGAGACCCCCAACTCAACAAACAACAACAGAAAAAAAGCAGGGTGTGGTAACTAACACACACCTATAGTCCCAAGTACACAAGAGGCTGAGATGGGAGGATCCCTTGAGTCCAGGAGTTCAAGGCTGCAGTGAGCTATGATCACACCGCTCACTCCAGCCTGGGGAACAGAGTGAAACCCTGTCTTTAAATAAATAAATAGACTTTGTGTCTTATTTCGTTTCCATTTCCATTTAAATCATGTATAAATTATCAACAATGATCTTGAAGTATATAAATGATGATTCCCATTTTTCAGATGTGGAAACTGGGGTTCAAAAGATATGACATTGCAATTTCTCATCCAAACAGGAACACTTTTGAAAGGGAAAGGAGATGCTAATATTCATTCCACAGAGTCAGTGGGGCTGAACTGGGACTGTACTAGGCAAACCAAGACATAGGATCAGCTTTCATATGTAAACTATGAGAGAGCTGGAATGCAAATCCAGGACCATATGTCTCCAAGTCTCCATTGTGTGTGCCCCTCCATAATCTGCCCATCAGAATCTGCTTCCTTTGCTCAGCCCAGAGAAATCAGGGGTCTGGGGGACCAAAGGTTTTGGATGATGCCCACCAGGGTTTCTCCTGGAGGACTGAGAGAGATGGGAGGGAGTGATGCAGTTTTTGTCCATCTGCTCCTTTTTAGGTCTAGACAACCTGACCTGTTTTTACTTCCTCTTTAGTCTGAAACATAAGCAACATGTCACAGTTTTATTGGGAAATGTTACAAAGGTCAGAGCCAAAGGGAACGTATAAGGCTGCCCTGGGCCCTTCTCGAACTCTTTCCAGAAGCAGCTATGGGCTTTGACGTGCTGCAGCCTCACTCAAGGGCCTTAACAAGCGCTCCTTGGTTCTCATGGAGGCAGAGGCCACCATTACTATCCTGGGAGTGTTTGGGCACTCCATAGTTTGCAAAATGCTTTCACATCTGTGTCTCAGCAACTTTTTCCTTAGGCCCTACACCTGCCTATAAAGAAGGGATTGAAGTTTCCCATTGGGCAGAGGAAGGACCTGGGGCTGGGATGAGCAAAGCAACTTACACAAAAGTCACCCGCCAGTGCGTTGCTGTCCAGCTTGTCTTTCTTTTGTAATTGTCCACTCTACCATTTATTAATTTAGAAATAGAAAAACTTGTCAATTTTCTTGAAAGGGAATAAATGTGAACTCATAGCATCTTTCCTTCCATTTTTAAGATTAAAAAAATTAGGAGTCAGCCTTTAATGGTTAGTTTAACTTCATTCTATTATCTCTAGTTTATTGAGATACAAAAATGGAAGTCTTGCAGTCCAAATTCTTCTGATTCCAATGTCGTTATGCAGTCCAGAGGGCTAAAGCTATGATGATGCCTGGGAAACTGATGATAGCATTGTTTTCACGTCTACTATATGTCAGGGACTAGCTGGGCACACAACACTTGTTTTTTTTTTTTTTTTTGAGACGGAGTCTTGCTCTGTCGCCCAGGCTGGAGTGCAGTGGCCGGATCTCAGCTCACTGCAAGCTCCGCCTCCCGGGTTCACGCCATTCTCCTGCCTCAGCCTCCCGAGTAGCTGGGACTACAGGCGCCCGCCACCTCGCCCGGCTAGTTTTTTGTATTTTTTAGTAGAGACGGGGTTTCACCGTGTTAGCCAGGATGGTCTCGATCTCCTGACCTCGTGATCCGCCCGTCTCGGCCTCCCAAAGTGCTGGGATTACAGGCTTGAGCCACCGCGCCCGGCCAACACTTGTTACCTTATTCAATTCCCTCTTTCCAGATGAGAAACCTGAAGTGAAGAGGGGATAAGGACTTCCTGGAAGGCACACATCTAATGAGTGGTATAGCCAAGATTCAAACTCTGTCCAATTCCAAACCCAGTGCCCCCTGAAGATGGCAACATTAGAAAAATCCAGTTCAGTTCTATATCTTGGATCTTGTTAAAAATTCTCCAGGGTCAAATCCTATACAAGGGACAGGAAGAAAAACTAAAGATGCCTCCACACCCTTTCCTCTCTCTTCAAACCTCCAACGCCTCCTCCCTCCTCCTCTCTCTTAGCTAATGGCCTTGCTTGCTCCTGTCACAGAAAACACATGCATTCCAAAGCTAACTTCCACACACTCATACATTCTCTCCAATCCCCACCCTGCATCCGGGCCTGTGTACCCTGCCTTCCCTCCCATCACTCTAGATGGTCCATCCTGCTGCCACCTGAGGTCAGTTCTGCCACAGATGGTCTAGACTTCCCCTGACACTTCCAAAGGACACAAGTGGAGTAATTGACACCTTCTCTCCTACACTATCAAAATGTCCCTTTCCCTTTCCCATCAACATGTGAACACATTGTGTCTTTCCCACCTTTACAAACCCCAGACTCGACTGTTCGTGCCCCTCCAGCCACTGCCCCCTTTCTCTGCTCCCCTTTACAGAAAAACTCCTCAAACTAGTTTCTGTCTTCTCTGTGTCTTACCTTCCTCCCTCTGATTTCACCTGAACCCTCTCCAGTCATGTTTCCACCCCACATTCCATGGAAACAACTTTGCTAAGGTCACCAATGACCACCATGTTGCTAAACCCAATAGTCAATTGCTTCAACCTAACAGCAGTTTTTGACACGGTTGATTATTTTTTCTTTCTTGATACTCTTTCTTAATTCAGCTTCCAATATTTTCTTGATTTCCCTCCTCTGTCATTGATGCCTCCTTTTCAGTCTCTTCTGATGGTTCCTTCTCTTCTCCCTTTCTCCTAAAGTTGGAGGGCTAGAGGGTTCTTCAAATCTCATCTCTTCTCTCTCTAATGGATGATGGATGGATGGATGGATGGATGGATGGATGGATGGATGGATGGTGGACATAAAGACTGGTAGATACTTTGTGATCTCATCCACATCCAATTTTATAGATTTATGTATCATATGCCGAAAACGTCTAAATGTGCATCTCTAGCCCGGCCCTCTCTCCTAAATCCCTGATTCTCATACCTCTCTACTCAACAACTACATACAAATATACAATAGATATTTCAGATGCCTAATGTGAGCTCCCCATCTTCTTCCCAAGCCCTGCTTAACTTCTACTTTTCTTCATCCACATTGAGGGCAATGCTAACCTTACAGTTAGATAAGCAGCAGCTTATGGTCATCCTTGACTTCTCTCTTTCTCCCATATCCTGCATCCAATCTGTTAGAAAACCATACTGGGTTTACCTTCAAAACAGATCCAAAATCTGACCACTTCTGTTATCATTCCAGTCTGAAGCATCATCGTCTTGAGCCTGGTTTATCCAGCAGCCTTCGAACTGATCTTAGGAGGTCAGTTGCCTGCTGCCAACCCTATCCCCGCTCAACAGAGCTACTAGAATGATCCATTTGAAAAATAAGATGGTTAAGTTATTTCTTGATTCAGAATTCCCCATTTGTTCCTCATTTTGCTCAGAGCCAAAGCTAAAGTTTTAACAATGGATTTTAGTTTCCACATGTCTGGATGCCTGTCACCACTCTGACTTCACCCCTGCTGCTGTCCTTCCCACCCCAGCCACACTGGCCTCCTTGGCATTGTCTGTCTGCCTGGAATTCTTCCTTCTAATATATATGCATGGTTTCCTCCTTCAAGCCTCTGGTCAAAAGATAACGTCTCTCAAATTATATAATAACTACCCAGCACTCCCAGTCCCCCTAACCAGCTCTATTTTTCTCAGAGCATTTAATGTTTTAGAATGTATTCTATATTTTAATTTCTTATTATGTTTATTGTTTATTGTCTATCTTCCCCCGTTACAATGTAAGTTCCAAGACAGCACAGCTTTTTCTCTCTTCTGTTTACTGACGTAACCCAAATACCTAGAACAATGCCTGGCACACAGGTGCTTAAGAAATATTTGTTGAATGAATGAGTGTGAGAGAAATGTCCTTTCCCTGAAGGATTTTGCAGCTGGCTTGGGAGGCTTTGGGACAGGCACTACCCAGTTGCCAGATGCCCTTGAATCCCTTCCCTCACACTCCCATTCATTTCTTCAAACTCCTGCTTAGCAATGGCTCTGCCACTCACCAGCAGGGCTGCATCTGGAAATTTGTCATCCCGTGGACTTGCAAGATCTTTATAAATAACCCAAATAACCTCTATTTCTTGAACAATAATTATGCATAGGTAATGTGCTAGGTATTCTAAGTATATTATTTCTCATCGTCACAGCACCATTGAAAGGGCAATTTAAAGTTTCAGCTTCAATATCTGTACATGAAGATATTGAAAAGCTGCAGAGCTTGTTCTGATTTACAACTTAGAGAATGATAGAACTGTGACCCGAAGCTGGATTCACTGGCCCCCAAAGCCTATGTTGCTTTCACTCCTGCCTTGCTCAGAAAGACAGAGTGCTGTGGCTAATCAGCTTCCAACTTCTTTTCCCACTTCACTGCCTTTCTTTTTCCAAATTCATGCTCCTTCCTGTAATTCACACCTTAGGAACATGGACTCTGGAGCTATACTCTCTGAGTTCAAACCCTGGCTTCATCACTTACTTGCTGTGTGTCTTTGGGTAAATTACTTACCTCCCCACTTCTCACTTTCCTCATCTGCAAAATGTGGATAATAACAGTACCTATCTCAGGAGGTTATGCCTGGATTAAATTAGTTAACACATCTATAGCACTGAAAATTATACCTGGAATGTGGTAAGATTAACAAATGTAACAGTTGTTGTTTGTTATTTGTTATTGTTATTATCCCACCTGAATCACAAGATTACTCATAGGGAAAGAGAAAAGGAACTATAAAGCACTGGAAGGAAACATTCCAAAATATGCAAAGAAATCATCTCTAGGAGTGAGATTACAGATGATTTTTATCTTCTTTCCAATTCTCTACACTTTCCACATTTTCTGCATTTATGGGCTGAATTATATTCCTTCTGCACCAAAATTCACATGTTTAAGGCCTAAACCCAATACTTCAGAATGTGACTGTATTTGGAGTTTTTTTAAAGAGGTGACTAAATTAAAATGAGGCTAATAGGGTAGGCCCTAAAGCAATCTGACTATTGCCCTTATGATAGAGGGAATTTGGACTCACAGAGAGACACCAGGAATGTGCACACACAGAGGAAAGGTTATGTGAAGGCACAGCAAGGAGGCAGCCATCGGCAAGCTGAGGAGAGAGACCTCAGAGGAAACTAACCCTAACGGCACCTTGACCTTGGATTTCCAGTCTCCAAAACTATGCGAAAATGAACTTCCGTTGTTTAAGCCACCCAGTCTATGGTATGTGTTATAACAGCTTAAGTAGACTAATATATTATACTTTCTAAATTATCTGTAATGAACATGTAGTATTTTCTTTCAAAAATCTTCTTTTCCTGGGTTTACAAAAATAATAAGAGCTAATGATGGAAAGGTGGATGGGGCCTAGACATTAAAGAATCTTAAGTCGTCTGTACTTGTAAGATTCATGCATGCAAGTATACACCTGGCACACGCATTCTCACACATTCATCCTCACACACTAAGGAAAGAAATGGGAAATTTTAGTATGACATAGATAATCACACTGTGGGTCTTGAGTCAGTTTTATTAATGGAACCTCATTTTCTTCATCAATAAAAGGGAGTAATACTAAAACCTCCCAGAGGGGCATACAGTGAAAAACGAAGGAAAGCCTTCTGTAAGTGACAAGGCAACCAGACGTGAAGAACTACTATTCTTAGGAGATGCCAGAGAGCACTTCTTTTTATTTTGATGATGATGATGATGACGATGACACCAAAGTAGAAGACAGAGAGGTCCAACCCTGGGGAAACCTCTTATTGATCACATGCCCTGCAAGCACTGCACGCTCACTTTCTCTTCCTCCCATCTTGTATTGGCAAAGTCCTCCAGACTCCTTAAAAATGTACTTAGCCACCTCATGCAGTGTGGTAATAAGAGAGAAGTTTTTAGTTTTTAACTGAACCCAAACCCTTAAAATATTCATGAGGGGGGTGGAGCAAGATGGCCGAATAGGAACAGCTCCAGTCTCCAAATCCCAGCACAAGCGACACAGAAGACCGGTGATTTCTGCATTTTCAACTGAGGTACTGGGGTCATCTCACTAGGGAGTGCCAGACAATCGGTGCTGGTCAGCTGCTGCAGCCTGACCAGCGTGAGCTGAAGCAGGGCGAGGCATCGCCTCGCCTGGAAGCGCAAGGGGGAAGGAAATCCGTTTACCTAGCCAGGGGAACTGAGACACACAACACCTGGAAAATCGGGTAACTCGCACCCCAATACTGCACTTTAAGGAAACAGGCACACCAGGAGAATATATCCCACACCTGGCCGGGAGGGTCCCACGCCCACGGAGCCTCCCTCATTGCTAACACAGCAGTCTGCGGGGATCTATCCGCAAGGCAGCAGCGAGGCTGGGGGAGGGGCGCCCGCCATTGCTGAGGCTTAAGTAGGTAAACAAAGCTGCTGGGAAGCTCGAACTGGGTGGAGCTCACAGCAGCTCAAGGAAGCCTGCCTGTCTCTGGAGACTCCACCTCTGGGGAGAGCGCACAGCTGAAGTCCAATAGGGGAAGCAGCGGGGGCAGGTGCAGACGCGAACGACTCTGTCTGACAGCTTTGGGGAGAGCCGTGGATCTCCCAACGCGGAGGCTAAGATCTGAGAACGGACACGCTGCCTGCTCAGGTGGGTCTCTGACCCCTGAGTAGCCTAGCTGGGAGACATCCCCCACTAGGGGCAGTCTGACACCCCACACCTCATAGGGTGGAGTCACCCCTGAGAGGAAACTTCCAAAGAAGAATCAGACAGGTACACTCGCTGTTCAGCAATATTCTATCTTCTGCAACCTCTGCTGCTGATACCCAGGCAAACAGGGTCTGGAGTGGACCTCAAGCAATCTCCAACAGACCAACAGACAGTCCTTCTGACTGTCAGACGGAAAACTATCAAACAGGAAACACACCTATACCAAAACCCCATCAGTACGTCACCATCATCAAAGACCAGAGACAGATAAAACCACAAAGATGGGGAAGAAGCAGGGCAGAAAAGCTGGAAATTCAAAAAATAAGAGCGCATCTCCCCTGCAAAGGAGCGCAGCCCATCGCCAGCAACAGATCAAAGCTGGTCAGAGAATGACTTTGACGAGATGAGAGAAGAAGGCTTCAGTCCATCAAACCTCTCAGAGCTAAAGGAGGAATTACGTACCCAGCGCAAAGAAACTAAAAATCTTGAAAAAAAGTGGAAGAATTGACAGCTAGACTAATTAATGCAGAGAAGATCATAAACGAAATGACAGAGATGAAAACCATGACACGAGAAATACGTGACAAATGCACAAGCTTCAGTAACCGACTCGATCAACTGAAGAAAGAGTATCAGCGATTGAGGATCAAATGAATGAAATGAAGCGAGAAGAGAAACCAAAAGAAAAAAGAAGAAAAAGAAATGAACAAAGCCTGCAAGAAGTATGGGATTATGTAAAAAGACCAAATCTACGTCTGATTGGGGTGCCTGAAAGTGAGGGGGAAAATGGAACCAAGTTGGAAAACACTCTTCAGGATATCATCCAGGAGAACTTCCCCAACCTAGTAGGGCAGGCCAACATTCAAATTCAGGAAATACAGAGAACGCCACAAAGATACTCCTCCAGAAGAGCAACTCCAAGACACATAATTGCCAGATTCACCAAAGTTGAAATGAAGGAAAAAATCTTAAGGGCAGCCAGAGAGAAAGGTCGGGTTACCCACAAAGGGAAGCCCATCAGACTAACAGCAGATCTCTCGGCAGAAACTCTACAAGCCAGAAGAGAGTGGGGGCCAATATTCAACGTTCTTAAAGAAAAGAATTTTCAACCCAGAATTTCATATCCAGCCAAACTAAGTTTCATCAGTGAAGGAGAAATAAAATCCTTTACAGATAAGCAAATGCTTAGAGATTTTGTCACCACCAGGCCTGCCTTACAAGAGACCCTGAAGGAAGCCCTAAACATGGAAAGGAACAACCGGTACCAGCCATTGCAAAAACATGCCAAAATGTAAAGACCATCAGGCTAGGAAGAAACTGCATCAACTAACGAGCAAAATAACCAGTTAATATCATAATGGCAGGATCAAGTTCACACATAACAATATTAACCTTAAAGGTCAATGGACTAAATGCTCCAATTAAAAGACACAGACTGGCAAACTGGATAAGAGTCAAGACCATCAGTCTGCTGTATTCAGGAGACCCATCTCACATGCAGAGACATACATAGGCTCAAAATAAAGGGGTGGAGGAAGATCTACCAAGCAAATGGAGAACAAAAAAAAGCAGGGGTTGCAATCCTAGTCTCTGATAAAACAGACTTTAAACCATCAAAGATCAAAAGAGACAAAGAAGGCCATTACATAATGGTAAAGGGATCAATTCAACAGGAAGAGCTAACTCTCCTAAATATATATGCACCCAATACAGGAGCACCCAGATTTATAAAGCAAGTCCTTAGAGACCTACAAAGAGACTTACACTCCCATACAATAATAATGGGAGACTTCAACACTCCACTGTCAACATTAGACAGATCAACGAGACAGAAAGCTAACAAGGATATCCAGGAATTGAACTCATCTCTGCACCAAGCGGACCTAATAGACATCTATAGAACTCTCCACCCCAAATCAACAGAATATACATTCTTCTCAGCACCACGTCACACTTACTCCAAAATTGACCACATAATTGGAAGTAAAGCACTCCTCAGCAAATGTCAAAGAACAGAAATTATAACAAACTGTCTCTCAGACCACAGTGCAATCAAACTAGAACTCAGGACTAAGAAACTCAATCAAAACCGCTCAACTACATGGAAACTGAACAACCTGCTCCTGAATGACTACTGGGTACATAATGAAATGAAAGCAGAAATAAAGATGTTCTTTGAAACCAATGAGAACAAAGATACAACATACCAGAATCTCTGGGACACATTTAAAGCAGTGTGTAGAGGGAAATTTATAGCACTAAATGCCCACAAGAGAAAGCAGAAAGATCTAAAATTGACACTCTAACATCACAATTAAAAGAACTAGAGAGGCAAGAGCAAACACATTCAAAAGCTAGCAGAAGGCAAGAAATAACTAAGATCAGAGCAGAACTGAAGGAGATAGAGACACAAAAAACCCTCCAAAAAATCAATGAATCCAGGAGTTGGTTTTTTGAAAAGATCAACAAAATTGACAGACCGCTAGCAAGACTAATAAAGAAGAAAAGAGAGAGGAATCAAATAGACGCAATAAAAAATGATAAAGGGGATATCACCACCGACCCCACAGAAATACAAACAACCATCAGAGAATACTATAAACGCCCCTAGAAAATCTAGAAGAAATGGATAATTTCCTGGACACTTACACTCTCCCAAGACTAAACCAGGAAGAAGTTGAATCCCTGAATAGACCAATAGCAGGCTCTGAAATTGAGGCAACAATTAATAGCCTACCCACCAAAAAAAGTCCAGGACCAGATGGATTCACAGCTGAATTCTACCAGAGGTACAAGGAGGAGCTGGTACCATTCCTTCTGAAACTATTCCAATCAATAGAAAAAGAGGGAATCCTCCCTAACTCATTTTATGAGGCCAACATCATCCTGATACCAAAGCCTGGCAGAGACACAACAAAAAAAGAGAATTTTAGACCAATATCCCTGATGAACATCGATGCAAAAATCCTCAATAAAATACTGGCAAACCGGATTCAGCAGCACATCAAAAAGCTTATCCACCATGATCAAGTGGGCTTCATCCCTGGGATGCAAGGCTGGTTCAACATTCGCAAATCAATAAACGTAATCCAGCATATAAACAGAACCAAAGACAAGAACCACATGATTATCTCAATAGATGCAGAAAAGGCTTTTGACAAAATTCAACAGCCCTTTATGCTAAAAACGCTCAATAAATTCGGTATTGATGGAACGTACCTCAAAATAATAAGAGCTATTTATGACAAACCCACAGCTAATATCATACTGAATGGGCAAAAACTGGAAAAATTCCCTTTGAAAACTGGCACAAGACAGGGATGCCCTCTCTCACCACTTCTATTCAACATAGTGTTGGAAGTTCTGGCTAGGGCAATCAGGCAAGAGAAAGAAATCAAGGGTATCCAGTTAGGAAAAGAAGAAGTCAAATTGTCCCTGTTTGCAGATGACATGATTGTATATTTAGAAAACCCCATTGTCTCAGCCCAAAATCTCCTTAAGCTGATAAGCAACTTCAGCAAAGTCTCAGGATACAAAATTAATGTGCAAAAATCACAAGCATTCTTATACACCAGTAACAGACAAGCAGAGAGCCAAATCAGGAATGAACTTCCATTCACAATTGCTTCAAAGAGAATAAAATACCTAGGAATCCAACTTACAAGGGATGTAAAGGACCTCTTCAAGGAGAACTACAAACCACTGCTCAGTGGAATCAAAGAGACACAAACAAATGGAAGAACATACCATGCTCATGGATAGGAAGAATCAATATTGTGAAAATGGCCATACTGCCCAAGGTTATTTATAGATTCAATGCCATCCCCATCAAGCTACCAATGAGTTTCTTCACAGAATTGGAAAAAACTGCTTTAAAGTTCATATGGAACCAAAAAAGAGCCCGCATTGCCAAGACAATCCTAAGTCAAAAGGACAAAGCTGGAGGCGTCACGCTACCTGACTTCAAACTATACTACAAGGCTACAGTAACCAAAACAGCATGGTACTGGTACCACAACAGAGATATAGACCAATGGAACAGAACAGAGCCCTCAGAAATAATACCACACATCTACAGCCATCTGATCTTTGACAAACCTGAGAGAAACAAGAAATGGGGAAAGGATTCCCTATTCAATAAATGGTGCCGGGAAAATTGGCTAGCCATAAGTAGAAAGCTGAAACTGGATCCTTTCCTTACCCCTTATACGAAGATTAATTCAAGATGGATTAGAGACTTAAATGTTAGACCTAATACCATAAAAACCCTAGAAGAAAATCTAGGTAGTACCATTCAGGACATAGGCATGGGCAAGGACTTCATGTCTAAAACACCAAAAGCAACGGCAGCAAAAGCCAAAATTGACAAATGGGATCTCATTAAACTAAAGAGCTTTTGCACAGCAAAAGAAACTACCATCAGAGTGAACAGGCAACCTACAGAATGGGAGAAAATTTTTGCAATCTACTCATCTGACAAAGGGCTAATATCCAGAATCTACAAAGAACTCAAACAAATATACAAGAAAAAAACAAACAACCCCATCAAAAAGTGGGGAAAGTATATGAACAGACATTTCTCAAAAGAAGACATCCATACAGCCAACAGACACATGAAAAAATGCTCATCATCACTCGCCATCAGAGAAATGCAAATCAAAACCACAATGAGATACCATCTCACACCAGTTAGAATGGCAATCATTAAGAAGTCAGGAAACAACAGGTGTTGGAGAGGATGTGGAGAAATAGGAACACTTTTACACTGTTGGTGGGATTGTAAACTAGTTCACCATTATGGAAAACAGTATGGCGATTCCTCAAGGATCTAGAACTAGATGTACCATATGACCCAGCCATCCCACTACTGGGTATATACCCAAAGGATTATAAATTACTCTACTACAAAGACACATGCACACGTATGTTTATTGCGGCACTATTCACAATAGCAAAGACTTGGAATCAACCCAAATGTCCATCTGTGACAGACTGGATTAAGAAAATGTGGCACATATACACCATGGAATACTATGCAGCCATAAAAAAGGATGAGTTTGCTTCCTTTGTAGGGACATGGATGCAGCTGGAAACCATCATTCTTAGCAAACTATCACAAGAAGAGAAAACCAAACACCGCATGTTCTCACTCATAGGTGGGAACTGAACAATGAGATCACTTGGACTCAGGAAGGGGAACATCACACACTGGGGCCTATCATGGGAGTGGGGAGGGGGGAGGGATTGCATTGGGGAGTTATACATGATATAAATGATGAATTGATGGGTGCTGATGAGTTGATGGGTGCAGCACACCAACATGGCATAAGTATACATATGTAACAAACCTGCACGTTATGCACATGTACCCTAGAACTTAAAGTATAATAAAAAATAAAAATAAAATAAAATAAAATATTCATGAGCCTGAATCTCTATAGAATAGTATTGAAGACAGACATCCAGCCATAAAACAGAATGACAGAGATGGGCCTTGCAATGTGTGCCTTTTCTGAGCTTCAGTTTTCCTTCCCATACAATGGGAGCTGACACTAAGCCCCACGCAGCTTACTCAGCAGTCCCTGAGACTCAGTGAGACCCTGGAGCTGACTGTGCTCATAAATTACGTTTCCAAATACCAGGGACGTTTTTAATCATTAGAGAACATGCACAACAGTTATAATGGCAAACTGTGTCCTTCACATTCTCCCACAGGAGGTCTCATAGTAGGTGGCACAGGGGAAGGATTAAGAGATAAACTACAAGCTTCCTATTAAAAACAGAGGATGATCATTCTCAGCAAACTAACACAAGAACAGGAAACCAAACACTGCATGTTCTCACTCATAGGGGGAGTTGAACAATGAGAACACATGGACACAGGGAGGGGAGCATCACACACGGGGGCCTGTCAGGGGGTGGGGGGCAAGGGGAGGGAGAGCATTAGGACAAATGCCTAATGCATTTGGGGCTTAAAACCTAGATGATGGGTTGATAGGTGCAGCAAACCACCATGGCACATGTATACCTATGTAATAAACCTGCACTTTCTGCACATGTATCCCAGAACTTAAAGTAAAATAAAAAATAAAAAAATAAAAAAAAACAGAGGTTGCCACCTGGTGTGTGTGCTATCATTGTCCCTCTCACACTCATGGCAGACTTATCTAATTGAGCACAGAGCTCTCTCAGGGTCACAAGGACCAATGTGATTGCTACAGAGGAGCAGACAAGGTTGGGGAAAGCAATTACTAGAATAGGGATAAACTCAGAGAAGAAATTGTGGTCAAGAATTTTTTTCTTTTAGATGGAGTCTTGCTCTGTCACCTAGGCTGGAGTGCAGTGGTGTGATCTTGGTTCACTGCAACCTCCACCCCAGGTTCAAGCAATTCTCCTGCCTCAGCCTCCTGAGTAGCTGGGATTACAGGTGCCTGCCACCATGCCTGGCCAATTTTTGTAATTTTTAGTAGCAAAGGGGTTTCACCATGTTGGTCAGTCTGGTCTCAAACTCCTGACCTCAAGTGATCCACCCACCTCGGCCTCCCAAAGTGCTGGGATTACAGGCATGAGCCACCACACCCAGCCGATCAAGATTTATACGATGCTAAGTCATGAGTCTGCTGGCCTAGGAATGCCACTCGTATTTACTGGTCCAGAGGCAGAATTATTCTTTAAATCTGGATCTATGCTCAGGCTGGGTGTAGAAGCTAAGGAATTTCAGATTAGGCCTTTTGAAATCCTTTCTGGACCAAGGATATACATCAATCACTCAATCAATCCCCATACAGGAAAATTACAGTGATACAGAGGCAGGGTTATAGGTTATGCTTACTCCACTATGACCATCACTAGCAATAGCAACCACTACTAGTACGTAAGCTATCTATTGCTGTGTAACAAATTACCCCCAAATTTAACAGCTTGAAACAATAAATATTTATCATCTCACATGATTCTAAACGTCAGAAATCTAGGAGCAGCTCAGCTGGGTGGCTATGGCTCAGGGTCTCTCATGAGGTTGCAGTCAAGATGTCAGCTAGGGCTGCAGTCATCTGAAGATGTGATTGGGGCTGGAGAATCTGCTTCCATGGTAGCTCACTCATATAGCTATTGACAAGGAGCCTCAGTGCCTTCACATTTAGACCTCTTCTTAGGGTTGCTTGAGCATCCTCACAACATGGCAGCTGGCTTCCTTCAGAGCAAGAGCAATGTGGAAGCTGTGATGCCTTTTATGACCTAACTTTGGAAGGGGAATTAAGCTTCACATATTAGAGGGAGGGTGTCAAAATTTTGAGGACCTATTTCAAAACCACCAAAGCCATCACCAGAAACGTCTACGAAACATGGTGGAAATTGGGGAGAGGGAGATTGACAGGTAAAATGCCCTACCTCGACAAGCTTCTGTATTCTAGACATAATGTGTTTCACAACAATGTAGTATACTTAGTGTATGACTGCTAGTAGATGGGTGGTGCATTGTATGTTTTCAAGCCAGAAGGGATCTTCCAGATTCTCTATCCAACCTTGTAATTTTACAAAAGGGAAAACTGAGGCCCATAGAGAGGCTGAGATTCTCCCAGGTTAAGGTACGCTGATTTCCTGACTCTGGGGCCATGATATTTCTCTGTAGTTCTTGCAGGGCTGCTTGTAAAAGGGCTTTTTCCAAGATTAGGTTGAGATGCCCTAAGAAGAAAACAAGTTCCAGAGAGGATGATTTCAGAGAAAATAGAGACAAAATGAATTTTGGAGATTCTCAGGACCTGCCGAGACCAGCTTGTGGCATTCAGATGAGCTGTCCTCCTTCTAGGGGATGGCCACGAGTGAGGCTGGCCAGGAGAAGAGGAAATGAGCCCAGCTGCCTCATCCACCTCACAGTAGCCAGGGCAGTAATTGTTTCTTGATGTTTAACATTAGCCAGAAACCCCTGCTATGTGGCCAGTTCTTAGGAACCCAGGAACACAAGGATAAGCTCAAGCCAAGAGTTTAAAATGACAGACAGAGGTAGCTGAGAGAATATTTTATATTGTTTTCCAGGCTGTTTATTATGTATTTTATACATTTTGTGCATCTTTATGCTCTGTAACAATTTGACACGCTCGCAGTACTTTATAGGTTTTAATTACAAAAGTTATGTAGGAGATGTTTATTTCTCAGATCTTATCTAACCTTCCTAAGGACCCTGGGAAAGTAACAAAATAATAGTTATTCTTCCAATGGTTATAGAGGAGTATCAGCAGAGTGGAGGAACCCACAGCTCTGGAATCAGACTGCCAGGGTTCAAATCTTGCCTCTACCATGTACTAACTGTGTGATGTTAGGGGAGAATCATTTAACTTCTCTATGTCTCAGTTTCTTCTTTATTGGTAAAATGTAAGTGATGATAGTACCTGCCTCGTGAAATTGTTGGAAGAGGTTAACAAGTTAATATTTGTAGAACACAACAGGGCCTGGTTCATTCTCCCAACTTTGTGTGGCCATTAGTCACTACTGCTACTAGAGGCTTTAGGTCACACATGGTCTCTAGCGCTTGAAGGATAGGTATTGCAGTTCAGAGACTTGTCCAAGATCACACAGTCATCTGGCCAAATTTCCAAACCCAGGAAGTTGGACTAGAAGATCTCTGATGTATCATTCAAGTAATTATTCTCCGTGCCTCAGAAGGTTGGGCATGAACTGTAAACAAATATGCAAAATCAGTCCTTTTATTCCATTAAATTCAAGAAGACCTGGATAGGGAGATTACATAGCTTAATATAAACACAAGTTTAATCTCCACAACAGTCCTAGGAGATTGGTATGTACATCGTTATCCCCATTTGACAGATGAAGAAAGCGAAGCACAAAGAGTCTAGATGATACAACTGGTAAACCACAGAGCCAAGTTCTGACACGGGCATGCTGGCTTACCTTCAGAGGCTTACCTGCCTCACTGCATCTTAACTGAAGGGTTTCCTTGCAGTGACACTGATTGAAACATTGGATGAAATGAAATGCTCAATGGAAATCAATCGGCAGCAAAGGGCTTCATTCTCTATTGTATGCTTAGCCATCTACATTCTTTTAGCTGCCTCTGTTGGTGTCATCTGTGCTCTGTGTTCCAAGCATAGGACTGGGGGACACTGGCATTAGAGTCAGAAAAGCCACATTATATATTTTTTCATGCAACTAATCCATGGCTACCTACTGTCCCTGAATTTGCCATCCACACTCCTACTTCTGTGTCTTTGCCTGTGTTCATCATTCTGCCTGGAATGTGCTCTGCCCACATCTTAATTTGGAGAACGCTTTCTCCTCCTATAAGGTCACCCACTCTGTGAAGTCTTCTCTGATTTTCCAGGTTTCCCAGAATTGTTCTATCCTCTGTGATTCCTCAGATTTTGCACTTTCTTGTAGCATTTGTTGATAGGTACCCAGTGCTCCATGGTAACACGTGTCCTCTTTCTCCATGACCTTTCAACAATGGGTGACTTGAGGGCAGAAACTGAGTTTTCTTCAACCTCAAACCTGCAGTGCCAAGGAGAGGATAGGTTCACGGCAGAAGCTCAACAAGCCTGAACTGATCAATTAAATGAATGAAAGCCCTTTTGTTGAAAGGGTTTCTGTGATTCTATGTGCTATTTTTCTCCAGAACATGTGGTTTTCAGGCCAGAGCATGGCTTTCCCACTACTTCCGTTGTAAACAACTCTATGAGAGTTTGGCTTCCTGGAATTTTGCCTGCATTTTCCTTATAATTACATCCCAATTGTTTCCTATTTGTTTGACACCTTATAATTCCCTGGCTTCTTCCTTGTCTAAAAGTTGCAGGCTGTGCCTTGATTTCTGGACTGTTCTAGTCTGGATTGACCTCCTCTCATCAGACAGGCGGCCCTGGGGGCAGCAATATCTGTTTGGGGGCAGTTTCCTGAAATTTCAGCCTAGACCAGATCATGAGTTTTGGGCTTTATCACTTATTTGGTAAATGAACATGCTATTGCACTTTGCTAAACTTCTGCTTCCTCACCTGTAGAATGGGATCGCTTCTATCTTCCTCCGTAGGATGTTGTGAGGATTTAATAAGTTGTAAATATGCAAAATACTACATATTAGGCACTTAATAAATGCTCTAGTCTCTTTCCCTATGCAGACAGGATCTGCTTTTCCCTGTAATGCACCACGTTATCCATGAAACAGGGGTAAGAATGCCTACTGTGCACAGTTATGAGAAATAAAGTCCATAGAATGATTTCAATCATTGTGGACACATCCCCACCCAGCACCCTCCTTTGACACCATCTTACTAAGCAGAAACTTACAAATAGATGTGGTATTTTTCTGTGGCTCAAACCACACTGCCCTGCACCTATTTGTCACACATAAGCACACTTGATGAACAAGTGCTATGGGAACGAGTATGGAAGAAGAGTGATGAGATCTCCTTGGGTAAGCAGGCAGGGCAGAATTCAGGAGACCAAGATTCGCAGGGACAGAAGGGTGGGGAAGGTACAAAGCAGCCCTCCCTCCTCAGACCTCCAGACTGAGAGAGGAGGCAGGGCTAAGAGTAAGGACTCGGAACTTAGCCATGCCTGAGGAAAGTAAATGTAAAACATTAAAAGAAGGCTTTGAGAGAGAAAACCAAGGCTAAGTACTGGCAGCACCGTTCACTAGCTGATCAACCCTGGACAAATTTGTGAGCCCCTTTCCTCACCTGTAAAATGGGTTGGATAATCCCAGTTTGTACCAAATAAGAGTTTTGCATCAAAATTACACAAGGTAATGTATGTCAGCACAGTTTAAACTACAACATTGTGTGCCATTGGGAGGGAGTCTTTTAATAATCCTTTAGTCTGTTTTTAATCTTCAAGCCTCTAGGTCACCTGCCAACCCACTTTGCCAAGATTTCCTTAAGACACCACCTGAAATGCTTCACCTAAATCCAAAATTCTAGCAGGCTTTGGTAAAAAGATTGGCAACTAGAGAATCCTCCAGTGCTTGTCCCAGAGAGTCTTATCTTAAACCACCCTTGCTCTTCCCTACAAAATGTTGACCGTGTAAGGACAGAAGGGGAAGGAATACAGTCCATCATTCAGTATCCAGGGAGGATTGGTTTCAGGGACTACCCACAGATACCAAAATCCACTGATGTTCAAACCCCTTATGTCAAATGGCATAGTATTTGCATAGAATCTATGCACATCCTCCTGTATACTTTAAATCATCTGTAGATTATTTATCATACCTAATTAAGTGTAAATGTTATATAAATGGTTGTAATTCACTACTAGTTGTTTATTTGTATTTTATTGTTATATTGTTTTTTTAATTTTTTTTCCAAATATTTTTTATTTGTTGTAGGTTGACTCCTCAGATGAGAAACCCATGTACATGGAGGGATGACTGTAATTAATAAGGTACACAATTATCATTCTCTTTATCATAAGTTATCACTTCAGATACTAATATTATCAAATTATTATTATCATTCTCTTTACCATAAAAGCTGATCTTTTGTATTTTTAATTTGGGTGTGGGATCTTGACAGGTGGGGTCATGCATAAATGAAATTGTATTTGAAATCCACACATGTTGCATACAGAAACTTGGACCCATGCCCAGGAAATTCTTTCATGTGCTGCCATCCAAGAGGAGGTCTCCCTTGAAAACTAACAACTGATATTCCTTCACCATTCAAGTGTAAACAGAACTCTGATCCAAGAACTTGCTATTGTGCATCTCTGGTGGGCATTAGCCCATGTTGAATAATTCATCATGGCTGGTAGTCACAGTGTTAGAAAAAAAATTATTATTTTTCTATCCTCAAACCCTCAAAATAAGATAATTGATTTCATAAATGAAATCGATAACTATGTGATGTACACTTCACAAACTTTTTTCTGATTCTCATAATGCCACCACAAAGTAGGTATTATTGTACCCATTTTACAGGTGAGAATGGTGGTAGGGTTGTCTTGAAGTAACTTTGGGTATCAGTAGTGGCAGAACCAAGAATGGGCTAGAAGAAGTCTATCATCATAACTCTGCAAATATTATTTCAGTGCCAACCATTTAAAAAGTCACTTTAAGGCCAGGCGTGGTGGCTCACACCTGTAATCCCAGCACTTTTGGGAGGCCTAGGTGGGCAGATAACTTGGGCCCAGGAGTTCCAAACCAGCCCAGTTAACATGGCAAAACCCCATCTCTACTAAAAACACAAAAATTTGCCAGGTATGCTGGTGCACCTGCAATCCCAGCTATTTGGGAGACTGAGAGAATTGCTTGAACCCAGGAGGTAGAGACTACAGTGAGCCGAGATTACGCCACTGCACTCCAGCCTGGGTAATAGAGGAAGGCTCTGCATTCAAAAAAACAAAGTCACTTTATTAAGATTGAAGATATGAGGATGAAACAAAACAGGTTTAGTCATTGCACTTGTGGAACTCACAGCTTGGAGGTGAAAACAGGTCCATCAGATTTACAATCACTTCTTTGTAGTGTAAGGGAGTTAGGTAGCACAGTGCAAGAGGAGTTGACCTGGGTTGAGGTGGAGAAGAGAGGTAGGGTAGTCACAGCACAGCAGGAGTAAAATAGGGTCAGGGGAATTTAGAGGGTAGAATTTTGCAGGCAGAGAGAGCAGAGAAGGGCAATTCAGGGCATAGGGGAAAGTAACGGAGAAGCAATGGGAGGGGTGGATCATGAGGGTGGGGAGCCAGGCAGAGCTGTCCAGAGGTTCCAACTCCATCCTAATGCCTCCAAAGGGCCTCTTCAAGGTCTTCTCTGGGGACAGACATGCACAGATTAATGTGCCCCAACTTGCTTCTTACCCACATTTATCCTCGCTGCAGTCTCAGTGGACATAATGCAATTCATTGCAAGGTGGTCCATGGTCCAAGTCAGGAATGCTGGTGCCTTGGTGTGGGCTGTGACAGTGGAGATGGGGAAGAGTGGATGAACTCAGGGATCCTTAGGAGGCAACAGGACTCTGAAGCCACAGAAAAGCCCCAGCCTACTGCTGCCAGGGCACCAATGGGGGATGTTATGGAGATGAGAAATGAAGATCAAGAGAAGGGCAAGGGGGAGTCCCAAGCCAGGGCGTCAGCCTGAATTACATTGTTTGCCAATGTGTACCTTTTTCTTTTCTTGCTCTTCCCTTTTATATTTTCAGTCATATGCATATGATATAAACTATTCTCTTTTAAAAGTTTATATGGGACCATAACCCTGTTTTATATATGGGAAAAGGCTGACTCCCTGTGGGTTTTCTGTATTTTCATATTGCCATAATTCAAACAATGTGATGAATCAACTCACTGCAATTTCTGGAGCTGGACTCAGAGAAGCTGAGTTTTATGGAGACTTTATTGAGCTGTACCCTGGGGCTGGGTGGCAGTCCTGGGGAAAAGGGTATTTGGGGGTGGGATTTACACACTCTTCACTGTGTTCTGGGGCATTCATCCCTCCAGAAATCGACGTGAATGTTGTTTGGTATATGAGGGACACTTAGGGGTATATGAGGGACACTTTGGTATATGAGGGACACTTCGGTATATGACTTGCCTATGGACACCCAGCTGGGGTAGTAGAATCTGCTAACTCCAAGTCCAGGGCTCCTTCCCTGAAGGTGTGCGCCTCCCAGGAACAGATGACACAAACCAGTGGACCTGGCTCTGAGGAAGGAGGAGGCTTCTGGGCTATTTTTCCTGTCTCTCCAGCTTTTCCAGGCTGTTTGTTTAACCTGAGTGGGTCTCCTCACTGTGCCTGAGCATCCTCTTCCCCAGGCACATAAAGGAGCAAGCAGGGGCTGCTCCCCTTAGAATCAATTTTCTCTTCTGACAAAGCCCTTCCCAAGTTAGCAGACAGAGCATCAGGCTTCTAACCCTAACTCCAGGGCCAGTGTTCCTTCTCCCACGCCCCACCGCTTCTGTGAGATAATTCAACTGATGAACAAAGGAATCATGTGTTCAACCTAAGAGTCTCTTCCAAATCTAAGCAGATAAGAGGGAATATTCAAATCTTAGACTCTCAAAGGCAGCTAGGCCATTTGATCTTCCTTTTCTGGAATAGGTCGACATTACTATCCATTTTACACATGAAGAAAATGAGATTTGGGAAATGTGAGTAATTTGCCTGGGGTATTTAGTAACATGGTCAGGATTTGAACCCAGGTTTCAGCTGTAAGAGTCCCCAGCAGAGTCTTTAGCAATAGTTGGTGTTCAAAATGTTTGTTCCCTTGCATGCTTCCAACTCTCTGCTGATCCTGTCCCTTCTCTGGAAAGTAGACACCTATCAGCATTTTTCCAGCGTGAAAGCAGCTGTTCCCTGGATACCTGTGCCTTCTCTCGAAATTATTGCCATAAGTATACCTCTGAGGAATTAACAAGCCCACATATGGTATAGGGTAGATGGGAGCCTGCACTAAGGTGTCATAAAGGATTTTTAATAGAATTTTACAGGAGTAAGCCTTCCAGCCGGGCAGGGTAGGAAGTGAGGTAGAGGGTTGGGGTGGAAAGATGAATAGATCTGAGAGATGGGCAGTCAGCTCTGATGGAGAAAGAGGAGCTAAGAAAAAACCCCAGCCTCCTCAGGAGAGTGCTGAGCTCAGATCCTGGTGCCAGGACTCACCATGTGACCCAGGGCAAGTTCCTTCCCTCATGAAACTTAACTATGCATTAACAAATCTGCATGTAAGAAAATGTTCTAAAAGCAGAAATGAGAAAGGGAAGAGGCAGGAGGAGAGGAAGAATGGATTGGTTCAATCAGCTCAGGTTCAGGGTGAGGCCAGGAGATTATCCCCACGCCATGCCTCCTTTACCCTCTACCCTGTGAGCAGATAGCAAACAGGCATTCTCTTACCCCTACACTGACCATGCACACTCAATAGTTGTGCATAGGCTCTTCTTGCTGACAGGAAAGGTTTTCATTCTCGTCTCTGCCTGGAAAATTCATAATCCATTTTTCAGGTTTCAGGTCATGTCACCTCCTCCATGAAGTCTTCCTTGACTCCTCTTTCACCTCCACCCACCCTCAGACACTCATACCTTTGAGTTTTTACAGCATTATATATACTCCAAGGACAGCATTTGTTACCTTGTTATTATTGTAGTAGCAGTACTATTACTAGTGGCATAAATTGCTATTTAAGGAACACTTTTTTTGGCGGGGTGGGGGCAGACACAGTGTTACGGTCTTTTTACAAATTATGTATCATTTAAATTTCATCACTATGCCATAAATTAGGTATTTTCTTCTCAACTTTAAAAGTAAGGAAACTAAGGCTCCAAGAGGTTGGTGGTTTTCCTCCTGTGTAACTCAGGCAAGGGACAATGCCTGTATTTAGGGCCAGGTCTGACTCCTTTATAATTCCCTACTGTTCAGCCTGAACAAAGAAGTAATAATAGGTGATAAGTGAAATGATGAATGAATGTCACCATGGAGCGAGGGGGGCTTAAGTGTGAAGCATGGCTTTAAACAATCATTTTATTTTGCTGCGACCATCCCAGAACAACCCCACTCAGGTATAAAAGCAGACCTTAAGGATCCTGTAAGTTAACCATAGGGAAAGATCTAGAGGAGCATGGGCTGGCCTGGGGGACAGAACTGCCTTTGGCACCTGTCCAGATGTATTTCCCAGCTTCTGATGGGCGACCCTCTTCAAACCTCTACTTCCCAGAGCTCTATGTTAGAGACTGGCCCGATTTTCTTCCCTGCAACAGAAACCTTTCTGTGTCTGCCCTTGGAGACAGAAGGCGACCAAACCTCTGCATTTCTTGGTTGTGCTCTCCCAATTAAGCAAAGAAGCCAACCGAAGACTCCTCGAGACAAACTAATTGCATCTTAACAGGCTCTGTGCCTGCCAGCTTTGGCCCAGATTCAGATTTTATAGGCCACTTAGCCCCACGCCCAGGGTTTATGATGGAAACACTGACAAAGCTTCACTGATAAGGCAGCAGAGGACCCAGGAGACCAGAAAACCTAGTAATTTTCCAGAGTCTAAACCCAGTCTCTACTCCAGGGGCCCCTCACTAGGCAGGATTCTGAAGTGTCAGCCAAGAGGACCCTGGCACCAGGCTGTTTGTTTCCACTCCAGTGCACTCCAGAAATTCGGTAGGATACCTTGCTGGGATTTTTAATGGCGAGTTTCTCCTTCGGCATCACCTGGTATCCAATTCGTTTTCCCATTCTTCGGGCTGCTCAATCATTCATTCATTTGTTCAATCATTCCTCAAATTCTGAACTCCTCTGCCAGGCTGTACTGGACACTATAAAGAAGTACTACTTGGGTGACTAATTTTAAATGCTGCTCTATGAAGGTCACTCCACTCAGCCAGGTATTCATTGAATGACTTCTCAAGGATCACAGTTCCCATCAAGCCTGCCATGTGGACTTTGTGCAGTTTGTGCACTGCACAGCTCTAGGGGATGCCATTCACATACACTATGATCACACCAACTACCCTCTATAGAGAATAGAGAAGAATAAAAACAAACGAGAAAATGAAAATACCATATATTCAGTCTATTATAGAAGGAAGAACATTCAAAATAAACAAAGCTGCTGGGTCATAGAGCAATTCCCCAGCTCTTAGAGAATGTATAATTTGTCTCCAAGAGAAAAAAATATCAGACATATCATTCCCTTGTTTAAAACAGGGCTTTTCAACCTTGGCACTGTTGATACTTTTGGCCAGATCATTCCTTTGTTGTAGGAGGCTGTCCTGTGCAATGTAGAATGTTTAGCAACACTCTTGGCCTCTACCCACGAGATACCAGTAGCAACTTCCTCCTCACCATTGTGACAACCAAAAATGTCTCCACATGTTGCCAAATGTCCCAGCAGAGGCAGGGTAGAGAAGGCGGCAAATCATCCTTAGTTGGGTCAATGTTTTAAAATAACCTTCTCTCTCCCTTTCTATAATACCTTCCATAGAACTCTAAGTGAAGTCCAAGACACAGGTTTTCATGCTGCTTATCAGTCCTGCCTCATCATTGGCCATTCCGCCATACCTTTGCCCATGCACTTTCCCCTGTATGCAAACGTCAGCCCCACCCCCACCTCCCATCTCACCTGGTTTAACTCTCCTTGTCCTGCAAGACTCAGCTTGGGTCCCCGAACTCATGAAGCCTGTATTGACCCATCCCCCTTCCCTCAGCAGTTGAATCAGCCCCTCTGTGGAATCCTTGGCACCCCAGCCTCTCTCTACACGACACTTAGACTTGTGGGAGTATCAACTCTTGTGAAATTATTTGCTGATTTGGGGGCAGTAACTATGTATCCCCAGCACTTAGCAAAGTCCTGGCTCAGATGTATTTATTTAGAAATTGTTCTATCTTATTCAAGTTGGATGAAGGATTAAAAAAAGTAAAATAGCCCACACCCTCCACCAGCATGCCCTGCAGAATTATCTCTGACTTTTGGCCAGAAAGCCAGTGCTCTCAACTCCATTGCTAACCAGCTCTCTGATCTTAGGCAAGTCAGTTCAGCTCTCCAGTCTGCCTCAGTTTCCTTATATGTAAAATGGGAGTCTCTTTGGTCTTCCTGTCTCATGATGATTTTAGGGTACAAATGAGTTATTATATGACCCCTTAGTAAACTGCCGTTCATTGTATGAATGTCAGATGTTATTATACTGCTAAATAATAAGATCCTTGAAAACAAAAATGTTGAATGGAAGCAAATATATTAGAAGAATTCTTCTTTCTTTATATGGAAAGTTGACCATCTCCTGAATGTAAACAGCATTTTATTTGTTTGGATTTTCTTTTGTTACTTCAAAAAACAAGCCTCACCGTTTGCTGATCCCTACCCTACCAAGACTCTTAGTATTTCAATGAAGGAATTTTTTATATCCTCCTGGGCTGGAATTCCAGGAGTTTCTTCAATTTCTTTGAAGCGGGTCACACCATTAACTGGAGGACATTTTTTCTACCAGACATATAGCCCATAGAACCTTCAGTTTAAACAATTTTATAGAGTGATAATAACTAGGATAGAAAACTTTAGAAGAGGAGCTGCTTCTAAAATGTATTCTTCACTTCAAAGACAAAAAAAATCCATTTGGTTTAAGAAAATGAAGTTGAAAGACATCTCCTAAGAATTTAGTGCTATTACAGGTTGAATTGTCTCCCACAAGAAAAGATATGTAAGGTTCTAACCTCCGGTACCTTTGAGTGTGACCTTATTTGGAAACAGAATCTTTGCAGATATAACAGTTAAGATGAGGTCATACTGTTTAGGATAGGCCATAATATAACTGGCATCCTTTTAAGAAGAGGAGAAGAGACACAGACACGGGGAGAAAGCCATGTGAAGACAGAGGCAGAGGTTGGAGTCATGCAGCTATAAACCAAGGGACATCAGGGATTACTGGCAACCACCAGGAGAGAGGCCTGGAGCAGATTCATCCTCAGACCTCCAGACAGAATGAGCCCTGCCAAAAGCTGGATTTTTGATTTCTAGTCTTCAAACTTACGAGAGCCAAGCATGGTGGCTCACACCTGTAATCCCAGCCCTTTGGGAGGCCAAAGCAGGAGGACTGCTTGAGCTCGGGAGTTCGAGGTCAGCCTGGGCAACATGGTGAGACCTCATCTCTACAAAATAAATATATTGAAAAATTAGCCAGGTGTGGTGGTATGCACCTGTAGTCCCAGTTATTTGAGAGGCTGAGGTGGAACAATGACTTGAGCCCAGGAGGTCAAGGCTGCAGTGAGCCATGATCATGCCACTGCACTTCAGCCTGGGTGACAGGGCAAGGTCCTGTCTCAAAAAAAAATTATGAGAAAATAAATTTCTGTTGTTTTAAGCCAACCAGTTTGTGATATTTTGTTGGAGCAGTCCTAGGAAACTAACACAAGCACTCTAGCCCGAATTATGAACTCTTTCCTCAGATGAAGTCTTCCTTTACCCATGGTCTATTACAACATCTAGACAGAAAAACAGACAATAACAACAGATTGGGAGCCCTCACCCCTCAAGATGGGAAGCATTTAAAGAGCACATACCACTTTTGACCCACTCTGTGTCTTCAGCACCTGTGATCATGAGAACACAAAGCAAAGGCTGGGTAAATGCTAGTTTTCTGAACAAAAGTGAAGCAAGTCTCCATGAGACTTATAAAGACAGGCTGAGGCTGATCAGGGAGAATAATTATTTTTCTGCAGTTATGAGGAGACAAAGTCAAAATGTATGCCCTGAAGGAGAGTTCTGAAACCCAGTCTGGAGCATATCTCCAGGCAACGGGGCTGGCAATTAGTGCACCAGGTGCTAAGGAAATAGGAACAGTGAGGAAAGTGGGTCAGAACCTGCCAACCAGAAGTTGCCTTGATGATCACACAGATGAAGCACCCCGTCCTGGAGTGTATAGACATGCACACTTCTGGGGAGGAGAGTGGCCATTACTTAGTTTTCTGGCTGCTTGGTATTCAATCCCTATTCCTATTAGGGAGGAGTCTTTCTTTATAGATTTTACATATACTATTAGTAGACACAATGCCCTCCTTATTACTATCACAACTGAAGATGAAAGATGTTCTATAAGTGAATGCCTTGGAAGCCACAGCACAAACACATGACCTAGGCCCACCTGTCAGGCATGAGAGTAAGGGATGCAAAGTTGAAGGAGTAGTTAGATTTATTCACAGGAGGCACAGTTGGATCCAGTTATGGGGAGTCACAGTGAGTAGGGAGTGATATGAGTCACAGTGAGTAGGGAGTGATGTGAGGCCAACTTCCATCTCCCCAGACTAGAAGCATAACACAATACTGCTGTCCTCTTTCCCATTCCCCACTGATTTTTGTTGTTGTTGTTGTTGAGACAGAGTTTCACTCTGTTGCCCAGGTTGGAATGCAGTGGCATGATCTCAGCTCACTTCAACCTCTGCCTCCTGGGTTCAAGCAATTCTCCTGCCTCAGCCTCCCGAGTAGCTGGGATTACAGGCACGTGCCACCACACCCGGCTAATTTTTGTATTTCTTTTAGTAGAGACAAGGTTCCACCATGTTAGTCAGACTGGTCTTGAACTCCTGACCTCAGGTGATCCACTCATCTCGGCCTCCCAAAGTGCTGGGATTACAGGCATGAGCCACCGCGCCCAGTGACCACTGATTTTTCTTCACAGGAAGAAGTGTCACATATGCGATTATCAAGTTTAGGGGAAGAAATTAGACTACTACTTCCTTCTCTTTTTTCAAACTAACCTGCCTAAAGGAACACGTAGATTTTACTTCTCCATGCCATGAGTTTACTGTGGCAGACTTTAGCTGCAGGACAAGACCTGTGGTGGTTCTGCTATGCCAATGACCAGGAGGAAGTCAAAATTTAGGAACGAGATATAAGCAAACCCACTTGGCCTCAGATCTAAAGCCACATTCTCCAATTAGCTTTTTCAACAATAAATGCCGAGTTTTAATATATGATTACTCTTTCCATCTCTCCATGGGCTTTAAGCTCAAATTGGGAAGAATGTTATTTACTGTGTCCCAGGGAACTCGGAGGGGGAATTCTAGACACTAATATCACCACCAGTGTTTGACAGTTGAGGGATGATGTTGATTTTGAAGAAAGAGAATTAGTTGGTATCTCTAACACAAACTGCTATTCTAAATTTGCTCATTAAAAAAAGTAAATCATCATCAATGTCTGACTTGGTATACAGTGGCTGATTTTTTTTTTTTTTTTTTTTTTTTGAGATGGAGTCTTGCTCTATTGCCCAGGCTAGAGTGCAGTGGTGCAATCTCAGCAAACTGCAAACTCTGCCTCTCGGGTTCACGCCATTCTCCTGCCTCAGCCTCCTGGGTAGCTGGGACTACAGGCGCCATGCCACCATGCGCGGCTAATTTTTTGTATTTTTAGTAGAGATGGGTTTCACCATGTCAGCCAGGATGGTCTCGATCTCCTGACCTCGTGATCAACCCGCCTCAGCCTCCCAAAGTGCTGGGATTACAGGCGTGAGCCACCGCACCAGGCCACGATGTTTTTTTATGCCAAGTATCAGAAAATACTGGAAGAAGTTTGCTTTCACCTGGGAGAAAGAGCATATACTGGAAGAACAGATACACCTGTTCTGCCTCAAGGAAGTATCAAAACTCCTGGTCTGTGCCATAATTTAAGCCACAGACACCTTGACCATATTCCCATCCCAGGTGGCAAAACATCAGTTCACTATGTCAATTGCATCATGTTAGGAGCAAAAACATAGGAAACAGCAAGTACTGTAGATGCTTTCTGTAGGATACATGCAAGCCATAAATCCTACAAAAAAAAAAAATCCTATGAAAATGTAGAGAGTTTATTTCTGTGAATTCCATAAGTACCAGCATCCGAAGGCATTTTTCAGTAGTCTCTCAAAAATGAATGTTAAGTTGAGGTACCTTGTGCTTCCTACCACTTGGAAAGAAGCACAATAATCGCTGAGCCTTGGAATTTTGGTGGTAACATATACTACACTTGTATATGCCATGTTAACCCACTTGGGGAGTAAACTACCAGCTTGGAGTGGAGTACTCACTAGAAGGGGATCTCTGCCTAGCCCAGGCTGTAACACAGTCAGTGGTGCAGCTTGTATATGATGACCCAGCAGATCCAACAGTACTTCTTAGAATGCTGTCCAACACCCATAGCAAGTCTCCAAGAAAGAATCACAATAAAAAGCCTTTGAACTCTAAGGACAAATCTGGGACCTATTTGGCAAATGATTATGCTCCTTTTATAAAGCACCTTTTGGATTGCTACTGGACCCTTTTGGCAATTGAATAACTGAAAGTGGGACACAAGGTAAGCCCTCACCCCAAGCTGAACACCATGAACTGAGTGTTAGGTCTTCCACCTGGCCAGAAAGTTGGCCAAGCCCAGCAGCAGGCCATCACCCATGAAAATACCATCTGTGGGACCAAGCTTACAGGCTCTTAAGGCACAAGCAAGTGGCAGAGGCAGGCTGCTCACACTCCCGCAGTGCCCACTCCTGCCATAATTCATCTCCTCCAGCAACACATACCTACCGTTACATGGGAGACACCTCAGACCGGTGAATTGCAACAGAAATTCCACCCAGGAACCATAGAGAAGGGATTGCATAGGAAGCAAAACTTCAAGCAGTACCTTTTTAAGTCCACTTTGCAATGGATGGAAGGAAGACAGGGAGGGAGGAAGAAAGGCAGACAACGAGTTTATGCCCATGGGATTCATTTGGTTTTAGAATAAGGCCATGAACAGAAGCTACTATACTCACAGAATAGTGTCTTGGTGGGTTGAAGAATCATTACCCATGCCAGCAGGGTAACACCTCACAAGATGGGGTATTATCCTGCAGAAAGTAATAAATACCCTCAAAAGGGGAATAATTTTTGGTTCTGTTGCTGTCATAGCCAGAATAAAGCATACAGAACCAAGGGATAGGAGAAAGATTTGCACTTCTCGTGCCCCACTTATAACTTTTGTTTTCCCTTCCTACAATTTGGGGATCTGTTAGTTCAGTGACTTGTGGGGAAGCTATGCTTTGGGGAGGAATGCTTCCACGAGGGGCCATAACAACCATCACACTGAACTGGACCATCTGGTCATTCCAGATTCCTTATGCCCCTGAGAAAACAGGGCAAGAAAAGAGGCAGTCACCAAACTGACCATAGTATAGGAACCTGGTTGTCAAAGAAAAATAGGATTGCCAACTACGGGAGCATGCAGGAGTAAGATGGAATTTAGGAACCACTCCCTGCTCAGTGGCTCCTACTTCTGCCATATCTAGTAGTAAAATCAGTGGAAAACTTCTGCAGCCCTATACATACCAAGGGCTCATATCCCTCAAAACTAAACACTGGGGCCACCCACAAGGGTGACCAGTGAAGGGCTGACTGAAGGCAAAAACAAAGCCAAACACTGAAATGGAATAGTAAAGAGAAGCCGCAAACACCAGTTATGCCGAAATTAAGACAATAGCCTCTATTTAATTCCTTCCCGATAGTGTCAACTATTTGTATATTTTACTGCAGTTCCCTCTTCTTTCCTCTCCATTTTCCCCACTACTACATATGTGGCTAATAGTAACGGTGAACTTTATAATTAATCCTTGGGCTTTAGAAAGAACTGGAGGCATCGTAGGGATGCAGTAGCTGGTCAGGCTTTTGTTTTTATTCTTTTGGGAGAGGCTGAGACCATTTTTAGTTGTAAGAAACATTGTGTGTGTGTGTGTGTATGTGTGTGTGTGTGTGTGTGTGTTGGATGAACAGACATAGAAAGACGGATCTGTGTGGAGGTGGGACATTCGTCAGCTCTTCTTGGCTGCCCAGCCACATCTCTTCTTAGTTGGAGGGAAACCCCACAGTGAGGAGCAGTCTGTTGTCTCTATCAAAGCCTGAGTAGTAGGGAAACCCTCCCTCTTCCCTGCCCCAGCTGCCAACAAAGTTGCCCAGATGAGTGAGGATTGGGGTTCATTCACACCCGCTGTCCGTGGGGAAGGCACTGATGGATGACTGACCTAGCCATCTTCTAAAAGATGAATGTTTGCTTCTTGCTATTTGTCTCCCTGATCATCAGAGAGCTCCTTTGATTTCTGTCTGGTTCTGAAATCTGGTCCTTTAGAATCTGCTGAATCTGGAGCCTCTAATTCCCTTCCAATAATTTTGTGGAGGGTAGGAACTAATTTTCACTGGTTGGAACTGAGAACCTTCTGAAAGTAGTGTGACTCGAAGTATGTGGTTGATCTAGATTCACTTGAAGGGTCATGGGTAGAGTAGATGATGAAAAGCAGCTTTTAAGCACTCGTTACAATAGCAAAGCCATGTAACCAACCTAAGTGTTCCCCAACAGTTGACTAGATAAAGAAAATGTGATACACATATGGAATACTACACAGCCATAAAACAGAGTGAAAGCATATCCTCTGCAGCAACATGGATGGAGCTGGAGGCCATTATCCTATGTGAACTGACTCAGAAGCAAAAAATCAAATATCTCATGTTCTCACTCATAAGTGGGAGCTAAACAAGGAGTACATAAGATAGGGACATAGACATAAACATGTCCATAAACATGGACATAAAGATGGGAAAAGTAGACTCTAGGGACTCTAAAGGGAGGAAAGCAGGAGGAGGGGGAGGGTTGAAAAATTTATCTACTGGGTACAACGTCCAATATTTGAGTGATGGGTACACTAGAAGCCCAATCCCCATTATGCCCGTGATACCCATGTAACGAACAGGTGCATGTACCCCTGAATCTAAAATTAAAAAAAATTAAAAAGGAAGATTTTAACAGATATTAGTTGGCATTATGTTCTAGCCACTGAGGGGAGAGACTGGTCCCTCCACGTGCATGCAAGATCTCATTTTACCCACTACAACCCTATGAAGTCAATAGCATTCTTATGCCCATTCTAAAGATGAGAAAACTGTGGCACAGAGGGGTTAAGTAACTATTGCAAGTCACATGGCTAGAATGTAGAGGTGTGTGTACAAGTGTGTGTAAAAGCATGGGCTTCAAGGAAGACCCAGCTCCATAAAGGGTCATGTAAACTGCATCTCCTGGAATCTCATCTGACCTATGCTCTCCTTCCTCTCAGGAGAATGCCTTCTCCAAGTAGCTATTTTTATGGGAACCAGACTGACGATACTGACCAGTAGCAAGGCTCAACCAGCTGGTCCTAGCTTGGGGAAGATAAGGAGGTTTTCCTTCACATGGGTCTAAGAAACTCACCATTTTCCTCAACATCTGACCTGACAACTAGTTTCCCAGCATTGGCCCCAAGAAATACCACCTGCCATCTCCACCTGGATTCTGCAGCCCCCAAAGCCACAGCATTCCACCTTCTTTCCCCAGCAAGACAAATGGGGTAACCTGTTTGCAGCATCCTCAGGAGTCCTTGGGGGTAGGAGAACCTGAGGGAGATGAGAAGATAGGCCACGCCCAGCTCCAATGAGTGGCACACATATAAGCATTTAAGCATTTAGACTGGTTGAGGGTGGCAGTCCTGACCTCTGTTTTTAAGGAAGCCTGCCCAGGGTTTTATAGTCCAGGGTTCCTTGTGATCCTCAAGGCTTCCTCTACCCCTAACCCTGAAAAAACTCCAAGGGAAGAACTTCAAAGCTGCTTTCTCATTATAAATCTCACAGCCTAGGGACCTTCTGCCCACCCAAGTAAAACCCCCAGATGTGTGACTCATCTGGAGGTTTCCAAGGCTTCCCTGGCTTTATTGGATAGTCTCCTCCCAACACCCCTTGGGGTTCTTGTTCAAAGAGCTTACTTAGCCAGGTTGTACATTTTATCCAAATACTACTTATCCTTAGGCACTTGTCCTGAGACATCACATCTCCAGGAAGCCTCCCTCAGACTGGTTGGGTTCCCCAGGGCACTTTGCCCTTACCTCTAGTAAAGCACAGGCACATCGTGATGGTTAGTATTGAGTATCAACTTGATTGGATTGAAGGATTGAAGGATGTGAAATACTATTCCTGGGTGTGTCTCTGAGGGTGATATCAAAGGAGATTAACATTCAAGTCAGTCGACTGGGAGAGGCAGACCCACCCTTAGTCTGGGGGGGCACCATCTAATCAGCTGCCAGCACAGCTAGGATAAAGCAGGCAGAAGAACATGGAAGAACTAGACTTGCTAAGTCTTCCAGCCTTCATCTTTCTCCCGTGCTGGATGCTTCCTGTCCTCGAATGTCAGACTCCAAGTTCTTCAGCTTTTGGACTCTTGGACCTACACCAGTGGTTTTCCAGGGGCTCTTGGGCCTTTACCCACAGACTGAAAGCTGCACTGTTGGCTTCCCTTCTTTTGAGATTTGGGGACTCAGACAGACCCACCACTGGCTTCCTTGCTCCTCAACTTGTAAATGGCCTATTGTGGGACTTTTACCTTGTGATGGTGTGAATCAATTCTCCTTAATAAACTCCCTTTCCTATATACATATAGTTGATTATTTTTGTCCCTCTAGAGAACCCTGACTAATACATACATCCTCGAGTATCTAAGGTCTTCTAGGTCAGCAGTTCTCTATAGGGGACAATTGTTGAGACTTTGGGCAATGTCTGGAAACATTTTTGGTTGTCACAGATGGGCAGGATGCTACTGGCATCTAATGGGAAGAGTCCAGGGATGCTGCTAAACATCCTACAATGCACAGGACACTTCCCACAAGAAAGAATAATCTGGCCCCAAATGTCACTAGCAGGGCTGGTTTCATGGGCAGGCCCAGTAGACAGGGCCCAGCTCTCAGAAAGCATCTGCATTTGTTTAATGCTCTGTTACTGTCATGTTGATATTCTTAGTAACTTTTGAACAAGAGTCTGTATTTTCGTCTGGTACTGGGTCCTACAAATGATGCAACTGGTCCTGGTCAACAGTGTAGACGTTGAGAAACCCTGTTCTTGTTCTAAAGACGGGTGTCCAAATGAAGATGTTATTCCTGCCCTCAAGGAGCCATTATCCAGTGATAGAGAGGGAAATGTGTGTTTGGTGTTTCCCTGTCTGTGTGCTGGGACAGGGAAGCTTGGAGGAGGGAGTGCCTGACCCAACTGGGAACTAATTCCTGAGGAATGAGTAGGAGTTAACCACACGGAGAGGAGAGGAAAAAAGAGTCCTAACAAAGACACAGCATGTTCCAAGGCATCAAGCTCTAAGAAGGTCAAAGCTGTGTCAGGGACTCCAGGAAGTTCTGTACAGCCAGAGGACAGAGCATGGCAAGATGAGAAGCCATGCTGGAAGGTTAGTAGGAGCCAGGTCTCAATCACATTAAGGAGCTTTTGAAGGACCTTCAGTAAAGTAGTAACAAAATTAGATTGAGTTTGAGAAAGACAGTCAGAGATGGTATGGCAAATCGATCGGAGGACGAGACATTGAACAGGGAGATCAGGTTAGAGCTGGAACAGTAGAAGCATTAAGAAATGCTAGAGCTGAATGCAGTAAGGCCCCACAAATTATGTAGCCAGTCCGGCAGCAGTACAGCAGGGAGAGACAAATGGACTCAAAAGATAAAGAGGTGGAATAGGATTTGATGGTTACTGAGTGGATACCATGTTTATTTTTATTAGCTTTTCACTATCTCTTTTCTTTCTTTCCTTCTTTTTTTTTTTTTTTGACACAGAGTCTCGCTGTTGTCACCCAGGCTGGAATGCAATGGCACAATCTCAGCTCACTGCAACTTCAGCCTCTCAAGTAGCTGAGATTCCAAGTGCCTGCCACCATGCCCAGTTAATTTTTGTACTCTTAGTAGAGACAGGGTTTCACCATGTTGGCCAAGACAGACTTGTCTCAAACTCCTGACCTCAGGTGATCTACCCACCTCGGCCTCCCAAAGTGCTGGGATTACAGGCATGAGCCACTGCACCCGGCCTTACTATCTCTTTTCATCCTAACAACAGATTTACAAGGGACATGGCATTTTACTAATTTTACCGTTGAGACAACAGATGCTGAGGAGATTAAATAACTTGACAGAAGTCACCCAGCTGGTTAGTGGCAGAGCCAGCATTTGAAGGTAGGCATGTCTGAAGCCAATTCCATACTGATGTCTTTCCACAAAGCCCACAGCAGCCTTTCAAGCATACTGTGGATCCACCAGGTGACTGGTTGAGAACACGGCCAGACCTGGGCCAGCTGCTCATCTGTCTCACTCTGTGCCTCCAGCCTGTGGTCCACTTCAGAGCCCACAAGGGGTTGTATGCCAAACTCCTCACTTTCTGGTGTCAAGTTGCTTTCTTGGCACACAGTAGATAATTAATAACAAATAAAGAAACAGAAACAGTGCAGCAGAAATGTGAAAGACTAAAAACATTTTTTACTCAACATCACTAAGAGTCAAAGAAAAGCCAATTAAAATCGTAAGGAAATACCATCTCTGCCCATCAAATTGACCGGAGGCAGGCCACTTGCTGCAATCTTTCTGAAAAGCCACGTGGCATTATATTTCAAGTTTTTTTTTTTTTTTTTTTAAAGAAAACCATACCCTTTGCTGAATACTGATTATTTCCTTAAAGACCTGGGTAAAAATTTATGGGCAAAGATACTCATCTCAACCTTCTTTACAATTTAAGAAAAAAAAAAAAGGAGGAGGAGGTACTTTTCCAAAAACTTACAAATGAGTAATGATATACATTCAAATGATGGAATATTAATTTTGCAAAATTTTTAATGACATGAAAAATTTACCATAATAGAAGGCTAAAGGGAAAAAGAATTTCATGAATACATACAATTGTGTTAGAGTAAATACCTCATTTTGTATAGACAGAGTTCCCAGCTAGAGCTTAAGCCATGATTTACCCTTGGGATAGAGATATGTCTGGGAATTGCAAGTGGAAAGATGGGATAAATCTGGTGGAATTATCCTGGGAGAGAAGACATCATCTGGAGGAAAGAGGCCAGGCAGACAAGCTTAACCCAGGAACAAAACTTTATACACAGGCAGGGTGGGGTCATTCTGAGGAAGACAAGGTACCTGTCCCTCAGTTCACGGGGAGCTCAGAATACATCTGAGTCTACAGAAAGGAGGGCTGCTGTTCAGATTATCTGTTCCTGCATAACAAACTGCCCCAAAATTTAGTGACTTAAAACATCAATTTTTTATTTTCATTCATGGTTCTCTGAGTTAACTGGGTTCAGTAAGGCAGTTCTCACTCAGGATTTCTTAGGTGGTTGCTTGGGCTGGAGTCATCTGAAGTCTCTACTCTCTGTCTATTCAAGATGATACACTCACATGACTGCCAGTAGGTACTGAAAGTCCCTGCAGAGGGACTATCAAAAGGAGCACCAGCCAGGCGCAGTGGCTCATGCCTGTTATCCCAGCACTTCAGGAGGCCAACGCGGGCGGATCACTTGAGGTCAGGAGTTCGACACCAGCCTGACCAAAATGGTGAAACCCCCCTCTACTGAAAATACAAAAAATATGAGCCGGGCATGGTGGCAGATGCCTATAATCCCAGCTACTTGAGAGGCTGAGGCAGGAGAATGACTTGAATCTGGGAGGCGGAGGTTGCAGTGAGCCGAGATCACGCCACTGCACTCCAGCCTGGGCAACAAGGATGGTTTCTCATACCATGACAGGAAGTGACCCAAGAACGAGCATTCCAAGAGAGCCAGGAAGAATGGCAAGCCTTCTTACAACCTCACCTCAGAGGGTCTAGAACATCCTTTTGGATGCATCTTTTTGGTAAAGTAAGTCACTAAGACTAACCCAGAGTCAAAGGGTAGGAGATTAAATTTCACCTCCTGATGTGAGGAGCTGCAGGCCCAAGCATGAAGGGAAGAGACAGGGGGCAGCCCTCCCTCAAGCCTGTTCACCACAACTGTTTTCTATAAAGAGCTCTGAAAACATTGCTACTTAAGACAAAAAGCAGACCTGTGCCCCAAATTACAAGCCAATGGAGGCTGAGAATCCCACCTCTGCAGGGAGCCCAGCCTGGCTTTGGTGGCCTACAGGATCCAAAAAGCACAACCATGTTTCTACACATGGAGGAAGGCTCCAGGTAACTAGGAGAAGCAACAGTGCCTGACAACTGTAAGATAAGACAGTACCCAACAGAAAAACTTTCATGGTGGGCCTGGCCGGAAAGGCAAAGCACATTCAGAGACATGGAGGCCTCAGAGTAGACATCACTGTAAGGGACACAGCTGTAAAAGTGAAGGAGATAGACAAGTAGCTCCTGAGTTCATCTGAGAAATCCCTTAGAACTTCCCAGAAATAACTCAGCAGGCCTTTGTAAGAGGAGGACATGAGACCTGTAATTCCACATAGAGATAAAAGCCAGTTAAATATAAATTATGACTATTAATATCACCTCCCCATTTTTCATCCCAGCTTGATGCAAAACAGGTTACCTAACTTCATATAGTAACACGTTTCTGTGAACACAAATGTAAACATACACACTTATACACATACACACATAAATGTGCTTGGAAAAAGAATGGAAGAGGTACATTACAATGTTAATTCTGCTGTCTCTCATATCCTTGGTAACGGGACAGTGTTTTTGATTCTTTGTATATTTTTCTGTATGTTCTCAATTCTCCATGATGAACATAGTGTTTGTATAATTAGAAATAAGTATATTTTTTAAAGCAAAGTGTACATCCGATCTTTAATAATTGTGATTCTTCAAATGAGGTCATGAGGGAAGGTTTCCCCTGCCCCAGCCTGGGCTCTGAACAGAGCAAGCTTGACAACGCAGGACATCTACAAGAGCTATGGACTCCAGTGGGGCCCAAGAGAGCCATGAGCATAGCAGGTCAGTAGCCACTAGGTAAGGATGTTCGGAGTGATCCCAGGTGAGCACCCACCAGCCTGCCCTCCCTAGGGTTGTGTTGTGTTCACATATATATCACTAAAGTTATCCATCCACGTTGGAAGAGGAGGCAGACAGAAGGCATTTCTCTTCCTAAAATGCGTGAGCTGGCTGTCTGCTAATTCTTGCTTTCCATCACTACCTGGAATAGACTGAATTGTGCATCCAACCCCCAAATTCATATGCTGAAGCCTTGATTATCCTTAAGGAGCCAGGTAGAGGAAAGATCAAAATTGGAGTTGTATATGGTGCAGGAAAACCTGTGAGAGAAAAGGTCATTCCTCTACCCGCTGCAATAAACCCTGGGATATTCCTCTGCCACTGAGCCTGGGAAGCCAGGACTGTCAGCATGCCGAATGCCCATGCACTGGCCAGCCATCAGGCCTGAGAAACCACTCTCAGTACAGGGGTGCTGAGCGTTTCCCCCTAGGCTGACCACAGGCTCTCAGATGGTTCAATGGCAATAAGAGAAAGAGGACAAAATTCAGGTGCCCACCAGGAGCCAAGCACAACATCCCTGTTAGAGAGCTATGTCCACCAGAAAAACCAAGTACACCACGATGTTAAAAAAGAAAAAGAAAAAGAAAGGTTTCAGGGCCGGGCGCGGTGGCTCAAGCCTGTAATCCCAGCACTTTGGGAGGCCGAGACGGGCGGATCACGAGGTCAGGAGATCAAGACCATCCTGGTTAACACGGTGAAACCCCGTCTCTACTAAAAAATACAAAAAACTAGCCGGGCGAGGTGGCGGGCGCCTGTAGTCCCAGCTACTCGGGAGGCTGAGGCAGGAGAATGGCGTAAACCCGGGAGGCGGAGCTTGCAGTGAGCTGAGATCCGGCCACTGCACTCCAGCCCGGGCGACAGAGCGAGACTCCGTCTCAAAAAAAAAAAAAAAAAAAAAAAAAAGAAAGGTTTCAGTAAACGACTAGCTAAAGAGGTGTGGACAGAGATAGGCAATGAATAAGAAATCAATAAACCTGAAGATGTGACTGAATTCCTGCCATCTCATGATAAAATTTGAATGGAGAAGGAGTTGCTTCTTATGGAGGAGCAAAGAAAGTTGATTTTTGAGATGGACTGTACTCTTGGTAGTAAAGATGCTGTGAACACTGTCGAAATGCCAACAAGGGATTTAAAACATAACATAAACTTAGTTGATAAAGCAGTAGCAGAGTTTGAGAAGATTCACTCCAATTCTGAAAGAAGTTCTACAGTGGGCAAAATGCTATCAAACAGCATTGCACGCTACAGAGAAATCTTTCATGAAAGGAAGAAGCAATCAATATGGCAAACTTCATCATTGTCTTATTTCAAGAAATTTCCATAGCCAATCCAACTTTCAGCAGTTACCACTGTGATCGGCAGGCCTTCAACATCAAGGCAAGAGCCTCTTTCTGCAAAAAGATTACACTTTGCTAAAGGCTGAGATGATTCTTTGCATTTTTAGCGGTAAACTAGTTTTAAATTAAGGTAAACAAACAGACAAAAAAGAAATCATAAGGTGACCATGGAAGGCCACCACCACCCTCAGGGCTCAAGGAAGAGGGGCAGGTCAGAAGACAGTGAAGCTGTGAAAACTGGCTTCCCATGTAGGAGGGGCCACATATGGATAAAAATGAATGAAATACTGCCAGAAGTGTGCTGGGGAAGGGAAGAAATATCCCAGACTCTCGCTTCCCACTGCCCAACCTACCAGTGCCTTCCTTCGGCCAAACGCAACAAGATGTCAGTCGGCAAGTGAGCCCAGATGATACAGTCAGCCTTCCTGACATAGAGCACAGCCAAAAGGGGTCAAACACTGTGCTGAGGCTGGTCCAAGGGCAACGGTGTTTACAACTAATCGATCACAACCAGTTACAGATTTCTTTGTTTCTTCTCCACTCCCACTGCTTCTTCTGACAAGTCTTTAAAAAAAATACTGATCTGGGGGCGGAGCAAGATGGCCGAATAGGAACAGCTCCAGTCTCCAACTCCCAGCACAAGCGACACAGAAGATCGGTGATTTCTGCATTTTGAACTGAGACTCCACCTCTGGGGACAGCACACAGCTGAAGACCAACAGGGGAAACAGCGGGGGCCTGTGCAGACGCGAACGACTCTGTCTGACAGCTTTGGGGAGAGCCGTGGATCTCCCAACACGGAGGATGAGATCTGAGAACAGACAGACTGCCTGCTCAGGTGGGTCCCTGACCCCTGAGTAGCCTAGCTGGGAGACATCCCCCACTAGGGGCAGTCTGACACCCCACACCTCCCAGGGTGGAGTACACCCCTGAGAGGAAGCTTCCAAAGGAAGAATCAGATAGGTACACTCGCTGTTCAGCAATATTCTATCTTCTGCAACCTCTGCTGCTGATACCCAGGCAAACAGGGTCGGGAGTGGACCTCAAGCAATCTCCAACAGACCTATAGCTGAGGGTCCTGACTGTCAGAAGGAAAACTATCAAACAGGAAGGACACCTATACCAAAACCCCATCAGTACGTCACCATCATCAAAGACCAGAGACAGATAAAACCACAAAGATGGGGAAAAAGCAGGCAGAAAAGCTGGAAATTCAAAAAATAAGAGCGCATATCCCCCTGCAAAGGAGCGCAGCCCATCGCCAGCAATGGATCAAAGCTGGTCAGAGAAGGACTTTGACGAGATGAGAGAAGAAGGCTTCAGTCCATCAAACTTCTCAGAGCTAAAGGAAGAATTACGTACCCAGCACAAAGAAACTAAAAATCTTGAAAAAAGAGTGGAAGAATTGATAGCTAGACTAATTAATGCAGAGAAGGTCATAAACGAAATGACAGAGATGAAAACCATGACACGAGAAATACGTGACAAATGCACAAGCTTCAGTAACCGACTCGATCAACTGGAAGAGAGTATCAGCGATTGAGGATCAAATGAATGAAATGAAGCGAGAAGAGAAACCAAAAGAAAAAAGAAGAAAAAGAAATGAACAAAGCCTGCAAGAAGTATGGGATTATGTAAAAAGACCAAATCTACGTCTGATTGGGGTGCCTGAAAGTGAGGGGGAAAATGGAACCAAGTTGGAAAACACTCTTCAGGATATCATCCAGGAGAACTTCCCCAACCTAGTAGGCAGGCCAGCATTCAAATTCAGGAAATACAGAGAACGCCACAAAGATACTCCTCCAGAAGAGCAACTCCAAGACACATAATTGCCAGATTCACCAAAGTTGAAATGAAGGAAAAAATCTTAAGGGCAGCCAGAGAGAAAGGTCGGGTTACCCACAAAGGGAAGCCCATCAGACTAACAGCAGATCTCTCAGCAGAAACTCTACAAGCCAGAAGACAGTGGGGGCCAATATTCAACGTTCTTAAAGAAAAGAATTTTCAACCCAGAATTTCATATCCAGCCAAACTAAGTTTCATCAGTGAAGGAGAAATAAAATCCTTTACAGATAAGCAAATGCTTAGAGATTTTGTCACCACCAGGCCTGCCTTACAAGAGACCCTGAAGGAAGCCCTAAACATGGAAAGGAACAACCGGTACCAGCCATTGCAAAAACATGCCAAAATGTAAAGACCATTGAGGCTAGGAAGAAACTGCATCAACTAACGACCAAAATAACCAGTTAATATCATAATGACAGGATCAAGTTCACACATAACAATATTAACCTTAAAGGTCAATGGACTAAATGCTCCAATTAAAAGACACAGACTGGCAAACTGGATAAAGAGTCAAGACCCATCAGTCTGCGGTTTTCAGGAGACCCATCTCACATGCAGAGACATACATAGGCTCAAAATAAAGGGATGGAGGAAGATCTACCAAGCAAATGGAGAACAAAAAAAAGCAGGGGTTGCAATCCTAGTCTCTGACAAAACAGACTTTAAACCATCAAAGATCAAAAGAGACAAAGAAGGCCATTACATAATGGTAAAAGGATCAATTCAACAGGAAGACCTAACTATCCTAAATATATATGCACCCAATACAGGAGCACCCAGATTCATAAAGCAAGTCCTTAGAGACTTACAAAGAGACTTAGACTCCCATACAATAATAATGGGAGACTTCAACACTCCACTGTCAACATTAGACAGATCAACGAGACAGAAAGTTAACAAGGATATCCAGGAATTGAACTCATCTCTGCACCAAGCGGACCTAATAGACATTTATAGAACTCTCCACCCCAAATCAACAGAATATACATTCTTCTCAGCACCACATCACACTTATTCCAAAATTGACCACATAATTGGAAGTAAAGCACTCCTCAGCCAATGTAAAAGAACAGAAATTATAACAAACTGTCTCTCAGACCACAGTGCAATCAAACTAGAACTCAGGACTAAGAAACTCAATCAAAACCGCTCAACTACATGGAAACTGAACAACCTGCTCCTGAATGACTACTGAGTACATAACGAAATGAAAGCAGAAATAAAGATGTTCTTTGAAACCAATGAGAACAAAGATACAACATACCAGAATCTCTGGGACACATTTAAAGCAGTGTGTAGAGGGAAATTTATAGCACTAAATGCCCACAAGAGAAAGCAGGAAAGATCTAAAATTGACACTCTAACATCACAATTAAAAGAACTAGAGAGGCAAGAGCAAACACATTCAAAAGCTAGCAGAAGGCAAGAAATAACTAAGATCAGAGCAGAACTGAAGGAGATAGAGACACAAAAAACCCTCCAAAAAATCAATGAATCCAGGAGTTGGTTTTTTGAAAAGATCAACAAAATTGACAGACCGCTAGCAAGACTAATAAAGAAGAAAAGAGAGAGGAATCAAATAGATGCAATAAAAAATGATAAAGGGGATATCACCACCGACCCCACAGAAATACAACAACCATCAGAGAATACTATAAACGCCCCTAGAAAATCTAGAAGAAATGGATAATTTCCTGGACACTTACACTCTCCAAGACTAAACCAGGAAGAAGTTGAATCCCTGAATAGACCAATAGCAGGCTCTGAAATTGAGGCAACAATTAATAGCCTACCACCAAAAAAGTCCAGGACCAGATGGATTCACAGCTGAATTCTACCAGAGGTACAAGGAGGAGCTGGTACCATTCCTTCTGAAACTATTCCAATCAATAGAAAAAGAGGGAATCCTCCCTAACTCATTTTATGAGGCCAACATCATCCTGATACCAAAGCTTGGCAGAGACACAACAAAAAAAGAGAATTTTAGACCAATATCCCTGATGAACATCGATGCAAAAATCTCAATAAAATACTGGCAAACCGGATTCAGCAGCACATCAAAAAGCTTATCCACCATGATCAAGTGGGCTTCATCCCTGGGATGCAAGGCTGGTTCAACATTCACAAATCAATAAACGTAATCCAGCATATAAACAGAACCAAAGACAAGAACCACATGATTATCTCAATAGATGCAGAAAAGGCTTTTGACAAAATTCAACAGCCCTTTATGCTAAAAACGCTCAATAAATTCGGTATTGATGGAACGTACCTCAAAATAATAAGAGCTATTTATGACAAACCCACAGCTAATATCATACTGAATGGGCAAAAACTGGAAAAATTCCCTTTGAAAACTGGCACAAGACAGGGATGCCCCCTCTCACCACTTCTATTCAACATAGTGTTGGAAGTTCTGGCTAGGGCAATCAGGCAAGAGAAAGAAATCAAGGGTATCCAGTTAGGAAAAGAAGAAGTCAAATTGTCCCTGTTTGCAGATGACATGATTGTATATTTAGAAAACCCCATTGTCTCAGCCCAAAATCTCCTTAAGCTGATAAGCAACTTCAGCAAAGTCTCAGGATACAAAATAATGTGCAAAAATCACAAGCATTCTTATACACCAGTAACAGACAAGCAGAGAGCCAAATCAGGAATGAACTTCCATTCACAATTGCTTCAAAGAGAATAAAATACCTAGGAATCCAACTTACAAGGGATGTAAAGGACCTCTTCAAGGAGAACTACAAACCACTGCTCAGTGGAATCAAAGAGGACACAAACAAATGGAAGAACATACCATGCTCATGGATAGGAAGAATCAATATTGTGAAAATGGCCATACTGCCCAAGGTTATTTATAGATTCAATGCCATCCCCATCAAGCTACCAATGAGTTTCTTCACAGAATTGGAAAAAACTGCTTTAAAGTTCATATGGAACCAAAAAAGAGCCCGCATTGCCAAGACAATCCTAAGTCAAAAGGACAAAGCTGGAGGCGTCACGCTACCTGACTTCAAACTATACTACAAGGCTACAGTAACCAAAACAGCATGGTACTGGTACCACAACAGAGATATAGACCAATGGAACAGAACAGAGTCCTCAGAAATAATACCACACATCTACAGCCATCTGATCTTTGACAAACCTGAGAGAAACAAGAAATGGGGAAAGGATTCCCTATTCAATAAATGGTGCCGGGAAAATTGGCTAGCCATAAGTAGAAAGCTGAAACTGGATCCTTTCCTTACCCCTTATACGAAGATTAATTCAAGATGGATTAGAGACTTAAATGTTAGACCTAATACCATAAAAACCCTAGAAGAAAATCTAGGTAGTACCATTCAGGACATAGGCATGGGCAAGGACTTCATGTCTAAAACACCAAAAGCAACGGCAGCAAAAGCCAAAATTGACAAATGGGATCTCATTAAACTAAAGAGCTTCTGCACAGCAAAAGAAACTACCATCAGAGTGAACAGGCAATCTACAGAATGGGAGAAAATTTTTGCAACCTACTCATCTGACAAAGGGCTAATATCCAGAACCTACAAAGAACTCAAACAAATATACAAGAAAAAAACAACCCCATCAAAAAGTGGGGAAAGGATATGAACAGACATTTCTCAAAAGAAGACATTCATACAGCCAACAGACACATGAAAAAATGCTCATCATCACTCGCCATCAGAGAAATGCAAATCAAAACCACAATGAGATATCATCTCACACCAGTTAGAACGGCAATCATTAAGAAGTCAGGAAACAACAGGTGTTGGAGAGGATGTGGAGAAATAGGAACACTTTTACACTGTTGGTGGGATTGTAAACTAGTTCAACCATTATGGAAAACAGTATGGCGATTCCTCAAGGATCTAGAACTAAATGTACCATATGACCCAGCCATCCCACTACTGGGTATATACCCAAAGGATTATAAATTATTCTACTACAAAGACACATGCACATGTATGTTTATTGTGGCACTATTCACAATAGCAAAGACTTGGAATCAACCCAAATGTCCATCTGTGACAGACTGGATTAAGAAAATGTGGCACATATACACCATGGAATACTATGCAGCCATAAAAAAGGATGGGTTTGCGTCCTTTGTAGGGACATGGATGCAGCTGGAAACCATCATTCTTAGCAAACTATCACAAGAACAGAAAACCAAACATCGCATGTTCTCGCTCATAGGTGGGAACTGAACAATGAGATCACTTGGACTCGGGAAGGGGAACATCACACACTGGGGCCTATCATGGGGAGGGGGGAGGAGGGAGGGATTGCATTGGGGAGTTATACATGATATAAATGATGAATTGATGGGTGCTGACGAGTTGATGGGTGCAGCACACCAACATGGCATCAGTATACATATGTAACAAACCTGCACGTTATGCACATGTACCCTAGAACTTAAAGTATAATAATAAAAAAAAAATACTGATCTAGGAGCAAATGGGATATTATTCACATACATAGGTATTATTATCCCAAGTTTGTCGATAAAAAAAGTGAGGCAGAGAAGTTAGGTATTTGCTCTATATCATCTAAACACCATATTAAAGTTTCTGGAAGTCACCTAGACAGGGTAAGTCTGTTTATTGTAACAGCCAAGTCAACAGCATAGTAAGCACCAGCAGGCAAGTGTTATACACAATGACAGTATGTGGCCAGGGAACAGAACAATGGCAAAAATGACAGTGTTGGGAGGGAGGGGAGTTGACAGAGAGACCTCCCAGAAAAGATGATTCCTGAGCAGTCTTGAATGAATGTGAAATAGCAGAGGAGTTCAATTCAGTTCAGCCCTGTGCCTTTCCCTGTGGCTAACAAGCTAAAAATGGGGAGATGCATTCCTAGAAAATCTCTGTTGACTACCTCTTTCTTGCTGTACCAGTTATGAGCACTTGACGCATTCCAGGCACTCCATGTCATCCATCTTTGTATCCCCAGAGCTAACCTGTGAGAAACAAATGCCAGTATGATTCTATAGGAGGCAGTGCTGGGGAATGTTTAAGATTTCAAACTCTGCATCAAACCAACCTGGGCTTGTATGCTCAGGCTACTATTTATTTAACTAATGAAGCAACTTTCTAAGTCTCTTTTTCTGACTCTATAAAAGGGACATCCTGGTAGTAGAACCTACTTCTTTGCAGTGTTGTGAGAATTAAATGAGGTAATGCATATAAAGACCTTAGCATATACGTGCTTGATAAATTATTATGATTGTTATGATTATGATTATATGATTTTACTTATTAGCAATCATGATTTCTATGAGATAATAGAAATTCTATAATGTAGTAGAAATTCTAATAGAAGAAAGCAGTTGACCATACACAGTTGATGGAGGACTCCCCAAAAAGGGGGGTGTTTGAACAAGACCTTGAAAGATAAATCAGAGTCCTTCATGCAGAGAGAAGGAAAGCATTCCAGGAAAAAAAACAAAACAGCATGGCCAAGGTTATGGAGGCCTTTCTTCCTATACCAGCTATGAGAGCTTGACACAGTCCAGTCACTCCATCTCATCCATCTTTGCATCCCCAGAGCTAATGTGTGAGAAATAAATACCATTATGATTCTATAGGAGGCAGTATTAGGAAATGCTTAAGATTTCAGACTCTGCCAGGGCTTTCAGTGTGATTGGGTTATACGGTATAACAGTAAGAAAGAAGAGGAAGTAGCGATAGGGCTCAAGAATAGCCAAGAGGCTTTCAAATCATCCAACCCATTTTTGAAAACCCAATGCAAGCTTCCTCTCCTTCCAAAAGCCTTTTATGAGCATCTTATGATGCAGTAACCCTCAACTTTTCCAAATATCAATAGTGCCCTTGTTCTGAACCATACAACTCACTACTCAATTTTTTTTAAAACATATCATTATCCTCAAAATTCTTTTAGGTGATTTTTTCACTTTAAATTTCTAATTCTCATGTATTACTCCTGGTCAACAGCACCTGCTATATCTTTAGGAGATTTTTGTATCAGTTGATTGGTTGATAACTCTTGGTTGTTCAGTTTTTTTCTCTGTACTAAGTAAAAAGAATGGCCCCCTCAGCCCGTGGTGAATGACAGAGACTTATCAGAGTATTTCAAAGTGACTTCTGCAGCTCCTGGTGGCCAAGCTCGAGACATAAGCCTGGCTAGTTCTATCTCTGAACCCCACTCAGCACTGTCCCTTGTCTTCTTGTCACTTCTCTAGACAGGGATGCAAATGTTCTGTCTATCAGATTGACACCCAGTAGACACCATGAACAATAGCCAATATTATTTTCATTTTTATTAGCAACTGCTTCATTTTTAGGTCCCCAAGACATCAATCAGTCCCAATTCTATAACAGAGCATTTCCTCACTTTTATCATTTTTAATCAACATAATGGAAGTGTGAGAAAGCTGTAAATGCTTCTTCTTTGGGAGATTTGCAAAAGTAGAAGAGTAGTCTCTGGTGAGAATTTGTTTCTGGGTGGCCTGACACAGGGAAGTGGGGACCGGAACTGTTGTTCTATGCTAGTCAATTCCATGATTCCGAGCAGAACCATCCTCTACTGACAATCATTTTATTAGAACTCACACAAGACTTCAGGTCAATTACATGACTGCCAGCATGAAGGAGAGCTAGCTTCTTCAACTGAAAATGGCCCCCCAACCCCACCGGAAGGTTAAGTGCCTTGCCTTAAGTACTTATTACAGTCAGACACATGTAGTTTTTCCCCAGGAAAAGTACTCATGTTGGAAAAGAACCGGCTGGAATTAGAGCATCTACAACAAAACTGCACTATTTACAGAACTCCCTGACACTGGGCAGCTGTTTATTGAAGTTGAAACTTTCTGGGAAGTAAGAGTTCAAAGACAGACAACTGTAAATGTTCTTAATAGGATGAAAGAAATCATCTATTAATTTATTGATTCTTTTATTCATAGATTCATAAGTGTAGCATATTCTGAAAGAAATATTCTAATTTTCCCATCATAAAACATCATTCCAGATTGGAATAGTCAATTTGGATTAACCTGGAGAGCTCAGGGTTCTAGCTAGTTGTACATTTCAGGATGCCGTCTCCAGCCCCCATTTTCCAGGATCCAATCACAACATTGAGCATTTTGTATTGCAATCACCTATTTTCATATCTTTATTCCTGACCAGACAACAAGTTCTATGAACCCCATTTAGGTCATCATTGTGGACCTAGCACCTGTACAGTGTCTTGCACATAGTAGTTGTTTAGGAAATTTTGACCAAATGGTGGGATGAAAGAGATCTGAAGTGAGTATTTATTCCTGTATCTATTTATTTATTTATTTATTTATTTATTCAATACCTAGCAATACCTGAAAAGGATTTTTATCTGGAGATTTTATAAACAGAACAGAAGTAATACACTGTGAATGCTAATCTCACACATGAGGATGGCGACTGGCTCTGCCAAGTTGGATGGATCAGAGACAGACCAGTGAATGAGTAGATCCCAGTGTGTGGGTGGATTGGAACTGGATGAATGGACTGATGGGCAGACAAAACAAACTACGAAGACTTGCAACAGAATTCCAAGACTAATTTTCAGCTTCACACAGGTGTGGCTAAGGGAATTATCTCATCTTGTTCTGGTTTAGATCCTTCTTTTTTTTTTTCACTGTCTTGAGACGAAACTGCTCTCTCAGGTGAATATCATCTCCATCTATCACAATCTACCTACCATCCACAAATTTGTCTACATCTGCTCTCCACCTTGTATCTTCACTCTCTTCCTCTTTACTCACTGTGTTTTTATAAATGTGGTCAAGATTCTCTATTCTTAAATTTAAAACCCCTCAATTGATTCCATATTCCTAGAACTTTACTTCCTAATCCCTCTCCTTTCCTTCACACCCACAATTCCTGTAATAGCATCTTTATTCATTGCTATTGCTTCACCTCTTAATCACTCCTCAAGTCACTAAAACATGGTTTCTGTACCTGTCACCTCCTAGAGACTGCTCTTACCAATGTTATTTGCTAAAGCTAATAGAAACATCTCAGTCCTTATTTTTCCTGCAGCTTTTGCTACTGTTGACTACAGTCTCCCCTAGACTTCAATCCTGTTATTCTCATAGGGCTTTTCTTCCACCCTTTTAGACTCAACTTTTCAGGTCTTGATCCTTAACTGCTAAGTCTCCTCAAGGCTCTTCCTTCAACTCCCAGCTCTTCTTTCCTCAAAAACTATTAATAATTCTACTTGGACTCATCCATATCCATGTCTCTAAAAAGCACCCATGTGCTTGTGACTCAAAAACAGTCTCTCCAACCCAGAGCCCTCTCCTAAGCACCAAACCTGTTTATGGCGCTGCCTGGATGTGCCAGAAGCAGCTCAAATCCAGCATGTTTAAAATTGAGCTTGGCATTTCCTCCAAACTCTGCTCCTCCTCCAGGGACTGTCCCTTCCATCCACTCAGGCATTCAAAACAAAAACTGAGTCCACCTTCTGGCAGGGTTAAGTCATGAGTCCTGGATCCAGGTGGAGGCAGTCAGTTGTGAGAATGCAAATGTCTGAAAAACATCTCAAAAGACTAATCTTACGTTTTCCAACAGTGATGTTATCTATAGGAGCAATTGGGAAGTCACAAATCTTGTGACCTCTGGCCACATGACTCCTGAGCAACAAGTGCTCATAGAAACACAAGTTAGGGAGCAATGGCTGGTTATTGTTTAACTACATCTACTTTTAGCAGAATTCACACCTCCCTATAATCTTAATCTTGTGGCTTTTCATTACTTACAAAGCCTGTTTCAGTCCCTGAACGCGGAGAAGATCAATTTGAGAGAGGGACTATTATCATCCTCTCTTTAAAGTTAAACTATAAATTCCTTTCATGGTTAGGTTGGCCTACACCCAGAATAAGTGAGGACAGCCAGCCTGTGAGGCAAGCAGCAAGATGGAATCAGCCATGCTAGACTTCTCTTGCTGTCATGATGTTTGCAAAGGCAGTTTCACTCCTTCATCCTCACTTGTCACCAAGATCTCCCCATTCTACTTCTTTAAAATCTTTTAATTCCATCCAATTCTCTGCATCCTCTTATCTGGCGACTTAATTCAGGCCACTGTCATCTCTGGGCTAGATTAATATAGCCTTCGAGCTGGTCTTGTCTACAGTTTTTTACTTTCTCCTTTGGAACTAAAGAGGAAGAAAAAACAATTTTCCCTTTACCCTTTATAGTTCTTGATTAGAATGGATCTCTGTAACACAAAACAGATTAACAGGAGAAAAACAAACAGAAGTTTGACAACATGTATACCTCATGTATCCATGGGAGAGATCCAGAGAAATGAGTGAATCTCAGTGAAGTGGCCTTGAATGTGGGCTTAAATACCATGGTCTGTTGAAACAAAGAATGCTAGAGGGAAGGCTGGTTATGAGGAGATGCCCAGGAAAACATAGTAGGCAAGGATAAGGTTTGCTAAGGTTTGTTAGGCAGGTTTATAAGTCAGTGCCTTCACTATTGGTAAGAGTCTCCAGTGGTTTAGACGCATCTTTCTCTCCTGGTACAGAGAGGGAGACACCTTTGCCAATAGAGATTTTCTTTATAGGTGTAAATTTCCCCCACAAAGGGGTAACTTCTACTCTGTTTTCAGAGTGTGTCTGCAATTTTGCAAAACAATCAGCTCAAAATAATCCTTATGCCAAAGAGGCATATTCTGATCTCCTATGGTCATATTTTGGGGTGTCATATTTTCTTCTTTTATATGAACAAAGAGACAGACTGAAAAGAATTCATTTTCTCTCCTACCTGCAGCTTAAATCATTTCAGACTCTTCCGAAGACTTCAGGGTAAGTTCAAAGTCCCCAGCCTGCCATTCAAGGCCCTGCCAGCCCCATCTTCGGCCCCACCTCTGACCCTTCATCTATCCACTCTACTCTGTTTGCAGTCCCAGAGCTCTTTACTTCTGTTTTTCTGGGCCTTTGCCTGTGATAGCCTTCTCTCTCTCCTTCTACACTTAGCAAACTTCAAACCATTTTTAAACATAGCTCAGTTACTGCCTTTTCAGGAAGTCTTCTCTGACTCCCAGGCCGAGTGAAGGGCTGTCTATGTGTTTTTATGATTTAACCCTACTGGGGCCTTCCCCTCCATGATGTGCGAAAAACAATGAGCAACTTGACAGTTTTTCACTCAGTGTCCCTAGCCTAGTACATGTAAAGCATTTAGCAATGTTTTTGTCAATAAGTGAATGATCGATGGGTGGGAGGAAGGAAAGAAGGAAGGAAGGAAACAATAGCTGGGTAAATGAAGTCATCTGTAACTCTTAATTTCACTCCACATTATGTATCTATAACGCCCTCTAGTGACTGATGGGTTAATTGTGGGTTTTAGAAGCTACTGGGACAATTGGCAGACATGTACTGAGTACCTAATAAGAGAAATGCTCAGAGCCGACTGAGCACTATATGAACTCATGGTCGAGTAGAGCAACAGCACATACACCAAAGAATCACTGTACTCTGGGTGCTATGTAAAGCAAACAGCCCAGTAAAGTTGCAACAGCAGGAGTTTGGGAATAAGCAGACCAAGGCTCTGCCAGCCACTAGCTGGACACATTTTCTAACTTCTCTAGGCCTCATTTTCTCATCTATAAAAACGGGGGTCATAACACCTATTTCTCAGGGTTGTTGGAAGAATTAAAAGAGAAAGTGTTTGCTCCAGGCATGTGCTTGGTTCCTTACAGAGTAGGCCTTCAACAAAAGCTACCTTCTTTTCTCTCTGCCTGCCTTGCTTGCTCATGAATCTGCAACTCCCCCTGAGACCTATTAAAACTGAATTGAGATGAGGGAAAAGCACCTCCATCCATGCCTGAAGAGCCAGTACACGTTAGTTGGTAGAAATAGACACCTTTGGTTCTAAAAGGTTGGTGTCTCCCAGGGAGTCCCTGTGGTACCCAGGAAAGCCGGTCCTGGGAACTGTACCCCATCTTCTCCGCAGGCAGTGAGTTGAGTTTGTATGTTTCTGAAGCATTGCTCTCCTTAATCTAACCAGGATTATGAACCCTGGTGTTGGCCCAGATTGTTTTCTTATAGCATCTGAAGACGATCTTGGCATTCTCTTCTTCCAAGCTTTTGTTTGCTGCCCATAGGCTACAGAATACAACTCCAACTCCTTAGCATGACCTGCAAAGTCCTCTGAGGCCTAGGCTCTCCTCTCCGTCTGCAGCCCATCTGCACCCTCTACTCCAACTGTACTGAACCTTTATATGAACCATGGTCCCAAAAACACCTTGTTCTCTAGCACCTCTGGGCCTTCTTTATGCTGTTCCCTCTGTCTAGAACACTGTCTACAGTTCAGTGCCTGGCAAAGTCATCTTCATATTCCAAGGACCAGCCCAAGCCCTTGAGCAGATTCCCCAAGTCAGAGGCAGAAAGAATGAAGAGGAGGGTGCTGAGCAGTGCAGAATGAGCAGGCCAAGCAGCTTGACTGTTCACTCAGCCATCTATTCAATGAAAATGCTGTACCTCAATGCCTGGCTGTGCGTGCAACTCAGAATTACTACAGTGAATAAGCGGGGTCAGTCCTTGGCCTTATGGTGCTCATGGTGCAGTGGAGAAACCAGGCAAATAATCACGCAAATAAATAAATTAGTATACACTGGAAAGTGCTAGAAGGGGGAAGTTTATGGTGCCATGATAGGAGTATCTAATAAATATTAGGGGTCAGGAAATGGTATTCATGCTGAGACAAGAAAGATGCTTAACCAAAGGAAGGATGGAGAGAAGAGAGTTCCAAGCAGAGGGAACAGTATGTGCAAAGTCCCTAAGGCAGGAAGGAGTCTGGATGTTCAAAGAACCAGAAGAAGGCAGGGTGGCAGACGGACACAAAAGGAAGCTGGTAGGGTAGATATGGGCCAGATCATTTAGGATTCAGAAGAGCATGTGGGAAAGAAAATAATGGGAGCTAGAAAGGGAAGTCAGAGGCAGGTCTTGCATGCCACACTCAGAAGTTTGGGCTATATCCTTGAGGTACAAGGAGCCAAGACAGGATTTTGGCATGTCGCTTTAGCAATTAAAAATAAAAACAACCAAAAGTGTGCACGTCTGATGAAGGGAAATGGTCCAGCCTGGAAATAGTTAACCCCTTCCTTCTCTTGAAATCTTCGTAAGCCCAAGCACTCTGAAAAATAATAAGCTATCATTTATCAGCAAGGTTCTGCAAAGGTAGCATTTAAAACTGAAAAAAAAGCAATAAATCAGGCATATATAATTTAAGCCCTGAAGTATAGTAATTCTTCTTTTAATGCAACATCTGGTATAAATAATGCAATTTGCAAGGGGGAGGGAGCAGTGAGTGCTATGCAGACCTTTCATTATTGTGCAAGCAGCACTTAAAGCCCCATTTCCCTCCCATCTTTCCAGCAACACCAAGTACTTAAAAAAAAAAAAAAAAAGCATGATTATTATTCCCTCGGCTGGCCAAAAGGGGAGTCAAGTTAATTATAGACTTGTTTGCTGGTTATTAATTAAACCCCAGCTAAACATAAAAACACAGGGGAAGTGCCATTTCCCGCTCCGTGCTTCTAGCCTCTTGCAGCTATGGAGCTGACGTTCTTGCCTTTGCTGTCCACCCCATGTCCTGTTTCCTCTGCGGATTTTCTCAGGAGGGCCCCAGGGCCTTTGCCCTGTGTGCAAACAAAATCTTATTTTTAGCTGGGAAGGAACACAAAATTGAAAGCTCTAAAACAGCAGGGGGACAATAGAAGGAAGCTTGCAGACACTGACTGGTCAGTGACACCCAAGGTTCTGGGGCTGCCACACCCTCCTGCCCCTCCCAGGTCTGCAAGCCTCCTCAGTCTTCTTTTGGATGTCCCCAGCTTCACCTGCACACTTCCTGTGAGGCAGCTCTATAGAGGTAGTGATCAGAAAGAAGAGCTTTGTGGTATATGGACCAGATCTCCCAATCTGTCCCCACTTAGCAGTGCCATGACATTGAACAAGTTACTTCACCTTTCCATGCTCAGTTACCTCCTCTCTAAAATGGAGACAGTAATAGACCCACCTTCTAGGTGTGCTATGAGCATTAAATGAGATAAAGCTGGTCAATTACTCAGCCTGGCACATGATTGTTCATAAATATTAGTCTCCTTTCCCTCATTCCTCCACTCCTCTGGGAAGACAGGCTTCACGTCTGTATGTCCCACATAAATATCAAATTCTAGAAGGTGCACCTGTGACCTTGGCACATCTCAAAACATTTCTAAGCTTCTATTTCCTCGTCTCTAAAATGGGAGCCCAGCATCCACCAAGATCCTTGCAAAAATTAGACAGCAGGAGCAGCCCAATGCCTGGTTCTGACCAGATACTTAATATACGTTAGTTATTGAATTATCTGAGAACAATCCTCAGTATACTTAAAGAAGGGATTATCAAACCAGTGTCTGTGGCATAAGAAAGGAGAGATTAATCAAAGTGCATCATACCAAATTAGCCTCATTTCCCACTAGAGTTGAGGTACTAAATTACCAGATCAAGAACATTCCATAGATGTTCCACAACGACATAAGAAAATTTGCCAGATTTGTTGGCAAAATGAACCTAGACCATCAACCTAGCCTCCTTAAAATCCTCCAGCAGGTAGGTTCTCTACCTGTCCATAGAGGCCGTGGCCATTACTGTCTGGTTAGCCTCACCCATGCTGTTTCTTGGACAGGAAGAGCTAAGGACAGAGCTGACCACCAGTGATTTCCTCAAAACAAGATTTCTCAATGTTACCAGTCACATGGATGAAAATAGAAAGCCTTCCAGGGAAACCTGCAACTTAAACAAAACTTGAGGGAATAGTGCATGTAACTTCCAGATTCCAAAGGCAGTGTGCCCTGTTTCTCCCTGTCCTGTCCGAGCAAGCTACCGACTGCTGATTCAGTTTCCAAACTTCCCAATCCCACCTCTCAGAGCAGGTGTGGACAGCATGGCGGAGCCTGCACTGACCTTGGCTTTGCAACTTGGGTTCATGCCCTCCACTGGCATCACTCAATTCCATCAGTTATTCTTCTCATTTCTATTTAGTTTTAGATTTGCTGTTTCTGTTTATTGTTTCCAGTTTCCACTCATCCCCTAGTAGGAGTCATTAGACTCAGATTCAAGTCCTAGTGCTGCTACCAAGATGCCAATAACAAAGATGCTGGAGATAGAATGGCAACCAAGACCTGTGAGATCTCTACAGGAAAGACAGAGGGTAAACACATAATTACACCAATAGTTATTTAATTGCACTTTTACTAAGCACTGGGTTCTAAAAGAGCATATAACAGAGGAACTAGCTTTGATGTCCTATTTGGCCTCCTAAAATCCCTCCCATGAATAGTGCAAAAATTGTTATACTCATTTTGAAGATAAAAGTGAAACCAGAGAGCTCATATAATAGATAAAACACAGAACACAGAGGTCATATAATAGATACAACACCGTGGAAGGAAGGAAAAGAGAGAGACAGGGAGACAGGAGAAAAGGGAAAACAAGATATTTGTAAACTGTAAAGTGTTATATACATGAAAAGACAACAACTATCATTCCCATATGCTAGGATACCAAGCTTGAACTTGAATTGAATATGTAAAGGATCACTTACATTAGAGTTTCCATATTACTTTCCTGTTTTCTAGCCTTCTGTGGAACAGGAAGAGATAAGGATATGGGAGGTGGTGTCTCATAGAAGATACCAACCCTATATTCTGTTGCCTGCCAAATAAAAGTCTTTATATGTCAACTGCTAACATGAACAAATTATTCAATCTCTCCAACTGTTTTAGTTTGCAAGAATTGGGCAATAACTGAGATTACTGTCAGCATTAAATAAAACAACACATATACAGCCTGATACATGCTAGGTACTTAGGAAATAGCAAGACATTCCCTTCCCCTTCTTTACTTCCCTTCTCCTCCCTCTGGAGAGGTCTTCATTTCACAAGAAGGTGAATCAGCATTCTAAGAACCTGACAGGAGTTGCTGTGAGAGGCGTGCCCTGACCAGTCAGTATGTGGCCTTGGTCTTGGCTCCAGGACTTAAAATTAAAAAGGGAAATATGACTGGCATGCCCCTCACTCCTAATTTCCCATTTGCTGTTCATGGCTTACCAGTTCCATGAAGGGCAGAGTACTTCTGAGGAAAAGAATATTGGGGAGAGGAGGGAAAGAGCAGTATGGGAAGATTTCATGTTTTTTCTTTGCAGCTCCAAGAGCTTATGACTAGTTTAATTTTAAAAAAGCTTATTCTCCAAGAAGTTGAACTAAGATGAATTCAGTCCAAGATTTTTTATATGTGAGGAGAACTGCAAATGCATCACTGCAGTTCTCCTTAAACACAGAAGAGCTTCATTCAGGAATCCAAAGTGGATCTTGGACTTTCATGTTCCAAAGTTTTAAAACTCCAAAGTCTGCAAAATTGCCACATCTCCCAGGATCTCCACACACAAAACTGATTGTAGAACTATATGGAAGAAGTTTCACCTCCCCTGAAGAGCTGGCATGCTTCTTCCTGGTGACAAGAAAGACATGTCCCAATGCCTAATCTGTGCCCTATTTTGTGCTAGATGCCAGGTGGCTGGCAATGGGGTGAATATGACAGTGGCAACCTTGCCTGTGAAACTCACAGATGACCCTCTGAAGATCAAAGGTAGCAGGCTGGAATAGTAAGAGAGAAGTCAGCCCACTTGTTGGGGGGTAATGTTTATTATTAAGCAACTACAATGTGTTGGATGTTTCATACTGCTGGGTCTTCCCTTTCATTGTGTATTTGGCCTTCCCAATGATACTTAGGAGTAGGAATTTCTAGACACATGACCAGGGACAGGTTACTTACACATCTATTGCATATGAGGATTCTGGAACCCTAAGACCATAAGTGGCAGAGCTGGAATTCAAACTCAGATCTGATTCCAGAGCCCATTCTTATCTGGCTGTCACATAGCCACCAAAGGGCAGGAGAAAGTGAGGTCAAAAACAAATAAGATTGTTAGAGTGGCCAGAAGAACTCAAAAGTCAGAGCAAGAATGGAGAAAATCATTACTGGGGCAAACAGCACCTTATTTTTGTAAATTACCGCCTAGTAGATTAATGGTCACCACGTCCTCAAGAAAAGGTTGGAATATGGGCAGGATCTTCCACTGAAATAAGCAGGGAAGCATGTAATTGGTTTTAGAAAGACTTCCATCCAAAATCATTAAATCAAGTTTTGGCACATGAAAGGGTAAGCTTCAGTTATTGGAAAATTTACTTAGGTGACACAGCTCATTTCCTGATGAAGCCAGATTAATGGGACATTACCGAACGTAATTCCTCCAGAAGTAAATGACTCACCTCTCCTCCTGCTGGGCCGCCTGGAGCTTTCCATGTGCTTGGCCTCCTGCCCTTTCTGAAAACCCAAATACTGGGATGGGAAACTCAGCCAGTAGAGAGAAGTAAAAGAATCAATCCTGTTTGTTCTTTATCTCCTGGTTCTCCACCTAATTAGGCCTTAAACTAAGTGCCATCTGAATAGCCAAATTAAATCCCCCTCCCACCAAGTTGTAGATATAGTTATTTGGAGGAAGTCTGGGAAGGTTAAAATGGTCAGATGGGCAGGGGCTTGGAAAGAACAAAATTAGAGAAGTATAAAGGAGTTCTGGGGGTGAACCTCTCAGAACGGGCACGGAGCATGAGGTTATTTGTGTCTGTGCAGATGTTCACAAAATAATGTTATCCACTATAAAGGAACACTTGATAATCAGATGGTCAAGATATCCTATCCTGTGCCTAGTTATTTCTTTCTCTAGCCACCTTGATGCTTACTCAATGGGCTCATGAACAAGATGGCCATTATTACAGGGATGGACATTAGCAATGCTGGAGTTAGGTCAACTTTGCTGAGAAGCCTATGTTATCGAACCCATGCATGAATGTCTGTCCAACCCATCAATAGCACAGAACAATGCTTAGCCTAGGGTGTTGCATCATTTCCAAGGAAGGTTCAGCCTCTGGTTTGATCAGACCCCTTGAATCATGTAGGGGGCAATGATATATCCTTGCTGGAAAAGGTACCAATATGTATATGGATTTGACTTCCCTGACCACACCATCTATAGACATAAGAATACCTTATTCTCCATCATGAAATCCTGCACAACATTGCTTATGATGAAGGAGTTCATTTTATATGAAAGAAGTGGAACAATGGCCTCATGACCATGAATCTTCCTATGAACTTTATCACTCAGAAGCAGACAGTCTAATAGAATGGTAGAATAACCTATTGAAGAGTCAATTATGGTGCTTGCTAGAAAACAATACTTGCAAGGTTGGGGCGCTATGCTACAAGATGCAATATATGTTCTGAACTACTAGTTCATATTTGATATCATTTTTCTATAGCCAGAATTCTTGGGTGTGAAAATCAAGAAGCAAAAGGAGCTACCTGCACCTTTAACTCCAATAACCCTATCACAAAAATTATACTCCCATCCCTGTAAATTTGAACTCTGCTGGCCTAGAGGTCTTAGTTTTCAAGGAAAAAATGTTTCCTCCAGGAGACACAACAATGGTTCATTGAACTGGAAGTCAAGATTGCCAACTGCTGATTGGTGTATCTCATACCACTGAACCAACATGACTAACGATCAAAGTTAATGGAAGATTATAGAAACCCAATACATTCAGATCTACTGAGGGTTTAAACCCTCTAGGGATGAAGGTTAGGGTCACACACTCAGATAGAACAATCTATTTTCGAAGGTAGGGAGAGCTTCAAATAAAGTCCAAGTGCATTCATGTGGCCAGCAAAAACTAGATGCAAGATACACTGGAAAAGAGATTGGTCTATCTTTTCAGCTTCTCTAGTAGTAGATAGCTTTAGCTTCTATTAAGATTTTAAAAAAATAAAGAAGCAATGAGAGAATTAAGACTCTGGGCAGCCAAGAAAAGTGACAGATGTCTACTAATAGGAAATATATGTTGAACACCTATCATGAATAAGGCGACATTTGAATTGGCATCTGGAGATTAGGTAAGGAGTGAGGCAAGTGGCTATGAGGGAAACAGCCATTGTATCAACAATAGCCTATGCAATGATTCAGAGCTGTTTTGAGAGTGCCAATAATGCCATAAAAGTGGGATGCAGAGTGGGGAAGGTGGGAAAGAGTATCATTGCCTACAGTGGAAAAATTGGCCAACATTACTTATCTTGATGGGCAGTGGGACTGTGAGTCAAACCTGGGTCACTCTGGGGTCATGCCCAGTTCCACTACCACAGGTCTCCACCTGTTGATTCTCCTTGGAGAGTTAAACACTCAACCAGGCCAGGCACAACAGTGGCTCACACCTGTAATCCCAGCACTTTGGGAGGCTGAGGCAGGTAGATCACTTGAGGTTAGGAGTTTGAGACAAGCCCGAACAACATGGGGAAACCCCATCTCTACTAAAACTACAAAAATTAGTTGGGGTTGGTGGCGCATGCCCGTAATCCCAGCTACTCCAGAGGCTGAGGCAGGAGAATCACTTGAACCCAGTAGGCAGAGGTTGCAGTAAGCTGAGATCATGCCATTGCACTCTAGCCTGGACAACAAGAGTGAAACTCAGTCGTGAAAAATAAATTAAATAAACAAATAAACACTCAACCAGAGAACAAAGAACTGAATATTCTGGGCCTGGATCATTGTAAAGCTGAAAAAGTAATAGTGATCAATCCAGAGTTGAATGCTAAGACTTTTCTCTGAGATGCAAGTGTGGGGCCCAAGGAAATCCTGGGCCCAAAAGAAACTCTTGGTTAAAACAGCAGGTTTTGCAAACTATTTAGTCCCACTTTTTGGATGCAAGCAAACCCTTGCCACATCCCTATTCTAAGTCCAAAACTAAAACTTTAATTTCCTTTGTGGGAATAAGAAATGGTCTATGTGAGAATAAAATATGCTACTGACAAAAGAGAAGGGGAAGAAAAGGTAGCCTAATTTGGTGACTGCTAAAAAAAAAAAAAAAATCCCAAAACAAAACAAAGAATTGGGGAATAAAGGTCTATAGCTGCCTCCCCAGGAAGTCCTATTACTGAGGACAATGGCAGAATTGTTCTCCCATCAGAAAGAAACCTTGCAGTCCCCAACCCGGGAGCCACTCACTGTCTTTTGCTATTTCTTTTCTTGAAATACAATTTATTGGAAATTCTGCCAGATCTCCAGGGGGAAAACAAAGCACTGGCAGTAAAATGAAACACCTAATTAACGGAGAGAACTGTTCCACTGTGGCCAGAGGACTTGATGCAAGACTCCTGGCTCCTTGAAGAAAGGAGTGAGGGGAGAGAGACCCACAGAGCACTGGGCACCTGTAACTATTGTACTTCTTAAAATTAGTGTGAAAGTTAATTGAGTTCATTAATCAAAGTGCTTTAAAAAGTACATATTGTATTATGTGAGCATTAGCCATTATTACACACATTTTCCTTGCAACAGCTCTGGGTTAGGAATCAATACACCCAATTCACATGTAGTTAAATTGAGGAGCAAGAGAGTTAAGCACTTGCCTACGTTTTCACAGCTATAACATGATGGAGCCAGGACTGAAATTCATAGGTCTACAATTTTAAATCTGAAATATATTCAGAATATTATACTGCCCCCTTCCCCTGTGGCAAAAGGGCTGTCTCATCATTTTGTTCATCTGCAGCCTCAGAAGTTTCACCATTGACTTCGGTCTGCTTAGGGTCCCTTGCCGCTGTGTTTGTGAACAAATATAAGTCAGAAGGCAGGGACTATGGGGAGAAAGCCCAGAACAAGCAAGCCTTTGCAGACAGTGCCTGGACTGTTATAATCAAGATGGAGGAGAGTACAAGAGGAGCAGGCATGGGAAAATAGAGAGGGAAAAGAAAGAGTGAGAAAGAAAGGAACCCGCTCCATTTGCATCTATTTATCTGTGTGTTTATAAATTTGTATCCAGCCTTGATTTTAAGGGATTATGCAGCAGGATAACATTGAGTCACACTTGCGGCAACAAGTTTCCAATGAGTCTCCTTGAAGTGTCACCCCAGTGACTTTTTCAACTTTGATTTATCATTTTTTAAAACAATATAAGGCCTTGGCAATAAGCCTGCTTCTTCCTCCACCACCTGCCTTCTGCAGAAACCATAAAGTAAAGCAGCTAGTAAAATGCTTCATACATAGTAGGTGTTCAAAATTGTAATATGGCTGCAGAACCAGCAGTTCATCCCAGACAGTTCCCAGTGGATTTGCTAAACTTCCAAAAGCAGCCGCTTCTCTTGGGTTTGAGAAGAATGCATTTGTGCAACCCCTTTCCTTCCTTCTTCTCTCTACCCACTAGGAAGTCTTCTCCCCAGCCAAGATGGCAGGGAGTGGTGGGTTTATTGCATTTGCTTGTGTGTTTGTGTATATATGAGAGCCTTCCCGCAGTGAGGCCAACATATGCAGTCCCACCCTTCACCTCCCAGTCCTAAATTGAAACAAGCTGGTTGCAATTGTGAGCGAGCCCAGCTCACACCAGCTGGGCCCTGCTCACAGCTTCAGAAAACGCTGTTTCATGTTCAGATGCAAATAACTATTTCCTCTCTAGAGCATGCCCCGGACTGTGTTCCAATCTGCACGGGGATGAGAGGGGAGCAGGGGCTCTGGAAAAACATTTGGCCTGGGCTGTCAGGACGAATTATGTGGCCCTGAAGCTTTCCCTGAATTCAGAGAATGGTCAGCGCTCTTAGAGAGGTGCAGAGAGCAGGAGAAGAGTGATGTTCCCAGAGTCTCCAAGCCACTATACCTATACCCCATCCCCACTGCCAACCGCCCAGACCAGCACTCGTGGCCTGATCCTAGGGGGCTGCCATAGCCTCTGAACTGGTCTTCCCACTTCTAGCAGTGTCCTCTCCAATACATCCCAAATGTCTGCTATCAGAGGGATTCAATCATCCACTCATCCATTCATTCAAAAATTAGTTATTAGATACCTACTTTGTGTCAGATATGTTGTAGGAACAGGGGATATGATAGGACCCACACAGAGGGGAAAACCCCTGTCCTTGGGAGGTTTATATCCTAATGAGCTTTCTCAAGCACAGTTCTCATCATGTCACTCCCTTGCTCTTACTCAGAAGTCCTCAATGGCTCCCTATGGCAAATGAATAAAAACTACACTTCTTAATGCAGACTAGGCCCTCCAGGATCTGACCTGAATCTGCCTGTCCAGCCTTAAGGTTTCATTTTTCACGGTTTATGATCCAGTCAGAAATCTGTTAAAAAATCTACCTGCCCTGTGAGGTCCAGCTCCAATGCCATCGTCATGGAACCATCCACAATTCCTCCTTTTTTCGTGTTCTCACAGCACTATCCCAGAGATTCACAGTGAGGAGGAATAGCAGAGATTATCCAAAACTCCAAATTTACATTTCATCAGTCCCCTTCTCCCCAGGCCCCATTCTGTGTTAGGACTAATCTGTTCCTACTGTGGTAAACGTGACTCAGATTCCTTGACGGGAGGGTTGAACTAAAATGTATTGAGGGTCTAACATGTGCCACGCTCTGTTTCACACTTCTGTTAATTTTCTCTCTTCCATTCTCTATTTTCTCCCATTTACGTGTAAGGAAACCAAACTCAGAGAGATGAGGTAATTTACCCAAAGTCACACAGCTAGGAGGTAACGGACTACCAGTTCAAAGGCGGGTTGAATGAGCTCCACTTGCTCAGTGCCCATGGTCATTCCTCCCCACCTGGAGCACAAAATCCTCTAGTATGCAGTGTTGTCCTTGGGGAGCGCCTGTGCAAAGGTACAAGATAAACACTGGGCATCTACCTGGGGCATCCTTTTCACATACTGGTAAGCCATTTAAATACTATTTGATGTCAAGAATAGCCACATGAAAATAAACCCAGCTGTGGCATATTATGGAATGGACTTTTAAGATTGCGTGAATTTTAGGGATAAAATGCAAGCCTTCCAATCCACTTTGCACCAGAGGAGGGCTACTTTGGGCTGTGCTCCAGGCCTCTCAGCTGGTACCCATTCAGTCCCCTGGGCCACAAGGGCTACTTAGATAGAAAAGAGAGTTTTCTATCCAATAGTTTCCACTATTGCCATTTCTTACTGAGCTGTGTATGCTCTTCCCCTCCTACGAGCTGGGCCTTGAGTGTGGTTGATGCCTTTGACTCATGATGTCTTAATGATGAGTTGATTCCTCTTCTTTCATAGCATCTTCATCTGCCAGGGCCTTAGTTGCCCTATCCTAAAGAAAGCGAGAATGTCAGTCATTGTCCCAAGTGATTGGAGAGGTTTACACTGTAGGAGCTGTGATGAGGAGAGGACTCCACGTCCTTCAAATAACTCCATTTTGTATAATTTAGAATTGACTCTAGCTGGTATTGACTAAAAGCAAGGCTGGGTTTCCTGAATACAAATAAGCACCGGAGAACATGTGTTTTTGTTTTAATTATCTGGCAGGAACAACTCAAATATAATATATAGCACATGAGCCACCACACCCCTCATCTCCCTACCTCCCATGTCCTTGGCAAACTTGGCTAATTAGTCACAAACCTGTTTCTTCTAGATCTGACTTAACTTCAGGATCCTTTTCAACACAGCAGTTGGGCAGCTGTTACCAATGGGTCAGAGTTGGCGCAAGAAACAAGTCTGTTTGCCTTCCTTGATCCAGAGCACAGTCCTTGAATGAAGGGAATGATTTCCGTTCTTCCCAGGAGCATGCAATCTCCTTTACAAAACCCTTCTGTGACTTCACATTCCCTACAGGATAAAATCCACATTTCTTTCCTGACATTTAGGGCCCTCACGCTGTGTCCCAGCCAGACTCCCAGGCTCTGCCTGTGGCACATCCACTCAATGAGCCTCCACGGCAGCCACCGAACATGCTCCCATCTGGCCACCTGCACTTCCACACCTTTGCATACCTGTTCCTTTGGCCTGGAGCAACTTCCTCCCTCCTTGTTTGAATCAGAGGCTCTGAAACTTAAGGGTACATGGAAAAACTGGTTAAACATGGATTGCTGGTTCCCAATACCCAGAGTTTCTGATTCACTAGGTCTGGAGTGGGTCCCAAGAATTTACATTTCTCGCAATTTCCCAGGTGATGCTGGTGCTAATGGTCTAGAGGCCACACTTTGGAAACTATGGCTTTAGGTAACTCTGGCCTGCCTTTCAAAGTCAACTCAGGCTTCTCTTCCTCCAGGAAGCCCACCCTGATTGGCCCCATTTTATACTGGGTTAAGTACCTCTTATAAGCCCCCACATTCCCCTGTTATTTCTTCTGTGCTAGTACATAAAGGATTGTGTAGAAATTGCCTTTCAATCTATGTGTATCTCCCCTCAATTTAAGCTCATTGAGGCCTCTAACTCAACCATGTCTTATTCATCTCCATATCCTTGGTACCTCACAAGTGCCCCATACGTAGTAGAGGCTCACTGAATTTTGTTAAATGAATACAAACCCCAATGTAAGCACAGAGCAGGACCAAATGTTAAGGAAATGCATGACCTAAGAAAGAGGAATATTATTACTGTGCGCCAATCCTTCCTTACCTGACATACTGCCTCTGTCTCCTCCCTGGTCTCTAGGTCTCTAGTCTGAACACCTCCCTTCCATCTTCCACACTAACTCTGCCACAACGTTACTTGAAACTCTTACACAATCCCACACAGCCATCAGAAAGAGAAAAAAAAGAAAAAAGGCCAAATTTCTCAACCTAGAATTCAAAGCCCTCAGGTTTGGGCCCCAACATAACTTTCCAACCTTATCCCCTTACACGATACGTTCTCAGTAATCCCAGACTGCTTTATGCTCCTGTGCTATTTCCTTCACAAAGAAAGTTCTTCACGCTTTTCTACCTGGAAGACTTGTATTGTGCTTCAAGGCCCATATCAAGTATCACCATCTCCATGGAGCCTTCCTTGATTATCATAGGCCTAATAACTTACTCTCATAGTACAGTATACTTCTCTTTGTTGTAACACTTAGACAAGTAAACAATCCTCTCTCTTACCTAGGAAGCTCTCACTACTAGACTACGTGTTCCTGAAAGACTGTCAGTTACCTCTATTTCTCTGGCTCTAACTAGATACCCTGATCTATGGTAGGTGATCAATGTCTGTTTTATCCATCTGACTTCTACCCTGAGGAATATAAAAGCAAATAGGTTTTATGAACTCCAACCTCCATCAAGATTCCTTTACAATGTCCACCTCAAAAAGACCATTTCACTTATATTAAAACTAGGGCAAATCTCTTTACAACCTGAAAAAAATCTGGCCCCTGCTTGTCTAATCCACAAGCCCAGTGAGATAAAGATCCCTAGCTTCTTCTCAGTGGGACCAAAATATGTTTACCTCACCAAATCATCATCCGAGGAAAATATTATGAAATCTGTCTAACAAATGGCATGGCCTCACTGTCCTTCCCAGAGATTTGGGTGAAGAATAGAAGCTCAAGAGGCCTTTGCACACCCTCACTTTGTACAAAAAGGCATAAATATGATGTAAGGAGAGTCAGAGAGAGAGTGGGATAGACACAGCAACACAGAGACAGGAAAGAGACAGAAGAGAAACAACGAGAAAAGCAAAAGCTAGATGAAAACATGAGAGAAGTCAAAAAGAAACAAGAAAGAGCAAATACAGTGAGAGACAAGAGACAACACAGCTAGAGAAAGAGATGAAGAGATACAGAAAAAGAAATATGGAGAAGAGAGAACAGACACATAGATGAAAAAAAAGAAAAATACATACAAGTACACATATGTAAGTAGATAAGAGACACAATGAGAAACAGGGAAACAAAGACAGAGAAATGGACTAAAGAGAAAGAGACAAAGGCAGCCCACATTACTAAGCCACTACACTGTGGTAACTGGCTCACCGTAGGTAGGTACTGACATATTTTTGAATTAATGTGAAGATAGAGAGAAAGAGATACACAGATGGACGGAGAAGGAGCAGGAGAGAGCTCAACTCAGTGCCTACTGATTTTTCACCACACACTCTACATGCAATGGAAAAATGGTAAGTCAGCCAAGAGCATGCACAAGCATGAGATCTCCAATTTCGGCAATGGCCTTCAAAACCTTAAGGGCTCATCAGGAACAGAATGTCTTCTAGCCCAGCAAGGGCCAGGCCAACTCTGGGAAGAGGCTGAACAGATCGTAAAAATATTTTCTAAGATCAACATGGTAATAAACTGTTTATTACATCTTCAATTGGCTTCATGGGGCAGGGGAAAGCACACTGCTCAGGGAGTCTGGGTGCCTGGTTTCCCATGTGAGCCTTGTAGCTCACTTGCTCATGCATCAACTTGGCCAGCTCACTGTCCTCCAGGCTCCAGAGTTCCCAACTATGAAAGGGAGGCTGGGGTGATGGGGTGGTAATTGGACCAAATCACTTCTTTCACCTTTTTGCTAAGCAAAATAATTTTTTTCCTAACAAAATCATAGGCAGACGTCTAATATATAAAACCGGTTGAAAATTAAAAATGGAATTTCTCTGATTCAAAGTTAGATGGCAGCTCATTCAGACTCCAGAAGAAGCTTCTCTTCCTCTTTTCTTAGATCCCCTTGAATAAATGGTAACTGAGTTCAAGTGCCATGACAGGCCCCGGTGTGTGATGTTCCCCACCCTGTGTCCAAGTGTTCTCATTGTTCAATTCCCACCTATGACTGAGAACATGTGGTGTTTGGTTTTCCATCCTTGTGATAGTTTGCTCAGAGTGATGGTTTCCAGCTTCATCCATGTCCCTACAAAGGACATGAACTCATCCTCTTTTATGGCTGCATAGTATTCCATGGTATATATGTGCCACATTTTCTTAATCCAGTCTATCATTAATGGACATCTAGTTTGGTTCCAAGTCTTTGCTGTTGTGAGTAGTGCCGCAATAAACATACTGTGCATGTGTCTTTACAGCCGTATGATTTATAATCCTTTGGTATTTGGGTATATACCCAGTAATGGGATGGCTGGGGCAAATGGTGTTTCTAGTTCTAGATCCTTGAGGAATTGCCACATTGTCTTCCACAATGGCTGAACTAGTTTACAGTCCCACCAACAGTGTAAAAGTGTTCCTATTTATCCACATCCTCTCCAGCACCTGTTGTTTCCTGACTTTTTAATGATCAACATTCTAACTGGTATGAGATGGTATCTCATTGTGGTTTTGATTTGCATTTCTCCGATGGCCAGTGATAATGAGCATCTTTTCATGTGTCTGTTGCCTGCATAAATATCTTCTTTTGAGAAGTGTCTTTTCATATCCTTTGCCTACTTGTTGATGGGGTTGTTTGATTTTTTTCTTGTAAATTTGTTTAAGTTTTTGTAGACTCTGGATATTAGCCCTTTGTCAGATGAGTAGTTTGTAAAAATTTTTTCCCATTCTGTAGGTTATCTATTCACTCTGATGGTAGTTTCTTTTGCTGTGCAGAAGCTCTTTAGTTTAATTAGATCCCATTTGTCAATTTTGGCTTTTGTTGCCATTGCTTTTGGTGTTTTAGTCATGAAGTCCTTGCCCATGCCTATGGCCTGAATGGTATTGCCTAGGTTTTCTTCTAGGGTTTTTATGGTTTTAGGTCTAACATGTAAGTCTTTAATCCATCTTGAATTAATTTTCGTATAAGGCGTAAGGAAGGGATCCAGTTTCAGCTTTGTACATATGGCTAGCCAGTTTTCCCAGCAGCATTTATTAAATAGGGAATCCTTTCCCTATTGCTTGTTATTGTCAGGTTTGTCAAAGATCAGATGGCTGTAGATGTGTGGTATGATTTCTGAGGGCTCTGTTCTGTTCCATTGGTCTATATATCTGTTTTGGTACCAGTACCATGCTGTTTTGGTTACTGTAGCCTTGTAGTATAGTTTGAAGTCAGGTAACATGATGCCTCCAGCTTTGTTCTTTTGGCTTAGGATTGTCTTGGCAATGCGGGGTCTTTTTTGGTTCCATATGAACTTTAAAGTAGTTTTTTCCAATTCTGTGAAGAAACTCATTGGTAGCTTAATGGGGATGGCATTGAATCTATAAATTACCTTGGGCAGTATGGCCGTTTTCACAATATTGATTCTTCCTATCGATGAGCATGGTATGTTCTTCTATTTGTTTGTGTCCTCCTTTATTTCATTGAGCAGCGGTTTGTAGTTCTCCTTGAAGAGGTCCTTCACATCCATTGTAAGTTGGATTCCTAGGTATTTTATTATCTTTGAAGCAATTGTGAATGGGAGTTCACTCATGATTTTGCTCTCTGTTTGTCTGTTATTGGTGTATAGGACTGCTTGTGATTTTTGCACATTTATTTTGCATCCTGAGACTTTGCTGAAGTTGCTTATCAGCTTAAGGACATTTTGGGCTGAGATGATGGGGTTTTCTAAAAATGCAATCATGTCATCTGCAAACAGGTACAATTTTACTTCCCCTTTTCCTAATTGAATACCCTTTATTTCTTTCTCCTGCCTCATTGCCCTGCCAGAACTTCCAACACTATGTTGAATAGGAATGGTGAGAGATGGCATCCCTGTCTTGTGCCAGTTTTCAAAGGGAGTGCTTCCAGTTTTTGCCCATTCAGTATGATATTGGCTGTAAGTTTGTCATAAATAGCTCTTATTATGTTGAAATATGTCCCATCAATACCTAGTTAATTGAGAGTTTTTAGCATGAAGTGCTGTTGAATTTTATCAAAGGCCTTTTCTACATCTATTGAAATAATCATGTGGTTTTTGTCTTTGGTTCTGTTTATATGCTGGGTTATATTTATTGATATGCATATGTTGAACCAGCCTTGCATCCCAGGGATGGAGCCCACTTGATCATGGTGGATAAGCTTTTTGATGTGCTGCTGGATTCGGTTTGCCAGTATTTTATCGAGGATTTTTGCATCGATGTTCATCAGTGATATTGGCCTAAAATTCTCTTTTTTTGTTGTGTCTCTGCCAGACTTTGATATCAGGATGATGCTGGCCTCATAAAATGAGTTAGGGAGGATTCCCTCTTTTTCTATTGATTGGAATAGTTTCAGAAGGAATGGTACCAGCTCCTCTTTGTACCTCTGGTAGAATTCGGCTGTGATTCCGTCTGGTCCTGGACTTTTTTTGGTTGGTAGGTTGTTCATTATTGCCTCAATTTCAGAGCCTGTTATTTGTCTATTCGGTGATTCAACTTCCTGCTTTAGTCTTGGGAGAGTGTAAGTGTCCAGGAAATTATCCATTTCTTCTAGATTTTCTAGATTTCTAGAAACTCTTCTAGATTTTTAGTTTATTTGCGTAGAGGTGTTTATAGTATTCTCTGATGGTGGTTTGTATTTCTGTGGGATCAGTGATAATATCCCCTTTATCATTTTTTATTGCATGTATTTGATTCTTCTCTCTTTTCTCGCAAATTTGACTTTTAAAGTAATAAGATAAATAATTATTCTCTAGGATGAAGATTTCAAAATGAGTGTATTAATTGTGAATAAAGAGAGAAAACATTAAATTTTTTAAACAATATTAAATGATATTAATATCATAATATTCAATAATTGTTGCTCAGCTCAACCAGTTTGTAACAGGTTTAAAAGTCATGTTAGGCTGGGTGTGGTGGCTCACACTTGTAATCCAAGCACTTTGGGAGGCTGAGGCAGGCAGATCCCTTAAGGTTAGGAGTTCCAAGACCAGCCTGACCAACAAGGTGAAACCCCATCTCTACTAAACATACAAAAATTAGCCAGGTGTGGTGGCAGGTGCCTGTAACCCCAGCCACTCAGGAAGCTGAGGCAGGAGAATCGCTTGAACTTGGGAGGCAGAGGTTGCAATGAGCAGAGATCACTCCACTGCACTCCAGCCTTGGGCAACAGAGACAGACTTTGTCTCAAAAAAAAAAAAAAAAAAAGTCATGTTAAACAACCAGAAAACACATTGAAATTAATGTGTATTGTATTTGTATCATAGCTCATAAAAAGAACAGACTGTGACTTCATTGAAGAACTGAAAAAATCAACTTTGGTTTTAGTCATTGATTTGTTGAGGGTAAGCCTATGAAAAAGATGCTAATGTTGCGGGTCGAGGAAATGATATACAACCAGAATTCAGAAGTATTCCTATGGTATGCATGGTACACATTAATTAATTTGTTATTAGAAGACTTGGCCTCAGTTGTGCTAATACCAATATCATTCTTTGGAGCAATTCAAAGTTGTAAGATTTTGATGAAACACATACCGTATTTTACCAGTCAACTCTCTCCAATGCAAGATAGGAATGCCAAACATATGCATTCAAGTAATTAGATTTAACTTATTTCAATGTTTACATCGATTTTATCAGGGTATAACTTACTCTAAAATGTATCTGTTTTAAGTGTATAGATGAGTTGTGACAAAGATACACACCAGTGTAACCACCATCACAATAAACATATAAACATTTCCATTACCCCAGAAAATTCCCCAATGTGCCTTTGCTGTCAGTTCTGCCTCCCACCACCCACTCCTGGACCTAGGCAACCATTGATCTGCTTTATGTCACTATGACCATTATGCCTGCTCTAGAATTCCATGTTCAGTGGATTCACATAATATGTACTCTTTGGTGCCTGGCTTCTTTCACTCAGTCTTTCTTCTTTCACTCAGTTTTTGAGATTTAGCTGTGTTGCTGCATGCAATAGTAATTTGTTCCTTTTTGTTGCTGAATACTATTCCATTTACACGGACATACCACAATTTGTTTATCTATTCGCCTGCTGATGAAAATTTAAGTTGGATCCAGTTTGGGACTACTGTGAATAAATATGCAATGAACATTTGTCCCTGTGTACATATGTGTTCATTCCTTTTGGATAAATGCCTAGGAGTAAAATAGCTGTGTTGTATCATTAGTATTATTACAGGAGTGATTAAGAAATCATTTTAGACAGACAGAGAGGGAAGAAGTCCTTGGTAAGGCTTTTTCTTTTAATAAAAACAACTCCCAAAACATCTCTTTTCTAACCAAAAAGCAGCTTGAAAAGCCAGGCTGGCAAGTATTAATATGCAAATGCTGGTGATTAGAAATTAGGTCCACTCAACATGGCAGTTTGCGCCCTCTTCTCCTTGTCACCATGTGTGCAGGTATCATGGCCACCTCCAGATAACACCACGTATACAGGACATCATGGTGACCTGTATTTGCATATTAAAAGGCTAGGGTGGGAGGGCCGGTTTTTTTGCTAAGCTACTTGAATGACATACCTGATCAAACCAATCCCCTGGGTCCTATGCACATCAGACACTGCCTCCTCCAGCCTCCCAATATAACCAACTGCTCTCCACCACATCCCTGGGGTTTCTCTCTATTTTGAGCCCCCCTCCCTCTTCTTTCTTGCCTATTAAACTTCCCACTCCTTAAAACCACTCCACATGTGTCCGTGTCATCTATCTGATAGGCACAAGACAAAGGACCCTGGTGTTTCTCCAGTCATTGGAGCCATAACAGTATGTTATCAACTCTTTAAGAAACTGCCAAATTGTTTGTAATATATTCCATTCCCACTGGCAGTCTAGGAGATTTTTAGTTGTTCCACATTGACCAAGTCTTAGTATGGTCAGTCTTTTTAATTCTAGCCATTCTTGCTGGTGTTTAATGGAATGGCACTGTGATTTTAATATCTATTTTCTTTCTGACTAATAATGTAGGACATATTTTCATGTGCTTACTGGCCCATTGTTTATCTTCATTTGTGTAGTAGCTATTCAAATCTCTTTCCTGTTTTTCACTGGACTGTTTCACTGACTGATTGTCGAAGCTCTTTATTTTTTTCAATATCACAAGCACATCAAGTAAAGCTCTTTTTATATTCGTGTTACTAGTCTTTAAAAGGTATATCTATTATAAATACTGTCTCTCAACTATGGCCTGGGTTTTCACTTTCTTAACATTTTACTTTGAAGAGCAGAAATTTTTACTTTTGATGAAATTACATGTATCAACTATTTTCTTTTGTGATTCACGATTCTATGTCCTAAGAAATTTTATTTCCAAAATCATAATGTTTTATAGTTTTAGCTTTTACATTTAGACCTATGACCAATTTCCAGTTAATTTGTATGTGACATGGGGTAAGAGTCAAGATTCATATTTTTTCAAATGGATACCCAGTTCCAGCACCATTTATTGTAAATTCAATCCTTTCCCCATTGGATTACCTTGGCACCTCGTTCAAAAAGCAACTGACCCTATATTTTTTGGTCTCCACTGGACTCTACTGTTTCATTAATCTAAATTTCTGCCTCTATACCAGTAGCACTCTGTCTTGATTACTGCATGTATTAGTTTATTCTCTCACTGCTATAAAGAAATGCCTGAGACTAGGTAATTTATAAGAAAGGAGGTTTAGTTGGCTTAGTGTTCCACAGGCTGTACAGCAAGCATGGCAGCATCTGTCTCTGGGAAGGCCTCAAGGAGCTTTTACTTATGGGGAAAGGCAAAGCCAGAGCAGGCACCTTACATGGCAGGAGTACCTCGGGTGGGGAGGCGTAGGTGCTGCACACTTTTCAACAACCAGATCTCTTCAGCACTCACAAGAGTAGCACCAAAAGGATGGTGCCAACACATTCATGAGAAACTACACCCATGATCCAATCGCCTCTGACCAGGCCCCACTTCCAACAATGTGGCTCACAAATTCAACATGAGATTTGGTGAGTACACAGATCCAAGCCATATCACTGCAATTTTATAGTATATCTTGACATCAGGTTCTGTAAGTCATCCAAATGTATCCTTTGTCAAAAATGTTTTGGCTATTTTAGGTCCTTTGTGTTTACATGTAAATTTTAGAATCATTTGTCAGATTCTACAAAAAGCTTCCTGATATTTTTTGGGGGTGATTTCATTGTATCTGTAGATCAATTTGGGAGATAAATGACATCTTTAAAATATCATCTTCTGATTCTTGAGTATGGCATACTATGTCACTAATTTAAGTCTTAATTTATCTCATTAGTGTTTTGTAATTTTCATATATTTTAATAAATTTACTCTATTTTCTGTTTTTTGATACTACTTTACATTGTGTTAATTTTATTTTCCAATTGTTCCTTGCTATAAATAGAAGTACAATTGACTTTGGTTATATTGAAGTTGTATCCAATGGCCTTGCTAAATTCACCTAGTTCTAGCAGTGTTTTATAGTTTCCTTGGGATTCTCTACATATATGATCATGTCATCAGCAAATAAAGATAATTTTACTTCTTTTCTAAGTACCTTTTTCCCCTTGTTTTATTGACTGTCTAAGATCTCTAGTTATTACTGAGTAGAACTGGTGAAAATGGACATCCTTAAATGTGGAGAAAAAATATTTATTCTCAGCATTAAGTCTGAGATCAATTGTAGGTTTTATTGTAAATTAGGTTAGGGAAGCTTCCTTCTATCCTTAGTTTACTGATAAATGTTATCATAAATTACTGTTTAATGTTATCAAATACTTTTCCTCTAGCTGTTGAGATGATCATACTGTTTTCTCCTTTATTCTATTAATATCATTGTTATATAACTGAATTTCAGATGTTAAACCAAAATTATATTCCTGAGATAAATACAGGATATTGCTTGATATTATTTGCTAATGTTCTGCTAGCATTTTGCATCTGTATTTCTGAGGGATATTATTCTTGGATTTTCTTTTCTTTTAATATCTATGTCTGCTTTTTAAATCAGGGTAATCTTAGACTCATAAAAATGAGTAAGGGAGTATTCCCTTTTCTTCTAAAAAGGTTTTGTGTAAGATTGGTATTATTTCTTTCTTGAAGGTTTTGTAGAATTCACCAGTGAAGCCATCTGAGTATTATGATGTTTTGTTTGGGAAATTTATTTTTGATTTGTTGGGAAATTTATTTTTAACTTTTTATTTTGTGATAATTTTAGGTTTACAGAATGATTGCAAAAAATAGTACACAGAGTTCACATATATCCTTCACCCAGCCTCTCCTGGGGTTAATATCTCACGTAACCTTAGTACAATTATCCAATTTTTTAAAACTTGGTATAATACTATTTATCAGATAAACATCAGAGTTATTTGGATTCACCAGAATTTTGCACTAATGCTCTTTGTACATTCCAGAATCTAATCTAAGCTGCCACATTGCATTTCATTTTATATCTTTAGAGACTCATCCAATCTGTGACATTTTCTCAGCCTTTCCTTGTCTTTCATTAATCATGACTTTGAGGCTTTAAAAAGTATTGGTCAATGATTTTATAGAATAGCCATCATTTGGGGTTTTTATAGTGTTCTTTTATAAATGGACTGAAGTTATGCAGTAGGAGAAAGAAAACCTCAGATGTAATACGCCCTTCTTAGCACTCATAGCAGGCAATGCATGATGTTGATATGCCTTATTGGGGGTTAACCTTAATTTCTTTGTTAAGGTGGGGTCATTCATGTTTCACTACCATAAGGTTTCTATTTTTTCCTTTAGATTAGTAAGTACTTATTTTGGGGATAATACTTTGAAATGGAACTCATATCCTGTCCTTCTTTAAACTTCAACATTTTATCATTCATCAGTTAATCTTGCTTATAAAAATTATTACTGGCTTTACATAATATGATTTTCCCCTTTTTGCTGCTTTTGGGATCTTCTCTTTATTGCTGGATGACTGAATTGCAGTGATTTGATTATAACATGTTTTAGCAGTGTGTGTATGTGTGTGGGGGTGGGTAGGTGTGGGTGTGGATGTGTGTCTTGCTTAGAATTCATTGAGTTTCAGGGGTTTAAAAATTTATAGCTTGTTCTCATATTTAGAAAACTTTTCAGCCATTATTTCTTCTAATATTCTTTCTGTTCTTTTCCCATACCTTTTCTGGGACTTCAATTACACTGATATTAGACTGCTTATTTTATCCCAGGTGTCACTGAAGCTTTGTGCTTTCCTTTTAAGTTATTTTTTTCTCTCTGTGCTTCTGTTTAGATGGTGTTGTAAACTGAGTTGTGTTCCCCAAAAAACATATGTTGAAACCCTAACCCCAATGTGACTAACAGTCACATTTTTCTTTTCTTGGAGATAGGACCTTTAGGGAAGAAATTAAGGTTAATTGAGGTCATAAGGGTGAGGTCCTAATCCAAGAGAAGTGATGTCCTTATAAGAAGAGAGACACTGGCTGGGCGCGGTGGCTCATGCCTGTAATCCCAGCACTTTGGGAGGCCAAGGCAGGTGAATCACCTGAGATCAGGAGTTCAAGACCAGCCTAACCAGTATGGTGAAACCCTGTCTCTACTAAAAATACAAAAATTAGATGGGCATGGTGGTATGTGCCTGTCGTCCCAGCTACTCAGGAGTCTGAGACAGGAGAATCACTTGAACCTGGGAGGCAGAGGTTGCAGTGAGCCGTGATGGCGCCACTGCATTCCAGACTGGGTGACAGAGCAAGACTTCCATCTAAAAAAACCAAACATAAAGAAGAGAGGCATCAGAGCTTTCTCTGTGCACGGAGAAGAGGCCATGTGACAACACGGTAAGAAAAGGGCCATTTAAAAGCCAGGAAAAGACATCTGCCAGAAACCAACATGGATGGCACCCTGATCTGGTCTCTTTGCCTCCACACCGTGAGAAAATACATTTCTGTTGTTTAAGCCACCGTGTTTGTGGTATTTTGTTATTGCTGCCCAAGCAGACTAATGCAGATAGTATATTGCTCTACTGAACTTATCTTCTATAATGTCTAATGTGTTTTAATACTATTAAATGTGAACTTTTTGTTTACAATTAAATTTTTTATCTATGAAAGTTTTCTATTTCACTTTTTTATATCTTCCATTTCAATATTTATTGTGTCCATGTTCTCCATTAAATATTTGAACATATTTATAATTATTTTAAAGTTATTGTCTGCTCCTTTTATTATCTGTCATTTCTGGGTTTGTTTCAATTGGCTGATTTTTCTTCTTTTTAAAAAAGTTTTATTTCTCTACTTTTTAATGTGTCTAGTAATTTTTAGTTGGATCCTGGACATTGTTGTGTACTAGATTTTGTTTACTTCCTTTAAAGAGTGTTAGACTTTGTTCTGGCAGCATAATTGTGAATTAGCTTGATACTTTCAAAACTGGTTTTATGCTTCATAGTGTAGCTTTTAATTTAGGGCCAATTTAGTACTTCTAATAAAGCATGACCCTTCTGGTATTCACTAAAGGCCTTGGTTCTCTTCACTCTGGCTGATTAGAATGCAAACATCTCCCAGTACTGTGTGAGCTTTGGGAATTATTCTGCTTACAACTCCCCAGGTGCTCTTTCTTTGGCTTCATAGAGTTTCGTACTATGCGTGTGCAGCTTAATATCCAGCAGCAAACTGAAGAGGAATCCTGTGCAGATATGTGAAGTTTTTCTCTGTGTAGTTCTCTCGTCTCCAGTATTCTGGTCTCTAAATTCCAGCAAAGTCCACCTACCTAAATCCTGATCTCAAATTCCTCAACTCAGTGGGACTACCATGATCTAACTGACATCTCCCTCCCTGTACCTCCCTGTACCACAGCCCGAAAGACTGCCTCTGTGCTGAACTCAGAGTGACCATTGGACTCATTTGTTTTCTTCCTCTAACTTTTGTTTTATTTTTCCACTTTTCTTGTTATTACAGAGGGAAAATGAATTGGGACCAAGTTAGACCACAAGGCTAGAACCAGAAGTCAAAATTTTTCCAATTCAATTTCTTGTAGGTAAAATATAAGATTCAGAAAATATTACTATCAATAGACCATGAGTTATGCCAAATATTGATTATAACAACATAATTGTTAATTTTGCAGCAATGGAGGCAAGAAAAATTAATTTTATGAATTAATTTTATAAAAATAAATGAATTATGTGAATTTCAGTTTTTACCATTTATTCAAACATTATTGGCTTATTAATAGGACACTTAGATATATTCAATAATAATTAAATTCAGTCTTTTTTTATACTTTGCCAACTTCCACTCCTTTAAAAACTATAACTTAACTTTTTAAATTTTATCAAAATATGTTACTTAATAGCTTACTAGGCTGACTTACAATGTTTAAAACAGTTAGACACGTGGTATATGGCTTCCATTTAAACTCCTGCTCCAGGCGCTGCAAGTGTTACAGATGGGCCTGCGCTTGCCATGAGACAAACGCTCACCTCCAGTGCTTCTTTGTTCCTCTGCCTCATGTTGATAATCCCAGGAAGCCCTGCTGTGCTGGCAGCCACTGTCTCTACCAGTGGCTAGTGCGGATGCTTCACATCAGCCTCTGCAAGGGCACGGCTCTGCTCATAGTCCTAGAGGAATCCTAATCTTTTCATTTCCTTCCCAGTGGCCCTGGGATTTCAGTTTACCTCCTCGAGGCTGCCATAGATGTTGGCCGCTCCACAGTCAGCTCACTTCTCTGGACTGCTTGGACATTATTGCCATTATTTCTACCAGTAAAATTGGAGGTTCAAGATACTACAAATGTATGTCCTGCCTCTGCATGGTCAACAGCAGTTCACTGTCCCCTAAGTCCTTGTATTAGTTTCCAGTGGCTGCAGTAACAAATGACCATACACATGGTGGCTTAAAACAACAAAAAATGTATTTTCTCACAGTTCTGGAGGCCAGAAATCCAAAATCAGTATCACTGAGTCAAAAATCAAGGTCTTGGCAAGGTTATGTTTCTTCCAGAGGCTCTAGCAGAAAATGTGTTCCTTGCCTCTTCCATCTTCTTGTAGCTGCTGGCATTCATTGGCTACAGGCTGTGTCATTCCAATACTGCCTCGCTCATCACATTGCTTTCTCCTTTTTGCATGTTTATCAAGTCTCCCTCTGCTTGCCACTTATATGGATATATTTGAATTTTTTAATTTTCTTTTTCCTATAAATGCCCTAATGTACCACTAGACATAGGTACCCTGCAGACTCATCACCTTCCCTCCTCATAGGGCTGATAGAGTAGGCACTGAAGGGATGCTTGTTCACTCAAAGGCATCATGCAAATTGAAGAGTCTTTGAAAATGGAGGAGAGAAATCTCCTTTCTAAAACCACATTTTATCATATTTGATTGTCATAAAAATTACACTTAAGAACTGGGTGGGTGGGAGGAGAAAGAGCCAGGCTCTAATGCCAGCTTTGCTATTAACTGAGGGTACAGCCAGAGAGGCACAACTTCACCCCCCAGGCCTGGTGTTTCTCACTGGCCAATTATAGATACAAATACCAATTGCTTCAGATTCTTAGGGATTTATAGTAGCCAGGCAGAAGATAGGGCTATGTACAACACAGAGTTATACAAATACTATTTTCCTTATTAGTAACCCTGTGGATGGATATTATTATCACCAATACTAAAAAGAAGTGACACCCTGCCGCAAATCACACTCTGCGAGTAAACGGCAGAGCCATGATTCAAACCCAGAATCCAATTTCAATTCTACCCTCAGCAGCAAAAGATCACTGATAACCTTTCAGGATTTGGTGGCTAAAAACAGGCACACTTTTTCCTTTTATGAGAAGATTCTGGTACTTCTAATCTGCTATGTATAACCTGAATGCTGAGTGTATTAGAACTCTTGAAACATAAGAAACAACAGGCTAGGAATGAGGGCCTGAGAAAACACACAATTTTTTAAATTTGCTTTCCATTCACAGACCTTTTCTGGCCTACTTCCTATTTTCCACATATTCATTCCAAAAATATTTATGTAATGATATAATAATGGTAGTCATCATAAAAAGTATTATGAGTAGTATTTTATCAATAGCTATAATCTACTGAACTGTTACTCTATGACAGTCTATGTGGTCTATAGGCCCCAGAGACACAGAGAAAAAAAGCATGGTTTAGCTGGATTTCTGGAAGATAGAGACTAACTTGCAGGCTGTTACAAAATGAGGTAAAGAAAGTATAACTCCTCTAGAAAATAAAGGCCTTGCTATATGCTAGCTGTTAATACTCCTCATGAAGAACACAATACAGAATTTTTAGGATGGGGCTACCGTCAGGGAGCAAAGGTTTATAAGTAAAAAATCCCTCATCTAAAAACAAATGAAGGAGAAGTTTGGATTCAAGAATTTGAAATACAGAATTCCCCACTTTCAACCTGATGGTTGAGATACCTAATGCTTGCGTTTTTTCCTTTACTTGGTAAATGAAAAAACAAACTAAATTTGATAGTTAACACATTATAAGCAAATACTATAGCTAAAAGAGGTTTGAAAAACCAGAAAACTAGCTTAAATATTATGTAGACTGTAAATCCGGTCTTTATCCTTTCTAATCTTCTTTAGCTATTAATTTGCTTAAAGCCTCTGTGGCATATATTCTTCAAAGAGAAAAAAACCTCACCTACCACCACTCTTATACTATTTAGAATAATTCTCTGCTTAGAATAATAGTTGTAGCTATTCACTGATGAGGGTGGGCAAGTTTTTGTTTGCTTGTTTTTAATAATCTCCAGCATTTGGAGAGTTCCTTAATGTTTGCAAAGAACCTTCCCATTCAACCTCTCTGTTGAGCCTCACATCATCTTCATAACACAGACGACTAAAAGTAAATAGGTGTATCATAGCACTTGCCCAAGCTCACGCACTTGGTAAGAAGTGGAGCTAGGAATCCAACCTTTGACCTTCTGGAAACCTCATATGATTAAGTAGAAGCAAATCAATTTATTTAAGGCTTCTGGGTTGAACATAAGTTTTTCAGTGACAATATTCTAAAAAGGCACCAGAAAATGAGTATCATCAACCAGGGACATTATCAAAAGAAAGAAAAAGGACACAGGAAGAATCTGGGGTTTGAAGCCTTGCACATCCAGGTTTGAATCCCAGTTCTGCCATTAGTTACAAAAAGTCACACTGCTTGGACATATGTGATTTTCGTCTGTTTAATTATTCTCTGCCTCACAAGGATGTTATTGAATTAGCACAGAAGTAATTGTGGGTTTTGCCATTACTTTTTTTTTTTTTTTTTTCCTGAGACAGTCTCACTCCATTACCCAGGCTGGAATGCAGTGGTATGATCTTGGCTCACTGCAACCTCCATCTCCCGGGTTTAAGCAATCCTCCTGCCTCAGCCTCCCAAGTAGCTGGGATCACAGGCACATACCACCACACCTGGCTAATTTTTGTATTTTTAGTAGAGATGGGGTTTCACCATGTTGGCCAGGCTGGTCTCAAACTCATGACCTCAAATGATTCACCCACTTCAGCCTCCCAAAGTGCTGGGATTACAGGCGTGAGCCACTGCGCCTGGCCTTTTACTTTTAATGGAGACAGGAGCTGTCATTATTGTTCACCACCAAATTCTCAGCACTCAGCCTAGTGACTGCTACATAGCAAGCTTCCACAAATACCCATTGAATATATATTCCTGTCGAAGTAAGCCTCTTCTCCCCTCTGAGCCTCAGCTTAGCCATTTGCAAAATGGGGATAATAGTAACTAGGTTGAAGCATAGTAAGGCTTAAATTAAAAAGGAAATTCTAACTTCTCAATGAAAGGTAGTTTCCCTGTCTGCCTTTCTCAGTGCTTTGTCATCTCACAGGTCCACTCCTGAAATGTGTGTTCTCTAGAAAGCAGGCTGGAACACAGACAGGAATCGTTGTCTGGGTGGTGCGATCATTTCTGAGCTGCACAGACACAGTATGACACAGCAAGGAAAAATGGCATTGCTATTCAGACTTAAAACCAACATCTCTCATTTTTAATGTTCTGCCAATAGAAATCTCAGCCTCTTCAAAGGACTGAGTATCCCATCCATATTGCCTCACTTAGCAATTGTGTTTTTTAAAGAAATAAACATTTCTGCTTGCTGAGCAAAAGCAAAGAGATTTCGTAAATACACAATCATTTGATCAACATCCATGCAGGGCTGCAAGCTGATTGCTCAAGTTGAGTTGTGGACAAAAATCGATCGTTTAGACCCTCCCTAACCTGGCCCTTCTTTATCTGTCCAATGTAAAAAGGCAGCAGATTGGAATGGGAGAGACTAGACTATAGTCGGATCTAATTTCAATTCCAGTTCCATCACTTATGGACACGTAACTTAGAAAGTATCCAATCCAATCTTCAATTTCCTCATCTACAAATGAAGTGTACATGAAGTGGTTAGAAAAGTGCCTAGCTGGTAGTGGGTACCCCAAACAAATATCCCGCTGAGGATATTTATATCTATATTATTGGGAATCTACTGTGTGCCAGGCACTGTTCTAGACCCTGGGGATGCAAAGAGGAACACAATCTCGCACTTGAGGAGGTTACTGTTGAGGGAGAGAAATAAATGCATCAGGTGCCTATTATCAATGATATGGGAGTTCAGAGGAGATGGACCCAACACAACTGGGAGAGCCAGGGAAGGGCTCCTGGGGAAAGCCGCACCTGAGCTGAATCTATCACGGTGAAAAGTAGAGGAGACATTCCAGGCTGTGATAAGAACACAGCCAAAAGGCTGGGGACTCTGGGATAGCACAGTGATATAAGAACCAGACAAACAGGGCAAGCTGGTGAGTGGTGGGGGATGAAGCCACAAAGTAGGCATAGTCAAATCTTGAAGAGTCTTGATGCCACTTCAAAGTGTATTTGCTTTCTAGGGCTGTCATAACCCAGTACCACAAACTGGGTGGCTCAAAACAACAGAAACGTATTCTGTCACAGTTATAGAGACCAGAAGTCCAAAATCAACGTGTCGGCCAGTTTGGTCCTTCTAGAGACTCTGAGAGAGAAACTGTTCCATGCCTCTCTCCTAGCCTCTAGTTGGGCATTACTCCAGCCTCTGCTTCCATCTTCACCTGGCATCCTCCTAGTATGTTTCTGTGTGTCTAAATTTCTCTCTTCATTAAGGGCACCAGTCATTGGATTAGGGGCCCACACCACTTTGCTATCAGTTCATCTTAAGGTGGTCTCATCTGCAAAGACCCTGTTTCCAAACAAGATCATATTCATAGGTACTAGTGGCTAAGGCCTGAGCTTATGATTTTGGGGGACACAGTTTAACCCACAAGATAATGGGAGTGATAGAGTTTTGTGTAGTAATGTCCCTTAGACTCTGGTGGTAAGAATTGATGACTGGAGACCTCCTCCTATGGTTCTGTTGCTTTGGTCACTAGAAAGCTCAAGTCAAATGGATGGCACACACACACACACATCTTTTTTTGGCACATGTACAGGGCACTACAATTTGTATTTCATCCATGAGCATTATTTCTGGTTCCCTCTTGTATTTTCTATCCTTGTGTATCAGTCAAGTCCTAACGGGAAACAGGGGGGACGCTCAAATTAAGATAATTCAAGAAGGGTTTATGTAAAATGGGGCTATTTACAGAGGTGTGGGCTGGAGATAGGGGAAGTACAACAGACAACGCAGTGTCCAGGGGCCAATCACAGTGGAGTTTCACCCCTAGTCCCAGGAGACAGAGCAGTTACCTGCCTAGAAAGAGAGAGTCTTACTGAGAAGGTCAACTTGAGAGGATTTGTGTTCTCTAAGGAAGGACACAGCCTGCCCACTGTGACTTCAGGACCTCACTCCCCTCCTTCCTCTAATCCCCTGCTGGTGCTTCCCATGGCCAAAGCCAATAAAACTCCAGATATAAGCCACATGATCAGTGCCCCAAGGCAGACAGCAGGATGGCAGGTGGAGTGGGTCTGGAGAGGCAAGCAGAAGAGACCCCCAGCAAGTCTTTGCCCTTGTCAGGGCTCAGAACATAATACCCCAAAGTATGGCACCTTGACACACGGAGGACTTTAAGCTGGAGGAAATTAAGAAAACTGCAAAAGTGGGACAGTCTCTCTGACCTTCTCTGGCCTTTCTATCCTGAAACAGGCCATAAAAGAATTCCGGCCGGGCGCGGTGGCTCAAGCCTGTAATCCCAGCACTTTGGGAGGCGAGACGGGCGGATCACGAGGTCAGGAGATCGAGACATCCTGGCTAACACGGTGAAACCCCGTCTCTACTAAAAATACAAAAAACTAGCCGGCGAGGTGGCGGGCGCCTGTAGTCCAGCTACTCCGGAGGCTGAGGCAGGAGAATGGCGTAAAACCCGGGAGGCGGAGCTTGCAGTGAGCTGAGATCCGGCCACTGCACTCCAGCCTGGGCGAAAGAGCAAGACTCCGTCTCAAAAAAAAAAAAAAAAAAAAAAAAAAAGAATTCCTTGACCTACCTCCCCTAAAAGTAGGTCACAAGGCCCTCATTCCGGAGGTATCCTGCCCTATATCCAGAGGCCAAGAAGAATCTGTACAAATAAGCCTTGCTAAGTTTCCCCCAATTTTGCACCATTGGATGATACCCTTCTGTCCTTCAATCAAGCTTCCGTTATGTCTGTCCATAAAAATACACAACTTTCCCTGGATCTTTGGGCCTTTGTATCCAAAGTCTCCTCGGTCATGTAAAACTATATTAAACAAATTAGTTATACTTTTCTCTTGTTAATCTGTCTTTGTCACTGAGATATCAGTCATAAACCCTGCAATAGGCTGGGAAAGAAATCTTTTGTCCCCTACACCTTTCATTCTGATTTTCTCATTTATTTTTTACATTCTTTGTATTTGAGTCAGCAATCTCAAATCCTTCCTTTTTAGAATAAAAATGGGAATAACCACCAAAAAGTATAGAAAGCAGTGGCAGAATTTCCTGTCCCTTTTACCACAGTGCTCTCTGTCATCAGCAGTTTGTAAGCTGCATGTGACAATCAGTTGAGTCACCCTGAGCGGTCATAGCAGGCTGACCCACTATGGGATCAGAGCCCTTTGCACACAGTCCTCTGGCCACTCAGCATGTTACATAAACTCCCGGCAGGCTCCCTATTTCCAGACCTTTCAGAGGACATGCTTGCAGCAAGAGTCATTCTGGCACCAAGCACTTCTCACAGATGTTACAAACTGCCGCGTGGAGAGGTCCAGATGGTGTATTGAAAAGGGCGGAGTGAGCCTCAGGAAGGTACACAGGCTCTTTGTCTCACATGGAGAACACACCAAATAATTCTGTGCACATGCTGAGAAGATCATCTTTCCTCCCTGAGCTCCAGGTTGCTTTTGGAGTATTTGGATTCAGGCATAGAATGTCAGAGCTGGAGAGGACCCTAGAGACCAACTAGTCCAAGCCCTTGTTAATACAGATGCATAGAATAAGGGCCAGAGGGCAGCAGGGTAATAGTGTATCATGGCTAGAGTTTGTTGAGTACCTACTCTCTCCCTGGTAATGTGCTATGTTTGTTCATTCACATTCCTACTCATCACAGATGTGCTGAGTGCCTGCTGCATGCAGGGCACCATGCTAAGAAATGGAGATACATCTGGGGACAAGGCTGGCTTTATCCTGCCTTCATGGAGTCTACAGAATAATATGCTTTTGCGATGGCAGCAAAAGCCAAAATTGACAAATGGGATCTAATTAAACTAAAGAGCTTCTGCACAGCAAAAGAAACTACCATCAGAGTGAACAGGCAACCTACAGAATGGGAGAAAATTTTTGCAATCTACTCATCTGACAAAGGGCTAATATCCAGAACCTACAAAGAACTCAAACACATTTACAAGAAAAAAACAAACAACCCCATCAAAAAGTGGGCAAAGGATATGAACAGACATTTCTCAAAAGAAGACATTCATACAGCCAACAGACACATGAAAAAATGCTCATCATCACTCGCCATCAGAGAAATGCAAATCAAAACTACAATGAGATACCATCTCACACCAGTTAGAATGGCAATCATTAAAAAGTCAGGAAACAACAGGTGTTGGAGAGGATGTGGAGAAATAGGAACACTTTTACACTGTTGGTGGGATTGTAAACTAGTTCAACCATTATGGAAAACAGTATGGAGATTCCTCAAGGATCTAGAACTAGATGTACCATATGACCCAGCCATCCCATTACTGGGTATATACCCAAGGGATCATAAATCATGCTGCTATAAAGACACATGCACACGTATGTTTACTGCGGCACTATTCACAATAGCACAGACTTGGAATCAACCCAAATGTCCATCAGTGACAGACTGGATTAAGAAAATGTGGCACATATACACCATGGAATACTATGCAGCCGTCAAAAAGGATGAGTTTGCGTCCTTTGTAGGGACATGGATGCAGCTGGAAACCATCATTCTTAGCAAACTATCACAAGAACAGAAAACCAAACACCGCATGTTCTCACTCATAGATGGGAACTGAACAATGAGATCACTTGGACTTGGGAAGGGGAACATCACACACCGGGGCCTATCATGGGGAAGGGGGAGGGGGGAGGGATTGCACTGGGAGTTATACCTGATGTAAGTGACGAGTTGATGGGTGCTGACGAGTTGATGGGTGCAGCACACCAACATGGCACAAGTATACATATGTAACAAACCCGCACGTTATGCACATGTACCCTAGAACTTAAAGTATAATAATAATAAAAAAAAAAGAAATAAAAGTTTGTTGGGGAGAAAAAAAAATAAAGCAAATACTGTATCATCTTATCTATATGTGGAGTTTTAAAAAGTCAAGCTCATAGGAACAGAGAGTAAAATACTGGTTACAAGAGGCTGATGGTGGGAGGACTAAAGCAATGTTGGTCAAAGGACACAAATTTCAGCTGGAAATGAGAAATGTTTAAGAGATCTACTGTACATCATGAGTACTGTTAATAATAACATATTGCATAATTGAAAATTGTTAAGAGATATTTTAAGTCTTCTCAACACACAAAGAAACAAGGTAATGTACATGTTAAATAGCTTGATTTTGTTATTCCACAATGTGTATAGATATTAAAACACCATGTGGTACACGATGAATGTATATAATTTTTCTTGGAAATTAAAAATTAATCTCCTTTTTTTTTTTTTTACAAACTAGATAGAAACTTTTATTTCACAACTTTATCATCATTCACTTTCTAAAAAGACAGACTGGGGGACACAGCTGAAAACACTGGGAGGCCAGATGCTGGCATCTTCCAGGCGGGAGCATAGCTGTGGTCATTCTGGGGCCGGTGTCTCCTGGGGCTCTCAGGCGTCATGGACCAGATGCATCACTACTGTCCAACCCCAGTTTTACTTAGAGCCACCTCCTTTTTTGGGGCCATTAGTCCTTATTTCATGCCAGATTTTCACTAGAGGCTCCCTGTTCTTCCAAATCAGTTCATGACCATAAGTAACATACCATATTCCAAAAAGAGCTCCCCCAGGATGTGCTGCATGATCAAAAAATTTCCATCCCAGGATCAGTCCTGCTGTATCCATGGCGATAATGGCTTTCAGGGCATTCCCTGCTGTGAACGTGAACATCGGAAGAAAAATAATGGCAAGCCTCCCTTCTGGGATCTTAGTGCAGACAGCTGCAAGGACCGTCATGATGGCACCAGATGCACCGAGTGATGGTCCGTATCTTCCTGTGGCAACTTTACCCACGTAACTGACAAAATTGGAAATAACACCTGCAGATAGGTACAATGCCATGAACTGCTCTTGACCCAGAATGTTCACTATGCTGGAAGAGAAGCTCCACAAAACGTACATATTTGCTGCCATGTGAAATAGGGAGAAATGGCTGAATGTTGACAGCAACATTGGAGAACAAAGGACTTTTGAGGCTGGATTCGATGTGAAATATCTGATCATTGTCCGCTGCAGCGAAGGTACTCTCCATAAACAGAATACAAGGACATTTGCAGCTATAATACCTTTTGGTTTGATTTCTCTTCCCTTGAATGGTTAAAACGTGTAAGCTAACACAAACCTGTCACAGTCCGCTGGCCATCACTTAGGTTATTCCACCACTTGTTAATCTCCTTTCTGAAGTCTCCTTCTTTCTGTGGTCTTATGCTATCCAACCAATCAGCTTTAATATCATCAAAATAACTCTGGACCCTGGATTTCAGTGATTCATATTGCCAAATAGCAGCTGATCCAAATGCACAGCCTGTAAACCCAACAGTAAAAAATAAAGGTTTTATGAGACTCCTTACAGGATAGGGAGACGGATAAAAGACTGTTTCTTCCACAGGAGGAATCAAAGCACTTCTCCTGTATGCTTCCCCACTTGTCCCTGTGTCTGATCTTCGAGGTTCAACCTTCCTGGGTGCTTTTCTGAATCCGCACTTTTGCTGAATAAAGAAGTTAAACTTGTGTCCGAGCAGCCGCTGCGGGGCTAGGGCCGCAGTGAGCTCCTCGCAGCTGAGGCCATCCACCGATGCAGCCCATGCCTGGCCACAGCCCCAGCCTCTCTGTGCCCCAAACATTAATCTTAAATTTAAAAAATAATAATAATAATATGCTTTTGGCGTGCTATCACTAATCCTTACCACAACTCTGCAAGGTGTGGTAGGAGACCACAGGTCTTGGAGACCAAAGTGACCCAGGCCACACACCACTCTTTCTTAAGAACTAGAAAAAGGCCGGGTGCAGTGGCTCACGCCTGTAATCCCAGCACTTTAGGAGGCTGAGGCAGGTAGAACACAAGGTCAGGAGTTCGAGACCAGACTGGCCAAGATGGTAAAACCCCATCTCTACTAAAAACACAGAAATTAGCTGGGCGTGGTGGCAGGTGTCTATAATCCCAGCTACTTGGGAGGCTGAGGCAGAGAATTGCTTGAACCCAGGAGGTGGAGATTGCAGTGAGCCGAGATCATGCCACCGCAATCCAGCCTGGGTGACAGAGAGAGACTGTCTTTAAAAAAAAAAAAAAAATTGAAAAATAAGGTTGCCCTCCGTGATTTAAATATAAACACTTCATGGAGCATCACAGCCACTGGATGGAGGTAGAAGGGCACCTAGACTCGGAGACCTTGATTGTAACCTGCTTAAAGATATGAATATTTTTGAAGAAGAAAACAGCATCCATCTGAAGAGGTTTGGGTCAGGCATGGAGACAGAGAAAATGGGTATCAGAAGCTTTGTTTAGAAAAAGGTCAGCATCTAGCACTCGAACTCTCTTGTGTGTGTTTTCCCTGTTTGCATTGAAGGAAATAGGGAAGAAAGCCTGTTTTCCTCAACTTTAGGGAAAACTGAATTCTCTTTTCCAATTGATGCTCTGACAACTAACTGATTCTGTCAAACAAGGTTGGGCTGAGCTGCTGGCAGGCCCTAGGTTGTGACCCACGTTGTCTTCTGAGGTAGACTCACTTTGAAGGGCTGTCCCAGGAGATAGCTTATGCTGTCCAGGAGAGAATTCACCCATGAACTTCAGGTGATGAAAAACAGTGTCAAGCAAACCTAGCTCAAGCCCTGGCTCCACCAGTTAAAGCTCTGCGATGTTGAACAAGCCACTTATTCATCAGGGGTCTCAGTTTTCTCATCTATACAACAAGAATGATTGTAATCCTTACTATGATTCTATGAGGTGGCAGCAATTGATATTATAACCAAAAAGGTTAAACTAAATCCTTACATAGAATAAATACTCAATTATTACTTTTTAATCATGGTAATAATATTGACATATTATTACATACTAACTACTGAATAATTGTTATTAGTAAAAATAACAGCCATTTATACTACTCACTTGTTCATAATCATAAAGTTATGTTTTTTGCTAGACAGCATTATTTTAATCAATATTTTAAGTTTCTTTTCTGAATCTAAAGGTGAATACACATTCCTCAGGAAAGTAGGAGAAAGTACAGAAAAAAATAGAGAGAAAAATAAAAACCAACCATGGTCCCACAATCCAGAGAATACCACAGTTAGTGTGTCAGTTTATTTCTCTCCAGTGTTTTTTCTGTGTGTGTGTCTGTTGGCGAACACGGTGAAACCCCGTCTCTACTAAAAAAATACAAAAACCTAGCCGGGCGAGGTGGCGGGCGCCTGTAGTCCCAGCTACTCGGGAGGCTGAGGCAGGAGAATGGCGTAAACCCGGGAGGCGGAGCTTGCAGTGAGCTGAGATCCGGCCACTGCACTCCAGCCTGGGCGGCAGAGCAAGACTCCGTCTCAAAAAAAAAAAAAAAAAAAAAAAAGAGAAAGAGGTGAATTTTACGTAAATAAGATCATCCTTTACATATGTTACCATTTGCCAAAGAAAATAATTCTATAACATTCTGTCGTTGCACCATAGTTTATAAAACCATTCTCTTATTGTTAGGCTTTGGGAGTTTTCCTCCAAATATTTTTACTCTTCTGAATCATGCTATAATGAGTTTCTTCATAGAGAAATCTTTTCCACACCTCTCATAATTTCCTTAAGGAGAAAATTCTCTGGTAAAATTTTTAGATCAAAGGATATACATTTCTTTAAGTCTGTAACACATTTTGTCAAATTAATTTTCATTAGGGTTATATTACATTATTTTCCCTTCAGCACAATATGAATACAGCTTCTTTAAATCTTCCACTTCGTAGATAAACATAGCTTTTTTTTCTATTTTATTGCCTGAATTACAATTCAGTTTGGTAGTTACTGTTGTTTCTTTTTCTGAGAATTGTATATTCACACCCTTGACCCACTTTTCTCCCACATTTTACTATGTTCTTATCACTATGTATAAGCTTTTTATATAAAGATATTTTTTGAATATCACACTTGTGGCAAATAAATTTCAGAGTGTATTGTTTGACTTTTAATTTTTAATGTTATTTTGATATACAAGTTTTAAATTTTATACAGTTTGAAAATTTATATATGTATTTACTTATTATACTTTAAGTTCTGGGATACATGTGCAGAACGTAAGAACGTGCAGGTTTATTACATAGGTATACACGTGCCATGGTGGTTTGCTGCACCCATCAACCCACCATCTACATTAGGTATTTTTCCTAATGCTCTCCCTCCCCTAGCCCCCAACCCCCTGACAGGCCCCAGTGTGTGATGTTCCCCTCCCTGTGTCCATGTGTTTTCATTGTTCAACTCCCACTTGTGAGTGAGAACATGCAGTGTTTGGTTTTCTGTTCTTGTGTTAGTTTGCTGAGAATGATGGTTTCCAGCTTCATCCATGTCCCTGCAAAGGACATGAACTCATCCTTTTTTTATGGCTGCATAGTATTCCACGGTGTACATGTGCCACAATTTCTTTATCCAGTCTACCATTGATGGGCATTTGGGTTGGTTGCAAGTCTTTGCTATTGTGAATAGTGCTGCAATAAACACATGTGTGCGTGTGTCTTTATAGTAGAATGATTTATAATCCTTTGGGTATATACCCAGTAATGGGATTGCTGGGTCAAATGGTATTTCTAGTTCTAGATCCTTGAGGAATCACCACACTGTCTTCCACAATGGCTGAACTAATTTACACTCCCACCAACAGTGTAAAAACATCCCTGTTTCTCCAGATCCTCTCCAGCACCTGTCGTTTCCTGATTTTTTAATGATCACCATTTTAACTGGTATGAGATGGTATCTCATTGTGGTTTTGATTTGTATTTCTCTAATGACCAGTGATGATGAGCTTTTTTAAATATGTTTGTTAGCTGCATAAATGTCGTCTTTTGAGAAGTGTCCACATCCTTCACCCACTTTTTGATGGGCTTGTTTTTTTCTTGTAAATTTGTTTAAGTTCTTTGTAGATTCTGGATATTAACCCTATGTTAGATGGATAGATTGCAAAAATTTTCTCCCATTCTGTAGGTTACCTGCTCACTCTGGTGATAGTTTCCTTTGCTGTGAAGAATCTCTTTAGTTTAATTAGAATTTAATAAAGTATAATTAGGCCAAGAGCAGTGGCTCACACCAGTAATCCCAGCACTTTGGGAGGCCGAGGCCGGTGCATCACTTGAGGCCAGGAGTTTGAGACCAGCCTGGCCAATATGGTGAAAACTTATCTCTACTAAAAATACAAAAATTAGCTGAGTGTAGTGGTGTGTGCCTGTACTCCCAGCTACTCGGGAGGTTGAGGCAGGAGGATCACTTGAACCCAGGAGGTGGAGGTTACAGCGAGCTAAGATCACACCATTGCACTCCAGCCTGGGCAACAGAGTGAGACCGCGTCTCAAAAAAAAAATTATAATTAACACTGCTCTCATATATACAGCCAACTCCAACTCCAAACTCTTAAACCTCACAACATTCAAGAAAACTCAGAAGGACTAGCTATCTCCTGTGTACTTAACTAATTGTATAAAGCAATAACTATTACGTATATTAATGATGTGCTGAAACTGGGTTGGTGGTAGTTTATTATATTGTTCTCTCTTTTTTGAGTGTCTTAAAATTTCCCATAATAAATAGTCTAAAACATCATTTTGTCATCTTGACTCCTTGGTCAAGCATGCAAGGCCTTATATGACTTGTTTTCTGCTGCCTGTCAAGCTTCATGAACAGACATTCCTAATTTATGAACTTGAACAATTTTGAAATTGCTATAAGCTTCACTCACCTCCTCTCCTAAAAAACAATGCAAAACAAAGAAGTGAATGTACCCTGAACTTGGAGGACTGCTGACAGGAGGAAATGAGTGAATGCATATCTAGCCTAGAACGTGATGCCTAACACATGGCAAGCATTCAACAAAGGTTATCTTTTATTATCATTATTACTATTATTATTTCCATTTCTTTATGTGGAACTTTCTTCCTGACAAAATCAGAAGCTGACCCTGGCTGATTAAGCCGAAGAGAAGTTTATTTCAAAGATATTGGGAGGGCCAGAAGTCCAGCTCAAGACAAGGCTTAGGAATGATGCCCAGAAGCCTGGCCTAGGGAGAAGCCTCCTATGGCTGCTCCAACCCTGCTAAGCAGAGCTGGAAATGGCACTTGCCGCCCATCCACCCTCTACGCCAGGGTGGATGCCCTGTAACACATGATGAAACCAGTTAGGAAGAGTGGTGGAGATAGAAACACTTAAATATCAAGTTTTCTCCGTTCTCAGCCAGCGTGTCAACTGATCAGAGATTTTGACTTCACGGGGTGACCCAAACCAACACCTTGATAACAACAAACACCCCACAACTGATCCTGTAGAAAAGTAGGCAAAAGACATGAATACACATTTTTTAAAAGAAGACATACAAATGGACAACAGGCATATGAAAAAATTGCTCAACATCACTAATCATCAGAGAAATGCAACTTCATACTACAACGAGATTTCATCTCACACCATTCAGATGGCTGTTATTAAAAAGATAAAATGTAACAGATGGTAAAGATGTAGAGAAAAGAGAACTCTTATACATTGTTGATGGAATGTAAATTAGTACATCTATGGAAAACAGTACAGAAATTTCTCAAAGAACTAAAAATAGAACTACCATGTAATCCTGCAGTCTCATTACTTGGTATCTACCCAAAAGAGAAGAAATCATTATATCAAAAAGATACCTGAACTCATATATTTATCGCAGCACTTTTCACAATAGCAAAAATATGGAATCAACCTAAGTGTCCATCAATGGAGGACTGGATAAAGAAACAGTGGTATATATACACAATGGAATACTATTCAGCTATTAAAAGGAATAAAATCATGTATTTTGCAGCAACATGAATGGAACCAAGGGTTTTTATCTTAACTGAAACAAGTCAGACACAGAAAGACAAATATTGCACATTCTCACCCATAAGTGGAAGCTAAATAATGTGTACAAATGGATGTAGAGTGTGGGATGACAAACAATGGAGACTGAAGGCTGAGGGGGTAGAAGAGGAGTGGATGATGAGAAATTACTTAATGGATGCATCATATGGTATTCAGGAGATGGATACCCTAAAAGCCCTGACTTTACCACTACCCAATCTATGCATGTAACAAAATTGCACTTGTACCCCATAAATTTATACAAATTTTTACAAAAATTTTTATTCCTGAGGGATCTGAGTCCATCAGTGGTCTTACCTGTATGAAGATGTAGTAGCCTTCCTTTTCTTTCTTAATTCCTGAACATTTTTTTTATAAATGTAGAAGACCCCACAGAAAAGCATCTGAATTCCAGACATATACTTACCCCTTCCCAATTTTGTTAGAAATTTTGCTCACCCCTGATAATCAGAATTAATCACCCTAGAAAGCAAAGTGAACTTCTCTTTTGGCCTGTTTGTCATAGGCATGAAGGAGCCTGAAATAGCCCTGTGGTAGTTCAGCCTCCTACCCCATGGAACAACTGTTGTGTGGACAAATGAGATGATGCCACATCTGGGAACTAAAACCTCCACCTGAGCCCAGAATCACAAGGATAGAAAGCAAAATTTCCATAGACGAGGCATTAGGTCATAGGCAGATGGGCCTCCCACCCTTACCTCTTAATTCCCATACTGAGGTATTCTGTCAGTGAGAGAAACTGCACTGTATATGGTCACTGTTCAGAACACAGACTACATCCTCAGGAACAGCACTCCAACCTTGCGACAGGTGCTGTCCATGAATCATCAATAAACCATTTTATAATTTGTTAAGACTATGGGCCACACAGTAAGCCCAGTCCAATCCTCTTGGCACTTAGATTTCTCAGCATCATCTCATAAATCAGTGATTCATTTGGTCATCAATTTATTTATAATATAAATAAAGTACCTTATCAATCAGATTGGCAGATTTGACAATTCGACAACAAAATGTAAATACAGAAATCCTTCATGACACTGAAGTTGAGACAAAGACCCCAATCAGATAGGCAGATTTACCAATTTCTTTTTTTTTTTTCTTTTTTTTAATATATATAAGTTCTGGGATACATGTGCAGAACGTGCAGGTTTGTTACATAGGTATACATGTGCCACTGTGGTTTGCTGCACCCATCAACCCAACATCTACATTAGGTATTTTTCCTAATGCTATCCCTCCCCTAGCCCCCAACCCCCTGAGAGGCCCCAGTGTGTGATGTTCCTCTCCCTGTTTCCTTGTGTTCTCATTGTTCAACCCCCACTTATGAGTGAGAACATGCAGTGTTTGTTTTTCTGTTCCTGTGTTAGTTTGCTGAGAATGATGGTTTCCATCTTCAATCATGTCCCTGCAAAGGACATAAACTCATTCTTTTCTATGGCTGCATAGTATTCCATGGTGTACATGTGCCACATTTTCTTTATCCAGTCTATCATTGATGGGCATCTGGGTTGGTTCCAAGTCTTTGCTATTGTGAATAGTGCTGCAATAAACACATGTGTGCATGTGTCTTTATAGTATAATGATTGCTCGGTCAAATGGTATTTCTGGTTCTAGATCCTTGAGGAATCACCACACTGTTTTCCACAATGGTTGAACTAATTTATACTCCCACCAACAGTGTAAAAGTGTTCCTATTTCTCCACATCCTCTCCAGCATTTGTTGTTTCCTGACTTTTTAATGAGCACTATTCTAACTGGCATGAGATGGTAACTCATTGTGGTTTAGATTTGCATTTCTCTAATGACCAGTGATGATCAGCTTTTTTTTCATACATTTGTTGGCTGTAAAATGTCTTTTTTTGAGAAGTGTCTGTTTATATCCTTTGCCCACTTTTTGATGGGGTTGTTTGTTTCTTGTAAATTTGTTTAAGTTCCTTGCAGATTCTGGATATTAGCTCTTTCTCAGATGGATAAATTGCAAAACGTTTCTCCCATTCTATAGGTTGACTGTTCGCTCTGATGACAGTTTATTTTGCTGTGCAGAAGTTCTTTAGTTTAATTAGATCCCATTTGTCAATTTTGGCTTTCGTTGTCATTGCTTTTGGTGTTTCATTCATGAAGTCTTTGCCCATGCCTATGTCCTGAATGGTATTGCCTAGGTTTTCTTCCACAGTTTTTATGGTTTTCGGTCTTACGTTCAAATCTTTAATCCATTTTGAGTTAATTTTTGTCTAAGGTGTAAGGAAGGGATCCAGTTTCAGTTTTCTGCATATGGCTAGTCAGTCTTCCCAGCACCATTTATTAAATAGAGAATCCTTTCCCCACTGCCTGTTTTTGTCCAGTTTGTCAAGATCATATAGTTGCAGATGTGTGGTGTTATTTCTGAGGCCTCTGCTCTGTTCCATTGATCTATATATCTGTTTTGGTACCAGTACCATGCTGTTTTGGTTACTGTAGCCTTGTAGTGTAGTTTGAAGTCAGGTAGTGTGATGCCTCCAGCTTTGTTCCTTTTGCTTAGGATTGTCTTGGCTATACAGGCTCTTTTTTGGTTCCATATGAAATTTAAAGTAGTTTTTTTCTAATTCTGTGAAGAAAATCAGTGGTAGCTTGATGGGAATAGCATTGAATCTATGATATTGATTCTTCCTATTCATGAGCATGGAATGTTTTTTCATTTGTTTGTGTCATCTTTTATTTCATTGAGCAGTGGTTTCTAGTTCTCCTTGAAGAGGTCCTTCACATTCCTTATAAGTTGTATTCCTAGGCATTTTATTCTCTTTGTAGCAATTGCGAATGGGAGTTCACTCATGATTTGGCTCTCTGTCTATTCTTGGTGTATAGGAATGCTTGTGATTTTTGCACATTGATTTTGTATCCTGAGACTTTGCTGAAGTTGCTTATCAGCTTAAGGAGATTTTGGGCTGAGACAATGGAGTTCTCTAAATATACGATCATGTCATCTGCAAACAGAGACAATTTGACTTCCTCTATTCCTGTCTGAATACCCTTTATTTCTTTCTCTTGCCTAACTCCCCTGGCTGGAGCTTCCAATACTATGTTGAATAGGAGTGGTGAGAGAGGGCATCCTTGTCTTGTGCCAGTTTTCAAAGGGAATTCTTCCAGCTTTTGCCCATTCGGTATGATATTGGCTGTGGGTTTGTCAAAAATCACTCTTACTATTTTGAGATATGTTCCATCAATACCTAGTTTATTGAGTGTTTTTAGCATGAAGGGGTGTTGAATTTTATTGGAACCCTTTTATGCATCTATTGAGATAATCATGTGGTTTTTGTCATTGGTTCTGTGTATGTGATGGATTACATTTATTGATTTGCATATGTTGAACCAGCCTTGCATCCCAGTGATGAAGCCAACTTGATCGCAGTGGATATGCTTGTTGATGGGCTGCTGGATTTGGTTGGCCAGTATTTTATTGAGGATTTTTGCATTGATTTTCATGAGAGATATTGGCCTGAAATTTTCTTGAATTTTATTGTGTCTCTGCCAGGTTTTGGTATCAGGAAATGGTACCAAAAAATGAGTTAAGGAGGAGTCTCTTTTTCTATTGTTTGGAATAGTTTCAGAAGGAATGGTACCAGCTCCTCTTTGTACCTCTGGCAGAACTCGGCTGTGAATCCATCTGGACCTGGACTTTTTTTACTGCCTCAATTTCAGAACTTGTTATTGATCTATTCAGGGATTCAACTTCTTCCTGGTTTAGTCTTGGGAGGGTGTATGTGTCTAGGAATTTATCCATTTCTTCTAGATTTTCTAGTTTATTTGTGTAGAGGTATTTATAGTTTTCTCTGGTGGTAGTTTATATTTCTGTGGGATCAGTAGTGATATTCCTTTTATCATTTTTTATTGTGTCTTTTTGATTCTTCTCTCTTTCCTTCTTTATTAGTCTAACGGTCTATCTATTTTGTTAATCTTTTCAAAAAACCAGCCCCTGGATTCATTGACCTTTTAAAGGGTTTTTTGTGTCTCTATCTCCTTCAGTTCTGCTCTGATCTTAGCTCTTTCTTGTCTTCTGCTAGCTTTTGAATTTGTTTGCTCTTGCTTCTCTAGTTCTTTTCATTGTGATGTTAGGATGTTGATTTTAGATCTTTCCTGCTTTCTCTTGTGGGCATTTAGTGCTATAAATTTCCCTCTAAACACTGCTTTAGCTGTGTCCCAGAGATTCTGGTACATTGTGTCTTTGTTTCCATTTGTTTCAAATAACTTATTTATTTCTGTGTTAATTTTATTATTTACCCAGTAGTCATTTAGGAGCAGGTTGTTCAGTTTCCATGTAGCTGTGCAGTTTTGAGTGAGTTTCTTAATCCTGTGTTCTAATTTGACTGCACTGTAGTCTGAGAGGTTGTTTGTTATGATTTCTGTTCTTCTACATTTGCCAAGAAGTGTTTTACTTCCAATTATGTGGTTGATGTTAGAATAAGTGCTATGTGTTGCTGAGAAGAATGTGTACTCTGGTGCTTTGGGGTGGAGAGTTCTGTAGATGTCTATTAGGTCCGCTTGATCCAGAACTGTGTCAAGTCCCGAATATCCTTAATTTTCTCTTGTTGTTCTGCCTAATATTGATAGTGAGGTGTTAAAGTCTCCCACTGTTATTGTGTGGGAGTCTAAGTCCCTCTGTACTTCTCTAAGAACTTGCTTTATGAATCTGGGTGCTCCTGTATTGGGTGCTTATATATTTAGGATGGTTAACTCTTCTTGTTGTACTAATCCCTTTACTATTGTGTAATGCCCTTATTTGTCTTTTTTGATCTTTGTTAGTTTAAAGTCTGTTTTGTCAGAGATTAGGATTGCAACCCCTGCTTTATTTATTTATTTATTTATTTGGTATCAGGATGATGCTGGCCTCAAAAAATGAATTAGGGAGGAGCCCCTCTTTTTCTATTATTTGGAATACTTTCAGAAGGAATGGTACTAGCTCCTTTTTGTATCTCTGGTAGAATTCTTACCATTTGCTCGGGAAATGTTCCTCCATCCCTTTATTTTGAGCCTATGTTTGTCTTTGCATGTGAGATATGTCTCCTGAATACAACACACCAAGGGTCTTGACTCTTTATCCAATTTGCCAGTCTGTGTCTTTTAATTGGAGCATTTAGCCCATTTACATTTAATATTAAATATTGTTATGTGTGAATTTGATCCTGTCTTCATGACGCTAGCTGGTTATTTTGCACATTAGTTGATGCAGTTTCATCATACGTTCGTTGGTCTTTGTATTTTGGTATGCTTTTGCAGTGGCTGGTACTAGTTTTTCCTTTCCATATTTAGTGCTTCCTTCAGGAGCACTTGTAAGGCAGGCCTGGTGGTGACAAAATCTTTTACAGACAAGCAAATACTGAGGTATTTTATTTCTCCTTCACTTATGAAGCTTAGATTGGCTGCATACAAAATTCTGGGTTGAAAATTGTTTCCTTTAAGAATGTTGAATATTGGCCCCCACTCTCTTCTGGCTTGTAGGGCTTCTGCAGAGAGATTTGCTGATAGTCTGATGGGCTTCCCTTTGTGGGTAATCTGACCTTTCTCTCTGGCTGCCCTTAACATTTTTTCCTTCATTTCAGCCTTGGTGAATCTGATGGTTATGTGTCTTGGGGTTGCTCTTCTCAAGGAGTATCTTAGTGGCGTTTTCTGTATCTCCTGAATTTGAATGTTGACCTGTCTTGCTAGGTTGAGGAAGTTCTCCTGGATAATATCCTGAAGTATGTTTTCCAACTTGGTTCCATTCTCCCCATCACTTTCAGGTACACCAATCAATTGTAGGTTTGATCTTTTCACATAGTCCCATATTTCTTGGAGGATTTGTTCATTCCTTTTCATTCTTTTTTCTCTAATCTTGTCTTCACACTTTATTTCATTAAGTTGATCTTCAATCTCTGATATCTTTTCTTCCACTTGATTGATTTGACTATTGTGTATGCTTCACAAAGTTCTCGTGCTGTGTTTCTCAGCCCGATCACATCATTTATGTTCTTCTCTAAACTGGTTATTCTAGTTAGCAGTTCCTATAATCTTTTATCAAGGTTCTTAGCTTCCTTGCATTGGGTCAGAACACACTCCTTTAGCTTGGAGGAGTTTATTATTACCCACCTCCTGAAGCCTACTTCTGTCAATTTGTCAAACCCTTTCTCCATCCAATTTTGTTCCCTTGCTGGTGAGAAATTGTGATCCTTTGCAAGAGAAGAGGTGTTCTGGTTTTTGGAATTTTCAGCATTTTTGCACTGGTTTTCCCTCATCTTCATGGATTTACCTACCTTTGATCTTTGATGCTGATGACCTTTAGATGGGATTTTTGCATGGGCGTCCTATTTGCTGATATTGATGTTATTGCTTTCTGTTTGTTAGTTTTCCTTCTAACAGTCAGGCCCCTCTTCGGCAGGTCTGTTGGAGTTTGCTAGAGGTCCACTCCAGTCCCTCTTTCCCTGGGTATCACCAGCGGAGGCTGCAGAACAGCAAATATTGCTGCCTGCTCCTTCCTCTGGAAGCTTCATCCCAGAGGGGCACCCACCAGATGCTAGCCAAAGTTCTCCTGCATGAGGTGTCTGTTGATCCCTGCTGGGAGGTGTCTCCCAGTCAAGAGGCACAGGGGTCAGGGACCCACTTGAGGAGGAAGTCTGTCCCTTGGCAGAGTTCGAGCGCTGTGCTGGGAGATCCGCTGCTCTCTTCAGAGCCAACAGGCAGGAATGTTTAAGTCTGCTGAAGCTGCGCCCACAGCCATCCCTTCCCCCAGGTGCTCTGTCCCAGGGAGATGGGAGTTTTATCTATAAACCCTGACTAGGGCTGCTGCCTTTCTTTCAGAGATGCCCTGCCCAGAAAGGAGGAATCCAGAGAGGCAGTCTGGCTACAGCAGTTTTGCAGTACTGCAGGGGACTCTGCCCAGTCCAAACTTCCCAATGTCTTTGTTTACCCTGTGAGGTGAAAACCGCCTACTCAAGCCTCAGTGATGGCAGACGCCTCTATCCCCACCAAGCTGTAGTGTCACAGGTCAACTTCAGACTGCTGTGCTGGCAGTGAGAATTTCAAGCCAGTGGATCTTAGCTTGCTGGGCTCCATGGAGGTGGGACCCCCTGAGCAAGACCACTTGGTTCCCCAGCTTCAGCCCCCTTTCCAAGGGAGTGAATGGTTCTGTCTCACTGGGATTCCAGGTGCCACTGGGGTATGAAAAACATCTGCAGCTAGCTCAGTGTCTGCCCAATTGGCTGCCAGTTTTGTGCTTGAAACCCAGGGCCCTGGTGGTGTAGGCACCTGAGGGAATCTCCTTGTCTATGGTTGCAGAAACCATGGGAAAAGTGTAGTATCTGCACCAGATAGCACCATCTGTCGTGGCACAGTCCCTCACACCTTCCCTTGGCTAGGAGAGGGAATTCCCTGACCCCTTGCACTTCCCACGTGAGGCGACGCCCCACCTGCTTCAGCTCGCCCTCCATGGGCTGCACCCACTGTCTAACCAGTTCCAGTGAGATGTGCTGGGTACATCTCCTGCCTTCTACATTGGTCTTACTGGCAGCTGCAGACCGGAGCTGTTCCTATTTGGCCATCTTGCCAGATCCCCCCCGCCCACAATTTCAAAACATAGTGTAAATGCAGAAATCCTTCATGACACTGAAGTTGAGACAAAGACCCCAACTGGTGATGCCCCTTCCCTGGCATCACAACTTTCAGGAGTCCCATCTGGGCAGGGTGGCTGCCCTCCCTAACAACTGAAACATTGGAGAGCCCAACTCCAGGCTGCTGAGCATAAGACTGAGAGTTCTGGGGTGGCTAGATCTATTCCCTTTAAATCCTAATTACTGTACATCAGTGAGTCCCAATGTAGGATTAAACAAACAAGTTTGACCACAAAACCTATATTTCCTAACCTCGGGTGGGAAACAGCGTGCCCAGCAGAGAGGTGTGATCCAACACACAATTGGGGAAACATTGCTATATAGAAACCCAGTGCTGAGGCCAGAATGTTATCTGAACTGTCAACTATGCACGGCTGTTCTGAGAATTCGATTAAGTAACAGATATGAAGTTTATGTCACATAGTATATATTCAATATGCACCTATATGAAAATATGTGCTCTCCAGCACTTCTAAATCTTGCTAGGGGGTGAGTAGGCTGGGTGTTAATGTAGTCATTTCACAGATAAAGAAACTGGGGTTTAGAGAGATTCAATTACATGGTAATAGGGCAGAGCTAGGAAGTGAGAGCCGCCATGGCAGGAATTGACCTTGGCTTTTGGGCTTCAATTTCAATTAACCCAACTCACCGCTTCCCAAAACAGTCAGCCTTGATCTGGTCTTACTCACTCCACAAGCTAACAGTTTACAAACACTGAGTCACAGCTTTCCCTCCCCTTGGGTTGCACCAACATACAGCATGGTCCATCACGGGCTCAGATCCCACCCTCTTCTGGGGCCCTTTATGGAAATGCACAAAGCCCAGACTTCCAGGAACAGAGTGAGTAGGTAAGGCATCTATGCTGACCTAGCCTGATCCCATCAAGAGATCCGACCTGCGTGAACTGGAGAGATCTATGACGCTGCCAAGGACCACATCAGAAAGATAATATTTGAAGAGTGAAAGGTTCTTCAAAGAATGTAAAATCCTTGGAGTGAGCAAGTGCCTGAAGTTCTTGAGGCATGACTCATGCTGGGTGGGCCAAGTCATGAGCTGTAGATAGTGGGTAAAAGAGGTAGCAAAATATTAATAGCAGAATGTCAGAGCTGGGAGGGATCTAGGAGACTGACTTTTCTAAGGTCATGCAGATAATAAGGGGCATTATTATCTATATATATATAATAAGCACTATCTATATAATAAGCACTGAGACCTGAATCCATATGCTCTCATTTATTCATTCATTCAATATTTACTGAGCACTTACTACAGGCCTGGAGGGAGATTAGGTACTAAGAATACAGCAGTAAACAAAACAAGCAGGTTTTCTCTCTTCCCCATAGCTGAATTTCCAGCAGGGAGGAAAGACAGTTGAACAGACAATTAGTGAAAATGATGAGAAGTGCTCTGATGGGGTAGCACAGAGGAGAGTCTCATGCCAGGTCTCATTCATCTGGCATCAAGAAAGGCCTCCTGGATTAAATCATTGCTCAGTTTATAGCTAAAGACTAAAAAAAAAGTAACCCAGTGGAAGGGGATTTGGTAGAAGGGGAACACTCCGGACAAAGGAGTCTCTACAGCTCAAGCACAGATTAGACCCTTGTTTTGAAGCTACATACAGAATGGGTGCTCCCACACTTGAGAAGCATATGGTGCCCAGAGGAGCAAAAGGAGGGACCCTCCATCTGCCAAGAGGAGCTGACAGCATCCGACTTGGATTTTAAAGGATAAGTAGGACTTTAATAAGCACAGAAAAGGAGATGGATATTCCAAGGCTGAAGAGATAGCGTGGGTATAAGGCATAGAAGAAGAGGAGCCTGTGCCAGGAATTGACCTTCCTGAAGGAGGTCAATAAATGTTTGTCCCAGTGACTGTCAGTGAAATCCTCCCAGCTGCAGATTCTTAACAGCCACTGCTTCAGTACAGCACAGAGAAAGGGAGGACCCTGCATCACTGTCCACACTTGCTGCCCCATGCTGTCCTACATGCCACACACGTCCCAGAACAGCCACAGCAGCCTAGCAGCTAGCATCCATGGGCTCCCCAGAGTCCCCAACCTGGGCCAGGAAATAAAAGAAACACAATCTTTCAAGTAATTAATATCCCATGATAATGGGATAAAAGGGGCAGATATGATGTCTAATAGAAGGATGAAAATCCTAACGTCCCATCCAGCCTCACAGATAACAAACACATTAAAGAAAGCAGTGCTGGCCCGGCGCGGTGGCTCAAGCCTGTAATCCCAGCACTTTGGGAGGCCGAGACGGGCGGATCACGAGGTCAGGAGATCGAGACCATCCTGGCTAACACGATGAAACCCCATCTCTACTAAAAAATACAAAAAACTAGCCGGGCGAGGTGGCAGGCGCCTGTAGTCCCAGCTACTCGGGAGGCTGAGGCAGGAGAATGGCGTAAACCCGGGAGGCGGAGCTTGCTGTGAGCTGAGATCCGGCCACTGTACTCCAGCCCAGGCGACACAGCGAGACTCCGTCAAAAAAAAAAAACAAACACACACACACACACACACACACACACACACACAAAGCAGTGCTAAAGATCAACAGCCTCAGTGACTGATTAGTGAAAATCAGGGTGATGCTTTCTCGGCGGCACAAAGACAGTGCTGTTTCTGGTTCGTGCCTCCATTTGCAAGGGCTGAAAGGGGAGAGAGCTGAACAAATCCACAGGTTCGTCTCTGGAGCTTTGAGACTGTGAGTCTGGGACACTCATGAGCCCTCTGCACAACAGCCAAGGCATTTAAAAGAGACTTCTAGAAGAACAAACTGCAGCATTTGTATCTTGTGGTGCATTCCTGTGTGTCAACCTCCGTGATAGAACATTTATGAGCTGTGCTTGGTACAAAATATTGTGCCCAACCACTACAGAGGTGGAATGCTGAATTTCAGACTTTTTAAATAAATATTTTCTGGACTTGTTTGCAGATTGAGATTGCAGTTTGTTTCTTAACTCGAATGCTATGCTTATGATACTAAAGAATTCAGTTTTAAATAAAAATTTGTATTGTACTTAAAACCATAATAATTACTAAGAGTTACTGAATGCTAAGTTTAGGTGATCTAGGCACAACACTGCTAATGTTTACAACACTCCTGATAGATAGGCTTCCCCCTGTACCCCCAGTTTTAGAGATGAATCCTGGAGGGGCTTAGAAATGGGTCTCTGGTTCCAAAGCCCATGCTCCTTCCATTAAGCAGTAAAGGAGGAGGAGGTTGGTAGGTGGACTGTTGCCTGGGATACAGGGAACTGCCTGGTTAGCTGACATATGAGGCATAGAATGGGAGCAGTAAGGGATGAATCTAGAAAGGGAAGTGGATGTCCATCCTGAGCCTGTATGATCCCATGGAAGATGTTGCAGGAACCGCAAAGCAGAAGTTCAGTGCCTCTTCCCAAAGAGCCTAGAGACTCAGAACCCAACTTCGAGTTTGAGGTTGAGAGCTCCTTTTAGGGAAGGACGAACAAGCCCTTATTTCTCAACCCTGCAGATACAGTGCTAATGATAGTAGGATAAGCCATTCCCATAAGCCACATCCCACATTGTCTCCAACTCTGATCAGACTGTGTTGTGACAATCTGTTTTCTTGTCTTGTGGACCATGGCTCTTTCCAACTTCTCCTCTCCTAATTTCAGACAGCTCAATACCAGAGACTCGGGTGTGTGGTCCTGGAGCCCTAACTACTGCCTCAGGTCAAAATGTTAGCCAAGGACATGTATGTCTCCCTGGTTCCAGCAATCCCCACTTTAGGCCAGCTAAGCCTTTTTGTTTACATTTCTGCATCTGTAGCTGAGTGGACAGCACTACTCTGTCTGGGGAGAAGGGGAAAGGGTAGAACAGCTGGTTCTAGGAGCTAGTCAGTACGCACTCAGCTATAGAAACTGACCATTAAAATTTTATAACCCAGCATCTGCCCAGGAGCTGATAGGGCAGAAGCCCTGAGTGTAAATTACATTGTGCTCCTGAATAAGACGCATTCATGCACTTCTGTATTCATTTACCTGTGATGCTTTAAACCTTGTGTTGGACCCTGGGGACGAGGCAGATGTGGGTCATAGTCAAGATTTTTCTGACTTCCTTTTTCCTTTCAAGCAGTTTAACAGCTTCCTGCCCCAGTGTCCAGAGCTTCCCTATCTCAGTATCATCGGCAGTATCATTGGCACCTTTACTCACCTTTACTGAGTACTGACCATGCATGTAAGTACAGGTAAGCACATGTAACATGCACACAGGCACAGGTAAGCACATGTAACATGCATGCAGGCACAGGTAAGCACATGTAACATGCACACAAGACCAGGAATGGTGTCCTGTGCTAAGGGCTTCCTACTGTTTATCTTAGTTGATCTTTACCATAACCATAAGCTAGATAGTATTGTTAGCCCATTTTACAGATAAGGAAACTGAAGTACACCTATTCATTCATTGCACAAATATTTAATTGAAAACCTGTTCAAAGTACAGAATAGTCTCTGAGGAAAAGAGAAAGGAAAATAAATGAACATTTATTGAGTATCTACTACATGCCAGGAACTATATGTTTTCCAAATGTTACCTCATTTAATCCTTCCAACAACACTGGGAAGTGGGTTTTGATTTCCCCATTTTTACAAATGTGCCTGGGATTCCACAGATTAAACCCCCTTCCCATGGAACTGACATTCTAATCATGGAAGAAAACAATTGGGGTAACATGGGAAATCCATGAATTGGGGTAAATACTAAGAAGGAAAAGTATGCGGGAGATGGGAGACAGAGTGCGGTTGGAGAAGGGAGAGATAGGGAGGGGAGGGAGGGAAGGCTTCTGAGGATGGGAGGCCGGGAGCAGAGACAGGGACGGAGGGAGGGGCGAGTCCTCTGAGGCCCTAGGTGGAGAACAGCCCACACCCAGCGCACTTGCTGTTCGCATTTTCATCTCCCCCAACTATTTGTGTGTCCAACCTCTAGGATTTATTCCAGAGCAAGATTGGCACTAGGGTTTTCTCCAAGGGCAGGTCATCCTGCTGCTTACAAAACCTGTTGAAAAGGTTTCTGGGGCCCATCCAGGCAAAGCAGAAAAGCCTGCCCCATGTGGCAGGAGCTCCAGAATTTTGTGATCCTTGCCTATTAGACACCTTGACAGCCAACTGGATATCCAGTCACTGCATAACCACCTTCTGGATCCAGGAAACTGTTTCCCCAAACCACCTGCCCCACTGTGGTCCTCTCACAGAATGGAAAACAGTCTACAAAGCTCATAATGGCCTTTTGCATCTTATCAGTTACCACTGCAGGTTGGAACCTCCCAGAGGGCGGGAGCCACACCTTATTTCTGTATCCCCAGTTTCTAATCCTGGGCCTGACATTAAGTAGATGCCTAACAAATGTTTGTTAAGTGAAATAGAATATTCACCCTGATAGTGAACCAAAATGTGCTTCTCTGAAAACCGTACTTTTTATTTATATATATAAAATCCCCCTCTCTGTGGACTACATAAAAAAAAATTCTTCCACACATCAACCCTTATGGAAGAAGGAAGGAAGGAGTGGGGGGGATGGAATTAAACATTTATAGAGCACTTACTAAGTGTCAAGCTTTATGGTTTCTAAATGTTATCTTACTTAATCCTCCCAACCCTCTGAAGTAGTTATTGTTTATGGATGCAGAAATAATCCCCAGCAGCCCTCAGTTATGATTCTGGCGCTGCCTTTTGTTACTGAGTGCCCCTACTGTCTCTGGCCTCTAGTCTTTTCAGTTGACTGCTCTACTTCCCCCAGGGTTTGAAGACAGCAATTACATCTCTTCCAAGCCTCTTCTTCCTCATTTCCAGGCTAAAATATCTCCAATTACTTTCAATGCCTCTCATGGTGCAGTAGTGAAGACTGGCTCTGGAATCAGGACAACCAGGATCCAACGATATTACGTCACCTGTGCACAAGTGACTTAACCTACTGAATGTCGGTGTTCTATCTGTGTGACATGGGACACTTATGATACCATCCCATTGAGTTGTTATAAGCAGCTTAAATAATATAACAAATGTAAGTACCTAGCACTCTGGGGTAGGAGTGGAAAGGGGGTGATTCCTTTTCTTCCCATTATAAGGGTCACAGCCAATCTCCCTATAACAAAAGACAGGTTCACAAGATTAAAACATAACCAATTTATTTGATCATCGTTTCACGTGATGTGGGAACCTTCAGAATGGAGACCCTAATGTACAGCGAAAACTACCTATGTTCATGCTCAGGTCCAGTGATGAATAAATAGAAAAGTGTAGAACTGTGGTTGGACAAAAGGGTATGATCTAATACAAATCGACTGAGCAAGGAAACTCAGCAAGCCCTTTCTGCTCAGATTCTTCTTGGCCTCTCTTATGCAGCCGCCCTTCCTTCTGGTTATGGGACAGGACCCTTTATGAAATAGGGGTCTTATGACTTGCAATCAAACAAGATAGGCCAGAGAATTTCTTCACGGCCAGTTCTTACACAGAAAAGCAGGGAAAAGTTAGAGTAATATTTTTAGGTTTTATGGTTGGCTTTGGAGAAAAGGGGATCTGGTTTCTATAATCCACCTTGAAGAATAGGAATTCTAGTTTCTATGGCTAGCCTCAGGGAAGAATGAGAGATGAGAGACAGGAGGGCAGGAGAAGGTCAAAGAGAAACTTCGATCCGAAGCTTTTTCCAGGGATTTCACTTTTGGGGATCAATTTCTGGGCCCCCACCCTGGCACACAGTAGGTCCTCAAAAGACACTGCCCCTAAAGGTTAGGAACATCACCCCCACCATTTCAACTGAATTCATGCCAGTTTGTTCATGACCCTATTTACTTTATGTGACATTCAGAACTGGACACTATCTGGGCTCCCTTGTTTTCCAGGGACCATCGTAATCAGCCCTGCCAGCCCAAATCCTGCCTCTTGAAAAGAAGTAAGGAACCAGAGCATGTGAACAGGACCAGGGTCACATCACTTCCAGGAACCCACGCAAGCTGTGCTGAGAAATCACAACTCAGGAACTGATGATAAATACACTGGTGTTTACTCTGAGTATAAGAGGAAAGACAACAGTCTGATCCAAGCACTTGGACTTCTGTTACATTAACTGCTTCAGAACAACCATCAGGAAAATCTTTTCCATCTCACGAGGGTTGGTGTTTATTGCATCCAGGAACAGATCATCATCCTGTGGTACTTTGTTAAATCTCAGAGGCACATTTTTTTTAACATTTAAATGTTTCTAAAATTGGAATGCATCTGATAACCAATGTACGACAACAATAATAATAATAATAAGTGAAATAGTGCCAAGAATTCCTCCTTCTTAAAAGCTATAATCAATTTGATGGTGAACCTTAAAACAGAGGAGGCTACCATTGATTGAGCACCTACTGTCTACTATCTGCTAGACCCAATGCTATATGCTCAGAACTTTAATTTTTATTTTTTCTTTTCCATTTTAGTATGTTTTTTCTCTTTAGTAAAAAATCATCACTGAAAAATCTTTTAAAATGCTTGCAACAAAAGTATCCCCAAGAACCCCAGCCTAATGGGAGTTTAAAGAGACCCTTTAGAATCTAAGGAGCCATAACCCAATTGGAACCTCAATTTGCATAATTGCAGAAACAAAAGCAAACTCTAGCCACATCACTGCCAGGTATTTCTGAGACTCCCAGGACAGCTTACATACTCTTGGTGGCCCCCTATCCTTCCAGACCTCTGCTCTAAGCTTCTCTGCCATTCATTTCTGCCTGTTCAAGCTTCCCTGAGCTGCCATAGCATCTTCCCTGGTCTTCCCACATGTAGATTTTGGCCTGCCCCTAATTCCCCAAAGCACAGGAAACACCAAACCAGAGTGTTTAACCAACTCTACTCAAGTCCCAAGGGGACTACAAAGGCACTATAATAGGAGAAATGCAAAATAAAACAGTGGATAGCAGGTGAGCTCATCCCAAACACCAAGAGACTTTGCTCAAGAGACTCCCATCTTCAGCCACAGCAGGATGGCATTTTGCTCAGTCCATGCTAACCTTATATTAGAGAACCCCCTCTCACCTCCTCTCTCCTCCAGGTTTCAGGACTCTAATCTTCTCCTGTGGGCCCTGCCTGAGGAAGCCCAAAATTTGGTATTATATTAATTAAGATAATACTAGCTGCTACAAGGGCAAAACCTTAAAATCTCAAAGCCTTAAAAGAATAGTTCTACTTTTGGAAAGCCCAGTCAGTCTGTAAAGTCCAGTTACAGAGCTCTGCTCCACACAGCGACTCAGGGACCCAGACTCACAGAGGATCTGCCACTTTCTACAGGGCGGCCAGTTTGCCTGGGTATCAATATCCAGTCTGCAGACAAGAAAAGAAACGGAGTTATATGTAGAAGGTTTTCTGTGGGCCATGCCTGCAAGTGGCACATGAAATTCCCACCCATGTTTCACTGACTGAAACACAGGGCCATGCCTCATTGCGAGAAGAACTGGGACATGTAGGTAATTTGTGCCCGAGAGTAAAAGAAAGCAGATTTGCAGAGTGGCAGAACAACTAGCCACTCTGCCATGAGCAGCATTATGGCTTGCTTTCTTGCTCTGTATCGAGGAGAATAACACCTTTTAGTTGATTATACACAACACCCCCACCCCTTTGCTTCAATCTTTCCTTTCAGACTAACTTCTGGCCATGCCCTCTCATAACCAAAATTCTATTTAAATATTTCTCCTAAACACTAACTCTCCCTCAAAAAAATAAATTATTCTGCCAACACTAGAATTCATAAATAGTTGCTATTATTTTTATGTGTATTTTTGTCCCCCTACATAGAAAAATAATGTTTAAAGAAATCACTCATAATCTTACAACTCTATTTATTTTAATGTGTTTCTTTCCTTTATATTTCCACATGCTTAAATCTTGTTCAACCTTCACGGGCTTGTTCAAATGATTTCCCTTCCTTGAACATGAGGCTCTGAAATAACTTACCCAAGGTCACATGACCAGGAAATAGTACAGCCAAACTTCTAACTTTGATGTAATCCCAGAGCTAGGGCTCTTGCCAGTGCACCATGCTACTTTCAAGCTTAACAACTTATCTGAAGTCACCCAGTGACTGAGTCATGCTGGGACTCAGGTGAGAGGTCAAATGTAAATAAACCTGGCTCTATCTGTTAGGTCCCAAAGCCTATGCTTTGGTCACTATGTGAAACAGGAGTGTTTCAGTTGAGATGGTGAAGGAGATACTCAAAACCTCTTCAGCAGCAGCATCTTTTAAGGATTTACTGTGTGCCAGTGTCAGGCTCAGAAACTGATCCCCCAAAGTGAAGTCCTCAGAAGCAGCCTTGAATCAGAGTTTCTCTCTGACCTTCTCCTGCCCTCCTGTGTCTCATCCGTCATGTCTCAAAACCCTCCCCTCTGCTGCTAACCTGCTCCTGAATGCAAGCTTAGTGGTTGTAATGAGATTCACAAGGGGGTTTAAGGCTGCCAGCAAAGCTGCAGGAAATGACATGAATCAACCCTATTCACAATTTGGCCCCCACAAAATGACTTGTAACACATGACCAGTTCAAGAGAAACTACCCCAAGTGGGATCTATGACAAGGTGTCATGCTCCTTGTAATTTCCCCTGACCTTTCACTTACCCCTGTCTACTGTATGCTAATTATCTGTATCTAAAGTAGAAAGTGACCCATCTATGACATGTCTGATCCTCCTTATTAGAGCCTCAGTTTCCAGAAAGCAGGAGCCATGTTTGATTCCTCTTTGCTACAGCAAGGCCTGGCCCATAATAACTGTTTAACTCCCTCCCACCCAAAGAAGCAGACAATTATAGGATTAGTCAAATTAGAAGTCATCTAAAAGACCTGTGGTCCAGAACACTGCCCAATTTACAATCCCCTTCCTATTTCACATAGTGACCAAAGCTCAGATCTGGGGGCCTAACAGATAGGTCCAGGTTTACATTTCGCCTCCAACACTGGGTAGCTTCCGACAAGTTATTAAGCTTATCTTTTTGTGAAACCCTAATGAGTTAATGCAGCCCACATTTGATAGCATATTGATTATGTTACTGTTAGTATTATGACTACTATTGCTATTATTCACCTTCTGACTTCTTCAAATTATTTATCATACAGAGAAGTGAACAAAACCTCTAAAGCCTGAGAACAAAAAGGAGGTGGGATTCTGTTGCTTCTTGTGACCTTCAGAGAGCAGAGTGGGTAAGTACTCTTTAGGGGAAATCTTGACCCTTCTAAAAATCCCATTAAATCTAAACACACATCTGTTTGCACACACCAACCATGCAGTCTCTGCTTTCACCCAGAATTGAGTAGTACAAGGAGAAATATTATATCCAGTAACTCATATGGAACTATTTATCTCCAATCACTTTGTGCTTTTCCTTAAACTTTTCCACAGTCTTTGGTTTCAAAGTCCATTTCAGAATGACTGAATTTTCTTGCAAAGTAAGTTCCCTTACCCCCACCAAAAAAAAAAAAAAAGAGATTGTTTTAGGAAAATCTCCTCAGGGCATAGAGACTGTGAGTTTCCAAACTTTCTTTCCCCATTCTTCTTTTTCTTTTAAATAAAAATTGCCCAGGAAACCAAGATTCATTAAGACTGATGGGGGAAAAAATATGACTGAGTTGAAAGGAGTTTGTGGCTTACTGCTTAGCAAGGAACTTACAAAAAGTCTTTTAGGGGAATCTTATGGAATCAGAGAATATGAGGACTGAGAAGGCACTAAGAGACTATATAGTTTCAATCTCCTCATTTGGAGGTAGAGATACTGAGATCCACAAGAGAGAAATTAATTAGCCAAAATGATACAGCAAGTCTACCAAAGAAATGAGACTTGAATTCAGGCCTCCTAAATCCCAGGTCCTCTAGAAAGCAGAGCCTGAGGCAGAGGTTAAGCTATTGACGCTTTACTTGGTGGGGTACAAACCCAGGCAGTGAGAGTGAAGACAAAGGGAAGTGATGAAGGAAAGGTACTAAGTGATGAGAAGCAGTGAAGAGCATTCTTGCACCAGCTCCCATTTCACAGAGACACAGCACAACCACCAGCAAGCAGGTTACTCAGCACTAAGACCTTCTCAAGAGCTGCAGGGAGAAACTGCACCTCTAGGTTGGGGATCTAGAAACTACATCATCCCTGACCAATGACAGATGGTGAGTTGGTGGATAAACAACCCACTTTCCTCATCCCCCACCCCAAGTTGGGATAATTTAGACATTTGCTGGGATAATATTAGGCATATATACTAGCTCCCAGATCGGGTGACCAACGCACCTCAATATGCCAGAAACTTTTCTGGATTTTGCACTGCAAGTCCCTCAGTTCCAGCCAAACCATAACAGTTGGGTGCCCTATACCAGAGGACTCCAGCATAACTCAGCTCTAGTTGTTCACTGGGTAACACACTTGAAAACACAGTTTTTACTGGGTACTGTCCATTTCTGTCTCACTTTCCTATGGGTATTTCCTGGGATCATTACCCAATTAAAAATGACTTGCATTTCAATCTTTGTCTCAGAGTCCGTTTCTGGGGGAACCCTAGTGCCTGGCACACTGTATGCTCTCAGTAAATGTCATCAGTAATCACATGATAGTAACATGAAGTCTTCTCCCTGTTTGTTTCTGTTGCTTTGGAAACTTGACCAAAGTCATGGTTACATGAGCCCAGTCTGCTATACACACACACACACATACACACACACACACACAACCCTCAGTACCCAGTCAGTCAGCAGTCTGAAGGGGAGTATGAATCTGGTTCTGCCCCACCCTAGACAGAAGAATAGTACCTGAGATATTTAGCTGGGGCCTACTTGGTCCAGGTATGTGTATATAATTATATCTGTACTGCCGCAATAACTAAGGACTCTTGTCACTCTAATGAACTTGTTGAGAATGACTAAACTACTAATAGAATAGAAAACTATATGCAATTTACAATACAGTTCATTTACATTCTATTTGTGTTTAATAATGCAGAGGCAAAATTACTTAACATGTGATCAGGTAAGCCACCTACCTACATCCAAAACATATTGGAAGAAGTGGTTTGTTCAAAATGCTGATTCCAGGGTTCCACCAAGACTCCCACTGAGTGCTGCTGAAGTGAGGCCTGCAAGCCGCATGTTAAACAATCTCTCCAAGTGATTCTTGAGCACATTAAACTTTGAGAGCTCCTTCCCTAATAATTGACAGCTAAGTTACATTCTCTCAGCTGCTTCTCACTGAGGAACCAGTGACTGTTCTCAGTCTTAGTTGGATCCAGGTGGATCTCTCCCCACGCTCCACCTACGCCTGTCTAAGCTGACACAGTCACTTTCTAGGAGGGCTGTGTTTTTTAATGTCTGCTTCAGAACTTGTTAAAGGTTCACTCGAAGTGCACGGCTTTATCCACCATGTGGCCCAGGGTACATGCATACTGCTCAAGACAAATTCTTTCGACTGCCACTTTGCCAGTCTCCTCTGATCTGGACCTCTGTGCCAGCCTAGATCGGATACAGAGAAGGGTCAAGATACATGCCATTGTGCCTGGGCTGCCATGATGGAAGAATGTTTTGTTCTACTCCCTTCAGTAGTAAGAGAAGTTCATCTTTAGGACAACATGGAGATGGATTTTCCTAAGTAGGACTCTAATGCCCTGACCATTCCTGCATGACGCCACCAACTCTCCTCTCTCAGCTGAAACGGCTCCAGTGTTCCTGATTAACCATGTACCTCCGACCAAGGGGTCTCCTTACCTATTTCCTCATATGCACATAGGTTTCCTCTACCACCCCGTGAATGCTTTAAGGCCAAAGTTCATGTCTCATGGGTCATTTAGCCACCAACAACAAACCCAAATCTTGGCTCATAAATGAGGTTCCAATGATATTTGTTGAATGAATAATCAATTTCTTTTTATCCTTTTTTAATTTTTTTAGAGACAGGGTCTCACTCTGTTGTCCAGGCTGGAGTGTAGTGGCACAATCATAGCTCACTGCAGCTTCAAACTCCGGAGCTCAAGCGATTTTCCCACATTGGCCACACAAATACCTAGGACTACAGGTGGATGCCACCATGCCTGGCCAAAATGGTCAACTTCTATGCCATTATCTTGCTTTAATTTTCTTCACAGCACTTACCATTATCTAAGATTATTGCTTATTGGTGTAGTCACTTATTGCCTACCTACACACACACAAATTAAACCCTTTGCTAGTGTCATGGGCTGAACTGTGTCCCTTGCGCCCAAATCCATATGTCGAAGTCCTAACCCCCAGTACCTCAGAATGTGACCTTATTTGAAAGTAAGAACATTGCAAATGTAATGAGCAAAGATAAAGTCATTAGAGTGAGTCTTAATCCGATATGACTGGTGTCTTTATACATAGAGGAAAGACCATGAGAAGACAGAGGGAGAAGACGACCATCCACAAGCCAAGGAGAGAGGCCTCAGAAGAAACCAACCCTGTTGACACCTTCCAGCCTTCAGAATTGTGAGAACATAAATTTCTCTTGTTCAAGCCACCCAGTCTGTGGTATTTTGTTCCAGCAGCCCTAGCGGACTAATACAACAAGAAAGAAATGTGTCTGCCTTGGCTACCATGTACCCCAGCACCCTGAACAGTTCCTGCCACACAGCAGGTTCTTAGTAAATCATTTTCAAGTGAACACTTTTAATACACAATTTGTTGTTTTCCCCAAATGCATATGCAGTTTCATACATCTGAGCCTTTGAATATGCTGTTTCCCAGCCAAAAACACCTATCCCCATTCCCTGTCATCTGCCCCTATTGAGCCAAAGAAATCTTATTTTTCCTTTGAGATTCAGTTCAGGCCAGGCGCAGTGGCTCAGGCCTGTAATCACAGCACTTGAGGAGACCAGGGCAGGAGGATCACTTGAGTCCAGGAGGTCAAAACCAGCCTGAGCAACGTTGTGAGACCTTGTCCCTGTAAAAAATTTAAAAATTATCTGGGCACAATGGCGAGCACCTGTAGTCCCAGCTGCTGGTGGGGGCTGAGGCAAGAATATCACTTGACCCCAGGAGATCAAGGCTGCAGTGAACCATGACTGCGCCACTACATTCCAGCCTCAGTGACAAAGTGAGACCCTGCCTCAAAAAAACAAAAAAGTAACCAAAAAAATAATCCTCACCTCAGACTCATATTCTCTGTGAGATGTCCTTGACTCCATTGGACAAAATTGGTCACTCTCTTCTCTGTGCTGTTCTGAACTTTGTAGGCACTAATTATAACTTCTTATCTTTGTTTTCTGCTGCTATAACAGAATACCACAGACTGAGTAAGTTATAAAGAAAATAAATTTATTTTTTACAGTTCTGGAGGTTGAAAGTTTCATACTAAGGTGCTGGCATCTGGCAAGGGCCTTTTTGCCACAACATAAGATAGCAGAGGGCATTGTATGGTGAGAGAGCATGAGAGAGAGAGAGATCTCACTTTTATAACAAAACCACTCTGACTAAAGTGTGGTTAATCCATTCATACAGGGTAAAGCCCCCATGACCTAATTAGTCCTGAAAGACCTCTACAAGGGAACCCACAAAACACTGCTGAAAGAAATCATAGACAACACAAACAAATGGAAACTCATCTCATGCTCATGGATGGGTAATATCAATATTGTGAAAATGACCATACTGCCAAAAGCAATCTACAAATTCAATGCAATTCCCATCAAAATACCACCATCATTCTTCACACAACTAGAAAAAACAATTCTAAAATTCATATGGAACCAAAAAAGAGCCCGCATAACCAGAGAAAGACTAAACAAAAAGAACAAATCTGGAGGCATCACATTACCTGACTTCAAACTATTCTATGAGGCCATTGTCACTAAAACTGTATGGTACTGGTATAAAAATAGGTACATACAAACCAACAGAACAGAAGAGAGAAACCAGAAATAAACCCAAATACTTACAGCTAACTGATCTTCGACAAAACACACAAAAACATAAAGTGGGGAAAGGATACCCTATTCAATAAATTTGTGCTAGAATAATTGGCAAGCCACATAAAGAAGAATGAAACTGGATCCTCATCTCTCACTTTATACAAAAATCAACTCAAGATGGATCAAGGAGTTAAACCTAAGACCTGAAGTTGTAAAAATTCTAGAAGATAACACCAGAAAAACCCTTGAAGACATTGGCTTAGGCAAAACTTCATGACCAAGAACCGAAAAGCAAATGAAACAAAACAAAGATAAATGGATGAGACATAATTAAACCAAAAAGCTTCTGCACAGCAAAAGAAACAATCAGCAGCATAAACAGACAACCCACCAAATGGGAGAAAATCTTCACCATCTATAGATCAAACAAAGGAGTAATATCCAGAGTCTACAAGGAACTCAAACAAATCAGCAAGAAAAAAAAAAAATCCCATCAAAAATTGGGCTAAGGAACAACCTGCTCCTGAATGACTACTGGGTACATAACGAAATGAAAGCAGAAATAAAGATGTTCTTTGAAACCAATGAGAACAAAGATACAACATACCAGAATCTCTGGGACACATTTAAAGCAGTGTGTAGAGGGAAATTTATAGCACTAAATGCCCACAAGAGAAAGCAGGAGAGATCTAAAATTGACACTCTAACATCACAATTAAAAGAACTAGAGAGGCAAGAGCAAACACATTCAAAAGCTAGCAGAAGGCAAGAAATAACTAAGATCAGAGCAGAACTGAAGGAGATAGAGACACAAAAAACCCTCCAAAAAATCAATGAATCCAGGAGTTGGTTTTTTGAAAAGATCAACAAAATTGACAGACCGCTAGCTAGACTAATAAAGAAGAAAAGAGAGAAGAATCAAATAGACGCAATAAAAAATGATAAAGGGGATATCACCACCGACCCCACAGAAATACAAACAACCATCAGAGAATACTATAAATGCCTCTACGCAAATCAACTAGAAAATCTAGAAGAAATGGATAATTTCCTGGACACTTACACTCTCCCAAGACTAAACCAGGAAGAAGTTGAATCCCTGAATAGACCAATAGCAGGCTCTGAAATTGAGGCAACAATTAATAGCCTACCCACCAAAAAAGTCCAGGACCAGATGGATTCACAGCTGAATTCTACCAGAGGTACAAGGAGGAGCTGGTACCATTCCTTCTGAAACTATTTCAATCAATAGAAAAAGAGGGAATCCTCCCTAACTCTTTCTATGAGGCCAACATCATCCTGATACCAAAGCCTGGCAGAGACACAACAAAAAAAGAGAATTTTAGACCAATATCCCTGATGAACATCGATGCAAAAATCCTCAATAAAATACTGGCAAACCGGATTCAGCAGCACATCAAAAAGCTTATCCACCATGATCAAGTGGGCTTCATCCCTGGGATGCAAGGCTGGTTCAACATTCGCAAATCAATAAACGTAATCCAGCATATAAACAGAACCAAAGACAAGAACCACATAATTATCTCAATAGATGCAGAAAAGGCTTTTGACAAAATTCAACAGCCCTTTATGCTAAAAACGCTCAATAAATTTGGTATTGATGGAACGTACCTCAAAATAATAAGAGCTATTTATGACAAACCCACAGCTAATATCATACTGAATGGGCAAAAACTGGAAAAATTCCCTTTGAAAACTGGCACAAGACAGGGATGCCCTCTCTCACCACTCCTATTCAACATAGTGTTGGAAGTTCTGGCTAGGGCAATCAGGCAAGAGAAAGAAATCAAGGGTATCCAGTTAGGAAAAGAAGAAGTCAAATTGTCCCTGTTTGCAGATGACATGATTGTATATTTAGAAAACCCCATCGTCTCAGCCCAAAATCTCCTTAAGCTGATAAGCAACTTCAGCAAAGTCTCAGGATACAAAATTAATGTGCAAAAATCACAAGCATTCTTATACACCAGTAACAGACAAGCAGAGAGCCAAATCAGGAATGAACTTCCATTCACAATTGCTTCAAAGAGAATAAAATACCTAGGAATCCAGCTTACAAGGGATGTAAAGGACCTCTTCAAGGAGAACTACAAACCACTGCTCAGTGAAATCAAAGAGGACACAAACAAATGGAAGAACATACCATGCTCATGGATAGGAAGAATCAATATCGTGAAAATGGCCATACTGCCCAAGGTGATTTATAGATTCAATGCCATCCCCATCAAGCTACCAATGACTTTCTTCACAGAATTGGAAAAAACTGCTTTAAAGTTCATATGGAACCAAAAAAGAGCCCGCATTGCCAAGACAATCCTAAGTCAAAAGGACAAAGCTGGAGGCGTCACGCTACCTGACTTCAAACTATACTACAAGGCTACAGTAACCAAAACAGCATGGTACTGGTACCACAACAGAGATATAGACCAATGGAACAGAACAGAGTCCTCAGAAATAATACCACACATCTACAGCCATCTGATCTTTGACAAACCTGAGAGAAACAAGAAATGGGGAAAGGATTCCCTATTTAATAAATGGTGCTGGGAAAATTGGCTAGCCATAAGTAGAAAGCTGAAACTGGATCCTTTCCTTACCCCTTATACGAAAATTAATTCAAGATGGATTAGAGACTTAAATGTTAGACCTAATACCATTAAAACCCTAGAAGAAAATCTAGGTAGTACCATTCAGGACATAGGCATGGGCAAGGACTTCATGTCTAAAACACCAAAAGCAACGGCAGCAAAAGCAAAAATTGACACATGGGATCTAATTAAACTAAAGAGCTTTTGCACAGCTAAAGAAACTACCATCAGAGTGAACAGGCAACCTACAGAATGGGAAAAAATTTTTGCAACCTACTCATCTGACAAAGGGCTAATATCCAGAATCTACAAAGAACTCAAACAAATATACAAGAAAAAACAAACAACCCCATCAAAAAGTGGGGAAAGGATATGAACAGACATTTCTCAAAAGAAGACATCCATACAGCCAACAGACACATGAAAAAATGCTCATCATCACTCGCCATCAGAGAAATGCAAATCAAAACTACAATGAGATACCATCTCACACCAGTTAGAATGGCAATCATTAAGAAGTCAGGAAACAACAGGTGTTGGAGAGGATGTGGAGAAATAGGAACACTTTTACACTGTTGGTGGGATTGTAAACTAGTTCAACCATTATGGAAAACAGTATGGCGATTCCTCAAGGATCTAGAACTAGATGTACCATATGACCCAGCCATCCCACTACTGGGTATATACCCAAAGGATTATAAATTACTCTACTACAAAGACACATGCACACGTATGTTTATTGCGGCACTATTCACAATAGCAAAGACTTGGAATCAACCCAAATGTCCATCTGTGACAGACTGGATTAAGAAAATGTGGCACATATACACCATGGAATACTATGCAGCCATCAAAAAGGATGAGTTTGCATCCTTTGTAGGGACATGGATGCAGCTGGAAACCATCATTCTTAGCAAACTATCACAAGAACAGAAAACCAAACACCGCATGTTCTCACTCATAGGTGGGAACTGAACAATGAGATCACTTGGACTCGGGAAGGGGAACATCACACACTGGGGCCTATCATGGGGAGGGGGGAGGAGGGAGGGATTGCATTGGGGAGTTATACATGATATAAAAGTCATGCACATGTACCCTAGAACTTAAAGTATAATAAAAAAAAAAAAAAAAAAAAAAAAAAAAATTGGGCTAAGGACATGAATAGACAATTCTCAAAAGAAGATATACAAATGGCCAACAAATATGAAAAAATGCTCAACATCACTAATGATTAGGCAGATGCAAATCAAAACCACAATATAATACCAACTTACTCCTGCAAGAATGTCCATAATCAAAAAAATCATAAAATAATAGATGTTGGAGTGGATGCGGTGAACAGGGAACACTTCTACACTGCTGGTGGGAATGAAAACTAGTACAACCTCTATGGAAAACAGTGTGGAGATTCCTTAGAGTACTAAAAGTAGAACCACCATTTGATCCAGCAGTCCCACTACTGGACATCTACTCAGAGGAAAAGAAGTCATTATACGAAAAAGACATTCACACATGCATGTTTATAGCAGCACAATTCACAATTGTAAAAATAGGGAACCAGTCCAAATGCCCATCAATCAATGAGTGGATAAAGAAATTGTAGTATCTATACCACAATTCTACTCAGCCATGAAAAGGAACGAAATAATGGCATTCGCAGCAACCTGGATGGAATTGGAGATCATTATTCTAAGTGAAGCAACTCAGGAATGGAAAACCAAACACTGTATATTCTCACTCATAAGTGGGAACTAAGCTATGAGGAGGCAAAGGCATAAGAATGATACAATGGACTCTGGGGACTCAGGAGAAAGGGTGGGAGTGAGGGTGAGGGATAAAAGACCACACACTGGGTACAGCATGTACTGCTCAGGGGATGGGTGTCCCAAAATATCAGAAATCATCGCTAAAGAACTTATTCATGTAACCAAACACCACCGATTCCCAAAAAATCTACTGACATTTTTTTTAAATAAATGTCCTACCTCCTAATATTTTTATATGGCAATCGAATTTCAACATGAGTTTTGGAGGGGACATTCAAACCATAGCACTGCTAGACTATGAGTTTAACTTCAGAAACCATCTTTGTCTCTAATCTGTGCCATCTAGCCAAGGACCTGGCATGGAGTAAGAGATCAATAATTGAACCACCAGGCCCTATGAATCTAGTCAGTATGCAGACAGTTTCTGTCTGCAAGTGACTTATCTACTGATGGGGTACAGATGCATAACTACACATGTCTGCCACATACTAGGTATTCAACTAATACTTACTGGATTTAAACTAATTTACCAAATTGTTGTCATAATATGACATTATTTTGCTTGCTTAGAATGCCCACTCTGCCCTCCCCTTCCAAACTAATGAGCCCCGTTTTTCAAGGTAAAACTAAGCCCTAACTCCTTTTAAATGCCTTAGCTGACTACTGCCAAACTCACTGAGCCCCTAGAATTATAGCATTTTGGAATAAGCTTCCCTATAAGGAACATTAAGCCAGCCCAAACCTGTGATTTGGTGCAACTTCTATCCTGGACCCCGGAGCACATCATGACCTGAAGTCTGTTCTGACCCAGCCTGGGAGGGCCACTCAGCTCCAGAAGGGTTAATGATAAGCCAGCCTGGGTATCCCAGCCTGCATTTTGCCTTAAGGAACAAAATATGCCTGTAAAGAAAACACTGACTGGAACCATCTGCCCTCCCCTGTAGCTTGAAAGAAGCTGCATATAGACTCCCTAATCCTTTTTCTCTCCCCTCAGCCAGAAATGAATTTCATTTGGAGGCAAAATGAGGGGGCTGTGAGGGAAAGAGAGCAGAGAGAGGTAGGCCAGACACATCTGGACAGCTTTTCTTTGTAAATTCAGAAGACTGCAGGGAATCACTTTCTCCCCTTGACAAAGGAAATGGTCCATGGGCAGGAATTGATGACTTGCAAATCTCATGCAGGTGAAGAGGTTATAGTGTCTGGAGGTCTTTGGGGCTTAGAAAAAATAAAGAGCAAATAATATAAATGGGGCAGCTGTTTATGGGACAAGAATCCCCATCACCAACACTGGTCAGCAGAGAGAGCAGTTCTGGAAGCTTGGCATCTTCAACAGTCCAGGGTCTCCACGGTCTGTTCACCTATTCATCCATTCAGTTATTCAGCAGGAATATATTAAGATACACTTCAGATTCTCTGCCAGGCGGTATGTTTGGTGCTATGGAAATAGCCACAGGCTTGGATTCACCTTCATCTCTAACAACCGCGTGAGGAAAATAGTCTCATGAAAAATAATATACAGACCATCAGTAACAAAGCAATCATCTGAAACAAGGACAGATAGGGTGGTGAATACTATAAAGTAGGTATTTTTAAAAACTATTAACTTGACTTTAAGGGAGGTGGTGGTGACAAAGACTATCTCCTTGACCAAACTTTAGTTAAGTTCCTTTAAGTCCTCTTCTAAACTAGGTCTCCAACTTGGGCTTCAGTAACTGTCCTTTTATAGTCCACTTGCAGCAAGAATGCTAAGTCAGTTTAGAGAGAATCCCCTCCTCCCTTAATGTCTGATCATCTTCAATATCTGATCAAATTCCTCAACCTCCACCATCCCCCACCCTTTTTATCTGATCATCTGGCCTGCCTTCAGCAAGAATCCTGCCAAGTTGGGTTAGCCAGAATCCCCCTTACCCCTGATGTTTTGCCTTAGTAATTTTCCATCCACTGACCCTGACTCTGCTCCTGTGCTATATAAATCCTTCTGTTCCATATTGTACTCTGAATTGAGCCCAGTTCTATACTGAGATCTCCTTTCCCTTCTTGCCATAGTTCCTGAATAAAAATCTGTTTTTACTACTTTAACTTATGTTTAGATCTAGTTTTTTTTTTTAACAATGGTGTTAAAAGATATACTTGGGCACATTAAAATGTTAAAGAGCTTATTTGAGCATTCAGGAATTCATGAATTGGGCAGCACCAGATCACAAGTGGTTCAGCACTCCACTAAGAGTGAAGATATTCACATAAGCATGATCAAAAACATTTTTAATTGTTTAAAGTGTAAAGTCTCTAGTTAAAGGTTAGTTGGCAGTTACTGATTGATTAAGCTTAAGTTTTGTTTTACTGTTTACATGCAGATGGATTTTAGTGTGATGACATAGGAACTGAGGTGTCTCAGCCTAATGGATTCTCAAATAATTATTGTAATGGTGGTATGAGACAAAGCTTTGAAGAACAGAAGATAGCCATATGTCCTCCAACATATGACCATGTAGTTTTGGGAGTATATAATCTCCAGCCTGAGGAGCAGAGTATGTTTGAAATGAAGACCCAATCAAAGTTTTAATCAGAAGAAGACTTGAAGCTTTCACTTCCAGCTCCACCCTGCAAAACTCCAGAGCCTTCTTCTCCAACAAGTAAGAAAATACAGGTAGAGAGAGGCAGAAAACATAACTATTGGGTACAAAGCTTAATACCTGGGTGATGAAACAATCTGTACAGCAAACCCACATGACAGAAATGTACCTGTATAATAACCCTTCCCATGTACTCCCGGACCTAAAATAAAAGGTTTTAAAACAGAAAATACAGGTAGAGAATACAGTTTACTCTTCCACAAATGGACACAAAGCCAGAGCTAACAAGTATGAAGTCACTTATCCAGTATGCAATATGTATTCCCCCCATCTTTTCCCAGTACCACAACTTACGGGGGATCTTGTCTAATGAAATGAATGAATGGTTCATTCTCCAAGGATGTCAGTCATTGCTGGTCCTGTTCCTGGAAGGGTATAATAGTCTCCTGCAAATGTTTACAACAATGCATGGTAACAAGACAAGACCAGGGAATAATCAAAGTTCCATTCATATTCTCCTCTGCCCCATCATGTAGCCCAAACACTATCTCCACTCCATGGTCAAGCTTAACCACACCAACCAACCTTTTTTTCCCTTTGTTTACCTTGTGGCTCCATGAGCCTAAAGTGGCCTGGGAGTCACCAAGACTTCCAATTCAGGAGACTTACTGTTTTCCCTGTGGGATTATTCCTTCCTTGGGTACTTCCTAGGGCTCACCAGACCATAGAACCACAAGTCAAGAAGCAACATTCTGAGCACAGATCATTAGGTTCAGTCACAGGAGGCACCACACAACCTCCGCCATTCAGTTCCTAAATCTATGGTCATATACTACACTCTGAAAAACAATGTCCAGTACTACAATCAGTTACCTCCCACCTGTTGTCATATCTAAATCTTCAATATGGCATTCCACTCTCCTTTAAGGTCAGCTGGAGAATAGATTATTATCATGACAATATGTCCACTGCCTTTTTAAAATTATACTGTACATACCAGGGACTTAGAGTTGTACAGTAAGACTGGAAAATTGGGCATTAGCAGGGAAAGGAGCCTTTGAGTGAAGAAGTCCATAGAGTCCATGTACAGAGTTTACATCACTTGTAATTGCCTCACATCCTCTCAGGGAATCTTTAGTTCCACTTAATACTGGGACAATGGCCTGTGGGTTTAGTCTGATGGCTGTTTGACACCTTAGTTGCACCATCTATCTTGGGCTTACCCTGGGACTTCTCTGACATTGTGGCCTCCATTTAGTCAGGCATAGGCAAACCTAGAAATAAGAGGAAAATAGCACCCATGGGGCAACCCATAGAGGCAACGGGCAAATGTTTTCCTTTTCCAACACTTGGGTGGGTAATTCTGAAATTCTCAGAGGGTCACAGTGGGATAAAATTCTAATTCCCCACAGTAGTGACCCGCTCAATAATGCAAACTTATAGCAGTTTTCCCTTTCCCGTTTTCTTCTTCCCAGACCTCTACCCATTTTCCCTGGAATCACAACCTAAAATCAACAACCAGCCCACAAACTCCTCTTATCTGTGGATATACTTTTTGGGAGAAGCTAATCTAAGAGAGTTTCTCTAGGAAGTGATCCTGGAAATCAGACTTTCCAGGTGGAATTCTGGAATGAGCCAGATGGTAATCAGGAGGCCATTGTTGGTGGGGAGTTGGGTGGCAATTATCCCTAACAGGCAATCGCATCACTTGTCCTAAGGCTGAGGTGGATTGGAAGAAGATGCAGAAGTCTGGGGACACTGAAAGAGATGAAGGTGGTGGTAATTATAAGAGAAGAAAAAAAAAAAAAAGATCAGTTAGTCAACTACCAACTCGAAATTTGCTATAAAAGTTGGGAAGCCTCCATAACAACTGGGAAGGCTCTTTGGAGCTTAGACACAAATTTGGCCTACAGTAAATGAGGAAGAGGTACAAAAACTGCCTGAGCAGAATACAGAGGATTCAGGAGGCTCAAGAAGGTAGGAATACTAGGGAGGTGTTTTTATATGAAACCATATAGCATCTTAGCTTACTACAGATCTGTCAAGCCCTATTGTACATGTGGTTCAAACAAATTGAGTGAGGAGCCAACTGCTTTTTGGAACAGCTATAGATTCTTTTAATCTGAGCCTCTCTTAAAGCTGCCAATTTTTCAGGTCACCTGCAAAATGGGTGAGCGCAATACACTAAAATGTGGCATCAACTGATTTCAAATTTCTAGGAGACTCACTGTTATGGACCAAATATTTGTACTCCCCCAAAATTCATAAATTCATGAAGACCTACCCCCAATTTAAAGGTATTAGCAGGTGGGGTCTTGGGAGGTGATTTGGTTTATGAGGGTGAGGTCCTCATAAATGGGAAAAGTACCCTCGTAAACAAAGCCTAAGAGAGCTATCTAGCCCTCTTTCTACCATGTGAGAACTCAAGGAGAAGTTGGGTGTCTGCTTCCTAGAAAAGAACCCTCACCAAAATCTGATCATAGTAGCATCCTGATCTCAACCTTCTATCCTCCAGAATTGTGAGAAATAAATGTTTGTTGTTTAAACCACTCAGTCTATGTCAACTTGTTACAATAGCCCAAACTAACTAAGACAACGTTTAATATTATACTTTCATCTTGGTGGAAGGAATAACAGGAGAGACCATTTTGTCATTTTTGGAAGAGATCCCTGACATGTTTTAAATTAGGGGTTGGCAAACAAAAGCCTTCAAGCCAAATCAAACCCACAGCCTGTTTTTATAAATAAAAGTTTATTAAAACACAGCCATGCTCATTGGTTTGCATATTATCCATGACTGCTTTTGTACTATAACGGGAGAGTTGAGTAGTTGCAGGAGAGACCATGTATCCAAAGCTAAAATTATTTCATATTTGGCCTTTTACAGAAAAAGTTTGCCAACCCTGCTCTAGATCACTGAAGCTATATAGAACTTGATTTCAAAGTATATATAGCTCACTCTCTGCACACATGTATCTAGCCAAACAACTAGGGAATCTGCTCTTTCCAGGTCTTACCTACATAATGTCATCAATCCTAGGGGACAACAAGCATGATGTCCTGTAAGATGGTGAGGCCATCAAAATCCTGTAGAATAGATTATAACACAGATATGGAGAATTTACAAATCCTTGAATTAGGACAGTAAATATGTTACTTCTCTCCCTACCAAATGAGAGCAATTTGCCTCTGCTATTTGCTGTGATTCAGAATGGAGAAGAAAGCACTCGTTGCCTGCTCAATAGCTGCATATCCAAGGTCAGGGGCTGTATTGCTTATAGCCAGAAGGATAACACACCTGAAATGGCAGCTGCAATTACAGTCTCCACCTAATTAAATTTATGATAATCCATTATCATCTCAAGGATCCTTTTATGCTGACAAATAAAAAATTAAGTGGAGAGGAGTGAGGACCCCCCTCCTGTGCCTTTCAATTCTTTGATGGTCATGACAGTGTCTTCAGTTGTCCTTGGAAATGCAATATTGCTTTTGATTTTTTTCTTTTTGCATAACTGATGAATGTTAATGGCTTCATTGGAGTCTTTCCCCATAGTAGACCTTACCATGGATCAGAAAGCTGTATGGGAGTTGTATTAGTTGCCAAAGATATCCATTCCAGCTATATATCCATACTGGGGTAATAATGATAAAGAGATTTATTGCTCTGTTGCCTTTCTGTGATGGAAACTCAAGGAAGATCATTTATCTCCCGGCCTGCAGAAATCCTCTTCACTCCCCATCTTAAATTGTGAACTACAGTGCTGTCCTGAATCCTTGGTTTTAGCTTGGAACCAGAATCCAACAGAATTCCAAAAGTTTAGCCATCTGTTTTCTTAGGGTACAATTTCTGGGTTTTCAATAGTATCAGGTTCCTTTGGAGATGATTGAGCAGATATTCAAAAGGATATATAGGTGTATATGTAGCCAGATCCATTTTGTCAAGGGTTCCAGTCCTCCCTCCACTCCAGGGGCTCAGGGACCATGGTCTGAGTCAAATAAAAGATTGAAGAAGTGTGATGGGTGGTGTGTTGGCTCAAGTCAGTCACTGCTCCACCTTTGCCTAAGTTACAGTCTAGCAAGAAAGACAAAAATTATACATGGAAATGTTTAATGTCTAATGGCATTATGAGGTATCATGCAATGAATACAGAGTACCATAAGAGCACACAATAGGGGAATCCCCTTCAATCAAGCAAGCTTCCATACAATCTGAAGAATAAATAGCTGATGAATCAGAGTACAAAACGCATGGCATTATATACCGAACTTTATTTTTTAAATTAGATGTTTCTGTGTGTAATTGAAGTGTCCCTCTACTCAGTTTGGGGAACATCATTTCCATTCTGGGAACTGACCAGAGTACAATATGATCGTTTATATGCAATATGCACATATACATACATAGAAAAATGCCCAAAAGGGCCCATAATAGAGTCAATTCATGGTTATCTCTGCAAGGTAGGTTATAAGTAGCGCTTATTTTCCTTACAACTAGCTCTCTAAATGATTATTTTCTAAACACACATAAAAGCAGGCATTTTTAAAATAAGAACAAAATGACTCATTTGTTTTCTTAAAGAGACAGAAGGATCTGCATCAATTTTTCAAGCTGTTTGACCTCTTAACTCTCACTTCCAGCAGAATCTAGCTGTGCAACAGTCTCTGCACCACACGTGTAGTTACAGACTTCCAGACCTGCAATCTAAAGTCCTGGGAGCAGTGAGCAGTCTGACTTGCCCAGGACTGCAGCATTTAGGACCCAGTCCTGAGCCAAGAACAGGAGCTCTGACACCATAGAGACCCTCAGCATTCCGGCCCATTTAGCACTGGCTGCTGCCTGGGCAGTGTGAGTCCTGGGACCAAGTACCTCTAGGAGAGTCAAACTGTCAGAGATCCCATCATGTCCCACCCTCACTGAGAAAACTGAGGCAGATTGTGTTGATCTAAACCTTCCTTGACTTCAGATAGAACAAATGGTTGGGTCAACAGCTTAAACACCTTTGCACTGAGGATCATCAAAACATCTTGAATTCTTTCCTCAGTATTTTGGGTATGTCAAAACTCTCAGTCATGCTTGGTTGATTAATTCTAAATGCATATGGCTTAAAAAGAAGCAGAGGGAAAGCAAATGGGATCCATGTTTTTTATTCATTCACACCTAATTTAGCCAGATGTGGGGGAAGGGTACCAGATGCTTGGCATTCAGTTGTGATCATGGAGTATTCCATCAAAGCAGGAGCTTAACAGAGACCTGAGTGCCAACAGACAGCCAGAACAACCGGATCCTCATTCAGTCTTTGCTATGCACCTTCTCTTTGCTAAACCCTGGGCACTACAGGCACAGAGACAGGTCAGACAAGTGCCCTGCCCTCCAGGATTCAATGTGCAAGGTCTGAGATGAATGTATAGGCAGATAACTCCCAAAAAGAGTGTCAGGGCTTGGATAGAAGCTGTGTGGGCTACAGTGAGACCTCAAAAAGGAAGGAGTGTATTCTGCCTGGAATGTAAGGAGAACCTTCATAGATAATAATGTGGACGCACACCATGTACTGAGTACTTGTCATGCGTGTTAGTTTTGTAGGGCTACCTTAACAAATCACCACAAACTGGGTTGCTTAAAACAACAGCATTTTATTCTTTCACAGTTCAGAAGGCCAGAAATCTAGGTGTCAGCAAGGCTGGTTCCTCCTGGAGGCTCCGAGGGAGAACTTGCTCCATGACTCTCTCCTAACTTTTGCTGGATCCTGGCAATCCTTGGCACTCTATGGCTTGTACCTGCATCACCCCAGTCTCTGCCTTCTACATCACATAGCCATCACTTTTGTATCTGTGTGTATCTTCCTTTCATATGCATATAAAGATATCACTCATTGCGTTTAGGGAACACCCTAAATCCAGTATGATTTCATGTCGAGACCTTTTTCCCACACAAGTTTACATTCACAAGTATGGGGGCTAGTCCTTGAACATACCTTTTTGGAGGACACAGTTCAACATAGTACACCACATTTCAGCCCTTTAACTATGTACATTATATGATCTGATTCTCATAACAACCCTGATATGGTTTGGCTGTGTCCCTACCCAAATCTCACCTTGAATTGTAATAATCCCCACCTGTCAATGGCAGGGCAAGGTGAAGATAATTGAATCATGGGGGTAGTTTCCCCATACTGTTCTTGTGACAGTGAATAAGTCTCATCTGATGGTTTTATAAAATGGAGTTCCCCTGAACACACTGTCTTGCCTACCACCATGTAAGATGTGACTTTGTTCCTCCTTCACCTTCCTCTGTGATTGTGAGGCCTCCCCAGCTATGCAGAACTAGGAGTCAATTAAACCTCTTCCTTTATAAATTACCCAGTCTTGGGTATGCCTTTATTAGCAGTGTGAGAACTGACTAATACAAATCCTATGAGGCAGGTACTATCATCAACCCATGATATAGTTTGGCTGTGTCCCCACCCAAATCTCATCTTGAATTGTAGTACCCATAATCCCATGTGTTGTGGAAGGGACCTGGTGGGAGGTAATTGAATCATGGAGCAGTTACCCTCATGCTGTTCTTATGTAGTGAGTGAGTTCTCAAGAGATCTGATAGTTTTATTCTCTTTAACTTACAAGGGATGTAAAGGACCTCTTCAAGGAGAACTACAAACCACTGCTCAGTGAAATAAAAGAGGACACAAACAAATGGAAGAACATACCATGCTCATGGATAGGAAGAATCAATATCATGAAAATGGCCATACTGCCCAAGGTTATTTATAGAATCAATGCCATCCCCATCAAGCTACCAATGAGTTTCTTCACAGAATTGGAAAAAACTGCTTTAAAGTTCATATGGAACCAAAAAAGAGCCCACATTGCCAAGACAATCCTAAGTCAAAAGAACAGAGCTGGAGGCATCACGCTACCTGACTTCAAACTATACTACAAGGCTACAGTAACCAAAACAGCATGGTACTGGTACCAAAACAGAGATATAGACCAATGGAACAGAACAGAGCCCTCAGGAATAATACCACACATCTACAGCCATCTGATCTTTGACAAACCTGACAAAAACAAGAAATGGGGAAAGGATTCCCTATTTAATAAATGGTGCTGGGAAAACTGGCTAGCCATAAGTAGAAAGCTGAAACTGGATCCTTTCCTTACTCCTTATACAAAAATTAATTCAAGATGGATTAGAGACTTAAATGTTAGACCTAATACCATAAAAACCCTAGAAGAAAACTTAGGTAGTACCATTCAGGCCATAGGCATGGGCAAGGACTTCATGTCTAAAACACCAAAAGCAACAGCAACAAAAGCCAAAATTGACAAATGGGATCTAATTAAACTAAAGCGCTTCTGCACAGCAAAAGAAACTACCATCAGAGTAAACAGGCAACCTACAGAATGGGAGAAAATTTTTGCAATCTACTCATCTGACAAAGGGCTAATATCCAGAACCTACAAAAAACTCAAACAAATTTACAAGAAAAAAACAAACAACCCCATCAAAAAGTGGGCAAAGGATATGAACAGACATTTCTCAAAAGAAGACATTCATACAGCCAACAGACACATGAAAAAATGCTCATCATCACTGCCCATCAAAGAAATGCAAATCAAAACCACAATGAGATACCATCTCACACCAGTTAGAATGGCAATCATTAAAAAGTCAGGAAACAACAGGTACTGGAGAGGAGTGGAGAAATAGGAACATTTTTACACTGTTGGTGGGATTGTAAACTAGTTCAACCATTATGGAAAACAGTATGGCAATTCCTCAAGGATCTAGAACTAGATGTACCATATGACCCAGCCATCCCACTACTGGGTATATACCCAAGGGATCATAAATCATGCTGCTATAAAGACACATGCACACGTATGTTTATTGCGGCACTATTCACAATAGCGAAGACTTGGAATCAACCCAAATGTCCATCAGTGACAGACTGGATTAAGAAAATGTGGCACATATACACCATGGAATACTATGCAGCCGTAAAAAAGGATGAGTTTGCATCCTTTGTAGGGACATGGATGCAGCTGGAAACCATCATTCTTAGCAAACTATCACAAGAACAGAAAACCAAACACCGCATGTTCTCACTCATAGGTGGGAACTGAACAATGAGATCACTTGGACTCGGGAAGGGGAACATCACACACCGGGGCCTATCATGGCGGGGGGGGAGGGGGGAGGGATTGCATTGGGAGTTATACCTGATATAAATGACGAATTGATGGGTGCTGACGAGTTGATGGGTGCAGCACACCAACATGGCACAAGTATATATATGTAACAAACCTGCACATTATGCACATGTACCCTAGAACTTAAAGTATAATAATAAAAAATTTAAAAAATTTAAAAAAATTTAAAAAAAGAGATCTGATAGTTTTATAAGGGGCTTTTCCCCTTTTTTGCTTGGCACTTCTCCTTGCTGCCACCATGTGAAGAAGGACGTGTTTGCTCCCCCTTCTGTCAGGATTTTAAGTTTCCTGAGGCCTCCTTAGCCCTGTGGAACTGAGTCAATTAAAACTCTTTCTGTTATAAATTATCCAGTCTCAGGATAGGGCCTTATAGCAGCGTAAGAACAGACTAATAGAGCCCCATTTTACAGATGAGGAAAAAAACTCAAAGAGGTAAACAGCTTGACAAAGTTCATGAAGCCAGAAAGTAGAAAAGCAGGGTTTGAACACAAGTCAGACAGACCCCAAAACCTTGTTTTTAGGGCAATTTGGCAGCTTCTTACAAAGCTAAATATAGTCTTACTACATAATCTATGAATTATGCTCCTAGGTATATTTACTCAAATGAGATAAAAATTTATAATCACACAAAAACCTGCACATAAATGTTTACAGCAGCTCTATTCATAACTGCTAAAACGTGCAAGCAAGCAAGATATCCTTCAATGGATCAATGCATAGACAAGCTGTGGTACATCTGCATAAAGGAGTATTATGCAAGGATAAAAAGAAATGTTACCAAGCCATAAAAAGACATAAAGAAACCATAAATGCATACTGCTAAGTAAAAGAAGACAGTCTGAAAAGACTACATAGTGTATGGTTCCAACTATATGATATTCTGGAAAAGGCAAAAGCACAGAGACATTAAAAAAAATTCAGTAGTTGCCAGGGGTTCTGGGGGAGGGAGGGATAAATAGGTGGAACACAGAGAATTTTTTAGAGCAGTGAAACTCTTCTGTAATAGTGGATATACATCCTTACACATTCGTAAAAACTCAGAGTTGTATGCAAAAAGTGAACCTTAATGTAAACTGTGGACTTTAGTTAATACTAATGTTTCATAACAAATGTATAATGCCCCAGTATAAGATGCTAATAATAGGATAAATTGTGTCATGAGGGGGCATATTTGGGAACTCCATACTTTCTGCTCAAATTTTCTGTAAACTTAAAATTATTCTAACAAAATCTATTCATTGTAAACAAATAAATAAGGAGCCCACCAGGAGCCAGCCTAGGGGAGTATTGAGAAAGTTGAAGGGGGAAAACACCTGCTAAGAAATGAAAAGAACTGAAAAGCCATCAGGAAAAGATGAGATTGCTGTTCTTCCTTGCTCCACCCCATTGGACACTGAGGTATACTGTCATCAGCTTTGTCAGGTTTTCAGTAATGACTACATCAATATTTCTTTGTCTGCTTCTCAGCTCCAGGACTCCATGCTAGAAGCCAGACGTGCAGATATAAATAAGATGTAGCATTGGTCCTTAACTAGCTCACATTATTGAGGAGGCATCAGACACAAAGCGTAGAGTACAAAGAAATGAAATGGACCTTGGGTGGCTCTGAGGGCAGAGGGGGGAACCAGCAACCTCAGCTTCCAAACTTGGGGCTAAATACAAATGGGGCAATTAATAAAAGTATGGCCTGAGTCCAAATCTAATGTGACCCTCTGCTCCCCAGCACACAACTCAGGGGAGAGGATTTGGCAAGGTAAGGGGGTCATTGAGCTGAGATGAGCACCTGAACACAACTGGTGATTCAGTTCCTACAGCCCAGGCACTGCCCACAGGCCTTTCTCAGGGAGCCAAGAACACTGAGAGCTGTGTGGATGTCAGCCCCACTTCTTCTCCATGCTAGGACAATGGACCGCAGCCACACCAAGCCCCTTCCCCATGATGCCCTTCTCCCTGCCTTACCTTTTCTCTTTCTCTTTCCTTATCCTGCTCTCTTATTACTTCTCACTTGGAGGAAACAGGAGCAGCAAGAACCAAGGGAAGACATTGCTGCTGTGGCTCTTGGCTTTCATTCCCATTTGGTGGTTGGCCTCACTCCCAGTATGGCAGCCCTGTGGCACTGTGCAGACCTCGGGAAATAGAAAGGAAGCCCAGCACAGTCCACTGGCCTTGGCTTCCATACTTATGTCTATCCAGATTTTCTGATGGCCACTAAGCCCCTTCCTGTTTAGTTGGTGAAACTGACCATGGGAAGAAATGGAAAGTGCTGACTCATGTCCTCAGTGGTCAGCATCTCCTGTCTGCTGTACCTCCAGCTAACCCATTGTCTGGCACACAGCAGACACTGTGGCTGTGACTCTACAGCAGCTCTGTCCAGGTGCTGGGACACCTGTCTCTCTGGCCTTCTTTCCTCCTCCTCCCATCCCCAAGAATATTTCCTTGCCCCAGTGAACCAACTTGGCCTGTTCCCTAGACAGGCCACACCCTTGCATTCCCCTAGGTCTTTGCTCACGCTCCTTACTCTGCCAGGAATGCCTTGCTTCACCTTTTTACCCCTACTTATCCTTTAAGATCCAGCTAAGGCCGGGCGTGGTGGCTCAAGCCTGTAATCCCAGCACTTTGGGAGGCCGAGACGGGCGGATCACGAGGTCAGGAGATCGAGACCATCCTGGCTAATACGGCGAAACCCCGTCTCTACTAAAAAATACAAAAAACTAGCCGGGCGAGGTGGCGGGCGCCTGTAGTCCCAGCTACTCGGGAGGCTGAGACAGGAGAATGGCGTGAACCCGGGAGGCGGAGCTTGCAGTGAGCTGAGAGCCGGCCACTGCACTCCAGCCTGGGCGGCAGAGCAAGACTCCGTCTCAAAAAAAAAAAAAAAAAAAAAAGATCCAGCTAAACTGTTAACTCTTTTACAAATTCTTCCCCAACTCTCCCAAAGTGACTCACTCCTGACTGTGTGTTTCCAAAGCTGTCTTCTTATGTAGAATGAAGCACTTTGCAAAGCATCTGTTTTCATTCCTGTCTCTCCCAAAGACTCATTGCTTCCTTTCTATTTCCCCAGCATAAAGCTGAATAAAAGGCACACAGTAGGTGCTCAGCAATACTTACGGGATGGATGCCATGGGCAGGAGGCAGTTAAACGTTATTTCACTTCAAGAGTATGGACACCATCAGAGCAGATGGAAACCATTTGGGAAATTCAGCTCTTCCTCTCCTGCCTCATGCTCTCTAGCCTAAGCTCCACCTTCCCAATGTCTCTCTTGAGGCTGAAACAGCCTACATGGGCAACGATGCCCACTTCAAAGTAGGTGTGGTGGCCTCTCTCCCAGAAACCAGCTCTCTTTTATGTTTCTCATCGCTGATTTCATTTCCAGCTTTGACCCCCTTAGGGCTAATGACAGCCATGTAGCTCATGAATTTCTGGAAGCTGCTCTTCCTCCAAGGGAGATGGAAAGTGGGATGTTCACGCATCATTCACTCGGCCAGCATTAGAGAACACTGGGCTGGGATGGAACACAGTGATGAACCAGACCCAAGCTCTGCCCATGAGGAGCTCACATTCAAATGGGGATGGCAGATAAGTGAATGAATACTCAAAATACAGTGTGGTTCAGGGTGAAAAAGAAGAACTTGTAGGCCAGGGAGTAAGGAATGGTGGGTGCATGTGGGAAGACCAACCAAAGAAAGGACATAGAACCAGGCTTGGAGTGTTCAAGAAAGACTTCCTAGGAGGGGCAATGCCTAAGCTGCAGTCTTAAGCACATAATAACATAGGATCTTAGACCATTTTAGATCCAGACCCCTTAGTTATCTGGGGACAACCAGGACAATATCAAGAATGATGATAAGACGCTGTCATAAAAGACCCCCAAGAACTTGCAGTTTCTATAAGCAGGAGAGGCCCATGGCAGAAAATTCTTCAATGGCTACCTGGGTTTCTGCTGCGCCTGATGCTGCTGTAATTCAGGCTCCACAGCTCAGAGCGTCTGGATTCAAAGATCTCTATTTATTGGTCATATTTCCCATTTTCAGTGCCTTCAAAAGGCCAGACCACAGAGTCCTTGTCAGATGTAGCCCTATGTTTCAGAATCAAGATAGGTAGAAGAATCGATCTACTGGGGACCTTGGGCAAGCCACGTAACCTAGTCCCAGTGTCCTGATTTGTAGAAGAAGGGTGATAATAGTATTTTTAAGGATAAAATGAAATAAAGTATATAAACCTCATCTTTCAAGCTTCTTTTGCTAACCTTAATCACACCAAGCTTTTTCCTCCCTTCTCATATATCTTCTCTTGGCTGGAAAGTCCTACCCCAATTTGTTTAGATAGCACCTACTCATCTTTCAGGTCTCCCCCTGAAATCACTCCTCAGGAGAGCTTCCCTGACACCTCAAACCCAAGTACCTTGCATCACAGAGGCTCATGGTACCTGGAAATTGCTTACATTGTACTCAATGAATTTGAATGTTGAACAGGTCATTACATCTTTGCCAGCCCACTATAAGGACAGAGACTTATCTTATTCAATGCTGTATCTCCAACTAACCCACAGTGGCTGACGCATAGCAGATGCTTGGTAAACATCTATTGAATGAATGCATAAAGCAAATAAATAAGAACTCAATGTTTAATAGATATTACCAATACTATATTCTCAGTCTACCACTTACTAGCTACATGAATTTGTTGCCTTATCTGTAAAATGGGAAGAATGAATATTCAAAATGACCCTGCAATATAGGTGTTGACTTAATGTAGATAAAATACTCATCTCATAGGAGAGGCCCAACAAGTGATAGTGACTATTCTCATCTTAAGGGCAAAGCAGAACTAGAACCACTGTTTCTGAACCCACAGAGATCATTTTCCCATGTTTCCAAAGGTCAGAAAAGTATTGTGTGATCCTCACTCCCATATCACCTAGTGCCTTCAAAAAGACACCTAAAGGGAACACTCTGGCGATGGTTATGCCAGGCATGCTGCCTTGACAACTGTGGCCGTCCTGGCTTGGGGGCTGGGGCAGATGTGCACACTTCTGCTTCTGACTGGAACAGAAAGGCAAAGAGGGAACACTGCCAATGCCTTTGTGCAGATTCATCATTTTCAATGCTCATTCTTCACATATGTTTTCGATCTCACACAAAACATGGACTTCTGGTTTCCATTACCTTTGTTTCATTTCAGAATATAATGTTTTTTATAGCCTGGGGAAGGGAGGGAGAAAGTAAGCAAGCAACTGAGCGTGTGAGCTGATATGATTTTTATTTTTCCATCAGAAGAAAGAGGGAAAGAGAAAGCCAAGAAACCAGGGATGGCAGAACTGCCTGGGAGTTGATTGCCCAAGCATTTATTCCCCAAGCATTTATTGAGTCAATCATTGATTCCCCAAGCATTTATTGAGCACCTACTCTGTGCATGCCGAAAGACAGGATAAAACAATGACTAACACATGCTCCCTGCAGACAAGTAATCTGCAATAAGCAGATAAACTGACTCATAGCACAAAATACAAGACAGATTTTTCTTCTGGAAGGGAAGAGAAGAAAGCAGGGAAAAGATAAAGTTTAGGAGAAAAAGAAAAAGTGAAGAAAGAACAAAAGGAGGGAAGAAGAGATGGGAGGAAGTGAAGAAAGAAAGAAGGGATAGGAAAAAGAAGGGACAGAAAGAAGCTAACATGTATTCATCACTTCCTATGTGCCAGGCACTATGCTAAGAACCTTACATCTTGTATTTTATTTAGTCTTCATGACTTCCCTTTAAGGGAAGCCCATTTACCATTTTACAGGTGAGAAAATAGAGGCTTAGGTAATCCCCAAGGTCTCAGCTGGTAGCACAATCTGGAGGTGCGCAGGCCACAGAGCTCCTTGCCTGGCCTCCTCACACAAAGGTGTTACCAACTGGCTCTGCTCTAAAGAAAAAACCCTCCTTCTTACATGCCTGAGGAGCCCAACACCTGGTTATTCCACTGGCTCCTCAAAAGCTTCCCAGAAACATAGCCAGTTAAAATGGATGGACCTTAGAGATCATCTGATCCAACCCACCTGAGGAGACACACATTCAGAAACAGGTGGAGATTTGCCTGAGGTCTTGTGGAGAATACAGGAGACCTGGGGCCCAGTCCTCCCCACTGGGGCCCATGGGGAAGTCAGCAGTGCCAATATCTAGGGCATTTAATTGCTTCCAGACCAGAGAAGACTGCAGTCCACCCTCCTCACTCCATCCCGTCCTGGCTGAAGCATTCCCAGGTCTGCTGAGCAGGAAGGTTTGTTTTGGCAGAAAGCTGGGTGCTGTCCAGCTCGATAATCATTTGTGTTAACACGCCATTATGTGTGTCGTTAACAGACTTGGCAACTGGGACTTGGCTTTTTCTTCCCTTACATTTTCTTTTCGTTTTCCAAAAATAGAAAAATAAAATGCAACTCCCATATATGAATCAGAAAGACCAAGATTCCCAGCCACACAGGTGCTTGCAGACTCTTCCCGGAAGAAGAGGCTTTACCAAAAGCATGTCATTGCCCAGCAAGTATCTCACGGCTTTGTTCTTCAAGGAGGCTCCATCTGACATCATGGCTAGAGTTTGCTCCTCCTGACCAGGGCTCATACATCCAACCTTTCCCACCATGGCACCCAACTGCCCTCTCTGCCAGCCTAGCTCATGGAATGGAAAATGCCAGGGCTGTGGAGTCAAACAGACCTGAGACAAAAGACTAACTCCACCATGTTGTGTCTTTTGATAACCTGATGAAGAGATTTAACCTCTCTGTACCTCAGTTTCCTCATCTGGAAAATGAGGGTAACAATGAAAAATTATATCATTCTTCTCTTTATTTATGCCATGCTTGGCAATTCATCTATTTAAAAATGAGAAAGATAAAGAGGGTTAAATGATAATATTGTACTCCTGATATTTAACAGGATTTGAATATAATGTACTCAGAATATAATGATAAATCAGACACCAGACACAGGCCTTGCCTTCCAAAGGTTTACAGGCTCACAGGGGAGCTCAATATAAAGAAACTTAATTCCTTTATTATTCCACAAATACACTGTAAGCCATGCTCCCCAAGTCCAAAGTTAACACCCTGGTTCAAGCCACCATGTTCTCTGACCTTGACGACTGCAATTACCTCCTTTTAATATATATGTATGTATACATGTATGGAACACTTCACGAATTTGCATGTAATACTTTCACAAGGGCCATGGTAATCTTCTCTGTATCATTCCAATTTTACTATATGTACTGCCAAAGTAAGCACTGCAATTACCAAGTTCCCTCTCTTGCTCCTCCAGTCTGTTCTCAGCAGAGAAGCCAGCATGATTCTTTCAAAACATCAGTCTGATCATATCATGCCCCTGCTCAAAACCTCCCAATGGCTTCCCATTCAACTTAGGGGAAAAAACCTAAATTCCTTACCTTAGCCTAGAAGGTCTGATGATCTGGGACCTGTCTGTCTCACTGCCCTCCTCACTCATTCTGCTCCAGCCACACCAGTCTGCTTGCTCTTCCATGAGCACACCTAGAATGTTCCCACTTCAGATTCTTTATTGTCTCTCCTAGAATGATGCTTCCCCAGGTATCTGCACAGCTCCTTCCCTTACTTTATTCACGTCTCTGCTCAAATGCCACCTTGTCAAAGAGGCACACTATCCAAAATAGCATCACCATTGCTTACTATGCCCTTACTTTGCTTTAGAGAAAGACTCATCACTTTCTAAATTACATCATATACCTGTTTGCCTGTGTTTAACCTCTCTCACAAGAAAATAAACATCCAAAGAACAGAGATTTTGGATCACTGCCTTGCATGTGCTATGTACTCAGTAAACATTTATTGGGTGACTGAATTAATGCAGAAATTAACACACACTATGTGCCAAGCTCTACACTAAGCACTGATGAGACCAACTGGACAGAGTTCTTCCCTCCTAGTCAACGAGGGACTTGACAGAAGGAAAGTCAGTAGGAACCCCGAAGAGGTACCTGTTCCAGCTGCAGAAGTTCAAACCCAGGGAATCATTTCAAAAGGAAAATATTTTTAAACCATTTGTTAAAGAATGAGTCAGAGTAGCCAGGTAAAGATGGGAAAATTAGGGGGAAGGAGAAGGGATCCTACATAGAGGAGACATTATGAGAAAAAGCATAGAGGAAAGAAAAATACTGGTATGTTTTGAAGACCATAAACAGTTTTGTTTTGCTGGGGCTATGTGTATGTGAGGGTATTGGGGGTTAGTGCAGAAAAACAAGAGATAAATCTGGACACACGAAAAGGAAGAGATCATGGAAGGACTTCTATGTCAGTTGGGGATATTAGATCTTATCTGCTATAGGAAGTCATTAAAGAAGAGTAACATGGTCCATTTTACGAAGTTCATTCTGACCAATGGGTACCGAATAGATTTGAGAGAGGTCTAGGTGTGAAGTACAGAGATAAGGTAGCTAATAATACAATAACAACAATAAAAATTAGAAGAAAAAATATTTGCTATCTATAACTACAACCATCTTCCAAAGAGGACAGATCCTATTAAATGGGAGAGGGACCTTTTTGTTCTGTTAAGAATTTCATTGACTTTGATTATACAGATTTGAGGGCAGAAGGTGTGGAGAGCTGAGTCCTCTGTGTGATAGAAGAAAATAAATCCCAGAGAATCTCACTGGAAAAAAAGAGAAGCTAAGGAAAGAGGATAAGGAAAGGGGAGCCAGCAAAACAATGTGATGCTACTCACTAATCAGGATGAATTTCCAATGAGAAAAATCAAGAAGCACAGGAGCTTTTAAAATCAGGAGTTTGTATTTATGATTTTAAGCCGTTTGCTAAATAACAGGAGCTCTACTTCATGATATGATGAAATCACTGGTATGAAATCCCTCCCACCATTAAAACAAAACAGAACAAACATAAAACTGAACAAAATATAGAAGGCAACAGTTTCCTGGCATTAGACAACAGGCAACACATGACTGTGATCCCTGAAAGGAGATAAGCTTGCAAGGTGAGCCCCACAATTGCCCCAGCTCTCTGGGAATGGTTTCCCTCACTGCAGGGCAGAGAGCTAGAGTCTGAGCAGAGCATAGTAGTTCTGATGAGCTGACCAGGCAGACGCCAGAGTTCAGAGCAGCTGGCATGACTACAATCTGTAGGGTACAGCACAAGAGAGGAGTGAACTGCATAGACAGGGGTCCCCAGAAGCCTGTATATGGATGCCCTATGGAGTCCTTCACTGAGAGCTAGGCTATGCCTTTTCAGGGTGAGAGTACACAGGCTTACCACAATGTAACTACAACAGGATAGATAACAGAACAGAGATGCTAGAAGTTAAACAGTTCTAGAAGACAGAGGAGATATAGTCCAGCTGGAGCAAAGGCATCTTATTCACACTTCAAACCTCCAACTGAGAAACCAAAATGGTGACAATTTAAGAATAAGAACCGGCCGGGCGCGGTGGCTCAAGCCTGTAATCCCAGCACTTTGGGAGGCCGAGGCGGGCGGATCACAAGGTCAGGAGATCGAGACCATCATGGCTAACACGGTGAAACCCCGTCTCTACTAAAAAATACAAAAAACTAGCCGGGCGAGGTGGCGGGCGCCTGTAGTCCCAGCTACTCGGGAGGCTGACGCAGGAGAATGGCGTGAACCCGGGAGGCGGAGCTTGCAGTGAGCTGAGATCTGGCCACTGCATTCCAGCTTGGGTGACAGAGCGAGACTCCGTCTCAAAAAAAAAATAAAAAAAAGAACAAGAACCAAAGGCATACTTTTGATAAGCACTGTTCAACTTTCTGCGATAATTTTAATGTTATCTGTACTTTCCAAAATGATAACCACTAGCAACAGGTGGCTACTGAGTACTTGAAATATAACTAGTGCAACTAAGAAAATTGTCTTAAACTATTTTATTTAATACAAATTTAAATTGCTACATGTGGCTGCCATATTGTGTAGCACAGCTTTAGATATACCCTAACAAAGACTAAAACCAGGCCTTCACAAAATTCACAGGGGACACAGACTTTGAGGTTGATCTCATTAAGTTAGAGGAGTATGGGAAAGATGTTGGGCTTTACACAGAGCCTGCCTATCAAAGCATAAATATGAGCCTACAGAAATTTAAGGTGATGAGACAGTAACTGAACCCCTTACTGCCCACTAGAATAAAAATTAACATTTTTTCAGAGGAAAATAACAGAATCAAAAATCTCTATAACATATTACCAACGTTCTGTATAATCAAAAATTACTAGATCTGCAAAGAATAGAAAAACATGACTCCTAGTCAAGAAACCAATCCCAAGATATACTAGATGTTGGATATAGCAGACAATTACTATAAAGTTATAAATATGTTTAAATAATTGTGGGAAGATGCTCTTAATAAGTGAACAAATAGGAGATCTAAGCAGAGATACTAAAACTAAAAAGAACTAGGACCGAAATTCACGATAATGAGTTTTTTTTAATTGACAGGATCAATGGACTTAACACAAATTGGGGGGCAAAAGTGTAATGAACTTGAAGATAAACCAATAGAAATTAGCCAATCTAAAGAAAACAAAAGAAAAAGATTGGAGAAAAAATGAACAAAATCTCAGGATCTTCAAAACTATGCCAAATGGTCAAAATACATGTAATAGATGACCCATAAGGAGAAGAGAATAAAAATGGGAAAGAAAACATTTGAAAAAATAATAGCTGAAACATTTCCATATTTAGTAAAGATATACATTTATAGATTCAAAATACTCAGTGAACACCAAGTAAGATAAATACAAAGAAAAACACACATAGATATGTCAGGGTCTAACTATGAAAACAACAATGAGTCTTGAAAATAGTCAGAACACAAAGATATGTTTATACAGATGCTTCTTGACTTATGACAAGGTTATGTCCCAATAAACCCATCATAAGTTGAAAATATTGTAATTTGAAAATACATTTAATACATCTAACCTACTCAATATCATAGCTTAACCTAACCTACTTTAAACATGTTCAGAACATTTACCTTAGCTTGCAGTTGAGCAAAATCATCTAACACAACAACAGTTTTATAATGAAATGTTGAATATCTTACATAATTTATTGAATACTATACTGCAAGTAAAAATAAGATGGTTCTATGAATACTTAGAGTACAGTTTCTACCAAATACATTGCTTTCATACTATTATAAAGTCAAAAGATCGTAAGTCAAACTATCATAAGTCAGGGACTGTCTGCACAGAAAACAATGAAACCTTACCAGCCAGAAAGGATTGGGGTTCTATCTTTAACCTCCTTAAACAGAATAACTGTCAGCCAAGAATTTTGTATCCAGAAAAACTAAGTTTCAAAATGAAGGAGAAATAAAGTCATTTTCAGACAAACAAATGCTGACTTTGTCACCACCAGACCAGCCCTACAACTATTGCTAAAAAGAATTCTAAATCTTAAAACAAAAGCTTGACATGCACCAGAAGAGAACCTCTTGAAAGCATAAAATTCACAGGTCCTGTAAAACAATAACACAATGAAGAAAACAAAGTATCTAGGTAACAATCAACATGATGACTAGAACATTACCTCACATCTGAATATTAACTTTGATCATAAACGGCCCAAATGTTCCACTTAAAAGATCCAGATTCGCAGAATGGATTAAAAAATTACAAATCAAATATCTGCTGTCTTCAAGAGACTTGTCTAACATATAATGATTCATATAAATTCAAAGTAAAGGGATAGAAAAAGATATTCCATGCAAATGGAAACCAAAAGGGAATAGGAGTGGGTATTCTTATATCAGATAAAATGGACTTTAAAGCAACAATGGGTAAAAAAAAAAAAAAAAAAAAGACAAAGAAGATCATTATATAATGACATAAGGATCAATTCAACAAGAAGACATTACAATCCTTAAAATATATGCACCTAACTCTTGAGCTCCTAGATTCATTAAAAAAAAAAAATTACTACTAGATCTAAGAAGTGAGACAGATAACAACACAATAATAGTGAGGGACATCAACACTCCATCAAAAGTCCAGACAGATTATCAAGACATAAAGTCAACACAAAAACAATGGACTTAAACTACACTCTAGATCAAATGGACCTAACAGGTATTTACAGAACATTCTACTGAAGAACTGCAGGATATACATTTTTCTCATCAGCACATAGAACATTCACCAGGATACACTATGTAATAGGCCACAAAACAAGTCTCAATAAATTTTTTAAAATTGAAATCATATCAAGTATCTTCTCAGACCACGGTGTAACAAGACTAAAAATCAACTCCAAAAGGAACCCTCAAAACTATACAAATACATGGAAACTAAACAATCTGCTCCTGGATGATTTTAGGTTAACAATGAAATCAAGATGGAAATTTAAAAATTCTTTGAAATAAATGACAATAGTGACAAAAGTTATCAAAATTTCTGAGATATAGCAAAAGCAGTGCTAAGAGCAGAGTTTACAGCATTAAATACTTACATCAAAAAGTCTGAAAGATCATAAATTGACAACCTAATGTCACACCTCAAGGAACCAGAGAAACAAGAACAACCCAAAACCAAAGCTAGCAGAAGAAAAGAAATAATAAATGGGAGCTAAATAATGAGGACACACAGACACGTAGAGAGGAATAACATACAGTGGGGCCTTTAAGAAAGTGAAGGGTGGGAGGAGGGAGAGGATCAGGAAAAATAACTAATGGGCACTAGGTTTAATAGGTGGGTGATGAAATAATCTGTACAATAAACCCCCAAGACACAAATTTACCTATGTAACAAACCTGCACTTGTACCCCTGAACTTAAAATAAAAGTTAAAAATAAAGAAAAGAAATAGCAAAGATCAGAGCAGAACTAAATGAAATTGAGCCCAAAAATATTCAAAGGATCAATGAAACAAAAAGTTGGTTCTTTGAAAAGATAAATGAACATGGATAGATTAGCTAGATTAACCAAGGAAAGAAGAGAAAAGATTCAAATAAGTTCAGTTAGAAATGAAAATGGAGACACTACAACCAACATCACAGAAATACAAAAGATCATTCGAGACTACTATGAATACCTCTATGCACACAAACTAAAAAATCTAGAGAAAGTGGATAAATTCCTAGATACATACAACCCTTCTAGATTAAATCAGGAAGAAATAGAAATCCTGAACAGATCAGTAACAGTGAGACTGAATCAATAATACCAAAAAAAAGCTAACAAAACAAAAAGCCCAGGGCCAAATGGATTCACAGCTGAATTGTACCAGATGAAGAATGAGTACCGATCTTAATGAAACTATTCCAAAAAATTAAGAAAGAGGAAATTCTCTCTAACTCATTCTATGAAGCCAGTATCACCCTGATATCCAAACCAGGAAAGGACATTAAAAAGAAAACTACAGACCGATATCCCTAATGAACATAGATGCAAAAATCCTCAACAAAATACTAACTAACTGAATCCAACAGCATATCAAAAAGATAATATGCCATGAATAAGTGGGTTTCATCCCAGAGATGCAAGGTGGTTTAACATACATACACAAATCAACAAATGTGATTCATCGCATAAACAGAATTAAAAACAAAAACCATATGACCATCTCAATAGATGAAGAGAAAGCATTCAATAAAATCCAGCATCCATTTATGATAAAAACCTGCAATAAACTAGACATAGAAGGAACATACTTCAAAATAATAAAAGCCACATATTACAAACCCACAGTCAACATCACATTGAATGGGGAAAAGTTGAAAGCATTTCCTGAGATCTGGAACAAGACAAGGATGCCCACTTTCATCACTTCTATTCAACATAGTACTGGAAGTCCTAGCCAGAGTAATTAGCCAAGAGAAAAAAGTAAAGCTTATCAAAATTGGAAAAGAAGAACCAAACTATTGCTGTTCACCAATGATACTATGCCCTTTCATATACCTAGAAAACCCTAAACACTCCTCCAAAAGACTCCTAGATTTGAAAAACAAATTCAGTAAGACTCAGGTTATGAAATCAATGTACACAATAGTAGCACTGCTATATACCAACAACAACCAAATTGAGAACCAAATCAAGAACTTAATCCCTTGTGCACTAGTTACAAAAAATACTTACAAATATACTTAACCAAGGAGGTGAAAGATCTCTATAAGAAAAAAGAAACTACATGACACTACTGAATGCAATCATAGATGACACTAACAAATGGAAACACATCCTATGCTCATATATTAGAAGAATCAATATCATGAAAATAACCATCTTGCCAAAAGCAATGCCTACAAATTCAATGTAAGTCTTATCAAAATACCAACATCATTTTTCACAGAAATAGGAAAAAACAATCCTAAAATTCATATAGAACTAAAAAAGTGCCCCAATAGCCAAAGCAATCCAAAGCAGAGAACAAATCTGGAAACATCACATTACCTGACTTCAAATTATACTCCAAGGCTATAGAGTTACCAAAACAGCATGGTCCTGGTATAAATGCAGATACATAGACCAATGAAACTGAATGGAGAACCCAGAAATAAAACCAAACACAACTGATTGATCTTTGACACAGCACACAAAAACAAACTGAGGAAAGGACACCCTATTCAATAAATGGTGCTGGGAAAACTGGATAGCTACACATAGAAGAATGAAACTGGATCCCTCTCTCTCACCTTATATAAAACTCAACTCAAGATGGATTGAAAACTTAAATCTAAGACCTGAAACCATAAAAATTCTGGAAGACAACCTAGGAAAAACTATTCTGGACATTGGCCTAGGCAAAGAATTTATGACTAAGACCCCAAAAGCAAATTAACAAAATCAAAAATAAATAAATGGTACCTAATGAAGCTAAAAAGCTCTTGTACAGCAAAAGAAATAATCATCAGGGCAAACAGACAACCCACAGAGTGGGAGGAAATATTTGCAAACTATTCATTCCACAAAGGACTAATACAGAATCTACAGGGAACTCAAATCAGAAAAAAAAAAATCCTACCAAAAGTGGGCAAATAACATGAATAGACATTTCTCAAAAGAAGATATACAAATGGAAAACAAACAAATGAAAAAATGCTCAATATCACTAATCAGGGCAATGAAAAATAAAACTACAATGAGATAGGACCTTATCCTTCCAGTAATGGTCATTATTAAAAAGTCAAAAAAATAGATGTTGGCATGAATGTGGTAAAAAGAGAATGCTTATACTGCTGGTGGGAATGTAAATTAGTACAACCACTAAGGAAAACCATATAGAGAGTCCCAAAAGAAGTAAAAGTAGATCGACCATTCAATCTAGCAATCTCACTACTGGGTATCTACCCAGAGGAAAAGAAGTCATTACATCAAAAAGACACCTGCATGTATAGGTTTATTGCAGCACAATTCAGAATTTCAAAGATATAGAATCAATCTAAGTCCCATCAACCAATGAATACATAAAGAAAACGTGGCCTGTATATATACCATGGAATACTACTCAACCATAAAAAGAATGAAATAATGTCTTTTTCAGAAAATTGGATGGAGCTGGAGGCCATTATTCTAAGTGAATATTAACTCAGAAATAGAAAACCAAATACCATATGTTCTTACTCATAAATCGAAGCTAAACTCTGGGTATGCAAAGGCGTACAGAGTGGTGTGATGGACTTTAGAGACTCCGAAGGGGGAAGATGCAAAGGCGGTGAGGCATAAAAAACTACATATTAGGTACAATGTACACTACTTGGATGATGGGTGCACTAAAATCTCAAACTTCCCCACTGTATAACTCATCCATGTAACTAAAAACCACTTGTACCCCAAAAGTTATTGAAATACAAAAAATACATATTTTTTTCCAGAGTATAACTATTTTATTCTACCCAGGTCATCACAAGTCTAATATTTTCAATTGATGGTATCAGTAAGTCACAATTTTGCTGCCTTAAATGGGTGTTTTCTCCCATCCTTTTCCCTCCTTAGCAAGAGTTATTAAAACTTTATCTCATTTTTCATTATTCTGCTTCCTGTTACTTTTACCTCATAAGGATATTGAACCTTTAGTGATTCAATGACTGGCTCAAAGGACATAATCAGTTACAGGAATGTCTAGGGCTTGACTCCTTGATGCTTCTTTTTTTCCTTTATTATTATACTTTAAGTTCTAGGGTACATGTGCACAACGTGCAGGTTTGTTACATATGTATACATGTGCCATGTTGGTGTGCTGCACCCATTAACTCGTCATTTACATTAGGTATATCTCCTAATGCTATCTTTCCCCCCTCCCCCCTCCCCACAATAGGACCTGGGGTGTGATGTTCCCCTTCCATGTCCAAGTGATCTCATTGTTCAATTCCCACCTATGGGTGAGAACATGCGGTGTTTGGTTTTCTGTTCTTGCAATACTTTGCTGAGAATGATGGTTTCGAGCTGCATCCATGTCCCTACAAAGGACACAAACTCATCCTTTTTTATGACTGCATAGTATTCCGTGGTGTATATGTGCCACATTTTCTTAATCCAGTCTGTCACTGATGGACATTTGGGTTGATTCCAAGTCTTCGCTATTGTGAATAGTGCTTCAATAAACATACGTGTGCATGTGTCTTTAGAGCAGCATGATTTATAATCCTTTGGGTATATCCTCAGTAATGGGATGGCTGGGTCAAATGGTATTTCTAGTTCTAGATCCTTGAGGAATCGCCACACTGTTATCTACAATGGTTGAACTAGTTTACAATCCTACCAACAGTGTAAAAGTGTTCCTATTTCTCCACATCCTCTCCAGCACCTGTTGTTTCCTGATTTTTTTAATGATTGCCATTCTAACTGGTGTGAGATGGTATCTCATTGTGGTTTTGATTTGCATTTCTCTGATGGCCAGTGATGATGAGCATTTTTTCATGTGTCTGTTGGCTGTATGAATGTCTTCTTTTGAGAAGTGTCTGTTCATATCCTTTGCCCACTTTTTGATGGGGTTGTTTTTTTCTTGTAAATTTGATTGAGTTCTTTATAGGTTCTGGATATTAGCCCTTTGTCAGATGAGTAGATTGCAAAAATTTTCTCCCATTCTGTAGGCTGCCTGTTCACTCTGATGGTAGTTTCTTTTGCTGTGCAGAAGCTCTTTAGTTTAATTAGATCCCATTTGTTGATTTTGGCCTTTGTGGCCATTGCTTTTGGTGTTTTAGACATGAAGTCCTTGCCCATGCCTATGTCCTGAATGGTATTACCTAGGTTTTCTTCTAGGGTTTTTATGGTTTTAGGTTTAACATTTAAGTCTCCAATCCATCTTGAATTAATTTTTGTATAAGGAGTAAGGAAAGGATCCAGTTTCAGCTTTCTACTTATGGCTAGCCAATTTTCCCAGCACCATTTATTACATAGGGAATCCTTTCCCCGTTTCTTGTTTTTGTCAGGTTTGTCAAAGATCAGATGGCTGTAGATGTGTGGTATTATTCCTGAGGGCTCTGTTCTGTTCCATTGGTCTATATCTCTGTTTTGGTACCAGTACCATGCTGTTTTGGTTACTGTAGCCTTGTAGTATAGTTTGAAGTCAGGTAGGGTGATGCCTCCAGCTTTGTTCTTTTGGCTTAGGATTGTCTTGGCAATGCGGGGTCTTTAATGGTTCCATATGAACTTTAAAGCAGTTTTTTCCAATTCTGTGAAGAAAGTCATTGGTAGCTTAATGAGGATGTCATTGAATCTATAAATTACCTTGGGCAGTACGGCCATTTTCACAATATTGATTATTCCTATCCATGAGAATGGTATGTTCTTCCATTTGTTTGTGTCCTCTTTTGTTTCACTGAGCAGTGGTTTGTAGTTCTCCTTGAAGAGGTCCTTTACATCCCTTCTAAGTTGGATTCCTAGGTATTTTATTCTCTTTGAAGCTATTGTGAATGGGAGTTCATTCATGATTTGGCTCTCTGTCTGTTATTGGTGTATAAGAATGCTTGTGATTTTTGCACGTTGATTTTGTATCCTGAGACTTTGCTGAAGTTGCTTATCAGCTTAAGGAGATTTTGGGCTGAGACAATGGGGTTTTCTAAATATTCAATCATGTCATCTGCAAACAGGGACAATTTGACTTCTTCTTTTCCTACCTGAATACCCTTTATTTCTTTCTCTTGCCTGATTGCCCTGGCCAGAACTTCCAACACTATGTTGAATAGGAGTGGTGAGAGAGGGCATCCCTGTCTTATGCCAGTTTTCAAAGGGAATGCTTCCAGTTTTTGCCCATTCAGTATGATATTGGCTGTGGGTTTGTCATAAATAGTTCTTATTATTTTAAGATACGTTCCATCAATACCAAATTTATTGAGAGTTTTTAGCATGAAGGGCTGTTGAATTTTGTCAAAGGCCTTTTCTGCATCTATTGAGATCATCATGTGGTTTTTGTCTTTGGTTCTGTTTATATGCTGGATTATGTTTATTGATTTGCGTATGTTGAACCAGCCTTGCATCCCAGGGATGAAGCCCACTTGATCATGGTGGATAAGCTTTTTGATGCTGGATTCAGTTTGCCAGTATTTTATTGAGGATTTTTGCATCGATGTTCATCAGGGATATTGGTCTAAAATTCTCTTTTTTTGTTGTATCTCTGTCAGATTTTGGTATCAGGATGATGTTGGCATCGTAAAATGAGTTAGGGAGGATTCCCTCTTTTTCTATTGATTGGAATAGTTTCAGAAGGAATGGTATCAACTCCTCCTTGTACCTCTGGTAGAATTTGGCTGTGAATCTGTCCGGTCCTGGACCTTTTTTGGTTGGTAGGCTATTAATTATCGCCTCAATTTCAAAGCCTACTATTGGTCTATTCAGAGATTCAACTTCTTCCTGGTTTAGTCTTGGGAGAGGGTAAGTGTCCAGGAAATTATCCATTTCTAGGTTTTATAGTTTATTTGCATAGAGGTGTTTATAGTATTCTCTGATGGTAGTTTGTATGTCTGTGGGGTCGGTGGTGATATCCCCTTTACCATTTTTTATTGCATCTATTTGATTCTTCTCTCTTTTCTTCTTTATTAGTCTTGCTAGCAGTCTATCAATTTTGTTGATCTTTTCAAAACACCAGCTCCTGGATTCATTGATTTTTTGGAGAGTTTTTTGTGTCTCTATCTCCTTCAGTTCAGCTCTGATCTTAGTTATTTCTTGCCTTCTGCTAGCTTTTGAATGTGTTTGCTCTTGCTTCTCTAGTTCTTTTAATTACGATGTTAGGGTGTTAATTTTAGGTCTTTCCTGCTTTCTCTTGTGGGCATTTAGTGCTATAAATTTCCCTCTACACACTGCTTTAAATGTATCCCAGAGATTCTGGTATGTTGTATCTTTGTTCTCATTGGTTTCAAAGAACATCTTTATTTCTGCCTTCATTTCATTATGTACCCAGTAGTCATTCAGGAGCAAGTTGTTCAGTTTCCATGTAGTTGAGCAGTTTTGATTGAGTTTCTTAGTCCTGAGTTCTAGTTTGATTGCACTGTGGTCTGAGAGACAGTTTGTTATAATTTCTGTTCTTGTACATTTGCTGAGGAGTGCTTTACTTCCAACTATGTGGTCAATTTTGGAATAAGTGTGATGTGGTGCTGAGAAGAATGTATATTCTGTTGTTTTGGGGTGGAGACTTCTCCTATTATTATTGTATGGGAGTCTAAGTCTCTCTGTAAGTCTCTAAGGACTTGCCTTATGAATCTGGGTGCTCCTGTATTGGGTGCATATATATTTAGGATAGTTAGCTCTTCCTTATGAATTGATCCCTTTACCATTATGTAATGGCCTTCTTTGTCTCTTTTGATCTTTGATGGTTTAAAGTCTGTTTTGTCAGAGACTAGGATTGCAACCCCTGCTTTTTTTGTTTTCCATTTGCTTGGTAGATCTTCCTCCATCCCTTTATTTTGAGCCTATGTGTGTCTCTGCATGTGAGATGGGTCTCCTGAATACAGCAGACTGATGGGTCTAGACTCTTTATCCAATTTGCCAGTCTGTGTCTTTTAATTGGACCATTTAGTCCATTTACATTTAAGGTTAATGTTGTTATGTGTGAACTTGATCCTGTCATTATGATATTAGCTGGTTATTTTGCTCATTAGTTGATGCAGTTTCTTCCTAGCATTGATGGACTTTACATTTTGACACGTTTTTGCAATGGCTGGTACCTGTTCCTTTCCATGTTTAGTGCTTCCTTCAGGATCTCTTGTAGGGCAGGCCTGGTGGTGACAAAATCTCTAAGCATTTGTTGTCTGTAAAGGATTTTATTTCTCCTTCACTTATAAAACTTAGTTTGGCTAGATATGAAATTCTGAGTTGAAAATTCTTTTCTTTAAGAATGTTGAATATTGGCCCCCACTGTCTTCAGGCTTGGAGAGTTTCTGCCGAGAGATCTGCTGTTAGTCTGATGGGCTTTCCTTTGTGTGTAACCCGACCTTTCTTTCTGGCTGCCCTTAACATTTTTTCCTTCATTTCAACTTTGGTGAATCTGACAATTACGTGTCTTGGAGCTGCTCTTCTCGAAGAGTGTCTTTGTGGTGTTCTCTGTATTTCCTGAATTTGAATGTTGGCCTGCCTTACTAGGTTGGGGAAGTTCTCCTGGATGATATCCTGCAGAGTGTTTTCCAATTTGGTTCCATTTTCCCCGTCACTTTCAGGCACACCAATCAGACGTAGATTTGGTCTTTTCATATAATCCCACATTTCTTGGAGGCTTTGTTCATTTCTTTTTACTCTTTTTTCTCTACACTTCTCTTCTCGCCTCATTTCATTCATTTGATCTTCAATCACTGATACTCTTTCTTCCCGTTGATCGAGTCAGTTACTGAAGCTTTTGCATTTGTCACATAGTTCTCATGTTATGGTTTTCATCTCTGTCAGTTCTTTTAAGGTCTTCTCTGCATTGATTATTCTAGTTATTCATTCATCCATTCTTTTTTCAAGGTTTTTAGTTTCGTTGCGCTGGTTACGTAGTTCCTCCTTTAGCTCTGAGAAGTTTGATCAACTGAAGCCTTCTTCCCTCAACTTGTCAAAGTCATTCTCCATCCAGCTTTGTTCCATGGCTGGCAATGAGCTGTGTTCCTTTGGAGGGGGAGATGCGCTCTGATTTTTTGAATTTCCAGCTTTTCTGCACTGCTTTTTCCCCGTCTTTGTGGTTTTATCTGCCTTTGATCTTTGATGATGGTGACATACTGATGGGGTTTTGATGTGGGTGTCCTTTCTGTTCGTTAGTTTTCCTTCTAACATCAGGACCCTCAGCTGTAGGTCTGTGGAAGTTTGCTTGAGGTCCACTCCAGACCCTGTTTGCCTGGGCATCAGCAGCGGAGGCTGTAGAAGATAAAATATTGCTGAACAGTGAATGTTGCTGTCTGATTCTTGCTCTGGAAGCTTCATCTCGGGGTATACCCCGCCATGTGAGGTGTGAGGTGTCAATCTGCACTTAGTGGGGGATGTCTCCCAGTTAGGCAACTCAGGGGTCAGGGACCCACTTGAGCAGGAGGTCTGTCCATTCTCAGATCTCAACCTCCGTGCTGGGAGATCCACTGCTCTCTTCAAAGCTGTTAGACAGGGACATTTACCTCTGTCGAGGGTTCTGCTGCTTTTTGTTTAGCTATGCCCTGTCCCCAGAGGAGGAGTCTACAGAGGCAGGCCGGCCTCCTTGAGCTGTGGTGGGCTCCACCCAATTCGAGCTTCCCGGTGGCTTTGTTTACCCACTTAAGCCTCAGCAATGATGGGCGCCCCCTCTCCAGCCTCACTGCCGCCTTGCAGTTAGATCTCTGACTGCTATGCTAGCAATGAGGGAGGCTCCATGGGCATGGGACCCTCTGGGCCAGGTGTGGGATATAATCTCCTGGTGTGCCATTTGCTAAGACCCTTGGTAAAGCGCAGTATTAGGGTGGGAGTTACCTGATTTTCCAGGTGTTGTGTGTCTCAATTTCCTTTGGCTAGGAAAAGGAATTCCCTTCCCCCTTGCACTTCCCAGGTGAGGCGATGCCTCGCCCTGCTTCAGTTCTTGCTGGTTGGGCTGCACCCGCGGACCAGTACCAACTGTCTGACACGCCCCAGTGAGATGAACCCGGTACCTCAGTTGAAATGCAGAAATCGCCCATCTTCTGTGTCGCTCACCCTGGGAGCTGGAGGCTGGAGCTGTTCCTCTTCGGCCATCTTGGGCGCGCCCCCCCCCCCCCAAATACATATATTTTTAAAAAGTGCAACACAGACCTATTAATGTAACAGAATAGGCAAAGTTCACTGAGATAATAGGCAAAGTTCAAACAACAATAAGCCTTTAAAAACATTATCCCTTTTTAAGTTTTAGTGTGGTAACTAATAACATCCAAAATTATGTGACAAAGACTATGAAAATACTTTCCCCTTCTAACTACATATCTTCTTCTGCTATACAGATTGTCTTCAAATTTTGCCATCAAAAACTTTGCAGCAGGATAAATGAAGAAACAGGAGAGGCCAGGTGCAGTGGCTCACGCCTGTAATCCCAGGAGTTCGAGACCAGCCTGGCCAACATGGTGAAACCCCATCTCTACTAAAAATACAAAAAATTAGTCAGGCATGGTGGTGGCACCTGTAATCCCGGCTACTTGGGAGGTTGGGGCAGGAGAATCACTTGAACCCAGGAGGTGAAGGTTGCAGAGAGCCAAGATTGCGCCACTGCACTCCAGCCCAGGTGACAGTGTGAGACTGCATCTCAAAAAGAAAAAGAAAAAGAAATAGGAGAATCTAGCTGTCTCCTCTTAAACCAAACATATATTTTCAGAAATGTAAGACAACATCTTCCTTCTTACTATGTGATTTCTGGTTCGGAAAATGCAGTTATGTTCTATAAGAAGATGAATGTTAATGTGTAATGGGCTTAATATTGTTATTTTTAGCAAATTAACAAACAAATATTTTTAAATTTTCAAAAAAAGATTTATTGCTGACTTCTCATTAGAAACAATGGAGGCAAGAACACAACGGACCAACATTTTAAAGTACTAAATGAGAAAAATCTATCAAACACACACTTCTGTATTGATCAACGATATTCCTCAAACTCTAGGATTATATAGACTTTTTTTAATCAATTCAAGCTGAGAGAATTTGATGTCAGCAAACCGGTACTGCAGAAAGTGCTAAAGGATGCTTTTAGGCTGAAAAGCATTAATATTGCCTGGACACTCAGGTCTAAAGGCAAGAAAAAAACAGCACAAAAAAAATTGTTTTTGTAAGAGGTTAAACATAAAAGATTTTTTCATAATTTTCTTAAAAGACAACTAAACATTTAAAGCAAAAGTAAGAACACTGTAAGGCAGAGTCTGTAGCTTATGCAGAAATAAAAAGTATGACATCAAAAACATAAAGTATGAGATGTTAATTAACTGAATTATACTGCTATTCCATCTGTGAAGTGGGAAATAAGTGTCAGGTGTGAATTAAGAAATGAAAAGTGTGATGAGTCAGATGAACAAAGTAGGATAATATCAAGTGTAAATACATTTATTTTGATAAGTTGAAGATGCATATTGTTAGCCATAGAGCAACCAGTAAAAAGTAACCAAAAGAAGTATGGATGGGAAGCTAATTGAGGATATAAAATGGAACTCCAGAAATATATATAATTAAGAAAGGAAATGATAATTAAAGGAATAAAAACCAGAAGAAATAAATGAAAACAAATACCAAGGTAGTAGACCTAAACCCAAACACATTAATAATCTTATTAAATGTAAAGAGACTAAAACTCCCCAACCAAATTAAAAAAAAAAAAAAAGGAGAATGACAAATAGATAAAAAAGCAAAATTTAAGAATATTCTGTCTAAAGGGAGTACTTTACATTTCAAAACACAAATATGTTAACAGTGAAAGGATAGAAAAAATGTATGTTATCTATTGTTATGGACTGAATTATGTTTCTCCAAAATTCATATGTTGAACCCCAAACTGCTAATGCAACTGACTGTATTTGAAGATAGAGCCTTTAGGGAGACAATTAAGATTAAATGAGGTCATAAGGGGAATATGATTAATGTCCTTAACAATAAGAGGAAAAGGTATCAAAAATCTCTCTCAGAGAAGAGGTCAAGTGAGGACCCAGCAAGAGGGCAGCCATCTACAAACAGAAAGAGAGACCTCGCCAGCAACCCACCCTGATGGCACCTTGATCTTGACCTCCAGAACTGTGAGAAAGTAACTTTCTGGCTGGGCCTGTGGTTCATGCCTGTAATCCCAGCACTTTGGGAGGCTGAGGCAGGCAGATCACCTGAGGTTAGGAGTTCAAGACCAACCTGGCCAACATTGCAAAACCCTGTCTCTACTAAAAATACAAAAAAAAATTAGCTGGGTGTGGTGGTGTGCACCTATAATCCCAGCTACTCGGGAGGCTGAGGCAGGAGAATCGCTTGAACCCAGGAGGTGCAGGTTGCAGTGAGCAAAGATCACGCCACTGCACTCTAGCCTGGACGACAGAGCGAGACTCAGTCTAAAAAAATAAAAAGAAAGTAACTTTCTGTTGTTTAAGCCACCCAGTCTATGGTACATTGATATGGCAGCTCTAGCTGACTAAGACATTATACACAGAATAAACATAATAAAGGTGGAGTTGATATATTAATATCAGGGTATTTGCTATTTGTGCTGTGTGATCCCATTGAGTGACAAGTCTAATGAAACCTCCTACATTCGTGAAAACTTTGTGCAAGTGTGTTTCCTTTCAAGAAAGAGCTTGGGTTTCATGCCTAGTTCTAGACATTGCAGAATACAGAGAGCATATGCTAACATAGAAACCTAAAGCAGAGATGACCGTGAAAACCGCAGCACCTTTGAGAATTTTCAGAACCTCAAAGAGGATATTAAATGCCCACAGACCATGAAATAGTGGTTTAATCTACTATCTTGGGATGTTGGAAACTCCAGATGATATCTGGGTTTAATAATTTTTTAAAGCATCATAATAATATTGATGATGAGGAGGAGGAGGAGGATAGAAAAAAGTCTAGGTCTCTTATTTGCAAGTTCAGGACACTTTTCAGTAATACATAGCACTTTTTGCTTTCGACAAGCAAACTGCATAATGGATATTGTGATTAAATAACACAGAAGTTCAGGCTACTGGAGGAATCACAAAGTCTTCTTAGAGGAGGAAACTTTTTTTAATTTGTCTCATTTTATTTCTTGGTAATTACTAAACCATAGTTGGGAGGTGTTAGAATTTTGAGGACAAGGTTTGAGAAGTGTTATCCTATATAAGCTACTATTTAAAATTATTAAAATCTAGGGGAGAAAACTTTCACATTAGACCATAGAAAGGGTACAGTTAGAAAATCTGGAGACAGACTGAGCAGGATATGGCACCTCTGTGAAGGGTCACCACGGACATTCACATTCAGGAGTGATGTGTCCTGTGTGGCCTGAGGGCTCATTCCAAAAAATGAGCACCACTGTCAGGGTACTGGGGCCTTCTGGCCAGAAGGAAATTGACACCTTTATTCTGGCCTTTGGTTTTAATCCTGTCCTATAGAGAAAGAAAAAAACTACTTAACCGGGGATCATAAAACCCACCTCAGAGAGCTGGAAGACATCATCGAGTGATCCTTCTAAAATATAAGGAGCAATCTCATCACTTATCTGTTCAAAACTCTTGAAGGCAGAAAAGAGCCCTGAGAGACGAGAGAGAAGGACAGAGAGTTAAGGTGAAGCGTGGAATTCAGGCCAAGGTTTTACAGGCAGAGCTTCCTGCTGGGAGAGGAACAAGAATGCTTCTTGAGAAAGGTCAAAGTAGGAAGATTTTTCTAAAATAAAAATCTGGCTAACTCAAAAAAACAAAATAATAATAAAAAAGAAAAACCTTCACTAGCTTCCCATCTCAGCCTCCCCATTTCAACCCCATTGCACCCACCGAGTTCTTTTCCTCTCTGCCCACCTTCCCTCCCCTCTGCTGCAACCATGGGCTATATCCCAGTGACTAGAACAGTGCTTGGCAAACAGAAGGTACTCAATATGTTAGAAAGAAAGAGAGGTGGGGGAGGAAGGGAGGGAGGGAGGGAGGAAGGAAGGAAGGGAGGGAGGGAGGGAGGGGAGGGGGAAAAGGGAGGGAGGGGAGGGGGAGGAGGGGGAGTAGGGGAGGGGAGAGGAGGGGAGGGGGAGGAGGAGAAGTAGGGGAGGGGAGGGGAGAGGACAGGAGCAGGAGGAGGAGAGAGGAGGGGAGGAGGAGGGGAGGGGAGGGAAACAAGGAAAGAAGGAAGGAAGGAGTGAGAGAGGAAGGAAGAAAAAGAGGGAGAGAGACGTAAGGCATTTTCACAGTTCCTGGCAAGCAGTTAAGTCTTTAGTAAATGTCAGCTTTTATTACTAGATAGGGAAAACAAAGCGTAGAAGGAAGAAAACATGACTTGATCAAAGGCCACAGAAAGTTGTTGATGGGGCCAGCAGTAGGCCCCAGGTTCCCTAACTTGTAGCATATAGCAGGCCCTCAATAAATATTCACCTTTTTATTATTTTACTCCTTGGCAAAATACATATGTGGTAAACACTTGCATTCATTTTATGTTTAACACTTTGCTTTCCTATTATGTGTCCAGCACTTTCACATTTAATATGCATAATAGTTATTGGAGGTGAGAGTGTTGCTTTAATTGTAATGATGAGAATCCTGTGCTCAGAGAGGTCAAGTGACCTCCCAAGGTCACACAGCTGGTAAGTGGTGGAGTCAGAATTCATCTCCAGACCTGTGATTTCAAGTCCAGTGGTCTTTTCCTCACAATGCAGAAGAGGGGTGTGGCAAAAGGTGCCAACAGCTTGAAATGAAATCCATCACACCCGCCCAAATGCAAACCTCCCTCCACTTAGCCTCAGGCAGGTTTTCATCTTTGCCTTGACCTTAAGAGAAACCTGCTGGCACTGTGGCGTCTGCCTTTGAAAGTCAACTGCCTGTTTTTCAGACTCATAAATTGCCTGTAAGAAGTGTTTCATTATTCTGTCCAGGCGACATCAAATACCTGAGCTGTATTTCATGAAAGTTCCCCTTCAGACACAGGCCACAGGGTAGGTAGCATTTCTGTCTCCAGGAAACCCCTGAAATCCACCTTTTGGATTATTCCGCTTGAGACAAATTAGAAGTGAAAGCGGCTGCCTGCACTCTTTCATGTTCAAGCGGAGCCGGGTGGTGTGGGCTGCCAGGCACCAAAGAATTCTTTATTCTTCCGTCACAGGGGAAATGGAGGAAAGAAAGTAAACATCGCACTTTCCACTCCTACATCAGTCATGGGGACACCGAGTGGAAGCCCAAAAAGTGTCATTCCAAGGCAGAAAGCTACTGAAAGGGCTGGGACTCTCACACCCAGAGCTGGCCTCCATCAAAACTATACATTTGATGGAGATAAGTGTTGTCCTATAATGATCTGAAAGTCAGGAGTCCTTGATGCAAAACCCAGCTTAGCCATAACATGGCTATGTGTCTTTAAGCAACTCACTGTCCCTCTCTACACAGTGACCAGGTGACCTGTCACTAAAATCCTTACTAGTTCCATCATGCTGTGGCTTTTGCATTAACCAATACACTCAAGTCACTCAAACTAGTAACATATTTACTATATAAATGAAAAATGAATAAATATAAAACCAATTGCTAAGCTTGATAAGCCAAAAGCTTCTCAAGACTATCAGTTGATTTTTCACTTTGACATCAAATCTTTCTTGTTTGCTAGTGTATGTCAAGCAAACACCATTCTCCCAGGCGTTTACAGTCCTGCACCACATGCTGATGTTTTGGTCAACGACGGACAGCGTATGCGCAAGTGGTCCCGTAAGATTACTATACTATATTTTTACTGTGCCTTTTCTATGTTTAGATACAGAAATGCTCTCCACAGTGTTATAACTGCCTATAACATTCAGCATAGTACCATGCTGTCCAGGTTTGTAGTCTACGAGCACTAGGCTATACTACATAGCCTAGGTGTGTAGTAGGTATCACCATCTAGCTTTGTGTGAGTACAGTCTATGATGTTCACACTGCCATGAAATTGCCTAAGGAAGCATGACTTAGAGTGCATTCCTGTCATTCAGCAATGCATGACTGTATGAATTCGTTGCCTTCCCTAAGGAAGTGGTTGGCCGGGCGCGGTGGCTCAAGCCTGTAATCCCAGCACTTTGGGAGGCCGAGACGGGCGGATCACGAGGTCAGGAGATTGAGACCATCCTGGCTAATACGCTGAAACCCCGTCTCTACTAAAAATACAAAAACTAGCCGGGCGAGGTGGCTGGCGCCTGTAGTCCCAGCTACTCGGGAGGCTGAGGCAGGAGAATGGCGTAAACCCAGGAGGCAGAGCTTGCAGTGAGCTGAGATCTGGCCACTGCACTCCAGTCCGGGCGACAGAGCGAGACTCCGTCTCAAAAAAAAAAAAAAAGGAAGTGGTGAAGCCAACATAGACAGAGATTATGAGAGAAGATCCTGGGTGCTGCCCTCACAAAGCTGGCAACAGTCCGGGAGGGAGGGCAGCTAACATCGATTGAAGGCATTCTCTCTGCTGGGCACATATATGTTACTGTATTAACATCTCGGAATAACCCTAGCAGGTGTGTATTGTTATTCCTACTCTAAAGTAGTGAAACTGGGACCTGAGATCATACAGCTCTTAAATGATGATGCTGGATTCAAGTTCAGTTCCATCTTTCCAGACTGTACTTGCTTCATGCTTGGCCAGGCCTCCTATAATAATGGGGGGAAGCAGTAGGCTCCAAAAGAGCACCACTACCTCCAGCTGAGTGGTCTGGGGAGGCTTCCTGGAAGAGAAGGCATTTCTGAAGTGGGCCTGAAGCCAGTCAGGATTTGGACATTCGATCCCATCACATTTGCACACACATGTGTGGACATACACACTCTCACACTCACAAACACGCGTGTGCACACTCACATACACAAACACACGTACACAGTCACACTCACACATTCACACACGTGCACACACTCACACACATACACACACACAAACACGTGCACACACATGTGCACACACTCATGCATGAGCACACTCACACCCACTCTCTCACACACTCACTCACACACTCATTCACACACACTCACACATTTCTGTGTGGACTCAGGGTGGCCTGCGGCCACTGGCCAGGCTGGAAGAATGTATGTACACACTCAAAAGAGAGCTGTTATTTTAGTGCTGGCGACACTCCAGCCGTGAAAGTGGGGGGTCCCAGCACAGTTATTATTTCTTTTTCCACCAGCAGAAAACATCTGTCCAGTGAAAATTATATTCACTAAGAGATCAGCAGCATACCTGCCAGGAGCCCCAAGCCCTCCCCTCCCAGCCTTCCCGTCAGCAGAGGCACAGCCAGTGCTCGAGTGGGGTCAACTGTGCATCTGCAGGCTCTCGGCAGCCTGCGCTGGCAAGAAAGTGGGTGTCCTCTGACAGGACACCCTAAGAACTACTAAAATGGAGCTCAGGACTCTCATAAACAGAACTTGAACTCCACCTAAACAATCCCTGCGTCACCCTTAGCTGGCACTTACTCGTAAGTCACTTAAACAGAATGCCACCCTCATTTGACAGAATTCAAAACATGGTAGGAGGAAAGAAGGGTAAAGAGGAATAAATTTTCAAAGACCCTAATATGTCCTAACACTGTGAAAGCTGCCCCTCTTTCTCTCTCTGTCTCCAACAGACCACCCAGGCACTGGGGCCTTCTGCATACTCGCCCACTACTTTTTGGTGCCTACCGGAGATCAGAGAGGCAGCGTATTGTGATGGGCACGGCTCTGGTTTTGGAGTACTGAACCCAAGATCATGCAGGTAAACAGACAGGACAGAGACAGCATGCAGAGTGTGGGACTGCAAGGTATTTGTCCCTTACATCCTTACCCACAGTACTTCCCTACAGCAAGTAGTCTCGGTTGACTGTGATGTCAAGAATATTTATAGGTGCAGTGAAAAGATAAGCAGCATTTAGACTGGGAAAGGCTTTGAAAGCCAGCATAATGAATTTGAGCTTAATTCAGAAAGCACTAGGGAGCCACTGAAGGTTCTTGAGAGGAAGGGCTTATCAGGTTTGCATGTTGGAGATTCAAATATGATGCATTATAAAGGATACACACATAGAATCTGTAACACATAAAATCATTTTCAACTCTGGATTCCACATGGGTGCTAGTTTACAGAGAGATCCCCCCGAGACCAACCTGATCAGCAGACATTCTGAATCATCCTTGTGAGGACTGTGGACAGGCAGCAGCCGGCCCACAGCTACAACCGATGGAGGCTGAAAGGACTGAGCACATACAAATTTGGGAAATACCCATGCCATGCCCCTCTCCCAGAAGCAGGACCCATATCTAGTTTGGAACAGATTTCCCTGAGAAAAGCAAAGAAAGGCACCTGGACCGTAGAACGCGCATGGCTCATGACCTGGAGCAACGTATGTCCCCTCTGGGACCTGTTTCACTCCTGTGTGGACCAGGCAGTCTGGACAAACATCATATTTGATCAGATGCTCCTTATAAGAATAAGCAGGAGTCACACCCCTCCTCTGGGCCAGGCTTCATGTTAACTAAGTCATACCATCTCTCTTGTCCCTGGCTTTCATGGACTGGGATTTCCTGTGGGCAGGAGCCACGTCTGATGTATCTTCATGACCTCAGTGCACTAGGCATGGGCTCTGGAGTTATACACTGAGTTCAAGTTCAAACCCCCCGCCCCATCACTAACCATGTGACTTTGGGCAAGTGACTTTACACTGTAGTCCCTCACTTTGTCTCTAAAATAGTAATAATAATTGCCTAACTTGTGGGCTGGTTGAGAGTAAATGACTTAAACCTTAAGGTACTTAGGGCAGATCAAGGCCAGGCACATGGTCAACAGCTGATAAGTGTTAGCTATTGGTAACATGAATTAGAGCCATGTGTCAAGAGAGCTACTCTAAAGGACCAGTGAGAGTGCTGTGCAACCTTGGAAGGGGGCAGGAGGGAAGGTCTAGGCCCATCTTACAGGAGTGGAGGCATTCAATCCAGCAGAGCTCAAAGGCTGAAGTGTGCTTGAAGCCCAGGAGACTGGGACAGTGGAGCGCAGTGCATGGGGGAAAGCTAGATGGGTCCCAGGTTGTGGACGACATCACAAATGGACTAAGGATTTAGACCTCATCCAGAGGCAATGGGGTCCATCCAAGGGTTTTCAGTAGGGACTAACCTGATCAGACTTAGAGAGGTGACTCTAGAGCAAAAAGAATGACCTAGAAGGGACATCACAGTGGCAGTTAGGCCAGACCCACAAGGAGAGAGCTAACAGGGCTGGATGGGGCAATAATGGAGAGGAAGGAAGAAGAGGAGTCTCCAAGGCCCACGGACAGATCTCAGTGAGGAGGGAGGAGGAGTTCACGGGGTCTCTCAGCTCCCTTCAGCTCTGACATTCTGGGATTGTAGAATTCCTCCAAGACCCTCCACGTGGCGACAGCTGGGCAGCATGCACACTTTGAGGATCTTGTTCCAGTTCCTTGGAGCTCATGAAGCAAAAAGCTTCCCTGGGGGGAGTTTGGAAAGCTCTTCATTGGCTGTGCTGTTTCCTCCCATCTCTCTCCAAAAAGTCAGGGGAATTACAATCAAAGCTAGAGCCAGGCCTGGCCAGGGACAAGAAGGGGCGGAGGCCATTCTCTAAATCCAAGGGGATCTGCATCCCCACCAGATAGCTCCATGCTCTCAGCTTCCATCAATCACACTCATGGCCTCCATCCCAAATGCGTGCAGCAATCTCTGCTGTAAACACTCTGTTTATTGCTCCAAGAGGTTCATCATACTTGGAGAGGCTCTGCCACAAAGCATGCTGGGACCTTGATGAGGCTGGACCAAGGGAGGATGAGGGAGCAGACTTAGGACTGGGTGATAAACAAGTAAGAGATGCTGTCCCTTCTGGAGAAAATGTGCCAAAGGGAGCTGGTGTTTATTGAGAGCCTTCTCCTGGCTGGGTGCTTTGTAAGTATCCTCTCAATCCATCATCCCAACAACCCAGCAAGGGAGCTTTTGTTATTATCATTTTGCCCATGATAACATTGAAAATTAGAATGTTAAGTGATTTGCCTAATTTCTACAGGGATTCAATGACATGCATGGATTCTGACCCAAATTCATTAGCCTCCAAAACCTATGCATTCATTTATTTATTTTTTCATCCAACAAAAATACATCATGGGCCTACTATGTGCCAGGCACTGTATCAGAGACCAGAGATCCACGACACATACATTTCTCAGTCATTTCATGGGAGAGACAAACAATATCAAGATTATAAATGAACAAGATAACTCCAGGTGGTGATAAATTGTGAAGCGTATAAAATAAGGTGAGCCAATCTAGAGCCAGGTTGCTCAGATGCAGCCTAGATTCCAAATCTTGCCCATGGTCTTTGTGTGGAACTGAAAGCTAAGAATGGTTTTTATAGGTTTAAAGGGTTGTAAAACAAACAAAAGAAAATATGCAACACAGATAGTATATGTCTCACAAAGTCTAAAATATTTACTATCTGAGCAGACAAAGATTGTCAGCCCCTAGTCAAGAGACTGAAGGGGCATCCTTGGTAGTGGATGATGGAGAGGAAGGAGAGGAGGCTCCCAGGCCCACTGACAGGCCTCGGTGAGGAAGGAGGGCAAAGGGAGATTGGGAGGGTTACAGGGTCTGTCAGGGAAGAGACTCTATGGGGAGGTGATTTTGAACTGAGACCTAATGATGGAAAAGAACCACCACCTGAAGAGACCCAGAGAATGAGAACTCCAGGTAGAAGGAACAGCAAATGAATGCACAAAGGCTTTGAGGTAGAAACCAGCTTAGCATGTTCAAGAAATAAAAAGAAGACCAATGTCCCTTGAGTACAGGAAACAAGAGGGAAAGTGCTGCCAGCTGAGCTCGGGGACAAGCAGGAAGCAGGTGACATAAGACTTTCTGGGCCAAGACGAAGAGTGTCCTTTCCACTAGGCCCGGCCCTGTGGTGTGGCAAAATCAAATGAGAATCTAGTGGATGTCAGTCTGGCTGGGGTGTCAGTGTGTCAGTATCACAATCTAGAGGTTCAAGGACAGTCATCAGAATCTGGGTGCAAGAGACACTTGAGTCAAACAGGTGGTAGCACCGACTCCCAGATGATGTGGTCATTTACCTTAGGACGTCCCTAGTGGTCAGAGGGTACCAGGATGATGCTCCAGGATGAACAGGGTTTCAGGAGCTTGGCAGGCTGTCAGGACTCTTGCCAAACAAACTGGGATTCAAGGTAGGGCTTGAGCTCCGACAGGAAATGGAGAAATAAATATGACAAACCACGAATGACAGATGATGTGATGGAGGTGATGGTTAAAAACAGAGACTTCCTGAGCATTTGGCTACCCTGGCCTTACTGCTCCACATCAAGCCCTGGGACCATGCCACATATACTGGCCTCCTGCCCACCGTGTGTGCCCTATCCTGGTCAGGCAGGACTCAGGAAATGAGTGGGGCCAATCCAGGGAGAGGAGAGCCACAGCGACTCCTCCTGGAAGGAGCTGGAGAGGTAGATGCTGGTAAAACTGCGGAAAGCAAGTTTACATGGCTAATTACTGCTTCATCCGTGGTATGGCCATCTGTGCAAGCACGCTACAGGGGGCTTATCCACATTCACAAGTAAATTCCCATATGATCTGCTTGCCCAATTCCTGGCCATGGGGAGGGGGAGAAGAGAATCATCTGTGGATTGACTGTAACATTTTGTACTTTGGCGACCACTTAGTTTAAAATGCTTGTTCTCCTAAGCGTGTCCCCAGGCAAAATGTGTACTGTAATTTGATTTTTTAAAAACAACTTTTATTGTTTTTTTTCTTATTATAAGAGCAACACATGTTCCTTTCAGGAAAATCAGAAAATACAGAGAAACCAAAAGGAAGAAAATAAAATCACTAATCCATCCACCCAGAGATAGTCATTAATGCCTCGATGTTTACTGTCCAAGCTTTTCTTTGTGCATCGTTTATTACGCAAATGTAATCCAAATATCCTCTGAGTCTCACCAATTGTGGGCTCATCTGAGGTATGACTAATGGTTACACTGCTGACTTGATGGCTTCTACCTGCCTGTTATCAGGTTCCCAACCACTTGTCAAGGGCCCTCCCCCATATCCCTGGACATCTTTAGGGGGCTCCACGCACTCTCCGATGCCAGTCCATCCCTTGCCTGGGCCTCTGTTCCTTCTCACCTGCAAGTTGCGCTTTTTGCTGCCCCCATTTGCCCTTCCCAGCTGGCCTGGGAGGTATAAATTGGGATTAAGCACCTACTAGATATGACATGCATCATAGCGGGAGCCACACTGTACTGAGTCTTGAAAGGGGGCACAAAGATTCAAGTTAATGTGGTTTCTGCCCTGAAGGGATTCACAGTCTAATGAGAGACAGGTACAGACAGAGATGACCCTGATGTGAGACACGGCATGTACTCCTTGTCATAAGTGGCCACAGGGAGTGTGCTTGGGGAACATGATGCTGGGTTCCAGGAAGGAAGAGGTAGCATTTTTCTTGGGCCTGCAGGATGGCTGGGATCGTATTCAGGAGGTAGGAGAGAGACAAGTGAGCTAGCAGAAGGGTCAGGGTGTAGGTATGGGAGCTGGGAGGTGAGGGCCTGGAGAAAACACGCAGGGGCCCAATTGTGCAGAACAGAGAGAGTGAAAGGAGAGAGTGACAAGAAACAAATTTAGAAAAATGCACTGGAACCAGGTCACAAGGCAACTCAGTGCCACCGATGAGATCATGGTCAGGACAGGCAGAATGGAAAATTCAAGAGGAAAACTCAGTTTTAAGAGTACAGTCCTTAAATAATTGTTCTTGAAAATTAATTTGTTTCCACTAACTCATTATCCTTATGCCAAATATTATCATATGAGCATAGAAAATTACACTAAATACATTTTTATGCTCCTAAAGTTGACGATATTGATTTTGATCTGCAATGAATATTTAAAAATAAAATTCTATACTTTCAATCTACCCAATATTTCTGTGGTCATTTTTCCTCATGTAGGTAGAAAAGTCATGACTATTCAATGTCTATGTCTAGGCAAGGTGTACTCTTGGCATTTCAGCACATGCCCTTCCTTATTACTGTCCCACCTTGTAGCCTCTGCACCTGTTATTCCCACTGCCTGCACCTGCTGTTCCCACTGCCTGCACCTGCTATTCCCACTGCCTGCACCTGCTGTTCCCACTGCCTGCACCTGCTATTCCCACTGCCTGCACCTGCTGTTCCCACTGCCTGCACCTGCTATTCCCACTGCCTGCACCTGCTGTTCCCACTGCCTGCACCTGCTATTCCCACTGCCTGCACCTGCTATTCCCACTGCCTGCACCTGCTATTCCCACTGCCTGCACCTGCTATTCCCACTGCCTGGAATGGCTTTTTCTCTTCCACTGCACCAAGACCTATTCATCTTTCATATTTCAGCTTGAACATCACTTTCTTTGACTCTCCAATTCTGGGTTAGGTCTCCCTATCTACATTCCTGGGGTGGTCAGTCTTTCTCATTAACACTTATTAAAATTAAATAACTTAAGGGTACACTCGGATGTGAGGGTGATCTGGCTGTGACATCTGTCACCCCATTGATTGCCAGGGTTGATTTGGTTGACCTGGCTGGCTAGGCGGGTGTCCCCTTCCTCCCTCACCACTCCATGTGAGTCCCTCCCAAAGCTGCACCCTCAAAGAGAATGACCATCTCCAGTAGAGGAGGACTAGCCTTTGGTCAAGGGCATACAAGTAGCTGTGCCCCCCTGCTAGAATCTCCAAACTTAATGGTACACCCATGCACACATGCTTAAATTCAAACAGTCAAGGCCTACATCTCCCACTTAAATGGAAGCTCAGTGAGGGCAGGAGCTTCTTGTGTCCGAAGTGTTTTTGCACGTAGAGATGATCATTAGGCATTTCTCAAGTGAATGAATGTCACTCCCTTTCCAATTATGGTTCCAAGAAGTTTTTGATAATTCCAAGATTAAAAAAAAAAAAAAATGTGGCCAGGCGCGGTGGCTCAAGCCTGTAATCCCAGCACTTTGGGAGGCCGAGACGGGCGGATCACGAGGTCAGGAGATTGAGACCATCCTGGCTAACACGGTGAAACCCCGTCTCTACTAAAAAAAAAAAAATACAAAAAAGAACTAGCCGGGCGAGGTGGCGGGCGCCTGTAGTCCCAGTTACTCGGGAGGCTGAGGCAGGAGAATGGCGTAAACCCGGGAGGCGGAGCTTGCAGTGAGCTGAGATCCGGCCACTGCACTCTAGCCTGGGCGACAGAGTGAGACTCCGTCTCAAAAAAAAAAAAAAAAAAGTGTTGTCTCAGAACAATTATCAGATAAATTTTTACAACAATCATCCCTTTATTTTTATTTGTATTTGATTTTTCATAGTCTCCTTACTTCTAGAAAGAATTTAAAGGAAATTTATGTACAAGACAACAGACCTGAGAAGCTTTAAAATTTAAGAGGGCCTGTATTTGATGTATAAAGTGATTTAAATCCATGATCTCTGCCTAGACTGCCTGCGCAGGGCTAAAGCCCAGAAGATGCCTTTTCCTTATACTATTTGCAAATGTGCTTCTTCTTTTGGGTGGGCCTTCGGAGTAGTTCACCTTAAAGCTACACGAGGAAGGGACCAGGGCTTCATTAACACCAGGTGCGGTGTATAAAAGCATGCTATCAGTTCAAATCTTTGGGATTAATTATTGCCTCAAAAGCCTTGTGAAGGGTTTATTATCCTCAGTTAGATGAAGAAACTTAGGCCCAGAAAAGTGAATGACTTTGCCCAAATCACAAACTGAAGAAATGGAACAAAAGTGGGCTTTTCTGGGGAACTAAGACTAAACGCTTACTGCTCTCTGCTGCCTCCTATTGGTGTGAAGAAGAAAGAGCAAGCCTCTCTGAGTTTGCTCCAGAAACGAGCCCTGTGTTCCCATAGTGGGTGGGGGGCACTAGGCATCCTAGCATGCCTCCTCTGCCAGCTCCCCTTGCCTTTTGTCTCCCTGCCTTCCCACCCCCACCAGATCCTCAGAATCCCTAATTGCTCCAGTTTACGGGCTAATAACCAGAATCCAAGAATTGGAGCAGTGGGTTCCAGGGCCAGCAGGGCCAGTGGTGCCAGGCTTGCTGGACATGCTGCGTGGCCTCTTCTTTTCAGCCCAGTGACTTGTCACCTGCCCTCTGAGTTCTAGGTGCAGCCCTGGGAGAGGACCAGAGATAGAGCTCAGCACTAATCCACATGTGTGTCTTCACAGAAGGGCTTCACTCCTGCACAATAGAGCCTGTTTCCTTCTCTTAGACAGAAGCAGGATATTAGTGGCTTCACTCGGACATCGTGAAATTGAAACAAGATTCTGAGTTAGACGCTCAGAAAATGTCCACGTCCCTCGCTTCCCTTTCTGTTTTTGCTGGCAGTGTCGGCAATGACTGAAATATTGATTGCTCTCCTGCCCTGCTCCTTGGCAAGGGCCTTAAGGCTGATTTTCTGGTGGTGAAGTCATTGGATGCAGAGCCAGGAGGATGAGTAACTGCCTCTCTCCTGCTGAACTTCATCGTCTACAGGTGTCTGAGGCAGACGCAGCTCAGGCTCCTCAGCCCAGCCCCGAATCAGGCTCTCACACCCAGCACATGCCATGAGCTAACAAAGCAATCACAGCCAATCGTGGCTATAAATCCGCAGTGTTTATAAAGTCTTTGTGTACCTCTAAACTCAAATAACCCCAAGTCCCATGGGACTGGAGAAAACAAGCTACAATTGTTGTTCACTCATCAAAAGCGCATTCTTCAGAGGAATGAGGAGGCCAGGGCACAGATGTCGCTCAGTAAATCACCCAGTGGCAACTGGGGAATGGTTGCAATGGTGAAAAAAATCTGATCAAACAATGCTTTTACATGGGATGAAGGAGAGAGCAGGGCTTGAAACAAAGGAATCAGCCTGGACGGGACTAGAACCCAGAAGATTCCTTTTCTCTGTACTATTTACAGATGTGCTTCCTCTTTGGAGTGGGCATTCCAAGTGGTTGCCCTTAAAGCTACGTGAAGAAGCGTCAGAGCTTCGTTAGCACCAGATTCAGTGAGTTATAAAAGCATGCTATCAGTTCAAATCTTTGGGATTAATTGTTCTTTTGGTGAAGATGGAGAAAAACAAGTTTGTTATCCAACCAAGAGATGGGGCCAACATGGCAAGGATAGGAGCAGGCTGGAGTTCAGAGAGCTCACCCCAGGCACCCTAGTTACCAGGTCTAAGGCAACAAGCCAGCTCAGAGACAGTATCCCCAGGTAAGCAGAGAGTGCTGAGTCCTGCTGGCGCTAGGTAGGCTTGACTCAGGGCCTGTTGGGGTGAAATTCTAGGGCACTGGAGGGGGTGGGGATGTCAGAGAGGAACATCGAGAGAGCCTCTGGTGACAAGATCAACCCCTTCATGAGTAAACTGAGGCCAAGAGCAGAGAAGAATAACAGCCAACCTTGCCATTCATTTGATTCTTGTTACTCAAAATGAATGGACAATTGCAGGCCTCTTGAATTTCAGTGCAGTCCCATTTGTTCTGAGCTATTTACTCAGAAGAATAGAATGTAAGGGTTGTTAGGGCCTGAATGGAATTCTGTGATGACAAATGTGTGAGCTGTATGGTGCCAAATTGCCTCTACCCACTCATGTAGCTGGAGTTAGTATGTATCTACAGGTTTGTTTCTGCCCAAAAGGCTTTCCCAAACTCCTTCTGCTGAGCATACACAGCTCCTTGGTTTTCTTTTAAGAGAAAGAATGCACTGCTCCATTCTGTGAAATCTAAGTGGGGCTGTTAGTCAGTCCTTTACCCACTTAGCCACAAGATTGAGGGCATGTGACCTGAGTCTAATCAATCAAAATATTCTCTCCTGGCCACAGTGATTGGCTTGCATATGGGCAAGGCCCAACATAGCCAAACCTAGCCAATCATAAACTACTCTAGGACTTGTCTACCAAAGTTAGCTGGGAGGCCAAGCTTAATAATCTTCATAATCTGAAAAGCCTTTGCTTCAAAACGAGACGTTTCAGTAGTTGAACTATCAACCACAAACCTAGAATGACTTTACAGCTGCTTGCTATCATAACTCACATTTGAAGAACCTGCTTATATGAAAGCCTATGAGAGAAAGGAAGAAATTGAACCTCCCAAAACTGGGTTCAAGACAACTTCGTAACTACGATGACTTTTTCAGCTAAGAGTTATTATAGTAAAATAATCACATAACTTTGCCAAAGTTAATATATAGGTTAGAACCCTTTCTATCTTCAGAGCATATCCATTTAAATTAGGCTTCCAAGATGCTACATCACCTATCACAGAACCCCTTCACTTTCGTGACCACACCCTAATAATTGTTTTTTTAATGAGCTCATTAGTACTTTACATTATCTCCCTGATATTAACAACTAAACTCACACAAACACAATGGTATGAACTATTTTACCTGCTATTATCTTAATTTTAATTGCTCTTTCATCATTATGTATATTATATATAATAGATGAAATTATAACCCCTCCTTTACCATCAAAACTATAGGACACCAATGATACCGAAGCTATGAATACACAGATTATGAAGACCTAAAGTTTGATTCCTACGTAATTCCTACAACAGACTTAAAACCAGGAGAACTGTGGCTACTTGAAGTTGATAATCAAGTAGTCCTCCCCATAGAAATATCAATTTGCATCCATTGCATCAGGAGATGTTCTATATTCATGAGCTGTACCATCATGAGACCTAAAGCCAGATGCTATCTCAGGACTTTTAAATCAGGCAGCCTTGACATCTACAAGGCCAGGTCTTTACCACGGTCAATTCCCAGAAATCTGTAGATCTAATCACAGCTTCATACCCATTGTTCTTGAACTGGTACCCCTAAAACACTTTGAAAATTGAGCAACATCTATATTATAATATCACTGTAGAGCTGACTAGCATTAACCTTTTAAGTTAAAGACTGAAAGTTATGATCCTTCCACTGAAATGCCCCAACTAGACACATCCACATGATCTATTACTATTATACCCGTAATCCTATCACTTTTCATTTTATTTCAACTAAAAATTTCAAAATTCACCTATCCAACAAATCCAACACCAAAAACTTTTGAAACGCAGAAACATGAGACCCTTAGAGAAAAGAAGTTGAATTGGCTCACAGTTCTGCAGGCTTTACAGGAAACATGTTGCTGGCATCTGCTTAGTTTCTAGGGAGGCCTTAGGAAACTTACAATCATGGTGGAAGGTAAAGGGGGAGCAGGCCTGTCACATGGCGAAAACGGGAGCAAGAGAGAGAGAATGGGATCAGGGGAGGGATGTGCCAAACACTTTTATATGACAAGATCTCAAGAGAACTCACCATGACAAAAGACAGCACCAAGCCGCAAGGGATCCACCCCCATGATCCAAAAACCTCCCACCAGGCCCCACCTCCAGCATTGGGGATTACAATTCAATATGGGATTTGGGCAGAGACAAATATCCAAACTATATCACTTGCTGTCCTGACTAATATTGTTAATCCCTCACAAAGCTCTTTACTGTAGAGCCCAGATATAGTCTCATGCTTCTCAACATAATGTTCCAAGTCATTGACATGTTGATATAATGAAACGAATTGGCCTTTGCAGATTCTAATCCAATGCTTTCATTTGGCAAATGAGGAGACAGAGGCACAGAGAAGGAAAAGGATTTGCACAAGATCATGGCCAACCAATGATAGAAATGGGTTCACGCCCCTACTTGTCATTTGCTATGCCTTGATCAACCTGTGATCCAGCTAAAAGACCTGCTGCCAAAAATTGAGCAATAGCTCATGCAAAGCTCTGCATCATGAGTCAGGATTTAGAACCTCTCCACTTAGTCTCCCAGCCCCTTAGCTGCATTCCTTTACAGCCTTGAAGTTGCTCAGAATCTCAATGTGAGATTTCATGTGCCCTGTCAGAACACAGTCTTTTTTTCTGTGGGGGAGAGTGGGGGACAGGGTCTGACTCTGTCACCCAGGTTAGAGTGCAGTGGTGTAATTTTGCTCGCTGCAACCTCCGCCTCCTGGGCTCAAGCCATTCTCCCACCTCAGCCTCTCAAGTAGCTGGGATTACAGATGCATGCCACCACACCTGGCTAATTTTTGTATTTTTTGTAGAGATGAGGTTTTGCCATGTTGCCCAGGCTGGTCTCAAACTCCTGAGCTCAAGAGATCCACCTGCCTCTGTCTCCCAAAGTGCTGGGATTATAGGTGTGAGCCACCACATCCTCAGAACATAGTCTTGAGGGGGACTCTGAAGAAAGCTTCCTGTTTTGGCATTAAAGGAATAAAGAAAGGTCCATTTTATTTCCACTTTCCTTGTCAACAAGACCAGTTCCATGGAAGATTCTTCTCAAATGCATACTCATTCATCCAGCTCCCTCATGCTTCATGGCCTCAGAGCTGAATCCTTGATTCAGAGGTACTCTGACCTGAGGAGAATGTTCCTCTTCTTTAATTCAGGCACTATGCATTAGCTTTGGGGGCAACCATATATTAACTGCAAAGAAACAAATAGCAAGGAGGAAAAGCAATTGAAAGAAGCAAGAATTTTTAGCCTGAAAATGAGAAAATTCAGAGAAAGCATACTATTTTCATACTTTTGAAGGATTGTCATGGGTCAGGAAAATTTGATTTCTATAAGAGTCCAAGGAGAAGAATAAAAGTGAACCTCTAAGGAGACAGATGTATAGGTCTAGAAACTGAGGCTTTGAGAGTGTAAATGACTCACTTGCATCCACACAGCACATTGTTTACCAAAGAGGAACGTCAACTAAGACCTCCTAAAGAGTCAAATAGCTGGAGACAATTGGGTGACACAAACTTAGGTTCAAATCCAGTTGCCACTACTTCCTCCCTTGGGCGGAAATTCTCTGAATCTTCTCATCTACAAATACTAGTGCAAACCTGCTGGGGCTCTTAAAATCAAATGACACTCTGTGGATGATGTGTCTATCACGGGGCTCAGCTCATACTGACACTCAATCAGTCTTACTTCTCTCACCTTTCCCCTTTTCACACCACATCATCTCGTCTTGTCCTGTAATTTGAGCAGCACAAGATTCACTTTAACCCAGTGTCCAGAATAGGTTTTCTTGGTTTAATTGAAGGACAGTTACACTTAGCTCTTCCATTGCCTGGTCCCACAAGAGAATCAAGCCACAACAACATCAGCAGGAGGGTAGATGTTCAGAAAGCATCTGGCAGTACCGAAGAATATGGGAAAATAATGCTTCTGCCACACCCTGCACCTTACTGGCTGTCTCCATGAGCACCTCATCTATTACCTTCCTAACAAAAGCAATTGTCTGTTCCCTCCTGTCACCAAAGCTGGTGATCCATTTGCCTCAGCCATGCATGCCAAACTGAGTTCGCAGAATATACTTTGCCAGATCCAACCTCCAAACCTTTGTCTGGACTCCTCTCTATGCCTGGATTTTTTTCCTCTTTTTCTATAAGGTAAACATCTTATCCATTCTTCAAAATTTAGGTGATTGCACATCATCTTCTGCAAACCCTTCCTGTGGTCTCCAGGCTTGTTAGTATTAGCTTTGTTTAAAATGAATTGAATTGCCACATACAAAAGACTCAATAAAAACTACCTTTTATCATCATTGCCAGCCCCATCATCATGGACTGGAGTGTTATCTGCCTTGGATGCATAGCTACAGAAGTCTAGAGAGCACTGGAATGGTAACTAAAGAGTGAGTACAGCAGGGTTCTCCCACTTTGGGAGGGGTGGGGGTTCTACAGTAATTTTATTCTAACAGAGAAACTAAGCTGCAATAAGTCTATATGATTAGAGCAGATGGTAGCTGTCTTTCCAAAGGGTGAAGCCTGAGTCCAGCGGGCAGCTCATGAAGCCTGGAATATCCTCTTTCCTGGCACTATCCTGCACCGCCTGACTCATGATGTGAGATAGTGACTGTACAACCACATTCAATGAAGACTGGAAGTCTAACTGGGTAGAGGCAACAACCCAACAGGAGACAATTACACAATCGATGAAGAAGATGCGGAGATAAAGTGCTACTCTACTCTCCACTATTATTTGCCAAGAAAGCTGAGAGTATGGCATGAGCAGAAAATTATGTTCTTTGTTCTTAAATAAATCCCAATAGAAATGAGGTTATGATCAAGCAAGCAGTAGAATGAGATGAACATCTAGGTTAGATAAAAATATGTGTGCATAAGGAAAAGAACAGCAATAACAAGAAAGAAGAGAGAGCCTTCTCTTTTACTTCAATAAGACAGGAAACAGCATCTTTTATTTTCCTTGCTGCAGGGGCTCATTCATTTTCATAAAGTACAGTTTCTGCAATACGGTGTATTGATAAGGTTGCTTCATCATGGGAGGACAAACATGAGGCTATTAATGCCAGAACTAGGTCTTCTCTCAAAGCCTCTAATGAGTGCTGTTTCTCATAAGGAACCCCTGATACCATACGACACTTCAGTTAAATCTTCTGAAATATTGCAAGGGCATGATTGACAAGGTTTTTTTGGTGCTATGACTTTCTTGCACATGTAAACTCTTTCAGAAAACTTGGCCATAAAAGGTTGGGGAAGAGTTTGGCTTAGAGCCACAAAGTTCCAGATGCCAGTCATGGGTGTCTCTGCCCTGTGTCACCACATGTTCTTTTCTGAGAATCACAGTCACTGAGAGTTATACATTGTGGTTGAAAGAAATGATCCATTTACCACCATCCACCCTCCCTCATCCTCTGTGCAAAGCTCACAAGAGCAGAGGCTGAAAACAGAAAAGTTGTCTCTCTTCCCTCACACCAGGGACATTACTTGGTGACCTGGTAAATAGCATGGGCAAGGTAGCCCACGTTGCCAGAAGTGACCCCTGCCAAAGAGATGTGGCCATCCTTTGTCATCTAGAGGGAAAATTCCTTGGTCAGCCACTCCATCTGTTCAGGCTTTAGCCCTGTGAAACAAAACTTGCCAACTTGGTCAGTGATGTGTTGCCAGTTGTGGGAGGAATCCTCCTTCTTGAGAGGAGGATTGTGGGAGAAGTCACTCTTCTTGAGGTTGAAAACCAGCTGAGTCCACATGCTAATGATGCAGTCAGCCATATTTTCACTTCTTGCAACCACTGTTTTTATAAATCTGGAGTTTTCAGAATGGTAGAGGCAATCCAGGCCTCATTGAGAGGAAAATTACAATACATGGGATGGATCAAGATTTTCAACTGTGACTCCACACTTTTGGCTTCGTTCACATCTTTGCAGATCATAGTAAAGTCTCCCACATGCTCACCATAAGCCCATGTTTTGGCATGTGATTGGCAGAGACAAATGTTAATGCCCTGTTTGATGAAGTGGCACACAGCCCCGGCATCCTTGTTACCATCACCTCTGGCAAAGCCTTGATAGGCCATGTCAAAGAGCGTAGAGATTCTTTTTCTTCATCCCATTGCTATTTCCTTCCACTGCTCTGGACAAGGGTCCACTTCCATGGGATTATGGGGCCAGGCATACAGGAGAAGAACACTTTGTGCTGGTATTTTTGAAACGTCCTCCATAGTGCCTGTGAAGTCAGAACCACAAGTCTTGGGGTCATAGTACTGATAAACTTGTAGCTGTGTGCCAGCATCCCTGAAGTGTGTGATTTCCCTAGGATAGTTCGGGCAGAAAGACATCTCAGCTGAACTTTAAAACTCTTTATAGAAAACTAGCTCTGATCCTTAAGGCCCCAGTTCCAGAAATAGCCTGCACAGTGACAAACTAGTCACTTTTCAACATTTCATTGTTCTTACCCAGGGCTACTCCTGCAGATGTCTTGCAAAATTCAGCCAGTACCCCAATGAGCAGGTATTCCTTGTCCAAATATTTTGTGGCAGTCTGGGCCTCTGCCTTGCAGATGTTAGACAGCAGATAAGGCTTTCAAGTATTGTCCTGGTTGGCACCAATTCCCAGATTCACCTTTTTGCCATCAGTGTCCCTCTTAAAGGCTTTGGTGACTCCCAAGATAGGATCTGGACATCCCATCTCCACATGGGCCCACCAGGAGCTAGTCCTGTTGGAGGCTGCCATGGCAAGGACCAGTTGGAAGGCAGTGGTAATCCAGGAGGGGATGCAACCTGAGTGCAGCAAGGCCATGGTGGATGGGTGGAGGGCAGTTGAGTAGCTGCAGAACAGAGTGGAGGGTAAGCGGGCCCCTCCTACTTTTTAAAAGCAGTCAGGACACTAACAGGGAAGGCAGGATGACCAGTTCAGAAGGCCGCACACAGGGACTTCCACTCCTGGGGTGAATGTACCAATATGTGGGGAAGGACCTAGGCTAACCAAGCCCATGATGCGTACACCTTGATGCCCTTAAATATACTGACAATGGAAATGGAACTCCTGAGGGAACCTGAAACCCCTATGCTCCCACTCTGGCTGACCTCCTGAATGATGTTTGATGAGCAGAGGTTTGGAACCACAGAGAGCAGCAGTTGTAGAATTCAAATGCTCACTGTCATCAGTCTTCCCTCTAGAGAAATAGCCCCTAAAGACCAGACAGTCCTGCCCATGATCAGTTTGATTCCTACTGTCATAGTCTGCTCACTGCCATAATGAAATTCCACAGACAGAGCACTTAAACAACAGAAATTTATTTCCCACAGTTCTAGAGACTGAGAAGTCAAAGATCCAGGTTCTGGCTGATGTGGTTCCCCGATGAGGGTTCTCTTCCTGGCATGCAGGCAACTGCCTTCTCACTGTGTCCTCATGAGGCAGAGAAAGAGAGAGAGGTATGAGTGGGGAATCTCTGATGGTCCTTCTTATAAGGACACTATCTCATCATGAGTCTCACTGTCATGACCTCATCTAAACCTATTCACCTCCCAAAGTCCCCATCACACTGGGAGTTAGGGCTTCAATATATGAATTTGGGTCCATAGCACCTGCTCTCTACAAAGAAGCATCTGGGTCTATCTCCCTCAGAGACTGACCTGAAGGAGATTTCTCCTTCATCCGGGTCTATCTCCTTTGGAGATTGCCCAGCAGTGCACACAGTGGTCAGAGCAGAGCCTTGGGAGTCACACAGCCTGAGTCTCATTCAGGCTCCAGCATCGTCAGCTGTGTGACCATAAGCAGCTGTGTCCTTCCTGATCCTCAGTTCAGTTTACTTATCTATAAAATAGCGGTAGTGATACCTACCTCCTAGGGCTGTTTTGAATATTAAATGGGATATTGTAAGACAGGCACTTCGCACTGTCCTGTCAAAGAATCCATGCTCAGCAAACAGGAGCTGTTGTTTCCCAGGGTCGGGTGGCACAATGACCTCTTGGTTTTCTAGATCTGGAATGCCTCTATCTTGAGCCAGGCTTGAGGGAGTGCTGCCTCAGTAATTCATGTTCATTTCTGTCCTTTGACTTGCCAACCCTTTTTCAACTAGTACATTCTTTTTTAGATATGCTGATGGCCTTCTGGTCTTAAAATTAGTCTACTTTTCAGAGGGTGGTTCTTGCATATTTGTGTCCACCATGTTTTGATTTACAGTAAAACCCTCAGAAGACAACCTTCCTTCTCTTTCAAAGTCTTTGTGGGCACCTCTTTAGCAAAATCATTGAACTGCCTAACAATTCTTGGGAGAGGAAATTCCACAATTTTTGCATCCAATGCCAGAGAAGCTATTTCCTAGTGGTTTTGATAGGGTGAGGCATGAGGTTATGAGTGGGGTTTGCAGGCTGTAAGATGAGCCCTCAGAGTGCTACTTATTGCTAGGTACACTGCCCTCAATGAGGTTGGGGTACCCTCCTGGGCTAAATAGTTTAGTCTCACTTGGGCATGCATAAGTGTGGTAGCAGCAGTAGTGGTAGTAGCAGCAGTTACAGCAGCAGCATGAGATGACCATATCTTCAATTCAATTATATATTTTCTATGAAATGAGCTCATAGGCTCTGAATTGGTAGAGCACCACAGTTTAGCCAGTCCAATCTGTCATATTTGCAGATAAAGATATAGAGAGTCACTAGCCTGGTCAGCCAAATTAAGGAAATGACCCTGGAGAGTACTGAGATGATGAATGTGGATGTCCAACACTCAGCCTTCCATTGCACTGATAGAAAGCAGAAGGCCAAAGAGATTGGTACATTGGTAGAAAACCACAGAGCTAGTTAATGCTAATCTGAAGAACTTTCTGCCCTGGGAGTGACGTATAGCCAAAGAAATACATCGACAGGGCAGCAGAAATTATTTACCATATTACTTAAATTTGTGTCAGACTACCTGTATATATCATCTGTACTACATCTTGAGATAATATTTTATAAACCTGCTAATTACTGTTAAAGAGTACAGTTGTACCACTATCACTATGCCTCACTCATAATCTATTTATTTCATTTTGGTTTAACTGCTATAGTACTGTTTGATCTGAAATTTTAAATCATATTATTTTACACCAAAAAAACTAACATTTTACATTAGCCAAAATTACTTCAATTGTTATACTTTTTGCATGCTGAAAAACACAAGTTAACAGAATGTGGTTTTGGTGTTAAAGTGCTAATTTGTTACCTGTCACCATTTAAAGTAGATGATATTTTGTCACCCTGTTTTAATGACACTTGTTCACTTGATACATCACCACAAATTATAAGATGTGAAAGCGGCCTGCATCTCTCCTTTGCTGCAGAGGAGCCTTGGGAATAAGTGCTCAATAAACATGGGTTTGTTGGTAGTGGAAATGATGGTGGCAAAGGTGGGGTGGAGGACTGAAATAGTCTGTGGAATTATTCTTAAATTCTAGGGTGCTATAAGGACATTAGCCAACAGTATCATACTCAAATATCAATCCCCTTTGTTCTGTAGTTAGATATTAACATTAAATAATATTAGTATTTGCAATAATATATGAAATTATGCAAAGAGAAAAATTTGTAAAATTTCAAATGTCTAAACCCAATTCAGCATTCTTCCCCAGAATACTATGTTTCTTCAGCTTTTCCCCCTGTGCCTATCTCACTGCCAATTTTGCATCCCAGGATGGCGCGTGATTGGGAGTAATAGCAAATGGATGCAGAAAGAGAGGCACAGATGGACAGTAGGAACAGTTGAAAGTGAACCTGCCTGCTCTAGAGTGCTGTTCCCAGGCAATGGGCGGCGAGGCATTCTGGTATGTGCGTAGATGTTCCAGTCCGATGCTGTGGTTCTACTTTTGAGGTCAGTGTTGGTTATTTTTCAATCCCATTCCATCAACGCTGTGGCAAGACAAAATCCCTTCCAGAGACCTCCAAATTATTCATGAAAAGTCATTCCTTCCAGGCTGTCGCAACTTTATGTCTTATTCTGCGTTTGGGAGTATTTTGATGGGGGGGGTGGTTAAATCAAGCACTACTGGAAAGCTACTATCATAACCCAGAAACTCCTCTTTCTCAACCATTAAGAACCCTGCCGGCCGGGCGCGGTGGCTCAAGCCTGTAATCCCAGCACTTTGGGAGGCCGAGACGGGCGGATCATGAGGTCAGGAGATCGAGACCATCCTGGCTAACACAGTGAAACCCCGTCTCTACTAAAAAGTACAAAAATCTAGCCGGGGGAGGTGGCGGGCGCCTGTAGTCCCAGCTACTCAGGAGGCTGAGGCAGGAGAATGGAGTGAACCCGGGAGGCGGAGCTTGCAGTGAGCTGAGATCCGGCCACTGCACTCCAGCCTGGGTGACAGAGCAAGACTCCGTCTCAAAAAAAAAAAAAAAAAAAAGAACCCTGCCCAGCCTTCCCTTGGTTTTAATCCCACTGATGACATGGATTTGGTGTTTCTGGTTAGCCTCATGGTAAAAGCTCTTGTAGGAAGTCTTGTTTTTTATTTTGCCACCAACTCTCTTCCAAACCAGATGTATTAATACAAGAGGTGACTGGTGAAGCTGTTTCCAGTCATGCGTTTTCTCCAGCGCTCACCCATTCAGTGAGAAAATATTGGTGCAAACCTGCCATGTTCCAGGCCCTAGGTTGGCCCTGAGATTCAAAGATAATTGGCACATCCATCCACATTTCTTCTAATGCCATGGAAGCCTTATCTTGTTTATGGCCTCTGTCTTATTCTGTATTTTAATGATGAACAGCTGGTCAACATCATCTATATGATAATTCATCATTCAATCATTTTTTTTTTTTTTTTTGCACAAAAGTTTGTCCCTAGATTATCCTCAATGATGGATTTCTATTGCAATTCAGTTCAATATCCAGATGTGTATGTTTAGAAGAGTCACCAGACCTTCGGAACCAAACTTGTTTTAACTTGATTCAACTACAAAGACCTTTCTGAGACCCCGCTCAAGTTTAATATTGCTTTCCTGAGGCTTGTCTGTTCTCTAGTGCCTCTTATCATAGGTTCTTCCAAGCCACCTGTTATAGTTGACCCAGTTTCACTACACAAGAACTGGAGAGTCATTTCCTGTTTTAAGTACTGGAAGAGATTTTAATAAGATGATACAGAGCAGCTGTTTTCTCAAGCCACAGAAAGTAGAACAAAAGAAAGAGCCCCGGCCAGGAATGAAGAGACTTGGGTTCTTTTCTATGCAGACTCCACCTTGCTAAGTGGCTATCAGGAAGCTTCTTAAGTCTGGACCCATCTCTGTGTTCTCCCTCCAAACCTCACACCCACCCCATCACCCAGTCCTACCCCTTTTTTAGAGTTTTCTTTGCCAAGGTTTTTACCCAAGCTTTATAAAGGATTATAGGATCTAATTCCCACTGTGATGTTATTTTATGACCATGTGAGTCATTATTAGAAGTCAGTAGTTCTAGAAGGGACTTGAACAAATGCTCCGTTTACACTTTCTTGCTCTAACAACACTTTCATTTCCTGAGCACTTATGCTGACTCCAGCACTTCACTGGAGACCAGAAAGACAAAGATGAAATAAGATTGTGCCATCAATACTAAAGGGAGCTCTGAGAGTTCAGAGGGGAACCTAACCCATCCTGAGGGAAACAAGATAAACTTGGTAAGAGATAGCATTGCCTTAGCTGGCTCTGGAAAGGAGAGTGTGGATCAGCTAGAAAGAAAGAAGTGCTAAGCACAGGGAGCCATGAGCAACTGCACGGAGGTGTGAGTGGTATAACTAGGAACTTACCAAAAGTGTGAAGTTACTAGAAGAAAAACTTGGGAGCCTGGACAGTCAGATGAGGATGACTAAGAGAAACAGAGGCGCGTTTCAAAGGCCTTGCAAGCCAAAAATGAGATCATTCCTCAACCACAAACTTTTAGTTGCTTCCTCTGCACCCAAATTAAGATCCAAATTCCAATTAATACTGAAAACACTGGACTGCTGCCTGCATTTCTTCCTTTTATCATGTCTCTCAGAGGTTCTTTAGAGAAGTACAAATTTTTCTGACTGTAGAGAAGCTTTATCTCCTCTATTTTTAAGTATATGGAAATGATATGCAAGTACATTATTATTATGATTTCAGGCATATAAAAAGTATCAACAACAGTATAATAAGCATCTGCATATCTCTCACTTGTATTAAGGATTAAAATATTACAGATATACTTGATATCATCCTCCCTAATCTCATTCCCTTCTGTGCATCCCAGAGGAAACCACTGTCCTAACGTTTATAGCATTCTCTTTCATATTTTTATATTTCTATAACATATGTATTTATAAAACAGTAATACTGCTTTTGTGGGTTTTTAAACTTGAGCAAATTGCATTGATTCTCCTAATGACTTGCTTCCTTCACTCAACATAGTTTTTGAGACTTACCCAATTGATACATGTAATCGAATTTCATTCATTCTAATGATGAATAGTATTATATGAATATAGAAATACACCACAATTTATTTTAGCAATTCTCATAGGTTATTTTCAAATCAGACATGGTGGTATGCACATGGAGTCGCAGTTACATAGGAGGCCAAGGCAGGAGGATCACTTTACCCCAGGAGTTTAAGTCCAGCCTGGACAACATAGTGAGACCCTCATCTCTAAAAATTAAAAATAAAAGCTTATTTCCGATATTTTTCTATTGTAAACAAGGCTGCCATTTTTCTATATTTCTCTATGCATGTATGCAAGGTTTCTCTGAGAAATGTACCTAAGAGTGAAGTCCCTGGTTATAAGATCTATACATCTTCAACTTTACTAACTATCTTTATTAAGGCTACTATAACAACTTACCATAGACTGGGTAGCTTAAACAACAGATATTTATTCCTCACATTCTGGAGGCTGGAAGTTGAAGGTCAGGGTGCCAGCAAGATCAGGTTCTAGTGAGGGCTGTCTTATAGGTTACAGATTGCCAGCTTCTCACTGTGTCCTCACATGATGGAAAGAGAGTCAGCTAGGTCTCTGGCTTCTTTTATAGGGACACTAATCCCAATCATGAAGGCTCTACCCTTATGACCTAATCACCCCCTAAAGGCTCCAAATACCACCATATTGGGGATTCGATTTCAACATATGAATTTGGATGGGGACACAGACATTCAGTCCATTGCACTAGCTATTGCCAAAGTTCTCTCCAAAGTGATTTTACCAATTTAAACTCCTGTAGTAGTGTATGAGAATTCCTATGACTCCATATTCTTATTAATACTTGTTACCAGATTTTTAAATGTTTACCAGTTTTATCTTGGGGATATAAAATGGCATCTCATCATAGTTTTAATGTGCATTTCTTTAATTACTAATGAGGCTGAGCATCTTTTTTTTTCTTTTCTTTTCTTTTCTTTTCTCTTTTCAGACAGGATCTCTCTCTGTTACCCAGGCTGGAGTGCAGTGGCATAATCTCAGCTCACTGGAGCCTCTGCTTCCCAGGCTCAAACAACCCTCCTACCTAAGCCTCCTGAGTGGCTGGGACTACTGGCACATGACACTACCACGCTCAGCTAATTTTTTATTTTGTTTAATTTTTTGTAGAGAAAAGTTCTCAGTATATTGTCCAGGCTGGTCTCAGATTCCTAGGCTCAAGTTGTCCTTCTGCCCTGGCCTCCCAAAGTGCTGGGATTACAGGCATGAGCCACCAAGCTTGGCCATCTTTTCATTTTCATTGGATATCTGTGAACTGTATGTTTAACACCCTTGGCCGAGTTTTCTATGGGGCTGGTTGTGTCTTTCTTAGTGATTTATAGGAGTTCTATATATCTCATGGCTAAAAATCCTTTTGCATTGCATGTATTAAAAAGAGCTGGAAAGGCCAGGTGCAGTGGTTCACACCCGCAATCCCAGCACTGTGGGAGGCCAAGCCAGGTGGGTTACTTGAGGCCAGGAGTTTGAGACCAGCCTGGCCAACATGGCAAAACCCCGTCTCCACTAAAAATACAAAAAAATTAGCTGGGCGTGGTGGCACACGCCTGTAATCCCAGCTACTGGGGAAGCTGAGGCACGAGAATCACTTGAATCCAGGAGGTGGAGGTTGCAGTGAGTCAATATCGTGCCTCTGCACTCCAGCCTGAGCAACGTAGCAAGACCCCCATCTCAAAAAAAAAAAAAAAAAGAGCTGGAAAGAAGGTCTGAAGGCCACTCAAAGCTGCATGGCGTATCATAGGCTGCCCCTACCATTATTGCCGTCTGGATGATTCAGGCAATTTTTGAGACTCTCTGAGCCTCAGACTCCTCATTTGCAAAACTATAATAATAATAGTTGTCCCAAGGGCTATCATGGGAATTAAATGAAGTAATGTATGTAAGCCACTTCATATATAAGAATTTAGTAATAATAAAATACCAACAATAACAGCTGACATTTATTGAAGCCTTCTTTATTGGACTAGACAAAAAGCCACAAGTGAAGAAGCCAAGGCTTAGACTCCAAAGCCCAGGCTCTTAACCAGGAAAATAAATGGTCGCTATTATTATTGTCCTAATGGAGCAAACAGCTAGCTGGGCATCCAGGCACAGTTCCTATAGCTGACTCTGCCTCCACCTACCCATGTGACCTCGTGCAATGCACACCCCTGCCCTGAGCCACAGACATTGATTTGCACATTCCTTCAATAAACTCTCTGCCCCTATGGTCTTATACTAAACTGTTGGTGTTATAGAAATGAGGATGTTTGGGAGCTTCAATTTCTTCACTTTTAAAATGGAGATTAAATATCTACTCAGTTCTAGGGCTGCTATCACAAAGCACCACAAACTGGGGAATTTGAAACAAGAGAAATGTATTATCTCACAGTCCTAGAAGTCTGAAATCAGGGTGTCCACAGCACCATGTTCCCTCTGAAACCTGTAGGAGAGAATACTTCTTTGCCCCTTCCTAGCTTCGGGTGGTGGCCAGCTATCCCTGGTCTTCCTTGGATTGTAGCCACAGTGCTCCAGTCTCTGCCTCTTTGTCTCATGCCCGGTTCCCTGTGTGGCTGTGTCTCCACAGGCCTTTTTATAAAAACCCCAGTCACACTGAATTAAGGGCCCACCTACTCCAGTATGACCTCATCTTAAGTAACACATCCACAATGACACTATTTCTTTTTTTTCCTTTTTTGAGACGGAGTCTCGCTCTATCGCCCGGGCTGGAGTGCAGTGGTGCAATCTCCGCTCACTGCAAGCTCCACCTCCCTGGTTCACGCCATTCTCCTGCCTCAGCCTCCCGAGTAGCTGGGACTACAGGTGCCCACCATCTCGCCCGGCTAATTTTCTGTATTTTTAGTAGAGACGGGGTTTCAACGTGTTAGCCAGGATGGTCTCAATCTCCTGACCTCGTGATCTGCCCACCTCGGCCTCCCAAAGTGCTGGGATCGTAGGCGTGAGCCACCACACCCGGCCCACAATGACACTATTTCTAAATAAGGTCACATCTTGAGGTACCTGAGATTGGAACTTCAATATATTTTTTGAGGAACACAGTTCAGCCCCAAACAATATCCTAGGTGGGAACCCTGCATAGGACAGGCCTTCAGGGCCCAAGGTCAACCTGGCATGATCTTCTGTGGCATCACTGGAGCTTTGGCCTTCTGGCTCCACAGAAAACGGAAGCCCAACTCCCGAGAGAAGGGCCACCACATTTCCCAAAGCAGAGTTTTCTTTGATGCAATCTTACAGATTAAGTCCAGCTAGCGATGGGATATCTTCGATAAAATGAAGGGGAAAGAGGCCATCCTACTCTTTGATCCTGAGAGATTAGGTAAGCAAAGTTTCAAGAGCATTGTACCAGATTAGTGTTCCCTTTTCAGAAAATACAGTCCAATTCTAAAAGTTTTGATAGGCAATAATTTGTCTCTTAAAAAAAAATAGTTCTCAAGGATACAGGAAGGGAAGGAAGCCAGCATTTTTATTTAGAGGCTCCTCTGTGCCAAGCCATATGTGGAATGGTTTTACAAACATCATCCCTTTCAACCCTCGGGATAATTCTTTGATAATTAACCCCCATTTGACAGATAAGGAAGCAAGCTCAGAGAAGTTAACTGAATTTTACCCAAGTCCCAAAGCTAAAAAAATGGTGGTACGAGGAGTTAAACCTAGGTTTGTCCGAAAATCAAGTTTATAATCTTCCCACTCGGCTAAGTTGCCTCTTTATTATTTTATATCAGATCATGCTATGTGAAAACTTGAACCATTTTACCTGGCAGAGAGTAGTCGACATACATATACAGCCTTCCCTCTTGCAGAGAATGTCCTGGAATGAATGAATGAATGAATGACAATGGATGAACATACAGCACCCTCTGATTCTCCTGTCCTCATGTGAACTCTTCCTTCTCTGAATTCCCAGTACTTTGTCCTTCCCACTTAGATGGGATTTACTCCCCTCCCCACCCTCTACCCTCACCCTATAGCCCATTCCTCAGAGAAGGGATGAGGTCTAACTCATCTTTCATCCCATTTCACCCCAGCCTCGTTCACTGTCCTGATACACACTAGATGCCCAATATCTGTTTGCGAAGCATCAATAAGCAAAAACTCCAATAAAACACAGTTCAGTATCGGTTAAAGAGATGGGTTTAACCTGACAGCATCCCTAAGAAATGTAGAAAAAAACCTGAGCTGGGACTCAGAAACAGGTTCCAGACTTGCGCTGTTAACAAATTTGTTACGCAAACTTAGGCTACTCTTGGACCTCTCTTGCCCCATACATCAAATAAGGGGCTTGAACTAATGATTTTGAGAGCTATTCTAATCCATCAGTCTAGGTCTTGGTATCTCCAAAGGTCAGAAGGGGTCATGGGCTACAAGGCATCCAGATGCCAATAGGGATCATGCTGTCCAAGGTTGAAGAATCCTCTCCCAGTTTCCAGTTTTAGCATGTGGGTACCTTGCAAACGGTCTCTTGCAAGTTCCAGGCAAGAACTTCCCAAAGACAGCTGAAATGAAGAACCAAGATCTTTCAGCAGGAGGTTCATTGTATGCAAGCCTTCCTGGGGCCAAAAAGAATGCCAGAACCTTGATCAAGGGTCCATTCTTTGAAACAAACAGAATTTCTACTCTCTTTCTCTTCCAAGAAGAAACCATAATGATGATAGTTAGCAATTATTGTGCACAAATGATTTGTCCTGCATTGCGTAAGCCCTTTATGGGCATTACCAAAGTTGATTCTCATGTGAGGCAGATGTGAATTGTAATTTATATATAGAAACATAAATTATTATTATTATGCATATTTTATTCCCCATTTTACAAGTCAAGAAACTGGGGAACCAAAGATTGAAGGACATTTCTAAGATTATCTAGGTATCTCTATACTTCAAAGTCTAGTTTTTATTTTTACTTTTTTTAAATATGAAATATATCACGTGGTACAAAATCTGAAAGGTACAAAGATGTGTGCAGTATGTTTCTCCTATGCCTGATCTCCCAGCATCTGCTGTCTTTATGGGAAAGGATCAATATTAGTAATCATTTGCCTATCTTTCAAGAGGTCTTCTCCACTAAGAGAAACCAGTGGTCATGTTTACCCATCGGCCACACACTATAGACAATGTTCTACACCTTTATTTTTCTCGTTACCAATATCACTAGGCAATCTTTCCCTATCAGTGCAGAAATATCTGCCTCATTCTTTGCATGGGTTGACAATAGTCCACCATCTGAAAGTGTCATGATTTATTTTAAAGAATACACATTTCTTAAAAGAAGACCTTCATACAGTCGACAGACACATGAAAAAATGCTCATCATCACTCGCCATCAGAGAAATGCAAATCAAAACCACAATGAGATACCATCTCACATCAGTTAGAATGGCAATCATTAAAAAATCAGAAAACAACAGGTGCTGGAGAGGTTGTGGAGAAATAGGAACACTTTTACACTGTTGGTGGGACTGTAAACTAGTTCAACCATTGTGGAAAACAGTGTGGCGATTCCTCAAGGATCTAGAACTAGAAATACCATTTGACCCAGTCATCCCATTACTGGGGATATACCCAAAGGATTATAAAGCATGCTACTATAAAGACACATGAACACATATGTTTATTGAAGCACTATTCACAATAGCAAAGACTGGGAATCAACCCAAATGTCCATCAGTGACAGACTGAATTAAGAAAATGTGGCACATATACACCATGGAATACTATGCAGCCATAAAAAAGGATGAGTTCGTGTCCTTTTGTACGGACATGGATGCAGCTCGAAACCATCATTCTCAGCAAAGTATTGCAAGAACAGAAAACCAAACACCGCACGTTCTCACTCATAGGTGGGAATTGAACAATGAGAACACTTGGACACAGGAAGGGGAACATCACACACCGGGGCTTATTGTGGGGAGGGGGAGGGGGGAGAGGGGAGGGATAGCATTAGGAAATATACCTAATGTAAATGACGAGTTAATGGGTACAGCACACCAACATGGCACATGTATACATATGTAACAAACCTGCACATTGTGCACATGTACCCTAGAACTTAAAGTATATTAATAATAATAATAAGAGAAAAAAAAAAGAGTACATATGGGCCCCAAGCTTTTAAGCACTGGGATTTACAGGGAAGTACTAAGAAGTGGGTATGCCCTGTCCTCAATCCCACCGTCACTAAGCTCTTCTGATCAACTGGCCCTTTATGAGATCTTTACACAAAACTTTCAGTCTGATGGAAGGCTACATTAAACAATTAAGGTGAAGCGCTCTGTGCCTGGCACATCATAAATGCTCAGTTATTATGCTAATATCGGCAGGTATCTTACTATGTGGACCAAGACAGTTGGAAAAATAGAGAGTAGCAGAAGAATCTGCCTTCTTCTCCAAGGTCTGTGGAGTGATGGAAAGAATAAGACAGATCTGTGTTCAAAACCCAGCTCTGCTACTCACTGTGTATTAACACACATATGTCTTAACAGAGCACTTCCACTCTCTAAGTTTGGGATAGGCAAATGGCTGCCAGCTTGCAACTACATAGCCCCCACTCATTTGCAGCTAGGTGTGGCTATGTTCTTACCAATTAACTATACATGGAAATTGCTTCCCCTCCACTTCCTCTCCTTCCACCTTCCTATGGACTGGAATTCTTATGTGGTGCTAATGAAACACCTTCAACCAGATGGAGGAGGTAACAGTCTAAGGAAAGAGCAAAACTAGAAGGGACTTGGATACCTGAGTAACTCATAGGGCAGAGTTACACACCCCATCTACTTCATCCACGTGGCTCTGGAGTAGACCATTACATGACAGTGCTGTCCACATCGATCTTATTTTAGAAATGGGATTTTGAGGGACCAGGCGCGTTGGCTCATGCCTGTAATCCCAGCACTTTGGGAGGCCGAGGTGGGCAGATCACAAGGTCAGGAGTTCAAGACCAGCATTACCAACATAGTGAAACCCCGTCTCTACTAAAAAATACAAAAATTAGCCAGGCCTGGTGGCATGCACCTGTAATCCCAGCACCTGTAATCCCAGCTACTCAAGAGGCTGAGGCAGGAGAATCTCTTGAACCCGATAGTCAGAGGTTGAAGTGAGCCAAAATCACGCCGTTGTACTCCAGCTTGGGTGACAGAGCGAGACTCTGTCTCAAAAAAAAAAAAAAGAAATGGGATTTTGAGGTTTCTGTTGGAGCATCTTAACTTTTACCCTAACTAATGGTGTGACCTTGAACAAATTACTTGACATCCCTAAGCCTCAATAACCACATCTCTAAATTCCCCCTAAAGAGAAGGCAAACAGAACACCTAACACAGTACTTGACACATCATAAAAGCTTGTTAAATGGTTATCTGGGCCTTGGTTTTCTCATCTGTAAAATGGGTATATTAATCATTTCTTTGTGAAACTCAAATGAGACAGAGGACCATACCATTTACACAGTCAGGACCCAGCTGCCAGCAACCTGAGGTATAGTGTATTTTGCACAGATAAGAGGTAGAGGTTTAATCTGCCTTTTTTCCAGGTGAGTTTGGGCAAGTGCCCTGTTTTTGATTCAATGTAGGAGTGCATCTGGATTAGGGCAAAGGGAGCCTCCACCTCTGCAGGGCCAAGGAAGTCAGGGCCATGGAGCAGGAAGCCTGCCTAAGGCCTCTGACCACCACACAATGCCTGCTAACCCAAGCATGAGTGAACCAGAAGCATGTGGTCCCATCACCATTTTTGTGCATATGATTTTAAAGATTAATGAGAGAGGCAGAAAGCAGTAAAAAAGAATTGAATTCTCACAGTCACCCTCCATTCATTTCACTCAAATGAAAGGGTTTAAAGGCCAGTTTTTAGAGCTTTTGTAAGCTAGAAATCCCAATGTTTACTAAGTGCCTACTATGTTCCAGGTTGAGTACTTGATGCCTTAGGGATGCTCTCTCCACTGATGCTCACTGCAGCCCCAGACAGGAGGTACACCCTTCACTCCTAGACAAAGGAAGAATTTGAAGATCAGAGCACTGAAGTACCATGCTTTGTCCAAGGTCACACAGTTAGTCTGCAGCTGATCAGGATTTGAATACAGATCTGTCTGTATCCAAAACCTACACTCATTGATTGAGTGTTCAAAACCTACACTCATTGAGTCTACAATTCTAATGTTTATTGAATACCTATTATGTTCCCAGCAAGGACAAAGTGCCATGGGGAATAGCAAGACAAATCAGACATGGAGGTTTTACTTTCTGGGTAATATCAAGATGCTTTTTCTCACAGAAATGAATGGAAAGGGTATCAGAACTAGAGTCGGCAAGCATGGGTTGCTTTGCCCCTACCTACCTCTGTGTTGTTTTGCACATTTCTAGCTTCTCCAAGTTTTGTCCTTCTCACCTATAAAATAGAAATAATCCCTCTATCCACAGTGACCTCCAGAGTCACTAGGAAGATCAAATAAACGAAATAACAGGTGTACTGATGATGTGCTAACTATGAAGCACTGGACAGAGGTGCTTTAGGATATTCTGGAAACTTTGCTGTGCTGTCACAAATGCTTCATTAATGTCCACAGGGACAGTGAGCCAAGCATATTTGCTCCCTTGGGGACAAAGGGAGTCAACTGGTGCCTCTTGATAATGTTCCCAGAATGAGAAAATCCCAGAAGTTCACATGCATGAGTATGGGACCCTCTGACCTTTTCCCCAGCCAGTGCCAAGCAGCAGATGTCAACAGCTCTGTGGCCTTTCACAAATGCTATCAGCAACAACAACCCTTCACGTGAGGATGGCACTTTAGAGTTTACAGAGTAGTTTCACAGCTGGAAATTCTTCGGACTTCCTTGGAACCCAGCAAATTAGGCAAGACTATTCGCATATGAGGAAGTTGAGGTGTCAAGGCTCCAAGATGCGCCTTAACTTGCCCAGGGACTTACAGTTATTGACGAGCAGGGTCTATGTTATACAATTCATATGTCCAGCCTATATCTGGGTCCAAAGTTCTTTGCATTTCCCCATTAAACACCACCTGCAACAAAGGAAATTATACTGCCCCTTTTGGGGCCCAGGTTACAAAGCATCATGCTGAAACCTGCTCATTCATTCATTCATTCATTCAATAAATGCTCACTGAGAATCTGCTCTCTGCCAGATCCTGTGCTAGGCCTCACAGAAAACAAGAAGCCAGATGCAGAGCCTGCTCCCAATGGACTCACAGTTGGCTGGGTCACAGAACCAAGTGGTGAGGGATGACTAAGCCAGGACTTCACCTAAGCACTCTCTCATTCTCACCACACTGCAAAGTGCATGTTTTTCTCTAAATTTTATGATGGGCCAAGGAAGCTCAGAGACACTGAGTATCTGGTTCAAAGTCAATCAGCCAGTAAATGACACAACTGGGATTGGATTACAAGTCTGTTAGATGTCAAGCTCAGGCCCTTTCCCCAAGAAAACACGGGACTCCTCAAAATATCTTCAATGCAGTATATCCAGGATAGAATTATAAGTGCCACGGCATCCATTTGGCTTCATTACATGATTTCAAGTAACCAATTCAACTAACTTATTTTTCCTTTTGATTTATTTTTCTTTTTTTTTTAGACAGAGTCTTGCACTGTCACCCAAGCTAGAGTGCAATAGTGCAATCTCAGCTCACTGCAACCTGCACTTCCTGGGTTCAAGCAATTCTCATGTCTCAGCCTCCTCAAGTAGATGAGGGAGCTGAGGACCAGAAAGCACAAAGATTGTGCCCAACATCACACAGCTGTTCAGTATCAGAGCTGGAATTCAAGCAGAGGGTCTGATTTTAAAGCCTCAGTTATTTACACTTCCCTGGGTTCTGGGTCCCTAAGCCGTGGGCTTGGCAATTTCACATTCTTTTTTATCTAGAGAATATCATCTGCTTGAGACAGGGACAAGTTACAGTTTATCTTTGTGTCGCCAATGCCAGGCATGTAGAAAAACATCCTCAATGAATGTGTAATGGTTTGATGGATGAAACAACAGCAATTATCCCAATATATAGAAGAACAAACTGAGGTCCAGATAGATTAGAGTATCTGTCCAAGGTTACATGACTCACAAGTGGCCACGCCAAGATTCAAACCTGGTCATTCTGGCTCTGAGGACCATTATGGGTCTGCCAGCAGGAGGTCCTATAGAAGGCATTAGATCCACAGCAATATTTAAAACAGACACAGTATCCATTCTTAAATCAGCTCTCTTTGCTGTGTCCTCTTAGTGCTAGAAAGAGCCCTGGAGGTGGAGGTTTTGCAGGGGAACCAGGTAAGTATACTCAGCTGAAGGCCATGACAGGTGTGTAGGGGAAAGGAAGACCCAACCCAACAAAGCCCACCTCGCAGAGAGGACTCAGGCCCAGATGGCCAAACTAGTCACACATGTTTGGAAGTCAGTGAACAGCTTTGCTGGGGGCCAGGAGAATGATCTGTTCCGGGGGTTCTGCCAGACCTGGGGATGAGGCTGCCAGAAGGAGACCAGGCCAGGGGAAGGACAGATGAGGCCAAGGCTCTGCCAGAAGCCACGCTGGCCCCAGAGAATCAATCCTCTAACCAGAACCATGACTTTATTCCAAGCTCAGAGTGTTCTGGTTCCCAGATTAGACCATGAAAAAGTGGTTCCATGTGGCCCTTTAGGTTTGGTCACTTCTCCAACCCCCAGAACTACCCCCCACCTCCAGCCCAGAGTCACAGGGCAGCCATTTCGTGTCAACATGAGGATGTTGCTCTTTATTTTCTTCTCTTTTGAATATATAAAAATAACTCTGCCTGACCCAAATATCCATGTGAACTCTCAAGAAGCTGGGCTTACACATGTTTGCACGTCAGGCCCTGAGCAATCCCACATGTGGCTGCTGAAAGGAGGTGTCCTATACGTGGCAAGGAGCTGCCTTCCTCAACCTCAGGGATGCTAATGGAAGGAAGAAGTTAGCACACACGCAATTTCTTCTTAAGCTCTTTTAAATGGGTCTTCTCATTTAATTTGTCATCTTACTTGTGTAGTTGAAAAATCTAAGGCTCAGAAAGATGTGTGACTAGTTTAAAGTCATTCTTGCACTTAACAAATGTTATCATTTTCACCAATGTGCCTGGTGTGGATTTCTGCAAAGAGAAATCTTATTTTTTTTTTTTTCTGCTAGATAAAACGATTCATTAATGGACTTTCTCAGTGTTCCATGAAATTTCCCAAAGTGCATAAGATAGAAGAGTAATTTGAGGAGAGCTGAAGAGGCATTTGGGAAAAATGAGTTATATGCACAAATTAACCTGGAAATCACCGATTAAGCAACAATTTCTTAGGAAATCACTAATTAAAGAAACTAAGAAACAGCACGGGATTTTCTTGCATACGGAATGTTTCAGAGCTCTTACTTGACTAAAGCATATTTAAATCTCCCAGAGGAGTATCAAGTATAGTGTCTCCCACTGCAATATTTTCCCAAATTTATGATGGAGAGTTCCAACAAAAACTTTTTTGGAAGCACTTCTCTAGTATATTGGGTTGAATCATATGAAATTGTCAATTTTTGACTGGTTTTGATCTACAAACCATATGGTTTAACCTAATAGGTACAATAGGGGTTTTTCACATGTTTTGTACCTCGATTATCACATTTGATAATGTGCTGTGACAAATGGGCTATGAATGCCTTGAAAGTTACTTGTTATGCAGCCTCGATGTGTTCACGGTTAGGGCTGGAAATAGTCCTGGGGTGTGGTGGTAAAATTCATGATTGTCCATCTACAACCTGGAGCTGCCATGGGAAGCAGCCACCCAACAGAGACTAAGTTTCCCAGTCCCTTTATGTCCAGGTGGGTCTGGGGATGAGCATCCACGATGGAATGTGATTGCAAATGATAGATGTCACTGCCAGATGAAGGCTGGTAAGAATCAGGTGGGCCTCCCCCACCCTCTTGTTTGCCTATCTTCCAGCTAAGAGGACTCCAAGGCCCTAGAGGTTGGCAGATCCACAAGATGGAAGGGGACACCTTCTTGATTCACAACCTGGTGGGGAGCTACCTACCAACCAGGAACACCCACATTGAGTTATTAGGTGAGAAAGAAAGGAACTGATTACCTTAAGCCACTGAAATGTGGGCTGGCAGGGTGGGCGGGGGTGGGGTTTTGTTGTTGTTACAGGAGTAAGCATTATCCTAACTACTACAGTAAAGTTGGGAGCAGACAGTGAGAGGGACCATCCAGGACCCTGAAGATGGCAATAATGTAGAGCAAAAGATGACCAACTTCAACAAAGCCCATACAACAGAGGGATCATGGTGGGAATGGCCAGGCTCTCATGTTTGGAAGCCAATGTAATTTGCAGGAAGTATACTATGAAGCCAGAATTGTGCTGATTATGAGGGTTATTGATTACAATCCTAATCATTTGTTTGAGACATCCGTGGCATCTGCCGCTCTTGCCTCCATGTCCAATCAACTCTCACCAGGTGCCATTGATTCTGCATCCTCTGGTCTCTGCCTCCATCTCCTCCTTAGCACCTCTGCCCTAGACACACTGTCTCCTTCAGGATTCCCTAACACCAGTCTCACACCAATCCCTCCACAGCCCCACAGATGAGGATTGCAAAGGGATTGCCTTAACAAATGAAAATCTAACCATATATCTCCCTGTTTAAACCCTTAAGCAGTCCTCAGTGTGCTTAGGATAAGGTCCAGATTCTCCAGCCTGGTAGTTGGGACCCTCCAGAGGGTGGCCCTTGCCTCCTTCCCCAGCCTCCCCACTTACAATCAAACCACACCCAACCCAGTGTGTGTGGCCAGTTCCCACCGCAGCCCTATGCACTTCTGTCTTATGAGCCATTCCCTCCATAAGAAGATTAATATTAAAAATTATTACTGGTATAATTTTAAATACTTTGAGGTGTTTTTCTCTTTTTGGCAAAATTTAATAGATTTCCATAACCCCTACAAATTCCCCTTTTTTTCTGACATGAAAAAAAAATTAAAACATTTTTCTAAAAAACTAAAACATTCCATGTTCAGGGAACTTTTTTCCTTCTGATTTTGAAAGAAATTAAAATATTGCCTTGGTCCGCTGAAAGTCTTGTGGGTCGGAGGCACTGTGCCTGCTGTACCTGACAGATGAGTCCCACAAGGAATTACTGTGAAGTTCCTCCTCCCTTCTCTAAGTCTGTCCTTATCTGGGATGTCATCTTGCCCCTACCTTAAGGAATAACAACTACAGTTTCTTGTATTTTCTCTCTCCACTATGTCCATATGACAGGAAGGTTCACAACGTTGGCATGCATCAGAATCACCAGGGGCTGGTGAACGCGCAGATTCACAGCTCTGCCCCCGAAGGCCAAGATTCTTCAAGTCTAGGATAGACCTTGGATTAGCTGGACTTTTACAGTCTCCTCAAGGGGTTCTGGGACAAATCACCTTCCCAAATACCTTGAACCTTGTGAGACCCACTTTGGAAGTCCTGTGTGTGATGCTGGAACGTCACAATGTCCTCTGTAAGAGCAAAGGCCATGCCATGCTCATCTCTGGGTTCTACTGCACAACACTGTGCCTGGTGGCAGTGGGTGCTGAGAAAGGTTGAATTGAGTCGAGCTGAACTAAATGGATGCGAAGTTCTTCTCTTCTCCTGTGCTCTCCATTTACATCAGGAGATGATGGTGGAAAGAACAGCAAACATTTCCTCTCTCCTCACCATCATGGGAAAATTAAAATACAGCAGGTTCTCACCCAAAGGATTGGACGAGTGAGGCTCTGTCTTCTGAGTTGAGTTTATTGACTGAAGTGGGAAGATGGTGAATTTTAGAGACAGACTAATCTGAGTTTGAGCCTTGATTTCACCACCCCCTGTGTAGCTGTGATCATGTACCCACATGTTTGATCTTCCATTTCTTTACCAGCAAAATAGGAACAATACAATGCCATGCATACAGAACGTGCACAGTGTTAAGTCTCTTTCTTCTTTTCACATGAATAGAACAAAAGGCACTAGACTTAGAGGTGTGGGGCCTGACTCTTCTGTTGGGCTGACTACTCACTGGGCACCTGGTATAGAGCAGGAGCTCCCTGCATACCTGCCAGACAGGTGAATGCTACAGACCTGGCTCCAGGCAAGGTGCTGGCTGTGCTCTCTCTGCCTCTCTTTGGTCTAACTCCAGGAGTAAGAATGTGGCCGTTCTCTGGAGAATGTACTGCATTTTGCTGCCTCCACTATGTAGAGTGAGGACCAAACTCTAGAAGGACAGAAGAGACCCTTCCCCTCCCCTCCCCTGCCGACCTCCACCAGATCACACCAAAAGAAACATTTTTGCCCATCAGAGAAGCAGACAGAAGGTAGCAATGGGCATGCTAGCCCTGGGCCTACCAGCAAACTGGCCTCCAAACTAGGCAGGCTAGACAGTTGATCTTATAGCCCTCTCTGCTGATCTTTGAAAGTAAGACAGTACTCTACTACAAAGACACAGGCACACGTATGTTTATTGCGGCACTATTCACAATAGCGAAGACTTGGAATCAACCCAAATGTCCATCTGTGACAGACTGGATTAAGAAAATGTGGCACATATACACCATGGAATACTATGCAGCCATAAAAAAGGATGAGTTTGCGTCCTTTGTAGGGACATGGATGCAGCTGGAAACCATCATTCTTAGCAAACTATCACAAGAACAGAAAACCAAACACCGCATGTTCTCACTCATAGGTGGGAACTGAACAATGAGATCACTTGGACTCGGGAAGGGGAACATCACACACTGGGGCCTATCATGGGGAGGGGGGAGGAGGGAGGGATTGCACTGGGGAGTTATACATGATATAAACGTTATGCACATGTACCCTAGAACTTAAAGTATAATAAAAAATAAAAATAAAAATAAAAAAAAAAGAAAGTAAGACAGAAGGGAAAACATTTACCTCCCCAAAGCAAACATCTGCTTTGCAATTTCTGAGGATGGGCCCACAGAGAGAGCTCTCCCCCAATGAGGGCTCCCAGAAGAAGCCAACAATGCCTGGGGCATGTTCCCATGAAGGAAGGGCCGAGTTCCCAGAGATATCCCCAGCCACCCCTCCCTCAGGATGATGCTGAGGCCCTCTTTACACACCTGCTCTTCCTTTTCTGGGCCTGGGACAAATCCATCTCTGAGGGGGCTCATCTCGTCACTGATCTCATTTTATGAAATGAGTATTTTTATTTGTTTCAGTCCCAGGGTTCTGAGGTTGCCTCACGGTGGTCCTTTATTCCACCTACACTCTTCAGCTAAAATAAACTGTAGGACAAGGTTTAAGGCAAGAAGTGGTACCCATATTCTCATACAAAAACCTCACAGGAAGGATGGTTGCTAGAGAGAGAGAAAAGATTCCTGATCCACTGAGCATTTTCAAGTCATAGAATTATGACATCTAAATGTTCAAAGTAACCGTGAACTTCTACCATTTAACTTGACAACCTCCCAAGATTACCCATTGGAGACCGCATTGAAAGATAATTATCCACTAACAATTTACTGTATATCATAGAAACTGTTGGTTGACTGCCCAATAGCCATTTCCTTCCCGCTTTTTTCGTGGTGACAGCTACACACACACACACACACACACACACACACACACACACCCCACAGCTAAAAATACAAAGTTCACTTTTTCCCAGCCTTCCTTACAAGTAGGAGTGGCCGTGTGACTTTGTTCAACTCAGTGATATATAAGAAAAAAAAAAAATACAGGAAGGCTTGTGGGAAAAATGTTCTTCCCTAATAAAAAGTGATAAAGACAGAGATGATACTCTGGCATCTCTGGCCATCCCTTGGCTTCCTGCCTTTGAAAATTACCATTCGAGGCTGGGTGTTATGGCTTACAACTATAATCCCAGCACTTTGGGAGGCTGAGGCAGGAGAGGCTGAGGCAGGAGGATCACTTGAGGCTGGAGTTCAAGACCAGCCAGGGCCACAAAGCAAGACCTCATCTCTACAATTTTTTTTTTCAATTAGCCAAGTGTAGTGGTGTGTGCCTATAGTCACAACTGCTAGGGAGGCTGAAGCCGGAAGATTCCTTGAGAATAGAAGTTCGAGGCTGCAGTGAGCTATGGTCATACCACTGTACTTCAGCCTGGTTGACAGAGCAAGACTCTGTCTCTAAAAATTAGACATTTTAGGACTAAAACTAAGGTAGGACTATTTAAATCCCGAGGCAACAAACCTGAAGACAAAAGCCAGTGCTCTAGGAAAGAGGAACAGAAGGGTGGAAAGAGAATGGGTAGTTTTGCTTATTGAGCCACTGAACCAGCTTAGAACTGCCTACTTCTTAAAGCCACTGTTAGGCAGGTATCCTATTCCTTACTGTCAAAAGTATCTTAGCTGACACCTCACACATTATCAAACCCTAGCATAACAACATCTTGGAACATGAAGGAAATTTAGGGGGAGTAGTAATTCCAGAGTTAAAAGTAGAAAATAAATCTTTACAAAAACTGGAAAATATATGTGAATGTTTAGTATTATCAATATATTCCCTTGTGAATGCCTCTGTTTATAAAATAGAAATGGTAATATCTATCGTATGGTAAGTATTCTAAGGATTAGATGATTTAATATATGCAAAGTAACATTGAAAGTGCCAGGCACATAGCAAATACTATCTAATTATAGCTCTCACATTAATCAGTAAAAAAATATAACTTTCTTTAATAAATAATATGAGTTTGGGCAGGACACTAGACTTGGAATCAGAAAACCTGGCTTCTAGACAGATACTTCTCTTTAATCACATATCAATTTTTGTAGCTGTTTTAGGACAATGAAATCTCAGTACAATATATTCCCTGTGTCAAAGAGTGTTGAAAGTTTGATGAATCAGATGAATTTTGAGTTATCATATGTTGCCAATTCAGTAATGAAATAAATGTATCATTGGAAGTCTTAAAAGGCTAAAAAAAACCACTTGTAAATAAAATGGAACATTTTGGTTGTGCAACTATGTAAGCGTGTGGATGTTTTTAAATAATTTCATGTGAAATTAGTTTTCTTCTTCTGAAACAATAGCTATACAATAACAAGTCTAAGAAGAAAAGCAGAGTGGAATAAGATAAACAGGGAGCTAGAGTGCATGTGGTCTAGTTTTAGTCCCGCCACTAACCTACTGATGTGCCTCAGGCAAGTCCTTTCCTAAGCCCAGGTCTTCTCATTTGTGAATTGAGAGAAAGAGCCTGGAGTTAGGAAAGGACAACAGTCTTTACCCCAGCTCCACTCCTTGGTGTGTGACTTGATAAAGGTCACTTACTCTCTCTGAGCCCCATTGATATAGTTTGGCTGTGTCCCCACCCAAATCTCAACTTGAATTATAGTTCCCATAATCCCCACATGTCATAGGAGGCACCCAGTGGGTGGTAATTGAATCATGGAGCAGTTACCTCCATGCTGTTCTCGTGATAGTGAGTTCTCAAGAGATCTGACGGTTTTATAATGGGGCTTTTCCCACCTTTTTTCTCAGCACTTCTCCTTCCTGCCATCATGTGAAGAAGGATGTGTTTGCTTCCCCTTCTACCGTAACTATAAGTTCCTGAGGCCTCCCCAGCCCTGCAGAACTGTGATTCAATTAAACCTCTTTCCCTTATAAATGACCCAGTCTTGGGCAGTTTTTATGGTAGTGTGAGAATGGACTAATACACCCATCTCTAAAATGGGGATGAAAAAAGACAGTGACCTCATTGGAAAACTCTGAAGGTCAAATGTCAGCACATATGAAAAAATTCCTGGCACAGAATAGACACTGAATAAATGTTGTCCATCTGGTTCCAATATTCTACAGGTCTGTGTAAGGCATGACCTGGAAAATGCAAGGGACCAAAAGAGAGAACATGTTCTTTGTCTCACAAGACCATGTCCAGAAAGGATGGCTTGGGCCCCACTGGGAGGCCAGCATTCTTGGACAACCTTTAGCATGGGGGACATTTATTAGATTCAGAAAACAAAAATAGTTCATAAGGATTCCAGTGTAAGGAATGTTGGGGAATAAATATGGGGAGGGGCAAGCTCTGAGAAGCAGACTTCTATAGGACATCTTCAGGGCCTGAGTGTTCATCGTCAGACTTCCCACCATTAGGAGGTCAGGTTGGAGGCAAAGTCATGAAAACATTCACTATTGTACTACTGTATTAGTCTGTTTTCATGCTGCTGATAAAGACATAGCCGAGACTGGGAAGAAAAAGAGGTTTAATTGGACTTACACTTCCACATGGCTGGGGAGGCCTCAGAATCATGGCAGGAGGTGAAAGGCACTTCTAACCTGGTGGCAGCAAGAGAAAATGAGGAGGATGCAAAAGTGGAAACCCCTGATAAAACCATCCGGTCTCGTGAGACTTACTACCACAAGAACAGTATAGGGGGAGCCACCTCTATGATTCAAATTATCTCCCACCAGGTCCCACCCACAATCCATGGAAATTATGGTAGTACAATTCAAGATGAGATTTGGTGGGGGACACAGCCAAACCGTATCGTTCCACCCCTGGCTCCTCTAAATCTCATGTCCTCACATTTCAAAACTAGTCATGCCTTCCCAACAGTCCCTCAGAGTCTTAACTCATTTTAGCATTAACCCAAAAGTCCACAGTCCAGCCAGTCGTGGTGGCTCATGCCTGTAATCCTAGCACTTTGGGAGGCCAAGGTGGGCAGATCACTTGCGGTCAGGAGTTCAAGACCAGCCTGGCCAACATGGTGAAACCCCATCTCTACTAAAAATACAAAAATTAGTCAGGCTTGGTGGTGTGCACCTGTAGTCTCAGCTACTCGGGAGGCTGAGGCAAGAGAATCACATGAACCTGAGAGGCGGAGGTTGCAGTGAGCCAAGATCATACCACTGTACTCCTACCTGGGCGACAGAGCAAGATTCCATCTCAAAAAACAAACAAAAGTCCACAGTCCAAAGTCTCATCTGAGACAAGGCAAGTCCCTATCACTTGTGAGCCTGTAAAATCAAAAGCAAGCTAGTTACTTCCTAGATACAATGGGGGTACAGGTATTAGGTAAATATAGCCCTTCCAAATGGAAGAAATCAGCCAAAACCAAGTGGTACATGGCCCATGCAAGTCTGAAATCCAGTGAGGCAGTCAAATTTTAAAGCTCCAAAATGATCTCCTTTGACACCAGGTCTCACATCCAGGTCATGCTGATGCAAGAGGTAGGTTCCCATAGCCTTGGGCAGTTCCACCCCTGTGGCTTTGCAGGGTACAGCCTCCCTCCTGGCTGCTTTCGTGGGCTGGCATTGAGTGTCTGCGGCTTTTCCAGGTGAATGGTGCAAGCTGTCAGTGGATCTACCATTCTGGGGTCTGGAGGACAGTGGCCCTCTTCTCACAGCTCCACTAGGTGGTGTCCCAGTATGGACTCTGTGGTGGGGCTCTGACCCCACATTTTCCTTCTGCACTGCCCTAGCAGAGGTTCTCCATGAGGGCCCCACCCCTGCAGCAAACTTTTGCCTGAGCATCAGGCGTTTCCATACATCTTCTGAAATCTAGGCCAAACCTCAATTCTTAACTTCTGTACACCCACAGGCTCAACACCACATGGAAGCTGCCAAGACTTGGATCTTGCACCCTCTGAAGCCACAGCCCAAGCTCTACTTTGGCCCCTTTCGGCCATAACTGGAGCAGCTGGGACACAGGGCACCAAGTCCCTGGGCTGCACATGGCACAGGAACCCTGGGCCTGGCCCATGAAACCACTTTTTCCTCCTGGGCCTCCAGGCCTGTGATGGGAGGGGCTGCCATGAAGTTCTCTGACATGGCCTGTAGACATTTTCCCCATGGTCTTGGGAATTAACATTAGGCTCCTTGCTACTTATGCAAATTTCTGCAATCAGCTTGAATTTCCCCCCAGAAAATGGGTTTTTCTTTTCTATTGCATAGACAGGCTGCAAATTTTCCAAATTTTTATGCTCTGCTTCCCTTATAAAACTGAATGCCTTTAGCAGCACCAAAGTCACATCTCAAATGCTTTGCTGCTTAGGAATTTCTTCTTCCAGATACCTTAAATCATCTCTCTCAAGTTCAAAGTTCCACAAATCTCTAGGGCAGGGCAAAATGCCACCAGTCTCTTTGCTAAAATATAAGAAGAGTCACCTTTGCTCCAGTTCCCAAAAAGTTCCTCATCTCCATCTGAGAACACCTCAGCCTGGATTTTATTGTCCATATCACTATTGGCATTTTGGACAAAGCCACTCAACACGTCTCTAGGAAGTTCCAAACTTTCCCACATTTGCCTGTCTCCTTCTGAGCCCTTCAAACTGTCCCAATCTCTGCCTGTTACCCAGTTCCAAAGTTGATTCCACATTTTCAGGTATCTTTTCAACAATGCTCACTCTACTGATACCAATTTACTGTATTAGTCCATTTTCATGCTGCTGATAAAGACACAGCTGAGACTGGGAAGACAAAGAGGTTTAACTGGACTTACAGTTCCACATGGCTGGGGAGGCCTCAGAATCACAGCGGTAGGCAAAAGGCACTTCTTACATGGGTGGTGGCAAGAGAAAAATGAGGAAGATGCAAAAGTGGAAATCCCTGATAAAACCATCAGATCTCATGAAACTTATTCACTACCATGAGAACAGTATGGGGGAAACTGCCCCCATGATTCAAATTATCTCCCACCGGGTCCCTCTCACAACATGTGGGAATTATGGGAGTCCAATTCAACATGAGATCTGGCTGGGGACACAGAGCCAAACCATAGCACCTACTATTTATAAAACGTAACCCCCATTCAAAGAGCACTACCCCCCCCCACACACACACACACACACATGCTGTTTGACACTGATGATTATGACCCACAAAGAAGTGTCTGGGGGCTGGGCGCAGTGGCTCAAGCCTGTAATCCAAGCACTTTGGGAGGCCGAGACGGGCAGATCACGAGGTCAGGAGATTGAGACCATCCTGGCTAACACAGTGAAACCCCGTCTCTACCAAAAAAAAATACTAAAAACTAGCCGGGCGAGGTGGTGGGTGCCTGTAGTCCCAGCTACTCAGGAGGCTGAGGCAGGAGAATGGCGTAAACCCAGGAGGCGGAGCTTGCAGTGAGCTGAGATCTGGCCATTGCACTCCAGCCTGGGCGACAGAGCAAGACTCCGCCTCAAAAAAAAAAAAAAAAAAAGTCTTCTCCTTCATGGCCAAATGTACCCCTTCTATAATACAAGGAATATAAAATGCAAATGGCCCAGAAAATAATACTGCAATTTACCAAAGATGCAGGATGTCATGAAGTCAAGGAAAGTAACACAGAAGAACTGCATAAATCACAAGCAGAATCACCAATAAGTGATAATCTGGCAGAGTTAGATACATTTGGCAGATCACAGATGGCAGAATTAGACACATTAGCCATCGAAGAAAATCAAAAACGATAATGACATGATAGGTGCTTCAAAGGAAAATATTTCTAATATAAACAAAAAAAACTTAATAAGACTGTTATCATATTTACAAAATTACTCTGTTGTTGATCATGCTGCAAAGGCCAAAGGTAAAGAATACATTTTTGCTAGCATACAATGTATTGGGATAACTGTACTGAAGAAACAATTGATTTCATTCTTGGTTCATCATAAGCATTCACATATAATTGCAATGCAACTCAATTTTATTAAATAAACATGACAATTATTTGTTCCATTTTCAAAATAATTTCCCACCAAATCTTGGCCTTTTATGATTCTCTATGAAGCCATTGTCCTCATTTTAAGTTTATTCATCTTCAATAACACGTTTTGGGCATGAGGACCTCTTTTCCTTTTATATGGTCAAACAAAAAGATAACCAACTCCATTCATCATTGATGGATGAATAGGAACATGCCAATTTTGGGAAAGGAAAGAAGAACCTATCAACAAAGGAAACACCATATACAAAAGCAAAAATATATAAAAGTTTATTTGGTTTTAAAAGTGATTTTTAGCTCTTGGTGCAGGCAGAGGCTCTTTGAGAATTTGGTGAGAGATATAAATACTGTCTTCCAAAGAAACACATATAGGTGCAAGCACACAAAAATTTACCTACAACTTCAGGGTGTTCATGAACATTCAAAGTCTAATCATGACCTTCAGATTGAGAACCACAGGTTAGGAGTCAGCCTGTATTCTGGTATGACTATGGAAAAGACTGTGCTCATTCAAGATGTTCAGAAAGTATCACATATTCATTTAAAAAGCATGTATTTCACATCACACTGTGCCAGGCATTGTTCTAGACTGTAGCTGACTGATTGTATTAGTGGCCCCAAAGAATAGATTTCCTATATCTACCAGTGGCTTGGTAACTTTGCAGTCTTTTCCATTCTGGCTCTGGGCTTGGCCATGTCACTTGCCCTGTCCAGTGAGACAGTAGCAAACTTGACATAAGTAGAAGCTTGAGAAAACACTTACACATTTCCACTTCCCCTCTTGGACATCTCGCCATCCTCCTGCCCCTCACATACACACACCAGACAGTCTGGGATAACTTGTTGGGGGCTGAGAAACCACATACAGCAAGTTGAGTCTTCCCATCACAGTCATCCTAAGCCAGCCAGCACCTAGCCAGCCTTCCAACTGATGTGATACATGGTAGAGACATGAGCTAGCCCAGCCAAAATCAGTCGAGTCTGGCCCAGATTAATAGATCATGCTTATTTAGAGGTTCATAAGAAATCATTAATGGTTGTTGTTTTAAGCCACTAAGTATTTGAGGATAGTTTGTGATACAGCAATAGCTAACTGACACATAAGCAATGTGGATACAGCAGTGAAAAAACAGACAATACTCTTGTATTCATGGAGCTTACATTCCAGCAAAGAGTAAAGAGAAATGAAGGTGGAGAAAGGTAAAGCAAGACCAATTTTTGAAGGCCAGAAAGGCATTACAGAAGATCTTGGTCACATTTCAAGAGATAATGAGTAGCAACTGAGAGTTTTTTAAACAGCAAAGTGATATAAGTAGATTTTCATTCTAAAAAGATATTTTGGTAGCTGTGGAGAGGAGCAAGAATTGCAATGCACTGACCAATTAGAAATGTGCTCTGATAGAACCAGTGAGAAAATAAGGAAGCCTAAACCATGGAATTGGCAATGAAGATGGAGAGAAAAGGAGTAGCTTGAGAAATATTTAGGAGGTAATGTTAAAAGAAGTTGCCAGTCATTTTTATTTGAAAAATGAAGAGAAAAGCAGAGTTGTATATGACAACAAATTACTTCTTCATTTATTTAATGAATATTTACTGAGGGTCCACTATATGTCAAGCACACTGAGCAGGTATTAGGGATTTATTGGTAAGTGAAACTGGCCAGGAACCCTGTCTTCTGAAGTGTGGTAGTGAAGATCATTGACCAAATAAACACTTAGATAAACACACACTTACAAAGTAGGACAAGTGGCATGAAATAGAATAATAAGAAAGTTCCAATTTACAACTGGGCAGGAGCACTTAGAGAAAGTCTCTCTGGAGACATTAAATTTAAACTAAAGCCTAGTGAATGAAAAGAAATTAACCAGACAAAGAGTCAGAGAACAAGTACATCAGACAAAAACAAACAAATAAAAAAATCCTGTTTGATGACCTTGGGGCAGGAAAGGCTTTTGAAGATGTAAATGAAAAAGTAAGAAAATGAGTAAAAGGAAGAGTGGCACAATATGAATGAGAGAGAGTAGCAGAGACCAACATAGGCAGGGCCTGTGATTCATGATAGGAATCTAGAATCAAAACCCAAAGTGCAGTAAGCAGTGACAAAAGGCAGGAGCAACAGGTCTGGAAGCAAATGCTGAGCTCATTGTGGGAGGGACTACTAGGTTAAGGTGCCTGGAGAAATGTATGTGGACATGCCCAGATGGCATTAGAAAGGGAGGTCTGAAGGTAGTCAGAGAGGTCTGACCCAAAGACAGTGGTTTGGCAATTATTAGTTTGGAGGACACAGCTAAAACCAGATTTACGTTTGCAATCCCCCAAAGAGGATATGTAGATGTGAAGAGAAACCCACAAGCGGAAACTCTTGAAAAACTGAGAAAGAGACTGTAGCCTTCCCAGATGACTCAGGCTGGAATATTGTTACCAGGTCTCCAAGCAATTACAGGAGGAAATTGGGAATGGAAATGAGAAGTCCAAGAGGACACTCTTATGGCAATGGAATATGTATTTCTATTCCTCTCCATGTCAAAACGTTATTATTGTTAATGAATTTGACTTGTCACATGTTGTGAATTTGGTAATAAAATAAAAACTCTAACTTGATCTTTAAGAAAAAATTTTGAACTGGTCAAAATAGTCTTTTCTCCTCGGAAATGTTTTTTTAAGTCTTGGTATTGGCCTCAGTGTAAGGCCAGCCACTGTTAAATACTTTCATATGGAACTATACCCTCTCCCTACTTCAACCCTAACTAAGATCTCAAATTTGAAGCTGCAGAGTTTGACTAAGAATAGAAATGAAATAAACGTCAGGTGGCCCAGATTCTAATTATTGTCCTCAACACCATTGGTAGGTGTTGAGACCTGAGCTAAATCATGTCTATCTGTACCTCAGTTTTGTCCCCTATGAAATTAGATAAACGGACTTGAGTATGCCTCACATCTCTTACAGAGTTCTATCAAAAAGGCAGGCCAGTAAGCCACTCTCAATGAACTTCTGTCATGTCCCAAACCTACACTTATGTCATCTCATTTGATACATGCAGCCTACTATGAGGTATAAGTATTGTTGTTGCCAGTGTAGAGATGGGAAGACTAAAGGTCAAAAAAGTCAGTGTTCTGGATATGAACTGGTAGTTAAACTAAATAAAATGTTGAAGTAAAGAGATACACACAACCCTCAAAACGTTGTGGCATTATAACTCCATCACTGAGCTTTGTAGGGTGCTAGGCAGAATGTAAGCACTCTGACATAAGGTCTCAGTCACAAGTACACATCTCTTCAGTAGAAGCAATGAAAGCAGACAAAGACTATATGTAAACAAACATGGCCATGTTCCAATAAAAATCATAGGCACTGAAAAAAAAAAGGCAGTGTACTAGTCTGTTCTCACACTGCTGTGAAGAAAAACCCAAGACTGAGTAATTTATAAAGGAAAGAGGTTTAATTGACTCACACAGTTCCACATTGCTGGGGAGGCCTCAGGAAACTCACAATCATGGTGGAAGGCCAATAAGAAGTAGAACCATCTTCACTGGGTGGTAGGGGAAATGCCAGATGCTTATAAAACCATCAGAGCTCATGAGACTCACTAACCATCATGAGAGAAGCATGGGGGAACCACTCCCATGATCCAGTTACCTCCATCTGGTCCTGCCCTTTACACATGGGGATTACGGGGATTAAGATTCAAGATGAGATTTGGGTGGGGTCACAGCCAAATCATATCAGGCAGTGTTATAGTAGAAAGAATTTGGGTTTTTGTGTCAGATAAGCCTGGGTTTTCGTAGGTTCTAATACTTACTGTGCCAGTCATCAGTGTTTCGCCTCTCAGTGACACATTCATCCTTCAACTGCCCAGTCTTGTGAGGCTACAGCTGGACCCTATGAACATTTCTCCTTCACCAGCTGGTATTATATTATGCTTTGTCAGTAGAGGGCACTAGAGGCCCACTACAAGGGACTTTTCTTCCTGTTCCACATGTTTGCCTGCTTGCTCCTTGTCAGTAGCAACCGGCTTGTAAAGGACATCCAGTTATGCTCATAGCTTAGCATGTTTCACTGACATCCCAGAGGGCAGCTTCCCAGCAAATTTCAGCAGCACTTCCAGGAGTGGCTCCCCAGAAAGTCTTGTCACACCCCCAGAGGACAAATCCCTGGAGAGTTTTCTCAGCACCCCAGAGTCTGGTTTCCCACTGTGGCACCTCAACAAAACTCTCTATCCTCCAGTGGGCTATAGCCACACCCCTCCAACGAGGTCTGAATCCCAGCGTTGAGGAGAGGGTGTTATCTTCCAGATGTGTTCCTTCCTTGGGTACCCTGCCTCAGCCCTAGGGGTAGTACTGCTCCCTAAATCCTCTATTCCTGCATTATTTCAAGTAACCCTTACCCCTCAGTAGTTAATCTTACTTGTTGCTAGTTAGCAGCTCTTTATATTAAACTTTCCCTACTCCAATGAGTGTGCATTTTCTATCTTCTGACTGGACCCTGACTGATACACTTAGAGAAATTCACTTAACCTCTCTAAGCTTCAACTCCTTCTGCAAGATGAAAATAATAATACCAAATTATTGCCAAATTACCAGAAAAAAATTAGAGCTGCTGTAATATATAGCACTTAGAATGGTGTTAATGACAAGTATGAAATAGTGGAAGCTTTTTGTGATTATTATTGTTATTCTTAATTTATTCAAGTCACATAGCTAGTAAATGTTGGAGATGGGATTGAATTGGAATTTAAAGGAATGTAAAGATGACTTTCTTGCCACAGTTAAATGTTAACACCTCCATCTCCTTAAAAACATGAGTCCTTTGAAGGTAGTGAGAGCTTAGGACTGCTTGTTCCACCCCTGCCTCTGCCACCACAGTGCTAGGCCTTCACACACAATGACCTCGGGCCATCGCTCACACTCCCCAGAGGTGGTATTAAATCTGGCGGCTTCCACTCCAGGTTGCTCTGGGCCACAACTAAGGCCTGTGACCTTGGACAAGGCATGTCCCCTCTCTGAGATGTTTTGTAGAACAGAGATAATAAGAGTGGCTATCTCACAGAGGTGGAGTAGCAGAGACAGTATGAAACATTAAGCTGCAGCCGCCCTCCACAGAGATCCCTGAACTGAGCAGGGGCTGGGGCAGGAGTGAGAGCTCAGTCCCGACACTCTGGCCTCAGGACAGCAGCTCAGGTTCAGATTTCTTAAGGAAAATGATTTACACCTAAACACATTCCAAAAGTGTCTCTGGATGAATTGGCTCTTGGTCAAATTATAAAAAAGCACTTTATCCCTTCTGGATGAATTGGCTCTTGGTCAAATTATAAAAAAGCACTTTATCCCTTGCTAAGTATGTCACATAGAGTGACTTATCTACTCATCATCATAACCCTAGCCTACCCCTATGAATAATATGCATATAACACCATATATCTATGTAGGTTTTTTGGGTTTTTTTTTAGTTAAAGCAAACTTTCACATCTTTAATTTCCTTTATCTTCACCATGAGTCTAGGTGAACACTTTTATTATCTCCAATTACAGCTGTGTAAACAAGCCTAGAGAAGGAAAGTGACTTGCTAGTGGCAAGGAGAATTAGTGACAGAACCAGAGAACCCAGGTCTCAATCCTGGGCACCAGTGCTTTTTCAACTACAGGACTCAGCTGCAGAGACAAACACGGAATAAAATCGAACAATATGGAAAACCTCAAGTACAAGAATTGCTGCCATGCCAGGCACGGTGCCTCATGCCTGTAATCCCAGTGCTTTGGGAGGCCAAGGTGGGCTGATCATCTGAGGTCAGGAGTTCGAGACCAGCCTGGTCAACATGGTGAAACCCTGTCTCTACTAAAAATACAAAAATTAGCCGGGCGTGGTGGCACATGCCTGTAATCCCAACTACTCAGGAGGTTGAAGCAGGAGAATTGGTTGAACCCTGGAGGCAGAAGTTGTAGTAAGCTGCGATCACACCATTGCACTCCAGCCTGTGTGGAGCTACTCCACCTCTGTGAGATAGCCACTCTTATTATCTCTGTTCTACAAAACATCTCAGAGAGGGGACATGCCTTGTCCAAGGTCACAGAGCTGGACTTAGTTGTGGGCCAGAGCAACCTGGAGTGGAAGCCGCCAGATTTAATACCACCTCTGGGGAGTGTCTTGCAACAGAGCAAGACTCCATCTCCAGAAAAAAAAAAACAATCAACTACAGGACTCTTCTCCCTGCTGCTGACCTCCCCACCCTCTTCCCACAGATTCCTGCTCCACCCCACCCTCGCTACTGCCCCTTCCTCTGCCTCTGCTGCCTACTATAAACCTTCCCCACCTCCTCCTCCAGACTCTGTGCTCTCAGTTAGGGGATCTTGGTTTGAGGGTATGCTCTGCACCAACCAGCTGCATAATCTTGGAGAATCACTTCTGCTCCCTGACTCTTAGTAGTTTCATCTGTGAACAAGGAGGGGGATGGTACTACGTAATTCCTAAGGGCCCTCCTAACAGTGAGTAGTCTGAGTAGAAAACAGCTGATAAACTCATTTATAGCAAGGTGTGACTGATTGCTGAGTAGGCTTGCTCCGTCATCTCATCAAAGAGAAGTTGCATTAAACAGGGTATTATTTAGCCAAAAGAATGACTCTGTTGTTAGAGAATGAAAGATACCTTGAGTTACCTAGCTGTAGTGTTTGGGACAATTTAGGAGTGGGAGACTAATGAAACTTTTTAGGTCTATCATATAAGCATCCTTCAAGCCCCAGAGAGATCATGTCCCAGCCATACTTAAACTCCCTGCAGGTTATAGCATAAAATCCCTTGCCTGCTCCAACCCCTTCTTCCAGATCTATCCGCTGCTGCTTGCCCTTGTGTTTCCCCTCAAGCCAAAAGGAGCCCCCCATTATTGCTCAAACATGGCTCTTTCCAACTCTTCTTCTCTGCCACATACCAACCTCATCTGGAGCCAAATTCCCTTTCCCTCCCTCCACCAACAAATCCCAATCACTCAGGAGAACCCACTCATATACCCCATTTTCCTGAACTCTCCTTCAACCTACTTTTCTAAGTGGACATTTCTCCCTCTCCTCCAACCCCTTGCAATGCTCACGTTGCACCTCTGATGACTCTGATGGCATTAGCACATGTGATCACCATCACTAGGGAGCAGGCCCCTTGAGGGCAGAGACTGCGTGTCTTAAAGTTGCTACAGAAAGTACACCTTGTAGATTCCCAGTAAGTGCCAGGTGAATTGGATGAAGGAACTAATTGCCAGTGAGTGTTTGGAAGAGGCAATATGAAGAGTCATGTGCCCTTAGAAGTAGTTTGGAGCCACCTCCCCCAGCCTCTTTAGGCCATTTAAAGGCCACGGAAATACACCACCAGCTGCCCTTCAGGAGGCCCAGCCGAGGATGCCGATGTGACCGCCACGGCTGCTGCCCCTCTACACCTTCTACCCCATGTGCACTGAGGCAAACCTTCCCCGGACAAGCACCCAGCCAATGACAGGCACGGTGAGGGTGCTGGTGCCCACCCACTCCTACCAGATGTGGGCCTCCAGCCGTGGGCTTCTTGGCTTGAGAACTATGACAGCAGCCTGGCCAAGACTACCCTGAGGTGTGCTGCAGTCTGAGACTTTCCTGCCCAACCCTCCTTCCTTCCCCTGTGCTTTCCCAGGTAACAGATCCGCAACAAGACTGCTGGCTTGCCCTGCCAACTCCTGCTCTCTCCCCTTTCACCTTCATAAGCATTCCCCGAATACATCTCTTGAACAAGTAATCCTTCTTGGCATGTGCTTCTCAGAGAACCTGAACTAGCATTTCCTCTTTGCTGGAGATGAGTTCACACGTGATCAGCAAATGAGACCGATGTCCTTCATTTCTCCCTGCCCAGGAGACACTGGGAGGACCAGCATCTGGAGACTGGATCCCCAGATCCCCTGCTCTATTCTCTCAGACCTCTTCAGCTCTCTGCACCTCCTTCATGCTGATGTCGGCCTATTTGCCACTCCGGGGCACTCTGCCCCCCTCATTTGACCCTCCAGCCACCTCCCTCCCAGCCTCCAACACAACACCACTTCCTGGCACTGACCTCATCTTCCTCCCATGGCTCCTGCATCAGGCTGGGCCATGCCTCCTCAGACACAGCTCTAGGGCCTCTCCCACAAGTGGCCTGCTTGAGAGGCAGCCTCCACCACCCATACATCCTCCACAGTGGTGGTGGGGTCCCTGGTGGGCACAGCTTATGTCTCCTAAGGCAGAGCCAGGGTGGCCCCGTTGAGGCCCTATCTGAGGGACCTTCACAGAAATCCCTGCCTAAAACAATGACAGTGACCAGGGTGGGAGACACCTGCAGGTCTTATGCACCAAATCCAGGAGAGGCACAGATGTGTCACAACTGGAGCAGGGACTAGGGAGCTCAGACCCAGAGGAAAGGATTCAGAATGAGTACACTTGGATGAAACAGGAGAGGATGGGTTCCCGAAAGATTACCTCGGGTGCACCTAGGACTGCTGTGGGGTCAGCTGAGTGTCTCAGGATGAGGCTAGCCTGCCTCCAAGGGCAGATGGAAGGGATAAGCCATCACTGTGCCCACCCAGGCCTTGGCCACCCTAGTCAAACAGCCTGGGAGGGCATGCAGCTGCCCAGGGTTCCTCCAGCAAAGCCCAAGATGGGCCTTCCTCTGCCTTGTTTGCCCCGTTCGCTACCCCCATTTCCTGTCTTCCCTTTGTTCCTTGCCACAAGTTTCTCTCTGACTCCTCCCAGATACTGTAGAGGGCTGGACACTGACCCCCACAACTCTGCCACCAGCCATATAAGTGCTGCTGTGCCCCTTCCAGCTGATTATCACCCACTGCCATCCCACCAGATGACTCTGGATGGCACCACATCTATGCACTGAACCACTGCCCCCAGAGACCTCCGTCCTGTCCACCCACACAGCCACTCCATGGTACCAGCCAGGGCCTCCTCCTTTTCACTGGTCCAAGCCCCTGAGGCCCCTGTGAAGCTCAAGGTCAAGTCCGTGACCAGAGGCTAATGACTTTTGCCTTTGGACCTCAGGATCCCACCTTACATTGAGGAAGTAGGTCCTCTCCAGATCATCCCTCACAGCCTGCCCAATTTGGTAATCCCATAAGAATTTGATCCCACAATCCCATAAGCACTTGGTTCTCAGTATCTCTTGTGCAAACACCGTATCTGTTTTCCCTTCCTTGTTCTGTGGAACGGGCCACTAGGCCAGGCCACAGCTGTCTCCCAGCATCCGTTGCTACCCAATCTCTTTGTGAAGGGACTTCCTGTGCAGGAATAAAGAGAACTCCCCACTCCCCAACCCGCTCTGTTCCATATTCCAGCCACTGGGACGGTGACCTCCCCACTCAGATCCATAGAAGGGGAGACAAAATAAATCCTTTGCAGACCCCAACACGTACTGATGGCCACACATCTGCTGCACCCCCACTGTTCGCTCTCACACGGGGAAAACACACGGACTCCCTCACACACATCCTCACACTCACTACCCAGCACATCCAATCGCTTCCTGTCTTAAAAACACTGAGTTTATCATCGCTCTACAAGTTTCTAATACGTACAAACTCTTACACAAGCCCTCCCAATCCTCCTGCTCACATTCCTTCTCTCTCTCTCTCTCTCATACACACACACACACACACACACACAGAGGAATCACTCCTTTCTGCATGGAGAAGAAGCACTGAACCCAGGCTTTGACCCTAGCTTCTCTCCCAGCACCTCCCGAGTGAAAAGGTGCTCTGCTCAGGACCTGGCTGCCCAAAGCCCCTGTCTCTGCTCTTCCACACACCCAACCAGCCTTCAAGGCCTCTCCTTCTCATTGCAAGGCCCAAAGTGAGCTACAGACAAAATCATGAAGTCAGCAAAAAATGTTTTCTAAGTACTGAATAATGCTCTCAGGTGACGGAGGACATGCGAATGACTGTGAGCTCTTGGACTTGAGCAGAGCTGACTACAAGAGGCTCCAAAGGAGAGGGAGTGGATGGAGAAGAAGCTGAGCCTGAAAAATGGCACTCACCCCCTCAGGCACAGGAAGGGGGCTGGGAGCATTTGTAAGTACGTCATTTCTGCACCCCACAACACACAGCTATCCTTCCATACCAAGGGGCCATTTATTTCGCCAGTTTCCTCATCCTAAAACAGTAACTAACATTGATGAGTACTTATTCTGAGCCAGGGAACTGTGATAAATGCTAGCCACACATTAACTTCGCTTAAATTTCCTAACAACCTTACAAGGTAAACATTATTATGATCACTGTTTTTACAGGTGAAAAACAAAACTAAGGGTTAAGAGAATTTCAAGTAACTTGCCCAAGGTCACCCAGCAGGTGAGGAAAGAGGTTATATACAATCTGTGTGGGCCCCCCCCAAGCCTGCCAGTGATAGAAATGCCTGCCTCCAACACCTCCCTATCCTCACTTTTAAACTCAGACAGAACCAAATTCAAATCCTGACCACACCATTGACTGTGACTCCAGGTAAGCTACTCAATCTCACTAGCCTCCATTTCCCTACTTGTGAAATGAGAATACAAGGACCTGTTTGGCAGAGTTATTCTAAGGACTACTGAGCGTTCACCTAAAGCACTTAACACATTGCCTAGCCCACAATAGGTCCTCAACAAATGTCTCATCTCTGTCTTCCTATAAAATTACGGCAGTATCTTCAAAGACCAAAGTAAGCCTTACCAAAGTAAAAGTCCAAGTCCAGGATTCCAGATTTGGAAAAGGCCAGGAGTGAAGCTTTTTCAAACGTAGTTTTTAGTATAAATAAAAAATAATGTTCTCCTTCCTACCACGGGGGTTAGCCATATGGAACTCATTTCCCTGACTGGCGGTGCGGGCTGAAGCCATGAGCAGGTTCAACTCAAGCTGTGATTGTTTGATGGATGACAGAGCTAGAAGGGGGTATTATAGATAAGTAACAACACCTCCTGTTTGTCCTGCACTTTACAGTTTGCAAAAGCTTGCCCACCCATTATCTCGTTTGATCCTCACAACCACCCTCAGAGGTGGGCAGTGTGGTCAAGGATATCAAGAATGAGGTCATCTCCATTTGACAGATGAAGAAACAGAGGCCCAAAGAGAGAGCATGCTGCACCCATAGTGATGGCCAAGCCTCAAAGAAAACTAGGCCAGCTGACAGTGGCCCAAGGACCCTTTCCAGAAGGACAGAGGGGACCTCCTGCTAATAACAGCAGTAACTAAGACTCATTTGCCAGCAGGGCCAGGACAACAGCAAAATGAGAAAGACACACAAAACACAAAAGTTTTTTTTGTTTGTTTGTTTTTTCAGACAGAGTTTCTCTCTTGTTGCCCAGGCTGGAGTGCAGTGGTGTGATCTTGGCTCACTGCAACCTCCATCTCCTGGATTCAAGCGATTTTCTTGCCCCTCCCAAGCAGCTGGGGGTACAAGCGTGCATCACCACACCCAGCTAATTTTGTATTTTTAGTAGAGATGGTGTTTCACCATGTTGGCCAGGCTCAAACTCCTGACCTCAGGTGATTCCCCCCACCTCAGCCTCCCAAAGTGCTGGGATTACAGGCGTGAGCCACTGCATCCAACCCAGAGCACAAAATTTAGTGAGGCAAGCAAGCACAGGGTGAGTGTCTCCACAGATTTTTGCACCCTAGACCCCTTACCCTAGTCCCAGCCCTGCTTACCAAGCTCTGTTCTAAACACTTTATACATCTTAGCTTATTTAGTCCTCATAACAAACCATAAAGCAGATACCATATCATCACCTCCTATAGACATGGACAACAAAGACACTCCTTTGCAGACGTGGGAAAGAGAGGGGTGATGTAGATTGCTCAAGGTCTTATAAGAAGATTTCACACTCATGCACTAAACTATTCTACCTACCCCTCCACACTGCCACTGACCATGGCTACAGTCGCTAAGGCTCACCATCATGGCCTTTCCAAGAAAGGTCGACGAGTAAAACTGCAGAAGAAAAGAACTGACATTCAATATGTCCCTGAAATATATACAGTTAACTCTTGTTTGTTATTTGCAGTAGTTATCTTCTGTAAAGTTGCTGTGAACACAGAATTTGTGAATGCTGAACCATTGTTCCTAGGGAAAGTGCAGAGTTAGGTTCCTTCAACCTCCGGTTGTTGCATTATCATCAAGTAATCAGTACATAACTTTGTTTCATGTGTTTCTGTTTAAACACACCTTATTAAACAAATACTGTTGATGCATTTAACATTGAACTCACATCCAACAGCACTGCAAATTATACACAAACAAAGCTTATGTAACACACATTCTCTCCAGAAGGCATATTACAGACTTCTTGCTGTTAGAAACACTAGACAGTACTTTAGTATTACTCTTGAGGCCATCATAAACAGCAACATCGCCAACAAAAAAAGCACAAAAATGCAAACAACATAGCACTAAACAGATCACGAAAAGGCAGGAAATTGCCTTGTTCAACCTCAGATGGAAACATGCATCAAGTAACTCAAATTTATCACCACTGTGTACGTGTCCACAGATGGCTGCAGAAACACCAGGAGCATTGTTTGGGGGTTACAAATAAATTTTAGTAAGTAGGCAAATTTGCAAATAGGAAATCTATGAATAATGAGGATCTGTAGATATGTATATACACACAATCGTTATACCCACTTTATAGAGAAGGACACAGAGGTTCAGAGAGGCCCACTAACCTGCTCACTGCAGTATAGCTCCTAAATGGCAGGATTTGAACCCAGGGTCATTCCTCCCAGATTTCCCTCCTTCAAAGAGGAGTATGTTGGATCTTTTCCATCATTCCCGGTCCTCCTTTTGTGAACCCCAAAGAGCTCAGTGTAGTGTCACATAGGATTTGAAAGAATCAGAAGACTCAGGTTTGAGAGCCAGCCTGACCCTGTTTTCCCATCAATGGAGATAATAGCTCCTGCCTCACATGAGGGTTGTCAGGATTCTAATGAACCTGCAAGTGCTTGAAGTGTGAGTTACTGACTTTACTTCCCCTGCAAACAGGCCTTTCCCATTAAAGCTAATGCTTCCATTCTGGTGCTATCCCACTGAGCAGACTGGGATAGATCCAGGCCCTCCCCCAGCTGGAGCTGAGAGCCCTTTCCTGGCAGGCCTGGGGCTATGAGAGGAACCTGTGAGCACACTCCGGAAAAGGATGCTCGTGCTTTCTCCAGTGGACAGTAATCCCTCACAGACCCTTGCCTTCCTCCAGAGCCAAAACACAGCCCAAGGTTTATTTTTAGAAACACAATTTTTTCTCCCTTTTCTTTTTCCTTCCAGGGTCTGATAGCACAAAATGGCCCCCGTAAGAGGCCCCCTGTGCAAGCTGAGCATGTGGAACTGTGGAAAGATTTCACACTTTGAAGTTAGACAGCACTGTGTCCAAACGCCAATGCTGCTAATAAGTGCATAACCCTCACTCACCTGCTTGGACCCTCGGTTTTCTTATCGCAAAACGCATTGAGTAAAATAGTACCTGCCTATTGAAGGATTGATTGAAGAATTAAATAAGTCAAGGTCCTTTGCACTTTGCTACTCCAAGCATGTCCTGGAACCAGCAGCATAGGCATCACCCTTTAGAAATGCAGAAACTCGGCCGGGCGCGGTGGCTCAAGCCTGTAATCCCAGCACTTTGGGAGGCCGAGACCATCCTGGCTAACACGGTGAAACCCCGTCTCTACTAAAAATACAAAAAAACTAGCCGGGCGAGGTGGCGGGCGCCTGTAGTCCCAGCTACTCGGGAGGCTGAGGCAGGAGAATGGCGTAAACCCGGGAGGCGGAGCTTGCAGTGAGCTGAGATCTGGCCACTGTACTCCAGTCCGGGAGACAGAGCGAGACTCCGCCTCAAAAAAAAAAAAAGAAATGCAGAAACTCAGGCCCGCCCCAGACCTACTGAATCAGAATCTGTTTTTTAACAAGACCCCAGGTATGTATTAGAGTGTGGGCAGCATTGCCCTGGCACCCTGCCCAGCAGGCAATAGGTGTCAAATAAATACTATTATTGTTATTATGTGGGTCCAATCCTCAAGCTGTTTACAGATAACTAATACGAGCGCAGAGATCATTAATACAGGGCGAGGGGCATTATGGGAAGGTAAGCAAATTGGGCGTAGAGATGGGAGAATGATTGCAACATTTGGCGACCCAGCTAAAGCATTTGACCTCAACTTTGCTTATTGTTTTTGTTTGGTTTTGCTTTAATAATGTTCCTCCTTTTTTAATAAGTGTTTAACCTTTATTCTACACTAACTGTGTTCTAAGCTCTGTTCTGGGCCCTGTAGAGAGAAAGCTGAATGAAGCCATGTTTCCTTTACTCAAGTAGTTTACTGTCTAAACAGAGACACATAAACCAATAATCTCAAAAAAAAATTTTTTTTTTTTGAGACAAATTCTCGCTCTGTCACCCAGGCTGGAGCGCAGTGGCACAATCTCGGCTCACTGCAGCCTCAGCCTCCTGGGCTCAAGCGATTCTTCTCTGAGTAGCTGGTATTACAGGCATCTGCCACCATGCCCAGCTAATTTATTTATTTTTAGTAGAGACAGGGTTTCACCATGTTGGCCAGGCTGGTCTTGAACTCCTGACCTAGTGATCCACCTGCCTCGGCCTCCCAAAGTGCTGGGATTACAGCATGCGCCACCGCGCCCGGTGAAAATTTTTTATTTAAAAAGTGTTATGATGCAGAGATGGAAGCCAACAGGCCATGGAATAATGAATGGCTGGGGAGCTCAGAGGACAAGATTGCCCCTAGGCCCTCCATCCCAGGGCAGACAAAGATGCTTTGAACATTTTGCTATTTCCTAACATGCCTTCTTTTTCTTCTCTCTCCTCTTTCTCTCCCCACCTCCCCCCACCTCTCTCTTTCTCTCTCCCTCTCTGTCTCTCTCTCTCTCTCTCTCTTTCTCAGTGTTTTCACATAGTTGGGTCATATTATATAAATCTGCACATTGCCTTTTTGGCTAACATGATTACATAAGTATTGCCCTATATGTAACTGGGATGGTGAACAAATAGGACTCATGGGATGTGGTGTTTTTATTTTTGTCTCATAATAGCCTCTAAAATACATTGGAAAAAATTGTTCCTCCTCTGCCTCTAGATGAAAACCATGACAGTTCTCATGAATCTTCTGTTCACACGTATGTGATTTAAAAAAAAAAAAAAAAAAAAGCCCTACCTTCTTTTTAAATCAAAGATGTAGTCTCAATTCAACTATTAAAAGTCCCATGGAATAATCAGAGCCCCAATTTTCATTCAAAGGGTCAGCTACTTCCCCTCCCCATAGCTAGGAGTCTGCTGCAAGCCAGAAGTTTTCTTTGCAGGGGAGTAGGTTGAGAAAAGGTATGGTGCTTCTTCCCTCCTTCTCCACTTGATACTTCCACACTTCCTCACTCTTCTTACTAATTGTGCCTCTTCCTCTTCGCTCCCAGGGATGGGGAGAGAGGAAAGAGAGGTAAAGTGAGAGAGGCAGGGAAGTTCTTAATGGACTGGTACTGTCATAAGACAGCTTTATCACACTCTCAGTTCAGCTGTGTTTAAAGCTCATTCTGTGAACCTAGTCTCCTGGCTTCTCTAAGCCCCACACCTGCAGTTCCCTTGATGCACTGCTCCTGCAGCCCCAAGGAACCCAGAAACTCACCTCTCACCTCTTTCTACAGAGTCTGTTTCTCCCTCTACCACTCACACTAGCTCCCTCTCACACATGGCCCATGCTCAGTCCATGGGAAACACTCGGGCATTCTTTGTTCCAACAAACTCTGAGAATGTAGTTATTTTATAACGGAGGCAAAGAGTCAGTAGCTATCAGACACCAAGGTAAATTGTAAGGCAGAACACCCTGGAGGTCTCCATGGTTATAATTTTAATGAGTAGGTGTATGTGTGCCTCCCAAAATGTATTCTCTTTTTCTTCCATGGTTACGGTACCCAAATGTTTAGTTGGGAACATTGTTGTAATTATGTTTTACCACTGAAATATAAACAAAGTGTTGTATGTGGAATTCTAAGATATCCCCTTAAAGTGACAGCATACATACATCATCCTGTTGCTTGAAATGTGGATGTGATGGATGGCTGGTGCTCCAGCACCCATCCTGAGCCATGAAGACTGAGCCTCACTCTAAGGATGGGGAGTGGAAAGCTGGAAAGAGGCTGACTACTGAGTCATCTCACCAAGTGTGGACTGCCTCCCTCCAGACTTCACTTATTCAGAGAAATAAGTTTCAATCTGGCTTAAAACACTATTTTAGGTATTTCTTAGCTAAGCCTAATCCTAACAGACTATGTAATAGTCCATTATATGGCTATTGTTTACTAGATCATAATTCTAATGTTATTCTTTAAGATGGTTTCCAATTTTTACTATTAGGAGTGCAGTGGTGAGATCTCAGCTCACTGCAACCTCCACTTCCTGGATTCAAGCAATTCTCCTGCCTCATCCTCCCAAGTAGCTGGGTTACAGGCACCTGCCACCATGCCTGGCTAATTTTTTTGTATTTTTAATAGAGACGAGGTCCTGCCATGTTGGCGAGACTGGTTTTGAACTCCTAACCTCAAGTGATCCTCCTGCCTCGGCCTCCCAAAGTGCTAGGATTATAGGCACGAGCCAATGTGTCCAGCCCCTGGTTATTTTCTAAGGTGGAAAATAAAGATCTTCATATAGATATAGCTTCATGTTGCTTTCCTAAATTTATGCTCTTTTATGTTTCCAGATGCAGCAGGGTGTAGGTCCCATCGTTCACATTTTTAACCTGCACCCAGACTTTAGAACACAACCCACTGTATTTGTCAGCTTTTGTTTCCATAATGCTGCATAACAAACACCCCAAAACTCAATAGCTTTCGACAATGAGAATTTATTCTCACAATTACAGATCTGCAGATCAACGATGGTTCAGTCAATTCAGGCTAGGCTTGACCGGGAAGCTCCACTTCAGCCTGCTGGACAGCTAAATGTAGCGGCAAACTGTGGTCAAGTCTGTTCCACATGTATTTATTCCAGGGCTCAGGCTGAAGGGGCAGCAGCTACCCAAAAGCATATGCTCTTCTTGTGGTGGATCAATCACTGGAGCCCAAGAGCCAATCTCTTGGGCTTGGCTGGAAGATTTCCTAAACTCTCACAGCCCCTGATAAGGGGATATAAATGATCCAGAGCCTGACAGTGCTATTCAGAGAAGCCTCAACAGCAAATTCCACGTGGAAAGGCAGGAAGAAAGCGGCAAGTTTTCCCTAGAAATTTTCGAAGAATAGAGTGTGTTAATTTGCCTAATTAAGCAAGATTTGGGTTCAACAAGCAACACTGATCAAGCAGCTATGTCTTTGCTAGTTGTTTTCAGAAATATCATATCAATCCTCAAACAGATCTGTCGACAAGCATTAAGTTTACAGAGGCTTAAAACTGAAATAGAGACAAGAAGAGATGGTTTAGAATTACGCACCCACCCCCTAGTCAGTGGTAAGGATCTGATGTTTGTCACATAGGAAGAAGGGTTTGAGTGTGTCCCAACCTGTGGGCAAGCAGAGGGCAGGGGTTAAGGCCAGTGGCACTCACATCAGACTTCCTGGATTCAAATCCTAAGTTTGCCATTTTCTTTTTTCTTTTTTTTTTTTTTTTTTTTTGAGATGGAGTGTTGCTCAGCTGCCCGGGCTGGAGTGCAGTGGCGTGATCTCGGCTCACTGCAACCACCGACCATCTCACGGGTTCAAGCGATTCCCCCGTCTCAGCCTCCTGAGTCGCTGGGATTACAGGCACCCGCCATAATGCCCAGCTAATTTTTGTATTTTAGTAGAGATGAGGTTTCACCATGTTGGCCAGGCTGGTCTTGAACTCCTCCCTCAGCCTCCCAAAGCGCTAGGATTACAGGCATGAGCCACCACACCTGGCAAGTTTGCCATTTTCTAACTGTACAAGGTATTTATTTTTTCTGTGGCCCAGTTTCCCCATTGATAAAAGGAGGCCATGATAGCATATATTTCGTAAGGTTGTTGACAAGGTTTAGTGAAATAATGCACCTGAATTTCTTAAAACAGCACCAGGCACAAAGAAAGTGCTTAATAAATGTTAGTGTTATGCCAGGGCAGCAACATTTAACTTCCATCTAAACTCAGATTGACCAAGAGCATGTGGCCCCTTTGTTCCTACTAACTAGTAGATTTCCTCTATTTTTTTCCAATGTTTATGAATTTCAAAGAAGGAAGTATAGAATAGTTGTTTTAGTTTACATTTGAGTGGATAATTAATGAGGTTAATTCTTTTCTCATATATTCACTAGTTAGAATATTTTTAGAAGCATTTCAGTATGTCTAATCTTTGTCTTCTAACCCATTTGATTTTTGGAAATAGCCAAAAGCCATTCAAAAGGACAACCTGATTGTTTTAATATCTAATAAGGTTTGAACCTTCATATTGCACGATAATGTAAATGGTCCCTTCAAAGAATGGTCTCCTCTAAGGGGAAATAAAGGCTTAGTTTCTCAAACGCATCAGTCTTCTAGCTCCCCTCCAAGATGACATCTGCATATGAAGAGGGAGAGGTCGAGCTTGAACACCTTCACAGCAGGCAAAAGGTCAGATTCCTCTTACTCTTCTAGGCAGGATTAGGTGGAGGTCCCTGATCCACCTGCGTGCATCTTACCTTACTGGCATTCACAGCTGAAGTCTGTGTCTGTAGAAGAGTAACTTACAGCCTAGGCTTTCCTAAGCTGATCAGAGCCCAGGGGACTGCCTTGCTAGCTCTCACTCTCTGCAGCTCTTTGGACTCATCTATTGGGTCTAGGCTCCTTCCCATTTGCTGTGACTCCAACTGGCCGGGCCCAGGTGGTCCACTGGGCAGCCCTTGCTACAGAGTACCTTGACCTTGCCCAACCATGGTGACTCCCATTAGTAATACTCCCCAGCCAAAATCCCACCATTTTCTGGGTCCATCTGTGCCTCATTGGAAATAAGAATGGCTCAGGAAAACTAAGTGTCAAGGCCTCCCTCTGCCATATCATACCACACTGCCATGTGGATGTGGTTACACCCCAGGATGACAGTCTATTCCACAGAGTCTCAAGCAGGGAGAAGGACAAAAGCTTCCTCTGCCCTTGATGATATCCCCACTTATCCAATAGGCCTCTCTACTTTCTGGGCCAAAGCTGGGAGAATACATGATCTAAACTGATTCTCTCACCTTCTTCTTGCTCCTTTCTCTCTATCTCTTTCTCTCTATCACAAAGGGCCCCAAAATGACAGATTTTCCCTGCATCGTGCCCTCTATACTGCAGTTTCTTAGAGATACCCTAATAAAGGATGTGGGTATTTTCTCCGCACTTGGGGGGAACTCCATAAACTGGTTCAATCAGGCTGCATTGTTGAAAAACCAAAGGGGAGGATTGAAGCAATTTAGAAACGGATTTTCAAGACAACACCTGGCTTGCAAGGTTATTTTCTTGCTGAATAATTCTATTTGACATGCCAAAAGAGAAATATTAACTTGTTCTTTCTTTTTGCATTCCTTTTGTTATAAATCACAGTCTTCTTCCCGGATGATGGATGCCTCAAGACACCTAGAGCAAAGGTCGAGAAAGGAAGGAAGCAAAATAGAAAAGCACATTAATAGTTTTCAAAACATTACCTCCATTAAGCCATTATGATTGGTTGCAATTATAATCGTCCTTTCCTTTTTTCTCCTAATTGGGCTTAGAGTTTCTCAACTATATGTTATGTATAAGAATTAGTGTGAACAATGTGGGCCTTGTTGGAATCCTCATTCCAGTAGACCAACTGTAAAAAGACACTTTTTAGGCAATAAAGGAAACTTGGTATTAGATGACATCAATAAAGTATTAATTTGTTAAATGTGATAATGATACTATGCTTAGGTTAAAACCCTTCACTTTTTAAAAAGTAGACTTAAATATTTAGGGCATAATGACATGATGGCTACAATTTGTTTTAAAATATTACAAGAAAATAAAAGCTGGGGAGGCTATTCGATGGATGAACCAAGTGCAGGAAAATGCTGATGGTTGTAGAAATTGAATGAAGGCCACAGAAGAATTTTATCATACACAATTTATTTCTCAGCTGGGCATGGTGGCTCTTGCCTATAATCCCAACACTTTAGGAGGATGAGGTGGGAGGATCATTTGAGCCCAGGAATTCCAGACCAGCCTCGACCACATAGCAATATCTTATCTCTACAAAAAATAAAAATAAAAATTAGCCAAGTGTAGTGGCAGGGGCCTGTGGTCACTAGCAAAGTGTAGCCCGAGTTCCTCCTGAAAGCTCACGCCACTGCCAGATGCTGGTTTGCTCCAAGTCCACCACAGCTGATCCAGATGCCATCCCCTACCCTGGGACCCTCAGCTAAAATAATGTCCCCAGGTCCCAGGAGGCTGGCGGCACAAATGAGGTCACGTTAGTAATTCAGATGTTACTGGTTCAGAGCCCTCACATGCTGATAAAGGAATTTGGCCTTCCTCAAAGTCTCGCCTGGTTTTTCTGAGACATCTGACTCACAAACACTACATTCTGTGCTACCCTCAGTGATATCCTCAGCTTACAGGCTTCTCGAGGAGGGCTCCTCCTGGCTGCCATCCCCACAGTGAGAGCAGTGCTTCCCTCCCACAGCTCCCTGAGCATCACGCACCAAATTCACTGAACTCTCTTCAGTCCTCACTGCAGCCCTCCACTCATTCCGTACTCCATGGATAACTGGGGAAAGGGCCTTCAGCCCCAAAGCTGTATTTTACCTTGTTGGCTGAGCTCCAAAAAAGCCCTACTTAGAACCCAAATTTCACCAAGGTCTTTGTAAAAAACACAGCTTTAGCATCTTTAGCGGTTTTGATCAACTTCTCCCTCCCACGCTCTCTTCCTCCCTCATCTCAGTCTCTTATGAACAAAACCTCCACAGCAGCTCCCTTACCCCACAAACACATCAGGAACCAGGAGCCAGAGGCTGAGCAGGCCTGATTATGTTCTCAGGCTCTGTTGGGCTCGGCTAGACCTATCTATGATGACAGGTGTTTGATAAATAGTAGTGATTTTTCAATGTCAGACTCCAAGCAGGATAATTTTCTGATAACATGCCATGTAACACCCATCTGCAAATTAGTAACACTATCCCTGCTAACATACAAAGAAGCTGGGGCACAGAGAAATTTGGGGATAAACCCAAAGTCATGTGGTCAGAAAGTAAAGCACTGAGATGCAAGCCCAATTGTTTCCTCTCGCATTTCAAAACCCATGCCCCTTTCAGCTTACCTCTCCTATCCATTCCAAGGGTGTCTCCTCAGCCCCCATTATGTGTCCTGAAGCCAGGGTGGGGCTGGGATGGGCAGGGAGCAACAAAACTCAGGCCAGACAGGGAGGCTGGGTTTACAGCATCCTCCCAGCCTGGCCTGAGTTTCTATCTGATGTTTCAGTCCCAATTGTTACACAGAATGTCCTTGCAACTGTGGGAAACTGGGGAGTAGGAGCCAGTGGGAGGGCACACTTCTTGAATTAGTTTCTTGAGAAATTCAAAATAGCCCCTCTCGCTAGAGACTGAGTTAGCCTTTGCGTTTCAAGACTCCAAGGGGTTCCAGAGAAGGCACTTGTCCCTTTAGGGTATGCGGAGTAAGATTTTGATGTGCAAGGTTTATTTTAGTCAAGGAAAGGAAAGGGAAGCGGGAAGCGAGAGAGTCATATGAAACCTAATAAGGCTGGATTTCTTTGTGTGGGGAGAATATTTTGGACTCTTGCCATCTCCTGCGGCACCAGATAGGCATCCCTATCAAGTAGCTTTGTCCGTGTAAGGAAGTGAAAGCAGAAATAGCCTCTCTCTAACCCAGGACTGCAAGTTTGAGGGCGCACCCAGGGTATCAGCAGAGTCAGCCTTGCAGGAAGGCTGAGCTTGAATTTGTTCAATCATCTGACATTCGTGGCACATACACAAGGCATTTTGATATTATCATGAGTGGTATTACCATAATCATATCACTATACAGGACATGATTACCCCAACTTCAAAAATCTTAAAAAAGAAAAACAAAAAACAGAGCTTTGGAAAGATTAAGTGCCAAGGGCACACAGTCATTAAACGTCAAAATCATGGTCCCAACCAGTTCTTTCTGGCTCTAAATCCAGCATCTCTCCACCACCTAGGGCCCCGCTCTCAGGGAGTCTCATACTAGAGGAGACTCAGACCCATAAATGGAAACGTGTCATACCATGTGATAAGTAGGACAATGAAGCAGAGAGGTTCAGAGCATGGCCTTTAAACTTGGACAGACCTAGAGGCACTACACAGCTCTGTAACCTACTAGCTGTGTGGTGCATTATTTAGACTCTCTACGTTTTCTGATCTGCAACATACAAATATGAAGTCCTACTTAATTCATAAGGTTAGGTGAGAATTAAAATGTGAAAATCACTTAGCCCACTGCCTGCATAGAGTAGCAGCTCAATAAGTGAGAGCTGCTGCATCACCGTTGAAATGGCCACATGCAGAGAGGGGGTATTAGAGAGACTTTCTGAACCCAAAGCCAGACTCAGCAGGAAGCATTTCTGTGCAACTGGAGTCCCAATGCGAAGGACATCCCCCATGCAGGAGTGAGTGGAGGTATATAAACACCTGAGGCAAAGGGTAACTGCTGCTCTATCTTCCACCTCTAGGAGCCTAAACCTAACCAGGGGCTCAGAACTGAGCAGTAGGAAGGATGGAGTGAGGTTTCCCATCATGGAGACCTTCTCGATGTACTCTCACACCCAGGTGGATCAGGGTTTTGCCCTCCTTCCCTCCATTCCTAGCTATGTGGCCTTGGGAGGGAGCTTAAGCCTCTCTGAGACTTCGTTTCCTCATCTTTAAATTGTGAAGGATAATGTCTATCTCATTATTAAAAGAAATCATGTGTACAAACCACCTAGCAGAGTGCCACATAGGAAGTGCTGGAGAGATCACAGTTATGTTCACTCCCCAACTTCATGTCCTCTAAGCAAGCTAAGAAAGTAGAAAGTCTTTCAACGGCCTCCACGGCTTTGTGTGCACATGCACACACACACACACACGCACACACACACACACGCACACACACACATGAATAGAGAAAGAGAAGAAAGAATCGGGTTTAAAACTATCTCAGCAAATGTTTAAGTTCTGCAAGGCACTGGAAAAATTACAGCTCTGAAAAGGTTATTTGCTTAAGACCAGACCAGGTCTATCTCCCATCTCACAGCCCAGCACTGTGAGAAGCATTGCTATGCAAAACCTCTACCTGGCCTCCTACCCCCATGCAAGTCCCACCTCAGCCCCACCAAAAGAAAACTTCTCCTTGGGGCCTTGGACTGTCTAAGTTGGAGAGCTCTGGAAAAAAAAATGCTTCTGCCTTAGCCAGTTAAAGCACTTCCTATGCAAGTTTCCTTTCTAATCTCTGGGAGAGTCTGAGTTCTACAGTAGTCATGCTTTGGTGAGAGCCTAAGGATGAGGAGGTCAAGAAGAGGGTTCAGGGTATCAGATAAAAGGGGCACCTGGAGGCAACTTAATCGGCCAGGAACCATCTAGCAGCTTGAATAAAAGCCTTCCCACACTTACCTAACATCAAGCGATGGGGTGGCTTCCTTTCTCTTCCTTGTGGGTTATGGGGAACAGTAAGAGTTGGCTTGTGGCCAGGCGCAGTGGCTCACGCCTGTAATCATAGCACTTTGGGAGGCCGAGGTGGGCAGATAGCCTAAGGTCAGGAGATCGAGACAATCCTGGCCAACATGATGAAACCCCGTCTCTACTAAAAAAACAAAAATTAGCTGGATGTGGTGGCGCATACCTGTAATCCCAGCTACTGGGAGGCTAAGGTACAAGAATCACTTGAACCCAGGAGACGGAGGTTGCAGTAAGCTGAGATCACACGACTGCACTCCAGCCTGGCAACAGAGCAAGCTTCCATCTCAAAAAAAAGAGTGGGTTTGTGTTGCCCTAGCATGTTCCCACCTATTGCCTTTGAGCTAGTCACTACGGTCCCTGCCTTACAGATGAAGACACTCAGTTCAGAAGGGAAATCACTTACCCCTGACTACATAAATAGTGAGAAACATACCATCATAGACTCAAATCTCCTGATTCCTAATCCAGGACTCTTGTACAAGAGTGTTTCCTTTATAATGTTATAAAAATATCAGAGAGCCTGGCATAAATTAAGAGCTAAATAAGATGTAGCTGAGGACTGTTAACTATCGTGTTTACTTGGGACAACAATTCAAGGAGGGAATTATTATTATCTCCATTTGTGGATAAGGAAACTGAGGCCCAGAGGGCCAGGGGTGAGCAAACTGGCCCATGGCCTGTTTCATAAACAAAGTTTTATTGGAACACAGCCATGTTCATTCATTGACATGTTGTTGATGGCTGCTTTTGCACTACAACAGCAGAGGTGTGTAGTTGCAACAGAGAATGCACTCCTAAATAGACTAAAGTTTTGGAGATAGAGTCTTTACAGAGGTAATTAAGTTAAAATCAGGTCATCAGCATGGACCCTAATCCAAAATGACCAATGACCTTATAAGAAAGGGGGAATGAGGACACATACACATACAGACAATGTAAAGGCACAGGGAGATTAGCCACCTATAAGCCAAGGAGAAAGGCCTCAGAAGGAATCAACCTTGCTAACATCTTGTTCTTGGACTTCCAGCCTCCAGAGCTCTGCGGGAAAAAATTTCATTGTTTAAGCCACCCAGTCAACAGGACTTGATTACAGCAGCCCTAGCAAACTCATACCATTACCTATTCAATGCCAGACACTGTTCTAGATGTTAGGGAGAGAACAGGGTCTTATTAGGTATTAATATCATCATCTAAGCATTTGGCTTGTTTCAAGAAATTAAATCCTCGTGGAATGCCTATTAGCTGAGTACTCTTTTATTTCACATTTTACAGATGAGGCATTTGAAGCCCGGAGAGGATATGCACTTACCCAAGATCACACAGCTATCTAAGACAACACTCAGCTTCCAGGAAGGTTGAGTATACTGGACAGCAAATGAATGTCCAGCAGGGAACTGTTAAGAGGCCACTGGCAACAGCCACTGCCCCCTTGACTGATTTGATGAATACTTGGCATGCAGCAGACCAGCCAGCAAACAGGACTGCCAAGATGTGCCTGTGCTTGAACCATCACCAACAAAACCCAGCCACGCCCTCCCCATGCTGGTTTTGATGACATAAGGCCCACTGAACTTTGAATGACTAGCTCACCTGGAAAGGCTCTGGCTGCCTCTGAGTGTCATTGTCATCCCATTGCCCATTTCCTGACTCTGTTCCCTTCTCCAGCCCTGTGAGGCACTCAGGCTTCTGGAGGATCCAGTGAGATCACCTGGTGATATGGTTAGGCTTTGTGTCCCCACCCAAAACTCATCCTGAAATGTAACCCCCATAGTCCCCACGTGTCAAGGGAGAGACCAGGTGGAGGTAATTGAACCATGGGGGCAGTTTCCCCCATGCTGTTCTCATGATAGTGAGTGAGTTCTCACAAGACCTGATTGTTTTATAAGGGGCTCTTCCACCTTCACTCAGCACTTCTCCTTGTGAAGAAGGTGGCTTGCTTCCCCTTTGCCTTCCGCCATGATTGTAAGTCTCCTGAGGCCTCCCAGCTATGCTGAACTGTGAGTCAGTTAAACCTCTTTCCTTTATAAATTACCCAGTCTCCGGCAGTTCTTTATAGACGTATGAAAATGGACTAATACGGCCGGGCCCGGTGGCTCAAGCCTGTAATCCCAGCACTTTGGGAGGCCGAGACGGGCGGATCACGAGGTCAGGAGATCGAGACCATCCTGGCTAACATGGTGAAACCCCGTCTCTACTAAAAATACAAAAAAAAAAAACTAGCCGGGCGACGTGGCGGGCGCCTGTAGTCCCAGCTACTCGGGAGGCTGAGGCAGGAGAATGGCGTGAACCCGGGAGGCGGAGCTTGCAGTGAGCTGAGATCTGGCCACTGCACTCCAGCCTGGGCGGCAGAGCGAGACTCCGTCTCAAAAAAAAAAAAAAAAAAAAAAAAAAAAAAAAGAAAATGGACTAATACACCTGGAAATGCTATCACCCAGTGGCAGGCACAGAGGGGACTCTGAACATATAATTTCCTATTTCCTTGTTCCTCACTTCCCATGCAACCCTTTTTAGTAATGCTCAGAAAAAAAGAGCCAGGTGAAAACCCCAATGCACTCAGAGGACAGATGTTGGGGGCATGAAGCATTTAATCCCTCAACAAATATTTATTGAGCACCTACTGTGCTGTAGATAGAGCAGTGAACAAGACAGATGTGGCTCCTACTCTCCTGGGACTCACAATCTAATTGGAGAGAGAAGGTTGAATGAGTAATTATCCATTATCCAACAGGAAGCTTAAAGGGCAAGTGAGTTTAAAAGTGAGGCCTTTCCCTAGCAAGGGGCAAGGGGATAACAAGAAGGACTTCTCTAACGCAATGTCATTTAAGTGGAAGGAGCAGTAAAAACTGGCTAGCAAAAGGAGAAAGGAATCAGCAAAGTGTGCTGTGCCTCTGTTCCTACCAACAAATGACAGTGTGACTTCAAGCAGCTTCCTTCCGCTCTCTGGGCCTCTAGTTTCCCACTCACACAATATATGGGTGGCCTGAGTCCTGTTAAATTTCCTTTAAGCTCTAAAAGCCTATGGCATCTTTGACATCTAATTCAGGCAAGAGAAAAATTGCTCCCACCTCTCTTTCGCATCCTAGAAAAATACACATTACATTATTCAAAATTTAAACTGGGAGTATCTTTGTCTTTGGTGAGACTCTGAGCTCCCTGAGGTCAGGGATGCAGTCTTATCTCATGTATCCGCCTCCATCACCCAGTACAGAGCCCAGCACAAAGCAGGGACTTAGGGAGAGGGTGCTGAGTGGAACATGATTGAAGGGAAATTGGAACTGAGGTGTGGCAGCTGCCACCAGTACCCCACACCTACACAAACACACATGCACACATGCACGCACATATGTGCCCATGTGCACACATTTCTACTTCCTCAATGAAATGCTTTCCCCACATTCTGCCAATCGTTTTTGGCATGTGTCCCAACCACCTACTTCTGTACCACCTGCTCATGGACCTAAAAGCCTTGAACGGTTAATTTCCTGCTCCCAGACCTGGAGAGGTACTCGTTCCCCAGATGAGGCACTTTCAAAAGCTGCAGGGGCATCAGACGTGCACCGTGCAAGGTGCAGGCTCTGCAGCTAGCCAGGGACAGCTTGCTCAGTGAGTTCACGTTCCTAGCAGGGTATAATGAGGGGGTATGAGGAGGGCAGGGATAGCCAGTTCAACTTGAGCAAGACCCCTCCTCACACAGGCTAGCTGTGTGACCCCACAGAGGAGGAGGGGGGTTTCTCCCACCTCAATCCATTTGGCCTATATTTTTTAGAGAGTTTGATTTGCACAATGCAAAGTTAGAGGCATTAGAAGACACCATAACGGGAATCCTGAAAAAATAAATGACAATTAGTAAGCCCTCATTTCCATGTTTTCCCATGCCGTTGTGAACACAGCTGTGGTGGGGGAGTAGATTACCATCCCCATGGTCACAGATAAGGAAGAAGAATTGGCATCTATGGAGCACCAATTATGCACTCAGTGCTATGCTAAGAACTTTGTAGTTATCATCTCATTTAATATTTACTCTTCAGCCCAAAGTGCCAGGTAGAGATTATTAACCCCACGTTAGAGATAAAGAAATTGAGGCTTTGAGAAGGCAAATAACTTGCCCAAGATCCTGAGAAATAAGTAATCTTAATCCCCAAACTGGGATTAATTCCAAAGCCCCATGCCCTTCACCCACTCATTTGTTTAAAATATAGTACTTAGCACATAATAGATGTTTATGCTCTGTTCCACCCATGGCTTTCATGACCCTGAAAGACCCAGATGCCAAAACCTGCCTGGACCAGGGAGAAAGATGAATCCCAAATTGGAAATGAGATTGCAGTTTTAAAAGACTAACTGGCCAGAAAATGCTCAGATCTGCCATAAAGGTGTATTCCATTGAACACATGTGAAGGTAAGGATTCAAGGAAAAATAAAATCGTTTCGTGCTTAAATCTCACCAAGACCAACCTATTCAATGTGCCAATTTAAAAGCATGAGGCCCATTATAATGAGAGGGGCAGGGGCTTCTCGGAGGGACAGAACATAGGCTCAGAGCCCAGCTGAGGGGACCTACAGGATGAACAGCCATCCAGGCAGAGGCCTGGGAGGAAACAGACAGTTAATGTGCCTGCAATGGCAGGACAAATGGACATGAAAAGGCTGGAGAGGTGGGGGTAGGTGGGAACCAGATTGTAAAGGCCCTTGTAGGTCAGGGTGAGGACTCCAGACTTTATTCCAAGGGTAAAAGAAAGTCTTTGCAGAGTTTTATGCAGGAGTGTAAGAATCTGATTTGCAGCTGGGCGCGGCGGCTCACACCTATAATCCCAGCATTATGGGAGGCCGAGGTGGGCAGATAACCTGAGGTTAGGAGTTCGAGACCAGCCTGGCCATCATGGTGAAACCCCTTATCTACTAGAAATACAAAAATTAGCCAGGTGTGGTGGCACGTGACTGTAATCCCAGCTACTCAGGGGGCTAAGGCAGGAGAATCACTTGAACCCAGGAGGCAGAGGTTGCAGTGAGCTGAGATCATGCCACTGCACACCAGCCTGGGTGACAGAGCAAGACTCCATCTCAAAAAAAAAAAAAAAAATAGGAATCTGATTTGCATTTATAAAGCAAGGTCTAGTTGTGGTGTGAGGCAGAGATTGAAAAAGTAAAAAAGTCAATTCAAGAAACTTAGAAAGAAATCCAAGAGATGACGGTGACTTGGACCAGTGACAGTGAAGAGAGGAGTGGGGAAGTGTGAAAAGGATTTCAAAGAGCTTAGTAGTCATTTATGGTGAAAGGCTCATCATCTATTATTTCTCTGAGGAAATTCAGGACTTCAGGACAAATCTGTGTCACTTTTGATCCAAAGATGTGCTTGACTCACGGGACCCTGGGCAGGCAGTCAAACCTTGTCCCCCAACCAGAGATGCTGGAGGCTTTGGAATGTGGAGATGAGCGGTTAGGAAACTGGTTCAATGACTGGGCAAAGAGAGGCATCTGGCACAGGCAAGATCAAGTGATAAATGCATAAAAATGATAAGCAAAACACATTGCACAGATTGCTTACCTAGAACTAATATGTAGGATCTAAAGCACAGTCTCCGTTACCCAGCAGACCTGGGTTTCATTGGATGTGGTCACTGACTAACCGGGGAAGCCGCTTGACCACTGTGAACCTAGATATTTCCATCTGTAAAGTGAATATAATAAGGTCTCTCTCTCACAAGTCTTGCAGGGGCCTGGGAAAGTTAGAGAAAATACCAGTACATCACCAAGCATGGTCCGTTTACTTAGGTCACAGAAAATAATAGATACTCAGAGGATACCGAAAGATACTCAGAAGTTAGAAAGGAGAGGAACTGGTGATTGACTGGATGTGGGGGTGAGGGCAAGGGCAGAGGCCAGGCTGATGCTCAGATTTCTGCCTGAACACACAAGTGGATGTTAAGATGTGGGAATCCCTCCCACACAGACCCCAGCCTGACTCATGCCTACTAGCCCCATGTATAGGAAGCTGAGTAATCCTCCACTCCTTCCTTCCTATTGCCAAGAATTTCTCTAGAAGACCTAGCTCCCATAAAAATAAACATAAGAGAAATAAATATTCATCAAGCATTTACTAAGTGCCTGCTGAGGACTTTACATGCATTATGTCATTGAAGCCTCGCAGCTACCTATGAGGAGGCAAGTACTATGATCCCATTTTACAAGTGAGGAGACTGAGGCTCAGAGAAGTGACATAGGAGGCTCACCCAAGACCTCCAGGTGAGTAAGTAGCAGATCCTGGGCTCAAACTGAGGCCTGCCTCTGGCCCGCCTGAGCAGAGTCAGAGTTGCAACTTGCCTGTGCAGCCAATGTTGCAGGCGCCCCTTCTGGGAACCCACCAGGCCCAGCTGCTACAGCTCCGGCACACCGGGTGGTCTAAGCCAGTTCTGACAGATGACTGATTCACTGGAGAGGCTCAGTAGGGAACAGCCAGGCACCTGAGTGAATTTGTGACCCCACAACCAGGTGTTCCTGCTGCCTGTTGACAGCACCTGGATTACGTGTGGCAGGAAGAGGAACAGGCCCCGGCCATTCAACACCAAATCATAGCACCGACCTGCTTTGGCTCTTGGGGATCTCCTGCTCTCAAATGTTTGTGACCGCTGACTCCCTTGCTTCTCAAAGGGTGGTCCATGGACCAGCATCATCGCATCGGCACCAGCTGGGAGCTCATTGGAAATCCGGAAACTCAGGATCCAACCAGGACCTTCTGAGACAGCCTCCGCATTTGATCTCCAGGCGGCTGCAGTACACATTGACACGGGCAAAAGAACACAAGACCACAAAGTCCAGAGAGCTGAGTAGGAGTCCTGACCAGCCACTGAGAGGCTCTGAAACCTTGGGTGAGTCTCTTCTGAGACTCGGTTTGCTCATCCGTAAAATGAGAGTGTTTAGACCAGATAGTCTCCAATGTCGGACAGAAAACACTCAAATCTGCTGGTGGAGGGAACAAAGGCCTGGGGAGTCAGACTCAAAGCTTCATAAATATTTTAATTAAATAAGCAAATAGTTAACTCCGCAAATTTTTACCACACACCTACAATGTGCCAGGCATTCTAGACCCTATTGATAAAGAAGTCCTCACACTAATGGGACTTACATTCGTTTTCTAGCTAATGAAATGGAGTTAAAACCCCACTTCTAGTCCCCAGCAGCTGTGTGACCTTGGGAACATGATTGAACTTCACCACTGTCTAGTTTTCCAGCTATAAAATTATAACAACAATAATAAGAGCAGCTAACATTTATTGAGCACTTATTGTCAGACACTATTCTAAATGCATACAAAAATTCCCTAGGAGGCAATGTAACCTGAGTTCCAATCCTGATACCCCCTCCCCACTTAAAGCTGCAGGACTTTAGGGCAGTTACTTGGCCTTTCCATGCCTGGGTTCTTGTGGTGGCTGCTGTGATGTGTCACTGGGTACTCCTTCCAGAATGAAGAACTCATTGCCCTCAGTGGCTGGAAGTGCTGTGGCAAGACAGCCCACAACTGTCAGTCCTTTCTGGGAAGTCCGCTTGGATCAAGAAAACTGACTCACCCAAGTTCATGTTCACATTCGATGTCTGATAAACATAGGAGTGCAAAGCCTAATCCCCTTACCCCAACTTGGATCAACTGAAGGACCATCCAATGTCCCGACCTGCAGGACAGTCGAACGGACCCTGGAAGGGGGAGTGGGAATGGAGGAGACAAGAAAACACGAGAAATGGAGACAAGACAAATAGCCTGATCAAGTCTCGTTTAATGGTGGCGGTGCAATGTCTTATACAGGCTGGCAGAGGAAGAGGTTGGGCCTGGGCGGTAACGGGGGGCCGGGTTTTCTCAAATTACAATTGCTCATGCGTCGTGGGTTTGTAATTTTCCCAGGCGCGGGATCGCGCCTGCGCCGTAGGCTGCATATCTTCCTGGGCGCGAAAATGTTTGCGCGCGCGCGGGAAAGTTTTGTGCGCGCGGGAACAGTTTAGGCGCGCGCGGGAGAAGTTTTAGGCACGCGCGGGAACAGTTTATAATGAAGAACCCGGAAATATGCCATCTTGTCTCCACTTTGCGGAGATCAAGCAACAGAGGTCGGCTAATTCCGGGCCTCATGGCTCCGGACAATCCAAGTTCCAGAGCACCCCATGAGGCCAGCTGAGGTCTTGGCTGAGACCATGTTACAGCTCAAAATCTCCCTGGGCCCCTCCTGCCTCTTCCTCTTCCCACTGCTGTTGGTCCCAAGAGCTCTCCCTCCTAAACAGCCTGCATGCCCATGTCCATCTCAGTGTTGGCTTCCTGAGCAACAATCTGCTGGATTCCTATCTATAAAATGAGAACAAGCACATCACCCACTTCACAGGGCTTTTGTGCACACTACATGAGTAGACACATGAAGTGCTTAAAATCTCGCGTGTGGGAAGTGCTCTAAATGTATTTGCTGTTACTGTTATCATTGGTATTATTATTTCATGTAATCCCATTAAGGAAGGAATCTCACTGGTCTCATTCTAAAGGCAGCAGCATGTGCAAGGGCTGCTTGTAAGCAGGTAAGCGTGATCAGGCAGGTAAGCGTGATCAGGGAGCTAAAGAAGGAAGGCCCGGTAGCATAAGATGAGGCTAAAGGGGAGGTGTCGGGGACAGGAGGCCACAGCATGTGGGCTCTCACAGGCCATGGTAAAGAGTTTGACCTTCATTCTAACAGTAAAGGAAGTGGAAGACCCTTCCACTGAAAGGTCTTCAGCAGGAATGACACACTTACCCCTCAGAGCTGCCCAGCCCAGGGTTGGACCTCTCTGATGTTAGTGTCCACTCTTACTCCCTCTCAACAGCTTCCAGGAGTCTGTCTCTACCTCTTCTCAGGACCAGCGCAGAACCCTCTGCCCTCTCTAACTCAGGCTCCCCAAACCTCCTCTTCAAGACAACTGCTCTACTTCCCCCAATCATCTTTATGGGACCTGTTTTCAAGTCCCCTCCCCACTCCGGTTCCCTCCCCCGGATACCCAATTTGTCTTTATCCTCTTGAAGTGGAACAGATTAGAATGAGCTCTTGCTCCTGGTGAGGACCAGCCACTGCAAAGCAGAGCAGGACTGCCCTGCACACAGCACCCCCACAAACACCTCTGGAGATATACCCTGATGTTTCCTTTCTGTGAACCCTGAATGAATGGATGAATGAATGAATGAATGAGTGCAAATGACAGGACTAGAATGTGTGAAAAGCTCATGGAGCCCATGCAAAACAATATTCGAGATGTGAACTTAATTATGGTGAAGTCTCCCTGAGGTTGTTTCCAGACTAGCACTGCAGTGGAGAGATGAGCGCCAGCACAAAAGCAAGAATCCTGGACTGGGAATCACAAAGCCCTAGGTCTTCGTTCCAGCTCTGTTGTGCAGCCCTGTAGCACTTGACCTCTCTGGGCCCCCAGTCATCATCTACCAAGTCATCTCCTGGCTCTCATCTAGCTCATTCATTCAGGAAAGAGCCATCCCACATGACTATTCTTCTAATGTCCACAATAAATATTTGTGGAGCGAAGAAAGGTCAGACTGACCCAGGATAATATCTGGAGCAGGTATGGCATGGGGCTGGGTAAAAGAGGGAGTCTGCAGTCTCTTTCCCTCAGCCTTGTTTAGTAATTAAGATGCAAGCAGCCACCTTTTTAAATGCTATAAATGCATATAGCCTTTGTCCCAACAATTCCACTCCTAAAAATTTTTTCTGCAGTTAAACCAGACTTATTATGTTATTCATCACAACACTGTCTATAATGATAATATCTTGGAACAAGCTAAAGGATAATCAATGAGGAACTGAGGAAATAAATTAATGCATCCTTATAATGGAATGTTAGGACACTATGAAAGAAAACAAGAAGTTCATTATGTGCTGTTATGGAAAAATCTCGAGATACACTGCTAAATGAAAAAGTAAAGTGGACCAGGACAGTGGCATACTGTGCTCTTTTTTTTTTTTTTCTTTGAGACGGAGTCTCGCTCTGTCGCCCAGGCTGGAGTGCAGTGGCCGGATCTCAGCTCACTGCAAGCTCCGCCTCCCGGGTTCACGCCATTCTCCTGCCTCAGCCTCCCGAGTAGCTGGGACTACAGGCGCCCGCCACCTTGCCCGGCTAGTTTTTTGTATTTTTTAGTAGAGACGGGGTTTCACCGTGTTAGCCAGGATGGTCTCAATCTCCTGACCTCGTGATCCGCCCATCTCGGCCTCCCAAAGTGCCTCCCTGTTTCTCTGGTCATCCTCCTATGCAAGGGGGTGGGCCCCCAGCAGTACAGGACAGCCCTGCCCTGTTTCTCTGGTTTCTCTGTTTCTCTGCCCTGTTTCTCCAGGGATTACAGGATTGAGTATTACTTTTGTAAAGAAGGTAACATTTCATCTTACTTTAAAAACCAGACATCCTCCTATGCAAGGGGGTGGGCCCCCAGCAGTACAGGACAGCCCTGCCCTGTTTCTCTGGTCATCCTCCTATGCAAGGGGGTGGGCCCCCAGCAGTACAGGACAGCCCTGCCCTGTTTCTCTGGTTTCTCTGTTTCTCTGCCCTGTTTCTCCTGGGATTACAGGATTGAGCCACCGCGCCCGGCCTACTGTGCTCTTTAAGTTAAAAAAAATCAATTGAGTGAATAGTACTCTATGTTTGTGTACTGTATTAGTTCGTTTCACACTGCTGATAAAGACATACCTGAGACTGGGTAATTTATAAAGAAAAAGAGGTTTAATTGACTCACAGTTCCACATAGCTGGAGAAGCCCTCACAATCATGGCAGAAGGTGAAAGTCATGTCTTACATGGCAGCAGACAAGAGAGAATGAATGCCAAGCAAAAAGGTAAACCCCTTTTAAAACTATCAGATCTCGTGAGACTTATTCACTACCATGAGATCAGTATGGGGAAACTGCCCACATGATTCAATTATCTCCCACTGGGTCCTTCCCACAATGTGTAGGAATTATGGGAGCCACAGTTCAAGATGAGATTTGGGTGGGGACACAGTCAAACCACATCTTGTAGTGTGCATTTATATGTATATAAAACATCCCTGGGCAGAAAAACAAGGAATGAGCAATAGTGGCTACTTGCTGACGTGCTGGTGGGCAGTATGAATTAGCACACTGGGGAAAGGGAAGGATGAGAATCTTTTTTTTCTTATATATTTCTGTACTTTTGGGTGTTTAAATCTATTACCTAGTGAAAGGAATAAGGAGAGAAAGAGCAAGAGTCAGCTCCAATAACTGTATTCCAAGTCCCCTAGCAGGGACTAATGCTAATCCCTTCTTCCTTTTGTCTAGTGCTGCCCTCATTCCAAGCAAATTCACTTATTTTACAAGATCACTGATGCACAGATGTGCAGAAAGACTGGCATCTCTTTTTCACAGGTAAAGAAATTCAAGCTTAGCAAGAATAAATGACTTGTCCAAGAACACATTGGCAGAAAATCATTTTAAATGATTTTAGCTAAAAGTAGCAGAAGACTTAATTTAAAATAGCTTAAACAATAGAGGGCTTATTAATTCACATAGCAAGAAGTCCAGAAATAAGGGGAAATTCTCCTTTTGGTTAACTCAGGGGCAGGAGATGTCATCAAAGGCTCAGGTGCTTACCATCCCTGTCCTATGCCATTCTCTGCATGTCATTGAGGTCTTTCCTCCTTGTCACAAGACAGTTCAGCAGGGGTAACTTGAGGACATATTATCCAAAAAGGAGGATATTTTTTCCCCCTGTGAATCTCTCCTATCAGCAATGAAATTCTTTCCCAGAAACCCCATAGCGAGTTTCTTCTCAGGTCCCATGGACCATATGATTGGTTGATATGTCTATACCCAACCCAAAAACTGACAAAGAGTTTGACACCACCATGGATGACTTAAACAAATATGACTCATCCTCCAAGGCATGAGGATAGAGCCATTTCCCCTAAGCACCTAATACTTCAAAATTGAAGCTTCATCAGTAAGAAATGACTATTACGTACATTTATCCAGTGAGGTCTATCCTGGTAGTAAGTGGTTATCACAATACAAAGCTGGGCATGATGGTTAACTAAATTGTTACTGAAACTCATTATTCAGTAAACATTTGCTGAGTACCCACTATGTGCAAGGCAGTATATTAGGTGGCCTGAATTCAGAAATAAAAGGCATAGTCCTTTAAGGTCCTTCTTAGTCTAGTGAGAAATACAACAAACAATAAACAAATCCTAGCCAGCATGACCAGAAAAATGAGGAAAGCAGGCACAGGCAAGCATGGGGGAGAGAAGAGTCGACTGACCCATCTGGAAGGTTAAGGACAGATTTTCTGGGGAAAGGGACTCAGGAGCTGTGATCTAAAAGAACAAGAGTTAATTAGGTAAAGATGGTCAGGAAGGCTAGGCAAGGCTGAGTGAACAGCCTGTGCAAAAGACTGGAGAGGAGAAACAACACAATACCCTTGGAAACTATGCAAGCGGGCATGGGTAGAGTGGAGTGTTTATGGGGACAGGGCTGGGAAAAGAGCAAGAAGAAAACATCCTCATGAGCCTTGTCAATAAAACCTTTATCCAAGGAGGAGAGAAAAGTCAGACAATCTTAAATGGGTGAGCAACATCAGCAAATTTACATTTTTGAAAGAAAAGTAAGAAGAAAGACAAGAAAGAGAACGAAAGAGTAATGGATGGAGAAGTTTCCATTAATGATAGATACTGAGCATCAGACACCATCCTAGGCTTGGGGAATCCAGCTTCATTAGGGTAGAAACAGCCCCTGCCCTTGGGGTCTCGTAGAGAAGACAGTCATAGGCAACATGCTCAATACCTATCATCACTTGTAACCTCGGGTGTCAGGGAAGGCTCTGAGGAGGAAATGACCTCCCAGAGATCTGAAGGCTGAGCAGGAATTAGCTAAGGGAAATAGAAAGGAGAGGTGTTCCAGGCATGCTAAGTTCCAGAAATACAAAACACTTGGTATAACCAAGGAACTGAGACCCCAGAGTGACTGGAGCTCAAAAACAAAGGACTTCAATGGCAACAAGGAGAGCTTAGAGGCAGCTAGGAGCCAAAATGCATGGGTTGTGCTGAGGGGCTTACATTTTTATCAAGAGAAGGGAATAGAAGAAGCACAATGACGAAGCACGAAAAAAGAATTGGAAGGCAAATTTCCTGAGTTTAAGCCATTTGAGATCATACTGTCAGTTGAAAACCCCAGGATGGGATTTCAGAGCCTCACATGGAATCAGGCCATCCTTCCCAGCCAGGGTTGGTGTAACGGCCTCCAAGCCTATCTGCACCTCCCCCAGCCAGCTCAGGGGACCTCCTCTCCCAACTCTCAGGCTTCAGACCCCAAGGGAGAGACCATCAGAGATGAGTGATTTGCCCCAAGGACCAGCAGCAAAGGGCTTACCCCTCCCGCTGGCAGCCAATGCTTCCAGGGGATCCACTGCAGATGGAGGCCATCAAAAAGAGATTAGCACAGCCCCTGAGACACCTGCAGGGAGGAGGCTTACTGGTCCCCTTACTGGGAACTCCTCCAGCTGATGCTAACAGAAGAAACCGGAGCTCTCTTTGGCAGAAGCCAGTGAGGCCCTGGAAACACAGTTTGCCTTTGGGGGCTTTTGCAAAATCTGTAATGGACTTGGGACATGCAGAATGTAGAATTTTCTAGCCAAAATACATCAGATCCTACCTCTTAACCTTACAGAAGAGGAAACAGAGACAGAGGGAAAGTAACTTGCCCAAGGTCATGAAGCAAGTCATGGCAGAGTGAATACTGGTATAGAAGTTTGAAGAGTCTTCATTCAGTACTCTTTCCAATAATAATAACAATAAAAGCAGCTAAGATTTGCTGCGTATTTAATATGTACTGGACATTGTTCTAAGTGCTTTGAATGTTTTAACTCATTTAACCAGCAGCACTACCCCATCAGGCTGGTAATAGCATGATTTCCGTTTTACAGATGAAGAAATTGTGAGGAACAGAGAGTTTAAGTAACTCTCCAAAAGTTGCACAGCTAGAAGAGTTAGAATTTGAACTCAGGCAACCTGTATGTTTAAAACTACTCAGAACTGCAGATAGACCATCCAACCCCTCAACTCCAACCTCACATCCTCCAAAAGGCAGAATCTATTCATTAATGTGGACTCTGCTTTTTATCAGTTGGTCTGTTTTTGGGCCTGGGTGGGTTCACCTGCCTTCTCCTACCCACAGCTCTTCCTCAGTCTGCAGCAGCCCCTGGTCTGCACTGAGAGTATATCAGTGCAGCACACTGACCCTTTTTCTCTAGGCTAAATTATTGCTGCCATCTCCAACAAACTAAAGGCAGAAACAAGGTCACATGCCAATATGCCAGCTGACCCATGCCCCTTCACTACTCTATACTTGGCCCTCTATCCACCTTTCTAGACTTGGCTGTCTATCCCTGGTGCCTAACTTGTATAGACTACATCAATGGGCTTTCTTGCCCTCTAGTCAATGGGAAATATGATCAGGAGACTAGAGGAGAAGAGAAAAGGGAAATTGGGGTATTTATTCCTGCAGCTCCTGCTCTTTCCAGTTACTGCAGGCTGACTGGATCCCTCACCTGCAGGTCTCTGCTGCTGTAAGAAGGACCTTCCATACAGCCTTGTCTTTTTCTGGTTCTAGTCACCACTCCTTCCCCATCCCTTCAGGGCTGGGAAAGGTAAAGAAGTTTCTCTGTTATTAGATCCAGGGTTCTGCAACATTCTTTGTGGCTTCCCTATACCCTGCCATACTGCCATAAACAGTTCCTCTATGACATTCTTGATCTGTCCTAATTGGAGTGTGCTGTCTGTTTCCTGACTGATGCACAGGCTATCCCTTGACCTTCTGCATGGTGCACTGTGCTGTAATCCAGGTGAGTTGGGACTGGTACAGAGAAGCTGGTCGCTCGCTGGTGGTGCCCCTCCTAAAAAACTAACCAGAATTATTGTGCTAAGTAGCTAATTTCAGGGTCATCATTAGAAACAGTTCTGAAGTCTAAAACCTAGTCTCCAGAACCATTAGCCTTAGTTACTGAGACTCAGTCACTTAGTCACATGTCCCAAGTGACTTCTCAAGCGCCAAAGCATACATGTTCTCTAATCCTGACAGCAACCCGGCAAGGTTTGTCATTATCCCCATTTTACAGATGAGGAACTGGGGCCCAAAGAGATAGAGCCCAGAACTGTGGTTGGTAAGGCTCTTTCCCTCCACCCTGTTCCTCTGTAGAACACCTGGGCTGGATGGGTGGGCCACAGCAGAAGGATTGCTGGAAAAGGGGCAAGACTCAAAGTCCGGAGAGACCAGCTTGCATGGGGACACTGAACCTGACGGTTTGGAGTCAAGTGACCTACAACTCTTAGGTAGAAGGGGCTGGCAGAGGTTGAATAGGGTTTCAGGGCTCAAACATTAAGTAGTGACCCAGAGCAGGTACTGGGAACATCTGACAGTTTTTATCTGCCAGGCATCCATTTCTCTTCCTTGTCTTTACAGCCTCATTTCCCTTAAGGAACCTCAACCTCCTACCACTCTCTTTCCCCGTGGTTCAAATAGGGCTGCTGTGGCTCCACACGAATGCAGGGGACTATGCCTTAGAGTATTTAGGAGAGAATGATCCTTTCCTTATGATTGGTCTCAAATGGACACTTGTCCCAACTTAGTACAAACTGAGAGTCAGCATTAGGGCTTTTCCTAAAACTAGGGCAGGAAATGTCTTCTAAAACTAGGACAAGAAGCACCAACTAGCAGAACATAAGCCAGGAGCCAACTTGCCCTCACTTGGGAAGCACCTGCCTGAGGATGCAGCAAATACAAAGAAGCACAGAGTTGAAAGACAGAGAAAAGAAGGAAAATCCCGTCTCCATCACCAGAGTATCTAGTTTCAGTAATGCTTTAGTTCAGCGCAATCCCTGCAGTTTCAGGAACTGGAAGGAAGCCAATCTAGCCCCTGTTTTGTGTAAACCTATTTGAGTTGAGTTTCTGACATATGGAACTAAGAGTCCTGACTAATATAGAAGGTCTTAAACTTAATCAAGGAATTTGGGTACAGATTAGAAAAACTGAGGCAAAAGCCCAGGTGACCCACTGGGAGAGGCTGCAATTCCCAACATTCCTCGTTGTTAAGTACACTGGCCTCTGAAATCATGCTGCCTGAGTCTGCCTGGCTCGGCTATTTACTGCCTGTGAGAGGTGCCCTCTTGTGCCTCAGTTTCCTCATCTGTATGATGCAGGCATTCAAAATAGTACTATTCTGCCAGGGCTGTTGATCAAATAGGATATCGCATGTGAATCATTTACAACAATGCCTGGCAAATTGTCAACTCTCAATACACTTTGGGTCTTACTGTTATCTTAAGCCACACAGACAGCTCATTCCAGACAGCAAGGTTCATTTCAAATCCAAGGAGCTGAGTTAGCTGAAGTCAAGCAACTGGTGCTGCGCCCTCATCAGAATGCCTCAGGAACTCTAGGGCACAGCCTATAGGAGAAACTTCAGACCTGACCAGTCCTGATGGGATTAGGACAATGGGGGCCCCGAGACTGGCAAGCTAGGGGTTTCTGGATTAGCCAGCGCATCCTTCAGATGTGCTGCAGTTGCGGAACCTGCTGGGAGGCCCCATTCCCCACAACCATGATCACCACCTGAGTGTTGTGATGATCCTTTCATAACCACTAGCAGCCCCCAGGAGAGGCAGGAACCAGGCCAGGGCACGGCCCAGATTCTGCCTGAGAAAGCACATTGCCAGGCCTGTCAATCAGTTTGCATTTTTGCTGCTATGTCCAAAGATAGAACAGGATATCTTTGGTTAGAGAGGAAACTGTGCATTTTCTTTATTAAATTAAAAGTCCTCCTGACCAAGAAAAAGAAAAACATGCATAGTGAGAAAAAGCCCTGGAGCACGAGTCAGGAGGCCAAAGTTCTAGTCCAGGTCTGTACCTGGCTTACTAACGGACTTTGGCAAGTCCCATCCTCTCTTTGGCCCGTGCTTCCCTCAGCTGTAGAATCCTGATGGGAAGTAGCTGGATGGGGAGAAAGAAAGCAATTGGATGAAGTGGTCCTGGTGGCCTCCTGGTGACCAGCAAGTTGTTTGGAAATTCACTTTCACCACAGAGACTAGTAACTTGCACATTTCAAGAAAATGAATTTTCTTCAGTCCTGACACTGGTAGTCCTGCCCCATTCTTTCTCACCGTTAGCTTCTCATCTCCTCCTGTGTCTCTCCTTAACCAGCAGCTTTTTTCCTTTTCTCTGGTTCCTTTTCTGTCCTTGGAGAGCAGGTTCTAAGAACTAGTCGATAATCTTAACACATGACCAACATTTGCATTAGCCCTTTGCAACTTAAAACTAACTTCACATGTGCTGCTTCATTTAGCCTGAGATGAATGGAATCCTCCCAGGGTGATATCCCCACAGAAGACTTACTTCTCTCTATTGTCATTGTGTTATTGGCTTCCTTGTGAAGTGAAATCTCTACCAGTGTGGGGACTGCTTCTACCCTGCTCAGCACTGCACCCCCAGGGCTAAAATGTAGTGCCTGTTGTAGGGTAGACTCATAATAAATACATGCTGAATAAACCAGCAGGCCAAATCAGCCAGACCTGGAGCTGATAGAAAATGGAGCTTAAGAAAGAAGGAGGAGTCTGGGATGGCTACTGGATCCCTGTTCTTGTGAATGGTCTCGCTGCTCACCTGGTCACTGCAGAAAAAGTGACAGAAATAGGAAGGAAATCACTGTAATAAAGGACCCAATCGGAGATAACTGGGACCTCCCCAAACTGAAGACATAAAGACTAATGCCCAAGTAATCCTTCCATGAGAGCTGGGAGAAGTCCTCAGGGTGGCTTTTACAGAGTCTGATCATTCCGCGGCCCGTGACACCAAATCAGACCATCTACAGTATTTTTGTTGTCAGCAAGTCATCTGTGACAATTTAGACAAGGTAAGCGAGTGTTTGGGCTTAAGTCAATCTGGAGGAAGAAAAGTTCCGTAAAAGTTTCAAGAAGGGAAAAAATAATAATAATGAGAATAAGCCTCAGTGAAGCCAGTGTTTCTGATCCAGGTCAGACTCTGCAAAGAAAACCACATGGACGTTCAGACATGTTGGTCAATTAGCTAAAAGGAGCACTCACCACACCTTCCAAATGCTTTCTTCTTTTGGGGGGACTTTAATTAATGGGCCAGAGGAAGTCTGGCAAAGAGAATGACAAATGGGAAGTGGATCACCTTAAAGAAACCACTGGCACAGAAACAGAGAAGTCTAGACTGGCTGGGATGCTCAGCACTTATTAAAATTCCCAAAATGTGAACTCACACCTAAGTTAGACGGTCAGGGGGCTGGCTGGGGAGGAGAGCGGGGCCCGTAATAAATTCTACAGACCAAAGTCATGTCACCAACACCAATCCCAAGCCTAGGGCTGAGTCAGGGAAGGTAGAAAGCTGAAGTTTGGCTGTGGAGTCTTAGGAGAGCAGGGCCCTCAGGCAGAATGTGACTTGCCTTGCTAGGGCTCTCCTAGCTTAGGCAGGCTCAGAAAGGAGGCGTGTGTGGGCCTTGGCCAGCAGCTCATCTAAGGGAATGAAGTGGGGACTGAGGAAACCATGCAGGCCATGCACGGTTGGGTGCTAAGCAAGACGGAAGTATTAATACTGGGGGCTGTGGGGACCCGAAGGACCTTCACAGGCCCTTCTTTATCATTCCCATCAATGTTGGTGCTCCCCAGGATTCAGTCTTGGCCTGCTTCTCCTCTCAGTTACTGCCTCCAGCTCCAACCTGACTCGTGAGATTCAGACGCATTCTGCAATCTGCCTACGGGACTTTTCTTACTGGGTGTCTCATGGGCCCTTTGAACTCAAGATCCCCCCAGATCAGATTCATTTTCCTACTTCCCGCACAACACTGTTCCACCTCAAAGTCCACTCTGTGAGTGAACGGCAGAACCATCCACGCAGGCACTTGAGTCAGAAACCTGGGTATTGGCCTCACCTCCTCTCTTCCTGACATCCTCCATCTGTAAATAGTCAGCAAATCTGGTTCTGTCTCTTCAATGGATCTCAAAGCCAGCATCCCTCTCTGCACCCTACCTAGAATACATCAGGTGACTGCAGGTGCTTCCCTATAGATCCTGTGGTAAGTACAGCCAACCCACTGTAATTCAGAGACTGGACCCGTTTTCTTCCCCTCCTGTTGAAATGCAAATGTCCCTCCTCAGCCTTGAATCCTAAAACCTAGCCGACTAAGCCAGCTCTCACAGGACTTGGGATCTTAACTCTTTGCACTCAGGTTCCTCATTTCTTCCTTAGCCTCTGCTCCTGACCTGACCCTGGCCAGGCATTCCACCCGCCCCTGCTTACTCTGCACAGAAATCTGCTCACCTCTTTCTCTTTGTCCTCGCCATCCCCCGCCTCATCCTCTGAACTGCTCTGAGTGGCAGTGCCTCTCCTGATTGAGCCTCTCAGCTTGGGTTTGGCACCTTTTCTGAGTTCCCAGAGCCCTCTGTGTGTCCCAGCACCACAGTCATCTCACCATATTGAATTTTCCTCATCACTTGTAGAATTGGCTCCTTGGCAAGGGACACTTAAAATGAGGTCAGTTTCTGTTGTATCTAGAAATAAGGCAGCAAGTCATTTTTAGAGAAAATCACTCAAGTGCCTAAATCCATGGCTTCACATCATTAAAGGTTTACTTCTCGGCCGGGCGCAGTGACTCACACCTGTAATCCCAGCACTTTGGGAGGCCGAGGCGGATGGATCACCTGAGATCGGAAGTTCAAGACCAGCCTGGGCAACATGGTGAAACCCCGTCTCTACTAAAAATACAAAAATCAGCTGGATGCAGCGGCACATGCCTGTAATCCCAGTTACTGGGGAGCCTGAGGCTGGAGGAGCACTTGAACCCAGGAGGCGGAGGTTGCCTCGGAGACTTCTCCATACAGCAGGCAGGTCAGGAAAGAGCAAGGACCACATGTGAGCCAATTCTAGAAGTGGTGCGGTCACCTCCACTCACATTCCCCTGGCAAGAACCCACTCACACAACACCTAACTTCAAGGGAGTCTGGAAACATAGTTGAGCTCCATGCCCACAAAGAAGAAAAGAACATGAATACTGCTGAGCACTAGCATTTTCGGCCATACCTGGCCATGTTTACCAGGCAAGAGTTTGTCTGTGTAATTAGTTACCAAGTTTAACCTTGGGAAAGAGAACCTTCCTTCTTTGAAGAAACCTGGACAGGAGTAGCAGGAAAAATAGAGGCAAAGGCCCCTTCAGACTGTCTTCACTGCCATTTTTACACCAGTTCCCCGCTCCAACCACCCTGGCAGTCATCAGCACATCTCAAGGCAAGCCATCTCCTGCGGAAGGTAGGGCACCTCCTGTTTTAAAGGGTAAGGTCTGACCAGTGCGTTCTTGTGATGACTTGGGAGTCTATAGGACTTGGCCTCTCCACACACGCTAGTAAGTATCCATGGAGTCCTAATGAGGTTACTGGAGGAGAAGGCGTGGGCTTCTTCCAAGTAAGAGCAGGACAGGGGTAATGAGAAGGTTGTACTCTAGGATACCACTGAGGAGGACCATATCTGTATCCCAAAACATAAAGTCAGACCTTTTCATTGTATTAGCTGGTCTTTTTTTAAAAATTATTATTATACTTTAAGTTCTAGGGTACATGTGTACAACATGCAGGTTTGTTACATAGGTATACATGCGCCATGTTGGTTTGCTGCACCCATCAACTCGTCATTTACATTAGGTATTTCTCCTAACACTATCCGTCCCCCAGTCCCCCACTCCCTAACAGGCCCTGGTATGTGATATTCCCCTCCCTGTGTCCATGTGTTCTCATTGTTCAACTCCCACTTACGAGTGAGAACATGTGGTGTTTGGTTTTCTGTCCTTGTGATATTTTGCTGAAAATGATGGTTTCCAGCTTCACCTATGTCCCTGCAAAGGACATGATCTCATCCTTTTTTATGGCTGCATAGTATTCCATGATGTATATGTGCCACATTTTCTTTATCCAGTATATTATTGATGGACATTTGGGTTGGTTCCAACTCTTTGCTATTGTGAATAGTGCTGCAATAAACATACATGTACATGTGTCTTTATAGTAGCATGATTTATAATCCTTTGGGTATATACCCCGTAATGGGATTACTGGGTCAAATGGTATTTCTATTTCCAGATCCTTGAGGAATTGCCACACTGTCTTCCACAATGGTTAAACTAATTTACACTCCCACCAACAGCATTCCTGTTTCTTCACATCCTCTCCAGCATCTGATGTTTCCTGACTTTTTAATGATTGCCATTCTAACTGGTGTGAGATGGTATTTCACTGTGGTTTTGATTTGCATTTTTCAGATGACCAGTGATGATGAGCATTTTTTCATAAATGTCTTCATTTATAAAAGATATTTATGACTGCATAACGTCTTCTTTTGAGAAGTGGCTGTTCATATCCTTTGCCCACTTTTTGATGGGGTTGTTTCTTTTTTTATTGTAAGTTTGTTTAAGTTCTTTGTAGATTCTGGATCTTAGCCCTTTGTAAGATATATAGATTGCAAAAATTATCTCCCATTGTAGGTTGTCTGTTCACACTGATGATACTTTCTTTTGCTGTGCAGAAGCTCTTTAGTTTAATTAGATCCCATTTGTCTATTTTGGCTTTTGTTGCCATTGCTTTTGGTGTTTTAGTCATGAAGTCTTTGCCCATGCCTATATCCTGAATGTTATTGCCTAGGTTTTCTTCTAGGGTTTTAACAGTTTTAGGTCTTACATTTAAGTCTTTAATCCATCATGAGTTAATTTTTGTATAAGGTATAAGGAAGGGATCCAGTTTCAGCCTTCTATATATGACTAGCCAGTTTTCCCAGCACCATTTATTAAATAGGGAATCCTTTCCCCATTGCTTGTTTTTGTCAGGTTTGTTAAAGATCAGGTGGTTGTAGATGTGTGGTAGATCAGATGGTTGTAGATGTGTGGTGTTATTTTGGGGCCTCTGTTCTGTTCCATTGGTCTATATATCTGTTTTGGTACCAGTACCATGCTATTTTGGTTACTGTAACCTTGTAGTATAGTTTGAAGTCAGGTACCATGATGCCTCCAACTTTGTTCTTTTTGCTTAGGATTATCTTGGCAATACAGGCTCTTGGTTCCATATGAAATTTAAAGTAGTTTTTTCCAATTCTGTGAAGAAAGTCAGTGGTAGCTTGATGGAGATAGCACTGAATCTATAAATTACCTTGGGCAGTATGGCCATTTTCACGATATTGATTCTTCCTATCCATGAGCATGGAATGTTCTTCCATTTGTTTGTGTCCTCTTTTATTTCACTGAGCAATGGTTTTTAGTTCTCCTTGAAGAGGTCCTTTACATCCATTGTAAGTTGGATTCCTAGGTATTTTATTCTCTGTATAGTAATTGTGAATGGGAGTTCACTCATGATTTGGCTCTCTGCTTGTCTATTATTGGTGTATAGTAATGCTTGTGATTTTTGCACGTTGATTTTGTATCCTGAGACTTTGCTAAAATTGCTTATCAGCTTAAGGAGATTTTGGGTGGAGACAATTTAATACTTTAAATTCTAGGGTACATGTGCACAATGTGCAGGTTTGTTACATGTGTATACATGTGCCATGTATGTGTGCTGCACCCATTAACTCGTCATTTACATTAGGCATATCTCCTAATGCTATCCCTCCCCCCTCCCCCCACCCTACGACAGGCCCCAGTGTATGATGTTCCCTATCCTGTGTCCAAGTGTTCTCATTGTTCAGTTCCCACCTATGAGTAAGAACATGCGGTGTTTGGTTTTCTGTCCTTGTGATAGTTTGCTCAGAATGATGGTTTCCAGCTTCATCCATGTCTCTACAAAGGACATGAACTCATCCTTTTTTATGGCTGCATTGTATTCTATGGTGTATATGTGCCACATTTTCTTAATCCAGTCTATCACTGATGGACATTTGGGTTGGTTCCAAGTCTTTGCTATTGTGAATAGTGCTGCAGTAAACATACGTGTGCATGTGTCTTTATAGCAGCATGATTTATAATCCTTTGGGTATATACCCAGTAATGGGATGGCTGAGTAAAATGATATTTCTAGTTCTAGATCCTTGAGGAATCACCACATCGTCTTCCACAATGGTTGAACTAGTTTACAGTGCCACCAACAATGTAAAAGTGTTCCTATTTCTCCACATCCTCTCCAGCACCTGATGTTTCCTGACTTTTTAGTGATTGCCATTTAACTGGTGTGAAATGGCATCTCATTGTGGTTTTGATTTGCATTTTTCTGATGGCCAGTGATGACGAGCATCTTTTCATGTGTCTGTTGGCTGCATAAATGTCTTCTTTTGAGAAGTGTCTGTTCATATCCTTCACCCACTTTGTGGTGGGGTTGTTTGATTTTTTCTTGTAAATTTGTTTGAGTTCTTTGTAGATTCTGGATATTACCCTTTGTCAGATCGGTAGATTGTAAACATTTTCTCCCATTCTGTAGGTTGCCTGTTCACTCTGATGGTAGTTTCTTTTGCTGTGCAGAAGCTCTTCAGTTTTATTAGATCTCATTTGGCTTTTGTTGCCATTGCTTTTGGTGTTTTAGTCATGAAGTCCTTGCCCATGCCTATGTCCTGAATGTTATTGCCTAGGTTTTTTTCTAGGGTTTTCATGGTTTTAGATCTAACATTTAAGTCTTTAATCCATCTTGAATTAATTTTTGTATAAGGTGTAAGGAAGGGATCCAATTTCAGCTTTGTACATATGGATAGCCAGTTTTCCCAGCAGCATTTATTAAATAGGGAATCCTTTCCCCATTGCTTGTTTTTGTCAGGTTTGTCAAAGATCAGATGGTTGTAGATGTGTGGTATCATTTATGAGGGCTCTGTTCTGTTCCATTGGTCTATATCTCTGTTTTGGTACCCGTTACCATGCTGTTTTGGTTACTGCGGTCTTGTAGTATAGTTTGAAGTCAGGTAGCGTGGTACCTCCAGCTTCGTTCCTTTGGCTTAGGATTCTCTTGGCAATGTGGGCTCTTTTTTGGTTCCATATGAACTTTAAAGTAGTTTTTTCCAATTCTGTGAAGAAAGTCATTGGTAGCTTATGGGGATGGCATTGAATTTATAAATTACCTTGGGCATTAAGGCCATTTTCACGATATTGATTCTTCCTATCCATGAGCATGGTATGTTCTTCCATTTGTTTGTGTCCTCTTTTATTTCATTGAGCAGTAGTTTGTAGTTCTCCTTGAAGAGGTCCTTCACATCCCTTGTAAGTTGGATTCCTAAGTATTGTATTCTCTTTGAAGCAATTGTGAATGGGAGTTCACTCATGATTTGGATCTCTGTCTGTTATTGGTGTATAGGAATGCTTGTGATTTTTCCACATTGATTTTGTATCCTGAGACTTTGCTGAAGTTGCTTATCAGCTTCAGGAGATTTTGGACTGAGACAATGGAGTTTTCTAAATATACAATCATGTCATCTGCAAACAGAGACAATTTCACTTCCTCTTTCCCTAATTGAATACCCTTTATTTCTTTCTCTTGCCTTATTGCCCTGGCCAGAACTTCCAATACTATATTGAATAGGAGTGGTGAAAGAGGGCATCCTTGTCTTGGGCCAGTTTTCAAAGGGAATGCTTCCAGGTTTTGCCCATTCAGTATGATATTGGCTCTGGGTTTGTCATAAATAGCTCTTATTTTGAGATACATTCCATGAATACCTAGTTCATTGAGAATTTTTAGCATGAAAGGCTGTTGAATTTTATCAAAGGCCTTTTCTGCATCTATTGAGATAAACATGTGGTTTTTGTCATTGGTTCTGTTTATGTGATGAATTACGTTTATTGATTTGCATATGTTGAACCAGCCTTGCATCCCAAGGATGAAGCCAACTTGATCATGGAGGATTCGCTTTTTGATGTGCTGCTGTATTCGATTTGCCAGTATTTTATTGAGGAGTTTTGCATCAATGTTCATCAGGGATATTGGTCTAAAATTCTCTTTTTGTTGTTGTTGTTGTGTCTCTGACAGGCTTTGGTATCAGGATGATGCTGGTGTCATAAAATGAGTTAGGGAAGATTCCCTCTTTTTCTATTGATTGGAATAGTTTCAGAAGGAATGGTACCAGCTCCTCTTTGTACCTCTAGTAGAATTTGCTGTGAATCCGTCTGGTCCTGGACTTTTTTTAGTTGGTAGGCTACTAATTATTGCCTTAATTTCAGAACTTGTTATTGGTCTATTCAGAGATTCAACTTCTTCCTGGTTTAGTCTTGGGAAGGTGTAAGTGTCCAGGAATGTATCCCTTTCTTCTAGATTTTCTAGTTTATTTGCGTAGAGGTGTTTATAGTATTCTCTGATGGTAGTTTATATTTCCGTGGGATCAGTGGTGATACCCCTTTATCATTTTTTATTGCATCTTTTTGATTCTTCTCTCTTTCCTTGTTTATTAGTCTTGCTAGTGGTCTATCAATTTTGTTGATCTTTTCAAAAAACCAGCTCCTGGATTCATTGATTTTTTGAAGGGTTTTTGTGTCTCTATCTCCTTCAGTTCTGTTCTGATCTTAGCTATTTCTTGTCTTCTGCTAGCTTTTGAATTTGTTTGCTCTTGCTTCTCTGCTTCTTTTCATTGTGATGTTAGGATGTCGATTTCAGATCTTTCCTGCTTTCTCTTGTGGGCATTTAGTTTAGCTGGTCTTTTCTGATAAACTCTGAGTTACTGAGAGGAAGAAATTCTCTTATTTATCTCTGTAGCCCCAGGGCCTGAGGCAGAATCTACTGGCAAGCAGTGATCACAAATCCAGCTCCTCCCGGGACCACACCATTCCTAGAATCTAACCTGGGATTGTTGGCTCCAGTTAACTAAGGCAACCAGGCATCAAGGACAGACCAACAGAAGACTTCACTCAATACTGTGTTCCATCTTCCAGATAAGTTACCAGAGGCCACAAATTCTAGAACTGTCATTAAATTCAGTCCATTTGGTCATTGTCTGCTAAAAATATATAGAAATCAGAATTGTTGATCAAAATACAAGTTGGAACATGATGGGGTACTACATGCTCCTAAGTGAAGCGGTGAAATATTTATTAAGCACTGGATTGGAATGTTTCATTCATTAAGTCATCCAATCTCATAAGGACTGCATAAAGTAGATGTTTAGATGTCATTTTTCAAGTAAGAAAACAGAAGCTTAGTAAGTGTAAATAATTTTTCTGAGGTCACCCACTTAGTGAATGACTGCATCAAGATTTGAACTCAGAACCAGGCACAGTGGCTCACACCTATAATCCTAACACTTTGGAGGGGCAAGGCAGGAGGATCACTTGAGGCCAGGAGTTTGAGACCAGCCTAGGCAACATAGTGAGACCCGTATCTCTACAAAAATAAAAAATAAAAATTAGCTTAGTGTGATGCACCTGTAGTCCCAGTTACTCAGAAGGCTGAAGCAGGAGGATGGCTTGAGCCCAAGAGTTCAAGGCTACAGTGAGCTGTAATCACACCGCTATACTCCAGCCTAGGCTACAGAGCAAGACCCTGTCTCTATAAAGAAAAAAAAAAGATTTGAACTCAGGTCCTTCTTCTTCAAAGCCTGCCATCTTTTCACGTACTGTGAGGCCCACACTCCTCCCACCAACAGAGGTTGCTAAGATTAGTGAGCTGCAGCCGAGGAGTCAGCACTTCTGAGAAAGCCGAAGGCAGAGGCATTGCTTGAAGTGAAGCCAAGCAGTGATGGCGGGAGGGGAAGAGAAAAGGAAAGAGCACGAGCTGAGGGTCCACAGCATGCCAGGCATGGGGCTTGACACTCCCCACGTGGTATTTCATCTCTTCCTCACAGCGGCCTAGAGAAGAGGTGTCATTATCTTCATTTTACAGAGGAGGAAAGTGGGCACAGAGGTAACTGAACAAAGTCGCAAACTGAAAACAGTCGCAAACTGTAATGGAGCTGGGGATTGAAAGGGTAACTTAGGAAGAGCTGAAGATTCCATTGCCAAGGCCCCTGCCTGACACGTCCACTGCCACCCCTGCCGGATTATATATAATCCAAGATGCTGCCTGATCCAGAAGGATTTATGAAAGCAAAATGCTGTGTGCATCTGGCTAGAGCCCAGCCCTCCTAGTGGTTCTGAAATCCAAGATGGTGAATCCCTATTAACACTCAGACCAATGGTACTGGGGGCTGCAAATTTTGGGGCAAATGCAGGACAGATCCTGAGCTCCTTCCTCACCCCAGGTCCAGCCTCAGGGGAGGTCATATGGAAGCACTTTGCCTTCCCCTGGCCACCTCCCACTTGTATTGCTCAGCTCTGATCTGTGTGTGTATTGTACTTTAAGAGGAAAAGGCTGCAGAGACAAGAAATAAAATCAAACAATACGGAAAACCTCAAGTACAAGAATTGCTGCCAGGCCAGGTGCGGTGGCTCATGCCTGTAATCCCAGCACTTTGGCAGGCGGATTGCTTGAGGTCAGGAGTTCAAGACCAGCCTGGCCAACATGGTAAAACCTCATCTCTACTAAAAATACAAAAATTAGCTGAACATGGTAGCATGCGCCTGCAGTCCCAGCTACTCAGGAGACTGAACCCGGGAGGCGGAGGTTGCAGTGAGCCAAGATGATACCACTTCACCCTAGCTTGAGCAAAAGAGTGAAACTCCGCCTCAAAAAAAAAAAAGAAGATTTTCTGCCATTTATGAGTGCCTATCATTTAGAACACTAGCTTGCTAAAATATTTTTCTAGTCTTGGTTCAAATGCCACCTCCTTTAGGAAGCCACTCCCTGGAAGGAATGCCTCTCACCCTCTCCAATGCTCTGTTTTATGGTTAGATTTTTAATTATCATATTCAGCCCAATAATTAATTATACTTCCTGACTAAACTGTGGTCATATTGAAAGCAAGGACCCTGCCCTCTTTGCAGTAATAAAAGTAAACTAATAGCCACCATCTGTTGGGTACTCACATGTCCCACATGCTTTATATTCATTATCTCCTTTGACACTCATGATATTCTGTTTGTTTCCACTATTTGGAAACTGACATTTAGAAAGATTACCCACAGGGTCAAGGTCCAAACTCAGATCCAAGCCTGGGCTCCTTCCAATAAGCAATGATGCGCAAAGTATTTATTATAAAAATATTTGTTCAGTATTTGTGAATTCATGGGCTCCAACCCTGTTGCCCAGTGTGACAACTAAAACGGAATGCAATAGCATTTCAGTTTTCCATTGCTGTATAATAAACCACCCCCAACCTTAGTGGTTTAAAGCAACACCCATTTTCTTTGCACTTGATTCTGAGGATCAGGAATTTTGTCAGGGCTTAGTGAGAACTGCTCCTCTCTGCTCCATGCAGGGTCTATGTTCCTCTCCATGGCCTGTCTCTTCTTGTCATGGCACATGTGTTTCCCTCTGACTGAAAACAAAGTCTTCTTAAAAGCCTCCTTCCTCTCAGAGTGTCAATTCTGCTGCATTCTACAATAGGCCAAAGCAAGTTACAAGTGCAGACTAGATTCAAGAGAGCACAGGGATCAACTTCAGCCCTTGTTGAGAGAAGCAAGAAAAGTCACATCATGGCCGGGCGCGGTGGCTCAAGCCTGTAATCCCAGCACTTTGGGAGGCCGAGACGGGTGGATCACGAGGTCAGCAGATCGAGACCATCCTGGCCTACACGGTGAAACCCCGTCTCTATTAAAAAATACAAAAAACTAGCCGGGCGAGATGGCGGGCGCCTGTAGTCCCAGCTACTCGGGAGGCTGAGGCGAGAGAATGGCGTCAACCCGGGAGGCGGAGCTTGCAGTGAGCCGAGATCGCGCCACTGCACTTCAGCCCGGGCGACAGAGCGAGACTCCGTTTCAAAAAGAAAAAAAAAGAAAGAAAAGTCACATCATGAAGGACATGGGCCTAGGAGAAATGATCCACTGGGGCTGGGATGGTCAACCTGATGTGCTCTCTTGGCTAGGCTATGGGGCCCAGCTGTGGTCAAACACAAGTCTAGATGTCTGGGCGAAGGTATTTGTGGATGTGATTAATATTTATAATCAATTGACTTTAATTGAAGCAAATTTCCCTCAATAATGTGGGTGGATCTCATCCAATCAGTTGAAGGCTTTAAGAGCAAAGACACAGATTTCCTGAAAAAGAAGCAAGTCTACCTCAAGTGTGCAACAAAGAAGCTGTGGAGTTTCTGCCTGGGTTTCCAGCATGCTGGCCTGTCACACAGATTTTGGACTCAAGACTACATCAGCTCTATTGAATTGCCAGCCTACTGAGCAGTCATCCAGACTTTAGACTTACCAGGCCCCTTAATCATGTGAGCCAATTCATTAAAATAAACCTCTCTCTTTCTCTCTCATGTTCCTTCTCTCTCTGCGTATGTGTATACACATACACAAACATATACATATATAATAGTGTATGTGTATATGTATATAATAGTGTGTGTATATATATTAAAAAGTGTGTGCCTGTGTCTGTGTGTGTATAAAATAGTGTGTGTATATATATATATACTATTAGTTCTGTTTCTTTGGAGAACCCTGAAATTACATGGACCATTTTTAACAATCTACTGTAAACACAAAAGATAGATTCTGATCAGAACATAGGGCTGTGGCATTAACTGTCCACGACCTTGAAGAGAGAGCGATCATTCCTAGTATGATCTGGAAATCAGAACACAGCTGCCGCAGACCTGGGATTTTTCATGAATGTTCTTGTTTTTCTGCTTTGGCCAGGGTTTGCTATGATAATCACCACATACACTTCACAAATTATCTCTTTTATAGAATGACACAGGCTGTAAGTTAAATCTTTGCTAGATCACGCACAATCTGAGAGGGTGCCACTGCTGCCACTGCTGGACCCTGGGAACTACCACTGGCACCTCCACTGCCCCCACTGGACACGGGGCACGAAGCAGGCACTGTGGGCACCAGAATAATTTTGACTTACCCCTGGGTCACTCACTACAGATTCAGAGCATTTACAGTGGACATTTCACTACCTGGAAATTTTACTATGTGGAGACTTCCTCACCAGGCAGGAAGTGGAAGAAAAGGAGGCTCTCAGGAAAAGATTCAAGTCTACCAACTAGTGCCATGAGAGACCTGGTCTCACATACACACAGCCCAACCTTCCCCAACTCACAGATCAATACCAGACATTTACATTCAGTAACCCCATTATTGCGTGTGACGAGCCATTTTAAGTCAGTTCACTACCTGTGTAATGAGCTGTGTGAGTTCCCAGCAAGCAGGAGTACACTCAAATCTATAATAAAGGGACTATTCTTTTTTTTTTTTTTTTTTTTTTTGAGACGGAGTCTCGCTCTGTCGCCCAGGCTGGGGTGCAGTGGCCGGATCTCAGCTCACTGCAAGCTCCGCCTCCCGGGTTTACGCCATTCTCCTGCCTCAGCCTCCCGAGTAGCTGGGACCACAGGCGCCCGCCTCATCGCCCGGCTAGTTTTTTTTGTATTTTTAAGTAGAGACAGGGTTTCACCGTATTAGCCAGGATGGTCTCGATCTTCTGACCTCGTGATCCGCCCGTCTCGGCCTCCCAAAGTGCTGGGATTACAGGCTTGAGCCACTGCGCCCGGCCTAAGGGACTATTCTTAAAGATGTGAGCAGACTTTAAGGAAACCAGCAAGGGTAGTGCAGTGCCCTGGGTTAGCCGCAGCTGCGTTGCCTAGAACTTAGCCACCTCTGGTCTTCTGGCTGGGAGAATGCCTTCTGTCGCTCCTACCCCAATCTCCTGCCTGTGCCTTGTTCAAAAGGTAGAGGGGGCTGACGCCCATGGAAGCAGTCTGTTAGGGAAGGAAATGGCGCTGAGGGACAAATGACGGGCACCCAACGCACAGTCCTTCTGCAAGGCAGCACACTGGCAGTGTCTCTAAGCACTGCTTTTCCCCTCATGCCTGGCTTGGTAGTCTTTAAAATCGCATTTTAAGGTGAGTGTTATGGTATGCGACTGTAGTCCCAGCTACTCAAAAGGCGAAGTAGGAAGATCCCGTGATCCCAGGTGTTTGCATCTACAGTGAGCTATGAGGGTGCCACTGCACTCCTGCCTGGGCAACAGAGCAAGATGCCGACTCTTACAATAAATAAAATAAAATCTCATTTCACTCAATTAAAAATTTGTAGGGCAAAGAAAAAGGATAGTAGACTGAATTTGTCCCAAGCTACCGAGAGATGTCCTCTGAGGCTCAGTGCTCTGACCTATGAATTACAGATAGTAATTTTTACTTCCCAGGGTTGCTGTGTGAGTGTGCAATGAGCTCGTAGAATCTTTATAAAGTATAAAACAACATACAGAGATGCTCTGCTATGACTGACGAGGACAGAAGGGCCACAGACATAAAGCCACATATCACAGTGAAGGATGACCAGGCCACTCTAGCTCCATCACTTCCACCCCTAACACGTCACTCCTCAGCTACAGGCCGGGGGGGGTTCTCAGACCCCCACGAAGCCGCCTCTGCTCTGATGTGCCAGCAGTGAGGAGTCTAGTCCAGGTCCCTGTAGCATCAGTGATGACCGCCCGGATGGGCAGGCAGGAAATGGTCCCCTCGTCAGCGTGACTGAGGAGCTTGAGATGCATAAACGTCAGCCCAGTTTTGGTTGCAGGAACGTTCTTCTCTCCCAAGAGGCCCCATGGGAGCATTTACACCCACAAGGATTATTTAGGGGCATAGGAAGTCAGTGAGGATGGCAAAGAGTGCTTTCCCCAGGGAACAGCTTTACAGGAGCCGCTGGCCAGAGACAGATGCGCAACTCAGCGGGGCCCACGGCTGTCCCTCTGCATCCTCACAGGACCCTCGCTAAGCCCTCGGCAAGAATGGCTCCAGAATTTATGAGACCAAAAGAGGCTCTGAAATGGCTTTTATTTTAAAACGAAATTGGAAAAATATAGCGGGAACAGTGAGACTCACCCTCTGCAGAGGGGGTGAAGCAGCATGACAGTCATTGGAGATGGTGCCACAGCAACTACCGCACGTTGCCCACTTGACTTCTGAATGAAATGTCCATTTTACTCGGGAAAGAGGAGAACATCTCCGCTCTGCTTTCACAGCTAGTGGCTCCCCACTGCCTACAAGACAATGCCCAAAGCTCCCCGATCTGGCATTTCAGAGCCTTCCCAGCTGGCGCCATCCAGCTTTTACAAGCCTACTTCCCAGTACCACATTCATGGACTCACAGTTCTGCGTCACGTGGCAGTCAGAGGCATAAGCTTCAAAGTGTGATATACCAGGTTTCTAATCTGGGCTCTGTCCCTTAGTAAGCCATGTGACTTTCGGCAAGATCTTTAACCTCTCTGACCTGACTCAGATTCCACATCCCAAAAAGTAAGAGCATTTGCCACAAATTAAATGAGATTATTCACACAAAGCCTTCAGCGCATTACCTAGCCCATAACCCAACTATGGGCCAAACTTCTGGCTGTGCCCCGTCCTTGGCCCCCAGAATCCTGCCTGCCCAGCCTCTCACCAGTGCGAGCCCACCCCGAGTTCCACATGGCTGCTCCAACCACACTTGTCTCTCCCCTGGCCCTGACCTCCACTCCTCTCTCAGGACTCCAAGTAACCACACTCACCCTGGGAAGACCACAGCCATGGGATGGAAATACTACTGAATTCAACACCCAAAGACCCTGGTTCAATTCCCCACCTCTCCGGTGACTCAACACCTGACCTTCCACCGGTCACTCAACCTCTCTGGACTTCTGTTTCCTCTTCTCTAAGAGGGGGAAAATAGCCCTTTTCACTTGTTATAGAAAGTCAACAGGATGATATATGTGAAAGGACTTTGTAAACTCTGAAATGCCGTGGAGTGTTAGGAAAAAATAAACTATTAAGTTTTAGGGCAATAGTAATACTGAGCCATAAAAGCTAATTTTGTTATAATTTGGATCTTCATTTGTGGTTTGTAAATTTTCTACTAGAAAACCCAGAGTACTGACTCAATGATGCAAGAGAATTCGTGTAACTGATAAGCAAAATTTCCCACAGACTTCCTATTTTTCCCCCTAGTCCCCACTCTGAAAAATGTAAAAGTAATATATGTTGTTGCTAAGACAATGGGAGTTCTACTTCTCATTTCCGAGGCACTTTACAGTTTACAAACTGTTCATACAGCCTAGGGCCTAAGAAGGCTACAGTTGGCTTGAAGAGCCAAGTGGAATACTTTGTGTCAACCCTAAGTCATGGCCTTCCGTCAAATCCAAAGGGTCCTGAGCTTATGATTACTTGGGAGCAACCCAGCCTCATCCACAAAGGGTCAAATGCCCATGTATCATATGTCAAAATCAAGCCAGGGTTTTATAACCTCATAGGTAAAAGGATCGCTTCTTTTATTTTGTGCAAAGTGTAAATCTAGCCATTCTTTTTTCCTCTCAGGGAAACACACTGAGACCTCAATTTACCAACTCAAGCAGCCTGTCAAGGCATTCAATGCCAACGTGTTTCATTGTAACTTTCTTGGCTGACATGTCCTAGGCAACATCTAATTGGGGAATTTCACAATGCTTGAGCTATCCAAGATAGGGGAAGACATCTAGGGGAAACAGACTAATCTGTAAGCACAAGAAAAAAATCAGTCCACTTGTTTAATACTACACAGCATCATAGATGAGATGAAAGGCTGTGGTCGTAAATGTTCTGGGCTGCCTCAATGATTTCCATTTAAGCAATGGAAGTCCTGCTAAGGTAAGAAAAAGGAAGTTAGAATCTTTAAGTCTGATTGGTGACCTTGGGAGCTGGACAGTAAGTGAGAAAAACCATTAACCCAGCTCTGTCTCTAGTTCATTGTATAATCTTAAATAAGTCAATTCCTTCTCTGGAATTCTATTCTTAGTTGGTTAAATGAGAGGGTTGGACTAGTTGAGGTACAGCAAATGCATGACACACATGTTGCCCCAGCAGACTTACTCATCTGAAGCCCATGCAGACATTGCTAATCAATTATAGCACCCTTTTCCAGTAAGCAGGACATGGTACAGTGCCACCAATAGGCCAAAGTTGGCACATGAAGCAAATAAAACCTGTTTACCATCCCCGAGCTAGACAACTTCCAAGGAGTTTTGCCTGTTATGACATTTTGCCATCTATGCACTAGTGAAGAGAACAAAGCAGAAATCAGGAAACCTGGAGCCTTGTCACCACCCTGCCTTGGGTTTTCAGTGCCACTGAGAAAGTGACTCAAAAACTAGGTCTCTCTTTCCTCATTTGTTATATCAAGGGTAACAATTTTATTCTTGTAATTTTCGGAATCTTTGTAAAGATGAAAATTAAAATTACCACACACTGTCTTAAAGCAATGCAAATTTACTATATTACTATTCTGTAGGTCAGAAGTCCAAAATGGGTTTCACTGGGCTAAAATTGAGGCATCAGCAGAGCCTCCTTCCTTTTGGAAGCTCTAGAGGAAAACCCAACTCCAGCTCTACAGGCTGCCTTCATTCCGTGACTGGCAGCTCCTTCCTCCGTCTTCAAAGCCAGCAGTGGGGCATTTTCAGAGCTCTCTGACTCTGACTCTTCCGTTTATTCTCAACTCTCCTTCTCTTACCCTAACCTTCTGCCTTCCCCTTCCAGCATTTAAGAACCAAGAACCCTTGTGATTACATAGGGTCCACCAGGATAATCTTCCTATCTCAAGATCCTTACCTTAATCACATCTGCAAGGTCCCTCCAGGAAAGTGAGGTAACAGATTCACAGGTTTGTGGGGGTTAGGACAAGAACATCTTTGGGGGTTCATTATTCAGCCTGCCACACCTCACATAATTCTTTGTAAACATCGTCCTCCAGAACAAAGACAAACTGCTGCTGGAGGAAGGCTGAAAAAGGAATTAAACTGCAGAATCACCAGAAACTTTCCATATCTGCCTGCCTAAACACCAATGGTTAACATTCAAGATAGAGCCATAGGAAGGGAAATTCAGGCTATTGCCCATTTCAGCAACTCTCCACCAAGTTTTTGAGATGAAATACACAAGACAAATTTGAAAACAAAACAAAACAAAAAAATTTACCAAACCTGGGGTGAAAGAAATACTGCTTTTTAAGCTATCCAACAGCACCCCCCAGTGCCAAGAGGCAGAAAGAGGGGAGAAGGGCTAGCAATTGGTAAAGAACCAGAATATTGTCCAGGTGTTCACTCTTGTAACGCTCCTTTGGGAGGCCAAGGTTGGAGGATCATTTGAGGCCAGGAGTTTGAGACCAGACCAGCCTGAGCAACATAGCAAGACTCCATCTCTAAAAATTAAAAATTAAAAATTATCTGGAAATGATGGTGCATGCCTGTAGTCCCAGCTACTCGGGAGGCTGAGGTGGGAGGATCTCTTGAGCACAGGAGTTTCAGGCTGCAGTGAACTATGATTGCACCACTGCACTCCAGCCTGGGCAACAGAGCAAAGTTCTGTCTCAATAATAATAATAATAATAATAATCAGAATATTTAGCTCCATGGTTCTCCATCAGATACACAAGGCGTGGGATACAAATGATCTGAGACTAGCCCAAGCATGTGAACTCCTTTTTTTTTTTTTTTTTGAGATGGAGTTTCGCTCTTGTTGCCCAGGCTGGCATGCAACGGCATGGTCTTAGCTCACTGAAACCTCCACCTCCCAGGTTCAAGCTATTCTCCTGCCTCAACCTCCCACGTAGCTGGGACTACAGGCATCCACCACACACCCAGCTAATTTTTGTATTTTTAGTAGAGACGGGGTTTCACCATGTTGGCCATGCTGATCTCCAACTCCTGACCTCAGGTGATCCACCTGCCTCGGCCTCCCAAAGTGCTGGAATTATAGGTGTGAACCACTGCACCCAGCCTGCATGAGCCACTTTTTAAGCTCACCAAGTGATTCTATGTTTTGGACCTTTGATTTATAGTTAAAACCACCTACTTCAGCAAAGCAGTAAACACAGTCTGAAAGCCTTCTAGGCCTTGGGGACTCTAAAATAAATATAATAAAGCTCCCCCTCAAAGAGATTTTCCAGTCTAGGTAGACTACAAGAGCTAGAAGAGACATTGGCCACAACTAACAACTATGGGACATAAGGCAAATTGCTTAACCTCTCTGTGCCAGATCCCTCATCTGTAAAATGAGGATAATAATAGTATCTGCCTTATAGGGGTACTGAGAGAGTTAAATGATGTAACTCACATAAGGCACTTAATGTGGTATCTGATACAAAATAAGCACACGGCAAGTGTTAGGGGACAACTGGTGAGCCAGAGATGGGAAGTCCATGGCTACCGTTCCCTTGCCACTCAGTGCCAACCCCAGAGTCATCTGAATGCTCCATTCTATTGAATGTGGACAAAGCTTCTGAATTCTTCTTAATCTAATTCTCCACGCACGAGAGAGAGGTAGAAATCCACTTTACCTTGAAAATTCTCTTTGCATTTTTCACTTAGGGAAATGGAGATCCAGGAAGGCCAAGTTCATTGAATGAGCCTATGCGGAGTTGGGAAAAGGGTCTGAATCCTCTGAAACTGATGCTCCGCACATGCAGCTTTTCAGCAATCACAAGCTTGGTGGGGTCTACCATGGCCACAGTGTGCTGTGCCCATATGCTCCTTCTGGAAGGTTCCCGGACATTCTTGTCTACCTCCCTCTCCACCTGCTGCTTCCTGGGTGTTCTGTAGCAGCAGACAGTCCCATGGTGGGCCAGATGACGCTGTAAAAACCCATACCCTTTCCCACTAACAGAGCCCTGATACCTGTCGTGTGCTAATTGCTTGGCATACATAATCTCAGATGACTTCATATTGATTGCACGAGGCAGAGATTTTTAACCCCATTGTATAGATGAGAAAACTGAGACTTAGAGAAGGTTAGCGTCTTGCCCAAGGAAAAATGATTATTAAGAGGCAGAAGAGGATCCAAATCCAAGTCTGAGACCCACATGCTTAATCACTAGGGCATATTGTTTAGCGTTATAGACCCATAACTTCATGAAGCAGATCCATTAGACTTTGATGTACTCCCCAAATTCCCAAGCTTCCCTTCATCAAAACATTTACTAAATTACACCAAACCTACTAAATTACACATATGGGCCTCCTGCATGAGGCTGAAGTTCTTCAGCCACTACTCTGGCCAACACACACCTCCAACCTACATACCTTCTCTGGTAGAATATCCTCACTTATCCTTCAGTTTTATGCTTATAATCACTCTCCAGGAAGCCTGCCTGTCAGGTGTTCCTATTATTTCCACCCGTATTAACCTGTATTTCCCTTGTTTCAGCACTTGTCAAACTATCTGCAATGTGTTCTCTGATGACAGTGGAATTAATCTAGAAGTCCATATAACAAGTGAAAATTATGAAACACTCGATTATACTCAGTAACAATAGCTACTATTTATTGAGCTTTGTGCCAGGCACTACACTAAGCACTTATATAAATACATACACACACAAACACACATGCATACCTCTACAATCTCATTTACTGACTACTCCAAGCCTCATAGGTGGTTGGTGTCACTTTTTTCATTCTATAAGAGGTACAGGTGGGAGCCTGCAGGGAATCAGCCTTGGAGAGGTTAAATGATTTGCCCCAACCCATGCAGATATATATGTAGCAAAACCAGAATCTGAATCCAGATTTTTGAGTCTCCATCTCACTATACTATCCTGCCTCTATGCAGCATGGGTTAGACTCACAGCTTTGTGCAAGAACCAGGGGCCCTATGAGAACAAGTTCAACACTGGAAAGTGGCATTCCTTTCCTCTTCTTGCTGTCACTTCAACTACAGGCATCCCTTGGAGATATTGCAGGTTCAGTTCCAGACCACTGCATTAAAGTGAGTATCACAATAAAGTGAGTCACATGAATTTTTTTGGTTTCCCAGGACATATAAAAGTTATGTTTACACTATACTACAATCTAGTATGTGTGCAATAGTATTGTGTCTAAAACAATGTACACACCTTAATTTAAAAATATTTCATTGCTAAAAAACGTTAATGATCATGGGAGCCTTTAGTGACTTGTAATCTTTTTGCTGACAGAGGGTCTTGGGGTGGCTGGGGCAGTTTCTTAAAACAAGACAACAATGAAGTTTGCCACATTGATTGACTCTTCCTTTCACAAAAGATTTCTCTGTTGCATGTGATGCTGTTTGATAGTACTTTACCCACAGGAAAACTTCCTTCGAAATTGGCATCAGCCATGTGTGGTGTCACGCAAATGTAATCCCAGCTATGTGGGAGGTTGAGATGGGAGGATCCCTTGAGCCATGAAGTCAGGAGTTCCAGACCCTGTCTTTCAAAAAAAAAAACAAAAAGAGTCAGTCGTGTCAAACCCTGCCGCTGCTTTATCAACTAAGTTTATGTAATATTCTAGATCCTTTGTTGTCATTAAAACAATGTTCACAGCATCTTTACCAAGAGTAGATTCCATCTCAAGAAACATCTTTCTTTGCTAATCCATAAGAAAAGTAAGTCCTCATCCTTGCAAGTTTTATCATGAGATTGCAGCAATTCAGTCACATCTTCAGGCTCCACTTATAGCTCTCTTGCTACTTCCACCTTCTTCCACTGAAGTCTTCAACCCCTCAAAGTCATCCATGAGGATTGGATTCAACTTCTTCCAAACTCCTGTTAAGGTTGATATTTTGACCTCTTCCTATGAGTCACAAATGTTCATAATGACTTCTAAAATGGTGAACCCTTTCTGGAAGTTTCTCTATTTACTTTGCTCAGATCCATCAGAAAAAAAAAAAAAAAATGCTATCTATAGACTCATGAAATGTATGTCTTAAGTAATAAGACTTGAAAGTTGAAATTACTTCTTGATCCATGGTCTGCAGAATGGGTGTTTGTATTAGCAGGCATGAAAACAATATTCATCTCTGTGTACATCTTCATCAGAGCTCTTGGGTGATCAAGTGTATTGTGAATGAGTAGTAATATTGTGAAAGGAGTTTTTGTTTCAGAGCAGTAGGTCTCAACAGTGGGCTTAAACTATCCAGTAAAACATGCCGTTAAGAGATGTGCTGTCATCCAGGCTTTGTTATTCCAGGTACAGAGCACAGGCACTGTAGATTTAGCATAATGTTTAAGGTCCCTAAGATCTTTAGAATGAGTCACCATCTGCACTAGCCCCTAACAAGAGAGTCAGCCGCCCTTTGAAGATGTGAAGCTAGGCATTGACTTCTTCTGTATAGCTATGAAAGATGGCATCTTCTTCCAATAGCAGACTATTTTGTCCACATTAAAAATATGTTGTGGAATGTAGCCACTTTCATCAATTATCTTAGCCAGATCTTCGGGATAACTTGCTGCAACTTCTCCATCAGCACTTGCTGCTTCACCTTGGACTTTGATGTTATGGAGACGACTTATTTCCTTAAGCCTCATGAAGCAACCTCTGATAGCTTTGAACTTTTCTTCTGCAGCTTTCTTGCCTCTCTCAGCTTTCATAAATTGAAGAGAGTTAGGGTCTTGCTCTGGATTAAGCTTCGGCTTAAGGGATTATTGTGGCTGGTTTGATCTTCTATTGAAACCACTAAAACTTTTTCCATATCAGCAATAATTTTGTTGTTGTTGTTGTTGTTTGTTTGTTTGTTTGTTTTTGCTTTCTTACCACTCATGTATTCACTGGTATAGAACTTGTAATTTCCTTCAATAAATTTTCCTTTGAATTCACAATGTGTCTAACTGTCACAAGAGGCCTAGCTTTCAGCCTGTGTTGGCTTTTGTGATGCCTTCCTCACTAAACTTTATCATTTCTAGCTTTAGATTTAAAGTCAGAGATGCATACCTCTTTCTTTCACTTGAACACTAAGAGGCCATTGTAGGGTTGCTAACTGGCCTAATTTTAATATCATTGCGTCTCAGGGAATGGGAGGCCCAAGGAGAGAGAGAGAGATGGGGAAACAGTCAGTGGAGCAGTGAGAATACACACAACATTTATCTATTAAGTTTATCGTCTTATGTGGGCGCCGTTCATGACACCCCAAAACAATTACAATAGTAACATCAAAGATCACTGATCACAGATCATCATCATAACAGATATAATGATAATAAAGAAGCTTAAAATTTTGCAGGAATTACCAAAATGTGGCACAGACACACAAAGTGAGCACTTGCTGTTAGGAAAATGGTGCCAATAGACTTACTAGATGCAGGGTTGCCACAAACTTTCAATTTGTAAAAAATGCAACATTGACAAAGTGCAATAAAGCAAAGTATAGCTGTACTAGAAATTTACCCAATTATGAATAGTTAATTGAACTCAGCCATCAGAAGTTGCCAATAAATAGGCCAGGTACGGTGGCTCATGCCTGTAATCCTAGCACTTTGGGAGGCCAAAGCAGATCACCTGAGATCAGGAGTTTGAGACCAACATGGCAAAACCCCATCTCTACAAAAAATTAAAAATTAAAAAAAAAAAATTAGCTGTGGCACGCCTGTAATCCCAGCTATTCACGAGGCTGAGGCACAAGAATCTCTTGAACCCGGGAGGCGGAGGTTGCAGTGAACTGATATCACACCACTGCACTCTAACCTGGGTGACAGCAAAATTCTGCCAAGAAAAAAAAAAAAAGTTGCCGATAAATAGCAAAGTGTTCCCAGAAATTGATCAGAAAGAGATCACCAGCTGTTTGCAATGGCTCACACCTGTAATCCCAGCACTTTGGGAGGCCAAGGCAGGCGGATCATAAGGTCTGGAGTTCGAGTCCAGCCTGGCCAATATGGTGAAACCCCATCTCTACTAAAAATACAAAAGTTAGCCGGCCATGGTGGCACGTGCCTGTAGTCCCAGCTACTCAGGAGGCTGAGGCAGGAGAATTGCTTGAACCCGGGAGGCGGAGGTTGCTGTGAGCCAAGATTGTGCCACTGCACTCCAATCTGGGTGACAGAGTGAAACTCTGTCTCAAAAGAAAAATAATAATTGTACAAATATGACACAAAAACTGTTTCAGGTAAATTTAAATGTTCAAAATTATATCCAATTTTAGAAACACATTTATCCTTTTTCTCATGTCTTTCCCCAAAAATAATTATTATATAATCCTAGTTGGGCATGGTGACTCATGCCTGTAATCTTAGCACTTTGAGAGGCCAAGGTGGGAGGATCACTTGAGGCCAGGAGTTCAAAGCTAGGAGCTCAAGGCTGCAGTAAGCTATGATCATGCTGTTGCACTCTAGCTGGGCAACAAAGCAAGACCTTGTCTCAAACATATATATATATATATATATACACACACACACACACACACACATATATATATGAATATATGAAATATACTGGTAATTAATACACAATGCCTTTCCTCTTCCATCATCCTTAACAATAATAATATGACATAGAGAATACTAGTAATTAATGCACAATGTATCACATACATTGATGAAAACAGCTAGTAAGTTGTTACCATTTTTTCTGTGAATGGGCCAGTGAAATCTGTTGAACAAAAGGAGACAGAAGAGTGTGTGGTAGAACGCAGAGGCCAGGAAGAGGCTCAAAGGAAGGAACAGAGAGAAGATGAGATAAGAGGAGGCTGACACCAGAGGAGGAAATTTCCGAGTGGTGGTGGGTTAGAAGAGGTTCAGGATGGGTGTCTACGGTCAGGGGAGGAAACATTCTCAGCAGCTCAGCCGGATGACAGAACATTTGTTCCCCCATCCCTGGGACTCCCAGCCACCCTGCTAAGAGGCTCTTTCCCTGGGGCTACTTGATGATCTTTTTGACTTTTTCCTGAATGCTCCACCTTATGTTTAATCATGGTTATTCTACAAAGCAATTACTCCACCCCATCCCCTTACCATAGAAAGCTAATTCTAAACAAACCCACTTTTAAAAGAAGAATGCGCAGGATGAAGTCTTCACTAAAAGCTGTTAAAGAAAAGGAGAAGGTTATATTCAGGGAGTGGTTAATCGCAGCCTTTGCTATGCTTGACTAAATCACACCTTGAAGCACTATTCAGTCCTGACATTGGTGACAGGGGAGAACGCATCAGTCACTGTCATTGCTGTGCCCATGTCCACAAGAGGGCAGTGGTGCATGCAGTCAGAACCCACGTTCTCACCCCGGCGTCAGCCGCTAGGATCAGAATTAGGGACTGTGATATAAGATCCAGAGTCAGACAGCTAAGATCATCTCACACACACATGCTCACACACACAGGCGCACACACACGCACACACACATATGCGCACACGCACAACACGTGGAGCACGGAGGCCCAGGGAGAAGGACTCGCCTGTAATCTCACAGAGACGAATTGCAGAGCCAGGCCTCCCTCCTTTCATCAGTGGGTCCCTGGGGAGTTTCTGTTGACAGACATGCTGGGGCCAACCCAGACCCAAATAGTCAGAATCTCCAGGTGGGGCCCAGGCCTCAGATTTTTAAAGCACCCCAGGGTTAAGAAGTCCTGCTGTCTCCATGGTTGCCTCTCAACAAAAGGGAGAGAAAAGACAGAAATATGAGTCTTCGATACCTTAACAAGTCTCAAGACACTAAATGGGGCAGGAGAGGGGGAGGCAATAAATTATGCAATATTAAGAGAAAATGAATACAAAACAGAGTATAAGTCAAGGCCCAGCAAACAGTCAAGGTCCTACTCAAATGGGGTACCTTGGGGAGAGTTAACAAAGGAATTGCGAATGTACAGTCAGGATGTAGAAAAACCACAAATCAGTATCTGTGGGGGCAGTGACCCCAAGGCCAAAGAGAGTGGTTATGGGAATCCAGGGACAAGGCGGGCTGGGTGGCTTCCCACCACCTGGCAGGAGCTGTGATCTTCAGTAGAGGGAAGCAGCCGGGGGATTTAATACCCAAACCCACTCTTCCCCACCCTCTGAGTCCTTGCTAGTGCCCCCTGGGTCAAACTCAACCAGAAGCCAAAAGGCAAGGCAGCCATTGAGAGTCCCTAGAGATGTGCTCCTGGGGCACCGAACAGGCTGACCAAGGACAGAGAGTGGTTTGGTGGCACACGTAATCACTGTTCAAGCGTTTGTCTGTTCAACAAAAGTTGTATGAGCCTTGCTAGATGCAGACACTATTGCATGTAAAACAACTTTCACTTCCATTCCTCTGTGGATGAGGCATAGACATTTTTTGCTGGTTTGAGTGCAATGTAAGCAAAGTCTCTTCTGGGAGAACAGTAATAGGGCTTTAGTTAGAAAAAAAGTAATGCCTAAACATTCTTACTTCTTGGATTTGTTTTAATATAGCAATGAGCAACTTTCTTTAGAATTGGAAAATAGGAAAAAGTTTTCATTAAGTTACAATACAATAGGGTTGGTAACTTCCTGGTTGAAACTACAGAATCTCCTTTCTGAGGCTTAGTAAAAAGATATGTTCCTTAGATTTATTATACAATTTCTGCCTGTTCAAAGAAGTTTCATATGTATTTCATCTACATTTTCACCCCTAACCTCCCTCCATCAGGGCATTTATCTGGTCCTGGAGGTGGAGTCCGGGGGTTACAGTTGAGAATTCAGCAAAATTGAGTCTCAGCTCTCCATGACCTCAGTGGGTGACCTTGGCCCAGTCACTTCCCCAATCATAACATAAGAGAGCTGGATGAGACGTGTAGGTTTCAAACATTTTTTAGCAGGAGGACTTAAAAAAAAATCTTACATGGCAACCAACAATATAACAGATTTAGTAGGTCTTCACTTGTTCAAACAGACTCCCTCTTCTGTGGCTAAAAATTCCTGTGGAAATTCTAGAGAATTTTTCAAATTCCTTCCAGGACTGTGTTCTATGAAATATTAGTTCCAAAACATAGTAATATTAGCATTTGTGGGGGAAGTAGAGGGATCAGCAAAGTTCAACAGAATTTCTTTGCTGTGGGAATTTTGGGGGACTTTAATATGGTAAAGTGTTTTGTCAGTCTCCAGTCTGGTGATTTACTATATAGTTGGAGAAACAATGATTCAGACAAATTTCTGTTGATTTTTTTTTTTTTACCACAATCCACAGTCAGAAATATGCTTTCTATCACGCGTGACTCAACACACACACAGAGATACATACATACACACATTCCACAAAACAATATTTATCTTTACTGCATTCTGATACCATCTAGTCTATTTCTTTCATTTTTTAAATGTTTAGGTTGTGTGTGAGCATGTACATGAATGTGTGGAGGGGGGGTGTGTGTCACTGGATCATAATGCAAAATTTATTTCTCACTGTAAGCTACAGTCACAAGTGTGTGAAAGCTGCTATCTTGGCAACTCTCAGCTCTAAGACTCCACCCTTGCAGGCTGCAGGCTGCTTGTGGGTCTCCGAGACACAGATTAACTGATTCCTTCTAGGGCTTAAAACATGGGAGCCTCTGTGCCTGTCCTCACAGCTGAGTTGGGCCAAAGAATGTGGACAGGATGGAGTGAAGAAAGCTGGCACTGCCCTGGTCCAGGAGGTACGGTCAGGAACAAACACAGAGTTTGTTTCAAGGGCTGCCAATCCCGCTTCATTCACAGGCACTAAATTCAATCCGCCTTCGTTGCCCTGTAGGAGGTCCCCCTCACCCCACAGACCCGCCAGGCACTTCCACAAGGGGTTAGTGTCAGATCTGGGCAGCTCTCCCTGCCTGATGTGATGGGCATTCAGGTTGCCTGTGAGAATCGGAAACAGAGTCGCGCTTGTCACTTGAAAAACAACATCCGTCCCCCACCGCCCCACGTGCTCCTGGCTCCCACCCTGACCCTGAAGAGGACCCAGAAAACAAACATATCTCGAGGTGTGTCAGTGGCAGGAAGGGTGCTGGCCAGCCCGACTGCTGTGTGCGGGTCCCCAGAGGTCATCCTGCTCCACTCTCTTTTCCTCAACCCTCTCCTTACTTCTTGTGCAGGGCATCTGAAAGGACCATCTTTCCAGAGTCAGCCTCCCAGAGGAATGGGAGGCTACGCTGGGTCTGGCACCTTAAGCAATAATCTGACGGCATTTTCTTTTGTACAGATGGGGGAAATGAGGCTTAGAGAGGTTGTCGCTCAAGTCTGTCTGGTGCCAAGTTCAGGAGCTTCTAAGCCAAGGGGAAGAGGGAGGTAGCAGGGATAGCAGATCAAACTTGAATAAGGCCAGGGCAGTCTCAGGCTTAGGCAAAGTGGCCAGTGTTTCGCAGAATTAAGATCCAAGGGGTGGAGGCGTGGGCAGTTGAATGCAGGTACACTGGGAGTCGTGAGCTGGAGGCAAGAGCACACGTTTTACCATCATATAGACCCAATTGTTTTAATTAACAGACTGTATTTTTCAAGAACAGTTTTAGATTAATAGCAAAATTGAGCAGAAAATACAGAGCTCCCCCATACTCTTCCCCATCACACACACAGCCCACCCCCACCCCAAGGTCCCCCACCAGGGTTACATTTGACAGAATGATGAAACAACATAAATACATCATTATCACCCAAAGTCTGTAGTTTACATTAGGGTTCACTCTTTGTATTGTACATTTTATGGGTTTGTACAGGTGTATAATGGCAAGTATCCACAATTGTCATATCACACAGAATAGTTTCCCTGGCCTAAAATCCCTGTGCTCCACCTATCCATCCCACCTTCCCCCCCACCCTCTAGAAACCACTCATCTTTGTACTGTTTCCAAAGTTTTGTGTTTTCTAGAATGCTGTATAGTTGAAATCATAAAGTCTGTAACCTTTTCAGATTACTCAGAGCCAGTGTTTTAACTTTTATAAAAGTATACATGGACAACATTCACTTCAGGGAAGATGAAGAAAACATACGTTTCCTTATTTCTCCTAAATACAAATAAAAACCCTGACATTGTATACATAAAACAAACCTTAAAAGACTCTGAAAGGTGGAGAGAAGAAGGCAGGCCAGCTGGGGACCTCAGGAACTAAGAAACAACACAATCGTGAGTTCTCTGGGTTTCTTTTTGCCTCATATATTCCAGACTTGGAGCTAAAGAAGCCTTTGACCTGGAAACATCAATGGATGCAGACCAGAAAAGCCCCAACAAAAGTCTGCTCTGTCCAGTCAAAGGACCAGGTGAGCAGTAGCCTAAAAAGACAGAAAACTTTTGAATAAAAATCACTTTTGTGTAAGATGTGAGTGATAAAACATAAAATAAGTAAAAAAAAAAAAAAAAAAAAAAAAAATTAAAAACCACTGTACTCTAGCCAAACACCACAGGAAACACACACACACACACACACACACACACACACACACACACACCTGTGGCCCTACCCCCAGTGTACCAGCAAAGGTGGAGCAGGGAGCCTAGATTTCTACCTTTGCCAACTTGAAATGGGACACTCCAAACCCCTACTGGGATGGTATCAAAGAGGGCCAAGTAAGGAGCTGGGACTTTCACCCTTGCCAAGTGGTAGCAAGAACCCTTGACATGAGGGTATCAGTAAAGGCCACATGGAGCCTGAATTTCCAACCCCACCCAGCAGTGATGAGGTGTCCCTTCATCTCCCCCATGGAATGGTCAATGGAAATAGAGTCACCACCTCCCAACAGTTAAAGGCTCCCCTCCCCACACAGTATCAGTGAGGCCACGTGTGGAGCACTAACAAGGCCTTCCAACCCTTTCTAGCCAGGGAGGTATCAGTGGAGGCGTAGGGGACAGCCAGAACTCCCACCTCTGTGCAGTAGTAACAAGGAGGCCCTTACCCCTTGAGTGCCAACAGAGGCTGAGTAAGGAACTGTGACCCCTATTACCCCCCTGACAATAATAAGACAGCACTCCTCATTTCTCAGCAGACCAGTATCAAAGGAAGCCAGCTAAAACAAAAGTTTAAATAATATCCAGAATCTTATAACATAATACTCAAAATTTCAGGTTTCCATTAAAAACCACTCACTTTACCAAGAACCAAAAGATCTCAAATTGAGTGAAAAAAGATAATCAGTAAATGCCAGATCACCAAGATGACAGAGATGTTAGAATATTCTGCTGAAGATTTAAAGTAGTCATTATAAAAAATGTTTTAATAAGCAATTGAAACAAGTGAAAAAATAGTCTCAGCAAACAAATAGAAAGGCTTGCCAAAGAAAGATAAGATGTAAAGAACCACATGGAAATGCTATAGCTGAAAACTATGATAAGTGCACCAAGAATAAACACTAATATATATTATGAACTTTGAATGATCATGATGTGTCGATGTAAGTTCATTGATTGTAACAGATATACCACTCTGATGCAGGACGCCTTTTGGCGGGGGTGGGTGGTGGATGCTGTGGATACATGGGGATAGAGAGTATATGGTAACTCTCTGCATTTTCTACTCAGTTTCGCTGTGAGTCTAAACTTTTCTTTTTTCTTTTTTTCTCTTTTTTTGAGACAGAGTTTCACTCTTGTTGCCCAGGCTGGAGTGCAACGGCGCAATCTCGGCTCACCATGTCCTCCGCCTTCCAGATTCAAGCAATTCTCCTGCCTCAGCCTCCCGAGTAGCTGGGATTACAGGCATTCACCACCACGGCCAGCTAATTTTGTATTTTTAGTAAAGACAGGGTTTCTCCATGTTGGTCAGGTTAGTCTTGAACTCCTGACCTCAGGTGATCTGCCTGCCTTGGCCTCCCAAAGTGCTGGGATTACAGGCGTGAGCCACCATGCCTGGCCACTGTGAGTCTAAACTTTTCTAAAAAATAAAATTAATTTTGTAAACTATCTAGTGACCAAAATTATAAATATCAATCAATGGGTTCAAGAGCATAATGAAGCGCACAGAGGAAAGGATCAATAAACTGTAAACAGAGAGATAGAACAATACAAATTATACAATCTGAGCAACAAAAAAGAATAGACAAAAAAAGAAAAGAAGAAAAGAAAGAAAGAAGAGCCTCAGGGACTTAGTCTGTTCAGGCTACCACAACAAAATGCCATAAGCTAGGTGACGTATAAACAACAGAAAGTTATTTCCCACAGTTCTAGAGCCTGGGAAGTTCAACGTCTGGTGAGGGCCCACCTCCTGGTTCATAGAACAGCACCCTCTCACTGTCTCCTCACATGATGGAAGAGACAAGGCAGCTCTCTGGGGTCCCTTTTATAAGGCCACTAATAATCCCAGCACTTTAGGAGGCTGAGATGGGCGGATCACCTGAGGCCAGGAGTTCAAAACCAGCCTGGCCAACATGGTGAAACCCTGTCTCTATTAAAAATGCAAAAATTAGCTGGTGTGATGGCATACGCCTATAATCCCAGATACTCGGGAAGCTGAGGCAGGAGAATCACTTGAACCCGGGAAGCAGAGGTTGCAGTGAGCCGAAATCATGCCATTGCACTCCAGCCTGGGCCACAGAACAAGACTCCGTCTCAAAAAACAATCTCTTCATTCAGATTGGCAAAACAATTACACCAGTAAACTGTGATAAGTTACTCACATATAATATAATACCTAGGGAGATCATTGAAAAGCTACACAAAGAGATGTAATCAAAAACACTACAAATAAATCAAAAATAGAAGTCTAAAAATAAATTTAAATAATCCACAGCAACAAAGGCAGTAAAAAGAAAACAAAGAAATGAAAAACAGAGTACATACAGAAAACAAAACATAAAGTGACTGACTCACCATCTCAATAATTACACTTAATGTAAATGGTCTATGTACCCAATTAAAAGATAGAGATTGAGCCAGACACAGTGGCTCACATCTGTAATTCCAGCACTTTGGGAGGCCAAGGTGGGCACATCACTTATGGCCAGAAGTTCAACACCAGCCTGGCCAACATGGTGAAATCCCATATCTACTAAAAATGCAAAAATTAGCCAGACGTGGTGGCTCACATCTGTGGTCCCAGCTACTCGGGAGGCTGAGGCATGAGAATTGCTTGAACCCAGGTGGCAGAGGTTGCTGCAAGTCAAGATTCTGCCACTGCACTCCAGCCTAGGTGACAGTGCAAGAGTCTGTATCAAAAGAAAAGAGATTTGTATAAGGGATTTAAAAACATGAGCCAAGTCCATGCTATCTATAAGAAACTCACTTCAACTACAACAAAAGTGAATGATAGATTAAAAGGCAGATTAAAAGTAAAAGGATAAGCCAGGCATAATGGCTCATGCCTGTAATCCTAACATTTTGGGGAGCTGAGGTGGGAGGATTGCTTGAGACCAGGAGTTCAAGACCAGCCTGAACGACATAGCAAGACCTCATCTCTACTAAGCATTTAAAAAAATAAATTAGCCATGCATGGTGGCACATGCCTGTCATCCTAGCTACTTGGGAGGCTAAGGTGGGTGGATCACTTGAACCTGGAGGGTTGAGACTGCAGTGAGCCATTATCACACCACTACACTCCAGCCTGGGCAACAGAGCATGGCCCTGTCCCAAAAAATGTTTTGAAAAATAAATAAATGAATAAAAAGTAAAAGGATGGGGAAGGAACATCATGCAAACATTAATCAAAAGAAAGTAGATGTGACTATATTCATATCGGATAACATGAACTTCAGAAAAAAAATAAAATTACTAGAGACAGAGAGGGGCATTATATAATAATTTAACAGCCAACCCACCAAGAAAACATTATAATCCTAAATGTATATGTACCAAACAATAGAGTTGCAAAATATGTGAAGTAAAAATTGATAGAACTGAAAAAAAGAAATATACAAATTCACAATTTTAGTTGGAGACTTTAACACCATTCTCTCAAATATTGGTAGAACAACTAGATAGAAAGTCAGCAAGGATATAGAACTCAACAACCCTATGAACAAACAGGACCCAAATGATGTAGATATGCTTCACCCAACAGCTGCAACAGAATACACATTATCTTCAGGAGCCCATGGAATATACATCAAGATAGACCATATTCTAAGCCAATAAAAAAATTTTTTTAAAGAATTGAAAATCGTACAGAGTGTGTTATCCAACCACAATAAAATCAAACTAGAAAAAAATAACAGAAAGAGTAGGAGAAAATGTCCTAACATTTAGAAACTAATAACCCACTAAATAATGTCTAAATAATCTGGCTGGGTTTGGTGGCTCACACCTGTAATCCCAACACTTTGGGAGGCCAGCCAACATGATGAAACTCCATCTCTACCAAAAATACAAAAGAGTTACCTGGGCATGGTGGCACGTGCCTGCAGTCTCAGCTACTTGGGAGGCTGAGGCAGGAGAATTGCTTGAACCCGGGAGGCAGAGTTTGCCATTGCACTCCAACCTGGGTGACAGAGCGAGACTCTGTCTCAAAAGAAAAAAAAAGAAAGAAAGAAAGAAAGAAAGAAAGAAAGCAAATGAAGGGAGAAAACAATAAAGATAAAAAAGGAAATAAAAAGTAAGTAATCTATGGGTCAAAAAAAAAAGTCTCAAAGGAAATTTTTAAAATATACTAAACTGAAAGAAAATAAAAATGTAACACATAAGAAGTTATGGAACATATCTATAGCAGTACTGAGAGGAAAATTTATAGCACTAAATTCATATTTTGAAAAACGAAGTTTCAAATCAACAATCTAAACTCCACCTCAAGAATCTAGAAAACAAACGAAGGGCCGAGTGTGGTGGCTCACGCCTATAATTCCAGCACTTTGGGAGGCTGAGGCGGGCAGATCACAAGGTCAGGAGTTTAAGACCAGGCTGGCCAACATGGTGAAACCCCATCTCTACTAAAAACACAAAATTTTTTAGTAGATTTGGTCTACTAAATAGATAGGATGTGGTGGCACACGCCTATAGTCTCAGCTACTTGGGAGGCTGAGGCAGGAGAATTGCTTGAACCTTGGAGGCGGAGCTTGCAGTGAGCCAAGACCACGCACGCCATTGCACTCCAGCCTGGGAAACAGAGTGAGACTCCGTCTCAAAAAAAAACAAAAAAACAAAAAAAAGAAAGAAAGAAAGCAAATGAAGGGAGAAAGCAATAAAGATAAAGATAAAAAAGGAAATAAATGAAATTGAAAACAAAAAAAAAGTAGAGAAAGTCAGTTATACAAAGGACAGTTTCTTTGAAAGAGCAATAAAATGATAAATCTCTAACAAAAGTAGCAAAGAAAAAATGAGAAGGCATAAATTACCAATACTGGGAATGAAGCAGGGAATATCACTACAGATCCCATAGATATCAAACCCATAATAAGGAATACTACGAACTACACACATAAATTTGACAACTTAGATTAAATGGACCAATTCTTTGAAAAGTACAAACTACCTCACCTTACCCAATGTGAAGTAATTATTTGCTTAGCCCTATAACTATTAGTGAAATGTAATTCATCATTTAAAAACTCTCCAAAAATAAATCTCCAGACCCAGATCTTTTTATTAGATAATTCTAGCAAATGTTAAAGAAGAATTAACACTAGTTCTGCACAATGTATTCCAGAAAATAGAAGAGAAGGGAATATTTCCCACTTCATTTTATACAGCTTAGATAATGCCTTGATAGCAAAAGCAAAGACAATTCAAAAAAGAAAAGAAATTCACAGATCAATATCCTTCATGAATATAAATGCAAAAGTTGTTAACAAAATATTAGCAAATAGGATTCAGCAACATTTAAAAAAGAATTATATACGATGACCAACTCAAATTTATTCCAGGCGTGCAAGACTGGTTTGATATTCAACAATTCACCATATTAACAGGCTAAAGAAGAAAAATCAAGTGATTATATCAATCTATAAAAAAATCACTTGACAAAATTCAATATGTATTTATGATTTTTAAAAACTCCCGGAAAAAAATAGAAATAGAGAGAAACATCAACTCAATAAGGAAAATCTACAAAAGCCTATAGCTGACATTATGCTTAATGGTGAAAGATTGAATGCCTTCTTGCTAAGATCAGAATCAAGGCAAGGATACTACTCTTACCACCTTTCTTCAACATAATGCTAGAAATTTTAGCAAATGTAGTAAGGCAAGAAAAATAATTAATAGGTATTCAGATAGAAAAAGAAGAAGTAAAATTGTATCTATTTTCAGATGACATAATTGTACACATAGGAAATCCCCAAGGAATCTACAAAAAAACCCCAAAAAACTAAAAACTTTTGGAACTAATAAGTGAGCACAGAAAGGTTATATAAGATAAACATACAATGATCATTGTATTTGTATAAACTAGCAAATTAAAAATAAAATATCATTTATAACCACTCAAAACAATGAAATGTTTAAGTAAATCTAACAAAATACATATGACTAGCATGCTAAAAACTACAAAATGAAAGAAATCAAAGATCTAAATAAATGAGGGACATATGGTGTTCATGGATTGAAAGAGTCAAAAGAGTGAAGATGTCAATTCTCCTCAAATTGATCTATAAGTTTAATATGATCCTTTTCTAAATTCTGGCAATACTTTTTTAGATATAAAGAAGCGTATTCTAACATTTAGATGAAAAAGCAAAGAAACTACAATAGCTAAAACAATTTTGAAAAAGAAGAAAAATGAGAAGAATCAGACCACCTGCTTTCAACACTTAGTCTATAGCTATAGTAATCAAGATTGATGTTGGTAGAATTGGTGGTGATCCACATAGATCAAGGGAACAGAATAGAGAACTGATCAATAGACCCATACCAATATGCCCAAATGCAAAAGCCATCCAATGGAGAAACAGCCTTTTTGACAAATGCTGCTGGAATAACTGAATACCCAGAAAGAGGGAAAGTTAACCTCAACCTAAGTCTGACATGTTATATGAAAATTAACTCAAAATGGATTATGGACTTTAATGTAAGACTATCACACTTTTAGAAAAAAAATCTATAAAATAAAAAATGGATAAAATGAACTTCATCAATATAAAAAATTTTGCTCCATGAAAAACCCTGTTAAGAGGAGAAAAGACAAGCTAGAGACTGAAAAAACATATTTGCAAACCACATATCAAATAGGTAGAATATATAAACATCACTCAAAATTTAACTTAAAAAACAAACAATCCAGTTGGAGAATGGGAAAAAGACATGTAGAGGCATTTCACGAAAGAGGTTATGCAGATGATAAATAAGCACATGAAAAGATGTTTAATATTGTCAGGAAGGAGATGCAAATTAAAACCAGAATGAGATATTACTACACACCTAAAAGAATGGCTAAATTAAAAAATAGTGACAACACCAAACACTATTGATGATTGAGAAAAACTGAGTCTGCGGAGTGTGGTGGCTCATGCCTGTACTCCCAGCACTTTAGGAGGTGGAGGCAGGTGTGTCATCTGAGGTCAGACCAGCCTGGCCAACATGGAGAAACCCTGTCTGTACTAAAAATGCAAAAATTAGCCGGGCATGGTGACATGTGTCTGTAGTCCCAGCTACTCAGGAGGCTGAAGCAGGAGAATCGCTTGAGCCTGGGAGGCAGAGGTTGCAGTGAGCCGAGATCGCGCCACTGCACTGCAGCCTGACGACAGAAGGAGACTACGTCTCAAAAAAAATAAAAAATAAATAAAAAAAAAATTATCCAGGCTTGGTGGTTCATGTTTGTAATCCCAGCTACTCGGGAGGCTGAGGCAGGAGAATCGCTTGAACCTGGGAGGCAGAGGTTGCAGTGGGCCGGCATAGTGCCATTGCACTCCAGCCTGGGCAACCAGAGCAAAACGCCATCTCAAAAAAAAAAAAAGAGAAAGAAAAGAAAAACCGAGTCATTCACGTATTGCTGATCAGAATGTAAGAGAGGAGTACATTCACACTGTAAAACAGTTTAATAGTTTATTTAAAAGTTAAACACGCACCTACTGTACAAACCAACAATAGCATTCCTGAGCATTTGTTCCCGAGAAATGAAAATTTACATTTATGTAACAATTATATGCACATGTTTATAGCAACTATATTTGTAATAATCAAAAACTAGAAATAACCCAGATTATCGGGAGAACCCGCTCCCGATGTTTAACATGGGTTCTTTTCTATTTCCTAAGTGTCTCCGCTGCATTGAGAAATAAAGGGAAAGAGCACGAGAGAGAAATTTAAAGCTGGGTATCCAGGTAAGACATCACATGTCGGCAGGATCCGTAATGTTCTCCGAGCCATAAAACCAGCAAGTTTTTATTACCGATTTTCAAAAGGGGAGGTAGTGCAGGAATAGGGTGTGGGTCACAGAGATCACATACTTCACAAGGTAATAAAATATCACAAAGCAAATGGAGGCAGGGCAAGATCACAGGACCACCAGATGAGGAGAAATTAAAATTGTTAATGAAGTTTCAGGCGCACATTGTCATTGATAACATCTTATCAGGAAACAGGGTTTGAGAGCAGATAATCTGTCTGACCACAATTTATTAGGTGGGAATTTTCTCATCCTAATAAGCCTGGGAGTACTATAGGAGACCGGGGCTTATTTCAACCCTTCGGCTTCGACCATAAAAGATGGCACGCTTTGAGAGCGCCGTGCATAGGCCTACCCTCAGGGCGCATTCTCTTTCTCAGGGATGTTCCTTGCTGAGAAAAAGAATTCACGATATTTCTCCTATTTGCTTTTGAAAGAGGAGAAATATAGCTCTGTTCCCTCCGGCTCACCGGCGGCCAGTTCAAAGTTACCTCTCTTGTTCCCTGAACATTGCTGTTATCCTGTTCTTTTTATAAGATGCCCAGATTTCACATTCAAACACACATGCTCTGCAAACAATTTATGCTGTTGATACAATCACAGGGTCCTGAGGCGACATTCATCCTCCTCAGTTTACAAAGAAGATGACAGGATTAAGAGATTAAAGACAAGACAGGGGGCCGGGCGCGGTGGCTCATGCCTGTAATCCCAGCAGTTTGGGAGGCCGAGGCGGGTGGATCACGAAGTCAGGAGATCGAGACCATCCTGGCTAACACGGTGAAACCCCGTCTCTACCAAAAAGTACAAAAATTAGCCGGGTGTGGTGGCTCATGCCTGTAGTCCCAGCTACTCGGGAGGCTGAGGCAGAAAAATGGCGTGAACCCAGGAGACTGAGCTTGCAAGTGAGCCGAGATCGCGCCACTGCACTCCAGCCTGGGCAACAGTGCACGACTCCATCTCAAAAAAAAAAAAAAAAAAAGACAAGACAAGCATAGGAAATTACAAGGATATTCACTGGGGAAGTGATAAGTGTCCATGAAATCACAATTTATGTTCAGAGATTACAGTAAAGACAGGTGTAAGAAAGTATAAAAGTATTAATTTGGGGAACTAATAAATGTCCATGAAATCTTCACAATTTATGTTCTTCTGCCCCGGCTTCAGTCGGTCCCTCTGTTCGGGGTCCCTGACTTCCAAATTGTTTGCAAATACCAACAACACCATTGTAAGGGCCATTCTTGTGAAATGTCTTCTTTTTCACTGTGAGAGTTTGGGAGACACCGCTGAATGCCTCCCATAACCCATTCTCACCTTTTAAGGTTAATAAATTAGACAGACACTATTCCCGCTATTATACAGCTCTCAGTTTGGGGGAAAAGATAGGTAAGTAAACAGGTACATGCAATTGATTGCTTCAGTAATGGGTTGCAATAAACCACCGTCAGTTCACAGATATCCCAACTCATAAAAGGTGTCAAATTCAGTAGCCAATGACACGAGCTTGCATAAAGGAGGCTAGGACTGTTTTATATTCTCATGTAAAACTCGTCACAAAACTTTCCACAGGACAAGGAGAAAGCCCTAGGAACTCTAATTAAATCTGCCTGATTTAATTAGAAATCCAAACACTGCCAAGTCTCCCTGATCAATGGAGCAAGGAACAGTTTGCCTGATTTAATTATTTTGTTTAAGGATTAGCTTTTTTTTACTCTTATTGAACTCATATATTAACGAGCACATAAAGCAAGTAAAGTTATTAGAGGTCCACACACTAGAGTCAGATCATCCCAGCTTCCTCAGTTCTTCACAATATAACCTTACTTCACTTCCTTGAGTCTCAGTTTCCTCTCCTGTTAAAAAAGAAAGAAAAAGAAAGAAAGAAAGAAAGAAAGAAAGAAAGAAAGAAAGAAAGAGAAAGAAAGAAAAGACTTCATGAAAATACCTCAAAAGGAAACTTATGGATGAAATGAAATAATGCATATTAATGCAATTAGCACAATGCCTAGCATATAGCAACTTCTCAATCACATTATATGACGATAGTGAAACATTTGCATTATTTTATTTTATTTTATTTTATTTTTTGAGACGGAGTCTCGCTCTGTCGCCCAGGCTGGAGCACAGTGGCATGATCTCGGCTCACTGCAAGCTCTGCCTCCCGGGTTCACGGCATTCTCCTGCCTCAGCCTCCCGAGTAGCTGGGACTACAGGCGCCCGCCACTACACCTGGCTAATTTTTTGTATTTTTAGTAGATACGGGGTTTCACCATGTTAACCAGGATGGTCTCGATTTCCTGACCTCATGATCCACCCGCCTCGGCCTCCCAAAGTGCTGGGATTACAGGTGTGAGCCACCATGCCCGGCCTGCATTATTTTTTAGGATGAATTCTTGGGAGTAAAAATACAAATCAGAGAGTTTAAATGTTTTTAAATCCTGTGAACATACTATAAAATTATTTTCCAAGAATAGTAAGACTAATACATATTTCTGCCAACTATGTAGAGAGCACCCATCTCTCCTTACCCTTGCCAGTTTTGTGTGCTCTCATTTTAAAGTATTTGTTATTTTATAATGTATAAAATAACATTTTTTACATTATAAAATAAAAGGTGAAAGTGTATAATGTATTCCTTCCTTTGTGCTTCTTTGATTACCAGCGAAGTTGAATTATTGTTTTAATGTCTGTTAGCTATTTGTATTTCCTCTTCAATGGATTGGTTAAAATCCATTGGATTGGTTAAAATCTGCCACCTACATAACTATCAGAGTTTTAATTTCATCAATTTGTAGGAGCTCTTTACATATTAAGGTATGAATTCTTTGTTGGCAATGTGAAACTTAATAAACATGTGTGGAAGGGTGAGAGCAGTTCTAGTGTTTGTCACTGGGATGGTGAGTGATGTTTATGAGTTGATTATATATGCCCTTCAAATTGCTTTTAAATCTGCATGAATGATAGGACCACCATTTATTTTTGTTTTGTTTCCATCTACTTATATGTGATTTCCCATCCACTACAAACCTGAAGATACTTCTATTTGTTATTCGTAGGATAGCTCTAGTGGATCTGTTCATGGTCCTTTTTCCCAGCCAACAGATATGAGTATTGCTGATAAAATTCTTGTTGCCCTCTTCTGCACAGAATTGCCCTAGGCCAACAAGACTACCCTCACCAGCACTTTAGGAGGACAAGACAGGTGGATCACCTGAGGTCAGGAGTTCAAGATCAGCCTGGCCAATATGGCAAAACCCTGTCTCTACTAAAAATACAAAAATTAGCTGGGCATGGTGGCACATGCCCGTAGTCCTAGTATTTGGGAGGCTGAGACACGAGCATGGCTTGAACCTGGGAGGCAGAGGTTACAGTGAGCCAAGACTGTACCACTGCACTCCAGCCTAGGCAACAAGTGAGACTCCGTCTCAAAAACAAAATAAAACAAAAGAGGCTACCCCACTTTCTCCCCTACTTCACCTGCCCACGGACCTCAGCCAATGACTGATTGACATCGGGGTATAAAAGGCCCACTCCCACTCCCTTACCCTAGGTGAGACTAATGAATGTGCATGATGTGTGCTCCCGTGGGAGCAGACTGAAGCTGGACCACACTCTGGCTTAGCTTTCCTCCACTGCCTCATGCTGCCTGCGTCTCTCCTTTTCTCCGGAGAGCATTCTCCCAGCAAATCTCTCGAACAGGAATCTGTTCGATCTCGGCTCACTGCAAGCTCCGCCTCCCGGGTTCACGCCATTCTCCTGCCTCAGCCTCCCGAGTAGCTGGAACTACAGGCACCCGCCACTGCGCCTGGCTAGTTTTTTGTATTTTTAGCAGAGACAGCATTGCACCGTGGTCTCAATCTCCTGACCTCGTGATCCACCTGCCTCGGCCTCCCAAAGTGCTGGGATTACAGGCGTGAGCCACCACGCCCGGCCAGAGGTGGTTTATTTAAGATACAAATCTGACTAGTTACACCCTTGCTTAAAAGAATTTCTGGGGCTCAGCTAGCCCACAGCATGCCAGCCAAGGTCCTAGGTGTAGCCCCCTTTTTTTTTTTTTTTTTTTTGAGACAGAGTCTCACTCTGTTGCCTACACTGGAGTGCAGTGGCGGATCTTGGCCCACTGCAACCTCTGCCTCCCAGATTCAAGCCATTCTGGTGCCTCAGCCTCCTCAGTAGCTGGGATTACAGGTGTGTGACACCCCACCCAGCTAATTTTTGTATTTTTATTAGAGACGGAGTTTCCATATATTGGCCAGGCTGGTCTTGAACCCCTGACCTCAGGTGATCCACCTGCCTTGGCATCCTAAGGTGCTGGTATTACAGTCATGAGCCACCACACCAGGCTGGCGTGGCCCTTCTTTATCCAATCCCTGCTTCCTGCCCAGACCCAGGAGTGCCCACTCCCCAGCTCAGGCTCGCTCTTCTGGGCACATTAACTTACTTGTAGGGCACACTAGGCTATTTCTTGCTTTACCGCCTTTGCCCATACAGGTCCTTCTTTCTGGAACATCTTTTCCCTCCTGTCTTCTCTCTTCTCTCAAGACTTAGGTCAATTGCTATTTCCTCCAGGAAGCCTTGTTTGACCACCTACACCCCTCCACCGCTACCTAAGCGAAGCTCCTCCTTGCCTGTGCATCCTGCTATGTAGACCAGCACCTATTCATTTACTGCATTATAGTACAACTGTTTATGTCTGTCTGTTTCCCCGACTAAGCCAGAAGCTCCCAGCAGACCAAGGGTGTGGTTTCTCTCTGCTTGAGTGGGATTCCAGCACCTGGCACATGTTAAGTTCTTAGTTCCTGGTGACTCCCCTTGCCCTTCCTGTTCAGGTGGTTTCTAGGGCCTCCACTGCCCTGGAAACCTGAGACAATGCTGTGGCAGTACAGGTAAAGCCATTCCCCCAGCCCTGTCTCTGGGTGCTGCCACCATCACAGAAACTGGGCTCAGCAAACAGAAAGCTAAAGAACATAAGCCTTTTGTTTATATCTTCTTTTTTTTTTTTTTTTTTTTTTTTTTGAGACGGAGTCTTGCTCTGCCACCCAGGCTGGAGTGCAGTGGCCGGATCTCAGCTCACTGCAAGCTCCGCCTCCGGGTTCACGCCATTCTCCTGCCTCAGCCTCCCGAGTAGCTGGAACTACAGGCACCCGCCACTGCGCCTGGCTAGTTTTTTGTATTTTTAGCAGAGACAGCATTGCACCGTGGTCTCAATCTCCTGACCTCGTGATCCACCTGCCTCGGCCTCCCAAAGTGCTGGGATTACAGGCGTGAGCCACCACGCCCGGCCAGAGGTGGTTTATTAAGATACAAATCTGACTAGTTACACCCTTGCTTAAAAGAATTTCTGGGGCTCAGCTAGCCCACAGCATGCCAGCCAAGGTCCTAGGTGTAGCCCCCTTTTTTTTTTTTTTTTTTTTTGAGACAGAGTCTCACTCTGTTGCCTACACTGGAGTGCAGTGGCGGATCTTGGCCCACTGCAACCTCTGCCTCCCAGATTCAAGCCATTCTGGTGCCTCAGCCTCCTCAGTAGCTGGGATTACAGGTGTGTGACACCCCACCCAGCTAATTTTTGTATTTTTATTAGAGACGGAGTTTCCATATATTGGCCAGGCTGGTCTTGAACCCCTGACCTCAGGTGATCCACCTGCCTTGGCATCCTAAGGTGCTGGTATTACAGTCATGAGCCACCACACCAGGCTGGCGTGGCCCTTCTTTATCCAATCCCTGCTTCCTGCCCAGACCCAGGAGTGCCCACTCCCCAGCTCAGGCTCGCTCTTCTGGGCACATTAACTTACTTGTAGGGCACACTAGGCTATTTCTTGCTTTACCGCCTTTGCCCATACAGGTCCTTCTTTCTGGAACATCTTTTCCCTCCTGTCTTCTCTCTTCTCTCAAGACTTAGGTCAATTGCTATTTCCTCCAGGAAGCCTTGTTTGACCACCTACACCCCTCCACCGCTACCTAAGCGAAGCTCCTCCTTGCCTGTGCATCCTGCTATGTAGACCAGCACCTATTCATTTACTGCATTATAGTACAACTGTTTATGTCTGTCTGTTTCCCCGACTAAGCCAGAAGCTCCTAGCAGACCAAGGGTGTGGTTTCTCTCTGCTTGAGTGGGATTCCAGCACCTGGCACATGTTAAGTTCTTAGTTCCTGGTGACTCCCCTTGCCCTTCCTGTTCAGGTGGTTTCTAGGGCCTCCACTGCCCTGGAAACCTGAGACAATGCTGTGGCAGTACAGGTAAAGCCATTCCCCCAGCCCTGTCTCTGGGTGCTGCCACCATCACAGAAACTGGGCTCAGCAAACAGAAAGCTAAAGAACATAAGCCTTTTGTTTATATCTTCTTTTTTTTTTTTTTTTTTTTTTTTTTGAGACGGAGTCTTGCTCTGCCACCCAGGCTGGAGTGCAGTGGCCGGATCTCAGCTCACTGCAAGCTCCGCCTCCAGGTTTACACCATTCTCCTGCCTCAGCCTCCCGAGTAGCTGGGACTACAGGCGCCCGCCTCGTCGCCCGCTAGTTTTTTGTATTTTTAAGTAGAGACAGGGTTTCACCGTGTTAGCCAGGATGGTCTCGATCTCCTGACCTCGTGATCCGCCCGTCTCGGCCTCCCAAAGTGCTGGGATTACAGGCTTGAGCCACCGCGCCCGGCCTTGTTTATATCTTCTAACACTGTGAAGGGGATGCATTCAATAGGAATATGTCTTTCAACTAGGCCGGGCGCGGTGGCTCAAGCCTGTAATCCTAGCACTTTGGGAGGCCGAGACGGGCGGATCACGAGGTCAGGAGATCGAGACCATCCTGGCTAACACGGTGAAACCCCGTCTCTACTAAAAATACAAAAACTAGCTGGGCGAGGTGGCAGGCGCCTGTAGTCCCAGCTACTTGGGAGGCTGAGGCAGAAGAATGGTGTAAACCCGGGAGGCGGAGCTTGCAGTGAGCTGAGATCCGGCCACTGCACTCCAGCCCGGGGGGGACAGAGCGAGACTCCGCCTCAAAAAAAAAAAAAAAAGAATATGTCTTTCAAAATTTCCCTTTTTCTCTCTTCTACTTCCCCAAGATGCCACAGCTGCATCAGAACCAGTATCTTCAACGCTCCCCCTCATCTCTGCTCTCACTTTCTTGTCCTTCTGACACTACTAGCTGGGCGAGGTGGCAGGCGCCTGTAGTCCCAGCTACTTGGGAGGCTGAGGCAGAAGAATGGTGTAAACCCGGGAGGCGGAGCTTGCAGTGAGCTGAGATCCGGCCACTGCACTCCAGCCCGGGGGACAGAGCGAGACTCCGCCTCAAAAAAAAAAAAGAATATGTCTTTCAAAATTTCCCTTTTTCTCTCTTCTACTTCCCCAAGATGCCACAGCTGCATCAGAACCAGTATCTTCAACGCTCCCCCTCATCTCTGCTCTCACTTTCTTGTCCTTCTGACACTGCATAGGCAGCAAAAAACAAAACTGGCACAGCTGGAGCCTCTGCAGGAGACAGAAAGAGGAGAGTGGCTTTCTTTCCCTTGGAGTGACAGCAGGGGACAAATAGAGCTCAATCATCCCTCTCTGGGTGCATTCTAGTTTAATTAACTATTTACCTCCTACTTAGATGTGTCTAACATTTTGCTATTGTAAAATATGTTTTAAAGAACATCTTTGGCCAGATATGTTTGCCCCAGAACCTCCACTGACTAATTCTTTGACTTTTGACCTTGAACAAGTTTCTTATAGTCTCCGTGTCTCAGTTTCCTCAACTGTAAAATGGAGATAAGAATTTCCACCTTATAGAATGGCTCTGGGTATCAAATGAGACCAAAAAATGCAGAGTACTTAGAACAGTACCAGGCTCATAATAAGCAGTCAGTAATCTTGGCTGTTTTTGTTGGGTGATGGTTGTGCTTGTCAATTTATTGTTATCAAGCCTGTATCGCCTACCTTGTCCTTTTATCTGACCATGATGCTATTGTCATGACTTGGATATCCCACAGACATCTCAAACACATTTTATTTCAGACTCTATTATCACCAAACACCACCTCCCCTCCTACCCTATCATTCCACTAACTTTTATCTTCTATATTCTTCCTTTTGATGAATGGCATTGCTAACCCCATACTCTCTCAAGTCATAAGCCTAGGAAAAGATCAACCATCCTGGTTTGCTCAGGGAAGAGGGGTGTCACAGGATGTATGACTTTCAGTTTTACAACTGGTAAAGTTTCAAGCCAACCAGGATAAGGGCCACCCTAATTCTTAATCCTTCCCCAGCTTCCCACATCCTTTGGCCACTGACTTCCACAAGCTCAACCTTCTGAATCCATCCCTCCATTCCACTGCCACCAACAAGCCTTATCCTTGAGCCTCTTGTTTCCTGCCTGTGGTTTCCTTGCATACGACTCTGCCTCCCTGTCATGTGCCCGGCATAGACTGACCTTCCCAGAAGACACACTAAAATCCTTCAATGGCTCCCCATAGTCTAACTCTTAGTCCTAAACCCTTGCCACCACCGGCGTTCTCTTTTGCCAAAATTCCACAGGTAGGCCACTGTTTATTTATAACCATTTTTATATTTTTAATAATTATTATTTTTTGTTTTTTGTTTGTGTTTTTTTGAGGTGGGATCTCATTCACTCTGTTGCCCTGGTTGGAGTGCAGTGATGCAATCTTGGCCCTCTGAAACCTCCCAGGTTCAAGCAATTCTCCTGCCTCACCCTCCTGCGTAGCTGGGATTACAGGCACACACGCGACTAATTTTGTGTTATTATTAGAGACAGGGTTTTACCATGTTGGCCAAGCATGAGCCACTGGGCCCAGTCAATAATTATACATTACTTATAAGCACTCTTTTGCATAAAACATGGTCACACCAGTGTTGGTCTAGCCTAATACACCTGTTATGTAAATGGAAAAACACTTTAAACAGACTTCCCCGTAGGATGAGTAAACTCTCTTAGTTGGCAAAATACATTAAGTGGTTGGGTTGGAATGTCTCCCCTGTGTGAGGCAGGGGAGACACTTATGTTGGGGCCAGAGGGAGGAAAGAGGAAGAGACCAGAAAAATGGAGGAAATGGAACTGGGAGAAGGCAGAAAGCTCTGTGGCTAGGACCCCCAACCTGCAAGAACTGCCCCAGCCATCTTCAGCAGCATAACTAAGCTCACAAAAGAATTGGTGCATGTGGGTTGTTGTAGAACTTGGTGGAAAAGCAGACCTTTGCCTCTGAATTGACTTGGGGCCCGGAGCACAAAGCAGAGAGGTGGAGGAAGAGATCAGAGCAAGAGAAAAATTGCATAGAGGACTCATGATGTCACAGGCTGTGCTGTTTGGGTTCAGGTCGAGGTTAACCCGACTTCCCAGGGAGCGGGAGCCCCAGCTAGCATCTAGGTTGCACATATGCTTTCTGAAACACATTTGCACATCTACAAGTCCTAGTGTGGGGCCAGGTGTTGCACTCTGACCAAAGCACCGACAGTACAGGAGGACAATGATCTGTCTTCAGGAAAAGCCAGACTTCAACAACTTGACCCTCTCTCTCTGATTCTGGCAAAAGCATGTCGTGGCTTCAGTTTTCACTTCTGTTCTCTGCCCAGGCCTCCTGTTCCTCTTGTCCTTATCAGAATGTATCTGTCTTGTATATTCATCCTCAGATTTTATCACCAAACATCCCTGTCATTTATCCTTCCCTCTCTTCTTCCTCTCTCCTGTAATTTTCAAAGATTTTATTGATCAAAGTACATTGGCTCATAGTTTATTTATTTCTCCATATTTTAGCAATCAGAAGCTTGTACAATTGTCAATCAATACTTCTGATTTGCTTGAGATAAAATTCATGCTGAACTGATATAATTCCAGGTCAAAGCAATGCAGCTTTATGGCTTAAAAACAGCTAATGTTTATGGAAAACTTATCATGTGCTAGGTAGCAATCCATTGAGGTAGGCATTATTATTATCCCCATTTTGCAGACAAGGCCACAGAAGGGCTTAGCTTCCCTGACATCACACAGCAACTAGGTAACAAGCTAGAATTAAAACCTAGGTAGCCGGGCATGGTGGCTCACACCTGTAATCTCAGTACTTTGGGAGGCTGAGGTGGGCAGATCACCTGAGGTCTGAAATTTGAGACCAGCCTGGCCCGTGTGGTGAAACCCCATCTCTACTAAAAATACAAAACTTAGTCGGGCATGGTGGTGAGGGCCCATAGCCCCAGCTACTCAGGAGGCTGAGGTAGGAGAATCACTTCAACCCTGGAGGCAGAGGTTGTAGTGAGCTGAGATCATGCCATTGCACTCCAGCCTGGGCAACAGAGCAAGACTCCGTCTCAAAAAAAAAAAAAAAAAAAAAAAAACAGGTAACCTGATAACAGAACCCAAGATCTTCTACCTTTTTGTTTTATCAAACTATTGCCAAGGTGCTTAAATATGCAGTTAAAGCATATAATGTCCATCATGTTTTATGAAATATACTAAAAATTTAGAGCCCCTCTATCGCTATCCTAGTACACCCCTAAGAGCTCTCAACTTCCAAGTAAGGGAACACTGTAATAAATAAAACCTGGCCGGCCAGGTGCTGTGGCTCATGCTTGTAATCCCAGCACCTTGGGAGGCCAGGGCTCCCAAGTGAGCTCAGGAGTTCAAGACCAGCCTGGCCAACATGGTGAAACTCTGCGTCTACTAAAAATACAAAAAAATTAGCCCAGCATGGTGGCTCATGCCTGTAGTCCCAGCTACCTGGGAGGCTGAGCCAAGAGAATTGCTTGAACCTGGGAGGCAGAGGTTGCAGTGAGCCAAGATCACACCACTGCACTCCAGCCTGGGTGACAGAGTGACACTTCATCTCAAATAAATAAATAAGTAAATAAATAAATCCCTCTTTAAGATAGTAATTACTTTTTGTTTTAGTGTTTTAAAGAAGCTGGTTTTACCACTTCAGTCTAGAGTTTAAAAAAAAAACTCCTTTTTTTAAAACTTGATTCAGCATTTTTTTCTTTTTCTTTTTTTATTGACTACAATATTTAAACTGCTCTGCCCAAAAATACAACAGCAAGGAAGGAAGCTCCATATACTAATCATTTGCATACCTCTATAAATACTTCTGATTCTTACTAGCATACAGACATCAATTTCACCTAACTTTAGAGAAGTGTCCACATATTCTTTTTGGTGCTATTTTGGAGCCCATCCTTTTTATTAAGTGTAGCTTCAGATGTTCTCTACTGATGTAATTCATGCATTTGTCTTTTGAAGCTTGCCATCTTATGTTAATGTGTGGAAGCTTGCCATTCCACCTTCCAATTTGAGGTCATAGGGCTGGGTGATGAACATTACAGAGCTATAAATATTTTTCATTTTTGTTTTGTTTTAACAAATGACCTTCTTTTCTTTTTAAATTATTTGCTTAGGATATTTTCCCAAAAGTGGGACTGCCAGGCCTGACAACAGAAAGGCTTGCTGAGGCAAACACAGACATTGGAGTGAGGCCTGGATTTAAATCCTTTCTTCACCACTTACTCAGGAGGCTTCAACCATGTTGCTTAATCTCTTCGTAAACCTCATAAAGCAAATGATAATAGTATCATTCCCACAAGGTAGTTACAAGGATTAGCAATAAAATAAAAGACGTGAAACCATAATAGGCCGTAACTAAATGGAGGCAGCTGTTGTTAGTATTACTAATTTGAGGGCTTTTTTTTTCCTGTAAGTTGCCATCTTACTTTCCAGAAAGCTTGCACAATAAAAAGATGCTCCTCAACTTATATCCAGATAAACTCATCCTAAGTTGAAAGTATCCTAAACCAAAATGGATTTAATACACCCGCATACCAAACATCATAGCTTAGCCTGGCCTACCTTAAACGTGCTCAGAACACTTACATTACTGTATAGTTAGGCAAACTCGTCTAACATAAAGCCTATTTTATAATAAATGTTAAATATTGTTTGCAGGTGGGCATTTTATAGACATGATAAGATGTGAAAACACAATATTCAAAAAACGCTGGCAACACTATATGCGGCAAAGTACTGTTTTACCCTTGTGATTCCGTGGCTGACTGGGAGCTGTGGCTCACTTCTGCTGTCCGGCATTACAAGAGAGTACCCTACCTCATATCACTAGCTCAGGAAAAGATCAAAATCCAAAATCTGAAGTATGGTTTCTACCAGATGCATGTGGCTTTCACACCATCATAAAGTCAAAAAATCGTAACTTGAACCATTGTAAGTTGAGGCCCATCTGTGTAGCTTAATTATTAATTAAGACAATGGCCAGGCACGGTGGCTCATGCCTGTAACCCCAGCACTTTGGGAGGCCGAGGTGGGCGGTTCACCTGAGGTTGAGAGTTTGAGACCAGCCTGGCCAACATGGCGAAACCCCGTCTCTACTAAAAATGCAAAAATTAGCCCCATGTGGTGGCAGGAGCCTGTAGTCCCAGTCGCTCAGGAGGCTAAAGCAGGAGAATAGCTTGAACCCAGGAAGCGGAGGTTGTGGTGAGCTGAGATTGTGCCACTGCACTCCAGCCTGGGCAACAGAGCAAGACTCTGTCCCAAGAAAAAAAAAAACTTAATAATTCAGACTAATCATAGTATAATGTGTTTCCCGTCTATGGAATTTTCTTTTAATAGGGCTTCTAAGAGATGGCATACCTTAGTGCAAATATTAATAGTAGAATCACCACCCAACAATAACATATTAGAGGGAGGCTAACAATGGTATTGGAACATCCCTACCATTTATTGGTCACTGTCTACATGCCAGGCATAGTGCAGGAAGCTTCAGTGTGTTTTCCAGCTTAATCTTCGCGTCCCTATGACTAATGAATCACAGCACCATTTTAAAAATGAGAAAACTGAGTCACCGTGATATTACATAAATTGTACTGGGCTACACAGAGAGAAGAATCGGAGTTCAGGCTGGACGTGGTGGCTCACCCCTGTAATCCTAGCACTTTGGGAGGCTAAGGCGGGTGGGTCATTTGAGGTTAGAAGTTTAAGACCAACCTGGCCAACATGGTGAAACCCCATCTCTACTAAAAATACAAAAATTAGCCAGGCAGTAGTGGTACCTGCCTGTAATCCCAGCTACTCAGGAGGCTGAGGCAGGAGAATCGCTTGAGCCTGGGAGGCGGAAGTTGCAGTGAGCTGAGATCACACCACTGCACTCCAGCCTGGGCGACAGCAAGATCCTGTCTCAAAAACAAATAAACAAACAAACAGACAAAAAGAAGAGTCTGAGTTCAGTTTCAAACCAAGGTCTATATGACTTCAAAGCTCATGTTCTCTCCTTTGCACCAGGCTGCTTCCCAGTGAACTAGAGTAACCATCCATTACTGATTACAATGATTACTTAATGAAAAGTAATCATTGACATGTGGACACCTGGGGAATATCAGGGTTCACACTTGAATCTTTCTGGAATCTGCTGTTTTGATGATCATTCTTTGCTGGACCCCTGCACTCAAAACCGTAATGTAATTTGATATTCTTATTCCCATGGCAGAAAATTCAGCAAGCATTCCCGTATCTTCAGCTATAAGCCCACCCATGCTACTTACTAAGCTTGGACAAGTTGTTTAACCTTCCTAAGTCTCAACTTTTTAATCTATAAAGTGGGACTAATAATAAGACCTAACTCGAAGGGCTATAATTAGGAAAATTAAATGAACTAATATATGTCCACATTCCTGGTACAATACCCGGGACCTAGCAGATGTTTAGTAAATGTTACCAATTATTGTAAAACTAACATATATTTTTTAAAAAATTTTTTATAGAGACAGAGTCTCACTATGTTGCCCAGGCTGGTCTCAAAATCCTGGCCTCAAGAAATCCATCCCACCTCAGCCTCCCAAATTACTGGGATTACAGGTGTGAGCCACTAAGCCCAGCATATATTATTTTTAAATGAAGAAATAACCTATTTCCAACATAGATGTCCTTGTCTTGATCCCTTTCCTCCCCTGCATAGCTCCCCCATCCTATCTCCGATAATATAAAAGCTGTTTGGAGATATTTCTGCCTGGAATTAGGTGGGAAGAAAACAAAATTAAACCAACCAGGCTATACAAATTTTTCTTTGCCAAGATGGCTTTGAGCCAGGCCTGCTGGCAGCCAGAATATATGAGCCAAGGAGAGATGAAGGATACAAGTCCCTTTAGAAAATGCCACGGTCAGGATCAATCTTTGGCATGGAGTCAGAGCTCGCCTCCTCCACGGCAGGGTGAGCTGGACTGGACAAGCAGCCTTTGTTGCCCCAGAGGCCCCTACAGACGTCGGGCCCAGATCCCCAAGTGTCAGCCAACCTGGATTTCCCACTAGGAAAGTGAGGGCAGAGTCAGGGCCCCCAGGTTGGTCTCCTTTCACAGGACTGATAAGACCTGGCCAGAATGTTACACATCCATTCCTGAGAAGGGCAGTGGTGCCTGGTGGCAAAGTAACAAGGGAAGGTCATCAGAATAGTCATGAGAGGAGGGAGCCAAGGTCAATGTGGGGAAAGAGAACCCAGTCTTCCAGGGAGAGGGAGAGCCGGTGAGAAGGTCCTGAGGGGGTTGGTGGCTTGGAGTGTGGACAAAAAGCCACTGGTAGCTGGGCAGCAATGGGCTAGGGGCAGTGGTAAAGTGAGACTAGCAGGGTGGGAAACTCCTTGCTCAGGACCTTCTTGCTACATTGAAAATTTCAGTTTTTATCTTAAAGGAAACGGTACATTTTAAACAGAGAAGAGACATAATCAGATTTGCATTTTAAAATAATTTGCTGAATAAATATTCTTGAGCACAATAGATTATGCAAGGTATCAAGAAGAGTATTATGAAAAAAATAGCACTTATTAAACATCCAGTTTAGCAGGGAGATGAGACCAGTAACCAAATGATTCTAATATTATGTGGAAAGATATACATTTCATTAGAAAAGCTTTGTAAGTGGAGTACATAGAATTCAAAGGTAGAAGAGGGTGTTCTAAGAGAGATCTGCTAAGCTTCATGAAGATGGTGGAATTTGTAGAGGAAGTTACACAAGTAGGTAGCATAGCCTAATGTTGTAGTGCGGACATTGTAGAGTGTAGACACTGGTGTCTGACAGCCTGGGCCCAAAGTCTGCCTCTACTACTGGCATAAGAGTCGTGAGACCTTGGGTAAATTGCTTAACTTTTCTGTTCATTAGTATTCTTATTTTTATTTGAGCCAGACTTAAAAGAGAAAGAGGTTTGGGACATACAAAGGTGAGACAGAGGGCATTAAAGAGGGGACCGTCTTTAAGGAACAGCATGACTAAACACACAGGAAGAGCAAAGCAGCTTCATTTGGCTGGACACAGTGTATTAGGAAGAACAGTTGAGGGCTGGGTAGGGTGGCTCACGCCTGTAATCCCAGCACCTTGGGAGGCCAGGGCGGGTTGGATAACTTGACATCAGGAGTTCGAGATCAGCCTGGACAACATGATGAGACCCCATCTCTGCAAAAAAATTTAAAAAATAAAAAATTGGCCAGGCATGGTGGTGCACAGCTGTAGTCCCAGCTACTTGGGAGTCTGAGGCAGGAGATGGGTTGAGCCTGGGAGATCAAAGCTGCAGTGAGCAGTGATCACATCACTGCACTCCAGCTTGGGTGACAGAATGAGGCCTTGTCTCAAAAAAAAAAAAAAAGAAGAAAAAAAAATAAACAGTGGAGAGAACAGTATTAACACTCTACATTTTGACCAGGTGTCAGAACTCTGTATACATTAATTCATTTAACCTTCATGACAGCCCTGCAAGGAAGTTGTACTTCCTTCATTTTACACAAAGAATCTGATACCTCAAGATGTTGAGCAGCATGGCCAAGCTTGTAAGTGGGAAAGAGAAGATTTGAACCCAAATCATCTGACTCCAAAGCTCACACCCTTTTCACTATGACCACACTAATGCCTCTCTCACACCATCTCCAAAGAGTAGGACAGCTCCATCTCCGGAGTTAACGCCCCATGCTCCTCAGGCACTGAGGACATTTGAGGGTCTGATCCACATTTGGGGAGATGATTCTGAAAAAATATTCCAAAAGTGCTTTGAGCAAAAAGAGAATATTGTCAAACCAACAACAGTGTCATCCAAAGGGGACTCTTTGAGGAGTTCAACATTCATTTGGATGTGTCAGATGTCTGGAGGTTTTTAAGCATCAGTCATATTACTTTATATTCACACCTCTATGTTACCTTGGAGTGGCAACAAATTAAGCCGGAATCAGCTATTCACACTGAATGATTTTATAAAGTTTGCTTTGCTCCCGCAGCTTGTCTACTTTAAATGCCAAAAAAGGAAGCAGATATGGTGGAAACTGAATTAAAAGAAGGCGCATAAATTACTCCAACATCCTGGACCCTGCACTTCCAGAATCCCTTTTTCATCAGTTCTCTTAGCTCTCAATCAAATAAAAAAGAAGAGAGTAGAGGCAAGAATTTAAAAATGTACTTCTGTCCAAAAAGAACCATAAATGACAAATGTGTTTTGTACATTGTAGAGTAAATTCTGCCAGGAAAACAAACAAACAAACCAGCGAGTTTTTGAGAATGGGAATTGCCATTTGAGAGAGAATTGACATTTGGCAAGTTTAAAAATAGATCATCTAATGGAAAGGGCATCTGCTCACTGAAAATATGAATCCACACACAGGCCAGGGGCAGGCAGAGAGCTCTGACCAGGTTACTGGGCTATTCAATAATGCCCTATTTTTAGGGCTGTGGGGCCTGGAAAAACAGCCTGGTGTCACTGGCTCAATTAAACACAAAGGCAAGGACATGCAGAGTATGTCTCCAAGTACCTAGAAATAAGGATTTGTAATACATAGCGTAGTTGTCCGTGGCAAAGAGATGTTGATGTAGCTCTTAGAATCTGCTGATTTAAAGGAAAGAATGTTGATGTGATGACTGTGCCAATTCTCACTGTGGTGCCCAGAAACATGGAAACGTTAGTGCTGGAGGGACCTTGTAGACGGCCTAGTACTGGACATGTGATGTTCATGGCTACCCAGAATCTGAACCCTTCAGCTCCTACACTGGGGAACTTTCCATCTCAGGAGTAAAGCTGGCTGGCAGAGGCTGCCTCTTTCTCTGGAAAGCTCTGCTTTCCCACTTCCCCTGGCAGCCAGGGCTCTAAGTGTGACCTAGCTCAGAATGTCAGATGCACCTGCTCAGGTTTGTGAGTCAGGAATTAGTGACGCAAAGAAGGAGGGAGAGTGGCGAATTCTTTCCAAGGGTAGCAGCAAAGGCAGTAACATCTAGTTTCCAAGGACAGCACAGCCAATTTAGTACAGGGGTACTCTGTGCCCATTCATGGCACAGGTGCAGGCTGTGACACTTGGTGTGTCAAGCGGCCACAGTGGCCTTGGTCCCTCCCTGAGATTCTGGCCCTGGCTTGTCTGCACAGTCTTCCTTGCTTTTGCCTGTCCTCTAGGTCTGGTCTTCCAGGGTTCTAGGTAATCTTGTAAGCTGGCCAGCATCCTTTCAATCAGTTCATTTTCTGCTTCAATTGTCCAGAAGCAATATTTGTTTCTTTGCAAGTAAGAGCCCTGACTGATATAATAATCCAACCCTGTTAATTTACAGATGAAGTCGTGAATGACAGGGAAAGGACACACAGCTAGTTAGCATCAAATCCAGGCCTTGAAAGCAGGTCTTTGGACTCACAGGTTACTGTGTGTGCCCCCAGCCATGATGCAGCCTTACAGAGGCACAGAGGGTGCCTGTGGACCTGGCCTTCTGTCCCTGACACACCCTCATAGTTCTCTTCTGCCTGAGGGTCACCATTGTCAAGACATAGCCACCAAATTGTCTATATCTGTCTTGAGTAATTCCCAAGGTCGTAATCCACTTACCCTCAGTCACTTTCCCTCTGGGCCCTTCTTTTTAGGCTTTCTTTCTTCTAAAAGTGATTGAGTGCCTACTATGTCCCTGGTACTACACTAAGAACTAGGGATCCTATACTAAGGAAAACAGAAGTGGACTCAGACATCATGAATATTACAGTATAGAGGAAAAGATAAACATTAACCAAATAACCATAGAAGCATATGATTACACATTTAAAATAACTAAGAAGGAAAATGGGCCTCATCTACCCTAGAGTTTAAGAAAGACTCCCTGGGAATGGAAATGTAATCTGAGATCTAAAAGTTGGTTTATATAATTTAGTGAAAAGAGGGGAGGTGGGTTTCTAGGAATAAGGACTAGCACTCCATAGGTCCTAAAGCAGGAGGAGCACAAAAATAGGAACAACTGAAGGAAAGCCAGTGTGGTTGAGCAAGAGGAAGAACGAAAAGAGCTGGGACTGAAGCAGGGACCCAGGGCTGGATCATTTATGGTCTAGATCACCTTAGGGCCTTGGGCCTTGGGAAAGATTTTGCTGTTGACCTTCTAGGTAGCAGGAAGCCACTGAGTGATTTTAAGCAGAGGGGGACATGGTTACACCGTATTTTTCCATGATCACTGTGGGTGTTCTATGGAGAATTAATTGGAGAAGAGGTAAGTGCGCACATATGCAAAACAATCAGCAGGCCATTGCCACAGTTCAAAGGAGAGGTGATGGTAGCTTAGATTTAGGAGATGACAGTGGAGGAGGAGAGATATGTTCAGACTGGAGAGATAGGTGAGTTAAAAAACAGGACTTGGTCTTTGGGAAGAATGGAGAGAAGGTATTAAGAATGAAGCCACACTTGTCAATAGATAGTGGAGTTACTCACTGTAGAAAGGCCAGTTTTGAGGTAGATGCGACATCATGAGTTTGGTTTTAAATAAGCTGAGTTTGAGATGCCTTTTTTTTTTTTTTTTAACTTTATGATATTTGACTTCATTGTCTAATAATCTATTTTATTTTTTATTATTTTTATTTATTTATTTATTTTTTTTTTATTATACTTTAAGTTCTAGGGTACATGTGCATGACGTTTATATCATGTATAGCTCCCCAATGCAATCCCTCCCTCCTCCCCCCTCCCCATGATAGGCCCCAGTGTGTGATGTTCCCCTTCCCGAGTCCAAGTGATCTCATTGTTCAGTTTCCACCTATGAGTGAGAACATGCGGTGTTTGGTTTTCTCTTCTTGTGATAGTTTGCTAAGAATGATGGATTCCAGCTGCATCCATGTCCCTACAAAGGACGCAAACTCATCCTTTTTTATGGCTGCATAGTATTCCATTGTGTATATGTGCCACATTTTCTTAATCCAGTCTGTCACAGATGGACATTTGGGTTGATTCCAAGTCTTTGCTATTGTGAATAGTGCCGCAATAAACATACGTGTGCATGTGTCTTTGTAGTAGAGTAATTTATAATCCTTTGGATATATACCCAGAAGTGGGATGGCTGGGTCATATGGTACATCTAGTTCTAGATCCTTGAGGAATCGCCATACTGTTTTCCATAATGGTTGAACTAGTTTACAATCCCACCAACAGTGTAAAAGTGTTCCTATTTCTCCACATCCTCTCCAACACCTGTTGTTTCCTGACTTCTTAATGATTGCCATTCTAACTGGTGTGAGATGGTATCTCATTGTGGTTTTGATTTGCATTTCTCTGATGGCGAGTGATGATGAGCATTTTTTCATGTGTCTGTTGGCTGTATGGATGTCTTCTTTTGAGAAATGTCTGTTCATATCCTTTCCCCACTTTTTGATGGGGTGTTTGTTTTTTTCTTGTATATTTGTTTGAGTTCTTTGTAGATTCTGGATATTAGCCCTTTGTCAGATGAGTAGGTTGCAAAAATTTTCTCCCATTCTGTAGGTTGCCTGTTCACTCTGATGGTAGTTTCTTTTGCTGTGCAGAAGCTCTTTAGTTTAATTAGATCCCATGTGTCAATTTTTGCTTTTGCTGCCGTTGCTTTTGGTGTTTTAGACATGAAGTCCTTGCCCATGCCTATGTCCTGAATGGTACTACCTAGATTTTCTTCTAGGGTTTTTATGGTATTAGGTCTAACATTTAAGTCTCTGATCCATCTTGAGTTAATTTTCGTATAAGGTAACCAAAACAGCATGGTACTGGTACCACAACAGAGATATAGACCAATGGAACAGAACAGAGTCCTCAGAAATAATACCACACATCTACAGCCATCTGATCTTTGACAAACCTGAGATGCCTTTTAGAACAGAAAAGTCAATATATGTGAATCTGAATCTCAAAAGAGAAGATTGGGCTAATGAAAAAAAATGTTCGTGTTATTGTTGCATAGGTGATCATTGAAGCCATGGGTGTGGATGAGTTCAGTTAGGGAAAGAGGGTAGAGGGACAAGAGAAAGACACGTGGGGAAAAACCTTTGGGAATTACATTTGAAGATCATGCAGAGGAGGGTAATCTAGCCACAATATTAAGAAGGAATAGCCAAAGAAAGAAGAGGAAAGCTAGGAGAATGTGCTTCACAGATGCCAAGGGCAGCAAGTGTTTTGAGAGGGAGCTGGTGTCCATAGTATCAAATGTTGCTGCAAGTTGAGCAAGCTGAGGATTGAAGAGTTGCCAGTTGTTCTAGCAACATGGCAGCCATTATTAACCTTAGTGAGAATCATTCTGATTGCATGACGGTATTGTAAAAAAGGATGAAGTAAGCTGGAAGATGAGGAATGACAGGCATGAGAAAATGACCTCCCAGGAAGAAGACAATTCTTTTGAGAAGTTTTGCTATGCAGGGAAAAGGGGAGGTATGAATAGTGAGGGAAGTGGGGTCCAGGGAGAACACTTTAGGATGTATGAGCCTTAAGTGATTAAATGCTGAAGAGGCACATAAACATAGGTAGAAAGAGGTTCAATTTTTTCTATCAAATAAATCTGAAAATTGTTATCAGGTAAAGTTAACACCATCCACCTCCCAGGAAATATTGTTTTTGTTTAGATACTTGATAACTTATTCCAAGTAATAGATGGTGTAGGACTTTTTTTTTTTTTTTTGAGACGGAGTCTCGCTCTGTCGCCCAGGCTGGAGTACAGTGGCACAATCTTGGCTCACTGCAACCTCCGCCTCCTGGGTTCACACCTTTCTCCTGCCTCAGCCTCCCGAGTAGCTGGGACTATAGGCGCTCACCACTACACCTGGCTAATTTTTTGTATTCTTTAGTAGAGACGGGGTTTCACTGTGTTAGCCAGGATGATCTCTACCTCCTGACCTCGTAATCCACCCACCTTGGCCTCCCAAAGTGCTGGGATTACAGGTGTGAGCCACTGCATCCCATCAGTGTGAGACTTTCAAGAGGATAGCCCCAGACTCTATCCTCTGAGCACCAGCACTTGGTTAGTGTCTATTGCAGGACCTCCAATGTTGTACTGTGATCTATCATCTGTCTTCTTCACTCACAAGGCCTAAGATTTTGCTGTTGACCTTCTGGGCAGCAGGAAGCCATTGAGTGATTTTAAGCAGAGGGGCACATGGTTACACTGTATTTTTCAATCATCACTATGCGTCTTCTACAGAGAATTAATTGAAGAAGAGGCAAGTGTGGACATATGCAAACCAATTATGTTCTTAAGGAGGTAAATACCATGTTTTCCTTATGTCACTTGGGTCAAGTACACAGCCTAACAGGGCTATGGCATTGCACAAGTTGGGCGGTGCTAGAGTTGAGCTATGATGGCTCTGCCTGACACATATAACTCTAAATATATTTATCAGATGATGAACGAGTAAACAACACAAACAAGTTAGAAACAGGCCTCTGAAAAAGAACATGGGTTTGGAAGGTACTTTTCACCTTCCATCAACTGCTACCCCTCTGTACATTCATCCACAAAGCTAGCTCTGATGGCAAGAAAATCCCTGTCTTGAGCAATATGATTTCTGATCAACGTAGTTTAGAAGTACTATGTGCACATCAGGCTCTGCCAGGAGCATCCAGACTGAGGATGCCATGTCACACAAGCTCATCCCTGTGGATGGAAGACCTGGTGAGCTAAGTCAGCTCTTCTTTGGCCAAGACAATTTCTCAAAGAACCCAGACTTCTTTTTTTTTTTTTTTTTTTTTTTTTTTTTTTTTGAGACGGAGTCTTGCTCTGTCGCTGGGGCTGGAGTGCAGTGGCCGGATCTCAGCTCACTGCAAGCTCCGCCTCCCGGGTTTACGCCATTCTCCTGCCTCAGCCTCCCGAGTAGCTGGGACTACAGACGTCCGCCACCTTGCCCGGCTAGTTTTTTGTATTTTTTTAGTAGAGACGGGGTTTCGCAGTGTTCGCCAGGATGGTCTCGATCTCCTGACCTCGTGATCCGCCCGTCTCGGCCTCCCAAAGTGCTGGGATTACAGGCTTGAGCCACCGCGCCCGGCCTGAACCCAGACTTCTTAAATCAACCTTTGCCTGAATTCCTTGGAAAATGGAGCAACATTCTGGCAGGAACAGGCCAGAAATTGTCCCAGACCTGGGGCAGTTACTTCAAATCTGGGCTGCCTACTGCCTCTGGAGACCAGTCTGAGAGTGTGTGATCTCCTTTTCCTCTTTCGTTCCTTGCATAGCCCAAGTCTAGGTGATGTCATGCTCATTATGAGAAAAAAGCAATCACAAAGTTCTCATCCGCTTTTACTCTCTCTCCTAAGTGGTCCCATCCACAGGGAAACTGCTAAGTCCAGTTTTTCATTCACCTGGAGTATCAAGGGCACCAATAGTAATTGGCAAAATTCACCCTTTTTGCCACCCCACCAGGGGGTAGCAACATGATAGCTGTTGTTACCTTCTGTTCAGGGCCGTTCTGTAACCTGCACTATGTCCCAAGGAGTGAACTGTTATAGGCCATATCTCTTGGGTTTCCTTGTCCTCTGGGTTCCAGCTGGGTTTGGCTACTGAAGGCACTGGTGGAAGATTAAGAGCTAGAGGAGCATGAGGTCAGTATATTTTTGCTGATCCCTCTCTGCTGCTGCACAGGGGTTCTGGTAATGCATTACCTCTAAGACCCCTCTGAGATGCCAGTCCGGGCCGCTCCTCCTCCACGACTCCAGTGCCCACAAGGCCCCTTTAGGCCAACAGCCAGTAGACTTCTCCCTGTGGCTACTCCTGGGTGCCTCCTCAGCCCTAGTTGTTTCTCTAACCTGGCTTCACCTCTGTAAATAGGTAACCTTCGTTCAATTCTTTTCCAAACTCTATCTGAATGTGCCGTCTGCTTCCTGTAGGGACCGTGACTGACACACCCTCCTTGTCCCCCTTTTCATTAGGGGACTGAGGGATAAACAGTTGAAAAGTTAAATGGTAATATGAGTGAAACAATGATAAATACTTGAGAATACGTTTAAGCACCAAACAGGGACTCTCATATTTCCTTTCTAACTTAGAAAAGTGAATTCCCAAAGTCTGTCTCAAAAACTCAGAAAGCTCAGAAGCTTTCTGTGGGTTATATGGTGCAGCTCCTGTATTTTCACAAATGTGGCTAAATTTCTGACTGAAAGACATTTTCAGGCCGGGGTGGCAGCTCACACCTGTGATCTTAGCTACTTGGGAGTCTGAGGTAGGAAAATTGCTTGAGGGCAGGAGTTACAAACCAGCCTAGTCAACATAGCAGAGATCCCTGTCTCTAAAAAAAATTGAAACAAAAATTAGTCAGCCATGGTGATGTGCCTGTGGTTTCAGATACTCAGGAGGCTGAGGTCCAAGAGGTCAAAGCTGCAATGAACTGTGATTACACCACTGCCCTCCAGCCTAAGTGACAGACTGAAGCCTCATCTCAAGAAAAAGAAACACACAAGACATTTAAGACATTTTCAAATGTCGACTAGTGGAGAACGTTTTTTCCTGCAATCTTGCGTACCATTGATTGACATAGAGAGGTATGTTCATTTCAATGAGTAGGTTTCTACAAATAGACATTAAGTAAAATCCTAAAGTAAGTAAAACTGCTTTTACCTTCCCCCTTCCTGCATTTCATGCTATTCCTGGTGCTCAGGGTCTCTTCTTCCACAGCAAAGCAAGGTGAAAAGCTAAGCCACCAAGCCATTAGTGACCTGTAACAGCTCTTCAAATCTTAAAACAATTCCAGAACAGTAAGTAGATCTGGTTTTTACACAGAGACCTCTGACACCTCTATCCTCCCATACCCCGCCCCGCCCCCCCACCACACACACATACACACACACAAAACACTGAAGCATTTGACAGAGCATATGGGTGGGCTTAACCTTGCCCAGTGGGCACAAGCAAACCAGAGAGATAGAATAGAAAAGAAATTTTATATATATATACACACATATATGTATATATACACACACACACACACACCCCTCCAAGTATATATACACCTCCATATATATACACACACCATATATATATGTACACACACCATATATATATATATACACACACCATATGTATATACACACACACACACTATATATATATATATAAAATACCTGGAGAAATAATAGAGAAACCATCAAGAAAAATCTGGATCTGGCCAGGTTTGGTGGCTCACGCCTGTAATCCCAGAACTTTGCGAGGCCAAGGCAAGTGGATCACCTGAGGTCAGGAGTTTGAGACCAAACTGGCCAACATAGTGAAACCCCATCTCTACTAAAAATACAAAATTTAGCTGGATGCAGTGGCCGGCATCTGTAATCCCAGCTACTCTGGAGGCTGAGGCAGGAGAATCGCTTGAACCCAGAAGGCGAAGGTTGCAGTGAGTCGAGATCGTGCCATTGCACTCCAGCCCAGCCTAGGTGACAGAGCAAGACTCCATCTCAAAAAAAAAAAAAAAAAAAAAAAAGCTGTATCTGTGTGTTGAGCAATATTGGGTCAATGAGATAATTTAGTGGTGGTGGCTCAGGGTAGAAACAACATTTCCTCTTTCTTAAAGGGTTTCTTTTTCTAGGCTGCTGGAATTAGGGGTGTTGTTTATTCCTCATACTTGTGTATAACCTGTATTCTGCCTAACCCACTTTCTTTCTCTTTCCTCTGATGGTGCTGACAATTACTTTTTTTGTCTCTTATTTATCACTATAGCCGGACTGCTCCAGATAATCTATTTGGCTCCCCAAACTTCCATTTTTCATTAAAGAAAATGCTGTGGGGGTGGTTTGTAACTCAAGGGTTATCTTTTTCAAAAAATTCCAATTCTGATTAATATGGCACCTTGTGGTCGCTGACAAGGTTAGGTGTGCCTTTATTATTTTTGAGACAAGGGAGTTGTGATACAGACATAAACTCTGTTAAGGCTGATGGGTTGCTTAATACTGTACCAGCAAGGAGTACTAAAGTGAGCCTACTCATAGAAACAGCAATCACTTACACCTCCCCCAAGTAACAGAAACAGCACCTAGGTAAATGAGCAGACGGAGGTGGATAAAAAGATGTATGATCACCCCCAACTTCACCTTAAACAGCTTCTCAATATCTGGGCCTGGCATTGAGACTCTCTGCAGACTTCCTCCTACCTGTGCCTCCAACCATCCTTAGCATCTTTTCCATCTGTGCCCTGTATCTTTAAATCAGCAGTCCTACTTCTGTGCCTTTTTCTGGGAGACAATATGAGTGAAGACTCAGGAATTCATTACAGCCTTTGTTCCTTCCCTCTTTCATTCACAGAATATTTTGCATGCACCTATGTTCCTGGTATTGGTGAAGGAGGGATTAATTCACCATAGAGCTGCCTGGGACCAGATGGGGTAAGGCTGCCTAATTTGCCAGTGAGCATTGTCTAACTATACTTCTCAACTATCCCTTGTTAGTAAGAAAGGTGATGTTTTCACTTCTGTCTTTACCCTTTTATTATATTTATTGAAATTGTCCAGAACCTAGGGGAGGAAGAAGAGTGCTTTTTAGTGTATGTGTGTGTGTGCACATCTGTGGGTGTGTGGGTGTAGACTGTCCTTGGAATCCAGCACCAGGCACTTTCTACCACTGGAGATAATGCTATGAATAAAATAGCATGGCCCCAGTTCTCTTAGAGTTTACCTTCTAATGGAAGAAGACAGTTCATAAACAAAGATAAAAGATAAATTCAGATATTGGCAGGTGCTGGGAAGAAAATGCACTAGAGAATAACAGAATGCTTTCAACAGGAGGTCAGGGAAGCTCCTCCAAGGAGGTGACCTGGAGGTGAGCCTGAATGATAACAAGACATGCAGTGAGATATGCGAAGAGCTATTTAGTAAGGAAACAGCGTGAAGCCTCTCCCAGGTGAGAAGGAGCAGAGCACAAAGAGCAGTGTGTGTGAGAGGGGAGATTTGTGTGCTTCAGCTCAGTTAATAAGATAAGGAGTGAGATGAGGTCAGAGAGAGCTAGGCAGGGAGCAGGTAAAATAAGGTAAGGAACCTAGATTTTCTTCTACTTGCAATGGGGAGCCTTCAAATGACTTAAAGTAAGAGAACACAAACAATCTGATTGATATTTTTTAACTTTTTATTTGTAGATTCACAGGGAGTTGCAAAAAGATGTACCGAATGGTCTCATAATACCCTTCCCCCTCCTCCCCAATGTTAGCATCTTATATAACTGTAGTACAATACAAACACCATGAAATTGACATTGCTACTATCCACAGAGCTTATGCAGATTTCACCAGCAATACAGGTACTCCCGTGTGTGTGTGTGTGTGTGTGTGTGTGTGTGTGTGTAGTTCTTGGCAATTTTTTAACATGTGTAGCTTCCAGTAGCCACCACCACAATCAAAATGCACAACTGTTTCATTACCACAAGGCTCCATGGCACTTTGTAGTGCCATGTAGTGCCCCTTGTAGCACTCCTACTCCCTCCGCACAAAATCCTAACTCCTGGGAAAACCCCAAATCCTAACTCCTGGAAAACACAAATCTAATTTCCATCTCTATAATTACAGCATTTCAAGAATATTGTACAAATGGGCTTGTACAGTATGTAATCCTTTGAAATGGGCTTTTTTCACGCAGCAGAATTCCCTTTAGATCTATCCAACTAGTCGCTTAAATCAATAGGCCCTTCCTTGCCAGATGCAGTGGCTCACACCTGTAATCCCAACACTTTGGGAGGCCAAGGTGGGCAGATCAGCTCAACTCGGGAGTACAAGACCTGACTGGGCAACATGGTGAAACCCTGTACCTACAAAAAATTAAAAATCAGCAGGTCCCAGTTACTTGGGAGGGTGGGGTGGGGGGATGGCCTGAGCCCAGGAGGTTGAGGCTGCAGTAAGCCATGTTCACGCCACTACACTCCAGCCTGAGTGACAGAGTGAGACCTTGTCTCAAAAAAATAAAAATAAAAATAGTCCTTTCCACTTTATTGCTGAATAGTATTCCATGGTAAAGATGTACCACAATTTAACTATTCACCCATTGAAGGACGACTAGGTTGTTTCCATTTTTTAGCAATTATAAATAAATGATCATAAATGAACATTTGTGTGCAGGTTTGAACATTGAGGATACAATTTCATATCTCTGGAATAAATATCCAGGGGTACAATTGCAACATTGTATGTTAAGTGGATTTTTAGTTGTTTTTTTTTTTTTTTTTTTTTGAGATTGAGTCTCCCTCTTGTCCCCCAGACTGGAGTGCAGTGGCACCATCTCAGTTCACTGCAACCTCCACCTCCCTGGTTCAAGCGATTCTCCTACTCAGCCTCCTGAGTAGCTGGGATTACAGGCACCCACCACCACATCTGGCTAATTTTTGTACTTTTAGTAAAGATGGGGTTTCAGCCATGTTGGCCAGGCTTGTCTCAAACACATGACCTCAGGTGATCCACCCGCCTTGGCCTCCCAAAGTCCTGGGATAACAGGCATGAGCCATCACGACTGGCCAAATTTTTAGTTTTAAAAGAAACTGCTAAACTATTTTCCTAAGTGGCTGAACTGTTTTACATTCCCACTGGGATTGTATTCTCAGTGATCCAGTTTTTTCGCATCCTCAGCAGCATTCAATGTTACCACTATCTTTTATTTAGATCTTTGATTTCTTTCATTAGTGTTTTGTAATTTTTAGTATATGAATCTTGTACTTGCTTTGTTAAATTTATACTTAGGTATTTCATTTTCTTTGGAGCTATTGTAAATGATATTGTGTTTTTAATTTCAGTTTCCACATATTCCTTGTTAGTATACAGACTTTTTTTGTGTGTTCATCTTGTAACCTGTGACCTTACTCAACTTATTAGGTGTAGGAATTTTTGTTTTGTTTTGTTTGGGTTTGGGGGTAGATGCCGTGGGGTTCGTCTACATAAACAATCATGTTGTCTGCAAATCAGGGCAAATTATTTCTTCCTTTCCAATCTGTATGTTTGGCTTTTTTTTCTACCTTGTGCTGGCTAGAGTTTTCATGACTGTGTTGATTAAGAGTAGTAGGAGTGGGCATCCTTACTTTTTTCCTAATCTTAGAAGAAAAGCATTTAGTCTTTCATCATTTAGCATAATATTACCTGTGGATCTTTTGTAGATGCTCTTTGTCAAGTTGATTCATTTTCTTCTATTTCTATTTTTTCTAAAATTTTCATGAATGGATATTGAATTTTGTCAAATTGTTTTTCTACATCAATCAATATAATTAGGTGAATTTTCTTCTCTAGTCTGTTAATGTTGTGGATAACATTATTTGATTTTCAAATATTGAACCAGCCCAGCATCCCTGGAATAAATCCCACTTGGTCATGGTATGTAATTTTTTATACACTGCTTGATTCAAGTTGCTAATATTTTGTTAAATTTTTTTGCATCTAAGTTCATGAGAGATATTGGCTAATTTCCATTTTTAAAAGATCACTCTGGTTTCTTGTGGAGAATAAACAGAAGACTAAGAATGGCAGCTGGAAAACTAGTTAGAAAGCTAGTCAGAGTGGACCAGATGTTACGTCAGTAGAGGAGATGTCATTGGATTCAAGATATGTTGTGGAGATAGAATTAATTGAACTTGGGCCGGGCACAGTGGCTCACGCCTGTAATCCCAGCATTTTGGGAGGCTGAGGTGGGCAGATTACCTGAGGTCAGAAGTTCAAGACCAACCTGACCAACATGGTGAAACCCTGTCTCTACTAAAAATGCAAAAATTAGCTGGGTGTGGTGGCATAGCTACTTGGGAGGCTAAGGCAAGATAATCTCTTGAACCTGGGAGGTGGAGGTCGCAGTGAGCGGAGATCCTGCCACTGCACTCCATCCTGGGCCACAGAGCAAGACTCCATCTCAAAAAACAAAAAAAAGAGAGAGAGAATTAATTGAACTTGCTGTTGGATTAGCTGTGGCTTTGTGGGAAGGAGGACTGGTGAAGGAAACGGAAATATTAAGAATGAGGAGCGCCAGGGAGAATAGACAGAGTCCATTCCATGAAATGGGAAAGGCAGGAGGGGGAAAAGCTGGGCAGGGGGATGGGATGTAAAAATCAGGAGTACTGTTTTAGACATATTAAGTTTGAGGTGCCTGTAAGAACTCGCATGGCAATGTCAAGCAGTTGGATATCCCCAGTCCCAAGAGAAAAGGTATTTAAAGTCACGGAATTGGATGACATCACCTAGGGAAAGACAATGGATGAACAGAAGAGTTAAGAAGAGGGGCATAAACAAGTTGCACAAGTTTTAAGTCCCCAGGATCTTTAACCTCAGCTGTGGCTCTAAAAAAATCCCAGCATGAGTCTGCTTTATAAAACATAGTAACATTACCTTAGGTATTTTTCATATGATTGTGAGAATAGAGTTAGGTAGTAAGTTAAATTGCTTAAAAATTAACAAATGCATAGGAGATCTGTTAACATTAAAATCGGATTTAATTTTTCAGCAGAATTTGTTGTGATGTTGAAAATATCCTGGAAATGTTCATTTAGAATAATATGCTGTCCAATGTGGTATTCACCAGCCATCTATGGCTACTGAACAATGAAAATGTGGCTTATGTGATTGAGGAAAGGAGTTTTTTTATTTAACTCAATTTTTATTAATTTAAATGTAGGTAATCAGATGGGGCTAAGGCTACCATATTGGGCAGTGCAAGTCCAGAACTCACATCTCAAATTTGATTTGATCATTTAATATGTCAAATTTGTAATTCATGGAGCTGACACAAAGTATTGCTACAATCAGACCATCAATCAGACAATTAAAAGACTCCAGATTTGCAACAGAGATTTAGAATAAACTGTAAGCAAGTATCTTTTGGTGATAAATTATTAATTAATACATTAATTTGGTTATCAACTTAACTCTATAAGTAAGTCCTAATATGTGTGTTACTTTGAGAAAGTCATAAACACTAATTCTTAGTTTTCTCAATTGTAAATGTGTGTAGAAAGGTGGATGAAAATTTGGAAGAGTTAATTCATGTACTAATCTTACAATGAGAGGTAAATACTATGTACTCAATATATACTGGCTCCCTTTAATCAAAACAAACATTAAAGAAAAATAAACATAGCACCTCTTCTGAACATAGAGGTATTTAATAATGACAATTTGATTATTTTTGGGGTTTGGGTAAAATAAAGACCTGAGGCTTCCCTTGAGCCAGGATTAATTCAAGACATACACTGCTGTGTTCTTGCTGTGCTTTTATGTCTGTGCTCCAGGCAGAGCTTTTAGTAGTTTATGCATCCCTAAGCTCTGATTCTTCTGCCTTCCAAAGAATTTTGCCACTTCTGAGTTGAGCTCAGAATCAGAGGAGAAGCTGGATTGTAGCTACCTTTCTGGAAACAGCCTTTCATGCCCCTCTGACTTATACTTAAATATTCCTTAACTCTGGGTGACTTGATAGTGCTCTCTTGGTCTACATGCCCTTTCCATTTCTAAACTACATGGGAACCCAGCCCTCCCAAAGAAATTTCTAGGGCTTTAAATCTTCTCCCTAGGACAAAATTATCTGACATTTTCATTTGTCTTCTTTATGACTTAGATTAACATTAATTTTACAGCTTTACTGATCCAAGTGTTGGCCTTGGACTAGCAGCAAGCATGGCTTTACCTTGGAGCTTGCCAGAAATGCAGACTATCAGGCCCTACCCTAGAACTGCTCAATCAGAACTGACCTCTTATGACCCCCAGGGGGTTAAGAAATGTTTAAGAAATGCTGTTCTATAGCACACTGCCTTTTGTTGGCTCTGAAATAATAGAAAAGTATCTTATTAATTGAACTTGTTATTATACCACTTCCTTAAATGAGCCAATTTCATGATCCTCAATCCACACTTCTTTTTTCTTTTCTAAATCATTCTTTCCATTTCATTTTCTTCTTAATATTTTTAAAAAGAGACAAGTACAAGAACTAGCCAAGCTTTCATTCTTCCCTTGTCTTAGTAGAAAGCATAAATGTGCATAGTCATTATCTCATCTGTCCTGCACAGGTGCAACTTGATAGAAGAAAAAGACCATTTGTTTCCATAAATAGGTATTTGGCATCACTCGGAATATTATCAACCTGCCCTAGGAATCTTTTATGCCATTCTAATTTTAGATTTTCTTTCATGAAAACTTAATTTTCTCTTTCTCTAAAAATACTTCAAGTTTTCAGCTGGGCACGGTAACTCACGCCTATAATCCCAGCACGTTGGGAGGCCAAGGCCAGTGGATCATGAGGTCAGGAGTTCAAGACCAGCCTGGCCAAGATGGTGAAACCCTGTCTCTACTAAAAATAAAAAAAGTATCCGGGTATGGTGGCCGGGGTTCCTGGAATCCCAGCTACTCAGGAGGCTGAGGCAGAGAATTGCTTGAACCCAGGAGGTGGAGGTTGCAGTGAGCCGAAATCGTGCCACTACATTCCAGCCTGGCTGACAGAGGGAGACTCCATCTCAAGAAAAACAAAAACAAAAAAAAAAAACCTTAAGTTTTCAATGAAACATTTGTTCTTTAATCACTGAATCAATATAGTTCCCTTTTTGTTCACTCCTTTATTCCTTTATTTGACATCTAGATGCAGGGTAAATATTTAAAATATGGGTTGCATTAGCAATTCTTTTTTTTTTTTTTTTTTTTGCAATAGGGTCTCACTCTGTCACCCAGGCTGGAGTGCAGTGGCATGATCACAGATCACTGGAGGCTTGATCTCCAGGCTCAAGAGATCCTACCACCTCAGCGTCCCAAATAGCTGAGACTATAGGCATATGCCACCATGCCCAGCTGATTTTTTATTTTTATTTTTTCATTTTTATTTTTTTAGTAGAGACAAGTTCTTGCTATGTTGCCCAGGCTGATCTCCAGCTCCTGAGTTCAAGTAATCCTCCTTCCTCAGCCTCCCAACGTGCTGGGATTACAGGCATGAGCCACCACACCTAGTAGCAATTCTTATTTGTTGTTTTTGCTTACTTTTTGTGATGTAAGAGGAAATAAAAGAAAGCATTATCATCTTCCTCTTGTTTGCCCTAATATATTTGGGATATATCATAAGATAGAATGATTGTTTTGTAAAATGATATTTGGAAGTAATCAATTTTGTTCAGATTTTCCATTGGTATTTCATGTGGCTTATTTCTGCAGGTAAAGTCTTTAATTATAATTGAATAAACAACAAGAGGAAAAAACCCTGTCAAATCTGTCACATGGCATATCTCTTATGTTTACTTTAAATATCCTGAAGCAAAAGCATAGAAGAGATTTGATAGATTATCAACCCTCTTACATTTGCTCAATAAAATAAAATAAAAATATATGAAAAGACATTTATTTATTTATTTATTTTTTTTTTTTTTTTTTTTTTTTTTTTTTGAGACGGAGTCTTGCGCTGTCACCCAGGCTGGAGTGCTGTGGCCGGATCTCAGCTCACTGCAAGCTCCGCCTCCCGGGTTCACGCCATTCTCCTGCCTCAGCCTCCCGAGTAGCTGTGACTACAGGCGCTGCCACCTCGCCCGGCTAGTTTTTTGTAGTTTTTAGTAGAGACGGGGTTTCACCGTGTTAGTCAGGATGGTCTCGATCTCCTGACCTCGTGATCCGCCCGTCTCGGCCTCCCAAAGTGCTAGGATTACAGGCTTGAGCCACCGCGCCCGGCCGACATTTATATTTATTATATCAAATTCTGTTGGTTAGTAATCTTCACTGAAACAAATCTTGTATTATGCAACCTAAATATCTTATATTACAGTTTAAGCCTATTTTGTTTAATGCTATCTTTGTGGATCAATGTGAATTACTGAACAACAAAAACCTTTTAGCAAATCTTGGTTGAAAAAAGAAAGGCCTTTTTTTCTGGTATTTCTTATCTTGACTTACCTACTTCTAAAGCAATTTTCCCACTTTGTGTACAATGCTTCTATAACTTTGTTTGTTTCTGAGATGGAGTTTCGCTGTTTTTGCCCAAGCTGGAGTACAATGGCGTGATCTCAGCTCACTGCAACCTCCACCTCCTGGGTTCAAGTGATTCTCCTGCTTCAGCCTCCTGAGTATCTGGGATTACAGGCGTGTGCCACCACTCCTGGCTAATTTTGTATTTTTAGTAGAGACAGGGTTTCACCATGTTGGCCAGGCTGATCTTGAACTCCTGAACTCAGGTAATCCGCCCGCCCCAGGCTCCCAAAGTGCTGGGATTACAGGCATGTGTCACCACGCCTGGCCCATAATATTTCTGTCTTGATTTATAATTACTCCTTTAGCACTAATTTTTCATCTTTTTTGTATTGCCAAAGTTTCTCTAATACATCTAAAATAAGTATCCTAAAATGCAGCCTGTGGCAAGATACACATTATATTTAAATATATTAATAATGATAGTGATGTTATTTCTTGTTTCTTTAATAGGCATTTGTGAGAAACATGTTCTGGTTCAGTTTTGTTCAAAAAATGGTTTCCTGAATAGTCTTTTAAGCTTAATCTGATATTGAGGGTTTATTTTATTCCATCTGGAACTATATACTGAATGTCCAATAGGGAGTGAGGGAAATGAGACTACAAAGAGTGGGGAAACAAAGTTATTATATTTTTATTTCTTATTGTAATAACCATCAAGAAAATACTTTAGGCTGATTGCAGTGGTTCAAACCTATAATCTCAACACTTTGGGAGGTCAAGATAGGCAGATCACTTGAGGCCAGGAGTTCAAGACCACCCTGGCAAACATGGCGAAACCTCGTCTCTACTAAAAGTACAAAAATTAGCTGGGTGTGGTGGCACATGCCTGTATTCCCACCTATTTCGGAGGTTGAGGCATGAGAATCGCTTGAACCCAGACTGCACTCCAGCCTGGGAGACAGAGTAAGACTCTGTCTCAAAAAAATTTAAAAAAGAAGAAAAGAAAAGAAAATATTCTAGGTTGGGGCCGGTGGCATGTACCTATAATCCCAACATTTTAGGAGGCCGAGGCAAGAGGATCACTTCAGTCCAGGAGTTCGAGACCAGTCTGGGAAACATAGCAAGGCCCCATCTCTAATTTAAAATAATATAAAAAGAAAACATTCTAAGCTCTGTTTATTTTATGTAAAAGTAAGTTTCTAACAAGCTTAAAGTATGTTATGTTCTAATAAACCAAACTCACTTGGTAAAAAAAAAGAAGAGCACAGGTTAGAACTCTGCCTCTTCCAGCCTTGCTTGCCATCCTGCATTTTTTGTTTCCCTAGTCTCTTAGGTGTGACCTCAAAATTGTCCTTTAGATCTCCGAATGGATATCGTTCTTTTCACTCAACCTTGAATTCCCTTCTGGGCCTTGATCTGCATTTGCTTCTCAAATTGCATCTGGCTCCTTTGAGTCCAGGTAATACCATAGTTCAATTGAATATAACCCTGCTGACCCTAACCCAGAAGCTCCACTGAATGTGCTCCAACTCCAACAAAAGGAATAAACTTTCCATTCCAGGCTTACACATCTTCTGCAGAATGTGTCATGTGCCTAATTTATGCCTTACCCCTCCTCTGAGGTCCTACTGAAGTCCTAGCACCTCCTTAAGGCCTTTCCAATCATTCCAGTCATTGCTAAGTGTTCCTTCCTCTCACCTCCTAGAGCTCCAATTGTCCATAATGCTCATTTCATTTATTTATGTACATTCCACAAACATTAATTGAGTACCTACTATCTGCCAGACACCGAGCAGATACAAGGACACTGCTGTGAACAAATGAGATGCAGCTGCCACCCCTAATGGAACTTGTGGACTAATGGAAGACACAATATGAAACAAACATTTACGCAAGTATACACTATGTGTGTGTGTGTATATACATATAATATATACACAAATATATAAATATAAATAGTTTGTATGTGTATGTGTGTGTGTATATGTAGATTTACAAATCAAGGTAAGTGCTATGAAGAGAAGCATTCAGAACAGACTTCTCTCATTTATTTTTTTCTGTGAATATTCTAGTTTAATCATCAGCTCTTTGAAAATAAAGGTCATCTTTTATGTCACTTGGTTAAGCTCAGAATCTCACCCATAGTAGATATACAGTGAGTTTTTATTAAGGGTGTAGTGACAATGAATCCTATTGTTTGGGAATGACTCTTAAGTACCAGGAGCTGAAGAAATGACACTTCTTTCTGTATCCTTGCAAAACGAAAGCAGCCTATAAAGCGCATTCTTATTGCATTGGTTTCAAACACAAGAAACCACTTGTTTGTGTTTTATCTCTGGTAAGGATCTGAAAATTGTTTTGAAATTCCTACCTAATTGTCCCAAATGTACATGCATTTCTGTTCTGTCTCCAAATTGTTGATTTTTAGGATTGCGCCCAGTGGTGTGCTGGTGAATGCTCAGCAACTAATACTCTCAAATAAATACATGACAGATTTGTGGCATTTGCTGATTTCTTTTGGTTTAAATACTCCCATGGCCAATTTAAAGCGATCAACATACTACTATTAAACACAGAGAAGGGAAGAAATGCACAGTAACACATTTTAAAAATACCATACGGATACAGTAGACATAAATATCCCCAAGAGCATAGTTAATAGTAAAATGTAGTAAAGCACTTGAGTATTATTTGTGACGGTCTTTGAGTATTTATTATCTTTTTGCACACTTCATTTAATTATAAGTTCATATAATTCAACTTTTTTTTTTTTTTTTTTGAGACGGAGTCTCGCTCTGTCGCCCAGGCTGGAGTGCAGTGGTGCAATTTCAGCTCCCTGCAAGCTCTGCCTCCCGGGTTTACGCCATTCTCCTGCCTCAGCCTCCCGAGTAGCTGGGATTACAGGCACCCGCCACCATGCCCAGCTAATTTTTGTGTATTTTTAGTAGAGACGGGGTTTCACCATGTTAGCCAGGATGGTCTCGATCTCCTGACCTTGTGATTCATCCACCTCAGCCTCCCAAAGTGCTGGGATTACAGGCGTGAGCCACTGCACCTGGCTTGTTTTTTTTTTTTCTTCTTTTTTTTCTTTTTTTTGAGACGTAGTCTTGTTCTGTCTCCCAGGCTGGAATACAGTGACGAGATCTTGGCCCACTGCAACCTCCACCTCCAAGTTTCATGCAATTTTCCTGCCTCAGCCTCCCAAGTAGCTGGGATTACAGGCGTGTGCCATCACACCCAGCTAATCTTTATATTCTTAGTAGAGATGGGGTTTCGCCATGTTGCCCAGGCTGGTCTCGATCTCCTGACCTCAGGTGATCCGCCACCCTCGGCCTCCAAAAGTGCTGGGATTACAGGCGTGAATCACTGCACCCAGCCTATAATTCAGTTTTTAATAATGTCTGTGTTTATCAGCTGGCTCACAAAATTCCTAAAAATTTAATGATTGGCTCCCATGAAGTGGCTTCCTACTGACTGTGCAGCTTAACACACCCCTATATGTTCTAGATGGGATCTGACTGTGCTCTACTGGGTCTTTTAGTTAGACAAAGGGGAGAAAGCAAAGTTGACTCTTGCTAACTGACCACCAACTCCAACCCCCTCCCTAGCTTTGCAGAACAACTAAGAATTACACTGAAAGCTTCAGTGTAGCAAATATTACAAGTTAGCTGACCCAAGACCCATTCTTGACCATTTTCTCCCTTGGCTACCTCTACTTATAAAGGGTGGAAAAGCTAAATACTCTCTTTCTCAACTTCCTGCGGAGCTGAGTGGCCAATGAGACATAAGAAGTGCTGGTGGACAGTGGTCTGGAAATGCTTTTTGCTTTCCTGATAAAAGGACTAGGTGGGTCACTTACCCTTCCTCCATGCTTAAGATAGTATAGGCTGGACACAGTGGCTCACGCCTGTAAACCCAGCACTTTGGGAGGCCAAGGTGGGCAGATCACGAGGTCAGGAGTTCAAGACCAGCCTGACCAACATAGTGAAATCCCATCTCTACTGAAAATACAAAAATGAGCCAGGCGTGGTGGTATATGCCTGTAATCCCAGCTACTCGGGAGGCTGAGGCAGGAGAATCACTTGAACCTGGGAGGTGGAGGTTGCAGAGAGCTGAGATCACACCACTGCACACCAGCCTAGTGACACTGCAAGACTCCATCTCTAAATAAATAAATAAACAAATAAATAAATAAATAAAAATAAAGATGTTAGTATGATATATGGAGCTGTGGCAGCAATTTTGAAACCATGAGTCAAAATGCCTGAAGAAAAGGCCAGGAGAATTGAACAGCTATTAGCCATAGGTTTAGTGGGCTCCCAGACTAAAACTGAACCAACAGATTCCAACATCAGACTTGGTGTTATGTGAGGGAAAAAGATCTTCTCTTTTTTTTTTTTTTTTTTTTTTTTTTTGAGATGGAATCTTGCTCTGTCATCCAGGCTGGAGTGCAGTGGTACAATCTCAGCTCACTGCACCCTCCGCCTCCTGAGTTCAAGCAATTCTCCTGCCTCAGTCTCTCTGGTAACTGGGATTATAGGTGCACATCACCACACTGGCTAAATTTCTGTATTTTTAGCAGAGACAGGGCTTCACCATGTTGGCCAGGCTGGTCTCAAACTCCTGACCTCAGGTGATCCACCCACCTCAGCCTCCCAAAGTGCTGGGATTATAGGCGGGAGCCACCATGCCGGACCAATCTTCTTTATGCTCTTATGTTGAGTTTTCTGTTATTTACCGCCAAAGCTACTCCTATCCCATACACATAGGAATTTTATCTCTTGTGGCTTCTATCACCACCCCAAGAGCTAAAAAGGGAGTAAGAGGAAAGGCAACTCATATGCCAAGCATGGTGCTGAGTGGTTTCCATGCTTCATCCTCTTTAAGTTTCACAACAACTTTATGAGAGATGACATTCACAAAAATGTGTCATTTATTATGGCTAGTCATAATTTCTGTTTTTAAGGACTATCCCAGAGCACTGAAGTTATGTGGACTTTGAAAAATTAATTTCAGCATAAATGTACAAAGGTTTGAACACTTATCCTTCTTCAGCAAATTAAAAATACATCACACAGACATTTCCTTCGGGTAAATTAGACAAGAACTGCACACTGCCAGACATAGCATTCATACCTAACTTCTGCCAAGCAACCAAGGTTCCATTAACAACACACTGGAAACACCTTTCCTTTTGTCAAAGTTTGCCTGGGTTTCAAGGAGATTAAGGAAAATGTTGTCCTCCTCAGGGCTCAGTGGCATCCACTAGGGAGGAGGAGGCAGTGGTACTTTCTTTGGTGTGGGCTGGTCCTCTCTTAGGCAGGCCATAGACCTGTATTTCTCAGGAGTCTAAACTCTCCCAGTGAGGGTCAGGAGGGAAATGAAGGAGAGAGTACAATTCCAGGGCTCAAACAGCCAGGCCGCCAGGAGTTAGAAGTCCCTGAGCCTTTGTTATATATGGAAACAGGAGGCTTCCCTGGTATGAGTCAGGAGGACTGGGAAACTACAGAAGGTGGTGAGGGACAAAAGGAGAGTCAAGGTGACAGATACTACATCATAGAAACAACAAACCACAGAGAAAACAAACAAAAAAAATCATGGACTTTGGAGTCAGACAGATCTGACTTTAAATCTCAGTTCCATTACTTAGCTAGCTATGTTCCCTGAGACTACTGTTTTGTCTAAGCTCCTTTCTGGATTTCTGAAAACACATCTCCTATGCCACAAAGAGGGTGTGAGATTGAGTCTAAACCAATCACGGTGTCAAAAGCATTCAAACCAAAGCGACTCCATCTTGAATAGGGGCTGGGTCAAATATGGCTGAGACCTACTGGGCTGCATTCCAAGGAGGTTAGACATTCTTAAGTCACAAGATAAGATAAGAGGTCAGCACAAGATACAGATCACAAAGACCCTGCAGATAAAACAGGATGCCGTAAAAGCGGCTAAACCCCACCAAAACCAAAATGGTGACAAAAGTCCTCATTGCTCATTATATGCTAATTATAATGCATTAGCATGCTAAAAGACACACACCAGCACCATGACGGTTTACAAATGCCATGGCAACATCTGGAAGTTACCCTATATGGTCTAAAAGGGAGAAGAACCCTCAGTTCTGGGAATTCGTCAGCCCTTTTCCAGAAAACTCATGAGTAATCCACCCCTGTTTAGCATATAATCAAGAAATAACCATAAAAATAGCCAACCAGCAGCCTTTGGGGATGCTCTGCCTATGGAATAGCCATTCTTTTGTTTCTTTATTTCCCTAATAAACTTGCTTTCACTTTACTCTATAGACTCACCCTGAATTCTTTATCAAACTCTCTCTTGGAGTCTGGATCAGGACCCCTTTCGGTTAACAATGGTACCCATTTTCCTCCATAGAGACAGACAGCAGAGGGGCTGGCCTTGCTGGCCAGAGTCCCTCTCCAGAATCTGGTTAAGTGGGGCAGCAGTAGTCCTTTCCTCTCTAGCTGCAGAGTGTTAGGGAGTGAATCTAAGCTGTGCACAGCCATATGCTCATTCTTGTGAGGACATCTGTCTGTAAATGACTTGACAAACACAGAAGCAGAGATAGGAGAAAGAACCTCGTTGGTTTCAATGTTCCAAGCTTGTTGGTTCCAGGAACTAATAACACTCCTTTCCTCTGAAGCAAGTTTGAGCTCAATTTCTGTCACATGCAACGAGTCCCAAGCCCATCTGTAAAGTAGGAATAGTGATACCTAATCCTAAGATGTGAAGATAAAATAACCTGTAATAAAGAACTCAACAGTTCAGCCTGCTTGTGACTGCTTGGTATCTGCTTTAACAGATACCATGTATTTGTTCATCAAAGTGTCACTATCACCAATGAACACTAATTACACAAGCTGTTACTAGATTTTCTTTGGGAAGAAAATAATGAAGAAATGATTTGAGAAATGCTTAACAAAATCCTTCCTAAGGAACCTACCAGAGTTTCCAATCTTCAAATCTGCATCATGAATTCCCAACTACACCAAGTAATCTGACCACAAAACCCTATGTCAGAGCGCGTCTTTGAACATCTTGGGAACCACTCTATGATCTAAGTGGCTAACTCAGTAGTTGCGCTATGGCAAATACTGCTGCAGTGAGAGTTTGACTTTCTGGTGACTTTCAGTTCCTTTTCTACATGGGCGAAACTCTGACAGCTTTTACCCCAGCACTGGTAATTACTGTGAGACTTGGAAAAGTCACTTCAACTCCCTGAGCCTCAGTTTCTTTATTTGTAAGATGACAATGTTAGACTCCATAACCTTTTAAGCATCCATGCAACTATGTATTTCTTTGCTTGTGGGAGTATAGAAGGTTCTGGGAGGATTAACTGTACTGTATGGATATCCTGGGTCTATGAGGGTCAAGAAAAGCCCAGGTGTTGAGTGAGAAAAAGGGAGCAGAAATGGTATACTGCGTGAAGGTTCAGAGCAGACACCAGGATCAGCTAAGCTATTTGGAGATTGTACTCCAATATTCTAATGTAAGTAATCTTTGGATTAACTAAACTTTCTTAAATTGAGACTTCTTTTGACACCACATTCTGTGGATTCATACATTTTACGTTTGAATGGAATAAAATTAAAGCCTTGAAAAACAAAGAGTTAAGGTAACTGAATGTTTGCTCTATGGGTCCTCAAAGGCCAAGAAAACCTAACAAAAAAAGGTGGAAAGGAACGAAGATCATACAACTCAGACCTCTAAACTCCTGAATGTTGTGTTTCTTATGTTCCTATTCAGTTCAAGTTTAACCAAGATACCCATAAACTGAACCCTCTTCTCTTCTACTATCCTAAGCTAACCAGCAGAAAACCCTCTTGGGGATGCTTAGTAAGCATGAAGAATAAAGTGTCACGAAACAACGAAGGAAAAGATCCTTTGAAAATTGAAAAACACTCCACAAATATATTATTTTTATTATTATTCACCTGTTTAAAGTGTAATTTTGGCTTAACCACAGACATGACTTCAGGGAAGTAATTCATCAGCTCTGCCCTTCATATAAAACAAATGCAGTCATGGATGAGAAAGATTAACTAGAAAATGATGGTGAACGTCTTTGAAAATTGAGGGTCACTGCGATGCTTATTAATTAATAGTAGCCATACAACTGTGATGTTATAAATAGCTTTACATTCGAGCAGCACCCAGAGTAACCTACTATTTTTTCGCTTATTGCCATTTTGATTTAGTCCATTCCTCCACTAACCTATAATTAGCACAACACCCTGGAAAATTAATCCAGCCTGGTGACTCAACATCAGGGAAATGAAACAGACTTCTAAATCATGTTAGAATTAAATTGGAGCCCGAGGGCTAAGTCCTCATGGTTTCAGAGGGAACTAAAAGCCTCAAACCCTGATTTTTCAGCTAAATATAGGGGAGTCCATCTTTCTAAACAACTGAGTTTCAACATTGCTATCAAGGTACACATGTATTCCTTATTAGAATTTTCAATCAGTTATAGAATAAGAAAGAGAATTACAAGCTGTTACATTATAACTATGTATTTTCAAATATTCCTTGTAAGAATGTGGCTTTGGAGAAGCTAAACCTGCTAACCAAATTAAGATAAACTGCCCCAATCTCCATCTCCTGGCAGAGATTCTGGGGTCAATCTGAGCAGGAGGGTTTTGAGGGGCTGGACTGGCAGAGGACGTCTTCTGCTAGAAACTATGCGACTCCAGCCCAGACTGGAGTGCAGTGGTGTGATCTCAGCTCACTGCAACCTCTACCTCCTGGGTTCAAGTGATTCCACTGCCTTAGCCTCCCAAGCAGCTGGGATTACAGGTGTATGCCACCATGCCTGGCTAATTTTTGTATTTTTTGTAGAGACAGGGTTTCTCCATGTTGGCCAGGCTGGTCTTGAACTCCTGACCTCAAGTGATCTGCCCCCCTCGGCCTCCCAAGGTGCTGGGATTACAGGCGTGAGCCACCGTGCCTGGCCAAGAGCAATTACTTTTATAGGAATCTAGGTTCTGAGTCTGTACTGCCAAAACATAAATAAATAAATAAATAAATAATTTTTAAAAAGTCAGTATGGACAATGGAGAAGGCTGAAAGAAGGAAGAGAAAAGATAATTCTTAAGTTTCCCTATCCCTTAGTAAAGACAGTATATTCCCAAATGGAGAGTCATTGGAAATTTAACATGGTATTGTCCTTCACATAAGAAATAATGCGGCCGGGCGCGGTGGCTCAAGCCTGTAATCCCAGCACTTTGGGAGGCCGAGATGGGCGGATCACGAGATCAAGAGATCGAGACCATCCTGGCGAACATGGTGAAACCTCGTCTCTACTAAAAAATACAAAAAACTAGCCGGGCGAGGTGGCGGGCGCCTGTAGTCCCAGCTACTCGGGAGGCTGAGGCGGGAGAATGGCGTAAACCCGGGAGGCGGAGCTTGCAGTGAGCTGAGATCCGGCCACTGCACTCCAGCCTGGGCGACAGAGCGAGACTCCGTCTCAAAAAAAAAAAAAAAAAAAAAGAAATAATGTGACTGATAATGTGACTGATCTAATGACAACCCAACATTAGCTTTTAGTTATTTTTCCAGCAGCAGCAGCAGCAATGAGTTGCTCTGAGCCCCCATCACTAAGGTAGACCTATTTCCTGGGCACTGCAAATTGGTTCCACCACCTCCACTTTGGAATACCTTTTACTGGTAGTAGTCGAGCTGGATTTATATCTGGTAGTCACAGCATTTAAAAATGCATGATACTGGATTGTCAAGTAGAGGAGACATGGGAGCTAAGACCAAGGTTTTGACTGCCAAACCCAGGACTTTTCCTTGATTCATTAGGCAGTAGGCAACCATTAAATGTTTGAGTCAGGGAATACCATGATTGAAGCTGTGCTTTAAGAAGATTCAACTAGCATTAGTGCATTGGATATAAAAGATCAAATAAGCAGCTGGGTGATGAGAATGAAAAGCAGCTTGCAGAAGTAAGGTAAATTCTGCAGGATCTGGCAATTAGGTTTGATGATCAAGGGAAAGGAAAGACTACTAGATTTTAAGGCTGGACAATTGAAACAATACTGGTGGTATTTTCTGAAGTCAAAGTTTGACTAGAAGGAAAGGTGATGGCTTTGGCCTTAGATGAGCTAAGATTTAAAACTAGGAAAGTTTGCCTGCAGGCTTCCACAATCATATCCCATGCAAACAATTGGAAATAAAACAGCCAAAGCTAATAAGCATTTACAAGGAAAGGACACTGGGGCTATTTAATTTAGCAAGTGAAAAGATTTAGCAAAAAAAGAGAAAGGTGAAAGGATCTATTTATTTATCTGATGACCTAGTTCCTAGCCTTTAACTCAGCATACTGACCTACCCGTCACACTATATGTCAGGGGAAGCAAGCAAAGCTTGTTTTGGGAAAAGTGCCCCAAGTACACACTGTCCTTTTTGAGACGGAGTTTCACTCTTGTCACCCAGGCTGGAGTGCAGTGGTGTGATCTTGGCTGACTGCAACCTCTGCCTCCCAGGTTTACGCGATTCTCCTGTCTCAGCCTCCCAAGTAGCTGGGATTAAAGGTGCCTGCCACCGTGCCTGGCTCATTTTGTATTTTTAGTAGAGACAAGGGTTCACCATGTTGGCCAGGCTGGTCTTGAACTGCTGACCACAGGTGATCCGCCTGCCTTGGCCTTCCAAAGTGCTGGGATTATAGACGTGAGCCACCGCGCCCAGCCCACACTGTCCATTTTTACCTCATTGATACTTATTTTCGTCTCCCTGCTCCTGTATAGCTGGTTCCATATTCCAGCTTTCCATATTGCTTTTGATCTGCATGTGGTCTCTTCTGGCTATTGGATACCTCTTTCCATGGGATCTGAGAATGCTCAGATTTCAGCAATCGCATAGTTTCTAGCAGAAGACTTCCTCTGCCAGTCCAGCCCCTCAAAACCCTCCTGCTCAGATTGACCCCAGAATCTCTGCCAGGAGATGGAGATTGTGGTGAGCTGAGATCACACCATTGCACTTCAGCCTGGGTAACAAGAGCAAAACTCTGTCTCAAAAAAAAAAAAGTCAGATACTTAATACTTATTACTAAATATTAGAGAAGATGTTTAGAAATCAAAACCCTCATACACAGCTGGTAGGAATATAAAATTGGAAAAAATTTGGCAGTTCCTCAAAAATTTAAACATAGAGTTAACATTTGACCCAGCAATCCAAGTCCTAGGTTTATGTCCAAGAGAAATGAAAACATATGTCTACACAAAAACTTTTACTTAAATGTTTATAGCATTATTCGTAATACCCAAAAATTGGAAACAACTCAAATGTCCATCATGAATAGATAAATAAAATATCCATATAATGGAATACTATTCAGCCATAAAATGGAATGATCTAGTAACACATGCTACAACATGAATAAATCTTATAAATGTATGCTAAGTGAAAGAAGCAGATTCAAAAGATCACATATTGTAAGATTCCATTTATTTGAATTTTCTAGAATACGCAAATCTATAGAGATCAAAAGTAGATTAGTGGTTGCTTATCTCTGGGGGGGGTTGGGGGAAGTAGGAAATGGGAGGGTGATAGCTAAAGGCTACAGAGTTTCCTTTTAGGTGATAAAAATGTTCTGAAATTGCCAATAGTGATAGTTGTACATACCTGTGAATGCATTGAAAACTAGAATTGTGTATTTCAAATGGGTGAATTGTATGGTACATAAATTATGCCTCTCAAGAAAGCTGTTATAAAAAAAATCAATACTCAGAGTATTCAAGGTATGAACGTTGATGTTGATGACAATTTTCTGGTTGCTATTTTTTTTTTTTTTTTAGAAAAAACAAACATATAATATATAATGGATACAGATTTGTATCCATCAAAATCCAGTACATTAAATATCATTTTACTTTGCTTTTTCTGAAACAAATTAAAACTCACCTGAACCTTGCTAAAATATTGAGACATCGAATTATAGTTACAATTAGGACTCCCCTACTTACCTTCCAGGAGAATTTATTCAGGTTGCAGGGTTCCTCTGCAGTCAAGAGCATCAAGAAGGGCTCACTGGTACTTGGTGGGTACTTCCTGATGCTTTTGACTGCAGAAGAACTGGTTAACTGGTTAATACTGGTTAACAGTGAAAGAATGACAGTCTAAGCTTGCAGAGGCTAAAGTACTTTGAGGAAAGGTGGTTCTGCTGCTCCTCTGCCCTGCCCTGTTAGAGACTGAGGGATTTTCCAAGACTAGAAGCCCTGGGACCCAACCAGTCACTTCTCTTTGAGCTCTTTCTACTTCCCGGGCCACTGTGAGCCAGCAATACAGATCAGCTTGCTTAAGACCATCCCTCCTATGGAGAATAACTAGAAAAGCTGGTAAGAATACAGGAAATATCAGTTTGAAGGCACTGGAAAGTTTCTAAGAAAATGTGAGCTCAGAGGACCAATCTCAAAGAGAAAGGAAGTACAGAGAGGTGAACCCATCACTTGGTATTGCTTTTCCTTTGACATTTTTGCTGACTCTTAATCAGCAACTGAGAAGCCCAAAAGCTGAAGAGAGCTTACAGGGCTGAGATGACAAGAATTAGAGATCAGGAGCCATTAAAGAGGAGGTACTCTGGTAAACACCATAGGATTTCATTTGATACGGTAATATGTTACATTGCTGGCCGCTAGTGAACCAAACCTTCCAGGATTTATACCTGTGGGTTGTCCTCTTCACATTGGCTCTGGGCTTAGCCATGTGATTTGTTTTCTTTTGTTTGTTTCTTTAGAGACAGGGTCTTGCTGTATTGCCCAGGCTAGAGTGCAGTAGCTATTCACAGGTGTGATCACAGCACACTCTCTCCTCCATCTCCTGCCCTCAAGCAATCCTCCTGCCTCAGGCTCCTTAGAAGGTAAGACTACAGGTGTGCACCACTGCATCTGGCTCATGTGATTTGTTTTTATCAATAGTACATTAGTGAAGGTGAAAACAAAGATTAAATATGCACTTGCTCACTGGGACTTGTACTTTTGGATTTCTCCCTGTTAGAATCTAGCCTCCATGCTTAAGTCAAGGTTATCCCAGTGGAGAAATACGCCATGTGGAGAGGCCCTGGGGGATGGAACATTGTATAGAGATGCTATGTGAAAGCTTACCAAAATGCCCCAGCCCAGTGCCCAGCTGAATGCAGCTTTACAAACGATCCCAGCCAACACCAAATGGAGAACTGTCTAATCAACCCAGATAATTACAAGAAATCACTATTGTTTTAAGCCACAAGTATTGAAGTGGTTTGAGATACAGCAATAAACAAGTAAATCAGTTGGGAACCCTAAAGAATCCTACAAGTAAGCATGGGCCAAATATAGACTAGCCCTCACAAAGACTGAGGTCCAGCAAACCCATAAAAACCCTTCTAATCTCTGAATTAAATTGCTTTTTTTTTTTTTTTTTTTTTTTTTTTTGAGGCAGAGTCTTGCTGTGTTGCTCAGGCTGGAGTGTAGTGGCACGATGTCAGCTCATTGCAACTTCTGCCTACCAGACTCAAGCGATTCTTCTGCCTCAGCCTTCCGAGTAGCTGGGACTACAGGCATGCGCCACCATGCCCAGTTAATTTTTGTATTAGAGACAGGGTGTCACCATATTTGCTAGGCTGGTCTCAAACTCCTGACCTTATGATCCACCTGCCTCGGCCTCGCAAAGGTTGCTTATTTTTTATTTTTTACTGCAATAAGTCTTTATTTTTCATACAGGGTGCCACTGCAGGTAACCATCAGAGAACATATTGCTATTTTCAAATATGCAGACTGAACAAAAGCATTTTAGCATGCTGTCTTATCGTACATAGAAAACTGATGAACATCTTCAGACACTAAGACCAGGAAATAAAATGGGTTAATGCTATTTATTGATACGTTTATGAATCATTCAGCAGTGTTAATATAAGCTATATTTACCTGCAAGCAGAATTACAATCACTCACCCTGGCAGCACTGGGCAATTCTAAAATGCAGGTCTAGTGAAAGGTAGGTACAACCAGCAAGCAAGCAAGGAAGGATCAGATGCCATGTCTACTTCTGAAGGCAGTGACTGATTTGGAACCAGGCTCTGCAGATTTTAAGAATCGATACAGCCACCTTAACAGCTTAATATTGAGCTTCCCTTACTTTGTATGTTGGCAGTCAACAAAAGTGAGAATTTCTGAAACAAGCTAAATAGGATTAAAAAGCAAAACGCTGTCCAGGTAACAAGAGAATTGCTGCTTCACAACTTTTGCCCAGTTCTCACCTGTTGTCTTACAAAAACCTCTCATCTGGTAAGTTTTAGTGAAAACCTCTAGCGACTGTAACAGACTTTTCTCAACTCAGCTCTAGATACTAAGTATCAGAAACAAGGCTTGTGAAGTGGATGTGTTCACAGGAAAGTGCAGTGTTTCTACTGGCGGTAAGTGTCAAGTTTCCTCTCCATGTTGCCAAAGGAATCTGCTCCATGTAATCAGCCTGGACCTGTTCCCACCGCTCCTTCCATTCTTCTGAGGATACAAAAGCTGTGCCATAGCGGGGATCTCCCCAAGACAGAGATGTGATATGGCTCCTGAGACGTCTTCCACATTTATGTATGAGCAGGTGCCTTTGACAAGGCCAAATTGTTGAAGCAGAGGTAAAACGATGGTGGTAAAGATGTTCCACCAGGATGAGAAACTCTGGATGAGTCATGTTGGGATGGTGGAACTCACTTTTGACACTTTTTGTTTTGGGATCATAATTCCATGGTTTGCCTCGTCCCAGGAAATGCACAACTTTGGCACTTCCACCAAACACTTTAAATGCTGGGAGATTGGAATATATAGAGATGCGACTTAGGCTATAAATAAACAGCAGGTGTTTTCTGCTATGTGTTGTTGCCCAGCTGTTAAAAAACGTGTTCTGTATGCTTTGTTCCCCACCATCAAAACTACCTTGCTCAGAAGCAAGATGCAACAGCTGATTATATGTTTCAACTGAAGGCTGATAAATTCAGAATTGAAGCAGTCAGGCCACCCTGGGTCAGGTGCTGCTGACAATTCTTCTCTCTCAAAAAGATCATCAATATTTGCTGGGACCAGAGTATCTGCATCCATGAATACACATTTTGAATAATATGTAAGCGACCAGCAGTGGAGCTTTGTCAGCGTGACACCCAACTGTGACCTCTTCATTAAGCTTAGATGAGCAGAATCACCACTGTCCAAGACATCTGCCATGATGACTTCATCAAAGACTCTCTCTCAAACTTTTCTCATGGAGTCTGAGACCTGTGGGGTGGGGAGCATGACTAGCCTCCTGGTGGTCCTGTGCTGTTTCAGAGATGAGTCCGGGACCAGGGCACCTTTGGTGTAGACATCATTTGTGGTCAGTGTCACAAAGGCCTGATCTGTCATGGTGCTGCCAGAGGTGCAGGTGGGCCAGGGCAGCCACAGGTTGGTGGCTCAGAGAAGCCAGTGCCTGGAGGGAGTGTGGCCAATGAGGAGGCACAGTGGGACTTAAGTTGCTTATTATATGTACTCCCAACTGCTTGTTGAAACTAAAGTGAATCCTCCCTTAAATAAGGTATCAACTAGAACCTCAGGTCATCTCTATAGTTTTTAAAACACAATTTTCCATTTCAAAAAAACTATGCTGATAAAAATATAAGAAGTGACTGATAATCAAGAGAAAAATCAGACAATAGAAACAGACCCACAAGAGATCCAGGTTTGAAAGTTATCAGACACAAACTGTAAATAACTGTGATTAATGTTTGCAAAATTAAATGATAAGATAGCTTCAGCACAGATGTGGAAGTCATAAAAAATTAAAGTGAATTTAAAGAAATATATACAATAACTAAAATTAAGAACACAATAAGTAGACAACAGCAGATTAGGCCAGGCGCGGTGGCTCATGCCTGTAATTCCAGCACTTCGGGATGCCAAGGCAGGCGGATCATGAGGTCAGGAGATCGAGACCATCCTGGCTAACATGGTGAAACCCCATCTCTACTAAAAATACAAAAAATTAGCTGGGCATGGTGGTGGGCACCTGTAGTCCCAGCTACTTGGGAAGCTGAGGCAGGAGAATGGTGTGAACCCAGGAGGCAGAGATTGCAGTGAGCCGAGATCACATCATTGTACTCCAGCCTGGACAACAGGGCAAGACTCTGTCTCAAAAAAAAAAAAAAAAAAAAACAGCAGATTAGATATAGCTGAAGGGAGAATTTGTGAATGAGAAGAGAGGCAGAAAAAAATATTGAGATGAGCATGAAGAGACAGAAGAATATAACACTTTAGGAGGCCAAGGCAGGTGGATCACTTGAGCCCAGGAATTTGGGACCAGCCTGGACAACATAGTGAGACCCTGTCTCTACAAAAAAAAATTTTGAAAATTAGCCAGGCAGATGGCTCATGTCTCTACTCCCAGCTACTTGGGAGGCTGAGGTGACAGGATTGTTTGAGCCCAGGAGATTGAGGCTGCAGAGAACTGGGAACACACCACTGCACTCCAGCCTGGCAACAGTGTGAGACCCTGTCTCAAAAAAAAAAAAAATTATAAAATAAACAAACATAGGAGACAAATGTGATTTGGTGAAAAAGGTCTCACATTTATGTAATTAATGTCCCAGAAGGAGAAGAGAGAGACAATGAAACAAAAGCAATATATGAAGAAATAATGACCAAGAATTTTCCAAGCTAATTAAAGACTTCAAACCACATACTCAACAAACTCTACAAACTCCATTGAAGATAAATAAAAAGAAAGCCACATCTAGACATATCACACTAAAACTGCTTCAAAACAAGACAAAAGACAAAAATTGTACACTGCATAAGAAAATAAAATTCAACTTTTCATTCCAAAGTGGTTACCTAGGAAGGCTAACTGGTTTTGTCTCCTTACCGGGTTCTCTACCTTCACTTTTCCTCCCTTCTAACCATTCTCCAAACTGAGTTAGGTTGATCTTTTTACAATTTAAGTAGCATCATTTGTGTCCTCTCATAAATGTTTCTGTGACTTTCCATTCCCTCAGAATAAAGTTCAATTTCCTTATTGCAGTTTAAGCGGCCCTCTTGGAACTGGTGTCTGTCCACCTTCTTAGCTTCTTTTCTCACTACTACATGTTGAATATCTCTCATCTGAAATGCTTGGGAACACAAGTTTTTCAGATTTTGGACATTTTTGGATTTTGGAATATTTGCATATACACAATAAGATACCTTAGGAATGGGACCCAAGTATAAACACAAAAGTCATTTGTTTTATACAAATCTTATTTTTATTTATTTATTTTTTAGACAGAGTCTCACTCTGTCACCCAGGATGGAGTGCAGTGGTGTGATCTCGACTCACTGCAACCTCTGCCTCCTGGGTTCAAGCGATTCTCCTGCCTCAGCCTCTTGAGTAGCTGGAACTACAGGTGTGTGCCACCACGTTGGCTAATTTTTTTTTTGTATTTTTAGTAGAGATGGGGTTTCACCATGTTAGCCAGGATGGCCTTGATCTCCTGACCTTGTGATCCGCCTGCCTTGGCCTCCCGAAGTGCTCGGATTACAGGCATGAGCCACTGTGCCCAGCCTTTACACACACCTTATACACCTAAGCTGAAGATAATTTTATTTATTTATTTATTTATTTATTTATTTATTTATTTATTGAGATGGAGTCTCTCTCTGTCACCCAGGCTGGAGTACAGGGGAGCAATCTGAGCTCACTGCAACCTCCACCTCCTGGGTTCAAGCAATTCTCCTGCCTTAGCTCCTGTGTAGCTGAGCTCACAAGTGTGCCACCATGTCCAGCTAATATTTTTTTTTTTTTCAGATGGAGTTTCACTCTTGTTGCCAAGGCTGGAGTGCAATGGTGCAATCTTGGCTCACTGCAACTTCCGTCTCCTGGGTTCAAGCGATTCTCCTGCCTCAGCCTCCCGAGTAGCTGGGATTACAGGCAACCACCACCATGTCTGGCTAATTTTTTGTATTTTTAGCAGAGGCAGGGTTTCACCATGTTGGCCAGGGTGGTCTTGAACTCCTGACCTCAGGTGATCTGCCTGCCTCGGCTTTTCAAAGAGCTGGGATTACAGGTGTGAGCTATCACTCTCTGCCTGAAGATAATTTTATATTAAGTCAATGCAAAAGTCATTGCAGTTTTGCCATTAAAAGCAATGGCAAAAACTGCAATTACTTTTGCACCGACCTAATACACATTTTTAATTGTATGCATGAAACAAAGTTTATATACATTGAACCATCAGAAAGCAGAGGTGTCACCATGCGAGCTGCTGATGTAGACAATCTGTGATTGTCTGGCATCACCATCACTCCTGACTATGAATATGTATGCTACCAATAAGCAATTTTTTTCTTATACCATTCACACTTAAGTACTTAACAGTAAAAAATATGGCATACGCTTAATACAGTGAAAGAATAATGTGTTCAGCATACCTAAACAGGGCAGTATCATCCCCAGAATACCTATATTAGCTGTTAAACAACAACAATAACAAACAATGGCAGGCTTTCAGTTTCCACCCATGTTTTGTCTGCAATCCATCACATGAAGTCAAGTGCGGAGTTTTCCACTTGTGGCATCATGTCAGCACACAAATTTTCAAATTTTGGGGGCTGGGCACGGTGGCTCACACCTGTAATCTCAGCATTTTGGGAGGTCGAGGGAGGCAGATCACTTGAGGTCAGGAGCTTGAGACCAGCCTGGCCAAAATAGTGAAATCCCACCTCTACTAAAAATACAAAAATTAGCCGGACATGGTGGCAGATGCCTGTAATCCCAGCTACTTGGGAGGCTGAGACAGGAGAATCGCTTGAACCTGTGGCAGAGGTTGCAGTGAGCTGAGATGGCACCACTGCACTCCAGCCTGGGTGACAGAGTGAGACTCCATCTCAAAAAAAAAAAAAAAAAATTCAAATTTTGGACTGGGTGCAGTGGCTCACATGCCTATTATCCCAGCACTTTGGGAAGCCGAGGTGGGAAGATCACTTGAGTTCAGGAGTTTGAGACCAGCCTGAGCAACATGGTGAAACCCCATCTCTTAATAAGAAAACAAAAAAGAATAAGAAAATAAATTTTTTCCCCCAGATTTCAGGTTAATGCTCAATCCATATCTCTCTAGAATTCTATACTCCACTGGCTTTAATTCATCCAAATTGCTTTATTTTCACCCACAACAGGACCTTTGCACATGCTGTTCCTGTTCTTTTGAACTTTCTCCCCTTATTTCATACTCCTTTTCCTGGCTTTCCAATCTTATGTCAGATTATAGTTTGAATGTCATCTTCTCTGGGAAACTTTTCAGTTTTTATAGACTTGGTAATTACCCCCACATAGGGCAAGAATTTGCCCCTTATGTCCTGAAATTCCCCCATCAAAGTACCTATCATGCTTTATGACTATTATTTGCCGATTTCCCTTTATTATAGACGGTAAGTTCCAAAGGGGCAGAAATTGTGTAATGTTTTTCTCACAGTTGTCTCCCTAGTCCTCAGCCTGGCTCAAAGTAGATATTCAATATATAATTTGAAAAACTACTTATTAACATTAGAAAACCCTCAGTCTTCAAGATAATTCATCATACCTAACTTCTAGATGTAGCTATTTTTTTTCTTTTTCCTTTAGAACCTTTCTAGAGAAAGAGGTATGGGAATTGAATGTAATTTAAATTTTTAAAAATCCTCTCAACATTTTCTAGATTTTACTGCAATAAAAATAAAAATGTAAATGAAAATTATGAATATTCATATCATAGGCCCCACCCCTGCTATCCCAATTCCACAGTTTAAAGTACTCACTTGCTTTCTTATATGCAAAAAAAGTATGATTATACTACTCGCATCCTCAAATGACACTCTGCCTTTTCCGTCACTCCAGGATCCGGTTCCAAAATGGACTTCCTTGTTTTTTGTGGCCTTTTGTGGCTCCTTTCCAGTTTTTATCACAGACTTTGTTTTTCTCTGCTTCCTTCTCTGCTTCCTCTTCTCAGCTAAGCACAGCTTCCTCTGTCATGTTCTATAAACCTGCCACCGTTGATGTGTCTTTTAACGTGCCATCTGATTCAGTTGGCTCTCTCATGACCTCTTAGATTCAACCTCAAATTTTAGTGGCAAACAATTTTTTCGTCACCTGTTACTTCCTCTCTCCTTGTAATTCATTTCTTAGTCACTAACTCTTCAAACACAGGGCAGAATTGAATGCCCTCACTTTGCCATCATCAAATTTTTGTTTGTGCCAAGAATAGTGCCTGGCACCTAGTAAATAGAATCATTTATTATTCTATTAATTAAATGTATTGAATATATTATTTATTGAATTATTTATTGAATAAATTTATTCAGGTAACATTTAAAACTTCATTGTGTACCTAGAAGTTCACACTTAATAAAATTTTATTTCAATATATACATTGTGACTCAAACCAATTATAGGCATTCCTTCTTGTCGTTGTTCAGAAGTATGAGAAGGTTTCCTTTTGTTACTTTTAATTCAAAAATTATGAGACTTTATTTGCTTTCGATATGAGGTCTAGGCTTTATAATGTCGCATTTAATGGAAAAAACAAATACAGTAACTTCATTTAAAAGTAAACAATAGTGACAAATTCACCCTGTAAATCAAATTGCTGGTGTTTACAAATATAGGTGGCAATTTACTAGGTATGAAGGGTTCGTGGTCCAGGGGAAAATATGCCAGCAGAATGCAGAGACAATGGCTGGGTACTGGCACTAATTTAATATTTGGTGTATGTGGAGATCTTAGTGAGTGCTGGTTTTGGCAACAGCAGGGGTTTGATGGGATGAAAAAGAAAGGTTAGTTGGATTTCAGGTTCAGGAAGAAACCAGGATGAGAACATTAGAAGATGAACTCAGCAAGTATGTAAGAATAGGCATAGAAGATGAACTCAGCAAGAACGAAGGAACAGATATCTGAATCTTGGGAAAGGGTGGGAAAATAACCTAGAGAACTATGAATTGAAGGAAATTGAAGAGGAAAAATAGCAAGGACTTAGGCCCAGGACGGCTTTGAATGCAGCTCAGCACAAATTTGTCAACTTTCTTAGAACATGATGAGAGTTTTAAAAAATTTCATCAGCTATCATTAGCGTTAGTGTATTCTATGTGCTTTCTTAGAACACGATGAGAGTTTTAAAACATTTCATCAGCTATCATTAGCGTTAGTGTATTTTATGTGTGGTCCAAGACAGTTTTTCTGCTTCCAAGGTAGCCCAGAGAAGCCAAAAGATTGGACACCCTTGGCTTAGATGGTGGAGTCAAGGGAACTAAAGATATGGCCCCAGAGTGCCAATGCCAAAGGTGAAAGAGAAGAGAAAGCAAAGAAAGCAGGCTTTCAAAGGGGTAGAGGAATGCTCAAAGGTGGAAAGAAATAGGGATAGGATGCTGCCCAAGAGGCAGGGACAACGAATCAGAGCCAAAGACTGCGGTGAAAATGTGGGAAGGCGATGTCCACGATGTTCGAACGAGTCTGTGGCGGAAGGAAGTAACAGAGTCTGGGTTTCTGGAGGTTTTCATACAGAGAACTGGGATTTAGATTTCGGGCTGAAAAAATATGTTTTGGACTCCCAGGGGATTTCAGGGTAAGAGTTCGGTAGAGTTCAGTCAGTTTGGCGGAGACCGGTGGTCAATCTTGGAAGGAAAATTCGGACGGCTGAGAATTAATTTCAACGGGTTTAGGGTGATTTCGACAAGGGCTGGCGGGGCTAGGGTCGAGTGTCAGTGAGCGTGAATTTCAGCTCGGGTGGTCCACGCGTCTGGTTTGGGCAGGAATTTCTGTAGGCAGCCAGGCGTATTCAGGCAGCGTTGCGGGTGAATCTGCGTGGGATGAGGGTGGATTTCCTTCAGGACTGCGGTGCATTTCAGGCCGGGGTGTAGGTGCCTCACAGCCGCGGCGAGGGAATTCCCTCTAGGATGCGGGGAGGCTGGTCGGGCGGCGCCGGCCAGGGAGGGGAAGTCCAACGGGGGCTCGGAGAGGTTCGGGGGACTCGAACGGAGGGAAGCCGCGTCGCGGCTGCGGAGGCTCGGCCGGCCAGGGGATTTCGGCGACGTTCGGCGCTGCGAGCTGCGCGGCGGGGCGCTGCGGCCCCTCCCGCCCCGGGGGAACCTGTTGCCGGCGAAACGGGCGGGCGGTGGCGACGATGGAGGAGCCTCCCTCGCCTCTGCCTGGCTGCGCGGCAGCCCTTTCACCTTAGGCACGCTCCGCGGCGCGGCCCCTTCCTCGGCTCCTTCATTTGAAACAAACAGATTACGCCGCAGCCACCCCTAGCCGGGCAACGGCGAGCACCGTCACCTCCCGTGCCGCTTCCGGGAGCGGAGGCGCGGCCCCGCGGCCCGGGGAGGAGGAGGCGGAGGGGGAGGAGGCCAACATGGCGGCGCGCAGGGCTGGGCCGGGCAGCCGCCGTGCCTGAGCGCCCCACCGCCCTAGCACGGCTCGCAGAACCCACGCCCGCACCCATCCTGGCCCGCTGCTGCGAAGCACGCGGGGCAGGAACGCAGGGGCCAACCTGGGCGCGGAGGCGGCGCGGGGGGTGCGCCGCGCGGTCCGCCGCGCGGTCCGCCAGGCCCGGGACCCGTAGCTTCGCCGTGCGCTCGCCGGGGCGGCCCGGAGGCCCAAGCCATGGAATCAGAGGAGGAGCAGCACATGACCACGCTGCTGTGCATGGGCTTCTCGGACCCCGCCACCATTCGCAAGGCCCTGCGCCTGGCCAAGAACGACATCAACGAGGCCGTGGCGCTGCTCACCAACGAGCGGCCGGGCCTCGACTACGGCGGCTACGAGCCCATGGACAGCGGCGGCGGCCCCAGCCCCGGGCCCGGCGGGGGCCCGCGGGGCGACGGCGGAGGTGACGGCGGCGGCGGCCCCTCCCGCGGCGGGAGCACCGGAGGCGGGGGCGGCTTCGACCCCCCGCCCGCCTACCACGAGGTAGTGGACGCGGAGGTGAGGAGGGGCAACACCAGACCTCTGTGGGAAGCCACTGGGCTGGAGTTACTGGGAGGGGACACACCCCGCTGGGCTTGGTGTGGGAAGAGGGCATTCGGCGGGGGCTTTAGTGGGGGCGGGGCGGAGACAGAAGCCCCAGGCTCCAGTTGGGGACCGAAGTCACTTGATTGGGGTTAAGTGGGGAGAGGGACCCTTAGGAGAGGCGTGTAAAAGGGAATTAGGGATGCCGAGAGCAGAGCTGTGGGTTGGGGTGAGGAGGGGTCCCTTAGGCTTCTGGCTATGTACGCCGACGATGGGGAGGAGGTTCCAGGGCTATCATCCTAGATGGGAAGACAGACACTTGAGCGTATAGTGAGAAGGATGCGTGCAGTAGGGTGTCGGAAATGGGGTACTGGTGCACTAGGCTAGGTCGGAGATTTTGTGGCACGAGGTTTCAGTGAAGGATTGGCGGAGGCACCAGGTTCAGAGTCAGAAAAAGTAGTGTGCGCCGGCCGGAGTAGTGGTCTTTGACAGGATCACAGGAAAACTGTTGGGGTTAGGAATGAGGTTGGGGTTTTAGTCAAGGATCGGAAAGAGGACATTGAGTAGGATTTAAAATGAAGAGGGAAAGGGCCGGGGCCAGGAATGAGGGCTTGAATAAAGTCTGGGATGTGGGCACTGGACTTGAATAAGATCAGGTATTAGAGCAGTGGGGATTGCACTGAGAGGGCAGAGGTGGGAGGCCTGGGCAGGGGTGGGAACTGGAATTGGAAGATAGAGCTGGGACCAGGTCTGGGTTAAGAGGGAGTCACTGGTCATCGGTAAGGTCAGAAATGAGAGAAAACTAGACTGGGGAAAGAGATTGTAGTCATATTGAGGTGCTATGCAGAGGGGCACGGAACAGGGTGGGAGCCCGATGGAAGTGGAGGAGGAGTCTTGAGGCTAATGGCTTTAATCAGAGACCTCAAGTCTAGATGGAGAAAACTATGCCTGTTTAGTTTGGGGTGGGAGCAAGGAACATGGGGGAAGAAAACGGACTCTTCTACAATGAAGAAAAAAGATCAACCAGAAGCAGCAGTGCTTTTGAATAATTACTTTGCAGAAACATAGCTCATGGCAGGAATTTTGGTCAGATTCGTTGGGTAGTTCATTTCAGGGGCCGGTAGAGCAGCTTGACCTGACCACAGAAAACCACAGATCTCAAATTATTGGGATTGCATTATTAGGTAGAGATACGAATTTGGAAGCTTAGAGAAGCTAAGCCTTCTGAAAGACTTTTTCCTGAGCAGTTTTATATCCTTTTAATTGTATGCTTTTGCAACAGTTCCTGGGGCTGAAGTAGCTTGAGCAAGAAGGTGGCACTTAAAAAAAAAATGGTTTCTGCACAAGATTTCTTTGGCTTCCACACTTTGACAGAGTTGCTAGATTGCCCCTGTAACCCGCTAACTCAGCTGTATCGTTGACTAGTATTTGGAAATAAATATTGTTATTATTCCTAGTTTGGGAATTTTTAAAAATTCCCATATAATTGAGTAACCGTACTTAAGTCACTTTAAGAAATGAGCTTCTCATTGCCAGTTCCTATCACTCCTCCCTTGTTCCTTCTAGTTTTGACCCAGTTTTGAAATCAAGAAGAAAGCCGTTGCTTTTTCAGAAGGTGTTTGTATAACTGCAAAGCTCAGTGTATCCTCATTATGCGACAGATTTGATTCTTTTTTTCTTTTGTCATACCTTTTAATTTCCTGTGATTGGAAAATCAATTTAAATTACAATGCTTGGTGCATTCATGTTAACATTAGCGCTAACCTTAGCTTACTGCCAGTACATGTAAGTACAAAGAATTGGGAGTGGCTTCTTATGTGAGTGGCAGGCTAAGGAGTTTGGTTTGCGGTAAATTAAAATCCATAAAATCTTCATCTTTTTGAAGCAGTGCATCAAGTCCTCATTTCTCCTAGACCTGTGGATTTGGCCTGGGGGAGGGAGGCTGCACTGTTTACTTTTTAGAGTTCTAGAGGAGCTGGTGACTGAGGCTGCTTTACCCAGGAAGCGTGTTGGCAGAGGTTGGCAGGCTGGCACTTTCCTGACAGCCAGGAGCCTTTTGGGAACATTTAACGCAGAATGTGCCTCTGTGGTTTAAAAATCTTAATGCATGCCACCTATGCAACTTCTTGGTCATCCTTGTTGTACGCAGTGGGAAACTCAATCTCTTGATCTTGGGAAATAGGGAAAGGCGATAAATATTATCCAGCATCTCATCTACAGGGTGTCAGGCCCTGTCTTAGGTGCGTTATACAGTTCATTTAACCCTTAGTGAGAGAGTTAACGTAGCCATTTTAGTGATACGATTATGTAGTGGGTGGCAGAGGCTGTGAACCCAGGTCTTTGACTTCAAAACCAGTGTGATTTTCACTCTGCTCAACTCATGGTTTTGGGATTAAATTTGTTTGGTAACATTATGGATAGTAAGGAAAAATAATGGGGGAAAGACAGATTTTGAGGCTACTGTGCAATGATGTGGTGAGCACCAATCAAGGCATTAGGAATCGAATAATGGATAGAAAATAAGGTGAATCAGATTTTTAAAAAAGAAGCATACTTTAGAAATTAATAACTAGTGCAGCTCCCTTGTTTAACAGATGCAGCCTTTCAGGCCCCAAAGGGGAAGTGACTTGTCCCCACAGAGTCAGTTAATAGAAGAGGTGGGGCTAGTACCCAGGCCCTTTTGCTGTTAAGTCCTGCACTCTTTTGGCCTCTCTTTCAAGGAAAAAGGAATAGGACACAGTAATGGGTTAAAGGGAAGGAAGAAAAGAGTAAAAAAACTGGGTGAAGATTGTCAGCTATTATATAGTTAACCCTTTTTATTTCTAAAAACAGAACCTTATTTTAAATTATATGCATTTCTATTTGCTGCATAGGAAATTTCAGTTTCATTGTCTTCTTTAAAAATTGGGAAAACAGTAAAATCTAATTGATTAGAAAAGAAAAAAATGACTTAAGTTTTTTTTTATATTTGTAGTTTGGGGATAGCAATGGTTTTCTCTTATGCCTTCCTGTCCCAGGGGCAGGGAGTAGAGTGGTGAACAGAACATGGTGTTTACATTCTAGTGAGTCTTAGTCCAGGCCTCTCATTTTACGAGAAATGACTGCCCAAGGTCATGTAGCTAGTTAGGTAAATCTGTTTGGGGCCCTACTGTAATTAGGGGTTGGTTTAAAAATTAATATTTGAACAGTGAAAGCTGTTAACTTCCGGTTCAGTAGAAGCAAGGAGAATGCAGATAAAAAAGACCCAGATATCTAGCAAAACACAGAACTGCATAGAAAGCCACCTTGTTAATATCCTCCAATTAAGTAAGTAAAGATACTGTTTTTCAGAAAAGATGCGTTTGGTTCTCACTAGTATTGTTGGATGTAAATGTTCTTGGTCTCTGGGTCTGGAAGGGACTTTGAGAAGCTGTCCAGTTTTGATTTTGAATAGCAATACTTCAAAATCATTCCACAGCACACAAGAGTCTGTTCTATTATTAAAGAGCGTGATCTCTCACAGCTGCTCTAAATAACTTATTCTGATTTTTAACCACCCCCCTGTCAGAATTCTTCACTCTTTACTGCATGGCTAATGTAAACTCCTTTGGCCTCCTAAGTGCGTACCAATTGGTTCTGTTCTCTGCACAATGGGAAGAGTCAGGCCTTTGTAATCCCTCCAGGGGATCAGTAGAAATCTGAACCAGGTATCCTGTGCATCTTACAGAACTTAACAATTATGAAATATACCTTATCCATAAGGAATACCTTTGTACATTAATACTATAATGAATACCTTATTTATTAAGTTTGTCTTTAGAAAATACTAAAGTGTAAGTTTTGGGAAGGAAATTTCATATTAACTGAGGAAATACTTTTCTTAGCTGTCTAGTGCTGTTAATTAATATTCCCAGAAGTGCCATTTAATACTGTGATCTGATAAACATTGTGAACTCCTTGCTTTGTTCCTGTTTTAATGTGGATGTTCCTTCTGGAGGTATTATTTTGTCAGAAGAGCTTTCAAGATTTCATTGCTTTTTTTTTTTAAGTTTAGAGCCCCAGAGTTGGTCCTGTTGTAATATATCTAAGTCACATAAAAATAAAAAGCATATTAATTTGTACTTCCTTAACTTATCTCATTCCTGTCTCCTTTTTTCCCCTTTGGTAGTAAGTGTTAATTATAAATGGATTAAAATTGTAATACTGTCAGTGTGTATAATTAAGGTTTATGTTAAAATTCATGTTATTCTTTTCCCAAAATACAGCAATCCTCTAGTGGAGTGAATATCAAATGAGTAGCTTTTAGTTAACTATTAGTGATTTGAATCCATGACCTGTGGTTTATGAATTACTGTGATTTGGTAAATTTTAAAAAAAAGGCCCTTAAAAGGCTTTAGAGTAAGAAAATGAAATAATTTCCCAAATCAGTTGAAAGTAGATGAAATAAAAATAGGGAATTAAAGAATCAGCATAGCCTACTTTTTAAATAAGAATTTCTTTCTGATCCTATATATATATATATATATATATATCTCCTTTGGGAATTAGGTCTGTGAGTTAATCTAATGGTTGGAGTCTCACCTTGTAATTACCTGGCCATTCACTTTTAGAATGAATGTAATTTGGCATGAAGGGAGTACCTTTTGCGTGTCTGTGAATGTGGTTTTAGTGGAATCATAGTAGGTTGTGACAGCTTTATACAGCATAGTAATATTGTTAGCTTAAATTTTGAAAACAATTTCAGTGTTAGAAAAACAAATGTTGTAATGTTTTAGCAATTTGAGGAAAAGGTTTCAATGTTAATAGAAAAATAAGTCCATATACTTAAGTATTTTTATACTTACTGCCTACAATATCATATACCATTTACTTGAATCTGAGTGTGAAGGAGGGCATTTTTTGCTTTTAATAAGAAAATATTAAGAAAGATTTAGTAGAATCTCAAATCTGGAGTTCAGTTTTCCTGGAAATTTTCCTTATATGGAACCACAGAGAGACATAAGAAGTAAACACATAAGACTGAACCATTTCAGAACACCTTCATACATGCATTAAAGTTCATGCACTACTCCACTCACTAAGCGCTCTCAGTGCACTAAAGCTCATACATTTCATTCGTGTTTAAACTTAAAAAAAATATAGTTCAAACAAGTTTCAATATTAGGTTTCCTATCAAATTAGAATGGTGTTATGGCAGTCTAAACACAAGGTGATGAGCTCTTAGAGACAAGCATTTGACAATAGTGAGAAGTGACAGTAGCAGCTTAGTGGTCAAGGAGGGGACAGGAAAGCTTTAAAAGCCGACTCAACCAAATCACACTAGCCAATTTGTGTAGGGTGATTTGAAACAGCTTTATGTGTTTCATGGCCCTGAGAGGATAACTGTGTTTTCAATGATGTCACAGTCAAGAAGAGGTTCCAGTATGGTCTGCTTAAGAAGGGTCAGGAATGTTTAATGTATTTTAGTAAGGTTTTCCTTAAAAAAAAAGAAGAAGAAGAAGAAAGTTGGATGGATGGAGAAGTAGGCTTCAGATACCTGGAAAATTCAGATGTGAGGACATTTCAGTCACAATACTAGATTACAGAGGTACAGCTAAGAGAGTTGTGCTTCATTTTCAAAAGAGTAAATGTTTTTCTCCTCCCTTTTTTTCTAGGGAGTTTTACTTCCTTTTTTTAAAGCTTGTATTTCTCATTCTCCTTATCATAGGAATTTTTATTGTTTAGTGTTATCACATTTTTCAGTCACAGCTGATATAAAAATTGTTGTTAAGCTCGTATTGACAGTAGGTGATAGTAGGTGACATTATTGGTTGTTTTTTTTTTTTAAGATGGAGTTTTGCTCTTTCGCCCAGGCTGGAGTGCAGTGGCGCAATCTTGGCTCACTGCAACGTCCGCCTTCCAGTTTCAAGCGATTATTTTGCCTCAGCCTCCCAAGTAGCTGGGATTACAGGCGCCTGCCAGCATGTTCTGCTAATTTTTGTATTTTTAGTAGAGATGGGGTTTCACCATATTGGCCAGGCTGGTCTCGAACTCCTGACCTCATGATCCGCCTGCCTCGGCCTCCTGAAGTGCTGGGATCACAGCCGTGAATCATCATGACCAGCGCTGTTTTTTGTTTTGTTTTATTATTTTGAGACAGAGTATAGTTCTGTCACCCAGGCTGGAGTGCAGTGGTGCGATCTCAGCTCACTGCAACCTCCGTCTCTCAGGTTCAAGTGATTCTTCTGCCTCAGCCTCCCAGGTAGCTGGGATTACAGGCATGCCCCCACCACATCTGGCTAATTTTTGTATTTTCAGTAGAGCCGGGGTTTCACCATGTTGGCCAGGCTGGTCTCGCTGGCCTCAAGTGATCCGCCTACCTCGGCCTCCCAAAGTGCTGGGATTACAGGTGTGAGCCTCCACACCTGGCCAACGTTATTGTTTTTGTCCATAATCTCTGTGGTGAGTTTTGGCGAAGTGTTTTATAACCATTTGTTTTTATAGTATGTTTACAAGGTCACTTGTCTGTCCACTAGTGAGAAACCTGGCTCCCACCTTTGTTAGCTTCCATTTTTTTATTTCTCTGTGTGTGTTATGTGTGAGAAGTAGAATCCACTGTTTTAGAGGTGATTACCATAAGCTAGTTAATGGAATATATAACCGTAGATTTGATTTGTTTTTATTTTCTCTGAAGAGCTAACACAAGTAAGTTTAAATTTTATTCTTACAATCTTTCCAGAAATTAAAATGCTTCAGACATGATGCAACAGTCTGTGAAATCTTTTAAAGGACTGAGTTGAAGATGTGATTGTTCTCTTAAAAAATAAATAATATTTTAGGTACTCGCCAAAGGCTTCCTACTTCTAAAGATAAACACTAACAAGTAGTTGTTGTAGCACACGATTTACTTTCCTGTAGCATCAAGCCAGTTATTTGTATTGTGAAATTCATTTGACATTATTTATTATATTTTCACTTAAGTTTATATCAAGAATATTTTATAAAACCGTTACTTACAAAGCAACACAATACAGTTGTCCCTTGATGCCCATAGGGGGCTGGTTCCAGGACGCCACTCGGCCATGCTCAAGTCCCTAGTGTTTCCATCTAACCTACACACATCCTCCCCTATACTTTAAGTCATCTCTAGATTACTCGTAATACCTAATACAATGGAAATGCTGTGTAAATAGTTGTTACATCATATTGTTTCTTGTTTGTATTTTTTTATTGTTGTAGTCTTATTTTTAATTTTTTCTTCAAATAATTTTGATTTGCAGTTGGTTGAATCTGCAGATATGGAACCCATGGATACAGAGAGCCAGCTGTACTTAACTCCTGTATCAGTAGGTTTCCAAAATTGTTTCTGAAATTAAATTCTTTGTCAGAAAGACTTGTTGGTCAGAAATTCAAATCCAAGACTTTTCAGTCTCTGCTTCATGTACTGTTAAAACCCACCTTTTCATAAATAGTTCAGCATTTCCTTTTTTTTTTTTTCCCCTTTTCCATTTCTCCTATATTGTCAGTTTTGGTTGAACATTAATTGCTTTTTGAGAACTATAGTTGGTAATCTATAGTGTGGAGCATTTTGGTAACAATTTTATTATTTTGTTTTAGTTTTTGAGACAAAGTCTCACTCTGTCACCCAGGCTGCAGTGCAGTGAGGCGATTTTGGCTCATTGTAGCCTCTGCCTCCTAGGCTCAAGTGATCCTCCCCACCTCAGCCTCTCAAGTAGCTGGGACCACAGGTGTGCACCACCACACCTGGCCAATTTTTGTATTCTTTTTTGTAGATACGGGGTTTCGCCATGTTGCTCAGGCTGGTCTTGAACTCCTCAGCTCAGGTGATCTGCCCACCTCAGCCTCCCCAAGTGCCGGGATTACAGGTGTGAGCCAGCCACCATGCCCAGCCTTGGTAGCAGTTTAAGATGTATTTCAGATCCTAGAAAATATGAAGGTACTCTGTGAATAGCAACACTATCATTAATCATCTGTGTTATTCTAGACTCCTTGCTCTCTTTCTTATGGAATAACCTATTCTAATCCTAAATATTTCTCATGCCCCTTCCCTCTATCCTCACTATTACTACTCTGGTTTTGGCTTATGTCCTCCCCGCCACCCTTTTTTCTTTTTTAGTGTTTTTCTCTGCCATTCACTGGCACAAGAATGATTTCTGTAAAATGTAAGTTTTAATTGTGGAATAATCTTGGTAAAATGGTTTTGTGGTTCCTCATATCGTATAGGTAAAACCTAAACTCCTTTTCTTTCAAGGTCTCCAGACTTACCTATCTGGTCTTATCTCCTGCCTTCCTGTTCTAAGCTCTTTTGCAGTTTAGCTGCTATTTTCCCATTCTCATTCCTACTCCCCGATATCTCTTCTGCCTGTCTAACACTAAATCATTCTTCAAGGTTAGCTCAATTGCCACTTCTCTGTAGGGAACACTTGTCTTACACCACTACATTCTCCCACTGCATTTTGCATGTACACCAAGTAAAACAGTTAAAAAATTTTCTGCATTTGCATGTGTGTATTGATAATTCCCATTAGGCATTGAACAGGACTATTTTTATCTCTGTGTCCCTAGTACTGGCTCACAATAATACTTAGTTGGATAGAGAGATGACTCAGTGGTTGGATGGAAAGAAAATCGTAAATGAAATGAAAGAAAACGTCTCGTGGTATTTGAAAGAGTATTCAGCCCAGGATTTGGGAGACTGTACCTTTCTGTTCAGCGTTCTGTTTCTTGCTTTTATTTGGCAAGTCAGTTTGCCTTTCTGAAACTCCATTTTCTCCTCTATAAAGTGGGCATCATCTTAGACTAGATCTAGAATACTTAATTTTTTCATTCATTGACTCCTTTAAGAAATTAAGAGCTATGGGACCTCTCGTGTATACATGTAAATATGCATACTTAATTTTGAAAATAAGCTTGTACTAAAATATTAATACTGTTATTTTGGGATGATGGGGCTATACTCTGCCTATTTTTCTGTGTTTTAGAATTTTTCTTTCATGAGTTTTTAAAAAGTATATAAACTTTATTAAAATTAAAAGCAAACCAAACTGTGTTCAAATGAGAGTAGTTAAAAAGATTAAAGTATTGCATAATTCTTAGGAAAATTTTGCAGACTCTAAAATTATTCAAAAACTTTACCAATGAGGAAAATGAAATATAAAAAAGATTTAATTTGCTTTTTATCTAATTGAAATAAGGAAGAATGTATACTGCTTCCTAGCACATCATTGGGAACTATTTTTTTAAAATCTAGAATTCACATTTGACTGTTCTGTTATATAGTTATTTCTAGCTTTAAGAAAACTGACTCAGAAGATGCAATTCAGCAGGACTTTTCGAATTTGAGTCACTGTTTAAGCTTTAATGGAGCTTCTATTTTGTTGCCTTTTCTGCCCCTTCTGTTCTTTTTCTGCATGCTCCCCTTGTCCTGCCCCCATATCTCACAGCATTTTGCCTTGCTAATTGTTTTTAGGACATTGTTATATATGACTCCAGTGTGTATTTTGATTGACCTTTAGATTATCTGCCAGCTTTTGAAGACTCTCAAAGTTCTGTGGTGACTACATTTTGAAACCAGCTGTGTTTAGAGCCCTTTTTTTGGCCAAAGGGATGGAATGGAAACACACACTTGGCTGACATGGCCTTCCCTAGTGACCTCTGTTCCTGTGACCTGTGCAGTATTACTCATTGTGGGGCCATTGGTAGTTGCACTCACAGTCTTATCTGTTACTTAACTTTCTTTCTGTCATTTGTATACTTTAATGTACTCTCATGTCTGCACATTTTTAAGAAGGTGGGGCTGCTATTTCTGTTGTTTTTATTAAGTAGAAAATAAAGAGTTCTCAGAATAAAAACTAGTTTTAAATTAAATAATGGTTTAGATCAAATTCCAGTGGAAAGAATAGGCATTATACTGAAAATGTCAGAGCAGCAAAACAGCCATGATCCAGTTCAACAAAATAACCATTCAGTAAGTTTTTATTGAGAACTTATTGTGTGCTAGGTACTAAGCGAGATGTTAGAAATGAATACAATGGTGAACAAATCAGACATTTTCCTTCTCTTATTATAAATTCAAGGCTGGTTGGTTTCTTATGCCCCAGGTCTAATAAATCTTAATATTCTCTTTCAGAAACTAGAGAGAGGTCTTGAAGAGTTGTGGGTTAAATATGAAAGCTTAAATCTGTGTATCAAAAGCATTTGTATAGTGCCTCTAGAATTTTTTGTGATGTAATTTGATTCATAGTGGTATCCATTGCCAAGAAGCCAAATGATATATTTTTTAAGCAGTATTTCTGTAGTGTCATGGAATATACAGAATTTGTATTTATTTGCCTGTTAGATGTTTAATATTAGTAGATTGATGACTCTCTCAACTAGTATCTTTTTAAAGAGTGATGTTAATTATTTTAATGAAATGGCATTATTTTTTGTCCTAAAAGCATAAGTGTATCAGTTTTTCCCAAAAAGAGAAATTGCTTTAGGTCTTATTTTAGGCTAAAAATCTCTTAATGATTATTGATAATAAAAAAAATTACTTTAGAGAAATGTTGGTAATTTTTGAAAGACTTAATTATGGTGGAAATAGCAGTAACTCTGTAAATAAAAACCTGTCTGGCATTAATAACATGAGGACTGCTTAGTTTATTATAAGTATTTTGCTTTTGTGGTCAGTTTTATATTGGAATGAACTGTGCTAAAACTTGGAAAATGTTAATGATTTTTCTTTTAGTAATACACTTCTCATGATGTCTACCTTATTTTGAAATATTTTGGTGAGTTACAGTAGCAGCAGATCATCCTATAATTCCCTAGTTAACAGCTAAAATATTTTAGATGTGCACATGCACACACATGTATGTAATGTATTTAATTTTGAGAAAATGTCAGGTGTCTGTTGAGCAACCAGACTCTCTGTGTTGAATTATGTCAGCCAAAAATATATGATTTATACCATTAAAACAATTGGTTCATGATATATGTGTAGATATACTGACACCTTTAGAGAATAACAAGGAAGTGCTGCTTGCTTTCTAATACTTTGAGCTTTTTATGGTTGAAGTATAAAACATGCCTGTGGTAGAGAAATTTTAAGCATCTATTAAGGAGGATCGAAGATTAGAAATGATGCAGTTACCTTGTATTCTCCCAGTTCATAGTGATTGTAATATGGGAGAGAAATATTAAGACTACTTAGCAAGGTATACTTCATAAAACAGCACAATTATCTGTAGAGCTGACAATATTTCCTGCATTTCCCTCTCCTTATTCCAGTAAGTAGAACTAAAAGTTGAAACTTTAAGGATTAAAATGGATTATTTGTCTCAGAGCTGGGACCATGGAGATCTGGTGGTGGTAAGCCTTGTCAGCTTAGGGAGGAGGACCTTGACTCTTGGCTCAGCAGAGTCAGAAAAGGAGCCCAGCCTTCTGCCTCTTGAGATGTATTTTATTTACTTTACCATACTGTTCTTCTGACCTGAGGAAGTCTTTGACTGTAGGTTATCTTTAATATATCCTTCCTCATAAACTTTCTCTATTTAATCATCACATTTCCTTTGTTAGATATACACTGGTGTCTCCCCTTATCTGTGGGGAATGGATTCTGAGAACCCCAGAGGATACAGAAAACCACAGATAGTACTGAACCCTACATATATTGTTTTTTCCTATATGTACATACCTGTGATAAAGTTTAATGTATAAATTGGGCACAGTAAGAGATTAACAACAGGAACTGATAAATAGAACAATTACAATATACAGTAGTAAAAGTTTTATGAATGTGATCTCTCTCACTTAAAATGTCTTATTGTACTCATGCTCTAGAGTGTTTATTCTAGAGTTTATCTTGCTTTCTCATTAGGTACTTTTAAACTTTGGTTATTCGTAAGTTTATAAAGATGGTGGGAGTTGAGGAAAGGAATATTGAGCAATTGCTGTCACTTGTGAAGGTGCTGTGTCGTTCTCTCGACTAGCATGCTTGTACAAGTGATCCCCTGCCTGAGTCTATCCACAGTTGCGCATGGTATTGAATATTTTAAAAATAAGCTTTAAGAGTCAGTATACAGGCTGGGCGTGGTGGCTCACGCCTGTAATCACAACACTTTGGGAGGCCAAGGCAGGTGGATCACCTGAGGTCAGGAATTTGAGACCAGCTGGATCAACAGGGTGAAACCCCGTCTCTACTAAAAATACAAAAATTAGCCGGGTGTGGTAATGGGTGCCTGTAGTCCCAGCTACTCAGGAAGCTGAGGCAGGAGAATTGCTTGAACCTGGGAGGCGGAGTTTGCAGTGAGCCAAGCTTGCGCCAGTGCACTGCAACTTGGGTGACAGAGTAAGACTCCATCTTGAAAGAAAGAAAGAGAGAGAGAGAGAGAAAAGAGTCGGTATACACATCGCTTGAAACAGTATACCATCTAATTTAGTAATTTTTTGTTTCAGATGTGTGTTGTTTAGTTTCTTAGAATAGCCTTTTTGTTCTCTGTGTGTCAAACACGGTAATGATTACAAATATCAACTGGAATGTATTATATGCTTGCAGTTTTGAAAAACATTTTGAAACATACCTTGGAATGGTGTAAATATACTGAAAATACAACACTTGCCTTAGGTTATATATTTTAATGAATATAAAAATAAAGCACGGTGAATATTGATGAACTCTTAGAAGATACTTAAAAAGGCAATCAGTTCTAAAATTTGCTGGATCCTCTTATGACTCCTTGCCTGTGCACGTGGGTTTACTCCTGCCTGGCATGCCCTCCTCCCTCGCCTCTTGCCATAGTGGGCTGTTCCATAGCACTATGTGTGTGGTATCAATTTGATCCTTGCATTTGATCCTTTCTCTACAAAATAGATTTCACACAGCCTTGCAGTTGGCAGAGATAGGGTAGGAACATCCTCCTTCCTTAAGTCCAGCAAGTCCCAAGAGACTCCGAATGCTAACATACCACCTGTACTGTTAATCACTTGCTAATGGTTTTCTGTGAGAACTTGATGCCTTCCATTATACCTCCGCTCATTCTTTCTTCCCTTCCTGCTAGTTATACGTCCCTTCTTGAGTTTGAATAGAAACCCTTTCGTACCTCTGTCATAGCATTTATTTCATTACATTGGCATTGTTCCTTTGTCACCATATTAAATTGAGTCTTTTTTTTTTTTTTTTTTTTTTTTTTGAGACGGAGTCTTGCTCTGTCACCCAGGCTAGAGTGCAGTAGCATGATTTCGGCTCACTGCAACCTCCACCTCCTGGGTTCAAGTGACTCTCCTGCCTCAGCCTCCCAAATAGCTGGGATTACAGGCGCCTCCCACTGCGCCCAGCTAATTTTTGTATTTTTAGTAGAGATGGGGTTTCACCGTCTTGGCCAGGCTGGTCTCAAACTCCTGACCTCGTGATCCACCTGCCTTGGCCTCCCAAAGTGCTGGGATTACAGGCATGAGCCACTGCGCCCAGCCTAAATTGAGTCTTTTGAGAGCAGTGTCTGGTTTTCTGTGTTTCCTGACAATTCAGGGAAACCCTTGACACAGGAGATACTCAACTGAATCAGAGAATCTGATCTGGAAAATATTTATTTGCATCACCATTTGGGAACACATTTCCCCCATTCATGCTTATCAAATAGTCTCTTAAATCTACTTTTGCCTAAAATGCCCTACACTATAGCTTGAAAATAGCATAAATGTTTTTGTAGTCTTTTGGCAGATTTCTGTCATAGTGTTTGCCTTGTATTACAGTTGGTGGGAAGGAACATTTTTTGAGCTATTGCTGGTGTCTTTATAATGTATACAATTTTGGATATAACACATTAAATTTGAACTTTGGTATTCTGTACCACTTCCTTTGATTTATGTTTTTTCTTTACCTCATAGAAAAATATTGGACACAAGAAAGAACATAGTGAACGCCAAAAGAAACAAACCCTTTTTCAGCCTTTAGTAGGACTGTTTGCCAGTCTGTTTTTATTTAGTTTTGTTACATCACTTAGGTGAGCTCTACTTTAGTAAGGAAAAGATTATTTGTAGAGATTATCATTTCTGGAGAGGAAAGAGAGCAAAGAGAAAACATGTCACAGTATAAAGCAGAAAACTGACTTTTAGTGTTGTTTTTGTTTCAAATAGTCACATTTATTTCATTTATTTCTATAATGATTAATGATTACACTGTTAATCCAAGTGAGTTTATTTTGAAGTAAAGCTATTGAGATACTGTTTATTTTTTCTCCTTTCTCCTCCCAAAATAAAAAAAAAGTATGTGGAGTGGGAGTAGGAAGAGGAAAGAAACAGTGGTATGGTAACTATTTGTTCAACACTGAGCAATCTATTGAATGTCTTTGGCTCTCTTCTGGCTTCTGAGAACTAAGATACAGCCCTTGCTTTTAAGAGGTTCATAACCTATTCCAGTGGTTCTAAAGAGTTGCTAGGGATGGCCAACATCAGATCAGAGTCACTTGGATTGTTTTTTCAGTATAGCTTATCCCCATTAGGACCTCAAAGTATCCTAGGAACTTCTGACAGACTGGGGAATGTTGTGGAAAACTACTTAGTAAAATATTAGAAAATGGTCTACTACAAATTTCAACTGCGTATAATTTGATTTGATACTTGATAAGGTTTGGCTCTGTGTCCCCCACCCACATCTCATCTTGAATTATACTCCCATAATTCCCATATCCACGTGTTGTGCGAGGGACCCAGTGGGAGATAACTGAATTATGGGGGCAGTTTTCCCCACTGTTCTCATGGTAGTGAATAAGTCTCATGAGAGCTGATGGTTTTATCAGGAGTTTCCACTTTTGCATCTTCCTCACTCTCTCTTTGCCTGCTCCTGCTGCCGTCCATGTGAGACATGACTTGCTCCTCCTTGCCTTCTGCCTTGATTGTGAGGCTTCCCCAGCCACGTGGAACTGTAAGTCCAATTAAACCTCTTTCTTTTGTAAATTGTCCAGTCTCAGATATGTCTCTATCGGTGGCGTGAAAATGGACTAATGCAATACTAGATATATTTTTCCCAAGTTTTTATGTTGAACAATTTATAGTCTACAGAATTTGAAAGAACAATACAGTGAACACTTGCATACCCTTCACCTTGATTCATTATTTGCAAACACTTTGTCATATTTGCTTTAGCTCCTCTCTCTCTCTCCCCCTCTCTCCCTCCCCCTTCCCCCCCGTCTCCCTCCTCCTTCCCCCCCTTCCCCGCCGCCCCCCCATCTCACACACACACACACACACACACACACACACTTTTTCTGAAACAATTTCAAATAAGTTGCAAATGTCAGGACATCTGACTCCTAAATACTTTAGTATGAATCTCCTAAGGACAAAGACGTTCTCCTACAGAACTGCAGTACCATTATCCTACCAAAGGAATTTAACATTAATACGATAATATTGCCTATTATTTAGTTCATATTCAAATTCTCCATTTATAGTACAAATATCCTCTATAGGCTTTTATAGAAATTGTAATTTAGGATTGAATCAAAAAGTATGCATTGCATCTGTTAATAATGTTTTTTGTTTTTTTGTTGTTTTTTTTTTTGGATACAGAGTCTCACTCTGTCGCCCAAACTGAAGTGCAGTGGTGCAATCTTGGCTCACTGCAACCTCCACCTCCCAGGTTCAAGTGATTCTGGTGCCAAGTAGCTGAGATTACAGGTGCCCACCACCATGCCTGACTACTTTTTATATTTTTAATAGAGGTGGGACTTTGCCTGTTGGCCAAGCTGGTCTCAAACTCCTGGCCTCAAGTAATCTGTCCGCCTTGGCCTCTCAAAGTGCCAGGATTACAGGTGTGAGCCACCATGCCTGTCCTGGTTATCATGCTCTTTTAATCCAGATTCTAGAATGGTCTTTTCATCTTTTTATACTGACACTTGTGAAATGTCTAATTCAGATCTCTTATTTTAAAAAGATTTTATGAATGAATCATTTTAAATACCCAAGGATGTTTTATTATTTATTAAGGAAAACCAAAGAAAAATATTTACCTTATTTCATTACATAATTTGTTCCCCATTAGTAAGACTGCATTTCTCAGCAACCTATATTTTGACTTGTAGTAGAATTTTAGCATTTTTAGAGCCAGAAGAGATCTTGGATCTGTAGGTAAATATTTTCATTTTATAGATGAAACTGAGGTATAGAGATATCAAGTCTTAACCAACCAGGGGTGATTTGTCATCCCACCCCAGAGACATTACGCATATATGGAGATGTTTTAGTGTTGTCACAATTACAGAGGTGTTACTGGTCAGGGATGCTGATAAACATCTTACAGTGCACAGAACATAATTGTCCAGCCCAAAATGTCAGTAGAGCCAAGGTTAAGAAACCCTGTCCCAAATCACACAGCTCATGGTGGGACTTAAAACCACGTTACTTGACTTTCAATTCTGTGTTCTTTCTACACACAAAAATAGAAATGCCTTTCTTACCCTTTCCTTCTCTCTGCCTTCATCCTCCATTTCCATTAAGACAAATTAGAACATACTGCTTGAGAGAACCTGGAGTATCTTTCTAAAATGAGAAATATGGGCTGGGCATGGTGGCACACGCCTGTAATCCCAGCATGTTGGAAGGCCAAGGCAGGAGGATCGCTTGAAGTGAGGTATTTGAGACCAGCCTAGGCAACATAGTGAGATCCTGTCTTTAAAAAATATATATATCTTTAATATTTTTTAAAAAAAGAAAAAAAGAAATATAAATGTGCTTTCAGTGGGGTTTTATTCCTATAAGTAAAAATTTGTGCAGAATGACTTTTGGGTAGTTTAGATAACCATGACTGCTCTTCATTTTTGATTATATGAGGTTTGAGTTAAGAAACACTTTCTCATGCATTATCTTATTTGGTACTCACAGAAACCCCTTGTAGTTATAATAATGAGCAAAGCAAAAAGCATTTGCTTTTCACAAGTGAGAAAATGAAGGTTCCCAGAAAATAACGTCCTATCTAATTGTGGTCAGGTAAGGTATTAGTCAAAGTTATGTGGAGATAGATTTCAGTTGAACGGGCAAAACAGAAACAGGTAATCTCAAAATGTCCTAAGCACCTGGTCACTAAATGTATTTAGGCAGAGGTTCTGGGATATTGTTGGGCATGTTGTACAAGTGATTAGGTATCGAATAGACATTGGAGATACAATGGAGAATTAGATAGAGCTCCATTGAGTAACACACTCTTATTGAGGAGCCAGACCTTAAATAGGTGAAGTTTACTACAGCTCAGTATTTGATGTTATGAAGGTAGTACTTTAAATGTGCCATGCTTTCTCTTTCATGCCTGAACACACATACAGTTCTCTGTGCTCAGGATCTGTTTCCTTTCTTTCATGTCATGAGCATCTATTAGGTCTTAACATTCATTCATTCATTCACCAAATATTTGTTGAGCACCCATTCTGTCTTAGGGACTGTTACAGATAATGGAACAAACAAAACAATTCTGCCCTGTTGGAGCTTATATCCTAACGAGGGGAGACAGACAACAAACAAGATAAGTGAAATGAAGAGTGTCAGATGATGATAAGTACTATGGAAAAGCAGCACAGGAGAGAGATCATGCTGGACAGCAGTGGGTAGGGGGTATGACAAGGGCTGATTTTTGAGTATTATTCAAGGAAGGCCTCACAGAGCAGGTCATATTTGAGCAAAGACCTGAAGAAGGTGAAGCCAACTCTGGTTATCTGAGAGAATGGCACTCTAAGTTAGGGGTGGACAAACGTTTTCTGTAAAGGGCCTAAAGTAAATACTTTAGGCTTGGTGGGTTACACAGTCTCTGTTTTAGCTATTCAACTTAGCTATTGTAGTATGAAAGCAACTATATACTATATGTAAGCAAATACGCAGGTCTTTGTTTCAATAAAATACAGAAACAGGCAGTGGGCTCTACTTTGCCAACTCCTGCTTTAAGTGGAAGGAACACCTAATGCAAAAACACCAGGTAGCAGCAGGGCTGGCATGTTGGAGGAGCTGCAGGGAGGCCAGTATGGCTGGAACTCAACAGGCAAAGGTCAGCTCCCCATTAGGGCCTTGCAGCAACTGTCACGATAACTTTTTGTCAGAATAGGAAGGAAGGCATCGAAGGTTTTCAACAGGGAGATACCATGATCTGGTGAGAAAGATCAGGGGTTTGTTTTTGAACATGTTAATTTTAGATGCCTATTAAATACCCCAGTGGAGTTGTCAAAAAGGAAGTTGGTTATATGCCTGGTGTCCAGAGAAGAGGTCTGTATTGGAGCCAAAATGTGAGTCTTCAACTTAGAGATAGCACTTAAACCATTAAACTGTTCTTAACAGGAGTAATGTAACTCTGTGCGGGGGCAGAAATTGGTTCTTGAGGGAGATGAAAAACAATCTTAGATATTACAGTGGATCACACTAAAACTCAGCCCTACCCAACCCAGTCAATTCTTAGTATTTAATTTCATGGGAGGTAGGATGGTTAAGAAAAAGATGTCTGAAAGTTTCCTTGGAAGAATGATAATGAAAATCAGGTAGAAAACACTGCATTAGATTAAACTCACTGAGGTCACCAAGGGGGTGCCTGTAGATAAAGAGGAAGTCTGAGGACTGAGCTCGAAGGTGCTCCAATGTTTAGAGACTGGGGTGGGAAGGCGGAACCAGCAAAGGAGATTGAGGAGTAGCTGGTGGGGTGAGGAAGCAGGTGAGAACTGTGTTTGGAAACTGAGAGAAAGAGGTGTTTCCAGGACAAGGGATCTGCTGTGCTAAATGTTGCTGATGGGTCAGGTAAGATGAGAACTGAGAATTAACTGTGTATATGAGGCTGTGGTGAAGAAGGTGGATATTTACTTAGGTCTCGGCTTAAGTATTATTTCATTTAGTAGGGTACTTTTGACTATGATTAGGATGGGTCCCCCCTTTTTTCTTAACTGTGGTAAAAATCACATAACGTAAAATTTATCATCTTAACCTTTTTTCAGTGTACAGTTCAGTATTAAGTATATTCACATTGTTGTGAAACAGATCTCCAGAAATGTTTCATCTTGCAAATCTGAAACTGTAGCTGTTAAACAACAACCTTTCCTTTCCCCTACCCTGTAGCTCCTGGCACCCAGCACTCTGCTTTCTGTTTCTGAGTTTCACTACTTCAGATACCTCATATAAGTGGAACTAGACACTATTTGTCTTTCTGTGACTGCCTCATTTCACTAAGCGTGATGTCCTCAAGGTTTGTTCATGTTATAGTATGTAGCAAGATTGCCTTCTTTTTAAAGGCTGAATGGGCCTCCTTATGTACTTTCATAATACTCTGTTACGATAACACTCCTTACAGGAAGTTGTAATTTCTTATTTGTCTTTTCTCCTGAAAGACAGGATATTTCCAAGATTCAGTGGCAGAATATGTTTGTCTTGTTCATAGATGTATTCATAGCCTCTGGAAGACACTGAATGAGAATTCTGTGTAAAAATAGAAGACAGAATACCTTCCTTTGTTTGGAGGAATCTCAATACTCCAAAATGTTGTTGAAGAGATGGTACTTGAACTGGTATTGAAGAAGTAGGAATTTGTCAGGCTGAGAAAGGGCAACCTAGGTAGAGAGAGCAGCTTACAGCTATGCTTGGTTTCATGATAGGACCTTGTGTGTAGCTCTAGCAGAAGGTTTGGAAAGTGGCAAACCATATATTGTGATAGGTTGTGGTCAAAGGATGGAGAGCCTTGCCTGCCAATGCAAGAAGTTTGCGTTTACTTTCTAGGCAGCTGGGAGCAAATGGAGCTTTCTGAGGAAGTGAGTGATGGGATCAGGTTCTTTTTTTGGTTTGGGTTGGGGTTAGGGTTTTTGTTTTGTTTTAAGGAAGCTCCTTCTGGTGGCCCTTTGGAGGGGGCACAGGAGTGATACATGGACTGGTGGAAGGAATGGCAGTTATATGAGTATTGCAGCAGTCCAAGCAACACATGACGGAGACCTCAAGTAAGCAGGCTTGGCTACAACAGACTATTCAGAAGAAATTTATGAGGTAGAATTATTGTCATGTGGTGACCAACTGGCTGGGACGATGATACAGTTCCAGGGATTAGGAACGTTAGAGAAGTAACAGATTTGAGCCAGCTCTGAGTTCTTTGTGGATGTGGTAAATCTGGAGTACCTTGAGGGCACCAAGGTTAGAGTCTAGCATAGAAAGAGAGAGAGGCGGGGGGAGAAAGAAAGATTCATCTGAAGTCTGAGGAGCGGACTAGGCTACTATTTCTTTTTCTTTTTTTTTTTTTTTGAGACAGGGTCTCCCTTTGTCGCCCAGCCTGGAGTACAGTGAGCCTGGAGTACGGTTCACTGCAGCCTCAGCCTCCTGGGCTCAAGTGATTACCCACCTCAGCCTCCCAAAGTGCTAGGATTACAGGTGTGAGCACACTGCTCCCAGGCTGGGCTTCCATTTCTTACTTTGCTGTGTGTTATAGCTGGCACTGTAGTGAATTATCCCTCATCGGTGTAGGAATCCTGCAAATTAGGCACCATGCTCTCTTTTTCATTGAGGAAAACAAAGACAAATTATAAGAAGTTTATTCAAGGTGACACAGCTAGCAAGTGGTAGTGAAAGAATCAACAATTAGATCTGTTAGGTGGGAATACTTAGTAAAGGAAATGTCAACAAAATTAAGAATGAAAGTTGCTTGCTTATGCTAGATAGCTCTTTATCTAGAACTTTAGAAGTTTTAATGGATTAAAAAATACTAGTGCTTTGGAAGAAAATAAGCTTTACTTGATAATCCTCTCCCAATTCTTGGCTTGGGGTCCATTATATAAGTTCTGTTTATTTTTTGTAAAAGCATTTTTGCCTCCATTCTGCATTGTTGTTTTTTGAGGCCATGTCATGCTACCAATTTTAGGAGGAATTGGAATACTTTCAAGTGTGCTTAATCTGGAGCCTGAGATTTGGAGAAACCTTGACTTAAGTTTTCATTCCAGTCTGAATGCATTAATGACTGTTGGTGTTAGGCAAGTGACCATAAGAAATGTGACTTTAGGTGAGTAACTTTGCCTTATTTGAGCCTCAGTTTGTTTGCTCATGTAAAAAATTAGGATGATAACTCTTACCTCCTGAGGTTTGAGAGTAATTAAATTATAATATTTGTACACTTTCCATAGTTACTAGTGCTGTTCCTGACATGTAGCAGCTAAGTGCTCAGTAGACGTATTAGTTCTCCTTTGCCGCTCACTCATATTGCTCTCATCTGAATTTATCTCAATCCCCTTTACCATATCTCTCCTCCTTCCTGCTGGCCGCTCAAACTGAGGGCCCAGCATAACTGCAGTCACTGGGGATGCCCTAAGAAAACTGGGACTGGAACAACTACCTACTATTTCGGTCTTGTAATGGATCATCTGGACATCCCAAACCTTAAATAACCTTCATTTATGAAGGTTACCCTCTATTTGTAAGATATCACCTTTGGATTATAGGACAACCTCTTCTCATGAAAACCTTGTTCCTCTATATTCTAAATACAGTTGTCCATTGCTATCTGCGGGGAATTGGTTTCCGGACCCCCTCGGGGATACCAAAATCTGCATCCCCCTGCCCTCCATGCAGATACCGAAATGCTCAAATCCCTTATATAAAATGGCTTAGTATTTGCATGTATCCTAAGCACATCCTCCTGTGTACTTTAAATCATCTCTGATTACTTGTAATACCTGATACAATATAAGTGCTGTGCAAGTAGTTGTTACACTGTATATAAATACGTTATTTGTAATGTAAATCACAAAATGTAAATACGTTATTTTCTATGTATTTAAGGAATAATGACAATAAAAAATGTCTGGATCTGTTCAATACAAATGCTACCATCCATTTTTTTTCCCCAAATATTTTCAGTTCACATTTGGTTGAACCCATGGGTATGGAGGACTGACTTTAAGAAGTCAGCTTTTGTTGAATAGTTTAGGAAATTATTTACTACTCATAACATGGAATGAAGATGCATTCCAGGAAAATATTTGCAGACTTCAGACACAATGTATTCATACATGGGGACTACCTACACTTGTTTATCATCTCTTTTTCCAGGAAGCAATATTGTAGGAATTATTTTCTCTAGTCTGAATTAACAGGGAATATCAGATCTGCATGTAACCATCTCCAAATTGCTTTGAAAAATATTTAGTAAAACTGACAACCTCAAGGTTTAATGAAAGGTATTCTAAATTAGTGACTTGCAATCAAATGCCCATGTTTGCATGTTTTTCCTTAGGCTGTTGACATATATGTTACTAAATGTTTATTATGATAAACAGTTAAATAATAGACAAATCTGTTTTAAGTCATCATGAAGAAATCAGTCTGTCATTAGTGACTTGCAATCAAATGCCCATGTTTGCATGTTTTTCCTTAGGCTGTTGACATATATGTTACTAAATGTTTATTATGATAAACAGTTAAATAATAGACAAATCTGTTTTAAGTCATCATGAAGAAATCAGTCTGTCATCTTCATTTTTCTGTATATTGATCAGAGATTCTTTTGAGTACATGTCGGTTAATAGCATAGTTCAGTAATTGAATTTAGTTATTCAAATAAACTTTAAGCAACACTGGTAGTCTCTTATCCGTTAGGTTGAATAATTTTCTTTTATCTGTATTTGTTGAGTCAGTGGGCAGACAGGAGCTTAGCTCTAAACTAGCAGGTGGTATGTACCTCCGCAGCAGGTTTTACTTCTTTCAACAAAGAAGGCTTAAATGACAATCATGTATCCTTGTTGGGTTCACGAGTCATCAGTTTATTGTGTCTTTAAAAAAATTAAGGGTACTTTTTCTAAATAGATATTAAACTCCATTATTGAAAGCTTGCATGTTGATTTTTTAAAGCTCATTTGCAAGGATTAGGTAGATTTTGTGTGCGTGTGTACTTAACTGCCAGTTAAGATATCATCTGTACTTAGGTTGGTTCATTTGCATTTTTCAAACGGGCAAGTTTCTGGATATGGATAGCAACATATGTAGAAACATGTCTGGCTACAGTTTGCAATATGAGAGGTAGCATGCAGAAAGATATTTTTGTCAAAATAATCTATATTTTAAACCTAAAGATCTTTGCTAAACTGTGTGGGGGCAGATTAATACTGTACAGTGACAGTGCATATCAATTCCATGAAAAACTTCAGTTGCAACAATGAAAAGTGCCAGGCCAGGCAGGGTGGCTCATGCCTGTAATCCCAGTGCTTCGGGAGCCTGAAGTGGGCAGATCACGAGGTCAGGAGTTTGAGACCAGCCTGGCCAATATGGTGAAACACCGTCTCTACTAAAAATACAAAATATTAGCCAGGTATGGTGGCAGGCGCCTGTAATCCCAGCTGCTCAGGAGGCTGAGACAGGAGAATCGCTCGAACCCGGGAGACAGAGGTTGCAGTGAGTCAAGACCATGTCACTGCACTCCAGCCTGGGTGACAGAGTGAGACTCCATCTCAAAAAAAAAAAGTGCCATATTGATCTTATAAGAGAGTAAATAGTCCTTAGTCCAAACAGTTGGTAAACAGATGAAGTCATAATCATAACTATTTGAATTCCTACCATATTTATGGCACTATAAAGTATTATGGCAGTTACAGAGACTTGTTTATATTTTCATTTGTATTTATGGGCATAAAAATATTACATATTTAGAAAGTAGCCTAAAATACTGAAGAGATGAGTATGTATCCAACAATGTTAATTGTTCTTTCTTTAATCGTAAACTGACCAATTAGAAATCATAATTGAACACATTAGTTCATCTGTATTGTTTTTCTTGAACAACTGAATACACTAGATTTAATGTCACTAAACATTTTTCAGGTTAAAAGTGACATTCAGTAGTTGTTGGCAAGCTCATTTCTCTTCTACCTTCGTGCCAGAGCTGTGCATCTCCTAACAACTGCCGGATTTACATGAATATTATAAAATATTTTATAAAAATTATTTTTCAATTTTAAATGAAGTTGATGGAGTATCATAAAAAGCAGCAAAGTTATGAATTCCAGTAGTCAAATGGCTAAAAATGTTGAAGTTTTATAAATATACTTGAAAAATAAATACTGGTTTTGAAATAGTTTGATCTATAATCTTCTTTCTGGAGCACCATTTCCTTTAAACTTCTTCAACTGTGTACACGTTTGTTCTCACTGCCCATATACATGGACACCCACAGGCTGGTTTGGCATCCACCAGCCCTTTCTCTACTTTCGCATTATCCTGTTCTTTAAAGACAAGAATTGTGTCCATTATCTCTGTCCTCAGCACTGAGCATTTTGTTTGGAGCACAGCACTCTCGATAAATATGTTTTTAATTAATTTAGAATCAGTGACCATTGATGGTTACTTTTGTATCATTTGGATTTGGCATCTAATGAGAAAATAGTAAGTTAAATTACAGAGATCTTATTAAAAACTGAATACATTATGTCTGTTTGGAGCTATGACATTTTGCAGTAGAACAATACTGAGCTGCTTTGTGTATGTCTCTTGGTCAATATGTAATTTTTGCCAAGGACAGGCTCTACTTAAAGTGATAACTCAAAATAGCAAGCCAACCTAAATATGGGTTCATACTATCCCCCTCTGTGGTTGCTTATCTCTTTGTGTTTGCAGCACCCTCCTGAAAATGTAGTGCTGCTTTGTATCATTCCTTAACACTGTGTATAATGTGCTGTTGCTTCCATTTTTAAGACCAAGAATGTTAACTACCTAGGAGGCAGCATGGTATTTTTCACCTGTCAAGTCCTAAATAATATTTTCTTTCTTTCTTTCTTTCTTTCTCTCTCCTTCCTTCCTTCCTTCCTTCTTCTTTCTTTCCTTCTTTCTTTCTTTCTTTTTGTTTGTTTTGAGATGGAGTCTTGCTCTGTCACCCAGGCTGGAGTGCAGTGGCGCAATCTTGGCTCACTGCAACCTCCACCTCCTGGGTCTGAGCAATTCTCCTGCCTCAGCCTCCCGAGTAGCTGGGATTACAGGTTCCTGCCACCATCCCCAGCTAATTTTTGTATTTTTAGTAGAGACCAGGTTTCACCATGTTGGTCAGGCTGGTCTCAAACTCTTGACCTCAAGTGATCTGCCCTCCTCAGCCTCCCAAAGTGCTGGGATTACAGGCGTAAGCCATTGTGCCTGGCCTTATATAATAATATTTTTTAATTGCTGTTTTAAAACTAATTGTCGTATGTGTTAAATTTTTATTATAGATCATTAGGTACAACTCTGTTTTGCAATTCTTAGATATATACTCACTTTGTTTAGTGACTATAATCATTGAACTCACTTTTGTGTATCAAGTCATTTAAATAACAGCTTTATTGAGAAAGAATTCTCACACTATAAAGTTCACCCTTTTAAAGTGTGCCTTCACAGAGTTGTGCAACTATCACCACCATTTATTTTGAGAATATTTTCATCACCTCCAAAAGAAACCTCATACTCTCCTTTTCTTTCTCCTGCCGTTCTGTGGCAACCACCAGTCTGCTTTCTGTGTCTATGGATTTGCCTGTTGGGGACATTTCATATAAACAGAATCATACAATGTGTGGCCTTTTGTGTCTGGCTTTTTTCACTTAGTATATTTTTGGAGTTCATTGAGAACTGAACTTCAGAACTCATTTTTGTTGAAATTCATCCAACTCACTGTGTTCATTCAAAGTACTGTAACTTGTCAATATTTTGTTCATTTTTAGAGCTAAAAAATACTTTATTGTATGGGTATAACACATGGACATAAAATGGATTGCTCATTCATTCTTTCTGATGGACATTTGGATAATTTCCAAACCTTTTGGTTGTTAGTAACAGTGCTGCCATGAACAGTCGTGTACACATGTTTCGTGTGGACATGTTTCCGTTTCTCTTATGAATATTTGTAGGAATGGAATTGTTATGTAATGTGGAAACTTACTAACCTTTGAGGAACTGCCAAACTCTCTTGGAAAGTGGTGGCCCTATTTTATAATCAACCAGCAATGTGTGAAGTTTCCAATTTCTTCACATTCTCACCAATACTTGTTATTTCCTATCTTTTTTTTTTTTTTTTTTTGAGATGGAGTTTCGCTCTTCTTGGCCAGGCTGGAGTGCAATGGCACGATCTCAGCTCACCACAACCTCCGCCTCCCAGGTTTAAGCAATCCTCCTGCCTCAATCCTCCTGCCTCAGCCTCCCTAGTGGCTGGGATTACAGGTGCCTGCCATCACACCCAGCTAACTTGTTTATTTTTAGTAGAGACAGGGTTTCACTCTGTTGGCCAGACTGGTCTCGAGCTCCTGACCTCAGGCGAGCCACCCACCTCAGCCTCCCAAAGTGCTGGGATTACAGGTGTGACGCACCATGCTCGGCTTCTTTTCTTTTTAAGTTTTAGCCATCCTAGTATGTGTGAAGTGGTGTTTTGTGATTTTGATTTGCATTTTCCTGAAGAGGCTTAGCATCTTTTTGTGAACCACTTATATATCTTTTTTGGAGAAACATTTATTCAAATCTTTTGCCCATTTTTATTAGGTTATTTGTCTCTTTATTGAGTTGTAAGGGTTTTTTTGTGTGTGTGTGTGTGTTCTAGATGCAAATCTCTTATCAGATCTATGATTTCCAAATGTTGTTTCTCACTCTGTAGATTCTTTTTTCACTTTCTTTTTTTTTTTTTTTTTTTGAGACGGAGTCTTGCTGTGTCGCTCAGGCTGGAGTGCAGTGGCCGGATCTCAGCTCACTGCAAGCTCCGCCTCCCGGGTTTACGCCATTCTCCTGCCTCAGCCTCCCGAGTAGCTGGGACTACAGGCGCCCGCCACCTCGCCCGGCTAGATTTTTGTATTTTTTAGTAGAGACGGGGTTTCACCGTGTTAGCCAGGATGGTCTCGATCTCCTGACCTCGTGATCCGCCCGTCTCAGCCTCCCAAAGTGCTGGGATTACAGGCTTGAGCCACTGCGTCCGGCCGTTTCTTTTTTCACTTTCTTAATGGTGACCTTTGATGCACAAAATTTTTATTTTTGATGAAGTTTTTCTTTGTTGCTTTTGCTTTTCCAAGAAATAATTACCTAATCCAAGGTCATGAAGATTTAGTCTTAAGTTACATTGAGTTAGTTTTTGTATGTGGCTTGAGGTGGGGTCGTTTCATTCTTTTGCTTGTGTATATTCAGTTGTCTCAGCACCGTTTGTTGAAAAGACTGTCCTTTCTCCATTGGATTACTTTTGTGCCTTTGTCAAAGATTAAGTTGTCTCGTGACTCTTGTTGAAAAATTAATTGACCATAAATATCAGGTTTTATTTATGAAATCTCAATTATATTCCATTGATTCATTATGCCGGTACCAGATTGTCCTGATTATTATAGCATTGTAGTAAGTTTTGAAAATGGGAAATGTGAATTCTTGAACTTTGTTGTTTTGACTATTCAGGGTTCCTTGTAAATTTTAAACTTTGTCGTTCTTTGCAAAGAAACTAGCTGGAATTTTGATGCAGATTGTGTTCAATTTGTAGACCAATTTGGGGAATATTGGTATCTTAACAGTTTTAAGTTCCAATCTATGAACATAGGATGTCTTTTTGTTTATTTAGTTCTTTTAATTTCTTTCAATGATGCTTTGTAGTTTTCAGTGTACAAATCTTGTACTTCCTATTTTATTTTTTTATGTTACTGTAAATGAAATCATTTTCTTCATTTTAGGATTACCCAGTGTTAGTGTATAGAAATACAGTTGCATTTTGTATATTGATACTGTATTCTGCAACCTTGCTGAACTCATTTATTAATTCTGGTATTTGTTTTGGTGAATTCTTTAGGATTTTCTATGTGCAAAATTATGGCATCAGTGAATAGAAGTAGTTTTATTTCATCCTTTTAAATCTGAATGCCTTTTATTTTTTCTTTGCCTAATTGCCTTGACTAGAGTCGAGTGCAATGTTGAATGGAAGCTGTGAGAGCAGACATCTTTGTCTCATTCCTGATCTAGAGAAGAGCACTCAGCGTTTCACAGTTAAATATGATGTTCACTGTAGGTGTTTTTGTAGATGCCTTTAATCATGTTGAGGAAGTTCCCCTTTATTTCTAGTTTATTGAATGTTTTGTCGTTGTTTTAAAATCATGGAATGGTGTTGCATTTTGTGAAGTTTTTTCTTGCTTCACTTGAGATGATCTCATGTGATTTTTAATGTCCTTTATTCTGTTACTATGGTGTTATTATATTGATTGGTTTTTTTTTTTGGGTTTGTTTTTGTATGCTAAACCTACCTTGATTCCTGAGATAAGTGCCACTTGGTCATAGGTTAGGATCTTTTTAATATATGTCTGGATTTGGTTTACTGGTTTATTAAGGATTTTTGTGTCACTGTTCATAGGGATATTGGTTTGGGGTGTGTGTGTGTTTTTGTACATTATTTTAAAGTGTGATAATATATACATAACATAAAATTTACCATTTTACTCATTTTTAAGTGTACAGTTCTGTGGCATTAAGTACATTTAATTAATCTGTCAGTCCCATCCATCTTCAGAACTACTTCATCTTCCCCAGCTGAAACTCTGTACCCATTACATGCTAACTCCCTATTCCCCGCTTTACCCAACCCTTGGCAACCACCATTCTACTTTCTTCGTCTGTGAATTTGACGACTTTAAGTACTTTCATGTAAGTGGAATCATAATATTTGTTTTTTCTGTGATTGGCTTATTTCACTTGGCGTAATATCTTCAAGATCTTTCCATGCTGTAACATGTTATCGGAAATACCTCTTCTTAAAGGCCGGATAATCCATGGTGTATTTATATAATATTTTGTTTATTCATTCGTTGATGGACACTTGGGTTGCTTCCACCTTTTGGCTATTGTGAATAATGCAGTTATGAACATGGGTGTGTACATACCTGCTCAAGCCTCTTCTTTCGGTTTTTTTGTGTGTGTATATCCAGTAGAGTTGCTCAATCACGTGGTAGTTCCGTTTAAGTTTTTGAGAAACCTCCATACTGTTATTCACTGTAGGTGCACAGTTTTATACTCTTATCAGCAATGTACAAAAGTGCCAGTTTCCCCATATCCTTGCCAACATTTTTTTCTATATTTTTGATAATAACCATACTAATAGATGTGAAATTTCCTTGTCCATTTTTAATGTCAGGGTAATACTTGCCTCATAAAATAAGTTGGGAAGTGTTCCTTGCTTTTCTATTTTTTGGAAGACTGAAGGATTGATGCTAGTTCTTTAAATGTTTTGTATAATTCACTAGTGATGTCATCTGGTCCTGGACTTTCCTTTGTGGGAAGTTCTTGATTACAAGTCATTCTTTTCACTTGGTACGGGTCTTCAGATTTTCTGTTTCTTCTTGAGTCAGTTTTGGTGGTTTATGCTTTTCTAGGAAATGTTCATTTCACTTGGGTTATCTAATTTTTTAGCATACATTTGTTAGTAGTATATCTTATCATATTTATTTCTGTAAGGTCAGTGGTAATGTTTTCTTGGCCTGGCGAGGTGGCTCACACCTGTGATCCCAGAACTTTGGAAACCTGAGCTGGGAGGTTCACTTGAGCCCAGGAGTGTGAGAACAGCCTGGACAACATAGTGAGTCCCTATCTCTATAAAAAAAAAAAAAAATCAGAAAAATGAGCCAGGTGTAGTGGGGTGCTTCTGTGGTCCCAGCTACTCAGGAGGCTGAAATGGGAGGTTTGCTTGAGCCTAGAAGGTCGAGGCTGCAGCGAGCCGTGATTGTGCCATTGCACTCCAACCTAGATGACAGAGCAAGACCCTGTCTCAAAAATAAATAAAATAAAAAGTGGTAATGTTTTCTCTTTCATTCTTATTATTAAATTTGAATCTTCTCTCTTTTTGTCAGTCTAGTTGAAGGTTTGTCCCTTTTTTTTTATAAATCTTTTCAAAGAACCAACTTTTGGTTTTGTTTATTATGTATTTTTAAATGTATTTATTTCCACTCTGATCTTTTCTGTTTCCTTCCTTCTGCTTGCTTTGGGTTTAGTTTATTCTTGCTTTTCATGTTTCCTAAGGTGGGAGGTTAGGTTGTTGATTTGAAATCTTTCTTCCTTTGTGATACAGGCATTAACAGTTAAAAATTTCCCTCTAGTGGCCAGACATGATGGCTCACACCTGTAATCTCAGCACTTTAGGAGGCTGACCTGGGAGAGTCGCTTGAGCCTAGGAGTTTGAGATCAGCCTGGGCAACAAAATAAAACCTTATTTCTAAAACAAAACATAGCCGGGCATGGTGGTATGCAGCCATGGTCCCAGCTACTAGGGAGCTGGGAAATGGGAGGATCCCTTGAGCCCTGGAGGTCAGGGCTGCAGTAGGCTATGATTGTGCCACTGCATTCAGGCCTGGGCAACAGAACAAGACCCCATCTCAAAAAAAAAAAAAAAAAATCCCAAAACAAACAAATTTCCCTTTAATCACTGCTTTTGCTGTACCCAAAAGTTTTATATTATATTTTAATTTTCATTCATCTCAAAGTGCATTCTTATTTATCTTGTGATTTCTTCTTTTTGCCATTGGTGATTAAGGAATGTGATGTTTAATTTTCACATAGTTTTGAATTTTCCACATTTCCTTCTGCTGTTGATTTTTAATTCCATTGCAGTCAGACAACATATTTGGTACGATTTCAATTCTTTTAAATTTGTTGAGGCCTGTTTTGCAACCTAACATATGCTCTGTTTTGGAGAATATTTCATGCGCACTTGAGAACAATCTGTATTTTACTGTAATTGGGTGGAGAGTTCTGTAAATGTGTTTTAGGTCTAGTTGGTTTATAGTGTTGTTTGAGTATTCTATTTTCTTGTTGATCTTTTGCCTAATTCTGAGGTGTTGAAGTCTCCAACTATTGTTGGTGTATTTCTCTCTTTAATTCTGTCAATTTTTGCTTCCTGTGTTTTAGATCTCTGTTGTTAGATGCATATGTGTTTATAATTGTTATATCTTCCTGATGGATTAACCTTTTGTCATTACAAAATAGCCTTTCCTGGCCGGGTATGGTGGCTCATGCCTGCAATTCCAGCATTTTGGGAGGCCGAGGGAGGTGGATTGCTTGGGCTCAGGAGTTTGAGACCGGCCTGGACAACATGGCAAAACCCCGTCTCTACAAAAAATACAAAAATTAGCCAGACGTGGTGGTGTGTGCCTATAATCTCAGCCACTTGGGAGGCTGAGTTGAAAGGATCATTTGAGCCTGGGACACAGAGGTTGCAGTGAGCTGAGATTACGTCACTGCACTCCAGCCTAAGTGAGAGAGCCAGACCCTGTCTCAAAACCCCAAAAGAATGGGGAAAAAAACAGCCTTTCTTGTCTCTAGCAACAACTTTTCAGTGTCTTTTTTCCCCCAGTATTATCGTAGTCACCCCAGCTCTCTTTGGTTATTGTTTTTAGGGTATATATTTTTTCATCATTTTATCTTCCTGTTGTATTGACCTTTTTATTATGAAGTGTCTTACTCTCTAGTAATACATTTCTTGCCTTAATGTCTATCCTATCTAATACAGCCACTCCAGCTCCTGTATGTGTGTATGATCTCTTTTTACATTCTTTTATTCCAGTATCTGTATCTTTGTCTAAATTGTGTTTGATGTAAACAGCATATAGTTGTATAATATTTTTTAAAATTCATTCTGCCAACTTCTGCCTTTTGGTTATTGTCCACTTGCATTTAATATAAATACTGGTAAGACAGGATTTACATTTGCCACTTTGTTGTTATTCTTATCTCTTACATCTTTTTGTTCGTCTGATCCTCCATTACTCCTGTGTTTTATATTAAATACATATTTTCTGGTGTATCATTTTAATTCCCTTGTTTCTTTCACTATATATATTTTTATTTTCTTCATGGTTGTCCTGGGGATTACAATTAACATCTCACCTTTACAGAGAAGTAACCTTTACTCATGTTCTTTAAATATTAACATTTTATCGCATTTGTTTTATTTCTCTCTCTATGTATGTATTTAGATATACAGACATATATAATATGCATGTGTGTATAAAATGTGTATTTTGTTGTTCCTGTACTGTTTGAGAATGAATTACATGCCCCTTTACCCTTATACACTTCCTAAAAATGAGGATATTCTCTTAACCTTAGTATATTTACGAAAACCAGGAAATTAACATTGATCCAGTACTAAGTCGTTTGAAGCCAAAAATGTAAAATAAAACACATAATAATTTCTGTTTCAAGATCCAGTCCAGGATACCATGTTGTGTTTGGTTGTTGTATTTGTCTAGTCTCCTTGTCTTTGGTGACTCTGGCATTTTTTTAGGAATAGTGGCTAGACCATTTTTAGACTATTTTTTGGCCAGGCATGGTGGCTCACGCCTGTAATCCCAGCACTTTGGGAGGCCAAGGCGGGTGGATCCCTTGCGGTCAGGAGTTCAAGACTAGCCTGACCAACATGGCGAAACCCTGTCTCTACTAAAAATACAAAAATGAGCTGGGCATAGTGGTGTGCGCTTGTAGTCCCAGCTACTCGGGAGACTGAGGCAGGAGAATCACTTGAACCCAGGAGATGGAGGCTGCAGTGAGCCAAAATGGCGCCACTGCACTCCAGCCTGGGCGACAAAGTGAGACTGTCTCAAAAAAAATAAAAGACTGTTTTTCATTTTGGGTTATCTCATTGTTAGATTCAGGTTATACATTTTTGGTGGGAATATCAAAGACGTAAGAACTGTGCTGTTTACAGTGTGCTATATCAGGAGGCACATACTAAGATTTCCCCCCTTGCTCCCCCTTAGATTTAGTATCTGCTAGGTACATTTGACAGTTTCATATGTGGTTTATTAATTTCTGTAGAAATTAATGATGGATATTCATAGTAATGAAATATACCCACCTCAGAATCAGCCTGAACAGGCTGCCATAACAAAATACCACAGACTGGGTGGGTTAAACTACAGAAAGTTATTTCCTTACAGTTGGGGCTAGAAGTCCAAAATCAAGAAGTCATTAGAGGCTGAGCACAGTGGCTCACGCCTGCAATCCCAGCACTTTAGGAGGCTGAGGTGGGCAGATCACGAGATCAAGAGATCGAGACCATCCTGGCCAACATGGTGAAACCTCGTCTCTACTAAAAATACAAAAATTAGCCGGTCATGGTGGCGCATTCCTGTAGTCCCAGCTACTTGGGAGGCTGAGGCAGGAGAATCGCTTGAACCCGAGAAGCAGAAGTTGCAGTGAGCCGAGATTGCACCACTACACTCCAGCCTGGCAACAGAGCGAGACTCTGTCTCAAAAAAGAATAAAAATAAAAGAGAAATCATTAGAGTTGGTTTCTGGTGAGGATTCTCTTCTGGGCTGCCTTCTTGCTGTGTCCTCAACTGGCCTTTCCTCTCTTCTCTGACAAAGAGGGAGATCTCTGATGTCTCTTCCCCTTCTCATAAAGACACCAGTTTTATTGGATTAGGGCCCTACCCTTATGACCTCATTTAACCTTGTTTATCTCCTTAAAGGTCCTGTCTCCAAATGTAGTCACATTGAGAGTTAGGGCTTCAATTGATGACTTGGATTTGAGGGAGTAGACACAATTCACTCCTTAACACTGATGATGCTAGAGGACTTTTGTTTCTTTCACCAAAGAGGCTCTTAGTTTTTATAGCTACTGGGTACATTTGATGATTTTATATATGATTTGATGTATTAACTCCATAGAAATTAATGATAGATACTCCATAGTAATGACATATATCCACTTCAAAATCAGCCCAGTGAATTTTTTTGTTTTTATATGTCTTAATTCCACTTTAATCGTAAGGTAATAAATCTAAGCAGTTAGCATGTGTGCAATTTTAAAACTGTCCTAAATTTTTTTACTATTTGAGTCCCATCAGGTTCCTTTAAGTAAAATTGGCTTACTTATAGTACTTATGAATTAAATGTATTTCTGTAAAGTGTTACACTTTAAAAACTGAATTTTTCCTGTGCATTGTGATTCTAAGCATACTTAATTCATCACCCCCTCCTTCTACCCTTGCCCAATTTACATTGTTGTCTATGCTTAATTACCTTCCAGTTTTTTGTTTTATTTAGTTACAAACTTTGGTTGTGGGGGTAGAAATGTGTTGGATTTCTTCAGATATCATTGATACGGCATTGAAATTAGTCGTCTTCTGTGTTTTATTATTTCTGCTTTATATTTATGGTCTTTTTCTTCATTGAGATTAAACATTATTTTTTAATGGGATTATTTTATTTTGTAATTATATAGTAAGTTGTGAGGATATGTAGGTTTTCAAAAAAAAAACCAAACAAACTAGTGTAGGTATTAGGCAATTTGGGGTCCAGTTTGCTTTATTACAAATTAGCATGGTGAGAACTGAAGGAACGTCTGGCAGTTACCCTATTAATCATTGAAGCTTTATATGGATTATTTTTACATTTAACAATATTTACTAAATACCTGCTTTATGCTAGGTACCAGCTTCTAGAGATACAAAGGTGGTCAAAAATAGATAGGGTCCATGCCCTTAAGCAGCTTGGTCTAGTGAGGGGCAAACATAAATCACAGCTAAATGTAAAATTACACCTGTGAGTAGTGCTGTGAAGGAGAGGTTGAGGATAATTAGGGTATATAATAACTGGAGGAATTTGTCTATTTTAGAAATTCTGGAAAGGCTTCCCGGAAAGAATTAAAGTTGTGTAGGAGTTAAGTCGGTTAAAGAGAACAGAAAGATGAGCTCAGGAATAGTGGCATAAAGCAACCATTTATTGTTCCCATAGATTATGTGGGGAAGGGATTCAGACAGCAGTTTGTCTCTGCTCCATGATGCCGAGAACCTCAGCTGGGAGACTAAGGCTGGGGATGACTTGATGGCTGGAGGCTGGACTCATCTGAAGGCTCCTTCTCTGGCTTTCAGGGGCTGGTTGTCCGAGGAGACCTCAGTGAGACTGTTGGACAAGACAACCATACGGGCCCTCTGCATTTAGCGTGGGTTCCCCCAGGACATGGTGTCCACATTGTAGGAGGGAGTGTCCCGAGAGAGAGCCAGGAGGAAGCTGTATTGCCTTTCATGACCTAGGCTTAGACGTGTCTCTTTCTGCTGTATTCTATTCACCGAGGCATGCACCCACACGGTTCCACCCTGGTTCAGATCCAGGGGAAGTAAATGCCACTTTATGATGAAGAGAGACAAGGTTCTGGAAGAGTATATAGGACCAGAAATACTGCTGTGTCCTTTTGGGAAAATAGCCCAATACATGGAGCATTATGCCTGACAAGAAGCTAAATCCCAGAGAAATGATCTGGAGTGCAGAAAGCTGGAGAGAGTGAGTTAGGGAATAGACCATTCAAGGCCTTGTAAAATATTTCAAACATGATTTAGGCTTACCTTAAGAACAAAGGGAAGCCATGAAGGTTTTAAGCTTAACGTCAGATTAGTGCTTTATGAAGATCAGTATGAAGAGTAAATGTGTGTATGAGGCAGAGGGAGAACAGTTAGGAAGCTGGTGAAGTAATCTAGGCATAAACCAGGGCTAGGTGGTAACTGTGGAGATGGACAGGAGTAGAGGAATTGGAGAGAAATATATGAGGTCCAATCACCAGGTCCTGGGGATGGGGATGGGAGAACAAAGTGTTAAGAATGATCCCCTGGCTTCTGGCTATGCTGCTAGATGAATCTGGTGCCATTCACTGGGATGAGGAGCACAAGAAGGGGACCAGGATTTACGGGGGAAGGATCATGAATTTGGTTTGGGGCAAACACTGAATTAGAGAAGATGTCAAGTAGGCAGTTGCCTTTGTGGATCTGAAGCTCAGAGGAGAAGTCTAAGCTGGAGATAGAAATGTATGAGTCATCTACAGGTAGGAGGTAATTGAGATTTGGAGTGTGGATATGGTCAACCAGGGTAATCAACAGGAACAAAAGAGAAGAGGGCTTAGCACTGGGGTTTGAGGAACTCAAATATTTGATGATTAGGAAGAGGAAAATGTACCAGAAGAGGAGACAGACTATAACAGCCAGACCCATGGGAGGAGAACAGAGAGTGTGCTGTTCTAGGAGGCAGGGAAGAGAAGCCAGCATTTCAAGAGGAGGGAATGGGCAGAAGGCCAAATACTCCTGAGAGGGAAGGTCAGGACTGAGACATCATTGGATTTAATGAAATAAAGTTCATTGGTGGCCTTAACAGTAGCCATTTTGGAGAATAGGGAATCTGGAATCCAGATTGGGGTGTTATCAGGAATGAGTCCGTGGTGTGGAGATGAAAATGACAAATATAGATGCCTCTTTGAAGAATTTATCCCCTCAGTGAGAAAAGAGAGGTGAGGACAGGAGGGCTGTTGATGAAGGCAAGCATTTGATATTTTATCATGAGAAATGGACAGTTTTTTTTTTTTTTTAAGACAGACAGGGTCTCACTCTGTTGCCCAGGCTGGTCTTGAACTCCTGAGCTCAAGTGATCCTCCTGCCTCGGCCTCCCAAAATGCTAGGGTTACAGGCATGAGCACCGTGTCTGGCCTGGACAGTTCATTTTTAAAGAAAGAGATGAGGTCACCTTCTGAGAGAGCGAGTAGACATGCCAGAATGATAAGAGTTGAGAATATCTCAGATATTCTCAGATATTGGTGAAAGATGTGGTATAAGAAAAAAAGGTGGAATCCACGCTATTGATATTAATAGCTACCATTGATTAAGTATCTGCTCTGTGTTACACAGGAAGTTTTTAGAGTAATCACTAATTAGTTTATTTGCTTTTTTATCATAATCCCTTTTCGTCAGAAGAATGATGAAAATGGAAACTGCTCAGGGGAAGGAATTGAATTCCCTACAACAAATTTATATGAGCTGGAAAGCCGTGTTTTGACTGATCATTGGTCCATCCCTTACAAGCGAGAAGAATCACTAGGCAAATGCCTGTTGGCATCTACCTACCTAGCAAGGCTTGGTAAGTTTTCAGACCTCAGAACACATGAGGACATTTGTTTCATAGAATGCCTGAGTTTAATCTTAGCTTTTGTTGTTGCCTAGCTGTGTGATATTAGACAGATCATTTTTCTCTTAGTCTTCGCTTATCTCCTGCAGGAGGAAAGCTTTGAGCTAAATTGTTTCCTTCTACCTTCGATAGAGTATAAGATTATTTAAAATATAATTGAAAAACTTAATGGAAGTTGAAATTAACTTTTTCCACAGAAGCTTGGAGCACTTTAAGCCTCAATTCAACAGCTTTTTTTCTTTTTTTTTTTTTTTGAGACGGAGTCTCGCTGTGTCACCCAGGCTGGAGTGCAGTGGCACGATCTCGGCTCACTGCAAGCTCCGCCTCCCGGGTTTACGCCATTCTCCTGCCTCAGCCTCCGAGTAGCTGGGACTACAGGCGCCCGCCACCTCGCCCGGCTAGTTTTTGTATTTTTAGTAGAGACGGGGTTTCACCATGTTAGCCAGGATGGTCTCGATCTCCTGACCACCCGCCTCGGCCTCCCAAAGTGCTGGGATTACAGGCTTGAGGCACCGCGCCCGGCCCCTTTGTTTCTTTTAAGAGAAGAAAGTAATCTTTATTTAACACACTTGTGCTTATTAAGTGGCTGACATTGTTTTAAGCTTTATAAATATCAAGCTATTAAAATAATAAAATATGATTAGGTTGGAAGAGTGGGTGTCAATATGAACACCTGTACTAAAAAAGAGAAAATAACTTATTTTTCATATTGAATTCAGTTATGAAATGAATATGGCCACAATATGGTGTATTTCTGACTGGCTTCTCAGCAGTAGCATTTATTGAGTGCCTGTTAGGATCTAGGTACTATGCCAGGCATTGGGTCTGAAGAAAAAGAAAGTATGTTTAGCAGTATTCCCAATGATAAGCAGAATCCATTATTGAGTTTAATAAAGAAATGTACTTTTTCCAAAAGATGATTTTACAGGGAATTCATTCATTCACTTAGCAAGTATTTATCTCTTACTATGTGAATTGTGCCAAACACAAATCTGTGTAACAGAGTTCATTGGTTTGTTTTAGGGAAGAAGAGTGACTTAGGCATTTATTGCAATTATTTGTGTGGTGTGTTTTTTTGTTGTTGTTGGTTTTTTATTTTTGATTTTTGAGACAGGGTTGCTCAGGCTGCAGTGCAATGGCATAGTCATGGCTCACTGCAGCCTCAACCTCCCAGGCTCAAGTGATCCTCCCACCTCAGCCTCCCAAGTAGCTGGGACAACAGGCAAGCACCTCTACGCCCAGCTTTTTATTTTCTGTAGGGATGGGGTTTCACTATGTTGCCCAGGCTGGTCTCAAACCCTTCGGCTCAAGTGATCCTCTTGCCTCAACCTCCCGAAGTTCTGGGATTAGAAAATATTTGTGTTTCTGTAGAACTTTTTAGGAAATACTAATGGCTAGTAAGTAGCTGCTGTTGGTGTTTTATTAGCTATTTAATCAGATCATTGAAGTTACTCTGACATGGAAATATAAGTTCAACCATTTCAGTTCAATTGGTATTTATTTAATCTAATGCTGTGGTTATTTCTCAGCCTTTCCTTCATCAAAGGTATATATTCTACTTTTAATAATTTCTTAAGAATTAAGATTCCTATGACATAGTTCCATGTGTGTGAATTTAGAACAATGTGTATGATTTTTACAAACTACCAAAGAACTAAATAAAGTATATTATTTCATTCATTTTACTAAGGTCTTTCTGAGTCTGACCTAAATAAAGTATATTATTTCATTCATTTTACTAAGGTCTTTCCGAGTCTGATGAGAATTGTAAAAGGTTTATGGATAGATGTATGCCTGAAGCATTTAAAAAGGTAAGAAAAACGTGCTGATGTGATATTTTGTGTGTGTTGGGGAGCGAGGGTGAAGGAAGAGAAACTTTTTGTTTTTAGTTTTTTATGTTTAAGACCAGTTTATGAATCTTGTTCAACTGAGGAATCTTTTAATATGAAAAACGGAGCTCTGAATTTGGGGCTTATAAATGATTTATCTCTTTTATATTGTCTGCATGTATCTTTGGTTAAATATAACTTTTATTAATAATAAATACTTCCTACTATTTAATTGCTAAAGAATAGATTAAGACTTAATTATACTAGGATATTGCACATATTAGTAAACAAAGACTTGTGGCACTTAGAACTAAGACAGTATATACTTATCAAAATATGAGCCGTTTTAAGTGTGTGAGACAGGAGTAGACCATTTAAACTACTGAAAGATTGACTAGGTGTTCTCACTGACAGAATAGTATGCATAAGGCACCATTTCTATTAGAGCCAGAGTGATACGCTTGCTTCCATTCAGGTCACATCTCTTAGAAAGCAATGTTTCTTAACAATAGGAATAGGAGATCACAAGAATTGTGTTTCTAAAAGCAGACTGAATCAGCCTCCCTTTTTAGTAGGTGAGTCTTGAATCCTCATTAGAGCAAGGACTGTGTCTGTTAACATACTGCCATTTCCCCCAGCATATAACTAAGTGCCTAGCTCATAGAAAGAGCTCAGAAAAGTTTCAATGAATGATTCTTTTGCTGGCTTAACTTCTGGATTTTGACGTCCATTTTTGTACAATATGCAAATAAGTCCCCAGAACTACAGATGGGTAATGTTTGTGTTTATCTTAAGACCCAATAAGGCTGGGTACGGTTGCTCACGCCTGTAATCCCAGCACTTTGGGAAGCCGAGGCAGGCAGATCACGAGGTTAGGAGTTCGAGACCAGCCTGGCCAACATAGTGAAACCCCATCTCTACTAAAAATGCAAAAAATTAGCTGGGCATGGTGGGTGGGCACCTATAATCCCGGCTACTCGGGAAGCTGAGGCAGGAGAATCTCTTGAACCCAGGAGGTGGAGGTTGCAGTGAGCTGAGATCACGCCATTGCACTCCAGCCTGCATGACAGTGCGAGACTCTGTCTCAAAAAAAAAGAAGAAGAAAAAAAGACCCAGTAAAACAAACAGTTCATTTGCAAATAGTTACTCCCAGCTGCATTTTGGTAGACAGAACCTCCCTTGATTCAAGCCTTAAAAAATAATAAAATTAATTTTAGAAGCAAAAGTAGCTTCATTTTTTAAAAAATTGGAGAAATCTTTTCAAATTGCCATTTGGGCAAAGATTATATGAAATCAAGATTTACCTTCATTTTAGATTAGGTCATCTATCAGTTTGTAGTTTAAAATAATTTTAAGCTTTTAAGAATTATAGCAACTTTAAAAAAATCCAAAATTGTCTAGTCCAAGTGCTTCACACTATAATCCCAGCACTTTGGGAGGCCAAAAGTGGAGGACATCTTGAGGTCAGGAGTTTAAGACCAGCCTGGGCAACATAGTGAGACTCCCCTGTCTCTACAAAATTAAAAAAAATTAGAAATAGCAAAATTGTTATATTGTAACATATTGAGACACATATCACAGTGGATACATAAACTTGAAAAGTGTATTCAGAGTTGTGGAAAAGGGCTTATTCAAGGTTGAGGATCTCCAGATCCAGAAATCCCTGTATCCAGTCCATTCACCAGCAAGTTGCATATTTGGAATATAATACTCTAACTCTGTACAGAGATACTTCAGAGAACTGTTTCGTCTCATGCCTTCAGCTGTTAGTAGCAGTGTAATAAATGGTCACATGGTTGGTCGTTTTTCTGTAAAACTATGAGTACAAAGGTATCCTGCCGTATGTTATTCAGTTCTGTTAAGGTAAAAATATTAAATTATCTTGCACTTTAGAGCTATTAAAAAGGTTCTCCTCCCCGTCAATTAGGCATACTTTCTTTTATTACATCAGAAGAGCTAGAGTTCTGTGTACCTTTAGGCTTGTCTGCCAGAAAACTCAGTAGGATTTGATATAATTGGTGCTACTTCCCTAGCTGTGTTTCCTGGTTGGGTGACCATCCCTCTCCCCAATTCTCCAGGCTTTTCTCATGAGCTGCCGCACATTTTCTTTTATAAGTGAGGGTATAAATGATAGGTGATTACATGAATAAGGTGACCAAAGGAGCTTTGTTGTCATTTCCACCTCCTTCACCTTTTACCTTCAGGCTAGCCTGGATTTTTTCCTAGTATATTCAGGCAGAGAAGATAATTCAGGTTTGGCCATAGTGCATGGTTATTAGTGTGTGCATCTTCTCCACAAGGTACTGCCTCCCTTTCCCTGTCTCTTCTAGAATGTAGGCAGAATTGCATTTTCAAAGTGAAAAATGAACAAATGGAATGGCGCCAGAGGGATTGCTGCTTAATCCACATACATTTTTATTTTGTAGTCACTTGAAGCTTTTTAGTTGGTAATCTCTGCTTTGTTTTGCTTTATTATTTATTTTTTAACTAGAGGAGGAATATGTAGTCAGGCAAAAAAAATTCTGCAAAAAATAGTAACTCATTGGTTTACATAAAATCAGTCTTATGACTTTTGCTAATTTGAGCAAATAGTGTGGCTAATTAGTATTTAGAAAATCTGGAACTGAGGTTTTTCTCTGCAGCTATTACAGTTTGGGCTCTTCCAGCCTACTCTTTTTAAAGAGATTCTCAGTAAGGCCAAGATGAAATTTTTGTTACATAGTATTTTACCTTTGAAAAATCTTACAAAAACATGAAACCACCATACCAATTTAAGTGAAATCCTTTGCTTTTTCATTTCTTATTCTGGCATTTGTTCTACACTTCCCCAAAGACCAGAAGACTGAGAATTAGGGGCATCCAATTTCTCTACTTTTTAAGGAATCTAAGAAGGTATCTAATTATAAGATTTGTACCATTGTTTTATATTTGATGTTTATGTTTAAGAAGCATAGCTACAAAGTAAACAGTTCAGTGTCTTAAAGCTTAGAGCTATTTTAGATTTGCTTAAACAGTTAAAAAATTAAATATTATTTTGTACATGCCAAAAAGGAAAATGTAAGCCAAATAAACTGTTAAGATATTTCTAAGACTTTTTTTTTCACATTCTGAGCCCTGCTATCATCTAATCAACAGGTAGAAAAAAATTATCCTATTTCTGAGATGTTAAAAAATGTTAAAAGGATATGTATGGTAGAATCCATGCAATACAGCATTCATTTCTTAGGTTCCAGAAATATTAATATGGATAGCCACCCATCAAGATATATTAATAATGCCTTACCATTTGTAAAATGTTTTCATGTTTGTTATATGTTTTAATCCTCATAGCATTTGTGTGAAGTGGGTAGGAATTGTGCCTCTTTAGAGATGAGAGAACTGAACCTTTGAGAACTCAGGTAAATTTGTTCAAGGTCACACAGCTAGAAAACAGTAATACTGGAATTGATCTCAGATTTTTACCTTGCCCTGTACCACTTGACCTCCCCTCGTAATTATGAAAAGTAGAGAACCAAATAAAATTTTTATTTTAAACCAAGTGCTTTAATGCAAGAGAATTAAAACTCAAAAGCAAAACTCTGTGTTGACTTTGAAATAAATGGGCAAGTAGATGAACTATAGCTATGGGTGTTTTAAAAGCCAATCATCTGCATAAAAAAGTATTTTCATCATAATCTCTCAGTTATTTGAGATGGACCTGATAAACTGTAGATTTATTTTCTTTTTTCAAGTTAGACTCTAGACTGCCCTGTATGTTTTTATAGCTCCTGACATCAAGTGCTGTTCACAAGTGGGGTACTGAAATTCATGAAGGAATTTACAACATGTTGATGCTGCTAATAGAGCTGGTTGCAGAGAGAATAAAACAAGATCCAATTCCCATTGGTCTCCTGGGTGTGCTTACAATGGTATAGTATCTCTAAAATTAAGTACTTTATGTTTTGATTTTGTTTAAAATACTTGCTGTTCTCTGACGTATAATTAGTAATGAGTGATAATGATTTTATCATTAAGGATATTAGCTGTTAGGATCCTTTGTCTTTATTTTAAAAGCAGAGCAACCGTCTTGTGTTCTCAGTTTGAAAGAGGTACTTTTCTAATTTCAATGGGTTTTTCGACTTATAGAATGATTAAATGCCTTTCTCTTACCTCTCCCTGATTATTCATGTCTTGAGTACTTTTATATGGAGTTTTCATGTAGATGTAGTTTGGTTTCTGGCCTTTTCCCCCAACAGGTAACAGTAGCTGCATGAAGAAGGGACCCCCATATTTTCCCCTCCTGACTTCTGCCTTCAGTGCCTCTGTTGCTCATCTCATCCCCGGTAGCCCTAGCACACCTGGGGCATTGGCGTCACACTGCCTTGAGTCAGACCTCTCATCCTGTTACCTCCTCCTCTTCCTTCACAGTGAACACTGAACAGGACAGGAGAATAGCACATTGATTCTTAGCGCCTCTGCTCTAGCTAAGGCGTATGCTTTTGGTGTATTCTTGAAAGATTCCATTAATGAGGGGAGTCCAAGGCTATATTTTCATCTTCTTTTCTAATGCTAATATGTGTTGCTATAGAAATAGATAATAATGTTTCTCTGTTCTCTTTGAATCTAGGCTTTCAATCCTGATAATGAATACCATTTTAAGAACAGAATGAAAGTGTCTCAAAGGAATTGGGCAGAAGTGTTTGGAGAGGGAAGTATGTTTGCTGTTTCACCTGTATCGACTTTCCAAAAGGTAAACATAGTTTAGTTTCATCTTTTTTTAGAAAAATGTGTTGAAAAAGAATGTTTTCTGTGCTATAAAAAAGACAATTTACATGGGAGGATTAAAACAATCTGAAAAATGACAAATATCCCATCTGGCTCATAAATTTTTTTTTTTTTCAGATAGTACATAATTTTTCCATAGCTGTTAACTAATATCATGAAGAATTTTATAGGTTTGAAATGATGTTTAGTAAAATGAGAAATGTCTTTAGTGTCGTATATTAGATTATCAGAACCCCAGTTTAATTGGTGTTCCAGTTTCTTAGAGTTGAGAGACTAGAACATTTAAAATGATTAGTTGTACCTAGAAAAAATAATCTAGTAGTTAATCTCATATATAATTTTCTTTTGAACTTCATACGCATTAAAACTTGCTTTTTCAGGCCTGGAACCAATATATTGTATATCAAAAGACTACAGTCTGCCAATAAGAGTATACTCACAAGAAGTACATAAGCTAAACAATCCTCTGGTTAAAACACTGTTTGGTTTCAGAAACAGTTGAAAGAAGTTGAGTTTAATCAATAGAAAACTTGTTCATTGCTTTAGTGGAAGCAGAGGTTTAGGTCAACAATCATTTATTTAACACTTACTATATGTCTGGCATTATTCTAAGTTTGAGATGTTAAACATAAGTACACAGTCCTATCTTTTAATATAAAGAGTAATAAGATGTGATTACTAGCTTGTAGCATAGTGGAGGAAATACGAAAAGAAAACAATGACAGCATGATAAACAGTAGGTGGAATTATAATAATATGTACTGTGCACAGAATCCAGGGGAAGGAGTAGTTATTGCCACCTTGGGAAGTCAGACAGTTCCCCAGAGAGGAGGAAAAAGCTGAGCGGCAAGGGCAGTGAATATGTACTTTGGAATTTAATCCTCACAGCAGCTCTTTGAGTTGGGTACTATTTTTACCCCCATTTCATAGGTGAGAACTGAAATAGACAGAAGTGAAGTACTTGCCCAAGTCCACATACCTAGTTACAGGGAGAACCCATGCAGGCAGCTAGTCTGTGTTCTTTAACCATATGCAGTACTGCCTCCCCAAATGCTAAACTCTTCTCTTCATATGCGTTGTGAAGATCAAGTGACAAATATACATAGAAATAATGAACATGGTGGTTCACTATAGTGAGCACTCAGCAGATGTTCATTCTCTTTTTTCACTTTACGTATGCATCTGCTGAGACCCAGAAAAGTACAGTCTTTGTGTTTCATCTCATTACCACAAAGGAATTCTCTCTCCTCTGGATCCCCTCTCCTCTTGCCTTCTCAAGCATATTTCTCCTTCAGCTTTCTATTACTTCTTTGGTATCCTCGATCTTTCCCTCATTTTTGGGATTGTTACCCTTGTATGCAACATGATCTAGTACTTCTCATCTTTAAATATTCTGCCTTTAATATCATATCCCTCTGTAGTTTGAGCATGGTCCTCTGCTCCCCTTCCCAACCAGACCTGAAGATTCCATGTCCTCCCTCTCAGTTATTCTTTCAGTGGTTATCCTAAAATTTTAACTTAATAAACAAAATCTAAATTTCACTAGTATCTTTCTCCTCCTTGAGCAGTACGTAAAGACCTTATAACGTTGCATGTGCTCACTCCCCTCTTAAATGATTCATTACCTCTTTATCTTGTGCATTGTCCTAGTCCCCTCCTATCATTTTTTACCCGGTAAAGTCGATAGTGCATTCTATAAAGAATCCTTTAGTAAGGTTCTGTTTGTGGATAAGTCTTGGTTTTTGATGACCTGAACTTTACTTTATTTCCCATTCCTTGAAGTGTGTATTTTCACTGGGTTCAAAAGTCTAGATGATATTTCTTTTCTCTCAGAATATTAAAATGCCATTTCACTGTCTTGTGACTTTGATTATTGCTGTGGAGAAGTTGACTATTGATCTGACTGGTTTTTTTATTAGAAGTCTGCCTTTCTTCCATGGCTGTATTTTGAAATCTTTTCTTTCTCTTTGATGTTTGTAAATTTGACTCTAATGTGATTAACCATGGTATTCTTTTTATTTATTTTGCTTCAGATTCATTGGGCTTCTGAATCTAGGGTTAATGTCTATGTCAATTCTGGAAATTTCTCAGCCTTTGTCTTTTAAAATATTCCCTCTTCCCCATTAGTCTCTCTTCTTCTGAAACTTGATTGGATACATGTTAGACTGACTGGTTCTGTCCTTCATGTCCCTTAACTCCTTTTCACACTGGTTCTGTCCTTCATGTCCCTTAACTCCTTTTCACATTTTCCATCTTTTTGTCTCCTTGTGTTGCAATTGTGCTTTTTTTCAGATCTATAGCAGTACAGTTCACTGATTTTTTTTATTTGTATCTAATCTGCTATTTAACTTGTTTAAGTCTTTAATTTCAGTTACTGAATTTTTCATTTATATAAATTTTGTTTTTGACTCCGTTTAATTTTGTATTGTCTCATGTTCTTAACTCATATTTTCAATCCCTAATTTGTTTAATACTTTATATTCTGTGTCTGATATCTACTTTACTCACTTGCTTTGTGTATGTATGTAGGTGTGTAGAAATGTACTTATACTTATTTGGTTGTTCATTTTTCTATGAACTCGTGTTTGTTTGCATTTAATCTAGGAGTGGGCAGTTTGAGGCCTAAGTTGAAAGTTCTTTCTTCCAAAAAGGATTTACTTTTACTTCTTCTGGGTTCCTGGAAGCACTACATTTTGTGACCTTTTTAGAATAAATTATCAGCTTAGGGTTTTTCTTTTTTTTTTTTTTTTTTTTTTTGAGACGGAGTCTTGCTCTGTCGCCCAAACTGGAGTGCAGTGGCCGGATCTCAGCTCACTGCAAGCTCCGCCCCCCGGGTTCACGCCATTCTCCTGCCTCAGCCTCCCGAGTAGCTGGGACTACAGGCGCCTGCCACCTCGCCCGGCTAGTTTTTTTGTATTTTTTTAGTAGAGACGGGGTTTCACCGTGTTAGCCAGGATGGTCTCGATCTCCTGACCTCGTGATCCGCCCGTCTCGGCCTCCCAAAGTGCTGGGATTACAGGCTTGAGCCACCACGCCCGGCCAGCTTAGGGTTTTTCAGACCATAACGTCAGTGTGAATTTGAGCAGTAAAGCCATATGAGGGCAATCCTGTGGTTATGAATTCTTGGAGAATTTTTTTTCTCTTTTTAGGCGTCCTTATTTTCTCTTTCCACAGGTAAATCTATATCAGTTCATCTGGCACCAAGGATGTAGCCCTTTAGTTCCAGCTTTATGTTACAGTACCCTCTGAGTCACCCTGTACCACCTGGGATTGGTGTCCTTTTTCTCCTGCAAATGGAAGCTCACAGTCACCAGGGCTCTGCACTGCCTGTGGGTGAAGCTGGCTTCAGAGCCTTCCTGGCTGCGTCACAGGATTCCTAATTTCTCTTTGTTTTAAGCTTCTGAGCTTTTTTCTTTTCTTTTTTTTGTCAACTCAGCTGTATGTTTTAAATATTGTATGTTTTTATCCAGTAGTAGTATTTTTAGTTGGAGAGCCATTTAGGATACCTACATAGAAGTCTACTAAATTTTCAGGGCATTCCATTCTGCCTTCATCCACCATCTACTGAAATCATTCTCATTAAGGCACCAACACCTCTCCATGTTTCCACATTGGAAAGAAATGTCCCTTGACCCCATCAACAGCACTGGTCCCAGTTGTTCTCTTCTTGGAGATGTTTCTTGCTTGGCTTTCAGGATACTATAGTGCCTTGTGTTTCTGCTTGCCCCCAAGCCGTGTTTCCTCTGTTGACTCCTTCACCTCTATCCAGTTTTCTTCAGTGCTTCCTCTCTTTATTCACTATACTTTCTCTAATGAATTTAAATGTCATACTTATGCCGATGGGCCTCCAATTTATATCTCTGTGGCCCAAACCTCTTCTCTGAGTATACCAGACTTGAAGAGTCAGTTATTTCCTTTTGGTTGCCATACAGAGTTCTCAAACTTCGTGTGTCTGAAATGGAATTTCATTTTGCCTCTCCGCCTTTATTCTCCTTTTTAGTAAATAACATCATCCTCTATCTAGATGCTCAAGCCAGAAGCATAGGAGTCGGCCAGGATTCATTCCTTGAATAAAGAATAACCAAACCATAAACAAGTCCTTTGATTTAATCTCTAATATGTCTCCATTTGACCTCTCTCTCCCACTTCTGCTGCCATCCTTCTCCACACACAGCTGTGGACTACCTAGACACTGCACTGGCCTTCTAACTGGTTGTGTCTGACTATGTCTCATTCTCCCATTCATCCATTCCATTCCATTCTCCATAGAACTGCAAGCATGACCTTAAAATATAAAACACTCTTTTGCTGAAAACGCTTCTGTTGCTTTCTTTCTAATTATGGTCTGTAAGTGTCTCCATGATCTACATTCTTTGCCTCTCTGTACAACCTCATCTCTGTCACTCCTGGCTCACTGTGTCGCAGCTGGGAGAGTTTTTAAACACAGCAGACTCTTTTCTGCCATTCCCAATCAGGACCTTTACCATTTTAGCCTCACTGCCTGGATTGTTCTTTAAACAGCTACATCTGTCTCATCCTTTAAAGATTATGTATTCAGAGAAGTCTTTCATGACCACCACCCCAAGTAGAGGAAGCTCTTGTTTTTCTTTTGAGGCCTTTTTGTTTTTCCTTTCTTGGGACTTAGCACAATCTGAATTATCTTCTGTATATGATACTCTACTTGGTTTTGTTGACTCTGCTAGAATGAGCTTCGTAAAAGCAGGTACAACATCTCTTCGTAGTCACTGTTCTGTGTCTAGTCCCTAGAACAGTGAATGCTCAAAAAAGAAAAGAAGAAAGGAGGAGAAAATAGAGCTTGCTTAAGAGCATTAATTAATTATCTAACTGGGACTAAAACTTTTAATCTCTGCTGATTTACTACTTTTTATGTTAATAATTAAGTTTTCATTTCTAAAATAAAACTTTTTTAAAGAATTTAACTCAAGTTATCCTGTATGTTGGAGAGCTGAAACAACTGATCTCAGCTATCCAAAAATGCATAGATGTTCCACATTGTGGCAATTCCATCAAAATACAGACTTATAGACTCCCAAAATTATATACAGTAATGTTAAAGACATATTATGAAGCTTTCCATTTGGGAAAAAACTTTGGAAATAGTTTCCAAACTTTTATAATTTTTCCTCTAACTTTTCACTTAGGATAAAATAAATGTAAGGGTTAATGGGGAAACTTTTATATTGCCATCTCAATTTTTTTTTTCTTTTCTCATAGGAGCCTCATGGATGGGTTGTGGATTTGGTAAATAAGGTATATGACTTTTGTTAATATTGTCATGTGGTATATTTTCAGTTTTCTAATGAGATGTCCTAGAGTTTGGTATGTAAAGCAAATGGCAGCTGCAGAGAATAATAAAAATGCTTTAAGGAGTGGATTTCATATTTTCTTCCTTTTTTTGTGTGTACAATATTAGCAGGTAAACATCAGCTTTTGGACTTAGTACTAGCTGCAGTATGCCACAGGAGCAGTAGAAGGATCGATGCAAGGCTTCTCTCAAGACCAGTGTTACAGAGCACAGTGATAACGTAGAATGTTAGCTTTAGTTCCTTGCTTAAATTATTAATATATAACATTTTAAAATTAATTTGTGTAGTATAATACGATGACTGCAGTCAATAATTACTTAATTGTATATTTTTAAATAACTTAAAGAATGTAATTGGATTGTTTGTAACTCAAAGGATAAACGCTTGAGGGGATGGATACCCCGTTCTCCATGATGTGCTTATTTCACATCGCATGCCTGTATCAAAACATCTCATGTGCCCCATAAACATATACACCTACTATGTGCCGATATAAATTTTTCAAAATAAAACAATTAAAGGGAAAAATAAACTAAATTAATGTGTGCCTTTTTTCTTCTCAGTTTGGAGAATTAGGTGGATTTGCAGCAATCCAAGCCAAGCTCCATTCAGAAGATATAGAACTTGGGGTAAGTTAAACCACTGCCTGTGCCCAGTGTGGAAGTTCATTTCATTTGAGTTGGTATACAGCCAGAGGACACGGTCTGGACATGCGAAGTTAAATGTCAAATTCAAGGTTTTCATCTTTAGAGGAGCAGATTCCACAGTCCTGATAACCAAAGAAATGTTTACTCCTAATTATAATCAAATTGCCATGTAGAGTGTTTTTCCTCACTATTTTTTCTTTACCTATGGAGTTTTTCTCTTAATTTGTAATGGTTACATGAAGTTATCTTGCTGTTTAAAGTTGGTTGCTATATATGGCAAGTATATATATGCATAACAATTTTATGGCTCAGTTAAATGATTATATAAAATCAGAATTTACTTCATAGACTCAGGCACAAATAAAAATACTTTAACAGAGTTGTTTAGTAAGCTTTTTGGTGTTACAAAAACTTTTAGATAACAAATGGCTGTAACATGGGAGCTTAGAATCATCAGGTACAGTGTTCGTATCAACTTCATTTTCTTAAAACATAACCTCATAGTAAGGGGAATAACTAATCTTTAATTTTTCAGATACTGTTGACCTGTTTGTTGCTGAGAGCACTTTATTCTTTTCTATAATTAATAATTCAATTAAAAGCTATTACATACTTGGCATAAACAAGACAGAAAATAATGTGTTAAAATAACATACCCAGGTGTTACAGATTGTGCTTACAGTTGCAGTTATTTCTGTGAAACCATGACTAATTGATTCCTATTGGTCCCTCTCTGGGTGAAGGAAATAGCAATGGTCAAGGAGAGAGACTGATGGTGTAGTAATGTATTGACTCTTCCTTGCCATCCAGTGTTTATCCTAAAGATCAGATGTCTGCCAGATCAGAGACACTGATGCAGAAGCCTCCTCTTGCTTCCCTGGAAGTTATTTAGGTTGTTGAACTGTCCTTGTGATCCCCATTGAATAGATCAAGTATGTTGGAAATGACTTTATTGGATTGACATCTTTATATCAATTCTTTCTATCCAGGAGTTTAGTTTCTCTAGTCTTATTCATGACTTGATCAAATCACTATTCAAACTTTTTTCTGATACATGAAAAGAGATTTGTTTAATTTTGACAGGAAAAAAAATCTTCTCAAATGTATTTCTAATCTTCACTGTCTTTTTCCAGGCTGTCTCAGCACTGATTCAACCCTTGGGAGTATGTGCAGAGTACCTCAATTCCTCCGTGGTACAGGTAAGATTAAACCATTTCATGTTACTTCTTATGATTGAAGACATGCAAACTCTAATAACTTCTTTTTATCAGGTTATTCAGAATGGTCTTTAATCCAGAGTAACTCCTTTTTTCACATTAGCTGTCCTTTTAATAAAAATGCCATCAGATAATAAAAATTGTTGAATAATTTGAAGTAGAGGAGACCTAACATTTGAGAAGGCTATTTACCTTTTCAGTTTATCATTTTATAAAATACAATTTTCATGTATTTTTCATTTTATTATCTGTAAAGTAGGCAGCATGTCCTTATTTGCTTCACAGGATTATTTAAGGATTTAATGCCATTATGTATTGAATCAGATTAGTATTTATGTATTAAATCAACTAGGCTCACTTACTGGCTCAGTCGCTCACTTCTGAATATCAGCTTAACAGCACATCTTGTCTGATATCCTGCCTCTGTAGGATTGTAAGTCAGCAGGTCATAGAACAGTCAAAGCTGTGAGTGTTCAGTTTTCTAATGCTAAAAGCCTATTCTACTACCTTGTTTCCTTCATTTCAATTAACAAGTTTTACCGAGCAAAATGTCACGTTGAAGTACTTCTATTTATTTATTTATTTTTATAAATAAGTCTGTGGACCCTAAACTTTTATAGAGCTTTTACAAAATCACCGTGAATGGTTTTGAAAGCATGGTGTCCTTCTGGAGCGGTGTTTTTAAATGCGCTGTTCCTTCTTTCCAACATCACATTTATTTAGGGCTGCTTTAATAAGGGAGATAGGATTTTTTTTTAGTAGGTTCTGGAAATTTCTGTTATTTCTTTTTTTTTTTTTTTTTTTTTTTTAAGACAGAGTTTCGCTCTGTCGCCCAGGCTGGAGTGCAGTGGTGTGATCTCGCCTCATTGCAACCTCCACCTCCTGGGTTCAAGCGATTCTCCTGCTTCAACCTCCGAGTAGCTGGGACTACATGCGTGTGCCACCACGCCCGGCTAATTTTTGTATTTTTAGTAGAGATGGGGTTTCACTGTACTGGCCAGGCTGGTCTCAAACTCCTGACCTCGTGATCCATCCTCCTTGGCTTCCCCAAAGTGCCAGAATTACAGGCGTGAGCCACCGTGCCTGACCAATCTCTGTTATTTCTAAATGTTAAATGCTTTCTTTAGATGTCAAGGTAATCCTGCAAGAGTTTTAGGTGAAATAGGATGGCTGTTTACATATTTCTCCATTCTGCATATTAAGCTCTTTAGAAACAGCTAATGTTCCTTCAGTTTATTAAGCATATAATCATTAATTTCATAGTTGAAACATGAAGACCATAAAGAGATAAAGTGATTGAACTTTTTAATATTTTAATAATAAACATTAATAATTTAATAATCAGGGTCAGGATTGGGTTTTAAATGCGTGCTCTTTACTCATGCCTTGCTCTGTGGAAGGGAATTTAGCATAAATACCCCAGCTGCTAACATTAAGGTCTTTAGAAATTCCAGATTTACTATATAAACAGAGTGTACTTTAAAAAGAACAAGAAGTGTATGAATTCCCAAGCAAGCACATCTGACTTCATCTTTATTTTAATTATATCAAACCATCCAAAATTAAATTTCAGCAATAAATTCATACAATACATGTTACTTACATAACAGTTGTCTCTACCACTTGCTCCTTGTATGACTTCAGAAGACTCTTATTTAACTTGTGTGCCTCAATTTCCTAATTTGTAGAATGGCCATAATAGTAATAGCTATCTCAAGAGTTGCAGTAAGGATTAAACAGCACATGCTGAAAAGAACACTATGACTCTCTTAACTATAACAGCTCTCTCTCCTTCCTATACAATTGGCATTAAGTGTAAATGAAGAAATTCTATCTGGATAAATGCCTGATGTCATTTTAGCTCATTGCTAATGTATTCTTGGGTTTGACAGCCAAATATTGTTTAGCTCTTTCTTCATCAGCTAAGTTTTAAATATTTTCTTTCTTAGATGGAAATGGTAATTTAGATGTATTAATTGCTAATACTTTACCATTCTCACATACTCTTTAGTTAGTTTTCTGGTTGTGTTACCATTCTGGAGCAGTGTATTGTATGAATCTCATCTATAGGCTTCATTCACATCAGTAAGCAAAAGTCGTTCATATGACAGCATATTTTCCATGGTCTGTGTTTATATTCATTTTTTTTTTTTTTTTTTTTGGGACGGAGTCTCGCTCTGTCGTCCAGGCTTGAGTGCAGTGGCCAAATCTCGGCTCACTGCAAACTCCGCCTCCCGGGTTTACGCCATTCTCCTGCCTCAGCCTCCCGAGTAGCTGGGACTACAGGCGCCTGCCACCTCGCCCGGCTAGTTTTTTTGTATTTTTTTAGTAGAGACGGGGTCTCACTATGTTAGCCAGGATGGTCTCGATCTCTTGACCTCGTGATCCGCCCTTCTCGGCCTCCCAAAGTGCTGGGATTACAGGCTTGAGCCACCGCGCCCGGCCATATTCATTTTTAAAAATCAAACACAAAATATTTATTATAAAAACAATTCATGCTCAATGTTTTAAACGTTAGACTATGTGTCTTGAGTCACTCTTCAAAATTACCTTTATAAGATGGTAATGACAGAAATTTTACTTACATTGAAGAAACTGAGGCACCTAAGATTAAGCAGAATCAGTTAAGAGTTTATTTGGCAGTATTAGCTAGTTAGTAGCTGCTCTGATATGAAAATTTTTATCTTTTCATTGCACCCTCTCCTTTGCGAATTGTAGATGAAGAAGTATTCCCTCTCTACTTTTGGGACAGCTTCGGGAGTTCTTAATAACTGTAACATTTTATTTCTACAGCCCATGCTAGACCCAGTCATTCTTACTACAATCCAAGATGTACGGAGCGTAGAAGAGAAGGACCTCAAAGACAAGGTAAACACTCTCTCCAGCCAGATACGCCCTAGTGCCAGTTAGTTCACAGAAGCAGAGCCAGGACTTAGCAGGGTTCACACGCTTTGGATTCTGGTCACATGCATTCACATCGAATTAACTTTACATTTCCTAATTAAAAAGTACTGTTGTTGAAGCACCGTTGGTTGTTGTTGCCTCAGTCAGTAGAGTTAACACAGTGAGTAAGTTATACCATTCAGAATTTTACTAACATGATTTTGATGGTATCACAATTGGCATAGAGGAAACTTTAAAATAATAGTGTTAAAACTTACCCAGAGTTGTTTAAAGCAATTTTACCATTTAAATTTAACATGATTTATTTTGTCTAGCCTAAATTTTTCACAGGACCATTCCCTTTCCTTTACTGCTCACCTATGTGCTGTTTTGTTTCTAAGCAAAATGAAGTTAATTGGCTTTGTAAAATATCAGATACTGCCAGACCATTGTTACCCAATATTCTTCTGTGTGTTATAAGAATTGGGATCAAAATGTTTTTACAGTTCCTTTTTTATTTTTTGTTTTTATTCAATAAAAGAGATTGGTTAGCATCCCTGAGCTCTTGTCTGCCATTAAGTTACTTTGCATGCGCTTCCAACCGGATCTGGTGACAATTGTGGATGACCTTCGACTAGATATTCTACTGCGCATGCTGAAATCACCACATTTCAGTGCTAAGATGAATTCTCTCAAAGAAGTAAGTTTTGCATTTGATTCTACAAGACTTAATGTGCAGATACTAAGTCCTACCAAAATGTATGTTTATTACTATAAAAATGTTGGGAAATATGAATAATTTATTGTAATCATATAAAAAAGAGGTAACAATTCTGTATAAAACATTGTATATCATTGTTAGTAAAGACATCTTCTGTGTTACTTTCAAAATTTATGTCTGAAATATTTAAAATATGTAGTGTTTTTGTGAAATTTCCTAGAATATAATCCCTTAGAAAGTACAGTTTGAGACTTTTGCTCTAAGGGTACAGTTCATTTTGTTTTATTTCAGATGTAAGTTTACTTCAATCTTCTAACTGGGGTTGGGACAAAAACAAAATGACTGCAACAGTATTGGTCAAAGCAAAATGATGGAAATAATTTTCTGTAGCTTTCTGAACTTGCTATCATATCCACAGAAACAGCACAGTTGGTTTTGGTGTGTGACATATAGATCCAGTGCAGTTCAGTTATAATTCAGTTATTTTTCCTTCAGTTTTGTATTGGTTAGGATTCTTGGCTACCAGTGAAAGAAACTCATCTTGAACCATTTTAGGCCAAAAGAGGAGTTTATTGAAAAGAGGCTGGGTTATTTCACATGAATGAAGGGTTTACTAGCCAGACCAAGAAAGGGTGGGCACATGTGGGCAACAGAACAACTAGAATTTGCAACCTGACCACTGTCAGGATTCTGTCCAAGTCTCGTGCCTGCTTTTCATAGTATGTTGGCCTTGCTCCCTCTCTACCTGCATTTAGCATTTTTCATATGGTAGAGATCAAGACAATGAATAGATCCCATGTTTCACATCCTGCGGTTCCCATCACCAGAGAGGGACTGACTTTCTGTATATGAAGTGTCTTCTTGACACTTCTTTATACTTTCCACATATAAAATTTGGAGGGAGTGCCTGGTTGAGGTTTGGGTTAGATGTTCATCCCTGAGCCAATTAGCTGTGGTCCAGGGAATGAGAGCTGTAAGAATGACTCCATATTCCTTTTTTTTTTTTTTTTTTTTTTTTTTTAAGATGGAGTGGTGCTGTGTCACCTAGGCTGGAGTTCAGTGGCACAATCTCGGACCACTACAACCTCCGCCTCACAAGTTCAAGCAATTCTCCTGCCTTAACCTCCTGAGTATCTGGGATTACAGGCACCCACCACTCTGCCCAGCTAATTGTTTGTATTTTTAGTAGAGACGGGGTTTCTCCATGTTGGCCAGGCTGGTCTGAAACTCCTGACCGCAAGTGATCCGCCCACCTTGGCCTCCCAAATTGCTGGGATTACAGGCATGAGCCACCGTACCTGGCCCTCCATGTTTTTTTTAAAGGGACATCACAAATGGTAGTCTGTTAACTTCTTATAACTGGCCTTTGATACGTTTTGGCTAGTTATCAAAGCACATTGTAACATTGTAAAAATTATATACATATGAATATTTGATAATGTATATTAGACTCAATCACAATAATCTTATCTTTTTAGGTAACCAAACTAATAGAAGATAGCACTTTATCCAAATCTGTGAAGAATGCTATAGATACGGACAGATTATTAGATTGGCTAGTTGAAAACTCAGTTCTGTCAATTGCACTAGAAGGTAAGTTGCTTTCAAAAAAATAAAAATTACCTAACAATTTAAATAATATATCTTTGTATTAAAAAGTGTACAAAATTGTTGCTTTGACTGTATTAGCCTTTAAATGATCTTATAGCAAGTTATTATTTTGAATTAATAGAATTGTATTTAGAGAGTCAGTGTTCACTATATCTGACGTTCTCATGTTTCTTCAATTAGGCAACATAGACCAAGCACAATACTGTGACCGTATAAAGGGAATTATTGAACTCTTGGGTAGTAAATTGTCGTTAGATGAGCTGACTAAAATTTGGAAGATACAGGTAGGTGGATCAGAATTATTTTTGCCTTTGCCTAACGTTTTTGGACTACAGGAGAGGGAGAAGGGTGGTGAGTGAGCAGGGTAACGGAACCTATCTTGCTTTAAACAGAGCAGCTGTACCTAACCCACTTTACAGTTTCAGGTTTTTATTAAGATTGTATGTGTAAATCCACTTGCCACAAGAAGTTTCAAACTGCTGATCTAGTCTGGTCTTCTCATTTTTTATATTAAAAATTTTTTTAAATTAAAATGTTAAAATTTAAAAAATTTTTTTAAATTACTTTTTTTTAGATTAAAAAATGAGAAGGTTATATAGCAGTTAGTGACAGAGCTAGGAATAGGTGTGTGTCTTTATCAATGTAGTATTCTTTTCATTGTATTATTTTCATTAATAATTTTTTCCCATTTAGTCCCTATTAAATAAAGATGATAGATGAGTTTGTAGATCTCATCTTACTAGGACTGTCAAGAGGTGTGACAGAATCCAACATAGTCTTCAATTTCTCTTTTCTTCACTTTGGTCATAGTCCATTTTACTGGTTTTCCTAACTTTCCTGGCATTCCTCCTTGAGTCCCCTTTACTAATTTATTCTCTTCTACTTTGACTTTATTTGGTTTTTTTCAAGCCTTAGTTCTTAGCCCCTTTCTCACTGTATTCATAAGTCAATTGCAGGCACTCCCGTGACTTTGACTACATTTGTATGCTGTTTACTCTATGAATTATATCTCTAATTCAGATCTCTTCTTGGAGCTCCAGTTCAATATATCTAAATATGTAACACACGTTCCCATGCGTAGTGCGTTGGCATCTCAAATTCATTGTTTCCAAACCTAGTCATTCTCCAGTCTGTTTCTTAATGGTGTTATTCTTTATCTAGTTGGTGAGCCAGAGAAAAACCTGCAGCACTTTTTGACTGTATCAACTTAGTCACCGTATCAGTCAGAATCTAGTCAGGAAGTAGAAATTGTGCTAGGTATATCAAACAAAGGGAATTGATTACAGGGGATTGTTTACAAAGGTGTTCCTAAGTAAGGTAGAGGAACAAAAAAGGAGAATGTTGGAGAAGCAAAAAGAAAGAAGGGGTATTAAGTTCACAGAACTGAAGCTGCTCTTGGAGGTGCTTTTACTTGAAGTGCTGGAACTGTCAGAGAGGTGCTACCGCCACCAAGGTTTCCAGAGTCCCTTGCTACCACAGCCAGCATCTACATCCACTCTGAGCCTAAGCCAGACGTACTTCATCCTGCCACTCATCTCCCAGCGCTTCTTCTCATTGGCAGAACATAACAGGAAGTTAGCTGGCAGAGGAGTTTGGGAAATGTAGTTGGCAGGCTCCCAGCCCAGCATTACAGAGCCGACTGTAAAAAGTCAGGTGCAGGAGTAAAAGAAAACAGTCCTGAGTCCCCAAGATACTACTTCCCATGTCTTGACCTTGGTGGAATACACTCATATAATTTTGTTCTGCGAATATAAATTTTGAATCCACATAAGGTTGAAGATTTAGGTTGACGATTAGAGACCATGATTTATATATTGTATATTCCTACTACATTCAATGAATGACTCTATGTGCCTAGTATATATTGAGAAAATTCTTAAGAAATTGAATCTAAAAATGTCCTCTTTCCTTTCAAGTCTCTCACACGATGAACAGTGAGGCATAACAGTGACATAATTGAGGTTATAAAGTGAATTTAAACCTTAAGGTTGACAATAGGGTCTATAGCTCTGTAGCAAAGACTTACTGCTAACGGGATAAATAAACATTAATTGCAATCACAAAATATCTATGAGTAAAATAAGAAATGAGGCAGGTAATACACTCAATTGGAACCTTCAGTATCATTTATAAAATGCCAAAAGTGAGTACATTTGTTTTATAATTCAATCTGTTTAAATCTTTTAGCAGTTGAAAATATTTTGTTCTTTTCTTGAAGTGAAGTATGTCAGATTGAGAACTTGATTCTTGTGTGTGTGTGTGTGTGTGTGTGTGTGTGTGTGTTTCCATTGTCGGTTTAAAGAATTAATGCTGCTAGGAATTTAAATAAGGCCAGCTGATAACGATTAATAATGGTTGCTTCATATAGTCTTGCCAATATTATGCAAGTGGATGCTGATTAGACCAGAGTCAATTTATCTTTGTTATATTTTTGCTTGTGCTTCTGTAAATTGCTAGGGGGAAGACTTAGGTTGTTCCAAGTTCCAAGACTTAACTTTTTGCCAATGTTTCCTTTTCCAGTCAGGACAATCATCTACCGTGATTGAGAACATTCATACTATTATTGCTGCAGCAGCTGTGAAATTTAATTCAGATCAGCTTAATCATTTGTTTGTTCTCATTCAGAAGGTATGTGTTCCGTCAGACATGCTTACTTTTAAATTTTCTTAAAATAAGCTCTTTTGTGGTCCTGAATACCCTTCCTCCCCACCAATTAGCAGTGTTTAAGTGTACTTTTCTTACGTTATTAATGTTTTTAGCTCAAGTTTAAAATTTCTGCATATTTTGCCAGTTTGATCGTGAAGCAATTCCTGTGTCTTTTTCATTCTACAGAGCTGGGAGACTGAGAGTGATAGAGTAAGACAGAAGCTACTGAGCCTGATTGGACGAATAGGCCGGGAAGCTCGCTTTGAGACCACTTCTGGAAAGGCAGGAGAATCAAATGGATTTTTCTAGCTACAAATGCTCAAAGCAGCTATTTGCGTATTGGCTGGCTGATTATATGTAATATTATTGTAGGTATTAGACGTACTCTGGGAACTGGCTCACCTTCCAACCCTGCCCAGTAGCCTTATTCAGCAGGCCTTGGAGGAGCACCTGACAATCCTTAGTGATGCGTATGCAGTGAAAGAAGCAATCAAGAGGAGCTATATCATCAAGTGCATAGAAGATATTAAGAGGGTTGGTTTCAGCTTTTATCTGATTTTGTTGTTAAAGCAACAGTATTCGCTGAGTAATTAGAGCCAAATAATTTTCCTCCCCTATTATGTAAATTAAACTAAATACTGTATCTGGAAGCTCTTACCTTAAAGTACAAGATTGGGAAATTATAGGTATTGCTTTTACCAAGTCACTTATATTTCTCTTAAAATGAATTTTCAGCCTGGAGAATGGTCAGGTTTGGAAAAAAACAAGAAGGATGGATTCAAGGTAAGAATTTGCAGATGGAACCAACTAAAAGGTATACTAGTTTAATAATTTCCTTTAATAAATTACATCACAATTTTAAAATAATAGTATGTTTTAATGTTTCTTAATGTTCATATTCAAATTTGATGTCTAAAAATTTGTTTATGGCCTATGCTTTATTAAAAACTTGGGAGTTACTCTTAATGGGAAAACAAATCTAGGGTCACATTCAAAGAGTTAATTTTCTGAAATTAAAATTAAAATCTTCTAATTTTATGAAAAGTAAGAAGATTTTCAACTTAGTTTTTCTTTTTAAAATTAAATCTAAAGTATGCACAATTTTAATAAGTACAGTGGATTCTAAATAAATATTGTGCTTGTTTTCCTCCCATAAGGGAGAAATGGAGGAACATTCATAGAATGAGAGAGAGAAAGGGAGGAGGTTCAGTCATCGATGGCACATGGTAGTGTTTTAGGTTCTTCATTTAGACATGTTCCTAAAGTAATTCTATAGGCAAAGTCATTCAGTGAGTATCTGTTGCTGGGGCTTGATTTTAGAAGACAGTGTTGGATAGTGAGTTGTATAAGAGGGACTGGGACTGTAGGTTACTGTGAACTTCTGGACTTTCCTTGGAGGTGGTGGTTAGCAGATTGAGCGGTAATGATTGCAGCTCTCCAGTCCTTACGCCTCAAGCCTCTCCTCTGAGAGGGCTGATCACAGCGGCCAGCTCAGTGGACTGTGCTGCTGTTGTTGCAGCAGCCCTAATTGGAGCAGTGTCCTTTCACCTAGACCAAGATGCCCAGACCAAACTTAAAGCCTAGCACCGGGAAGGCTTCCACTTTCTGATTTTCATTTTATTATTAACATAAGAAAATTTTTGGTAGAATAACTAGTGGCTTAATAATTTCATTGGCAAAACATATTGTTTGACTTTTGTTAAGTATTTCTTTAAAGAATCTTGGATACCACTCATTGGTATATTAAGAGACTCTTAGCTCAATGGGCTTTTATTTCTTATGTTGTGTTTGATCATAAAGTTTAGTTGGGGGCATTGAAGAACTTTATGTTTTGTGTTTCTGACACTGAAATGTGACCAAGTTAATTTCTACATGTAACCCAGCTTTAGAGATTTTAAAAGGTATTTGCAAACTGGAGCTGGTAATTCTCAGGTTATGAGGAATTTTTCTTTTAACTCAACAACCTTGCTTTCGTTTCACTCAGATACAATTTGAATTTTCCCAGTTTCCTTAGCTCAGTGATTCAGATAATTTAGCAACCTCTCCTTATGATTAAAATTCATCCACAGTTATTGAAGATGTTTAGAACCTTCAATAGTAATAGTAAGAGGAAAAGGGTATCCATAGAAAAATGGTCTTTTCTTCTCAGCAACAGACACGTTTCTTTGTATATAAAAGGCCAAAGCTGAATGGACTTTTCCCTCCTCCAGGGAAGTGGCGTTACGAAACCAGAATATCCCTCCTGACCATTATTCCTTCCTTATTACAGCTAAGCATTACTTAGCTTTTCTAGTCAGTTACATCACTGCATCTTTATTGCTTCTCTTTGCAGTCATTTCATTTATGTCTGTTGTTTTATAACAAAACTCAAAAAGTCAAAAAATTTTTGGAGTTATTTTGTGAGACTTGAAAGGAATATTCTTTCTTTTTTATTTCCCCACTGCTCCCAGTAAAGAAATTCTGGTGTACCATTATTTCATTCTAAACAATAATATCTTGCCTTTTATATAGCACTTTTCAGTTTACTAAGTGCTTTCATGGACTTTTACAAAGTACACATTGCTGAAGGGGGGCAGTGGGAAGATCAAAGCCCCCTGGATATGGCTCCAGGCAGGGGGGTGAATTATTTACTTCCACTAAAGGTGTTTTTCTATGCTATGCCCTTTCCTGCCAGGCAGCAAGGTGGGCTGACTGGGGATTATGTCTCCCTGCCAGGCTACACAGAAACTAAGCAAAGGGTAAGACAAGATCACCCACTTCTTACTCCCCTCCCGTCCTCAGCTACCTCTATTCCCCCAACTGATTCCCCTTCCCTGTGCTTTTGATACTCTTAAAATTCCCAAGTTCCACTGTTGTGTTCAGAAATTCTGACCTTGATTTCCTAACTTTATTTCTGTAGATTCTGCAGGGTACCCTCGGCTCCTTTGGTCCTCTTTCCTTTGCTGCTTCTATACCTTCCACTGTCTACCCCAATCCTTCCCTCTTATTTCACTTCTTTTTTTCTTCAATTAAAAAGTTTAAATGTACTCATCCAAAAACAAATTACTAAACCAAAAAAAAAAAAAAAAAACCTAATTTTTCCTCAATTAGTTGTATCTGATATTCCTTAAGTTGTTTATCTTCAGGCCACCTACCACAGTGCCTGACGGGCTTTTAGCAAATGTTGGTTTCCTTCCTCTTACCTCCTCCCCTTCACCCTATGAGGACACCAAAAGCCTCACGTAGCCGTAGCTGAGTTGCCTCTACTTAACAAAACACATAACCGAAAATAAAAGTAGCAAAATGTCCTCAGTACAGATACTTTCACATGATGTGGTTAGTACAAGAGGAAATACTTTGAGAAATTGTCCTCCCAAGCAAAAATTTTTGCTGTGGTCCTAGATAAAAGGGTAGGTCTGGAAAAACAAGACAGATGAGGAAGTGGGGATGTTCAACTTTGAGAAGAGAGAACTCAAGAAAACATGAAAGCTTTCTTTAAATACTTAGAGCATTGTCATAGAGAAATTTCATTCAACTTACTTTTTATGTCTCCTAAGAAGTTATGCAGAAACATGTTTTAGTATCAATGAACTTTTATGTGAGAACAGTCTGAAAACAGAATTCAATCCCTTCTGAGGTAGTGAGTTCCTCATCATTGGAAATAGTAAGTCAGTCATTGTATAAAAAATGAATAAATATAATTTAGGCATAGGTTTGCAGGCTAAACCATTTGACCTCTAGGGCTTCATCTAATGTTGAGTCCAATTTAGACATCCCATTAGCTCCTACTTATGAAACCTCCACTCTGTGACATTATCAGATGTCTTCGTTGTAATTGGAGAAGAGTAATTAAAATTTTTCTTATAACTTGTCACCATGTCATAGATAAGATGAAATAAATAACATCTTTCCTGTTTGCTAAACTTTAAAAGGGCTATATTAGAAATACTTAAATTTTAATTTTATGGACTTTTTCTTTGAATTTTATTGTATAACAAGTTACCTTCAAAGGATAATTTTCAATATTAAATAAAAATAGTGTTACCATAATTGACTTAATTGGCCATCATGATACTTTTTAATATATTTGCTTGTTGTTGAAGAGTTCATATTTATGTCCCAATTTTGTAATCCTTTTGGGAAGGTATCTGTTTGGATATGAACCTTACAGTTTTTATTACTGTCATTTTGCAACGTGTAGCGAGAAATAGTCTAGCTGGTCTCACTACATAGTTGGCCTTTAATATATACCTTATTTCTGTGATTCTAAGATGCCAGTGATTGCAGCCTGCATCTCAGATTTAATAAACTTGCGAAGAAGAAAAAAAGAAACTGTCCATTTTGCAGTTATGGACCATTGGTTTAGATTCTTAATGAGAGGTTGAGCCTAAGCCTTTTTTGAACAATTATGAACAGCTTCATGGGAGCACACTGCTTTGCATTGTATATAGTAATGCTTTGGACCTCTCTGAAATCTTTAAGATTGGCTGTATAATTTTGAGGCATATTGATGAATATGGAGTTTTGTGTGCTTGTTCTATTTTGTAAAACTCAAGCTGCTTTTTTTCATGATTGAGTTATGTACACTACAAGTCAAACACCTTCTCTTGAAATAAGGTGCAGCTTAGGACACAGAGATATTTAGTGTTGAGTGGTACAGCCCTTCACAGGGTATGAGTCTGTCATGCCAACTTCTCCTGGCTTTGGAAAATGCTTTAGTGTGAGACCACTGCCTGTTTTCTTTTATTTTAATTATGTTGATGGACACAACTGGTTAGTTAGTGCTGCATTATAGTGTAGTATTTTTGATAACATTTAAGTAACATATTAGTGATCCAAATTTAAGTGAGAAAGCCATTCTTGTTTGGTACTACCTATACCAGGTGACAACCAAAATGACAGGTAGATGAATAAATACCTTTTGTGTCCAGCTAAGTTTGCACATACTCAGGTAAGCACAGCTATATAAAAACTGACTCCCCTGTGCCTAGTGGCTAGTGAGTTTCTTTTGACATAATTGTCTAATGTGTCAATTTCAGAAATGTTAAAATATATGAAATCTTTGTCTTAGAATCTAGGAAATATACTAATTGCTGATTGAGGATTGGCTGATCTCTATGAGGCAAGGAAAAAACTATTGTGTGACAATAACTTGCTCACATTTACATATTCAATAGTGAGATGTTTCTCTACAAAGACAACAAAAGTGTATTTCCCCTCCACAAGGGTCTTCATCTTATACTAAGGCTCAATAGAACAAGGAGGCTTTAAAACAAAAAATTCAGCCTCTGAAGAATGCTGAGGACTTAAGTTTTTACTCAGCTTTTTGGTTAGAGATTTATAGTCATGTTTTGACTGAAATTCTTACCAATTTTGAAATTTCATAGTTTGAAAGATGCTATTTATTAAAAAGTAGTTGTCTTTATAAAGAATATTACACAGGCCGGGCGCGGTGGCTCAAGCCTGTAATCCCAGCACTTTGGGAGGCCGAGACGGGTGGATCGCGAGGTCAGGAGATCGAGACCATCCTGGCTAACACGGCGAAACCCCGTCTCTACTAAAAAATAGAAAAAACTAGCCGGGCGAGTTGGCGGGCGCCTGTAGTCCCAGCTACTCGGGAGGCTGAGGCAGGAGAATGGCGTAAACCCGGGAGGCGGAGCTTGCAGTGAGCTGAGATCCGGCCACTGCACTCCAGCCTGGGCGACTGCGAGACTCCGTCTCAAAAAAAAAAAAAAAAAAAAAAAGAATATTACACAAACAGTAGACTTTTTAGATCTGTGCTATGACGATCTGGATTGTCATATACCAGTTTCAGAAATAATATATTTGAAAGTGTTTTGAAAAATGTACAGTGTAAGTGTAAAATGTCTGTAATAATTAATAAAAGTAGAATTACCTCTTATGAAAATGTTTTAACTAGGAAATACAGATTATGAATATTTTCTTTAATATTTAGACCACTATTGGTGTCTTGATCATGTCATTGGTATCTTAATCATATAATCATAGAAAGCAATATTCTTACTCCATTTTACTTACCATGCAGTTCAATATTATCCAAGTTAAGCTTTGGCCATCAGTTTATTTTGTGTCAACATGACTTAGCAGTCTGTGCTACTTAATCTGTCCTCTGAAGTTGCTAATTCCTTGTTGTCTGTTTTTTGCTGATGTACCCCTGTACATTTACTGTCACTTCACATCCACTCCTGTTTGCAGTTCTTGGCTTTAGGAAATTGCATGCAGAGTAAGAAGTTGAAGACTGAATTATGAGTGCATGGAGATAAGCTCTAAATGGTCAATATAAAGAGTAAAATAATAAAATGTGTTACAAACCTGATTGACTTGGAAATTTTGTATAGCTAATAAATGAATCTGCTGTTTATTTCTAAATTTAATTAATGTAACTTCTTTTTAACTCTAGTCATCTCAGCTTAATAATCCCCAGTTTGTATGGGTGGTACCAGCTTTACGTCAGCTCCATGAAATTACTCGCTCATTCATAAAACAAACTTATCAAAAGCAAGACAAGGTAAGGGTATAGCTATTTTTTATTATTATACAGTTACTGGCATAACTTTTATAATAACAAAACATGGCTAAGATTGCTGAGTTTATAGGCACTATCTTTATGTTTATTAATGTAATTCACTTACATCATTTAATAATCTTGAGTTTAAGCATCATTCTGCTTTCATCTCTGTGGAGCTTTTTTTTTGATATCTCCTTAACTCATTTTCTTTTTATTTGCTTAATTTTGAAGTAGTTAAACCAGTTTTCAAAAGTTAGAATGGCATTTTAAAAATTGGTTTGAAAAGATTTAAAAAGCTTGTTGCTTGTTTTGTATCATAAAAAGATCAGTTTGCTTAAAGTACTAGAGTTTCCTCAGTATATAGACACGGGAAGAACGATCCAGAAAAATATACAGGAAGTGAAATAGTCATTTTTAAATAATTTTAAACTTTTAAATAACTTTTAAATAGCTTTAAAAAAAGGAATATTTTTTAGATGGAAAATGTTAGTAGTTTATTAATTTTCTAGTAAATGTACATACCAGATTGATTTTGTTTACTTTTGTGTGGGAAATATGAATGAGGAAATTCTTATGTTTGCTTTGTCTCATCTAGGACTACATCTTTAAATAGCAGCTTGTATTAAACCAACAAAATAACTGCAAATTCTCATTACCACTTTTCTTTTTGTTATTTTCGCCAAGAGCATTATTCAAGACTTGAAGAAAAATTTTGAAATAGTGAAATTGGTAACGGGAAGTTTGATCGCTTGTCATCGGCTTGCAGCTGCTGTGGCCGGGCCTGGAGGCTTAAGTGGCTCTACACTAGTGGATGGCCGGTACACTTACCGGGAGGTATCAGGCCTTGTGTTTTTGCTTCATGATTTACAACATTCATTGGACCTTTTTATACTTTTGCTATAAAAAGAATTTTTGTTAGCTGTAACTATAAAGAGGTTGTGTGAAGTATCTTTGTAGTGATGAAACAGTTTTGTATCTTGATGTTTGTGAGTTATCTTTCATATGATGAAGGAATAAACATCTTTTTCTTTGATCTGAAATAATAATTGCTAATTCAGTGGATAATGGGTTTTGTTTTTCCAAATCAATAGATTAGCAATATTATAGTTTTTGTAAAAATTAGGAAAAAAATGTTAACTCACCAGTTGTGAATTTGTAGTGTTTTACTCTGAGATTGCTGAAATTACATTTTATTGACGTCCAAAATCAACCGAATTTCTAAAAGACTTGAGATAGATAGCTGCTATTACATTGTACTATCAACTTGTAAACAGAATTCTAATACTTACTTTACCCTAAATTATATGAAAAAGGATTAAGTAAGACTGTTGTTAAGAGTTTTGTTTTGTTTTAATGTTGCTTTTAGGAATGAATGCCTGGAGTTAACTAATTAGCATTATTTCTTTTTGCAGTATTTAGAAGCACATCTAAAATTTCTGGCGTTTTTCTTGCAAGAAGCTACTCTGTATCTGGGCTGGAATCGTGCCAAGGAGATCTGGGAGTGTCTTGTAACTGGCCAGGATGTTTGTGAATTAGATAGAGAGGTAAGAAGATGGTAGTGTGGATAAAATAAGGCAGAAATATTTAAATATTTCACTTTTTCTGAAAAGTGTTTTCACATCTTCTAAACACTTTTCAGTTTATATAAGCATAAATAGTATGGGCCAAGAACTGTAAGTGCTGAAAAAATGTTTTATATAACATGTATTCATGATAAAAATAAATGTATGAGTTCTTTGGTAATTTTGATACCATTCTGGATAAAATACCAAGTTTAACCAAATGAGTATAAAGAATTCTAGATATATTTAAGTTTTTTCCCCTCCATATGAAACTAATTTTAAGTTATCAACAGAAAACTTTGAGTTCCTATAATGATGTTGCACCCCAAAAACAGTAAAGAAGAATTGGTACCTGGCCAAATTTTGTTTAAACTATAATTAAACTGCCAAAGATAGATTAAATCAGGAACAAAACACCTGCCTTGATGTTTTCTAACAGTGAATTTCATTTTCCTCATCTTATTTGACAGAATAATATTAACTACTTCCTAGACTTGTCAAAAGGCTTCACTATCGTGATAGTGCCTGGCATAAGCAGGCAATAAATGTTGATGGAAAAACCCAAGTATAAAATCCAATGAAAAGTATGAGTAGATATTTTCATTATCTAGAGGAAAGATTGCTAGTAACCGCTTCATTTAATTTCAGAATTCCAGGCATTTTAGCTTTGAGTGGTATTTTGACAATATAAACATTTGAAGTATTAAAATAATTTATCTTTACTTTTCCAGTTTGGAGTATGTATGTGCCTGAAATGGATCTTAGTTACAGGGTAATATTTGTCTTATTCCACAGATGTGTTTTGAATGGTTTACAAAAGGGCAGCATGATCTCGAGAGTGATGTTCAGCAACAGCTCTTCAAGGAGAAAATTCTTAAATTGGAGTCATATGAAATCACTATGAATGGTAGGAAAAAACTTAAGATCATTTTTTTCAGTACTTTTAAGTAAGAAGTGTTACTCTTTCCTTTACTTTTAATCCTCCTTCCCAGAAGCAACTAAACAGGAATATCATTCTAGAATTTTTCATGTACATACAAAGACATATTTAGTACTCAAATTCCTTTTTACATGAATGGTATCTTATAATTAGTGTTTAAATCATAGGGCCTGCTAGGTCAAATTGCCAAATTGTCTTTTTAAAATTTCTTAGTACAAAGGATTCATTAAGGTAAAAATGTATCCAAGTATACAAATCCTCCTTTCAGGTGTTTCTTTTCATTGAATTTTTAAATTGAGATATAATTTACATACCATAAAACTCACTTTTTAAAGTGTACACATGGTGGCTTTTAGTATATTCACAAAATTATGTGACCTTCACTCTGTTCCAATCCCAGAACATTTTCATCACCCCAAGAATAAACCTATACCCATTAACAGTCACTTTCCATTCATTTTATGCAGCCTCTAATCTATCTTCTGTCTTTATGGATTAGCCTAATCTGAACATTCTATATGAGTGGAATCATACACTGTGATCTGTCATCTCTGACTTCTTTCGTTGTATTAAGGCATAATGTTTTCAGGGTTCTCCCAGGTTATGGCATGTATCAGCACTTCGTTCCATTTTATGGCTTTATAATATTCCACTGTGTGGGTGTACCATATTTTATTTATCCACTCATGAGCTAATGAACATTTTGATTGTTGCCCCTTTTTGGGTGTTATGGTTAATACTGCTGTAAACATTCATGTACAAGTTTTTCTGTGGGTATTAGTTTGCATTTCTCTTGGGTGTATATCTAGAAGTCAGATTGTTGTGATATGTAATTAACCTTTGAGGAACTTCCTGTTTTGCAAAGTGCCACACTATTTTGTAATTTCGTAATCCCACCAGCAATATATGAGGGTTCCAATTTCTTCACATCCTCACCAATACTTGTTATTATCTGCCTTTTTTTATTTTAGACATCCTAATGGGTATAAAGTGGTATCAGAATTTAATGGGTGTTTTTTTATTTGTTTGTTTGAGATGGAGTCTTGCTCTGTCGCCCAGGCTGGAGTGCAGTGGCACGATCTTGGCTCCACCTCCCAGGTTCATGTGATTCTCCTGCCTCAGCTTCCCAAGTAGCTGGGATTATAGGCACATGCCACCACACCTGGCTAATGTTTATATTTTTAGTAGAGACAGGGTTTTACCATGTTGGTCAGGCTGGTCTCAAACTCCTGACCTCAGATGATCCGCCTGCCTCAGCCTCCCAAAGTGCTGAGATTACAGGCTTGAGCCACCATGCCCGGCCAAATCTAATGGTTTTAATGTGCGGTTCTCTGGTGACTAATTATATTAAGCATCTATTTATATGTGCTTATTGGCCATTTGTTTATATTCTTTAGAGAAATCTTAAAATCTTTTGCCCATTTTAAAATGGGTTTGTCTTTTAATTGTTGAGTTGTAAGAGTTCTTTATGTATTCTGGATACTAGCTCCTTATCAGATAGTTGATTTGCAAGTATTTTCTTCTATTATGTGAGTTGTCTTTTCACTTCCTTGTTAGTGTCATTTGAAGCACTTAATTTTGATTATATCCGATTTACTAATATTTTCTTTTGTTGTCTCTGCTTTGGTACCATATCTAAGAAACCAATGCCAAGAGTCTTATGGTTTTAGTTCTTGATCCACTTTGAGTCTTTTCATTGATTATCTGTGTTACCTAGAGTACATTAATTTATTTGGCATTTTATAATTACAGGTTTTAACTTATTTAAAACTTTTTTTGAAAATGTGAATCTTTGTGATCATCGATTGAAAAGACAAGGAGCTCAGCTGGTAAGTATGTTATTCTCAAATCTAGAGAGTTTGGATAATCTAGTATAACTTGATATTCAGCAAAACAAAAACAAACGAAAAAAAGTGTTTTGAGAGATAACACGGATTTTTTTTTTTTTTTTAAAGAACAGCATCTCCTTGACTGCCAGTTTCTACCTTGATGACAGAGCTCCTAGAGTGTAAGGGAGGCTCCTACCTGCACTACCATGCCTCACCAGCTACCTGGGAGGACACCAGTCCCTCCTCACATCTCTCTATTTCTGGCTGATCTAGGGACAGCCAGTGGCCTCCTGTGGCTACATGAATGCAGAGCAGGGATAGTTCACCTAAGCTTCCAACTCCTCAGATCCAGCAATTCACATGTACCTAAAAAAGCAAGCGCAGGCCGGGCGTGGTGGCTCAAGCCTGTAATCCCAGCACTTTGGGAGGCCGAGACGGGCAGATCACGAGGTCAGGAGATCGAGACCATCCTGGCGAACACGGTGAAACCCCGTCTCTACTGAAAAAAAAATACAAAAAACTAGCCGGGCGAGGTGGCAGGCGCCTGTAGTCCCAGCTACTCGGGAGGCTGAGGCAGGAGAATGGCGTAAATCCGGGAGGCGGAGCTTGCAGTGAGCTGAGATCTGGCCACTGCACTCCAGCCTGGGCGACAGAGCAAGACTCCGTCTCAAAAAAAAAAGCAAGCGCAGTCTTCGTCCTGGGATCACAATGGCAGGGATTTGGGGAGAAAAATTCAGGAACAGACAGGCAGGAAAACTAGGATGTACAGCTTATGTTTATGTTTACACATACCCCTTTGGGAAAAAAAAAAAAAAAAAGGCTTATTAACTCTTTTTCTACGTCCTTTTTATTTAAGACATGACTTCCTGGGTGGTAAGAGTTTTTACCAGATCTTACAAGCTCTGGGTCCTGCTATTTCCTACTGAGTTTTAGTAAGACCAGATTGAGCCCCAAGAATTAGTGACCACTTCTGGCTTGACTGTGTTTCCTTTTGAAGAAAAGCTCCTGAAGATGGTGCCCATCTCACTCCTGCTCTATTTCTGCTTCAGCAGCCTGTTGGGCTGTGTGTCCATTTTGGGTCTAGGGATGTCTGAAGAGGTATCTCCATACCTATCCTGGTTGCCATGGAATTTGCCCAGTGCTTCTGTGGTTGGTTGCTTTTTTAAAGTTCCACATCAGTATAATATTATTTTCATATAGCTGAGGTTTTGCAGCCTTAATTTGTATTGAACTGAAGAAGTGTGGACTCATGATGTAACAAAATAATTGTCTCTGGTTTTGTAATTTTGTGATCCTGATATGCTTTATAATTTTTCTTCTTTTGAACAGTATGTAGAAAAGCTGGAATTGATAGGAATGGATTTCATTTGGAAAATAGCCATGGAATCACCTGATGAAGAAATTGCTAATGAAGCTATTCAGCTAATCATAAACTATAGTTACATTAATCTAAATCCTAGATTAAAGAAGGTAGGTATCTAAGGAAAGAAGTTACCCATACACAAAAAAGCAGAAAATTATATATATATTTTAGTGATAAGCTGTGATCCTTGGCATGACCAAAAATTGGCTTATTTTGATATTTTGTGCTGAATAATGATTACAGCTAAATGTCAAGGACTAATTGTAATTTCCATATACTCTTTCAGGATTCAGTATCTTTACATAAGAAATTCATTGCTGATTGCTACACAAGATTAGAAGTGAGTAGCAAATTTTATTTAACCTCTCTTTGAGGTAAATTTTTTTTTCCTTTTGTAATTTTATATTTTTAGATAATTTATAATATTGATGTTTGTGGCTGGATCCTATTGAAGAATTTATCAACAGTACCATATTGTGGCATAGGGAACAGATGTTTGCCCAATATATAAGGGTACTTTATAGGAAATCTTTCTCCCTCTCATCAGCTGTTTTCCCCATTCCATCCACCTTCCTCCCCTTTTGGAGTATAGGAACTATCTTCAGAAAATAGGTCATCTATACATTCCATGTTTGTAATAGAATCTTTTTCTCTTTTTTCTTTTTCTGTTCAGGAATTTTATACAAGCACTGCTTCTTTTCTTTTTTTTTTTTTTTTACTTTATGTTTCACCTAGTTATACCATAAATGTTATTAAAGGCCACAGCAGGACAGTTAGTAGTAGGTGGTATCGGTTGTCTTTGTTCATTAGAAGCCTGCTGTGTAATGCTATCTCACATGTATCTCTTTTATTTCTAGCATGACGGTTAAAGCATTAAACATTCATATTCAGTTGATATGCTTAAGTTTTATATCTAATCAAAAATATTCCAAAAGCCTAAAATGCTACTGCCTCCCAATTCCAATAAAACTTTCTGATGATAAGTATGTGCCAGAATATGTACAGTATTTCCCTAATTGTGACTTCTATGCAAATATGTCATTAGAAAAAAATGTTCAAGTATTCAAATACCCTTTATGAGGTCCCATGTAAGTATTAACATATGTAGGGCACTAGTTCTCAGCTGGGGCTTATTTTGCCTCTGGGGGTCATTTGGTAATATGTGGAGACATTTTTGGTTGTCACAACTAGAAGCATCCTACTGGTCCCTAGGTAGGTAGAGGCCAGGGATCCTGTTAAACATCTGGCAATGAATGCCCAGGCCAGCCCTCTGCAACAGCAAATTATCCTGTCCAGAGTGTCATTAGCGTCCAGGTTGAGAAACCCTGATAAAGAATGACTGTTTGGTATCTTTTAGGCAGCCAGTTCAGCACTTGGTGGCCCCACTCTAACACATGCTGTGACCAGAGCAACAAAAATGCTTACAGCAACTGCCATGCCAACTGTAGCAACCTCAGTTCAGTCTCCTTATAGGTAAGTGATCAGAAGTGAAAAATATACAACACACACACGTCAGTTTTCTTAAATGGTATTTTTTATGTAGGTTTCTTATTGATTTCTTCATTTTGTATCATAATTTTTGCAAGCTGTCATAATCCTGAGAATTACATGTTCCCCATCATACACCCCTGAATCTGTGTCTCTTTGGAAGTTCTGTGTGTAGGTCATCACCAGAACCACCCAAGTACTGCCCTGTGCCTGGTGGACAAGTCTTCTTGTTTTAGTTTTTATTTGATTCATTTTACTTTTATTCTATGTAGTATGAATAACTTACTGTTTAGAATGGAATACACATACATTGTATGAAGATTAATTTTTTTCAAGTTTAAAATATTTACTTAGGCTTTTCTCCTTGAATACTCAAGCTCAGAGCATTAATAGGGTAAGCAGAATGAGGTGGAAGATGATTAATTAAAATTATGCATTATAATATAATCATAGTCACTAAAATATTCAAATAATAAAAGTATTTTTCAAAATAATTTTTAGTGAGAACTTTATCCCCCAATGTTTGTGTTAAAACTTTAAACTGACATTGTCTCTTTTTTTTTTTGTACATTGTCTCAATCTATTACATTGCTGTTTTTTGAGTTTTCAGTTATTATTGATGAAATCTTTTTTATTTTTTATTTTTTGAGGTGAAGTCTTGCTCTGTTGCCCAGGCTGGAGTGCAGTGGCGCGATCTCGGCTCACTGCAAGCTCCGCCCCCCGGATTCACGCCATTCTCCTGCCTCAGCCTCAGGTGTAGCTGGCACTACAGGCGCCCGCCACCACACTCGGCTAATTTTTTTTTTATATATTTTTAGTAGAGACGGGGTTTCACCATGTTAGCCAGGATGGTCTCGACCTCGTGATCCACCCGTCTCGGCCTCCCAAAGTGCTGGGGTTACAGGCGTGAGCCACCGTGCCCAGCCATATTGATGAAATCTTGAGTTTAGCATCTGATGTAGTTCTTTGATGTCAGAGAACTACAGCAGACGCTAAACTCAGATTTCATGAATAGGTGATATAGGAGAAACAATGCATAATTTGGAACGTTAGATGGAAGTAACTAAAATACTTTTGTGGGTCTTTCTGAGCCTGTACTGGTAAGCAGCACCACGTCATTGTTTCCCAGAAAACTGGCGAGTGCTCTGGGAAGGGCTTGCTCTCCGTACCTCACTCTGCTGCTGCCCTCTAGTGATGGGTACTCATAGAGTCTGTCTCTACTCTAGAGTGACTATGCTTATTCACAACTGAATAAGGATATTCCTTTGCTTGTTAAAGCCTTCCTTTAAAAAGGGGAATCAAGGCAGTGAGTCCTTCTCCCATTCTTCTTTTCCTTTTTTTTTTTTTTTTTTGAGACGGAGTCTCGCTCTGTTGCCCAGGCTGGAGTGCAGTGGCGCAATCTCGGCTCACTGCAAGCTCCGCCTCCCGGGTTCTCGGCATTCTCCTGCCTCAGCCTCCTGAGTAGCTGGGACTACAGGCACCCGCCACCACGCCCGGCTAATTTTTTGTATTTTTAGTAGAGACAGGGTTTCACCGTGTTAGCCAGGATGGTCTCGATCTCCTGACCAGGTGATCCGCCCGCCTAAGCCTCCCAAAGTGCTGGGATTACAGGCTTGTGCCACTGCGCCCAGCCCATTCTTCTTTTTAAAAATGACTTGAGTATTGTGTACTATACTTCGTTAATATGAAGGAAGCCAACAAACTCAGCCTTTTCCGACTTCATTTTTAAATGGCAGAAGTAATGATAGATTCAACTCATGATAAGAACACTAACATGACTTTCACATTCCTACATTGTTGGAAGTATATCTCAAATAGACTTTCATTTAAAATGTATATTAAGAATTCCCAATTACATGTTTGTAAGATGTAGTCCATCTCTATGACTCAGTTTCTTAATGGTTTATTTATCTGATAAATTAGAATGTAAGTGTATTTTATGTGCTGTTGGGTTAGGATGTCCAAACTCCTACTTCTTTAAATGACTATGCCTTTTGTTTTTTTCTCTTTACTAAGTGCTTTTTATTCTGAATCATTTCATATTTGGTGGACTACAGAGAAAAACCACATAATTTAAAATATTCTTATTACAAACTCTAAATAGGATTAATAAGAATATATAGTTTCAAAGTCGAATTTGAACCAGAACATTGTAGTTTATCTCATTTCACTAGTTTGGAAAGAACTTTTCAGTATCCATAATTGTTCCAGCTTGGTGTAGTGGGGTTTCTGTCATCTGTACAGTATTTCATAATACTGTCTGTGATTTAATTCATTATTGAGGCATAATTTAAAAACAGTTCACTTAATAGTTCACTCACTTATTATGGGCTTAAATATTTTCTGAAAATTTTTCATCTGAATTTCAAGTTCTAGTTCTTGCCCATAGACTGGAATAATTTAGAACTCCGTTAAATATATTTAACAGAACTGCTAAAATGTGTTTAATCAGCTGTTTTTAGAGTGAAATTTTTGGTACTGCTAATCAGCATACCAGACCAATTGTTAGAAAATAGCACCTCTTTTCAGTTTTGGATATATACCTCTTTGAAATATCTAGAGTCTCTGGAATATAAAATGTTTAAATTAAGAGGACTTGGATTTTCATTTCTTAATGTTAATACATGCAGTGTTCTCTTTAGTAAAGTATAGGGTTATGACTATATAAGCTGATGAATATTGCAGTCTGATTATTTCAACTGATAAGTAAGCTCCCATAAGTCTTCAACCAAAAGAGATCTCAGATCTCATTTTCAGATAGCAACGTTTGTTTGTGTCATACTTACTGATGTGCATTTGTCTTCTAATTCTCAGGCAGTTCAGAACTTCGTCAGATTTCATGTGTTCACAGAATTGTATGTCATATTTTAGTTACAAGATTAATGAGAGTCAAACTCACTGATTTCATTCTTGATGAATTAATGGACAGATAGGCCTAGAAACCCAGGTCCTCCATTTGTGGAATAAATGTTTAAAGAATTAAAAAGAAGAAAGGAAAGGAAACATGGGAAGGTACAGGCTTCTCCCTTATTCCATCTGTATGCTACAGCTGTCAGCTGGTAGAACCACCTCCCCATTGGGTAAAAGGGAAGTTTAATCTTTGCAAATTTCAGTCTTTGACCACTGAGTGCTAACTGTTACTGTGGTTTTGGTGAAACAGACTAGAATTGAGGTCAGATCAGTAACTCACTTCAAATACTTTGTAATACTTTTTTTTTTAATCTGTAGATCCACTAAACTTGTAATAATTGAGAGACTGCTGCTTCTGGCAGAGCGCTATGTGATCACTATAGAGGTAAGCCGCCTCCTTCTTTTAAGACGCATGTTGCTTAGGCTGGACTCAAGCCATCTTGCCACCTCAGCCTTTCTAGTAGCTGGGAGTTTAGCACACCACCAAACCCAGTTAGCCTCTCTTTTCTTTTTTTTTTTTTTTTTTTTTTTTGAGACGGAGTCTGGCTCTGTCGCCTGGGCTGGAGTACAGTGGCCGGATCTCAGCTCACTGCAGGCTCTGCCTCCCGGTTCACGCCATTCTCCTGCCTCAGCCTCCCGAGTAGCTGGGACTACAGGCGCCCGCCACCTCGCCTGGCTAGTTTTTTGTATTTTTAGTAGAGACGAGGTTTCACTGTGTTAGCCAGGATGGTCTCGATCTCCTGACCTCGTGATCCGCCCGTCTCGGCCTCCCAAAGTGCTGGGATTACAGGCTTGAGCCACCGCGCCCGGCCAGCCTCTCTTTTCTTAAGAAAGCATCTTCATTCATCATATGTACAAAGGTATGTATTTCTGATGTGGTACTGTCCATCTGACTTGACTTATTTGTTTTTTAAGGATTTTTACTCTGTTCCACGAACTATTCTACCTCATGGTGCCTCATTTCATGGACATCTTTTAACTCTTAATGTTACCTATGAGTCTACCAAAGATACCTTCACTGTCGAGGTAGGTTTATATTAAGAACTATAGCCATTTTCATGTTGTCTTACTAGTTTCATAAAGCAGTCTTGATTGAGATAGCTGCATGAATAATCATTCTAAAGGTTGTTTGGTAAACAGATGTAGAATAAAGACCTGAAATGAAACTGGGGGATATAAGCAGATATATAAATAAATATTATATAATGTCAGGCAGTGGTGAGTATTATAAAGAACAAATAAGAGTAAAGTAGGATACATTGGTGAGGACGGTGATAAGAGGGTGATGGAAATGCACAAAATATTTTATTTAAAGGTGGACAGGGAAAAGTCTCTCTGAGGTGGTGACGTTTGAGCACAAACTTGAGTAAAGTGACAGGGTAAATGACGTTTGCTTGGGAGAACGTTCCAGGCAAATGGAGGAACAGGTACAAAGGCAAGCAAGGTGGCTGGTGTGAGGGGAGCACAGTGAAAAAGGGAAAGAGTGGACAACACCGCAGTGGAAGAAGGGCTTGAGGTCTCATTCCATGCTTGATGGGGAGGAGGTGGAGTGTAGAATGGAACATTTAATTATAGCAGAAGGGAAGCCTCACGAGGGTAGGGATTCTTGTCTTTATGTTCTCTGCTGTGTTCCCAGCTTCTAGAACAGTGCCCATTACCTAGTAGATGCCCAGTTGTTTAAATGAATAAATAAATGAATTCTCTCACAACATGTTTAATTTTATTTTACAGGCTCACAGTAATGAAACCATAGGGAGTGTCCGGTGGAAAATAGCCAAGCAGTTGTGCTCTCCTATGGATAATATACAGATATTTACAAATGATAGCCTGGTAGGTTTAAATAAGCAGTTTTTATGAATAATAAATGATATAATATAAATATTTAGCCTGATATGAATAATTTCCTCTTTTCCTCTCAATAATTAAGAAACCACTTTTTGCAGCTGACAGTGAATAAAGATCAAAAGCTACTCCACCAACTGGGCTTTTCTGATGAACAGATCCTTACAGTGAAGACTTCTGGCAGTGGGACCCCATCTGGGAGTTCAGCAGATTCTTCAACCAGCTCCAGTAGCAGCAGCAGTGGGGTTTTTAGTTCTTCATATGTCATGGAGCAGGTACTGGGTGATCAATTTCAATTTAAAAACAAGAACTTAACAATCACTGTCTTTTTGTATTCAGCCCATATGGGTTTGGATGATGATATCCTTTTCTCTCAGACAAGTTCTGACTCTTCCAAACTGTATAACAAACGCTGGGATTTAGTTGAGAGAAGAAGATAATATAATTCACCAGCCTTCTGAATCAATCACTGAATGATTCTGCCTGGCCACTCACTGTCCTCTCATGCATCTCTCTCTTCATTTATTTTTTTTTCCCCTCTCTACTGGGTCATTCCCATTAGTGTTCAAGCATATTGTGTTATTTCTGCCATCTTAAAAAAACTCTTCACCCCATTTCCACTTTAGTTTCTGCCCCATTCTCCTTCCAAAATCAGCAAAACTCCTTGAAAGAGTTGTCTAAACTTCTTTCCAGCTTTTCTTTGACATACTGTCTTGATCTCTCTTGATAAGAATTAACCTCTTTTCAAGTTAGTCTGTCACCTCCACCTCTTAGTCCTTGTCTTCTTGGTGTTTTGTCGAAGCTGATACGTGTGGTCACTTCCCCGTTGGAACACTCTTCACTTGGCTTTCAGGACTTGCGTGACTTTCCACTGCCTCTCTGCCTGTTTGGTTGGTTTTTTGTTTTTTGGTCTCCTTTGCCAATTTCTCTTCATCTCCCTGATCTCTGTACTGAGGAGTTCCCTGGCCCAATCTTTGGACCTCTCCTCTGTCTACAGTCATTCCCTTAATAATCTCATCCAGTCTCCAGTCTCCGCATATTGTGTGTACATTGCTGACTTCTGGTTTTTAGCTTTAACCTGAAGTTCAAAGAAATGGATCCATCCACTTAACATCTCTTAAGTGTCTACAAGGCACCCCAATCCCAATTTATCCCAAATTGAACTCCTTATACCCTTTTCCCCACTACCTCATTCCCACTCCAAATCTCTTCTTCCCACAGTCTTGCTGTATTGCAAATGATGGCATCTCCAGCTTTCTAGTTGGCTCATGTCAGAATCTTTGGGTTCCTTCTTTCACACCCATGTCCATGAGCAAATTCTTGACTCCACCTTTAGAATGCATCGAGAATCCAGCTACTTTTTTCTGCATCCACAGCTTGCACACCAGTCTAGGCAATCACCACGCCTCACCTGGCGTGTTTTAATAGTATCCTAACTGCTCTCACAGTTTCTGCTCTTACACCAGTTCAGTCTCTTCGCTACAGGGCACCCAGTGGCCCAGGATCTTACTAAACATAAGTCAGATTGTACCACTCGGCCCGAGTGGCTCCTGTCTCACTCAGAATAAGAGCCAGTCTTTACTGGGACCTTCAGGGCCTTCCTAATGTGTCCCCCAGAGCCTCTCCAAGGTTGTCTCCTGTGAGCTTCTCCTCTCACCACTCTAGCCGCACTGGCCTCCATGTTGGTCCTCAAATAGCATGGTCTGTGAACTTGCTCTTCCCTGTGCCTAAGCTGTTCTTTCCTGATATACAGGTGGCTCACTCTCACTTTCTTCAGCTTTTACTCATATTCTCAGGCAGCCTTCTTTGACTGTCTTATCTAGATTTTCAGCCTCTTTCCTATCCCTGTATCTTTTTATTTCCCTTCCCTACTTTATTTTTTCTTTAGCATACTGTGTATTTTATTTATCTTGTTTATCTCTCTCCCCTAATAAAACATAAGCTCCATGAAAGCAGGTTTTCTTCTGCTTGGTTCACTGCTGCATCCTCGACACCTAAAACAGTGGCTAGAACACGATAGATAATCAGTATTTCAGTGACTTCATGAATTAGTTTATTTTGTACCTTCTCTGTGTTAGGACTCCAGGTGTGTAAGACTGTTCTGCTTTTTCGGCTTCTATAGTCTAGAAAGCAAGCTAATGTAAAATAAAGGTATTGAAAAGACATATACGGTTTTTTCCCCCTATGGTTATTATATATATTTCTTTAATTCCAAACATAAGACTTTGTGTGACTGCATCTTTTTAATTTACAGAGCATACACCTTACTAGAGAGATCAAAGAATTCTTAAAGTTTAGTGCAAGTTGAGTAGTCCTTAGGATTTTAGAATATTTGCATATACATAATGAGATATCTTGAGGATGGGACCCAAATCCAAACACTAAATTTATTTATGATTCATATACACCTTATATACATAGCCTGAAGGTAATTTTATACATCTTAAATAATTTTGTGCACGAAACAAGATTTTGACTGAGATCGGTTACATGAGGTCAGGCATGGAATTTTCCACATGTGATGTCGTGTTGGCACCCAGAAAGTTTCCGATTTTGGAGAATTTCACATTTCAGATTTTTGAATTAGGGATACTCAGCCTGTGTTGGTATTGTGGGGTTGTCAAAGTTAACTATATTGAAAGATTGGGTGTGGTGGCTCATGCCTGTAATCCTAGTAGTTTGGGAGACTGAGGCAGGAGGATTGCTGTAGGCCAGGAGTTCAAGACCAACCTGGACAACATAGTGAGACCCCCGTCTCAATTTTTTAAAAAAATTATGTTTCATATATAACAAGAATTTTAAAAAGAAATCCCACTCAGAATGGTATTATAGCAGCTAAATAACAACAAAAACAATGTACATAGTATCTTCAAGTTTAATAATTTTTAACTGTCTCACATTTATCCTGAATTTATTAAAAATCTTCCCACTTATAAATACATTGTGTAATGATGTCCGATTTCTTATTCCTTATAACCAGAAAATAGTACTTTAATCATACCCGAATCTCTTTTATGCAGTTATAACCATTTTGTCTTTTCTGATCTTTAAGAAAAAACCATGGTAACTTCTTTTTCTCAACTTAAATTACATATATCTAGTGTTACGTGTGAATGTAGACACATAAACACACTACTTTTGTTTTCACATCACTCACCCTGTTCTCTGCTGGTGAGCAGTCATTAGCTTAGTGGTGCCTGCTCTCCATTATATTAATCACATATGCCCTCTGCTTTACCTCTCTTCTACTGTGCCTGCCTTTGTCATCTTAGTCCCTTCACTAGCAGGTGGCCAGGAGAAGGGAGAGCAAGTAATACATACTAGAAGGTAGTGATCCCTCATCTATTATGTTCCCTTGTGGTGTTCTTCAGTACAGATGAGCACTGTGCTTCCCTCAAGCTTTACGGTGACCAGCCTTTCAGAACTAGTATTTTTATTGTTTGTAAGTTTGATTAGGAAAGGAGAACATTCTTTTGTAAATTTGAATTTCTATTTTGCTTTTTTCCATCAGGAGAAATCCCTCCCTGGTGTAGTGATGGCTCTCGTATGTAATGTATTTGACATGCTTTATCAGCTCGCCAATCTGGAAGAGCCAAGGTAAATATAAATATTTGTGAGACTTGGGCAGAGAGAAAGTTACTAACATTAGGGAGCCAAGTCACTTTTCACTTGAAATGCATTTTACTTTATATTCTATGCAAATGGACTTTGTTATTAAACTATGGCTTATATGTAACAAAAATTTGTATTTGAAAAACTTCAGGATAACTCTACGAGTACGGAAGCTTCTGCTCTTGATACCCACTGATCCAGCTATTCAGGAAGCCCTTGATCAACTTGATTCTTTAGGAAGAAAGGTATGAGTATTTTTGATAGTTATTTAACTAGCATGACAATTTTATATCACAATTCAGTGAGTGAAAATGCAACCTGAAATCACATCAAGGTCATATGATATCTTTCCCATACTGTTTTTTCTTCTTTTGAAAAATACCTTTGCCAGCCCATTGCAGTGACTCACACCTGTAATCCCAACAATTTGGGAGGCCGAGGTCGGAGGATGGTTTAAGCCCCAGAGTTCAAGACCAGCCTGGACAATGTAGGGTGACCCCATCTCTACAAATTAAAAAATTACCCTGGTGTGATGACATGTACCTGTAGTCCCAGCTACTCAGGAGGCTGAGGTGGGAGGATAGCTTGAACCCAAGAGGTCGAGGCTGCAGCGAGCCAAGATTATACATGCCCTCCAGCCTGGGCAACAAAGTAAGACCCTGTCTCAAAAAAGAAAAGAAAGAAAGAAATACCTTTGCCATAAATGGAAATCAGAACTTAATGTTGGCTTTTAAAGTATCTATATAAAAGTCAATAATGACATCAGGTTTCAGAACTGGAAAGAACCTTTAATATCATCTACCTTTCCACCTCCTCATGTTATATATTAGGAAACCAAAGCTCAAAGAGATGAAGTTACTTGTCCCAGATCAGACTCTAGTTGTGATTCAGCTGAGAAGTTTTTCATTAGCTATGATGCCTCTTTGAATCTGATTGTTGCCTCTGTCTGAGTTGCTTATATAAATGGATTACCATTTAATTTTTTCACAGTCGATATTTAAAGTTCATTTGTGTTAATTGTTAGAATGTTGTTCCTTAAGAGATTTATCTATATATTGATATTGTGTCTTATGTATAATACTGTTTAATTATGTTCTCAGAATAAATTCATGTAGAAAAAGTTGTTAGAACTGTGTTTTCTATTTTATAATTTAGTGTTAGAAATTTAGGTCAGCTCAGTCATGTCATTTATTGCTTACAAATTAATTTGAAGGATAAGCGAACTAATGTAATTATAAAATGTATCACTAGTATTAGCTTAACACATTTTTCAAGGCTACCACTTTAGCAGTCTTATAATTTTATTATCAGTATTTAGAGATACAAATTTTAAACACAGAAACAAATTAAAACGACCCTCTCAGTGTTGCTTAGAATACATGCTCAGAAGCATTCATGTAGTATTTGAATCTTATTGAATGTTTAGAATTTGTATGATCAAGTTTGATGTTTTAATAGTAGAGTAATGTGGTTTTATGAAGTTAATTTTTAGAAAATAACATTGATGTGGCTTATATTAAAGAGGGAAAGAATATTAGAACATGTACTAAGATCTATTTCTCTTTAATTTGTCCTTTTAAGAAGTTTATGTCTTTTTTTATTCTCTTCAACTTAGAAAACATTGCTGTCTGAATCAAGTTCTCAGTCCTCAAAATCTCCATCCCTGTCATCAAAGCAACAGCACCAGCCAAGTGCCAGTTCAATTTTAGAAAGTCTGTTTCGATCTTTTGCCCCGGGAATGTCTACCTTCAGAGTGCTCTACAACTTGGAAGTAAGAAACCTAATTTCTTTCCGTTTCCTTTTGACAGATCTATTTGGATTTACAGATTCATGCTTTCAGATGTCAGAAATAAGTAAATAGGTTTCTGTTATGTGATGATTGGTTGAAAATTAGTTTTAAGAAATAGATTATAAATTGAAACTTTTTTGCCTTTGAATATGCAAAAGATTATTTCTATCACTACCTTAGCCCATTTGGGCAGCTATAACAAATCACCATAGACTGGATGGCTTAAACTGCAAGCATTTATTTCTCATAGTTGGAGTGGCTAGGGAGTCCAAGATCAAGACACTGGCAGATTCGGTGTCTGGTGTGGGCTGGCCTCCTGGTTCATAGATGGTACCGCCTCACTGTGTCCTCACTTCCAAAATAGGAATTTCAGGGGAATACAAACACTCAGTTCGTTGTAATTAGCCTCCCCAAAGGAAGCTTTAAACTAACACATTTAATTGTTTACTGTCTACAAGTCATGGTGATAGTTAAAGGAACAGAGTTGAAAAAAAACAAGATATTCTCTCCAAGATCTTACGAGTAAGACATATGGAAGCTGGATATACTGAGTCTGGATGGCAGAGAGTAAACAAAGCACTATGTGAAAGTGACCAACTGGAATCAGTTCTGCTCTTGGAGAGTAATAGGTCAGACCCTCATACCACTTTTGGTTTGAAGAAAATAAGGCCCTGAATGATTTTGCTTTGTCTTAGGAAGTTATATCCAGGCAATAAAGAATCCATATCAGTGCCTAAGCAATCTTAATTATTATATCATGTATCTTAAGTACACAAAAGTCAAACTTTTTAAGAGGGTACCTGCATTTTTTCCAAGTTTCATTTCATTGACAATCTAATTGGGAGCATATAATTATAGTCCTTCGTTTTCCCACTCGTTGCTTGTACAATGTGATAACTTTTCATACAAGCAGTATCTTATTGCTTCAAGGTGTGATGACATTTCATATTTGCCTTAATCATTCTTGTGAAAAGACATATTGGTCTAAAAAAGGAGAAAGTATTTAGCAAATATTTTAAAAATTAAGCATGTCCTTATTTAGTGTGAACATTTAAAAATATATGCAGTATTCAGCATGAAAACCATGTTTGAGGTTGAGTCATCCCTGTGTTTAAGAATTAACTTTATGAAATGTAGTAGCATTCAGTGTAGTATTAAGTTATAACAACAGCTTGAAGTACCAAAGTGCTTTCTGTTTAGATTATATTTTACATTTTCGTGCATACTGCGGAGGCTTATATTCAAAATGAAAATACTAACTTAGTGTTCACCCTGTTTAATAAACAGATGTCAAAAAATAAAATGTATGCAGTATTCCAAAACAGAAAATTGCCTAGGAATTTTTAGCCCACTTAAGTCTGTAGAATTTGCATCTTGTGATTCCTGCCAGATCTGTCATTTGTTTTTAAATGATTATCTCCAAAAAGTTCAAGTGTAATTTTTAACACCCACATTTGATAGAAAAACAGAATGGTCCAACAATGGGTCAACTTGTCATCAACTATCCAAATTACATTATCTTAGAGCCATAGCACTGCAGTAGTAAAATACCTCTGGTATCATTTTAGGACTCCTGAGTAAGTGTGAATTCCTTTGATATTTTTTGTTTTGATTTAGATACACAAAATAGTTGGAAACCTAACACTCCCAAAAGCTCTTATTTTGCTGTCAGCCAAAAGGTTAATTTCTTTACAGTTTGTTCATTAACTTTTACGTACCTGCTAGGAAACTTCAAAGTGGGTATTTCCGTGTCTTTGAAGAAACCTGTCAATTCACTAAATTGTTGTCCATTAAGCATGAGGTGGGTGGGGTCGGAGTGTCCATGTAGACAAAGCTATATAGGCTTGAAGGGCTTAGAAGAGCACAGGTTCCTTTTCTCCCATGTAATGCTCTTTATCCCAGGTTAGTGGACCTGTTTCTCCAAGAGCAACCTGAGAAGAAGGCATCTTTAACAAAATCCCACATTAAGTTCTAAACTCATAAAACTCATGGGTTCATAGAAGCAGATTTTTTTAGACTAGAAAATGATCTTGAGCCACATCTAGTTTAAGACTGAGGCAATGTGAGTTTTTATTTTTAAATCGTAACTAAATAAGCAGTTGTTTACTGAGTAGTTGTTTTGTCCTGATGCTTCTACTAAGCACCTTAAAGCTTGTGCTGTAGTATTTAATCCTTTGGTCTTCCTGTAAAGGTAATTACTATGCCCACTTAGTGATGAGAAAACTAGGACAAAAGGGAGCATTGTATGCCTAAGGTCTCTCAGCTAGGTAAAACTAGAATGTGAACTAGATTTGTAGTCTTGGCTATAGTATGGTTATTTGTGTGAAATTCTGCCCAACCAAAGTATTCAGTTGAACTCCACTTTAGGTAGGCATTGCGGCATCATAGAAGGGCATGGGTGTTAGAATGAGACACATCTGAATTTGAATTCTAACCATGTGATCTTGGGTGGGCGGTCACTTAACCTACTTAACCTTTCAGGTCTCAGTTCTCTATCAAGTAAAATACATATGCCTGATACATTGTAGATGTTCAATAAGTAGGAGTTAGAGTTATTGGGGAACTCATCTTGCATTTTTAATATATGGGCTGTTTTATAAAACTTTGGTTTGTATCTTTCTAAAGAATATATCTAGCATATCACATGGAATTATCTGTTCTTATCTAAGCCTGAGGGCCTGAGACTTTCATGTTTGCCAGTTTCATGAAAAGAACACACCAACTTTCTCTAGAATGGAAAGATTTTTCTTCCAAAGTAAATAGAATAGGGAAAATGTGATTATTTTATCGTGAAACATCAGCTTCTACATACTTCTGGGGGAAAAACAGTGTGCAACATTTAAAGAAATTCTAACTCAAGTTGTCTGAATGTTTTATTTAATAACGGAGTAATTTCTGCTGAAAATATGTGAATGAAAAATTGTGCTTACCTATTTCCTAGGTTCTGAGCTCCAAACTCATGCCAACAGCTGATGATGACATGGCCAGAAGCTGTGCCAAATCCTTCTGTGAAAACTTCCTCAAAGCCGGCGGTTTGAGGTTGGAGTTTCAATGTCATGTTACATGAGTTGCCGAAAATGAATATAGTTATTTTAGTTAATTTCCCCTGCAAAGTCTTGCTTATTCCTACAAGGTATCATATGACTCATTGTGAGAGTTCTTATAAGAAGGAATGATGTTTCAGTCCTTTAGAATATTTTAAATCCTTTTATTACTTCTGATTATTTGAAAAATGTATGGAAGCATGTCTCCCCTCTGGTAGTGGGGGACATTTTCAAGAAGAGTAGAAGCAAGGAGACTGTATCTGTTTCTTCTGTGTCTCATGTCAGTTTGAAATAAGGTGAATTTGATCCCTGTGAATCCATATTGTGCAAGGTATTAGTGTTGTGGATGCAAAGATAAATTCGATATTATCTCTGCCTTTGAGAGGCAGCTGATGGTTTAACAAAGAATAACAAAAGCTAGGTAACTATATTATAAGTATTAAAACAGACCAGGCATGGTGGTTCATGCCTGTAATCCCAACACTTTGTGGGGCTGAGGCAGAAGGATCACTTGAGCCCAGGAGTTTGAGATCGTCCTGGGCAACATAGTGAGACCCTCATGTCTACGAAAAATAAAAATAAAAAAATAGCTGAGTGTGATGACATGCACCGGTAGTCCCAACTACTTGGGACGCTGAGGTGGGAGGATCACTTGAGCTTGGGAGGTAGAGGTTTCAGTGAGCCATGATTGCACCACTGCACTCCACCCTGGCAACAGAACAAGATCCTGTCTCAAAAAAAAAAAAAAGATATTAAAACAGAGCTATATATAAAAAGTACTTGTGATGGGGAGGGGCAAGAAAGTGGTGGTTAAATTGGTTGAATTTGCTTAGGGTCATAAGGTTAGGAAATGATTCACAGAAAATGACCATTGAGCTAGGAATTGGGAAATTATTTACCTAGAAATCCTCTAGGTAAATAAGGAGGGAAAGAGCACTCCAAGCAGGTATGGAGGGAAGGATGAGTGAGAGCATGAAGATGCATCGCCTCTCCTGGGAACCTCAGTTGCCTGGTGAGGTTCAAGCAAAGGATGAAGGAGAGAAACGTGTCAAGAAGGGTCTCATTGGGGAATATGAGTGTTGTCTTGTAGTCCATGAAAAAGCAGGCAGCTTCTAAGCCAAGAATTACCTGGGACAATTACTCTGGCAGCAGTGAAGAGGACGAAGGGAAATGGGAGAGACTGAAGGAAGGGAAGACTGAGCACTGACAGTATTCAGAGAGGAGATGAAGAGCAGTGACAGAATGACATTTATGACTAGGTAGAGCGTGGGGACATTTATAAAATGGCCCTGTGGTTTGTAGCTTGGTAGAGTGGGGAAATGGTGAGTCATTAGTCAGTATGGGAAATAAACACAGAGAGAGATGGAAGGAACAGAGGAAAGCAAGAGAAATAAGTTTGATTGCATACAAGGTCCTTCCGAGTCATGTGAAGTAGATGGTTTGGATTGGATAGGGTGCTTGTTAGAAAAGTGGAGAATGGCATGAGAGATTTGGGAGCGTGTGAGTAAAACCACGAGGGCATAATCCAGCTGTCAGAGCTGAGTAGCAAGTGTAAGGCAGGAAGGTAGCATCAGGGCATAGAGATCTCTCCTTTCAGATGAGTCAGAAAAAAGGGGTGACAGTAAATTGAAGAGAAAAATAACTGAGGGGAAAGTTGGCTTTTCTGTTTTGATTTTAGCTTGTGAAAGACTAGAAGACTTGGTTCTTTTCATAGGCTAACTAAAACGGACCAATGAAGGAGAAAAAAATAAAGATAAAAGAGAAAGGGGTAAATGATGCGGCCAACTTGTACTGCAGTTGGAAGCAGATTTTCTCTAGAAAGAAGTAGGCATGCCATTTCCTCTGGGTAAGGAAAGCATGGACGCCAGCTTGACGCATGAGCAGAGGATGGTTGAAGGAATTCATGTGAGGAGATCTGGCACAGAGAAGCTGGGTAGGGACCTTGAGGAGGTTGAGGGGATGGGAAACAGGGAAATGATGGCGAAAAGTATTCCCAGGTATGGTAGAATGTCTGGCACACATGTGTAGCTTTATTCTGTGTTCAACACTGTAGAGGTGGTTTTAGTAAAAGCTCCTTTCATATCACTCAGCCATTTACAGGGCTGTCAAACTAAAGGCATTAAACATTTGGCTTATTTGTGTATGTCATTTAATTCATGTACCAAATATTGTTCTAAGCACTGAGAACAGAGCAGTGAGTAGATTAGACCAAAATCCACATCCTTATGAAGCTTACAGTTTAGAGGGGGAAACAATTAACGTAAGTAAAAATATGTGTCAGGTGGTGAGGAGAGCTGTAGAGAACAATAAAGAAGGAAGCAGGGATTCGGGGGCTGTGATTTTCAGTAGGGTGATCAGGAAAAGCTTCACTGGGGTGACATCTAGCAAAGACCTGAGGAGATAAGGGAGCGAGACCCAGGAGAAAGCTTTTCAGAGGAGCAGCCAGCACACACCCATACATGGGGACCTGCCTGGAGTGCCTGCAGAGGCCACAGGAGGCCAGTGTGGTTGGGGCAGAGTGAATGAGGCAGTGCTTCCCATTCTCAAATGAGACAGAGGTCTGGGACATGACATAGTAGAGATACCAGAGGTCAAGTTATGAAGGATCTTATAGGCTGCTGTGAAGACTCTGCTGTTTTTCAGCGTAGGAAATAGGAAGCCATTGAAGGATTTTATGCAGAGGAGTGCCATGATCTGACTCAAATTTTCCAAGGATCACCCTGATGGGTCTTTTGAAAATAGGTTTGGAAGGTGGAGAGTCAAGAGCAGAAGCAGGGAGAACAGTTAGGAAGCTTATAGGTATCATAGGAAATTATTATGATAGATATATGTAGGCTCTTTATATGACAGAATCGTGTAGAAACTAAGTGATTGATAATATTGATGACCAATTACATTACTGTACTTATGGAAAATTTAAAATGAAAGAAATAGAAGTCTTTAATATCCTGCCTTTTTTTATTCTTTTTGAAGTTTGGTTGTAAATGTCATGCAGAGAGACTCCATCCCATCAGAAGTAGACTATGAAACAAGGCAGGGTGTTTATTCCATCTGTCTACAGCTTGCAAGGTATGTAAATACATTGCATTAGTCTCAACAGGCAATATTTGACTTTTTCTTTCAAATCATGTTTTTAAATAGTGTGAAATGGACTCAGAATAAGTCTAGCTATTTCTTTTTAAGATTTTTACTTGTTGGACAAACAATGCCCACGTTATTAGATGAAGACCTCACCAAAGATGGCATAGAAGCACTTTCTTCCCGCCCATTCCGAAATGTCAGCCGGCAGACAAGCAGACAGATGTCCTTATGTGGTACCCCAGAAAAGTCATCCTACCGACAGTTGTCAGTGTCTGACAGGTCTTCTATTAGGGTTGAGGAAATCATCCCTGCTGCTCGAGTTGCAATACAAGTAAGTGATTTGTGTATTCAGGACATTTTAGTACCTCTTATTCAGAATGTCCTGTTTAGGAAGAGGTGCTATGGGGATTTAAAAATGATTAAGACATGAATATTGCCTTCAAGAAATTTATGGTGATTTAAAGAGAGATCACTAGGGCATAAATAACTCTAATTCCAGGTAGAAAGTATCAGGTGTTGTAAAACTACAAGATAAAACGTTCTGTGTGTCTTCAAAGTAGGTAGAATAATTTCCTTCACCTGTGGCTGTGATGGGTGATTTTATTTAATAGATGGCATTTGAGCTAGGCCTTGAAGAACAGATGAGGATTCGATATACAGAGATTAGTACTTAGAAAGTTGGAGAAAGGAGATTTGTTCAAGCAAAAGGGAGCACACGTGCAAACTAGAGACAATACCAGAGCTTATGGGAGGTCACGAGGTCATAGTATGTGGGAAAGGGGAAAAGTGAAAAAAAATTGGTAAAGCGTAATTTGAAGCCACAGCATGAAGATCAATCTGTTTTACAGATGAAAAAACAGAGAAATTGAAAGTCCTTGAGCAGGATGGCAGCTTGAGAAAGGCCATCCTTCTGGATGACCTTGGAGGGAAAGGAGGCTTATGAAACAGACCTGTAAGAAGGTTGTAGATGTCAGGGCATGTGTTCAAGTATTGCTTTTTCTCATAATACTTGTTCCATTCTTTAGACGATGGAAGTAAGTGATTTCACTTCTACTGTGGCTTGCTTCATGAGATTATCATGGGCTGCGGCTGCAGGACGGCTTGATCTTGTTGGGAGTAGCCAACCAATTAAAGAAAGTAATTCCCTGTGTCCTGCTGGAATTCGAAACAGACTCAGCAGTTCAGGTACTGATTAAAAAGAGACAGTAATGAGAACATTGGGTAAGAAATAGCCATAAGAATTATCTATGTGTAGGTTTGCCAGAGTCACAAAAGGAGAAGACCCTCTTTTGCTTGTGAGCATGAGTAAAAATTCATCAAGCTCTGTATACACTTAGTATTTATGCATGTTCCTATATGCATGTCATGTTTCACTTAAGAAGAAAAATATTTATAAACACACAGAGTAAGTGAAGAAACCAAATCAGCAGTTTTTAGCTTAGCTGAGTATAAAAGTGTCATGAAACCAATCATTGTGGCAATAATACAAATTCATTTAGAATTCTGTCCTGGAAAACAGTTCTTTTCTTCGTTTGCCAGGTTATTTTTCATTAGGCCTTTTGAAAACATAGCTTTATTTCCCAGCTTTGTTTGGTCTTCCTGCTCAATCTCTGTTTTAGAAATACCTCAATAATAAAGGAAGTTTTTAAAATGTTGACCTACAGTAAAGCATGTGGGGTTTTTTGGATTTTTGTGTGCATATAACCCATCTACATCAAGTTATAAGGTAGAAAACATTTCTGATATCCTCTGGAGGGCTCCCTCAGGCCCACAGAATTGCACTATTCTCATTTCTGTCACCTGAAATTAGTTTTGCCTTGTGAACACATTTTGATTGCCTGCAAATGTGTTTTAAAGAAAAAGTAGTTAGAGTGTTTCAAATACAGTGTTAAGTCTCTCTTGCTTCTTGGACCTAAGTGCTTTCTTGAAGTATTTAATGTCACATGAGGATTCTGGAACATATAGTAAAAAGATTAAAATATTGCATAGTTCCTGTTGGATCCACAGTAAATTTCTGCTTACCTATTTTCAGGAAGCAATTGCAGCTCTGGAAGTGAAGGAGAACCGGTAGCCCTGCATGCAGGAATCTGTGTTCGACAACAGTCTGTATCCACCAAAGACTCGCTGATTGCGGGAGAGGCTTTGTCTCTTCTTGTTACGTGCCTACAGCTTCGGAGCCAGCAACTAGGTGTGCTGGAGGCTTGTTTGTGATTAATCTCTTTCAGGGAAAGGCCACGTTTCTGTTGGGAATTATTTACATTTCTTTATAGATAAGGTCCCATTAGTCGAAATGAAAAAGGCGGGAAGTTGGCATGTGGAGTAGCTAAGGATGATGCTAAAGTAGCTCATTCTGAAGAAATATTTATTGAGCACCTTCTGTATAGGGTTCCACAGTTGCTGTCACCAGGGCAGTGTGTCTGCACGCCACGAGCTTGCTGTCTAGTTGAGGAATTCAAACAGCCCAAATTTACTAGTTTGTAAATTACAGAATTAGAATTGTATATCAATTTCTGATAATGACTCTAGTATTAAAAATTGTGTAACTTGAGATGTACCCTTTCATCTTTATTGTTGGCTTTGGTGAACGGGGACCATTACTCATCATTCTCTAACATGAGAGCACCCCGGGGCTCAGCTCCTCATCATTTATTCTCTATCTCCATTCATTCCCTTGGTGATCTCGTGCAGTTTCACAGTTTTAAATTCCTCTATGTGTGGACAACACCTAAATTTGGGTCTATGGCCTGTACCACTGTCCTGATATCTCCAGCTGGATATCAAATAGACATCCCAAACTTCTCATTTCCAGAACTGAGGTCCCCTAATCCTGCCCATATCACCCTAGAGTTTTCTCAACTTAAAAGCAGTTCTGTTCTTTCAGTTGCTCTGGCCAAAAACTTTGGCTTCATCTTTGATATGTTTTTTTTCACCCCCTACTTCTAATCTGTCAGCACATCCCCCTTCAAGCCCTCTCTAGATTCTACCCCTTAGCACCCCTTTCACTGTTGGTGCCCTCTGAGCTGCCATTGCTTCCTACTTGGACTATAGCAAGAGTGCCCTAAATCATCTCACTGCTTCTGCCTTGCAGTTTATTCTTTATCAGCAGCCAGGGTGGACCTTCTACATTTTAAGTCAGAGTGTGTCACTCCTCTTTCAAAGCCTTTCGGTGGCGTCTCAGTTCACCGAGTAAAAGCCAAATGTCTACAAGGAGTGGACACGGTGTACTCCTTGATACTTCTGTGCCTTTGTTTCTACTCTCCCTTTTACTCACTGTGCTTCGGCCACCCTGGGCTCCTTGCTGTTCCCCCAACAGCCAGCATACATTCCTTCCCTTGCACTGGCTGTTTGTTCTCTCTTTCCAGTATGCTTATTGAGACTTTTCCCAACCACCTTTGAAAAAATTACAATGCTCTTCTTGCCCCAGCACTACCCAGACCCCTTACCTTATTTTTTTCCTGTATCATTTATCATTTTATAACATGCAAAATAATTATTTATTGTGTTTATTATCATTATCTCCTCCCCAACTACACTGAAAGCTCCATGAGGACAGAGACTTTTATTCATTTTGTTCCCTAATGAATCACCAGCCCCCAAACACTGTCTGATGTGTAGTAGATTCTCAATAAATAAATATTCAGAAATGAAGTTTTAGCAACTCCACTTTTAAAAAGTGTACTAGTCCTACTCTTAGCTGTTTGATTTTGTTTAATTTTCCTAGAATTGTTTAACAGAGATATTTTCAAATCAAGATGAAAAAATAACTTCCCTCCAAACTTTTATCTGTTATTATTTGTAAGTTTATTTTAGGGTATATTTTATAGTTTGCAACCATTGATAGTTTCTCAAGGCAAGACATTTATTCTGTAACTGGTATGTGCAAGGCATTGTGCTAAAATATGGGGCCCAAAAATAAGACACAGTTTCTTCTCTTAAGTAACTTAGAATTTTATGGGGTAAATGGACAGGCATGAAAGCAGTTGTAAAAGGTTCTGAATTATTGTATGTAAAAGAGATGAGCTTATGCTTAAGATGAGCTTAAGAAATTAATCAAAATTTGAAAATGCATTACCTAACTTGTTTCACACACCCACATCCCCCATTTCTTTTTCTTAGCATCTTTCTATAACTTGCCCTGTGTTGCTGATTTCATCATTGATATTCTGCTCGGATCACCAAGTGCTGAGGTGAGGATTTTTCACGTTCCTTACAAAACTCCTTTGGTCCTGTTGTTTTGTGAGCTCTCTCAACTACCTGTGACGTTGTTGGGAATACAGGAGTGGCATTGGGTGCTCTCAGGGAGTGTACAGAGGGGCTGCAGACCATGAAAGAAAAGTAACCATTTGGACTCTACTGTCTTTCCTTCTACTGTCTCCTCCATATGCCACCAAAAGTTATGAGACTAATGTTAGTAAGTTATTTTTGTTTAAAACAATGTTACAACCAGTGTCTGACATCCATAACTGGCAAGGGCAGCTGGCATTAAGCATCCACATGTTGGTCAGAATCAGGAAAGATCAACCTCAACCCATAAACTTCCTTTCTTTTTTTTTTTTTTTTTGAGACGGAGTCTCGCTCTGTTGCCCAGGCTGGAGTGCAGTGGCTAGTTCTCAGCTAACTGCAAACTCCGCCTCCCGGGTTTACGCCATTCTCCTGCCTCAGCCTCCGAGTAGCTGGGACTACAGGCGCCCGCCACCTCGCCCGGCTAGTTTTTTGTATTTTTTTTTTTAGTAGAGACGGGGTTTCACCGTGTTAGCCAGGATGGTCTCGATCTCCTGACCTCGTGATCCACCCGTCTCGGCCTCCCAAAGTGCTGGGATTACAGGCTTGAGCCACCGCGCCCGGCCTAAAAACTGAAACACTCATACCTTTCTAGTATCCTTCAATAACTTGAGTGACTAAATAGGGTGGACTTTGGAAGAAAATCACTCCTGAAGTAGTCTCAACATGTTGATTCATGTCTGTCCTTTGCTGCTGATCATGTAATTTCAGATTCGCCGGGTTGCCTGTGATCAGCTGTACACTCTTAGTCAGACAGACACATCAGCGCATCCGGATGTGCAGAAGCCAAATCAGTTTCTTCTAGGCGTCATCCTCACGGCTCAGCTGCCTCTCTGGTCTCCAACTAGTATTATGAGAGGAGTCAATCAGAGGTATGTAATAAAAATGGAAAAGCTCACCTTCTACAGAGAGAGGATACATAATAATTTGTGTGCTGCTCCCCTAAAGTCCACAGTGCATTATTGAGATGACTAGAATTTCTCCTTTCTTCTTCTGACATTTGGATCCTGAAAGACGGCATTTGGATAGGAGATTTAGAAGAAACACTGCCAGGCCTTGTTCTCCATACCCCTAGTTCTTGCTTCACCCTGTGTGATTCATCTACCCCAGAGAGAAAATGGAGTTCACCTGATTGGTGAGAGCCTGGAATTACTGGAGCCCAGTCACTGTGTAAAGGTTATACTGATTCTTTCCCCTTGTGCATCACTTTTTCAGTGCTGATATCTCATAGCTCCTTGTCTAGAGGTAGCCGGGGTATCCTCCTGGCTTGCTTTCTTGGTTTTATACATGCTTCAGTATGTAAGAGAGCTTGTAGTCCAGGCTCATGAGATAACTGTTCTGCCTGCCCCATCTTATCTCTACAGGTGAGCCTGCATGCATGTGCTCCTCAGTCTAGTCCCAGGGTAGGAGGTAGGGGTCTCACATTGACCTCAAGTTCATACGACTTTTTCTAACTCACCTTTACCACACAGCCCCTACTGTGGGGCTTATAAAGTGTCCTGGAGATTTGTGAAGTCAATGTTTCCTTTCCTCGTTTATGTGCTTTATAAATTAGGTCCATCTCCAAAACGTTTGCGTCATCCTAAACTGAAACACTATGCCCGTGAAGAAGTCATTAAATGAAAGACTGAAAAATTTGACTCCATAAAAATTAAAATTTTCTATATAGGAAAAAAAATGCCTCAAAGTCAAAAGTCAATCACCAAACTGGGAAAATAAATCTGCAACATACATGACAGACAATAAGCTAATTTGAGAGAGAGAGAGAGAGAGAGAGAGATAACTATTACAAATTATTAAGCAAAAGACCAACAGCCAAGTTAAAAAGGGACAAAGAATGTAAACAGACTGTTCAAAGACATGTAGATTTTGTTTGAATTGCTAAATTTCTTTTATTGTGGTACATATACATAACATAAAATTTACCGTTTTTGAGATGTACAGCTCTGTGCCATTCAGTACATACATTACATTGTGATGCAACCATCACAACTGTCTATTTCCAAAACTCTTTAGTCATCCTAAACTGAAACTCTGTACCCATTGAACAATAACTCCCTGTTCCCCCTCCACCATCCCATGGCAACCACCATTCTACTTTCTGTCTCTAAGGATTTGACGACTCTAGGTACCTCATATAAGTGGACCCATACATTATTTGTCCTTATATGTCTGGCTTATTTCAGTTAGCATAATGTCCTTAAGGTTTATTCATGTTGTAGCATGAATCAGAATTTCCTTCCTTTTTAAGGCTGAATTATATATCATCGTATGTATAAACAATATTGGTATATCCATCCATAGATGAACATTTGGGTGTTTCCACCTTTTGGCCTTTGCGAATGCAGCTACAAACATGGGTGTGCAAATATCTGTGTGAATCCCTGTTTTCAGTTCTTTTGGGTGTATACCCAGAAGTGGAATTGCTAGATCATTTAGTAATTGTGTGTTTGATTTCTTTGTGGAACCACCATACTGTTTTCCACAATGGCTATACCATTTTACTTTCCCACCAGCAATGTACAAGGATTCTCATCATTTCTCCGCATCTTAGCCAATGCTTATTGTTTTCTAGGATTTTTGTTTTTGTTTTTGTTTCGTTTTGTTTTTGATAGTAGCTATCCTAATGCATGCGAATTGGCATCTGTGGTTTCAGTTTACATTTCCTTGATAACTAATGTTGAGCGTCTTATCTTGTGCTTGTTGGCTATTCATGTATCTTCTTTGGAGAAACATCTATTTTAAGACCTTTGCTCATTTTTAAATTGGATTATTTGTTGTGGAATTCTTTATATATCCTGAATATTGATCCCTTGTCAGATAATACGATATGCAGATATTTTGTCCCAATCTGTGGGTTGTCTTTTAGCTCTCTTGATGGTGTCCTATGTGTGTATTTTGTCTTTAGTTGCCTGTGTTTTTGCTGTCATAGCCAGGAAATTATGGCCAAATCCTATGTTACAAAGTTTTCCCCATTTTCTTCTAAGGGTTTTATAGTTGTAGTTCTTACATTTAGGTATTTGACCCATTTCGAGTTTAGTTTTGCATATGGTGTAAGGTAAGGGTCTGACTTCATTCTTTTCCATGTGAATATCCAGTTTTCCCAGTGCTGCTTTTTAAAAATACTCTCCCCTCCCCATTGAATGGTCTTGGTACCCTTGATGAAAATCAGGACCATATGTTTGAGTTCTGCATTTCTATTCCATTGGTCTATATGTCTGTCTTTATACCAGTATAACACTGTTTTGATTACTGTAGTATTGTACTAAGTTTGAAATCAGGAAGTATGAGTCTTTCAACCTTGTTCCTCTTTTTCAGGATTGATTTGGCTACTTGAAGAGTCCATGTGAATTTTAGAATGGGTTTTTCTGTTTTTGCAAATGTCTTTGGGATTTTCATAGAGACTTCATTGAACCTGTAGGTGACTTTGAATAGTAATGACATCTTAACAAGATTTTGTCTTTCAATCCTTGAACACAAGATGTCTTTTCATTATGTCATCTTTAATTTTTCAGCAATGTTTGTAGTTTTCACTGAACAAGTCTTTCGTTTCCTTAAGTTGGTTCCTAAGTATTTTATTGTTTTTGATGCTATTGTAGGTGGAATTGTTGATTTCTTTTTCAGTTTGTTCATTGTTAGTGTAAGAAACACAATTGATTTTTGTGTTGATTTTGTATGCTGCAACTTCACTGAATTTATTAGTTCTAACAGTTTCTTTTGCAGAAACTTTAGGGCTTTCCATATATAGTAACATGTCATCTGCTAACAGATAATTGTACTCCCTTTTCAATTTGGATGTCTTTTATTTCTTTTTCTTGCCTAATTGCTCTGGCTGAAACCTCCAACACTATGTTGAATAGAAGTAGTAAAAGTGGGCATCCTTGTTTCTGCTGTTAGGATAAATGCTTTCAGTCATTCGGCATTGAGTATGTTGGCTGTGGGTTTTTCGTATCTGACTTTATTATGTTGAGGTAGTTCCCTTCTATTTGTAGTTTAAGTGTTTTTATCATGAAAGTGGGTTAAATTTTATCAAATGCTTTTTCTGCTTTGATTGAAATAATCATGTAGGTCTTTTTCTTTCTTTCTCTTAATATGGGATTACATTGATTTTTGTACCCTGGACCATACTTGAATTCCAGGAGTCAATCCCACTTGTTCATGGGGTGTAATCCTTTAAATGCACTGCTTTGGTTTGATAGTATTTTGTTGAGGATTTTTGCATTAGCATTCATAAAGGATATTGGTCTGTAGTTTTCTTGTGGTGTCTTTTTCTGACTTTTCTGTCAGGGTAATACTGGTGTCATAGAATGAGTTGGGAAATGTTACCTCCTCTTCAGTTTTTTGAAAGAGCTTGAGAAGACTTGGTGGTAATTCTTTAAATATTTGGTAGAATTCACCAGTGAAGCCATCTAGTCCAGGTTTTTCTTTGTTGGGAGGTTTTTTTTTTTTTTTTTTTTGGATTACCAATTCAGTCTCCTTGCTGAATAGGTTTGTTTACCTTTTCTGTTTCTTCTGATTCAATCGTGGTAGGTTTTGTATTTCTAGGAATTTGTCCACTTCATCTAGGTTAATTTGTTGGCATACAGTTGCTTATGGTACTCTCTTATATCCTGTTCATTTCTGTAAAATTGGTAGTTACGTACCCACTTCCATTTCTGAGTTTAGTAATTTGATTCTTCTGCCTTTTTTGTCTTAGTCTACCTAAAGGTTTGTTGGTTTTGTTGATCTTTTCAAAGAGCCAACTTTTGATTTCGTTGATTTTTTTTTTCTTTTTGGTATTTTTTTATCATTCTTTATTTCCACTCATTTCTTTCCTTCTGCTAGCTTTAAGTTTGGTTTGTTCTTCTTTTTCTAGTTCCTTAGGTGTAAAGTTAGGTTGTCAGTTGGATCCTTTTCTTGTTTTTAATGTAAGCATTTATTTTAATTATACTTTAAGTTCTGGGATAAATGTGCAGAACATGCAGGTTTGTTACATAGGTATACACGTGCCATAGTGGTTTGCTGCAACCATCAACCCGTCATCTACATTAGGTATTTCTCTTAATGCTGTCCCTCCCCTAGCCCGCCACTCCCCCCCCGCCCCGACAGGCCCCGGTGTGTGGTGTTCCCCTCCCTGTGTCATGTGTTCTCATTGTTCAGCTCCCACTTATGAGTGAGAACATGCAGTGCTTGGTTTTCTGTTCTTGTGTTACTTTGCTGAGAATGATGGTTTCCAGCTTCATCTGTGTCACTGCAAAGGACATGAACTCATCCCTTTTTATGGCCACATAGTGTTCCATGGTGTATATGTGCCACATTTTCTTTATCCAGTCTATCATTGATGGGCATTTGGGTTGGTTCCAAGTCTTTGCTATTGTGAACAGTGCCTCAGTAACCACACGTGTGCATGTGTCTTTATAGTAAAATGATTTATAATCCTTTGGGTATATATCCAGTAATGGGATTGCTGGGTCAAATGGTATTTCTGGCTCTAGATCCTTAAGGAATTGCCACACTGTCTCCACAATGGTTGAACTAATTTACACTTCCACTAACAGTGTAAAAGTGTTTCTCCACATCCTCTCCAGCATCTGTTGTTTCCTGATTTTTAATGATCACCATTCTAACTGATGTGAGATGGTATCTCATTGCAGTTTTGATTTGCATTTCTCTACAGTGATGATGAGCTTTTTTCATGTTTGTTGACCACTTCTTTTGAGAAATGTCTGTTCATATCCTTTGCCCACTTTTAGATGGAGTTGTTTTATTCTTGTAAGTTTGTTTAAGTTCTTTGTAGATTCTGGATGTTAGCCCTTTGTCAGATGGATAGACTGCAAAAATGTTCTCCCATTCTGTAGGTTGCCTGTTCATTCTGATGATAGTTTCTTTTGCTGTGCAGAAACTCTTTTGTTTAATTATATCCCATTTGTCAGTTTTGGCTTTTGTTGCCATTGCTTTTGGTGTTTTAGTCATGAAGTCCTTGCCCATGCCTGTGTCCTGAATGGTATTGCCTAGGTTTTCTTCTAGAGTTTTTATGGTTTTAGGTCTTACGTTTAAGTCTTTAATCCATCTTGAGCTAATTTTTGTATAAGGTGTAAGGAAGGGGCCCAGTTTCAGTTTTCAGCATAGAGCTAGTCAGTTTTCCCAGCACCATTTATTAAATAGGGAATATTTTCCCATTGGTTATTTTTGTCAGGTTTGTCAAAGATCAGATGGTTGTAGTAGATGTGTGGCATTATTTTTGAGGCCTCTGTTCTCTTCCATTCGTTTATAAATCTGTTTTGGTACAGTACCATGCTGTTTTGATTGCTGTAGCCTTTTGGTGTAGTTTGAAGTCAGGTAGCATGATGCCTCCAGCTTTGTTCTTTTTGCTTAGGATTGTCTTGGCTATACAGGTTCTTTTTTGGTTCCATATGAAATTTAAAGTAGTTTTCTCTAATTCTGTGAAGAAAGTCAGTGGTAGCTTGATAGGGATAGCATTGAATCTATAAATTACTTTGGGCAGTATGGCCATTTTCACGATATTGATTATTCCTATGCACGAGCATGGAATGTTTTTCCATTTGTTTGTGTCCTCTCTTATTTCCTGAGCTGTGGTTTGTAGTTCTCCTTGAAGAAGTTCTTCATATGCCTTGTAAGTTGTATTCCTAGGTATTTTATTCTCTTTGTAGTAATTGTGAATGGGGGTTCACTCATGATTTGGCTCTCTGTCTGTTATTGGTGTGTAGGAATGCTTGTGATTTTTGCACATTGATTTTGTATCCTGAGACTTTGCTGAAATTACTTATCAGCTTAAGGAGATTTTGGCCCCAGAGAGGATGGGGTTTTCTAAATATAGAATCATGTCATCTGCAGACAGAGACAATTTGACTTCCTGTCTTCCTATTTGAATACGCTTTATTTCTTTCTCTTGCCTGATTGCCCTAGCGAGAACTTCCAATACTGTGTTAAAGAAGAGTGGTGAGAGAGGTCATCCTTGTCTTGTGCCAGTTTTCAAAGGGAATGCTTCCAGCTTTTGCCCATTCAGTATGATATTGGCTGTGGGTTTGTCATAAATAGCTCTTACTATATTTGAGATACGTTCCATCAATACCTAGTTTATTGCATGTGTTAAACCAGCCTTGCTTCCCAGGGATGAAGCCGACTTGATCGTGGTGGATAGCTTTTTGATGTGCTGCTGGATTCAATTTGCCAGTATTTTATTGAGGATTTTCACATCTATGTCATCAGGGATATTGGTCCGAAATTTTCTTTTTTTGTTGTGTCTCTGCCAGGTTTTGGTATCAGGATGATACTGGCCTCATAAAATGAGTTAGGGAAGAGTCCCTCTTTTTCTCTCGTTTGGAATAGTTTCAGAAGGAATGGTACCAGCTCCTCTTTGTATGTCTGGTAGAATTCAGCTGTGAATCCATCTGGTCCTGGGCTTTTTTTTTTTGGTTGGTAGGCTATTAATTACTGCCTCAATTTCAGAACTTGTTATTGGTCTATTCAGGGATTCAACTTCTTCTTGGTTTAGTCTTGAGAGGGTGTATGTATCTAGGAATTTATCCATTTCTTCTAGATTTTCTAGTTTATTTGCATAGAGGTGTTTATAGTATTCTCTGATGGTAGTTTGTATTTCTGTGGGATCAGTGGCGATATATCCTTTATCATTTTTTATTGTGTCTATTTGATTCTTCTCTCTTTTCTTCTTTATTAATCTGGCTAGTGGTCTAGGAATATTTACCAAGCAAATGGAAAGCAAAAAAAAAAAAAAGCAGGGGTTGCAATCCTAGTCTCTGATAAAACAGACTTTAAAACCAACAAAGGTCAAAAAAAAACAAAGAAGGACATTACACAGTGGTAAAGAGATCAGTGCAACAAAAAGAGCTAACTGTCCTAAATATATATGCACCCAATACAAGAGCACCCAGATTCATAAAGCAAGTTCTTAGAGACCTACAAAGAGACTTAGACTCCCACACAATAATAGTGGGAGACTTGAACACCCCACTGTCAATATTAGATCAATGAGACAGAAAATTAATAAGGATATTCAGGACTTGAACTCAGCTCTGGACCAAGCGGACCTAATAGACATCTGCAGAACTCTCCACCCCAAATCAACAGAATATACATTCTTTTCAGCACCGCATTGCACTTGTTCTAAAATTGACCACATAATTGGAAGTAAAACACTCCTCAGCCAAAGAATGGAAATTGTAACAATCTCTCAGACCACAGTGCAATCAAATTAGAACTCAGGATTAAGAAACTCACTCAAAATCACACAACTACATGGAAACTGAACAACCTGCTCCTGAATGACTACTGGGTAAATAGTGAAATTAAGGCAGAAATAAATAAGTTCTGTGAAACCAATGAGAACAAAGACACAACGTACCAGAATCTCTGGGACACAGCTAAAGCAGTGTTTAGAGGCAAGTTTATAGCACTGAATGCCCACAGGAGAAAGCAGGAAAGATCTAAAATCAACACCCTAACATTACAATTAAAAGAACTAGAGAAGCAAGAGCAAACAAATTCAGAAGCTAGCAGAAGACAAGAAATAACTAAGATCAGAGCAGAACTGAAGAAGGTAGTGACATGAAGAACCTTTCAAAAAAATCAGTGATTCGAGGAGCTGATTTTTTGAAAAGATTAACGAAATAAATGTAAGCATTTATAGCTATGAATTTCCATCTCATAACACTTTTGATATTTCCCATAATTTTTGGCAAGTTGTGTTTTTGTTTTCATTTGTCTTAATGTATTTTCTAATTTCCCTTCTGGTTTCTTTGATCCATTCTTGACTTTTTTTTAATACCTCTGTTTTCTAGATATAATATGTATAATCTATAGAATTTCTCAAATTTAGTTATAATTTTATCTGTTGTTTGCAAGTCTTTATTATAGGATTAAATGTGTGTATAAACACTTGTTATATTCTCATTCACTTTCTAATATACAGAGATTTCTGGCCCCCATATCCAGGCTTCTACATAAATATTATTTTGAAACATTTAACCTTCTGTTTTAACATTCCAAATGTCTAAGAAGGAAGTCAAGATTTTGTTTTCTGGGATAAGGTCATTATGAGTGACTTAGAAATGTTAAAAATTCAGCCAAAACTTAAAAATTATGTTATAGGTTACCATCAAGATTTAAGCTGAATTAGACATTAGCTGTGTATTTCTGGTAATAAAAAATAATTCTTTAATGATATTTCAGAGAATTGCTTCCCCCAGTAAACATGTGAATTAAAAGCTGTAGAAATTTCTTCTTTTGTCTTTGTATACTTTTTACTTTAGAATTCCAACTTTTCCTGGTTCAAATTTTTCTAAACAGACGAACTTTTTATTTGAAAGACAAATGGTTCTTCAGTATAAATGTTTAAGCCATTTTTTAAGAAGTTAAAGCTATTGTGCTTATACTTGTAAGCCAGTTTACTTAATATAAGTACGCGTTAAGATTTAATTTTTTATTTAATATTAAGTTCCTCCAAGTTTTACGGAAGAAGCAGAAAGCATTAGATGAGAGTTTTAACGTACACTCTTAAAGAATCCTTAAAAATATGTTGAAGGTAGAGCTTTTTAATTTCACATCAAACTGAATCTTTAATTATATGTTTGCATAATTTAAAAAATTACATCTCACAGCTTTTTTTAATGCCCAAGTTTGGTACATATTTTCTCCTTCAGTAGTGTGATGATGATAGTTACATGCTGAATACCAGGGGAAAAAAAAACAGTATGGTGATAATAATAGCAGTTACCATGGGCCAACTATATGCCACACAGCATACTAAACTGCTTATGTATGTTTTTCTTTTAATCCTCAGACTGGCCTAATGAGTTTGGCAGTTTTATTGTCTTCATTTGTTATAACCATAATTCTTGGTTCATTATATATTCTCCTCATTAGTTTGTGCTTGAACCTTTTCTACGTGTTTGTGTATATGCATGTTTTTTATTTCCAATATTATAGTAAGCATTTTAAAAGTTACAATACTAAAAGTTAAAAGTGTAATAGTTGTCCATGGGACATCCAGTTGCTATAAGTACGGGAGCCAGGTTTAAACCCCATTTGTGTCTGATTCTAAAACCTGTGCTGTTCACTACTATAATTGCAGAAAAAGCTTCTTTGATCATCCTCTGTAAAATAGTTTCCCTGTGTCTTTCTCTTCTTACTCTGCTCTATTTTTCTTCTTAGTGCATATTACCACTTGACAAATGGGTATATTTCTAATTTGTTGTTTGTCTCCCTTCTTAATTTCACTGATCTCCCAAAACAGTTCCAGGCATTTGTAGGTGCTTAGCAGATACAGGTTGAAATGTAAATGAATGAATGTAATGAGTGTATTATGTATGCAATCTGTGCATTTATTATTTTAAGATGTGATAGATTTAATGTTTCCCTCTCTTTACACTGTTACTTCTATTACTATATTTGCATTAGTAAAATCAATATGCTTCTTGCTAAAATATAGAATATGAATTAATATGAAAGTAGTATGCTTATGAAACTTGTTTTATGAACTTGTTCTTACAAGGAAAATGCTTTTTATTTTCAAATCAGCCTCTTATTAGTAACTGAAACCTTTCTGTTTTTTAGACTGTTATCTCAGTGTATGGAGTATTTTGACTTGAGATGCCAGTTATTAGATGATCTGACAAGTAAGTAAATGACTAATATGTAGGGGAGAGGGACTGGGGAAGAGTAGAAGAGAAAGTCACATGGACATTTCTAAGTATGATTTACATATCTCAGGTGTAAATAAAATTACAGTTATTGTTTGAAGTTGAACCTTGTTTTCTTGAAAATAGCGTATAAACCTATGTACCAGTGAGCTCTTCTTCTGTTACATAACCAGTCATTAATGAATTGAGAAAATTTGTTGATTCTTAAATTGTCTAAGGCTCATATTTTAATTACACTGATAAAAAACTATTATGAAGGGTCTTTCTCTCCAGTGTAGTCTGTTATAATTTTAAAGGTTAATTGTCGAAGGAAAGAGGAACTCTTTATTGCAGCATGTTGATAGTGTTAGAAGTCAGTTCATTAGTGTTACTTGTAAAGTATCACGGTTAGAAATTCTTTTGTTAGTGTGCTGAGATTTTAATTGTACTTATTCTTAAATAAAGCAAATGTATGTTGCAATGCTCTGTGTAAATTTTAGTTCACATCAAGAGTTTGTTCTCCACTCTTTACAAAGAATTTGCTTCAGCTTACAGGAAATTAATAAAATAAAAATCAGGATCCACAAAAATAGCAATTGGTAAAGAACATCAAGGCCAGGAGAAAAAAAAATACCTCAGAATTAATTTGTGAGGTTCCTGAAAGCCAGAAGTAAAAAGAAAACAGCGTATGGTTAGTTGTTCAGCATATGGTTAGAATGCCCTGTAAGAAGAAATAGAATACTTTCTCAAAAGAAGCAAATCTCTTTCCCAGCACCTAAGTCTAGAAGAAATTTCATACAAAGGCCATCATGTAATGGACACATAAAGACAGTGACTAATAATCCTCAACAACATTTCTATGGTGGCAGATGCCTTCATCAGTTTTGTAAGTTTCTGTCAAAAACAGGAGGTGGCTGGGTGCAGTGGCTCATGCCTGTAATCATGGCACCTTGGGAGGCCAAGGCGGGCGGATCACTTGAGATCAGAAGTTTCAGACCAGCCTGGCCGGCATGGTGAAACCTTGTGTCTACCAAAAACACAAAAAGTAGCCGGGCATGGTGGCACGTGTCTGTAATCCCAGCTGCTTGGGAGGCTGAAGCAGGAGAATCACTTGAACCCGGGAGGTAGAGGTTGCAGTGAGCCGAGATTGCACCACTGCACTCCAGCCTGGGTGACAGAGCAAGACAAAGTCACCAAAAAAGAAAAACAGGCCACATTGCTCTGAGCAATGCAGTGGAATTGGTTTCGTGAAGAGGGAGTTAATACAGTGTGAGAGTGTGTCTTGATTCAGAGAGAAGATCTGTTGGATCTAGCGAAGTGGGTGGACTCCATGTCCATCTTACAGTCTCACGTAACACTGGTTTTCATCCAGGCTCCCAGGGAAAGCTGACCAGCAGCCATCCAGGCTTTGCTTTCTGCTCTGCAGCAAGGACAGGAATCATGAGTTGGCTATACACATGCAACTTTGAAATGAATGAATGAGTTATTAATGTAGACCTTCCCTGTGTTGTTGAGTGATAAATGAGGGACCCAGGATCTCTTGTTAAGATCTTGGGAGGTGAGGGGAATTAATTCTCAGGTAATAACATGTCTTGAAACAAACAATATTTGCCATTTCTGGAGTGTTTTCCATAAGCCAGTGCCTACACTAGCACTTCATACACAGCACCCTGCTGTGTCGGTGCTGGTCTCATTGCATAAATAAGGAAAGAAGATCACACAGTAAGTGGTAGACAGAGGGTTTGTATCTGGTCCCAGTCCAGCTCTGACTGACCCTAAAGGGTTCTTCTTCACTTCACTGTGTGGAGACCCTGCTTGCTTCTCACTATAGTACAGTGGAAGAAGAGCATAATCACTCTTCCTCTCCTCCCCAGTCTCAATTTCCAATGTGAAATTGTGCTGTAAGTCCTTGTTTGAAGGGGCAAGTGAAATACATAATACAAAAGAACAGAGTAGTTCTCAGGAGTTTGTCACATTGTTTAGAAACCTGGACTCTGGCAGCTCTAGTTCTGACCTCATTGTCCTTTGCTGAACTCGGCCCTCCCTTGGTTCAGGTAACACTGCGGGAGTGTTGATTCTCCTCATACCCTTCTACCCCTTCTTTCTCTAAAAGATTTTGTTTCCTGGGACCTCTGCTACCCCCCACCAAACCAGGAGCTCCTTCAGAGCGGGATTTGTCTCCCTCATCTTACAGCCTCAGCATATGGCACGGTGACCTGCACAGAGGAGGCAACCAATAAGTAGTTTATGAATGAGGGTGCCTTCATTCCCTGTGGGCAGCAGCTGTCGCCTACTATTTGTTAATGACAGTTTTGTGGGGTTTTTTGTTTGTTTGTTTTGTTTATTTTTTGAGACAGAGTCTTGCTGTTTTCGCCCAGGCTGGAGTGCAGTGGCATGATCTCAACTCACTGCAACCTCTGCTTCCTGGGTTCAAGCAATTCTCCTGCCCCCGCCTCCTGAGTAGCTGGGACTACAGATACGCACCACCGTGCCCGTCTAATTTTTGTATTTTTAGTAGAGACGGGGTTTCACCATGCTGGCCAGGCTGGTCTCGAACTCCTGACCTCGTGAACCGCCCGCCTCAGCCTCCCAAAGTGCTGGGATTACAGATGTGAGCCAGCAGCCCCGGCCTTAATGATAGTTTTTTAAAGACCTATGAAGTAAAAAATTGGGGCTTGACTTTGCTTACTTTAATTCAAGACTTTGACTGCTTGACTTTGCTTACTTTAATTGAAGACTTTGACTCCATAAAGGAAAATTCTTCTTTGTTTGTAATGGATTTTTTTTTTTCCTTCTTAGCTTCAGAAATGGAGCAGTTAAGGATCAGCCCAGCTACCATGCTTGAAGATGAGATTACTTGGCTGGATAACTTTGAACCTAATCGCACAGCTGAATGTGAGACCAGTGAAGCGGACAACATCTTACTGGCAGGGCACTTACGCCTCATCAAGACCCTTCTTTCACTCTGTGGGGCAGAAAAGGAAATGCTTGGTAATTATTGCTTCATCTTATATGGCAGATTCTTCAGTGCTCAATTATTGCCAGTGTTGTGTGTAATTGGGAAACTAAGATAGATGCCAAGTGTTCCATGGCAAATTGACCCTTCACACAGTAGGAAATTGTCTGTTATTTTAGTGGCTAACAAATTTAAGGTGTACTTTACCCGTGTCATTAAACAACATAGAGAATTTTATAGTGTTCAAAATATCTGGATCACATAACTTCCTAATACCAAGTAAGAATTATAATTCAAAGTAGATTTTTCTCTTTTTGCTGTTAGGTACTTTATAATACATAATTTACTGTCTGTCTTCTTTTAAGGGGGATTCTCATCTGAGGAGGCAGCCCCTAACCACCCCTGCCCTTCAGTGGTGGGGTACATATGAGGTTCTCCTAGGGTGCACATGTAATTTGTAAAAGATTATTCAGTATTATAAATTGTATTCAGAAGACAAATGAAAAATTAACTATTTTATAACACAAACCAAGCTTTACAAAATATTCTTGGCTACTGGGGATATATAGAAAAGAGTGATTCTTAACCAGAGAGAGAAAGACATATCATTTTAAACTAAAGAGGCAAGATTTTAAAAGTTTCAGGAACTCTTATGTGGACTCCCCTATGCCCAGAGTAAAAACTATTCACTCAAACCATTCTGCCTTGTGGTGTTCTTGGCACTTGTGTTTCTAAAGTGAAAGCTTGACTCCTTTCACTGCATTGTAAGCCCATAAGGGAAAGCACCCTCACCTACCTATCTTTGTATTCTGTCCCCTTTGTATTCTACCCCACAAGCTTTGCCATGTAGTAAGTTCTCAAAAAATAAACATTAAATTAAACTAAATGCCCTGCTTTTGGGTAGCCTCAGGTACCTTTGCTGCTCTGATAAGAAAGCGCAAGATAGGATCTTTGAATTAAAATATGTGTTCATCTTCAACATGAATATTATGCTCTATTCCAGGTTCATCACTCATTAAACCATTGCTAGATGACTTCCTTTTCCGAGCTTCTAGAATTATTTTAAATAGTCATTCTCCAGCTGGCAGTGCCGCCATCAGTCAACAGGACTTTCATCCAAAGTATGGAAAATGCACGTTGTGTTCAGTTTTGGTAAAAATTCTAATTTGAAACTTCAGTTCCAAAAGATTTTGTTAACCTGGAGTTTGTCTTCCATCTGTGAGTCTGTATATCCTATGTTATCCACTAAATGAAGAAATGCATGTGAAGGGGCTTAGCGTCAAGCCTGCCTGGCACATAGTAAGCGTGGAGCAAGTGTGCTGGCACCATTATTATCATCAGAATGGAAGAACAAATAAAATGTGGCTAACTTGGTCAGTAACAAATTCCAAGAGAAATGAAGGTTATAAGAATTATGTCCAAAGTACAAGTAAATAGGCTCTGAGTAAAATCTTGAAGATTTCTCAGGAGAAAACGATAGGTGCTTTAGTGCATGAACCTTGTGGTTTGCTGAGTGCTGGCTGTGTTCTGTTAACTGCAGCTGCTCATGATTTATTGCGCTAGTAACTTTGGAATCAAATTTTGTATTAGTTTTATGGATACAAATTTGAAATATCTCTTTGTAATGTTGACCCTACTTGAGTGGTATTTATACTCTTGTGGGTAGGAAGACGAGGCAGAGCTACAAGCTGCTATTTCATTTGCTCCAAATCTAACTAACTTTGTTCCTTTCTTGTGAAAACCAGAGTTAATTGAGTAATCCGGAAGAAACTGATTTGCTATTTATAGTGAAAAGGGTTCCTGTACAATATCAGTGGTTATTGAAATGGACAAGGCATAATAAACAGTATTTTGTGGAATCCTAAGAGGTATCTTATCATGTATAAATATTTCTTTACTTAAAGTTGCCTCATTAGCAAAATCTGTTTTAGGTAAGAAAAAAAAGCAAAACCCTTCATTAGAACTCTTGGGGTGTTCCTCAGGCTGTGACTCCCATCCTCATTGCTATCCCAGCCCTGTTTTGGAAGATTTGGTGCTAGGTCTATGGAAGTCTTTTATTAAAGCAGCAGAAACAAGTGAATATTTTAATTTTCAGTAAACACAAAAGACATTTCTTTAGCACTTTTATTATTAATAAAAGCAGTTCCTCCATAAATGAAGAAGGAAGGAGTGTTTTTATAAAAATCATATACAGTGCCTTGACTAAAAAACGAAACATTTGTTCATCCCTCCCCATTGTACTGAATGGTGTTGATTTATCACAGTAACTCCCAGTCTTTTCCCACCAAAACCTTCAAGGAAGAAAGAGATTTAAAATACACAGAAACTCTTTTCAGAAGTAATGCTAGTTTGTATCACAGTAACAAAGCAACTTTTAATGTTTAACCTGTGTAAATGGCACCTCCCTATTCTTTTCTTACTGTCCTTTGCAACCCTGAAGTTCAGATAAGAAGCAAAGGACAGTGCCAGCTCCATGGCCATTGTCCTCAGTGCCTGGTGTGCTGGTCTAAAAGCCTCATAACCCCCGCCTTAAATGCCTCCTACACTCCCTCAGTGTTTCACCCAGAGGTTGGCTATCCTCTTTTCTGTGTATCCTTCTTAACCAGTGATCCCTCAGTAATACAAGGTTAGCATTGGTTAAAGTGAGATATTATTGTCCGTCCCCAAAGTGATTTCTACTATAAGGCAGGCAGTGTAGAAATCCTTTGATTTCATGCAGAATGCTTGCTAGTTATCTTTTTTTTTTTTTTTTTTTTTTTTTGAGACGAAGTCTCACTCTGTCGCCCGGGCTGGAGTGCAGTGGCCGGATCTCAGCTCACTGCAAGCTCCGCCTCCCGGTTTACGCCATTCTCCTGCCTCAGCCTCCTGAGTAGCTGGGACTACAGGCGCCCGCCACCTCCCCCGGCTAGTTTTTTGTATTTTTTAGTAGAGACGGGGTTTCACCGTGTTAGCCAGGATGGTCTCGATCTCCTGACCTCGTGATCCGCCCATCTCGGCCTCCCAAAGTGCTGGGATTACAGGCTTGAGCCACCGCGCCCGGCCACTAGTTATCTTTTGTGTCACTTTAAACGAATTGATTTGACAAGCTGTATTTCTGTCTCCATTTTTTCATAGAAAGTTCACATAAAATGTTTACAGCTATCTATTCTGGTTTTTACAGCCTTCTTTTGCTGCCAGTTATATATTCAGATCTTAGGATGACAGCAATAAAATCTGTCTACATACCTATTTTATTTGAAAGACAGTTATTCCCATGTCATCTTTATTACAGAGTTCTCTTTACTCTTTCTCCTCCATTCTTGCTGATCCATTCATTAGATAAGACTATTCTGATCATAAGTGAAAGAATTTTGCTACTTTATCATCAGGCCAAGAAGATAGTTATTAATTCCTTCTGTATTCATGACCTCTCGATTACTAGATGTCTGGGGTTAGACCTGAGTTAAGTATGTTTATCCTCAAATTGGACAAATTGGAGCTCTTCTACTTCCAACTGTTGTTTTAGTTTAATGAGTAATTTAAGTAGATTATTCATTGTTGACATTGACTTGTGTCTTGTTTCTAGGTGTAGTACAGCGAATAGCCGATTGGCAGCCTATGAAGTCCTTGTGATGTTGGCTGATAGTTCACCTTCAAATCTTCAAATTATTATAAAAGAACTGCTTTCTATGCATCACCAACCTGACCCTGCTCTTACCAAGGAGTTTGATGTAGGTTTTCTAGACCTTGATGAACTTAATTTTTTTTAGAATGATCTCTTAAACATATAATTTTAAGACTGTATTTGCATTCTGCTGACCACAAAGAAAGTCAGTATTATTATTTTGCTTACTGTGTTCACATACTCAAATCAAGCATAAGCTATAGTATCACTCTAATATACTGAATATATTGTGAAATAGTATCCTTTTAATTAAAGAGGGAGAGACATTTTCAAGTTGCTTGGTAGTTATTCTAAAATAACTGCCAAGTAAATAAGTAAAAAGTAGCTTTCCAACCTATTTTTTGAGCAACTTTGTGCTGGGCATAGGCCAGACCCTAGAGATACAAGTCAAGTAGACATTGGCTCTATCACAGTACAGCCTATGTTCAGTTAAATTCAATGAAGATTTACTGAGTTTAGTATGTGCTAAGAGGCATATTTGGCTTTTGGAGCTCAAAAATGGAAATAGGATCCCAGCCCTCAAGCAGGTCAGTGTATAGTGAAAGAGGCCCGTAAGCAGATAATTTCAATACAATGTGATACGATATAAGATAGAGATATGTCCTGAATGCTCTACTAACACAGAGAGGCACTTCACCACCAGCTCAGAAGGCTTCTTAGGGGAGATGAAACTTAAAATAGGGCCGTAAAAACTAGTGAGCCAGGTGAAGCAAGGTGGGAAGGTCATTCCATTCCAGTAATGAGAAGAATATGAACAAAGCTGTGGAGCCATGAAATAGCTTAGTGTATGTTGGGATCTGCGAGAGGGAAGTATATTGCAGGTCCACTGGAATACCAGACCAGAAATGGGAGGATGCTTTCAAAGCTGCCTTTTGTGTTCTCTGACATCACAGAAAGTCAGACTTACCCTCTGGATGCCTGAGTTAAGTATTACAGAACATAGGGGTTAGGTAGGAAAGGAAGTGGGGACAGATGTCCTAAATAGAGGGAATCGCACTTGGCAAAGACTTAGAAATGTGGGCTGTCATAAATTGGAAATGGTTTTGACTGATCAAAATGGTTTATAATGCTTTAGTTTATAGGTTATGTGTTACTTTATATGCATTTATTTAATCAGATTTTTGAACTTTTTATATTTTTCCTTACATCAAAAATTATATCGGCATAATGAAGGCAATATCTGTGTTAGATATTTATATTTTTAACACTGTTATAAACCAGTTTTTTTTTTAATCTATGCTTTGGACTACAAATAAATTTCGGTGTTAATTAGGTCTTAGAAATAATCCTGCTCTAAGTATATGTCTGATGTTAATGAAGAATAAGTAATACTTAGCAATTCCTTGAGGTCTAGAAGACGTACACATTTATGTCTGCTAGTTGGTTATTACATGGATGCAGATACTTGATATGTGCAGATAACATGATTCTGGTCATGGCATGAGAACCAAGATCTTGCTATAATAGCATTTCAAAGTGTAAAATTACAGTATCCTTTTCCACTTGGAGAAATGCCATGTTGAACTTTATCCACTATGCTTTTCCTGGATCATTTCTACCTAGAAAAGCTCTGTACTGGGGTCTATGTTGTTTCAAAACACCTGTAAGTAAAATGGTAGGATAATCACCTATTATATGTTTACTGGAAGAAGTTTAATAGAAGAGTGTTACCTTCTCTAAAAGGAATTACAATATGAGCCTTCTTTTACCATCCAGATTGGTCAGGATCCTTCATGGTAATCGCTTCCTAGACTCACATTCCTTTTTTTCAGAGTACTACCTTAATTCATGAATATATATCAGGACATTTGCTTGATTATGCCTCTTTACCCTAATAGACTATAAGCACCTTGAGATCAGGAGCGATGCACATTTCTGTTCTCTCTTATATCCCATGCACAGTGCCTGGCGTATAGTGGGGTATTTAATCAATATTTGTTGAATGATAATCAAGTGACTATATAAATAGATAAACAAATATGCACCTATCTGCCAGGTATTTTATGAATGAAGAAGCAACATTGAGATAGCAGTATTTGATAATTATATCGGCATCTGCAGAAGTACTTCATGAACATAGGTTTTTGCCAGCATAGCTTTCATAACATGCTGGATGGGTAAATCTGTGAATGTATCTCCCACATAGCTATAGTATAAATGTATCTGTGGCAGAGATGCTCATTCTTCTCCTCTACTGTTTCTATTCCTCTCTTTCCCAGTACCTTCCCCCAGTGGATAGCAGGTCCAGTTCAGGGTTTGTGGGGCTGAGGAATGGTGGTGCAACTTGTTATATGAATGCAGTCTTCCAGCAGCTGTATATGCAACCTGGGCTCCCTGAGGTGATTTCCTTTTTCTATCCTTTTTGGTATGATAGATAATATGTGCGTTACTTGAAAATTGTTTCATAGTTTTTTATTGCTTTTGGGGTTTGCTAAAATGAGACATGGCGATTTTTTAGTAGCTCCTGAGATGTGTAGAGACATGTTGTTTATAATCACACATTTTTATAAAGCTGCTGTTGTAATAAGCTGCCTGTATTAATTACAGATGGACTTGGCCTAATGTGAATTTTGAACTTCAAAGTTGTTTTTAAATTATGTTCCATAAGGTTACAGTTTTAGTATTTTAGAAATATATGGGGTCGACCATGAGCACTTTATGATAATATGGTAGTGGCTTATAATATGGTAGTCAGTGGTTTTGGGAGTCTTCCATGTGTATTGGGCTGCACTTACTACTAGACCGATTTTCATAATCAGACCTTAAGGACATGATTTGTTCATAATTACACCAGCTAGAAATTATTGAAGTTAAATATCTGCAGCATTACAGCCATGTCCAAACATACATAACATTCTAAAAAAGTAATGTGGGTACTAACATGTGCATATGTCAGAGTTACCTGTGAAGCATTTTAAATATTTCAAGCTTGATATGTTTCTTTTCTGTGCAGTCGTTACTCTCGGTGGATGATGACACAGACAATCCAGATGATAGCGTGTTTTACCAAGTGCAGTCTCTCTTTGGGCATTTAATGGAAAGCAAGCTGCAGTATTATGTACCTGAGAATTTTTGGAAGGTATTTCACCCAGTAACTCTTGAGATTTAAAGATGTTAAATATTTGGAGTTTGGCTACATTCTTTCGCTAATGATAATGGTTTTTTGTTTTTATTAACTGTAGACTAATTCCTTGCCAAGAAACTCTAAAAGGATTTGGTATACCCTTGTTGAAATTGGTACTTGGTTTCAAATCATTAGAATGTTGAGAATAGTCATTCATAATTCCTAGGAATTTGCTCATCTTAATTGTTTTGAATATTTTTCATGATTCTTATTTTAGCTCTTTGCAATATTTGTTCATATCATTCCCCTGACCTGTGCCAATTTCACTAATGTCTTTAAATAAAGAACACTTTTTTTTTTTTTTGAAATGGAGTTTCGCTCTTGTTGCCCAGGCTGGAGTGCAGTGGCGCGATCTTGGCTCCCGCCATCTTCCACCTCCTGGGTTCAAGCGATTCTCCTGCCTCAGCCTCCCAAGTAGCTGGGATTACAGGCATGCACCCCCATGCCCGGCTAATTTTGTATTTTTAGTAGAGATGGGATTTCTCCGTGTTGGTCAGGCTGGTCTTGAACTCCCGACCTCAGGTGATCTGCCCGCCTCAGCCTCCCAGAGTGCTGGGATTACAGGCGTGAGGTACCGCACCCGGCCAAGAACATTACTTTGAAACATTGCTGTACTGTGTTTCACAGATTGGAGGATCACCTTGTGTTTTTCCCCATAGGTTGATTAGTTTCTAAGAGAGAAATTCTCTGTTCCATGGCCTAGATCTTACCCAGTATCCACTTCTGATTTCAGAGACTTGTTATGATTGTAAGGGGACTAGGAAAAAGGGTGGATGGCTGAACACAAGCTAGTCTCACTTTACTAGAAATGTTCACATCCTAATAGTGAACCTGATTTTTAGAAGCATTTAAGTGCTCTTTTATGTTCCCTTTCTACCACATTCAGAAATTGCTACTTTTCCTTTAAAAACATTTAATTTTTGTTATATAGATTTTCAAGATGTGGAATAAAGAACTTTATGTGAGAGAACAGCAGGATGCATATGAGTTCTTTACTAGTCTCATTGATCAGATGGATGAATATCTCAAGGTAATAAAAGTTTTACTTTCCCTCTAACTCCCTCAAACTCTAATTATAGTATGAGAATAGTGTCTTAGAATTTGAGGTTACTATGAAACTGACAAATCAGAAATTGATTAACATAAGAACCATAATGTATTCTGTGTTTAAACATCAAAACATAACACAGATCAATAGAATTGTATATTTTCTCTTTTTTTCTTTTCTTTTTTTTGAGACAGAGTCTCGCTCTGTCACCCAGAGTGGAGTGCAGTGGCACAATCTCAGCTCACTGCAACCTCTACCTTCCAGGTACAAGAGATTCTTACACTTCAGCCTCCCAAGTAGCTGGGATCACAGGTGTGCACCACCACGCCCAGCTAATTTTTTTATTTTTTGGCAGAGATTGGGTTTCGCCATGTTGATCAGGCTGGTCTCAAACTCCTGGCCTCCAATGATTCACCCACCTCAGCTTCCCAAAGTGCTGGGATTACAGGTGTGAGGTACTGTGCCTGGCCTAGAATTGTATATTTTCTTAATTCATCTAACGCTCAATGAAGTATGTAACTCTTAATCTCTACTACATAATAATAGCCATTCCTACCTACATACTCTTTCTGTGTGTCCACTGAAATAATCTGGCCTCAGAAGAGTGCTGCAGTCACCAGTGAGCTGACGGCCCTGTGCAGAGCAGAGAGTGCTCTGGCAAAGGGGAGAAAGGAGCCAGTTTAAAAGGTTATTTGTGGTGCTGTTGAAACCCAAAGCTCTCTACCTCTACCCTGTAAGCCATGTGGCAGACTTCCTAAACGATATTGCCTTCTCAGATCCCGCTGTCACTGCCAGCATTGGCCTCTCATCAGTAGGCACAATTCTTCCATTTTATAAAGTAACTTGCAAATTGATGGCATTCTATCCACAAGAAAAAAGAAAAGATTGCCGAGAGTTGCCCCAACTTGGTCCTTGTAGCACAGGGAGAAGGATTCGGAATCACCCTGGAGAACATTCTGTTGTCATTAGCTCTACCTGACCCATCCCTCCTCCTCCTCCTCTTCCTCTTCTGATCGTCTGCATCACTCTGACAATGAGGCCAATAATGGGTTTGGCCTCCATTCATCGCAGCTGACACTGCCAGAATGACTCGTTTTGTTTTGGCCCTTAAATTGCAATGTGTTAATAAAATTCTATATACTCATAAGTTCTGGAGGCATCATTTAAAATTGTAACTTTTCATTCCAACAGAAAATGGGGAGAGACCAAATTTTTAAGAATACATTTCAGGGCATCTACTCTGATCAGAAGATCTGTAAAGACTGTCCTCACAGGTGAGTGAAGATATCACTGACAGGAAAAATAAACATCCTTTTGAAGTGATTTTTCTAGTATGTTGTAAATTTTGCATTTGTTAAGAGACTTAGAACCCTCTCCCTCTCAATAGATCTATAAGTATTTAGTGACTTAAATTTCTTTGGTTTCTACTTCCAGAAGTAGAAAAAATTTCTTTGTGGGCTTAAGAAAATATTCATTGAAATTCATAATTTTAAGCAATTCTAAATTGTCACAAAGTGGCATTTTAACTTATTAATGGACTTTTAAAATATTAAGGGACTCCCAGATTTAAAATGTAGTTCTGTGTTCAATTATGGTAATTGAAGAGTTTTAAATTCCATTGCTGATTGTGGGTTTTCTGTTATTTCCTAATCAGATATGAGCGTGAAGAAGCTTTCATGGCTCTCAATCTAGGAGTGACTTCTTGTCAGAGTTTGGAAATTTCTTTGGACCAATTCGTCAGAGGAGAAGTTCTAGAGGGAAGTAACGCATACTACTGTGAAAAGTGTAAAGAAAAGGTATTAAGTTTGCCCTTTTTAAAAAACAAGATTAATTTGTTATTCACATAGTGTGTCTTTGTTTTATGTAAAATCAGTAGTAAGCTCATATTGTTATTTCCATTAGATTGTGTCATTACTTGTTTTCACATGGGTCAGAAAGACCTTTGCCTTAATTATTGTGCTGTTTTATTTTCTCCGTGGAGATCATTCACATTTGTTCTTTTTTCTTTTTTTTGTCTTTAGAGAATAACTGTGAAAAGGACCTGTATTAAATCTTTACCTAGCGTCTTGGTAATTCACCTAATGAGATTTGGATTTGACTGGGAAAGTGGACGTTCCATTAAATATGATGAACAAATAAGGGTAACTTTTTTTCTTCCTGAAATTTTTCACAACCATTCATTTCCTCACTCCTTTTTTTTCCTTTTTCTATTTTCGTATTCCATCTACCATGTTAAGGCTGTTGTCTCAGCATTATGAAGAGCCCCTTGTCTTAGGCAGTTGCTGCTACTGGAATAGGCAGATCTGGAAACAGTAGCCCTCATTTCTAGAAGGCACCCTAGTGATTACTGCGAAGGAAAATGCCTTCCTTAGTGCTCAAACCAGAGACTACTTTAGACTTTCTCAGACTTAGCATTTCTGAGATTTTATATTTGAATTGGAGAGGTAGTTGTTCCTAGCTTAAACTAGGAAAACACATCCTCTTATTTGGATCTCACTTAACTGGGTACTGCTGTATACGTTACTAATCAATGTTAATATGGTCTTTTTGCTTTTACGTAGTTTCCCTGGATGCTAAACATGGAGCCTTACACAGTTTCAGGAATGGCTCGCCAAGATTCTTCTTCTGAAGTTGGGGAAAATGGGCGAAGTATGGATCAGGGAGGTGGAGGATCCCCACGAAAAAAGGTTGCCCTCACAGAAAACTATGAACTTGTCGGTGTCATCGTACACAGTGGGCAGGCACACGCAGGCCACTACTATTCCTTCATTAAGGACAGGCGGTAAGGGTTTCCTGAAGCGGCACTTACTCACTTTCTGCCCTCCCCTGCTCTCCCTTATCATCCATACTCACCACTGTGGTGCAGACACACTTTGGCATTTTTCTTGACTGTGTTTCATTTTGAAGTTTTAAAGCTTAGTGCAACTGGTTTTACCCCTTCAATTTGAAAAGTTGTTTTAGAACTTGAAATAATTGTTACTACATATTTCTTAGATATTTTCAAATGATAATCACCTGCTTTATTTGTAGACAGTACATAGAGATAAATGCTAAGGATGAGAATGTTAATTTTTTTAACCTTATAATGTTTGTCTGATTTCTGGGCTCTAGAGGGTGTGGAAAAGGAAAGTGGTATAAATTTAATGACACAGTTATAGAAGAATTTGACCTAAATGATGAGACCCTGGAGTATGAATGCTTTGGAGGAGAATATAGACCAAAAGTTTATGATCAAAGTAAGTATTTACAAATGGATATTTTCCATTTTTTATTTATAGTTTTCTATAAAAATATATAGTATTCTTTATATAAAAACAACAGATTTTGTGATTTTTATTATACTGCTATTCTAGCTATAGAACCATGAGCAAGCTCTTTAATAACCAGCGTGAAAATGTTCAAGGTGTTTATAAAAATTTTTACAAATAATTTCTTACAACAACCTTGAGGGATAGGTAGGGGAGCTGGGAGTAAGTTAAAAGGATGAAGTGAACATCAAAGAGAAACTAATGAATACAGAAATTGAACCTTAAAAATAGTTTTGGAAGTAGTTATCCATTAAAATTTTCAGATTTCCTTTTCACTAATATAGAGGTGTGACTAATTAGAGAAGACATTTCTAGCACCTGTGTTTTTAAAACCATATTTATTATGCAGTGTGGCAAAGCAGTCTTCCCCTCCACAACCCCCACTCCCAGGAGAAAAGAGTATGAGGAGAAGCACAACCCAATCAGAACTTGCTCTTTGATAAAACTATTTGACGGAGACCTTGGCATTTCAGAAACCTGATTTTGAAATCTTCTAGTGGTATTTCTAAATTTTTAGCTGTATTGGATTCACTGTATTAGATTTTGATACCATGCCATTATAACCATGCATCTTATGGTGGTAACCTTTACGGGTTGGATATAGTATTGTCAGAATTTACCTAGATTTGGCCGATCTTGGCAGAAATGGTTAAGTGAGGCCAGTTACCGCATCCTGTGCCATATACATATTTTTAAATGTCACTTGCTATTTGCTTAACATTTAGACCTCCCTAGGATACTTACTTTCTTTCTCTTACTTACTATACTGCTCCCTTATTCCTTGCCCCCGCCTATATCACTTCCAAGTAAGAGATCAATCTTAGGCCCAGAACTGAAGTATCCTGACTTCCATGCTAAGCACTACTCTAAAGACGCTCATATTTTACTTATACTTTGCATTTTACAAATTTAGGGAGTAGTTAACTACTTACTGGAATAATGGGACCTTTGTTTTAGATTGTCAAGACAAGAAAAACTTTTATTTACAGATGTCTTTCTTCATGTCTTGTTATAAAGCAAACCCATACACTGATGTACGCCGAAGATACTGGAATGCCTATATGCTTTTCTACCAAAGGGTGTCTGATCAGAACTCCCCAGTATTACCAAAGAAAAGTCGAGTCAGCGTTGTACGGCAGGAAGCTGAAGATCTCTCTCTGTAAGTGTCTCTTCCCTGTAATTTGCTGTGTGATTTCTGTGGTGATGATGTGGTCTGTGAGAATATACTATTTGAGATTTTAAAGATAATTAGCTAAGCTAGAGAGAAATTCTAAAAAGAATTCCAAAAAGAAAATAAATCCGTTTTCTTATTGCTTCTGGTTATTTTCTTGGCAAGAGGTTGTTACATATTTAGAAAGACGCACGTAAGTTATTTCATTCTAGAATTGAAGTGTTTTGTTTTTTTTGTTTTGTTTTGTTTTTTTGAGACAGAGTGGTCTCACTCTGTCACCCAGGCTGGAGTGCAGTGGCATGATCATAGCTCACTGTAGCCTTGACCTCCCAGGCTGAAGCGATCCTTCCACCTCAGCCTCCCCAATAGCTGGGACCACAGGCAAGAGGCACCAGGCTCAGATATTTGTTTGTTTTTTGTAAAGACGAGGTCTCCCAATGTTGCCCGGGCTGGTCTAGAACTCCTGGGCTCAAGCAATCCTCCCACCTAGGCCTCCCAAAGTGCTGGGATTATAGGCATAAGTCACCACACCTGGACTTTTTTTTTTTTTTTTTTGATGTTAGCAGCATTTGTTGAATACACTTTTTGTCCAAAGCACAGTACTGTGCCAAAACTGTCAGAATGTTGTTGTTTTTTTAAAGGTCCTGTCGTTGGTGAATTTGCCTTTTAATGTGTTGGGTCAGGAAAGTGTTTACTTTTTCATGTGAGAAATATGACTATATGTGTTTTATTAAATTTGAAAACTTGGTTTAATACTTTGTTCTTACAAGACTTTGAGTGTATGGCTCTAAGATAAGTTTATTTCACTGCTTTTTAATGGCTGGGAAAGATAATGTAGAAAGAATTCATTTTTGTGCTTACTAAATGTTAAATCTGATATGCCAATTAAGTAAAAATTTGTGTTAAAGTTTGTCCTGCACTATTTTCTATAATGTCAATCAGTTCTCCCAACTAATTAGAAGGTATTGCATTTTTTAATTTCTTAATTGATACATTACGATTATATATATTCATGTGGTACAGTTTTATGTTTCGATACATGTATAATAATCAAATAGTTTAAGTCTAATACCCTGTTTATGTGAATGTGGCAAGTCTTACTAACTACTGAAAAAATAGCCATTTTATACTAGACAAAATTTTCTGATTCTGTCTCTTAGGTCAGCTCCATCTTCACCGGAAATTTCACCTCAGTCATCTCCTCGGCCCCATAGGCCTAACAATGACCGGCTGTCTATTCTTACCAAGCTGGTTAAAAAAGGTGAGAAGAAAGGACTGTTTGTGGAGAAAATGCCTGCTCGAATATACCAGGTAAGAACCATATAAAAAATTCTAAGAAGGAATGTCCACATGGACATCAAAATGTATCCCGTAGGTCCAGAAGTACTCCTGCTGGGTTAGTGGTACCACTGGTGCTACATTATCTTACACATTTGTCTCATGAAACTTTTATGCCACGCCACAGAGGGGACCATAGAGCTAGAGCCATGGAGTGCTAAGAACACAAGTGTGAATACACACTCAGGATTGGCAGGCACAATCACTGACCTGCTGTGTGAGTGTGAGATGTCACAAATAAACAATGTTGTGGGGAGTGGGCAGTAAAGAAACCATGTTGCCAAAATAAACTTATTTTGTCTGGAGAGAAAAACAAGGTTCATAACCTTTGAGTAGGACTAATAAGACAATGATTGGCCATTATTTATTGAACACCTACTGTGTGCTACGTGCTTTAAGCAAATCTTTAATTTGTGAAAGATTATTGTGCAGTATCAGGGTTTATTCTCATTTTTTGGATGGAAAAACAGGTTCAGAAAAGAAGAAACGTGCCAGTGTCACAGGGCAAGGATCTAAATTCAGAACTGTCTACTCAGTCCAGACTTTATACACTAATTAATCAAAAGCTCAGTAGCTAGAACAAGAGACTTTGAGAAAAATACGGAGTCTTACATTAAGAAAGAAAGAGAATTAAGCCATCTGATACAAAGGAAGCATGGAGTTGGTTGTGCTTGGGAGAGCTCTATTTGTCCCTTTCTGCCTAAAATACCAAGTTAGAATTTATTTGTCCTTCATGTGACAGTTTACCTGAATTTCCCAAAAGGGTATGGTTTGATGAATAATAGTTCTTATAACATCTTGTATTCCAAAGGAAGGTTTTCTCTCTCCTCTTTTGAAAGTTCAAAACTTGAGAAAGGGGAATTATAAATTATAATTCACTTTTTATAAGTGCTTTTTACCTATATTTTTACATATCATTAGACATGTCCTTCACATATTGAATTCATTTTTCCATTTCATAAAAATAACTATTAATCTTCTTTTGTAGATGGTGAGAGATGAGAACCTCAAGTTTATGAAGAATAGAGATGTGTACAGTAGTGATTATTTCAGTTTTGTTTTGTCTTTAGCTTCGTTGAATGCTGTAAGTAGCTAATTGAATTGTTAGAAATAAGAAAGATTACAATGAAATATATTTTAGCTAAAGCATTCAGTGATTCGTCTTCAATCTCAGTAGTTAGCATTCAGATTACATGCAAAAAGATTTTCCCATAAATGTAGCCTGTATTGGGTAATATTAAAATGCAGGCAGCATTCTGAATGTATAATATAGATGGTGGGGACGTGTGAGTTTCCCACATACTGGCTTTCTAAAGTGCCCTTGTTTAGATTTATAGAAGAATCTTAGGCCGGGCGCGGTGGCTCAAGCCTGTAATCCCAGTACTTTGGGAGGCTGAGACGGGCGGATCACGAGGTCAGGAGATCAAGACCATCCTGACTAACACGGTGAAACCCCGTCTCTACTAAAAAATACAAAAAACTAGCCGGGCGAGGTGGCGGGCGCCTGTAGTCCCAGCTACTCGGGAGGCTGAGGCAGGAGAATGGCGTAAAACCCGGGAGGCGGAGCTTGCAGTGAGCTGAGATCTGGCCACTGCACTCCAGCCTGGGCGACAGAGCGAGACTCCGTCTCAAAAAAAAAAAAAAGAAGAAGAATCTTAGAGTAGCTGTAACTGTGAACTCATGTCAATGGATACTGGGCTTTGTGGAGATTCCTAATTTGTAGTAAAATGTTACAAGACTAAAGATTAACTTTCAACTACTTTTCCTTGAGTACCATGATTATAATTTGCCAATAAGGGAAAACAGTGTTCTTAGTCTCTTGATGACTTAGCATTCCTGTGGTCTAACAACTGTTTTGAGAGGATTTCATAAAAGAAATGAAGAAGATGTCTTCTCTTAACCTTTTTTAAAATTTAAATGGAACATTTTTTATAATGAGCTGGCTAGATTCTTATTAGTATTTAACTTTATCATGTATGTATATCATATTCATATATTGTGTCATATTTAGTTCGTAACAATGTGTAATAATCTATAAAACTTCTGTGAAAAACGTCCTCTTTCATGTTTCCCTCTTAGACTAAATTAAAGCATCCATATTATCCTTGCATGGCAAAGGTGAGCTTACAGCTTGCTATTCAATTTCTTTTTCAAACTTATCTACGGACAAAGAAGAAACTCAGGTGAGAAGTGATATGTTTTGATAATCTGTTGTGACAAAGGGCACTGGTTAATTCAATTGAAGTTGAATTTACAATTTTAAAATATTGTGAAAGCAGCTAGCTAATTTTATTCAGAGGACTAAGACATGTTCTCTAGCTTTAAGAAACTTCTAATCTAATGGACAGAGTAGATCAAACAAAAGAGAAATACCTAAAAAGAGAATGGGCATAAATTCTGTACATCTTGGAATTGGGCAAAATCATACCCAGATAAGGAGATTAGAGTGGGCTGTAAGACACTGATGTTCTCAGAGGGTTTTGAAAGGCAAAACTGAAACACAGAGGGCTCATTTTAGGCAGAAGGGAAAGCCTGAGTAACAGACAAGACTTGGCCTAGGGAACCATGAGTGACTAATTGTGTTTTACTAGGACGGATGAGAGACTCCTGGAGCTGAGGCTGAATGTTGGGTTTGGAACTCACTGAGTGCCCTTAGTACCAGAGCAGGGAGTTTGGGCTCTGTTCAGTGGGAGATCATGAAAGGTTTTTGAACAGGGAAGTATGTCCAGAGTAATGCCTTAGAACAACAGTCTCCAATATTTCTAGCAACAGGGACTGGTTTCATGGAAGACAATTTTTCCACAGAAGGGAGGGTTGAGGGACAATTAGATTCTCATAGGGAATGCACAGCCTAGATCCCTCACATGTGCAGTTTACAATAGGGTTCTTGCTCCTATGAGAATCGAATGCTACCACTGATCTGACAGGAAGTGGAGCTCAGGCTCTTCCTAACAGGTCCCAGACTGATACTGGTCCATGGCCCAGGGGTTGGGGACCTCTGCCTTAGAAACTTTACAGACATGACTATATCTTATTCATCATTGGTTTTATGGTTGTTTTGTTTTGTTTTGTTTTGTTTTCTGAGGCGGAGTCTCGCTCTGTTGCCCAGGCTGGAGTGCAGTGGCACGATCTCAGCTCACTGCAACCTCTGCGTCCCAGGTTCAAGCGATTCTTCTACCTCAGCCTCCCAAGTAGCTGGGATTACAGGCATGCACCACCACATCCAGTTAATTTTTGTATTTTTAGTAGAGACAGAGTTTTGCTGTGTTGATCAAGCTACTCTTGAACTCCCGACCTCAGATGATCCACCTGCCTCAGCCTCCCAAAGTGCAGGGATTACAGGCATGAGCCACTACGCCTGGCCTCATCATTGATTTTTATCTTCAGCACCTTATAAGGTGCCTGCACATTATAGGTTCTGGTTAAGTAGTTCTGTGAATAAATGAGTGAAGAATGAAGAGTATTGAGCAGTGGTTTGTAGAATATACCTAGAGTAAGGGGAGACCCAGGGTGAGGAGACCAGTTAGAGTTAAAAGACCACCGAAGTTCCCAGACTTTTCCCTCTCGCTAGCAAAGTCAACTTCTCCAAGTGTGGAGAGGTTTTTGGACAGATTTTGCAGTCAAGAAACTCTTGAGAAAAATATATATATATATAGTGACAACTTCATTTTTATGTGTAATAATCAAAGATGTATTAAGTGATCTCAGTCTTTAGTATTTGGTTGAAAAAGAAAAAATAATGTATTCCTTTCTTTTAATGTCCAGATGGCATGGATTTTTATGTCCTAATGGCATAGGATTAACTAAGGACACTTGGTCACTTCTGTTTGTGAAATTTGCTCATGCTGTTTACACGTTGCACACTATTTCCACTTTGTTTATATGGTCATTACACACAATGATCATTTTGGGACATTGAGGGATGTAAGGGAGGTGTTATGAGGGCATGGGTAGAATAGTCATTATGCTTTTTTTCTGCCTGAATTTTTTTTTTATTCCGTAAGGTAGAATATTAACGATTTTAGCAATAAAGTATAAAAATGTAAATGTAAGTTATTCTGAAAGTGGACATTTTGTGAGTGTAAATTAATTGAACAAAACAAAATGCTATATAGTTCAGGCCTTTTTTCCAATTAGAGATGTTTGGTAAAGATGCAGAAGGCAGGTAAAGTCTAAGACTTAAACTTCTTTACATGTTTTTGTTTGTGGGGAAAGATGAGCCACAGCATAAGGAGCCAAGGAATGCAAAGCACTGGTTTCCAGAGTACACTGAGCCATGGTAGTGGGCAGTCATTGAGTATTTCTTATCCCTCCACCCTACCCACGATAGACAGAGAGACAGACTTTGGTAGATAGAAATAAGAACCAATAAGAGTGATACTGCATGGGGTCATTGGCTGGGCTCATGCTCCTAACATTGCTGTCTCTGCTTCTTTTTAAAGGGTTGATACTGAAGAATGGATTGCTACCATTGAAGCATTGCTTTCAAAAAGTTTTGATGCTTGTCAGTGGTTAGTTGAATATTTTATTAGTTCTGAAGGACGAGAATTGATAAAGTAAGTGTTGGAGTCTTTTAATTGAAAGAAATTTGTGTCTCTTCCAGTGATTTAGAGCTGAAGTTTCTTATAACCCTTTTTATTTCAACTTGAAATTATTTTTCTGCTTAAAGTCCGTTTTAAACTCTCTTCACTGAAACAGTGAGGACATTATTCAGGTCACTCTAAAATCATCTCAGGCAAGTATTCAGTGACCGCAGGAAGAGCCTGTGAGGCAGATTGCCTGCCAGGTGCTCATAGGCACGTGGGTCCTAAACTTACCCTGTTATGGCTCAAGGGGATCAAAGACGCAAGTCTTTTCCCTCAGGGACTCAGAATCTGGTGGAAAGAGATAAACAATCCCAGGTTACCATAGTTTACAATATTGTCTAACTGTGTTTGGATTGTGACTAAAAAATAATTTTTTAAAAATCTACTGGTAGGCCAGGCGCAGTGGCTCACGCCTGTAATCCCAGCACTTTGGGAGGCCGAGGCGGGCAGACCACGAGGTCAAGAGATTGAGACCATCCTGGCCAACATGGTGAAACCCCGTCTCTACTAAAAGTACAAAAAAATTAGCTGAGCGTGGTGGTGGGTGCCTGTAGGCCCAGCTACTTGGGAGGCTGAGGCAGGAGAATCGCTTGAACTCGGAAGGCGGAGGTTACAGTGAACTGAGATGGCATCCCTGCACTCCAGTCTGGTGACAGAGCAAGACTCTGTCTCAAAAAAAAAAAAGCTACTGGTAGTGTATTACCTATGATAGTACATCTATCTGTGTACCTGAAATTTAAAAAAGAGAAGTTGCTTTTCTGGCAGAAATTCAGAGTGCTCCACTCGCTATGAATGTTTATACTTTACTTCTGATCATCCTCATCAAGTCAGCTTCTCCTGTCCTTGGTAGTTCAACATTTATGTGGAATTCCAGCAAGCACTGCTGTGGTCTCTGGTGTCCTGTCTCCTCTATTCCCATTGGGTTTCTCCTTCACTCTCCTCAACTGTGCCTGCTCCTAGCTGCTCAACGTCACTGAGGAAGTACGGATTAGCAAATGAGCATTCCCTACCCCAACCACAGATGCCACACACCTGCCAGAGTCTGTTCCAGCTTGCCCTTTCCTCTCTTTATTGTGGAGGAAGTATCCCCTCTTCTCTCAAAATGAGTCTCTTTGCATGTCCTGACCTTCTCAAGGAAGTTGATCCTTTAAGTATCTCATTCTTAATTCTTGCATCTTTACTTTCTAGAATTTTCTGTCACTTCTGTCACTTCTGCCAGCATACAAATATGCTCTGTTTTCTCTCAAAACAAACACACAACAGGGAATTCAGAAACGCAAGTCTCTTCCCACAAGCCAGTCTGGTGGTAAGTTAGAGATCTTTTCAGAACTGCTGATCCCTGATCCCCTTCCTCTCTAGGTCTGAGCTCCAAACATTTATTTGCCTACTTGATATCTCCACTTTTCCCTCTAATCTATTTCATTCAGCAACAGAACTGTTCTTTTTTAAACAAATTAGATCACATTACCTCTCTGGTTAAAAATTATTCAACGGAATCCTATTGGACTCAGAATAAAATCCAAAATTTTCACCACTACCCACAAGGCCTTGCTTGATCTGGTTTTTGTCCTTCCAGGCTTTCCTTGACCCTCTCCCTGCTTATCAGGCTTTAGCCATACTGGCTTATTGGTTCCTTGAACCTGCCGAGCTTATTTTCCTGCCTCAAGGTCCTTGCACCTGTTATTCCTTATCTGGAAAACTGTCCTCCCCTCTTCGCATAGTAAGTGACTTCTCCTTCAGACATCAGCGTGAATAACATTTGCTCTGAGAGGCTGTTCCCGGTCACCCAGTCTAACGGATGTTTGCCTGCTAGTCTGCTCCCTGTTTTTCCGCCCATCTCCTCCACTACCACTTCAGCTTCTTGAGGCCAGAAGCCAGGTTCAGTTCATTCCCGACTAGACACAAAGAGGCTGGCAAATAGCAGACACCCAAATACTTATTCATGCATGCATGCATATATATCCATGTAATTCATTTAAAGGGTTAGTAAGCATTTCTTTGAAGTGCTGTGTACTATACGCCTTTCCCTTTAGAGTTTGCGTTAGAGATAACCATTTTTTCTAGTTTGATTCCAAAATATCTTTCCAACAGGACTCCTGAGCATTGTGCAAGCATTAGAATGTTATAGAAACATCATCCATTTGGAAGGAACATAGCAGATATTTTATTCATTCCCTTATATCCAAGCAGGCTTGCTTTTAAATGTCTCCAGAGAAGCTGTAACGTCCTTTGGGTAGTATGTTTGGTTTCTTAGTATTCCTAATGCTCAAGAATCCTAGTGAAGTACTTCTACATTCTTCCTGATGGAGTTTATTATAGTTTGTTTCTTTCTTTATAAAGACCAATTACTCATCACTATCAATTGCTATGATTTTTTGTTCGAAGAATAGTCTTTTTTTCTAATTATTTCTTTACAATTTTTTAAGATAGTCATTTTTACAACTAAAAAATAGATATGTATACTGTATTCATATTTTAGTAACTATAAACATGAAGAGGTGTTGTCTTTTAGATCAGCCCCTTGGTATAGTCTTCTTTTAAGGCAATTCTTTAAACCTAACTGTAATTGTAAAAAAATTAATTCATAGTAAATATTGCTTACAGATTGATGTAAAGAATTCAAACTACTAACATGAAGGATACTTTACATCTTTTAAGAACCTTTTATTGTGGAAATGTTTAAACACACACACAAGTAGGCAGAATGAGCCCTTTCCTGGACCCAGGCCCCAGGCAGGTTGTCAGCTTTTGCGTGTCTTGTCTTAACTATCTCAGCTCTCACACACGACACCCACATGCAGGCTTTTTTTTCTCTCCGAAGTATTTTAAATTTCAGACATTATATCATTTCACAATAAATTTTCAGCATGTATCTGAAGGTAAAGTTCATCTCTAACAGTAAAGTTAAAAAAAAAAAAATGTAAGTACTTTACCATTATCATGAACCAACAAAATTAATATAATTCCTTCATATCACCTTATATCTAGTCCGTGTTCAGATTTCGTCCAAAGGTCTCAGAAGTGTCATTTTACCATTGAGTTTGCACAAATCAGGATCCAGTGAGGTCCCCACATGGCCTTTGCTTTCTGTGTCTCTTAAGGCTCTTTTGACCATCAGTCGTTCCTTTGTCCCCCTGCCCCTTGTATGCTGTGCCATTTGTTTGGGGAGTAGACTGTTTGCTCTGTAGAGCTCCCCATATTCTGGATCTCTGCATCCTCTAGGTATTCGCTTCAAGAGAATTGTACCTGAGTCTGATTATACCTCTAGAGCTGAACATTATGGGAGTACTTGTTATCTTTTAAACTTTCTTATAGTTGCCACTTAGAATCTTAGTGAATTTTGAGCAGAGCCTTGTCGGCTAATTCGTGGCATTCCAGTTAGCAGGAATAAGCAGAAGTGAAGTGACCTAGGAAAGCTCCACTTGGCCTGGAAGCGCTAACAGTATCAGGAGACTCTACTTTTGTTTCTTGGCTATTAGGTGGGAACTGTGTTGGAAAGGTTGAGGTTATGGAAATGTATCTTGCTTTCTCACACCACCTTTCTCTTTCTTTCAGGATTTTCTTACTGGAGTGCAGTGTGAGAGAAGTACGAGTTGCTGTGGCCACCATTCTGGAGAAAACCCTAGACAGTGCCTTGTTTTATCAGGATAAGGTCGGTCTCGTTTTTAAAATGTTATGTATACATTGTATTTTTACCAAATGTTTTAAATTACAGGTAATAAGAAAGAGCCTAGGATTGGAGTCTGGTAATTTTGCCACATAAACGCACCTTCTGTGGACTGATTTTTGGTACATGCCAGGGAGAAGGCATTCTGTCCCTTCCTCCACACATCCCAAACACCATGGTAGGCCAGGAATTCAGGCCTGCTTTGGTCTGCTTTGGGATTTTCTCTCTAGAATCACTCCCTTTTCAGAGTCCTCTCTCAAGAATTTGTATTAGATCTCTCTGAACTGAGACTAATCTGTGTCTAGAGACTCATCTAGACCAGCAGACATTTTGAGCCACCTCTGGCTTTGTCTTTTTCCTTATAAGCTATTTTCCTGATCTAAACCTGCAGCTGGCAACCAAACCAAATGGTGCCATTCATCCAGGGGCGTTAAGTCCTTACAGATACAGCAGTTACTTCCCAAGTTTGCTGTTTCAAACAGCTGACACTACATGGAAAACTTTGAAAAATGTTATTTTCACAACAAATTGGCTTCTTATAAACATTGGCTGGAGGCATTGTGCCTCAATGAACTAAATACAGATTCTAGGAATTACTGCTTCAAATGCAGATGTTGGCTTTGCTGTGCAACTTTGAGCAAGTCCTTTAAGGAGGATGTTGATCCAGATACAGTGCCTGCCACCCAAGCACTTAGTTCCATGAACAAGGCGGTCAAATATGCCCTTTAGGAAGGTCCTCAAAGACTGTGTCTCAATTCCGGGAGTCATTAGGAAGTTGAGGTTTACTGTAAGGCAGTGGTTTTGATCAGCTTAAATAGCAGAACCATTTTTTAAACAAAACCCTATCTGGATGCACAATATAGAATACAAGCCACAGGAGCTGCTGAGGACAGTTCAAATGCCATTGCTCCATTCCCTGTAGAAGTTTCTAAGATGTGTCAAGAATCCTTAACGTAAGGACTATATCACTCTCCTCCTTCCTCCCATGTACCAACCCAAACAAAGGATAAAGGCAGAGTTAGTGCAGCCTCCCTAGAGATGGGGTCAGGCCACAGCATATTACCCACCAGCCTCTAAAGGCAGGACAGCAGGTGGCAGGCAGAGAAGGGAATGGCAGCCATACACTTGGAAGCCATTTGCTCAGTGAATTCTGTCTGATGCCCAGCTGATGGATTTTCATGTCTATTTCCCCCGCCTCCCCCCATAAATGGAAATGGTGCCTCTTGCCACCCACTTTATCTTGGAAAGTACTTTGAAAATGAAGTGCTATGTAAATGCTAAATTTTACTGTATTTATAATGGGTGTGACAGGATGGATGGGAATATTGCAAAAGTTTGAATACCATCTTCAGAGGAAACGAACTAATGAGAGTAGTAAGCCTGGTCTTAATTCTAGATCACAGATGAATTTCTAGGGACTTGTCCAACAACAGTTGGGGTGGGAGGGAAAGAAGAAGCAATGTCATAACCAAAATGGTTTCTAAACAAATAAAATGTTTTTCAAAGCTTTCCATGAGGCGTCAGCGGGCTCTCAAGTAAGTTCACGGCTGAGTCGATATCACCGTTGTCATGCTGTCAGGCTGTTGCTCTCCATTTGCTCCATCGGCTTGGTTTCCAGCCCTATGCCTGTGTCTGTGTTTTTATTCTTTGCATCTGTGATTATGTGAAGAAGTAACGTAGTGGAGGGAGGGATTCAGAAATGTCTTCCCTAAACACCCCACCTTTTTTTAAGAGACAGAGAGATACTGGCTCTGGAGAAAATGTGACTCGGCAGTAGAATCATGCCCTTGACTCTGAAATCTAGGAACTGAAACTAAGCTTTTCTTTAATTATTGCTATGGTACCAATCTTTCTCTGGAAGGTAAAATGGATAATTCTGTTTTAGCTCTTCAAAGCATAAGTCCATCTGAATCTGAGACTGGATTGTATCAATCAGACTTTCCTTTTGTTCTTATGGTGGTTTACCTCAAATTAATCCTGTTATAAATGTCTGTCTTATGTTCTTTTTCTTCATGTAATTTTATCTTTCCTCTAACCAGCTAAAAAGCCTTCATCAGTTACTGGAGGTACTGCTTGCTCTATTGGACAAAGACGTCCCAGAAAATTGTAAAAACTGTGCTCAGTACTTTTTCCTGTTCAACACTTTTGTACAAAAGGTAAATAATTTTTTTCCTCATATCTTTTTCTAATACAGAAGATTTATACGCTAAAAAATTTTTAGACTGGTTGGTAAAGTTCTATATGGTATGTTTTTTATGATGTTTTTTCTTAAAAATCTTGTGAATTATACTACTTGTAAGAATTCTGATGAGGTGCGTGTAGTTATTCATTGATAGCAGTAGAAGTCTGCATTAAAACTAGGGGTTAATTGTTTAGTAGTTATTGTGAAGCAATGTGAGGCTCAGGAGTTTTTTTTTATTAGATTTTAACAAGTACTTTCTATATGGAAATAGAAATAGCTGTTTTTAAAACCAATTTTTGTCTGGATAGAAATATAATTTGCTATTCTCAATATCTTGTGACAGCAAGGAATTAGGGCTGGAGACCTTCTTCTGAGGCATTCAGCTCTGCGGCACATGATCAGCTTCCTCCTAGGGGCCAATCGGCAAAACAACCAGGTAAGGACTACTTTATATCCCTAGTGGAATGGCTCTGGTTTTCGTAGCCTCTGTGTTTCTTTTTGTAGGTGAAAAATGTTTTGAATTTCATAAAAGTCTAAGTACTAGTACCATAGAGACTTTAAAATTCTTTGGAGTTAAATTATTTTTACAACTTCTTCATAGAATTTAGTCTAATAACCCATGGAAATTACTAACTAATGACAGAGTCTTAAGAGGGAAGGATGGATTCTGACTGGGGAGGGGGTTTCAAAATCCTTTAAGGAATAGGTGGTATTGGGATCTTCTACTTCTCTCTGGGGCTGTGAACAAGGCTGTCTTGGTGGTGGTTCTTTTAAGTCAGATGCTGAAAACACAGCCAGAATCCAAATGCAAAGGTGTGCCGTTATAAACTGAATGATATTGCAGATATAATACTCTTGTTCAAATGAAAAGGAAGTTATTTGGGTTTTTTTTTTGTTTGTTGTTTGTTTGAGACAAGGTCTCACTCTGTCACCAGCTTTGCTGTCACCCATTTTGGAGCGCAGTGGTGTGATCAGGGGTCACTGCAGCCTAGACCTTCTGGGTTCAAGCGAACCTCCCTCCTCAGTCCCCTGGTAGCTGGGACTACAGGCACATGCCACCATGCCTGGCTAATTTTTGTATTTTGTATAGAAACAGAGTTTCACCATGTTGCCCAAACTGGTCTTGAACTCCTGGGCTCAAGTGATCTGCCCTCCTTGGCCTACCAAGATTGTTTTGTTATAATAGGGTTGAATATGTCCAAAACCAACTCTCCTGTTTGAAATTCTTTTATTGCAGTGTTTCTCCCATCCATTGTATTTCTTTTATTTGATATATTCAAAATACGTGAAATGCTAACATGCAGTGATAATAAGTACTATTTATAGAGTACTTATTTTGTACTCCATACTACATCTGGTCACTTTGTGGTGGTATACTTTTGATACTCAGTTCAGCAAAATTAAGCAGCTTCATCTCCATTCTCAGGCGAGGAGTAAAGCTCAGAGATGATAAGTAACTTGTCGCAGGTTACAAAGCTAATGCATTGGTGGAGCACGGATTCAGACCCAGCTCTGCTGGTGTCAAAGCCAGAGCCTTTTCCCCTGTGTGTAAATACATTGCATAGGCACTTTTCCTTCCTGCTAAGGGAGACAGATTTTTCGGCTTAGGCTTCCTCTCAGGTTTCTCTTTAGTGTTGAAAAACAAGTACTGACAGCATCATGTGCTCTGTGTGTTGATACTATGTTGAGATTAACAATATCCCTTTTCCACTTCAAGCTCTTCAGTATCCAAGGCCCCATTGTCACTAGCAATTGATTTAAATTCAGTATAATTCAGTTGCATATAAAATTAATATTATTTTGCATTTATGGAGCACATTTCTACTTTTGAAAACATTTTCACTTTTAATATTTCATTTGGTCCTCAAAATCACAAAGTAGGCAGAATAGGGAGGTAGGAGGTGGCCTTACCTCTGCCAGTACATGAAGAACTCAAGATAACTGTTGTGGTGAACAACGCACTCACATTATATGGCACAGTGAGTGGCAGAGGCAGGGCCAGACCTGCAGATCTCCAGCCTCAGAGTTTTTCCCATTATACTGAGGCACATTGTAAGCACTCTGTACCTACAGTGAATCCATAAAGGGACTGGTTTTAGAATAAGAGTTAATATAACCCTTTGAGCTGGCTTAAAACCTGTGATTTTTTTGTACTTTGACCTCTTCTATCAAGCACTGAGAAATAATTAAAGCCCAGAATATTATGAACCAGCAAACCCTGTCCCTTCCTCTTCATATTATTTCTAACGACAACACTAACAGCCACTTTATCTTCCCTCATGACAGATACGTCGATGGAGTTCAGCACAAGCACGAGAATTTGGGAATCTTCACAATACAGTGGCATTACTTGTTTTGCATTCAGATGTCTCATCCCAAAGGAATGTTGGTAAGCCTAACATATCTTAGAATGAAGAGTTACTGAATTTGTCTAGTTTGGGGAGTAATAATATTAGCAATTAAATGAATATCTCTTGTTTGTCATTCGACTACTTGCTAATTGAGGTGCACTTAAAATTTTTGTTTTAATTCATGTTAAACTTTATAATGTTTTACTAGTTTGCCATAAGAGAAAATGAGTCATTATTTATTTGGGGGAGGTGAGAGGGTATATAAGTATTTTTTTTTTAAATAACTCTTTAGGATTAAAAACTAATTGAGAGCTCATTTATCACCTTAATTTGAACTGCTACTGTGTGGAAAATAGCCATGGTGTGGGTTGGAGTCTCCTAGCTAGCTGTGTGAACCTGACCGGTCTGATCTTCAGTGCAAAATGAAAATACTAAAAACATAATTCCCCAGGTATAATGAGATAAAGTACTGTGTAAAAACAAAGAAGATGCAGATATAAATTACATCACTGAAATATATTTGAATGTAAGATATAGTTGGTAGCATTTTCCATTTGTCTCCCAGAACTAATAACATAGTCATCATTTAATACAGCAAAACCGCAGATTGTCCTATATGATTATCCAATGTCCTAAACTATGTGTGTATTGTTTTTATACTCTTCCTAGGTCTTGTCATGATAGCGACAACCACCATAGTAATAATACAACAAACCAGCTTTTCAATGTTTTCTGTGTGCTGTGCTTTAAATTTGTTGTGTTTAACGCGCACAGTGCTTTAAACTTACTGTGTTTGATCCCCATAACAAACCTATGAGGAGTATTTGTCCTGTCTATGGATGCGAAAACTAAGGTACAGAAAGGTTCAGTTCAGTAACAAGGTTGTACAGCTAGTTAGTGGCATAGAAGCCAAGGCATGAATGCAAACTCAGACCCAGAAGCTGCTACGAAGATCTAATGTCAGGAAACTAAATAAAAAACACAGAGCATCCTTCTGATAGAGAAATGCTTATTGACTCTCTAAAGGGACATTGGAGGAACACTTGGACGGTTGTATTATAAGGCACAGTTTGCTTACTAAACTCCGACTTATCTAAAAAGACAAAGCTGCCTAATTTCGTGAGTTCAGACAATTTTGTAACGAAAACTAAAGTATACATTCTGGTTTTTGTAGTAAATGAGATAACTCCTTCCATATGGGTTGATTCTGCTTAGCATAGGTGGTGTTAACCATTATTTGAGAACAGCTGTTTGAGGAACGGAAGTGTCTTCTCCACTGTATCTTCAGTGGCAGCTTTCGGCAGTATTTCATATACTATTTATATTTTTACCTGTTTGAAAGATTATTGAGTGGGAATTACTAGGTATCCCTAGACTGTGAGGGATCCGCTTGTGTGGGCATGCAGTGTGTTTGTGAGTACTCGGTGTGTTTGCAAGTACTCAGTGTGTGAGTACTCTGTGTGTGTGCGAGTACTGTGTGTGTGTGTGAGTACTCTGTGTGTGAGTACTCAGAGTGTGTGTGAGTGCTCAGTGTTTGTGAGTACTCTGTGTGAGTACTCAGTGTGTGTGCTTGTACTTAGTGTTTGTGAGTACTCTGCGAGTACTCAGTATGTAAGTACTCTGCAAGTACTCAGTGTGTATGTGCACACTCAGTGTGTGCGAGTACTCAGTGTGTGAGTACTCAGTGTGTGTGTGTAAGTACTCTGTGTGTACTCTGCATATGCGAGTACTCTGTGTGTACTCGGTGTGTGTATGCGAGTAGTGTGTGTGTGTACTGTGTATGTGAGTACTCTGTGTGCGAGTACTCAGTGTGTGTGTACTCAGTGTGTGTGCGAGTACTCTGTGTGTGTGTTCAGTGTGTGTACTGTGTGTATGCGAGTACTCAGTGTGTGTACTCAGTGTGTGTATGCGAGTACTCAGTGTGTGTGTACTGTGTATGTGAGTACTCAGTGTGTGTGTGTGCGAGTACTCTGTGTGTGTACTCTGTGTATGTGCGAGTACTCAGTGTGTGTACTCAGTGTGTGTATGCGAGTACTCAGTGTGTGTGTACTGTGTATGTGAGTACTCAGTGTGTGTGTGCGAGTACTCTGTGTGTACTCTGTGTATGTGCGAGTACTCTGTGTGAGTGCTCAGTGTGTGTGCGAGTACTCTGTGAGTACTCTGTGCGAGTAGTCAGTGTGTGTGCGAGTACTCAGTGTGTGTGAGAGTACTCAATGTTTGTGCGAGTCTTGAAGGAGGCACATTTCCTTATGGATGTGTATTCTGTGGAGTAACACCAGGTGAGACAGGTTCTGTTTTGTTTCTTTGGTCTCTTAAAGCTCCTGGCCTATTTAAGCAACGACCACCCATTAGCATTGCTCCCTCAAGCCCTCTGCTGCCCCTCCATGAGGAGGTGGAAGCCTTGTTGTTCATGTCTGAAGGGAAACCTTACCTGTTAGAGGTATGTATTTGTTATTCTAAAGCCATTTTTTTTTCTCCTATTTGAGGAAAATTGCTTTTTGTTAGTAGTTATGTTGTGGCATGAAGAGTATTGTTAAGAGAAGAAATGATTATTTCAAATTAAGTTTTCTTATATGTCAAAAAGAAATAATTGTGGAAGAGAATATTTTTAGTCCTGCATTCAGCCAAGGTCCAGACCTCCAGGTCCAGCCCAGCCAGCTACCCATCAGGGCCCCAGAGGGAGGTAAATGGCACTTCATCCATCAGAATCATTTCATTCATTGTAGAGGGTTTTGTCCCCAATCTCTTTTGTGTGTCCCTGGTCCTGGAATACTACAGCTCTGAACCACGTGTTGTTAAACCTCAGAAGTGTGGGTGGGCTGCTCTCAGCTCTCCATTGTGGCGCTCGTGTGGCTCATCCTCAGTCTGACCCTCCCCTTCTAGCAGAGCCGCCCCCAGCTGTGAACTCCATCTTCCAGTTCTTCTTCCCTACCTGATTTACAGATATGTGAATCTATGAACACTATAATTCTGTTTTTTTAATTAAATCAACAGGGTTGTACTATTTAATACATATCTTTTTTTTTTTTTTTTTTTGGCTTGATATTTTTTGGATCTATTGGTGATTATTTTAATTGTGGGAGCTTTTGCCTTTGAAAAACTGATGGAAATGACTCCTGAAAAAGTGCACATTTGCACAGAATTGTGTAAAATTTCAGACAGGCTTAGACACCCTGAAGTCTATCTATAGACTTCTAACAGTTAAGAAACCCTGTTTTCAGGCAGTGTTAATTATCTTACAATCTGGGTAGATTTCAGTTAAAGGCAGCAACAACAGATGGACTGTTAACTGTGACATGAGAAGAGCTGACTGTGTTATGTCCTCCCACCAGGTAATGTTTGCCTTGCGGGAGTTGACAGGCTCGCTCTTGGCACTCATTGAGATGGTAGTGTACTGCTGTTTCTGTAATGAGCATTTTTCCTTCACGATGCTGCATTTCATTAAGGTAAGACCTCAGTTAAACGAGTGATAGCCAGATCGCCTTTAGGTGAGACTCTAGGAGAGCATCTGTTTGCTCCAAGGCAGTATGCTTGTTCTCATAGCCTAAATTGTTTTTCCTAATCATTCTGCTATAGGCTCATTTTTATTCATTTTTAATCTTTAATTTTTAATTACATAGATTAATTACTACACTCTCTTTGGGAAAAATTTGAGCATAGAAATGAGGCCAAAAGAAAAAATACAGGCCAGGAAAAGAATAAATAAATAAGAAATGAGACCGAAGTCTACTGTGGTCACCACCAGTCACCCTTGCTCACTCTACCCCAGGGACCAACACTGTTACATTGATATTTCCTTCTAGGCCTCTTTGTATGGATTTACACTATGTATATATTAGTTTCTGCCCACAGAACTTCTGCATGCCTTCTTTTCTGCACCAGTATTTATAGTGGTGATACATGTAGTGTTAACAAGAAGCAGGTGATTAGTGGATTATGTCTTTAGGCTCTTACTACGGTATGTTTTTCCCTCAGCCTTTTCTGTACAGACTTTTATCAGAGGTGATTAAGTTCCTCTCTTTGCTGTTTACTAATTATATGACCTTGGGCAGTTCCTTCCTCTGTGACTGACTTCACAGGTTGTGAGGATTCAGTGAGGTGGTATAATATGTGAAGTGCTCACTTAGTACCGTACCTGGCCTCTTGGAAGTGTGGTATTTTACCACAATGTCCTTTCCCACCTTTTATACATAAAAAGTTTATTAAAACAGCTGAAGGAATGTGTTTTATGAATTTTGCCTTCTTCACTTAGTATATCTTGGCACATTTTTCTATTTTATAAGCTGACTTTTTGTGTACTTTGTTTATAGCATCCTTAACTCAAGAGTATTCTCATTTGTATTCTTGTAGCTCTCTACCAGCATCTTCTGGAAAACAAGCTAGGATATGGACATATATAAAATGGGATCTGTTTAGTGACTTGAAATCTCCCCTTCTCTTTCTTCTCTTTTCTCCTTCCTAATTTCATAGTAAAGTATCAGAGTGTTGCAGCTGGAAGAACCTTAGAGGTTGTTTATTTCAGTTCCCAGATTTAGCATTTGAGAAACTAAGGCCTAGAAAGGGGTATTGACTTGTCCAAGGTCAGCCAGATGGTGATAGAACTAGAGTGTGGATCCAGCATTGTTTATTGCCATTCCAATATGCTTTCCACTGAAATTTTTATGCTTTTAAAAAATATTTCAGAACCAACTAGAAACGGCTCCACCCCATGAGTTAAAGAATACGTTCCAACTACTTCATGAAATATTGGTAAGTCATAACTGTTCTGATTCACTTTTATTTAAGAATGTATTAGTCAACAAGTGTTTATAAATTAAAAATTATATGTCTTTCTACTGTTTCTCCATTCATTTGGTCTGCATTTATAGAGACCAAATCTTCATGTCAGTCACGTGTCTAACGCATTTGATTTAGAGGTAAGCAGTAATAAAACTACCTCCTAGGAGCTCACAGTTGAGTGAGGGAGCAAGACAAGTACACAGACAACTGTAGTGCAGGGGACTGAAGGGGAGTAATAGTGATGGTTAACCCCTGCCAGGGCCTTGTGGTGGAGAAGGCATCGTGTTAGCACAAATGATGTTAGGTTTAAACTTCACAATCACCCTCAGAGATACATTTCTGGTTTTATAGTTTATCAAATCTTAGACACTATTGATTGTATGTACGTACTACGAAAAATATTTTTAAGAGCCATGAAACTGAAATGTAATCAATTGTAGGATGCTTTCCAGTCTCAGAAGTGTGAAGAGCTGGGGAAAAAAAAATCCTCTGGCAGTTGTATTGAAGGATGGAGTAAAGAAGGATGCAAGATTGGGAACTGGAAGACCATTTAGGAGTCTGGGAATATTCTGAGTGTGAAATAACAAGGCCTGTGGTGGGGCAAGGGACAGACAGATCAAGAGGTATTGTGGAAAGAGAATCAATGGGATTTGGTGACTGGTTATGAGTTAATGAGAGTCTGGTCCAGAGGTTCCTTAGAGAGTGAGGGCCTGGGTTCCCTTTGGATTCTTGATACTTCATAGAGGCCTTGGCACAGAATAGCCATTTAATAAAGAGTTTTGAATAAGAAAAGACATCATAGATGCCATTTGTTAAAAGCTTATTCTTCAAGTTCTTTACCTCCTTTTGGTCCTAGTGCTTTTACAAACTTTGGCAGATTAATACACAGTAGGACTGCGTATTGTTCATCTATCAACAACAAACTCATATAGTTTTATACCATGCACAGTTCAGTACTAAGAACTAAAAATACAGCTATGATAGCAAAACTTCAACACATTTTTAATAAGCAAGTTAGAGCATAAACCTCTTATCCTTAGGAACATAAAGTATATGTTCTCGTAACCCACAGAGAACTATAGGTGTAGTTGATAGCAACACATAGATAGAAAATGAATAGATCTTTACGTATACTTAATAGTTTTTTCTCTTAGTTTTAAGATATATTTGAGATATGGGGAATGATGTAATATTTGTTTGTATTGGGGGTTTTTTTGTTTTCTTTTTTTCAAGACAGAGTCTCCCTCTGTTGCCCAGGCTGGGGTGCAGTGGCGCCCGGGCTGGAGCCACAGTCATAGCTCACTGTAGCCTCAAACTCTTGGGCACAAGTGATCCTTTTGCCTTAGCCTCCTGAATAGCTGGGACTACAGGCACATGTCACTGTGCCCAACTAATTTCTTTTTAAATTTTTTTTGTTTTTTAGAGATGGGATCTTGCTTTGTTGCCCAGGCTAGTTCAGAACTCCTGGCCTCAAGTGATCCTCCTGCCTTGGCCTCGCAAAGTGCTGAGATCACAGGCATGAGCCACCATGCCTGTTCTGTATTGGTGGTGGTGGTGGTGTTGTTGAACACTAAATTAATCTGTTGAATAGAATTATAAAGAAAGCACCCGTGGCTATGACACAAGTTCCTTCTTTTATTTACTAATTTTTGTTTCTTCCTTCACAGGTTATTGAAGATCCCATACAAGTAGAGCGAGTCAAATTTGTGTTTGAGACAGAAAATGGATTACTAGGCAAGTATGCCTGGCCTTATGCACAAATGTCTATAGTAAATATGTGGATAATCTATTGTTCTGGCCAGTTCTGCCTCCTGCTACTCTCGGTGGGCTCTGCAGTGACTGATACAGTAGAAGTCTGGTCAGGGCCACTGGGCTGCCTCATGCTGGTCAGAAAAATTAAAACCCAGGGATCTTCTCACCCTACACATTCTCCTCTTTTGGTCAGGAAGGTGTAGCTTGGGGTTCTTTTACCAGATCAGGTAAGATTCAGGGGTGCTGTGAATTTTTTTCAACAAGCTAATGGCCTCTCCCTGATGCAAGAAATCTTTTATTCCACTCTGTAGCCACTGGGAAGGGAAAAACCAAAACCTGAGACTCAGGATGTTGTCAGGCTCATGAAATGTGAATGTCTTTTTACCTATGGTACAAGCGTAACCACATTTTCACAGTCTACTCTTGTTTTGGCAGGGCTTTTTTTTCAGAAGACTAAATTGGCTTTCCTGAGCTATTTATTAGAAAAAGTTTAGTTAAGAATAATTTTAGCCAGCTCCCACCATTTACCCGTATTTCTACTTAATCTGAATCCTTTTAGATTTTGCTATGTATTAAGAGATTTAGGGCGTTTTTTTGTTGTTGTTGTAGAAAGGAGCTTTAAGCTAAAAAGTTTTGTAGCTTCAGCTTTTCAGGCCACCCTTTGGAACTCTGTACTCTAGTCAGAGTCACACACAGGCCCTCTGGAACTTAAAAACTATAAACTCCTCAAGAGCAGGACCAAGTATTATTTATTTATTTTTATTTTTATTTTTTGAGACAGGGTGTCACTTTATCTTCCAGGCTAGAGTGCAGTGGCATGATCTCAGCTCACTGCAACCTCTGCCTCCCAAGCTCGAGTGATCCTCCCACCTCAGCCTCCCAATTAGGTGGGATTATGGGCACACGCCACTAGCCTAGCTAATTTTTGTATTTTTTTATAGAGACAGACTTTCACCATGTTGCTCAGGCTGTTCTCAAACTCCTGACCTCGAGTGATCCACCCACCTTTACTTCCCAAAGTGCAGGGATTACAGGCATGAGCCACCGTGCCCAGCCTATTTATGTTTAAATCTCTAAAACACAGAGCAGGAGATAATTGCTGAACTGACCCTAGTATCATAAAATTTCATTTATCAAACTAAAAGTGTTATAACTACTCTCAATAATACGATGTGTGGAAAAGTCTCTAGGTGAATAATTAGGCAGTAAAAAGTTTTGTTCCTGTTCCTAAAAATCAAATTTGCAGCACCATGTATGTTTTTTGTTGTCGTTGTTTTTTTTCTTTTTAACATACTTAAAGTAGGGTTTCTGCTCATTAGAATTTGGGGATTCTATGGGGTCAAACACCACCATGCTTTTAGTTAAGTTGTTCTTTATCTGTTTATTAAAATTGTTTTAGAACAGGAGAGCTTGTTGTTACTTGGAGCCACTTTCAGTTTAGTCTTTTATTGTTAAAATGTCCTTTTCTCTTCCGTCAGCTTTGATGCACCACAGTAATCATGTGGACAGCAGTCGCTGCTACCAGTGTGTCAAATTTCTTGTCACTCTTGCTCAAAAGTAAGTATTGAATTAAAATGCAGGGAGGAAATGGTGTTTTAATTACAAGTCACATATGAGCAGAAGGGAAACATGTGCCCGGTTTTGATACCTGGAGAATCTGACTCAGTCAGGGTCTGCTTGCTTGGAAGGTACAGAAACCTATTTGAATGATGTCAAAAAAATATGAGGGGAAGTATTGAAAGAGTGGCCCAGAAAAGCTCACCCATCAGGCCTTATGTCAGAAAGGCAGGAATCAGGGCAGATATGGAGGCTTTAAGAGCAAGAGTTCATGAGCTTTCACTCAAGGTCTCGCGTTAATGTAACCCAGCCACCAGCTCTTCAGGCTCTAGGCCCCTAACCTCAGAATAGCCTTTCAGATCATGTCACCTGTAGCTCCTGAGCGCTTGTGAACCTAGGCACTGTTCAAGAACCTTGCCTATATTATCTTATTTCACCTTGGTAACAACTTCATGAAGTTAGTACAGTTGTGAGTCATATATCATGGGTAGTTTAAGTGACATGCCTAGAATCCTAGAGTGAAAACTTGAACACAAGCTGATTGACTGCAAAATGAAGGCTCTTTTTTTTTAATTGTGGTGAAATGTACATAACGCAAAATTTACTATTTGAACCATTTTTAAGTGTATAGTTCAGTGACTTTAAGTACATTCACATTGATATGTAACCATCACCAGCATCCATCTGCAGAACTCTTTTCATCTTCTGAAACTGAAACTCTGGACCTATTGAAGACTAACTCCCTATTCCACCCTTCCCACAGCCCCTAGGGGAAGCAGTTGTAATTTCTGTCTCCATGAATTTGACTACTCTAGGAACTCCATTTAAATAGAATCACAAATATAAAGACAACTGAATTTTAATGAAATTAGCATTTACATTTCAAAATGAAGCACTAGGAACAAGGAAAGAAAGAATTTGGCTAATAAAAATCTCCTGGGTCATCAGGTGTCCTGCAGCTAAGGAGTACTTCAAGGAGAATTCCCACCACTGGAGCTGGGCTGTGCAGTGGCTACAGAAGAAGGTAATTAAACATTGACTTTTTCTAGCTGTAACACAGGAATCAATAATAGCACATCTTGTCAGGAAAAATCTCTGGAACTGAATATGGAGACTGACCTTAAAGTGTTTTCAGATTTGAAACATTTATTTGGTACAGTTTCTATCTTGTGTGCATTAAATTTGTCCTAATACATATGTCTTAACTTCCTAGGGGAAAAGGTAGGGATGATGATGATATAAGCACCAATATTTGACTGAAGTCTTGAATCACTTTATGTGATGGAAGGTCTGGGTAGACTTGTAGCCTACTTTGGATGCTTTTAAGACTCTTAATATCTAATGGTAGAAACTGTGAACTCATGGGGGCTTATTTGTCACCTCTGATGGCATTATTTTTGACCTTTCATCTCAGATGTCAGAACATTATTGGACACCACAGAGTAATGTCTCTAATGAAACATCAACTGGAAAAACCTTTCAGCGAACCATTTCAGCTCAGGTGAGAGTCGTCTCTCGTTTTTGTGTGGTCTGAATCCCTTACGGAAGATTCTCAGTGTGTTTCTCAGAAACTGCAACCTCTGAGAAGAGAGATACGAGTTGAAAATGAGAACAAGCAGAAGAAACAATTGGATTTCTATGAAAAGACAACAGATTGATGTACACTTATGCAAATATGTGCAGATTATATGTCTAGAAGGAAAGTCATACAGGTTGGGCAGTCTGGTCCCAAAAAGGGACAGGGGTTGAGGGGGTTCTGGTGACTGATGAAGGCCTCACTCTTAGGCCTCCGGTACAGTGGAAGGTCACATGAAAGGTAGTCTTCCCTGGTGGTTGCTGCTGCCACTGAATGGGTCCTAACTTTGTCATCTTGTGTTTGAATCTTCTGCAGGACACATTAGCGTATGCCACAGCTTTGTTGAATGAAAAAGAGCAATCAGGAAGCAGTAATGGGTCGGAGAGCAGTCCTGCCAATGAGAACGGAGACAGGCATCTACAGCAGGTATAACTGTCAGCATGTCCTTGTGTGCAAAGGGCAGCCTTGCTCTTAAGCTTTCCAAAAAGAATTTCCACAGTTGAGGAAAACAAGATGCCTCCCCTGGAATGTGAGTCCAAAGAGACACCAGCACTGCCCTCTAGTGATCTCAGCTTAGCACGCATTAAGCGTGTGTTTACGGGGCTGAGCAGTGCTGCAGTGTGAAGTGAATGCAAAGCCTCGAGATGTCTGGCTGGCCACCCTGATCAATCTGTAGGTAGTCCCGATGAAGCCAGGCCACAGGTGGATTTGTTCCAGCTCGTTCACTTTATTCTGCCTTGCCAGGTTACTGAAAGTCCCTCGTTTGCTCTCACCAGCCTTCCTGGAAACGTGGACTCTTGAAAGAAAAGCTGCCATGTTCTTGAAGTATACCTGCTTTCTGGGGGAGTCCAAGAAAATTTTGACATTTATTTTAAAAAAAGAAAAAAAAAACAGCTTTAATACCAATCATGATAGTGGAAAAAGAAAATAAATATGTATTGAACACCCACTGTGTGCAAACACTGAACTAAGTGTCAATGTAATCATTACATCTTTCCAATAGTCTGTAACCTTCCTTAACAGCGGTCTCCTCTGTGGTCCCTTCACAGTACTTGATACAGAATAGGCCCCATTAAATGAATGTTACTGATGTAGTGGGTGTCATTTTTTTTTTAAGCATTATCTTTCCTATCCTCATAAGCACTATGTGAGGCAGCTGTCACCCTGATTTCACAGAAAGGTAACTGCGGCCCAGCACAGCGATGTGACTTAGCCCAAGGTCACTCCACACATGACCTCATCACCTATTTCATTTGCAGAGAAAATAAAAGCTGTCACAGGAAAGCTCCTACAGCCACTAATTCCCAAGCATCTGCACTGTTCTTGTCCCCTCTCCTGTGACAGTAGGAATTTGCCTCTGTCCACCTAAAGCCCCAGCACTCATCCCCGCCCACCTTGGCAGAGCTTTGCATTCTAGTGTGTATGTAACTCTTCAGTATCCGGAATGCTCCCCCCGCCAGACCCTTCCCAGCGGCGTCTCAGCACACTGGCTTCTCTTCTGCCCTGTCAAAGCCTCTCTTCTCCCTGTTGCCCCTGCCTTCTTTCCTCTTCTTTGCAGCCAAACTTCAACTAATTCTCTAAACTTAACTTTCCCCATTTTCTTATCTCTCACTCGCTCTTCAGCCTCTTCCCTACTGACTCCCACTTTTCTCCCACTCAGCAGTTGCAGTGACAGGTGGCCTGCAGCTTTCAGGCCTCATCTTAGCTGAGTGCTCGGCCGCATCTGGCGCTCCTGGCACTCTTCCCGTTTGAAACATTCCTCCAGGGCTTTCCTGACACTTCTCTCTCGTAGTTTTCCTCAGACCCTTCTGGCTGCTCCTTCTCTGTCTCCTTCCTCATACCACCTCTTCTAGGCCACCACTAAAGGTTCGTGGAGTCTCCGACCTGTGTCCTCCTTGGATTTCTGAACATGAACATCCAGCTCTCTTGTTCTTGATGTTCTCCACTTGGTATACCTTAAAAACCTCATGCTCGATGTGCCCGACGACTCCTCCCTGCCCCCACCAAAGCTGGCCCTCCATCAGTGTTCCTTATCTCACACACAGCACCCCCATGTCATCGCGGACAGTTCCCTTTGAAAGGGTGCTCGTCGCTCTCTTCTACCTGTCATCAGCCTCTCTCTCCTCATGTCTGTAAGGAAGGACCCCCTCACCTCCACTCCTGCTTCTCTCCAGTTCATGCGCTAAAACCTTTCAAAGACTTTCCTTTGTTATGAGGAGAAAAGCCAGAATCCTCAACATAGTCCTGCTTGATCTAGCCCCTGTGTACCTCCCCACCCCATTTTCTGATTTTTTGTTTGTTTGTTTTTGTTTTTGAGATGGAGTCTTGCACTGTCACCCAGGCTGGAGTGCAGTGGCGCGATCTCAGCTCACTGCTAGCTCTGCCTCCCAGGTTTCAGCGATTCTCCTTGCCTCAGTCTCCCAAGTAGCTAGGATTACAGGCATGAGCCACCGTGCCTGGCCCATTTTTTAAAATTTTATTTATCAAGTATACTCTCTTCCTTCCACCTCAGGGCCCCCCTACTCACCCCCAACTGTCACTGAGCTTAGGTTGTCACTTTAGAGAGACTGTTCTGGCTCCTCCCCACCCCAGCTCCAACTAGATCAGTCCCACGGCATACAGTGAGTATTCAGAACGATTCGCCAAGTGTGTAAGCCAAAGGCCACACAGATGGTGACAGAGGCAGGCTTCAGACCCAGGAGTGACCCAGAGCCCATATTTGGCAGGTGCAGGGCAGGGAGGCTCACACAGTGCCCAGCGTGAAGCGGGCACAGTGGCCACCAATGCCTCTCCCAGCTTTATCACTGCTCTGCGTCCTCACGTGAGTGCAGAGTAGCATTGTGACTTCAGACAAGTCACTAGGTTGTTTCACTGACTAAATGAGATCATAGAAATGTGCATGTTTTACATAATCATGAATTGTCAAATATTAAATGTAATGGTTATCACATTTTATTACCCTTTGATAAACATTGCATTAAGTTGCCAGATGAAGACATGTTTAAATTGCAGAACACAAGTCAGCATAGAAAATCTTTTCTCTAACCATATGAACTTTTAACTTCCTTTTCTTTTCTGCAGGGTTCAGAATCTCCCATGATGATTGGTGAGTTGAGAAGTGACCTTGACGATGTTGATCCTTAGAGGAACGTGCCCAGCCTGAGAGGAGTCAAGACACAATACAAGATGCTCAGCACCTGCTTGGAATCAGAATCTCAAACTTGAACCCTTTGGAAGAGCCTGGAGATTAGACTGGGAAAGCTGCTGTGACTTGGGCGGATCGTGTATTTCTCAAGGAAAGCGTTTTTAGGCCACTAGAAGATTTGGGAGCTGTTTGACAGTGGGAGAACTCCGGCATGTGGATCAGCTGTCCCGGGAGCGTGGTCTATATGTGGATTCACATTTCTGTGGAGATTTTCAGAAATAGAGCCAGTGGCAGACTTTTTTGTTACACAGACATACAAAAGTGAGCATAAAGCTGTGGCTTTCTCTACGATGCTACAAAAGAAATTCCTTTGGTTTTTATATTTTACGGAAAAAAAAAGCAAGCTGCTTTTAGATATGTGGTGGGGGCAAATTTTTAATCTTGCAGTAACATTAAACAGGAATATCCAATTTAAAATGATGTAAAGATGTAATAAAATTCCTTTTCATTGTAAAATAGTAGTTAAAGAAGTCAATTTACACAGACCTTTGTATTTAATATGTCTCCCTATTTGTATAGAACTTCAGATGGGTCTAGATGAGAACCCTACGCATAAGCTTGGATCTTGATGAAAGGTTACCAGGATCAGGATCAAAAATTGGGAAACATTAAGCTCTTGAAGGTATTTTTCTGATATAATTGATATTAAAAAGAGCAATTTTGAAAATGTTGTGTTCTCCAGAAGTACAGGGTGCGTTATTTGACATCAGTCACTTATGAGTTATTCCCCAAACAGATTTTAAAAACAGCAAAATAAAAGCACTTTAAGTTATAATTTTACTGCGCTTGACTTCACAGAATTATCTTTTTAATGCTTGGAGACATATTGAATAAACTGTAGTCTTAAGTCATGTGATCTGCAATCATTTGCTTTTGCTTAAAACATAATTACTGAAACCCTTGGTATTGGTTGTATATGAGGTTAACTATTTGAGTTGGTACACACTGCTTGTGAGTTTCGTAGTAATTGTAATGCAGAGAAGGAATTTGAGAATTTGTTTCTCCTCAACATGACTGATTAACTGAAAAGACAGTCAAGGTTTAAGATTTATTTTCCCAGAAATAAATATAAAGCAATTGAATAACCATTCATTTAGTTGTATTTGCAAAGTATAGCACCATTCACTCATTTATACCAGCTCCCTTTTATGGTGGGGGAGGTTACACCCACATGTTTCATATATATTTTGTACATTTTGAATTGCTCACATTTTCGGCCCTGTTTTGCCTTTAGTTACAGGTTCTGCCTTATTTTCATCTCACCATGCACAGAACTAGGGAGCCTCAGGAAGTGCCAGGTTTTCACTGTCAGTTAGATGTGCCAAGTCACAGAGGCGCAGCCAGGCCCGAAGTGCCTGTCTGGCTGCTGTGGCATTGTGTGGGCACGTGGCCAGGCGGATGGCGTCTCCTTGTTGTGCTCTCGCCCTGGCCCAGTCGTTTCATTCTCTGGCAGTGAGGGTTTCTGTGCCGTCAGACTTCACTTTGTTATTCTGTGACTTGCTGGAGGCTGGCAATGGCCTTTTGTCAAACACACTGAAAAGATGGAAGGGCCAGCACTTCAGAGCAGAACTGTGCCCTTAGAGAAATGGACAGAGGCGAGTGGCAAACTTCAGACAGTTCCAGTGTTCTTGCAGTTTGAAATGTGATGTTCTAACATTGGTTTTGAGTACGTGAATACTTCCTGTCCTACTGTTTCCCTTACCCTGTTCTCACCTTCTCTCCACCCGCATCCTCACCAAGAGATTGTGTGGGACGTGACCTTGAAATGCTGGCGATGATCTACGCTGGGATGTCATCGCTGGCAACTGCACTCTCAGGAGCCCAAAATCAGGAGTGAAATCGCCACTTCTAGTCCCCTTATTTCCTATGGAAACAACGCCTTCCACACCCCCAGCACCTGCAGTCCTCACTGAAAAGCTTCATCAGGATCGTCCACCGTGTATATTATACGCTTCAGATCATGTTGCTTATATTGTTGCTGCAATGACCATCATTTTCACTTTGCTGGTAACCACTTGATTGCTGACAGCTACAGTCAATGAACCTGCTGATGACTTTTTTTAATGTAGTACAACAGTGACAATTATGACAGGCTTACCTTGGAAGAGTTGTCATTTTTACTGCCAATTTTTTGGATGAAGATGTTTTTATAAACCTTTCAAAATGGTCTGCAAACAGAACAGGAATTGCACAATTAACTCAATAATGCTGTGTGTTCTCAAGAAGCTCCCTTAGTGAGGCCGATCTTAGGATGGCCGATTCTGCCCGTTGAAGGCATCCTGGGAAAGAAAACAAGCATCCCAGCGGGCATCTCACCACGACTTCTCCTGGAGTCCTCACACGGTCACTGACAACTACAATCAGTTTTAGGAACTAGAGCACTGTATCATCAAACTTACCCTGTCCTGCCCCACCTTCCCTGCTAACATTGAGGTGTGTGCAGTTACCTTCTGAGCTTGGAACAAGCAGACTGGAATTTTCCTCTGCTACCTCTTGTGTATAAAATCTTGTTTATACAATTTCAAAAGGAAGTAGATACACTAGGGAAGAACCTTAATTCTAAATTTGGTTCATGCGTGGCAAAGTTCTTAGCTTCTAAGAGTACAAAATAAATTTTTTCAAAAACATAAGAGTTGGAGTCTCGCCGCCATTCTTCATGTATCAGAACACGGCCATAGTGGGTGGGGGAACACGAGCCTGTGCCTGGGGCTAAATGCTGTTATGATTCCTCTTAGTGCTTTACACTAATAAAGGGGACTGTGGGTCCTCTGAGCCTTTTGCCGTTCTTCCCTCTGGAGAGGTTGACCATTTTAGGATTCGTCTGCAAAGCTTAGAGGAGGATGCTGAACTTAGGTTGATGTTCTCCATTCATCTCCACCAAAGCTTTTGGCTCTCCCAAGTGGTCTCCAGCATAGATCGTGTTGCTGGTCACGCTGGGCTTCTTGCTAGATCCCACAGGTCTCAGTCTCATTCCTAGTGTCCGGCGTTGCTCACGTGGGTCCCCTTATTTGCTAGTCCAGATCTTCCTCTTCCTGCAAGCCACACCCCTTCCTCCCTGATCCCTGGTGACCACCTGCCAACCCGCTGCAAGAACCAAGTTGTTCCAACATCACAGAACTGTCAAGGTATGGATATCTAACCGGCTGACACTTGATCCTGGGGAGGGGAAGGAAAGAGAATCGAGGCTTGCACAACAGGCCTAGGTTCCAAGGGGCAGAGATACACAGTTGGGGTGTTCAAGCCATTGCCATCTGTCAACTCTTGAATGCTTTTCATATATGACACTAAATTGTCAGAAAATGTAATCTGGGAGGATTTTTGCCTGAGATTCCATGTGACCTGGGCTGTGTAGAGAAACAACTTGCTTAAGACAGCTATGCTCACCAGCCTTAGAATGGAGGGCCTGGAGGCCCTACATTGAATGGGATCATAGTGCACTCTGTAACCCAGGCTGCAGTGCAGTGATGCAATTACAGCTCACTGCACCCTCAGCCTCCCAGCTCAAGGAAGCCTCTCACATCAGCCTCCTGAGTATCTGGGACTACAGGCATGTGCTACCACACCTAGCTAATTTAAAAAATTTTTTTGTAGAGACGACGTTTGTGTTGCCCAGGGTCTTGAACTCCTACATGCAAGCAATCCTCTTGCCTCAGCCTCCCAAAGTACTGGGATTACAAGTGTGAGCCATTGCACCCGACCTGAGACTGTTCTGAATTTCAAATCATGAAAAATAGCCATGGACTTAGCACTGGCTCATTACAGAAGCATCTGGCACTGTAACTTATTCCATAAATACTCTGGGCCAGGCCCTGTGCCAGGAACGGGGGAGAAAAAAGAATGAAAAGGGCATTGGGAGGTTAGGACAACAGAGCATCTAGGGTGCAGGGCACCCGTCCACCAAGAAGGAGGCACTTTGACTGCCAGGGTCGTCAGGGGAGCTGCAGGAAGACATTCACTTCATTCCTAGGACAGGCACAGGGAGTAAGTTCACATCACCAGTACTTACCCAATACTTGTACTCAAGATACAAGTACTTGGCTTACTCAACAAACTTACCCAGTTCCTAGTATAAACAAGGCATCACCCTAGGCAGTCAAGTCTATGCAAAAGTCAGGACAAAGTTTGTTTTTATTTTAAAAAGTCACCATATTAATAAAAATGCTACAAAACCCAGAATAAATATCCAAGTTACAAAAGCAAAACAGGTCTAGAAAAGCTGGCTGTAAAAAGGCAACAGAGAGGACAGACCCAAAAGATAAATGTCTGCTTGCTTGGATGGGGCTGGTGCTCAAGGAGGGACAGTTGTCCCTCTCCTCCCACCATCCCTTAGAAGCATCTCCATCAGGCCACAGTGAATCAGGCCTAGGTGATAGAGGAAAAGTTCCGTGCCTGCAGGCATCGTTCCACCATCACTCACTGAGCTTCCTGGTCTGTGTTCCCCTTCCCAGCCTCATTGTTACCTGCGGGGTAAAGTAAGAAGAGGCTTGGCTTCAGAGGCAGCCCAATCTGGGTTTCTGGCTCAATTCCTGCTGTGTGAGCTTGGCAGGCATGCCTCCTCTGGTTCCAGGTTGCTTCCCCTGTAAAGCAGGGGTGCAAATGTGTAGTCTGCTGGGTAGTGGAGCGGGTTGGCTGAGATGGTGCGTGCACCACTGCACACTGCAGAGTCAGTCCTAGGTGACGGCTCCCTCAGGCCACCCTTGGGTGTTGTTAGCACAGCCTGGCATAGAGCAGAGTAAAGGTCGCTCAAGAAACCAAGGCACAGCCCATGACCACCAGGGACGCGTTGATCTCCAGCCTCTGGCTAGATGCCATCCAGAAAGCTGAGCCTCCACTAATCAAGGGAGCCCCAAGGGGCTTCCCCCCAGTGAGCTGGAGATGAGGGCCATCAGCATCTTTCACACTCGCCCCCTGACAATGCTTGTCCCTGCCGCCCCTACCACCTCCTCCCCTACCCATGGGAAGAATCCTGCCTCCTTGGTGGAGACGTGAGGACTGAATGCCTGGTACAGAACAAGAGCTCAACAAAAGCCATTCTGCCCACAGATGTCGGCATGTTGGGAGCAGCTGGCAGCACCAAGCACAGCTCAACCTGTTTCAATGGTGAAATGCCCCACAGTGAGGGAGGAAGCTTCCTGGCACCTCCACCAGGGGAGGGGGCATCCAGAGCGAGTGAGTTCCGGGCAAGGAGCCTGCCCCACTCAAGGGCCAGGCCAGCAGCTCCAGGAAGGTGGAAGCATCTCCATTCCCTCGGGCTAGGCCATGGAGGGCTGAGGGAGGGACAAGTTGGAACCATTTTTTTTTTTTTTTTTTTTTGAGACTGAGTCTCGCTCTGTCGCCCAGGCTGGAGTGCAGTGGCGCGATCTTGGCTCACTGCAAGCTCCGCCTCCCAGGTTCACGCCATTCTCCTGCCTCAGCCTCCTGAGTTGGAACCATTGTAAAGCTCAGCCCCAGCCCCTGACCCTCCCCAGGCACCATCCTGGGATGGGGCTGTCACTGGAGCTCCTGGGAGGCCTGCACCAGGTGCCGGCACCGGCAGCAGATGGCAACGGCTGCCACGGCTTCTTGGCTGGTGCTGCCTGTGGTGCTGACGTCCCGGCTCCTGACCACACACGTGTTGTCTACAGCGTAGGCCCCCAGGACGTGGGAGGTCCCAGGGAGGGCATTGCAGCCGGTCAGGGTCCAGCCGTCCTCACAGGCCACGATCACCTGCCAGGGCCGAGGAGAAGAAAGCACATGTCCAGCGTGGCCCGGGACCCCCGCCTACACTTCATTTCTCCCTCCAACATCCCGCTGTGAGGCCAAAGAGCCCTCCCTGGCTCAGGGCCCATTTGAGACACAAACACGCATCTCCCGCCCCGGCGGTTCTGCACCATCGCTGACCAAACACGTGAGCTCCTGCTTCATGCCTGGTTTGAGGGGCGTGGGGACAGACAGATGCCTACCATGCCAATGCCAAACTCATCTTCCTTCTGAAACTGACAGCCCCACAGCCTGCCCCATTCCACTTAATGGCAACTCCATCTGTCCAGGGGCCCAAGCCTTGGTGCCGTCCTCCCCTTCTGCCACCCATGTCCACCCACCAGGCCTGCAGCTCCCTTCAGACTCCAGCCTGAGCCCCGCCCCAATGCCTGGACCCTCCACCGCCTCCCTCCAGTCTCCCTGGTTCTGCCCAAGGCCCTTGTCATCTCTTCTCAGCTCAGCAGCTAGGCCACAGTGAGAGGTTCAGATCCAGGCCAGATCACACTCCCCCTAGGCTGGACCCCTGTGTGGCCCCAGCTGACTCCTGACTGTGGCCCTCGGGTCTCACCTGACTTGGCCCTGTCCCCTCTGAGGCATCCCCCACCTCATAACTACCCCCACCTCTCTGGTTTCCTGGTACTCCCGGGCGCATCCCCACCCCGGGGCCTCTGCTCTGCCTGGAACACATTCCCTGCCTGATGGCCCATTTCCTCCACCTTCTCAGCGAGACCTCTCCTGACTTCTCCCCCACCCCATTCCCTTCCTTGCTATAGTTTTCTCCATCGCATCTTTTCAGTCCTCTGTAATTTACTGGTTTGTTTTCTGTCCTCCCCCACTAAAATAGATGCTCCAGGAGGGAAAACAACATGTCTGTCGGGCCTGTATCCCTCCCCAGTGCCAGGAAGAGCACCTGAAACCTCGCAGCCCTCAGTGCACCCAGGGAAAGTGGATCCAAGAACAACACTGTCTTTTGCTATCAAGGAATGCACCATCCAGACCAGAATCAACACAGACTCGCATTTTAAAACCGAGTCTGAGTTCATTTAAGAGTGGACTCCTTAGGCTGCCTTTTAAGAAGCTCCCACTGGCTTTTAAAAAGGAGAGTTCCAGAGCAACTGTTGGTCATGTCCACACCCAGGTTTCTAGAAGGCCTGGCTCTCACATTCCAGGGCTTGGCACGTGCCTCGCTCATCTCAGCAGGGCCTTTTCTTGCCTTGCTGGTCATGCTAACAACCTTCAGCATGCAGCTCAGGCACCCCCTCTGGGTCATGGCTGAGTGAGCTCTGTGTCCTCACAGCCCAGTGCTGCTCCTGACCCTGAGAACCTCACAGCAGGTTTGTTAAATAGATCAGAGAGGCCAGGTGCAGTGGCTCATGCCTGTAATCCCAACATTTGGGGAGGCTGAGGCCAGAGGATCGCTTGAGCCCAGGAATTTGAGACCAGCCTGAGCAACATAGCAAGACCCCATCTCAGAAAAAAAATAGATCAATCAATAAATGCAAGCATATTGTATTTCTTTATGCCAAATTTATGCACATTCTACACCAAGTAGAGTGGGGTACTCAGGCAACAAACCTTACTGATCTGGACAAAAGCAAAAACAGACCCAGCCACACACAGATACGTACACACGCTGTCCACACAATGGCGGAAGCTGCCCACAGCATCTACCCGGCAAACCGCCACCCTGATGCATGGCGGTATGGTGGTGGCACAAACTGACACAGAAAAGCTGCACAGGAGAGACCCACGCCACCCCATGGCACCCCACCCACCCGTCCTCACAGGCCTCCTCACCTGCTCCTGAGGGGCCGGGATTCCATGCTCCTTGACTTTGCATTCCAGACCTGGGGCATGGCAGCAGGAAGCATGGATGCTGGCCTCCCTGTGGCCCACACACTGGTTGGGCTGACCTCGTGGCCTCAGCACAGGCGGCTTGTGGGTGCCAAGGTCCTCCACCTCCCAGTGGGAGCTGCAGCCTGGGTCAGAGGAAGGCTAGCTCAGATAGTGAAATGCTGGAATGCTCCGTCTCCAGTGCCCATCCCCATCAGACCTTCTCTCTTTAAGGTGTGAGGCAAGAGCTAGAAAACCCAGAAACAACTCAAAGAAGATAAGAGATGCTGGCCTGAGCATCAGGACTCCTGTGTTCTCAACTCCGCTCCTGTCCAGCTGTGTGACCATGGGAGAGCCATTCAACCTGAGCCTTAGTTTCTCAGGGAAAACATCATCTCTCCACCCAGAGATGGAGACAGTGAGGCAGGGGCTCTATGGTCTGAGATGCTCAAACTCCCCCCAGCCCCTCCCCATGCAGCCAGCAGGCAGAAGTTCAAGGGTAAGCTGGGGTCTGTCTGGACCACCTGGGGATGCCCTCCATGGGCTTAGGAGTCAGACACACCCATTGGCTAAGAAACCGAAAACAGTGGTTACTCAGCTACACTGAGGCTCTGTATACTCATTTGTAAGATGGAAAGAGAAACCGCACCTACTCACAGGGACACTGTGAAGATGACACATGTGAAGCCTCAGCATGGAGCCTGGCATGTGCTCTGAACATGGTAGGGTCGTGGTTACTAACATTCTTTATGTCCTAGATGTAAGGGCTCAGGGCAGTCACTCAGCATGTCCAGCCTGCAGTTCCCTTAGCTGCAGTTCCCTTAGGGGCTCTTTGAGGTGTGCCTCATAGAGTCAGATTCCATGACTTCCAACTGACATGTGCCTGTGAGTTCATCGGCTGAGCACTTCCAAAGGGGAGTGTGATTAGAGCATGGCGGACTTCTCTCTAAGCCAGGATCCCTGGACCGGATGGAGCCTCTCCCCTGGACAAGGGCACCAGCCACCTGACTACACTCATCTTTCCTGAACATCCATCCTACATGCCAGCCTGCTGTGCCCAGAGTTAGGTCTCACCCTCACCCTCCTGTTCCCAAACCCTCAGTGACTCCCCTGGACATGTTCAGACGAGAATCAACTCTGAGCCTCTTATTCCAGGCTGGAGCTCCACTGTCTTCCCAGACCTCTCACACTCCACCCAACCAGAACAGCTCAGCCTCGGGGCGCCAGCCCTTGATGCCCCAAGAGTCCCCATCTCTGACTTCCTGCTACCTGCCTGGACATGTTTTCAACACAGGGTAGCCTATCAATAGTTGCCTATACCAGAGACTGGATTTTAAAGCAACGGGTGATGACAATAATAGCAACGATAGCTAGAATCTATATTGTCCCAGCATTAAGCTAAGTGCTTAGCACCCATCATTTCCTCGTACAGAGACGTTAAGTAACTTGCCCAGGGTCACAGAGCTATCGAGTGGCAGAGTGAAATTCAAACCGAGGTCTGCTCTCCTTTCAGCCCCAGCCGGGGGCCTCTCTCTGGAGCTGCCTCTCCTGAACTGCACCACCTTAGGCAAAGCACCTGCCATGCTCCAGGCCAGTGCCCTATCTCCTCGCAACACAATGAGGCAGGTAATACCTTTTTCCCTCTTATGGAGGAGGAAGCTGAGATGAGAAGTAAGGTCACCTGCCCAGGGTCAAAGGGCATGGAAGTGGCAGAACCAGAGTATGGAATGGAAAGTCAGGTTCGAGTCTCATGGATCACACTCATGAGGACCAAGCCTCGTGGGCAGTGGGTGCATAAGGAGAAAGGGAACTCTCCTCACCCCAGGGCAGGCCCAGCCTCCTACCTGTGAGGACGTGGCCCTGCTGATGGCAGTGGACACGGGTCCCCATGCTGGCCCCAGCTGGTGGAGCTGTGTGGACGCTGCAGTTGACCTGGGGTAGCAGGCAGCACCTGGCAATGGCGTAGACACCCTCACCCCCAAAAGCGTTGTGGGCCCGGCAGACCCGCTTGCCCCCTTGGGCCTGAGAGTCAAAGACAGAAATGGGAATCTGCTTTAGAATGGGCTTTGAAAACAGAGAAAGGGAATAGACAGGCTCAACTCAAGCACCCTCATCAGTGTCCCTACCAGGGGCCAGTCAGACCCTGCTCCTAGCCTTTTGGGGACAAGGAGCTCACTCCTGCCCAAAGTAGACTGTTCTGCCAATGGGCAGCTCTGAATACTCAAAAGTTCTTCCAAACACAGAGTGGTTTCAAAATGGAGATACAGGGAAATCCAAGAGGCCAAAGCAAGGACCCAGCTGGCTCCACCCCACCCACTCTGCCTCCCACACAAGCATTAAGACACCATCTCCCAGGCCAGAAATGCCTGCCCCTCCTCACTCTCCTGGCTGGGCACTGCCCTTCCACCAAAATGCTGCGATCAGATGGCATCTGTGCACTATCCTGTAGCATCAACATCAATTCCCCTTTTTTGCTGGTTTGAGCTTTCTCAGCTCCCAGAACCATGGAGCACCTGAGTGAGAAGGGCCTAGAGATGGCTGAGTCCAGAGTAGCAGATCCCTGACCCTCACGCTGACACCCAGATGGGCATTGAAAATCCATCCAGCACTGTCCTGCAGCCTCTAGGAAACCCTTCTCACTGTGGCTCTCTCCAGCGGCCCCCAGCCGCGTGAGACGAGGAGTGCCCCACTCCTGCTCTGGCCAGTCCTGTAAGCTTACAGAAGAGTTGGAGTGTCGAGGATGGAGGGGCTTGCTGCAGGTCCCTGAGAGCCCAGCACTGACACACACACACACACACACATACAAAGGAGAGGTAGCCACCTCGATGCGCTCGCCCCGCCGCTTCCCACTCCTGGAGAAACTGGAGCAGCTCAGCAGCTCCTCATCCGGGGCACAGTGGACTACGGCTGTGGCCATCCGTGTAGGCCCCGAGTGTGCTGACCACACAGTCCTGCAAAACAGCTGCCAACCTGCAAAAAGCACCTGGGATGAGGAGGGGGTGCTGGGAGTGAGGGGACCTCCACAAAAATCTTTAGTTCATGGTAGGAGAGAGGAGGGCTTAAAGAACATACTCGGCCGGGTGCGGTGGCTCAAGCCTGTAATCCCAGCACTTTGGGAGGCCGAGACGGGTGGATCACGAGGTCAGGAGATCGAGACCATCCTGGCTAACATGGTAAAACCCCGTCTCTACTAAAAAATACAAAAAAACTAGCCGGGCGAGGTGGCGGGCGCCTGTGGTCCCAGCTACTCAGGAGGCTGAGGCAGGAGAATGAATGGCGTGAACCCGGGAGACGGAGCTTGCAGTGCGCTGAGATCCGGCCACTGCACTGCAGCCTGGGCGACAGAGCAAGACTCCGTCTCAAAAAAAAAAGAACATACTCAACTGTCTCTATAAAAACATGTTATGGAAATATTGCAAAGCCCTTTCAGAGCCCCCTTCTCATTTAATCCTATTTAAGGTGATGTCATCCTCCTTACACAGACAAGGGAGAGGGGAGAGACTGTCAAGGTCACACAGCCCTCCCAAGCCCCAGCCTGGCCTTGCCCACCCTGCCATCCTGCTTACCTGCCCTGTGGGTGCTGGGGGGCAGGGTGGCCACCAGGTTGGGGGTCAGAACCCGCTGGTCCTCAGGGAACCAGGCCTCATTGATGACATCTTTGGCAGAGAAGTGGATCAGTCTCTGCCTCAACTCGGCCAGAGTGAGCTCCGGCTCGGCAGACAGCATCACGGCTGCAATGCCTGGTACAGGGGTGAATGGTGAAAGATGGTGATGGCCTGACCCTCCTGCCCCAGCAGGGGACTCCTCCTAGTGCACACAGGCACACACATACACACAAAAACACGTGCACACACAGAGACACCAAGCTCTCTTCTCAAAGGTAAGCCGCCTGCAGTCCCTCACACAGTGAGGTAAGACAGCCTTCCGTCACATCTCTAAGCCTTGGTAGTTGCTGTCTTATCGGCCAGGTGGACTCCTATTCATCCATCAAGCTCCAGATCAAATGTCCCTCATCCAAGAAGCCTTCTCTGACCCTTGGGCTGGGCAGGTGCCTCCTCTGGGTTCCCTCTAATACAGCCCTGACCTCGTGTTCCCACTGTGCACTTGCCTCCCTCATCAGACTGAGTGTCCATGAAGGCACCATCAGGCCTGTCTCATCTCTGGTCCCCCTGCACAGAGCCTGGCACTGGAGGTCCCGGCACAGACCCTGACTGCCAAAGGGGCTGTTAGCATCACCGTAGCCAAGGCAGTGGGGTGGTGACTTACCAGCCACGTGGGCAGCAGCCTGCGATGTCCCACTCCGTGACACAAAGCAGGTGCTGCAGTCGCTGGAGGCACCAATGATGTCCTCCCCTGGGGCAAAGAGGTCCACACAGCGGCCAAAGTTTGTCCCCAAAGTCCCCAGGGTCACCGGCTGGTCCTGGGCATTGGTGGCCCCAACTGTGATGACCTGGAAAGGTGAGGAGGTAGGTGGCAGAGAAAGGAGCCCAAGAGAGGGGTTGCAGAAGCAAACTGAGGCCTTGCCAGCTGGGCTGAACAACTGCTATACACCTGTTTGGGTCCCATTCAAATGTCCCCTCCTAAGGAAAATCTGACTCCCCAGGCAGAATTCTGGCAGCCCTGCCCCGCCCTGGTGTTCCCCTCTGTCCCTACCATAGCCAGGCAGCATTCCCAATGCCCCTGTGGAGTTTACATTCTAGTGAGGGAGACAGGAAACTACTCGGTGTATCAGGTGGCTCTAAGTGCCACGGGGGGAAACTGAGAGGGCAAGGCAGAGATGTGTTGGGCTTTGTTTGCTTGATGCCTTTAAATTCGGCTGCTAGGGAAGCCTCAGAGGCCAGGGAGGATCCAGGTTACCGTGGTCAGGTACGCATCTGCTCCGCAATCCCCACCCACAACGCGCGCGCGCACACACATGAGCGCGCGCACACACAAAGACTTGAAGTTCCAGACTTGAAGTGGAACAAGATTCTCTCCCCTAGATACGCGCAGTGTCCTGACACTGGAGGAGTGGTGCTCAGAGGAGGGACGGTCACTGCCCCCCAGCTCCTCAGGGCGGAGGCTCCGTGTCTGTGTCCCCGCAGCCACACTGCGCGGCCCTGCGGCACACTCTGGATGTCCCTTGGGTGAGGTCTGAGCCCTCAACTGCTCCCATTCACATTAGCCTTGCTCAAGTGGTCAGTCATGCAGCCGCGGAGGTATCTGGATAGTGGGGAGGCCCTAAGAATACTGGGCGGGCCCTAAGAATATTGGGCAGAGGACGCAGGGCCTGGGGATGGAGATGCGGAGGGGGCGGCTACCAGGCGACCTTCAGGAGGAAGAGTGGCCAGGACGGGGTGTGGGGGCGTGGCTACGTGGGCGCCGCTACGTGGGGGCGTGGCGGGGTCACTGCTGTTCAGACTCTGCGATGATGGAGGCTCGAGCCCCTTCCTCCCCAGCCTCCCGGTCTCTGACGACTCCTTCCAAAGCCAGAAGGGTTCAGCCTCCAGGAACGTGCTGCAAGAAGGGCACGGGGCCAGCCTGCCCTTCGCCGCCCCCCCCGCCCCCGTCTTGGGGCAGCAGCCTCAGCACCTACCTCGGGAGCCGAGGCTGGGGAGTAGAGGCAGGCATCGTCCCGGAAGTTGCCGGCAGCGGTGACCAGCACGACCCCAGCCCTCGCCAGGTGCTGGCAGGCGGCGTTGAAGACCCGGCTGTACCCACCCGCCAGGGGCAGCAGCACAACCAGTGGCCCCACGGGCTGGACCAGCTGGCTTTTCCGAATAAACTCCAGGCCTGGAAGGAACAAACCTAGGTCACCCCCTGGGGAGGACTGTTCCCCTTTCCCAGCCCCTCCCTTACAGGCACAGAGTAATGGTTAATTTTGGGGATCAACTTGGTGACCTGATGTTTGGTCAAAAGCCAGTGGAAATGCTGCTGCGAAAATATTTTTTAGATGTGACTAACATTTAAATCAGGAGACTGAGTAAGGCAGGTTACTCTCCATAACGTGGGTGGGCCTCGTCTAATCAGTTGAAGGCCTGCAGAGAACAGACTGAGGCCTACCAGGGAAGAAGGAATTCTACTCCAGGCCTGCCTTAGGACTTAATACTGCAACATCAAATTCTGCAGGAATTGCCTGGCCTGCCCTGTGGATTTCAGACTTGCCAGCCCCCACGGTCACATGAGCCAATTCCTTGAAACTCTTAATATATACATCCTACTGGTTCTGCTTCTCTGCAGAACCTTGACCAATAGAAACTGGAAGATATTAGCAATCAAACCTCAGCAATCAAACTAGCCAACCCTGGCCCTTCTGTGTGCCTGGCTCTAAGAGTCTGAATATATGAACTCAGGGGATCCTCACAATAACCTTATTATCCCTTTCCAGGAAACAGAGGCACTGAGAGGATGAGCCTCAGAGGAATGAGAAGGGTGCCCTGCCCCACCCAACTTCCCCCTGCCACTCTCTGAGGCCTGCTCAGATGCCCCCCCACCATGGCCATAAGTGTTGAACCCACACAAACTTGAACAGAGTCTTGGCTGCCCACTCACCAGCTGTGTGACCCCACTCTCTATGAAACAGGGACAGCTGCTCCCAGGATTGTCTGAAGAATTAAAAGACTCCACACCCAGGACCCCTCATACCATAACTCCCCACCCTTGAGGGTGTGGTTCCCTCTGGCCTCAGTGGCACTACATCCCCCATTTTGGTGTAGACCATGATCTACCTCATGCTACTGTCACCAGTGACAGCTTTTTTTTTTTTTTTTTTTTTTTTGAGACGGAGTCTCGCTCTGTTGCCCAGGCTGGAGTGCAGTGGCGAGTGGAGTGCAGAGACTCACTGCAAGCTCCGCCTCCCGGGTTCACGCCATTCTCCTGCCTCAGCCTCCTGAGTAGTTGAAACTACCGGCCCCCGCCACCACACCCGGCTAATTTTTTGTAGTTTTAGTAGAGACGGGGTTTCACCAGGATGGTCTCGATCTCCTGACCTCGTGATCCGCCAGCCTCAGCCTCCCAAAGTGCTAAGACTACACGTGTGAGCCACCGCACCCAGCCACCAGTAACAGTTCTAACCCTTTGCCAGCCTGTGAGCTCTGGTCCAGTGGCCTGGAGACTGGGAGCCTAACAGCTCTGGCCCTGATGTGCAAGGGGACCTGGAGCTGACAGTTTCTCCCCTGTCAAATGGGGTGTGGGAGCCTTCCAGATCCTGGTCTCTGAGATGTCTCCAGGAGCTGTGGCCAAGGATGGAGCTGGAATCTCACAGCCATGCTCCTCCTAGAAGACAGTTAGTGAGGCCCCTCACACCACGGAGGAAGGGAGCAGAGGGGCACTGAAGTGGATGTGAAGAACAACAGCCACATTTACAGCTGCTGGTTATGTATTTATTTATTTGTTTTTGAGATGGAGTCTCGCTGTGTCACCCAGGTTGGAGTGCAGTGGCACAATCTCGGCTCATTGCAACCTCCACCTCCTGGGTTCAAGTGATTCTCCTACCTCAGCCTCCCAAGTAGCTGGGATTACAGGCACCCACCACCACGCCTCGCTAATTTTTGTATTTTTAGTAGAGATGGGGTTTCACCATGTTGGCCAGGCTGGTCTCGAACTCCTGACCTCAGGTGATCCACCCACCTCGGCCTCCCAAAGTGCTGGGATTACAGGCATGAGCCACCACGCCCAGCCTGCAGCTGCTAGTTATTAAGCACCTGCTGTGTGCTTATCTCTGTGCTCAGACTCGACACACAACCACCTGCTTACAGAGGAGGAAATGGCAGCGGCAAGGAAGGCAAGAGTGACTGTTGAGCCCCTGCCCCGTGCCAGGTCATGCAGCAAGGGCTTCCCATAGACTGACTGGGATGCCAAAGAAGGGATTTCTCCAGGAGGTCCTCCAGACGCCAGAGCACCAGGCCTGGGGAAGGCCTTTCTGGGAAAGAACAGCCTCCTCTCCACACACTGACCTTCAGGAACTGGCCTGACTGAGCCGAGGTCAGTCAATAAAGGGGTGGGACAGGCACAAGGGGTCACCTGATGGGGCCGAAGGTTATTGATTCTTGCCTTTAAAAGTGAACATCAAAACCTGTACTCTGTAGGAAAGTCTCAGGGCAGAACTGGTGGAACACAGGGAAGACTCCTGGCCTCCTCAGCCTTTCAGACTCATGGGCTACTTCCGCTAGCTCCAGAGCCAGTGTTTGACCCTGGGGCCTGGGGCCTGGGGTCTGCAGTGGAAGTCAAGCTGCTGCCCAGAGCTGGCACCTTTCCCAGTGAGGTCATCAGCTTGAGCTGTGTGACCCTGGGCAGTCACCTCCCCTCTCTGGACTGGTTTCATCAACTGTTCAGCAGCTATGGCAAGGCCAGCCCCAGGGCATGTTGTACAGAGGCCTTGCTCAATGGCCACAGGAGGAAGTCAGTAAGGGAGAGCACCCTCCCTCTTCTCTGTCCACAGGCCCCTGGAGTCCTAGTTCTCAGCTGGACTTCACAGGGGGGCCGCCAGATGGACTAAATATAGTCATAGTCTAGAAAAAGTCCTCTGCCAGTTCCTCCACCACATCTGCCTGGCCAGTGTGACCTGCAGGGCCCAGTCATGCAAGTAAGTGAGTCCCCTGGTCTCAGGGGTATGCAAGCAGAAAATAGAAGAAGTTTACTTAGATCACCTCCAGTCCCTCCACATTGAAGATAACATCACAAAAGACACAAAGATGTCACCAGATTTGAAAAGGGGAGCAGTGTGGAATTGTGGAAAGGTCACTGACCCAGGGTCCAGTCTGCACTCCTTGGGCTACCTGCGTAACCCTCGCTTGGGTTTCTTCATCTGCACTCGTGGTGACTGGGGACCCTGCCAGCCTTGGCACTCTGGTTCTCTGGCTCTGCGGCAGTGGCTGCCACAGCATTCTTGGTTAGGAGACTAGCTCTTCCTGGGCCCAGCCCAAGCCACTTCCCAGGCCAGGTCCAGATGGAGAGAGACCAACGCTGTCTGGGGCCATCACTCACCTATGAGGGTGCCGCTGACTGTGCCCTTCCCTTGGCAGTTGAGCACGCGCAGGCTACGCAGGCCAGCGCCCTTGGCCACGCCAGCATCCCGGCCGCTGACCACCCCTGCCAGGTGGGTGCCATGGCTGTCACACTTGCTGGCCTGCTCAGCCAACACAAGGACCACGTAAGAAAGACCCCCCCCCCCCACCCCATAACAAATCAGCAGGTGGCTGGATGGATGAACACCCTTCCCACAACTGATGACAGGGAGGGGACAGTGACAGCTGGGGGCTGTGGCCCAGCAGTACAGCTGCAACACTCTTGGACGGGAGTCCCCACCCACCTCCAGGATGGGGATATGGGCAGAGACAGCCCTCCTACCAGAGGGCCGTGCTTACCTGCCTGTGGAAGCGGGTCCCGTCCTCCTCGGGCACACTCTCGAAGTCGGTGACCATGACCCTGCCCTCGATTTCCCGGTGGTCACTCTGTATGCTGGTGTCTAGGAGATACACCTCCACCAGGCTGCCTCCTTCTTTCCAAAGTGACATTTGTGGGAGAGGAGGGAATGAGCATGAAGTCAACCTTATAGTTAACACACAGAAACTGTGGAGGAAATCCCAGGCACTAGTGAAAGTACCTTAAATATATGCACTCGGCCGGGTGCGGTGGCTCAAGCCTGTAATCCCAGCACTTTGGGAGGCCGAGACGGGCGGATCACGAGGTCAGGAGATCGAGACCATCCTGGCTAACACGGTGAAACCCCGTCTCTACTAAAAAATACAAAAAACTAGCCGGGCGAAGTGGTGGGCGCTGTAGTCCCAGCTACTCGGGAGGCTGAGGCAGGAGAATGGCGTAAACCCATGAGGCGGAGCTTGCAGTGAGCTGAGATCCGGCCACTGTACTCCAGCCTGGGCAACAGAGCGAGACTCCGTCTCAAAAAAAAAATATATATATATATATGCACTCATTGAACCTCCAAAAAAGTCCTCACATGCTACATCCTATTCTATATTTCATAGACAAGGAAAGGGAGGCCTAGAGGGGGCAGATAACTGTCCAAGGCCATCAGCTGGCAATGCTACTGCCAGGAAGGACCCAAGTCATCCTGCTCCTTCATATTAATATCAATATCCAACAATAATATGAATGTTCAAGAAATAATATCATAGTGTAAAATAAAGCCCCTATTATAGCTTTTCACAGCTCACCAAGTCTGCCAGAAAGACAACATGATTTAAAGACTCAAAGAATAACAGTGATGTCTGGCCACCTGCGCTGGTCGGCTCATTTTAGAGACAGGAAGCTGCAGCTCGGATAGGATGTGTGTCTGCGCCTCCTGACTCCGGGTCCAAGCATTCTGCACTCCACAACGTACCAGAAGGGCTCATAGGGGCTGCTTCCACCTCACACGAGTCACAGCCTCAGAGAAAACAGTCACCGAGAGCCTACCCTACACTTATCATCCCTAATTGGATCAGTTTGGATTCTCCAAGAAGCAGGTACTGGAGTAAAAGCTGCAAGAGACTCACTGGGGGAGTCGCCTGTGCAGGACAAAGATCGGGGTGTAGGAGAAAGTAGGGAGAGCTCACAGATGCAAGGCAGGTCCAGCCCACTGGACAGAGAGGAGAGGGAGAAAGAAGGGAAGCAAGGAAGGAAGCACCTCCGCTCCAGCGCGGGTCTCAGAAACTCTCAGCCAGGCCAAAAGAAGACTTCAGGCAGATTGCTGCTAGAAGAGTCCTGCGCCAGCGGAAATGGCCTGGCCCTGGAACCCCTGCAGCCAGGAGAAGCAGGGCCTCAGGTAGAACCAGATGGTAGCCCTCTGGGCTGTCAATCAACCTGCTCCTGCCCCAGGGTCTCCTGAGTCTTCTGAAGTGCCATCTGAATAGCACCTCTGTGTCCCCCGCAGTGATCCTCCAAATATGCTGCAGAGTAGAGATTCTCATCTCAGGACAGGTAAGCAAGTACAGGAGGCTCAGGGAGTGTCGTCGCTTCTTATGGCTTCAGTAACAAATTCCCAGACTCAGCAACGAAGGCTCCAGGGAGAACCCTGCCTCACGTCTTCCGGCTTCTGGTAGCTGCTGATGCTCCCTGGCTTGTGGTCACATTTCTCCAATCTCCGCCTCTGTCTCCAAATGGCCCCTCCTGTGTGTCTCTAAAGACACATCATGGGACTTACAGCCCACTGCATAATCCAGATGATGCCATCTTGAGATGCTTAATTACATCTACAAGGACCTTTTCTCCAAATAAGGTCAGGCTCACAGGCTCTGTCTGGGTGTGTATATCTGTGGGGGCCACTATTTAGCCCACTACATAGCAATTCAGTGGCTACTCTGAGATCCCACACTAATTTCAGGCAAGGTCAGCTCCCAGTCCTACATCCTCCCACCCACTATGGCAGTAGGGTTGGGCACAGTCCGAACTGTGAGTCCCCAGCCTGCACAGACACTATTCACCCTGCCTTATGGCCTCCAGTCTCAGCAGGAAGCTCCATTGATCAGTGCCCATGGGCACTTTGGTTACTTCTGTAGCATGCTGGGCAGGTCCTCGGCAGGCTGCCTGTCCTCCCAGGCTGCGGGATGAGGCAGAGTCCTTGCTCTCTGAGTGTGTTAGGAGCTTTCACTCATCACGTGCCCGGTGCTACACTGGGAAGGGGTGGTTGAGAGCGCTGTGAGCTCCGACCTGAAGACATCTGGAGACCAAAGGGTGCTGGTCACCCTAGAGGAACCACTAGATATTGAACTGGGCTATGGAATGTCGGAGGGGCAGACACATGACAGGGCCAGCAAGGTGGGCAGAGGCCAGATGGTGCCAGGCCCATAAGCCATGCTCAGTCTGCCCCTAGCAGATGCCCCGAGCTGGCCACAGGGGATACAGGTGCTTAGGAAGCAGCCCAAGGTTCTCCCTCAGAGCTTCCAGGCTGACGGGATGACTGGATGATACATTGGCAGACAGCCCAGGGGATACAGCCTCATCTAGAAGACAGCACAGAAGCTGCTTCCCTACCTGGACATAAGCCACATAACGCATATCAAGCAGAAGGCCTGCTGGGCAGGATTCCAGTCCATGCTCCTCGTCGTGTGTGAGGAGGGAACTGAGGCTGCAGCTGAGTTAGCCCAGGTGACAATCCTTTCTGGTCCCACCTGTGCTTGGGACCACCATCTGTTCCAGGAGCTGTATTTGGGGTCCGCTGCAAGATGATGTGACCACTGTGAGGTCACATCCCTGGGCCTGGGGTGTGGCCCCAGCGCAGCCCCACACCTTCTAAATACAGGCAGTTCCTGCCCGCTGACACCAGCGCACTCTCCTGCTGGGACAGGGTCAGGAGGCTGCAAGCATGGCCAGCAGAGGGCAGGTGGGCCTGGCGAAGGGGCAGCTCTTGGTAAGACACTGCCAGGAGAGAGGCTGTAAGCCTGGAACGCCCACCCAGGGCCCACAGCCCTACCACGACCTCCACAGCTGGAGGGAAAGCACAAGCCAAAGCCCCCACAGGAACATCCTTGGGCTTCCTTCCAGTGAGAGGCTGGAAAAGGGCTCAGCTCGGACAGGACACAGGGCCTCTGGGGCCCTTCCTAGGCCTCCCTCTATCCTCCAAACCCCAGGGTGAGGCAGAGGCTGCTAGTTCCCTGTGACAGCGTGGCAAGATGGCCTCAAGAAAAGCCACCACTCTCAGGGGCAAAGAGGCCTTGGAGTGGCCTCTTCCAGCCTCTGGGTTGGTACAGAAAGCTCTGTGGCCTCTGGCAGGTGGGAGCCCAGTCCTGCTTGCATACCTCCAGAGCAGGGAGCTCATTAGCTCTCACCAGGCAGCCCTGCCATGCGCCTGTAAAGCTCAGACTGTGGCCGAGTTCTTCCTTTCACGTCTGCCCTGGAGGTCACCCAGGCCCTGCTGGTCTCACCAGCCTCAGTCCCTTCTGCACAGGCTACACTCCCTCCTGCCTCACAGCTTCAGTCCATGTTCATTCCTCTGCTTGGACACTGTCCCCTTTGCCTGGTTAATAATGCCCCCGCGGGTCTTGGCTGGAACAGCGCTTCCTCCAGGAAGCCTTTCCTGATCCTTCTGCCGGATACACAGGCTCGCAGTTGCCTGCACTCCTTCAGAGCTCTCAGCCTATCCAGAACTAATTTGTGTCGAGTAGCATTTGTTTAAGGAATGGATTAATCTTCTGGATACACTGTTGGGGAAAGAGACCACGTCCATTTCATTCACCTTTGTATCCCCAGCACCTAATATGGTGCCTGGCACACAGTGGGTGCTCAAGACGTCATTGTTGAATGGTAAGAAAAGAAAAATGCAGGGCTAAAATCATAGCACCTCACTCAATACCTGAAAGAGAAATGCATGCTACAGCAATAACTCATTTAACCCTCCAAACAGCCCTGCAGAGTGAGAGTTACTATTCCCTCGCTTTTGCAGAGGAACCTGAGGATCAGAGAGGGTGAGTGACGTGTGCAGGGTCACACAGTTAAGAGTGCAGAGTCTGGGTTTGAGGGCGGCAGCCAGCTCCAGGGCCCATGCTTGTGGCCTCCCCATGAATGAAGAGGCTGCTGCTGGGCCCAGCCAGCCTGCCCCATGCCAGCCCAACAGCTCCAGTAGGACGTCCTCCAGCCAAGCCCTTGATGTGACTCCAGAAGGGGTTCCACACCCCTGCCTGCCATTCCTGCCACTTCCCACAGACACTCGGGGGAAGTGGGGAGGGGGACAATCCATGGGCATCCTATGGGGAGGAAAGGGCCCCACAGCTGCTTCTGGTCCAAGGGAGAGGAGGGAATGGTGGCTGCCAAAGGGTACACTCACATCTTAACCCGCACCACCTGTGGCTGTGACCTTATTTGGAAAAAGGGTCCTTGCAGACGTGGTTAAGGTTCTCCACATGAGATCATCCTGGATGATCCAGTTGGCCCTAAATCCAACAACAAGTGTCCTTAGGAGACAATGAAGAGGAGAGAGACACAGAGAAGGCTGTGTGAAGACAGAGGCTGGGATGGGTGTGCCGCCGCTGTTGGGACACAGAAGAGACAAGAGAAGCTTTTCCCTGGAGCTCCCAGGGAGAACACGGTCCTGCCAACACGGATTCAGGCTTCTGGCCTCCAGTACTGCAGAGAATCAACTTGTTCCAACAAGGGGGTGGTATTTTGTCACAGCAGTGCTAGGAAACTAACCTAGGGGGCAAGATCTTCTCGGTCTTCTGCCTGGACTGGGGCCTCTGTGACCCTCTGCCAGTGTCCCTCTCAGTCTCTGATATTAACTTGCTCTGGGAGGTCCTTGAGGCACCGATGTAGAGTGCAGGGGGCTCCAGGGATCCACAGAAGAGGTCCCGCCTGGTTGGAAAGGAACAGGCTCCTCCTACAGAGGAGCTGCCCTCTCCCTGGTCACAGGCTGCCCAGGCCAGGTCAGCACACATGACCGACCAGGTCCCTCGCTTCTGCTGCTGCCACCCTTGCCAGAGGATGTCCCCCACACAAACCCTAACTCCACCCCCTGCCCACCAGCTCTGATCTGTTGCAATGGCAGCAACTCAGACATAGGCAAGGTCACACAATCCGGGCATATGCAAAGTCACACAGAAGCCCCCAACCTTTCACTTCCAAAAGCATCTGCACATCCTTCAACTCACTGGAGTCTCACATCAACCTGTGAGAAGGACAGGGACAGGGTTGTGTGCCCATTTTACAGACAAGAAAGACAAGGCTAATAGAACGAAGTGGCTTCCCAAGGCCCCACGAGAACCGGTAAGGGGTGGAAGCCGAGTTCACCCCAAGCTCTGCGTCCTGGCACCATGTTGCACGGACCCACCACATTGCATCGTCTCTGCACTGAGCTGCAGACCTCACACCATGGGCACCTCAAACTTAACACAGTCCAACTAGAACCCTTCATCCTCTCCTCAGGCCAGGTGCATCTAGAGTCTTCCCCAACTGAACTGCCACCTGCAAGGAATTGCCACCTGCAAGGCCCTGCTAGAATGCAGACTGTTTTCCATGGCTGCTCCTCCTCCCTCCCTCCCATAGTCAGGCCACACCAGGCAGAGGGAGCAGTGGAAGGAAAGGCCTAGAGGGAAGACACAAAGTGGGCCATGCAGGGAGAGCCAGAAAGCCAAACAGAGCTGGAGGCAGGTGGAGCAGCAAAAAAGGAAGCTAGGCAGGGGCATCCGAGTCCAGGTTGTGTCTGTCCCATTAAGGGGTCTAGTCCAGTCTGCAGGGCACTGGGAGTTATAGAGGCCTGGGGGGGCCCTAGGTAGAGTCACCATCAGATGAACCCTCCTTCCAAGGTAAGTGCAGCCTGCTGGGCCATTCCAAATGGAGAGAAGAGGAAAACAAGAGACAAGGAGGAAAAGAGGATCATTTAAGGCAAGACTTTTGCATTTGTGGAGCAACAGGAAGGCAGGCAGTGGGGGCTGCAGGGGCTGGGGATGGGACAGAAAAAAAGGGGTCAGTGGAGGTGCTGAGTCCCAAAGCCCTCGGAGAAGTGGAAACCACTGGCAGGGAGGCAAGGCCGGGGCAGAGCAAATGGATTCAGCTCAGATGTGGAGGGGCAGCGCACAGATGGGGGGTCTTACTGGGGGGTTGGTATTCATCCGCCCGGTACCGTGCAGGAGTAATTCGCTCCAGGTTCCATGGGATGCTCTGGGCAAAGACAGAGGAGTCCTCCTCGATGTAGTCGACATGGGGCAACTTCAGGGCCTGCAGAAGCCAGAAAGGTCGGGGAACTCTGCTTAAGCCATCTGGACAGCAGCAAACACAGCCACAGCCTGGCCTCACCTGATCACACCTATCCCCACACCCCAGCCCAGCAGCCTCCCACCTTGTCCCGGCAGACTCCCTCCTGGTGCCCCGGAGGACAGACTAGGAGCCTGAGTTTTCTCACTCATTGATCAAGCTGGGAGCCCAGCACTCCCATATCCCTGCAACAAGGCCTGGCACAAAGGACTCCATCTGGGAAGGATTCTGAACTTGACATCTTGTCTGGGAGCCAGGCTGTGCCAAGGCTCTGGGCAGGATGGACACGGAGTGAAGCTCAGGCCCTGGACACCATGCCTAAATCATGACATAACAGCACTGGCAATTCGGTTTGTCCCCCAGTCTATTCCCCAGCCTTCTCCAGCCTGCTCACTGCAAACTGCAGCACCAGCTCCCTTGCAAAGCCTCCAGTTAGGCTCAGCCAATGGGAGGCACCAGCAGGAGTTAGAGGGACAAGAGTGCATCTGCAGCTGGGCGCGGTGGCTCACGCCTGTAATCCCAGCACTTTGGGAGGCTGAGGTGGGGGATCACCTGAGGTCGAGAGTTCCAGACCAGCCTGGCCAACATGGTGAAACTCCATCTCTATTAAAAATACAAAAATTAGTTAGGCATGGTGGCACACACCTGTAGTCCCAGCTACTCAGGAGGCTGAGGCAGGAGAATTGCTTGAACCCGGGAGGCAGAGGTTGCAGTGAGCTGACATGGCGCCACTGCACTCCAGCCTGGGCAACAGAATCTCAAAAACAAAAACAAAAAACTGTGCATCTGCCCCACTCCCTCCCTACCTCCTGACTCCCTGTGCATGGCAGCGGTGAACCCTCAGGTGACTCCCCACAGGCAGCCTCTCCTCCATGCCACCAGCTCCAGTTGGGCAGAGGGAAAACTATTCCCTCTCCTTACCCTTCAGACCTAAGTGGTAACAGCTTCCTGCCACAACTAGTCCCTGGATGCCTTGGTATCCCCAGAGGTTTCTTAACCTGCCCCCACTTTGGCGAGTTTCCATACCTAGCATCTGCTGAATGCTTCACAACCTCATTTAGTCCTTAAATGAATGTTCCCATTATTATAACTGGTTTACAGATAGGGGAATGAGGCTCAGAGAGGTGAAGGCATTTGCCCAGGGTTAGACAACTAATAAGGGGCTGGGTGGGACTCAAACCCAGGCTGGTATGATGCCCAGTTTGAAGCCCAGGTCTCGATGGCAAATGCCTGCAGCTTTCTGCTTGGCTTCTGCTTGTCCTACTCTCCTCTGAGCAGCTGCCCTGGCCTGTGGGGCTTGTGCCTGTCATCTGGTGCCACACGGGTACCTTCTTCGTCTTTCCCCAATGCTGAGCACATTGTCCCAGAGTCAACTGTACTGGCGGTCACTGATCAGTCTCTCCTTCTGAACTGTAAGCTCGAGGGAAAGGCCTGGGCTGTGTCATCTTCGCCTCTGCAGCACACAGTAGGCGCTTGGTAAACGTGTGCTGAGCAGACTGATGGAAGGCATTGACTTGTCAGTCTCCTCTACTTAGACTACGGGTTCCTAAGGCAGGGACCCTGTCAATCCCTGTCATGGTCCCACAGGCCTTGGTATGAGGTAGCTGTTCAGCCACGGGATGCTGAGCTGATTAACCCGTGGAGCAGCAGTACAGTGCAGCTAGGAGACCCAGGTCCAGACTCTGACCCTGCCTATTACATGCTGTGTGACCTTGGGCAAGACCCTGGGCCTCACTGTCTGCAGGAGGCTGAGAAGCACCCCTTGCCATGTGGAGAATCAGTGTGAAAATGACACACGCTCTCATCAAGTGAGAGGCCAGGAAAAGAGGTGGGCTAGAAGGTGGGGCAGAAGCAAAAACAAGAAAGTTTTTTTTAAGATTTGAAGCATTAGGGCCAGGGTGAGGAGAATACCCAGTCCCCTTTCTGCCCCTCCACCAAAGATGTGACATCTAGGAGGGAGGAGGGCCACCCTGTCCTAAAGTAGGGACTTTACTCTGATAGCAGCAGCCTCAAAGAAATTGCGCACCCTTGAGTCATGCTTTTTTATAAAATGACTCAGGCTCCATTGAACATCCCAGGGCCTTGTCCCTAAAGGTTTCCATAGGCAGCAGATGCATTGGCACAAGAATGGCTGGCAGGCAGACCACTGGGTTTGATCCAGGTTCTACCCCTAGCTGTCTATGTGGTCCCCTCTGAACTTTCAAATGGAGATGGACATACCACTGGGGCATGGCCAGGCTTAAAGGGAATTCCATACAGAAAGCCAGTGGTTACTGTGCTTGGTACCTAATAAGTGCTCAATACATACTTGCTGTCCCCTTCTGATTTTCAGCAGTAGGCCTACTAAGCACAGTCCCCAGTGTGTATGCAGTGGCCCAGCCCTATCAGGAAGTGCCATTCCCAAAAAGGGTGGCTCACCAGCTCCAGCAGGTCGCCACTCATCTTCACCAGGAAGCCAGGAAGAAGGTGATGGAAGACATGCAGGATCTTGGTGAGGTATCCCCGGCGGGCAGCTTGGGCCTGCAGGCGGCGGGCAGTGCGCTCTGACTGCGAGCGGTGGGTCTCCTCCTTCAGCACCACCACATAGGTGCCGGGCAGCCTCCATGGATCCTGGCCCCGTGCACGGAGGAACATGATGACATGGAAGAAACCCAGCAAACCCTATGTGTACTTTATCTCACCCCTACTTACATATTAGAATTACAGCAAAAGAGACACCACAGAGTGTAGTAAATGATAAAGAAGTTACCAAATGCGGACCCAAAAGCAAATTAAAAAACTCATATAGGCCAACTATTATTATTCACATAGTTATATAACACTTTCAAATGTGCCAGTCAGGCAAAAATGGGAACCATGGGCCGCACTCGACAACAGGTTTTCCTCTGTACCTGCACCCAGCTCTCTATGGGCCTGGTTACCTGTAGCGGGCCTGCCCAAAGGCCACCTCCTCCCCCATGCCCCAATCAGAATAAACTGAGGGAAAAACTCATGGGCTCTGGAGCCAGGAAACCGTGGACCTGAATTCCAGCTCTAATATTTACTGGTTGTGTGGCCATGAGCAAGTCAGTCAACCTCTCTTGGCCTCAGATATCTCCGCTGTATTGTGGAGATCGTAGTACCTATGACATAGGCCTGCTGGGAAGGTCAAGAGGGACGGCTGTATAAATCTCCCATCCAGATGCTCTACAAACGCAGGCAGAAGGGATGACTAAGTGAGCAAAGGCAACACTTCTTAAAGAGAGAGAAGAATCAAGGCCACTGTCTTAGTCCTTTTGTGTTGCTATATAAAGGAATACCTGAAGGTGGGTAATTTATAAGGAAAAGGGATTTATTCAGCTCATGGCTCTGCAAGCTCTCCAAGAAGCATGGCACCAGCATCTGCTTCTGGTGAGGGCCTTAGGCTGCTTTCCCTGATGGCAGAAGGTGAAGGGGAGCCTACATTTGCAGAGATCTATCACATGGCAAGAGAAGAAGCAAGAGAGAAGAGAGGGTGGTACCAAGCTCTTTTTAATAATCAGCCTTCAAGGGAAATCATAGAGGGAGAACCTACTCATTATCACAAGGATGGCACCAAGCCTTTCATGGAGGTTCCTCCCCCATGACCCAAACACCTCCCATTAGGTCCCACTTCCAACACCGGTGACCACATTTCCACATGAGATTTGGAGGGGACAAACTATAGCAGCCATGATCTGCAGGTGATTTGTTTGGTTTTAGCTCTCGTCTGCTCCAGCTGCTCTCAGGCAGACATACCTGCCCAAGAACCTTCACTGGCTCCCCACAGCCTCACGGATCAAGTCTAAACTCCATGCTCCTCCTTGGCCCCTACCTCAACCTACCTTTGCAGCCTCACCACCCACATCTCTGTATATACGCATCTTGGACTCCAGTCAGAGTAGAACAGAGTTCACCCCCTTTACCCAAAGCCTTAGGGCCAAATCAGTTTTGAACCTTAGAACTTGTTTGGATTTTAGAAAGACAGTAGTGGGCAATTAGAGAGTCTGCTTGGAGGAATCTGGAGCTGCATATGTAATCTATGCAGCAAAATACATGAATACACATATTCACACAACTAGATTAAAAATAGGGCCGGGCGCGGTGGCTCAAGCCTGTAATCCCAGCACTTTGGGAGGCTGAGACGGGTGGATCACGAGGTCAGGAGATCGAGACCATCCTGGCGAACACCGTGAAACCCCGTCTCTACTAAAAAATACAAAAAACTAGCCGGGCGAGGTGGCGGGTGCCTGTAGTCCCAGCTACTTGGGAGGCTGAGGCAGGAGAATGGCGTAAACCCGGGAGGCGGAGCTTGCAGTGAGCTGAGATCCGGCCACTGCACTCCAGCCTGGGTGATAAAGCGAGACTCTGTCTCAAAAAAAAAAAAAATAATAATAATAATAATAATAATAATAATAATCTCATGTCAGTTCACGTCAGATGCTACCATCAAATAAATCACAAAAAAACCTTTTGGTTTTCAGAACATTTTACATTTCAGAAGGTGGATAAAGAACTGTGGAGGCTGGGCGCAGTGGCTCACAACTGTAATTCCAGCACTTTGGGAGGCCAAGGCGGGCGAATCACCTCCTCAGATCCACTGAGGAGGTCAGGAGTTCAAGACCAACCTGGCCAACATGGTGAAACCCCGTCTCTACTAAAAATACAAAAATTAGCTGGGTGTGGTGGCGGGTGCCTGTAATCCCAGCTTCTTGGCAGGCTGAGGCAGGAGAATCACTTGAACCTGGGAGGGGGAGTTTGCAGTGACTGCACCATTGCACCCCAGCCTGGGCAACAAGAGCAAAACTCCATCTCAAAAAAAGAAAAAGAACTGTGGACACGTGCTCCTTATCCTCCACCTCTTGTTTTCCCAGCTCTGTACCTTTGTTCATGGTACCTCCTAATCCTAGAATAAAGTTCTCCTGACATCGTCATCGCTGTACTCCTACTAATGCTTCAAAGATTCATCTAAAAATGCCTTCTGCTAAATAAAAATCGAATGAATTGGGAGAGAACTCTGTGCAGTGGAATGTGAGTTCTAGAAACCCAGTTCTAATGCACCTGGGGTGACCTCCTCTCTCTGAGCCTCAGTTTATCATGACTAAAACAAAAGGATTGGTCTAAAAATCCTTTTCTGCTTGCCAAAAAAGTTTTCATTCTAAATTCGATTCCCACAAAATATCCATTGAATGAATGAATAAATGAATTTGAGGAGGCTCCTGTTCCAAACTTCCACCAGAGAAGAAACATCCTCAAGGGCTTGGTTCAGGTGGTCATACAGCCTCTGCTTACTCACCTCTCAGGATGGGGTACTCACTATTTCCAGAACAGTTGTTTTGGAGCAGTGGTAACTTGAAATGCCCTTTCTTATCCTGGCCACAACCCCACAACATCCTTCTAGAAAGTCAAAGGTTCAGGGAACAAGGAAGAGGGCTATACTGAGCTGAGTAAGGACCTGCCATCCTGCCACCCAGAACACTCAGACGGGGCAGGCAGCTGTGAGTGGCAGAATTTTCCCCTCTGCCCCGGGAGCTGTGGTTTGGAGCAAAGACAATGTCACCAACAGGTCACCCTGCAGACGGGCAAAACTGCAAGTGATCCCTCCCTGGGCTTGCATGAGTGAGGTCACTCATGGTCAACAGAACTTTCCCTTCATCTCCCCATCTGCTGCCACTGAGCCCTTAGGGAGGATTGTCACTTCCTGTTTAAAGACTAGGCAATGGAGGCTCAAGGATAAGTGGCTTGTCAAGCACCACAGCTAGTGAGGGGAAGCCATCATTCAACCCCAGATCTGACTCCAAGCTGGGGGACACAGAACCTCAGCCAAGTCCTGGGCTGGTAATACTTAGAAAAAAACTAGTGATCCGGCCCCGGGAAGAAGCTTCCCAGAGCCTGAGGGCCAGATGCTGGCAGAGTCGTTGAGCAAACTCGTCTCACAGGTGGGCTGCGGCGCCGGGCTCAGCTGCGGGGTCCCAGTACCAGGCGCGCCACCTCCGGCTCCAGAGCACCAAGGGCCCTTCCCTGCCTGAGTCCTAAAGGACACCAATGGGCCTCGAGAATAACTCCGCCCCTTCTCCCCTGCCCCTTCAGCTGGTTCTTTTCTTCAGTTGAAACAGATGGAATACTACAGCATGAGTTCTGTGTCGTAAAGAAATTGCCTCGCGCTCCCAGCATCTGCCGTCCTTCCCACCCCGCTCCTGTCTCGGGTAGGGCCTTCTCTCCAGGCCCTCCATCCTCCGCTGCCCATATTTCCCAAACCAAATCGGAACCCACTATAAGGGCAAGCCCGCTTCCTCTGTGTCTGGTGCGTTCCCAGTGCGTTCCAGGCATTCACTTCTTCACCCACCTGTGCCGCGGCGAGGCGGAAAGTCTGAAATCTGGGCAGGAGACCCTGGCGGTGCTCTGCCCGCCCTCCCTCAGCCTCCCAGTCTCCCAGTCTCCCAACCCCGTGAGCCTTCCCGCTGAATAGCGCAGCCGCACGCCCCTGCAAGTCCCCGAAAGGCCGGCCGTCTCCGCTCTCCACCGCGCTCCCCACGACCCGTCCTCCCACGCCGCCTTGCCTGCAGTCCCCAAGACCGTGCCAAGCGAAGAGCCCTCGGAGACCTGCACCCCACTTCCTCTCTTAAATGGGGGGAAAATTGAGGCCCGAGAGGAAACAGCACCGCACCGTCCCGGCTGCGGGTTCCCCCAGGCCTGCCACCCCTACGCCCGCACCTTGGCGCAGCGGTGGAAGGTGGCTGTGGCTCCGTGCTCGGGTGCGTCGGCCAGGCCGTCCTCCTCGGAACGCAAGGCTAGCACCAGCTCCTCGTAGTCGCCGTCCTCGTCCTCCTGCGCACGGGCGCCCGCGAGACCCAGAAGCAGGAGCAGCAGCAGTGGCAGCGGCAGAGGCCACCAGGACCGCCTGGAGCTGACGGTATCCATCAGGGCCAGGGGAGAGGTTGCCGTCCTGGTGAGAAGACCTAGAGGCCGCGCACGGTCCACGAGGGCGGCGCCTTGAGCCTTGCGGTGGGGAGGACTGTCCAGGAGCTGGAGTTCAGGCTCAGGGCGCGCGAAGAGGCGCGCGGAATCCTGGCTGGGAGCTGGGAGCCGCCGCTGCAACTGCACGTTCCAGCCCGCCTGAGACAGTCTCACTGCCTGGCTCACTCCTCCAGGCTCGGACCCTGAACTGAGCGGCGGCGCCCTCCTGCAACCATGAGCGCCTCGACGCCGCTGCGGAAACCTTCTAGGGTGTGGGTGCTTGACGCCTGGGGCCCGCAGATCACGCCACCAGAGCCCCATCGGACGATCCTATCTGATTAAACATTAACGGAACCCCCGGACTGGAGGATCAGGTTTCGGCCTCGCCCTCCCCAAACAGCGTCAGATTACGCGCAGAGGGAAGAAAAAACTCCCAAATTCTAACTGGTCTGGAAGGTGGGTCGGCGCTCTAGAGGCACCTCCTCTCCCGCCTCTCACCCTGCGTGGGATGCCAGACTCCGAGTTCTGCCAGGCCCACCTTTTCAGTGTTTCCTGGGTCCACCTTGTCACCTACTGACCAGTGAGACTTCTGAATCAATCCTACTATGGACTCCTCCCTGCCCACCGAATTCTTTCCACCGGCCTTAACCTGGCAACCTTCTAAACTTAGCTTGGACCCCCTCCGGCCTCTGCTCTTTATGCACCCTGCACAATGACCTTACCTACTAGCTGTTCCTTGAAGATACTGCTTGCTTTTGATGTCCAGCCTACATGCATTTCAAGGGATTTATACTGCAAAGATTCAGGTTTTAAGTTTGCAAAGATGTCATATAGGTACATTCAGAATTCTATGGTAGGCACAAGCTCAGCGTTCCAGAAGATTCAATTTGCAAAGATTCCTTTTACACAGCATGTTCAAGAACTCAACTGGACAAGCATCCAGTAAACACCTATTGTGTGCTAGGCAGGAGGATGAAAAGGGGAAAGAGAGCTCCTGGCCTCAGATTGTACATGGGGCATGCCATGAGGCTTGCTCTTTCTGGAAGGGCTGTCAATACTGGGAAGAAACAAAGGCGGCTTTATGATCCTTCATTGCAGATGCACAGCATATTCTGAGTGAAATGACCTGTTCGGAATCTAGGTGCTGGAGTCCAAAGTTGCTGCACTTTCCACTTTGTTTGCAAAGACCTCACTCCAGAGAGCCAGTGCACAAAGGCTGTGCAACCAGTGGGTTGACAGTGACTCCATGAGGTAAGGTCAGAGCTATCCCCATTGAGCCACCATCGCAGCACAGAGTAGGAGCTCATTGTTTGCTGACAGAGGTGGCAGAGGTGGTTTTCCTTCCTGTTGCCTGGAGGAATTGTATTTGCAATGTGCTTTTGGCAGCTTCCTCATCAAAGGCCTCTTCCCGGAGAAAGAATGGATGGGAGCTAACTTTCCCTGTTGCTCCTCTTTGGGACCTTGGCCTCTCACCTACCAGGGGTTGTTACCGTGCACCCAGAGGATGATGAAGCCTGTGCACAGAGGGACACGGATGTCCCCAGGCCCAGGAAGGGGGCTGCTGTCCAGCGTGCAGTGGGTGTGTTCTGAGGGGGGTTGGGGAGGAAGGAAGCACCCTGGGCTCTGCAACAGATGGAACCAGAGGGGCAGTCACTTCTCATCCCACATCCTCCACTGCACTCTTTGAGGGGCAAGTCCAGCTGGGCCTCCTGCCACTTGGCAGGGCTTTCATCCCTCACCAATTACCCCTCCCATAAGTTGCCTGAAGGAGTTGTGTCACCTCCTCCCTCTTCTCAAATGGGTCCCTCACACCCTGGCCAGCAAATAACCAGCCGGCTACCCTGAGAGGTACCAGCAATCAGGGTAAGTCAGAAACCTCTTCTGGGGCCTCCCCTCCACTACAAGTGCTTTCTGGGTCAATACCCTTCCTTTTCCTCTCCTGCCTTCCTCCTTCAGGGCAGAGGGGACCATCCTCTTGTACTCAGCTGACACTCCCCTGCCCCAATCTGGCCTCCGCAGGGATCACCTACCTCCACTATCTCCTCTCCTCTTCTTATCCCTAAATCCCTCTTCCTGTGTTATTCTTTCCCTTCACCCCACAAGCATCCTCAAAGGCTTCCCCCTCTAAAAATGCCACTTTTACTCTCCCTCAAAATGCTCTCCCAGTCATTGTCTTCCCCTCAGAGACTGAATGAGTAGACAGAACTCACTGTTCTGCTCCCTGGCTGCCTTCTCCAGCCTCCGAAACTTAGAGTCTGCAGCCGCCATTGCTGTAAGTGTACATTTCAACACTTTGAATAGACATACTCTTTTTTGCAAGGGTAGGGGGCATCTTTTTGTGTGGATGTTCAGTTTTTTAAAACTTACATGAAAATTGTTTTTAATGTGAATAGCTTGAAAGAATATACAGTGAGGCCGGGAGCGGTGGCTCAAGCCTGTAATCCCAGCACTTAGGGAGGCCAAGACGGGTGGATCACGAGGTCAGGAGATCGAGACCATCCTGGCTAACACGGTGAAACCCCGTCTCTACTAAAAAATACAAAAAAAAAAACAAACAAACAAACAAAAAACAAAAAAAAAACTAGCCGGGCGAGGCGGCGGTGCCTGTAGTCCCAGCTACTCGGGAGGCTGAGGCAGGAGAATGGCGTAAACCCGGGAGGCAGAGCTTGCAGTGAGCTGAGATCTGGCCACTGCGCTCCAGCCTGGGTGACAGAGCAAGACTCCGTCTCAAAAAAAAAAAAAAGAATATACAGTGAAAAATTCATCTTCTTCCTGCTCCTGAACCCCCACCTTCCCAGGGGAAACCACTGTTACCCATGGTAGTGGGCTGAATGGTATCCCCCAAAAAGATCAGTCCAAGACTAGCCCCTGGTACTTTTGAATGTGACCTTATTTGGAAATGAGATCTTTGCAGATGTAATTGACCTAAGGATCTCATGAGGAGACCTGGTTTTAGGGTGGGCCCTAAATTCAATGACTGATATCAGAAGAGAAAGGGGAGAGATACTTGAGACACAGAAACACCTATGTAACGATGGAGGCGCCCATTACAGCTGTGCCGACATACGTCAAGGAATACTAGGAGCCCCCAGGAGCTGGAGGAAGTAAGGAATCTTCCTCCCCTAGAGCCTTCGGAAAGGGCACAACCCTGCAAGCCCTTCATTCCAGACTTCTGGCTTCCATAACTGCAAGACAATACATTTTTGTTATTTGAAGCCAGCAAATTTGTAGTACCTTGTTATAACAGCCCCAGGAAGCTGATATACCTATTTATTGGGTATCTTTTAGGAGATAGTCTACTTTTATAAAACTATTTGGATGGGCTCTTCAACCCACTTTTTAAAACTGTGAAAGCAGTTTATGATTTACTTTTAACTTTTTATTTATATTGGTGGGGTGGAGAGGGACAACTTAATCTAACGCCTTAACCTAGCCCTAATCTTGGAATAAAAACTACACTGGTGAACCTATATCTACTGCCTTATTTTTCTGGTTGCAGATTATTTCATTCTATGTATGTTTCACACCGTCTTTAGCCAATTTCCTGTTGATTGGTGTTTCTGTTGGTCGGTTGTGTCTTTTGCTATTACAATCCAAGTTGCTATGTCTATCCTTATCCATAGCTCTTTGCACATGTGACAGTATCCATTTCACATGTGAGTGTCTCTTTGCACATGTGAGAGTATCTGTTTCATAAATTCCTGGAAGTGGAATTTTGAGATAAAGGGCACAAGAATGCTATACATTGATGATTTCTTCCCACAAGCAGTGCGGGAGGAATCCGTCAGAATGGGCTAGGTTCTGCTTCCAGCATGTGCACGCCCCAAATCTCAGGGGCTTGAAATGTCAAAGGTTTATTTCTCTCTCACACCACATGTCCATCAACGACTTTGCTTCACTACTTTATTACCCTTGCCCCAGAACCAGACTGATAAAGCAACCATCATCCAGAACATTACTGAACACTGAGGCTGACGGAAAGCAAAGAGGTGACTCCATGCAGCTTCCGCCCAAAAGTGACCCACACCACTTCCGCTCACCTCTCCTCCTCCTAAGCAAGACACATGACCACACCTAAGGTCAAACGTAGGAACCTACAATCATACCAAGCGCCCAGAAGGAGGAGAAAGGGTAATTTGTGAATACCACTGGCAACTACCACTCACGGTCACACCCAGGCCAATACAGAGTTGCCAAATATTTTGACCTTTCCTTAAGTTAAAAAATTATCTACATTTGTTTGTCTTTGAACTATCCCTTCATTTTTTCATTTTGGCTGTGGGTCTTTTGTTTGTTGATTCATAATAGCTTTTTATGTATAATACCAAAATTAGCCTGCTGTCTGTCATGTATGTTACAGATCTATTTTCCAGTTTGATTGATTTTTGACTTTATTGTATTTTTCCATAAAAATGTTAATTTTCATGGAGTCAAACTTATCAGCCTTTTATTTAATGACTTCTTGATTTTGTACTGTGCTTAGAAAGGCCTCCCCCTTATCAAGATCATATAAAAATTGTCCTCATTTTTTAAAACTTTTTTAATATCTTGGCTTCCACGGGGATTTACTTTTGTGTAAGGAGTGAGGTTATTTTTCTCCAGATGGCTAGCCGATTGTTCCAATACCATTTACTCCATAACTCATTTTTTCTCCCTGATTCGAAATGACGTCTTAGTAACAAAACTCCCTTGTGGCTATGCATCTAATTCTGGCTGTTTTTGTACCTTTAATATCTCTAGTCAGAAGCAAACTATGAAAATGTGCTATATACTGACCTATTTGATTTCTTAGGAATTTGTCCTAAGGAAATAATTAGGCAAGTGGACAAAGAGGTACTAATGATATAGAAATCATTGTGCCAAACAGAGAGCAACTAAGGTGTGTGGCAGCCCTAATATAATCTAGCAAGGACCCCAGCGATGTTCACCCACCATTCAAGGATGAGGCTGGAGCTGGCCCAATGGCCGAGGATGGACAAAGGGTCCAGGACAGCAGCACGCTTATCCGTAAAAAATTCTGCTGTAAAATGGGTGTGCCCAGCTCTCAAAACAGCCTCTGACTCAGTAAAGACTGAACAAGATATAGGAAGCCCAGACACGTGGTAGGGTGGGAAGTTTGCATCTGGTCCCACTGCTGGGAGCCACAGGGAGCTGTGGCCACAGCTCCTCAGTGCCCTTCTGGCTGCACTGCCTCCTGCCTCTTGGGGTGGTGTGAGTCTGGGCTCCCACTGCAACATGTTGATTCACTTAGCTCTCCCCCCATTATAGCTTTACTGTCTCCTCTAATAAAACTCTCACTTTGATCTGCCAGGGGTGTCATATATTACACTTCTGTTTGCGCCTATTGAATTTCTTCCAGAGGTTCAGCAATCCAAACATCCATCAATGGAGGGACAGATTTTAGTCTGTTCATATGGTGGGATATTTGGCAGCTGGTAAAAAGAAATAAATAGATGATATATATTGGCATGGAAAGATGTCCAACATCAATAACTTTTAAACAGCATGTTATGATCCCATTTCAATAAAGTGGTTACATATGTTTATATAATGTTTGTCTCTGCATAAACAACACCAGATTTAAGGTACAGACCCCAAATGGAATTATAAGAGAGTCTTGATGTCTGCGTTCTACAGTTCTATCATGTTTAAAATTGTAAAATAGGCTGGGTGTAGTAGCTCATGTCTGTAATCCCAGCACTTTGGGAGTCTGAGGCAGATGGATCACTTGAGGTCAGGAGTTCGAGACCAGCCTGGCCAACATGGTGAAACCCCATCTCTACTAAAATACAAAAATTAGCCAAGCATGGTGGTAGGTGCCTGTAGTCCCAGCTACTAGGGAGGCTGGGGCAGGGGAATTGCTTGAACCCGGGAGGCGGAGGTTGCAGTGAGCCGAGATTGCACCACTGAACTACTTCAGCTGGGCAACAGAGTGAGACTCCACCTCAAAAAAAAAAAAAAACCAAAAAGACATAACATTGTAAAATAAACATGACGCCTCTCTTGTAGCATTTAGAACTCCTCCTCTTTGTCCACAAAGCATTTTCACCCTTCCTGTCTCATTCACCCCAGCCCTGTGGGACTGTCATCCCTGTTTAATAGACTATCATCTCTGTTTAACAGACAAGAAAATTGAGAGCCAGAGAGGGAGAGCATTTTGTGCACATCACACAGCTATGGGTCAGAGTGGACTTAGACTCCCTTTCCAGCTGTTTCTCACAGCCCAAGAGGGCAAGGGTTGGAGCCCAGTGCTCTCCCTCCTGAGGTCGGGGAGATGGGGCTGCAGCTCTCTACTTCAGAGCGTTTCCTCCCATGTACAATAAGGGCTACACTGGAAAGTGACAGATACAAAGGGTTGCCTGCAAACCCGTGAGGGAGTGCATCTGTCTCCCCCACGAGTCGTGAACTCAGTATAAGCAGGGAACCTGTCTGAGTCAGGTCATCCTTGGCATCCCTAGCACCAGGCTAGAGCCTGACGTGTATGTTTAATGACTGAGTTAATTACTGAGCACCTACTATGTGCCAGGTACTGTTCTAGATGCTGGGTATGGCAGTGAACAAGATCCACACAATCCCTGCCCGCCCCTGTGCAGCCCTCCCTCTAGTAGAGCAGAACAGACGACAAATCGAACATGCAGTGTGTGAGATGGTGATGAGTACCGTGAAGGAAAAGGAAAAGAGAAGAGGGTGGGACACCTGCACTTTAAAACAGGGCAGTGTGCAAAGAGGACACTGGAGGAAAGGAGCTGAGAGGATGGGCCGTGGACACAGTGGAGAAGTGTCACCCCAGACTGGAACAGCCCAGAGATGGGAGGGAGCCGGCAAGGAAGAGCTGGGCTGGAGGCTGGTGTGGGGGCAGACCTGGGGGAGCTCGCCAACCATTCTGGGGACTCTGGCTTTTCTCCGGGAAGGTGGAGAGCTAAGGGCAGGTTTTAAGCAGAGGAGGGTATATTAGTTCGTTTTCATGCTGCCGATAAAGACATACCCAAGACTGGGAAGAAAAAGAGGTTTAATTGGACTTACAGCTCCACATGACTGGGCAGGCCTCAGCATCATGGTGGGAGGCAAAAAGCACTTCTTACATGGCAGCAGCAAGAGAAAATAAAGAGGATACAAAAGCAGAAACCCCTGATAATTCCATCAGATCCTGTGAGACTTATTCACTATCACGAGAATAGCATGGGAAAGACCCGCCCCCATGATTCAGTTACCTCCCCCTGGGTCCCTCCCGCAACATGTGGGGATTCTGGGAGATACAATTCAAGCTGAGAGTTGAATGGTAACACAGTCAAGCCATATCATTCTGTCCCTGGCCCCTCCAAATCTCCTGTCCTCACATTTCAAAACCAGTCATGCCTTCCCAACAGTCCCCCAAAGTTTTAACTCATTTCAGCATTGACCCAAAAGTCTACAGTCCAAAGTCTCATCTGAGGCAAGGCAAGTCCCTTCTGCCTATGAGCCTGTAAAATCAAAAGCAAGCTAGTTACTTCCTAGATACAATAGCGGTACAGGTATTGGGTAAATACAGCCATTCCAAATGGGAGAAACTGGCCAAAACAAAGGGGCTACAGGCCCCATGTAAATCCAAAATCCAATGGTGCAGTCAAATTTTAAAGCTCCAAAATGATCTCCTTTGACTCCAGGTTTCATATTCAGGTCACGCTGATGCAAGAGGTGGGTTCCCATGGTCTTGGGCAGCTCTGCTCCTGTGACTTCGCAGGGTACAGCCTCCCTCCCAGCCGTTTTCATGGGCTGGCACTGAGTGTCTGCAACTTTTCCAGGAGAACAGTGCAAGCTGTCAGTGGATCTGCCACTCTGGAGTCTGGAGGACGGTGGCCCTCTACTCATAGCTCCACTAGGCGATGCCCCAGTAGGGACTCTGTGTGGGGGCTCCAACCCCACATTTCCCTTCTGCACTGTCCTAGCAGAGGTTCTCCATGAGCACCCCACCACAAAGCAAACTTCTGCCTGGACATCAAGGCATTTCCACACATCTTCTGAAATCTAGGCAGAGGTTCCCAAACCTCAATTCTTGACTTCTGTATACCTGCAGGCTCAACACCACACAGAAGTTGCCTAGTCTTGGGGCTTCCACCTCTGAAGCCACAGCCCAAGCTGTATGTTGGCCCCTTTCACCCATGCCTGGAGCGGCTGGGACACAGAGCACCAAGTCCTTGGGCTGCACACAGCACTGGAACCCTGGACCTGGCCCACAAAACCACTTTTTCCTCCTGGGGCTCTGGGCCTGTGATGGGAGAGGCTGCTGTGAAGGTCCCTGACATGGTCTGGAGACATTTTCTCCATGGTTTTGGGGATTAACATTAGGCTCCTTGCTACTTATGCAAATTTCTGCAGCTGGCTTGAATTTCTCCTCAAAAAATGGATTTTTCTTTTCTACTGCAACATCAGGCTGCAAATTTTCTAAACTTTTATGCTCTGCTTCCCATTTAAAACAGAATGTTTTTAACAGTACCCAAGTCACCTCTTGAATGCTTTGCTGCTTAGAAATTTCTTTCACCAGATACCCTAAATCATCTCTCTCAAATTCAAATTTCCACAAATCTCTAGGGCAGGGGCAAAATGTTGCCAGTTTCTGTGCTAAAACGTAACAAGAGTCACCTTGGCTCAAGTTCCCAACAAGTTCCTCATCTCCATCTGAGACCCCCTCAGCCTGGACCTTATTGTTCATATCACTATGAGTATTTTTGTCAAAGCCATTCAATAAGTCTCTAGGAAGTTCCAAACTTTCCCACATTTTCCTGTCTTCTTCTGAGCCCTCCAAACTGTTCCAAATTCTGCCTGTTACCCAACTCCAAAGTCACTTCCACATTTTCAGGTAACTTTTAAGCAACACCCCACTCTCAGTACCTATTTACTGTATTAGTCCATTTTCAAGCTGCTGATAAAGACATACCTGAGACTGGAAAGAAAAATAGGATTAATTGGACTTATAGTTCCACATGGCTGTGGAAGTCTCAGAACCATGATGGGAAACGAAAGGCACTTCTTACATGGCAGTGGCAAGAGAAAATGAAGAGGAAGCAAAAGTGGAAACCCCTGATAAACCCATCAGATCTCCTGAGATTTATTCACTACCATGAGAATAGCATAGGAAAGACAATCACCCATGATTCAATTACCTCCCCCTGGGTCCCTCCCACAACACATGGGAATTCTGGGAAATACAATTCAAGCTGAGATTTGAATGGGTCCACAGCCGAACCATATCAGAGGAACATGATCTGATTTATAATTCTTGAGGATTGCTGTGACTGCTGTTTGGAAAAGAGATGTCAGGGGGCCAGGGAAAAAGCAGAGAGAGCAGGCGGGAGACTGTGAGCCACACTGGCAGTGGCTTGGACCAGAGGGAGCAGTGGGACTGTGAGTGTATTTGGATTTGCCCACAAGTGAGATGTGCGATGTGACAGTGTTTTGGCCTTGCCACTTCAGGAGCAGCAGGGGACCCCAGGGAGGAGTTGCTTAGTGGGGAACTGAGGAGGTCTGGGTACATGGGTTTGAGCCATTCACCAGATGGCCAAGGTGTCACATGGAACTTAGGGGAGATGCTGGGCTGGCAGTTGTCAACATATCAATGTTATTCAATGACAGGGGACTCACAGAGATCACGAGGGAGCAAGTCCAGGAGGAGGAAGCAACCAACTGGCTCAAATGTGGACCACGAGGCAAGCAAGGTAAGAAAGGAAGATCAGTCAGATGCTGGAGTCCGGTGCTCAGATTTAGCCATGTGGAGATCACCAGAAAGTCCTGTGTAGAGACAATGCAGGAAGAGGAGCCGAAGACGGCCACCGCAGACATCGCTTTCAAGGATTTCCCTATATCCTTGGGGAAGCAGGAAGGTGGATGATGGCCTAAAGCTGATGGAAGTGATACAGTTGAAAGGGACAAGCTGGCAACGCTGGAGAGTAGGGAGCATCTTTTAGAAGGTGAGAAGGGATAGATCCTAGTGCACAGGTGGAAGCCTCCATCCTCTAGACAGGGATGCAGCCATAATCACAGGGGAAGGTGGAGAAGGAGGCACAGGCAGGCAGGTAGGGAGATGTGGAGGTGGGAGCCAATGGAGGTTCTCTCTTTCTTGAGCCTATTTTCTTGTTGAAATGGGAAGCAAGCAACAGCTATAAGGAAGGCTGGGGGAGAAGGATTTGGGGTTTAAGGAGAAAGGAGAAGGCATGTTGCTGTCTTTGTCTGGGGGCAGGACAGCACTGCATGCGGCCACAGGCCTGGGCTCCAGGACAAGTCACGCAGTCTCCTCCTGTGTGTCCATCTCTTCGTCTGTGAAATGGCAGTAGTTATAGAATGTACCTCACAGAGTTGTTTAAAAAATAGTTGATAATAATGTGCTTAGAATATTGCCTGCAACATGTTACTATTATATACACTTTTACTGACATTAAAAATAAAATAAGTAAGACAGGCAGAGTGATGGACTTGGAAATGGAGTGGGTTTTTAGGACCACCTCCAGGGCCCACTGGAGCCAAGTGGTTGGTGAGTGAGACCAGAAAGCAATTGTGTTTCTTTCTGGTTGTGCTCAGCCGCCTGGGTGCAGGAGCAGGGGGTGGGGGGTGGCTGAGTTTACACAGAGTGGGGTTTTGGAGTTTCTCCTCTGTGAGTACAACAACTAGGACGAGGGTGTGGGGAGGATGGATGGCAGGCTGGACCATGAAGTCTGGGCTGGAAGGAGGGGAGATGTGCAAGGAGGTGAGTGAGAGGCAGAGGTGAAAGGCTGGCGTGAATGAAAATGTTGGAGTTGGGAGAAAAGGAAAGTGGTGGTCAGAAACGCGGTGTTTGGAATGGAGATTCTAGAGGAGCTTGTCACCATACTGACAAGGGCAAGAGTATGCAGGTGGGAATAGGAGGCTGAAAAAGGGGCAGGCAAGGTCTCTGGAGGTGGAAGGACCAAGAGGCCAGAGCATGAGACCAACTCTCTAGAAGCACGCTGAAATCCCCCAGCAGGAGAAAGGGGTCATGAGCGGGAGCTAAGTCTTCCGGTGTAATCTGATGACAGGCACTTCAATACAGTCATGCATCCATATGTCCTTGGCAATTTTGTCATGGTGTGAACACCATGTAGTTAGACCTAGATGGGGTAGCCCACTACACACCTGGGCTATATGGGATAGACAGCCTATTGTTCCTAGGCTACAAACTTGTGCAGCACAGTGCTGAATGCTGTAGTCAACTGTAACACAATAGTAAATACTTGTGCATTTAAACAAATCTAAACATAGAAATAGTATAGTAAAAATACTATAGTAAAAATAAAATATAAAAGAAAAAATAGCACCTCTGTGTAGGGCACTTACCATAAACGGAGCTTGCAGGACTGGAAGAGGCTCTGGGTGTCAGTGAGTGAGTGGGGAGTGAATGTGAAGGCCGGGGATATTAATGTACCTAACTATAAACTTGATAAAAACTGTACATTTAGGCTACACTAAATTTATTTTTTTAAGTCACTGTGCTACGACGTTACAATGGCTATGACGTCCCTAGGCGAGATGACAGGAGTTTCTCAGCTCCGTTGTAATCTTACAGGACCACTGTCATGTATGTGGTCTGTCATTGCCCGAAACATTGCTGTGTGGCACATAACTGTGTTTATGGAGGAGAGAAGGACAATGATCCAGAGAGCAGGACATTGAGAGCAAGTAGACCCTACCCCTCCTCAGGCCAGGGGAAAGGACCGCAGGGACGGCAGCAGTGTCCTTGGGGGATAGGGACCTTCCAGTCAGGGCCAGAAAAGGATGGAAACGCTGCCAGACGCTGTTGAAAAGCAGGGGGTTGCTGGTGCTGGAGCAGGATTTGCAGGAGGCAGTGAAGTTCCAGGAAGGGAGGAAGGAAGGAATAGGGCGGGAGGAACAGGCCCAGAGAACCAGGCCTCTCCCTGGAAGCTTCCGGCCACTCTGGAGCAGCTGCCGTGCCCAGCTAGACCAGCAGAGGGCGCCAGGTACCTGTCATGGGAGCCCATGGCCTGCCCACCGCCCAGGCCTGGCTCAGCCCATCATCAGCTGCTGGCACCTGCTCTCACCCGAGCTGAATCAGACCCCGCCTCACCCTCAGAGTCCACAGGGAGGCAGATGAGAGCACAGGCGTCTATGATAGGAGGCGAGAGGAGCCAAGTCTCACAGAAAGGACAGGCTAGGTGCCGCGGGAACTCCTCTGGGGGGGGGGGGGTTGTGGTCCGGTTATAATGGTGGCAGGAAGCAGTGCATGGCCCAGCTGGGGACACTGGGATGGGAGGCTGGCTTTTAATGCCTCTCGAGGCCAAGGCATGGCCCCCTCCTGACGGTAGGGGACCCTAGGGTATTCTGAACAAAAGACAGTCATGACCAGCACTCCGGCCTCAAAAATGCTTTCCTCTCCACCTGCTCAAGAATGGCTCTGGGCCCAATGCAAATCACCAGCCTCCATCCTCTCCTCTCCTCCCCTCTCTTCCCAGGAAGCCCCTTGTCTGCCACTTCATGGAGAAAAGCCACTGGGGTCTTCCTGGCACCTACCACCGGCAGCCGCTCTCCACCCTGTATCTCCCCACTCCCTGCCGGCTTAAAGGGAAGAAGTGTTGCTGTTCTCAGACATGTCTGCCTGGTTCTTTCTGTCTCTCTTTTGTACACACCAAAGCTTACTCACTCCTTTTCCTGCCAGCCTCTGAGCACACTCAAATCTCTTCCACCCTACAAAAACAAAATGCAGGCCAGGTGCAGTGGCTCATGCCTGTAATCCCAACATTTTGGGAGGCTGAGGCAGGTGGATCACCTGAGGTCGGGAGTCCGAGACCAGCCTGACCCACATGGAGAAACCCCGTCTCTACTAAAAATACAAAATTAGCCGGGCTTGGTGGCACATGCCTGTAATCCCAGGTACCCAGGAGGCTGAGGCAGGAGAATCACTTGAACCCGGGAGGCGGAGGTTGTGGTGAGCTGAGATGGTGCCATTGCACTCCAGCCTGGGCAACAAGAACGAGACTCCGTCTCAAAAAAAAAATGCAAACAGAATAAAAGCTCCCTTGATCACCTTCCATGTTACTGGCATTGGGGTACAGCAGTGAACAATACAGACAAAATCCCTTTCCTCATGCAGCCCTCATATTTGAGTGAAATAGGTAATAAATTAATGTTCAGCCTGTGAGTTGGTGATAAGAGCGCTAGAGAACGATGAAAAGAGAAGGATAAAATGTGTCAGTAGGGACAGGGAATGGGCAAGCCAAACTTTTCAACAGGCTTGTCCAAGAGGATCCAGCTCCTGCAGCTCTTCCTGCAGCGCACTCCACCTCTGCCTCCACCCTAGACCCCTCCACAGTGCTCTGTCCAAAGCCACCTCAGTCCTGCTAGTGTTTCTCCAAACATGGGCCGGGGACCACCTGCATCCGAATGGTGGAATGAGGCTGCGGCAACTCCTCCTACCCTCCTGCTTTGAAAATCGCAGATTCCTCTGACTGGTCCAGAATCTCCAGGAACTGGGTCCAAGAATCTGCATTTCATAAACTCCTCAGGAGATAGTGAGGCAGCCCTAAGTGTGGGAACCACAGATTTACTCCCTGAAAATGTAGCACTGCCTCAAGCAGTCCAGACCGCCCAGCTCCACTCTATAGCCATGGCTCATGCTATTCCCTCCTCCTGGAATGCCCTTCCCAGCATTCTTTGCCTGATCATTCCCATTACACCCACCCCAAGGGTCTCCTCCTCCAGGCAGCACTCCCTGAACTTTCTGCCCTATGTCCCCTCTCTCCTCTTTGCCAAGGGAGTCCTCTACGTGACCATATCTTCCACTGGACCAGGAGCTCCTATAGCTGGGACCCCCCTTAGTCCAATTTGCATTGGTCTGGAGAGAGTGGTTTTAGAGCCCAATTACCACTGAGGAGAATCCCTCTGGTGGGTGTGGTGGGGTCCAGCTTGGAGCTAGTACCCAGTGAGGGGCCGTATGATGGTGAGCACAGGCAGGAGGGGTGGTAACAGTGGCTATGGTGGGGAGGGAAGAAAGGGGGAGGGGGGCCTTGTGGAGGCAGAATTCTCCAGGCCTTGGCAGCAGATGGGACACGACCCAGGTGGGGATCCAGAACACGAGTTCTAATCCCAGCTCTGCTACAAATTCATGGTGTGACCCTAGGCAACAACTGGCCACTTTCCCAGCTTCAGTTCACTCATCAGCAGAACGGTGGCGATCACTCTACCCTCACTGAGGAGATGCGAAGTCAAACCAGTTGGCACATCCGAAACTGCTTTAGAAAATCATGACAGGAGGCAAGCGTGGGGGAGGAGGAAGTGCAGGATCTGAGTGGTCAGATGGCAGCCTCACTCCTCCACACAAACACCCAACTGTGTCACCCACACTGGCCATTTGGATCCAAAGGACCCCAAGGGCATGCACCCAATTTGCATCAGTGCTCTGAGGTCAGGGTGAAAGGAAAGAATCCCCAGCAGCCTGGGCCCCAGGGCAAGTGGAGGTGGGGACCGGGAGGAATGTGCCTTCGGCTGCTTCAGGGGCCCCTAGCCCTCACCTCCAGGCCAAAATAATTCCATCACCTCCTGGTCAGTATGTTAATGGTGCAGAGAAGTCAGCCATCTGAGCCAGGGAGGCCGGTCAGAGCTCCAAAACCCAGCACAGCAACAACCACTGAGGTCCCCACGAGGTCCCCAGGCCTGGAATCATTCCTGTGAGGCAGGCAGGCAGGACTTCCATCCCATGCTGGGGGTAGAAAAAAATGAGGCTGGGAAAAGCCCCATAGGGAATCAGGGCCAGGGTCTAGATCCACCACTGCAAGCAGGGAAGAGTGAAGTTGCTCCCCGGGAAGAGGTAGGGAGGCATCGACTGGCACCCTGTTATTGAGATGAGAAACCCCAGGCTTGGGCAGATGACTTGAACTTCAGGATGCAGAAGGCAATGCTCAGAGCTGCCCAAAGAATGGGCAGGAACATGTCTGAAAGAGGTTACACTTCCTGACGGGTAGAGAGAGAGAGAGAGAGACAGAGAGAGAAAGCTAAAAATCAGACAGGATTTTTGCTTCCTGTGTTTTAGATCTCTGTTATAAGATGCATATGTGTTTATAATTGTTATATCTTCCTGATGGATTAACCTTTTATCATTTAAAAAAAAAAAAATAACCTTTCCTGGCCAGGTGCAGTGGCTCACGCCTGTAACCTCAGCACTTTGGGACGCCAAGGCAGGTAGACCAACCTGGCCAACATGGTGAAACCCATCTCTACTAAAAATACAAAAAAAAACTAGTTGGGTATGGTGGCGTGCACCCATAGTCCCAGCTACTTGGGAGTCTGAGGCAGGAGAATCTCCTGAACCCAGAAGGTAGAGATTGCGGTGAACTAAGATTGTGCCACTGCATTGCCGTCTGGGTGACAGAGCAAGACTCTTGCAAAACAAAATAGTTTCCCTGGTATATTTTCCCTTTCTTTCTCTGCTGACACTTTTTTTCCTCTCCTCCAATTTTCCTCAAGGTCATTTTCATGCAGATGACCTGGGTTTGTTGTGGGAAGAGATGGTCACACTCAGCTTTCTGAAAATATGTATTTATAGCCAATACAGGTGCCACGGGACATCAGCACCACCTGCAGATCCCACAGCTGCCCCGGCTGCCCGAGGCTTCAGGACCAGCTTCCCCTTCCTCCTTGCCATAGCCCTGGTGCTGTTGAGAATCCGCCTGGCAGGCTGGCCAGCAGAGGCCTGGGGGCCTAATCCCAGGTGAGGACAGATTTGTCCTTGTGGGAACTGAGGGACATAACCTCTCCTTACAGAGCCTCAGGTTTCCATCCATTTCCCTGGGGCTCTGATGCCTGCCTGCCTCCCTCAGAAGGCTGGAGTGACACCTGCTTTGGAGGGGAGTCTCTGTAGGTCAAGTCCAGCCTCCCACTGGTGCTTGAATCCGTGCTCCAGGACGGCCACAGGTGGTCATCTAGCTTCCTTCAAATTCACTTATCTCGTGGATATGATAAGTGGGGGCTTAATATTTTGTTTATTTTTTAAAGTAGAATTAGGCCAGTCACGGTGACTCATGCCTGTAATCCCAGCACTTTGGGAGGCCGAGGTAGGTGGATCACCTGAGACCAGGAGTTCGAGAGCAAACTGGCCAACGTGGCCAAACCCCCTCTCTACTAAAAAAACACACAAAAAATTAGCCGGGTGTGGTGGTGGATGCCTGTAATCCCAGCTACTCGGGAGGCTGAGGCAGAAGAATCACTTGAACCCAGGAGATGGAGGTTGCAGTGAGCTGAGATTGCCCCACTGCACTCCAGCCTGAGCAACAGAGCGAGACTCCCATCTCAAAAAAAAAAAAAAAAAAAAAAAATTAGAGTTTGCATGATTGCTTATTTTCTGAATGTAAAAAGTTCTTTTTCTGGTTATTATTTACATGCTGATTGGAAAAATTTCATAAAATAAAAAATATCAATAAGAATCCTACCACCCAGATATAATCACTTTAATTTTTTTTCTATTCATATTTGCATATACAGATATACATACATATATGGGATCATACTCTGTATCTATTGGGAGGGCATTAATCTGCAAGTATAATTATTTAACAATCAGAGACTCATTTTTCTTCCTAGCTAGAGGGCCTATGGTGGCTGGCCGTGGTTCACTGGTTCAACAGTATTAGGTCCAGCATCTCTGTGAGTCTCTTGGAATTTTCCTCATGATTGAAAGACAGCTGCTGCAGCTCCAGCCACTACATCTATTTTCAATGCCAGCAAAGACAGTCACTTCTGCATTTTTATTATAAAAGCAAACACTTCAGAAAGTGACCCCCCACCAGATTTCTCTTTAGGTCTCACTGGCCAGAACTCGATCTCAGGACCACCTCCAGCAGCAGAGAAAAGGATTGTCATGATTGGCTTTGGACCAATCATAATCATTGAAAAGTGGGGATGTGGTCCTCACTTGCAAACAAAATCAAGGAAGGAGGGAATTAACCATGTCGGCTACAGCATGCATGCTGCTTTATAATCTGCTCTCTTTCTCTTAATCACACATTACAAAATCTGTCCACATCAAAAAATATACACTCAGTCACTCATTTAACAACAATTTATTGAGAGGATACTGTGTTCCAGGAACTTAACTAAGCACTGAGGGCACGATAATGAACGTAATAGAGTCCCTGCCTTCACAAAGCTTAGCATCCGATGAAGGAGATAGAAATTCATCAAAGAAATTCACAAAGAAATGTAAAATTATCATGGCAATAAATGCCACAAAGGAGAGCGATCTGTGGTTCTGTGAGAGTGGTGACAGGGGATTTGATTCGATCAGGAGGGTCACCATTTTGAATGGCCATGTATCTGTCCCTTGCATAGCTGTGGCATGATGACTTAACCAATCTCCTATTGCTGAACATTGAGATTCTCTCCACATTTCATCTACCATGATCAACGTTATGATAAACAGCCTTCTATTAGTATAGTCTAGCACAGTTGTCTGATTTTTTCCTTAGGGTAAATTCTCAGGATAAAGCCAGGCACTGTGGCGTGTGCCTGTAATCCCAGCTACTCAGGAGGCTAAGGTCAGAGGATCACTTGATCCAAGCGTTTGAGACCAGCCTAAGTGACACGGCAAGACCTTGTCTCAAAACAACAACAACAGCAACAACAACAACAACAAAAACTAGAATAAATGAGCAATTCCTACATGTGGAATTCTGAATCCAGGGGCAGCCCCCTGTGAAGGCACTCACACTCTGCCATGCGGCTCTCTCAGAAAAGCTGCCACCACTCCCATTCACACCAGCAGCATCAGAGAGAGCTCTGTTCCTCCACATTCTGCCAGCTCCGCCTATTATTATCTTTATTATATCATCTTTACAAAGTGATGCCAGTGTTATGGGTGAAACATAGCTGCTTGTTTTAATTTGCATTCCTCTGAGGTTAACCATGTTTTCATTTGTTTCTTTTGTGAGATCACAGATCTTTCCAGTGGATGAATTCCCTTTCTTTTCCTTTCTCATTTCTAGTTCTCTCTCTCTCTCTCTTTCCATTAGGAACTGTAACCTCTTTCAGATATGTTCCTACCCATTCTTTGGGCAGCTCTGAGCACTGCAAAGCCCTCCTTCCATGGAAACTGTAGCCATGTGAGGCCCCTGTCCGTCACTGGGGCCTCCCATGTGCTCCAGGGCAACATCCATAGCCCGCCCTGGTTCAGTCCCCAGCCACTCACTCACCCACATCCTCTCCAGCCACCCTCCTCTCCTATTCTAAGCTCAGTTCACATCTACCCCAGGTCAGTCCTGGAACGTGGTGGGGTGGATCGGGGCTGGAGCCTTCATCCAAGCTGTTCTCCCTCCCTGTTCTTCCCTAGTGAATCCTTCAGGACACAGCTTAGTGGGAGTTCCTCTCTGAGAAGCTCCTGCCGACTCCCCAGGTGGGGTCAGATCCCTGCCGTGCTTCCCTCTGCTCAGCACTGACCTGTCACTGTTCACTCTGCAGTTAGCCAGGGGGAGTAGAGGTTCCCACAAGACAGGCATGGGTCAGACGTGTGTCTCTGCCCCCAGTACCTAGCACAGGGAGTGGCACTAAACAGCTGCATAGTGTTTGTAATTAGAATAAATCAATAAATGAGCAAATGAATGAACACACGACTAGATACAATCTAGCCCTCCTTACCCCCAGGCTTGCTGATCAGACCCCCAAAGCCTGGTCTCGCCCACCTACCCACCACACCATGTCTGCTCTTCTCCGGGATGTGCACGGACTATCTGCAGAATCACCAGTGTGGCTCATTTTCTGACCTGGGAACTTCCTGAGTCACTGAGGCCCTCATTTTCCCTTGTCCTGGGTCATCTGTGAACTGAGCACTGCCTTGGCCAGGGCTCTGGTGTCTTGGTGGGAAGCAACAGCCTCTGCCACAGGTTTCCCTGCTCTGCTCTACTGGGTTTGTGGTCAGCAATGAGGAATTCAGGACACCGGCTCTGCAAGCTTCAGTCCTGACCTGGCATCCACCCAGTGACATGAGTGGAAAAAACCTTTCACGGGGCAGGTTGAGAACGAAATCCCTGCCGCGGGGCACAAACCAGCCTTCTTGCCACCAATATATGCCCCCATTCCCTTTTGTATCTGTTAGCCAGTATATGACCTGAACATTTCTTTCATGTCACTCCTCTACTCAAGAACCATCAAGGAATCCCCCTTGCCTATCAGAACAAATCTGAGCTCCGTTGCAGGAATTCAAGAAGCCCCATGGCCAAGCTGCGGCCTCCCTCTCTGACCCTGTCCTCCACCACTCCAGCCAGGACAGTCTCCTTCTTCCTCCTTTCCTCCTCCAGGGCTTTGCCTATGCCATGCCCTCTGCCTGAGATAACCTCGCCCCTTCATTCCACTGTTTTAAATCCTGGGTTGCAACTCCCACCTCCTCTGGGTTGCCTGCCAGCTATCCAGTGCTTGATAACTCATTCAGGAAAAACAAACCACTAAGCCCTTCTGCACTTAAGACTCACCGGGCTTGCTTGTGCAAAATCCAGACCATCCCAGACTTCTCTGAGGATGGTTCTAGGAGACTAGATTTTTTAAGTCTCCCAGGAGAGTCTGATGCCACCAGCCCAGCCGGGACCATTGACATGCACTTGGAAGCACTGATGATACAAAACTCGAATTATACATGTGCTTGGATGACACAGTGCTTGTAGGATTGGGCAACCCAGGTGCACATGGGAACCTGATGTCTAACCATTGTAACATCACCTCTGCAGGCAACACTAACAATGAGAAGTGACTTTACTGGGGGCTCGCCAGGTGCCAGGCCCATGCTACACTCAAAATGCATGATCTCATTCAATCTTCACAACATGCCTATTGGGTTGATATCACTAACCTCAATTTATTAATTGGGAAATTGAGGGCCAGAGAGGCTAAGTCTCCTGGCCAAAGTCACAGATTTGGCCAGTAGGGAAGCCTAGTCTCAAACTCAGCATGGTTTACTCCAAAGCCGGTGCTCCTCAGCCCTGGGCTAGTAGTCCATGGCCCTGGGCCATGAGCCTTCAGAGTGGGCACCGGTTCAGTTCAATTCTGTTCCACCAGCACTACTGTTCCTTGCTTTTGCTAAGTCCTGGGGATAGAAATATGAGTGGGAAGAGGCCCCTGTCCTTGAATGACCTTCCAGTCCAGGTGGAGAGACTGGCACTCACACAGCTAGTCATTCAGAAGTGCTGGGGACAGAGCGGGCACACAGTTTGGGAGGGATTCGGAGGAGAGGGTGCAGTGGAGATGGATTCCACCCTGGGAAGGGAGAGCAGGGCTAATTCAGGCTCCAGGAAGCAGGTAGCATTTGAGGGATGACAGAGAAGGGCACCTGGGTGGAGGGAACAGCATGAGCCAAGGCAGGGTGGCTGGAAAGGTGAGGATGCCGGGGCTGCTGCACGGGAGCACCTGGCAGATGATTCAGCTGGATGGGGCAGTTGGAGCCAGATCATGAAGGGCCTCAAATGCCAGCCTGAGGAATCCGACTTTTATTTTGTGGGCAATAGGGAGTCATGGAAGACATGGAGGGGTGTGTCTCCCTCCTCACTAGCACAGAGAAAGGCACAGGGAGATGTTCAGTGGAACCTTGCTGCCTGACTTATTGATACTGATTTTTCTCCTGTCCCACTAGGGTCAGAATGGCCTGGGGCTACTGGATGATTCCTAGCAGGAATAGAAGGCCCTGCAGCTCTACCTCCTCTCCTCCATTTAGCTCTTCTCTGCAAGGATGGGCAAATTATTCAGCTTCTCTGAGCCTCGGTTCCTCACCTATAAAATGGGGACAGCTGGGCGCAGTGGCTCACGCCTATAATCCCAGCACTTTGGGAGGCCGAGGCGGGTGGATCATCTAAGGTTAGGAGTATGAGACCAGCCTGGCCAAAGTGGTGAAACCTCATCTCTACTAAAAATACAAAGTTACCTGGGTGTGGTAGCGGACGCCTGTAATCCTAGCTACTTGGGAGACTGAGGCAGGAGAATCGCTTGAGCCCGGGAGGCGAAGGTTGCAGCGGGCTGAGATCGCACCACTGCACTCTAGCCTGGGCAACAAGAGCGAAACTCCGTCTCAAAATAAATAAGTAAATAAAAATAAAATGGGGACAATACACCAACCTTGCAAGCTGCCAGGATGGAATGAAGTCAGTGTGCACAGCACAGCAGGTGCAGCCTTATGACATGGGGACCAGGTGGCATCGTGGAAAGAACACAGGCTCAGAGGACCGATGTTTGAATCCCAGTTTCCCCCTGGTAATGCCCATCTCTTAGGGCAGATGGAAAGATTAAAATCAACGAAATGATTTATGGGAAGCTCCTGACACTCAGCAGATGTCTGGAACCCTGTTTGACACCTGCCTGACAGCACAAGAAATCCTGCTCCTCCTCCAAGCTTCCGGGGTGCTGTCCCCTCACTCAACATGCTGCTCCCCTCCTGCCCCCACAGGAGGCATTTTAGTCCCTGCACTTGCTGTTGGCTCACCTGCCTCTCAGCACTAGGCACACAGACTTTCTTTACCCCTTGCAAGAAACTTTTACATGAATCCTCCTCCTGGTGAATGCACTCACCTATTGTTTTATTTATAGGCAGGACAGTGGCTCCTTGCTGCGTAGATGAGAGAAGAGACCCAGAAAGGGAAGACGACCACCACTGTCTAAGCACCTACAACATGCCTGAGGCATTATACTCATTATACCCAGTTCTTCTCCACAAAAGCCCAAGAGGGAGGTATTATCCTCCCCACTGCATAAATGTGGACACTGAGGCTCAGAGATGGGCTGTGACTTGTCCAAGGCCACACAGCAAGGAACTGGCTGAGGTTGAAGGCAAAACAAGGTCTTTCTGATTCTAGAGTCTGGGATTTAGAACAAACATTTGCAATGTGGGGTCGACAGATCGGTCCCCCAGGGCTGTTTCACGGACCACATAGGGTAATAGGTGTGGCGGGGCCTGGCATGGTGCCTGGCACACAGGGACTGGGAGCAGAAGTGGAACCTTTCCCATCCCCACCCAATCTTCCAGAGAATAGAGGAGCCCAGGGTGGGCTGTGATGTGCCCAAGGTCACGGCGAGCAGTCAGCAGAGCCCAGGTTCCCTGCCCCCAGACCCCCTGCCTTTCCTTGCCCTCCCTTTCCAGTTAAGGGAAGGGGCCAATCCCTCCAGGGTCTTTCCCTCCCCAGACAGTGGAAATTCCCAGAGTCCCTCTGACCTGATAGGAGAGTGACCAAGAGCAGGAATTTTCACCCTGGCACACGTATCCGGAGTCTGGGGCTGAACGCTAGAACCCCAGGCTTTGCCACTCCAAAAGGCCCCTCCTGGTCCTTTCAGAGCCTCCCCCATCCTTCTCTCCAGGACCTTCACCAGCACCTTGCTCCTCTCCTGGTGGAGAAGGGGTCCCCCAGAGGCTCTGGTGCTCTTAAAGGGGATTGCCAGTTGGCAAGGCCAGGGGCGTGAAGCACAGTGTTTTATGATTTTATTTTCTCCTAGAGAAGGTTGAAGACGATGCCCCATCATAGAAAGAGCCCTGCCTCCTGACAGCAGCCAGTCCAGAGCAAAGGCCCGATTCTTAAACCCTCGCCAAGCCACCAAGCACTGGCCCAAATCCAGGAACAAGTTCTTTCTAATGCCTCTTTCAGAGACCCCCTCTGGCTCGCCGTGGTGTTCATTCCCTCTTCCTGCAAGGAGAAACCCAGCTTGTTAACCACAGGTGTGCTCCAGGTGGTCTCTGGCTGCAGCACACTGACAAGATAGGTCCCATCAAATACCCGCATCACCTCCAAGATTCCAAGATATGCGCACTTCATCTGTCATTTGCACGTGAGAAAGCTGAGGGCTACAGAGGCAACCAGACTTGTCAAAGATCACAGAGTAGGTAAGGTAACACATTGTATCATCCAAACGAGATATCTTTGAGAGCAAAAGGGAGCCTCCTCCCTTTTGAGCAGAGACAGTCGGTGTCAACCATGACCTTCCCCGGGCAGATCAGATGTGTGGTCTCCCCATGATGCAGCAAGAGCCAGGGAGACCAAGCCTGAGTCTCACCATCTCACTCCACTACCCCAAGCCCCCTACTGAATGCTAACTCCAGGACAGGGTTAGCATCCCCCTGCTGGCAGGCCCAGCAACCAGAGGCTCTTGTTTAAGTCTAAAGCCCCTGCGGTTGTGGTGCAGGGGTGTGGGGATCACCCCTGAGATTTAGCACCACACATAACTCCCCACGGTCATGCCACGGCAGTGAGGGCTTACTTCCCGAAGAGTGCCTGTGGTGCTCGCCAGGCGTGAGGCCTCACGTATCCTGCCCCGAGGGAATGGGTGGTTTTAAAGAAAAGAATTTGCAGGTGAATGAAGATGACCCCTTTAAGTGTTGAAAGTGGTGTTATTTTAGCCCTTGGTGCTGGCGCTCTTTCTGATGTGGGTTGTAGGCTGCCCTGCCTTAGGCAACAGAGCACAGGAGTGTGCTACCCCTCACCTCATCCGAAGACTCAGCTGTGAGCAGGAGGTCCTGTCCCGTGTCATGCCAGCAGAGAGGGTCCTGTCCCGTGTCATGCCAGCAGAGAGGGTGTGCCCTGTGGCATCCTTCACTGCAGAGGGAGAAATGGCCCAGAAAGAAAAGGGAGTGTGTTCCCTGGTCCGTGACCTTGTGACCCAGCACACAGGGGCATCTCCTTCCCTAGGCCAGGACCCCCAGCCTCAACCCGGAGGCAGAGCCCAAGTGAAGGTCTCTGACTCCCAGGTGGCCCAGGGTGCAGGTTCTGAGGGCGTGGTCCTGGTTTGAGGTAGTGTTACTGCCATTTTCTGTGCAACTGCCAGGATCCTAGGCTGGGGCACAGGCAGGCTTTGCAGAGATCAGCGTAACAATAGCATCACCCTGAGATGGTTGAATAGGGTACAGTGGTGTCTTCAGGGGCTGCAGAGACAGCTTGAGCTATTTACCACCATGCTCAACTGCCCCAAACAGCTGGGAGCCTGTCACTCTGATGCCTCTGCTGTGTCCATTTTTTACTTCTCTGTTCCCACCTCAGCTTCTGCTCTGTGCTCTGTCTCTAACAGAGAAATCAAGCTCACTAGATTGTGAGCCCTCTGAAGGCAAGGACAGCGTCAGTAGTTCATGTCTCTTTACCCCTAGAGATCACAGCTCAATATCTGGCATACAGTAGATGCTCACTAAATGCCATTTGATTCCAGTTGTTCTGTTTTGAGGCAGGGTCTCACTGTCACCCAGGAGTGCAGTCATGCGATCTTGGCTCACTACAACCTCCATCTCCTGTGCTTAAGCAGTCCTCCAGCTCAGCCTCCCTCCCAAGTAGCTGAGACTACAGGAGCACACCACCACGCCCAGCTAATTTTTGTATTTTTAGTAGAGATAGGGTTTCCCTATGTTGCCCAGGCTGGTCTCCAACTCCTGGCCTCAAGTGATCCATCCACCTCAGCCTCCCAAAGTGCTCAGATTACAGGCACGAGCCACTGCACCTGGCCAGCCAACTGTTTCAAACTGAAGTGGGCCAGGAAGCTGAATTTCACCTACAATTCCAAGTCAAAGCAAATGTATTCCATAGGCAGGGGTGGGGGTGCTGTTCCTCTGGGGGTTTTTTGCCTGCTTTGTGAATTCATACAGGCTATCTAAAAGTTTGAATGCCAGAGAGTAAGAGGGCTGTGAGTCTAAAAGTTGGGAACGTGGGGGAGAGTGATTTTATCTACAACAGGTTCCTGGGTCCTGGTGAGTTCTGTACACCCTCAATGACCACTGATTCTGGGCTAGGCCAACGGCCCGTCTGGGCACAGGAGATCCCAAGGTGAGTAAAGTCAAGATGTTGCCCTTGAACGGGAGGCAGGCAGCCATGTCACATTGATAAATGTACAGGTCCCAAAGGCAGTGCAGAGAAGCAAGTCCGCCTGTTTCCAGGAGGCAGTGACATCAGGAAAACCTTTCCAAGGGGGGTCATCTGTGCAGGAGTTTGAAGGATGAGCATGAATTTGCTAAGCTGAAAAGGGAGCGAAGGGCTTCCTGGTGGAGAACAGCTTAGGCAAGAGTGTGAGCCTCAAGATGGGCAGGGGGGCCAGGCTTGGAATCGGAGGAGCAGAGAGAATGAGGTCGGCAGGGGTCAGTCATGGAAGGTTTTGGGTCCTGGCAAAGGAGCAGTAGGAGCTGCAGGAGGAATGTGACCCAGGAGGAGACAAGGCTCCCTCTGTGTAAAGACGGATCATGCCACTGACCAGGTGGACTACAAGACACGATAGGAATGGGAACCCTGAGAGGCCTTCACAAAGGATCAGGGTCCCAGGGGGAGCACTAAGGAAGGACCCTGTCAGAGGCCAGCTTTGGGGGGAGGTGGAAAATGTTTTTGAGGGCTTCAGCTGCTGCAAACCTCAACAAATCATATTTTGCCTTCAAAGGTTGGCGGAAGGCAACTAACTATTGGAAAAACAATGGTCCATTGATAGTCACCATCCCCTCCCTGTGCATTTCTTTACCATTCTCAAAATGCCACCATCTCATTGAACCTCCATATCATCCCATTTTGCAGATAGGGAAACTGAGGCCCTGTGATGTCACACAGGGGTTAGCAGCAGTTCTAGACTAGAAGCTACAGAGCACAACCACTTCAGCCCTGGGTGTCAGGCTCAAAACCCAGTTCCTTGTCCGGGAGGGGGTCCCCGGGGCCGTCTGGCAGCCCATAGTACAGGTCTTCCTCTTCCTTCTCAGGTTCCCCCCCACCTGTGTCTGAAGCCTCCTTCTCCTCCACCTTTGTCCTTGGGTACCACTGCCAGTTGTTGGGCAGGGCTGTTTCCCACTGCTGCCCCTCTTGGGGCTCATCCTCCAATGTTGGGGCATCGATCAGGGCAAAGTCTTGGAAGCGGTCCAGCAGGCACCTGCAGCCCCGAGGTTTCTGTCGTGGGGAACGAGCTTCCTCCCCATCATGTTGAGATGCGTTGGGGCTGCTGTCTTCACTGGAGCCCATGTCCAGGTCATCTTGGAAGGAAGCCAAGGGGGCAGGGCCCTGGGGACAGGCCGGAGGGCTGCAGGGGCAAAAACCACAAGGGCAAGGGTATCTCTGAGTCAGAGTGCCTGGGTCCACATTCCAGCCACGAGCTACAAAACCTAGGGTAGGTTAATCCACCTTCCCGGGCCTCAGTTTCCTCCCAATAACAGAATTCACTCCTGTAGTTCTTTGTCAGGTTTACAGCAGATAATATGTGCAAGGCACTTTGCACGGTGCCTGGCACATAGAAAGTGCTCAAGAAATAGGGCTATTATTATGTTATTGTCTGAACCAGGTCACTCATCTACTTCTCCAATGATTCAGGGCTCTCTGTTGTCATAGACCCAGTTACACTGGGGTGTCCCCCTCTGTCTTTGCCTCCCCCATTGGACTCAGAGCTCCTCAGGGGTAGATTCCAATGAAGTTGGTGCTCAGTCATGTGGATGGAATGAATAAATACACGGATGAACAAGGAGCTCAGTTCACAAACAGACAGGGATGGGAGTGGAGTGGGCAGTGCCTTGCCCAAGGTAACAGAGCAGTTCAGTGGCAGACCCAAATGTGAACTCGGGTCCTCTGACTCCTGGCCCCCTGCTACTCACGACAAGCAAACAGACACAAGCATTCAGAGACGGCAAGGGCCTACTGTATGCCAGGCACTTAAATGCACTGTCCCAACCCTCAACATTCCTGGGTAGTAGGAATAATCATTCCTGTGTGGGGAAACTGAGGCTAGGGAAAGTAAGGAACTTACCACAGCTACATAGCACAGGAGCTGGGATTTGAACCGAGGCCTGACTCCCAAGCCCATACTCATTTGTCCGCCACACCTTCCACATCTCAGGGTGTCCCACACCCTCCACTGCCCTCTCCTTCCTTCCAGTGTCCCCACCCACCCCTCGGTGGCCCCCTACTCCTCTCCTTTTTAACCCTTGAACTGGGCAGAAGCCCCGCTCCTGCCCTCTGAGCACTCACCCAGGCCAGTTCTGAGTTAGCTGTCTTTCCCCTTCACTCTTGTCTGAGCCCCTGGGGATGACCACGGCGACCTCCATCCAGGCCTGAACGTTGTCAGGGCCACCTTCTCCTCCATCACTGGTTCCCAGCTTCGGTTGCCCCGTGTCAGGGGCCAGTAAGGAGCGGGGGTCCTCACTGTAGCTCATGACTTTCATCTGGATGTGGCTGAAGTCAGGCAGGCTCTGGTCATAGGCGGCTTCCTCCCACAGCCTTACATAGGACGGCTGGGGACTGGGGCTGGAGTGGGAGAGAGAATAGGCAGGTGGCAAAGGGTCACTCAGCAAACATCAGTGTTCTCCCTGGCCCTGTTTGCTTTGGGTATGTGGTCTTCCCTCATCTCACAAGAAGCCTTTGGGGGATGTTATTGCACCCGTTTCATGGATGAGACCCAGCCAGGTGAGTAAATTAAGTGACAAAGCTCTGGCCTGACCCCAAGTCTGACTCTCTATCCAGTGTTCTTTTCATGTGATGCCTCCAAAGTTAACCACAAGATGCAACTGCAAAATGAAAACCAGTTAACACTGAGTTTGCTAGGTCCCAGATGGTGGGTAAAGGCTGAATGCTTATCAACCCACGATTCCAAACATTATTCTCCACAATGCCTTGAGGCAGAAATTCTCATTCTCGGTTTACAGATGAGGACACACCCAGCAAAGGCAGTCTACAGCAATGCAGCGCTCTTTCCCGCCAGGCTCTGTTAGTTGGCTCATCTAGCCCTTACCATAATTACAAGAGATACTATGAGGAAACCAAGGCACAGAGTCTCTCATTGTACCCAGGCGACATGGACCCTAGGTGATGGCACTGGAGCTCCAGACATCATGTTCTCTATGACTGTGCTACAGTCCCTCTGGAAAGTAAGGTTCAGAGACTAGGCCCCTTGCCTAGGGTCACACAGCCGGGAAGTGACTGGGAATAGCTCAGAACTCAGGGTGGCCAGAGCCCCTGCGGTATCACAGGAGCCCACCCTAAGTAACTGGCCCTGCGACAGAGCTGGGGCTGGCCTCCATACCCACGGGGTCTATCCTCTTCATTCCCACTGAGACCATTATTCACCTTGTGTGCCAGGGGCAGGAAATGCCATTATCAACCTCTTCCCCAAGCAAAGCAGAGATCACCCCTGACCCAGCCAACAGACCCTGGGCTTGAAGCCCGGCCTCCTGAGCACAGAGTCACAGCCCACGGGGCTGCTGGTCCCACCGCCTCTCCAGGGCTGGAGCATTCTTGGCTATGCCTTGGGAGCCAGGGCTCAAAACCTTCAGGGAGGGAAGCAGTTTGTGGCCAGATCAGGCCTGAATTCAGGCCCCACCTCCACCACTGCTGAGTGCAGGCCCAGCTTCCATCACTGTTGCGAGCAGTCCCCGCTTCCATCACTAACTCTCCATGAGGTTTGGGGCTTGTGACTACACTTCTCTGAGCCTCAATCTTCCCATCTGTATAAAGGGCCTAACACTCCCACCTCACAGGGTTTCCATGAGGACTGATGGAGATGATGGGTGCACAGTGCCTAACTCAGTTTCTGGCACACAGAAGGCACTAATGATGACAAACACTCATACTCATAGAAGACCTAGTGTGTGTCAGGTTCTGTTCTTAGCACTCTGCATATATTATCTCACTTAACCCTCCCTAAAGCCCTAGGAGATAGGTACTATTAGTATCCCCATTTTACAGACGAGGCAAAGAGAGGTCAGCAGCTTGCCAGAAGTCATGCAGCGAGTAGGCAGCAGAGCCCTGAGGCTGTGCCTTGGCCATCACCACGCCTCTTGTTTGTCACTAGTAGAAGCAGTTACTCCTGTGACTCCATTTCACTGTTTCTCACAGTACATTTATTTCACTATATGATTTGCTTCATGGAGATCTTGTATTCACCATAATGCTCCGTCTTGTCCCTGACAAGACAAAGTCCCTGGGCCTCAGTCTCCTCATCTATACAATGGGAAAAATAATGCCTGACTCACAGAATTGAGAGTTGAAAACAGTCCATAATTTCTAGTAATACATTCTCCGTAAGTGAGAAGGCAAACAGCCTTCCTGCCCTCTCTCTCAGTCTCCTCGGTCAGGGGAGACTGGCCTATGGGGCTTACTGCTCCCCTCCCCAGAGGGCCTGGCACCTACCTCTTCATCTCGGCAGCAAGCCCATTCTCCAGCAGGCCCATGGCCTTTGGGGAGAGGATGCCTTGGAAGTCAGAGTCAGCAGGGACGAAGGTGATCTGCAAGCAAAGGAGAGACAGCCTCTGTGAGGCTGACCAGGGTGGGAGGCTACTGTCCCCTCAGGGAATCAGCAAACCTCTCCATGCACTCTGGGAGATGGGCTGCAACATGGAGGCCTCCCTGCTTGACAGGAGAGGGGCCTACTTGGGGCACAACACCAGTGGGAGGATGGACCTGTGTGCTCCTCCTCCCTCCCTGGTTCTGCATTCATTCAACAAACATTTATTGAGTACCTGTTGTGTGCAGGCACTGTCACAGGCACTAGGAGTGGCAGGGAGTGAAAGAGAACCCTGTCATCGAGGAGCTCACATCTTGTCATTTCCCAGGGGTCTTTGTCCAGTGCCCAGCACACGTCTGGCACACAGTAGGTGCTTCATCCATATTTGGTGAATGAGTGGAAAGCAAGTCATTGTCATGTGTTTTTTGCCACATGGGCTGCAGTGGGTGACAGAGAAGTTATGCCTGCCAGCCCCTGTCCCTGAACTTTCAGGAATCAAGAGGTCTCTGCAAGTCCAGCCCTAGATTGGCACTGTGTGATTCAGTGGGAGGCAGATCATGAAGGAGGCAGTGGGTGAGGGAGAGGAGCTGTGCCTGTGGGCTCTGGGAGAGGAGGTGAGGATCCCTCCTCTGCCAGGTCCTCACTGTGGGCCCTAGGCAGGTCATCTCTCTTCCCAGTCTCTCTGTGCTCCTCTGTATAATGGGGCTACCCTCAAAGAGATACTTGCACAGCCATGTTCAGAGCAGCACTAATCACAAGAGCCAAGAGGTAGATGCAACCTAAGTATCCACTGATGAATGAATAGATAAACAAAATATAGTCAATCCATACAATGAAATACTATTCAGCCTTAAGGATGGAACTTCTGACACATGTTACAACATCACTGAACCTCGAGACATTATGCTGAGCAGAAAGACAAATACTGTATGATTCTACTTTCTTGAGGCACCTGGAACAGTCAAATCCATAGAGCCAGAAAGAAGAATGATGGTTGCCAGGGGCTAGAGAGTGGGGTAATGGGGAATTGTTATTTAATGGGTATAGAGTTTTAGCTTTACAAGATGAAAAGCATTCTGGAAATAGGTTGGACGGCAGTGTGAATACTTAGCTGTACTGTACACTTAAACATGTTTAAGACACTAAGTTTTATGTTACACGTATTTTATCAGGAGTTTTTAAAATGGGGCTAGTTATGCTGACCTCCTGAGGTTGCTGTGAAAATTTCATGAGATCATATGTAGGGAATCCCTCAGCATGGTCCCCAGCACATAGTAACTAGGCAGTAAATCATAACTTGATGCTATTGATGATTCAGTTGTCTGATTTCTCTGAGTCTTGCTCTCCTCAGTTGAAAATTTTTCCAACAAATATTTGTTGAGACCCCACTGTATTATACCCGATTCATAAATAGCACTTCCCTATCCCCCTTCCCATAGATCGAAGTGAGTAGAAGACACTTGTCTGCACTAGGAAAGCTCCATTCTGATGGGGAGAAGGGAATGACGGATGGAGGGGGCCTTTGTACTCCTATGAGGAGTGCGCTTCCTCTAGATGTCTAGAAATAAAACAGAGAGCCTGGGCAATGAAGCAAGACCCTGTCTCTAAAAAAATAAATTAAATAACAAACTTAGCCAGGTGTGGTGGTGTGCGCCCGTCATCCCAGCTACTTGGGAGACTGAGGCAGGAGGATTGGTTGATCCCAGGAGTTCGAGGCTGCAGTGAGCTATGATTGTGCCTCTGCACTCCAGCCTAGGTGACAGACTGAGCTCCTGTCTCTTAAAGAAAAGAAAAGAAAAGAAATAAGGCAGGGGCCTGGGCATCTTCCACCCCCACTAAGGATGCCTTGTACTTCCCAGCTGGTACTGTACTTCCTAGAAGCTGCCTCTTCCTCTGCCTCGTTACCTCATGGCCCAGTCAGCACCATCATCACCACCACCATTATCCTCATCCTTATTACCATCAATCATCACCATACCCATTAACGCCACTAAAATTATCATCATCACCATCACCATCATCACCACTACCATCATCACTATCACCATCATGACCATTACCATCATCATCATCACATCACCATCATTGACATCTTCATTACCATCAACATTGTCATTACCATCACCATTCTATCACCATTCTCATCATCACCATCTTCACCATCACCATCCTCACCAGCATCATCACTATTATCATCATCATCACCGTTATCACCATCACCATTCTCACCGTCATCATCACTATCACCATCACCGTTCTCACCGTCATCATCACTATCACCATCACCGTTCTCACCGTCATCATCACTATCACCATCACCGTTCTTACCGTCATCATCATTATCATCATCATTACCATTCTCACCATCGCCATCCTCACCATCACCATCTCCTAATCACCATCATCATCATTATCATCATCACCATCCTCACCATCATCATCACTGTCTTGTCATCATCATCATTATCACCATTACCATTCTCACCATCACCATCCTCACCATCACCATCTCCTAATCACCATCATCATTATCATCATCATCCTCACCATCACCATCTCATAATCACCATCATCGTCATTATCATCATCACCATCCTCACCATCACCATCTCATAATCACCATCATCATCATTATCAACATCATCACCATTCTCACCATCACCATCCTCACCACCATCATCACTGTCATTGTCATCATCATCACTATCACCATTACCATTCTCACCATCACCATCCTCACCATCATCATCACTGTCATCATCACCACTATCACCATTACCATTCTCAGCATCAACATTTTGACCATCACCATCCTCACCATCATTATCATTATCATCATCATCATCGTCACCATTCTCACCATCACCATCCTCACCAACACCATCTCATAATCACCATCTTTACCATAATCATTCTTACCAGCACCATCACTAACATCATCATCATCATTATCACCATCACCATTCTCACCCTCACCATCCCCACCACACTCTCATTATCACCATCATATCATCATCACCACCCCTAGGAAAAGCTTAGAGAAGGAGAGGATGGAGCATCTTAAAATACAAGTTTTTTAATGAGGAGAGACAGGCAGAGTTGAAGCTGGGGAGGGGATATCAGACCATGGAGACCGTCAGAACACCAAACTAAGAAGCTTAGCCTTTCTCCAGGAGCAATGGGGAGTCCTGAAGGACTCTCAGCAGGAGAGTACACTGTCAGATTTGTGTATAGACAGAAAACTGAGCAATCTCCGGAGGAAGGGAGGCTACCAGTCAGGAACCTGGTCCTGGGCTACAGCACAGCAGGCAGGAGTGAGGAAGGGTGGATGCGTGGGCAGAGGCCCTGCTCTCTCTGCCACTCCTTTCCCTGCTCACAGCCCTCCCCCCGCATCTTCACTAATGGGTTCAGCACCTCCAACTGCCCTGATTTGCCCTGATCCCCTCTCCTCTCTCATGCCTGAGGCCTAGCTGACCACCAAATCTGACCAGGTCTACTTTAGAAATTCAATAAGATAACCTGGGTGGAAGTGCTGGTGCTATGCCTAGCCACAGCGGGTATTCTAAGTGTAGTGAACTGTAAATGTCACCTTAGTTCCTACAGCTTTGGGTTTAAATTCTCCATTATCCCAGACGACTGTCAGCTCTCACCAAGACCAGAAAAGAAGCCTCTGCACTGGTATGGCTGCCCCCAGGCCTTCCTTCTTCCGGATGTCTTTCTCAAACTGCAAAGCGGGTCACGTCCCATTAACTAAAGGACAAGCTCCAAATTCCTTGCCATGGCATCCCAGGCCCTGAAGAGCTGAGCCCCACTCCCCCACCACTTTTTCCTTCCTCCCCTCTGCCTCTTATAGCCACAATGGCGCACTTGCCTTATTCTTTCACCATATTGCTTTGATCATGCTGCTCTTCTGCCTGGAATGTCTTTCCCCATCTTCTCTGCCTGGTGAACTCTTATCGCATCTACAAAGCCCAGCTCACCTTCCCTGTGAAGCCTATTTCCTCCCCATCAGGAGGCAAATAGTCTCTCCCACTAGACCTCTAGCCCCTAAAAGACATGGACAGCTTAATGCATGTTGGTATTGGCTACCCCTCACCCCTGTATCCTAATTAGCTAATTCTATTCCCTTGTACTTATATCTCCCCATTTATCCAAACTTTCCATGGGTCTGGCACAGAGAGCCAGTGGGAGGAGGCTGAGGGGAGGACAGGCAAGAGCACTGCAGGCAGTGTTGACCCAGGCACCAATGAGACCACACAGGATCCAGGGAGCTTTGCCTCTAGAGTGTCTCCCTGGTTTATAAGGTGCTTTCCTCCCTTCCCTTATTGGAGTCCATTTGTGCTGGTTCTACCAGCCTGCATCTCTGAAATACATGCTCACACACACCTGCACTCCTGCAGAGGCCTGCCCAGTGCAACACATACCAACCCTCAATCCTGAGAACAATGCCTTTACATATGTTCCATGTCAGGAGTGATGCCAGGTCTCCCCCAACACACGCTCACACACACCTGCACTCCTGCAGAGGCCTGCCCAGTGCAACACATACCAACCCTCAATCCTGAGAACAATGCCTTTACATATGTTCCATGTCAGCAGTGATGCCAGGTCTCCCCCAACACACACACACAACACACACACACACACACACACACACAGGATCCCACTGTTCTCCCAATTGGCCATACAAGGCTCAGAGCTAGTGGGGAGGGACTCCTTCTGCCAAGGTCACAGAAGTGGGACATGAAGGAGCAGGGATTTGAATCTGGGCCTGGAGGTCACCACAACATGTGCCATTTCCAGCCCACCATGCTGCCTCCACAGCACGTGAACCCATGAATCTATCAACAGTTACTCATTAATACCAGCAATATTCCCTCCTCCCCTCCTCTCCCCTCTACTGTCACTCCCATCAGCCTGCCCACCACCCCAGAGCCAGCTCTGTTTAAGAGGGGGACAGGAAGGATGCTCCCTCCACACCCCTGCCTTTCCTCTGCTGTCCCCCAGGGTCCAGCCTCCTCACTGGGAGGATTATGATGGCAGTGGTGACATGGGTGGCTTTGGGCCCAAGGACTTCTCCCAGTGACCTCTGCTCAGGGAATGGCACAGACAGAGGCAAGTTGACTGTAAACTGCCTGCTAAATGACTACAAACCAGCCCAGACCGCTCCAGCTCTGAACAGAACGACAGCTCAGGGCTGGCCCGTGGAGGGGGCAGGGCTGGGGAGAGCCTGCCCAGGTCCCTGGGGAGCCATCCCCCTCCTTCCCTGAAACCCTGAGCACAGCCACCCAGGTGGGAGGAGAGGAGGTGCAGGGGTTGCTGAGGGTTGCCTGGACCTGGATCCCTAACTATTAGGTCCAGCAGGGCCCCCAGATATACCCCCTTCCCGACCCCCTCCTCCTAACTCACACAGTGTACAAATGAGGAAACTGAGGCGCAGAAAGGAAAGGGGCTTGAGCAAAGTCTCCCAGGCTGTTAGAGACAGAGTCCAAGTTAGAGTCCCTATTTCCCATCTTTTCTCCCTGGGTCTGTACCTGACCAGCTGTGTGACCTTGGAAGTCACTCAGCCTCTCTAGGCATTGAAGATTCACAACTCCTGGCATTTCCATTCCACAGAGCTGTTGGGCGGATCAATATCGGTCACAGTGGTAGCCCTTCATCTATATATAACACCTTACAGTTTACAAAATATTCCTATATCTCACCTCTTCTCTGATCTTTATAATGACCCTGTGAAGCTCTGTGCAAAAGAGGGGCGGGGGTCCCAATTTCAGATGAAAATGAGGCTCAGAAAGACAAAGGTCATAGAGAGTTTGGAACAGGACTTGAACTAGAACCCAGGACTCCCAAACCAGTGCTCTTCCCATCACTAAATTACACATAAGGCTGGGAATGCATGAAGACTCTAAAGGATACTGCCCAGTGCATGCCACCAAGGTTAGACCTGCCCTGCCCTGGAGCTCTCAGCCGCTCTGGGACCCAGAGGTAGAAGACCCAAGGTGAAGGGTGACGTGTAAGTCACATGCATCTGAGCTCCAAACCTTGCTCGTTAGCTGTGCAGCCTCTCCTTCTGGACCTCAGAAGGGCTCAGAAGGTGGAACTACAGAAGGCACCAAAAGGCTTAGGATGAGGGCTGAACTGCACCCTGAATGCGGGAGTGCCTGGCAGGAGGTCAGCACTCATTAGCTTTTGTTTCAAGCACGTGAATGGTGTGCTGTGTTTACTGTGTCTACATCATAGCTTCTGGTTCAGGGCTCCAAATCCAGGGACATTCTGACCAACCCTTAGGCTAAGGGAGAGGCACGGTGTTCAGCCCTCCTGGCCCCAGCTGACCTGGCCCCACCCAGCCCCACTACCACCTACCTTGGGGTAGCATTGGCACATGCTCCAGATGATGCCCCCAATCACCATGATGCTGCCCATGGCATAAAATGTGCCGTAGACCTGGGGCCGATCATGGCTCATGAGGAATGTACCGAGGGCCAGCAGGAAAAGCCCCAGCACAATGAAGCCGATCCGGAAGGTCTTCTCATCAGCCATGCTGCCTGGCCAGGCCCTGGCCTGCACACCCCTGGAGGAGGAGGCGGCTGTAGTACAGCCTAAACACCCAGACAGGCTCACACAGGGAGAGAAGACACTGAAACCGCTGCAACTCGAGGCTTCAAGGGAGAGCAAGATCCCTTTCCATCCAGCTCCAGTCCCTGGGCCCACCAGTTCAACAGCGCTGGAGGCGGCTCCCTTCAACAGACCCACATACCAACCCAGCCACCTTTACTCCTCGCCCTCTCACCTTCCCTCTGGGCCCGGCTAGCCTGGAGTGTGTGTGTTTGAATCTGAGTGAGGGAGCACCCAGGGGAGGGAGAGTGGGAAGTTATGGGGGCTGGGCCCCAGCCAAGGCTTTGACATCACCTCATTTGCCTACTGTGGGGCTGAGCTGGGTGGACAGGCAGCCTCATACCTTCCAGCTCTGGGAAACAGGATACAGTTCTGCAGCCGAGAGCCGTTAGAATGCTGTTGGAGGATTCCCGGATCCCACAGGCTGGCATTTCAGAATCCTGAAGAATTCTACACTCTTCAAGGACATGTGCCTATCCAGGGTTCAGGAATAATGGCCCATATTTACTGGCTGGTGACTCTGTGCATAGCACCATTCTAAACATGTTACAGCTATTAACTCATTGAAGGGAACCCCATGAGGCAGCTACTACTATCCCCACTTTACAGAGGACCCTGGGACACAGAGAAGTAACTTGCCCAAGGTCACACAGCTAGAGATGGCAGAGCTAATGGGATGTGAACCCAGAGGCCGTGGGCCTAGCCACAGCGTGATACTGCTTAACTGCAGCTTGAGGGTGAAGAGTGCAGCTCTGGTGGCAAGGCAGGCTGCCCGGGTTTGGATTCTGGCTCCTCTGCTGCGGGGCAGCGTGGTCATGATCAGGTTACCTGCCTTACCTCGGTTTCCTCCTCTGTAAAATGGGAATACTAATGGTACCTCCCAGGATTGGTGCTGTCTCCAGGCCTGGCCTCCTTGGGTTCCTCCATCCCCTTCACATTCACACGCTATGCACCACCCAGCTCTGCTTTCAATGAGCTGCTCCCCACCCACCCCAAAACTCACAACAGGCTCTGGGAATTAGTGCCCCTCCAGGGTGTGAGTGACAGATAGCCACTTCCTGCATTTCCTTGCAGCCTGATCTAGGAAGATGCCTTCCTAAGAATAATACTAATGAGGCGTTTTAGTCCTGGGGACAGGCTGATGGAAGAAATCAGATTCCTTTACAGGATTACAGGAAAATGAGGAGAGGACCATCGGTCTCTTCAAGAGGACGTTCACTTGGCGTTTACATGGGGTTAAATCGCCGATGCAGGATAAAAGGCTTTGGCTGGGCTTCCTGACTTGCTGGGCTTGGGGATTTCCTGTTGGCGGTCATCACCTTCTCCCCTCCCAGCAGCAGGGCTGCCCTTGTTCCCTAACCCCACACCTGTGCTCACAGCTGCCCCTCTAACTGGTCGTCCCTCCCACAGTCCCTTTTTCCAACAGGGGTTTCTCCTTCCCCACACCCACCGTCGCCAGCACTCAGAGTCCAGGTGCACTTGACAGTTGGCAGAGGAGGTCCTGGAGGGAGCTCGGGGGCCCTGGCTGAGCGATGGCTGAGGGGCAGGAAAGGGCTGAGTTATCGGGTCGTGTCCAGGTCTGGTTCTCAGGGTGAGCTCAGGCAGGTGACTCTGCTCCGGGCTTGAGTTTTGTCAACTGCAGAGCGGGGATAGGGATCAAGCCACCTCCCAGATTTTGTACAGGGAAGGGATATGAGAGGGCTGGGGAAAGGCAAGTGCTTTGTCATCTGTGACTATTAACAAAGCAGGATCCTCCAGGGAAACGTTATTATCATCATCTACTACAGGCTCAGAGAAGGGAGGCCTCCTTGGAAAGGAGACGGAGGCCCAGAGGGACCTCGGGCCCCTGGCCCTGGAGCCCAGGCGCGCGGCGGGAACGGTCTCGGCAGCCGCGGTCCCGCAGGGCCTCGTGCGCCGCCCGGCGCTGGCCAAGGCCCTTACCCCGGCGGCGGCAGCTGGGCTCGGACCTGGTGATGAGCAGTCGCGGCGGGGAGGGGAGTCATCGCCCCCGTTTCACAGGCGAAGAAACAGAGCCCGCGGAGTGGCAGGGGCTGGCTAAGGTCTCCCTCAGCTGAGTCCGCGGCTGGGCGGTGACGCGACCTTCCCTCCCAGCCCCATGTAGATGGATCTGTTCTTCAGCCATTCTTCAGGGGCCTCGCGGTCACCCGGGCACTCTCCTCCTCTCGCGCCTTTTCTTTCTCTACACTGCCCAGCCTTCTTTGCCCCTGTTCTCTGAGTCGCTTCTCCTCTTTAAAAAAGAAAAGATAACAACGAGTAAGAAACTCAGTAACAAGTAGGAAGCAAGTAGTCACTCAGGAAAATGGGTCTCACCTAAGCTCTTCCAGAGTCAGGCTAGGGATTAAGGACATGTGTGTAGGGTGCGCTGGAAATGTTCGGGTGCAGCAGCTCACCCTCCTCTTCTGCAGTGCTGTCCCCCGCTCCGCGCCCCGCCTTACTTCACCTCCCCCGGGCGACTTGGGGGACGGGGGAGCAGAGCAGGCGGAGTCTTTCGTTGTCCAGCAGAGGGCGCGCTAACCCTTGCTTTCGGGATCCTTCTTGCGAGCAGGCTCTCAAGGGAGACACTCCGAGGCAGGGAGGGAAAGAGCACGCCCATTTGACAGAGATAGACACCGAGGCTCATGCAGGCAAGGCGAGCAACCCAACGTGGTAGAACGTGGGAACAGACAGTAGAGCTAAGGAGTCCACCCAGGTCCCCAGGCAGTCTCTGGTTGAGTCCCTACTGTGTGGGGGACACTGAAGGGTTAGGAACTCGCAAACACAGGGCTTAAGGGATGGATGGCGCTCAGTCCTAACTTCTGGGGCACCTTCTGGGGCACAATATGGTAATGGCTCTGTGATGTGTGCGAGGTTCCGAATGTGCACAAAGCAGAAAGAGGAACAGATGGGAATGAGAGGTGAAGGGACAGATTCACAGAAGGGACCCTTGAGAAGGCAGATGGAGTTCTGATGCGGCAGGAGAAGCCTTCCAGGCACAGAGGCCAGCATGTGCAAAGGCACTGAGGCACGTACCCACCAACACATGGCTGGCGAGAAAGCTCTAAGTGCTGTGCACAGGCTGCCTGCATTGTGTCTTCCTCCCCAGATCTGCCCCTCCCACAACCTCATCTTTCCAGTTAGTGATCCATGCCACCGACCCCACCTCCTCCCTCACACCCACATCCTATGGGCTCTACCTCCAACATGTAAAAATCCAATCACTTCTCACCCCCCACGACTGCTCGTCACCAGGTCTGAGCCTCCATCATCTCTTTCTCTCCCTAACTGGTCTCTACTTCCATCCTTGACCTCTGAAGTCTCTTTGCAACCCCAATACTGGGTCAGAACATGTACCTCTTCTGCACGGAGCTCTGTAATGGCTTCCCATCTCATCAGAGTAAAAACCAAATGCTTTAAGATGACCCAAAAGACTCTGGATAATTGGCCCACGCTGCCTGCATATCAATCCTCTGAGCTTGCCTCCCGCCATGCCCCCTCTCACTCACCCACTCCACCACCCTGGCCCCATGCTGTTCCCGGAACACGCGTGCACCCCAGGACCTCCGCACCTGCTGTTCCTTCTGCCTGGAGTGCTGTCCTTCCTGTAGCTGCATGGCTCCCTCCCTTACCTCCTTCAAGCCTTTGCCCAAATGTTGCCTTCACAGTAAGGTCTTCCCTGATTCTGCTATAAAACTGCAGAATCGCCTCCCCAGGGGTTCCCTGTATTCCTTTCCCAATGTTTCTCCATAGTGCTCACAGCCAACTATCATACTATATGCGTGATTTATCTTGTCTCTTGTCTGTCTGTCTCCCCCAGCTAGAACTCAAGCCGCCACAGGGTGGGGACTTTGTTTTGAGCACTGCTCTATCCCCAGGGGCTAGGACAGGGTAGGCTCTGGATGCTCATGTGAATAGAGGGATGGAATCTGTGTCCCTGAGAGAGAGAGGCCAGAGAGGAAATGCAGGCAGGAAACCTGCTGGGGCTGAGGTATCTGACATTTTTCACAGAGGTTATGCAGGGGAAAGACGAGAACCAGATTTTAATGTTTCAGTTAGAGAAAGAAAGATCCCAGTGAGCAGCGATGAGCCACTGAGGGGGTAGCATAGGGATTTCTGACTGAGATGGGCTGATTTAAGGGGAGAGCTCCAGGGGCAGGGGTCACCAAGCCCACCCAGCAGGTAACAGAAGCCCGGGAGGGGCCCAAGGAAAGCACGGGAGAGGTCTGAGCTCTGAGGATCCGTCATCTGAGACTCTGGTGGCCAGCACAAGATGAGGTCTGAATAGGAGGTGAAGAAACTGGACGGTTGGGCCCAGGAGGAAAGAAATCAGCAAGCAAACTGGTGCCCCCTGGGGGCTGCAGAGTAGGGGAGCTGGCCCTCACGTGGCTCCATGGTCAGGCACCCTGCCGGTGGGCACAAAATGGGGAGCCCCCATTCACAGCGAGGCCACTTTGGCCTGGAAGAGGACAGTAACATGGTTTGGTCAGGAGTCTGTCTCCCTCTGCACCCCTGACTCAGCCTCTTCCATGATGCTGGTGACCTTGAGCAAGTCATGGCCCCTCCTGCGGGCTTCCAGTTAGGACACAGATGAGTGGATGGGACAGAAAGGCAGCAAAGGTCTCAGTGCCTGCCCTGTAAAATGGTGCCTCCTGGTCACACTGGCAACTCATTAACTCACCTAACCCGCCCAAGGTCACTTCACACCTACACCTCCAGGTTCCTAGACTGTCCTGTGTTAATACCAAGAAGGGAGGGTGAAGCAGTGACTGTAAAGGAGAGGAAGGGAGGGAGGCACAGGAGGCATCCACAGTTTGGTGACGGGGAGGGAGAGGGTCAGAAGAGATCCCCAGGTTGCTGAAGAGCCAGCCCCCAGGAAGCACTTCAGGAGAGAGGGAACAGTCAGTGCAAGGGCCTCAGTGAGACTGGCTGGAGCAGAGAGCAGGGGGAGGGAGTGTCAGGAGATGAGAGGGTCAGGAGAGAGGACAGGCTCAGATCAGGCCTCAGAGCCCCCCTCTCCCCAGACCAGTGTCTGGGCTTTTTTTTTTTTTTTTTCCGAGAAGGAGTCTCACTCTGTTGCCTAGGCTGGAGTACAGGGTGCGATCTTGGCTCACTGCAACCTCCACCTCCTGGGTTCAAGCAATTCTCTGCCTCAGCCTCCTGAGGAGCTAGGATTATAGGCACCTGCCACCGGCTAACTTTTGTATTCTTAGTAGAGATGGGGTTTCACCATCTTGGCCAGTCTGGTCTTGAACTCCTGACCTCATGATCCACCCGCCTCAGCCTCCCAAAGTGCTGGGATTGCAGGCGTGAGCCATGGTGCCTGGCCTGGGCTTTCATTATTCAAGGTGAGCTGGGAGCCACAGGGGCAGGGCGGGGGAGGGAAGGGTGGGGTGCGGCAGGGCGGGGGGCGGGGTGGGTCATGATCTGACCTGGGTCTGAACAGATCACTCTGCCTGCTGAGCTGAGAAGAGACTGTAAGGGCTTCAGGGACAAGCAGAGCGACCAAGACCAGATGGTGGCTACTGTGACAATGATGCAGCCTAGGTGGGAGGACCCCACGCTGGCTGTGACTTTATCGTCTGGGATTTTTACCTCTCCAAGGCTAGCTCCTCACCTGTCAAATGCTGACACCACCACCTGTCGCAGGGCATCTGAAGATGACACGATGGCAGAGAACCAGGCCCAGTACGCAGTAGGCTCTGGGGATGCCACCCTTCTCCAGCTGACTAAGCCGCAGGCATTTGGACCCCTACTGGCAGTGTGACCCTGGGAAGGTTACTTCGCCTCTTTTCATGTAAGTGGGATGGGCTAGAGATGTAGGGATGCAGAATGGAGCTGGTCAAAAGTAGATGTTTCTGCCACATCTGCAAAGTGAGCAAAAGTAGTGCGCTTCCCGTCACAGGAGGTATGGGAGCAGAGGCCGAATTTGCCCTTGGTGGAGGAGGGCTACCGCTACTAATAAAACTGACAATTACTGCACACGTACTAGGCACCTGGCTCAGGGCTAAGACACCTGCCTTTATTATCTGGTGCCTCAGCACTGAGCCATTGACGGCGGCATCACATGTCAGTTGCTATCATCTCACTGAATCCTCACAAATCAGCTCTTTGAGGGAATCCTTAACTCCCATTTTACAGATGAGGAGGCTGAGGCAGAGAGAGGAAAAGTCACTCGTCCAAGTCACTAAGATGGTACATGGCAGACTGGGCACAGTGGCTCACGTCTGTAATCCTAACAGTTTAGGAGGCTGGGAGTTCGAGACCAACCTGGGCAACAGAGCAAGCTCCCTCTCTACAACAAATTTTTAAAAATTAGTCGGGCATGCTTATGGTTTCTGCTACTTGGGAGACTGAGGTGGGAGGATCACTTGAGCCGGGAGAAAGAGGCTGCAGCGAGTCATGATTGAGCCACTGCACTCCAGCCTGGGTGACACAGCGAGACCCTGTCTAAAAAAAAAAAAAAAAGGTACCTGTGGAACCTATACATAGGTGGTCTGAATTCAGAGGCCATGTTCTTCTGGTTATAAATGTGATGTGTGCCCCTGGGCCCCAGTTTTCTCACCTGCACACAATCTCCCAGCTGACAGCCAGCACTCACACTGGCCATAGGAGTGCCACCCAGGATGTTCTGGCCAGCTGGGCCCCTGATGACGGCCCTCACCCATACCACAGAGGGCAGAACACCCCCAGCTGGACCTAGGTAACTCATAGAGTTGTGAGACACAATAAAATGGGATTTATTTTAAGCCACTAAATTTGGGGTGGTTTGCTATACGGCAATAGATAAATAGAACAGCCTTCAACAATGAACATCTGTTGAGTGCCTACTGTGGCCCAGGCACTGCACGAGACTCTGGAAAAGGCACAGCATTTTTGTCTCTGGATTCAGGGCCTGCTAGGAGACTTTAGCTTCCTCCCCGTGCAGTCTGAACCAGGCCTGAGCAGAAGCATGTGGTGTTTAGTGTCGTCTCTGCAGAAACCGCATCAAGAGCAAGGCTGATGCTCTCGTAGCTGGGTGGAGGTCAGGGGGGCTGGGTGCTGAGCAAGGCATCCTTTGGTGCACTTGGCTCCAGGACTTCCTCCATAGGGTATGCAGGTGGTGTTGGGGGCCCCTCGGCCACTGGGAAGCTCACAGCTTCCTCATAAGTGGGGATGTCAACCACTTTGGGGGTCCTGCGGGAACAGAAGAGAGGCTGTTAACAGGAGCTGGGTCAGACCCTGCTGCCTGCCAGGGAGACAATGAGAAAGGCTGGGGGCAGAGAAGCCTTCACACCCTGCTCCAAGCCTTTGCGGCTCCCCAAGGCCCCATATACACAGTTGAAACCTGGCATGAGCCAGCCCCTTCGGCTTCCCGCCACCCCCTCCCTGCTCCATAGAGTTAGTTCCCTGTATGTGCCCCCAGCACCTCCTGGTGCCTCCTAAGTCCTCTCTGCAGGGAAAGTCCTGCCCTAGGGCAGTGACTGAGAGTCCAGGGGCTGAGGGTAGGTACTTAGGGGTGTTTGTTGAAAGATTGAGTGATGGTGGTCCATAGAAAGACTCCCACCTATTGAAATATCCTTTACCAGATCAGAATTGGGATGCTCAGGGCGGAATGGGAGATCTCAATTCCTCTGCCCATCTGGATGCTTTAGATTTTGATATGATGTCTGCCAAGTGATTATCTTTATGTGCATACCTCCAGGGATGGAGAGCTTACAACTTACCAGATCAACCACTTCTATCTCTGGACAGCTTTACTGTCCTGTGACTCTTTTCTTGTCCCCACCCCTGGCCAACTAAACCACCCCACAGGGGCTTGAGGCAGAGACCAGGTTCTCTGCGGCTCCGCTGACCAGGTTCTGCAGGCCAGACCCTGAGACAGATCACCCACGCCCCCGCCAGCCTGAGGCTGATAGGAATGAGACCAGCTGTCGGCCCCCTCAGAGCCCTGGCGGGTCATCTCTGGGGATCCAATGCCCCTTTCCCACCTGGGACACACAGTGGGGAGTGGGGTGGGAATGTCACTGATCCTAGGTGTGGGCTGCTCCTGCTTTGGGGGTGATCCTGAAAGTCCCTTCCAACACTGAAGGTGGTTATGAGTCTGGGCACTGGTGGTTCACCTCCCTGCTTGGACACATTCCTGCTGGGAGATCATGGGTCTGTAATTCCATTCTGAGGCCTGGTTTCCTCACCTGTAAAATGGGGAACAATAGTGGCACCTGCCTCACAGGACAGAGTGCAGGTTAAATGGGCTCATGCAGTGTGGCACTCAGTGCCTGGGATGTAAGTGGGGTTATGAACAGAATCTCAAGGGGCTCCTATGGGGACTGGGTGGGGGAGCAAAGCTTATCACAGGCCTCTAGATGGCAGGCTCCACAAGACTCAGAGAGGCTGAGTCACTTGCCGGGCTCCTCGGTTTGGAGCTGCTGGGAAGCAGTTTATTCCACACCTGTGGTCCTACTGTCTAGACCGAGGAGGGGCCAATGGCAAGAGGCCAGCCGGGGGAACAGAAGAGGCAGTAGATGGGACTCAGCTCCAGGGGCTGATGGAGGGGCCCATGCTGGGAACCTGCTGCTGCCCCTCAGGTGAGTGCCCAACACCCACTGGAGACCTGGACTTTCTCTGACAATGTGTCTTCTCGGCCCACTGCAGCCTCACAGCAGCCTGCTGGGAGGCTCACCGCTCCCAATCACAGACCAGGGTGACAGAGCAGATTGATGGGACCCTGGATTTGAACCCCAGCCTGTATGTCAGTACAAGGCAGGGCACCAGCCAGAAATCCCTGGGACACCAGCCAGGAGTCCCAAACATAGAACTCCGTGTCCAGTGCTTCCACAAATTCTCACAGACCTCAATTCCTTCCCTGGAACACAGCCCGGGAAGCCGAGACGGTGCCTGTCCTCACCCTCCTCTAAGCTCCCAGCATCCTTGCAGATGAGAGCGGGATAGATAATATTGCCCCTGGAAGCAGGCAAGTTGGGTTCTATTGCTGTGTGACCTGGACCACATTCACACCTTTTCTGAACCTCTTTCTCCTCATCTGTAAAATGAGGATAATAATTCCCCTTTCAGATTCAGGGGAAGAAAAAAATGAAAAACAAACGGTTCACAGCACACAGAAAAGTGAGAGTAATTAGCTTCCAGAGGCCCAGCTCCTGTCTGCTCACCTCCCAGACATGTCTCGGCCCCGCTTAGAGCCCTGGACACGTGAGACAGGCTTTGGGTAGGCCGCCCCAGGTGACATCTGGCAGGGCAGGGCACGAGTGCCAGTGAGCTCTGCCCACAGCAGGAAGTTTGCTTAGAGGGCAGATGTGAAGCGGCCCTCATACCACCTTCTGCCACCTTAGTGGCCAGCTGGGCCCGCCCAGCTCCAAGTCGCCAAGGTCACGGTGGAGGATGCCAGGAACTCAGTGAGCAGGGCAGCCGCATCACACCCCTCTGGGAGCGGGCCCCATTCATGGTGCCTCTGGATGTGGTGCCTCTGCAGCTGTGTGGGGCAGTCCTGCCACAGTGGTCTCCCTGCACAGGAAGTGCCATGGAGGCCAGGGCTCACCCTAATCTTTGCAGCCTGGTTGGGGCAGAAGACCTGGGCCTGGCACCAGCTCCACTGCCCTTTAGCTGAGTCAGGCAAACCCAGGAGGAGTGGGGCAAGGGATGAAACACAATTTGCCCAACACTTAAGTTCTCTAATCTCCTTTCATATTCACAACCACCCTGGGGGGTAGAGGCCCACACCCATTTTATGGATGAGTAAAGGCCACGTGTCGGCTAAGTGGCAAAGTCCCAGCTTCGTCTGACAGCAATGCTCAAGCTAAGTCCACCTATCACACCTCTCCCCCAAGCCACCTCATCTCTCCTCACCTCAGCTTTCTCAGCTGTCCAATGGACCCAATCCTTACACTTCCCTCATAAGTAGTTGAGGCTCAGATCTAGTGGGCATGAGGGTGCATTGCAAATTAAAACAGGAATAGCAGAGAAAGCAGATGTGTGTACCAGCTACAGCGCGTACACCTCCCTAACTCTCATCTCATCTGAGCCTGACAGCGATGATAGGGAAAAGGTCTGTCACCCCAGCTGAGAGACGAGGTGTCAGACACAGCTCAGAGAGTCTAAGTAACATCCTCAAGGACACACAGCTTCTAAAAGAAAGAGCAGGGACTACTGGAGGCCCCACATCCAGTCATCCTCACTAAGGGAACTTACACTGAAGATATGAGCTTCCTGAGGGCAGGGGCTTTGTCTGTTTTGCCCGCTGTGGCACTGTCAGTTCTCTGAATAGGACCCAGCGTACCTCCGTGTGCTCAATCAATATTAGGTACATGCATGAAAGAATAAGTAGATGAATAAACAGGGAAACCGAGGCCAAGAGGGGAAGGGACCTGCCCAAGCCATCAGCCCAGGAAGGCTTTGTTTCTGACCTGGAGTTACCCACAGCGGGCACCACCAGAGACCGAGGTACCTGGGAGCAAGAATAACAGAGGAGCCACCCACAGGGCCAGGTGCTGGGCTCTGCAGGCAGCAGGGCTGGGCTGGGTCAGCCTCGGGACAGGAAAGAGCACTGCCAGCAGAAGCAGCGTCCTCGACCCCCAGCCACCCAGTTTCTGAGTCTACGACTTGGGTCTTGGAGCTCGATGGGCTAGGATCACCCTGTGGCCTCCTGGGTGGACTTCCTCCCTGGCCCACTGGGCGTGAGAGCCAAGGGGCCCCACCTGCCAGGCGCAGCTGTGCCTAGACCCTGTTGCATCAACATGGCTGTGTGTACAGGCAACACCCACCCCCTGCACTCACATCCGGCTGGGTGGGAGGAGCAGGCTCTGGTCCAGAGCATCTGGGTCCTGGCCTGGTTCCAACTGACCACTAACTCACTGTATGACCAGGTAGGTCACTTGGTCTTCTGAGACTCAGGCCTCTCATCTGAGAAGTGAAGGGTTTGGCTGGAGAGTCCCCAAGGCCCTGCAATATCTAACACTATGTAAATGCTATGTAAATAGTTGTTATGCTGTACTGTTTAGGGAATGATGAGAAGAAATCAAAGTCTGTACATGTTCAGCACAGACACAATTCTTTTTTCAAGTATTTTGGATCCATGGTTGGTTGAATCATGGATGCAGAACCCATAGAAAGGGCCGACTGCACTGCATCATCTCTGGCTTTAAGAAGGCACAGACTGGTAGCGGGAATGCTCCTACATTCTTTGACTCGGACAACACTTTCCCTCTTAACACAGGGAGGAAGAGCATCAGGTCCCAGGTCCCAGGCCAGCTCACAGCAGTCTGACTTAGCCCCTCACACACAGGGATCCAGGGCTTAGGACTGATGCGGCGGGAAGAATGCCAGCCGTGCAGCCAGCAGGCTCCTGCCACTTTCTAGCTATGCCTCCCCTTCCTTTTCTGCAGACACAACAGTCATTCTTACCTTGGAGGCAATAGAAGAAGGACAGGAGGTGATGTACACAGGCCCCTGGCACATAGGCACACTCTGTACTTTGTTGAGTAAATAAGTACATAAAAGGGTATGCATAATGCATGCATTCTCAACGGGACAAACACTGGTTCTTGTTCTTGGGGAGGGTAATACTCTTTTTATGTATAAAGCACACATATACATATAGAACATAAACATATACACAGTGTATCTGGGGTATTATAATTTCATGGAGGAGGATTTGGAAAAAAAAAAAAAAGTCTAAGAAGGATGGCACAAGGCAAGGTGGGGAGACCGATAATGAAAACAGAAGGTTGAGAGATGCTGTCTTCATGCAACACTTTGTCCCCATCCCCGTACCTTTGTGCATGTTCTTCTACCTGCCTAAAATGCCTCTTTTCCACCATGTCCACTAGAGGAAAAGTTGACATTTGCTGTGCACCTACTGTGTTCCAGGCACCGGGCTAAAGCTCAACATACATATCTCATTTAATTTTCCCAAGTGTCACCGGAAGTAGGGAGTGGGCATTGAGCATAGACTCTGAGGCCAGACTGCCTGGGTTCAAGTCCTGGTTCTGACACACACTAGCTGATGACCTTGACTAAGTTACTTAGTGTCTCCATGCCTCCATTTCCTCCTCTACAAATGGAATTCTTAACAGTAGCTACTTCAGAGGACTGCTGTAAGGATCAGCTGAGGGAGTATAGGATAGCACTTTGAACAGTGCCTGGCACATGGCTAGTACTGTAGAGGGGTTTGCTATTATTGCTGTTGTTATTAGTCCTTTTTATTTCAAATGACGAAGTTAAAGTTTAGGGAGATTGCACGATCTACTCAAAGTCCCACTGCTAGTTTGTGATAGAACCAGAACAGGGTCCCAGTGGGTCTGACTTTTGTGTCTAGGCTTCTAACCCTCTGCTATTCTGTCCAATACCAAGCTGAGCGCAGCTGCCACCTCCTCCAGGAAGCCTTCCTGGGTTTCTCCATGTCTTTAGAACACATGCATCTCTCACACAGCACTACCTACTCCAGTTTGTCATCATCAGCCTCTGTCATGGGGCTTTAAACTCCTTCAGGGTTGTACTGATCAGCTTCCATGTACCCAGGGCACAGGGCAAAGCCTGGTCCAAAGGAGGAACCCCATGAGAATTTGCTGGAATTACAAATGCTGGTTGGTGGGCTGGTGTGACCGGGCCCCTACCTGTGGTCCCCACCCGCTGCCCCACCCTGCCCTGCTGACCTGCAGCTCTCCTTCTCTGAGGACTCCACAGTGAGGTAGTACAGGTCTCTGGAGAAGTGATAGAGGTCCCATGCGGGTGGCCCCCGGGTGCTGGCCTTGAAGGACCACAGCAGGCCAATGAGCAGCAGCAGGCCACCTGCACCGCAGCAGATGAAGCTGATGGACCTGAGCAGGGGGCTGGGGCCCTGGCGCACCGGATGCTCCATGGGTGGGGCCAGCTGGCCAGGCTGAGTACTTGCATCCCCTTCGCTCCACCAAGCAAAGCAGAGCGTCCCAGCTACCAGAACCACTGTGCCGCTGACTGTCATGCAATAGCGGAGGGTGGAGGCCATGTGGCTCCCGTCACACATCTGGACACAGAGAAGGAGAGAGAAGAGGAAATGGGCCATATGAAAGGTGCTGGAGGCCAGGTGTTAATCCTCAGCTGTCTGAGGTCACTTTGGAGAAGTGACCTTGGAGAAGTCACTTAACTGCTTTGGGCCTCAGTTTCCTCATCTGTGAAGTGGAGATGATGTCCCTGACTTTGCTGGGCTATTTTGAAGGTCAGAGGTAAACATGTATCAGCACCATGCCTGGGACATCGCAGAAGCTCAGTTAAGTGTGACCACTTTCACTCAGGGCCTCCCTCCAGGCCTCAGGGGCCCCATCTGCCTGGTGGGTCGAAGACTCCCCACCCTGACTAACACACAGGAAGCTGGGAAAGAGGAAAGTGAAGGTGTGTTGGAACCTCCAGGCCTGCCAGGATTGGGGCTTGCTGGTTATGCACTGTCTGACTTCACCTGGTCACAATCTTGTGAGATGGACACTGTTACTGAACAGAGGAAGATACCGAGACCCAGAACAAGCGTGAAAGAGGAGGTATTGAAGAGTCTGAGGCCGAAATTTACAACACAGAGCAAAACTTTGTGGAAAAAGATGTTCTCTGGGCTGGGCGTGGTGACTCACACCTGTAATCCCAGCACTTTGGGAGGCCAAGGTGGGCGGTTCACCTGAGGTCAGGAGTTCGAGACCAGTCTGGCCAACATGGTGAAACCCCATCTCTACTAAAAATACAAAAATTAGCCGAGCATGGTAGCACACGCCTGTAATCCCAGCTACTCAGGAGGCTGAGGCAGAAGAATCACTTGAACCTGGGAGGCAGAGGTTGTAGTGAGCCAAGATCGCACCAATGCACTCCAGCCTGGGCAAAAGAGTGAGACTGTCACACACACACACACACACACACACATAGACACACACACACATATGTTCACTGTGGCCTTATTAATAATGGCCATAATTTGGAAAGTGCTAAAATGCTCAATTATAAAGAAATGGTGAATAAACTATGGCATAATCTCTAGAATGAATAATTAATATTAGCCCATTTTTTAAAAAAAAATCAAGCTCAGCACAAAGGTTTAACAAGAGGAGGAAACATTTATCACATCTTGCTTTTTTCAACTTAGTATACTAAATTATGCCTACAGTGTTGTCTCAATTAAATAAAAGAATGCACAAGGGGGAAAAACTTGGAAGGGTCCTGGCCCTGGATCACATAGACATAGGAGGCTGAAACCTAGGTCTGAGTTGTCCCCAAAGCCAATTTCTAGGCTGCCCATTGTACCTTCCAGTCCTTATACCTATAACTTCCCCTTAGCTCCCCTCAAGGCTCAGCTCAGCCTCACCAGGAAAGCCTTCTCTGAAGACACTTTAACTTTAAACCCCTGAGTGCCCTGGGCCACCTTTGCCACAGCAGAAACCTGTGCTTAACTTCTGCTTCACTTGTCCCACTCCGCAGTCTGTGAGCTCCCTGAGGGCAGGGTCCATATTGGCCGTGTTTACCACTATATCCCCTCAGTGCCTAGCACATAATAACTGCTCAATATATCCTCTGAACTGAGAGAAAGTGTTGCTGGATAAATAAATGCTGCTTGGGTGAAAATCTATCCTCAGTTGTAAAGAGCTAGGAGAGAGGAGGCAGTGCAGGATTCCAGCTGCCACAGCACAAGGACATGAAGGACAGTCCTGGTTTTGGTCCCCCCTCTACAACTGTATCATGGGGTAAGCCCCTCACCTGCCCCGGGCCTGCTTCCTCATCAGATAAAAGGCAGGCTGTCTAGGAGGCTGCTAGGAGGATTTGCAGAAGCACTGTCTCCTCTTCCAGAGGCTGAGCCAGTGAAGCAGGGAGCGGGGGCCACAGACCTTAAAGGGAGGCTTCAGTGATCACAAATCCCTTTCAAGTGGGGCTTGCCCAGCCAACGACACTATATCCAAATGACATACTGCTGTGTGGCCGCTTAAAGCCATTATCCCATGGGAGCTAAAGGGCATGGAAAATGTTCAAGATGTAGCAGGTGAAACTTTACATTTCAAAAGGCAATGTTACCAAATGTGTTTAAAAACACACACTTGTGTGTGCGTGTGTGTGTGTGAGAGAGAGAGAGAGAGAGACAGAATGTATTCATGTAAAAGGGGGGCTCTGGGAGTGGACCTCAATCTTTCTGCACCCCTAGACCTCTGGATGCATATAGAGAAATTCCATTGATAAATGACTTGCAGTTCTCTTCCTGTGAATCTGTCCAGGGAGCAAGTGCCTCCTGTCTCTAGCTCAAAGCCTTTTCATGTAGGGACTATCCCCGGTCCCCCATCCCCAAAGTCAAAGAGCTAGGAGAGGCTGTCAAGAGAAGAAACCTGTTTGTGGGGAAAAAATTCAAAAAACAAAACACACAAGCAAATCAAGAACAGTAACCCCTGCATGTATGTTACGGTACTCAACAGCCCTTTATACCTAGCATTGCACCTGCCTCCCTACAGGGGCAGGCCAGAGGAAAAGCCCCATTTTACAAATGAGGAGAGTGAGCCCAAAAAGGTGAAGGACCTTGCCCAAAGCCAGGTACAGCATGGTTCTCAGCACTGGAGGAGCGCACACCTAGGCATGCCCGCATGGGGCAACCTACACTGCTTTTTACTTTCTATCAAACAATAGTCACTGCTCATTATGGAAAAAGGAGAAAACCACAAAAGAGAATAAAAATTAAAAAAAAAAATACAGGCTGGGCACAGTGGCTCACACCTGTAATCCCAGCACTTTGGGAGGCCGAGGCGGGTGGATCACCTGAGGTCAGAAGTTTAAGACCAGCCTGGGCAACACGGTGAAAGCCCGTCTCTATTAGAAATACAAAAATTAGCCGGCCGTGGTGGTGGGCACCTGTAGTCCCAGCTACTAGGGAGTAGCTTGAGAATCACTTGAACCTGGGATGTGGAGGTTGCAGTGAGCTGAGATCGCACCACTGCACTGCACTGCACTCCAGCCTGGGTGACAGAGTGAGACTCCTTCTCAAAAAAAAAAAAAAAAAGCAAAATACAAATCACCACTAATCTTGCCTCTCAGAGATGAGCACAGTCGCCAGGTGGCTGTTTCTGTTCATTGCCCCCTTGTCCTGCATACAGGATGATGGCACCAGCAGATGTGTGCTGTGCATTTATCAGGCTGGGCATTTACCGGGCTGGGCACCATGTCAAGCGCTTTACAGGTATCCCTTCACTTTATCCCCACAACAGCACTGTGTCCTAAAGACACTGTGGCCACTAGGATGACAATTTCTCCACAATTGGTGACCACAATAGGGTGACGATTTATCCACTAGTGTTACTGCTGGATTTGGACCCAAGTCTAGTCTGAGTCAAATCCCTGTGTGTATGTACAGCTAGGTCTATCAGTATCTTTTAGTATAGAAAGCTGGGACCATGCTGCGAATAGATGTATTTGTCTTTGGCACAGGCAGCTCTCACTCTTTAGAATGCGTGGCCCTCCTTCCCAGCTTAACTCCTCCCAGGCCTCAGACTAGCCCCTGCAACTGCCCTTTGCATGTTCTCACATGGGGTCGGGGTCATTTTCTGTGTGGGTCTCGCTCCTTCCATGTGGATCCCCCACAGCAGGCAGGGCACATGCTAACCTGTCATCCTGGGGGAGTGGGAGGTTGAGAAGGTCAATGTCCACTGGATGAAGGGCAGCCTGTTCCTTTGCGCAGTGGTTGTTTTCCTTATTATTGTAGGTCAGGGATGTCACTATCAGCAGGGTGTTCTCACCCAAACTCCTTTCATCTGGACCCTCTACTAGGCCTGTGCTCCCTCCACCTGGAGCGCCCTCTGCTCCCATCCAGGGCCCTCATTGCACCCCTTCCCAGAAAGCTGTCTACTGCAGCTGCCCCCACCTCCCTCCAGCCAGAGGAGGGCTTTCCCGGAATTAGATGGCTCCACTGATCACTCCCTCTGACTACAGTGGTCATTCCCTGTTAGCTCTGTGACCGCCCAGCATCTCTGAGTTCAAATCCCTGCCTGCAAGGGGAAAGCAGGTAATGAAAATGAGATGGCAAGACAGCAGGCTATAAGTGAGGCATGAGGACACAAGGCTGGACTGAGGATGCACCCTGCTCTGACACTGGCAGGATCCAGCTTCTCCATGCCTTAGTGCCCTCCCCTGTAAATGGGCACAATAACACCATATTGCTTCTGAGAATGAGGATATATTAAAATAAAATTTATTCTTATTATGATTATTTTTATTTCTACAGCAGTGCTCAGTACCTGTCCCTGCCCTTCATCTTGCCCTATCTGCTAACTGGTGGCAGGGCCAGTCTGACTCTATTATCTGGCCCCTGGCATGGGGGCAGCATCCTCAGTAAAAATCTAGTAGAAAGGCCCTGCTCCTGTCAGGAGAGTCCGGAGGACAGAGCCTCCCTCTTGTGCCCACTTCCACACAAAGCCAGGACAGAACGCCATGCCATTCTCCATGTCCTACTCCATACCAATAAGGGCACTATTTTTTTCTTTTTCTTTTTCTTTTTTTTTTTTGAGACTCTGTCTTGCTCTGTCACCCAGGCTAGAGTGCAGTCCTGCCATCTCGGCTCACTGCACCCTCTGCCTCCTGAGTTCAAGTGATTCTCCTGCCTCAGCTTCCCAAGCAGCTAGGATTACAGGCGCCACCATGCCCGGCTAATTTTTGTATTTTTAGTAGAGACAGGGTTTCACCATGTTGCCCAGGCTGGTCTCAACGTCCTGACCTCAAGTGATCAGCCTGCCTCAGCCTCCCAAAGTGCTGGGATTACAGGTGTGAGCCACTGCACCTGGCCCAAATAAGGGCACTTTAGATGCCGCTTTGTGTAAAGACCAAACTGTCCGAACAAGAGTTTCCCAAACCATCCCCAATTAAGGTCCTGAGTGCCATGGCCTCAAGCCACCCAGCAAGATAAAACCCAGGCAGAGCCCCAGGTGTCCACACTCTGCCCACCAAGCCACCGTGACCGAGGTTAGGGGAAGGGGTCGGGGCAAGGTCGACGATAGAAGGGGCTGAGTGCCTGCAAAGGAGGGAGAAGGCCGTTTCCACCCACCTGGGGCAGGGCCATTGGGAGGCGGGCAGCAGGCGCTGTCCAGGCGCGCGGGGAGCCGGGCGCGGGTGAAGGTGTGGTGGCGGAGGAAGCCAGGGCTGAGCGACCCTGCCGGCGGCGACCCTCGGGTCTGCAGGAGGTGCGGGTGTTAAGGGCGGGGGCGGTGGAGTGCCTGGCCACTGCCCCCGAGCCCTGCTCCCCAGCCCGCAAAACCGAGGCCTGGATCCCGGGCCCGCCCGGGGCTCACCAGCCGCGCCCTCTGGGCCACCCGCACCCGGTGAGCAGGGACCGAGCCAGGCCCGAGGGCTGCGCGCTCCCCGCGGGGCTCTGAGGCTGCCGTGGGGCGCCCAGGGGCGCGCGGGACCCGGGCCTCGCCCTCCACTCCGGTGGTGACCGCGCCAGCCCCACCTCTCCTCTGCGTCCTCGCCGAGACTCCGGGTGGCCCGGGCTCCGGGCAGATCCAGGTGTCCAGCGCTGTCGCTCAGCCGGCCCCGCCTGTCCTTAAAGCGCCAGCACGATTGGGCTGGCGGCGACTGGGGTTTGCCAGCACGGCGGGGCCCGGTGAGCGGCGGGGCTGCTGCTGACCGGAATGCCTTGGTGCGGATGGGACCCCTGGGTCCTGGGGGCCGTCCCGCTCCCGCGAGCGCTTCAGGGCGGGCTTGGGAATGGAGACAAACTCCGAACCATTAACACCCAGCCGCACAGGGTTTAGGAGTCCCGAGCCCAGTCCTATTCACCCCCATTTTATAGAAAGGGAAACTGAGGCCCAGAGAGGGGAAAGTCACTTGCCGAGGTGTTTACTGCGGACTGCGTTTACAGAAGCTGCTTTTTCTCAGCACTCAGAGAGCAAGCCCTCCTGGCCCTCCAGGACCCCAGGTCCTGGCAAGGATGGCGTTCTCAGCGGTAATGACCAGCATTTAAGTGCTCCCCGATACCGGCGTCACTGTCCCAACCAGTGGAGGTCCCCGAGAGGGGCTGAAGATGTGTGACCTAACTTCTCTGAACCTTACTCCATTAAGGAGAGCTGATAATCCCTAACTCACAGTTCTGTGAGGACTGAATGCCTTAAGCATGCAGGTTAAGTGGCTACTGAAGGCCGTTTTTGTGGACAGGTGATTTGGGAGCCTAGAGGAAGGGGTGTGTGTGTGTGTGTGCGTGTGTGTAAAAATCCTTCCATGAGAGGACATCTGAGGTGTGGACAACAGCATCCCAGCAGAAGGAGCAGCATGTAGATGATGTCACAGGCTGGTTTGATCCTGACAAGTTCATGTGGGCCAAAGGAAGCCAGTTCCAGGCCCAGCTGGGGTCTGGGTTTTGTTCTTGCCCTTTCCTGCTACTCCAGCAAGCCGGGGGACTGGGGCCACTTTGCCACTGGCATGGCCTAGATTCTCCAGTGAGCTGGGGGTGACTAACTCTCTTCCCAGCCCAAGGGTAGAAGGTGGAGCAGCCCGTCCAGCAGGGATCTGAAGCCCAGAGAGAGGAAGTCACTGGCTCCAAGTCACAGAGCCGGTCAGTGGCAGGGCCCAGGGCCCTGGCCCCCAAACTCTGTCTCTGAAGAAATATTCCACCAGGAAACTAAAGCTCAGAGAGGGCCCAGGCCTGTGTGTGCAAGGCTACAGAGCTGAGACAAGGACCAGGCAGACTTCCTTAGACTTTGCTCTGCTCAGTCTGTAGGTGGGACCAAAGGCCACTGGCAGCCCTCTTCACACCCTTGTGGACTCGGGGCAGATATGAACTGGAAGCTAGAGGCCACAGAGCTTTTGGCTCCACTCATTTCCACAGGGCAGGCCTCTGTGTGTGTTGAGGGCCCCTCACTGGTCAAAATAGACCCTCCCAGCCCTGCCTGTGACTCCCAGAAGTGAGTCACAGGTTGGTGATGTTGGGGTCCAGACCTGGACAGGCTGATGTTGCTAGTACACCCCTCGGGCCCTGCTTCAACCTGAATCCCTGGGCCAGGCTGGAACCTCAGTCCTTGGAACTGGACAAGTCATGGTTCCTTCCTGCCTTAGTCACTTTCAGACTAGAAGACCGGCCACATCTTTATCTGTAAAATAGAGACAATGGCACCTCCTTCCTAGAGTAGCTATTGGGGTTCAATAAGACCTTAGCCTAAGGAGCTGGCCTGGGTATGTCCTCACATGACACAATGGCTCTATTTGTGAGTCTCCCTAGTTTATGAGGACCTCCCCAGTGCAGGGACCAGGTGTCACTTGGCTCAGGACTCAGCCGGATGCAGTACAGCTGGGACCAGAAGAGGCCGGGCCTGAGTGCTGATTGAAATCCAGAAATCTGTCCCAGGTTTTCTGGCCCTGTCTTCTTTCCCACCTTTCAGAAACTGGTCTCAGCGTCAGATCTGCGATGCTGCCCAGGCATGGCGGTGACCCTCTCTAAACAAGCATGCTCAGAATTTCCCTGGCCTCAGCTGGGCGACTCAGGAGAAAATTAGTTATCAGCTTCTGCCTCAAGGGGCTAGGGAAGGGAGCTAACATTTGTACCCACTTATTACATGTCACCAGCCACATACTCTTCCCATTTCGTTGTCACCTCAGCTAAGTCATGGAGGGTCAGAGAGAAGTGCATTGCCCAGGGCTCACAGCTAATAAGTGGGGATTAGGGAGAGAAGGTACTGAAATCCATGTCAGTCTGAATCTCCCAGACCTGTATGCATTTCTCCAATTTTTGCCACATTGTCCCCTTTGTTACAGCCTGTGTTGCTGCTCCCGCCTCTCACTGGCCTCTCTGCCCCCAAGCTGACTGCCCTTCATGAGACACCAGCTTGAGCTTCCAAACCAGTATCCCCATCAGTCCCTCACCTGCCAAACCTTTCAATGGCTCCCCCATTGCCCTCAGAATAATGACCCCAGCTCCAAGCATCCACAGTCTTGTAACCAAGTCTCTGGCCACCTCCCAGCTTTACTTCCTGTGCTCCCTACCATGTCATGCCTGAACTCACTGTTCACTGTGTCCCAGAGACAATGCCACACCTTGGTCACAAAGGTCCTTTCCTCACCTGGTGAGCTCATGCACTTCCCTTAAAATTCAGGTTACAGGTCACCTTTTGTAGGTGACTTCTCAGTGTCCCATAGTAGTATAATCTGGTCTCTCTTCCAGGCTTCCAAAAGGCTTTACTGGTCCATCCATCCTAGCCCTGAGCACACTGACAAAAATAAAACTGCATGCCTGCCTTCTTCTTCTTCTTCTTCTTCTTCTTCTTCTTCTTCTTCTTCTTCTTCTTCTTCTTCTTCTTCTTCTTCTTTCTTTTATTTTTCAGTGAAAAGAAATTGCTGGACATTGCAGAAAAATTAGAAAATATCAGTTAAGTTAAAAGAAATCAGATCAGGCACAGTGGCTCAGGCCTGTAGTCCCAGCACTCTGGGAGGCCGAGATCACCTGAGGGCGGATCACCTGAGGTCAGGAATTTGAGACCAGCCTGGCCAACATGGTGAAACCCTGGCTCCACTAAAAATACAAAAATTAGCGAGGCGTTGTGGCGGGTGCCTGTAATCCCAGCTACTTGGGAGGCTGAGGCGGGAGAATTCCTTGAACCCAGGTGGCAGAGGTTGCAGTGAGCTGAGATCATGCCACTGCACTTCAGCCTGGGTGACAAAGACCCTGTCTCAAAAAGCATCTAGTAGCAACCTACAATGCACAGGACAGGACAGCACCCACAACAAAGAATTATCCAGTCCCAGATGTCAAGCACCGGAGTTGAGAATCCCTGGTTTAGACTGCCTTAGTTAGGTTGTAGAGACTGGCTTGTTCAAAGGTTTGCAGACTGTGTTCTACAGAGACTCTGGGGCTCCTGGGAGTGAGTGAAATGAGAGGGAGGGGACAGGGACCCCAGCCACATTCCCGGCCAGTCAGAGCAGGTGACCTTTAGGTCGGCTTTTGAAGCTAGAGTTCTGTATTAGCTTTGCTTTGGAAAAATCCCTAGGGGTAGGGAGGTGCGTAGAGAAAAGATTTGAGTGCCGTTACCCTGCTTTGATTTATAGGCCCAGAAAAGGAAAGTGAGTTGCCTGAAGTCACACAGTAAATCTGAAGTACAACAGGGACCTAGACACAGAGCCTTGCTGTCCAGCGGCCTTTGTACCACCCCTTAGCCCTATTGATAATTACTGATGCCCTGGGCTAGGAGTCAGGCACCTAGGAAGTGCTGGCACACTGTGGCCTATAGACCAGACCTGGCTCACTGCCCATTTTTATACGGCCTGCCAACTAAGAATAATGGTTTTCACATCTTTTTAATGGTTGAAGAAAATAGAGTATTTCATGGCTGGGCATGATGGCTCACGACTGTAATTCCAGCACCCTGGGAAGCCGAGGAGGATGGATCACTTAAGGTCAGGAGTTCGTGACCATCCTGGTCAATATGGTGAAATCCCGTCTCTACTAAAAATACAAAAATTAGCCGAGTGTGGTGGCAGGTGCCTGTAATCCCAGCTACTCGGGGTCTGAAGCAGGAGAATCACTTGAACCCGGGAGGTAGAGGTTGCAGTGGCCAAGATCATGCCACTGCCCTCCAGCCTGGGCAACAGAGCGATACTCTGTCTCAAAAATAAATAAATAAAAAAATAAGAATATTTCATTATATGCAGAATTTTATGAAATTCAAAATGTAGCATTTAAAGAGTTTTATTGGAACACAGTTGTGCTCATTCTTTACATATTACTTTTGTGCTACAATGTTAGAATGAAATAGTGTTGACAGAAACTGTATAGCCCACAAAGCCTGAATATTTTCTTTTTTTTTTTTTTTTTTGAGACGGAGTCTCGCTCTGTCGCCCAGGCTGGAGTGCAGTGGCCGGATCTCAGCTCACTGCAAGCTCCGCCTCCCGGGTTTACGCCATTCTCTCGCCTCAGCCTCCTGAGTAGCTGGGACTACAGGCGCCCGCCATCTCGCCCGGCTAATTTTTTGTATTTTTTTTTAGTAGAGACGGGATTTCACCGTGTTAGCCAGGATGGTCTCGATCTCCTGACCTCGTGATCCGCCCGTCTCGGCCTCCCAAAGTGCTGGGATTACAGGCTTGAGCCACCGCGCCCGGCCGCCTGAATATTTTCTATCTAAACCTTTACAAAAAAGTTTGCTGGCCCCTGCCCTAGGCTGTAGCTCAGCCTGTCACTCATGTGCTATACAATCTTGGCCAAACAACCATACCTCCCTGGGCCTCATCACTTTAAAAACAGGGGTAAAACTTCTCTCCAGAGATGGGTGCCTCATTAGTTTTCTATTGCTACACAACAAATTATTATAAATTTAGCAGTTTAAAATAACATCTATTTACTATCTCATATTTCTGGAGGTTAGAAGTCCAGCTGGAGTCAACTGGGTTCTCTGTGTAGGGTTTGTCAAAGTCAAAGGCAAAGCGTTGGCTGGGCTGGCCTCTTGTCTGGAGGCTTAGGGGAAGAATCTGCTTCCAAAGTAATCCAGGTTGTTGGCAGAATCCAGGTCCTTGTCATAGGACTGAGGTCCTCATTTTCTTTCCAGCTGTCAGCCAGGGGGCCAATCTCTGCTTCTAGTGGCTGCCCCCTGGCCCCCTCCAACCCAGCAAGGGAAACCCTCCCTCAAGCCAAGTCTGCCTCATGCCTTGAACCTGTCTGACTGCCTTTTCTACCACTAGCCAAAGACAACTGTCTGCTTTTAAAGGGCTCCCACGATTAGATTAGACCCACCCATCTCCTACCTTAAGGTCTGCTGATTAGTAGCCTTAATTTCATCTACAGAATTCCTCTTGCCCTGTCACATAATAAAAACATTAACATCAGAGGACAAAGGCTATGAGAGCCATCTCAGAATTCTGCCTTCTGCAGGTGCTGTGGCAAGGAAGACAGAACATGTATGTTGTGAACACTTATTAGAAGATCACGCTTGCTGTGCCAGGTGCCACGGCGCTGGATGTAGAGAGCAGGACACGTGGACAGATGGTGTGTTGACAAAGAATTTGAAAACAACCCAGATGGTGACAAGAGCTTGTCTCTGAATGCCCCTTTTGGGGGTCACTAAAAATGCCCCAGGGTTTTTAGTTGGACCAACAAGGAGACGTCAAAGAGATGACATCTGAGCTGGGTTGTGATAGATGTAGGATGTCAACAGGCAGAGAAAGGGCAGGGACTGGGAGTAAGGAAAGAACGTCTACTCAAGGCACAACACTGATTACCAAAGTTTTTATCATCCTTATGTTGGCAGTGGACGTAGTTTTAACCTTTTGTATAAGCCAGACCATAAAGGATTATTAGCAGAATAAAAGCATCTATTAGGCCGGGTGCAGTGGCTCATGCCTGTAATTCCAGCACTTTGGGAAGCCGAGGCAGGTGGATCACCTGAGGTTGGGAGTTAGAGACCAGCCTGACCAACATGGAGAAACCCTGTCTCTACTAAAAATACAAAATTAGCAGAGTGTGGTGACGCATGCCTGTAATCCCAGCTACTCAGGAAGCTGAGGCAGGAGAATTGCTTGAACTCGGGAGGCGGAGGTTGTGGTGAGCCGAGATCGCGCCATCGCACTCCAGCCTGGGCAACAAGAGCAAAACTCTGTCTCCAAAAAAAAAAAAAAAAAGCATCTATTGAATATGTGCCAAGTGCCAGACACTAGGCTAGGTGCATTGTATTCTCAGCTCATTTAATCCTCAAAGAGCCCTACATGGTAAGATTTTTTTCTTTTTACAACTTCAAGATATATAATTTGTATACTGTAAAACTCACTCATTTGAAGTGTACAGTTCGGTGGCTTTCAATAAATTCACAGAGTTGTGCATCCATCATAGTCAATTTCAGAACATTTCCATCACCCTGAAAAGAAATCTCACACCCCTTAACTATCACACCCTAATTCCTCATTTCCCCCAGCCCAAGGCAACCACTGATCTACTTTCAGTCCTATGAATTTGCCTATTCTAAACATTTCACATAAATGGAAACATACAGTATGTGGTCTGGCTTCGTTCATGTAGCATAATGTTTTCAAGGTTCATCCCTGTTTTAGCATGTATCAGTTCTTCATTCCTTTTTATTGTTGAGTAATATTCCATTGTAGGATATAAAACATTTTGTTTACTTATTGTTTGGTTGACAGACATTCTAGTTTTTTCTATTTTTTGGCTATCATGAATACTGCAGCTGTGAACATTCAGGTACAAGTTTGGGTGGAAGATAGAAAATATGTTTTTATTTTCCTCGGGTATGTAACTTAGGCATGAACACTCTGGGTCTTATAGCTAACTCTATATTTAACTGATTCTGGACAAGGTAGGAATTTTTATTTCCACCCAAGGATTGAGGAAACTGAGGCTCAGAGAAATTCAGATAACTACCCAAGATCACAGAACAGAGTGTGCTTAAACTCAGGTCCATTCAGCACCAAAGTTCTATACCCTCTTGATTCTGTGTACACATAAAATAGTACAGAAGTCTCTTTTACAATCCACCTCTCAAAATATTCATTTAGTGATTGCAGCGACCTTTGTTTAATCTACTGTATCCAAAAAGTTATATTGGCTAGAAGAGGTTTGACACATAGTCGGTGCTCAATAAATAGTTGTTCAATGAAAGAGAGGCTGAGTCAGTGTGGATGATATGAAGGTGAGTGACTAAAGTTGTGGGAAATCCTCCAAGATTCCTGTTGGGTCCAGAGTTGCATCAGACTTGGTGCCAAGATGATTTTTCAGGCTCTTGGAGCTGGCTCCAGCCACCCTGCAAGGGACACGCTCTTCCCTTGAAGCCAACCTTGAAAGACCCTGCTGGTTCCTGGAATTCTGTGCCTGGGAGACAGCCTATTCATGGAGAGAAGTAGCTGCGTCCTCTGAGTTCATGCTCTAAAAGAGGAAACGACAGTCTGTGGGTAAGAAATGGATTAGAAACCTCAAGGCTTCAGCTTCCTTGGAATACATTTTTTGCCCAAGTGTATCAGCCAGGGCTACTCTGGGGCTGCTGTTCTGGGAGGGCAGCCCTGGAGCTTGGGGAAGCTGCACGCCAGTGGGAGGAGGAAATCTTGTCTGGGAACCAAAACGAAGAGCTAAGAGCCGGGAGGGTCTGTGGATGGAGAGGACTGGTGACAGCCTGGACTCCAAGAGTGACCTCAGGGATTCAGGCAGACCCATGAAAGGGCTCAGATTCCGGGAAAGAGCCAACTGCTCCCTCTGTTGACAGAGATTCTAAAAAACACAGCAAGCCCAGCTGTCAATGTTGCAAAATCTCATTGTGCCAAAATTGGATAGGTGGGAAGACAACTGGACAGGAGGGGCTGGTTCTGGTCCTGACTGTGACTTGTGGCTTTGGCCAAGTCCTTGCACCTCCCAGACTCAGTTTCCCTATCTGTAAAAAGTTGGGTGTCCTTTCAAGTTCTGAGACTCTATGCTGGGGCTTAGTTCTCTTTCTGCCTCTCCTCTGTCCTCTTTATTTTGAATTGAACTCACTAATCCACAAGTTTCCGTTCAAATTGAATAGAAATCCTGGACTTTATTGAGTTAGCATCTGGAGGCTTTTCTGGAATCACCTGCCTGCTACCCCAGAATTTCTGAAGAACCCTGTCTCCTGCCTCAACCCCTGCCCCAACCTCTGCCCCATGCACCAATCCCCCTCCCCACACAGCCCCATTCACCCAAGGGCTGATGTCTTTCAAGAACCTCCTACTCAGCCCATTCAGACCAAATCACCCTTTCCCTCTCAGCCTTCTCCAGGCTCAGAGAGTGGCACCTCTCTCTGTCCCTCCACCCACCCAACCCAGAACACCAGGAGGAGCAAAACGAGACTCTGGTAGAAATGCAATCTCTTGCTCCCCTTTCTGGGCCTGGCTTCTCAACAGCTGAGTGACAGGTTGGACTTGATGGTGTCTGAGTATGGTGACAAGCCTGAATGCCGATTTACTCCTGACTCTGCCATTAGCCTGCAGAGTGACCCTGGCCAAGTAAGTCATTGCTCTCTGTGGCCTCAGTTTCCCCATCAGTAATTGAAATGGACCAGATGAGTGGAAAGGCACTGGCATTGGGGGCAGGAAATGACTTCACCTAATGACCAGTTCATCATGCAGCCCTGGGACAGTCCCTTCCCAGGTGGGCCACAGTTTTCCCTTCTGTCTGATGGGGAGGGTTGGCCTGCCTGCTCTCCAAGGTCCCCCTACCCCTGCCTCTGACATTTTGGGACTCTGCCACTAGGTTCCTTAGGTCATTTAACTAACAGTTCCAGGATGTGTTTGTCTCCTCTCAATCATTGTAGAAGCTTCCAGATTGTTCTTTGGAACATTTGGAGGTCCCTTAACCACTGTGGCTTCCCAGGCAGCTGGAGAAAACTTGGCCTGCAGGAGCTTATATTCCATTATTTTAAATAGAAAAGTTAATATTGTATTCACAGCCCATCTAAAAAGCCCAGCCAATTTGTCTGAATAGCAGTAAAACATCCGTAAACATCTATTTAACAAACTACTAAGGATTTCTACATAACATGAAGCCTTATCATCTCTATATAATACAAAGTATTGACCTCATTTGGTGTTATTGATACATAATGATACTGTACAGTAGTAGATGCACGTTATATTTTCTTTCAATGAACACGTACTATAATGTAAATTACACTGAAATGGTATATTAAACATGTACTGACTACAAGTGCCACTTAGCATAACAAAATACATAAATAAGCCAATTTGAAAATCACACTAATCAATAGAATAGTTTCCTCAGTGAGGTACAGGCGCAAGAGGAGGAGGTAGTGGCTGTAAGTGGTAGGTGATATGGCTGAGGATGGTCTGTGTCCACATCCCAGGAACTGGGGATACCCTTTCTTTTTGACATTTAAGATTCGGGAAGCAAATGACTCTGACTAATTATCTGAAGCCATAGATGAATCATTGGGTTAAAAAAAATCCAAGTGCACATCTGTTTGCTTTTCCTTTGCTTCCTTTGGGACCACGCTCTGGTCATTGCATTTTTTGCATATGACTAATCTGCTTGTGTCAAGAGCACACTCTCTTGTCATCATAGCTTGCCTGCCTGATGCAGGCATGGGTGATGGGCATGTGCATAACCAGCCTCATTCTGTGCACATGCCCCTGCCCTCAGTACTCTTCATCACTTCTGCATTTTCTGTTAATGAAGAGTGTTTCTAGGCCACCTAAGCTTACTCACTTTCTTCCCTGGTTTTACATTTTCCTAGAAGGTATTTTCACTTATAATGTGAGGAAGATGCCGGCAAATGATGCCCAACACATTTGGACAATGCAATAAAGGGAGAAAGAGCTGAGACCGGACTGCAGTGCACACTACATAACACTCACCATAGCTCAGCCACAACATACATGTTCTCACTGGCACACAAGTCGACCAGTCAGGCAGGTGTTCAATCAGGAGAGTGAATTACAGGTAATAACTTTGCAATTCATCATCGTGAGTATTCAGACAAAGAGAGTTCAAATATCAAGGAGTACCTGAATTTGACTGGTTATTTGTAATCCCTACAACTGCTGTTATTCCTGCTTCACAGATGGGGAAACTGAGACTCAGAGGATTGAATTAACCAGAGTGGAAACAAGATCTGTCATACACTGTGTCCCTGTTCTTTCTGCCTCACAGCATGGCCCTGCACACATTGGGCTCTGCTTCTCCCTGACCCTATCCCCATTGGGCTAGATGGGGATTTTCTGTTACCCCCAATCTCTCCTTTGGCTCTCTTTTTCTCCCCTTACTAATCCCATGTCCCCCACCAGTCCCCTCTCTCTTCCTACCAAGCACAGATCATTAACACCTCCTTAGTCACATGCTACTTCGCCCTTAAAAAAGAAATGTTATACCAGTTGGGTGTGGTGGCTCATGCCTGTAATCCCAGCACTTTGGGAGGCCAAGGTGGGTGGATCACCTGAGGTCAGGAGTTCAAGACCAGCCTGGCCATCATGGCGAAACCCTGTCTCTACTAGAAGTACAAAAATTAGCCGGGCGTGGTGGCGGGCACCTATAATCCCAGCTACTCAGGAGGGTGAGGCAAGAGAATTGCTTGAAACAGCAGAGGGGCAGAGGTTGCTGTGAGCCGAGATCACACCACTTCATTGCAGCCTAGGCAAAGAGTGAAATTCTGTCTCAACAAAAAAATAAAATAAAAGAAGAAAAGGAAAATGTATACAGAAGGAATACGTAGCCTAGTGAATCCTGGCTTCCTCTTCTCCAATGCCTGCAAATGAGGTCACTGCTCCCTCAACCACCAAAATAAATATACAGTCATACAGCCTGCCCCCAGCCCTCACAGGGCTCTGGGTAGAGTTCTGTGACCCCCTCCTTTGGTGACCAGGTGTCCACTGACAGTGCCGGACTGGGCAGAGCATACAATGGCCCTTGCTACATTGCCCTAGACAACCTCATTCACTGCCGTGACTTCAGTTACTACTTCTCAGTTGATAAATTTTCATATCCAGCCTAGAGGCTCCTCCTAAACCTCAAACCCATTATCCTGGATTTCCAGCATCAAATGGCGTAACCTGATCACCCTCCTGCAGTTTCAGCACCCACCCTTGCTCCTTCCCCTCTTTCAGGCTCCATATCTAATCAATAACCATGTCTGCTGATTTTCCTCCAGAAATATGTTTTCTATCCATTCATTGGCTCTCCATACCAAGACAGCCATCTCTGTTCCAGGCCTCTCATCTCCCTGCAACACCACTGCAATAACTTCCCTCTGGTCCCTGGCCTCCTCACTCCAGTTAATTCCTCTCATGGCAGCTACCCTGATCGTGCCACCTACTTTGCTTAGGATTCTTTAATTTGCCAGAAAACAAATCTGATTAAAGTTAGGAAAGAACCGATTTAATATTAGGACATAGGATTACCTCAGGTCACCACGAAAAGGGCAGGGATGAAAGCCAGGGTACGTTGACTCAATACCACCAGGATTCTCACCCAAAGTTTTGTGCTTTTACTTTTCCTGGTGTATTGGTTTCACTCTCTCCTAATTCATACCAATTCTCTCCTAGTTCATACTGTCACTTCAAATACCAGCTACCACCTTTCGTTGTAGGTTTTAAAAATTCTGGGGACAGTCACTTGAATGAGGTGCCCACCCCAGGACCAATAAACTGTGACCAGGCAGCGGGGTCATGTAGCAAAGAAATGACAATGGGAGCCCATCCCTGCATATCAGGGCCTTCCTAGAGATACGGGAAACTGACCAAGGCAGGCAGTCATCCAGATTGATGAAGTCTACCACAAAGGACTCCTCATTCATTTTAGTGCTGTCATCTTATTTTCTTAGTGGGGATTACATTGCCCCTTTGAGAATCTGATAAAAAGCACAGACTTTATTCCTAGAAAAATAAGCATTCCACAAGATTTTGCATAAATTACAGGAGACGTTTGGACTGTCTAAAGCCCAATCTACGGTCCTCAAATGAAGAGCTCTTGCTTTGGAATCAACGTCTTTGCCTGGCTTCCAAGGCCCAGCATGCTCTGCGCCCATCACTCTGCATTGGTCCCTTGTCCTTAGCACCTATTCTCTAGCCATGCCTGACTCCACATGTGGAAAGTGTTGCTCCACATTTTTGCTTGTGTTTCTCCACTGTACCACACACATTGAATTCATCCTGCAAAACTCTGTTCATGAATCAGCTCCTCCAGGAAACGTCCCTGATTCCAGCTGAGTTTCTAGATTCAAATTGCCTCCCATACCCACAAATACCATTACAAATCATTCCTAGTAAGGTTTGAAAGTGTTCTGGAAACTGTCCAGGTAGTCATAGAAGCATAAAGCACACATATTGATGAAAAGCAATTCTTGGCCATCTCCCAATATATATTATTATAGTCCAGCAAAGTGGGCCAAATTCAGGCTGTTTTTGTATAGCTGGTGAACTAAGAATAGTTTTTATATTTTTGAATCATCGACAAAAAAATCAAAAGAATAATATGACATATAAAAATTATGTGAAATTCAAAAGCCAGTGTCCAAAAATAGCTTTATTGAACACAGCCACACTCGTTTAAGGTTTCCATATTGTCTATGGCTTCCTTAGCACTACAAGGGCAATTTTGAGTCATTACAACAGAGACCATATGTCCCACAAAGCCTAAAATATTTACTATCTGAACTTTTACAGAAAAATTTCCTGATCTTTATTGTAGATACTCCAAAGAACTACCACATTTCATTGAAAGTAAGATGGCATCAATTGCATTACACCATTAGTTCATGTGCCACCAAGAAAGAAAGGATGCTGTCAAGTAGGCCTTAGCAATGAACCTCAGTATCAGAGATATTCAAATTTAGGGGGAAGATGCCTCTTTGGAATTGATTATGTTGTTCTTGAATGCCTATCATGTGCCAGAAAATATGACGGTTATTTTATAATAATTTTCCTAATTAACAATTCCTGGTTATTTGTTACCCCAATTAAACGTTTTCCAAGAGGAAAGAACCATTGTGCCTATATCACAGAAGAGGAAACAGACTCCGAGGGGTTAAGTGACATGCCCAAGGCCATGGAGATGAGTCAGAGGTCTGATTCCACAGCCTGACTCTTTCCCACTTAACCAGGCTGCAGTGCCTTTCCAGATTCTCAATCCCTTCCTCAAACTCTGCGTTCCAGCTGTCATCAAGTGGGAACCTAAGGTTCTCTTGCCCCTGAGCCTGTACAAAAGGTCTTCTCTCCACTGCCATATCCCTTGCCCACTCATCCTTCCCATTGCTGCCAAGCCACCCCTTTCCTGAGGAGGCGTTCCCAAATCAGATGAGCACCCTTTTTTGAGCTCTCCCCAAAAGTGTCAGTTTACCTTCCTATTTCTCCATGACTAGCCTGGGTTCCTCAGAGATGGGAATGTTCTCCCTGCACTGGCACCAATACCTGGTGCGGCGCCTCATGCAGAGTGGGAACCCAGCACTCACTGGCTGTGTGGATCAATGAGCAATGGGTGGAAGCTCACAGCAAGCAGAGAGGGTAAACACTTTTAAATTATATATTGTCCACTTGATCCCTGGTTCTTACAGCCAGCCTCAATCCTCTGCCTCCCACACTTTGCAGACTGGAAGATGGGCACCGAGCACAGCAGTGCTTGAGGCCAGCACTTGGAAAACTCATTTCTCCCTGAGTCGCCTCATTTGGGTGTCATCTCCCCAACACTGTTCTCCTGGTCCCAGGGACAAACTCTGTTCTCTACTTTTTCTGTCTCTCATCCACTTGCCCAGCAGCACCTCCTCCCTGGTCAGGCGTGGCCATCGTGACCGCAGGGCTGGTCACCATGCCGCTGACTGTTCGAACATTTCCTCTAATTCTCAGCCGTGCTCTCAGAGATCCCCCATTCTCCACTGACCCCCTGATTGGGCTCTGAAGACGGAGGGTCACAGGTATCTCCTGCTCACACCACCAGTCCCTCTTCTTAAATTCCTAGAAAGTTCCCCTCTTCCCCAGAGAAAGGCAGCGTTGTTCATTCTTATGGAAATTTAAGCTTCAAGAGGGGCTACGGAAGACTTAAAAGTCTATTTGTGAATTATCTAATCTTGTAGATTGACCACTTCATCAGCAGTCCAGTCACATCCTCGCTATGAGGAAGAAGAATCTATCAGTCAGGAATACTTTCAGCTACAATAACAGATAACTCAACTAGCAGTTGTTTAAATCAATATGAATGTATTTTTCTCAAGGACTCTAGAGGGAGGCATTTATTCCAGTTAGCTCAGCAACTCAACGTTGCCAGCAAGAGCTTATGATCTTCCATACTTCTGTTCCTGCCAGCCTTTTCTTTGGCCTTTCATCCTCACACTGACACGATGGCTGCTACAGCTCCAGACATTCGAGGCAGAACGAAAGAAGAAGAGCTGGCATCAATCTACAGCTGTCCCTTTTATTGAAAAGCAAAAGCCTTCCCAGAAGTCTCCACCCATGGCCCCCCAGCAGACTTCCCCTTATTCTCATTGGTCAGAACTGAGTGACGTGACTACCCCTAGCTGCAAGAGAAAGAGGGTTGTCATAACCGACTAAGAATAATGATTCATTAGCTGGGCCGGAGAACACAGATGCGCGAAACAGCCACGGAAGGAAAACAAGTATGAAAATAGGATAGCCAACTGTAGTGGGTACAGTGAAGAGGCTTGCTCATCCCCAGTTTCAACCCCTTCCCAGCATGCAAAGGCTGAAAAGCGAAAAATCATGTTTTCCAGACTTGCTTGCAGCTAGCGCCACAAATGCAATTTTGGTTTCTCCAATCAGTTGCACATGAATAGGATTTTGAGTCTAATGAAGAAACCAGCAGGATGAGGACATTTTGTGAGTGAGGGTCCAGCACTGCTTCCTTGCTGTCAAGGGCAGTCTTCCTGATTAGGATAGAAGCAGCAGCTCCCTGGGTGCGCCAGCTCTGTGCTGGTATTGAGAGCTGTTTCTAGAAGCTCAGCTAGTGTTTGTGTCTTCGGCCCTCTGAGGGTGTGCACCGTCTAAACCCCTTAATGAATCCCTTTTTTCTTTCTTTTTTTGAGACCGAGTTTCGCTTGTTGCCCAGGCTGGAGTACAGTGGCAGGATCTCGACTCACTGCAACCTCCACCTCCCAGGTTCAAGTGATTCTCCTGCCTCAGCCTCCCAAGTAGCTGGCATTACAAGCCACCTGCCACCACGCCCAACTAATTATTGTAATTTTAGTAACTTTAGTAAAGACGGGGTTTCACCATGTTGGCCAGGTTTGTCTCAAACTCCTGACCTCAGGTGGCCTCCCAAAGTGCTGGGATTATAGGCATGAGCCACCGCGTCCGGCCAAATCCCTTTTTTCTTAAACACACCACTGAACTGGACATTATTAGTTCCACTTCACAGATGAGTAAACAGAGGCTCCACTAGAAAAGCTAAATACCTTGTTTCAGGTAACCCTACGAATAGTGGCACAACTAAAATTTAAACCAGGTCTGTCAAGTGCAAAAACCTATGTTCTCCCCTCCTGTACCCACCCAGCTGTCTTGACAGTCAAGGTATGGGAAAGGTTTTCCACTCCTGCAAAGGAGTTAAAGGTTTAGTTAGCAATAGAAGACACGGTAGATAACAGCGGTAAAAGGTAAGATTTCAGAGCTTCTATGATAGTGTTATGGCAGGGCTCCCAAGAGCGTCTTGATCCTGTCCTCTTCTTATCATAGGGTTCTTGCCCAAGGCAGCTATAGACCAGGAACAATGGCTGAATGGGAATTAGTAGCCTACTTTATTAGCAGTTGAGTCAGTGCCTAATAACTGCCAAAATGATAAAAGTCTGAGGTAGATCATAAAACTTAGGCTTGAAGGCAAAGCGAGACTTTCTACCTGTCCCCAGCCTTGTAGGGGTCCAGTAGGCTCAGGTGAGTTCTGACCTTTAAGAAATAGTAATTTTGCTTAGTGCTATAGCTGGGTTCAGTAAATGTCTCAGGCTCAGACAAAGCCCATTAATGGCTTACGGGGTTGAAGAGGTGAACAGAGGCAGGTCTGATCACAAAGGAAGTCAGAGAACACGTCTATCTTACACAAACACTTTCAGAGAATTGAAAAAGAAGGAACACTTTCTAATTCATTTTATGGGGCCAAATCAACCTTAATACCAAAACCTGATAAGGACATTACATGAGAGGAAAATTATAAGACCAGTTCTTTCATGAATATAGATACAAATACTAAACAAAATATTAGAAAAGTAGATACAGTACACCACTGCACTCCAGTCTGGGTGACAAGAGCAAGACTTCGTCTCAAAACAAAAAAAAAGAGAATTAGATATAGTAATATATACATAAAAAGAATATTACATTACAACCAAGTTGGTTTTATTTCCAAAGTGCAAGCTTGATCAAGCAACATGGGGTGGGTGTAGTGGCTCATGCCTGTAATCTCAGTTCTTTGGGAGGCCAAGGCAGGCGATTTGCTTGAGCCAGGAGTTCGAGACCAGCCTGGGCAACACGGAGAGACCCAGTTTCTACAAAAGGACAAAAATTAGCTGGATGTGGTGGCATGTGTCTGTAGTCCCAGCTACTTGGGAGGCTGAAGCAAGAGCATCCCCTGAGCCCAGGAGACTGAGGCTGCAGTGAGCCATGATTATGCCACTACACTCCAGCCTGGGCAACAGAGTGAGACCCTGTCTCAAAAAAAAAAAAAAATTAAGCAACAGAAATCAGGGTTTGCCAACCTCAGCACTATTGTTACCAGTGGAGGTTGTCCAGGTTCTTGGCATCTTGAACAAAGAATTGGACAAAACACACAAACAAAGTGAAGAAAGAATGAAGAAATTTTATTGAAAATGAAAGTACACTCCACAGTGTGGGAGCAAGGCTCTGTTACAGAATTTTTTGGAGTTTAAATACCCTCTAGAGGATTCCATTGGTTAGTTGGTGTACGCCCTATATAAATGAAGAGGGTGAAGTAAAGTTACATAGTCATTTACTCCACATCTACCCTATGGAGAGGATATTTCCTGTCATAGCTGAAGCATGAATCTGCCTTATATTCCCTGCCTCCAGACCCTATTTTCCTGCCTCATTTCCTCTTTAAGAGATGTGATCCCCATAAATCTTCATGGGAGGCAGAGGGACCAATCGTCTTTTTTCTGTGACTGCTTCATGCTGGCTTGTGGCATAGTCCCTACCTGTTAAGGATGACGGAACTCTCTCCCTGCTCTGTCTAGTGGAGGCGGGGTAGCTTCTTAATGGTCAGGGGTGGTGTCTTCACCTAGAACTGGCTGGAACCTTTGTTGCATGATCATCTAAAGCTTGGTGGTCCCTAGGAGAGAAGAAGTGAATTTGGCTGAAAGATTTAATGGGAACGTCAGGGGGTGGATACCCATGTTGCCAGGAATGTTTGTTATAGAGATTTGCAGGAGAAAAAACAAAACCTGGTCTGTTCTATAATCTGTGTTTCCTTAAAGACTTAGCACAAGCAGCTCCATTTTTGTTTGGTTTGGTCTGTTGGGGCTTAGTGCAGGAGCTTAGTCCAAAATAATAGCCTCCCAGAATTTTGTTGAAAAAATTCCCCCTTTTTGGTCAGGTTCTCACTTAGGTGAGAGTGCGACCAAAACTTAGGGCCTTAGCACCACTCTCAGTTACCATCATTTTGGGTTTCCGGTCTCAGTTTGTCATTCATGGATTATGGTGTCTTCATGATTGTACACTTCTTTCATCTTTTGTCATTCCAGTTGAAGAGAAACCATACCACATTCTAGAGATGGCTGCATGCAAGCATTTAAAACCTTCGAGAGAATACAGCACACCAGGGAGACTATTATTTTTACTATTGGGAGGATAATACCAAGAATTCAGAGTATGCTTCTTACCCAAGGTCCCCATAAACCAAACCTCCTAAAACCAGATAGATCAAAGGATGACTTAAAGAAGCAGTTTCATTGTTAATCCACTACAACTGAATTTCTATAATACCAGATGTTTTCTCCATAGGCCATGAGTGCCAGCAGCTGCACAGATACTTCTCTGTTCAGCCAATTCTATTGTAACTTTCACAAGGTAATTTAATTTGTGTCCTTTACAGTAGAATTTGTTATAGAGCCTATCATGAGGGATACATTTCTAATCGTTGCTTCTTTTACTTTATACCACAGAAAAAGGACCTAACAAATGATGCCCTTCTAGAAGAGTGAAGGCCTCCTGGCAATGTTCTTTTTAACCCATTATGTGGGTTAAGAGCAATGAACCATGTTTTGTTTCTGACTGATTATGAGGCAACATATGTACCACTAAAGTTTCTTACCTACTTTGGGCCTTCATCTTTTATCTATCAAAGTATAAGGTTATTCATGTATAAACCTGGCTGCAAACTCCTTCACAAATAAAAGTACACCCCATAAGGGCACATAACAGACCTCTTTTCCACTTCTATTGTTCAGAGAGGCATAAGCAAGGGAAATACTCATAGATGAGAGTTTCACGATAGTAGAAGTCTTAATCTGTGAACTTGGGAAAAGCTATTTACATCAACAATGCCATCCTCCTCTGGGTAGAACCTCAAGAGTTCCAATGGGAGTACAGTTCTAAGAATATGGAGAGACCCTTCTCAGTTGTGAGATTATGAACCCAAAGTTCAAGGTCCCGAAATTTTGTTGTAGTGTGGATGGCAAGGACAGTTCTTTCCCCATCTTCCCAAAAGATTCAAACCATAAAAAACTTTCTTTACCTAGTCAAAACACACTGTAGCATAATGATCTGCTGTTAGAACATCAGCCCTCTTGTATGGGAAAGCTTTTATACAACCAGAAAACATGCATTGAAAATAACAATTGAATGAAATTCCTTTATAAAATGTTTAAATGGCCCCCCAGGTGACCAAATGTACCCGATGCTTTAACTGTTTTCCCAGGAATATGGGACTAAACATTGGTTACAAACTATTTTTGTAATTTGTAAGTTCCCACACTAATGTATTTAATCTGGATTATTTTATCTTTTCTGTGATGAGTCATGGAATGCAAGACTTTTAATAATAAAATCTTTAAGGACTCAGGGAGGACAAGGTGGTCATCCTGGTTCTCCAGAAGGCCGTGCTTAATTAACATTAGACTCATATCCTCTTGAATACCAGTTGTTTTTCTAAATCATAGCACTGAAAACTGATGGTTATCATAGGTAATTCGACTTAGACCGTGAAGTTTATTCAAATTGTATATTTAAACAATTTCAGTATCAGCTGGTTTAATATGAAAATCTGACAAACTATTTTCTTGATATTTAATGAATTTTTTTTCTACTTGGGTTAGTAGCTTTATAGAAGGAAATTTGGTTATTGCTGTGGTTTACAATAACTTAACATAATAACCATAATTATAATTGATTGGTAGAATATACTTAGATGTTAGAATTTTAGAAATCCCATAAAATTTTGGAACATATATTAATACTATTTACAAAAATATAACCTAAAGAAAATCGGACATCATTCTCACAATCCCATGTACCTAAACATGTTAAATAATCCTGTTTACCTCTTTTCTGGATGTTTTCAGGGGCCCTCTGATCCATCTAAAAAGCCAGGCATTAGACAATTTTGAAATTAAATTATTTATTTTGTCAAAATGATGACTCAGATATTTTAAACAAGCAAAAACCTTTTATAACGTTTGACAAAAAAAAAAAAAAACCCACACATTTTACTGTCCTTACACAACTTGCATGTAAAACTGTTTCTAGTAGTCGTAATTGCATGTTATATTAGTGACTCTCAGCAATTTTAATTTTAATGTAAAACCTGATAAGTTACGTTAATTATGTACGAGGTGCTAATAAGGTCTGACTATTTCCAGTATAGCTAGGGGTGTGGCCAACTCCACATGTCCCCAGGCCTTACCTAGTCGTAAAGCAGGTGAGTTAAACAGTTTTCAAAAGCCAAAGAAGCAGCTCATGACCTTAAAGCAAATATTAGGTTTGCTAAACCTAATATTTGAACATAATTTGGACCACATATTTACATTTTGAAGACATTTGTATTCTACTAATAATCATTAAAAACATCTTTATTTCCCAAAAATTACTCGTCACATGAATTAAATAAAAGGCACTGCACTTTTTACTTTTCTGACAAAATATTTGATTTAAGCTCTTATTATTATTAAACCAATTAATTTAAAACCTTACAGAGGAGATAAACAGTGACTTTTACCTTTCATTTAACCAGTTTGCACAGAGAGAAAGAGACCAGAGACTGACTGGTAAGAAATTCTTACCCTTTTGCTAGCATGCCAGGTTTCTGGGCTCTCTCTCCCTGAGTGGCCCTGGAGACCCTGCTTGACTGGATGCAAACAAACACATTGCCATGAATTAAGAATATTCACAAATAATTTATAAATTCTGGAAAAATTAGGCAAAGAGATAGAAATATGTCTTAAATTCTATTTACGAGAGTATACTCAACACACTTAAAGTATCAAGAATGCTAAAATCCAAAAAGTTAGTTTAAGGTTGAAAGGCTAGTGTGCTCCATTAATTCCTGTGGACCCGAAAAGGTAGCTTAGGAATTTCAGATAGATGGAACAAAGAATGACTTGCTAGAAATGTATAGGAAACAAAAATAATTATTCACAGAACCAAATAAGAGCCCTCCACTAGAAACTAAAAAAATCATGGTGTTTTGTTTTGTTTGTTTGTTTGTTTGTTTGAGATGGAATCTTGCTCTGTCACCCTGGCTGGAGTGCAGTGGCACGATCTCAGCTCACTGCAACCTCTGCCTCCCGGCTTCAAGCAATTCTCTGCCTCAGCTTCCCAAGTAGCTGGGATTACAGGCTCCTGCCACCATGTCCAGCTAATTTTTGTATTTTTAGTAGAGACAGGGTTTCATCATCTTGGCCAGGCTGGTCTTGAACTCCTGACCTTGTGATCCATCCGCCTCAGCCTCCCAAAGTGCTGGGATTACAGGCATGAGCCACCACACCAGGCTAAAAATATCATGGTTTTATATATATGCATACATAAGCAAAATCCAGAGGAGAATAAACAGCAAACAAATGAAAACTAGAAGCAAAAATTAATAAACAGGAAAACAACCCTAAATCTTTTCTACTTAATTTACTCTGGAAGTTACAGTGTTACCCAGAGCCTCCCCACCAAAAAAAAAAAAAAAGAGGCCGGGCGCGGTGGCTCAAGCCTGTAATCCCAGCACTTTGGGAGGCCGAGACGGGCGGATCACGAGGTCAGGAGATCGAGACCATCCTGGCTAACACAGTGAAACCCCGTCTCTACTAAAAAATACAAAAAAACTAGCCGGGCGAGGTGGCGGGCGCCTGTAGTCCCAGCTACTCGGGAGGCTGAGGCAGGAGAATGGTGTAAACCTGGGAGGCGGAGCTTGCAGTGAGCTGAGATCTGGCCACTGCGCTCCAGCCTGGGCGACAGAGCGAGACTCCGTCTCAAAAAAAAAAAAAAAAAGTAAAAACCCACATCATACATTCTGTGCAATTAAGAAATTCACTTTATGCACGTGATCAATAAGTACTCCAGCACTATCTACACAAAACAATAAACATAGTGTGAAGCAATGCAAACATGTATGTGAACTTGGCTCCACACTAAATCTGGCTTCATGCTTAACTATATTAAAAAAAAAAAAAGAATTGCCGAACTGCTGATGCATTTTCTACAATACTTGTTATTTTATTTTAATCAAAACTAAGAGCTTTAACTACAAAAATGTTAATTAGCCAAATGTCTCCAATTCTTTATCAGGTTTTAAAGAATATTTTATTATTTAAACCTTTTCCACATTTTTCTCCCATACTTAATGGTTCCTTACTATATTGTTTCATAAATGAACTTTTCAAATCTGTAATTTGAACTAGCTTTTGGATAACTTCTGAATTAGGCAAAATTATTCTTTTTCTCACTGATAGCATAACCCTTTGGTTACACATTTTGTATACAGAATTACGTGTTAACTAGAATTCTTATGCTAAAATTTTAGTGAAACCCTAAAAAGCAAGAAATCCTGAACTATCAGATATGGGCATTTATAGATAAGAATAATTCCACAATTTTAGAAACGTATTTCCCCATATCACAACCCTTTCATAATTGGAAATGACCCAGACATTAAATGAGCGTGAAAAATAACTAAGATTTTTTTTTTTTTTTTTGAGGCGGAGTTTCGCTCTGTTGCCCAGGCTGGAGTGCGGTAGCCGGATCTCAGCTCACTGCAAGCTCCGCCTCCCGGGTTCACGCCATTCTCCTGCCTCAGCCTCCCGAGTAGCTGGGACTACAGGTGCCCGCCACCTCACCCGGCTAGTTTTTGTATTTTTTGGTAGAGATGGGGTTTCACCGTGTTAGCCAGGATGGTCTCAATCTCCTGACCTCGTGATCCGCCCGCCTCAGCCTCCCAAAGTGCTGGGATTACAGGCTTGAGCCACCGCGCCCGGCCCTAAGATTTTAATTTACACAAAAAGTTTACCTAAAACGTGTATCCCATTCAGTACTCAATTATTTCACTTTTAACAAGGGAGGCATGAGACATTAATTAACATATGTAAAATGAACATCAGTTTTGTCTGGAAAGGCAGGACAACTTAAAGCGGGGGAGGGGGCTTGGGGCTTCCAGGCCCCCTTGGGGCTCACACAGGTAGGTGTGAGGTGAAGGGTTGCATTCTTTTCTGATTAGCCTTTCCAAAGGAGGAAATTAGATACGCATTTATCTTAGTGAGACTTTGAATAGAATGGAAGGCAGGCTCAAGCAGCTCCCACCCTAAATCTTCCCTTCAGCCTAGTAATTTTGGGGGGGCCCACGATATTTTCCTTTTATAAATTACTCATGTTTGTCAAAAGAAAGCACACACAAACCAAGATTATTTTGTTTTGGCTGGGTTTATAGTTTTACAACCTTCCATGCCAAACACTGACATCTCAAAATATCTAGCAAAGACAAACATAAAGTTCAGACAAAATGTATGCTGACAGTTCTGAAGGCATTTTTACTTTTAGTCCAATAATTTTTAAGCTAGCTTGTTTAGTAAAGTTATACTTAAGTCATGTGAACTTGAAAATTGCTTAGGCTTATTTACTTAATTTATAAGCCCTCTTTTACTTATAAGCCAATTTGGTAGACACAACATAGAACAGTAAGTGTACATACAAACAAATGCATATAGACATGTATACCCACACAAACGAAGATCCAATAGCTTGGAACCTTAGCCATGAGATAGCAATACAAAAGACATGTATACACACACACACTAATGAAGATCCAATAGCTTGGAATCTTAGCCATGAGATAGCAATGTTGGGAATGAAGTTTTTGGTGTTGTAAAAGCCCGGCTAGCTCAGTTGGTAGAGCATGAGACTCTTAATCTCAGGGTCATGGGTTCAAGCTCCACATTGGTGCCAAATTGTTGGGAATTAAGTTTTTGGTGTCACACACAAAAAAAGAATTAATGCAGGAACAAATTGTCTCTCAGCAAGGCGAGCTTTACTTTCTGCAGAAAGGGTGCTACTCAATAGCTGTCCAGCCACAAGAGTACACCAAACAAAGGAGACAGAGTTATTTATAACCTGATGTGTTTATCCTACTACTGTGTCCAGTTTCCATGGGCTGGAATAGGACCTCACATTTTACAATTTACCCAATTGGCTATTAGCTTAAAGCTTTCTTATTAGGTAAGGGGAACAGAACAAAGAAAGAAATGGAAGTTGTCCAGGGATAGTTAAGGAAGCATCTCCAAACAAGGAATGGTATGCACTATGGGCTGGGGCTTGACTAGTTCTGTCCAGGCATGCCAGAGCAAGCTAGGACAGCTGATTTGGAATATATATACACACACACACACACATATACATACACACGCACATATATATACACACACACACACACATATATACACACACTAATAGAGGATAACAATCTTATAGTAAGCAATTGTGACTTTTTATAATCTTTGAAGAATAACTTTCCCATTTCTCACAGCAATACAAAGACATGTATATACACACACAAACCAAGATCCAATAGCTTGGAACCTTAGCCATGAGACAATAATACAAGCTTGTCAGTTTTACTTTGTTTGCAGCAATAGATAATCCAATGAAGGCTGTGAACTAAAATTTCAGGTAAGGCAGTCTCCATGGCAATTTGATATTCAAAGGCCAAATTTCCCCAGACTCCAAAGAGCACTGGGGCTCCAAACAGCACCAAAGGAGAGTGTCACACATTAACCAGGCTCCCTGCTTAGAACAGCAGCACAAAAGCCTGGATACATACAATGCCATTGCACGTTCCCATTCAATGGTAAACTCCAGATTCCAAACAATGTTGGGGCTAAACAGCATTGCAACTGGGAGAGAAAATTATAAGAAGGGCTTATTACTAGACCTCAGAACCTCTGCTGAGAGCATTCCTTTCAGGGAGGTTGAGGTCTATAGGATCCCCTGGAGCGTCTGTCCCCCTGTGGGGTCCAATCTTAGAGTATTAGAAGTCTCTGACCTTAGGTAGGCACCGGTGCCACTTTGCATGCTTTCCCTCCAGAGCCTACTATGAGATGTCCCTCGGTACCTGGGTATAATCCCCAACTTTTAGCATCCTTATAATTTGTTAAGGCCATGCTTTCCCATGCTTCCTATCCCATGAACTTTAATGATAGGAACTGAAGGCTGGGTAGGTTTCTTCTGCTTTAGCCAGTTGAATAGGGGAAGGAAAGAATTTAGCATAAAAAAATGGTTTAAGTCACCTGAAACATGCGAGTTTGCTCTGAGCTGGGTCACATGTAGGGACCAGGGACCACACACAGAAAAGATTTTTAAAAAAAGAGTCCTTCCCCCTTCCAGTTAGGGTAGTTATTCCCATTCACTCCTTGGCTTTCAGGCAATACCAGGGAGTGACCCCAGTCAATTGCCCTCAATTTCCAAGGAGGTACCAGGGAACAGTGGCTGAAAGACTGAAAAAGAGAAAGGGGGAAGAAAAAAAAAAAACCCTGGTCCCTTAAGTGAACTGCTCAGTGGCAGTTAGGCACCTCCACACGGGAACCCCTTAGTTTCACCAACCATGGTTAGAAACCTGCAGTTGCTTCTGTGTTTAGGCATTGCCCGCCAAGGGTCTTGAGCTGGAAAGGAAAAGAGAGAGACAGAGATGGATTCCCCTGTATGGAGCAGAAAGGAAAGGGGAAAGAAGAAAAATAAATCCCAAACTTTGGACCTAACTTTTCCTGGAAGTTCTCCTGGCTGGCTCGCTAAAATATGTTACCGGTGAAGGGTGTCCAGGTTCTTGACATCTTAAACAAAGAATTGAACAAAACACACAAACAAAGCAAGGAAAGAATGAAGAAATTTACTGAAAATGTAAGTTTACTCCACAGTGTGGCAGTGGGCCTGAGCATAGGGGCTCAAGGGCCCCATTACAGAATTTTTGGCAGTTTAAATACCCTTGAGAGGATCTCATTGGTTACTTGGTTTATGCCCTATGTAAATGAAGAGGAGGAAGTAAAGTTACAAAGTTATTTACTTGGCACACACCCTATGGAGAGGATATTTCCTGCCATAGCTGAAGTGTGAATCGGCCTTATGTTCCCTGGCTCCAGACCTATTTTCCTGCCTCACTATTGGATCATTCTTTGTTGTGGAGGGCAGTTTCTGTGCATTATAGAAAGTTTAACAACACTCCTGGCTTCTATGCACTAAATACCAATAACACACACACACACACACACACCCAACTGAGTTAATAAAGAATGTCTCCAGAAATGGCCAAATGTCCCCTAGAGAGAAAAATTAACATCAGTTGAGAACCCCTGATGAAAGCACTGATGATTATCTCATTAACAGAAAAAGTAGAAAAATCTATAAGATTATCTTACCAGATGGAGGAAAAGTATTTGATAACATTCAACACTGATTTATGATTTTTAAAGAATTAGCAGTCTAGAATAAGAGGAAACATTTAATCTGATAAAAGGTACCTACTTTTAAGCAAACATTTTAAATGTCTGTAAGCAAATATTTTAATTAATAGTGAAATACTGAAAGTTTTCCCACTGAGATCAGGAAAGAGACAAGGCTGTCTACTGGCATTGATTGTATTACATTTTATTGGAGATGCTCACCAGTGCAATAAGGTAAGGAAAAGAAATAAAAACAGAAAGAAATAGGACTGTGATTATTTGCATATGATTGTCTACATAGCAAATCCAAAAGCATCTATAGATGAAGTTAGCAAGTTTACCATATACAACTTCAATAAACAAAAGTCAACTTTTTGAAATAAACCCCTAATAATCAGACAATAAAAGTAATGGGGACTATAATTACCTACGTCCTTTCCACCTCACTGGGCTGCTGTGAGGATCAGATTGGATCATTCCAGGTTAAAATGCTCTGAACATCAGTGCTTCTGAGGACAGAAGGGAGAGATCCCCACATCTTATAGTCCTGGGGAAGAAACCTGGGGCTGGGACTTGAAGGATAGAAAGCAAGGAGGAACAGAAACCTACAAATTCCAGCTCTGCTTGTCTCTCCAGCCTCCTCCCCACAGCCCCCACCTCACACTCCATGACTCTGCATGTTGTTTCCTTACCTGTCCTGTCTGTGCCAGCCAGGAACTTTCCTGATGTGTCTTTGCGCACATCATTCCTCCTGCCCAGAATGGCTTTCCTTCCTCCTTATCCAGAGAACTCTTATTCACTCTTCAAGACCTGACTCAGATGTCCCCATTTTGGTGAACACTTACCCACCTTTCCCAGGCAGACTTAGGTGTCCTTCAAGTTTCCCCATGATGAGCCCCTCAGTTCAGCAAGCATGCATTTCATGGCTCCTGGGCAGGGGTGAGATTCAGATGAAGCAGACAGTCTCTCTCCCCACAGGCCACTCTCCAAGCCTCCATGCTCTCCTTCTTCCTTTGTTGGCTGGCCAAATGCAGAGGACCCGGGGTGGGGATGGGGGGGGCACTCTGAGCCCTTGGAAGGTGGCAAAGGTGGCAAGGCCACTAGATGGAAGGATCCTGGGTCCTTGAGTGACTGTGTGGAACAGAATTCTCCCCACCCACCATACCTGATTTTCATTAAACTGTGATGTGAGTGAGAAATCTCCAGTGTGGTAAGCGTTGAGAGCAGAGGTTATTTGTTAGAGCAGGCAGTGTATTTACTCTAATACTCCTGGTGACTGTCCTGACTCCATAACCAGACAGATTAGAGTGAGGAGTGAACTGAGAGACAGCTGAGGGCCTAGCAGACTTGGGCCAGCAGACGAAGAGGTCAGAAGAGAATGCCCACCAAGGGTGCTGGGGTCTTAGAAGCTTCTCCACAGCAGAGGTGACCTTGCATGAATTACTTCACCACAATGAGACTCTGTATCAGCCAAATGGGGGTGAGCGCACCTACCTTGTATGAATATTAAGAGCTTCATGAATTACATATGTAAAGTGCTTCAGATATCATTCTCCCTTATTAATGTTTGTGTCCGTCACTGTCTATTGCATCTCTACCAGGAGGGCAAAGTAAGACAACTGGAAGAGACACAGAAGAGCCTACACCTACATACCAGTTATTATATAATGGGCACTGTTCTAATCACTTTACAAAATAAACGCATTTAATTCTCAGAGCAACCCATTTTACAGATGGGAAAACTGAGGCACAGTAAAGTTGAGTCACTCAATCAAGTTGACATAGCTTTAAGAAGTAGAACTGGGAATTGAACCCAGTGTGACTTCAGAGCACGTGCTCATGGCCACAATACTATACTTCCCAGTGGGGAGATCCTGTTGGAAAAAGACAGAGAGAGCTGCCGATACCAGGCATCTGAGAACCACCACTGCCAAACCTGACTTCCAGCCATTCTCTGGCTGAGCAGAAATCGAGGAAAAGCCAGGCTCACTTGGTGTCTCTCTCCTAAGAAGAAAAACCAGACTAAACCTTGTGCACAGAGGCAAACCCTTCCAGGGAACTTTATTCAAGGAGAAGTATATCACGTAGTTCCCATCCAGGAGGCCCTGAGTCATCAAGTGAACAGTGACTCCTAATATGGTTTTGCAAAGGCCTAGACCTGCAGGAAACTGTGACATTTGGAAGCACTTGGACTCTGCCTTCTTGTAAATTCCCATGTTGGAGTTCAAACTGGGGCCTCCATTCACCAGGACCAGCCAACCTAATGCCAAGGTGTTAACAGATCCTGGCCAGGTATCAGGAGTCCTGTTCTGTCTTGGAGAGCTGAAGTCAGGACACTCAGGATGCGACTCTAGACAGCCCATGCATTGACTGTGAGACCTAAGGGACATCACTCACAATCCTATGCCCAGGGAGGACCCGTCCTCAAGGGAGACTCCTACAGGCTGCAGGCACCTGAGACAGCCACAGCATCACCTTTATCTCTCACTTCCCTGCAGTGTGCATGGGGACAGGTGGGGAGTATGAGCTCTGTAAACATAGCTGGAGAAATCCAACCAAGGTGGCAGTGCAGGGCTGGGTTCTGGAGGCTCTGATAAAAACATTTTATTAATAAAATACAGTAGTGTTCCTGGACCCCACCACTTATCCAAAGTTAGCCTTTGGCTCAGGGGTTTCCTCAGTATTGTCATCTGTGGTCTCCAGAAAGATGTTACAGGAAAGGGGTCCCAATCCAGGCCCCAAGAAAGGGTTCTTGGATCTCGTGCAAGAACAAATTTGGAATGAGTCCATAGAGTAAAGTGAAAGCAAATTTATTAAGAAAGCAAAGGAATAAAGAATGGCTACTCCACTGACAGAGCAGTCCCTCAAGGGCTGCTGGTTACCCATTTTTATAGTTATTTCTTGATGATATACTAAACAAAGGGTGGATTATTCATGCCTTCCCTTTATAGACCACATAGGGTAACTTCCTGACGTTACCATTGCATTTGTAAACTGTCTTGGTGCTGGTGGGAGTGTAGCGGTGAGGCCGATCAGAGGTCACTCTCGTGGCCATATTGGTTTTGGTGGGTTTGGCCAGCTTCTTTACTGCAACCTGTTGTACCAGCAAGGTCTTTATGACCTGTACCTTGTGCTGACCTCTTATCTCACCCTGTGACTTAGAATGCCTAACCATCTGGGAGTGTAGCCCAATTGGTTTCAGCCTAATTTTACCCAGCTCCTATTCAAGATGGAGTTGCTCTGGTTCAAACGCTTCTGACAATACTGCTTCTGTTTGCCCTTACTTACCCCACGAACTCTATGATTTTTTTTCTCACATGTAGCTTAACTCAGGACAAGGGAGGAATGATTATTATCCCCATTTCCCACTTGAAGAAAACTGAAGTTCTGAGAGGTTAAATTGAAACCACCTTTGCAAAATTATAACTAAGGAAATTACGACAGTGAAAGAAATCTGACCTAACCAACTCCGTCTTGCTTCTAACCTTTAAGCTGTTCTTGTTCATTCCTGGGCGTATGCCGAACTAACTTTGGGAAGGAATTCAGCTCATAGTTTGACTCTGACACAAAATTGATAGTAGCCCTTTCCAGAAAAGACCTCCTTCTCACCTGAGGACCAGTCTGCCTGTGCAGGACTAACAAGTTAGCTATAAGATTAGAGATTACTGGGCCAGGAGTGGTGGCTCACGCCTGTAATCCCAGCACTTTGGGAGGCTGAGGCCGGCGGATCACAAGGTCAGAAGATTGAGACCATCCTGGCTAACACGGTGAAACCCCATCTCTACTAAAAATACAAAAAAAATTAGCCAGGCTTGGTGGCGGGCACCTGTAGTGCCAGCTATTCGGGAGGCTGAGGCAGGAGAATGGCGTGAACCCAGGAAGCAGAGCCTGAAGTGAGCCAAGATAGCGCCATTGCACTCCAGCCTGGGCGACAGAGTGAGACTCCGTTTCAAAAAAAAAGAAAATAAAAGGTTAGAAGTTACCGGTTAGGGAGTCATGCAGCCTCTGACTTCAACAGTCTGAACCTCCCCAAATTGCTGGTCGATGGATCAGCTGACACCACCCAGACTGGTAATCTGGCTCAACCAGTTCTGCCATCTCACCCAGGAACAGAAAACAGCAAGAAAAATTCACTTCGACCCCCTAGGATTCCATCTCCAGTCTCACCAACCAGCACTCCCCACTTTTGAAGCGCCTACCTGCCAAATTATCTTTAAAAACTCTGATGCCGGAATGCTCAGGGAGACTGATTTGAGTAATAATAAAACTCCGGTCTCCCGCACATCCGGCTCTGCAATTCCTCTTTCTCCACTGCAATTCCCCTGTTTTAATAAATCGGCTCTGTCTATGCAGTGGGCAAAGTGAATCCATTAGACGGTTACAAAATGACTTGCCCGAAGTCTCACCGCTGGTCAGTCAGGCACTACTGGGCGGCTGGCTGTTGCCATGAGGACTGGGTTGTTGAAAGAGGTCCTTTATTTGGTCTTGGAATCCTACCCTGTTTCCCAGGCTGCGGAAGGGATAGTTGCAACATGGTAGAATTGAAAACAGCACAGGCCTTGGGGTCAGTTTCGTAACTTGTGAAGCCTAAGTCAGGGTTCTGTTTGTTCAGCAATACATGAAGAATCTCCACTTTGTCACCGAAGGACGGGAAAAAAATACAAAAAGCCTATGAGCGCTTCCTAGTGGTGAGCTTCGCTATCACATGTCTAATTGAGGAGCTTCCGCGAAGGAGGATATTGTGCTTCCCAGGCCCCCGTGAGCTGCGGGGAAAAATACACGCTGCGTCCTCAGGGCCAGGCGCTCAGCTTGCCAGACTGTTCTCAGTCGCCCAACTCCGGTTCAGAGGGCCCACAAACGATCGTTCATGGCCCCAGGGCCGAGGCACCTGGCACTGCCAGGCACTCTCAGGCACGAAGTGGTCAAGCTGCCTACCTGGTGGTTCCTGCCACGCCCTTCCTTCTCCCTCCCTCTTTCAGGATCCAGAACTTCAGCTTTCACTCATTCCGCAGCCACTGTGCCAGGCTCTGTGCTGAGCACTGGCCGTCTGGCCATCCGCCAAGCCTGATTCCAGGGGCAGCCATGTCCTGCGCTCCTGTGAGGGCCACATTCCCCTCCCTCCTCCTGCCCCCTCCTCCCAGTTCCACGTGCCTAACTATGGCATTCACTTCCACCCCCAGGATCCTCCTCGTCCTACACCCGGCCCCACCATTACCACGCCTAAATAACTTGTGCATCCCTCCCTTTCTGTCCCTCCTGCTCACTGTCGTAGTCCAAGCCACTACTATGTCTGCCCTGGACAGCTTCAAAGCCCCCCCACTCATAGGCCTTCCCACCTCCAATCTTGACCCCTGCACCAACTCTCCACACCGTGATCAGAGTCAACCTTCTAGAAGGGAAATGTAAGCAATGGAAATTTCCGTGTTGAAACACTCCAGGGCAAGTTTCCAACTCCAAGACATGACTAAAAGGGAGGAAAATAGGGAAAATGTACGAGATGGTTATATGAAGGGAATTTAAGAACTAATATATATGGCCGACACAGTGGCTCGTGCCTATAATCCCACTTTGGGAGGCCGAGACAGGCGAATCACAAGGTCAGGAGTTCGAGACCAGCCTGGACAACATAGAAAAACCCCGTCTCTACTAAAAATACAAAAAAATTAGCCGGGCGTGGTGGTGGGCGCCTGTAATCCCAGCTACTCGGGAGCCTGAGGCAGGAGAATCGCTTGAACCTGGAAGGCAGAGGTTGCAGGGAGCCAAGACCAGGCCACGGCACTCCAGCTCGGTGACAGTGCTAGACTCCGTTTCAAGGTGGAGTCTTACTATATTGCCCAGGTTGATCTTGAACTCATGGCCTCAAAAATCCTCCCACCTCAACCTCCCAAAGTGCTAGGATTTCAGGTGTGAGCCACCACACCCAGTCATAAGGAAGCTCAATTTTTTTAAATGCCTCATGTTTAGCACCCAGAAGATCTTTAATTCATAGCCACTAAAATCTTGCTCTTCAAGGTGTGTCTGGAGACCACAGTCTCGACCCCACCTCAGACCTCCTAAAGCAGGATCTGCATTTGTAACCTGCTCCTGGGCCAGCACGTGCAGAGGAGCAGAGGGTGAGCTCCAAAAGAGCAGGCCCTGCCCTGTCACCTCAGTATCTGATATAGTTTGGCTGTGATCTCACCCAAATCTCACCTTGAATTGCAATAATCTTTACGTGTCAAGAGTGGGGACAGGTGGAGTTAATTGAATCATGGAAGTGGTTTCCCCCATACTGTTCTCGTGGTAGTAAGTCTCACGAGATCTGGTGGTTCTATAAATGGGAGTTCCCCTGCGTACGCTCTCTTGCCTGCTGCCATGTAAGTTGTGTCTTTGCTTCTCCTTTGCCTTCTGCCATGATTGTGAGGCCTTCCCCAGCCGTGTGGAACTGTGAGTCCATTAAATCTCTTTCCTTTATAAATAACCCAGTCTCAGGTATGTCTTTATAGCAGCGTGAGAATGGACTAATACAGTATCCCACCCCAGCCCTTGCCTGGCTTGTAGGAAATGCATGAGAGACAGCAGAGGAAAGAAGGTACATATGGCAGGGCCTGTCCCAACCATGCCTTTGCTAGGCTGGTCCCTGTGCACCCCAGCGATGTAGAACCACCCTGCCTGGCCGACTCAGTGGGTTTGTTGTGCAGACATTATCACCTTGACGTCACTGTGTGCAGGGCAGACAATCTCCACATAATCTGGAGCAGCTGCAAACACACTGAGAAGCCACCAGTTTGTTATGAAAGCTTTCTCATTAAGAAGGCAAGAATAAAAAGCACTGTCATTTCTCCTTTTCAGAAACCAAGGAAGTGCCTCGCCCCTCTCCCCATCACTCCCTACCAAATACTCCTCTTCACCTTCTTGGGACCTTTCTCTGCATTACTTATGTCTGGTAGTAAGGGGAGGAGGGCTCTCTTCACAGTTAAAAGTATACAAAGTCTTTCATGACAATTGTCTAAGACTAGGAGACGGGAGAGTATGGCAGTTGAATAGGGTGTGTGGTCTCCACCACATAGCTTGCTGTGTAACCATGCAAGCCACTTGCCCTCTCTGGGCCTTGGTTAACTTTGCGGTAAAATGAAAGCAGGCAAGGATGGGCAGGCTCTTCTTCCTCTCAGAGGTCCTGATTTCGAGGAGCCAGGCCTGGGTCTGTTCTGCGGCTAGAAACAGAGGCATTGTGGTCAGATGTGCATTTCAACTGAGATTCCACCACTCACCAGCTGAGCAATCCTACCAGTGACACACATTCACCTCTCTACATCTCATTTTCCTCTTTTCAGTTGGGCACGTTGGCTCACGCCTATAACTCCAGAACTTTGGGAGGCCAAGATGGGTAGATCACTTGAGGTCAGGAGTTTGAGACCAGCCTGGCTAACATGATGAAACTCTGCTTCTACTAAAATACAAAAAAAAATTAGCCAAGCATGATGGCAGGTGCCTGTAATCCCAGCTACTCGGGAGAGTGAGGCAGAGAGAATTGCTTGAACCCAGGAGGCGAAGGTTGCAGTGAGCTGAGATGGGGCCACTGTACTGCAGCCCAGGCAACAGAGCAAGATTTCGTCTCAGGAAAAAAAAAAAAAATCAATTTCCTATTCTAAATTGAGTTTTAACAGCGCCTACATCTTAGGGTGGTCAGGAGGTCTGTATGTGCCCTTTTACTGCAGTGCCTCCATCACAGGAGCCCAAGTTTGTTTCTTTTCCCCTTAGTTTCCTAAAATGAACACTAACAGTAGCCTTGAAAATAAATCCCAAAGGCCAGGTGCATTGGCTCACACCTGTAATCCTAGCACTTTACGAGGCCAAGGCAGATGGTTGGGAGTTCGAGACCAGCCTGACCAACGTGGAGAAAATACAAAATTAGCCAGGGGTGGTGGCGCATGCCTATAATCCCAGCTACTTGGGAGGCTGAGGCAGGAGAATTGCTTGAACCCGGGAGGTGGAGGTTGTGGTGAGCCAAAATCACGCCATTGCATTCTAGCCTGGGCAACAAGAGCAAAACTCCATCTCCAAAAAAGAAAAGAAAAAGAAAAGAAATCCCCCCAAAAGCTCTTATGGTTGTGGGAGGGGGTGCAAAGCCCAGCACCAGACTCATGGAAGACCAGAGTCCCAAGGCGCATTACAGATCTCCAAACCTCCCCATCATGGCCCAGTGAAGGTCAGGCCAGTCTGTTGGGCTGATTTGAACATCACCCCTCTGAGCTGAGCTGCATAAGCCACAGTCTCCCGAGTCACCACCCGGCTGGCTGCCAGCATCGTCAGAGTGGGTGTGGGTGGGGAAGAATGAAGGGGTAGAAGGGGTGGGAAACTCCCCATATTTAGAGGTCTACCATGGGCTGGGTGCTTCTCAACAATTCCATGAAGTAGATTCAATTTCCTCATTTAATACAAGAGGGAACCAATGCTCAGAGAAGTGCAGAGTTTCGCCCAAGGTCTCCCAGCTAGTTCAAGGTGGAGTTGGGGGTCAGACCCAAGTCCAGTCCCAAGGCCCAGCTTCTCTTCCCTGGCAGTAAGCACACGTGTCTATCCTGCATTCACTCACCCCAGTGTTCAAGCCTGGGGCAGCTCTGATGAGCAGGCAGGAAGGGCTTTGCTCTGCTCCTCCCTGGACACACTGGGGTGGGCACCGGCTACCAGAGGGAAGGATGGGGGTCATCAATCACATGTTCATGCACACCACGTGTGCACACACACACACACAGCATGTCCACCATTTGATCTTGCCCAAATAACCTCTGTGTTACAGAAAAACCCCAGGAGGGTTCTAGTTTCTAACATTGTTGCTTCCAGGTGCCTACTACTTAGCCCAGGACTGATGACATAGTAAACTCATCTTCTTGCTGGTCTCTCGGCCCAATGCTGGAGCTCTGTCTCCCTCTCTCCTCACAGAGCCCTCATCAGAGTTCTTCAGGGACCTCACACCCTCCACAGGAAACAGGCCAAGCACCTTAACCGGAGAGCTTCTGTGACCTGGTCCCTGCCACCTCTCCAGCCCCTCTCCCACCTCCCTTTTCTCCCCCTCGGACTGCAGCCACCCTGAGCCACCACCTGTGGCTTCTCTCCCTCTTCCCTGCTTGCACAGCAGCCTCTGCTGCCTATACCAGCTCCGCCCTATCCTGCCCCTCTGTGGGCTCTCCCTGGGTGGGTTTCCACCAACGCCCTGTCACAGCCAAGGTTCCTCCTGACCTGAGGTGTGACCCTCGCACCTTGTCCAGCGATCAGTCAGAGCACTTCCCACACTGTGGAGGAGCAGTGCTGGTCTTACTCACTGTGTCCCCGGTGACCAGCAGGGATCTAAGGGTCTCCAGATGTTTGCTCAAAGATGAATAAATGAATGAATGGAAAGGGAACTAGAAATGGAATAATCCCATTATTCCATCTGTAGGGGTAGATAAGTAGGGGCACAAGGCAGCTAAGTGTCTGTCTCTTGGAATCCTGGCCAAAGCCAAAGATGGCAGAGCCCAGGCTTCCTGGTTCCTGTCCCAGGTGGTCAGCCCAGTGTCCTCATTCGGTCCTCTCCAGAAAGGCGAGGAGCTGGGCGCTCTTTGACTTGCTGCTCTGTGCTGCCACCTTGTGGCCTCACAGGGAGAGCTTTCATTTTTCACCCCAAGAGCTCAATGATTTAAAAGACTTGGTGAAATCAGTCTGAATTAATTTAATCCTAGTAAACTTATCTTCCTATTCCACTAATAAAAGATATACTCAAGTAACAAACAGTGAGAGGCCACCAGTGTGTCCACACTGAGCTATAATTCCAACCAAAGCTACAATTCCTGTTGCTCGCAATAGCCCATGATTCTGTACCCAGGGCCATGACTTATGTATTTTGGAACTGGAGAAATACTCAGGAACCCCACTCCCCCTCTCCCCACTCATGGAGGGAGCAGTCGAGGTGCCTACTTTGTGCCAGACTCTACTTGGACTGGAATCCATGGTGAGCAAAACAGAGCCATCCTTAGCCTCGAGGAGCTTAGAGTCTGGAGGAAGAGATGGGTCTTTTGTTTTTGTTTTTGTTTTTGTTTTTGTTTTTTTTTGAGACAATGTCTCTGTTGCCCAAGTGGAAGTACAGTGGTGCAATCATGGCTCACTTCAGCCTTAGCCTCCTGGGCTTATCCTCCCATCCCAGCCTCCTGAGTAGCTGGGTCTACAGACAGGCACCACCACACTCCTGACTAATTATTTGCATTTTTTTTGTACAGATGAGGTTTCACCATGTTGCCCAGGCAGGTGTCAAACTCCTGGGCTCAAGTGATCCACCCACTTTAACCTCCCAAAGTATTGGGATTACAGGTATGAGCCACTGTGCCTGGCCGAGATGGGTCTTATTCAAATAATCATATAAATATATAATTTCAAACAGATAAATTCAATGAAGAAAATGTAAATGGGGCCTGTATTAGTCCATTTTTACACTGTTGATAAAGACATACCCAAGACTGAGTAATTGATAAAGAAAAAGGTTTAATGAACTCATAGTTGCACATGGCTGGGGAAGCCTCAAAATCATGGTGGAAGGTGAAAGGCATGTGTTTTATGGCAGCAGGTGAGAGAGAGAGAGAGTAAGAGAAGAAGAGAGAGAGAGAGAGAGGGCAGACAAACCCAAGGAGGAAGAGTCCCTTATAAAATCATCAGATCTTGAGAGAACTCACTCACTATCATGAGAACAGCATGGGGGAATCCGCCCCCATGATCCAATTATCTCCCACCAGGTACCTCCTGCAACATGTGGGATTTATGGGAGCTACAATTCAAGATGAGATTTGGGTGGGGATAGAACCAAACCATACTATTCTACTCCTGGCCCCTCCCAGATACTGTGTCCTCACATTTCAAAACCAGTCATGCCTTCCCAACAGTCCCCCGAAGTTTTAACTCATTTCAGGATTAACTCAAAAGTCCATAGTCAAAAGTCTCATCTGAGACAAGGCAAGTCCCTTTCTCTTATGAGCCTGTAAAATCAAAATCAAGTTAGTTACTTCCTAGACACAATGGGGGTACAGGCATTGGATAAATATACCCATTCCAAATGGGAGAAATTGGCCAAAATGAAGGGCCTAAAGCTCCCATGCAAGTCCAAAATCCAGCACGGCAGTCAAATCTTAAAGCTCCAAAATGATCTCCTTTCACTCCATGTCTCACATCCAGGTCATGCTGATACAAGAGGTGGGTTCCCATGGTCTTGAGCAGCCCTGCCCCTGTGGCTTTGCAGGGTACAGCCCCCCTCCTGACTGCTTTCACGGGCTGGTGTTGAGTGTCTGCATCTTTTCCAGGTGCATGGTGCAAGCTGTCAGTGATCTATCATTCTGGGGTCTGGAGGACAGTGGTTCTCTTCTCGCAGGGCCCTAGTGGAGCGGGGCGGGGAGGCACTGAGAACCACTGCCCTAGCAGTGCCTCCCCACACCTGTAGCAAATTTTTGCCTGAACAGCCAGGTGTTTCCATACTCCTCTGAATTCTAGGCAGAGGTTCCCAAACCTCAATTCTTGACTTCTGTGCACCTGCAGGCTCAACACTATGTGAAAGCTGCCAAGGCTTGGGGCTTGCACTCTCTGAAGTCATGGCCTGAGCTGTGCCTTGGTCCCTGTTAGCCATGGCTAGAGCAGTTGATATGCAGGAAAGTAAGTTCCTAGACTGCACACAGGAGTGGGGCATTGAGCCTGGCCCAGGAAACCATTTTTTCCTCTTAGGCTTCTCAGCCTGTGATGGGAGGGGCTGCCGCAAAGCTTTCTGACATGCCCTGGAGACGTTTTCCCCATTGTCTTGGCAATTAACATTTGGGTCCTGGTATCATGCAAATTTCTGCAGCCAGTTTGAATTTCTCCTCAGAAAATGGGTTTTTCTTTTGTATTATCAAGCTGCAAATTTTCTGAACTTTTATGCTCTACTTCCCTTTTAAAACTGAATGCTTTTAACAGCACCCAAGGTCACCTCTTGAATGCTTTGCTGCTTAGAAATTTTTTCCACTAGATACATTAAATCATCTCCTTCAAGTTCAAAGTTCCACAAATCTCTAAGGCAGGGGCAAAATGCCACTAGTCTCTTTACTAAAACATAGCAAGAGTGATCTTTACTCCAGTTCCCAACAAGTTCCTCATCTCCATCTGAGACCACCTCAACCTGGATTTCATAGTCTATATTATTACCAGCATTTTTGTCAAGCCATTCAACAAGTCTCTAGGAAGTTCCAAACTTTCCCACATTCTCCTGTCTTCTTCTGAGCCCTGCAACTGTTCCAACTTCTGCCTGTTACCCAGTTCCAAAGTTGCTTCCCCATTTTTGGGTATCTTTACAGCAGTGCCCACCTACCTGGTACCAATTTACTATATTAGTCCAGTTTCACGCTGCTGATAAAGACATATCTTAGACTAGGTAATTTATAAAGAAAAGGAAGTTTAAATGGACTCAGAGTTCCATGTGGCTAGAGAGGCCTCACAATTATGGCAGAAGGGGAAAGGCATGTCTTACATGGTGGCAGGTGAGAGAGAGAGAAGGCAGACGAGTGAAGGGGGAAGAGCCCCTTATAAACCCATCAGATCTCGTGAGAACTCACTCACTTATGATAACAGCATGGAGGAAACTCCCCATGATCCAATTACGTCCCACAACGTGGGAATTATGGGAGCTACAATTCAAGATGAGATTTGGGCAGGGACACAGCCCAACTGTATCAAGGCCCTAAAAGCAAATAACAGAGGGGCCAGTTCTAATGTGAGCAATGTCAGGAAAAGCTTCCTTGAGGAAATAACTTTTGAGCTGAGTTCTGAAGAATGTCTACATGAGCGAGAAAATGGCACATATAAAGGCCTTGAGACTGAAGGAATCTGAACTGTTCAAGATATTGAGAGAAGATGAGATGACTGGAGCATGGAGAGAAAGGGAAGGGGCAATTGGAATCTGGCCACGTTGGTGGGGCAGGAGCCAGACCATTTAGGGGCTCATAGGCCAGGTCTGTCTAAGAGCAATGGGAAACCAGGGCTTTAGACAGAGGGTTGGCATCAGATGTTTTATTTTAAAAGACCACTCAGGGCCAGGCATAGTGGCTCAAGCCTGTAATCCTAGCACTTTGGGAGGCCGAGACAGGCAGATCACGAGGTCAGGAGATTGAGACCATCTCCTGGTGAAACACCGTCTCTACTAAAAATACAAAAAACTAGCCGGGCGAGGTGGTGGGCACCTGTAGTCCCAGCTACTCGGGAGGCTGAGGCAGGAGAATGGTGTGAACCCAGGAGGCAGAGCTTGCAGTGAGCTGAGATCTGGCCACTGCACTCCAGCCTGGGTGACAGAGCGAGACTCCGCCTCAAAAGAAAAAAAAAAAAAAAGACCCCCTTGGTGCCACGTGGAGGATGAATTGGAGTGGGCACGGTGGCTTCAGGGAGACCTGTGAGGAGAGTGCTTCAAGTGAAAAGAAGACAGTTCTCAATATAATAAAGAAAGAAAAAAATGCTGAGGCTGCTAAAATCTTTGTTAAGAACAAATCTATCCATGAAACTGGGAAGAACGGAAGAGAAATTTGTGGTAGTTTTGCTGTCACACTTTAAATTGCAAAAGATAAGCTACAGTGCATGGTAAGTGCTTAGTTAAGATGAAAAACGCATTAAATTTGTGGATGGGAGATACGAACAGAAATGTGTTCCCACTGAAGGCAATTTGTTGTACCAGAAAGCATGGCCTATACAAAGACTTCAAGTGATCTCCTGAAACAAGGGACGCCAGGCCATTTATTGCAAGTAAGGGACAATTACACAGATTCAGGAATGGGTTTGGGCTGAGAAATATAAAAATTACTGGAGAGGCTGCATCTGCCGATGAAGAAGCTGCTGCCACATTTTCAGCAGAGTTGAAGAAGCTGATTAAGGAGCAAGGATACCATTCAAAGCAAGTCTTCAACTGTGGTGAAACCGGACTCTTCTGGAAGAAGATGCCTAATAGTCTCTCCTTGTCAACTGTCACTGACATGGGAGTTCCTCAGTCTGTAGCAATAGCATCCCAGCTTTAAGACCACTATCAGGTGGGCTTGATCACTAAGGACACTCTGGCCAAGAAGCAAGGCAAGTGGGCTGAGTAGATACAAGCTGGTACTTAAACTGGGTCTACAGCAACGTCTGCCCTTCCCTTGAAGCTGAGTGCTCCTTAAGGGTAGGGATCCCGGCTTAGTCCTTGCCTATCCCTAGTGCTCAACATAGAGCCTGGCGCCATATGGGTGCCATGAATGTTTAGGGATATGGTGGACATTTGTCACTTTGGTTGCTATAGAGTATAGATAAAATATGTTTGTGTTTCTGTAGTTTGGGTTTTCTGAGGAAATTTTCCTGCAACCTGGGACCCACAAGAGCAAATCTTAAAATTATTTGCAATTGTATAGATAGTGAGAGAACTCTGAAGACATTTACCTAATTCTGGAGGAATGTGTTTACATTTCAAGGGAGAATGGAGACTCAGTTTACCTAGCTCCTAGAAAGGCTGACTTTCATGCCAAAGTGTTTGATAAGGACTCAAACCCTGTGGTTTCCAAGGAGACCCTTCCAGGCGTGGCAAAGGACAACTCCTTCCCCTTTATAAGCAGAGAAAATTCTTTGTAAGTTCATTCCTCTCCTAGGATATGACTTTTTATGTGTAGGAGATTTTTCTAACTGTCATTGTGTCACCTCAGTGGTAAGAATTAGGATGGAGGGAGCCAAGTGATCCTTCTTTGCTTTTTAAGTGAATAATGATAATCCCTCTCATCTAAATTGCCTTGTGCATTCAGTATGAAATTAAGATGAATATTAAAAATCCAGTTGCTGCTCAGCATCTGGATAACCTTCCTATTGTAAAAGTAAGTAGTCCAAAGTAAAAGCTGTTGGAATTTTATTTTGAGCCTTAAAGGAATATTATTATGGGACCTGAGTCATGTGACAAGCAGCTGTAAGTTAGGAAGCTGTAACCTAGACAGCTGTAACCTTTGTTCTTCTGTTACAGATTAGCCTTTTCTTTGCCTACCTTGTGTTGTAAAACGTTATTTTAAAAAAAAAAAAAAAAAAAAAAACGAAAGTGCACCAGAGAAGACCCTTTCTTCTTCACTGTTGATCTTCGTTGTAAATGAACTTCCCTTTGACTTCTCTTACACAAAGATCTCACAACTATCACATTGTCTAAATGGAGATGTTAAATATACTCATTTAAATTGTAAAAGAAAACCATCACTAATCATACATTTCTGTAACCCATAAACCAGCCTTGTATGAAAAATGTTGTATGCCTGTTAATTTCTTTGTTTTCTGCCTATCTCAATAAGACCTCCACTTTTCAGCTTAGGAGCACTGGCCCCATTCCTTTAGAGTCTGTGTTTCCCAGATGGTCATTCTCAGCTTTGCACTTGAATTAACTCTTTTAAACTAGATTCTGATCCTTGTGATTATTTCTTGTTGACATTCAGATGGGACCGGAAGCGGTCTGTTTCCATTGACTCCTGCTGCTTCACAGACAAATCGGGGCCCTGGTACCTGCACACACTGTTTCTTTGCAACGAACTTTTGCCGAAGTTTGCAAAAGTTCTTGGCAAAGCCCGTCTTGGGTTTCGATTCTCCCTGGCTTAGGTGAATTCAGATTCTATTCAAGTGACCTGATTCCATGCTTGATGGGGATGGAATTGAAGCTCGACTTTAAAGCTTTAAAGTATGGGTTGTTTGTTACCTATTTAGAGGTTCTGTTGCAGGCAGGTTTGTGGTTTTACTCTTCCTTGAAGTTAAAGTTTTGTCTGTCTTGCTAAAATTTGTGATATGATTTGTCTCTGTGTTCCTACCCAAATCTCACCTTGCATTGTAATAATCCCCATGTGTCAAGTGTGGGACTACATGGAGATAGTTGAATCACCGGGGCTGATTTTTCCCATGCTGTTCTCACGATAGTGAGTGAATTCTCACGAGGTCTGATGGGTTTTTTTTTTTTTTTTTTTTTGAAACGGAGTCTCACTCTCTCACCCAGGCTGGAGTGCAGTGGCGCGATCTCGGCTCACTGCAAGCTCCGCCCCCCCGGGTTCACGCCATTCTCCTGCCTCAGCCTCCAGTGTAGCTGGGACTACAGGCGCCCGCCACCACGCCTGGCTAATTTTTTTTTTTTTTTTTTGTATTTTTAGTAGAGACGGGGTTTCACCGTGTTAGCCACCCATCTCGGCCTCCCAAAGTGCTGGGATTACAGGTGTGAGCCACCGCACCCGGCCCTGATGGTTTTAGAAATGGCAGTCTTTCCCGTGCTCTCACACCTGCCACCTAGTGAAGAAGGTGTCTGCTTCCCCTTCCACCATGATTTTAAGTTTTCTGAGGCCTCCCCAGCCATGCAGAACTGTGAGTCAATTAAACCTCTTTCCTTTACAAATTACCCAGTCTCAGGTATTTCTTTTTTTTTTTTTTTTTTGAGACGGATTCTCACTCTGTCGCCCAGGCTGAAGTGCAGTGGCATGATCTCGGCTCACTGCAAGCTCCGCCTCCTGGGTTCACACCATTCTCCTGCCTCAGCCTCCCAAGTAGCTGAGACTACAGGCGTCCACCACCACGCCAGGCTAATTTTTTGTATTTTTAGTAGACATGGGGTTTCACCATGTTAGCCAGGATGGTCTCGATCTCCTGACCTCGTGATCGGCCCGCCTTGGCCTCCCAAAGTGCTGGGATTACAGGCGTGAGCCACCAGGCCCAGCCGTCTCAGGTATTTCTTCATAGCGGTGTGAGAACGAACTAATATAATTTATGAACTTTTCTCTCAATTGAAATGTGGTGAAAGAGAAAGCAGTTTCTCTTTAACAGGAAGTAAATGTCTGTGGCTTAAGCAAAATTGTGATGTTAAGCTGGCTAGATTTTGAAGGTCAGTTGAAATTACCACATTTAGATTCTTCTTTCATAAAAAGAAAGAATAGAAAAATTCATAGAAGACCTTTATGATGACATGATAAGTCATGAAGATGCAGGACACAATTCCTTCTGGCCAAAAGGCACCTTAGGCGACTAAGGTCTCGTAGGAGTGTCAGAGTTTATTGCTTGTGATGAGAAATGGTCCCATAAGGAGTCCCCAAAGAAGAATATGCACAGAAATTTGCTTAAATTGATGGGCACACACAAGGGGCTGATCTCCCAGTGCTTTAAGTGCCCAGAATTCTTGGGTTTTACCAAGGCACTAAGAGGGAAGAACCAACCCAAAAGTGACTGCTAGGGGAAGCCATTCCCGTAAGCAGTACACATGATTAAAAAATCTTTCCCTTTCAACCTTTGGTCCCTTAAGAGGAGAATACAAATAGCAGGCAATCTGCCATCTAATATGAAGTCTTAAGGAGAGATGTGCCTTTAGAAACTCCAGCTGGACTCATGATCCATGCTATGGCACCATCTCTTGGAAAATGGAGTATCGCCAGGCGCAGTAGCTCAAGCCTGTAATCCCAGCACTTTGGGAGGCCGAGACGGGCGGATCACGAGGTCAGGAGATCGAGACCATCCTGGCTAACACGGTGAAACCCAGTCTCTACTAAAAAATACAAAAAACTAGCCAGGCGAGGTGGCAGACACCTGTAGTCCCAGCTACTCGGGAGGCTGAGGCAGGAGAATGGCGTGAACCTGGGAGGTGGAGCTTGCAGTGAGCTGAGATCCGGCCACTGCACTCCAGCCTGGGTGACAGAGCGAGACTCCGTCTCCAGAAAAAAAAAAAGAAAATGGAGTATCTTTGAAATGCTTAAACTAATGTATTTGCATGCTCAATTAGAAAAAGTTGGCTCTAGGATAAAATAGAATAATTGGGAGAGTTATTTCCAGCAGTATTTGAAGGTGTCTAAAAGAGGCTCTGATAAAGTTATTTCTTTCCAGGAAGAAAAAAGATTGTCAAACAATTTCTGAATTTTAAAATTCAGAAATTTTGAAATTTAAAGCTTCAAATTTAAAGGCTGCTGAATCTTCTTCTCCCTCAGAAGGTTCTCCTTGACCTGCCTTTCCTTCCTCTTTAACCTTCTTTTTCTTCCTCCACCTCTAGCCCCTGCTGTTCTGGCTCTGTTCAGCAAGCAGCCAGTGTCTGGTAGGGGAGAACCTGCCTTAGCTTAATAACCATGATCAAAGGCAGAACTTAAAGGCATAATCAAGGAACTTCCTGACCCCATCAGGACCCTACTGGTTTTGTCAGGGAATTTGAACTCAATATTCGAGCTTATGACCCTGGTTTTCTGATTGATATTGACTAGTTCACATGTTAGTTTCAGAAAGTAAGGCTAAAGATTGGCTAGATAAAGCCCATGGAGAAACCCCCTAGAGGATTTCCAACACTATTCACAAGAAGACTGCAGGAATGCCTGTGAAACTGTCAGGGCTCTGCACGCAGCCATTCCTTTCATCTTGCAAAAGGTAGTCAACTGAAATAAAATACAACAATGTCAGCAAAACCCGATGAGTCAGTAATGTCATGCTTTGAAAGGTTTGAAAAGACTTTTAGACACTAGTCAGGCTTATCTGAGACAAGCTATGTTAATCATCAAAATGATACTCTCCTCAATTCCAACTTTATAAAAGGACTGGATAAAGTATTAGCACTAATAGTAAAGGGATAATGCCCTAGTTGGGGCATTTCTCAAACTCACAATTTGGTTAACCCTGCTGACCAGTTGTCTTGTACTTTAACTAAATAAGAAAAAACAAAACTAAATTATCCACCCAGTGTAGACTGACAAAATATCCCAACAAATTTCCGAACAGATCTAACCCTGCAAATGCAATTACTGCAAAAAACCACTAGCCACTCAAAAAAAAGATTGCCAAAAACTAAAACAGGAGGAACAACAGCAAAGGAGGAAAATAGGAGTGCTCCAAGGAACTTAAAGGGACCTTTTATTTTTCCTTACTGGCACTCTGGAAGAAATAGAAACTATTTTAAATGGAGAACAATCCCAAGCCCTCATTGACACTAGAGCAACTTTATCTGTAATAAATCCACCTTATTACAAGGTCTCATTCTTTGAAGTAAAAGCTTGGTCCAAATAGTGGCTGTCACAAATACTCCTATATCAGCATACAAGTCTCAACCTGTGACTTTCCAACTAGGTCCCTTACAAGGAAATTCATGTTTTCCTTTTGGTTTCATCAGCCCCCATTAATCGGATAGAAAGAGACTCCTGGCAGGGTGCAGTAGCTTACGCCTGTAATCCCAGCACTTTGGGAGGCTGAAGCGGGCAGATCACTTGAGGTCAGGTGTTCGAGACCAGCCTGGCCAACATGATGAAACCCCATCTCTCCTAAAAATACAAAAATTAGCTGGGCGTGGTGGCAGGTGCCTATAATCTCAGCTACTCGGGTGGTTGAGGCAGGAGAATCACTTGGACCTGGGAGGCAGAGGCTGCAGTAAGCTGAGACCATGCCACTGCACTCCAGCCTATGGGAGAGAGTGAGAGAGAGTGAGGAAGGAAGGTCCTTAGATCTATACAATACCCATATTTCTTTTGAAAGGAAAGAGAGAGAGAGAGAGAGAGAAACTCAGATCTATACAATACCCATATTTGTTTCCTTAGATCTATACAATACCCATATTTCTTTCTCCTGGAATGGGAAATATATTTAGAATTAAATGCTATAGATGATAAAACAGAATTAACAGAGCAAATTTTCAAAATCTAATCCAATTGCTACCCACCTTGCCATTGAGGACACTGAATTATTAAGCAATGAAGAATCACAAAACTTACTGAAGGTAGTACCTGATCAATTATAGTCAAAGTCTTCCACTGATATAGGAACTATTTTTTCAGCTACTCCAATAAAAATTCAAATAGAGTCATCAAAATCACTTCCAAATATCAAACAATATTCCTTGAGAACTGAAGTCCTAGAAGAAATAAAACCTATAATGTAGATTATATAGAAAAAGGATTGATCATTTATTGTACAAGACCTTGTAATACACCAATCCTTCTGGTAAGAAAACCAAATGGGGCCAGGTGCAGTGGCTCAGGCAATTCCATCACTTTGGGAGGCTAAGGCAGAAGGATCTCCTGAGCCCAGGAGTTTGAAACCAGCCTGGGCAACATGGCAAAACCCCATCTCAAAAATAAAGAAAAGAAAGAAAGAAAACCAAGTGGTAGAGAAAAAAGGTTTGTACAGGATTTAAGAACAGTAAACAACAACACAGTAATTCCACAGAATGCAGTAGTGCCTAATCCTCATACATTTCTCACAACTATTCCATCAAATGCAGGATTTTTTTTTACAGTCATAGACTTATGCAGTGCATTCTTTAGCATTCTTGTAGATAAAGGCAGTTCATTTCTCTTTGCCTTCACTTGGGAAAACAAACAATATACTTGGACAGTCATGCCCCAAGGATACACTGAAAGCCCGACTTACTTTTCACAAATATTAAAAACAGACCTCTCAGATGTTGACTTCACAGAGAAGTCTGTCATTTTTTTTTTTTTTTTTTTTTTTTGAGACAGAGTCTCACTGTATAGCCCAAGCTGGAGGGCAGTGGTGTGATCTCGGCTCACTACCTCTGCCCCCAGGTTCAAATGATTCTCATGCCTCAGCCTCCCAAGTAGCTGGGATTACAGGCATGGGCCACCATGCCCAGTTAATTTTTGTATTTTGAGTAGAGAAGAAACCCCATCTCTACTAAAGGCCAGTCTGGTCTCAAACTCCTGGCCTCAAGTGATCCACCCACCTCGGCCTCCCAAAGTGCTGGGATTACAGGCATGAGCCACCATGCCCAGAAGAGAAGTCTGTCTTAATATAATACATAGATAATTTATTTCTTTGCTCAGAGAGCAAACAAGCTTCCATAGCAAATGGAATATATCTGTTAGAACAATTTGCCCTAAAGGGTCATAAGGTTTCTGACAGGGTTTGGCTCTGTGGCCCCACCCAAATTTCATCTTGTAGCTCCCATAATTCCCACATGTTGTGGCAGGGACCCAGTGGGAGATAACTGAATCATGAGGATAGGTCTTTCCCATGCTGTTCTTGTGATAGTAAGTCTCATGAGATCTGATGGTTTTAAAAACAAGAGTTTCCCTGCGCCAGCTCTCTCTTTTTGCCTACTGCCATCCATGTAAGACGTGACTTGCTCCTTCTTGCCTCCTGCCATGATTATAAGACTTCTCCAGTTATGTGAAACTCTAAATCCCTTAAACCTCTTTCTTTCGTAAATTGCCCAGTCTCAGGAATGTCCTTATCAGCAGCATGAAGATGACTAATACAATTCCTAAAGAAAAGCTTCAATTTTTATTTTATTTTATTTTATTTATTTATTTTTTATTATGCTAAGTTCTAGGGTACATGTGCACAACGTGCAGGTTTGTTACATATGTATACATGTGCCATGTGGGTGTGCTACACCCATCAACTCGTCATGTAAATAACTTGTCATTTACATTAGGTATATCTCCCCTCCCCCACCCCATGACAGGCCCTGGTGTGTGATGTTCCCCTTCCTGTGTCCTAGTGTTCTCATTGTTCAATTCCCACCTATGAGTGAGAACATGCGGTGTTTGGTTTTTCCTACTTGTGATAGTTTGCTGAGAACGATGGTTTCCAGCTTCATCCATGTCCCTACAAAGGACATGAACTCATCCTTTTTTATGACTGCATAATATTCCACGGTGTATATGTGCCACATTTTCTTAATCCAGTTTATCATTGATGGACATTTGGGTTGGTTCCAAGTCTTTGCTATTGTGAATAGTGCCGCAATAAACATACGTGTGCATGTGTCTTTATAGCAGCATGATTTATAATCCTTTGGGTATATACCCAGTAATGGGATTGCTGGGTCAAATGGTATTTCTAGTTCTAGATCCTTGAGGAATTGCCACACTGTCTTCCACAATGGTTGAACTAGTTTACAGTCCCACCAACAGTGTTTCTCCACATCCTCTCCAGCACCTGTTGTTTCCTGACTTTTAAATGATCGCCATTCTAACTGGTGTGAGATGGTATCTCATTGTGGTTTTGATTTGCATTTCTCTGATGGCCAATGATGATGAGCATTTTTTTTTCATGTGTCTGTTGGCTGCATAAATGTCTTCTTCTGAGAAGTGTCTGTTCATATCCTTGGCCCACTTTTTGATGGGGTTGTTTTTATCTTGTAAATTTGTTTGAGTTCTTTGTAGATTCTGGATATTAGCTCTTTGTCAGATGAGTAGACTGCAAAAATTTTCTCCCATTTTGTAGGTTGCCTGTTCACTCTGATGGTAGTTTCTTTTGCTGTGCAGAGAAAAGCTTCAATTTTGCCAAAAACAAATGAAGTACTGAGGCTACCTAATATCCAAGGAAGGATTTTCTATTATTCCAGATAGATTTAAAGGAATTTTAGCTTTTCTTCCATCAAGAACCAAGAAACTGTTAAGAGGGTTTTGGAGACTGAAAGGATATTGTAGAAATTAGATTCCAAACTTTTCTTCAAAAGCCCGGCCCTTATATGCAGTCTTAAAACAGGATATATCAGACCCTCTAGATTGGACAGAAGAAAATCAGCTAATGTTATAAATGATCAAAAGTGATCTTGTTGGCTGGGTGTGGTGGTTCACACTTGCAATCCCAGCACTTTGAGAGGCTGAGGCAGGCAGATCACTTGAAGTCAGGAGTTTGAGACCAGCCTGGTCAACATGGCAAAACCTCATTTCTACTAAAACTACAAAAAATTAGCCAGGCATGGTGGTACATGCCTGTAATCCTAGCTACTCTGGAGGCTGAGGCAGGAGAATCTCTTGAACCTGGGAGGCAGAGGTTGCAGTGAGCCGAGATCACATGACTGCACTCCAGCCTGGGCAATAGAGTGAGACTCCATCTCAAAAAAAAAAAAAAAGATCTTGTTAATGCCCCAGCCTTGGGCCATCCCTTATAACCTTCCATTTTCCTTATCTGTACATAAAAGTGATGGAAATGTTTTAGGGGTCCTAACTCAAAAAGAGAGATCAAAATAGACCCTTAGAATATTATAGCCAACAATTAGACCCTGTAGCAAGAGGATTACCACCTCGTATGAGAGCCATAACAGCCACTGCTGTGTTAATTAAGACAACTGAAGAAATTGTAATGGAAACACCCCTTACTATCTTTGTCCCTCATTTTGTTGAAGCATTGCTGAATTCATATCATACTCAGCATTACTTGGTTAGCCGACTGGCTTCATATGAGGTCCTGCTTCTGTCAGCCTCTCATATCACCATCTCTAGGTGTAACGATTTAAAACCTGCAATTCTTTTGCCTTCATTTTCAGATGAAATGCCACATGACTGCCTAACCACAACTGATCAATTTCTTTCTCTCAGGTCAGACCTACAAGACACTCTCACTTATAAATGCTGATGTTGTTTAGTTTACAGATAGACCTTACTTGAAGGATGGATCTGGCATCTCCTGAGCACATTACACTATAGTGTCTGAAGAAATGGCTATCTTCTGGAAGCCACCTCGGCTCAACAAGCAGAATTAATAGCATTAATTAGGGCCTGCCAGTTGGCAAAAGAAATATCCACTAATACGTATACAGATAGTAGGCATCCTTTTAGAGTAGCCCATGATTTTGAAATGTTATGGAAACAAAAAGGGATCTTAACCTCTCCGGATCAATCCACTAAAAATGGACATCTTATTTCACAACTATTAGAAGCCGTATTATTACCACAGTCACTGGCCATTAGTAAAATTCCAGGTAATTCCAAGTCAGATACTCCAGAAAGCAGAGGAAATCAGCTAGCTGATGAAGTAACAAGGAGAACTACTCCAAACATGTTCAAACAAGCAAACAAAAAACAACCTATATTAACTTTTTTTTTTTTTTTTTTGAGACGGAGTCTCACTCTGTCACCCAGGCTGGAGCGCAGTGGCCGGATCTCAGCTCACTGCAAGCTCCGCCTCCCGGGTTTATGCCATTCTCCTGCCTCAGCCTCCCGAGTAGCTGGGACTACAGGTGCCCACCACCTCGCCCGGCTAGTTTTTTTTTTTTTGTATTTTTTTTAGTAGAGACGGGCTTTCACCGTGTTAGCCAGGATGGTCTCGATCTCCTGACCTCGTGATCCTCCCGTCTCGGCCTCCCAAAGTGCTGGGATTACAGGCTTGAGCCACCGCACCCGGCCCTATATTAACTTTTAAGGACACACTTGAATTTGACAAAAAACTAGCTCAAGTCGGAACCCCAAAATCAAAACAAAAAGGCTGTGAAACAAAACTGGAAATATACTCCCAAAACTGAGGTATGGTGTGGGCTAAATGACTTGCCCATACTTTCAGCTGAATTATGATTTTTTTTTTTTTAGAAGGAATTTTGCCCGTTGTTGCCCAGGCTAGAGTACAGTGACACGATCTCGGCTCACTGCAACCTCAGCCTCGTGGGTTCAAGCGATTCTCCTGTCTCAGCCTCCTGAGTAGCTGGGACTACAGGCGACCACCACCATGCCCAGCTAATTTTTTGTATTTTTAGTAGAGACGGGGTTTCACCGTGTTAGCCAGGATGGTCTTGATCTCCTGACCTCGTGATCCGCCAGCCTCGGCCTCCCAAAGTGCTGGGATTACAGGTGTGAGCCACCGCGCCCGGCCCTACAATTATTTTTCATGTGTATATGTGATCTAACTCGCTAGAGTCCTGATAGAATGGTTGCTTGGGGAAAACAATATTATTGAAAGCCTTCTCTGACTATAGCTCATAAAGCATATAACTCTTGTCATATTTGCACAAGGTATAGTCAGGGAAAAGCATTACACGGCTCCCAAAGACACTTTCCTGTACCCAAGTCTCCCTTTGAAACATGGCAACTGAATTTTATCCAGCAGCCACTTTCACAGGGCTACAGATACGTCCTGGTAATGATCTGCATATTTTCTCATTGAGAGAGTTATTTCCATGCCAAATAGCAACGGCTTTAGCAGCAAGTAAAATTCTCTTTATTTATTTATTTATTTTTGAGGCGGAGTCTCGCTCTGTCGCCGGGACTGGAGTGCAGTGGCCGGATCTCAGCTCACTGCAAGTTCTGCCTCCCGGGTTTACGCCATTCTCCTGCCTCAGCCTCCTGAGTAGCTGGGACTACAGGCGCCCGCCACCTCGCCCGGCTAGTTTTTGTATTTTTAGTAGAGACGGGGTTTCACCGTGTTAGCCAGGATGGTCTCGATCTCCTGACCTCTTGATCCGCCCGTCTCGGCCTCCCAAAGTGCTGGGATTACAGGCTTGAGCCACCGCGCCCGGCCTAAAATTCTCTTTAAAATGATTATTCCAAGCTGGGAGTTTCCTCTGGGACTTCATAGCAACAGAGACACTCACTTCACCGGACAGATAATTCAATCAGTATGTAGAATTTGGCCTATTCTTCAACATTTCCATTGTGCTTATCACCCCAGCTATCTGCATTAGTGGAACACACAAATGAAATAATAAAAACCCAGTTAACAAAATTAATCAAGGCTTTTAAAATTCTTTGGCTGATATGGTTTTGATATTTGTTCCCTCCAAATCTCATGTTGGAATGTGATCCCCAGTGTTGGAGGTAGGGCCTGCTGGGAGGTGTTTGGGTCATGGGGGCGGATCCCTTGGTGCTTTCCTCATGGTAATGAGTTCACATGAGAGCTGGTGGTTTGTTTGTTTGTTTGTTTGTTTGTTTTTTGAGACAGAGTCTCACTCTGTCACCCAGGCTGGAACCCAACCTCCACCTCCTGGGTTCAAGTGATTCTCATGCCTCAGCCTCCTGAGTAGCTGGGACTACAGGTGTATACCACCATGCCTAGCTTATTTTTGTATTTTTAGTAGAGACAGGGTTTCACCATGTTGGTCAGGCTGGTCTCGAACTCCTGGCCTCAAGCGATCCACCCGCCTCAGCCTCCCAAAGTGCTGGGATTACAGGTGTGAGCCACTACACCCAGCTAGAGCTGGTTGTTTAAATGAACCTGGCACCTCCTCCCTCTCTCTCGCTTCCTCTCTTGCCATGTGGTATATACCTGGTCCCCCTTCACCTTCTGCCATGATTGTAAGCTTCCTGAGGCTTCACCAGAAGTGAATGCTAGGACTGTGCTTCTTGTACAGGCTGTAGAACTGTGAGCCAAATCTCTTTTCTTTATACATTGACCAGTCTCAGGTACTCCTTTATAGCAATGCAGAACATACTAACACATTGGCCAAAAGCTCTTCCATTAGTTTTACTAAACCTAAAATTGACTCCTTTCAGTAAACACCAGTTATCTCCATTTGAAATTATAACAGACAGACTTATGAAAGTCTCTCCTGGAAATTGTACCTCCTTAACAAAAGAAGATATATTCACTTATTAAAATGATCTTATGAAACAATTAACTAAAAATATTTGGTAAAGTATTTCACATTGAGCTCCCAAGAGATGAAAATCTCAAGAACCACAGACTTCAACCTGAAGATTTTATCACTGGAAATATCTTTTAAAGGACTCTCCAACCATGGTGGAATGGATCCTACCAAGTACTCCTTTCTAATCCTTGTGCAGCTAAATTAAAAGGCATAGTCTCCTGGAATCTCTTTATCTCTTATCTAAGGAGGGCAAAACCTCCTGAATGGACTGTTACACCAGAAGGTGATCTTCAGTTTAAGCCAATGCCTGGACAAAAAGACGACAACATCAGAGATGGTCAGGTTTCCCAAGACATGAGACCAGTCCTGTACCTAAATGAATGCTTATACTTACATTATAGTAGTTGTGATTATTGTTGTCTTAGGAAGATGGATAATTGTTACCATCCTATGTAAAGTAGGACATTTGCCTTGTTTACTTTAACTAACTTCCTTAAATTAGCTAATTTTTCCTTATAGTTGTCCCTCTGTCCCAGTGCAAAGGATGGCATGATAACACTTTGGTTAAGTTATCCCTAAGTATTACACTGGAGAAAACCTATCAGATTGCTGGATTTGTTATATGATTCCTAGCTTCATTCATGACCAACATAGGCCATTAGTAACACCTGTCACTGACTTCTCAGATGTCCCTAAAGTTAAAGTCACCACTTATTTAGACTGACATCTTGCTGGATTAACTTTCCAGGTCTTACTAGTGTATAACCCAAATACTGCTGCCCTTTGTTTTCATTTGTCCCTTGTTTTTAACGGTAGAAATCTGTTCTGTATCACGAGACCTCCTCAATCCATGTGCTACTAAGTAAACAAATACACTCTAGATGACATGAACAAAGTTAAAGTCCTTACTATGCCAACAATGCCTATATATAGGTTATTATATAAACAAATTCTGAAAAGCTTGCAAAGAAAGGAACCCATGGTTCAATTTGGTGTTGTCAGCATTCCCCATGAATGAATCTATTAGTGAGCACACCCTCGGGGGTACCACCTGTGCTCTCCCAGGATGTGCGTGTGTGTGTGACATGTGGTCTGAATCACCTACATGAAGATGGACACACCAACGCCTCAACAGATTACAAATAAAAGGTTTACGTTTGTTGGAACATTTTCTAACCCACTTATCCCTATACAAACATACAGAAGGACCCCCTTTTTCTCTTCATTACAGAGCTAAAAGGTTGATGTTAATAAGTTATGATGATAATATAGCTGAAAACATCCTGAGAATACCAATCCCAAGTGCTAGAGTTTATGTCAACAGAGATATTATTCAAAACCTATTCACCACTATTGGTCAGATAGCTTAAGATACTGCAAAAAGTTTTGTAGCTCAACAAAAATCCATAAATTATTTAGCCCAGGTAGTACTGCTGTCCCCCATAGCTGAGCTCATGGGGCGTGTGGTGGAGTGAATATTCAAGACTGGAAAGGTAGGGTAGACCACACCTGGAGGGTCTTCAATGCCAGGATAAGGAGGTGGAGCCTTATTCTGTAGGCAGTGGGGCCATTGAAGGTTTCCCAGCAGCTGTGTCATGTACAAGTTGGAACAGAATAGAGAGAAACAGTGCTGGGTGATGGGAGGATCTGGGTACTAAAGTTGAAAAGCTCTACATGCCAAGGACAGGCTTTTCTACAAAAAGAGAGGGCCCCATACTCACCTTCTTCTCTAAAACCTCTCCATGTGATCAGTCACTTCCCTGGGGAGTGAGATAGAAACTTACTCCTCCACAGAAACGAGATACAGGACATTCATTAACACTCAAAAAGACTCATAATTCTTACCTTGCAGGATTATCTGAATATTAAATGAGATAAAGTATGCAAAGCACCTACCCTGTAAGCAGCCTTTAATGAAAGGTAGTTAGCAATAACTAGCATTGATTGAGCACTTAATCCTATGCCAGTCACTGTGCTGGGCACTTTGCACACATTACTTTGTTTAATCCTCACTGCAACCTTATGAGGTTACATAATATCTAAGTTTAGAGGTGGAATCTGGCTCAGACTTGCTCAAGGGCCATATGAGTAACAAGTGAGGAACTAGGATATTTCTGTCCCCTGAACCAGAGTTCTCAACTGCTAAGCTGTTTTTCAGGGTATAGCTGAGTTTTAGGGATATGAATGGAACCGTGGTGAGTTAGCAGGCTGGGTTGGCGAGGGAGAGTCAGTAGGCCGCAGTTTATATAGCAAGGCATCAGCCAGGCACGGTCGCTCACCTCTGTAATCCTAGCATTTTGGGGAGGCTGAGGTGAGAGGATCACTTGAGCCCAGGATGTTGAAGCTACAGTGAGCCGAGATGGCGCCACTGCATTCTAGCCTGGGTGACAGAGAAAGACCCTGTCTCGAAAAAAAAAAAAATAGCAGGACATCCTCCAAGCTTTAGGTGCCTGTCATTGTTTTGTTCTCACTTGCCTCTTACTATATTCTGAATTCCTGAGGTCAGAGCCTACTCTAATTCATCTGTGTAGCCCCAGCCCCTGACCTGCTGTAGTCCCTCGGCGAATGCGGGTTGAATGAATTAATTGAATGTCCTGGGTGCCTTCAAGACCAACAACCCTATCCCATTCATCTCTGCCTCCCTAGTGCCCAGAACAGGGCCTGGCGTCTAGAGGGTCCTCGTGTTTATGAACTGAATAGCCCCTCTGTGGACCCCAGGCTCCTCATAAATCCAAAAGTTCCTGATAAACCCCAAATTTTCTCTGAGAAGCCTTTAGGCCTCAACTTCCTCCCTGTTGTTACTTCATTAGAAAATTATCTCCCACTTATCTCGTCTTCACAGACAACTCAACCTTCCTAATTCACCATGTGCTTCTTGTTCTTCTTGTTCTGTTTCAAAGATTGACTTAATCTCCTTTTAACATGTTGTGCCCTGGCAGCTCTCCAAAGGAGGCTCCAACCACAGGAGTCAGCCTTTCACAGACATTACTTCTAGTTCTAATAATGACCAGAAGGAAAGTATTAACTCCACCTTCCAGAGGAGGAAATGGAAAGGAAGAGCAAGCAATTTGCCTAGCAAGTGGGAGAACTACAGTTAGAAGAAGTCCTGTTTATTCTAAAACCTGGATGCTTTTTCATTCCTCACCACCTCTAGAAAGGTAAAAAATTATTTTCAATTCAACTAGCAAATAGTTAATAATAAGGCGTTTCTATGGACCTAGCATTAAGGGAAAAGCATGTAATAGCTTCACCCATTCTGGTGTGTGTGCGTGTGTGTTTGCTACTATACATCAGGCTCTCACTCTGACAGAGGCTGGACTCATCACAATGACCCAGTGGCTGCCTTCCAATAATTCAGAGTCTAGTGGCGATATTTTGTTTATTTATTTATTTATTTATTTTTTTGAGACGGAGTCTTGCTCTGTCACCCGGGCTGGAGTACAGTGGCCGGATCTCAGCTCACTGCAAGCTCCGCCTCCCGGGTTTACGCCATTCTCCTGCCTCAGCCTCCGGAGTAGCTGGGACTACAGGCGCCCGCCACCTCGCCCGGCTAGTTTTTTGTATTTTCAGTAGAGACGGGGTTTCACCGTGTTAGCCAGGATGGTCTCGATCTCCTGACCTCGTGATCCACCCGTCTCAGCCTCCCAAAGTGCTGGGATTACAGGCTTGAGCCACCGCGCCCAGCTTATTTTGTTTATTTTTATTTATTTATTTATTTATTTATTTATTTATTTATTTATTTATTTTGAGACGGAGTCTCGCTCTGTTGCCCGGGCTAGAGTGCAGTGGCCGGATCTCCGCTCACTGCAAGCTCCGCCTCCCGGGTTTACGCCATTCTCCTGCCTCAGCCTCCGGAGTAGCTGGGACTACAGGCGCCCGCCACCTCGCCAGGCTAGTTTTTTTGTATTTTTAGTAGAGACGGGGTTTCACCGTGTTAGCCAGGATGGTCTCGATCTCATGACCTCGTGATCTGCCCGTCTCGGCCTCCCAAAGTGCTGGGATTACAGGCTTGAGCCACCGCGCCCGGCTGTTTATTTTTAAATTAACAGATCAGGCCGGGCGCGGTGGCTCAAGCCTGTAATCCCAGCACTTTGGGAGGCCGAGACGGGCGGATCACGAGGTCAGGAGATTGAGACCATCCTGGCTAAGAGTGAAACCCCGTCTCTACTAAAAAATACAAAAAAACGAGCCGGGCGAGGTGGCGGGCGCCTGTAGTCCCAGCTACTCGGGAGACTGAGGCAGGAGAATGGCGTAAACCCGGGAGGCGGAGCTTGCAGTGAGCTGAGATCCGGCCACTGCACTCCAGCCCGGGCGACAGAGCGAGACTCCGTCTCAAAAAAAAAAAAACAAAACAAAAATAAAATAAAATAAATAAATAAATAAATAAATAAATTAACAGATCATAGAATATGTTAGTCAAGGTCCAGTTGTTTTAACAGAGAGTATAGAGAAATGTAAGCTAGGTTTAAATTGCTGACTCGGTAGCAGAAAAGTCAAGAATTAAACACTTAAATATCACGGAGGTGGCAAGTACAAGAAACTGCCTCCATTCCTGGGTTTGGGGAATGAAGGGAAGAGGTTGGAATTATTAAAAGTAAGTGCTAAAGGAGGTTCTTGTGGGTCTGGAACCCAACCCCTGCTGAAGGCGTCCTGGTTGGTTGGTCCTGGTGCCTTTGAGGCTGATGGTGATGAGGATGGTTCTGCAAGGACTGGGAAAACTGCAAACTGGATCCAGTTGCTGTTACAGAAAGGCAATGCTACTGCAATGGCAGTGTTGCTGGGTGATGCACCCAGGAAGAGGAAACTAGACATCCCTCCTCCCCTGTCTAGCAGGTAGCTGAGTAGTGCTTCTCTCTCTCTCTCTCTCGCTCGCTCGCTTTCTCTCTCTCTCTCACCTTAAGCACATGCACAGATCCTAACATGGGGCCAGTGGGCAAAGCAGGAAAATATGGTTTGCACAATCCCAGCCTGTCTTAGTCTCTTTGGGCTACTAAAACAAAATACCACAGAATGGGTGTCTCAAATAACATTTATTTTTCACAGTTATGGAGGCTAAGAAGTCCAAGATCAAGGTGCCAGCTGATCTAGTGTCTGATGAGGACACTCTTCTTTACAGACAGCTGTCTTCTTGTTGTATCCTTATGCAGTGGACTGCAGAACACGAGGATGCAAGCTCTCTCTTGTCTCTTATAAAGGCACTAATCCCACTCATGAGGGTTTCACCCTCATGACCTAATTACCTCCCCACCCCCTAATTCCATCCCACTGAGGATTAGGCTTCAACATATGGATTTGGGGAGGGACACAAACATTCAGTTCATAGCACAACCCCAGCATCCAAAGCTAAGTGTAGAAGGGTGGGGTTGGAGCAAAGAGACAATAGCCTAGTAACTGGCACACATGGTAAAGGCAAGGCTCTGGACTGGAAATTAGCATTCCCATGTTTGTATCCTGCCTCTTCCACTAACATGCCATGTGGCTTGAAGTAAGTCACTTGACTTCAACAACCTCAATTTCTTCTGCTGCAAAATGACGGGGGTGGGGGATGAGGGTGGTCCTGAACTCCTGCTTCTCACATTGTACTTTGCAGGCCAGCAGCACTGGAATGACTTGGGGACTTGTTCGAAATGCAGAGTCTCAGCCCCCACCCAGACGTCCTGCATCAGAATCCACATCTTAGCAAGATGCACAGGTGCAGTTGCATTTGAGAAGCTCTACTTCAAGAGCCCCTGCTAGCCAGGCCCATGCTAGGTAGACATAAAAATGTGATTGAAAGGGATGGAGTTAACAGACAGGCTTGACCTGAATCCTCATTCTGCCATGGAAGCCTGGGTCAGTTGCTTAGTGTCTCTCAACTTTAATTTCCTCACCTGAAAAAAAAAAGGGAGATGCGGGGAATTCCACAAAACTCACGGGATTGTGGTAAGGATGAAATGAAGGGCAGACACTCCCAGCACCAGCAGGGACTCAGGATCATTCTGTAGACTCTATTGTAGAATCAGTGTGGGTCAGGACATCAGGGCAGGCCTCCTGAGAGCAAAACGGAAGCTGGGTCTCAAAGAATTCACAGGATGTAAAAAGACAAACCAAAGAGACTGGAAACTGAAGGGACGTTTGCAAAACGTGGGACTGAGAGAGCTGTAACCCAAACAGAGCTGACTCTTGAGACTCTTCACGGAACTGAGAGGATCAGTGCCAAGGCGTCTTGCTTGAAAACTGCATTTCATGGCCGGGCGCGGTGGCTCACGCCTATAATCCCAGCACTTTGGGAGGCCGAGACGGGCGGATCACGAGGTCAGGAGATCGAGACCATCCTGGCTTACATGGTGAAACCCCGTGTCTACTAAAAAATACAAAAAAACTAGCCGGGCGCGGTGGCGGGCGCCTGTAGTCCCAGCTACTGGGGAGGCTGAGGCAGGAGAATGGCGTAAACCCGGGAGGCGGAGCTTGCAGTGAGCTGAGATCCGGCCACTGCACTCCAGCCTGGGCGACAGAGTGAGACTCCGTCTCAAAAAAAAAAAAAAAAAAAAAAAAAAAAACTGCATTTCTGTCTGCTAGACTTGCTGCCTAGACAGGTTTGGGAGCTTCTGCGTGTAGGTGATGAGTGAGGTCACACCAGGAGTGGGGGATGGCAAGTTTTTGGAGAGCAATGGGCAAGGAGGGGACCCTGAGCCACACCAAGGCTGGTGCTGGGGTAGGGGCAGAGCCAGGCATGGGGCCAAGGGGTCAGACTGATGGAAGGAGGCTGCTGTTCACAGAGCCATGGGAGGACAGGGTTTCAGGATGAGAGAGGGGACTGAGAGGGCAGGTGGGAGGACTGACAAGAGCCCACTGGATCTAGCAATTCTTTTTTTTTTTTTTTTTTTTTTGAGACGGAGTCTCGCTCTATCACCCAGGCTGGAGTGCAGTGATGCAATCTCGGCTTGCTGCAGGCTCTGCCTCCCAAGTTCATGCCATTCTCCTGCCTCAGCCTCCCGAGTAGCTGGGACCACAGGCACCCGCCACCATGGCCGGGCTAATTTTTTGTATTTTTAACAGAGATGAGGTTTCACTATGTTAGCCAGGATGGTCTCATCTCCCAACCTCGTGATCCGCCCGCCTCGGCCTCCCAAAGTGCTGGGATTACAGGCTAGAGCCACCGTGCCTGTCCTGGGTCTAGCAATTCTAAAGCCATTGGTGGCCTAGAAGCCAATGATTAGCAGAGAGTCACAGCAACTGAAGCAAGGCTGCTGTGGGCAAGAAGCAAGGAAGTGGGAGCAGCCAGTATGGCCACCCCTCAGCCGAGGAACTTGTCTTTTTTATATATTTGTTTGTTTTAGATGGAGTCCCGCTCTGTTGCCCAGGCTGGTCACAGTGTGGTGGGATCTTGGCTCACTGCAATCTCTGCCTCCCAGGTTCAAGCAATTCTCCCGCCTCAGCCTCCCTAGTAACTAGGACTACAGACATGTGCCACCACGCCCAGCTAATTTTTGTATTTTTTTTTTTTTTTTTTTTTGAGACGGAGTCTTGCTCTGCCGCCCAGGCTGGAGTGCAGTGGCCGGCTCTCAGCTCACTGCAAGCTCCGCCTCCCGGGTTCACGCCATTCTCCTGTCTCAGCCTCCCGAGTAGCTGGGACTACAGGCGCCCGCCTCGTCGCCCGGCTAGTTTTTTGTATTTTTTGTATTTTTAGTAGAGACAGGGTTTCACCATGTTGGCCAGGCTGGTCTCGAACTCCTGACCTCAAGTGACCCTCCTGCCTTGGCCTCCCAAAGTGCTGTGATTACAGGCATGAGCCATTGTGCCTGGCCAAGAACTTGTCTTTAAGAGAAGGTATGAGATGCTGGCTGGACAAGGAGCTGATAGGATCCTTGGGGCACTGGGAGAAGACTGACTTAGCTGAGGTGTTTGCCTTTAGCAGAGTCTTCCCAGAGGACATCCGGCGTTATCACATGTTCAGCCAATTTACCAAATGAATACCTAAGATCAAATTAAGGTGTATTTCCACATTATGATTTCTCAACCCCGTCGTCTTCACAAACTAGTTGAGCAATATTACTGTGCTGGTGAGGAAAGGTAGGACCTGACTTAGGCGAAGGTATGATTTTGCAACAATGGGTGGGATGGGGAGGGAGGGAGGCAGGATCAGGAGAGGGTTTCCTTGTTGCAAGAGCACACTTGAAGACAGGACAGAGAGATAACTGGTGTGAGTGGAGTCTGTTGGGGGAGGGGATGTAAGAGCACATGTGAGGAGAGGCGGGGCCTCAATTAGGTTAGCCTGTGACTGCCAGCAGAAGGAATTTGTCCTTGGAAGAGAGCACTGAAGCTGGTTGGGCAAAAGGCTGATAGGATTATTGCTGCATGTAACGAAGATTAAGTTAGCTGGGGTGTCTGCCTTTAATTTGGCTGGGGAGTCTGCCCAGAGGATCTTGGGTTGACGTTAAGTTTCAAGCCCACTTACGTGAGAATTATACTATGATTGTTCAACCCTACCATCTTCATAACTAGCTGAGCAACATTACTGTGCTGGTGAAGAAAGCCAGGACTTGATTTGGGCAAAGGTATTAACTCAGCCTGTTTCACAAATATAAATGTGCTGCTATTCACAATAGCAAAGACGTGGAATCAACCTAAATGCCCATCAATGATAGACTGGATAAGGAAAATGTGGTCCATATACACCATGGAATACTATGTAGCCATATAAAAGAACACGATCATGTCCTTTGCAGGGACATGGATGGAGCTGGAGACCACTATTCTTACCAAAGTAACACAGAAACAGAAAACCAAATACCACGTGTTTTCACTTTCAAGTGGGAGCTAAATAATCTAAATAGTGAGAACACATGGACACATAGAGGGGAACAACACACACTGGGGCCTGTTGGAGGGTGAGAGGAGGAAGAGGATCAGGAAAAACGACTACTGAGTACTAAGCTTGATATCTGGGTGATGAAATAACCTGTACAACAAATCCTATGACACAAGTTTACCTATGTAACAAACCTGCACCTGTACCCCTGAACTTAAAAGTTAAAAAAAAAAAAAAGCTGGTTTATTTGGGGGATGAAACTGTCCTAAAATTAGATATGGTGATGGTTGCACAACTCTGTAAATATACTAAAGAAGTATTGAATTGTACACTTTGAACAGGTGAATTTTATGATATATAAATTCTATCTCAATACAGGTTCTAAAAACAGCCTGTACAATGTGACACACTAAGCCAAGGGAAACAATTGGTTTTCTACCTACAATGAAAGAATGCTTTATTCCTAGAGGCTCCGACTCTTTCAAGCTGCTACACACATTCTCACTAATGCCAACATCTGCCTCTACTAGCCCTGCTAGTCCACACTCTGGGACCAGTGCTAGGCTGAGTTTTCATTACTATGGAACAGAGTCCTAGTTATAGGATACCTGACTTACTCACCATTGCATCCCTAGCACCTAGGAGACCACCTAACACATGAACGAAAATATGACACAGCTGGAAAAAACATAAAGACTTACATTTAATGTCACTAACTCTAAGGACAAGAAAAGGAATGCTGAAAGAGGTTAAGCAAACGGAGCACACTTAGCTAGTAAGTGGTAGTTAGTTCAGTCCAAAATGTATTTACTGAGCATCTGGGTAGAAAGTACTATTCTAGCACTGTGAGAAATACAAAGGTAGGCCGGGCGCAGTGCCTCACACCTATAATCCCACACTTTGGGAGGCTGAAGTGGGCGGATCACCTGAGGTCAGGAGTTCGAGACCAGCCTGGCCAACATGATGAAGCCCCATCTCTACTGAAAATACAAAAATTAGGCGGGCATCGTGGCGGGCACCTGTAATCCCAGCTACTCCGGAGGCTGAAGCAGGAGAATCGCTTGAACCCAGAGGGCAGAGGTTGCAGTGAACCGAGATTGCGCCACTGCACTCCAGCCTAGGTGACAGAGTAAGACCCTGTCTCAAAAAGAAAGAAAGAAATACAAAGGTTATTAAGGTGAAGTCCCTACTCTCAACAAATAGGGGACATAAAACATGTTACCCACGCAGGGGAGAGGAGAGAGACAGACACTGAAGTCTCCGAGCAAGGGGCCTTCTGCGCCTTAGTCTCATTTAGTATTCACAGACACCACAGGAAAAGGACTTTATTATCCCCAACTTACAGACGAGGAATTTAACCTCAGGGACATGATACCCTAATAAAAGGAAGACTCAGAACTCGAACCCTGGTCTATCTGGTAGCAAAACCTAAGCTCTTTTCATAACACCATTATAATTTTAAAAATAAAGGCAAAATGTGTTCAAAGGAATAAGTTGCTCACATCTCTTTGGGGATGGCAGGAAAAGTTTCACGAGAGAAGTAGTATTGGGTCACTGAAAATATTTGACAGCAAGCCAATTTGAGGGCAGGTGTGTGGAGATAGGTGGCCATTTTTGGATGGAGAAAATGCAGGAGGAACTGTGTCTATAAATAAAAGCCCACAATTCAGTTCAACTGGAACCAGAGCCCACATAGGGGGGACTAGGTGGGACAAGGTGGGAGCAGGTGGAACAAGCAAGGTGGGACAATAGTGGGGACAAAGTGGGAGCAGGAATTTGGGGCTATATCATATACAAGCCCCTGAAAGCCAAGAAGAGAAACTTGGACTTACTTTGAAGACAGTATTTCAGCAGGGGGATGATGCATGGTAATGCATAATCGGAACTAGGTTTTAGGGAGATCAGCCTATCAGCATATGTAGGCTGGCTTACCAAAGGGAGAGGAATTTGAGGCCAGGAATCTATTAAGAGGTTGCTGATGTAGTCCAGGACCAGAGATAGATGATGTGCAGTGGGACCGGAAAGGTGACAATGATGTACATTGCTATAATGTACATGTGTCTAGATGCAACTCATCTATGTTACAATTTTATAATTGCTGAGTACATATGCTTAGTAGTAAAAACAGAGATACGTATTGAGTACTTGCTTGTACTGGGCACTTTGCTAAGTGCTTTATAAGCACTAATTTATTTTCTACTAATAGCAGCCTTATTAAGTGGATGCTATTATTATACCTATTGTACAGATGAGGAAATTGAGGCTTAGAAAGAGTAGAAATACACACAAGGTCATATAATTAGTAATTGCAGAGACAGAGCTCAACCCAGATTTGTTTGACTCCAACGTCCATCATACTCATCACGCTACCTACTCAGCCTTCTCCAAATTAACAATATTTATATGGAAATTTCAGAGCATTCTGAGATAATGGAAATAGCATGAGCTCCAGAGTGCCACAGACCTGAGTGTGGGATCCTGGCTCAGTTACTCACAAGCCAAGTGATACTGGGTATGTTTGTTACCTGGCCTCCCTGAGCTGATTGATTTTCTTTCTGTAAAATGGAGAGAGCAGACCTACTTCCCAGTGAGAGACAGGACTAGCTGGATATCCTAGGCCGACTAAGAATCCCTAAGCCTAGCTGGGAAGGTGACTGCATCCACTTTTAAACAGGGAGCTTGCAACTTAGCTCACACCCAACCAATCAGATAGTAAGGAGAGCTCACTAAAATGCTAATTAGGCAAAAACAGGAGGTAAAGAAATAGCCAATCATCTATTGCCTGAGAGCACAGCAAGAGGGACAATGATCGGGGTAAAAACCCAGGCATTCGAGCCAGCAACAGATACCCTCTTTGGGTCCCCTCCCTTTGTATGGGGGCTCTGTTTTCACTCTATTAAATCTTGCAACTGCACTCTTCTGGTCCATGTTTGTTACAGCTCAAGCTGAGCTTTCACTCACTGTCCACCACTGCTGTTTGCTGCCATCGCAGGCCCACCGCTGACTGCCATCCCTCCGGATCCGGCAGGGTGTCCCCTGTGCTCCTGATCCAGTGAGGCGCCCATTGCCGCTCCCAGTCAGGCTAAAGGCTTGCCATTGTTCCTGCATGGCTAAGTGCCCGGGTTCATCCTAATCGAGGTGAACACTAGTCACTGGGTTCCACGGTTCTCTTCCGTGACCCATGGCTTCTAATAGAGCTATGACACTCACTGCATGGCCCAAGATTCCATTCCTTGGAATCCGTGAGGCCAAGAACCCCAGGTCAGAGAACACGAGGCTTGCCACCATCTTGAAAGCGGCCCACCACCATTTTGGAAGTGGCCCACCACCATCTTGGGAGTTCTGGGAGTAAGGACCCCCCCAGTAACACCACAGCGAGCTGTTGTGAAGACTTAAAGGAAGAACATATGGAACATTCCTAGGTGGTGTGGCACGTGGTAACTAACGTGCAATAAGTGGCAGTTGCTGATTAATAATAAAAAGACATCCAGACCAGGCTGACAGGAGGACAGGAGATCAAATCACTCCATCCGTTATGTACCTCGGCATAATTCTTCATAAAAACACACATGGTCTCCCTGCCGATCATGTCCAGTGGATTTCTCAAACCCCAACACCTTCTACAAAACAACAACTCCTTTTCTTCCTAGGCATGGTTAGATACTTTTGACTTTGGATACCTGGTTTTGCCCCTGTCCAGAACTGGCAAATTGACTTTACTCACATGCCCAGAGTCAGAAAACTAAAATACCTCTTGGTCTGGGTAGATGCTTTCACTGGATGAGTAGAGGCCTTTCCCACAGGGTCTGAGAAGGCCACCAGGGTCATTCCTTCCCTTCTGTCAGACATAATTCCTCAGTTTGGCCTTCCCACCTCTATACAGTCTGATAACAGGCTGGCCTTTACTAGTCAAATCATCCAAGCAGTTTCTCAGGCTCTTGGTATTCAGTGGAACCTTCTTGTACCTTACCGTCCTCAATCTTCAAGAAAGGTAGAACAGCTCACCAATCTCAGCCTCCAACTTAAAAAAGGACTGGACGGTACTTTTACCTCTTGCCCTTCTCAGAATTAGAGCCTGTCCTCAAGATGCTACAGGGTACAGTCCATTTGAACTTTTATATGAACGCACTTTCTTGCTCGGCCCCTACCTCATCCCAGACACCAGCCCTCTAGGCCACTATCTTCCAGTCCTCCAGCAGGCTAGACAGGAAATTCGCCAGGCTGCTAATCTTCTCTTGCCTACTCCAGATTCTCAGCCATACGAAGACACCCTAGCTGGACGATCAGTTCTTGTTAAGAATCTGACCCCTCAAACTCTACAACCTCGATGGATCAGACCCTACTTAGTCATCTATAGTACCCCAACTGCCGTCCGCCTGCAGGATCCTCCCCACTGGGTTCACCGTTCCAAAATAAAGCTGTGTCCGTCGGACAGCCAGTCTAATTTCTCCTCTTCCTCCTGGAAGTCGCAAGTACTCTCCCCTACTTCCCTTAAACTCACTCACATTTCTGAAGAACAGTAATAACCCTTATGAGTCTAATACATCCTTTCATTCTATTAGGTCTGTTCATCCTTACCCTACTTTTTGCAACAGGGCTTTATGCAGTCACCCCCACTACTTGGACCGAGCCCCAAAACTAGTCATCCCTACTATCTTCTGTCTAGTCATACTCCTATTCTCCATTCTCAGCTACTTATAAATGCCCTACTCTTATTTACACTGCCGGTTTACACTGTTTCTCCAAGTCATCACAGCTGATATCTCCTGGTGCTATCCCCAAACTGGCACTCTTAACTCCCTCTTAGAGTGGATAGATGATCTTTGCTGGCAGGGCATCCTCCAATACTTCCGCCCTGATGAAGTTCTATTCTTTACTTTTATACTCACTCTTATTCTCATTCCCATTCTTATGCCACCCTCTGTCTCTCCCCAGCTATCTCCACCACACTATCAACATTACCCTTTCTCTCCCTCCTGTTTCTAATCCCTCCTTAGTGAACAACGACTGGTTTTGCATTTCCCTTTCTTCCAGTGCCTACATAGCTATCCTCGCCTTACATACAGACTGGGCAATATCTCCTATCTCCCTACGCCTCCAAACTTCCTTTAGCAGCCCTCACCTTTACCCTCCTGAAGAACTCATTTACTTTCTAGACAGATCCAGCAAGACCTCCCCAGACATTTCACATCAGCAAGCTGCCGCCCTCCTCTGCACTTACTTAAAAAACCTTTCTCCTGATATCAACTCTACTCCCCCCATATTGGACCTCTCACAACACAAAACTATTATTCCTATGGCTGCTCCCTTATGTATCTCTCGGCAAAGACCCACTGGAATTCCCCTGGGTAACCTTTCACCTTGTCGATGTTCCTTTACTCTTCATCTCCAAAGCCCAACTACACACATCACTGAAACAACTGGAGCCTTCCAGCTCCATATTACAGATAAGCTCTCTATCAATACTGGCAAACTTAAAAACATTAGCAGTAATTATTACTTAGGAAGACACCTACCCTGTATTTCACTCCATCCTTGGCTACCTTTCCCTTGCTCATCAGACTCTCCTCCTAGGCCCTCTTCTTGTTTACTTATACCCAGCCCCGAAAATAACAGTGAAAGGTTGCTCCTAGACACTCAATGTTTTCTCATACACCATGAAAATCGAACCTCCCTCTCTATGCAGTTAACCCACTGGTCCCCATCACAACCTCTGATGGCTGCCGCCCTAGCTGGATCCCTAGGAGTCTGGGTACATGACACCCCTTTCAGCACTCCTTATCTTTTTACTTTGCATTTCCAGTTTTGTCTCGCACAAGGTCTCTTCTTCCTCTGTGGATCCTCTACCTACATGGGTCTACCTGCTAATTGGATGGGCACATGCACATTAGTTTTCCTTACTCCCAAAATTAAATTTGCAAATGGGACCGAAGAGCTCCCTGTTCCCCTCATAACATTGACATGACAAAAAAGAGTTATTCACTAATTCCCTTGCTTGCCGGTTTAGGACTTTCTGCCTCCACTGTTGCTCTTGGTACTGCAATAGCTGACATTCCAACCTCTGTCACGGCCTTCTGTAGCCTCTCTAATGACTACTCTACTAGCATCACAGACACATCACAAAGTTTAACAGTCCTCCAGGCCCAAGTTGACTCTTTAGCTGCAGTTGTCCTCCAAAGCCACCAAGGCCTTGACTTACTCACTGCTGAAAAAGAGGACTCTATATTTTTAAATGAAGAGCATTGTTTTCACCTAAATCAGTATGACCTGGTGTATGACAACATAAAAAAACTCAAGGATAGGGCCCAAAAACTTGCCAGCCAAGCAAGAAATTATGCTGAACCCCCTTGGGCACTCTCTAATTGGATGTCCTGGGTCCTCCCAATTCTTAGTCCTTTAATACCTATTTTTCTCCTTCTTTTATTTGGATCTTGTATCTTCTGTTTAGTTTCTCAGTTCATCCAAAACCATATCCAGGCCATCACCAATCATTCTATGCAACAAATGCTCCTTCTAACAACCCCGCAATATCACCCCTTACCACAAAATCCTCCTTCAACTTGACCTCTCCCACTCTAGGTTCCCACGCCACCCCTAATCCCACTCAAAGCAGCCCTGAGAAACATCGCCCATTATCTCTCCATGCCACCCCCAACAAAAACATTTTTTTTCTCTGCCCCAACACTTCAATACTATTTTGTTATTTTTCTTATTAATATAAGAAGGCAGGATTGTCAGGCCTCTGAGCCCAAGCTAAGCCATCGCATCCCCTGTGACCTGCAGGTATGAAGATGACCTGAAGTAACTGAAGAATCACAAAAGAAGTGAAAAATGGCCTGTACCTGCCTTAACTGATGACATTCCACCACAAAAGAAGTGAAAATGGCCAGTCCTTGCCTTAACTGATGACATTACCTTGTGAAATTCCTTCTTCTGGCTCATCCTGGCTTAAAAAGCTCCCCCACTGAGCACCTTGTGACCCCCACTCCTGCCCACCAGAGAACAACCCCCCTTTGACTGTAATTTGTCTTTACCTACCCAAATCCTATAAAACAGCCCCACCCCATCCCCCTTCGCTGACTCTTTTTGGACTCAGCCGGCCTGCACCCAGGTGAAATAGCCTTGTTGCTCACACAAAGCCTGTTTGGTGGTCTCTTCACACAGACGCGCGTGAAAGTGAGGGCCAATTAAGACCACTGGCTGCGTTAAGAGCACAGAGAAGGGAGATGGAATATTCATCTTCAAATGTATACAGTGTTGTCAAGCAGGGGAGACTGTGGCTCAAGAGGGCAGAACTGGGACTAAGGAGATTAGTCTGGCAGTTTCCAATCACCTGAGGTAACTCACATAGAACGTGTTTCTTTTTTTTCCTTTTTTTTTTTTTTTTAGACAGAGTCTTGCTCTGTCACCCAGGCTGGAGTAGCTGTGATTATAGGCACGTGCCACTGTGCTCGGCTAATTTTTGCATTTTTAGTAGAGATGGGGTTTCTCCATGTTCGCCAGGCTGGTCTCGAACTCCCGACCTCAGGTGATCCGCCTGCCTTGGCCTCCCAAAGTGCTGGAATTACAGGCATGAGCCCCCACACCCGGCTGGGTCTCAGTTAATTTAGAAAGTTTATTTTGTCAATGTTGAGGAAACACATCCATTGTACAGCCTCAGGAAGTCCTGATGACATGCACCCGAGGTGGTTGGGGCACAGCTTGGTTTTAAACATTTTAGAGAGACATGAGACATCAGTCAATATATGTAAGAAGTACATTGGTTGGGTCTGGAAAGGCGGGACAACTTGAAGCAAAGACAGGAAGACTCTAAGGGAAAGTGGAAGGGAGCTTCCAGGTCACTGATACAGGAGAGATAAATAGTTGCATTCTTTTGAGTTTCTGATTAGCCTTTCCAAAGGAGGCAATCAGATATGCATTTATCTCAGTGAACAGAGAGAGAATTTGGAATAGAACGGGAGGCAGGTTTGTCCTGAGCAATTTCCAGTTTGAGTTTTCTTTGAAGCTGAGTGACCTTGGGGCCCCAAGATATTTTCCTTTCACAACAGCTAATTCTTAAACGTGGGCACGTCAGAACTACCTGGAAAACTTGTCAAAACACAGGTTGCTGGGCCCACTTCCAGAATTTTTGCTTCAGCCCGGCATGGGGCCTGATAATTTGTATCTCTGGCAGGTTCCCATGTTATGCTGACACTGCTGGCCGACAGCCCATTCTTTGAAAACCACAGCATTAGAGGATAGTAGTTTCTAAATGCAGGGTCCATTTGGTTGGTTCGTGACAATGCTTCCAGAAATTACAGGAAAGTCAGAAAAAATATGAAATGCAGCAAGATTTCATAATGCTAAATGTATTCCATTTGAAGGACTATCCTTTATGCTAAGATTGGGATCTTCCTATTGTTTCTGACATTAATGTCCTATCTTCTATGAAAATATGACAAGAGTAGGTGGTGATGCTTTTGTTGGTTCTTAGTGTCTTTACGTGCCACAATAACAAGCTGGCAGCCCTGTGGTGGGCCTTAATTTTTTAAAATTCTTTTTTGGGCCATGAACTCCTAAAATCTAGAAAGCACTGCTTCTTAGTGTGTAAGAGTTTGGACTGAGTGGGTTTCTCTAAAACAGTTCTCCCAAAGTCAAACGGGTTCTCAGGTGTCTTTTTAAAAAACATTATAAACCTTTTTTTTTTTTTTTTGCCTGGCTGGGTGCTTCGCTGAACATATTTTTTTGATTGACACTTTTATTGATACTTCAAGTGATCATTATCTGCACCTACTGCTATAAAGAGCTGTCAAACTCATGGTCATGCCCTCCAGGAAGCTACTTAAGAAAGAGGACTGTGTGTCCCTCATTAAACCCCCATGCTGCTTTTCTGTTGTGTGCACAGCCATCCTGCTGCCTCTGCAGTTTGCTCTCACCCCCATTAGCATCTCTGCTCCTGCATCAGCTTCCTCCTCACCCATGCCCCGAGAATGTCATGCCACCGAGCTTATTAAATCAGTGCTTTCATTCCATACATTCATTTAAGTCAATAGTCTGTGACTTTTGGATAGTTTATCCCTGCCAAAAAATGTAGGCATAGGCTTAGTAAATGATCAAAGACATTTGCTCCTTTCTGTTAGGAAATGGTAATGACAGATATTCATGGAGAATTAACACATGCCAGAACTTATCTGGAGTGGCTGAATAACTTGCTCAAGGATAATGAAGAGAAGAGCCGGGACACCAGCTGGGGCTGTCTGAATGAAATGGGTACGGCTAACTTTCACCTGGTTTTGTTGGTGTTTCCAACAGTAAGCTACTGTTAGTCTGACCACTAAGTGGAAATATTTTTGTATATTATGCTTACTCACTAATTTTTTTTTTTTTTAATGTTCTGACTTTGTGAGAAGAAACTGAAATGATTCTTACTCAAGAATCAAGCTGGGTACCGAGGGCAGTGGCTCATGCCTATAATCCCAGCACTTTGGGAGGCCAAGGTGGGAAGATTGCTTAAGGATAGAAGTTTGAGAGCAGACTGGGGCAACATAGCCTGACCCCATCTGTACAAAAAATAAATAAATTAGCCGGGTGTGGTAGTGCACACCTGTAGTCCTAGCTACTCTATGGGCTGAGGTGAGAGGATCACTTGAGCCCAGGAGTTTGAGGCTGCAAGTAAGCTATGATCATGCCACTGCACTTCAGCTTGGGCAATAGTACAAGATCCTGTCTTTAAAAAAATAAAAATAAAAGGATCAAACTAAGGACCAGTTGACTTCAGGACACTGGCCTGTGTTGAGCACTAGGCACACAGAGATTAGGGGACAGTCCTTGCTCTCAGGGAGCTGTCCTGCCAAATGGAACCAGATGCAAGAGGAAAAAGCAGGGCTGGGGTATGGAAGAGAGGAGCAGGAGGCTGCTATTTTTGTTAAAATACTTTTACTCTTCCTTGGTCTGTTGGACTACATGCTTGTATCCTATATTTAAGTTGAACAAAACTGAGACCCATTATGGCCATCAGTGCCTGATTTGTGACATCTTTCCTAAGAAGTCCAGTGTCCAGCACCTGGTTCCACCACTTACTCTCCTTGGACCAGCTCCCTAACTTCTCTGAACACTGATAGATGGAGGGCATGTCCACTTGGTGGAGATGTGTTAAGGATTATATTGAGATGATGGGTGTGTCAAGCCTGGTGCACAACAGGTGCTCAATACCTATTATTATTGAGTCAGAAGATTTTCCCTCCTTTTAAGTACTTAATCAGTATTGGACCAATTGTGAAGTATAATATTTAGCACATTCTACTTTTACTGTTGTATTTAATCACATTATTGTATTATATTTAAATGTAAAGCATTTAGAACTGTGCCTGTATTAGTTAGGGTTCACTAGAGAAACAGAACCAATAGGATAGATAGATGGATGAATGGATGGATAGATAGACAGATGACAGGCAGAGATAGATGATAGATAGATAGATAGATAGATAGATAGATAGACAGACAGACAGATACAGTTGGATGGATGGATAGATAGATAGATAGATAGATAGATAGATAGATAAACGGAGATTTATTATGGGAATTGGCTCATGCAATTACGGAGGCTGAGAAGTCCCATGGTATGCTGTCCACAAGATGGAGAACCAGGGAAGCCAGTGGCTTCGCTTATTCCAAGTTCAAGTCTGAAGACCTGAGAACCAGGGGAGCTGATAGTGTAACTCTTAGGCCAAAACCAAAGGCTCAAGGACCTCAGGGGGCCACAGCAAGTTTCTCAATCTGAAAGCCGAAGAACCTGAATTTCTGAGGACCTAGAGTAAGAGAATATAGGTATCCTAGCTCCAGAAGAGAGAGCAAAATCATCTTTCCTCTGCCTTTTTGTTCTATCTGGGACTTCAATCAATTGGATGGTGCCCACCCACACTGAGGATCTTCCTTGCTCAGTCTACTGATTCAAATGTCAGCTCTCTTCTGCTTTATCGACAGTCTGGGTATTCCCTAACCCAGTCAAGTTGACACTAAAATTAATCATCACAGTGCCTGACAAATAACACATGCTCAATAAATATGAGCTGTTACCACTACTGTGATTAGCATTGCTTTTTCTGCATACACATCTTACCTACTAAATTAAGATCCATGGGACAGAGGACCGGCTGTATATACTCCTCTTTCCTCTCAATCCATGCTTAGCAGTGCTAGGCACATGATAGTCACTTGATGAACATTTATGGAAAGGATTATTTCCTATCTTAAACCATTATGAACATGTATGTGATATGCCCAGTATTTTTAGTGAAGGTTGTATTTGTCGTCAAGTTTGTTAGTGCTTCCTACTGCCTGCTTTATAGCTAGCTGTTTTCATATCTTCCCCGCCATTGGCCCATGACTGTCCTTTTGGCAAGGACTCAGTCTGTCATTTAAGACCCAGCTCAGTTTATTGTCTGTCATTGAAACTGCATACACAGAAAAGTATTTAGATGAAATTAATGATACTTTAGCTTCGGAGCTACTCACTTGATCATCTCCTGAAGCGCTGATTAATGAGTGTACTCAATTCAGAAATCAGAGATTGTTCACCACATGAGAAAATTTGAAATGCTTTGAAACCTTACAGCTCATAATTGAAAGAAACTTAATAGCCGGGTGCGGTGGCTCACTCCTATAATCCCAACACATCGGAGGCCAAGGCAAGCAGATCACCTGAGGTCAGGAGTTTGAGACCAGCCTGGCCAACAAGTGAAACTCCATCTCTACTAAAAATACAGAAATTAGCCACGCATGGTGGCAGGCACCTGTAATCCCATCTACTTGGGAGGCTGAGGCAGGAGAATCGCTTGAACCCGAGAGGCGGAGGTTGCAGTGAGCCGAGATCTCGCCACTGCACTCCAGCCTGGGTAACAGAGTGAGACTCCACCTCAAAAACAAACAAAAAAAAAACTTAACAGAGTCTTTACCAAGTTTTACAACAATCAAATTGTATCATAGTATTAACAAGAGCTATTTATATACCTAAAACTGTTCCAAACATCAATAATAAAAAAATAAATTTTAATCAACCATGTTGGAAGAGTCTGGATTATCATTTTATTCTATCTATATAACATGCCAAAAAATTGTTGTCACATGAAGAAATGATAAAAGAGAATGTAGCCCCAAACTGTAGGGGGGAAAAGTATTAGAGAAGTGTATCTGGCAGTTTAATTAAAATATAACATTTTTTTTTAGATTTTGTGATATTTGTGATTTAATTCACTTTTTTTTTTTTTTGAGATGGAGTCTCGCTCTGTCTCCCTGGCTGTAGTGCAGTGTGTGATCTCGGCTCACTGCAAGCTCCACCTCCCAGGTTCATGCCATTCTCCTGCCTCAGCCTCCCAAGTAGCTGGGACTACAGGCACCCACCACCACGCCTGGCTACTTTTTTGTACTTTTTAGTAGAGACGGGGTTTCACCATGTTAGCTAGGACGGTCTTGATCTCCTGACCTTGTGATTCACCTGCCTCAACCTCCCAAAGTGCTGGGATTACAGGCGTGAGCCACTGCGCCCGGGCCTTCACTTTTTTTTTTTTGAGATGGAGTCTCGCTCTGTCATCCAGACTGCAGTGCCTATCCAAGGATCACATTCTGAGCAGTCAGGCCCTGGACTTCATGAAGTCCTTGCTGCACCAGTCTATGTTTCTCTACTGTGTAACTTGAGAAGAATTTCACTTGTGATTTCTCGTTCTGTCTGTCTTCCCCTTACACCAGTGGTTCTCAACCAGGGAAGAATTTACCTCCTCAGGGACATGTGGCAATGTCTGGAGGCATTTCTGGTTGTCACAACTTGGTGGAGGGGGCTAGTGGCATCTAGCTACTACTAAACAATCTGCAATACCTAAGACATCCCCACAGCAAACAAATATCTAACCAAAAATGTCAATAATGTTGAGGTTGACAAGCCCTGCTCCATGAGGGTCGGGCATAGACCAGCTCATTTTGGCCAGGCGCAGTGGCTCATGCCTGTAATCTCAGCACTTTGGGAGGCCAAGGTGGGCAGATCACGAGGTTGGGAGATTAAGATCATCCTGGCCAACATGGTGAAACCCACTCTCTACTGAAAAAAAAAAATACAAAAATTAGCTGGATGTGGTGGCATGCATTTGTAATCCCAGCTACTCAGGAGGCTGAGGTAGGAGAATGGCTTGAACCTGGGAGGTGGAGATCTAGCCTGGCGACAGAGTGAGACTCTGTCTCAAAAAAAAAAAAAAGAACATCTCATTTTCTGTTTTATGTCCAGCATCTGGCAGCATGCCTGGCTTATAGTAAAGCATAGCCACAGGTCCCTAAGCATGCTGTCCTCCATTCTCCATCCCAGTTGTAAAAGTTTCCATGTTCTGCACCTTTCCATCCATGACGACAGCTGGAAGGTATGAAATAAGCCCCTGATATCATAAAGTTCCACCCAGAAAAAAATTAAAACTAATAAATAACAGGGGATACAAGCTAATACGTAGGAACTTTATGACTACTCTGAAGATGTTTAATAGATACTCAATGATTTATTGATTGCTTTCTTAAATGAATGAGTGTTGACTCAAGAACATTGGTCAGAAAGTTTGTCACTGACCTGACCACAAAGAAGGTTGCAGTCACAAAGGAACAGCAAGAACTGCTCTTGAGAATGATCATAAAGGGTGAAAACACTCTGGGCTGCCACAGCACCAAGGATAGAAATGGTAATGACACTGATTTCTGCTGACTGCCTTTGGATCACTATGACTGGTCAGTCTGGGACATTCACTTGTTTTTCTTATCTAGAAAGTCCTGAGAACTAAACATTTTGGCAGTCTGGAAAAGGAGACTGATGGATGAATTTCCTCCATGGTGGGCTGGTCTTAAGCAAATTCCTTTTATGTGTGATATGGGAGATATTGAAAGGCCAGATGGAGCAACCAACTAAGTATCTGAGATTCCTACCATTTAAACAACAAAAAGATCATTGTTTTATAAATGATTTATAATTGTCTGTTGATTTATCATGGTGATATAAAGGTGGAAACACTGGGGGCCGGGTGCGGTGGCTCATGCCTGTAATCCCAGCATTTTGGGAGGCCGAGGCGGGCGGATCACGAGGTCAGGAAATCGAGACCATCCTGGCTAACACGGTGAAATCTTATCTCTTCTAAAAATACAAAAAAATTAGCCGGGCATGGTGGCAGGCACCTATAGTCTCAGCTACTCGGGAGGCTGAGGCAGGAGAATGGTGTAAATCCGGGAGGTGGAGTTTGCAGTGAGCTGAGATAGTGCCACTGCATTCCAGTGTGGGCAACAGAGCGAGACTCCGTTGCAAAAAAAAAAAAAAAATTAAAAAGGTGGAGACATTGTTATTCTTATATCCTGTGTGTAGCATTTTTAGAGAGTGATTTTGCAATAGGTTGTGCTGTTTGTTTTTTTGTAGAGATGGGGTCTCACTATATTGCCCAGGCTGGTCTCAAAACTCATGAACTCAAGCTATCCTCCTACCTCGGCCTCCCAAAGTGCTGGGATTATAGGTGTGAGCCATCATGCCTGGCCTAGGTTTTAAAATATAAATTTATTTTAAGAAAATTTTATAAGTTTTGTAACAGTTGTCAGCATCAGAATGGATTCACTAATGTCAAGAAAACCCTGATAAATAGAGCTGGGAAGGCCATGAAAAGAGGGTTATCATGTATGCCAGATAACAAAAAAAGACTACGAAAACCACAACCTTGGACTAAAGGCCATCACAAGCTTACACAAAAAATGATTCTACAAGGACATCTGCCCAGCAACTTCCTGTGTACTCTCGGTGAGGCATAACCCTTGTTACTTATCTTTGCAGCCAAGGATGATTATTTCAAAACAATTGTGTAATCCTCCTCATTTTTTCCTTTAAAAATCTTTGTCTTCCTTTACCTCCCTGAAAATGCACATAGTTTACTATGGCACATGTATTCCCATCACAATGTTTTATTCCCAAATATATTTCTTTTAGAGAGTCTCTCGTTGTTATTTAGGTTGACAGTTTGAAAATGTGAATAATAAGGAAAATTCACTGAAACTTTGCTCATCATAACGAAACTTTAAAAACACTTAAATGTCTTTCAATAATAGACTCTTTGAGCAAATTAAGCTACACACATATGGGTGTGCACACACCTATACACATACACCTGAATGCACACAGTGGAATACAAAGAAACCATATATCTATAGTATATTGTTAACTTTTTAAAAAACAAATTGTAAAGCTCCTGTAGAGTTGCTCTTATTTTATTAAACACTATACATATGTGTATATGGGTCTAGAGATATGTCTAAAAGGAATGTCATGAAAATGTGAACTTCAGTCATCTGCATGATGGAATGAGTCAATTTTTAGTTTCTTCTCTGTATTTCCCTACACAGTTTGAATTGTTTAGAAAAGCATATGCCATGTTTACAGAAGCAATACAATGATTTTTACATAAAACATAATGTTATAGCTGCTATTAATCTCCTTTCAAGAAAATATTATTGCTTCAAAGACAGCCATGCTTTAGTAAGGGCTAACTTGTCAGATTGATTCATTGACATCTTGGGAAGAAGACATCAGCAACCCAAAGGGAAAGGATACAGGAGACGTACTCTGTGGCTTTGCTATGCACACCCTGAAGATGTCCAGTTATTATTTCTTTTCACCATACCAGATGACCTCTAATTCCTCTTACCTCCCACTCTAACCCCAAGACTGATTCTAAACCTACATTCTCTGCCATGCTGGTAAACAACCTTGTCATCCAATCTAAATGCCCAGAACTCATCTTTGACTCCTCTTCTTTTTGACTCCTCTTCTTTTTTCCTACCTTCTCCTTCAATCTGTCTCCAACTATTCATCTACTTTCCATTTCTACTGATACCACCTTAGCTTTGTAACCTCATCACTTCTCACCTGGATTTTTGTTGGCATCCTACCTGGCCTCACTCCTGCTCACCACTGATTTGTCTCCCTGCATTCAGAGCAATTGTCCTAAATATTGTGATAATGGTGGTACTCTCTCTTCAAAAATCTCCCAGTAGTTCTCTATTGTTTGTACTGAACAGGATAAACTTCCAATTCCCCCAAATATCATATCTACTCACCTGCTTCTGAGCTTTTTGCACATGGTATCCCTGTTCTGGAATGCTTTTTCCTTAGACCCAATACTTCACCTGGCTAACTTCCACTTATCCTACGGTATCTCTGCTTAGTCATCACTTCCTCTCAGAAGCCCTTCAGGGTTGCATATAACTTTATCTATCTACCTAGCGATAGATTGATAGATAGATATCATCAGGTGCTTTTATAGTACCCTTATCATAGTACTTATGTTGACTTATAATTATCTGTTGATTACCTAGATCCAACACATGCTCTGTCAGGACAAGAATTGTGTCTAATTCGCTACTGTGTCCCCAGCATTTTGCACAATTCCCACACATTTAAAATCACTGAATGAATGTGCTGCAGAAATGGTTAATTTCCATCTGAAATTGGTACCCCTTATTTTGCTAGATGTTACTATATCTGATGTAGCACCTGGAACATGGCTGCTCTGCCATCATCAGGGGAGTTAACCTGAGAAGACAGAGTAGGCAAAAGATAAAAAGAACTGGGTCTTTCAAATTGTCACTGGACCAACGAATTAACCAACTCTTGGTCAATCTGCATTTGGACTTCTTTTTTGTTTTGGACAGGGTCTATCACCCAGGCTGGAGTATAGTGGTGCTATTCATAGCTCACTGCAGCCTCAACCTCCCAGGTTCAAGCGATTCTCCTCCTTCAGTCTCCCAAGTAGCTGGGATTATAGGCGTATAGGTGTGCACCACCATGCCATGCTAATTTTTGTATTTTCAGTAGAGACGGGGTTTCACCATGTTGGCCAGACTGGTCTCGAACTCCTGACCTGAAGTGACCTGCCTCCGCTGGGCCTCCCAAAGTGCTGGGATTACAGGCATGAGCCATCAACCTTGGCCTGTTGAGGCTTTATTTTAAAACAAAGGTAATTTTCTTTTTTTTTTTTGAGACAGAGTCTTACTCTGTCGCCCAGACTGGAGTGCAGTGGTGCGATCTCAGCTCACTGCAAGCTCCACCTCCCGGGTTTACGCCATTCTCCTGCCTCAGTCTCCCGAGTAGCTGAGACTACAGGCATCTGCCACCACACCCAGCTAAGTTTTTGTATTTTTAGAAAAGATAAGGTTTCACCATGTTAGCCAGGATGGTTTCGATCTCCTGACCTCGTGATCTGTCCCCCTCGGCCTCCCAAAGTGCTGGATTACAGGTGTGAGCCACCGTGCCCAGTCAAACAAAGGTAATATTCTTTTTTTTTTTTTTCCTGTCGCCCAGGCTGGAGTGCAGTGGCCGGATCTCAGCTCACTGCAAGCTCCACCTCCCGGGTTCACGCCATTCTCCTGCCTCAGCCTCCTGAGCAGCTGGGACTACAGGCGCCTGCCACCTCGCCCGGCTAGTTTTTTATATTTTTTAGTAGAGACGGGGTTTCACCGTGTTAGTCAGGATGGTTTCGATCTCTGACCTCGTGATCCACCCATCTCGGCCTCCCAAAGTGCTGGGATTACGGGCTTGAGCCACCGCACCCGGCCCAAAGGTAATATTCTTAAAGAAGTTCCAGGATTAATACTCAGTCCAATCTCCTAAATTTTAGCCTGCATAAGTATAACGTAGAAGCCTTCTTACAAAGTAGATTTCTGGCCCCATCTCTGGAGATTTAGCTTCAGTGGGATATGGTAGAGTCTAGGACTGCATTTTAGCAAGCATTCTGATACAGTTGGTCTGCAAACCACACTTCAACAAACCCTATTCTAAAACTTCTACTTCATATCTGTGGGACAGAACCACATGAATGGCTCCCATCTTCTGGATCTTTCCATCCTTTGAATCTGCTCCCTTGATTACTGTGTGAAGTGTGGTTTGCAGACCAACTGCATCAGAATTCTCTATTCATCAGAATAAGACACTGATCAGGTAAGTCACTTAACCTGAGTCTAAATGTCCCCATTTATTACAAATAACACATATTAATAATTCCCTCCATTGCCACTCCTCAGACTGGTTGTAAAGATCATATGATCTCAGTAGCTGCCCTGTACAAATATAAGAAAATGCAATTTGTTAGGACTCTGGTGTTTATCATGCTCTTTCATTGAAGAAAAAAAAAAAAAACCTGTGTTCTTCAGGCTCTATTTATCAAGAAAGAAGTAGAGACTCACAATGTAGAAAGATTGCTATGTAGTCAAACTATAAAAGGGGTTTACCTAGTTAATCTGAAAAGTTGTTGCCCAGAACATCCTATTCCTGAGAATTCTGACTGTGTGCATGCTCCATCAACTCTGTAAGTGATGTATAATGAGTAGATTCCCTGACAAAGAGAGCTGCTTTGACTCCAGCAAAAATGAGTGGGTCCAAGGTTATATGCCATATGATTCCATTCATATGACCTTCTGGAAAAAAACAAAACTATAGTGACGGAACAGGACAATGATTGCCAGGGGCTAGGAGGTGGGGGAGAGTATGACTACAAAGGGACAGCAGAGGGAGCTTTTTGGGATGGTGGAACTATACTGTATCCTCATTGTGGTAGTACTCCTCATCATGCTAACATCCATCAGCTGTACAAAGATTAAGCCGTTTTACTATATGTTAACTTAAAAAATTAATTAATTGGCTCAACTCAAGTGACTGTTTTCCTTACCTGGATAAAAGCAACCCAAAGGATTAGAGTTTGTGGAGATTCGAGAAAAGAAGAATCAGAACTATGAGGAGGGGCCGGGCGCGGTGGCTCAAGCCTGTAATCCCAGCACTTTGGGAGGCCGAGACAGGCGGATCACGAGGTCAGGAGATCGAGACCATCCTGGCTAACATGGTGAAACCCTGTCTCTACTAAAAAATACAAAAAAACTAGCCAGGCGAGGTGGCGGGCGCCTGTAGTCCCAGCTACTTGGGAGGCTGAGGCAGGAGAATGGCGTGAACCTGGGAGGCGGAGCTTGCAGTGAGCTGAGATCCGGCCACTGCACTCCAGCCTGGGCGACAGAGCAAGACTCCGTCTCAAAAAAAAAAAAAAAAAAAAGAAATATGAGGAGGGTAGGCAGGAAGAGAGAATGAGAAACATGCACATTGAACAAACAATTGTTCTGAGTGCTTTTTCACTTTTTTGCTGTTGTCGTTGAGATAGCCTGTTGCTAACACTGGTATGTAGTGGTGATCATGGCTCACTACAGCCTTGACCTCCCAGGCTCAAGTGATCCTCCCACCTCAACCTCCTGAGTAGCTGAGACTACAAGTGCATGCCACCATGCCCAGTCTTTTTTTTTTTCTTCTTCTTTTTTTTTTTTTTTGTAGAGACAGGGTCTTGCTATGTTGCCCAGGCTGGTCTTGAACTCCTGGGCTCAAGCAATCTGCCCCTCTTGGCCTCTCAAAGTGCTGAGATTACAGGCATGAACCACTACACCCAACCTGAGTACTTTATTCATTTCCTTTTTTGGGAATTGTTTCCTAAAGATCAGTTTTATCTACTTTCTGGGACTCCATCCTTCTCTTCCCAAGTATAAAACTATTCTGATTAACCAGTAATTTCCACTGTTTCTCCTACACAACACTCAACACTTCAGTAAATTTTTAGGCTGAACTTTACTTTCCAGATTACCTCATGCCCCCAAAATAATCAGAACAGTTAAGCTTCTAAAGCAAAGCCCTCTCTAACAGAGTCAGACAGAACCAGGGAGAGGCATTTTTCACATCGGCTTTCCTCTTCATACTTCAGGGTCCCCCTGTTGGTTGGAGCTTCTAGAGATGTAATACAAGACAAATCTGTAATTTTACATTTTCTAGTAGACACCTTTAAAAAGTGAATAAAACAGGTGAAATTAATTCTAGTACTATATTTTACTTAACCCAATATATCAAAATGTTATTTCAACATGTCATTAACATAAAAATTACTAATGAACTATTTTGCATTTTTTCTTTGTACTAAGTCTTTGAAATCCAGTGTGTGTTTTACTCTTAAAGGGCATTTTCAGCTTGGACTAGCCACATACCAGTAGCTCATAGCTGTTGTGTAAGACAGTACAGGTCCAGGCTATTTATTTTTGAAGTCCAGTGCAAACAACCTCTCATTCTTTGCACTTTGATAACTTGAATATTTGAGCCTACCATCTTCATTCATTCATTGGTCAACAGCCGCTGGAGTGTTTACTGTGCACAAAGTGCTGTGCTGGAAGCTGGAAGGACAAAAGTGAACAAGACATTGTTTGCCCTGAGGCTCAGTCTGTGAGGGTGAGAGATACATAAAGAGACAATTATAAAGTAACATGAAAGAACGGTGACAGAGATGCACACTATTTAATGAGCACCTGGATGGGGAGGGGAGTGCTGTAAATGTTTTAGAGGTGGCCCTGAGCTGGCTTCGGAATGTGTGACGTGAACTCCGAGATGGGGATGGGAAAGGGTATTCAGAGGTACTAGCTTGACCAGCGGGGCACAAATGAGGAATGCTGAGGCCCAGGGAGCCTTCTAAGAGTGCATGTCAGGGCAGAGATGAATGGAGAGGGAACTGGATAGGTATGCAAGGCCAGACAGAGAAGAGCTTGGTATGTCATGTTTAGCTTCTAAACTAACACGTTTCGAAAACTTCCTAAAATTCCATATGAAATGCAAACGGCGCTGGATTTCAGCTTTTGCTGGTAACTGTGGCAGCTCCCCTACACTGGTTGCTGAGTGAGGGCAGGGCCATCTGCTTTGCTCACCATCCTATCCGAGGCTTGCAACACTGCCTGGCACAGAGAGGGTCTGGAGAGTTTACTCGGGCTGAAATGCCTTCCTTCATTCTTTCTCCTCCGGGCCTCCCATCTGCCTCAGTCAACTGGAAAAAGAGGAAGAGTGCCAGCCATAGCCTTCCACGCTTCCAATGGCCTCTGGAGTTCACGAACAGGTCTTCACCTTTCTGGGCTGCTTCCAAGTGTATACAATGGAGCTCATCACTCCCCACCGCCCAGGACTGCTGTGTAGCTCAAATGAATTCGTGGAAAGCGACCCCTAAAAATGAAAAGATGCCTCTGGAGGCCTTGCGCACACCGAGTGGGACGACGACCTGCTGGGGTTATCGCCAGGTTTCCATCCTCCGCGCCCGGGAACCGCCTGCCCGGCCAAAGGGTGACTGACTCAGGGCCGGGGCGCCTCCCAGCCCTCGGGCGGAAAGCCACTGCAAAACCGCTTAAGGCGCGTTTGGAGGAGGCGGCCCCGCAGCCCCGAGGGCCGGAGGCCCTGAGTGCCAACCGCCCGCCCCCAGTAACCGCTGCGGACCCCACCGGCATCCAGTCCCCGCCACCCCCGCCTCGCGCGGCGGCGGGGAGAAAAGGGTGGAGCGGCCCGACTCCTGAAGCCAATGAAAGCTGCGGGTTCCTGGTCCGATCCCCGGCGCGGCTCGCCATTGGTCGCCGCCGGGGTCTCGGCCCACCGGACCTCGGCGACCCGAGCCAATCGCGAGGCGGCGGGCGATCCCGGGCTCCCCTGGCGGCAGGCTGCGGGCGCAGAGCGGGCCAGGCGCGGAACTGGAGGCAGTGACAGGAGGCGCGAGCCCGCAGCCCTCCCCGCGCGGCGCCGCATGATGGAGCCCGCCGTGTCGCTGGCCGTGTGCGCGCTGCTATTCCTGCTGTGGGTGCGCGTGAAGGGGCTGGAGTTCGTGCTCATCCACCAGCGCTGGGTGTTCGTGTGCCTCTTCCTCCTGCCGCTGTCGCTCATCTTTGATATCTACTACTACGTGCGCGCCTGGGTGGTGTTTAAGCTCAGCAGCGCGCCGCGCCTGCACGAGCAGCGCGTGCGGGACATCCAGAAGCAGGTGAGTGGCGCCGGGTGCGGCCGGGACTCAGGGTTGGGGGCGGCGTGCGCGGGGATAGCGGGACGCGAAGTGGTGACAGGAGCTGCGGTGCGGGGGTGGCCTGGACTTCCCGGGGGGGTTGGGGAGCTGGCGTTGGAGAGGGGTTGGAACGAAACAAAAATGTGATGGGGACGGGGGAACAGAACAGGCAGAGTGCCCACTGTGTGCAGGGCGTATGCGGGTACCTAGAGGGAGAAGAAGAAGGGGAAGAGGGGGAGGTGCGCAGCACTCAGGTAACTCTCACCCGGCCCAAACATTTCAGAGAAGGAAGGGCTTCCGGGAGGTGGAGCTGGGTCTAAAGATTGGGAAGTATGGGAAATGATTGGGGGAAGGTGTGTGGGTGGAGGGACTGGTGTGAGCAAAGGCTGGGAAGCTTACAAGTGCAGGGCGCAAGCGGGAGAACGCCGGAAAGTCTGTTTGGTGCTAGGCTGGAGAGGGGCCTTGATGCCAAGGCCGAGTTTGGACTTTATTTTGTAACAGCAAGACGCTTTTGATTGGGTTTAGGATAGAAGACTAAAGCAAGAAGGTAGAACCCAGCCCAGAAGCGGGAGGGAAGAGCCTCACTGCCTCTGGTGACGGAAGTCTCCTCACTCCTTGACAAAAGCAGTCGGTCCATCTCTCAGTTCCTCAGGCACCCACGGAGCCTGTAACCTGCTGTGGCTCACAGTGGAGCCTCCTCTGCATCCAGGGACCTGGGCAGTTTCTTGACTGCCTCTGCTTCTCCTTATGTTCCTCTCTTGCTGGCATCAGGTTGCAGAGAGCTTCTGTTTCCTGCTGACACCCTTCCGTAGGTGTAGCAGCCTCCATATTCTGCTTGCTCCGCGCTGGGTGCTGTAGGCAAGAGCATGAAGATGGATGCGGAGAGACGTTCCCATGAGGCATAAGACCTGGGGCCTGGTGGGAGAACCCAGTGTCTGGAAGTACTTTGCCCTGTAGCTCTGGATTTTGCTGGTCACAGTCATGGCTCCAGAGCCTCTGCCTGTCCTCCCTCCCCACCTGCACCCTGCTTCCTAGCTCTTTCCTCGAGTTCAAATTCTCCATTTACCTGCTTGTCTCCCCTGTCAGACTGTGAGCTCCTAGAATGCAGGGACTGTTATGTGACTCACCTGTGGCCTGTAGGACCTGGCTCAAAACAGCCTAGCGAGTGCTTATTAATCTCGGCTAAGCCACAAGGTTCACTGTGAGCAGAAAGACAGGGACCCAGCTGGACTAGCCTCTACCCCAGACCTGCCATGGGCCATTGCCATCCTCACAGCAACCCTGGTAGATCTTGTGCCTATTTTGCAAACGGGGAAAATTGAGTTTCAGAGTGTGAGTCATGTGCTCAGGAAGGCTAGTCAGTAAATGGGGCTGGAACCTAGGTTAGCTTGATTTCAGAGCCTGAACTCTGACATCTCTTCTTTCCCAGGCTTTCCCTTCCCCCCTGTAGGTCTGGTTTAGTTGCTTCACACCTGGCTTGTAATAGCTGTCTGACCCAGTTGCCCTTTTTTCTGGGCTCTCTCTTTGGCCTCCAGCTTAAATGCAGCACCCCTAATCACTCCCTCCCATCTCTGGGCTTGTATCAAACTCCATGGCTGCAGATTCAGGCAGGGACAAGACCTGGTTGGTCATGGAATCCCACCTATCATCCCTTTGCCCCCAAATCACAGGAATCTGTTCCTTAATACCTGCCCCCTACTGGCTCCCTGGCCTCTGATCAAAGGATAGTCCTTCCCCATGTTGAGCTGTTTGCCTGGCCAGCTCCAGTGCAGCCTTCTCCAGGAGACCTGACTAGTATTTGATCAGACTTTTGGTTGCAAGTGAAAGAAACTCAATTCAAACTGACTTGAGCAAAAAGGGATTTTATTGGCTCAGGTCTTGAAAAGTCTGGGAGTACAACTGGATCAGGCATGGCTGGATCCAGGATCCTCTGTCCCCCATCACCATCTGTCCATCCCTCTACCATCTGTTGGCCCTGCTTCTCTAGGTTGACTTCATTCTCTGGAGCCTCTCTCCTTGCAGAGGCCCCAACAGTTTCTGGCTCATATCCAACCAGCTTAGCAACCCCAGTAAAGAGAGAGTGGCTGTCCTGGAACTGGTCTCATTGGCTTGATTTGGGTCGTAGACCCATCCCTTAACCTGTCTCTTTGGCCAGAAGGATAGAATCAGACCTCAGTCACATACCCACCTCCTGGGTCAGGGGAGTAGAATCAATCTCACTTGGACCAAAGGAAGATGGGGATTGTTAGAAGTGGATGAAGAGGAAATGGATGGTCACAGGTCAAAACGACAAATATCCACCTACCCTGCACTTGTGTATCTCGGCAGAAAAGAAACACTTCATCCTGCGTTTCTGGTGGGCTTGTCATCCGTGGGTCATTTGTTCTGTGTTTTGTGCTCTGGTCACTTACTTTAGAGGTTTTGTAAAACCTCTTCCTTCCATTGGCTTGGTGGTCCTTCCCTGTTCCTCCTCTCCCGGTCAAAGTGATGCATGAGTTAACATATACAAATGTTTAAACAGGCCTTGGCATGTGATAAGCCTCCATACATGTTAGCTATTACCCTGTGAACTGTTACCACAGCCCCATCTATCCTTCCTGTCCTGAAGTCAAACAGTCCTGGCTATGAATCTCAGCTCTGCCATTTACCGATTGTGTGACTTTGGACAAGTTCTTTTGCTTTTGAGTTTCCTCATCCTCAAAAAAAGGGTGTCATCCTAACTTCCTGGGACTGTTGTAGGAATTACACAAGACAGTGTGCAAGGAGATGCCTAGTGTGTTGGGAATACCCAGTAAATGGTCGTCATTTTTATACTTGCTATTATTACCATTACAAAACCTTTTCTGAACTTCCCAGTAGAGTTAATGTTTTCAGAACACTTTGATCCTCCATTCTAGCTCTTTCGTCATTCTGCCTTATGGTATAGCAGTATGTTGGCTTTTCTGTCAGCCTTGCTGGCCAGGGAGGTGCCAGAGGGTAGGGCCAGCAGGTCTTTTCATCGTTCTGTTTCTCCAGTGCCTGATGGAGGCATCATTCCCAGCTCCCTCTCGATGAAAGCAGGGCTGCAGGCTGCTCGGGGGATCCCAGGTGGGGCCAGCTCACCCTCTGTCCTGTGGTTGCAGGTGCGGGAATGGAAGGAGCAGGGCAGCAAGACCTTCATGTGCACGGGGCGCCCTGGCTGGCTCACTGTCTCACTACGTGTCGGGAAGTACAAGAAGACGCACAAAAACATCATGATCAACCTGATGGACATTCTGGAAGTGGACACCAAGAAACAGGTGAGAGTAGCACTTTTCGGGGCTCTGGGAGCAGGTGGGGCTCTGCCCCTGGGGCAAATGACTCATAGGGAAATGACTTTAGCCAAGGGCATCCCAGAGTGGACAGGACCAATGCCCACAGTCATAGAAGATACTCCCTGCCATTGCTGTCCTTAAGCCTCACAGCCACCAGGGGAGAGATGGGTCATAATAGCTCCGGGGAACCCTTTGTGTTTCCACAGGAAGTCAGGAATGGGGAATTCATGAGCAAAAATGATAGGCAAAAAGGAATCTACTTAACCCTTCCTGATAAGGAAATGTGGTGGTAAAAAATGGGCTACAGAAGTGACTGAGAGGCGTGGGTCTTGTTACAAGCTTCCTGGAGACCCTCTTGTTTAATAGCCTTTGAAATGTACATACTTTTTGGCCTGTCTAGTAATTTTACTTCTCGAAACCTGGCTTCAGGAAAAAGGAAATAGGCTTCAATATAATTAAAGATATCCAACACAGAGCGATTATATCACAGTATTATTTCTAATTGACAGCAACACAATATCCAATAATAGGGAAGTCATTAAATATGGTATGTCTACTTGATGGCCTTTTGTTATTATTGTGAGACCTTGGCCAAGTTACTTAATCTCTCTATACCATTTTTTAAACAGCTTTATTGATGGATTTAAAGTGTGGTAACACTGTTACCACAATCAAGACGACAGACATACCCATCACACCCCAAAATTTCCTCATGCTCCTTGGTAATCCCTTCCCCTAGCCCCTAGCCCTACCTCTTCCCCGACCCGCCCCCCACAGCCTTAGGCAAACAATGACCTTTCTGCCACTATAAATTAGTTTGATTCTAGAGTTTATATAAATGGAATCATACGGTGCCTTTTGTTTGTCTAACTTCTTTCACTCAACATCTTTATTTGGAGATTCATCCATGTTGAAGCGTGTGTCAATAGTGCATTCTCTTTCACTGCTGAGTCATATTCCCACACATATTGTGTGGGCGTATCGTAGTTGGTTTATCCATTCACCTACTGATGGACATTTTGGCTGGCTCCAGTTTGGGGCAATTACAACTAAATTGGAACATTTGTGAACAGTCTTTGGGCATATGCCTTCCTTTCTCTTGGGCAAATATCTAGGAGTGGCTAGATCATGTGGTGGGTGTACATTTAACTTTTTAATGAACTGCCACATTTTTTTTCAAAGTGATTGTAGCATTTTACATTTCCACCAGCAGTAAGTGTTGTTCTTGTTCCACATTGTAATCAACTTGGTATGGTTAGTCTTAATTTTAGCCATTCTAGTAGATGTGTAGTAGTTTTTCATTGCACGTTTCCCTAGTGACTAATGATCGTTTCATGTGCACGTTTGCTATTTGTGTATCTTCTTCGGTGAGACCTGATCAAAGCTTTCGCCAATTAAAAAAAAATCAGGTTGTTTTCTTATATATTCAGGAAACTTTTTTTTTTTTTTAACTTTTGAGTTCAGTGGTACCTGTGCAGGTTTGTTATATAGGTAAACGTGTGTCTTGGGGTTTGTTGTACAGGTTATTTCAGCACCCAGGTACTAAGCCTAGTACCTATTAATTATTTTTTCTGATCCTCTCCCTTCTCCCTCCCTCCACCCTCTGATAGGCCTCAGTGTCTGTTGTTCCCCTGTATGTGTTCATGTGTTCTCATCATTTAGCTCCCACTTATAAGTGAGAACATGCGGTATTTGATTTCCTGTTCCTGCGTTAGTTTGCTAAGGATAATGGCTTCCAGCTCCATCCATGTTCTTGCAAAGGAGCATGGCTGCATAGTATTCCATGGTGTACGTACCACATTTTCTTTATCCAGTCTATCACTGATGGGCATTTAAGTTGATTCCATGTCTTTGCTATTGTGAATTGTGCTACAGTAAACATACATATGCATGTGTCTTTATGATAGAATGGTTTATATTCCTTTGGGTATATACTCAGTAATGAGATTGCTGGGTTGAATGCTACTTCTGTTTTTTGGTCTTTAAGGAATCACCACACTGTCTTCTACATGGTTGAGCTAATTTATACTCCCACCAACAGTGTATAAATGTTGCTTTTTCTCTGCAACTTCTCCAGCGTCTGTTATTTTTTGACTTTTTAATAATAGCTATTCTGACTGTGTGAGATGGTATTTCATTGTGGTTTTGATTTACATTTCTTTAATTATCAGTAATGTTGAGTTTTTTTTCATATGCTTCTTGGCCACATGCTTGTCTTTTGAAAAGTGTCTGTTCATGTCCTTTGTTCACTTTTTAATGGGGATGTTTGGTTCTTGTAAGTTTAAGTTCCTTATCGATGCTGGATATTAGACCCTGAAACAACACTCTTTATTAGATTCATGATTTGCAGATATTTTCTCGCAGTCTACGGCTTCTCTTTTTAAAAATCAGAAGCTTTGTTTATTTTTTCTTTTTGAGACAGAGTTTCACTCCATCGCCCTGGCTGGAGTGCAGTGGCGCAATCTCGGTTCACTGCAGCCTTAGCCTCCCAGGATCCAGTAATTCTCCTGCCTCAGCCTCCTGGGTAGCTGGGATTACAGGCATGTGCTGCCACACCCAGCTAATTTTTTGTAGTTTTAGTAGTAGAGACGGGGTTTCACCATGTTGGCCAGGCTGGTCTTGAACTCCTGACCTCAGGTGATCTGCCTGCCTTGACCTCCCAAAGTGCTAGGATTACAGGTGTGATCCACCACGCCTGGCCAAATCAGAAGTTTTAATTTTTCCCAATTTGTTAATTTCTTCTTTTATGCGTTGTTGGGGTTTTGTTTGTTTGTCATTTGTTTGTTTATATTTTTGTTTTTTGAGACAAAGTTTTGCTCTGTGGCCCCGGCTAGAGTGCAGTGGTACTATCTTAGCTCTCGGCAACCTCCACCTCCCAGTTTCAAGCAATTCTTGTGCCTCAGCCTCCCAAGTAGCTGTGATTACAGGTGCGCACCACCACACCTGGGCTAATTTTTTGTATTTTTGCCCAAGAGAAAGGAAGGCATATGCCCAAAGACTGTTCACAAATGTTCCAATTTAGTTGTAATTGCCCCAAACTGGAGCCAGCCAAAATGTCCATCAGTAGGTGAATGGATAAACCAACTACGATTTCAATCTCACCACATTGGTCAGGCTGGTTTTGAACTCCTGGCCTCAAATGATCCACCTACCTTGGCCTCCCAAAGTGCTGGGATTACAGGTGTGAGCTACCGTGCCTGGCCTACTTTGTATTTTTGATGTCTTATTTGGAAATCTTTGCCTATCCAATGTCGGAAAGTCTTTCTTCTATATTTTCTTCTAGAAGTTTTATAGAAACCTTAAAATGAAGCTTTCTGGACCTGGAGGTTTCTTTGTGAGCAAGTTTTTAAGCACAAATTCAATTTCTTTAATAGATATTGGGCTCTTCAGTTTATTTATTTCTTCTTGGGTTAGCTTTGGTAGTTTATGTCTCAAAGGTATTTGTCCATTTCACTAAGTTGTATAATTTATTGACATAAAGTTGTTCACAATACTTCCTATAGACATCTGTAGCAATATGTCAAGTCTTTCATTCTTGATATTGGTATTTTATTTCTGTTCTCTTTTCTTCCTGAACAGTCTGGCTAAAGCCTATTGAATTTTATTGATCTTCTCAAAAACTAGCTTTGAGATCATTGATTTTTCCCTTTGTGTGTGTGTGGTTTGTTTTCAATTTCATTGATTTCTGCTTTGGTCTTTATTATTTCCTTTCTTTTCTTACACTGGGTTTAATTTTACTCTTTTTCTAGTTTTTTAAGTTTAAAGTTTAAGTCATTGACTTAGACCTTTTTTTCTAATATAAATGTTTAGTGCTATAAATTTTCCCCTAAGCACTGTTTTAGAGGCAGCTCACAAATTTCTATGTTTTCTTTTCTTTTTATTTCAGTTCAAAATATTTTCTGATTTCGCTTTTGATGTCTTCTTTGATCCATGGATTATTTAGAAGTATGTTAATTTTTTATCACTAGTTTTGAGCAATTTTACTATGATGTGCTTTGGTATAGTTTTATTCATGATTCTTGTTTGGAATTTGTCATAGTTTTTCATCAAATCAGGAAATTTGGGGACCATTATTTCTTCATCTATTTTTCTGCCCCCTCCTTTTTCTCATCTAGTTTAGAGACTGCTAGGCCTATATATTAGGCCATTTCAAGTTCTTCTACAGCTCAGGTCACTGAGGCACTGTTCATTTAAAAAATTTTTCCTCTCTTTCATTTTGGATGATTTCTGTGGCTGTGTATTTAAGTTAACTAATCTTTTCTTCTGCAATTTCTAATTTGCTGTTAGTGCCATCCATTGTATCTTTCATTTCAGACACTGTGGTTTTCATTTCCAGAAGTTTGATTTGGATTTTTTTTTTTTTTTTTTTTTTTTTGAGACAGAGTCTTGCTCTGTCCTCCAGGTTGGACTGGGTACAGTGGCGTGATTTCGGCTCACTGCAACCTCCACCTCCTGGGTTCCAGTGATTCTCCTGTCACCGCCTCCAGAGTAGCTGGGATTATAGGTGCACACCACCGTGCCTGGCTAATTTTTTTGTATTTTTAGTACAGACAGGGTTTCGCCATGTTGGCCAGGCTGATTTCGAACTCCTGACCTCAGGTGATCTGCCTGCCTTGGCCTCCCAAAGCACTGGGATTACAGGTGTGAGGCACTGCACCTGGCTGGATCTTTTTAATATATTCTTAATGTCTCTACTTAAATTTTTGAATATAGAGAATATAGTTATTACAAATGTTTTAATGTTCCTGTTCGCTAGTTCTAATATCTGTGTCAGTTCTGGGACTGTTGGCTTGATTGATTTTTCTCATTGTGGGTTGAATTTTCCTCCCTCTTTGTATGCCTGGTAAAATTCTGTTGGATTCTGACATTGTGATACTCAATATTTTACCTTTTGGGGAGCTGGGTATTTTTATATTCCTATAAATTTTGAGTTTTGCTCTAGGAGGCAGCTATGTTACTTGGAAATAGTTTGATCCCACTGGGTCTTGATGTTTTGGATGAGGCCAGGGCGGTATTTAATCTCGAGTTAATTATGAGGCAAGATCATTTTGAGTACTCTACACAGTGCCCTGTGAATCATCAGGTTACCAATCTGGCTTGTGGGAACAGACATGATCTCCTGCCCTGTCTGATCCCCTGGTACTATTACCTGTTATCTTGTTTTTGTTTTTTTTTTTTGAGACAGAGTTTCACTCTTGGTGCCTAGGCTAGAGTGCAGTGGTGCAATCTCGGCTCACTGCAACCTCCGCCTCCTGGGTTCAAGTGATTCTCCTGCCTCAGCTTCCTGAGTAACTGGGATTACAGGCGCCCACCACCATGCCCAACTAATTTTTTGTATTTTTTTTAGTAGAGGTGGGGTTTCATCATGTTGGCCAGGCTGGTCTCAAACTCCTGACTAACCTCAGGCGATCCATCCTCCTTGGCTTCCCAAAGTGCTGGGATTATAGGCATGAGCCACCACACCCAGTCTATGACCTGTTTGTTATCTTTTCTGGCAGTTTTTTACCTGGCTTTAGCCTCAGGTAACAGCCTCACGTGTATTTACCGATTAGTACTCAGTTGAATTCCCAAGGACGCCTTTTCCATTTCTTCAGTTTTTTCTCTGTGCAACTCTCTCCTCTCCGGTACTGTATCCTGCACGCTCTATTCACCTTGGTCTTCTGAAACTCTCATCTCCATCTTTTTTTTTTTTTTCTCTTCCTTTTTTTTTTTTTTTAAGACAGAGTCTCACTCTGTCATCCAGGCTGGAGTGCAGTGGTGCAGTCTTGGCTCACTGCAACCTCCATGAGTTCAAGTGATTTTCTTGCCTCAGCCTCCTGAGTAGCTGGGATTACAGATGTCCGCCACCATGCCCAACTAATTTTTTGTATTTTCAGCAGAGGCAGGTTTTTGCCATGTTGTCCGGCTGGTCTTGAACTCCTGACCTCAGGTGATCCACCCACCTCGGTCTCCCAAAGTGCTGGGATTACAGGCGTAAGCCACCATGCCCAGCCTCACCTCCATCTTTTTAACTCTTAGAAAGTCCACTGGGCTCCACCTGGGTTTCTCTCCCTGCACTGCCTAACTCCAGGCAGTTAGATGGGCCATCCCTAGAGCTCACCGTTTTTTAAAATAATTTTTTATTTTTTATTTTTAGGTCTCGCAATGTTGTCCTGGCTGGTCTCGAACCCCTGGCCTCAAGCAGTCCTCCTGCCTCAGAGCTCACCTTGTTTCCTCTCTCTGAGGGATCACTAACTTTCATTGTTTATGTGCGCTACATTGAAAACTCTTATTTCATATATTTTGTCAGGTTTTTTTTCAGGCAGCAGGGTAAATCTGGTTCCTGTTGTTCCACTTCGGCTAGAAGTAGAAGTCCAAGGGATGTATACATTAAAAAATCACGTGTTCCAAGAATGTGTAATGATAACAGATGATGGTCATAGTATAGTGTTACATTTTAAAAAGGCAAGACAGAAAATGAGATATGCTTTTTGTTTGTGTGTGTTGTGTTAAAACATACAAAATGGTGTGAAAGGAAAATCTTGGGGCCCCAAAATTACTAAAATAAGGGAAAAGTCAAGCTGGGAACTGCTCAGGACAAACCTGCTTTGCATTCTATTCAAAGTCTTCCCTCTGCTCACTGAGATAGATGCACATTCTGATTAGTTCCTTTGGAAAGGCTTATCGGAAACTGAAAAGAAGGCGGCCATTTGTCTCTTACCTACGTGTGACCGCAAGCCCTCTCCCTGCTTCAAGTTGTCCCCGCCTTCCTGGACAGAACCAATATACTTCTTACATATATTGATTGATGTCTCCTGTCTCCCTAAAATGTATAAGATTAAACTGTGCCCCAGCCTCCTTAGGGACATGTTGTCAGGACTTACTGAGGCTGTGTCATGGGCGCACATCCTCAACCTTGGCAAAATAAACTTTCTAAATTAACTGAGACCTGTCTCTGATATTTGGGGTTCACAGTACCAATATAGTATGTGTGGGAAAAAAAAAAAAAAGTAAATACACTCTGTTATTTATATTAGTAACTCTGAAGAACTAGGATGGGTGAATTTTTTTTTTTTTTTTGAGACGGAGTCTCCCTCTGTCACCCAGGCTGCAGTGCAGTGGCAAGATCTCGGCTCACTGCAACCCCCGCCTCCCGGGTTCAAGCGATTCTCCTGCCTCAGCCTCCCAAGTAGCTGGGACTACAGGTGCCCGCTACCACGCCTAATTTTTGTATTTTTAATAGAAACGGTTTCACCAAGTTGGCCAGGCTGGTCTCAAACTCCTGACCTCAGATGGTCCACCCACCTTGGCCTCCCAAAGGGCTGGGATTACAGATATGAGCCACCACGCCTGACCAGGATGGGTGATTTTTGTTTTCTTCTTCACTTTTGCTGTATCTTCTAAGTGAATGAGTATTTCTCCTGCAATTTAGAAAAGGATAAATCAAATATTTAGTATAAAGATACTTGAAGGGCGAGGTTAAACACTAGCTAACCGAGAGCCAGAAATCACATTCCCTGTAATTAAAGACAATGTTCTAGAAAGAGCCTGTAAAGACTGTATAGGAATCCCTGCAGTGAGTATTTGGGAAGGTTTGAGATGACACCTGTGTGTAGGAGCACCCCTTGGGCCTGGCAGCCTCCTTTTGACCCAGGGTTTTTTCCCTTGTGTCAACAGATTGTCCGTGTGGAGCCCTTGGTGACCATGGGCCAGGTGACTGCCCTGCTGACCTCCATTGGCTGGACTCTCCCCGTGTTGCCTGAGCTTGATGACCTCACAGTGGGTGAGGACCCTATATTAACCGGCAAGAAGACACACGGTCCTAGGACCGGAGCTGATGGGCCTTGGCCCCCCTCCATCTAGTCCTGGAGTCGCTGCTATTCCGTCTGTGACAGAAGTCATTCTGTCTCTTACTTGCCTCCTCCAATGACAGGGTGTTCACTGCCTGCTGTTCCATTTCTGAGCAGTTCAGGTTATCAGAAGGCACTTTTAATTTCTGGTTTGATTCTGTTTCCCTGTGACTTGTTCCCGTTGCTCCAGTTCTACCCCATGGAACACACAGAATAAATCTAGTCTCTCTTCTCCTCCCATAGGATTCATAGCCCCCAAAGCATCTTCTTCTTTAGGGAAAACACCTTCAGTTCTTTTAACTATTCCCATGGGACAGGGCTTCCTGTCACCCCTTCAACCCCCCTTTTCATTAAAGTCCCTCTCCAGATGAATGCGCAAGATTTCTAGGTTGAGTCTGGCCAGAGGTGAGGTTTGAGTACCCTTGACAAGGTCTGCTCGCCACCCCTTTCCTCTAAGGATGCCCTCATGCTCCCATCTAAGCCCCTCCTTCCCTCTCCTGCTCTCTAGATTGACAGGTGGGAAATCTCCCCTAAGTCAACAGCCCCATTTCTGCTAGCCTACCATGCCTCCCTCATGCTAGGAGGTCCCCCAGCTCCAACCCACCCCCAACCCTGTGCCTACAGCTCTCCCTACTGACACTTTGTGTGATGTCTCTGCAGGGGGCTTGATCATGGGCACAGGCATCGAGTCATCGTCCCACAAATACGGCCTGTTCCAACACATCTGCACTGCGTATGAGCTGGTCCTGGCTGATGGCAGCTTTGTGCGATGCACTCCGGTGAGTTCAGCGATGGGAGATGTCCATGCCAGCCTGCTCTGGGCATTAAGGATCCTGAGGTCAGGGAGGTGGCTCTTCTAGGTGTGCTTCATTTCAAATACCTGTTCAGTCTGGGTCTGTATCCATAACAAAAATTTGTATACCCCTTATATGAGCTTGGGCAATGTTATAAATGCATTATGTATATATTAAGGCATGCGTGTAATCCTTCAACAACCTAATGATCCCTATTTTATAGATAGGAAACTAAAGCTCAGAGATATTAATAAATTTGCTATAGTCACACAGCTGGGACTCAGACCCCAGTAATCAGGCTCCCAGGTCCCTCCCCTTAGCCATTGATTATGCCATTCTGCCTTTCTGGAGGAAGTCATGCCTTGGCATCAAAGCTGTGTGTCTTAACACTGTGAGGTATAGTCATGTGTCACATAACAGTAGTGATATGTTATGAGAAACAAGTTAGAGGCAATTTTGTGATTGTGCAAACATAAGAGTGTACTTACATAAACCTAGATGAGATAGCCTACTTCACACCTAGGCTACGTGGGATAGCCTACTGCTCCTTGGCTACAGACCTCCACAGCATGGTACTGTGCTCAATACTGTAGGCAGCTGTAACACAATGGTATTTGTGTGTCTAAACATACCTACACTTAGAAAAGGTACAGTAAAAATACCATATAAAAGATGAATGGTACACCTATATAGTGTACTTGCCATGCGTGGAGCTTGCAGGACTGGAAGTTGCTCTGGGTGAGTCAGTGAGTGAGTGGTGAGTGAATGTGAAGACCTGGGACATCACTCTATACCACTTTAGACTTTATAAACTGTACACTTAGGCTACCCTAAATGTATTTTTTGAAATTTGCTTTCTTCAATAATAAATTACTGTTAGCTTACTATAACGTTTTTACTTTATAAACTTTTTAAAAAACTTTACACTCTTGTAGTAACACTTAGCTTAAAATGCAAACACATTGTATAGGTGTACACAAATAGTTTCTTTCTTTGTATGTTTATTCTATAAGCTTTTTTCTATGTAAACTTTTTTTTTTAACTTGTTAAACTTTTTTTGTTAAAAACTTAGACCCAAGGCTGGGTGCAGTGGCTCACTCCTGTAATATCAGCACTTTGGGAGGCCAAGGCAGGTGGACTGCTTGAGCTTAGGAGTTTGAGACCAGCCTGGGCAACATGGCAAAACCCTGTCTCTACAAATAATACAAAAATTAGCTGGGCGTGGTGGTGTGTTCCTGTATTTCCAGCTACTCTGGAGGCTGAGGCAGGAAGATCACTTGAGCCTGGGAGGCAGAGATTGCAGTGAGCCATGATTACGCCACTGCACTCTAGCCTGGGTGACAGAGCGAGACCCTGTCTCAAAGAAAAAAAGTCAAGAAGACATAAACACATGTTAGTTTAGGCCTACACTGAGTTTAGATTATCAATAACGCTTCCACTTCCGCATCTCATCCCACTGGAAAGTCTTCAGGGGCAATAACACACATGGAGCTGTCATCTCTTCTGACAACAATGCCTTCTTCTGGAATACCTCCTGAAGGACCTGCCTGATGCTGTTTACAGTTAATTTTTTTAATAAGCAGAAAGAGTACACTCTAAAATAACAATTAAAAATATAGTGTAGGCCGGGCGCGGTGGCTCAAGCCTGTAATCCCAGCACTTTGGGAGGCCGAGACGGGCGGATCACGAGGTCAGGAGATCGAGACCATCCTGGCGAACACTGTGAAACCCCGTCTCTACTAAAAAATACAAAAAACTAGCCGGGCGAGGTGGCGGGCGTCTGTAGTCCCAGCTACTCGGGAGGCTGAGGCAGGAGAATGGCGTGAACCCAGGAGGCGGAGCTTGCAGTGAGCTGAGATCCAGCCACTGCACTCCAGCCCCGGCGACAGAGCAAGACTCCGTCTCAAAAAAAAAAAAAAAAAAATTTAGTGTAGTGAATACATAAACCAATGATAGAGTCATTTACATTATCAACTATTATGTAGTATACATAATTATATGTGCTGTACTTTTATACAACTGGCAGTACAGTAGGCTTGCTTACACCAGTGTTACCATAAACACACGAGTATGGCATTAGGACAGCTGCGATAGCCGTGATAACACTAGGCAACAGAACTTTTTCAGCTCCATTATAATCTTATGTATCTGGGGCCCATTGTTGACTGAAACATCTTTATGCAGCATGTGATCAGGTAACTAAAAGTGATTAGAGAGGCTGTTTTAGAAAAATAAAAGACAGTTCTACCACCCAAACTGGGATTCAAACATTTAAAGCGTTTTACCTAAGGGGTGGGATAGGATTGACACTTTAAATAACCTTGAATCTGTCCTGGCAGGTGTGAGGGGCCCCTGGGATGGGAGGGACAGTCGGTCCTGTTGAAGTGGGTATTTCTGGGAGCCACCAGACTCCTTCACTTCACAGAAGAGGGCCCAGGGAAAGACTCCCAGCTTGGCAGCACTGGTCTTGAGTGAGAGATACCCCTAGCAAGATTCACATCAATTTTCTACTTTCCTGAATGCTTGTGGGAGCCCTGTCTTTTGACCTATTTATTATCGGCAGAGAAAGGAGACAGACATTTGTGAATTCCTTCCCTTCTCTGAGGCCCAGGTTCCTCACTAACAAATACGTGGTCAAGAGGAATAAGTAGGTCCTGTATGGGAAGCTCCTTGCATAGAGCTGAGCATGCAGCAAGTATGTCGTTGTCACTGCCATGGCCAGGGGAATGTGATTACCTGCGGGCCCAAGGGGGAATCGGTGAGCCTAGTGCTGCTGTTCCTGAGGCTTCTGCCAGCCTGCTGCAGAACCTCCTTGCTCCAGCTCTCCTGCCCTGCTGCATTCACTGTGCCCGCCACCAAGAGCATTCAGGTTTCGTGGAGACTGCACGGGGCTGTCCTCTTAATAAAGGCAAGACATGGCTGGACTTTTGCAAAAGAGCTTTATTAGAACTAAAGAATCCCAATTAGAATGGCCAAGGAAAAGTCAGCTGTGTCCAAGACATATGTCTAAACAATAAAATGATGAGGTTGGACATTGATTTATGGAAGCAGATGAGGTGTTGTAGGAAAAACACTGGCTGGGGAGTTAGGTGGTCTTGCCTGAGCCCTGGCATTGCTGCAGCCGACTTTTCTGGGGAGACTTCGGTGAGTCATGGCAGCTCTCAGAGACTCAGTTTCTTTAAGGGGGTGCCAGCACTCTCCCTGGACTCTGTCGGGGGTGGATCCCACAAGCCAATGGACTGGGAAAGGCCTTGTAAATTTTAGTTATGGTTCAGAAGGGAGGCATTTTAATGTTCCCCAGCTACATTGCCTGACACCTACTAAGGGTGTCAAGGCCTGGCCTTGGACCTCTGCCCTTGGGCAATGCCCCTGCCATTGTGGGTCATTGGGCAGCAGTGCCAGTCCCAGCTTTTTCCTGAATAGCCTGTGGGTCGGGGGCTGTGCCTAGATGGGAGGAGGAGGATGCTCTCTCAGTGAGGGTCCCTGAGACAGAGGGCAGTATTAGGCTCCATGTCATGTCGAAGCTGCAGAGAGAAAACTAAAGCCCAGCAAGCATAGTTTGTGAAGCTCATTGTTTGGGTTTACACGAGATAGTGAGAGAATAGGGACTCTCCCAGGCTGTGCTCCCCCAAGTGACTGCATGCCATAATGTGGAGCCCAAGGTTCCAGCTCTCAACACATCAATTCTATCTCATAGTCCGAAAACTCAGACCTGTTCTATGCCGTACCCTGGTCCTGTGGGACGCTGGGTTTCCTGGTGGCCGCCGAGATCCGCATCATCCCTGCTAAGAAGTACGTCAAGCTGCGGTTTGAGCCAGTGCGGGGCCTGGAGGCTATCTGTGCCAAGTTCACCCACGAGTCCCAGCGGCAGGAGAACCACTTCGTGGAAGGGCTGCTCTACTCCCTGGATGAGGCCGTCATTATGACAGGGATCATGACAGATGAAGTAGAGCCCGGCAAGGTAAGCCAGGGTGTCAGCTGCTGCAGACCAAGACTAGGGAGGCATGAGTGTGGTGGGACTGAGCCCGTTCCCCCATCCTGACCCTGGCAGCCACCTCTTTAAGGCTGCTGCCTGGGTCAACCCACCTGGGGTACAGGTAACAGGATCTGTTGTCATAAATGTCTTAGACAGTGATGGAAGCTTTCATCTACTCTGCCCTTACCACCTGCCTGGGATGTGCTTGTCTCTTAGTGGATGTAATCTTTGGTCCTTATAGCAAACCCCATTTTATAGATGAGGAAACTGCGTCTTTAAGAGGTAATATAGGATGGGCATGGTGGCTCACACCTGTAATCCCAACACTTAAAAGAGGTAATGTAAACTTCCACAAGATTCAAGTAATTGATTTGATGCCTTGGAATCTAGATTGACATTCCTTCCACGTATACCATGTGATTTTTATTAGCAGTTTTTTCTCCATTTAGAAAGGATTTGTGCTTATGGTGAGAGACTTGGAAGGTACAAACAAGTAAAAAGGAAAGAAAAGACTCCATCTGTAAACATGACCCAAAGCCAGTGTTGCTAATGTGTTTGGTATACAGTTGGCCCCTGTGTCTGTGGGTTGTAGAATCAGTGGATTCAACCAACTGCAGATTGAAAGCTTTCCCAATGAATGGTTTCATCTGAACTGAACATGGACAGACTTTTTTTTTTGTCATTATTCCTTAATGGTTACATAGCATTACATCGTATTAGGTATTATAAGAAATCTAGAGATGATTTAAAGTATACAGGAGGATGTGCGTAGGGTTATATGCAAATATTAAATCATTTTATGTAAGGGACTTGAGCATTCATGGATTTTGGGGGATCCTGGAACAAATACCCCATGGATACTGAGAGACAACTGTATTTATTTCCTCTTTCTGTGTATGGAGTTTTTTAAAGTTTTAAAATCATATAACAATGCTGAAATATATAAAGAAAAAGTTAAAGTGCATCTCTTTACACCAGGGTGTAACCACTTATGTATAACAATTTTATGTGCATTCTTTGAGACCTATTTATTTTTATTTATTTATTTATTTATTTGAGACAGGGTCTCTATAGCCCAGGCTGGAGTACAGTGGTATGATCACAGCTCACTGTAGCCTTGAACTCCAGGGCTCAAGCAGTCCTCCCGCTTTAGCCTCCTAAGTAGCTAGGACTACAGGCATGTGCCACCATGTCCAGTTAATTTTTTTTTTTTTTTTGAGATGGAGTCTCGCTCTCTCACCCAGGCTGGAGTACAGTGTGTGATCTCAGCTCACTGCAACCTCTGCCTCCTAGGTTCACACGATTCTCGTGCCTCAGCCTCCTGAGTAGCTGGGATTACAGGCTTGTACCACCACGCCTGCTTAATTTTTGTATTTTTAGTAGAAACGGAGTTCACTGTGTTGGCCAGGCTGGTCTCAAACTCCTGACCTCAGGTGATCTCCCTGCCTTGGCCTCCCAAGCCAAGTGCTGGGATTACAGGTGCGAGCCACTGTGCCCAGCCTGGTTAATTTTTTAATTTTTAAAATTTTTTTGTGGATAGGGTCTTGCTATGTCACCAAGGCTAGTCTTGAACTCCTGGCCTCAAGCAGTCTTCCCACCTCAGCCTCCCAAAGTACTGGGATTACAGGTGTGAGCCACCACACCCAGCCGAGACCTATTTCTCTGTGTGTGTGTGTGTAGTGTGCATGTCTTCATTTCATTGTGTAATATCCCACTTTTGCATGTAAATAATTGGCCTGATTTAGCCCTTACTGACATTTATGTTGCATAAACTGTTTTGCTCTTACAAATAAGATTGCATTTAAGATTTAAGACTCTCTTACATTTATCCTGTCCTTCTGTACAAATATTTGTGTAGGATTGAGTCAGAGAAATGGAATTTGTTACACAAAGGTTTGAGCACATATTAATAGATATGACCAAACAGCCCTCAAGAAGAGCTGTATTTATGCCTACTTGCAGCAATGGTGTGTGAGAACACCTTTTTCCCTACATTCTTGCCAACACTAAATAGGATCTCTCTTTCATTTTTGCCAATCTGATAGGGTTAAAAATAGTATCTCGTTTTATTTTGCAGTTCTTGGATCACTGGTGAAAGTGAGCCTCTCTTTGCAGCATTTTGCAGTTTGTTTGTCTTCAGTTTTGATCACTTGTTCACATTTGTCTTTTCTTGTTTCTTGTTTTTTGTTTTGTTTTGAGACAAGGTCTCACTCTGTCACCCAGACTGGACTGCAATGATGCGATCTCGGCTCACTGCAACCTCCACCTCCCAGGCTCAAGCAGTTCTGTCTCAGCCTCCCAAGTAGCTGGGGCTACAGGCGCATGCCACTGCACCCGGCTAATTTTGGTATTTTTAGTAGAGATGGGGTTCCACCATGTTGCCCAGGTTGGTCTTAAACTTCTTTTTTTTTTTTTTTTTGTGAGACAGAGTCTCGCTCTGTCGCCCAGGCTGGAGTGCAGTGGCCGAATCTCAGCTCAAATTACAAGCTCCGCCTCCTGGGTTTACGTCAGTCTCCTGCCTCAGCCCCTGAGTAGCTGGGACTACAGGCGCCCGCCACCTCGCCAGGCTAGTTTTTTGTATTTTTTAGTAGAGACGGGTTTTTTTTTTTTTTTTTTTTTTGAGAGGGAGTCTGGCTCTGTCGCCCAGGCTGGAGTGCGGTGGCCGGATCTCAGCTCACTGCAAGCTCCGCCTCCCAGGTTCACGCCATTCTCCTGCCTCCACCTCCCAAGTAGCTGGGACTACAGGCGCCCGCCTCGTCGCCCGGCTAGTTTTTTGTATTCTTTAGTAGAGACGGGGTTTCACCGTGTTAGCCAGAATGGTCTCGATCTCCTGACCTCGTGATCCGCCCGCCTTGGCCTCCCAAACTGCTGGGATTACAGGCTTGAGCCACCGTGCCCGGCTGGTCTTAAACTTCTGAACTCAGGTGATCCACCTGCCTTGGCCTCCAAAAGTGCTGGGATGACAGGCGTGAGCCACTGCACCCGGCCTTTTTCTTGTTTGTTGTGATAAGCATTTCCCCATGTTGTTACATTGCCTTCATAACTGTCATTGTTAATGTCCATCTACAGAACATTGCATTGAGGAAACGAATGCCCTATTGCTGCCCATAGCTGGAAATTTAAGTTGCTTCCAATTTTTTTGTTATTTTAACTAATGGAGCAATGAACATCTTTTGTCTGTAATTTGAGTAATATCTTAAAGTAAAATCACAGATCAAAGAATAGGCATCTCTTAAGACTCTTAATCTATACCTATATACATACTTAAAACATTTTAAAATTGTGAAGGGCTATAAAATCATCTGGTACAATCCTCTCTACAAATAAGGAAATGAGGCCCAGAAAGGGAAAGAGACTTCTCTGAGGACACACAGCTAGCACAGAACAGATTTAAATTCCAGCTTCTGACTCCTGGTTCCATGTCGGTCCCCTGACATATCAGCCTGCAGACTTCAGCACCATGCAAACATTGCTTCCTGTGGGATACTGCGGTAAGTGCTGGAGGTCCTGGAACAGCGGTGGCAATACCGGACATTGAGCTGAAGTGCTCTGGCCCTCCCGGGCCCCTGGATCTGCCTGACCGAAGCCAAAGCCCAGACAGTGTGTGTCACCTAGCACCAAGTCACCTAGCAAGGACATCTAGACCAGAGCTTTCCGACTGCTCTGAGGTGTTCCCTTGAGGCTCTCAGGGGTAGGAAAGCTGAGGGATGGGACGAAGGGGAGTCACCACCCCCACTGTACCCAAAGTGGCTCTGCTGTCATCCATCTGATGTATTAGATGCCACCTAAGATTATGATTTGGCAGAGGGGTTTGCACAGCTTTTAAAATATCTGGAGACCTGATCTGATTCCCTTGTTTCCCAAGAAGAAAACTGTGAGGCACAAAGAGCCTTACCCAAAGGCCCTCCCAGAATCAGCAGCAGAAGGATATTTGCCAAGTGCCCCAGTGAGCAAGACCCTGATACCCGATGGGAACAGGGCTGGGGCAGAGCGGTGGATGCCATTAGACATCTGGGCATTTCATTTTAGGAGCACTGCTTCCAAACATTTCTGTTTCTAAGCATTCAGGAATTTGTCCCTGTGTGCCAGGCCCTGTGATGGGACCTCTGCAGACACTGCCCAGTGTAAAGCTTCCTGCAATCCTGTGAGAAGCAGCCTGCTCCCATTTCACAGGGGAGGCCCAGAGATAGCAAGTGGCTTGCAATCAAGGGCTGGGGTGGACTGGAGCTTGTGCAGCCACTTGGCCTCCTCAGCTGGTGTGTGCCTGGAAGAGACAGACTCTCTGGGTTCTTTCCCATATCCTGGGCTTCTCTGCATGGCTCCTGATGTATCAGTGAGCACCAGGAGCACCTGTATCCAGGTGGCCCTAAGTCTCACTTTCATTATGCAGCTGGTGCCACTGCCAGGTATGTGCCACGCCTCACCTGGGGTTAGATCAGATTGCTCTGTTTCCTGCTGGGTCCCCCTGTTCACATTAGCATGCAGAGGCCAGCGTGAGTGTTTTTTGCCCTGCCCCATACTGTCCACATCAAAACTAATTTGGGCAAAGAGGCTTTTTAGCCCCAGTTTCCTCCCTGCAGAGTGACCTCACCAGCAGGGTGGCCTTACCAGCAGGATGGGCCTGCACAAGCCGGTGGCACACAGATAAGCTACAAGTGCTGGAGGCCAGAGATCCAGGGCGAAGTGTTTCCTGGCTCTAGGGTAGAGCAGGTCAGCAAGGGGATGGCTGGGGACTGATTACTCCAGCCACCTGTGGGCGAGGCACCATGCTTCACACTTTCTACATCATCTCTTTTAGTCTTGCAGAGATGCTAAGTAACCTGCCCAGGCTCTGCCAAGTGTGTTGTAAGTGGAAAAAGCAAATTGGCAAATAATACATATAAGATGGTTCCATTTTTATAAAGATAGTAGTCATGTATATGTAATGTCTAATAGGCAAAGAACTCCCACAAAGTATGTGTTTTTATTGTCATGTTACATGTGAAGAAACAGGCTCAGAGGTGACCTGCCTGAGGCCACACAGCTGCTGGGGAACTGGATGTGTCCCCAGCTGCCCACCCTGAAGCTTGTGCTTTTCCAGGATTCCCCCTGCCTCCGCCTGAGAGCATCTGCCAGAATTCATTTATGGATGAGAAAGCCGAGGCCAGGAGAAGCTCAGCCATCCCAAGGCACATTGAGTCATGACCATTTAGGGCTGAAGGAGACACCAGCTCCGTAGAAGATTTGGGTGTGGGAGCCCCCAGGGCCAGAGAGGTGTGAGCCTTATTCATGTGAGCATCCTCCAGACGATGATGGCTGCTGTGCCCAGAGGACTGTGGAGCTTGGTCCAGGGACAGCAGGGAAAGTGCCATGACCAGTTAGTGCCCTGAGCCCTGGGTTGCACTGAGGGGCTGACCCATGCCTAGAGTTGGTGCTTCCCTGGCCTCGGGGAGGGTGGGAATTCCCCTGCATGGAGCACTGCATCAGGGCACTTCACTTAAATGTTGAACGCTGTTAAGCACTTGCACCAGGCTAGGCTGGGGTCGCTGAGTTCTCTAGACTGTCGGGGACTCACTGTTTGGCCCTGGGCACACACCACTTAACCTCTTTGAGCTCCTGCTCTCTCTGCTAGAGGATACCCGCTGTGCCTAACCTCACCAGCTTTCAAGAGTCTTAAAGGCGGTAATAGACATGAAAGAGCTTTGAAAAGGCCAGGAGTGCTGAACAGAAGCCGGGTGTTGCTGTTATGCCCTGATGGCGCTGGGCGCTTGTCTGCAGCCTGATCACAGTGCCCTCTGTCATTTCAGCTGAATAGCATTGGCAATTACTACAAGCCGTGGTTCTTTAAGCACGTGGAGAACTATCTGAAGACAAACCGAGAGGGCCTGGAGTACATTCCCTTGAGGCACTACTACCACCGCCACACGCGCAGCATCTTCTGGGAGCTCCAGGTGAGGCTTGGGTTTCTGTAGCCCTGGCTCCTCTGGGCCAGCTGGGCAGGGAGCCCGGACAGTTAACACTGTAGCCATGCTCTCTCCCTTCAGGGTAAAGAGTGGCTTTGTCCTAAGGAACTGCAACGCCTTCTCACAGTCGTTTCCTTCTGAAGGAACCGACTACCTTCAGTTCAAGCAGCAGGCTCTTAAGCAAGCGTCTGCTTGGTCCTGGGGAGTAGGTCCCTGGGCCGGTACTTTGGGGAACACAAACCTGTTCCGCCTTTGAGCCCCTAGCCACAGTGAGCAGACAGATCCCTGCACTGTAAAGGGCCGCAGGAACATGAGTAGGAAGTGGCTAGTTCTGCCTAGGGCTTGAGGTAACAGCCAAGCCTGGCTGTGAAAGGTGAGTGAGAATTTGCTATTGCATGTGTAGATGGGTGGGTGGATGAGGAGTAATGACACTTTAAGTGGCGGAAGGTCAGGAAGAGCCCCTCAGGAGACGACTTTGTGAGCAGGGACCTGAACATAGGGAGGGCAGGCCAGGAACAACTCCGGGGAGGACTCTGGAACTCTGTTCACAGGCAGAGGGACAGCCAGAGCCCAGGGCTTGAGCTGGGCTAACAGAAAATTAACCATTAGAAAATGGACAGTTCAGGGTAATTTAGTACATTCAGTGTTGTGCAACCACTACATCTGTGTAGTTCCAAACATTTTCATCTCCGGAAAGGAAACCCTATACCTATTAAGCAGCCACTCCCTATTCTCTCCCCTTTCCCCAGCCTGTGGCAACCACCAATTCATCTTCTGTCTATAGATTTACTTATTCTGGATATTTCACATGTATGGAACGATACAGTATGTGCCTTTTGTGACTGGCTTCTTTTACATAACATAATGTTTTCATGTATCAATATTTCATTTCTTTTTATGGTGGGATAGTAGTTCATTATGAGAGACCACATTTTGTTTTGTCACTCATCTGTTGATGGACATTTGGGTTGTTTCAACCTTTTGGCTACTGTGAACAGTGCTGCTACAAACCTTCATGTGCATGTCTTTGTTTGAATACCTGTTTTCAGTTCTTTGGGATTTAGAACTAGGAGTGGAATTGCTGGATCATATGCTAATTCTGTGTCTAACTTTCTGAGCAACAACCAAACTCTTTTCCACTGAGGCTGTGCCATTTTTCATTCCCACCAGCAATGTATGAGTGCTCTTATGTTTTTAACAGTCTTATCCACACTTGTTATTTTCTGGTTTTTAAATTATTAGTATTATTATTATAACCATTCTGGTGGGTTTGTGGTATTGACTTGCATTTTCTAAACCAATGATGTTGAGCATCTTTTTATATGCATGTTAGCTGTTTTGTATATCTTCTTTGGTGAAAAGTCTATTTGAATCCTTTGCCGCCTTTTAAAATTTGGTCATTTGTCTTTGTTGTTGAGATCTAAGAGTTCTTTATGTATTCGGGATAGTAGACCCTCATCAGATATATGATCTGCAGACATTTTCTCCAATTCTGTAGGTTTCTTTTCGTTGTCTTGATAATGTCCTTTGATGTACAGAAGTTTTTAATTTAGATGAATTCCAATTTATCTATTTTCCCTTTTGTGTTTTTAGTGCCATACATAAGAATTTATTGCCAAGTCGAAGCCCCTGTGTTTTCTTCAAAGACCTTTATAGTTGCAGCTCTAATATTTAGGTTGTTGAGTGGGGTAGGAGTCCAGCTCCATTCTTTTGCATATGGCTATCCAGGTGTCCCAGCAAGGTTGCTTGTGTTTGAAAAACAGCAAGAAGGTTGAGAAGCCAGCATGCCCACGCTGAGCTATGGTGAGGAATGAGGTCAAACAGCCACCAGAGGCTAGATCATATGGCTCCTTGTAGGTTAGGAAGGACTCTATATTTTATTCTAAGTATAATAGGAAGCCAATGAGGGCTTTGAACAGGAAAGTGACATGGCCTGATTTTTGTTTTAAAAGAATAACTGTGACAGCTGGATAGAGTGGATGGGGGCAGGAGTGGACAAGAGTGGAAGAGTAGAAGAAAGAAGATACTGTTGTCTGGGCAGCAGCAGAGGAGAAGTGTCAAATCTGGGAGATGCAGTGCAAGTTGAACCAACCAACAGGATTTCCAGAGAGCTTGACAACATGGATGTGATTCCAAGGTTCAGGGCCAAGGTTGACTGCCATTTGAAACATGGGGGAGGGGACTGGAAAGGGGAATCAGAAGTCATTCAGATGTCCAGGTGGGATGACAGCAGGAGCCAGTGACGTGTGTTGGGACTTCAGGAGTTCAGTGGAGGTTGGAGCCCCATTTGCACATTTCTTAGCCACAGAGAAATGTTTTCTAAAGCCATGGAGGGAGATGAGTAAGGGTGTATAGAGAAGACCCTGGGACACCTAGCAGGTTAGGGGAGGAGGAACGAGCCAAGGGCAAGAGAAAGTGCTGTCAACCAGGGCAGGGGAACAAAGCCAGAAGGATGTGGCATCCCAGAAGCCAAGGGGAGACTGTTTCCGAAGTAAGACCAGCAACTATGCCACATGCTGCTGAAGGAGAGACTGGATTTGGCCATGGGAATGTCATCATTGACTTTAAGCAATAGGGGTGAAACCTTGACCAGTGGGTTCGAGAGAGAACTGAAAACAAGGCAGTGGAGACAGTGAAAACAAACCTGAGAGGCTCACTGTTAAGGGAGGCAGAGAAACAGGGTGATGGCAGGAGGCCGGTGTGGGGCCAGGTGAAAATACTTTGTGTGATTGCTTTAAGATGGGAGAGGTGGCAGTCATGACAGTGATCCAGTGGAGGGGAAAATGACAGTGCAGAAGAGGGTATATTGAAAGGGCGAAGCCTTGAGCAAGGGGGTGGAGTGGCTCCTGAGCTCAGCTGGAGAGGTTGCCTTTTGATGGGCACATGGAAGGTTCATCCAATTGTCAGGAGGGAAGGAGGACCATAGGGTGGTGGGAGGGTGTGAGAGTTCTCTTCTGATTGCTTCTGTTTTCTCAGTGAAATAAGGATTTTGGCTGAGATGAAAGGGGAGAGGATTTTGATGGTTTGAGGAGAGAAGAGATGTGAAGCTGTCCCTCAGAGAGTGGGCAATGAATTAACTAGGAAAACATTGTGGCATTGCCCGGTAGCACTGGGCCTACCAGGGATTCACGCTCATGAATTTACAGTGAGACCAGCCCTGTGGTTGTGGGTTTTCACTCAGGAATCTGTGTGGGTGGGGTACAGAGTAGGCAGAGAGTATGGCCAAGGTTTTGCAGGGAGTGTGATGTGTAAGGAAGAGTGAGGACCCAAGGGTGTGGTTATGATGAAATCTAAGCCAGCCATGGAGGGGAGGCAGGATGTGAGAGGCCCCCAGGGACTGACAAGGGACTGATCTGGTGGACAGGATGCCCTGGGTGGAGTGGAACATTAAAGTCAGGGGACTAGAGGGCGTAAGCTAGGAAGAGAGGCGGTGATGGCTGAGAACAAACACTTGTAGTGGAAGCTATGGAGACAGTGAATGCAGGGCAGGGTGACAAGGCCTAGGGATCAGCAAACGTTCCTAAAGGGCCAAATAACAAATATTTTAGGCATTGCAAGCCACAGAATCTATCATAGCTCCTCAGATCTGCCACATGGAAACAGCCAAGGACAGTACATAAATGAATAGGGATGACTGGCCCCAGTAAAACCAAATTTACAAAAACAGGCACTAGGCCACGTGTGGCCAGTGGGCTCACTTCCTCCCACACTGGATCCCCAGGGTAGTAATTTCTGTCCCCTCCTCCAGGGTATTTTGTGAGAGCCTGTGGCCAAGGACATGTGGAAGATAAGATCACTGCAATGTAAAGAAAGAAGGCCAAGGGCAGAGAGGCCAGGCGTGGTGAGGACCTTCTCTGTGGGTTTTCAGTCACCAAAAGTCAATGTTGAGGAAAGTGGCAGTTTTCCAGGATCCGGTGAAAGGAACCAAGGATGTTGGGATTCAGGGAATTCAGTGATCCACACTCTAGTGAGGGGAGCTGTGGTTATTGTAATGTAATGGGGAGCCGAGCAAGAAGACAGGAGGCAGATGAGAACAGAGGTAGCCTTTATTGGGCTCGCCGGCGAGGTTCACCGGTCCCCTAGGAGGAGGGCCAAGGAAGTCGCGATCAGGGTAGGTATGGGGGTCCTTTTATAGGGCGAGGTAGGCGGGGTTTGTAGGTTTCCGTTTCTGAGGAATGACGTGTCCAGGAGCTTGCGCAGAGCGGGGGTTTTTTGGCCGGCGCGGGCTTTTTTCGCGCGCTGAAAGTCTTAGCAGGAAGTGAAGGGCGGGGAGTCCTAACAAAGGGCCTGCCATGCCGGGTGATACCGCCATGTTGGGTCTAGATTCCTGCCTCACAGTTATCAGGGGAGGTATTGGGCACATGTTTCCAAGTTTCTGAGGTTGGTTTCTGGGCACGGGGGAGGAACAGAGATCTGGAAGCAGTAATGAGGGGCCACGGGGACCCTACCTCACCACCATCTATCCCAGTGGCAGGAGGGTTGTAGGGGAGAAAATGATACCATTTAAAGAGGGCTTCAGGGTTCTAGTTAAGAACAAGGAGGGAAAAGGAATGTTCAGAGAAGAGACTGAGAATGGAGAGGGTTTTGCTGAGGTCAGACCATGAGAACAGGGCTTGAGAGGAAAGGCGGTGGGGCAGTGGCAAGTGAAGTCAGATTAAGAGATGCTGCATTGCTGTAGTAGGTTAAGATCACAGTAACAAGGCACCTGGCAGGCCATGGTGACTAAGGACAACAGAACTTAAGGCATGATGGAATTACACCTGGTGGGTTCCTAGAAGAGGGTGATTGGTCAGTTCTGATGTTGGGTAGGTATCTTAAGCAGAATGTGATTGGGGAGTGGTAGGGGTGGAGGAGTGTAGGGGTGAGGGTCTCATCGTGGCCTGGGGGGCTATGGGGTCTCCCCCACACCCATTAGTCTTAATCTTGGGCAATGTCAAGGCCCACAGCAGGTGGTAGGCAATTTTGCCAAAAGCAGAAGCCACTATGAGTCCTTCTTGATCCCTGCCAAGAACAGTGTTAAGGTTGTGGAGTGTGGTTTTGTTAAGAGAAAGGAGAGGAACCAGCGAAAGAGGATCAGAAAGATAACAGCAGTGGTTAACATTAGCCACTCTCATTGTGGTGGACGTTAATGCTGAACACTTTCCACACATTATCTTCATCTTCCCAACAACCCTCTGAGAGTAGATACTAGTGTTATTTCCATTCCACAGATGAGAATACTGAGGATTAGGTTATCCAAAGTAACTACCAGCCTGAGCAACATGGCAAAACCCTGTCTCTACTAAAAATACAAAAATGAGCCAGGTGGGTTGGGGCATGCCTGTAATCCCAGCTACTAGGGAGACTGAGGCAGGAAAACCACTTGAACCCAGGAAGTGGAGATTGCAGTGAGTCGAGATCACGCCAGTGTACTCCATCCTGGGCGACAGAGTGAGACTCTGTCTCAAAAATAAAAAAAAAAAAAAAAAAGAAACCGTTTGAGACAACGTAAATAACACAACTCAGAGAATGAGTGTATTAGTGATCTATTGATGCATAATGAACAAAACCAAAAGTTGGAGATTAAAGCAGCAAACATTTATTATATCATAGTTTCTGAAGGTCAAGGATTTGGGAGTGGCTGATCTGGGTGGTCCTGGCTCAGGGACTCTCATGCTGTGGGCTAGGGCAGCAGTCATCTGGAGGCTTGACTGGGGCTGGAAGATCTGCTTCCAACTCACATGGATATTGACCAGAGACCTTAGCTCCTTGCCACATGGGTTCCTCCAGCGACCTCATGACAAAGCAGCTGGCTTCCCCCAGAGCAAGTGATCCGAGAGAGACCAAGGAGGAGTCTGCAGTGCCTTTTATGACCCCGTCATAGGCCACACCTCTCACTCCGACCTTATTCTCCTTATTAGATCAGAGTCACTAATCCAGCCCATACTCAGGGGAGGGGCACTGAGCTCCACTTCTTGAAGAAAGGACTAGCAAAGAATCTAGGGGCATATTTTAAAACCACTACAGAAGGCCAGGCGCAGTGGCTAATACTTGCAATCCCAGCACTTTGGAAGGTGGAGGTGGGCGGATCACCTGAGGTGGGGAGTTTGAGACCAGCCTGACCAACATGGAGAAACCCATCTCTACTAAAAATATAAAATTAGCCAGATGTGGTGGTACATGCCTGTAATCTCAGCTACTCAGGAGGCTGAGGCAGGAGAATCACTTGAACCTGGGAAGCGGAGGTGGTGGTGAGCAAAGATCACGCCATTGCACTCCAGTCTGGGCAACAAGAGTGAAATTCCATCCCCCTGCAAAAAAATAAAATAAAATAAGATATAAAAATAAGACTGCTACACAGAGCTAGGATTCAAAATGAGGTTTGTCTTACACATTTGTGCTGTTAAATAAACACTGATCCACACTGACATCAGGTAAAGGAAGAATCTGGAAGAATGGGTATGTTCAACCTGCATTTGCATGCAGGAAGTGAACATTCAGACCTCTTATGATCTGTCACCGCGGCGGTAGTAGGGAAGCTGGACTGGGAAGTCACAAGGAAGCTGTGGTGCAGTCACAAGGAAGGCCTCAGCTGACAGGCAGCCCTGGGGTAAGATGGCCTTCCAGAGTTGTGTCACCTTGAGACCCGTGGGCTAGGACTTTACACCAAATGCTGCCCCATCAACCAGTCATTGTGCAGGCTGACCTTGGATGAGGCAGCTCCCTTATGCCAAAGGCAGTTCTCCCTGAGTGTCAGCAGTCAGCACCCCGTGCAACTGGGGGAATGGGTGCCTCCCTGGAGCGGGCATCTGCACAGAGCACCACAGCATCCTCTACAGTAGAAATGCAGAAGGCAAGACATTTCTAGAGGAGAGGAATGAACAATTTCAAATGCATGCCTTTTCCCTGCCTCTGCTGGGATAACTCTTCCTCCTTCCATTGGCAGCCTTTCCCCCAGGTTCCTCCCTGATGAGTAAGGCCCTGGAATGAACCAGTGTGACCAGGCCTGGGTGCTAAGCCCCTTAACAAGCTGCATTCTGGGTGATTAGTCCATTCTGGTCACACCTGTGCCAGGCCTGGCTGGTGCAGTCACTTCCCTTCCCCCAGCTTGGTCAATCAGCAACACGTGGGGTCAGGGATAGCTGCATAATTTGCAGGGCTCAGTGCAAAAAGCAGGCCAAAAGTGCCATTAGAAGTACTAAAATATAAAGCTTTTTTCTTTCTCCATGGTCTCTCTCATCATAAATATTTGCAACTTAATGCCATTCTAAGTAAATAAAAATTTAAAGTATTAGTATGAATTTTACTGTTCATTGTTTAAATATATTTATAAATATAAGAACATTTAACTCATATATATGTATTTCTTGGTTCCATTAAGAATGCTGCATAAACTCTTTTTATTTCTCTTTGTTACATTCTACTAACACTACCTTTTTGACTTATGGTGAGTAAGGAAGGACTGAAAGGAGCCAAGCTGGGCAGCTCTGTCTTGTCATTCCCTCGTCATCGTTTCAGTATAAGCGGTTGGCTAACACAGGGAGTTAACACCAGTGAGAAAGGATAAGATAGTGTCCTTGTGTTCATAGAAGGCCATTGCCCCAGGACCTCCCTCTGGGGCTGGGGTTCCTGGCTCAGGCTGGGCCCTTGGATTTGCCGTGGGGCCCTATAGTCAGTGAGCAAGGATGGCCAGAGAGCAAGGGCTGCAGTGAGATGCTCCAGAATGACTGGCCTCAGCAAGAGTGCAGCTTAGGACCCTGGGATCACAGGTCACTAAGCAACATAGGATAAGTAATGGGTGGACAGAAGCGGGAAAGGAGAAGGGCAGGGCGCATGTTTAAAACTTGAACTTTCTGAGGCTAAGACTGGAAAGGAATGGTTTCAGCTGATATATCTGGCTAACAGCTGACTATTTTTAGGAAAAAATCACAAATGACTTTTAAACGTCAAAGTGATACAGTCTAACTCAGAAATAGAGAAAGGCAAAACAGAGTGCCAGGAGTCTCATTTTTTACCTATCAGAATGAATGACAGTGATCTAGAAGTTTGATGTCACATGGTGCTGGCAAGGGAGAAGGGAAACAGTGTTCTACATTGTCTGGGAGAGTATAAAATGGTACAAGCTCTGAAATGGTATCCATGAAAATTGCACACACCGTTTAAGCCAAAATCTTCCACTTCTGGGAATTTATCTTTCTGACACATATAAATGGGCAAAGATACATATATGAAGGATATTAGTTGGCATAATCTGCAAATAATCTAAATGTCTGCCAGTATAGAAGTGATTAAATAAATTATGACACATCCACTGCAATCGAGCAGGGGTCAATACCCTTTCTTTTTTTTTTTTTTTTTTTTTGAGACGGAGTCTCGCAGGGTCACCCAGGCTGGAGTGCAGTGGCGCGATCTTGGCTTATTGCAACCTCCGCCTCTCCAGTTCAAACGATTCTCCTTGCCTCAGCCTCCTGAGTAGCTGGGATTACAGGCACCCACCACCATGCCTGGCTAATTTTGGGGGGTATTTTTAGTAGAGATGGGGTTTCGCCATCTTGGCCAGGCTAGGCTCGAACTACTGACCTCAAGTGATCTGCCCGCCTTGGCCTCCCAAAGTGCTGGGATTACAGGCGTGAGCCACCGTACCCGATCCAATAAGCATTTTATACAATGGGCCAGATAGTATACAGTCTAGGTTTTTCGGACCATAAGGCCTGTCTAGTAACTGCTCCTCTGCCTTGTAGCCTGGAGGCAGCCATGGACAATTTGTAAAGGAACACACAACCAGAGGGTGGGCCGAATTTGTGGACCCCTGCAGCACACATTAGGCACCCACAACCAAAAGCAGTAATGCTCTCTGTATTGTTACACAGGATACAGTGATGAGCAGGTGTGCCAAGATGCCACCATTTGTGAGTTGTTTTTTTTTTTCTTTTTTTTGCTTTCTGTGTTTTTAAAACTCTTCTGCTTCTCTGTGTATCAGATGTCTCCCGAAGGGTAGGCAAATCATTCATACCAATGCTTGCCATTAGGGAGGGGGAGGGGAGTTGAGGGTGGGTGGGGAGTGAGATCAGGTCATTTCTAGGAGGGAAACAGGGTCAGGAATGCGCAGGGAGGCTTAACCTTTGTACTACAGGGATTTCTGCTGTGGGCATGTGTAGGTCTTCCAAAGGTAACCAAGGAAACAATAAAAGCCATGCTGTTTATTGAGCTCCCGTTGCATGCCAGACATTAGCAAAGGCGGCAGGATCTAACAGAAGAAAGCAGGCAGGTCCCTGACTTCATGGGAGTGGTCTGGCGATGCCAGGGGAGTGAGGGAAAGGGTCACTCAGCCTTCAGTGCGCACACACGTGGCTGCTTTGGGGAGTCGCCATGTCTCCTAGTCTGATATGGATCCTTTCATGTGCTGCCCCGGCCTCTGTTTGTCCCCATTCTTCCCACACTGTCATCTAGTGGCCTGTGGCTTCCATACCTGGGGGAGTGGGCATCTTAAGGACAGAGAACGTGTCTCAGTTATCTTGGTTCCCCAGTACCCAGCATAGAACCTGGTTCCTGACCTCAGAGGCCCCTCGGAACTGTCTAATGAATGGAGGAGCGGCCTTGGCTTCAAGGGCTCATGGAGCTGTGAGAATCGGGTAACAGTGGACACTGGGGACCCTCAGGAAGATGGCAGGACTCAAGCTGGGAGGAAGACTGTGAGCCAGGGGCTAAAGTCTTCTCTGTTGGAGGTGGGCAGAGCTGGAGGGGAATGGGGGGCATCATCAGGAGGCTGCAGTGCTAAGCGAGGAAGCTCCCGCCTCGTGGCAGTTTGAGGCATGGAACAGAACAGCCTCTGCGCAGGAGGGTTTCCAGGGAGACTGAATTGGGGCAGCCAGGCAGGTGGTCAGGCTGTGAGCAAGGGATGCTGCAAACCAGTAGGCTCCTTGTCGAACCTGAGCCAGACTGCACCCACCCCGTGAGAGCTGTCTCTGGCTGTGTGCCCTTAGGGAGACTGCTTAAGTTCTCTGAGTATCACTCTGCTCATTCAACAGCATTCGTTTTTCAAACATTTATGGAATGCCAGCTCTATGCCGGCCAGATCTCAACAGCTAGACCAGGAATGATAGCTACCTCATCATTGCACTCCAGGCACGGTCTCATTATCCTCACAAGGCCCATTTTACAGATAAGGAAACTGAGCTCAAAGAAGTTAAGTAACTAGCCCGGGGTCATCACTGCTGGGGAATGCTAGAGCTGAGAAGCAAACCTAGATCGGACTGGTAAAGCCGTAGGTCCCATTACACCCCCTCCAAAGAGGGGAATTGGACCCAGGCATGCATCTGTCAAGCACAGAAGGGACCTGGCCCTTGGCCCCTTGCACTTGGAGACATTCAACCCTTGTTGGTTTTTTTCTCTCCATCCTTAATCTTTGTTTTCCAGGACATCATCCCCTTTGGCAACAACCCCATCTTCCGCTACCTCTTTGGCTGGATGGTGCCTCCCAAGATCTCCCTCCTGAAGCTGACCCAGGGTGAGACCCTGCGCAAGCTGTACGAGCAGCACCACGTGGTGCAGGACATGCTGGTGCCCATGAAGTGCCTGCAGCAGGCCCTGCACACCTTCCAAAACGACATCCACGTGAGTGGGGGAGGGCAGGGAGGGCGCACCAGGTGTGTTCCCTTGGAATCCATGGTCTCCTCCCCTGAACCGTGTGACTGACCTTGGGCACACCTGCTCTCTGGGTGCTTTCCCAACTTTAAGATGTGGTTCTTGTCCCTATGCCTGCTGAGGCCTCGGCCCACTCAGTGATGGCCCCCCTGGGAGAGGAGTTACAGGGTCTGGCATCGAGGACCCCCATGACCTGCTCTGATTGTGTCCTCCAGGGTGGTAGAGTCAGGGTGTTCTCAGCCAGGGCTGGGGGGTGGGGAGCGAATCTGAGCGCACCTGAGGGGGTGCTGAGAATGCTGCAAAGCCTTCATTTGGGTGGGTATAAGTGGGCCAGCCATGAACCTGTCACCTGTTGGAGAAAAAGCACCAATACCCACCTCCCTGGTCTACCCAGGTCTACCCCATCTGGCTGTGTCCGTTCATCCTGCCCAGCCAGCCAGGCCTGGTGCACCCCAAGGGAGATGAGGCAGAGCTCTACATCGACATCGGAGCATACGGGGAGCCGCGTGTGAAGCACTTTGAAGCCAGGCCCTGCATGAGGCAGTTGGAGAAGTTTGTCCGCAGCGTGCATGGGTGAGTGGCCCACAGTATAGGATGGGCCCTCGAGCTGACAGCCCCAGGGTACTGCTCCAGGGGAATGAGGCCAGCTCTGTGGAGAATCAGGAGCCCCAGGCCTATCAACTGGTTCCTTAGGGCCCCTGGAGCTGTGGCAGCCTCTGGGTCAGGAGGTAAGCTGTGAAAGATGGGCAGCGGGTGGGCTTGCAGGACTACTTGCCCTCTTCTCCCTGCACCCCCACCTCCAGTGAACACGTCACACCCTCCCAGCTGCTCCAGCCAGAAACCTGGGAGTCACCCCACTTCTCCCCACGGGACAGATGATGGGTGTGGGCTTAGCTGTGTCCAGGGGCGACTGCTCCGGATGGAAAGGCCAAAGCTAAGGAGAGATGGATTCCTGACTATGAAAACCACGGAGAGGCCCAGGACAGAGGATTGCCCAGAAAACAGCCTGTTTAAACTATTGAGTGGAACATGGACAAAGCCAGGAAAAAAGAATACCATATGATTCCTTTCGTATAACATTCCCCAAAACACACACGAATCCATACTGATAGAAAGTGCATCAGTAGTTTCCTGGAGATGGCAGAGGGCGATGGATAACTGAGGGGCCCGGGGAAAGTTTGGGCTGCTGGTTGTAGCCACGATCTGGACCGCAGTGACTGGAGTCCTTGGTTGCATGCATGTGTCGAGCTCATCCAGTTGTATACTTTATGTCCAGTTTATTGAAAGTCAATAACAGATGAAAGGAAAACAGCCCCACTGCTCCATTAGGGTGTGTCTGTGGCCAAGCAGAGGGGCAGAAGCCCAGCAGTCTGAGCTCTACTGCTGACTGCCTCGACTGCTAAGCTACCCAACCCCCAAGCCCCAATTCCCTACCTGCAAAAGGGGGATAAGAATACCTGCACCATCTTCTTCATCAGGTTAAGGCGGTTAAACAAGAGAAATCCTCCAAAAGCTCTTTCTGGGCTGCAGAGTGAGCCGTTGGGTTTCTCTCACACCTTGCGCTCCATGCGCCTCCTGGCGTCCTCACCCACTTCTCTGCCTCTGCAGCTTCCAGATGCTGTATGCTGACTGCTACATGAATCGGGAGGAGTTCTGGGAGATGTTTGATGGCTCCTTGTACCACAAGCTGCGAGAGAAGCTCGGTTGCCAGGATGCCTTCCCCGAGGTGTACGACAAGATCTGCAAGGCCGCCAGGCACTGAACTGGAGCCCACCTGGAGAGACAGACACGTGTGAGTGGTCAGGCATCTTCCCTTCACTCAAGTTTGGCTGCTTTCCCAGATCCACACTTTCAGAGAGAAACCCCTCCAGAAATCCCACCCTTGACAGCCCAACACCACCTTCCTCCTGGCTTCTAGGAGCAGCCCAGTGGAATGGAAAGAATGTGGGATTTGGAGTCAGACAAGCCTGAGTCCAGTTCCCCGTTTAGAACTCATTAGCTGTGTGACTCTGGGTGAGTCCCTTAACCCCTCTGAGCCCAGGTCTCTTCATCAGTTGAAGGGGATAGTAATAGCTACCTGCAGGTTGTTGTCATCTGAGTTGAGCACCAGTCACATTGAAGGTGCTGGGTAAGTGATAGCTCTTGTTGCTTCCCGTTCAGCATCACACCTGCAGTGAAGTCTGAAAAGGCTCCACATTAGGTCACCTGTGCACAGCCATGGCTGGAATGATGAAGGGGATGCCCTGGAGTTGCCCTGCCATCGCCTCTATCAGGCAGACAAGGTCCTCACAGGAGACGGACAGCTCTTCCCCACCCTGGGATCTCAGGAGGGCAGCCACGGGGCGGGGAGGCCCAAGATGTGCCGTGCCAAAGCCAGGTCCGAGGCCAAAGTTCTCCCTGCCGTCCTTGGTGCCATCCTGCCCCTTCCTCCTTAATGCCTGGGCCTGCAGACCCACCCCAGCCACCACTGAGTCCACTTGGAGAGCCCTGTGTTCCTGGAGAAGGCATTCCCGGGTTGGATCCTGCCCCAGCCTCAGCCTGGGACACCTAGGTGGAGAGAGGGCTCTCTGCTCCGAATTGGATCCAGGGGACCTGGGCTCATTCTTCTTGGCTCACCAACCCTGCAGGCCTCATCTTGTCCCAAAACCCACTTTGTCATGGTGGGAGTGGGTCCATGCTGCTCTGCAGCAAGGGGGCTGGGGAGTGGACAGCATCAGGTGGGAATATGGAGTCCACTCTCATGTTTCTGTAGGATTCTCACTGTGGGGCTGGAAGAAAAGAGCATCGACTTGATTTCTCCAACCACTCATCCCTCTTTTTTTCTTTCTCCCACCACTCCCCACCCCAGCTATAGTTAATTTCAGTGCCTTACAAATCCTAAGCTCAGAGAAAAGTTCCATTTCCGTTCCAGAGGGAAGGGAACCTGCCTAGGTCCTTCCCTGGCTTGTTATAACACAAAGCTTGGTTGTTTATGCAACTCTATCTTAAGAACTGCCCAGCCTCAGCTCAAAACCCGAATCTGAGAAGGAATTGCGTCACATAAGGGAAACTGGAATTGAGGGAGCTGAGCCAGTCATGGTTGTGGCTTGTGAGTCAGGAGACCTAGGTTTCAGCCCCTCTCTACTGTCAGCGAGCTGTACAAGGTGGGCAAGTCATTGTCCTCTGAGCTGCAGTTTCCTCATCTGTCACATCGCTACAGACAAGACCTCCCTGGAACCCTTCTGATTGTCTTAGACACTGTGGTTGCAAAACCCACGGAAAGCCTCATTTGTGTGGAAAGTCAGAGGAAAAATAAATGATCCAGTGGACACTTGGGGATTATCTGTCATTCAAGATCCTTCCTTCAACCCCAAGACCAGCTCTCATCTCATTTTCAGAAAGGCTCATACCTGGCTTGCAGGGAAGCATCCGTCTTGTCATTCCAGGTGCCAGAATCCTCTTAGAGTCACGCTTTGACTGAAGGGTGTTCACCCATCCCACCCAAGGCTTGGCATACTGCCAGTGTCTTAGCAGGGTCCTGTGAGGGCTGGGGGCATCCAGGCACTCAGAAGGCAAAGGAACCACCCTACCCATTTGGCCTCTGGAGGGGGCAGAAGAAAGAAACAAAACAAACCTCATCCTCTATTTTACAAAGCATGTGAATTCTGGCATTAGCTCTCATAGGAGACCCATGTGCTTCCTCGCTCAGTGCAAAACTGATGATTCTACTTGCTGTAGATGAGTGGTTAACACGAGCTAGTTAATCAAACAGTGCCATTGTTTCGCCAGTGAAGCCTCCAACCCTAAGCGCCTGGGACTGTAGCCAGAGATGCCAGCAGCCTCTGTCGCCCTTAATCATGTAACCAAAATCCAGACCTTATCCACAACCCGGGGCTTGGAAGGGTAGGTATTTTGGAATCACACCCTCAGGTTATGTTGCTCCAGTAAAATCTTGCCTGGAAAGAGGCAGTCTTCTTAGCATGGTGAGCTGAGTTCATGGCTTTTTTTTTGTAGCCAGTCCTGTCCCTGGCCATCCATGTGATGGTTTTGGGTGGAGTTAAACCTGATGCCAGTGGGCAGTGCATGTGGAAAGTATCAGAGTAAGCCTCTCCCCTCCAGAGCCCCGGTTTCTTGGCTGCATGAAGGTTTTCTGTAGAATCAGAATTGTAGCCAGTTTCTTTGGCCAGAAGGATGAATTGGATGTTAATGAAAGGGAGGGGTGGAGATGGGTGTGGCAGTGTATGGTGTGTGATTTTCATTTTCTTCTTTGGTCATGGGGGCCAAAGAGAAAGGCATGAGTCTCCCCTGTCAAGCTCTTACAGCCACAGGCACTGTGTCTACTGTCTGGAAGACATGTCCTCGTGGCTGTGGGGCTGCTGCTTCTGTTAAAATAAAAGTGGCCTGGAAGCTGGTGTTTGTCGTTTCTTGCTTGGGGGACCAAAATGTGGAGTCAAAGCTGGGCTCGGGTGCAGGCTGTGCCATTCCCCAACTCGGCTGCCCTCACTGAATCCATGAGCCCATCGTCAAGGGCTGGAAGAACATGTAGAAACTGACAGGTTTATTTCTATCACTGTCAGAGTGTGATTGGAGTAAGTGTTGAAAGGGTCCCTCTCTGCAGGGTGGCAAGCAGACCAGTGAGAAGGCCCCCACTGCAGTCCAAGTGAGAGATGATGGTGGCTCTGTTAGGGTGGAGGCCTGGCTTTGTCACTTGGTTGTGACCAATTAATTTTAGCAAGTTAATCCTGTTGAGACTATTGTCCTCATCTACAAACTGGTGGACCCACTAGCTGTCCACTAAAATGCATTCATCCATTCTTTGGACACATAGCTAGACTACCTTTCCCAGCCTTCCTTACAGCCAGTTGTGTCCTTGAGTTAAGAGTTTTCCAGTGGAATGTAAACAGAAGTCATAAAAACCTGTATGAGGTCTCCTGGCTCTCCCCTTCCCTTCACTCAGTGCAAATGACAACCAGGCCATAGGTGGTTGGAGAGTCTTATGTCAGAAGGAACCTGGATTCCTGAGTCACTGCAGGAGAAGCGCTTGTGGCCAGAAATTCAAGACCAAGCTGAGCAACATAGTGATATCCTGTCTAAAAATTAGCTAAGTATGGTGGCAAGTATCTGTAGGCCCAGCTACTCTGGAGGCTAAAGCAGGAGGATTGCTTCAGCCCAGAAACTTGAGGCTGAAGTGAGCCATGATCATGCTACTGCACTCCAGCTGGGATGACACAGAGCAAGACCCTGTCTCAATCAATCAATCAATCAATCAATCAGGCATTATCTGGGCTGGTGCCTGAGAGCCCAACCCAGAGCTCCTTGGTTTGCTGAGCTTAGGCTCTAGACTGGACAATCTGTATGTTGCTGTTCCCAGTTCCAAATCTGAATCTTAGCAGCAGCTGCCTTACAAGTCTCAAGCCATGAACCTGGCATCAAGACCTATGAGAAGCAAGAGGGCCACCTGAGGGGCCTTGGCTTGGTTTACCCACCTCCTTACAGGAGGGTGTCAACAATCTGTTCACTACCTGACCTCATGGAAGCTGAAAGTAGAAGAGAACTCACATGCGTATCCTTGGAACTTCTAGTTACCCCACTGACAGACCTGAAGTCTGATCCCTCTGGGGGAGGGGTGAGAAAGGTGTTTGTGGGAGGGGGTCAGTGGTGTGCTGGATATGGCTTGTACCAGCTTACAAGGGCCATGATGCATATCTCCTTCCACTTCCATGGACATTGGCAACCTGAAATCACCCACAGGGGGAGCATTTACACCACAGAAATTAGCAGCACTACAAATCAGGACTTGTTCTATCAATCAGTGTTCTCCAGAGAAACAGAACCAATAGGAGATACACACACACAGGCACACATCCCTTAATAACGAGGATAAGTTCTAAGAAATCCATCATTAGGTGATTTCACTATTGTGTGAATATCACACAGTGTAGTTACACAAACCTAAATGGTACAGCCTACTACACACCTAGCTATATGGGATAGCTTATTGCTCCTAGGCTACAGACCTGTACAACATGGTACAGTATTGAATACTATAAGCAATTATAACATAATGGTAAGTACTTGTATATCTAAACATAGAAAAGGTACAGTAAAAATATGGCATTATAATCTTATGGGTCCACCATTGTATATGCAGTCTTTGACCAAAATGTTATGTATCACATGACTATAGAAAGGCAGACACATGCAGAGACAGAGAAACAGACTTATAAAGTATTGGTTCATGTGATTATGGAGGCTAGGAAGTCCCAAGATCTACAGTAGGCAAGCTAGATACCCAGGAAAGCCAATGATGTAGTTCCAGTTTGAGTCCAAAGGGCTGAGAACCAGGAGAGCCAATGGTGTAAGTTCCAGTCCAAAAGCTGGTAGGCTCAAGACCCAAGAATAGCCCACTTTTCAGTTCAGGTCTAAAGGCAGGAAAAGCCTGATGTCCCAGCTAAAGCACTCAGGCAGGAGGAGTTTCCTCTCATTCAGTCCTTTTGTTCTGCTCGTGTCTTCAGTTGATTGGATGAGGCCCACCTGCTTTAGGAAGGGCAGCCTGCTTTGCTCAGTCTGATTCAATGTTAATCTCATCCAGACACACCCGAAGTAATACTTGGTCACATGTCTGGGCAGCCCATAGCCCAGTGAAATTGGCACATAGAATTAACTATCATAGGAGGGCTTTCTTTTGTTTTGAGAGACAGACATTTATCAACACACCACTTAACAAAGACCTCCCCTATTGAGCCCTCCAAATCCAAGCTTAGCAGGAAAGGTGGCTCCTGCGCCCTGGCTCTGGCCTCAGTACATTTGCCTCTCAGGCTTCTGAACCTTAGGCATCTCTGTGATCATCCCCCGCTCCCTTGTTAATCATTCTCATTATTGGTGAACCCCCATTCCCTGGCTAATGCTGCAGCAGGTCCAGGAAGAGGGAGTGGATCAGCTGAACCTGGGAGCAGGTGTAAACTGCTTCTGAGAAGGAGGAGCTCCAAGGGTCAAGTTGGAGAAGGTGAAACTGCCTTCAGGGCCAAAAGACTATGGCAGGGCCCGAGTGGGACCTGGGCTTGCTCAGGCCCAGGGCAGGCACTGAGTAGCCGACAGCAATGAGGATGGCAGGACCTGAACTTTGAACAAAGGGAGCTTCCCAGAGCTGACCTGGCTGGTGTGCTGAGGGATGTTGTGAAATCAAGGTAAAAAGCCAAAGACAGCACGGTACAGCGTTCACAGTGGTCAGAACCATCACTCTTAGGTATTGATAAGAACCTAACACAGCAAATGAAGTCCCATTCTATTAGTGTTTACTAAAGCAACCACGCCATGCAACCTATGTAAACTTGTTCCTCCTGTGGGCCTCAGTTTCTCCTTGTAAAGTGAACAGCTATGCCAGCCGTGCTTCACCTTGCCAGGACATTGCAGATGACTAGCTGCCCATGCCTACTAGCTGTTCTTCAGAACCTGGTTGCAGCAGGACTGCCTATGTGTGACACCCACTCATTGTTACGTTACCTGTGGTCCATGTTGCAAGGTGGTGCTGAAGGCATAGTAAGAACCTAGATATTAAGTCTGGTGGCATGACTTGTAAAAGGCTATTTTTGGTCTGCTCAGGGCTTCCCACAGCCTGGCAGCATCTCACACTGGAGTGGGAGAGATCACTATCCTCCTGAGCAACCAGGGAGGTGCTAGAACCTGCTGTTACTTTTTTAAGTTGTATGTGCTAGAGGGTTCAACCCAGTCACCTGCAGGACCATTTCAAGAGATGGAACTAGAATCTGGTGGTTATTAAATATTTATTCATTTCATTTTTGGCTGTGGAGCTTTTTTCCCCAAACAAAACCTTTTAGGGAAAGTCCAATATATAACAAACATGGAGCTACTTTGAGTCAAGCTGGGTGGGGCCAGGAGTCCAGCCCTTGTGGCCACACCCTCGTGCCCTCCTTCCCCAGGGATTGCTGGAGGCCCCAGCAGAGCCCAGTTAACAACCTGCAGAACTCCATGTCCTCTTATGGCCCTGCCCAGGCAGGAGGGCAAGGGTCACAACAAGCCAGATTTCAGCTCAACATCCAAAGGACTCTTTTCCAATCATAGCTGCCCTGCACCGGGAAGGGCTGTGTTGGGGGCGTGCAAGGAGAGCCTGGACAGACAGATGGAGTTACTATCGCAGAGCAGAGCAGTGGTCACCAAATGAGGTTCCCAAGGCCAGGGTGTAACAGGATGATCTATTGGGATGCCTGAAAAAATGTTAGTGTTTGTCTTAGTTTGGGTTTCCCTAGAAGCCAACCCTAAGACAAAGATTTGAGTGCAAGCAGTTTATTTGGGAGGTGAAATAAACACCAGCGGGGGAGTAGGGAAGGGATGACAGCCAATAATGGGTTCATTCTCAAGCAGGTTACCAGTGGTGGCCACTACAGTGTAACTGCACTCGGAAAACTGGAAACCAATGTAAAACGTGTTTCAAAGGTACATCCCACAAGGGGTGAGGGAGCTGGTATTTATAACCAACTTCCCTTAGTGAGGGTAGCTCCAGAGGGGTGTGGAGTCCCTGGCACTTCCAGCTCTCCATAGGCAGCACAGCTGGCTCTGGCAGCCAGAGAGCCTTTCGCTCCATTATAGATGAATGTCCCTCCCCGGCACACATTATTTTTGTAACACACATGAACTCATTCTTATCTCATGGCAAAATATTTAAAAGAATTGCCTAATTTAAAGTTGTGGCCAGGGGCCAGATGCAGTGGCTCACACCTGTAATCCCAGCACTTTGGGAGGCCGAGGCTGGTAGATCACTTGAGGCCAGGAGTTCGAGACCAGTCAAAACCCCATCTCTACTAAAAATACAAACATAATCGGTCATGGTGGCTCATGCCTGTAGTCCCAGCTGCTTGCGGGGTTGAGGCATGAGAATCGCTAGAACCCGGGAGGCAGAGGTTGCAGTGAGCTGAGATCCCACGACTACACTCAAGCCTGAGCTACAGAGCAAGACTTTGTCTCAAAAAACAAATCTTGTGGCCAGGCTTGTTGATTCACGCCTATAATCCCAGCACTTTAGGAGGCCGAGCTGGGAAAACAGCTTGAGCCCATAATTCCAGACCAAGCTAGGCAACATAGCAAGATGCTATCTCTAAAACAACAAAAACATTAGCCAGGTGCGGTGGTGCAGCCTATAGTCCCAGCTACTTGAGAGGCTTAGAGGTGTGAGCAACGCTTGAGCTCCTTGACCAGGAGGTCGAGGCTATAGTTAGCCATGATGACGCCACTGTACCCCAACCTGGGCTGGACACAGCAAGACCTGTCTCAATAAATAAATAAATAGAGTTGTTACACAGGTTTATAAAAAGGCAAGCGTCATAAATTTACTGACCTTTTTTGTTGTTTTTGTTTGTTTGTTTGTTTGTTTGTTTGACACAGAGTCTTGCTATGTTGCCCAGGCTGGAGTGTAGTGGCTTGATCTCTGCTCACTGCAACCTCCACTTCCCAAGTTTAAGCAATTCTCCTACTTCACCCTCCCGAGTAGCTGGGATTACAAGTGTCTGCCACTACGCCTGGCTAATTTTTTTTTTGTATTTTTAGTAGAGATGGGATTTCACCATATTGGCCAGGCTGGTCTGACCTCAGGTAATCTGCCCGACTTGGCCGCCCAAAGTGCTGGGATTACAGGCATGAGCCGCCGCACCCGGCCTTGCTGACCTTCTCTACAGTGACAGTGACTGTCTGTAATATAATAGCTGATAGAGATATTTGAACAAATGTACTTGTTTTGTAAGGTAAACAGTCTCTTTAAAAGTTTTATTGCATATATTTTAACTTGTTTAATTGCTTTTTATTTTTATTTGCAATTTATTCTACAGAAACGTTGCAATGGTAGTACAGCAGTCCCTCTCACTCACCTTCCCCTGACGTTAACATCTTTTTTTTTTTGAGATGGAGTCTCGCTCTGTTGCCCAGGCTGGAGTGCAATGGCACGATCTCAGCTCACTGTAACCTCTGCCTCCCGGGTTCAAGCAATTCTCCTGTCTCAGCCTCCTGGGTAGCTGGGACTATAGGCACCCACCACCACGCTCTGCTAACATTTTTGTATTTTTAGTAGAGGCAGGGTTTTGCATGTTGGCCAGGCTGACCTCAAACTCCTGACCTCAGGTGATTTGCCCACCGTGGCCTCCCAAAGTGCTGGGATTACAGGCGTGAGCCACCGCACCCGGCCTGATGTTAACATCTTCTACATGAACTAAGATAGTTGTACCATTTTACATTTCCACCAGCAGTATACAAGAGTTCCACATCCTCACCAACACTTGGTATGGTCAGTCTTTTCAATTTTAGCCATCCTAATAGGTGGGTAGTAGTATCTCATTATGGTTTTAATTTGCATTTCCTTAATGCCTAATGACATTGAGTTTATTTTCATGTACTTATTTGCCATCCATATATCTTCTTGGTAAAGTGTCTGTTACATCTTTTATACATTTTTTATTTTGCTGTTTCTTATTATTGAGATATATATGAACTCACATATATTCTGGATATAAGTCCTTTATTACAGCAGTCCCCAGCCTTTTTAGCACCAGGAACTGGTTTCATGGAAGACAGTTTTTCCACAGACCAGGGTAGGGCGGGGTGGCAGGGGAGGATGGTTTCAGGATGAACCTGTTCCACCTCAGATCATCAGGCATTAGTTATATTCTCATAAGGAGCATGCAACCTAGATCCCTCACATGTGCAGTTCACAATAGGGTTAGGCTCCTGTGAGAATCTAATGCCACCACTGATCTGACGGGAGGCGGAGCTCACCCACTGCTCACCTCCTACTGTGTGGCCTGGTTCCTAACAATCCTGGGGAAAGAGAGCACAGGGGCTGGCCTGGAGGGCTGGACTCCCGGCCTCACCCAGCTTGATTCAACGTGGCTACATGTTTGTTATATATTGGACTTCCCCTAAAAGCTTTTGTTTGGGAAAAAAAGAAAAAAGAGCTCCTCAGCCCCCAAAAATAAATGAATAAATGTTTCATAACCACCAAATTCCAGTTCAGTTTCTAGACGTGGTCCTGTGGGTGATTGGGTTGAACACTCCAGCACATAAATCTTAAAAAAGCAACATCAGGTTCTAGCACCTCTCTGGTTGCTTACGAGGGCAGCAGTTTTTCCCACCCTTAACCTCCGGGCTGTATGCCTTCAGCACCCTCTTGCAACATGGACCACAAGTAATATAACAATAAGTGGGCATCAAATGTAGGCAGTCGTGTGGCAACCAGGTTCTGAGGATCAGCTACTGGGCGTGGGAAGCTAGTCACCTGCAATACCTTGGCAAGGTGAATAAAGACGGCTTTACTTCTTCAAAAACATTTGTTTTGACACCGGTGAATAACTGCTTTTTGTAAGACACTCGCACACTGAAGAAAGTGTTTCAAGTATTTTTTATCATGTGAGCTTTGTGGACGAAGCTGTGGTATGCCAGTCTCCTCTAGGGACAACCTGCTCCCCCATTCTCTATGACATAAAACAGTGAGGGCAGGGTACCCACAAGGGCTGACTCAGGGGTGAAGCCGATGTTCCCCATGGCTGGACATTGCCTGAGGTCAGCAGTTTCCTCATCAGTGAGGCCCTGCTAAGCTTCCAGAAGCATCCTGGGATGGCAATGGGGTGTTCCTGGAGAGTCCTAGAATTGCCGTGTAATACATGCTACACTCTCCCACCACTTTCTGAACTTTAATAAACAAGGAGTCAAGCACTCTGGCTTTAGAATAGAAAGGTCACACGAGTGTCAACCACGTCCTATCCCTTCAGTCCATCTGCTCTCTGGCCCCCATGTTCATGTCACTGACTGAGTTGAGTTCTCAGGATAATTGATCTCCTGCAACAAAAGATACCTGTCCCCAGCTGTCCTGGAAGACACTGTGACCTTCAGGTATGCAGCTCCGGCAAAGGTGGTCCCCATACATCTCTCCCTTCTCCCAGGCCCGTGTGTCTGACACCCCACTCCCACACCCATGCTTTCACCCCCAGATTTGTCTTCAGGCCTTTGGGCTCTCCGGTCACTGCGGGCTGTCCTTCACATGTGGCTTTAAGAAGTAGGCTCTGAATTGTAATCCACAGTTGGAGGGCACTTCCCCTTAGTAAATGGTGTGATCCTTTCCCTTTAAAAAGACAGAAAAAATTAAAAATGGAAGTGATCCCTTGGAAGGGAGTGGGCTCCTCATCCCTGGAGGGACACCCATAGGGGATGAACAGGTACCTGTTGGTTCTGCTTCACAGGAGGTCCTACATTGGTGAGAGGCCAAAATTGATGACCTCTAGACCTTTCCAACAAAACAGCCTGATTCTAAGGATAGGATTCCAGCGATTCATACCCAGTTCAGCTCATTAAAGCACCCAAGTTGGCTTGTAAGAACTTCAGGTACAAAATCATAGTGCCTGGAAGATTATCTGACCCAACCCTGAGAGGAAGAACAAGGACCAGAGAGAGGAGGGAACTTACCTGAAGTCACCTGAAGGCTAGCATCAGGGCCAGAATGTAAGCCCTGACCTCAGTCCCACTTTCCCTCCACTGCTCCAATTCTTTCCCATGAGTGGAAACCCGGAGGACTCAACCTCCCATCCCATGAGCCCTTTGGAAGATGGCACTTCCATAAGAACCCCTTGCTGTGTGTGTCAAACAGCATCCGCCAGCCCTTACATTACACACTTGATGTATGTGTTTGTTGTCTCTCCTCCCCAACAAGATTTGAACTCCGTGAATGCAGGACTTGGACTTCTTCATTGGTATTTCCCCTATGCCTAGATCATTACCCGTGCTTAACAAATATTTGTCAAAGGAGGGAGGACTCACCAGGGTAAGAAAGGTCTTTCCCACCATCCAGTGGGTCTCCACGCCTCCTGTCTCTCCATTCCTCCCCATGTTCACGGCCCCTGGCCCGGCCCCATGCCTCATTTCTCATCTCTACCATTGAGGCAGCCTCCTTGTCTCTATCCCCGCAACAGTCCATAATGCCATAAGTATGTTTATTAAACACAAGAATTACTTCCCATTAAAATCCTTCTGGATATCTGGGGGAAAAAAATTTGCAAAACACGTATCTGATAAAGGCCTTATGCTTAGAATATCTAAGGAACTCAAAGCTGAATATAAGAAACCAAGCAGCCCATTTGTTTAAAATGTGCAAAAGATTTGAAAACACTTCACCAAAAGAAGACATCAGAGGACACATATGAAAAGATCCTCAACATCTTGTCACTGAAGAAATGCAAATTCAAACCATAATGAAATATACTATTAGAATGGCTTAAATTAGAAAAGAAAAAACCCTGACAATACCAAGTGCTGACAAGGATGCAGAACCCTTAGACCCCTCATACATTGCTGGTGGGAGTGCAAAATGGACCAGCCATTTCAAGATAGTTCAGCAGCTTCTTACAAAGTCATACATACACCCACCAAATGACCTAGAAATCCTACTCCTATTTACCAGAGAGAAATAAAAATGTATGTCTATGTGAAGACCTGTATGTAACTGTAGCAGCTTTATTAAAAATTCCCCAAACTGTAAACAATCCAAATGTCCCTCAACTTAGGAATGGATAAACAAACTGTGTCACAACCATACAGTGCAATCCAACTCAGCATTAAAAAGGAACGAACTATGGATACACACAACAACAGCATGGCTGAATCTCAAGAGCACTGTGTAACATGAAAGAAAAAGATACAAAATTCTACATACAGATGATTCCATTTATATGACATTCTGGAAAAGGCAAAACTCCAGGGATGGTAGAGTTGCCAGGGATGGCAGTAGGAGGAGTAGACTGACTACAGATAGCATAAGGGGGATAGGAATATTCTATATCTTGCCTGAGGTGATATGTATGACAACTACATGCATTTGTCAAAACTCATAGAATTGGGCTGGGTGTGGTGGCTCATGCCTGTAGTCTCAGCACTCTAGGAGGCTGAGGTGGGTGGATTGCTTGAGCTCAGGTGTTCGAGAACAGCCTGGGCAGAATGGCAAAAGCACGTCTCTACAAAAAATTTAAAAATTACCTGGGTGCAGTGGTGCACACCTGTAGTCCCAGTACTTGGGAGGCTGAGGTGGGAGGATTGCTTGAGCCCAGAAGGTCGAGGCTGCCGTAAGTCATGTTCATGCCACTGCGCTCTAGCTTAGGTGACAGAGTGTTGACACTATCTCAAAAAACAACAACAAAAAAAACCTCATAGAATTGTATACCTAAAGAGAATGAATTTTACTGCATGTGAGTTATACTATAATAAGTTCAACTTTAGGCTGGGCACGGTGGCTTACGCCTGTAATCCTAGCACTTTGGGAGGCCAAGGCAGGTGGATCACCTGAGGTCAAGAGTTTCAGACCAGCCTGGCCAACATGGTGAAACCCGTCTCTATTACAAACACAAAAGTTAGCCGGGCATGGTGGGAGGTGCCTGTAATCCCAGCTACTCGGGAGGCTGAGGCAAAAGAATCGCTTGACTCCAGGAGGAAGAGGCTGGAGTGAGCCGAGATCACGAGATCCAGCCTGAGCAACAGAGCAAAATAAAAATCTGTGTCAAAATAAATAAATAAATAAATAAATAATAAATAAATAAATTCAACTTTTAAAAAATTATGTGGCTTCTCACATACAAGATAAAGTCCAAGCAGCTTAGCTATGCATTCCAGCCCTCTAAGGACTGACCGAACCACCTCTCCTGCCTTATTATCCACTATTTCCCTCTACACACCCCACACATCATTCAAAATGGGCCATTTAGTATTGCCCAGACATGTCCTGAACTTTTTGCTTCCTTTCCTTCACTCATGCTCTTCCCTCTGTCCTAAATATTTTTCTTCTCCCTGGAAGAAGAAAACGCTTGAAGAAACAACACAGCTTGGAGCCAGATGGACCAGAGACCCAATCCTATTTTGTGACTGTACTAGACAGAGAGCAAAAATGGCCCAGGCCTCCATAGCTCCTTCTATTGGTGGCCTTTCCAATGTGATTGCAGCCTCTGCCATCAAGAGGTGGAGTCTACTCCCCATGCACCCCCACCCTGCTTGAATCTGGGCTGGCCATGAACTTGCTTTGGCCAACAGAATGTGGTAGGAACAATGGTGTGGCTGGGCTGCAAAAGGCCTTGCACACTTCCTCTCTCAAACCCCAGCCTCCTTCATAGAGGCAAGCCTGAGCTACACTGCTGAAGGCTCAAGTCTGTGTGGAAGACAGTCTAGTTGTTCCATCCAAGACCATCCCAGACCAGCCAGCCACCAGCCAACCCATAGACTCATGAACAATAACAAATGGCTATTGTTTTAAGCCACTGAGTTTCTGGGTGGTTTGTTATGTAGCAATAGCTAACTGCTACAGTCAGTAACTCGCTGTGGCCCTGGGAAAGTTACTCAGTTTCCTCATCTATATAATAAAGGCAGTTATTACATACCTCACAGGGCTTTGTGATGCCCATGAGAGATGATTTTTTTTTTAAATTGAGATGGAGTCTCATTCTGTTGCCTAGGCTGGAGTACAGTGGTGAGATCTCAGCTCACTGCAACTTCCACTGCTGGATTCAAGCGATTCTCCTGCCTCAGCCTCCTGAGTAGTTGAGACTACAGGCACCCGCCACCGCACCCGGCTAATTTTTGTATTTTTAGTAAAGACATGCTTTCACCATGTTGGCCAGGCTGGTCTCAAACTCCTCAGGTGATCTGCCTGCCTCAGCCTCCCAAAGTGCTGGGATTACATGCATGAACCACTACTCCCGGATGAGAGATGTTTATACAGAGCTGATTACAGTGCCTGGCACACAGTCAACCTTTGATTAACGGTTGTTACCCCTTTCCAAGCCCAACTCTTATCCAGCTTTTCAGAACCAGATCAAATGCCACTTCTTCCAAGCAGCCCTCCCTGCTTGGACAGCTCCAAAGTCAATGTAGTATTTGCCTCCTCTGAACTCCCATAGTATTTCTTGTTTCCCACTCCAATATAGTCTATCTTCAACTATAAGCAATTTGGAAAAACAGCCATAGCCTTAAACTTAGGTAACCAGTACAAATGTATACTCAATGCCAGAAAAAGATGAAATGATCTGCATAGATTAGGGACAGAAAGTCTGTTCTGCCTCCCAGGCCTCTGCTCCTTCCAGCCATTACACACAGACCCCTTCAAGGGTGATGATCCCAGCAGACTTCCTTGCATGTTCTTCGTGCTCAGTAAATGTATCCTGAATAGAATCAGCCAAATTGGGGGTGGCATTTTCCCCCTTGGGGGCAATGAAAACATGCAGGAGGGTTTTGGGGTCTTCCCAAAGACTGGGGACCACTACTTCCCAACCAGTGGGCAGGCACCTGGAATGCTAACCGTCCTGCCACTAGGCAGGAGAATCTGGCACCATGAAGAAGAGGCACCTCACTCCTCCCACATGCCAGCAGTGCCCTGCTGTGTGGTGCTGGGCTATGGGGAAAGAGTTGGATGGCAAGTCTTCCACATAGACCCTGGCCTGTGAGACAGGCTTCATTGTGCCCATTCTACAGCTAAGAAAAGAGAGTTGTGCTTAGTAGCCCAGGGTCACACAGCTAAGAGATGCTAAAGTGGAGACTTTAACCTGCATCTTCTCCCGATGTTCACCAACTTGTTGGAGCCTCAAACGGGCCACGTCAGGGTGAAAAGTCCATGCTGATCTGAAGGCCATCAAGCAGATGACACAGAGCAGAGTCCAGGCTACCTATGGGGACATGGGCTATGAATGCTGGCGTCATTTAGGGAATAAAATACACAACAGGAAGGTCACATGACTTGTCGGTAGCACATGACTTGTAAACAACAGAACCGCAGTCCCCTACCTCAATATAGGACACATTTTTGGGGAGTCTATTGTAATATTTTATAACCCCCTAAAGGTTTCCTACCTAAGCAACTGTTAATTCAGATATGAGAAGGCAAAGGTGAGTCCCGTCCCAACATTACATCTTCCAAGTGGCGTTTTCCAAAGATTTCCTCTCAGTCAACTGCACTTTGAAGAACACTTACTGGCTGCTTGATTTGCAGGTATTCGTCAGCAAAGACACCAGACTCCTCCATCAAGACTCGGCTGATCCCACCCCACCTGATCCACCTGGCTTTGTTCTTCCATATCCCCTCCAGAGCCCACCCTCCCACTGCTCAGCCATCCCTGATCAGGCCAGGCTTGTTTACCCCTCACACCCAGACTGGCTGCCTGGAATATCCTCCATCTCTCCAGGCCACCTTTCAGGGTGGACATGCCCACATGCTCATGGCACCTGGCTGAGCCCTCCTTCATGTACCTGATGCTAAATCAATCCTTCCCCTCTGCCCCATTTGCCTGAGACCTTCTGTGTTCTGACCCCTAGCAAATATCCACTAAAGTCAATTAAATCATCAACCCTTTTTCTCCCCCACCTCCTACCCCCATCCAAGGCCAACGTTTCTCCCTGTGCTCAGGGTGATCACCCCTCCAGCCCAAGCAAAGAGCATGTTCCACCACCTCACAAGGAATCTCCCGCTCCTTCCCTGCCCATCAGCCCAGAAATATGCTCAAGTTTCTACCCCCTCCACCTCCACCAGAAATACAGAGAGGAATAAGGAAAGAGAGGGGGACAGAGGGAAGGCAGGCAGGCAGGCAGGAAGGAAGTAAAGTGGGGGAGGGAGGTGGGAAGGGAGAGAGCGAAGGAAGGAGAAACGAAAAAGTAGGGCCTTCTCTCCCAACTGCCTTCTCTTGGAGCGAAGCCCAGTTTCCCCTGGTGCCACACAGTCTCAATGGCAAACAACTGACTTCCGTGTCCCAGAGTAAACGTGCAGAGGGGGTTGAGGGGAGAAGGAGGGGACTCCATATGCTGAACTTCCTGAGTCCCTCTTTCCTACCCAAACTTCCAAATCTCTCACCAAAACAGCATGCATAAAGGGTAAAAGGAAAGTGATCAAATAAGGTCAGGTGGAGTAAGGGCAGGAAGATGGGTCATGGTGAAGGCCAACTATGCCTCAGCTTCCCTGGGTTCAAAGAGCCTTCCCTTCTGCTCTCATCTTCCAGAAAGCTTCGGGGGAAAGAGTGGGCAAAGTGTTCTGGACAGAGAGAGAGAAGTCCTGGGCTCCACCTGCCCTCATATCTGGGGAGGTGGGTGAGTGCCCTCCCCATGAAGCTGGAGCCACTCTGGACCAGACTGCTGTCTGGTTCTCTTCTGCAGTGTCCTAGGAACCAGCAAGGTGCCTGGCACACAGTAGGTGCACAATCAAGTTTTGAGAAATATATACATCAATGCCGTTTACTAACAGTGACTTTGGAAAATCACTTTTTCTCTTCAAACTTCGATACTCTCAACTGAAAAGCATTGAAAGTAATCCCTACCCTTTAAAGCTATTGTATGCAATAAGTACATACAAAATCACTTTGTCCGACCAGGCACAGTGGCTCATGCCTGTAATCCCAGGACTTTGGGAGGCCGAGACAGGCATATCACTTGAGGCCAGGAGTTTGAGAACAGCCTGGCAACATGGTGAAACCTCCTATACAAAAATTAGCTGGGCGTGGTGGCACGCACCTGTAGTTCCAGCTGCTTGGAAGCCTGAGGTGGGACGACTGCTTGAGCCCAGAAGGTCAAGGATGCAGTGAGCCAAGATCGCGCCACTGCACTCCAGCCTGGGTGACAGGGCAAGCCTCTGTCTAAAAAAAGAAAAAACAAAGCAAAACAAAAACAACAACAACAGAAAACCCCATTACTTTGTCCATTTTAAAGATAGTCCAAGAATACAAAAATGTATTACTATCATTACAGAGAATAGACATTTATGATTTCCATTTCAGATTTCTGGACAAAGAATATGCCTTTTAGCTTCAAATACCAAAAATGCAGTATGCATGTTGGAGCATTTAGGAGAAGGTGTACTCATGGCTGCCATTTCCTTTGAACTTTATTAAAAATGAAAGATGATTAACAGATAGATAGACAGGTAGAAAGATAGGTCATAAAGCAAAAAGAGTAAAACATTAGTGGTACAGGTTGAGCTTCCCCTATCTGAAAATCCAAAATCCAAATGCTCCGAAATCTGAAACTTTTTGAGCACCGACATGATGTCACATGGTGAAACCCCATCTACAACAAATACAAAATTAGCTGGGCGTGGTGGCACATGCTATAGTCCCAGCTACTTGGAAGGCTGACGTGGGAGGATTGCTTGAGCCTGGGAGGTCAAGGCTGCAGTGAGCCATGATTATGCCACTGCACTCCAGCCTCTAGCCTAACCCTGTGTCAAAAAAAAAAAAAAAAAAATTCATGGTTATTATAATTTCTTCATGTCATGAATTTTATTGTTTACCATGATTAAATACTCATCTTTGTTCCACTTACCATTTTGGCCTTGAATTCTATTTTGCTTAGTGTTTGTATTACTACTCTTCTCTCTCGTTGTTGGTTACATTTATCTGATCTATCATAGCCAGATGTATCTTTACATGCAAGTCTTCCCCTTTCTTCTTTTTTTTTTTTTTTTTTTTTTTGAGATGGAGTTTCGCTCTTGTCACCCAGGCTGGAGTGCAATGGCACAATCTTGGCTCACTGTACCCTCTGCCTCCCAGATTCAAGTGATTCTTCTGCCTCAGCCTCCTGAGTAGCTGGGATTACAGGCGTGCGTCACCACGCCTGGCTAATTTTTGCATTTTTAGTAGAGACAGGGTTTCACCACGTTGGCCAGGCTGGTCTCAAACTCCTGACCTCAGGTGATTCACCCGCCTCAGCCTCTCAAAGTGCTGGGATTATAGGCATGAGCCACTGCACCCGGCCATGTCGTCCCCTTTCTTAAGCTCTCCATGTTAATTCATTTTTCATTTGACTGGAGTATATCCTTCAGTAATATTTTCAGAAAACATGCATTTCATATACATTCCAATATTTATGCATCTCTCATTTGCTTTGCACGTGAATGACTGGTTGGCTACATAGAGGACTCTACATAGTCCCAATTCTTTTCCTTGAGAATTATATAAACAGTGTTTTCTATCATTTATGTTTCAGAAGAGAAGTATGAAATATGCCTGATTGTCTTTTATTTAGATTGCAGGTTCAGTGTCATTTTAGATATGATACTAGCAAGATTTTTATTTTACCTTTGAAACCCAGAAATTTCACCACACTTTTCATGGCTTGGATGGGTATATTAACCTCTCTCCCTCCTGAAACCTCACTAAAACAAAGGAATAAAAATGTTAAGGCATATAGCCACAAGGGCAAAAAGAATAGAAGCAGCAGCAGGAAGAAAAAATATTTTGGAAGTTGAAAAGCAGATGGAAGAATGGTGACTAACCTAGTAGACCTAAGAAAGCTAAACCCCAAATCAGTAGAGGGTAAAGCTAAGAATCTCCCCACTCCAAAAGACTAAGGAATTGGCAGCACCAGGTACCTCTGGAAGTGGGAATGAAGATGAAACCGAAAACAGGGATCGGTCTGTATAATATCAGTTTGATAATCTGTATAATATCAGTTTCTCTCCCCCACTGTCTGCAGCCAGATGAGTGCCCTTCATTTAGCCTGGCAGAAGACTGGAGATTTATTCTCTGGAGACAGATTCTCTGTTCAGGATGGCACCAGGCATAGTTGAAATCATGAGTACCATATTTAAAACAGGGAATTGGGCTGGGCACGGTGGCTCACGCCTGTAATCCCAGCACTTTGGGAGGCCAAGGCAGGCAGATCACCTGAGGTCAGGAGTTTGAGACCAGCCTGACCAACACGGAGAAACCCTGTCTCCACTAAAAATACCAAATTAGCCGGGCATGGTGGCACATGCCTGTAATCCCAGCTACTCAGGAGGCTGAGGCAGGAGAATCACTTGAACCCAGGAGCCGAAGGTTGTGGTGAGCTGAGATCACGCCATTGCACTCCATCCTGGGCAACAAGACAAACAAACAAACAAACAAGGAATTAAATAGAAGTTTAATCACTAAATATTGAGAACTGTAGCCTCTTCCCTTCGACTTGGATTCTAGAGCTTGGACAGCCAAGCTTACACCCCCCCGAGAAGCTTGCTCTGCTTGCTCTGGCCAAGGCCAAGAGGAAAGCTCTAACATTAGTGACATTGGGAGTTCACCCAGTGAAAACACCCAGCTTGATCATTCTGTAGTGGAGTCCATAATCAACAAGTACCCCAGAGCCTTCAGAAGGATTTACAGCTGGACAGGGATGCAGAGCCAAGGATCACCAGACATTCAAGGAAAAACTTCTGATATGGAAGACTGAGGCCGAAATGAACACACAGAAAAATGAGATTTGGAAAAAAATGGGGACAATGTCAAGCAAATAGTCTTAATATCTTCAAAAAGAAGATATTAATCTTTAATCTTTTGAAGATATTTGTCTTAATATCTTCGAAAGGTGAGAAAGCACTGCCTTCATGAAACCAGAGCATATTGTTATCAAAGGAACATTCAGAAAACAAAAAATAACTCTTTTTTTTTTTTTTTTTTTGAGGCAGAGTCTCGCTCTGTCGCCCGGACTGGAGTGCAGTGGCCAGATCTCAGCTCACTGCAAGCTCCGCCTCCCGGGTTTACGCCATTCTCCTGCCTCAGCCTCCCGAGTAGCTGGGACTACAGGCGCCGGCCACCTCGCCCGGCTAGTTTTTTTTGTATTTTTAGTAGAGACGGGGTTTCACCGTGTTAGCCGGGATGGTCTCGATCTCCTGACCTCGTGATCCGCCCGTCTCGGCCTCCCAAAGTGCTGGGATTACAGGCTTGAGCCACCGCGCCCGGCCAAAATAACTCTTAAAACTTAAAAATATGAATGCAAAAATGAAATTTTCAGTGAGGGAATGGCAGACTATTTCTGGTCACCTGAAAACAATCAGTAGCTCAGACGCACTCAGGACAGAACCAAGCACAGGGCAGGTTTTTCAAATGAATCAGTCAGTGAAAAAGTGCATAAAGAAATCCTTCACACCTGTGATCGATCTTCTGGGCCTCCTGGCATAATTCTCCTGAGCCAGGAGCCCAAGTAGAGCAAGGGCTTCATGGACGATGCTGAACTTGAGCCTCAGAGAGAATCATGCCCCAGCCTAACAGTCTGACACCCATGGGGACCTGCTGGTTGGCTTCAGTTTGGTAGCATTCATAAGACTTAGGCCTCACCAGGTCCCCCAGGGTATAAATTCTTCTGTTTTTACAGATGGGAAAACTGAGGTCTGGAAGACAAAGGGTAACTCTTGGTTGGAGATAGATCTAAAAGGGGAACTCATATTCTGTGTAGTTTATCTCATGCACTCTTGTCCTGTATTTGTACCATTTTTTCTGTTTATGAAACAATATATGCTTATTTTGAAAAACTCAAACATTTCAACAAGATAGAATATGAAAGAATCTGGTAACCCTGCCCTCCACACATAATCATGGCCAACAGTGTGGTGCTTAGTCCTCCATATTATGCTATCTACACATATGTCAATGGATTTTAAAGTGGGATCATTATTCCTCTATCTAAAAATATATTTATATGTATCTTACTCTTTCAGATGAAGCTTATAATCAGTTTATCCAGTTTCCCCCTCTGGCCCCATCAACCTCTTTAGGATTTGACTTAAGATGTGGACATCACTGGGAAGATTTAATATTTTTCCAATATCATGTCTTTTCATCCAGTTATTCAGGCATTCTTTAACATCTGTTAATGAAGATTTCTATTTTTCTTCATTTATGCCTTAAATATACCAAATTAAGTTTATCCCAAATGTATTTTATCATTTGTGTTGCTAATAAGAATGGGATCTTAGTAAAAAGAACCCTCAAAAATAAAATCAAAAAAAAAAAAGAAGAAGAAAAGAAAGAAAGAAAAGAACGGGATATTGGCCAGGTGCAGTGGCTCACCTGTAATCCCAACACTCTGGGAGGCCAAGGCAGGAGGATCACTTGAGCTCAGGAGTTTGAGACCAGCCTGGGCAACACAGTGACATCCCGTCTCTCTACAAAAAATAGAAAAATTAGCCAGGTGTGGTGGCACATGCCTGTAGTCCCAGCTATTTAGGAGGCTGAGGCAGGATGGTCTATTGAGCCTGGGAGGTGGAGGTTACAATAAGCCATGATCGTGCCACTGCAGCCCTGGGTGGCAGAGCAAGACCCTGTCTAAAAGAAAGAATGGGATCTTTTTTTGCCTCAATTAATTTTCCATTTGTTATGGCTGCAGTATAAAAGGAAAATATTCATTTATACACTTGTTGCCTGTCTTTGCCTTAGCTTTACAGTCTTAAAATTAACTCTCTTGGAAATTTTTAGTAAACACACATATCATTATCAATTGTAATAACGTTGCTCTTCCTTACCAATGTTTTCTATTTCTTTTGTTTTTTTTTTTTGAGACGGAGTCTCGCTCTGTCGCCCAGGCTGGAGTGCAGTGGCCAGATCTCAGCTCACTGCAAGCTCCGCCTCCTGGGTTCACGCCATTCTCCTGCCTCAGCCTCCGGAGTAGCTGGGACTACAGGTGCCCGCCACCTCGCCCGGCTAGTTTTTTTTTTTTTGTATTTTTTAGTAGAGACGGGGTTTCACCGTGTTAGCCAGGATGGTCTCGATCTCCTGACCTCGTGATCCGCCTGTCTTGGCCTCCCAAAGTGCTGGGATTACAGGCTTGAGCCACCACGCCCGGCCTATTTCTTATTTATTTTTCCTGTCTTATTGCTTTTGCTACAACCTCCAAAACAATGTTAAAAAATGCCAGTGACACAAGCATCCCTATCTTGTTCTTGACTTCATTGAGAAACCTCTAGTTACTCAATGTTTTTGGCCTTCTCTTTCAAAGCCCTCATCCTCCTCAAGCCTCAAAGGACCTGCTATTTCTCCCCCAGTCTCTATATAAAAATCTCTATCTTATTAGAGGTTTTTGCTTGGGTCTTTGGCAACAGAGGGTGATTTAAGTAATTGTAGTTTCTCTTTCTGGATGTCATGCATTTTTAAGCCTCTGCAAAGAACTTTTTCCTTATATAAATAAGCACAACGGAATTCTGCCAAGGCAGGAGCAGCTGCTAAGGGAAAAGGAAGCTAGCATGTGCAACATGCCTCCAAAACAGCATCGACAGGGGCAGTGTACATTCACCTGTGTCATTCATTCAGTCCTCATAATGGATTCTGAAGGTGATTATTAGTTTACCCTCATTTTTCAGATGAGGGAGGTCTTCTCCGAGCAACTTGCCCCAAGTCACACAGCTAAGTGGCAGACATGGAATTCTAAGCCAGGGTTCGAAATCCTGTAATTCTCACTGGCCTGAGTGTTGGATGTGTTAACAGTGGTGAAGGAGAATGCTGAACACAGGAGAAAGACAGATGTCCAGAGGGAGAACACAGATGTCCAGGGGGAGGTCCTGTGGGGATGGGGCACCCTTCCCTTCCTTAGAGTCTTTTGCTAAGCAAACGGCATATAGACTGGACTTTGCAAAAGAGCAGGTGGGAGGAGTGGCCCTGCAGGAGTCTGGGCATGGTACTTGCCCTAGCACCCCGAAATCCTCACATGGGTGTTGATAAAAGGACATTGCCCATGAAGGGGAAGGACCAGATTCTAGTGCCAGCTCTGTCACTCTCCAGCTGTGTGACTTTAGGCAAGTTGTCCTTCTCTTTTCCTCTCTCTGGTCCTGGTTTTAATACCCCTAAAATAAGGCTAACTACCTTGACTAGAAAGGGGAAGAAAATGCTTTTGCACCCCAAAAGTGTTTCATTTCATATGATTTACCATTGAACAAGGCAGATGAATATATGCATTTATCTCTACTTCCTTCTGCAACCCACTAAAAGTATAAAGGAATTTTTTAAACATAGACAAACAGGAGGGGGGCTTCAAGATGGCTGACTAGAGGTGCCCAGCACTTGCCTCCTCTACAAAGAAGGACCAAAACAGCAAGTAGATAACCACACGTTGAATATAGCAAATGAGAGAACATGGAATTCAGCATAGAATATCTGAGGCATGGAAGGAGAAGGAAGCGGAGCAGCTGGCCTGGCCGGGATCAGCTCAGAGCCAGGAAAAAGTCCCCAGTGTGGAGAAAGGGTGAGCAAGAGATCCCCCGTGGTCCACATTCCCCCGACAGGCTCCTGAAATCCTACCCACAGGAGAGTGCTCAGGCCTTGCAGGCCCTGAGACTAATACAGGGGACTTCTGGGGGTCCATGTGACAGCATTGTTCCCAAGAGGGAGTTTGCACTGGTCCCACCTATCCCCTGATACCCAAGCAGTTGCAGCACAGCACCATTTTGAGAGCCCAGTCCCCACCAGTCTACATCCTGCTCTGGAGCCCTACAGATCCTATATCTCCAAATCCCTGGGGACCTGCTGACATCCCCTCATGTCCACTCAGAGAGCTGCAGTGTTCCAATGCCAGCTGGACCCAGCAGTGCGGACAGGTCCCCAGCATTCTAGCCCATGCAGTGTCCTACGCCCTGGGGAATGGGCAGGGCAGTGCACTAAATAAGCTGACCTGGGGCAAAGAAAGCTGAAGTTTGTGCTCCCCAGAGCCTGAGAGCTAGCTGCCTGGAACCATTGCCACTAACAGCAACCCTACCTCTTCCAGTGGCAGAGCTGCTGCACACCTGCACACTGTTCCAGGGCCTGAGGACAGGCCCACCCTACCTGAACTCTGGTGCCCAAATGTGCCATCTTGGGGCCTAAGGATCCACCCACCCAACTTGCCACTGCCAGAGCCCATGTACACTGTCAGGGAGCCCTTAGACAGGCCCACTCTACCTGTAGCCACTGCAACCAGGGCTTGTGCATGTTGTCCAGGGACCTTGAGGTAGACTAATGCACCTACCCACTGCTCATGCATGCATCTCCCAGGGGCCCAGGGACCTGCCTACTCAGCCTGCCATCACCACTGCTGGCACACACACACCGCCCGGGAGCCTGGGACTGGCCCCTCTTGCCCACCACTGCCACTGCTGGCACCCACATGAACCACTCAGGGGCTAGAGTAGATGTGTGGCCCACTGACACTACTGTCACCACCGATGCCATGCATATCACCCAGGGGCCCAAGGACCCACTGGCTCAGGCCACCACTGCCAACACCAGCACCCAAACACACCACCTGGAGGCCTGAGGACCAGCCCACCCAGACCTGCCTCTGTCAGCACTCACATATGTTAACTAGGGGCCCAAGGACTGACATACCCAGCCCACTGTGCCACCACTGGTCCCTGAGGACTAGCCCACCTGGCACCCCCACCCCCAGCAAAGCCTTGCCATAGCCTCTCCTAACAACCACAGCCTAAGCCACTAAGAAACCCAAAGACACCACTGATGCTGATTATAGCTGAAGAAATCATACAGAAACTACATTACTGCATCCACACAGAATCAAAGCCAAAGTACTGTACCCAACCAACACTATATATACATCTACAGGTAAAAGTAATTCCCTATGAAAGACAGTCATAAAATTGGAAAAAGTGACTGTTATACTAGATGCACACATATGAACACAGGGACACAAGAAACATGAACAAGCAAGGAAACATCATACCTCCAAGGAATACAATATTTCTCCAGTAACAGATCCCAAACAAAAGGAAATCTATGAAATGCCTTAAAAAAATTCAAAATAATGATATTTTAAAAATCAATGAGATATAAGAGAAAACATAAAAAATACAAAGAAGTCAGGAAAATAATTGATGATCTGAATGAGATTCAACAAAAAGATATCACTAAAAAGGAACCAAACAGAAATCCTAGAACTGAACAATTCAATACAGGAAATTAAAAATACAATCAAGAACTTCAACAATACACTACATCAAGCAGAAGAAAGAATTTTTGAACTTGAAGACAGGCATCTTGAAATAATCTAGTCAGACAGAAAAAAGAAGAAAAAATTTACAAGATAAAGAAAGTACATTAACAGAACACCACAATGGAATAAAATATTCTAATTTTGAGAGTTCCAGAAGGAAAAGAGATTGGAAAAGACATAGAAAACCTATTTAATGAAATAATAGCTGAAAACATCCCAAGTCTTGCAAAAGATATAGACATCCAGATACAGGAAGCCCACAGAACCCCAAATAGATACAATCAAAAGGGCCTTCTCCAAGATGCATTACAGTCCAACTGTCAAAAGTCAAAGACTGGTCAGGCATGGTGGCTCACACCTATAATCCCAGCACTTTGGGAGGCCAAGGCAGGAGGATTGTTCGAGCTCAGGAGTTCAAGACCTGCCTAGGCAACACAGTCAGACCCCATCTCTACAAAAACTAAAAAGTAAAAAAATAGATATCTAGGCATAGTGGCACATGCCTATGCTCCCAGCTACTTGGGAGGCTGAGGTGGGAGGATTGCTTGAGCCTGGGAGGTTGAGGCTGCACTAAGCCATGATTGCATGACTACACTCCAGCCTGAGTGACAGAGTGAGACCTTGTCTTTAAAAAAAAAAAAAAAAAAAAAAATCCAAAACAGCAGAAATCTTACAAGCCAGGAGAGCATAGAATGATTATTCAAAGTACTGAAAAGAAAAAAACAAAAGAAACAAACAAAAAAACTACCAACCACAAACACTATACCCAGCAAAGCTATCATTCAAAAATGAAGGCAAAATAAATTATTTGCAGCACAAGCAAAAACAGGGAATTATTCACCACTAGACCGGTCCTACAAGAAAAAATTAAGAGAGTCCCACATCTGGAAGGGAAAGAACAACATCTACAATCATGAAAACATACAAAAGTATTAAACTCTCTGGTAGAGCAAATACACAAATGAGAAAGAGAAAGTAGTCTAACGTTATCATTACAAAAACCCACCAAATTGTAAAAGTAAACAATAAAACAGGAAGAAAGGAACAAAAGATATGTAAAACAATCAGAAAACAACAAAATGACAGGAGTAAGTTCTTGCTTATCAATAACAACTTTGAATGTAAGTGGTTTAGATTTCCCAATTAAAAGATATAGACTGACTGCTGTCTAGAAGACAACTATCTGCTGCCTACAAGAAATTCACTTCACCTGATAAGACACACATAGATTGGAGTGGAGGGATGGAAAAAATATTCCACAAAAATGGAAATCAAAATAGTGCAGGAGTAGCTGTACTTGTATCAGGCAAAATAGACCTTAAGTAAAAAAATAAACAAATAAAAAGAGACAAAGAAAGTCATTATATAATGATAAAGTGATCAATTTATCAAAAGAATATAATAATAGTAAGTATATATGTACCAACACCAGAGCACTTAGATATATAAGGCAAATAATATTAGAACTAAAGAGAGAGATAGACTTCAATACAATAATAGCTGTAGACAAGACCCCACTTTCAGCACTGGAAAGATTATCCGACAGAGAGTCAACCAAAGAATATGAGACTTAATCTACACTATAGACCAAATGGACCTAACAGACATTTGCAGAACATTTCATCCAACAGCTACAGAATACACAGTCTTCTCATCAACACATGGAACATTCTCTAGGATAGACCATATGTTAGGCCATGAAACAAGTCATAACAAATTTTTAAAAATCAAAATCATACCAAGTATCTCCTCAGACCACAATAAAATAAAACTAGAAATCAATAACAAGAGGAACTTTGGAAATTGTACAAATAAATGGGAATTAAACAACATGTTCCTGAAAGACCACTTGGTCAAGGAATAAATTAAGAAAGAGGCCAGGCATAGTGTCTCATACCTGGAATCCCAGCACTTTGGAAGACTGAAGTGGGTGGATCACTTGAGCCCAGGAGTTCAAGATCAGCCTGGGAAACATGATGAAATCCTGTCTCTACTAAAAATACAAAAAATTACTTGGGCATGGTGATATGCACCTACAGTTCCAGCTACTCAGGAGACTGAGGTGGGAGAATCACCTGAGACCAGGAAGTTAAGGCTGTAGTGAGCCATGGAAACATAACATACAGCAAAAGCAGTGCTAAGAGGGAAGAAGATTATAGCAATAAATGCCTACATTTAAAAAAGTAGAAAGATTTCAAATAAACAACAAGGAACCTCAGGGAACTAGAACGTCAAGAACAAATCAAACCCAAAATTAGTTGAAGGAAAGAAATAAAGATTAGAGCAGAACTAAACAAAATAGAGACTTAAAAAAAAATACAAAGGATCAACAAAACGAAAAGTTGATTTTTTGAAAACATAAAATCAATAAACATCTAGGACTTCTAGTACTATATTAAATAAGAGTGGAACAAGACAAGGATGCCCACTATCACCATTCCTATTTAACACAGTACTGGAAGTCCTAGCCAGAGCTCAGACAAAAGAAAGAAATAAGAGGCATCTAAATTAGAAATGAGGAAGTTATTATAAATTGTCCCTCCTTGCAGGCAACATGATCTTATATAGAGAAAAACCTAAAGACTCCACCAAAAAACTCTTAGAACTGAGAAATGAATTCTGTAAAGTTGTCAGAATACAAAATCAACATACAATAATTAGTGGCATTTCTATATACCAGTAACTAGCTGAAAAAGAAATCAAGAAAACAATCCCATTTACAATAGCTGCCAAAAAATACACCTAGAAATAAATGTACCAAGGAAGTGAAAGACTTCTGTAATGGAATCTGCAAAACACTGATGAAAGAAATTGAAGAGAACACAAATGGAAAGATATCCAATGTTCATGAACTGGAAGAATTAATATTGTTAAAATGACCTTACATAGAATGGTATTATTCTGACACCATTCAATAAATGATGTTAGAAAAACTGAATATCCATAGGAATGAAACTAGACCCCTTACTATATACAAAAACCAACTCAAAATTGATTAAAGACTTAAATGTCAGACCCAAAATTGTAAAACCACTAGAAGAAAACATAAGGGAAAAACTTTAGGACATTGTTCTAGGCAACAACTTTATGACTAAGACTTCAAAAGCACAAGCAACAAAAACAAAAATACACAAATGGGACTATATTAAACTAAAAAGCTTCTGCACAGCAAAAGGAACAATAGCGTGAAGAGACAACGTGTAGAATAGGAGAAAATGTTTGCAAACTACTCATCAGACAAGAAACTTATATCCAGAATATTCAAGGAACTCAACAGCAATAATAATAATAATCCCGTTTAAAAAGTGGGCAGGGTGGGTGCAGTGGCTCATGCCTATAATCCGAGCACTTTGGGAGGCCAAGGCGAGCGGATCACCTGAGATCAGGAGTTCAAGACCAGCCTGGCCAACATGGTGAAACCCCGTCTCTGCTAAAAATACAAAAATTAGCCAGGGGTGATGGTGTACACCTGTAATCCCAGCTACTCAGGAGGCAGAGGCAAGAGAATCACTTGAACCCAGGAGGTGGAGGTTGCAGTGAGCCAAGATCACACCACTGCACTTCAGCCTGGGTGACAGAGCGAGACTCCATCTCAAACAAACAAACAAAAAAAGTAGGCAAAGGACATGAGTAGGCATTTCTCAAAAGAAAACATACAAATGCTCAACAGGTATATGAAAAAATGCTTGACATCACAAATCATCAGGGAAATGCAAATCAAAACCCCAATTGAGGGATATCATCTCACCCCAGTTAAGATAGCTACTATCAAAAGACAAAAAGTAACAAATGCTGGCAAGGATGTGGAGAAAAGGGAGCTCTTACATGCTTTTGGTGGGAATGTAAATTATAACACCCATTATGGAAAACAGTATGGAAGTTTCTTCTAAAAACTAAAAATAGGCCAGGCGTGGTGGCTCACATCTATAATCCCAGCACTTTGGGAGGCCGAGGTGCGGGGACCACTTGAAGCCAGGAGTTTGAGACCAGCCTTAGCAACATAGTGAGACCCTGTCTCTACCAAAAAAAAAAAACTTTTTAAATTAGCCAGGCACACTGGTGCACACCTGTGGTTCCAGCTACTAGGGAGAGTGAGGCTGGGGAATCGCTTGAGCCTGAGAAGTCAAGGCTGCAGTGAGCTGTGTTCATACCACTGCACTGTAAAAAAGGAAAAGAAGAGAGAAAAAGAAAGGAGAAAAGGGAAGGAAGGAAGGAAGGATAGGAAAACTGGGGAGACACTTGCCAACTCCTGCCACAAAAACCTCAGAAAGATCTAGGAATGGGACGCACAGGTATCTTAAAAAACAGGTGAGGCCAGACATAGAGGATCATGTCAAGAATCTCAGTACTTTGGGAGGTCACAGTGGTAGGATAGCCTGAGCCCAAGACAAGCCTGGGCAACATAGTGAGACTCTGTCTCTACAAAAATAAAAATAAAAAAGTAGCCAGGCATGGTGGCACACACCTATAGTTGCAGCTACATGGGAGACCAAGGTGAGGATTGCTTTGGCTCTGGAGTTCTAGGCTGCTGTGAGCTATGATTGTGCTACTACACTCGCGCCTGGGTAACAGAGTAAGATCCCATCTAGACATGACCTCCCGCTGACTCCTCACCCAGCCAGCAGTAGACTGGAGGTTTGGTTTGTGGATAGATTCCAGGGGGCTAGGAGGAGGCGCACAGTGGAATGTAGGCAGACAGGTCCCACAATGAGAAGAGAGGGGGTAGGAGGCAGTCCATACGCTGAATGAGACAGCCCTGTCTCCTTCCTCTAATCACCAGCAACCACAGTTACCCCCACCCAGGACAGAGGATTATTTTCTAGAGAAGCTGAATAGTCCCACAGAAAACACCTAGAGACACTGGCATTTGAGGGTCTCAGCAGAAAGACCAGATCCACTGCCAATCACTCACAGCGACTGACAGGCCCCGCCCAGACTCACAGTATTATTTAGTGCTTTCCTCTTCAATGTGAACAAACAAGCAAAAGAAAAAAAGAAACTTGGAAGAACTGGAGACAACACAGGGGACAAAAGAACTTCAGGAAAACTTAATTAACATCCTTAGATAAAAGAACATACTGCAGCCAGGCACAGTGGCTCACACCTGTAATCCCAGCACTTTGGGAGGCTGAGACGGGCAGATTACTTGAGCTCAGGAGTTCCAGACCAGCCTGGGCAACATGACGAAGCCTGGCCTCTACAAAAAATACAAAAATTAGCCGGACATGATGGTGCATGCCTGTAATCCCAGCTACTTGGGAGGCTGAGGCAGGAGAATCGCTTGAGCCTGAGAGGCAGAGGTTGCAGTGAGCCAAGATTGCATCACTGTGCCCCAGGCTGGGAGTCAGAGTGAGACCTCATCTTAAAAGAAAAAAAAAAAACATACTGCACACTGCATACATGACACAGAACTGGGTGCTATTAAAAGAAGAAAGAAAAGAGCAATCCACAACAAAAGAACTCTTGGAAACTAAAAAATATGATAGCCAAAATTTTAAAAGTAATAGTAGGGTAGATAAGGACAAGAAAATTTTACCAGAAAGTAGAACAGAAAGGTAAGATGGAAAATAAGAAAGGAGAGGAAAAAAAAGGTAAGAAAACTAGGGTGCCAAACCAGGGCATCTAACATTCATCTAAAAGAGATATCTGAAAAGCAGGAGAGAGAACACAGAGGAGAGGAAATCGTCAGAGACAAAACTCAAAAGATTCTCTCAGAATAGAAGGTGCTGAGTTTCCAGATGGAGGGAACCCACTAAGCACCCACTAAGAACCCACTAAGCACAAAGGATGAAACAGACCCATGCCAAGATGCATCAGAACAGGAAGTACAAAGAGAAGATCCTGAAAGCTTCCAGGAAGGAAAATGCAGGTCACATACACAGCACGGAAAACCACAATGGCTTAAGACTTCTCAACAGCCATATTTGAAGCTAGGAGGCTACGAAAGTCCTGCAAAATTCAGAGGGAAAATTATATCCAACCTAGAATTTTATTTCCAACCAAACTATTGATCGGATATGCAGAAGAAAAATAAACTTTTTCAGGCATACATTGTATCAAAAATCTTACCTTCCTCAGCCCTTTCTCAGGAACCCACCAAAACAAGGGGGTAAGTTGAGAAGGAGGAAGACACAGCACTACTTTGATAAAAAATAAAATATTTTTTGAAATTACATTTAAAAGCCGATTTCTCCTGAGAAATCTGGTCCTCAGAATCTGGTCCTCACGTCCTCACCATAATTAAAAAAAAAAAAAAAAAAATACTGGATTCTAAAGGGCATGTTTGTCAACATTGTAACATTTCTGAAATTGTTATTATATTGCAATTGATGGCCTCTTAGGTCAATAAAATATGGCAGCAGCTAACATTTACAAGTTGTTGTATAGTTTGCCACAGTATTTAATGTACTTTTCCCTTCTTAGGCTTTGCAACCTCCTGAAATGATTTTTAGCAACCCCCATTATGAACACCAAGAAACAGATTCCACGTGGTGAAGCCATTGAGAGCCAAGACCGGACTGTGTGGGCTCCAAGTGGCGGATTTAGGGTTGATTGAGTACCTTTTCCTTACCAAGGGTTTTCAGCAGATCATTTCATTTGGGTCTCCTCAAATATCTGCTCTTTTGACAGCTGAAGGAAATGAGGCTCAGCGAACTTATGCAGCATGCCCGACCTCATACGTCCAGTAAGTGGCAGAGCCAGGATGTGAAGGTGAACATCCCTCCACTGCCTCTGCTATTTGGCTGGCATTAGGGGCAGAAGCTGTGTTCCCATGGGAACCAAACATGGGGAGCTACCAACACACCAAAGAGTAAGAACCCACCACCACCCTCACCCCTTCGCCTGCAGCTCCAGCTGCACTCACTGCATAAGCATGTCCCGGGCCAGGTCTGAGAGGTAGCGTTTGGATCCACCCAGGAATAGGGACCGGTATCGCTGCCGCCTGTCCTTTGTCTCCATCAGCCAGGTGTTGAGGTAGCGGCCCACACCTACTGGGTTCTACAACAGGGAGAGGATGGCAGGACATTAGCAAGCCTGGCTTGGAGACTGTGTCTCGGCTTCCTCTCCCCTCCTTGGATGCTTCCCTACTCCATCTGTTATGAACTGAATTGTGTCCCCCAAAAAGATATGTTGAGGTCCCAACCCCGAGCAACCATAGAACCTCAGAATGTGACCTTATTTGGAAATAAGGTTGCTACAGACATAATTAGTTAAGATTAAGTCATACTGCAGTAAGGTAGGCCCTTCATCCAATGTGACTGGTGTCCCTTTAAGAAGAGACACACAGGAAGACAGCCATGCCAGGATACAGATTGGAGTGATGACTACAAGCCAAGGAACATCAAGGATTGCTGGCCACCACCAGAAGCTACAAAGAAGCAAAGAAGGATTCTTCTCAATAGGTTTCAGAGGGAGCACAGACCTGCAGACGCCTTGATTTCAGACTTCTCGCCTCCAGAACTGTCAGAGAATATTTCTGTTGCTTTAAGCCACCTAGTTTGTGGCAGCTCTAGGAAGGGAATACAGCATCCCACCCAGATATCGGGGTCACAGATCTTAGAGGCACCAACAGAGAGGTTGGGAAAGGAGATGCAACTTGCCCAAGGTAACACGGCAAGGGCAGAATAAAGTCAGGACAAGAACCCAGCCATCTGCGGAGCAGTCCTGAGGGGTGGGCTGGGGAGATGTTAGAACCCAGGAGCTAGTCCTGTACTAAACAGAAGTTGCCTCCTACAAGGGAGAAGCCTGTTTCATGAGGCGCCCAGGTTTCGGGGATACAAGTAGAGGGGCTCTCCCACCCTGTGGGGTGTGGCCAACTGAGCCACCAGAACCCAGACCTCACATCAGCCCTTCCCACTTCACAGTGGCTGGCCCTGTGGCTGGTAGCAGCAGGGTCATCTGGCTCTGGTCGAAACATTTCACTTGGGGGCTCTCAGGTAAAGACTTTCTCCCCTGCAGGGGGTGCAGGCTAGAGGTGAAAAAAGGAAGGATTCAGGGACAACCAGCCGGTCCTCACAAGAATTAGTCACTGGGGTCTGGGTACGCTGAGGACCTTGCCACCGTGTGGGGAAGGTAAGGAGGTGAGGTGGCTGACCTGTGCTACTGGAAGTCAGTCAGGACAACAGGCTATCTAATTAGGGGTAGGGGTGGGAACGGCAGGGATTCTTGGGGTGCTGGAAATGAGAGCTGTTAAATGTTCCGGGAGGTAGTTACGGCCATGATGTGACAATTCATGGAGCTGTGCACTTAGGACTCAGCGCCTTTCTCTATGATTATTAGACTCCAATAAAAGGTGCATTTACAAACTGAAGAGGGGTGGAGTAAGAAACAGAATGAGGTCAAAGCCCAAGGCCAAGAATTTAGCTGGTTTACAAGAACACTAACTAAAGATTACATTGCACACTTGGGGATGGCTGCCTCTGGAGATGAGGAAGAGAGTGGGAAAGGGAAGGGGACAGAAGGGGGCCTTGCTCAGCGAGGGACAGGAAATGCACCAGCTTCACCAGCTGCCCCTGAGGCCGAAGAAAAACACAGAGAATGGAAGGAGCGTTTCTCTGGGAAAATAAGGAATGGCATGGCTGCAGTGGGATGTTTCTTAGCTCATTAGTTCTCAAAGTGTGGTCCTTGGAATAGCATCATCCCCATCACCTGAACTTGTTGGAAATGCCAATTCCCATGTCCCAACCCAGGCCTACTGTGCCAGAAGCTCTGGCATGGGGCCCAGCCATCTGTGTTTTAACAAGTTCTGCAGGTGAGGCTACTATCAGTTCAAGTTTGAGAACCAATGCCTTAGGAAAATAAGACAGTGGGAGTGGACCTCAGGTCCCTTGGGGAAAAGAAAGGGGAGGCATATGGCTCACTCAAAGCATCGGTTACCTGGGGACAAAGAGGCTTTTGTGTTGGCTGTAGAGGCAGGAGACAGTTCCCATGTATCCCTCACCCCAGACCCACTCACCCAGCTTCCCATAATCATCTGAGAGGCCTTTGCGCCTGACCCCTTGGAGGTCAACAGGAACGGGGGCTGGTTGACGGGTTTGCATTTCTTCTCTTGTGGAAGCCAGAAACTGGGGCCAGATGTGGCCTACAAGGAAGGAAGGAAGGCTGAAATCTGAAGAGGCTCTGGCAGTGTCAGCCTGGGCCCAGGGCAGGTGAGGACTCTGGCCAGCTGACTCCATCCATCCAGCAGCCTGGGTCTTGAGCCAAGGATGGTGGAGGTACCCAGCTACCTCTGAGCAAAAGGGCTCTCATGACCCATGCCACCCACTCTAACAAATACCCATCACAGCCTGATACCTCTTTTTAGGTGCCCAAGGGTCTTCATTGTCTGGTGAGGCCCAGAGAGCTGAAGACCCCATTTCTGAGGAAGGAGACCACACCACACCACACCACTCCAAGTTCCAAGCAGACTTGGAGCCAGATGAGCTGGGTTCCAATCCCAGCCCCTTCTCACCCTTGCTGGGGGAACTTGGCAAATCCCTTTCCAGATCTGGGCTTCAGTTTCCTTTAGTGAAATGCAAATGATAATTCCTACCTCAGAGCGGCTGTAAAATGCCTAGCAGGGGCAGACCCTGCTTTGGGGGCCTGCTCAGACCCCCAGAGGACTGCTTTGACACCAGGGCCCAGCACACCACTCCCTTGGGTGGAGCAGGTGGGCAGGCCCTCCAGTGGGTAGACTGTACTCTGCCCTGCTCCAGTTTCCCCTGCCCATCCTCCAACGCTCTGAGGCCAGAAGAGGGAGGCGCAGGGGGAAAGTTGGCACTGGCTGGGTGCTTCCTGGGTACCAGGCACCATGCTGTAGGCTCCGAGTACAGGGCCCCAGCTAATTCTCACAACCACTTCACTATCTTCATAGGACAGGGGTGTAAACCGAGGCCCAAACAAGGTCCCACCTAAAGTGTCAGAACGTGCAGGACCAGGATTGGAAACCAAGTCAGTCTGATCCCAAGACTGAGTTATTCCCCATGAAATGAGGCGCACTACCCCATGCCCAGCCCCGGAAGGAGAGCTGCCCTCCGAGAGAGGAAGGCCAGCCACAGGAGGGAACTCACTGGCGTGCGGGGGCACTGGCTGAGGCTGGCCCAGTAAATCCTCTCTGTAGGGATTTTCGGGTTGCCGGAAAGTTTAGAAAAAACCCCATGCTTCTTATTGTGACGTGAGTTAAGTTCTTCTACGAAGCTCGTGAAATTCATCAGTTCCCTGGGCTTTTTTTTCTGAGAAAAAGAGAAAAAGGAATCTGTTATGTCAGGAAAATCAGAGCTCCTTTCTCAACCTTCCCCCGCAACCAGAGAAAAGCACTGGGGCATCACTTACTATCCTGCTGTGCAGACATCCCGGAGATCAGGCCAGCCTCGAGGCCCCCCTGACCTGGGCTGGTGGAAATAGTCTTCCCCCAACCAGCGGGTTGGGGCGGTGTTAGTCTCTTGCACCATGCACCGGCCACACCCTACTGCCCAGCTCCTTTTCATCCATTTCTTTCTTTCATTTGTTGGACATGTATTGAGTCTGGCACCCTTCTAAGCAGGAACGATGTCTTAAATATTTAAAACCAGAGTGACTGGAGGAGCACAGAGGATTTGAGGGGCAGTGAAACTATTCTGTATGATACTAAAACGGTAGCTGCATGTCACGCATTTGGCGAAACCCACAGGATGTCCACCACATGAGTGAATCCTAAGGTATGCCACGGACTTGCAGCGATAATGATGTATCCGTGTAGGTTCCTCAACTGCAGCAAACAGACCAGGCTGCCGTGGGATGTTGATGGTGGGGGAGGCTGTGCGTGGTATGGGGAGGGCAGTGGGTACATGGGAACTCCTTATACTTTCCACTCAATTTTACTGTGAACCTGAAACTGATCTTTTTTTTTTTTTTTTTTTTTTTTTGAGGCGGAGTCTCGCTCTGTCGCCCAGGCTGGAGTGCAGTGGCCGGATCTCAGCTCACTGCAAGCTCCGCCTCCCGGGTTTACGCCATTCTCCTGCCTCAGCCTCCCGAGTAGCTGGGACTACAGGCGCCCGCCACCTCGCCCGGCTAGTTTTTGTATTTTTAGTAGAGACGGGGTTTCACAGTGTTCGCCAGGATGGTCTCGATCTCCTGACCTCGTGATCCGCCCGTCTCGGCCTCCCAAAGTGCTGGGATTACAGGCTTGAGCCACCGCGCCCGGCCTGAAACTGATCTTTAAAAAAAAAAAAAAAAAAATTCTAACAAACAAAAGCAAACAGTGTGGCCTGGGCACTGGCCAGTCAGAATGGGCACTGGCCACAGTGCCTGAGGAGAGTCCCTTGACCCCTGCCATAGCTGGTCATGGGGAGGTCTGGAGGGCTCCAGGGAGCCGCCAGGTCGAAGGTTGAGAGCTCAGTGGCTACCTGCCAGCTGGTCCTAAGGTCCTTCTGCGTTAACCTCCACCCTCCTAAGAGCTCCTGAGCTCTGCCATAGCACTCATTGCCTGCTCACACTCGAGAATTTTTTTCTTATTCATTGATGACTGAGTTTCTTTCTCCACTAGAATGTAAGTTCCACAAGGGCTGCTTTCCCCTGCACCTCACCTACTACCTGACTTAATCATACCCACTGCGAGAATGCGTAATGGAGACAAGATAAACAGGCAATTAGACAAAACTTAATTCCAGTGGCCACGAGCACAAAGCAAGCGCACTGTGAGATCACATCACAGGGACTTGACAGGGATGGGAAAGGAGGCCATCAAGATAAAATTCTACCTCAATTTCCCTTCCTGGGCCTCCTGTTCTCTGCTTTGTTAACAGCACTGGCACTAACCCAGCCAGCTTGGTCTATAATGCCTGCTGTTTCCAAAATAGGAGGACGCCCCCCTCTTGCGCCATCCAGGTTCCTCATGACCAAGCTCCCCTGGCACTGTGGGCCATCTTCACCTCCTGGGCACTTCATGCCAGTGCAGAGGAGAGAGCTGGCCGTGAAGTCAGACAGATGTCCTTGGGTTCAAATCCCAGCTCTGCTCCTTCCAGCTGGGTGGCCAGCCTCAGTTTTCCCTGCCTAACATGGGAAGCCAGATCTGGTCCTGGCCAAGAGGTTGAAGTGAGGGGGTACGGGAATGGCCCGATGTAGAGCCTGGTGCACAAGCTGGTGTTCCTGGTGCTGACTAATGAGGCCTGTCATCCTGCAGGGGCATGGACTAACACCCTCCACCACCCCACGTACACACCTGCATGGAGTAGTGCCCATAAGGCAGTGGCTTGCTCCGATCACCAGAGAAAGTGTCATAGGGGCCACGGGTGCCGACGGATCGTGCCACGTATGTCTCAAGGCCACTTTTGAAGGAGTAGGTGCCAGGTCCCAGACCACTCCCCTAGAGCAGAGCAGAGGTGATGAGGCCTGCAGGAGAGCTCAGCTTCCCCCTCTGCCCTGGGAGTGCCCCTGCAGGACGGGAAGGCAGGGAAGGCTTGGCCAGCCAAGGGGGTACCTGATGAGGCCGGGGGTCCGGCTTGTTGCTCATCCTGCACATGAGGCCCTCTGAATGGGACCGGTTCCAGGCATTCTCCTCCAGCTTGGTGTATGGGTTGCCCTTCTCCCCATAATTTCCAGGGCCTGGATAGTAGTTCTGTGGGGCAGGGGTGGGGGCATAGAGGCTGTCAGAACCACTCCTTGTGCCTGAGGAACAAACACCTGAGATTGCCATCCCCAAGAAGGGAATGGGATTTTCAGGGTGCCCACTTGCTACCCACCCTCTGACACACAGCAGTTTCCCGTGAACATCCACCACTGCTCACACCTTCACCTCCAAGTTCAGCCTCTTCCCCAGGGCTCCACTGGCCTGACCCAGTTATATCTCACTGTTTCCTCCTTACATTGCACACTTTGGCCAACATAGTGGGCTTCTTGCTGCTTCTCAAGCACATGCCATTCTGCCCAACCTTCTTCCCTCATTGGCTCATGCTGTAACCACCACCCGGAATGCCCTTCCTGCCCTCTTTGCCTTGGACAGTTCTACTGCTCCTGCAAAATCAGCTCAGATGTCATCTCTCCTGGGAATGAAGTCTTCCTCCCACTACCACCTGAGATAGTTGCCTGCTTCAGTGGATTCGGCAATTCCAACCTTCACTCCCCTGCACCACAGCCCTGCGTGACATGAGGGCTTTCTCAATGTGCTGTGAACAGCGCTGTGACAGGCAAGGACTCCCATTCTGGGTTCAGATCCTGGGTCTGCTTCCTCCTAGCTGAGTGACCTTGGGCCTTCTGAGTCTCATGGTCCATACTGGTACCATGGGATAGGAATACTTTCTTCCAGGTAATGACGATGAAGTTAAATACTGTTTGCAAGCAAGGGAAAGAGGTTGGGCGGAATGGCATGTGCTTGGAGAGCAGCAAGGAGCCCACCATGTCAGAGTGTGGGATGCAGGGAAGAGGCAGTGAGACATAGCATGGACGGGCCAGTAGGGCCCTGGAGAAGAGGCTGAACTTGGAAGTGAAGGTATGAGCAGTAGTGGAGGCTCACAGGCAACAGTGTCTGGCACAGAGTGGACACTGGCACACGATAGGGTGGGGTGGCTGAATGTCTTGAGAGGCAGGAGGAGAAGTTAGGAACTGCTTGGAATGACCGTCTGGGACCTGGGCTGCCAGGGTCAGAAAGGTGATTTTGTAGGCCGAGTGAAGAGAGCAGTCCACCTGGCAGAACGCTTTCTGCTGCTCTGCACCTTTTAGCCACGTGGGGTCACTGCTGCTCCATAGATGGCTTGGCTGTGCCCTACCTCTGAGCCTGGAACCTGGCCCTGGGGAAGCAGGATGGGGCAGGGAGGGCAGGGACCTCTGCATGGGGAGTCAGGTCACTAAGGGCATCAGATTTGTTTGCTCCCAGAGGAATGGGACTACATGTCTCCTTCTGGGGTTCCCATGTATGTTCTGGAGAAAGCCCCCGAGGATAGCTGGATCCCTGCATGGTGTGTTAGGTGCTTCACAAGCCTTAACATCTTGGTCCTGGCAGTGACTCGGGGAGACCAAGTCAGCACCATCCACAATTAACAGATGGGGAAACTGAGTCTCAGAGAGGCAAACTGTATGTCTCAGGTCCCACCTCCAGAAAGAGACAGCATGAGAGTTTCAGCTCCAAAATCCATAACCTTTCTGAGCCTCTACTGTTTGCCAGGCTCTGTGGAAAGCACCGGGGTGGGTGGGCAGTGAGCACCACAGGACCTGGGAGACTTTGAAGATGAGGGTTATACCAAGGGTGAGAATGGCCCTATTCCTGGAGCCCAGAAGCAAGCCCAGTGCTGGGCACTTTGTCAAGATAATCCCATTTCTTCCTTAAAACCTTCAAGTTCAGAGGTTCAGCACCACACTTGGGCTGATGGCAAAGTCTATAGTTTTAACTAGAATGTTATGTTGTCTGAGCTTTGGGGATTCAAACAGGAATGATTAATTGAAGAGGGGGAGTGTGGAAATGAATGAATCATCACTTTTAAGTTTTGTTTTGTTTTGTTTTTCAGGCTGGACTTTGAAAAATGAGAAGGATCCCCAAAAGACAGGTATGAGGGAAGATGGGAAGGTCTCCCACTCAAAAAGAGCAAAGGCAGGAAGGAAATAGAGTCATGCTTATCCCCCTAGCTCCCCTGCCATCAGCTCGGCTGAGTTCCCACACCCAGGCCCTGGCCTCCAAAGAGACGCAGGGAGCAAAGTCCAAGAACTATGGGGGCCAAGCCTGTGGATGAAATGCAAGGTAGATGTTGGACACCTGGGATTCAAAAGCCTGCTTCTGTCAGTTGATAGCTTCATGACCTTGGGCGGTAGGTTACTTAATCAATCTGTACTCCATTTTTCTCATCTGTAGAATGGACATAATCATAGGGTTGTCATAAATATGAAATTAATTAGTACGTGGTAAGTGCTATGCTACATGTCCACTATTATTACTTTAGATTGGATGGTAATGACATTTTCACATGCTCCAGGTATCCCCTCTCCCTAAGTTACAGTTACAGCTTCTGCACCTGAAGATGCATCTGCTCATCCCCAGACCATGTCAGGAGTAATTTCCAGCCTTCATAGAAGCATTCCCAGTGGCAAGGTGTAGGAGAAAGACCCTGGCTCTGGGTTGGACATTCCCATGCCTGCATCCCAGCTTGCCCACTTGGCAGCTGTGCATCCTGGGGCAATTTGCTTATCTTCTCTGAGCCTCCAGAGCCTCATCTGGAGTGGTTGCGAAGAATTAGACAGAATGTTTTGGAGCACCTGACGCTCAGCATGCATGCACTTATTCAGTCCACAAATACTTATTGCGTGCCTATATGTGCCAGGCACTGCTAGAACCTCAGAATGCTGCAGTGAAGGAACCAGGCCGACATGGTCTGCCCTCAGGGACTGCTGTCCAGTGGGGAAGGGACGCTAAACACACAACCACAGTGGAGACTCCTAGGAAGGGAGACACCACCTAGCGGGGCTGAGGGAAGCTTCTGGAAGCTGAGAGCTGCGGGATGAGTAGGTGTGCCCAAGGAGAAGAGGCTGCCAAGGGAGGAAGGGCATTCCTGGCAGAGGGAACAGCAGGGGCAAAGCATGTGAGCATGGCCTATGTGAGGGGCTGGGAGAAGGATAACAGAGTGTCCAGCACAGAGAGGTCGAGGCCAACAAACTGCAGCGCTGACTCCCTTAGTAGGGGGTGACTCCTGCCTTCTCCCTCACGCCCTTACTGAGTGTCAGCCTCACTCAGTGTCCTCCTGATGGGATCATCATCCCCTGGCACTGCCACCCCCACCTCTCAGCACCATTGCCTCCTCCAAATCCTGGCCTTCACAAGGGTATTCCTCTAAAAAGGTAAGTCAGGTCCTCCTCCTGTCAAAGCCCTCCACGGCCCTCTGGCAGCACCTAGAATAACACCAAGGCCCCACCTTGGCTGCAGGGTCCTCATGACCCAGCCCTTCACTCCTCTGCCCTCTTGCTTGCCTCCTCTCTCCCTCAGCCAGTGCCCTCTGGCCACACTGGCCTCCAGCCTGCCGGTCTGATTCGACAAGCATGTTCCCACCTCTAGGCCTTAAGCTTCTGCTGCTCCCAATGCCTGGAATGCTCTACCAGACATTGCAAGTCTCCATTGCTCTGACCTGTAGGCTTGCTCAAATGGCACTCCTCCCAGAGCACGGACTATGTTCTATCAATTGCACCCCCATCACTGCCTGTCCCTTCCCTAATTTGTGCTCATAGCCCTGCTTATGTATGTATTCCACTTCCTTTTTTATACTACTGTTTCTACTGCTAGGACATCTACTTCATGAGAACAGGGACCTTGTCTTCATCACTGCTAGATCCCCCAAGGCCTAGGACAGTGTATGCCACTTAGGAGGTGCTTAATCCTTATTCCTGGCTGTTCAGATGGATATACAAGTGAATGAATTTGTTGAGCACCCAATGTATGCCAGACTCGGGACTCCAGGATGAGAACACCTACCCCAATGAGTCCTCGGAAGCGAACCTCCCCAGAGCTGAGCAGCCCCCCGGGTGCTACACGGTTTCTCCCGCAGCTGTTCTAAGAAGTCTTTGAGATTGTAGGAGCCGGGCCCCAGCTTTTGCTCCTATGCCAAGAGAAGAGAGAAAATGAAAGCCTTAAACCTGGAAAGTCCATGCAGGAAGAAGCCCAAGGCATGATGATGTTCCTTAAAGGGTAATCTCCATCTGGCCTTGGAAGGACACTGAAGGCCACACGGAGCAGCCGCAGTGGACAGGAAGACCTGGCACCAGAGAGGGAGAGGCATGGCCCCAGAGGCCTCACCTGCAGCCGCTTCTCTTTCATGATGGCCTGGTACTGGAAGTGGGGTAGCTGGGTCAGCCGCGTGGCTTCCTGGGCCTTGGCCCAGCCTGTGTCCACCTCCTTCATCAGCTTCTTCTTGCTGAAGCAGGTCTCCTTTGAGCTGTAAGTCCCCGGGCCTATGTGGGACTGAGTCAGAGTGTGGTCAGAGCTGTGACAGCCATGCCCGCCCAGTCCACCCACAGAGCAGGCCCTCACCAAGTCACCACCCTGACCCGGAGGAAGGGAGTAGGCAATCCCCCCTGTGGTTCCCACCCTCAGCACCAAGGCTGGCATCAACAGGCTTGGCACTCAAGGTGCAATCATGACATCCTCTATCACTGCCCCCTCACACTGCAGGGAGGTATAATAACGCCTTCAAGAGCCCAGAGGTAGTCAGTGCACAAGCTGGGAGTGGTGCAGTCCCTCGTTTATCAAACACCCTGGAAGCCCCCACAGTGGGCCCAGCTCTGTGCCGGAAGACGGTAGAAGGTACGCCCCTTCTACAGCTCAGCTCATCCACCACAGTAGGCAGCTCTAAGGGGCCATGCTCAGGCCCTGTGGGAGGAGTCAGGGAAGCTGTGCAAACTCACCGCTTGGGTAGAATAACGCATGGAGTATGGGGCCTCAGTGAAGATGCTGAACTTCTTCCAGTTGGGATAAACAGCAGAGATGTCAAACCTAGGGAGGGATGGTGGCCCATTGAGAGCCCCGTGCCTGGCACCCAGCCCTGGCATGGGCAGTTCTGGAGCATGGGGGAGTTGGCTGCCCCGGAAGGTGACTTTGGAGCAAGCTCATGAAAGAAAAGTAGTGGAGTTGCAGTGGCTTCGAATGTTCCAGGCCGCTCCCACCCCACCCCACCCGTCAACTCCTCCTCCCAGCTTCATTTTTCTCCACAGTCCTTATCAATACCCAACGTTTTACAGATATACATATTTTGTTTCTTATTCACCCCCACCCCTCACAGAAAAGAGCAAACTCCATGAGTGCAGGGGTTTGCTGTTGTGCTCACTGCTGTAGCCCCAGATCCTAGAACTGTGCCTGGAACATAGTAGGTTAGAGAGAGAAAGAGACAGAGTGGAATATGAATGAACGGAAGACAGGCACCTGGGCTGAAATCCCACCAACCACTTGTGAGCTGAGTGGCCTACTATGGACCAGGCCATGTGATCTCTCTAAACCTGGCACATAGTAGGTGCTCTTGAAATGGTTTTAAAGAATTCACTTAGAAGGTAAAAGAACCCTGGGCAGGAAAGAGCAGTAAGGATGAGGGGGAGAGAAAGCCCAGCCCCTCCTCACTGCCGGCCACCCCTCCCCTGGTCCCCTCCCTGCCAGGCTCAGTCCGGTGTGTAGGTGGACACCCTCTCTCCGGAGGCCAAGGGTGGCTTCGGGGTGGACAGCAGCTGCCTTGGACCATGGGCGTGAGCCCAGGACACAAATGGGCCCCACCTGTGGCTCTGCACCCCGAAGGGCGCCCCGGTGAACCATTTAGTGGCCATGGAGCCGGCGCGGTTCCAGCCACGAGCTCCGGCGGCATTCTGGCCTTCTCTCATGGCAGGCCTGCGCGCCGACCGCCTCCGCTGCTGCCACGGCAACCCGGGCCTTGTGATGCGCCCCGGAGCTGTGGGCCGCGCCCTTGCCCACGTGGCGCCCCCGCCGGCGTGCGCACGTAGCAGGCTGATTTTTCCCTTGTCCATGCACATTTTCAGGGAACTTCCCTGGCCCCTGCAGATATAATGGCCCTTTCTTGTATTTAATATGGATGCCAGTGGGTGGGGTCTTACAGTCATCTGTTGAGGAAGTGTTTCTGATTTTTGGCTTTATCCCAGAGCCCTGCGTGGAGCCTGCCTAGGCTCAGAAAGAACCTTTTAATGTTCACCTTGTGCTGATGGGAAACAGGCCCACAGAGAGGGCAGAGTTGGGCAAATGACATCCCAGCTCCTTCTCCCCTTCGGGAGTCAGGGGAGCCGAAGTAAGGGGGAAAGGGCAAGGAAAGCCAGAGGGTGGAGGGCTGGGCAAGGCTGCAGGGGCAGTCAGGATTCAATCGGCCCCTAGACGTCCCTGGCACCCACTATGGGCAGACACCGTGCAGAATGCCTGGGACTCAGATGTGGTCCTTGCCCTGAAAATAATGGGGGAAGCAATGACCACATACTATGGTCAGGTCCATGAGAGAGGGAGGCCTCTGACCCAGCCTGTGGGTAGGTAGGTCAGGGAAGACTTCCTGGAGGAGGAGAATTCCAAACTTAACATTGAAGCATATGGATGACTTTCTTTTATTTGTTTGTTTTTTTTGAGACGGAGTCTGGCTCTGCCTCCCAGGCTGGAGTGCAGTGGCGCAATCTCGGCTCACTGCAAGCTCCGCCTCCCAGGTTCACACCATTCTCCTGCCTCAGCCTCCCCAGTAGCTGGGACTACAGGTGGCCGCCACCACGCCCGGCTAATCTTTTTGTATTTTTAGTAAAGACGGGGTTTCACAGTGTTAGTCAGGATGGTCTCAATCTCCTGACCTCGTGATCCGCCCGCCTCGGCCTCCCAAAGTGCTGGGATTACAGGCGTGAGCCACTGCGCCCGGCCCATATGGATGACTTTCTAAGTAAAGAAAGGAATTGAGGGTATGAACCCCACATAGGGCATAGTCAGTTCTCTCTTCCCTCCTTCCTTACCCCCCAACCAATGCTCCACAGCCATGCTCTGAGATTGTCTAATTTCTCCCACGATGGCCTGTGATCTTCCCAAGGGTCTTAGGCCCAAAGGTGGGGCAGAGATTCACATCCCATTCCATGATGACAGGATTGAAGCCAGAGAGGTGTAGGTTGTACCAGAGGTCCTGCTTCCAGCCCATGGTGAAGCTGGACCAGAGGCACAGTGGGTCTTCTGCCAGGCCCCACCCAGTGCCCTTCGGACATCCCAAGCTAGTATTTAAATAAGAAGTGTGGCTCCCCAGCACAGCTGAGAGCTGGACTCTTGGGCTCCAGGCCTGGCGGGCACATGGCCACCACTGGCAGAGCGTCTGCACTGCACCACTGAGCTGAGGGTCAGAGGTGGCAGGCCTCAGGAACATGCACAGAACGGAGAGCCTGGGTCATCTAAGCAGACTCTGCCCTTCCCAGCTGTGGGAACTTGAGCAAGTCACTTCTTTCTCTGAGTCACAGCATTATCGGTTTCATTCTATAAAATGAAAGTCATCATCTCTATCTCCCAGGCTGCTGTGAGGATGAAATGACCTGATTTAGGTAATACTCCTGGCACACAGCAGGAGCTCAATTGGAAGTCATTCCCAGCCCTTGGTTAGGGACCTTTACAGATGCCTGAGGACAGACACTTGTCTCATTTCCTCCTGGTGCAGCATCTAGCACATAGTAAATGTTCAGGAAATATTTGTTGAATGACAAGGGAATGAATACATGCATCTAGTCCAGCTACCCAATAACACATAAATCCTCAAAGACACATTTAAATCTGGCTCTGCCACTTCCTGGGTGCTGACCTTGGGCAAGTTACCCTTGCCAACTTCAATTGCCTCTTCTGTGACATGGACCTATGACTGTAGCTTCCTGGAAAGGCTGTTTTGAGGTGTCAGTGAGGTGTGGATGTACACACTCTCCAGTCCTGTGCACTTCAGCCAACCCTGGGTCTGCTCGGGTATTCTCAGGGTGGTCCAGACATGCCTACAGCTACATTGCTGCTTCTCTTCTGGCCTGAGCCCCATGGCTCCAGGACCCATGGAGGAATGACGAAAGGCTATAAGCCAAGGTCCACTGGGCTGGGAGTCCTGGCTGCCAGGAAGGCCAGAACGGGCCAAGTGAGTCAGCTCTGCAGCAAAGCCGCCTGCTCTGGTCAGCCCAAAGTTTCCCATCACAGCAGCTTCCTTGTCTAGCACCTCACCCATTTTCTTTTATAGGCACCATTGCACCCTCATTGTACACAAGAGGAAACTAAGGCTCAGATGGGGAGAATAACTTGCCCTGGTCACATCTCATCAGGCATAGGGTCACACCATGAATACGGGACTCATAAGGACATTTGAGAGCTCCCTAGCTGCAAGACTGTCTAACCCATCCAGACTCCAGAGCCACCTCTTATGTCAGTGGAATCAAGTCAAGCTTCTCAGCTAGGACTTGGGCCTCTGTGATGGGGCCGTGGCCCCTGCCTTCAGTCCTCATCTCCTGCCATCTTTGCCCCATGCTCTGAAACCTCCAGCCACGAGGCTACTCTATCCCTAGGACACACCCTCTCCTGGAGAGCCTCTGGCCTTTTCATACCTTTGCTGCTGTTGATATGCGCCCCCCACCAACCTACCCTTCCCACCCAACTCTTACTTATCTTCTTCAGAGTCCAATCAAAAGCCAAACCCACCCATTATGATGGCTATTATCTTTAAAAAATAGAAAATAACATATGTTGGAGAGGCTATAGAGAAATTGGAAGCTTTGGTCATTGCTGGTGGGAAAGTAAAATAGTCCAGCTGCTTTGGAAAACAGTATGGCAGTTTCTCAAAGAATTAAACATAGAATTACCATATGATCCAGCAATTTCTTTCCTGGGCATATACTCAGAAGAATTAAAGGCAGGAACTCAAATGTGTATTTGTATGCCCACATTCATAGCAGCATTGTTCACAACAATCAAAAGGTAGAAGCAACACACGTGTGCATCGACAGATACATGGATAAACAAAATGTGATTTATTCATACAATGGAATATTTTCAGCCTTTAAAAGGAAGGAAATTCTAACACGTGCTACCACATGGATGAATCTTGAAGACATTATGCTAAGGGAAATAAGCCAGTCCCAAAAGAACAAACATTATATGATTCCACTTATGTAAGGTAACTAGAGTAGTTGAATTCACTGAAACAGAAATAGAATGGTGGGTAGCAGGTGCTGGGTGGAGACAGAATGAAGAGTTATTGTTTAACGGGTATGGAGTTTCCATTTGGGAAGATGAAGAAATTCTGGAGATGGAAAGTGGAAACAGTGGTACAACAGTGCCCTCAGGGACAAGGACAAGGCCAGGGGAGCATTCATACTCTTAATGCCACTGAACTGTACACTTGAAAATGGTTAACACCGTAAATTTTTTGTGAAGTATACGTTGTCGCAATTTTTTTTTTCTTTGAGACAGTGCTTTTTGCTCTTCTTGCCCAGGCTGGAGTGCAGAGGCACAATCTTGACTCACTGCAACCTCCACTTCCCGGCTTCAAGCGATTCTCCTGCTTCAGCCTCCCGAGTAGCTGGGATTACAGGCACGCGCCACCACACCTGGCAAATTTTGTATTTTTAGTAGAGACGGGGTTTCTCCATGTTAGCCAGGCTGGTCTCAGACTCCCGACCTCAGGTGATCCACCTGCCTTGACCTCCCAAAGTCCTGGGATTACAGGCGTGAGCCACCACGCCCGGCCTGCAATTTTTTTTTTCAAAGCCAAACCCTCTGTGAATCCATCCCTGATACTCTCAAGCAGGTAAGAGAACAAGTTTCATCACAGGATCACCAGCAATTTATAGCAAAATTTTCAATTAAAAATTATTAAAATTAATTTTATATTTAAAAATCAACAGGTGAACCATGGCACCAGGATGTTGTTTTAATTTAACTCTTTTTTTTTTTTTTTTTTGCTAATATCAAATATTTTTTCAAGTTTCCTGATTGGCTCTATATCCTCTTTTGAAATGCTGGTCTCTGTTGCTTCATCTTGAAATATATAGATATTTCATCTGTATGAAGTATAAATATTTACATCTATATCTTTAGAGATACTCCGACTATATTTCACCTATATATATATATTTCATCTGTCTATCAAGATGAAACAACAGGGAAGGCAGGAGCCAGGCCCAGGTGGAAGGAAGAGCAGGAGGAACTGGCCCCTGCAGCAGGGAACGCTGCCAGCCAGCCTCCAGGCTAGAGGTTAGGGGACCACTCTAGACCTGGGAGGAACACTGGCCAAAGCAAGAAAACTGGGACCACAGGTGGGGTGCAGGATGGGATGGGAACCAAGCTGGAGGAGTGGGGGCTAACATTTATCCAGAGCGGCCATTTATCAGGCTTACCTGATAAATGGGGAAGGATTGTCATCCTCATGTCACAGGTGATGAAAGTGTGGCAGGTCATACTTTATTAGGGTTGGAGAAGCAGGATTAGAACCAGCACATGCAGCCCATAGTCTTTGCACAGGAGCTCACTGCGGAGCAGAGAGGGCGCAGAGAAATTCCAGGTAGGAAGCCTCATAAATAATGGTCAAAAAAGAGAGGAGGGAGATGGCAGGCTCCATTCAGAGGAAGAGCACTGAGGACCTGCGGACAGGATGCGACAGCGACAGGAGGGTGGCTGCCACAGCTAGAACGGCCAGTCCTGACGCAGCTCAAGCAGACAGGGCGGAGGAGCGCCCCTGGAGGAAGGGCCCGGCCCTCAGCAACCTGGGGTTCCAGGCCTACCTACTTGGGTACGCCCAGTTCTGTGACCTGGGCAAGTTCTGTTCCTCCTCTGAGTCTCAGTTTTCTCCTCTGAGCCTCAGTTTCCTCCCTGCTTAGCAGAGTAAAAACACGCCTTTTGCCTTGCACCGAAGTTTGCGCGCCTCGTATTTGACAATGCGCTTGTTTTTCTGGCACACCTGGTTGTGCAATGTCAGCGTCTAGAAGCAGCTGAGGAGCGAAAGCGGAAACACCCACAGGGCACTCCTCGGGCCCACCCACCTGCGGGAGGCGCCCTGAGACCGAGAGGCCGCCGGGCCCGGGGCTTCTGCCGGCTGCCCTTCGCCTCCCGCAAGGCGCTCGCTCGGGGGACGCCCCCATCCACTGCCCTCCGCAGCCTCAGGGACAAGGGCAAGGCCAGGGAAGCAGAGGGGGCAGCCATGGCGGAGCCGGAGGCTGTGGCCGATGACCTAGACGCCCTCATCGACGACCTGGACTACCTGCCGGGTCACTTTCACCTGGAGATGCAGTTGAACTTCGAGCCGCGCTCGCCGGCCCCGCAGCGCGCCCGGGACATGAAACTGCAGCGGGAGGGTCTGCGGCAGGAGCTCGAGCTGGCGGCCGCCCCGCAGCGCCCCGCCGTGCGTCACCTCCTGGGCGCTTTCGCATTCTACCTGGAGGAGCTGGACGAGGCCCGCGAGTGCTTCCTTGAGGTGATCCGTGAGCACCCGGGCAACCTCAACGCCTGGGCCAATCTGGCACACCTGTACGGGCGTCTGGGCCAGGAGGAAGAGGAGGAGGCGTGCGCCGCGCGGCTGGCCGGCCTCATGGGCCTGGCGGAGGAGCCCGAGGCCGCCGGGGACCCCCAGCTCCGCGCTGCTCGCTGCCTGGCCGAGCAGGGCTACGCGCACGGCTTCGACGTGGGCTGCGCCAGCCCGGAGGAGCGTGCGCGGGGACTGGCTGCAGGCATCGCGCTCTACGACAAGGCGCTGGGCTACGGGCAGCAGGTGGGTGACCCCTGTCTCCCTACCTCCCGCTGGGAGGACTGTGACCATGGTCCCTTCTGCCTGCAGAAATGCCCCGGTATCCCTGACTCTCCCTCAACCCAGGTCCTTTGGTCTCCCAAATACCTTTCCAATGTGCATCCCCCGCCTGCCCCAGCCACGCCTGTAGCTCTCTCCTGGTCTAGGGAGTGGAACCGCTTCCTAGTGGGACTGCCTGCCCAAGCCTCTCTTTTGGAAACCGCACAAGCCCAACCTGCGCAATTCATCCTTCTTACCTTGCTCCTCCCAGCAAGTGCCTGTTCCTGCTCCTGTGCACACCCACCTAAGTAAAAGGCAGAATCAGGCATCCTGCCAGAAACTTGGGCACATTCCCACCTCTTCTGTCCCCCTCACCTCCATCCCCATCCATTCGGTCCCCAAATCTTGTCCCTTCAACCTCCTGTTATCTCTGAGTTCTCTCCACACTTCTCCAGCCTTCCTCTGCCAGCCCAGCTTCCATACCTTCCTGCCTGCACCAGTGTAGCAGCTGTCACCCATCCTTAGGGTCCTGCCCTCCAGCTTGACCCTTCTGCCTCATCTTCCCGTCTGCTGCCAGTGTGGTGGTGCTCCATCTTGCTGGCCATGTCCCCACTGCCTGGCAGATAAATCCTAGGCTCTTTGATGGGTATTTGACATCCTCCATGATCTATCTCTCTGTTCTTCCTCTGCCACGTTCCCCCTTCCAAACCACTGTGTGTCACTTTGCCACACTCTGCTTCCCCTTGTTCCTCCATAGGCCAGATCTCCTTACAGCTCACCTTGTCCTTTTCTCAGCCTCTTCCTGGGGTGCCCTTTGGCTCCACCTTTGCCTGGAAGGTTCTCTTTAGTCTTGGGTTGGTCTCAGACATCCCCTCCTCTAGGAAGCCTCCACTAACTCCTCAGGCTGGGCTCCCGTAGCACGGCTCACATTGTCTGTTTCCCAGCCTCCAGCTCAACCGTGAGGTCTCTGAGAGTGGAGACAATATCTGTCTGGTTTACCACTGTAAACCCAATACACACTGGCACAGCACCTGGCACACAGTGGCACTCAATAAATGTATCTAATAAATGAATGGATGTATGTGCAGCATAGGGCCTAGCACTCAATAGGCAAATACTAGGTATATTATCTACTGCTGCATAACAAATACCCCCAAAATTTAGCAACTTAAAATATTAAGTATATATTATGGCCCAGTTTTTGTGAGTCAGGAATCCAGGCATGGCTTCACTCAGTGCCTCTGGCTGTGGTCTCATCTGAAGGCTTGCCTGACTAGGGGGATCTACTTCCAAGCTCACTCACATGCTGTTGGCAGGATTCAGTTCCTCACTGGCTCCTGCCAATGGCTTCCCTCTTTTCCTTGCCACATGGACATTTCACCACTTTTGCTATTTTCTGCTCATTAGAAGCAAGTTACAGGTTCAGCCCACACTCAAAGGGGAGGATTACACAAAGACATGAATACCTGGAAGTGGGGATCACTGGGGCTATCTCGGAGGCAGCCTGTACTGAATGACAGACAAATGATGTGGTAGAGCATTATTCTCTTTTACAGAAGAGGAAACCACAGTTCAGAGGGGTTCCATGATGGCACAGCACAGACAGGGTTGAGCTGATAACAATGATGTTTTATAATGTTTTAGATTTGTGATATGTAAATAACAAGCCTTCACATATGGGTAGCACAGCTCCCTTCACAAAGGCTCTGCACACTCCCCTCAGTGCCTTTTCCATGAATGTTCATGGCTTCTATAAGAGAAGATGTGGGCCGGGTGCGGTGGCTCACACCTGTAATCCCAGCACTTTGGGAGGCCAAGGCGGGTGGATCACGAGGTCAGGAGATCGAGACCATCCTGGCTAACATGGTGAAACCCCGGTCTCTACTAAAAATGCAAAAAAATTAGCCGGGCGTGGTGGCGGGCACCTGTAGTCCCAGCTGCTCGGGAGGCTAAGGCAGGAGAATGGGGTGAACCCAGGAGGCGGAGCTTGCAGTGAGCTGAGATGGTGCCACCACACTCCAGCCTGGGCGACAGAGCAAGACTCCATCTCAAAAAAGAAAAAAATTAAAAATAAAATTAAAAAAAAAAAAACAAAAGAGAGAAGATGTGAGAGTCAAGACCTCAGAAAGTACAGGTTGGAGGGCATGGACCTGACTTAAGGACAGCATGCAGGGTAGGGGTTAAGAGAGTTGACTCTGAGTCAGATGGTCTGGGTCCAAATTCCAGTTCCTCCATGTTCACTCACTTCAAATCAGTGCTTAGCACCACCAAGCTCCTTTTCCTTCATCTGTAAGATGGAGATAGTAATGTTACATATGTCATAGGCTTTGTCATCTGTAAAATAGGGACATCCTTCACTTGGTTGATGTCATAATTAGCAGTTAATATTTATAAAGCACCTAGAAAGAGCCTGCACAAGGATGAGCAGGGTCACAGATGACCCCTCCCTCTCCCCGACTGGGAGAGCTTCCTCTGCTCTTAAGCTGAGTGTAGACATGACCACTGATTGCATGAGGTCAACAAGAACCCAGGTCTCTTGTTTCAATCCTGAGCCTGTGGCCCTGAATGCCAGGCTACCCTCAGTGGAAGGCACAGCCAACATTGATGTGTTCAGTGTGGTCATGGCAGCAGGTCATGGCAGCAGAGAAGGGCCTGAAGAGCCCTGGGCTAGGAGCCATGAGGCCTAGGTTCTTGTCTCAGCTGCAACACTACCCACAGCGGGGCCTTCTCCTCCCCGGGCTTTGGTTTCTTCATCTGTAAAATGGGTGCAGGAAGCAGGGGCTACGTGGTCTCTGAGGCACTTTCCTGCTCTTAGGAGACCATTCACTGGGGGAAGTCTTCCTGGAGGAGGTGAGCAGGAAAGCAGTGATTCGGGGGTAGCTATCAAACAGAGCCTGGCTCTTCCCTCTCTGGGAACACGGCCACAGTGGGGATTCCCCAGTGAGTGAACATCCAGATGAGAGAGTGCTAAGCAGGATGCCCAGCACTCCAGGGAGGGAGCCTATTGCTTCATGGGGGTGTGGCTGCCAGCTCTGTGCTGTGTCCTGGGGCGTGGCCCAGCAGCTGCCCCACAGTTCTGCATAGAGCAGCTGTGGTCGGCCCCCCTACACAAACCTCCAGAGAGAGTTTGGGATTTGGAGACTCCATTTATCATCTTAGGATTAGATGACATCCTTCTGAAGCACCTGGCACAGAGTAGGTGCTCAAGAAATAGTTGCAGCCAGGATGACAATAATGATGGTTGCATCATTTTTAGAGTCCAGAGGTTTGGTTCTGAGCACCTAGTTCTGTTATTATTTTGCTGCGTGGCTGTGGACAAGTCCCTTGTCATCTCTTGTCACTTGCCTGAGTTTCTGCTTCATAAACATTGATCAGCTCCAGTTTTATTGGTATTATGCAACAAACGATGGGAGTAAAAATGCCCATAAACTGGAAAATTCTGGGCATGTCTGAGAGGCATTTATTGAGCATTTTAACATTTATTGAACACCTACTATGTGCCACTGTTTTTAAGAAGTCCCTGCCTTTAAGAAGCCCTTGAACAAAAGGAGAAGCAAACATTTGCTTCTTCATTAACTATGCTTACCTGAGCCCCTCTTCTGGGAGTGGGAGCCAAAGGGACAAATCAGAGACATATCTACTGTTGGCTGAGAACACAGGCATTCATCACAGGCCTGTGTCCTTGGCAATCATCTCTAAGTACTGTACACCCAGAGGTCACACTTTCTGAACCCAAAACAGAGCCCCAGGGGCTGACAATGAAAGTACACTCTGGGGATATGGGGACCGAAGGTTGGTATCAACAGGGACCTGGAAAGTCTGGGCCCTGTGGATAGAGTGGGAGTGACTGACTCAGAGAGGGAACACTCCCCCCTTCAGCAGGAGTTCCCAGGCAGGAATGAGTGGGGACACACCCAGCAGGGGCATGGTGCATGCACAGGCCCCGTGGTGGGGCCTGCAAAGCACGGGGGCTTGAGTGCTGGCTGAACTGGGGCAAAGAATGAGGCTTGCCCAGGGTCACAGAGCTAGTAAATGGCAGTTAAATCTATGCCACCCTGGTTGACTGCAAAGCCTTTGCTCTTTCTGGAGAGTTCAGATGAGTGGGGTATAATGCAGATGGCTAGCAGGATGGTGAGGGGAGACCCTCACAGGTGTAATCCTGGAAATCTAAGGCAGAGGAGTATGGAGAGAGAGGAGGTGGGTAGGTTGCCATGTGTCCAGAGACTGGGAAGGATGAGGTAGAAGGTAAAGTCAGAGTCAGACCAGAAGAGGAGGAGGAAGAGGGACCCCTGCAGTGAGAGATTTTCCATCCTTGTGGGACTGGGACTCTCCCGGGTGGGGAAGAGCCTCTGGAGCTCAAAGGACAAAGAGCTGCTGAAGAACTGTGAACAGCTGCTCATCTGCTAACCTAAACTACAAAATAATAATGACAAATTATAAAAGAAAACGTTATAAAAGTTAATCATCGAGCCCATAATCCAAAAATAATCAGTGTTTGTATAGGAGGGGCTTTGTTTCTGTGACTTCCTTTCTTTGCTCTTCATTCCCTTTCCCTTCCTCCCTCCCTTCCTTCCTTCCTTCCTTCCTTCCTTCCTTCCTTCCTTCCTTTCTTTCTTTCTTTTTCTTTCTTTCGAGTCTGGAGTGCAATGGCATGATCTCAGCTCACTGCAACGTCCACCTCCCAGATTCAAGCAATTCTCCCGCCTCAGCCTCCCAAGTAGCTGGGATTGCAGGCACCTGTCATCATGCCCAGCTAATTTTTGTATTTTTGTAGAGACTGGTTTTCACCATGTTGGCCAGGCTGGTCTTGAACTCCTGATCTCAGGTGATCCGCCTGCCTCCACCTCCCAAAGTGCTGGGATTATAGGCGTGAGCCACTGCACCCAGCCACATTTCTCTTTCTTAAATTACAAAAAAATATGAGAAGACAGATGACTTTGATCACTCCCCTCCTCCTCCCATCACCCCTGTAAATATACACACATGTGTATACACACGCCATCTCTCACACACATATACACTCACAGATGGACCGTCAGTGGCAAATCTCTAGATTGAGTAGCTATTAAGAGCACAAGCTTTGGAGTTAGACCAGGTGAGAATTCTGCCTCCATCACTAGCTGGCTACAGGCAATTCTTTATTCCTCTGAGCCTCAGTTTCCTTCTCCATAAAATGGGATTCTAACATGAACCTCACATGGTTGCTGTGAGGATTGAGAGAACATGAAGAGCCCCAGGCAGGGGCACGTGAGGTCCTGCCTGGGGCTTCTCCCTGCCTGCTCTGGCCCACAACACTTCGCCCCTGCTCTTCAACAGAGCCTTCCAACCTCTGGTTTACCCCCATGTGGTTTCTGTCTTGCCCCTAGAGTGTGGGCACTCTGTCTTGGGCTTTTCTCTCTCTTCCCCATCCACCCTCCTCAATGTCTGACGTAGAGCTGAACACCCAAGGGGAGTTTGCCACCATTGTTTAATTTAGTCAAATAACTGGATTTTGTCTTTAAAATCCCTATTTTTTAAAATAAGGAAACTTGAACTTACTGTCTAAGAGAAAAAAAAAATCCCTGTCCCAAGCCAACTCAGTTATGTTATTTTCTTCTCCTTGTCCCAAAACACTGGTGCCTTAACACACACATGCAGTTACACACACCAGGGCAGGCCCTGAGTGATGACAGGAACCACACCCGCAATGGTGTCTGTGCACCGGGCACTGAGCTCAGGGTCTCACCTGCCTTCGCGCATTTTAATTTTATTCAAACCTCACAGACACACTGCCGGGTGCTGTGATTCCCCCTCACACCCCGGGCATAACAGGCTCAGGGAGGGCAAGGGACTTGCCCAGGTTGACCCAGTGCACGCGAGGCTGTCCACACTTCACCAGCCAGCTGAGGCGGCTGGGGAGGGAGGTGGCCAGCCTCACAAACAAAGGTGTGGGCATTCCAATCCATCACTGCGTCCAGCGGGGTGGGGACCTGGCAGGAAGGCCCAAGAAAGTGTCAAAGGTCAGCAAGCCTAGGATCCCTGGCACGCATGCATGTTCACACACGTGCACCCACGCGCGCACACACACACACATACACACACACACGACTCCACGATTCTGAGTGGTTTGATTTGGTTCAGCTACAAGAGGAAGTAGATGAAGCTGGATGATATCCCAGGCACTGTGCACACAAGTGCTTTTCATCGATTATCTCATTTGGTCCTCACAGAAATGCTGGCAAATCCACATTGTTATTAACCCCATTCTATAGACAGCAAACTAAGGCTCAGAGAGGTGTTGTGACTTGCCCAGGGGCACATGTGGCTGGCAGGAACTAAGCTCAGGACTATGGGACATCAAAGCCCAGGAGGATGGACAGCTTTCCTAAGGGTCTGGCTTCAGCCTTCTGTGGCCTTGGGGCACTCACCTTTGCATGTCAGTGCCTTCTAAGTTTGCTACTGGTTTCTCTCCCCACTTGGCTGGGAAGTTTGAGAACTGAGTGTCCTCCTCCTCACAGATACAGAAGCCCAGAGCCAACGCTGCTTTAAGCATCATCAGGCCCAACCACCTCTTTTACAAGAGAAAAGATGATGTAGTTAGAGTGCAGCACCACACAGACCCACAGGAGGAGCTGAGAAAATTCAGGCATCACTGTTGTTACTGCAGAGGGTAAGAGACTCCTGCAGACCCACTCAGCTACTACCGGTGCTAGAGCTGGATTTGGACACTGGACCAGACAGGGAATGGCCGTCTCACTAGGGGTAATGAAACGGAGAAGTGGCTCAACACAGTCCAGCAAGTCTGGGATCCAGCACAGAGCAAAACTGACAGGGCTTGTGTTTGCATGACAGACCTAGGACCAGAAAGGAGCTTTGACCAACAGGGAGCTGCTCAAAGCTTAAAATCCACAGGGAACTGTCCAGGGAGCCCAAGACAGGGCCGAATATTTGCTTCCATGGCATAACACTCAAATCCCAAATTCCCTCCACCTGTGCACATATCACCCCAGCCAACATGCCTGTTGATGCAGGCAGGCCACGTGGGGTCACCCCTGTTTGCAGATGTAGAAGCTGAGCCACGCCAGTGGGCTCTCCAGGACCCCTAGAGGAGTGAGAGGCAGGGGTGGGACTCCAATCTCATCCTCTGTTTCCTCCCCACACCTGGCAAGGCAGGAGCACAAGAGCATCATCACCTGCAGCTGGGTGTGGGGAACAGCAACCCTCTTCCCTGCCTGTCTTGTACATGGCCCACAGGCGGCAGGCTGGGGCCAGGTGGGGCGGGGCTCGGTGTGCAGGAGCAGAAAGGCTATTCTGTGTCATCACAGAGGACATTCCAGTTGTGCAGGAAGGACATATCCACAGGCCTGCCACCTTGTGACTTTTATTTCTGCAGTGTCAGCCTTCACGGAGTCAGCAGGATGAGCTGGAAACAGCAGGGGCATTGGAGGAAGGCAGATCTGAACTTGAATCCTGGCACTTCTGCCCCGGGCTATGGGGCTGGGCCGGTGGCTTTTTCTGTAGTCTCTATTTCCTGATCTGTAAAAGGAGGAAGATGCATTATACCTTCTAAGGCTGCTGTGAGAACCCAGTGCCATGATGCACTGAGGAGCCCAGTGACACTAGAGAAATGTTCATTCTCTTTCCTGTTTGTCATTCTTCCTCCCCAGAGAGAAAATTAGTCAGCTTTCAGGAACTGACTCTGAATCCAGAGGACAGCCCGTCATCAGGGGCAAAGTTCAAAATACAAGGCAAATATTTTCCTTAAGAGCCAGCAAGGTCTCTGTATAGCCTATTCAAATGCGTATATATTGTACGTCGTTGGTGTAGTGAAAGATCTTCTATTAGAATAACTTAAAATAGCCAAGTTCCCCAACATTTCCTTCTTTGGGGGCTGTCTTTTGAAGTAAATGGGATGCTGAGGTCCAACCTTGTACCTGACCCGAGTTAAGACATGCCTGCTCTGGTAATGGCTTATCCTAATCCTACCATTTCCTGCAGTTTCTGCCAGGTCACTAACCTTTGTTGCTTACTCACCCAGCCCACAGGAGCTTCGATCTTCAGGCTTCCCTGAGGATCACAATTTCTGACCTTTTACTCACTAAAAAAGAGAGAAATTTTCTAGCCCATTTTTGTTCCACCTTAGGGTAGTTCAGTGAGAGCCTCGTGCAATGGTTCTCAAACTTCAGCATGCAGTAGGGGGCCTGTTAAAACACAGGTTGCTGGGCTCCCACCCCCAGAGTTTTAGATTCAGTGGGTCAAGAATTTGCATTTCTATCAAATTCCCAGGTGATGCTGCTGATGTTGCTGGACCGAGGGCCACACTTTGAGAACCACTTGTCTAAGGTATTCGGAGGCAAAAACTCTGGAGCTAAGTCGCAGAGTTCTCAGCCCTACTACCTGCTAGCTGTGTCACTCTGGGTGCATGCCTTAGCCACTCTCTTCCACAGTTGCCTCATTTGTAAACTTGGGAGAATAACAATCCCTACCCCATAGGTAACCCTTGAGAAAGCCTAATGGGGCAACACATGTAAATGAAGTGCCTGGTGCATAGTAAGTGTTCAAAAGTTGCTATTATTAGTATAGCAAAAGAGCATCATCTCCAGGTTTAAGTCAAGGCTGTCACACTGGACACGTGACTCTGAACATAGCATCTTGCCTCAGTCTTCCCAGCTGTATGAAGAGGGTAATGATACTCCCTTTACATTCCCTGAGGCTGTTCTGAGGATCACATGGAATCTATGTGAAAGCCCTTTGTAAATGGTAAACACTGTACAAACAGTAAATCCTTGCAGCTGGATCTTGTGAGAAGAGCATTGAAGTCAGAGAGACCTGGCCTGAAGTACCAGGTTAAATAGGCAGGTCTCTGCCTCGGTTTCCCCATCCCTAATATAAGGAAAGTAATAGCGAGGGCCTCAGAAGAGCTAGGAAGTGTGGTGAGAACACCTCACCTGAGATCTGTCTCTCTCACCTTCAGCTTGTACCAGGGTCTACAAATTTCATTTTAGGGTCAGCATGGGCCTCGCCTAGTTCCCTCCCACAAATCTGCCACAGAACAGCAGCCTAATGTAAGCTCCTCCAGCACAAAGCCTGGACTCACACGCTGGCCAGCCTCTCTCATAGACCACGGAATCCCCAGCCCATGGGGTTGTGATAAGGATCAAATGAAAGAAAGGGGGGGTATCCTGACTGGAGGCCACCTACCCCAGGCAGGTTCACCGTAAATACTCCTCTTCTGGCTGAAGTCCTGTGAGCCTCCTCCCAGGCTGCCTCCAAACACCTTGCCTCTGGGAGTCGTAAACTCTGTAACTGAATTCCTTGCAGCCATAAGAGGTTTCACAGCAACTTTATTCTCCAGGATAGAGGTGGAATGCCCCCTCCCTTCTCCAAGAGGGGAGGGGGCAGTCACAAGCCTGCTTAATTTAATTTAATGCACTATGGCTTGCCAAGTTGCCCCTGGTAACAGCTTCAGCGGCTGCTTCAGTTACTGCTTAAGTTACAGCCAGAAGGATTTTTAAAGAGATAGTCCAAGGCCGAATGCAGTGGCTCAAGCCTGTAATCCCAGCAGTTTGGGAAGCCGAGGCGGGCAGATCACCTGAGGTTGGGAGTTCAAGACTGGCCTTACCAGCATGGAGAAACCCTATCTCTACTAAAAATACAAAATTAGCTGGGCATGATGGCACATGCCTGTAATCCCAGCTACTTGGGAGGCTGAGGCAGGAGAATTGCTTAAACCTGGAGGTAGAGGTTGTGGTGAGCCAAGATTGCGCCATTGGCCTCTAGCCTGGGCAACAAGAGCGAAACTCCATCTAAAAAAAAAAGAGAGAGACAGACAGTCTATTTTAGAGCCAGAATTGCAGCACAGAGTGAACATCCAACACCAGCTTCACCACAGGGATAGAGGAGTAAAGCCCAGGCACAGTGAGGCTTCTGACTAGATCTGTGTATTGCATTAACTCTGTTCCATATCCACTGACCCCATCTGCAACCCCACAAGCCCTCCTGCAAATGCGGCTCTTAAGAGGGATCTGATGAGGGACTACCTTAGGGATTTGTCACACAGATGTCACCCAACTAGCTACTTTTTTGAAAATCAATTTTAGTCATCAAGTTGAAGGGGAGGAGAGTTGACCCTTAGGAGTGGCCCCTGCAATTCAGGCATACTGCCACCAGGTGGTGGTATTGCTTGCTTAGTGAAAACCATAACCAGTCTCTTGAATTAATCAGTAATACTCAACAGCGCGCAGAGTGGTGGTGAAACCACTGGATTGTAAGTTCTGATGCTAACTAGTGTGGAACCTTAGGTAAGCCACCTCGCCTCTCTTCTCGGTGTCCTCAGATATCTAGTAAGGAGATTGATCAGGATAACTGAGTGCTGTGGACAAGCCTTAGGAATAGGATCATGGGGGCATGAGTCTAAGCCCCCACTCTATCATGTACTAAGTGGGGTTTGGACACATAATTTAATTTCTTGCCATTTGAATACCAAACAGGAGAGTGGCTGGGAAAGCCCTGAGGACAACACATTAGTCTCCAACACTGGGGACCTGTGGAAGCAAGAAAGGTGCCTGGGACCCAACAGGGGACTGGAGATCCTGAGGTCCTGGGAGCATAGTGGGGAGAGGACAGCAGGGTGCCCCAGGATGGGTCCAGATTCCAGGGCCAAAGACCACGCTGCCTCATCGGGCACTGAAACACGCCACAGCAGACAAAGCAACCTCCTAGAGAACCCTAACCCCACTCAGCTCTCAGCTCTACCCAGACCAGGAGGAAGGGAACAGACATCTATTCTGGACCAGGCACTGCCCTCACGACTCCTGAGAAGCCCATATGATTATCCTTCTTTGCAGATAAAGACATAACCTGCCAGGGGTAACTCATCCCCCAAGGTCGCCCATCTCATATGACCAGGCCTGCCAGGCACACGAGCCTCAGCTCTTCGTATTCCCACCCCCGAAGTCTACTACACCTGTTCTTGCTGAATGCTAGGCTCCCTCGCCAGGAGCAAGGAAGGGAGAGTGGGTTCTCTTTCTCCCCACCATGACTCAGTTAGCCAACCACAAAGCAGGTGAGGGACCAGAGGTCATGGGATCACTCACATAGAAGCAGCCAGGGGCCGGGCACGGTGGTTCACGCCTGTAATCCCAACATTTTGGGAGGCCAAGGCAGGCAGATCACTGGAGGTCAGGAATTCGAGACCAGCCTGGCCAACATAGCGAAACCCCATCTCTACTAAAAATACAAAAACTAGTCGGGTGTGGTGGCAGACACCTGTAATCCCAGCTACTCGGGAGGCTGAGGCAGAATAGCTTGAACCCAGGAGGCGGATGTTGCAGTGAGCCGAGATCACGTCACTGCACTCCAGCCTGGGTGACAGAGCAAGACTCCATCTCAAAAGAAGGAGAAGGAGAAGGAGAAGGAGCCGGAGCCAGGAAGCCTGAGGCACCACGTGCCCCTGATCCTTCGCATGGTCAGGTTTTGACACATCATGCCAGTTTGGCCCACGCTAGGTGCTCCATAAATCCCAGTCTCCTTCTTCCTTCCCAGGTCCAGTGTAAGTAAAGCAGATAAGGGTATCCAGAGTCTTGTCCCTGCCTTTTTGCTTATTCCCACCTAAGTAACAGGATTACCTTTCAAGGTGATGCAAATGTAAAAGCACACATCAATCAGATTTTGGCATTCCTGAGCTCTAGCCTCTTTTTTTTTTTTTTGAGGCAAGGTCTCACTTTGTTGCCCAGGCTGGAATGCAGAGGTGCTATCATAGCTCACTGCAGCCTTAAACTACTAGGCTCAAGCAATCCTCCCATCTCAGGCTTTAGAGCAGCTGTGACTATAAATGTGCACCACTGTGCCTGGCTATTTTGATTTTGATTTTTGAGGAGACAGGGTCTCACTATGTTGCCCAGGCTGGTCTTGAACTGCTGCTGGGCTCCAGAGATCCTCCTGCCTCAGCTTCCCAAAGTGCTGCGATTATAAGCACAAGCTACTGTGCCCAACCCCCCAGCTCTCTCTCCTTCTATAGCTCCCCACTAACCTGCAGATGAGCTCCAAGTCCTGACCCTGGCACTCAGAAGCCCCTCCTGATTATGCCCCTGCTGGCTCTTCTCTTCACCCCTTACTATCAGAGTTCCAGTCCTTGGGCTGCAGGCAGACCCCAGCACACCTTGCTGGCTCTTCTCTGTGCTTTTGCACTTGATGTCCCATCCTCCTAGATTGCCTTTTCTCACCGTATCCACCTGAGTGATTCCTACTTGTCCTTGAGGACCCTACCCTAGTACCTCTTCCTCTGGAAAACCATGGGGAAGTCCCTGGATTGTATAGGCTACCTCCTCGGACTCCCATAGCCCTCGTGTTCCTGGATTGTATAGGCTACCTCCCCGGACTCCCATAGCCCTCGTGTTCCTGGATTGTATAGGCTACCTCCCCGGACTCCCATAGCCCTCGTGTTCCTGGATTGTATAGGCTACCTCCCCGGACTCCCATAGCCCTCGTGTTCCTGGATTGTATAGGCTACCTCCCCGACTCCCATAGCCCTCGTGTTCCTGGATTGTATAGGCTACCTCCCCGGACTCCCATAGCCCTCGTGTTCCTGGATTGTATAGGCTACCTCCCCGGACTCCCATAGCCCTCATGTTCCTTCTACTCTAATTGTGTCTTTGGGTCTGGTTTTCCTGCAGGACCCAGAGTCCCTAAATGTGGGACCTGCCTTCTCTCTCCTGTCTTGATTGCCCAGCCGAGAGTCACACAGAGAAGCTACTCAGGGAATACTGACTGAGAAATGCAATTAGTGGGACCCCTTCTGGGTGGTCTGACTGGGACCTGGGTTCCAGACCCTGTCCTGAAGGGCAGTCATACCAGTTAGTGGGATCTGACTCATAAGGACCCCTACCTTTCTTCCTCCAAATTCATCCAAGGTGTCCCGGGAGCAGCCACAGCCTAACCTGCTAGCATTGGCTCCCCCAGGTCCCCATTCACATACTCTGTGCTGCACACCCATCAGCTCCCCATCCTTAACATCTCCAGGCCTCTGCTCATGGGAGCTCTCCATCTGGAACCCACCCTCTGAAGTGCCAATGTGACCCAAGACCCTCCTTAGGCCCTCATCCCCCGACTGGGAGTGGCCCGCCCATTCCCCACACTCCCTCTGTACCACTCTCATGGCCTCGATCAGACCTGGCTTCATACCACAGCTATTGGCAACCCGATGTGGGGAAGCAAGCATGGGCTTTGGAAGCTGACAAACGGGGACCGGGTCCCAGCTCTGGCACTCAAAAGCTGTGTGACCTCAGGCAAATCACTTTATCTCTCTGAGCTTCAATATGCTCCTCTATAAAATGGGGATAACAGCTACTTGATAGGTTTGTTGTGAGATGGAGAAGATGAGTGTCAGGATCCTGGCACATTCAGGCACTGAGCCGCATCCTATTACTGAAGCCTGGGTCTGCTTCCCCTGCCAGGTTGTGAGTGCGTTCGGGTCAGGGTGCAGGTCCCATTCAGTGCCACATTCCCAGAGCACCCAACGCAGGGCCTTATGCCATAGGTGCTGACAAATGCATTCACCCCAGCTGCTGGGGATGGGGATAGAGAGATGATGGGCCCCCCTCCCCCACAGCTGAGGAGGCCACAGTGGGGGTGGCGAGTGCAGAGTGAAGCCTCCAGATCAGGGACGGGAGATGAATGTGGAGGGAGGGGCTGGAGCCTGAGGGAGAGCTGCTGATATGCACTGGGGGTTTTATTGGTTTTCATTAAAATTCCTTCCCGAAGTCGGAGCAGCTACTCCCATAAATAACAGCATAAATATTTTATCTGGTGCCCAAGTCGCACAGCAAGGTTGGCAGGAATAATAATGGCAAAACAGTTCAGGGGGGTCTTGGGCTTCAGCTGAGCTGGGCTCACTTAACATGCCCAAAGGGGCTTTCTCAGGAAGGTGAAGACTGCAGGGATGGCACCAAAGGGGGAGGCAGGTGGGCGTGGAGGAGAGGGTGGGCAGTGGGGTGTGCGCCCTGGGGTTGGGGAGCCTGTGGAGGGTGCGGGAGGAAATGCTTGCCATACCTGCTCTAGGATAAGCACCTCACTGGGGGCCCTCACAAAGCCTCTGTAGTCAGAGAAGTGAAGTGACTTGCCCAAGGCCACCCAGCCAGTCACGGCCAGAGCCAGGACTGTAATCAAGGGTGTTTAAGGTCAAAGCCCTTCTCACTGTGCCTGCTGCTTCTTGGGGTTCAGCAAGTGTGGGAGTTTATGAACAACAGCCAGAGTACCTCAGTAATGGCAGCATGGGCTGTTCTCTCTTTTCCTAGATCCCGATGGAGGAGAAAAGGGGCTGGTATTTCACCATGGCAACACTCTACATCAGGTCAGGCAAGAAGGTGGCAGGGGTACGGGATGGTGGAGGGAGAGGTGTGGCCTGGTACCCAGCCAACAGGGTAAGGGCAAAGGTGGCTGGGTCCATCCTGCTGGAAAGGGCTCCCCAAACCCCACCACCACCACCACGGGCCTGGGCAGGGCTGGCAGCACACAGGACAGCTGGGAGGGGGTGCCACCCAACCACATCTCCTTCTTGGCCACAGGCTCGATGGTATCTTCCTGGAGCTGGGCAGTGAGGAGCAGAAGAGGCTGCCCGCCTTCAACCGCACGTTGGCTCTGCTCCGGCAAGTGCTCAAGTCCGAGGACCTCCGCCACCAAGGTAGGGGCCCAGGGATGGGTGGGACAGCAGCCTCTGTCCCCCGCCACCAGCCCGCTGGCATTGCACCCACCTCTGGCACTACCTCCCCCTCTTGGCTCCTGTTTCTTCCTCCTTTGCTCTGTCCCCTACACTCATCTGTGCACCTCAAGGAGCCCACATACCTTGCCCAAGTGAACGTGCCAACACAAGTCACTGTGACTGCAGGCTTCCCCGTCTGCAGCTAGTCACCTGGAGGGTGAGAGGTAGTTTCCCCTGTTTCCACTTATTTATTGTCAGAAGATTGAAGCCTCCGTTGAAGAGGAGTCGAGTCATTTTTTTGCAGGGCTAGAGAGTAAGAACAGGGACTAGAACCACCAGAGCTGGTGAGAGCTGAAGTCAGAAGAGACCTACGTACCTGAAATGAGTTCCCCCCAATGACACATTGAACACAGAACAAGCACTAAAACGGGTTCACTAACCCCTCACACGGCCCTTCTCTCCACCTTTGCTTCTCTCTGTCCCTGGCAAGTTGCCCTCAGTGATCTCACGCTACTGTCCGTTGCTTTGTCTTCATGGACAACACCTAGGATGGAGATGGCCCCTTCCCTCTCTCCACCCTGCTGCTTCCTAGAGACCCTCTCCCACCCTTCACCCCCAGCCCTGGCCTGGTGCTACCTCGGGATGCTGCTGGAGCGGAAGGACACCTTCTCCACCACCCCCATGGGCGTCCATGACTGCGGGTACTCAGGGACTGACCCTCTGGACTGCTTCGGCAAGGTACATGCCCCCAGCCACACCCACTCTCTAAACTGAGAAGGAGCCTGGCACCCCAGCCTCTCCACCCAGAACTCAGGCTTCTCTGGGTATCAATCCCCACCGCGTGGCCCACCCAGGAAGTACATTTACTCCAGACCTTGCTCTCCATCCTCTCTTCATTCACAACAAAAGAGACCCTCCCCATACTGAATCTGGCCCCATCCCGTTTCTCCAGCCTTGAAACAGACCCTTAGACTTTTTCCCTTGAGGCCTCCATTCACAATACTCCCTCTGCCAGGAGTTCTCTACCTCCCCACCCCCAGTGGCATAGTAGAATGATGAGTTTAGCTGGGGTCTCCCTGCCAGTCCTGCCCAGAGGCTGTGTGACCCTAAGGCAAGTCACTTACAATAGGAAGCAGTCATGACAATAATGGGGGTAAATGCTATCACCCAGGTAAAAACCCTGTACTTTGTCAGGTTGGGGGACAAGGGTTGCCCCTGGCCCTTCCTCTCACCTGCCCCGGGAAGATGGGGGAGCATACACTGGGAAGGACGGGTCTGACTGGGGTCTAGAAGGCTTTATTGGATGTGACAGGTGATGTGGTCATGGGCTGGGCTCTCAGGAGTTGGGTGCCAATGGGTTGTGTCCCAAAGTGTTGGGTTCTATGATATGACAACTTACTGGCAGGTGGATAAGGGTGGATATGGGTAAAGGGCACCATGTTGATATGGATGTATCCAAAGATGGGGTTCCTGTGGTTTAGCACTGTTTAGCCAGCTCTGGCTAACGACCAAGCAAGTGGTTTGCTTTTGCACTCCTCCCTTACCTAGGCCATCGAGATCGCCAAGAACCAACCTCCCATCCTGAATCGCCTGGCCAAAATCTTCTACTTCCTAGGAAAGCAGGATATGGCCACTGGAACCTGTAACATGGCCCTGGATGTCCTACAAGATCCAGAGCTCAACTGGCAGGCATACTGCACAAGGGCTAAGGTGGGTCAACTTCCTGCACCACCTCACCCTGCCACTGGGAATCAGAGAACAAGGGCCATAGGCCAAGACGCTGTTGCCAGGGCCCAAGGGTCAGGGAGTCCTCATGGTGGAAGGGAGCTTAGGAGCCATCAAAAAACACAGTTGGGTTCTATACAGCCTTTTGTTTGTTTTGAGACAGGGTCTCACTCTGTCACCCAATTGGAGTATGGTGGTGCCACCATGGCTCACTGCAGCCTAGACCTCCTAAGCTCAAGCAATCCTCCCACCTCAGCCTCCCAAGTAGCTGGGACTACAGGTGCACACCACTGCACCCAGCTAATTTTTGTTTTGTTTCGTAGAGATGAGGCCTCATATGTTGCCCAGGCTGGTCTCAAACTCCTGGGCTCAAGCAGTCCTCCCTCCTTGACCTCCCAAAGTGCTGGGATTCCAGGTGTGAGCCACTACACCCAGCCCTGTAAGGTTTTTGAGTGAAAGACTGTAGAAGCCTCCACTCACTGCAGGAATCCCTTCTACAATGCCTTGTCAGTGAGCCCCCAGCCTCTTCTGGGTTGGCACAGGTGGAATCAGACTGACCAGAGTTGAAATCTGACTTCTTCACCTTGGGGAACTTGTGGCAAGCCACTTACCCCGCCAAACCTCAGTTCCCAAATCTGTAAGATATAAATAAGAACACTCCTTAAAATGTTGTCAGCAGACGCGGTGAGGTAGCATCTAAAGCACAGTGCCTTGGACATAGGAGGTGCTTTTCTGAAAGCCAGTAGAGGTCATTTAATATAGTGGATCAGAGCTCTGGCTCTGAACACAAGACAGTCTTGGTTCAAATCCCACAACACCACGTGCTGTAGGACCTTTGGCAAAATACTCTTGCCCAGATTCTGAGCCTCAGTTTCTGTATCTGTAGACTTTCTTTATCAGTTTATTTATCTGTAGATGATAATACGTCTCATAGAGTTGTTATGAGAATTACATTAGATTTTGTATGTAAAACTCAGCATCAAGCACACAGTAAGATTTCATAAGAGACTGACTGCTACTAATTTAATATTAGGCATATTTTTGAATTATCTCACTGTCTCTTGAGGCAGTCCACTGCATAATCATTTAGCTCTGCAAGTTACACACTTAGGTGAGCGCTGTCTCCCGCTAGCTTCCCGCACTGGTCCCAGACCCGCCCCCTAGAGCCCACACAAAGCCCGTGTGCTTGAGGAAGCAGACTCGGAGCTCCAAGTTTACTTCACTGCAAGCGGAAGAGTCCCCCATCCCCTCATCTTCTCCACTACCATCCACATGACCTAGTGGCAAATCCTCTCCCAGTCTTGGTCTCAGTGGCTTAATTACTTTGCCAGCAGGTACGAGGCAGGAGTGAAATTCCTTCACTGTCATGGATGTGGTTATTATTATAGATAATAATATTAACCGTAATAGTAAATAATAAAATGTTTCTATAAAATTCTGCATTTCATCAAGCACTTTCATCTTCGTGATCTGATTTAATGCTCATAAGAATCCTGTGAGAGAGGCCAGACATGTGCCATCCTACATATGAGGCCACATAGAACCAGGGAGGCAGGGAACTTCACCAAAGAACTGCATTCAGTACTCAGAAACTCCAATTTTACTCTCCTCCCTCCATCACCATCTGGTGTCTTATGATCCTGGCCTCTCTGTGGTGCCAAAGATCACTCAGATGACCAGAGGAGCACAGGATGGTGGAGAAGAGACGGTGAGAAGGAGGGAACTCACATTATCTGTGTAAAAGCCTCAGTCCATGCTGCGGCCCACAAGCATGGCCCTGGACCCATGAGCTCTCTACCCCACCTCCCTCTGCTCATGCCTCTCTCAGTCTTCCAACCCTACTGGCCGGGGCCTCTGCCTGGAATGCTCTTCTCCCAGATATCTGATTGGCTTCCTCCCTCACTTCCTACAGGTCTTCTAGTGGCCATCTAATTGAAAATATCAAAGCCATGCCAACATTTAATTTTTTATATATATTTATATTATTTATATATATGTATATAAATTAATTTATTTATTTTAAAAATTCTTTTAGAGATAGGATCTCACTCTGTCACCCAGGCTGGAGTGGAGTGGCATGATCATGGCTCACTACAGCCTTGAACTCCTGGGATCAAGTGATCCTCCCACCTCAGCCTCCCAAGTAGATGGGACCACAGGTGTGCACCACCACACCCGCCCAGCTAATTTTTAAAAAATTATTTGTTGTAGACACAGGGTTCTGCCTATGTTGCCCAAGCTGGTTTCAAATTCCTGGGCTCAAGCAATCCTCCAGCCACAGCCTCCCAAAGTGCTGGGATTATAGGTGTGAGCCACCACACCTTGCCACCACCAACGTTTTATGTTTTCGTTTCCTGGTTTAGTTTTCTTAGCATTAATCACTCCCCTACACACTATTTACATCTTTATCATGTTTATTTTCTCTCTCCCCCAAAACATATAAGCTACTTGAGGGCAGGGATTTTTGTGGTTTTGTTGTCTACTGCATTCTCAATGCCTGGAACAGTGTCTGGCACAGAGGAGGCTCTTAATGAATATTTGCTGAACGAATGAATGAACTGAGCACCTTCCATATGCTATCTCCTGACTAGAATATGTTCTTTCAGACATCATGGTAATTCCCCCAGGAAGATATTCATGTACTAATTTTTCAGATATAGAAATGAGGTTCAGGTTCATAGAGTTGTGGAACTCCCTCCAGATGACATGGCTAATAGCTAGGGGTTGAGGGAAGGACTGAAATTCAAACCCTAGTCCAACTGACCCCAAAGGCAGAGATTCATCTCCCCCTGCCTCCATGATGCTGTCTTATAACCAAAGCCCTTCTGATGACTATAAAGCATGAATACCTTCAACAACAATAGCCCCCTTTCCCTCGCTTCCTCCTACCCAACCCAAACCCACCCCTCCTAAACCTCCAAACTTTGTAAATGCTCTAAGTGTGAGGAAAATGGAGGAATTAAGGAAAGCAAGGGTCTGAGATCATTTGTAATGTGATGCTTGTCAGCTGGGGCTACCTGCCATTCTTCCCACACTGCTTGTTGACATAGACTCTCCCCAAATTGGTGCTGCCATCCTACCTAAAATAATCCTCCCCAATCATCTCTATCCTATTGTCATGTTTATTTTGTCATAGCACTTACCGCTTGAAATAGTACTGTTTACAATTGACCGCCTCCCCTACTGGAATGTTAAATTCCGCCAGAGCAGGGACCTCATCTATCTTGTTACCACGGTACCTCCTGTACCCAACATAGGAACTGGCACATGGTGGGCTCTCAATACATATCTGTTGAATGAGTAAGGGACTCTTACTTCATCCCACTCACTCATTGCACAGACAGGGAAACTAAGGACCAGAAAGAGGGTGTGGCTAGCCCAAGTTGGTCCAACACTAGGACCTAGGACTCCTGGGTCCCAGCCTCAGGGTCTTTCTACTGCAACACAGAACCTCCCTGGCTGCTGTTAAAAGAAAAAGAGACTGAGTTCATTTAGAACAGAGAGGAGGGCAGAGGCCCTTGCCTGGATCATCTTTCCTAAGCTGGCTCTCTGTTGGCAGATCCACATCAGAGCCTACCTGCACGACCTGGAGCGGGCCAAGATGGGTCTCGGGGGCATGCCTGACAGGAACCACCTGGCCTGTGCCAAGGCTGACCTAGAGGAAGTGGTCAGGGTGTGCCCAGGCTTCAAGGCGTACCTGGACATCGGCCAGGTAAGGCAGTCTCTTGGCTTAGCCAATAGCTGAGCAAGAATCTGTTTACTCCTTGCCAGGCTAGGCCAGGATGCAGAGGAAAAAGTTTCACTCCCTCATAACAGTACCTATCTCCTCCAGCCATGGTGAGGATTGAATGTGTGTACAGCATTTAGAACAAGGCCTCAGGAAGTGTGGGCATTATTCTTTATCTAGAAGATATCTATTCTCTGTGTTCAGGGAGTGTTTACCAAGAAGTGACAATATCATAATTTTAGATACAAGAAAACCGAGATCCAGAGATTGACTCACTCAAGGTTACATGGCTAGGTGTGAAGGGGCTGGAACTGGAATCGGGGTACTCTTTTCCTAGAGGAGCAGTAATAAAACGTGTGATTCATAATGGTCGATGGAGAGAGGGTGGGAATGAGTGAAGGAATGGAATTTATTTTTAAGCAAGCGTGGGGCGGGAATGAGCATGGAGCCGCACCCGCAGTGAAGGGAGCGTCCCCCACCCCAGGTCTACTACTACATGGGCGTGGACGCAGTGCAGGAGCTGCTGGCGGTGGATGAGGCGGCGCTGAACCAGGCGCTGGTGTTCCTGGCCAAGGCGGGCGAGTCGGAGCTGGGTGCCACGCTGCCCGAGCTGCAGCTGCTGCGCGGCAAGTGCCTACGCATCAAGGGCGAGGACGCCAACGCGGCGGCCTGCTTCAAGCGCGCGATGGAGCTGGACGACGCGGGCTCCAGGCACACCGAGGGCTTCGGCTGCCTGCTCGAGGCGCTGCTGGCGCAGTGGAGTCAGGCACAGCTGAGCGATGGCGAGCTGGGCCGCGAGGTGGACGCCTGGCTACGCCGCGCCCAGGACAAGTACCCTGCGGCGCGCCTGCGCCAGGAGCTGCAGCGCGTGTGGCGCGGGCACACGGACGAGGTGCTGGGTCTGGCCCGGGCCCTGGTGGCCCAGGGACGGCTGGCGCTGGTGCGGCTGCTCTTCGAGACTATGGAGCGCGAGGGCGAGGGCGCCAGTGCGCTGCGGGACCGCCGGGCGGTCTCCTTCTAGGACGCAGGTGCCCAGGCCGGAGGCTCCCGGGGACCCCGCCCAGGCCCCGCCCAGCTGGTGGGACCAGGTCTGGACTGACCCCCTGCCTTAGGCTGGCCTGGGAGCGGAGCCAGTTAGATTCTCTGTCAGGAATTGTGAATGGGGATGTTGCGACACCCGGGCGGTTTGAAATGCCCACCCAGACTGGAGGGCCTGAGAGCAGAAGAGTCTGGGAGCAGAGGTGAGAAAACACTGAGAAGCTGCCAATTGAGGGACAGAATTTTCTAGACATACAGGTAAATAAGATGGTTGTGAGGCTCCTGAGAGAAACGGAAGACAGTTACCTCAGTGTGGCAGTTTTCTAGTCCAGGGGCCCAGTCCCTCAGCCTGAGTGCCTGTCTTTGGACTCCCATGGGCTTCACTCTATCCTTATGTGAAAGTCCCCTTTACTTTAGTTGACTGGAGTGGGGTCTCAGCTCCTGCAGCCAGAAAAGCCCTGGCTAAGGCAGAGGGCAAGGCTGCACCGCTAGTGAGTTACGGAATAGCACCCTACTAAGCCTGGTGCTCCGGGCTCATTCCTACCTCTCTGCCACTTTTCCAGCAGGCCTCCTCCTTGGTCAGCTTGGCCTGAAAGGCCTCCCAGACGCTCTGAATAGAGCCCATCAACAGAACATTCACTTGACTTCCCTGCTCTTGGGGGAACTAGGGGCCCCACCCTTTAGGAGGTGCAACCTGTCCCCAATCTTTTTTTTTTTTTTTTTTTTTTGAGACAGAGTTTCGCTCTTGTTGCCCAGGCTGGAGTGCAATGGCACGATCTCTGCTCACTGCAACCTCCGCCTCCTGGGTTCAAGTGATTCTTCTGCCTCAGCCTCCCAAGTAACTGGGATGACAGGCGTGCACCACCACGCCTGGCTAATTTTGTATTTTTAGTAGAGACGGGGTTTCACCATGTTGGTCAGGCTAGTCTCGAACTCCTGACCTCAAGGGATCCACCTGCCTCAGCCTCCTAAAGTGGTGGGATTACAGTGTGAGCCACCACGCCTGGCCCTGCCCCCAGTCTTGACTATTCTACTAATTCTAAAGAAAATCTTGGAATTTTACACTCTTAGAATCATAGTCATAGAATTTTTTTTTTTTCTTTTTTTGAGACAGAGTCTCACTCTGTCGCCCAGGCTGGAGTGCGGTGGCCAGATCTCAGCTCACTGAAACCTCAGCCTCCTAAGTTCAAGCGATTCTCGTACCTCGGCCCCCCGAGTAGCTGAAATGCCAGGCTGTACTCACTGCTTTGCTCATATCCTCACTCATTACCAGGGACAGGCCAGCACCCCTGCATTGCATCTCACATATCCGCTGATGGGTAGAGAACAGACTGAAATTCAGTGTCTTAGAGATCGCACAGTGCAACCCCCTCATTGTGCAGATGGGAAAACTGAGAGCCATAGAAGGGAAATGGCTTGCCCAAAGCCATACTTACTGTTTTCCCCACACTTACTTTCACACTTTTTACCACAAACTTACTTTCACCATTCTTCAGGTTTGGAAAAATACTAATAAACTAATCAACTCTAAAGTATTCAGTGTTTATATGTTAAAGGTTTGTGTGTCACTTGTTACATGGGTCACTCTGATATCCACTGGGACAGTGTTTCAACACTAATGGTGGCATTCCAGGTACCTGTGAAATCTGGCAGTGAGGCCACCCTAAGGCTCCTGAATCCTACCTCATGTCTCACCATGGCTCACCACTTTGAATGGTGACATTCTTTCTCACCCTCTTTCTCCTCTCACCACCATTGCAGCAGAGGCCAGAAGGTGACTCCACAGCAGACCACACACACCCCTGTCCACTTCTACCCCCCAACCACCCCCATCCCTCTTCTGCCCAAGACTATGACCCATGACTGTCCCTAGGATGGGAACCCATTTCTTTCTTCTCCTTCCTTAAACAAACAAACTGAATTTAAGGCAGTCTACTGGCAGAACTTAGAGGCTGATGAAGTTTGTATTTTCCCCCAGGGTCCCCAGTTTGTTTATTTTCTTTCTTGTCTTTCCCGTCCCCAAAGGTATGCATTTCTCCCACTATTGCCTCCCTGTCCTTTCATAACTTTTTCAGTAAACTTTCTGATCATCTCATTCATCCTAATTATATAAATGGTTAACACACGCCCACTATAGCTTATCTCAGGAGTATCTGCATATTAACAAAAAGCCAAAGAGAGATAGGAAACCCCATTTCCCAGACTGCCTACTCTGTGCTAATCTCATGTAATCTCACTTAATGTAATCTCATGTTGTAATCTCACTTAATGCTCTCAACAGCTCTGAAGGTTAGGTGTTAGAATCCTCGTTTTACAGATGAGAAAACTGAGACACAGAACAAGGTCACGGGTAAGTATGTGAAGGACCAAGATTTGAACCAGACCAGCCTCGTTCAGTGCTCCCTCCTGGAACACGGCCCTGTGCAAGAGCTGTGTCATCTTCGGTCTGGAGTTGGGCCTCTTCCGTGCCCTGTGAGCACCAACCCTACCTGTTACTTTACCCCTGATTACTGCTCCCACACTGCCTTACCTGGGTGCCTTTGTCCACCCTTTTCCTCGACTGGCTTTTTTCCTGTCATTTCTACCCCAAATGGTCAGCTCAAAGGCACCTCCTCCAGGAAGTCTCCCACATCCTTCCAGCTCTCGTTAATCACTCCCTTTCACGCATGGAGACCTCTTGGGCATTTTGTCCCACTGTGTTGCATTTCTTTCCTTCTCTTTGCATGTCCATTGCCCCCATTCAACTCTGGGTTCTTCATAGCAGGAACCACAACCCATTTGGCCCCATGGCCCGCAGTGCACTTGGCATATAAAACAGGTTTAGTTTGGGATGTTGAACTGAGTAAACGCCCAGCAGTGATGTGGCACGTCAGTCCCAAAGATGTGGTTCCATTACCAGGTCCACATGACCGAGGCTGGGGCCAGCTCTGCAGCCCAAGGACCCTTGCAGTCTGGAGCTCAGCCAAGGAACATGACCTTACTTCCTACCTCCTATCCAGCCTCACACCAGTTCCCCAATTCTGTGATTGGGAAACTGAGGCCCAAAGAGCAGGGACTTGTCCAAACCGCCAGACTCATTGCATTAGTCCCTTCTCGCATGGCTACAAACATTTGAGACTGGGTAATTTATAAAGAAAAGAGGCTTAATTGACTCATTTTCCTCAGGCTGTACGGGAAGCATGATGCTGGCATCTGCTCAGTTTCATGGGGGGCCTTAGGAGACTTTCAAACCATGGCAGAAGGTGAAAGGGAAGCAGGCATGTCTTACATGGCCAGAGCAGGAGCAAGAGAGAGGGGCGGGGATGCTACATACTTTTAAACAACAAAATCTGGTGAGAACTCTATCATATCAACAGCACAAGGGGGATGGTGCTAAACCATTCATGAGAAACCTCCCCCACGATTCAATCACCTCCCACCAGGCCCCAACTCCAACATTGGGAGTTACAATTCCACATGAGATTTGGGTGAGGACACAGAGCCAAACCATATCACTCATGGTACAGCGCTGTCCGCCCTTTTAGGGGTGCCTGCTTCCCAAGTTCACTTCTGTCACATTCAGAAAGACTACAGGTTTTCCGTTCGCTTACTCAACAGATATTTACCAAGCGCTGATCAAGTGCCAAGCATACTGCCAAGCTCTGGAGCCACAGTGGGGAACAAAACAGACCCTGTCCTTGCCTTCAGGAGCTCACAGTCTAGACCATGGTGAGCAAGTTATACTGGGCTCTAGGGACCAGTGGGAAACCTAAGAGAAGCTACTGAGGGTTTTAGCTGGCAATCCCAGTCCCTCCACACTAGCCAGACTCATCCTGGGTTAGTGGCCTTTCCACAGCCCAATGGAGAAGAGGGCATGGCTGTTCCCAGACCTTGGGATTTGGCCTATGGCTGCTGCCTTCAACAATCACCGCTAAGGCCAGGCCTTGCAGTCCCCAGGGCTGCAGCTTCAATGGATGAGTGATGTTTAAGTACAGCTTTGAGCCCTGTGGGACACCCCTGCCCACTGGGCCGCTGGGAGGATCAACTGTCAAACAGCGGAAGCAGCAGGAAGTCCTCGAGGGAGCCCTACAGAGTGAAAGCCTTAGTGACCCCATGATCAGAATAATGAAGATGAATCACACCTTGTTCTGCCTGCTCACTCCCTCTATGTCATGCCATCATCAGGCAGCCAGAAACTCCTGTTCACACAGCAGGGGCAAGGCATGTTAAAGATCGTGAAAATGGATGAGATTTCTCAGTGACAGGTTTCTAGAGTCTCAGAGTTGGAAAGAACCTTAATCATAAGCTGTTTTGCACTCCCCACCCCCCATCTGGAGCAGACTCCTCTCTATAGTGAGTCTTCTGAAAGGAGGGTCTAGTCAACACTTGCATGCCTCTGGCAGACAAACAGCTCACTACCTCATGAAGGAATCATTTTTCAACAGGTCTAAGTCTTCTGAGTTTGTCCTTCTATTGACTTGAAATCCGTAATTTTCCTTGATTCAAGTTCACCTTCTCAAGCCATATAGAACAGTCCCTAATAACAGAGTGAACTTGAACAAGTTACTTTCCCTCTGTTTTGGCACCTATTGCAGTGTTTGAGCTGTTCAGAGGGTGGCTGGCTACTCTGCCCGCAGCTAGGCTGAGCTCTGACCTGGCCACCCAGCCTGGAGCCTGCACAGAGTGGGTGCTAGAAGCTGAAAGCAGAACAGAATAGAGCTCCTCTCCATCCCTAGCCAGACCCCAAGGGAGCACCCTGTGTGGATGATGGTGGCTGGATGCCAAATGAAGTGAAATATCTCCTTTTCTCAGGCTGTTAACTTTTTTTCTTGTTTAAGGAAGGGGAGGATAATGACATTTAACACGTTACAACTCAGCAGTAAAACGAGCAGATGGAAACAGATCCCCAGCATTGCGGGCATGCTTCCAGTGAGAAACCCTCCCCGGCTCCTGGGGCCGGAGCCTCTGGCGGGGGCTTGCTGATGGGGTTAGAGACACAGCGGCTTCCCTACTTCTCCCCAGTTCCTCCTCCCGCACAGCACCCCAGGCTGCACAGCCGGCTGTACACCTGCTCTCACTTCCCACTTCCTTGCCTCTGCTCCCCCTGCTCCACTACCTAAGGCATCTTTCCTGCCTCCCAGGTCTCATTGGAATACAACCTCTGTAGTGTTTTGTTTTTTTGTTTTGTTTGGTTGAGTCTCACTCTGTTGCCCAGGCTGGAGTGCAGTAGCACAATCTCGGCTCACTGCAACCTCCACCTCCTGGATTCAAGTGATTCTCCTGCCTCAGCCTCCCAAGCAGCTGGGACTACAGGTGCACGCCACCATGCCTGGCTAATTTTTGTATTTTTAGGAGAGACAGAGTTTCATCGTGTTGGCGAGGCTGGTCTCGATCTCCCGACCTTGTGATTCACCCACCTCGGCCTCCCAAAGTGCTGGGATTAGCATCATTCCCATTTTACAGGCAAGAAAACTGAGGCTCAAAGAGGTTAAGTAACTCTCCTGAGGTCCCTTTATACAGCATTGAACGGCTGGCAGGCTAAAGAGTACTAATGAATGGTTTTTTAATTACTTGGGGTTTAGATTATTTTCTCTTCTATCACATATGTTGCTCTATACACTGAATACATAAAATTAGGATGGATGTTTTGTGTTTGTGTTTCCAAACCAGTCAATAGCTCTGTGGTGAGACTTGCTCTATTTTGGCATGTAAATTGTTTCATTAAACTTGCAGCTCCTCTGTGAGTTTTATTTGTCACCCACAAAACAAAATAAACAAACGAAAAAACTCTTCTTGTACAGGAGATCCATGGTTTCACCTGCCCAGCCCCCTCCCTGCTGGCAGTGGCATACCTCATCTTCGTGGGCTACTAACTATTCCTCCCCTCACTATGAGTGGCGGTGGAGGTTGCCAATAATAATACCCCGCCCCCTGACCGCAAGAGCAGCACGTGACCCAAGCTGGGCCAATCAGAGTCCTTCCCAGAGAGTTTTTCCAACTGGGCTCAAGAGAAAGAAAATGTTCTCTGCCTTTCTGCTGGCACAGCTGTTAGTGACCGCCCCACTTAGGATTAGTCTTAGCGCTGAGCGTCAAAGACTTGAAAAACAGTATCTTAAACAAGATGGGGGCTTATCCTACAAGGTCAGCCCAAGTATCACTAAAGTGCCCTGCCCGCATTCCCTCTGCCCTCATGCACCAGGTGCGTGCCCTTCATCCTACGGCAAGCATCTGTCACTCTCAACCGAGGGCTCTCTCTTAGCCCAAGCAGATGGGAAGCAGCGGGTGGTCGGTGGCCCCAGGAGCAGTCTTCCACTAATAATGGTGAATGGACATTGGAGGATAAATACCCCAGCCTCTTAAGCCCTGAGAGTAGGATAATTCTGAAGCAGTCTGGCATTGTCTCCTAGAGGGACTGAGGTCCCCAGAGGGATTGAGGCTCAGTTGTCTGCAGCAAAACCTGCTCATAATCACACCTTGTGTTCATTTCCCTCGTCTCTTATTTCTCCACTCCCCAACAGTGCTTCCTGGGATCACTATGAAATAAACTACTTGCCCTTGAATCCTTGACTTAGGGTCTGCTTCTAGGGGAAGCAGTTTTGCACACTGTGATAATTTTATGGGTCAACATAGTTGGACTGCTGCTATGGTTTGAATGTATCAGTCCCTCTGAAATTCATAGGTTGGAACTTAAACCCCAATGTGATGGTATTGAGAGATGGGGCTTTGGGGGAAGTGATTAAGTCATGAGGGTTCTGACCTCAGGAATGGATTCGTGCCCTTATAAAAGAGGCTTCAGGGCTGGGAGCAGTGCCTCATGCCTGTAATCCCAGCACTTTGGGAGGCGGAGGCGGGTGAATCTCCTGAGGTCAGGAGTTTGAGACCAGACTGGCCTACATTGTGAAACCCTGTCTCTACTAAAAATACAAAATCAGCTGGGCATGGTGGCGTGCACCTGTAGTCCCAGCTACCTGGGAGGCTGAGGCAGGAGAATCACTGGAAGCCAGGAGGTGGAGGTTGCAGTGAGCCAAGATCACGCCACTGCACTCCAGCCTGGGGAATAGAGTGAGATTCCATCTCAATCAATCAATCAATCAATCAATAAAAGAGTCTTCAGAGAGCTGCCTGACCCTTATTAGCCTTCCATTTCTGCTGCCATATGAGGACACAACATTTATCCCTTTTTGTCCCCTTCCACCATGTTTGCATGCAGCAGAAAAGTGCCATCTTGGAAGGAGAGAGCAGCCCTCACCAGTAACTGAAAGCAAGTGACTTGATCTTGGACTTTCCAGTATCCAGAACTGTAAGAAACAAATTTCTGGGCTGAATGTGGTGGTTTATGCCTGTAATCCCAGCGCTTTGGGAGGCCAAGACAGGAGGATCAACTGAGGTCAGGCGTTCGAGACCAGCCTGGCCAACATAGTGAAACCCCATCTCTGCTAAAAATACAAAAATTAGCTGGGCGGTAGTGGTGTGCACATGTAATCCCAGCTACTCAAGAGGCTGAGGCAGGAGAATTGCTTGAGCCTGGAAGGTGGAGATTGCTGGTGAGTCAAGATTGTGCCACTGCTCTGCAGTCTGGGTGACAAAGTGAGACCACGTCTCAAAAAAAAAAAAGACATTTTTGTTCTTTATAAACTACCCAGTCTCAGATATTTTGTCAGCACATACACACTAAGGCAACCAGTGCCCAGATATTTGGTTAAATATTATATATTATTCTGGATGTCTCTGTGAGAGTATATTTTGGGGTGTTTTTGTTTTTGATAATTTTTTTTTTTTTTTTTTTTTTTGGAGACAGAGTCTCGCTCTGTCACCCAGGCTGGAGTGCAGGTGCATGATCTCTGCTCATGGCAACCTCTGCCTCCCAGGTTCAAGTGATTCTCCTGCCTCAGCCTCCCGAATAGCGGAATTATAGGCGTGCGCCACCATGCCTGGCTGATTTTTGTATTTTTAGTGCAGTCGGGGTTTCACTATGTTAGCCAGGTTGGTCCTGGAGAGCATATTTTGGATGAGACTAACATTTTAATCTGTGAACTTCAAGTAAAGCAGATTGGCCTCCCTCATGTGGGTGGGCCTCATCCAATCAGTTGAAGGCCCAACTAGAACAGACTGACCTCCCTCAAGCAAGAGGGAATTTGGACTTGAACTGCAACATTGGCCCTTCCCTGGGTCTCCAGCCTGCTGGCCCACTCTGCAAATTTTGTGCTTGCCAGCCTCCATAATCATGTGAGCCAATTGCTTAAAAATATATCTCTTGCTCCTTCTCTCTCTCTCTCTCAGACACACACACACACATATCCTATTGGTCTTTTGGTTCTGTTTCTCTGGAGAACTCTTATACAGACACTATTGAAGGCCTCCCTCATCCCAAGGGGCAGAGCCACCCCCTCAATTCTCCCACAGCACTTTCTTCATACCTCTTGTACAATTTATCATAGCCTATCTTGTCATATTTATTAAGCACAAAATAGGAAGGAGTATGTATTTATTGAGTGCAGCTGTGTACCAGGGACTGTACCAGGTGTCTCTGGGAGTCCTGTGCTCATTTGTTCACAATTAATTCAGTCAATAAATGTTTATTGAGCAGCTATTAGGTTGGTGCAAAAGTAATCACGGTTTTTGCCATTACTTTCCACCAAGCTAATACAATGTGCCATGCGTTGATCTAGGCCAGGAATTGGCAAACTGCGACCCACAGGCCAAATTCTCACTGCTGCCTGCTGCTTAAAAAAAAAAAAAAAGTTTCTTTTTTGTTGTTGTTTTGTTTGTTTGTTTGAGACATGGTCTTGCTCTGTCGCCCAGGCTGGAATGCAGTGGTGAGATCTAGCTCACTACAACCTTGAACTCCTGGGCTCAAGCAATCCTTCTGCCTCACTCTCCGGAATAGCTGGGTCTACAGGCAGGCGCCACAGTGCCTGGCTAATGAAGCCAAGTTTCACTGGAACACAGCCATGCTTATCTATTTACATATTCTATGGCTGCTTTCGTGCTACAGTGACAGAGTTGGGTAGTTAGGACAGAAACCATATGGCCTGCAAAGCCTAAAATATGCTCTGGCCATTTACAGAAAATTTTTGGTGTCCTCAATCTAGGCACTGGGATGCTGCAGTGAAGAAAAACAAAAATCCCTACCCTCATGGAGCTTACATTCTACTGGGGCTAGGGGTGGGGTGGGGAACAGAATACAAGTAAACCAGAAGATGGGAAAGATATTTACTATATTAAATGGCAATAAATGCTATGAAGAAAAATAAAGCAAGAGAGAGAGTATCAGGAGTGCTGGAGGTGCTGGGAGTAAGAGTAGATCGTAGCGAAAAACAGGGTGTCAGGAAGTTCTGGCTTCAAAGATGACATTCCAGCAAAGACTCAAAGGAGGTGAAGGAGTGAGCTCTGTGGAAATAGGGGTTGTGGGGATAGCCACCAGGTAAAGGAGCAGCAGATGCAAGGGAGTATTAACAATGGTTAATGCTGTATTGAGCACTGTGTGCCAGGGGCCCTTTGAGTGCTTTACGTACATAATCACATTTAATTACTTAAGAGTCATTATCTTATTATACCTTTAATCTTACAAACAGATGATCTGAATATATGTCTATATGTCATGGGGCTTTAACCATGAATGAGCCCTGTAAATCAAGTCATTCAATAAACTCTGATCAATTGATTGATTGAAATGTCACACAGGAAGTCTCTAGCAGCAACAGGGCTAGATTCTGGGTATCCATGACCTTGGGATCTCCACCACCCTAGACTTTCTCAATGGGGAGCAAATCTACTCCATGGCCGTCTTGACAGGACTCTGCAGCCTGGAGCTGCAGAGCCTCCTGCAATCTCACAGTAAAATACAGCATTCTTGGCCTGCCTCCCAAGGGGGTTGTGAGCATTAATTAGTTACCATTGGTAAAGTGCTCTGAAGATGTGGGGGTGTATAAACACGGCAAGTCATTAGGCCTCTCCACACCACTATGCTCTACAGCCTGGGGACTGTTAATTGAGAAATAATTAACACCTCAGGGTGCTGAGGACAGCTGCCTGGCTTTTCCAGGATTGGAAGGAATGTAATAACGTGCACAGGAGCAGGGAGAAATTAAAGGGTACTTTGGATATGTAGATCCAAGAAATTCTGAAGTTTATTTGCCCCCTACCCCCAAAGAGGAGGAGTGAGGAATATCAGTCCAGTGAAACCTCTGGGACTGCACTCCTTGGGGAAAGCCCCTACCACAGCACTGGGCTGTAGAGGCTGAGCAAGGCTCTTAGAGACAAAAGAGCTCAGGTCCACCCCAGCCCTGCCTGGCCTCCTAGCTGCTGGGCAGATGTAGTTGTGTGCTCCACCTGAGCTGTGTTTTCTTCAACTGTAAGACCAGGATAATAACATGGCATCTACCCCCTGCCCCCTCCATCACCAGGTCATCCAATGCCTTTTCTCTAGGCCTGCAGATCTAACCCCGGCTGCACGTTAGAATTTCCCAGGGAACTATAAAATAATAATGTCTGAGCCCACCCCATATCTACAACCTGCATCTCGGGACAGGGGTTGAGAGTGGGTGCATATACTGACTCTAATGCAGTCAAGGTTGAGAATCACTGCTCTGGCCTGTGTGCCAAACTCTGTGTGAGGAGCTGGGAGAAATAAAGATGTAAACCACACCACACCCCGTGCTTCCCTCATCATTTCCTGAGCTCATCATTTCCTGAGCTGTGCCTTTGAATGTCCTGGTCCCTCTGCCTGAACATTGCACTCCAGTCCCACTGCCATTCTTGTCTGGGTAGACCCCATTCATCCTTCAGGTCCAGCTCAAAGGTCACCTCTTCAGTGAAGCCTTCCTTCCCTACGCTCCCACAGGGGTTTGCTCAGCCCCTATCACACCAGTGATCACAGGGAGTTGTTCCTGGAAGATCCTGGTGAGCTGAGATCTTCTTGGGGCCAGTATCAGAATCACCAGTGTCTTGTATTGGGTCTGGTACGTTTTAGGCGTTCAATAACTGTAGTTGTTATTAGGTAGAGTCATATAACATGCAGTTCCCACTTCAGGACATTTGCATTTCTTTTTCCTGTGTCTGGAAAATTATTCCCCTGCAAGGCTCTGTCTCTCAACCCCTTCCGGTCTTTGCTAAAATGCCACCTACTTGATGAGGCTTTTCCTGATCCTCTTATTTTAAATTGCAAACACTTGGCTAGGCGTGGTGGCTCACACCTGTAATCCCAACACTTTGGGAGGCCGAGGTGGGTGGAACACCCAAGGTCAGGAGTTCGAGACCAGCCTGGCCAACATGGTGAAACCTCGCCTCTACTAAAAATACAAAAATTAGTCGGGCGTGGTGGTGGGAGCCTGTAATCCCAGCTACTCGGGAGGTTGAGGCAGGAGAATTGCTTGAACCCGGGAGAATGAGATTGCAGTGAGCCGAGATCACGCCATTGCACTCCAGCCTGGCGACAAGAGCAAAACTCTGTCTCAAAAGAACAACGAAAAAATTGCAAACACTTAACCCCCCTACTCCATTCTCCTTCCCTAGTTAATTTTTTCTTTATAGCCTTTAGCACCATCTGAATGACAGATTCTGTCTTTTAAATTTTGATATTTTGTTTGCCATGGATTTTTTGCATTAATTTTGTTTTTTTAAAAAAAACACTTGTAGCCAGGCACGGTGGCTCACGCCTGTAATCCCAGCACTTTGGGAGGCCGAGGCGGGTGGATCACGAGGTCAGGAGATCGAGACCATCCTGGCAAACACGGTGAAACCCCGTCTCTACTAAAAATGCAAAAAATTAGCTGGGCGTGGTGTGGCGGGCGCCTGTAGTCCCAGCTACTTGGGAGGCTGAGGCAGGAGAATGGCGTGAACCCGGGAGGCGGAGCTTGCAGTGAGCCGAGATCGCACCAGTGCACCCCAGCCTGGGCGACTGAGCGAGACTCCGTCTCAAAAAACAAAAACAAAAACAAAAACACTTGTATTAAAATACTGTGGCCGGGCGCGGTGGCTCAAGCCTGTAATCCCAGCACTTTGGGAGGCCGAGACGGGTGGATCACGAGGTCAGGAGATCGAGACCATCCTGGCTAACACGGTGAAACCCCGTCTCTACTAAAAAATTCAAAAAAACTAGCCGGGCGAGGTGGCGGGCGCCTGTAGTCCCAGCTACTCGGGAGGCTGAGGCAGGAGAATGGCGTGAACCCAGGAGGCGGAGCTTACAGTGAGCCGAGATCTGGCCACTGCAGTCCAGCCTGGGCGACAGAGCGAGACTCCGTCTCAAAAAAATAAAATAAAATAAAATAAAATACTGTTTATCTTGGTTGCTGAGTTCTTCGCTCCCATTCCCTGCCCTGCTTAAATTCCACTGTATTGGTTTATTGACTGTGTCCTCTCCAGAACACAAGCTACACTGAATGCAGCTAATTGTGTCTGTTTGGTTCACTTCACTGTCCCCAGTGTCTACCACAGTGGCATCTACGTGGTAGCTGCTCAAAAAATATTTGGTGAATGGAAGTTTGATTTCGTGTCTTAAAGACTGTCTCGGGCACTGTAATAAAGGAGTCTTTCTCCAACTGTTTCACAATTTTATATTATTTAAATGGAAAGCCCATAAAAATCATAAGATAGATTAGAAACTACGTTGCCCAGTGTGTGGTCATGGTTACACTGTCGCCAGCAGTTCTCCTATTGGGGAGTGGGCGGGGCCTGGCAGTGGGCGGGAACATCACTCTCAAATCATCATAGAGTTACACTTCCCAAGTTCCTAGAAAGTACTTCCGGAACGGTGATTTACTCTTGGCTGCCCTGGCCAATCATCGATCTTGAGGAAAGCCGGGTTCTCTCTCTTTGACTACACTTCCGGAAAATCTCTCACGCGCGTCTAGCGTGGGGCGGGGCTAGAGCGCCCCTGCACTCGGCCCCGCCCCCGTGAGCGCGGCTTTGCGATTGGGGAGAAGGGCAGGAGGCAGGGCTTAAGGGTGGGCTTGCTCGAGGCGCAAGCGCGCTGGCCCGGTTGCGGCGGCAGTCTTACGGGCGGCGTGGGCTGGCGGTTGCGGTAGGTGAACGTGGGTGGCTGCCAGACCTGAGGGACGGGCGCCGGCAGCGAAGTGAAGCGGGCACGCGGTCTGGGCGCGGAGACCTAGGACCCTGCTGTCCATTTTCCCACTTGCATCCCGTCCTTGAGTTGGGGCGGGCTGAGAATCACGTAAACTTTTGATACTTCTCGTCTCCTGGTCTCCGTGTCCTCCGTTGTAAAATGAGGGCAGCACTTCCTGGTCTGTCCCTCGGTCGTCGTGAGAGTCACACGGTGTTCTCGAAGTGACACCTGCTGCTTGAGCCAGCCTTCCCGTTATATGTTGGAGAAAACGGAGGTCCGGAGGGAAGTGATTGGACCAGGGACCCCGAGCGAGTGAAAGCCGAGCCGGTTCTTAGAACTAGGCCTAAGGTTCCATTGCTGTTTAATGTAGAACAGTTCGTGATGGAAACTGTAGGATTTGGAGGCGGGGACCTTGCCTTCCAGGTCTGACCCTGCGCTTATTTGCTGTGTGGCTTGACACAAACGACTTTATATCTCAGAGCCTCCCTTTTCTGAGTTGGGCATCATCATAATAATAATAGCACTTTGTGGCACTTAATATTATGTATCAGGTACCGTTGTAAACGCTTTATGTACAACTTTTCGGATTAGGGGGCAATAGTGAGTCAAAGAATCTTTGAAAAGGCCTGGCCTGGAAGGGCTGACAGTGTCCCGCACAGAGTAGGTACTCAAAAAAATCGACTGAATGACTCAGAAGCTGTTTGCCGGAGCCTAAAGTGTTGCATACGTTAGTTACTATATTGCTTTCTAGATATTCCCTGTAGGTAACTGAAAAATTGAGATAATTTTACTTATTCTCCTGTTTGTATAAGCTGAGGGGTCTGAGGACAGACATGCTGAACGTGGAGGAGGAGGGCTCAAAGCTCTCGTTTGAATTATCCAGAGAATTATATCATTGCACCCCTTTACTTTGCTCTTAATTTATCAACATATTGATCAACAAATAGTAATAGTCTAAATAGTAGGCGTTATGCTAGACTCTGAAATCTAAAGATGTATAAAACTTTATGGGCCGGGCGCGGTGGCTCAAGCCTGTAATCCCAGCACTTTGGGAGGCCGAGACGGGCGGATCACGAGGTCAGGAGATCGAGACCATCCTGGCTAACACGGTGAACCCCGTCTCTACTAAAAATACAAAAAATTAGCCGGGCGAGGTGGCGGGCGCCTGTAGTCCCAGCTACTCGGAGGCTGAGCAGGAGAATGGCGTGAACCCGGGAGGCGGAGCTGCCGTGAGCTGAGATCCGGCCACTGCACTCCAGCCTGGGCGGCAGAGCCAGACTCCGTCTCAAAAAAAAAAAAAAAAAAACTTTATGAACTTGTAATTTCATCAAGGAATAGAATATTAAATATCGACACTGACCTCCCCTCCTGGCCCCTGTACACACCCCTAGAAAGAAAAAAAAAAAAAACGTGGCCGGGCGTGGTGGCTCAAGCCTGTAATCCCAGCACTTTGGGAGGCCGAGACGGGCGGATCACGAGGTCAGGCGATCGAGACCATACTGGTTAACACGGTGAAACCCCGTCTCTACTAAAAAAAAAAATACGAAAAAATTAGCCGGGCGAGGTGGCGGGCACCTGTAGTCCCGACTACTCGGGAGGCTGAGGTGGGAGAATGGCGTAAACCCGGGAGGCGGAGCTTGCAGTGAGCCGAGATTGCGCCACTGCACTCCAGCCTGGGCGACAGAGCGAGAGTCCGTCTCAAAAAAAAAAAGAAAAAAAAAAAGTATGTGAAACATCATTTGTTTCCAATGCCTGGCACACGATAGTTCCTCAAAAATATTATTGGACATGATTCTAGTACAGTTACTAAAAAGAGGTGTGTGCAGTGGAGCACAGAGGAGGTGACTTTCTCTGTTTAGAGGGGTTGGAGAAAGTTTCTTAGAATAAGTGAACCTTGAATTCGAGTTGGAATTGCTGGGAGTTTTGAGGAGGTCAATCTGTTTCAAGAATGATGAGCAACTTGGGGAATGCTAGGATAAGAAGCTGGAAGAAGTGTGTTGGGATCAAAATATGAAGAGCTTTGGTGCCATTCTGAGAAAATCATGAGAGCCATCCGTTAATGGATTGTAAATGGGAGTGATTGGGTCAGCTGTCTTTTTAGCTGGAGACTAATACGGAGACTGGACTGACAGGGTTCAATAAGTACTCAGTTCATGCATTGATAGAACATGTATTGAGCCTGGGCACAGTGGCTTACGCCTGTAACCCCAGCAATTTGGGAAGCTTAGGCAGGTGGATAGCATGAGGCCAGGAGTTCAAGACCAGCCTGGGCAACATAGCAAGACTCTATCTCTATTTTTTAAGAAAGAAAGAAAAAAAAGAACATGTATTGAGTGTCCACTGTGTCCAGGCACTGTGCTGAATGCCGCAGATAAAACTTGGTATAAAATAGACATAGCTGTCATCCTCATGGAGTTTATGAGGTTAGTCATCCGTGGTACACAGCTAGACCCCTGCAGTGGTTCTCCCACTGGGGTCCCTGGACCAGCAGCATCAGTGTCACCTGGGAACTTGTTAGAAATTCAGGTTCTCGGCCCACACCCCAAACTTACTAAATGAGAAGCTCTGGAGATGGGCCTCTGCAATTACTGTTTTAACAAGCCCAGCCAGGCATGGTGGCTCAAGCCTGTAATCCCAGCACTTTGGGAGGCCGAGGCAGGCCGATCACTTGAGGTCAAGGAGTTGAGACCAGCCTGGCCAACATGGTGAAACTCTGTTTCTACTAAAAATATGAAAAATAGCTGGGCATGGTGCCGCATGCCTGTAATCCCAGCTACTCAGGAGGCAGAGGCAAGAGAATCGCTTGAGCCTGGGGGTACGGAGTTTGCAGTGATCTGAGATTGTACCACTGCACTCCAGCCTGGGTCATAGAGTGAGCTCTGTCTCAAAAAAAAAAACAGCCCTCCAGTGATTCTGATGCTCGATTCGATTTCAGAACCACTGGGCAACTGTCACGTAGCAAGTGGTTTTGAGGGGCTAACCCAATGCTGAGGCAGTAAGGGCCAGAAAGGAGGGGGTGGACTTAAGGGAAACCTTGGAGACAGACTCATTTGCTTTAGGAGGAATCAAGGATGAGTTTCTGGCTGGAGCCACTGGCCTAAGTAAGGTTGGATCACAAGGAAGTGATGGAGCCAGGGGTGAATCCACATGTGCCTTGCCTCCATGGCCTGTACGTTCCTACAACACCACACTAGGGCTCTGTGGCAGTGCCTCACCACCTTTAAACATTTGTACAGTGCACAGGGGAAATGGATGAGGCTGCTTGAGATTGGAGAGAACCAGCTGGAGGACCTGAGGCTGCTAGAGGTAACCAGCTGGGAGATCCCACCTCCCTAGAGCTGAGGGGAATCAGTAACCGATTCCCAGCATACTGCCGGGAGCTTTGTTGCATGGACTGTGCTGAAAAGTAGAGGTACTCACTAAATTTGGCAATACAAATAAAAAATCTCAAAAGAATTTATAGCCTTTGATTCAGTAATTCCATTCTTCAATGCCTCTCCCAAATATATGACAAAAAAAGCCTTCTCTTCATTGTAGATTATGTATAACAGAAAACCAACTACTGATTTTTGATGTGGTCAATCAATGGAATGTTGTACTGCCATTAGAAATGTGAGATTATTTTGTGAAATCAGAGAAACATACTTGCCTATTGGACAGTGTCTAGTAGGCCCCTGTCACGTGCTGAAGATACAGTGGTGAGCAAGCTAGACAGGTCCTTGGCTGCACTGAGCCAAGTGTCTAGGAGAAGAGAGGCAGCCAAATGGGCAGGAACCCTAGGAGACAAGTGGGCTGCGCGGGAAAAGCCAGCCCTTTGGGGGTTTGGGGAGTGGGACAAGAAAGGCTTCCTGGGGAGAGGATGGTTATCCTGAGGCCTGGAGGATGACTAGATGTTGGCAGGAAAAGGGGAGAGGGGTGTTCTGTGCAAAAGGGACAGTATGTTTAAGAATGGGCATGGGGTAGGGTGCAGTGGCTCACGCCTGTAATCCCAGCACTCCGGGAGGCCAAGGCAGGCGGATCACGAGGTCAGGAGATCTAGACCATCCTGGCCAACACGGTGAAACCTTGTCTCTACTAAAAATACAAAAAAATTAGCCGGACATGGTGGCCGGTGCCTGTGGTCCCAGCTACTCGGGAGGCTGAGGCCGGAGAATGGCGTGAACATGGGAGGCAGAGCTTGCAATGAGCAGAGATCGCACCACCGCACTCCAGCCTGGGTGACAGAGCGAGACTCCATCTCAAAAAGGGGACATGGCGAAGCCGGATCAGAGAGGGGTCAGTGGTGAGATGAGGCCCAAGGGGGTCAGCCATGTGGGGCTGTGCACACCCTGAAGGTCAGAAGCTTAGACCTTATTCTAAGGGTAGCAGGAGGCCATTTTAACCAAGAAAAGCTGTTAGCATCTGTGCTTGGGAAGTCTCCCCTGTGGCTGCAGTATAGAGAATGGATTGAAGGAGGGCAGGAATGGAAGCCAGGAGACCAGTGGGGAGGCTGTTGCAACCGTCCACGTGAGAGATGAGGGTGGCCTGGACCTGGGCGGAGGCTGTGGAGAGAAGAGGGGACAGACTGAACAGCAAATGAAGAGGTAGGAATGACAGGGCCAAGAGGGCTGTGAATGTGGGACACAGAGAGGGGCAGAGCAGGTGAACCCCACATTCTGGTTTGGGCAAAGTGCAACTTTTGGTGCCATTCACAATGACAAGCAGTGCTGGAGGGGGAGTGGGTTTGAGGGGAGAATGCTGAGTTCATTCTGGGACACGGAGTTTGAAGTACCTGCCTGATGTATTCTCCGGCAGGCAGGTGGAGATTTTGAGTCAGCCCTCAGCATGCGGGCTGTCCAGGGAGTATGTGCTGTGAAGAGGGAAGAGGCCCATGACATTTAAATGTTGGGGCAGGTAGAGGGACAAGAGAGGGATGTGCAAAGGACAGGGTTTGCAAGAGACAGATCGCAACAAAACGTCAGCTGCAGGTGACTTCTTGCTGAGGGATTACAGTTTTCTTTCCTTTCTTTTTGTTTTTTTTTTCCTTTGAGACAGCGTCTCATTGTGTTGCCCAGGCTGGAATACAGTGGCATAGTCTCCGCTCACTGCAACCTCCACCTCCCAGGTGCAAGCGATTCTCCTGCCTCAGCCTCCCAAGTAGCTGGGATTACAGGCGTGTGCCCAGCTAATTTTTGTATTTTTAGTAGACAGGGTTTCGTCATGTTGGTCAGGCTAGTCTCGAACTCCTGACCTCAGGTGATCCACCCGTCTCGGCCTCCCAGAGTGCTGGAATTACAGGCATAAGCCAGCGTGCCCATTTGTTTCCAGATTCCCCCCCGCAGTTTTCTATAATAATAATAGCAGGCATTAGTTGAGCTCATAGTACATGCCAGATGCTGTTCCAAGAACTTTTTATAACTCTTCTAAGTGTCCACAATAAGCCTAGAAGGTAGGTCCTGTTGTTATTACCATTTACAGATGAAGAAATAGCACAGAGGGGTTAAGACACATGTCGCCAGCTACACAGGGTGCAGCCCGTGGGAGGCCTGACTGGAATCTAGGCTGCCTGATTCCAGAGACTGTGCAGTCACTACACAATGCTGTCTCTCCACAGGATGTTGTTAATGTTTTTATAATAAGGAAAATATTGATTTTTCAAAAACGGAAGTAAGAGGTTAGAGAAATAGTGCTTTGATCTGCCAGGATATTAGAAATGGAAGGATTTCTATCTGCAAAATCAGTGGCTGTCTTCAAAGTTTGTTGAGAGCAGACTGGGTTGGCTGCTTCGTGGTGTTGGAACACGGGTGATGCTCATTCTCACACAACTCATTTTTCTCCAGGTGCCCGTGCTTCCCGGTGCCAGGGTGTCATGGAAGGGCTGCTGACAAGATGCAGAGCATTGCCCGCCCTGGCCACCTGCAGCCGCCAGCTCTCTGGGTATGTTCCTCGCAGGTTTCACCACTGTGCCCCAAGAGGAGGGCGGCGCCTGCTGCTGTCTCGTGTGTTCCAGCCACAGAACCTTCGGGAAGACCAGGTGCTCTCCCTGCAGGACAAATTTGGTGACCTGACCTGTAAGAGCCAGCGGTTGATGCTGCAGGTGGGCCTGATCTACCCAGCAAGCCCTGGCTGTTATCACCTCCTGCCGTACACCGTCCGTGCCATGGAGAAGCTCGTGCGAGTGATAGACCAGGAGATGCAGGCCATCGGGGGCCAGAAAGTCAACATGCCCAGCCTCAGCCCGGCAGAGCTCTGGCAAGCCACCAACCGGTGGGACTTGATGGGCAAGGAGCTGCTAAGACTTAGAGACAGGCATGGCAAGGAATACTGCTTAGGACCAACTCACGAGGAAGCCATTACAGCCTTAATTGCCGCCCAGAAGAAACTGTCCTACAAGCAGCTTCCCTTCCTGCTGTACCAAGTGACAAGGAAGTTTCGGGATGAGCCCAGGCCCCGCTTTGGTCTTCTCCGTGGCCGAGAGTTTTACATGAAGGATATGTACACCTTTGACTCCTCCCCAGAGGCTGCCCAGCAGACCTACAACCTGGTGTGTGATGCCTATTGCAGCCTGTTCAGCAGGCTAGGGCTGCGATTTGTCAAGGTCCAGGCTGATGTCGGCAGCATCGGGGGCACGATGTCTCATGAGTTCCAGCTCCCTGTGGATATTGGAGAGGACCGGCTTGCCATCTGTCCCCACTGCAGCTTCTCAGCCAACATGGAGACACTAGACTTGTCACAAATGAACTGCCCTGCTTGCCAAGGCCCACTGACTGAAACCAAAGGCATTGAGGTGGGGCACACATTTTACCTGGGTACCAAGTACTCATCCATTTTCAATGCCCAGTTTACCAATGTCTATGGCAAACCATCCCTGGCTGAAATGGGGTGCTATGGCTTGGGTGTGACACGGATCTTGGCTGCTGCCATTGAAGTCCTCTCTACAGAAGACTGTGTCCGCTGGCCCAGCCTACTAGCCCCTTACCAAGCCTGCCTCATCCCCCCTAAGAAGGGCAGTAAGGAGGAGGCGGCCTCTGAGCTCATAGGGCAGCTGTGCGACCACATCACAGAGGCAGTGCCTCAGCTTCACGGGGAGGTGCTGCTGGATGACAGGACCCATCTGACCATCGGAAACAGACTGAAAGATGCCAACAAGTTTGGCTACCCCTTTGTGATCATTGCTGGCAAGAGGGCCCTGGAGGACCCTGCACATTTTGAGGTTTGGTGTCAGAACACTGGTGAGGTGGTCTTCCTCACCAAAGATGGAGTCATGGATTTATTGACCCAAGTGCAGACTATCTAAATGCCCCCAGCCCACCCCGCCCCCATCTTGCAATCTTGGTGTTCATTCTAACACTGCATTTTCCTACACCCCTTTCCTGGACTGTTCTCTCCAGAAACAGCACAGCTCATGGAGGGTGAGATCACGTTAGGGAAACCAATTTTTATCTAGTCATGTGTTCAGATTATTTGTATTTAAAGTCATTAACTTGATGCTTTTCTCCAGACTGGCCATGCCACCAAATACCTTTCCTTTTGTATTCCATTGTAGAAACTTCTACTAGGAGGCTGAGAGGCAAGAGAGCCAAGCTGCAGTCTTGGGTCTTACCCTGAGGGGGTAAGTCACTTCCCTTCTCTCAGCTGAGTTTTTCATGTGTAGGATGAGAATGGCTGATGGCTGAGGGCCCCCCAACCTTCCCCACCCCGTATCAGTTTGACCACGGGCCTTTTGCTACATTCTGTCCAGAGAGCAGGCCTGCCAGCGCCCCTCCACTGAGAAGTTGGGCTGAGAGTATGGGGAAAAGAATCAAGAGACCTGACTGCCACCAACTCACTGGTGACTTAGATACATCCCCGCCCCCTGCTGGGGCCTCAGTTTCCCCATCTGTAACTTGAGAAAATGGAACTAGATCTGTGAGGTCTGGAACTAGATCTGTAACGTCCTTATAGGTGTCACTAGGGGGTTCTACGAGAGGTTTGTGACAGGCAGTCTGATTCCTCTCATTCTCCATAGTCTGTTTCCTGGAAAGTCGATGTAATTAACAGATGGCCCAAAAACTACCTCAAGAGACCTGGCCCTATTAAGACAGCTTAACCACTGAGATCACGTTCTATTGATTGAATAAAGTGAAACTACTGGAATGAGCCTTGCGCATTAATTTGAAACAATGATAACATCTGCCATTTTAACAGTGCAACAGCTTCCTACTCCTTTTCTTTCCTTTTTGACTGTTCCCACACACCCCACCCCCCACATAAAAAATCGGGTGGTTAGGAAAATGTGGTTTAAGCCATTTCTTCCCTCAAGTACTGGGGCAGCAGGCTTCAACTGGCATGGTGACCTTATCCTAGGTGCAGAGTTGGATCCTAGAGCCACAGTGGAGTGAATATTAAAAGCTGGTCTCTTGTGTCCTTAATGTAGAAGCTGGTTTAAAGAAAGAAAAAAAAAAAAGCTACTCTCTGCCTGAATTCTATGGAAAATGGAGCAGGCTTGAACTACCCTAGCAATGCCAACTACTTTCATTGCTCCTGCATCCTAGATAAGGAACATAACCAAGTTTTCCATCCTTGGCCCCCTAGGCTCTCTACATGTCCATATCTGACAAGAATCTATCAAGACCAAGCTCAAAGCCAGCACCTCCTAGAAAGCTGCCTGGCAGCTCTGAATAGTGGTTCTCCTGCCTCTGGTCGCACAGATCACATCCCTTCTTGTTTTGTGTATACACAGCTCATTGTACAGTGGTCCTGCCTCTTGTTGATGGTGAGCTCCCTGAGGCCAGGCCCCTGAGCTAATTCCCAGTGCACTGCAGTTGTTTTGACCAGTTTTTCCACCTGCTAAACAGCCTCCGGGCAGCTGGTTACTGGTAGAGGAACCCTGCCTGCCTCCAAGCACACAGCATCAGGTTTCTTGTTTTTGTTTTTTTTGTTTTTTGAGACGGAATTTCGCTCTTGTTGCCCAGGCTGGAGTGCAATGGCGCGATCTCGGCTCACCACAACCTCCACCTCCCAGGTTCAAGTGATTCTCCTGCCTCAGCCTTATAGGCATGCGCCACCACACCTGGCTAATTTTGTATTTTTAGTAGAGACAGGGTTTCTCCATGTTGGTCAGGCTAGTCTCGAACTCCTGACCTCAGGTGATCTGCCTGCCTTGGCCTCCCAAAGTCGTGGGATTACAGGCTTGAGCCACCATGCCTGGCCAGCATCAGGTTTTCTAATGAATGTAGCCAAGCCCTACCAGCTCCCAGTGGTGCCATTGGAGCTCCGGGCCCAGGATTCCTTTGGAATACCTCAGATTTTCAGGCTAGGAGACGTGCATTCTGAGAGCAAACCTAGTAAGACTAGATTACAAGACAGAGGATCTTACCCTTGCACATTGGAATTACCTGGGTCCCATCCAGAGGGTTTGGTTACATGTAGGGTATGGCCTGGGCACTGGGAAGTTTAAAGCTTCCCAGCTGATTGTAATGTGCAGTCAAAGTCAATTGAGAGCTCCTGGTGCAAGAGCTGCCTCTTCTGGGTCCACTTTGTAGCTGGGCATTTCTTTTAGTAATTTTAGTTGTTCATTATCAGACTGATGTGCTCACTCTGCTTTTAATGGGCTGGCCATTTATTTATGAAGGATCTGCCATATGCCACTGTGGTGTGAGGCACTTTTTAAATTTTTAATTTATTTTTATTTTTTAGAGATGGGGCCTCACTATGTTGCTCAGGCAACAGGTTTCGAACTCCTGGGCTCAAGCGATCCTGCCTCAGCCTCCTGAGTAGCTTGGGACTACAGCTGTGCACCACCCACAGTGGCTAATTTTTTTTTTTTTAAGAGACAGGCTCTCACTTTGTTGCCCAGGTTGGTCTCCAACTCCTGGCTTCAAGTGATCCTCCTGCCTCAGCCTCCCAAAGTGCTGGGATTACAGGTGTGAGCCACTGCAGCTGGCCACTCTTAGACACTTTTATATACCATTTTCAGATTTCACAATTGTGCAAGGCAGATGCTGTTATCTCATTTTACAGATGAGGAAGCATGAGGATCTATTTCAGCAACTTACCCGAGGATGCACAGCTGTCATAATAACAGCTAGATTGCAGGCACTGGCCAAAAATGGTCCTTCTCACTACACTGCTTGGCCTCTGCAAAAGTGATTTCAATAAATAAAACTAAATTATGTATATCTCTTTAACCAAGTTAGCCTAAAGTATGTGAGAAATTAGGATTCATGCAAATGGGTGCTTTAAATTTTTTTATTTTTATTTTTTAAGAGACAGGGTTTTTGCGTGGGAGCAGTGGCTCAAGCCTGCTATCCCAGCACTTTGGGCGGCTGAGGCCGGCGGATCACTTGCACCCAAGAGTTCAAGACCAGCCTGGACAACATTACCTGGGCATGGTGGCGCATGCCTGGAGTCCCAGCTACTTGGGAGGCTGAGATGGGAGGATCACTTGAGCCCAGGAGGTGGAGGTTGCAGTAAGTTGAGATGGCACCACTACACTCCAGCCTGGGCGACAGAGCCAGACCCTGTCTCAAAAAATAAAAAAAAGAGAGGCAGGGATTGCTATGTTGTTCAGGCTGGGCTTAAGCAGTCCTCCCAATTCAGCCTCCCAAGTAGTGTGTCACTTTGGCTAAAAAAATTTTATTCTTATTTTTTGGCTAAATAATTTTTTAACTTTAAATGTATGCCCCATAAGCTTGCTTGTTTATGGGAGGTTAGCCTACTGTAAGCACTTTTAAAAACCAGATTCCAGGAATAGAGAGCCAGTGAATTTTACTTTTGATTAATGTGCAAGGCCTGCACTGACTTGAGGATGATATAGAATCCTGGAGCTTTAGAGTTTAGGTAAACTTGAAGCTGGCCTTGGCTCTCAGCTGGGAAGTGGGCCTGGAGCAGGAATGAACCTGCCACGTGTCATCTGACTCGCAAGACACCTGAGGATAGGACAGGTGCCCCTCCTCTCTGATTGGTCCTGCTGAGTGAAGAGAAGACTGGCTGGATGAGCCTTTGAGCTGCTTGAAACAGGTGCCCATTCTCTTTATTTTACAAGAAGGAGAGAAATACAGGGAGGACACCAGTTTGCCCAAGGTCAGGCTGAATGAAACCTGTGTCCTAATCAGGAAGCCAGTGTTTCTTCTAGTAGCCAGGGGCAGTGTGATGTGGCGAAAAGATCAGAGCCTTGAAGAGACATAATCCTAGATTCGCTTACTGGGGATGTGACCTCAGACAAATTACTTGCCCTATGTGTGTCTCAGATTCTCCATCAGTGGGACACTCGTGCTAATGGTACCCACCTTGCAGGTGGTTTGGGGGTTGACCAAGCTCACTTATATGAAATGCTTAATTACCCCTTAGACACTTCCCTTACACCAGACGACTTAGGAAATCCCCCCACTGGGAGCTCAGGTTCTGCTGTTAACTTTGTTATCTCAAGACCTGGATCTTGTTTTCTTGATAAGAGGCTTGACAACTTTCCTGGGAAATGCCACGGACAAGAATTAGGAGGCACCTGCAGAATAGCTGCATCTCCTTAGAGAAAAGACAGAAATACTCAAACTGTGTGCCCTACTGTCTCATTTCTGAACTTCCCAATTTTACCTCTTGCCATAAATTGATGAAATGGGGTGCTGGCAAAATAGCAGGTACAGGCTGTATTATCATTGCTCATTCCTTGGGGGGATCTAGCAGCGACTGCCTGGGAAATATTTAGCAGAATTAATACTTGGGGACAAAGACTGGTGCATAACAAAACCGTTGTGTAAATCGGGCTTAGAATGTAAATCAAGGGCTCCATTAATATTCTGTGTTTTCATGGAAGAAACGCCTGCTGGCTATCCATCAAGGAGCTTTGCAGAAATCTGTTGAAACTGTCATTTCCTTAACTACTTGAGTGCCAGGTCTCCAGAGTTCTCATGATCCGTTTCCACACCAAGATGCATGAGTGCTTTTTAGAATGGGTTGTTACGCATCCAAGGGCATGTGAGGCTTTGTTTTAGAGTTAGGAACAGGATTTTAAAGTTTTCTTATAACGTGGAAAATGGGAAAATACTTTTATGATGTTATTGCAACTTAAGTAACATCTGAAAAAAGTCAAGGTATTTTGCTTAATTTAAAATAATGAGGCTGAGCACACGCCTGTAATCCTAGAGTTTGAGACCAGCCTGGGCCACAAGGCAAAACGCCGTCTTTACAAAAAATACAAAAATTAGTTGGGCATGGTGGCAGGCACCTGTAGTGCCAGCTATTTGGGAGACTGAGGTGGGAGGATGGCTTGAGCCTAGGAAGCAGAGGCTGCAGTGAGCCCAGATCCTGCCACTGTATTCCAACCTGGGCAACAGAGAGACCCTGTCTCAAAAATTAAATTAAAATAAAAGGCTTATAGTGACCCCAGCTACAGACTCTGGAGTCAGACTGTCTGGGCCACTCACTATCTCCATGACATTTGTGCAAGGCACTTCCTCATAGTCCCTCCACTTTAGCTTCCTTATCTGTAAAATGGGGATAACAGTGCCTGGCCCACAGCAGAGGCCTGGCAAGTGGAGCTGCCTGTGTATTAAGTGATACTTTGCACAGGAGGTAGGTGGGTGGGGCACTATGGCCAGCAGAACGGGTGGCAACTTGAAGCACCATCCCGGTGCAGGCATTCCCATCAAACCAACAGTGCCCAAGGCTGCTAATGAGCCCCTATGGTTAAAGCTTAATTGCCCTTAGCTAATCAAAACTGTGTAGGGCCAGGAGAGTGAAAAGGTGGCACCAGTTCATGGTAACTCAGGATGCCCTTTTTCCAGGGCAGCACTTGCTGCCAAGTCTTGCCAAGAAAAGCTCATAGGGCGACGGGATCCCCATTGGCAAGGTATTGGGTGCTACGGGGATTCGACGGGGGGCTCTGGCAGGGGTTTCCACAGACAGTGGATTATTCTACCCAGGCAGGCAGGTTGGGGACACTGCATGACACAGTGAGTGCTCAGACTTTACCGTAAGCTTGGACTGAGCAAGGCAAAGGCAGCTGAGTCTATTGCAAACTCCTTGAAGGCAGAGGGCTGGTCTCGTTAATATGGATATCTCCTGAGGGGCTTAGCAGAATCCTGAATTCAAGTTCTGGCTCTACTTTTCATTAGCTAGCTGACTTTGGGCAAGTTACTTAACCTCTTCACACCTGTCAGAAAATGGGGCTAGAAAGCTACCTGCCTTCTAGAGGTGTTGGGAGGATTAAGTGAATGAATCCAAATAAAACACCAAGAATGTTGCCTGGCATATCCTAAGTGCTCAAGAGGTGGCAGCTGCCGTTACTGAGCCAGGCCAGCACAGGCACTACCCCTGGAATATGCCAGAAGGCCCTCTCACCTTACCCCACCCCCCAATTCCTTCTTCAACCTCATGACCCAAGTCCATCGTATGTGGTGGCTTCCATCCCTGATCTGTTCAGAATTAATCACTCCTTGCTCTATATCATCAGCCAGTAATAATTTGTTGTGCATCTACTATGTGCTGAGCAGGTGCAGTACTAGGCCCTGGCGTTATGAAAGTGCACAGCTCAGGGTCCCTGACTCAGTTTACAGAGTGGGAACCATGAAGTAAACAATTAAAAATGCACTGTGGTGCAGGTGCCATGGGGACATGTGGGATAAGGAGACAGGGAGGGCTTCCTGAAGGAGGCAGTTGGGCCTGATTGAAGGCTATGTGTTAGTGAAGGGAGGAACAGTTGTGGGTGGAAGGAGGGGAAAAAGTGGAAGGAAGAATGGTCCAGGCAGAGAGAACTGGATGCACAAAGGCCCAAAGCTCAGAGAGCATGACAAGTTAGGGAACAGAAAATAACAGTGTCATAGATTGAACACATACTTTGAGGCAAGCTGTGTTCCACATGCTTCATGTAGGTTAATGCATCTAATTCGCATAGCACCTGTATGAGGTAGGTGCTGTTATCCTGCTCATGTTGCAGATGAGGAAACTGAGGCACAGTGCACCTAAGCAAAGTGCCCAAGGCCTCCTCCAGCTAGTAAGCTGTGAGGCTGGAATTGGGATGCAGGCGCCTGGCTCCACAGCCAATCAATACTCAGCCACTGCACCCTCCTGCCCCATAGCTGAACCATTCAGGATGGCTGGGCTAAGGAGGTCAGAGAGTGGGAGCTGTAGAGGTGGTGAGGGCCCAGATCCTGAACGGCCTTAAATGCCACACCAAGAGCGCTGATGTGGGAAGGGAGAGTCACGGGCGGCTCACAGCAGGGCTGATGACAGACTTGCTTATTGTGGCTGTATTTCTTTTCATCGGAGCAGTTCCCAGACCATTAGATTTATTGCATCCATTTAACAGCATAACCTTGAAGGTAGAGGCTGCCTGATGCACTTCAGCCTCGATGCTCTGCTCATGGCAGGTGCCACATAAATGTTTGTAAAGCAAACGGAATAGAGAACACAAAAGAGAAGGAAGGCAGGCTCTGGAGTGAGTGCTTGGGTTCAATTCCTGGCTTGGCACTCATTAGTGGGGTGACTGTGTGCCTCCATGTCCTTATTTATAAAATTGGATAACAGACCTGAGAGGGTGGCCGTTGGGATTAAATAAGATAATCCAGGTACAGCGGTTAGCATGGTTCCAGAATTCAGTGTGAACAGCACCTTTCCTTTCCTGCCTGCAGTATATTTCAGGGGGCTTTTTCCCCATAGCCACTTCTTCAGCTGCCACCCCAAATCCATAGAGGTAACCAGACAGAAGTCAGGGGGTCCCACCTCCATCACAGACCCCTGGCCCTGAGAAGGAAGGGCGGCACTCCACGGGTGCAAGAGGTTCTGCCCTGTGGTCAGGTGTGCAGATGTGAGCGCAGGTGCCTTAGCCTGGTCCTCATCGATGAGGCAGGGGAGGTTGGCTCTGCCAGAGTCCCAGGCATGGGTACGGTGGCGGGGGAGGCCCACATCACCTGCAGGGAGCATTGGCCTTGCTCCTTGTCCTGCCAGCCCCCAGAGGAAGGGAAGCCCCCAGGGCCCTTCACCTGGCTCACCCTGGCTCCTGGAAACACACCGCCACAGCAGGGCCTAGGCTCCGCGGCTGCCGTAAGTAACGGGACCCTCCTGCCTGCGCTCGAGCCAGCCACAGCTGACCCAGTTCTAGTCCTTCCCTCCGTGGACTTAGGGCGGAGGGAAGCCCTGTGCTGTGGGCGGAACCAGAATGCCAGGTGCAGCCACACAACCTCAACTCCCCGCCCAGGGCTCCCCAGTCTGTGCTGGGTCCAAAGTCTTGGCAACCAGAATAGATGGATAGCAGAGGCCAGAAAAGGCAGAGCCCATGGGCTGGGAGGCCAAGAGTCTCCTTAGGGGAGATGTAAGGTGGTCACATTGGGCTTGAGCCTGGGAATGCTGTTGCTGATGCTTGTGTATGCAAGTGGGGGCCTGGGAACAACACCTTCAAAAGTCTCAACCCATTCCAGCATCAATTCTAAGTCCAAAGTGTCATCTAAATCTCATCCAAGTCAGGTATGGGTGAGACTCAGGGTATGACTCATCTGTGGCAAAATTCCTCTGAAACCTGTGAACCCAGGAAACCAGACAAGTCACGTGCTTCCAAAATACAATAGTAGAACAGGCATAGGATAGACATTCCAATTCCAAAAGGGAGAAATTGGAAAGAAGAAAGAAGCAATAGGTCCCAACTACATCCAAAATCTAGCAAGGTAAATTCCACTGGATCTTAAAGCTCAAGAATAATCCTTTCGGCAGACACGGTGACTCACACCTGTAATCCTAAACTTTGGGAGGCTAAGGTGGGCGGATCTCTTGAAGTCAGGAGTTCAAGACCACCCTGGCCAACATGGTGAAACCCCGCCTCCACCAAAAATACAAAAAAAAAATTAGCCAGGAGTAATGTCTGTAATCCCATCTACTCGGGAGGCTGAAGCAGGAGAATCACTTGAAACTGGGAGGCAGAGATTGCAGTGAGCTGAGATTGCGCCAATGCACTCCAGCCTGGGCTACAGAGTGAGACTCTATTTCATAAAATAAAAAAAGAATAATCCTTTGTCTTGATGCTTTGAACTCTGAGCCCACTGGGGCAGCAGCCTCACCCCCACAGTCTTGAATGGAGGCCCCATTCCCATGACCCTGTGGGTCCACTTCCAAGGCTCTGTGTGGAGGCAGCCCAGCCCACTGAAACCAAGGAAGATATAGCCCCACCCCTTGAAATCCAGAAGGAGACAACCAGCCCTTATTTTGTCCCACCTCTGGCCCTTTAGTTGAAGCGGGCAGCATGTCTTCTGGTAAAATCTCATTTCTATTTCTGGTTTCTGCCAAGATGGCTGATTAAAGCCATGAATTGTACCCACGTTCTTCTCATCACACGATTTTCCAGGCAGACCCCTGGTACTCTCTCAGAACATGCTTTTTCATTTTTTATAATATGAATAGGCTAAGAATATTCCAAATCTTCAAGTTCTGATTTATTTTTCTAAAAAAATCCCTTCCATTGATCCCTCTCATCTTGCATTTTACTATAAGCAGCAAGGAGAAATCAGGCTAGGCATTCAAAACTTGGCTCACAAATCTCCTCAGCTTGGCCGGGCACGAGGACTCACCCCTGTGATCCCAGCACCTTGGGAGGCCGAGACAGGTGGATCGTTTGAAGGCAGGAGTTCAAGACCATCCTGGCCAACATAGTGAAACCCTGGCTCTACCAAAAAATACAAAAATTAGCCAGGAATGGTGGTGCATGCCTGTAGTCCCAGCTACTTGGGAGGCTGAGGCACAAGGATCTTTTGAACCCAGGAGGTGGAGGTTGCAGTGAGCTGAGATCCCGCCACTGCACTCCAGCCTGGATGACAGAGTGAGACTCCATATCAAAAAAAAAAAAAAAAGGGAAAGGAAAGAAAGAAATCACCTGAGGTAAATATTTGAGTCCATCACTTGCAATTTCTACTTTTCACAAAACACTGGAACACAATTCAGTCAAGTTCTTTGCCACTTTGTATATTACAAAGATGACCTTTCCTCCAGTTTCCAATAACATGTTCCTCATTTCCATCTGAGACCTCACCAGAATCAGCTTTAATATCCATATTCCTACCAAGACTCTCTCCAAGGAAGTCTAGCATTTTTCTAGTATACACCTCAAAACTCTCCCATTCCCCACCCATAACCCAGTTCCAAAGCCGCTTCCACATTTTTTTTTTTTTTTTTTTTTTTTGAGACGGAGTCTCGCTCTGTCACCCAGGCTGGAGCGCAGTGGCCGGATCTCAGCTCACTGCAAGCTCCGCCTCCCGGGTTTAAGCCATTCTCCTGCCTCAGCCTCCCAAGTAGCTGGGACTACAGGCGCCCGCCACCTCGCCCGGCTAGATTTTTGTATTTTTTAGTAGAGACGGGTTTCACCGTGTTAGCCAGGATGGTCTCGATCTGCTGACCTCGTGATCCGCCCGTCTCGGCCTCCCAAAGTGCTGGGATTACAGGCTTGAGCCACCGCGCCCGGCCCGCTTCCACATTTTTAAGTATGTGTTCCACAAAACTCCACTTCTGGCACCAAAATCTGTTAGTCTGTTGGGGCTGCCATTTAAAAATACCATAGATGGGGTAAGGTGACTTAAACACCAGAAAATTTTTTTTTTTTTTTCTCACAACTCTGGAGGCTGGAAGTCCAAAACCAAGGTGCTGGGAGGTTGGGTTTCCCCCGAGGCCCTCTCCTTGGCTTGCAAATGATTGGCTTCTTGATGTGTCTTCCTGTGGCCTTTCCTTTGTGCATACACATCCCTGGTATCTCTCTTTCTTCTTATAAGGCTGTTAATCCTATTGTATTAGAGCCTCAACCCTGTGACATCACTTAACTTTAATTACCACTTTAAAGGGTCTAACTCCATATATGGTCATATTGGGTACAGAGTTTCAGGGTACAGAGTTTCCTGTTGGGGTGACAAAAAAGCTATAGAATAAGATAGTGGCAATAGTTGCACAACATTGTGAATGTACTTAATGCCAGTGAAGTGTACACTTTAGAGTTGTTAAATTGGGAAAGTACACGCTCCACACTTTTAAAATAACCAGATCTCATGATAAATCACTCACTATCACAAGAGAGGAGATAGTCCAAACCATTCGTGAGAACTCCATCCCCACGATCCAATCACCTCCCACCAGGCCCCATCTCCAACACTGGGAATTACAATTCGACATGAGATTGAGATTAAGGGTTCAACAAGGGAATTGGAGAGAAAACACTTTAACTAGCAACACCACTGCTTACAATTTGGGACTTGTTTACATGTCTTTCTTTTTCTTTTCTTTTTCTTTTTCTTTTTTCTGAGATGGAGTCTTGCTCTGTCACTGGAGCTGGAGTGCAATGGCACAATCTCGGCTCACTGTAACCTCCACCTCCTGGGTTCAAGCAATACTCCTGCCTCAGCCTCCCAAGTAGCTGGGATTACAGGTGTGTGCCACTACACCCGGCTAATTTTTGTATCTTTGGTAGAGATGAGGTTTTCACCATGTTGATCAGGCTGGTCTCAAACTCATGACCTCTGGTGATCCATCCACCTCGGCCTCCCAAAGTGCTGCGATTACAGGCGTGAGCCACTGTGCCCGGCCTACATATCTTTTTCTACCCACCTGTATTAGTACGTTCTTGCATTGCTGTAAAGAAATACCTGAGACTGGGTAACTTCTAAAGAAAAGAGTTTTAATTGGCTCACAGTTCCACAGGCTGTACAGGAAGCATGGAGGCATCTGCCTGGCTTCTGGGGAGGCCTCAGGAAACTTACAGTCATGGCAGAAGATGAACAGGGAGCCAGACATATTACGTGATGGAGCAGAAGCAAGAGACAGAGAGTGGGGAGATGCTAGACAGTTTTAAAACAACAAGATTTCATGATAAGTCACTCATTCACTATCATGAGAGAGGGGATGGTGCCAAACCATTCATGAGAACTCCTCCCCCATGACCCAATCACCTCCCATTAGGCCCCACCTCCAACATTGTAGATTACGATGCAACATGAGATTTGGGCATGGACACAGATCCAAACCACATGACCACCTATAGTCAATCTCTGTAAGTATTACATATAGACAGCTATACACATATATGTTAACAAAAATCAGTCATGACATATATATTGATTTACAAACTAGTTTGACTTTATCTGGAACAGACATGCCTAATGTAGAGTCAGATAGCAGATTAGTAATTGCCAGGGGCTGGGAGAGGTTGGATGGGGACTGACTGCTTAATGGATACAGTTTCCTCTTGGGGGATGAAAAAGTTAGAGAATAAGATAGTGGTGATGGTTGCACATGTGAATGTATTTAATGCCAGTGAAGTGTACACTTTAGAGTTGTTAAATTCATAAAGTTTTATGTAATTATTAAGTTCTCACAAAAAGAAGGGGAAAATCTACAATGTCATACCATTTCATACCTAGCAGACTGTCGAAAATGTAAGCCTCTCAATATCAGGCTTTAATCCATAGAATAAAATAAATATCCAAACTTCTCGGCCAGGTGCAGTGGCTCACACCTGTAATCTCAGCACTTTGGCAGGCCAAAGTGGGTGGATCACTTGAGGTCAGGAGTTCAAGACCTACCTGGCCAACATGGTGAAACCCCGTCTCTACTAAAAAAAAAAAAAAAAAAAATTAGCCAGGTGTGGTGGCACGCACCTGTAATCCCAGGTACTCGGGAGGCTGAGGCATGAGAATCGCTTGAACCCAGGAGGCAGAGTTTGCAGTGAGCAGAGATCACACCACTGCACTCCAGCCTGGGTGACAGAGCGAGACTCCATCTAAAAATAAATAAATAAATAAATAAATCACATTTCTGCATGGAGAGAAATAAATAAATAAATACATGGGGAGAAGGAATGGTTCTATCTTTCAGTAGATTTACAATTTATAAATGTAAAAGGAGAAAGGAACATGAAAAATTACCATTAGGCAAATGCCACAGCAATAACTGTTGCAGACAAGATCCACCGATGGATGCTAAAATTTGTGGGCAAAAGTTTGAGAAGGCAAAAGACTTGTATAGTCTCAAAGGATCTCTTTCAAGATAGTTTTTAATTACCAAGGGAAAGATAGTAACTTTACAGTAGAGATGTGCAGCATACAGCAACTTAAGTGATCAAGGTCAGCATCACCAGCAATAAGATACACTGACATCAGGTGCCTCCTGATATCATGCACTGAGAAGGACACAACATCATTTCTGTGGTGTTCTTGGCAAAAATGCATAACTTTATTCCAATCATGAGAAAACATCAGACAACCCAAATTGAGGAATATCCTGTAAACTAACTGATCAGTACCATTCAAAAGTGTCAAAGTCAGCTGGGCATGGTGGCTCACATCTATAATCCCAAAGCTTTGACAGGTTGAGGCAGGAGGATTGCTTGAGACCAATAATTCAAGATCAGCATGGGCAACATAGTGAGACCCCATCCTGACAAAAAAAATTAGCCGGGCATCATGGCATGTGGCTGTAGTCCTATCTACTCGAGAGGCTGAGGCAGGAGGATCCCTTGAGTCCAGGAGTTGAAGGTTGCAGTGAGCTATGATCACACCACTGTACTGAAGCCTGGGCGACAGGAAGAGACCTTGCCTCTTAAAAAAGCAAAGTGTCGAAGTCATGAAAGACAAGCAAATACAGAGGAAACGTTCCCGTCTAGAAGAGACACAACAACTAAACACAATATGGGAGCCTGGAACAGAAAAGAAAAAAGGGGGGACATCAGTAGAAAAAGTGTTAACATTCAAATAAGACTGGTAGTTTAGTTGATACTATGGTACCAATGTTAATTTCTAGTTTTGATCATTGTGCTATGCTAATAATACTAGGGGGAGCAGGATGGGAGATACGCGGGACCTCTCTGTACTATCTGCACATTTCTGCAAGTCTAAAATTATCTAGCATTACAGCTTCCACCTCACTCTCTGCGTCAACTTGCTCACCGTCTGGCCCTCCCCACAGTCCCCATGACGTGGCCTAGCTTCCCCCCGAGCAAGTAGACCCAGAGGAGTGTGTGAGCCCCTTAGAAGGGCATTCTCCCATCCCTTTAAACCCTTCTGATGACTGGACCCCAGGCCAGTGTCTTCGAACCAGAACCATGTGGATCAGCCACTCTCAAATACCTGACTCACAAAAAGTGTGTGAGACAATAAATATTTACTGCTTTGACCTCCCAGATTTTCTTTTTGAAATTCAGAAAATTGTTGTTGCACATACTGACAACTAGATGGCACCAGAATTCCAAGGATAGAAGCCGGCTGCCAGCATCATGAACTCAATTGCCTCTGAGTTTGTTTACAAATTTATCGCAATCCCAATACAGATATCATCAAAGTTTTTTTGTTTTTGTTTTTGTTTTGCCCCAGAGCTAGAAAGAAGCAGTAGCAGCCGTAGCTGCCACCAACAACTTAGGCAGTAGCTCTACCAAATACTTAAAACAATAGAAGTGGCCAGGCATGGTGGCTCATTCCTATAATCCCAGCACTTTGGGAGGCCAAGGCGGGTGGATCACCTGAGGTCAGGAGTTCAAGACCATCCTGGCCAACATGGTGAAACCCCATCTCTACTAAAAATACAAAAATTAACTGGGCATGGTGGTGGGCGCCTGTAATCCCAGCTACTGGAGAGGCTGAGGCAGGAGAATCCCTTGAACCCGGGAGGTGGAGGTTGCAGTGAGCCGAGATCGCGTCATTGCACTCCAGCCTGGGTGACAAGAACAAAACTTCGTATCAAAAAATTTAAAAATAATAAAAATAATAAAATAAAAATAAAACAATATGTGTCCTTGCCATGGTTGGGGCTAAAAACAAAGTAAATTAGAACAATATTTAAAAATGTGTTACTGATGCACGAATAAGCAGACAGATCAAGATAAGGTTAGAAAATCCAAAGACAGAAGCAATTGCTTATGGAGATTTATATGATGATATAAGAAGGGACTTTAGAAAAGGTTTTAATTTAGTAGTGTTGGAGCAACTGGATGACCACGTGAAAACAAAGAAGCTTGAATGCATTTCCCACCACGTACACCAGATTAAATCCTAAGCATATCAAAGATCTAAATGAAAAAAACACAGCCTCACAGATAGTAAAACACTGGTGAGTTCCCTCATGACCTGGGAGGCTGTAAATTTTCCAAACTATTACTCAAGATCCAAAAGCCATAAAAAAGAATTTTGTTAAATGAGCAAACAAAAATACAAACCTTTTGCGTGGCCACAAAATAAGCCATACACAACCAAAAACTACAGATGACAAAATAAGAAAAATATTTACCACTTATATCACAGAAAACAAAGAGTTAAAATCCCTAAAATATAAAGTGTCTAAAATTAAGGGGGGGAAAAAAAAACAAGAAACCTATTGGAAGTGGGCAAGATACATAAACAGAGAGTTCACGTTAAAAAATGCAAATGTCACCTAAATTTATAAAAATAGCCAGACACAGTGGCTTATCCCTGTAATCCCAGTACTTTCGAAGGGAAGGTTGGGGGGGATTGATGGATCCCAGGAGTTTAAGACCAGCCTGGGTAAGATGACAAGACCTGGTCTCTACATAAAATAAAATAAAATAAATTAGCTGAGTGTGGTGGCACACACCTGTGATCCCAGCTACTCGGAATGCTGAGGTGAGAGGATGGGAGGACTGCTGGAGCCCAGGAGTTCAAGGCTGCAGTGAGCTATGATTGCACCACTGCACTCCAGCCTGTGTGACCGAGTAAAACCCTGTCTTCAAAAAATAAAACATCACACCTGTAATCCCAGCATTTTGAGAGGCTGAGGCAAGCAGATCACCTGAGGTCCGGAGTTCAAGACCAGCCTGGCCAACACGGCAAAATCCTGTCTCTACAACAAATACAAAAATTAGCCAGGCATAGTGGCACGCACCTGTAATCCCAGCTACTCAGGAGGCTGAGGCAGGAGAATCGCTTGAACCCGGGAAGCAAAGGTGGCCGTGAGCCAGCCGAGATCACGCCACGCCACTCCAGCCTGGCTGGCAGAGCGAGCCGCCGTCTCAAAAAATAAAACATGAAATAAAGCTCAATCTCACTAATAATAAAAGAAACGCAATTAAAACTGCCCTGAGATCCTATTTCTCACCTAACAGATAAGCAAAAATCCAAATGTTGGACAGCACTCTGTTGGCAACGCTGTGGGGAAAATGTGTTCCATTTTAGTGATGGAATATAAAAAGATAAAACCTCCATGGAGAAGAATTTGGCAATATCTAGTGAATTTGCCCTCTGACTCAGCAATCCTACTTCTAGGAATTTGTCCCAAAGACACATAGACAGAAATAGGAAACTTCATATGAATGTGCCTCTTCACTGGAGCCCTGTGCATGATAGCAAAAAACATAGTTTCAACTACTGCAATGGCCATGAAGAGGGTGCTGCTTAAATCAACTATGCTATATCCACAAACATAGAGCACTGTACAGCTGTAAATATGAATAAGATATATTAAGATTACATATATGTGTGATGTGTGTGTATGTACAAGCATGTACACACATGTTTTCTTTGTTGTTGTTGTTGTTGTTGTTTGACTGTTTGTTTTGTTTTGTTTTGAGACAGAGTCTTGCTCTGTTGCCCAGGCTGCAGTGCAATGGCACGATCTTAGCTCACTGCAACTTGCACCTCCCGGGGTTCAAGTCATTCTCCTGCCTCAGCCTCCCTAGTAGCTGGGACTACAGGCACATACCACGACACCCAGCTAATTTTTGTATTTTTAGTAGAGATGGGGGTTTCATCATTTTGACCAGGCTGGTCTCGAACTCCTGACCTCAACTGATCCACCCGCCTCAGCCTCCCAAAATTGCTGGGATTACAGGCGTGAGTCACTGCACCTGGCCCAAGGCTGCCATTTAAAATGGGTTGTAGGCTGGGTCCCGTGGATCATGCCTCTAATTCCAGCACTTTGGGAGGCTGAGGCAGGAGGATTGTTTGAGGCCAGGAGTTGAGACCAGCCTGAGCAACATAGCAACACCTCATCTCTATAAAAATAAATAAAATAAAATAAAATACATATGTTCATTGGTTTATATTTTCCAAGTAAATGGAATGTTGAAACATTTTTTTGCAATTGGGACTCAATCACCCCCAAAACAATGGTTTGGGTTTTTTGTTTTCTTGAGACAGGGTCTTGTTCTGTCACCCAGGATGGAGTGCAGTGGTATGATTATAGCTCACTGCAGCCTCCACTGCCTGGGCTCAAGCAATCCACCCACCACAGCCTCCACAGTAGCTGGGACTGCAGACGTGTGTGACCACGCCTGGCTAATTTTTTACTTTTTGTACATATGGGGTCTCATTATGTTGCCCAGGCTAAAACAATGTCTTTTTTTTTCTTTTTTTTTTTTTTTTTTGAGACGGAGTCTCGCTCTGTCGCCCGGCTGGAGTGCAGTGGCCGGATCTCAGCTCACTGCAAGCTCCGCCTCCCGGGTTTACCGCCATTCTCCTGCCTCAGCCTCCGAGTAGCTGGGACTACAGGCGCCCGCCACCTCGCCCGGCTAGTTTTTTGTATTTTTTAGTAGAGACGGGGTTTCACAGTGTTAGCCAGGATGGTCTCGATCTCCTGACCTCGTGATCCGCCCGCCTCGGCCTCCCAAAGTGCTGGGATTACAGGCTTGAGCCACCGCGCCCGGCCAACAATGTCTTAAAGTAATTTAAGACATATGAATTTGGCATAAATCCCTAATGGGGTATAGCCTACTGGGAAAAAAAGCACCATAAGAAAATCTTGGCCGGGCGCGGTGGCTCAAGCCTGTAATCCCAGCACTTTGGGAGGCCGAGACGGGCGGATCACGAGGTCAGGAGATCGAGACCATCCTGGCTAATACGGTGAAACCCTGTCTCTACTTAAAAATACAAAAAACTAGCCGGGCGACGAGGCGGGCGCCTGTAGTCCCAGCTACTCGGGAGGCTGAGGCAGGAGAATGGCATAAACCCGGGAGGCGGAGCTTGCAGTGAGCTGAGATCCAGCCACTGCACTCCAGCCTGGGTGGCAGAGCAAGACTCCGTCTCAAAAAAAAAAAAAAAAAAAAAAAGAAAATCTTATACTATATTTAGTCATCATATTACTAGTGATAATATTGATATTGATATTTTAAAATTTTACATATGCACATACATATTCAGATATGCATGTATATTCACATATATAATGCACATACTTCAAAACGTATGTTAATGTCACTACAATTCAACATTCTCTTTTTTTTCTTTGAGAACTCAACATTCTCTGAATAAGAAAAAAGAGACATAATAATAACATTTTAGAAGTTGTAAAGGGCAAAACTAAACTATGGACATACATTTGGATAATTAATTACTATACAGAAACACAGAGATAATTGCTATAGAAGTCAGGCTGGCCAGGCACAGTGGCTCACGCCTGTAATCCCAGCACTTTGGGAGGTCGAGGCAGGCGGATCACCTGAGGTCAGGAATTCAAGACCAGCCTGGGCAACATGGCGAAACCACATCTCTAAAATTTTTTGTAAAAATACAAAAAATTACCTGAGTGTGGTGGTGCACACCTGTAATCCCAGCTACTTGGGAGGATGAGGCTGGATTATTGGTTGAACCTGAACCTGGGAGGCGGAGGTAGCAGTGAGCCCGAGATTGCGCCACCTCACTCCAGCCTGCGTGACAGAGTAAGACTCTGTTTTAAAAAAAAAAAAAAAAGGCCGGGCGCGGTGGCTCAAGCCTGTAATCCCAGCACTTTGGGAGGCCGAGACCGGCGGATCACTAGGTCAGGAGATCGAGACTATCCTGGCTAACACGGTGAAACCCCGTCTCTACTGAAAAAAAATACAAAAAACTAGCTGGGCGAGGTGGCGGGCGCCTGTAGTCCCAGCTACTTGGGAGGCTGAGGCAGGAGAATGGCGTGAACCCGGGAGGCGGAGCTTGCAGTGAGCCGAGATCCGGCCACTGCACTCCAGCCTGGGCGACAGCGGACAGCGTGAGACTCCGTCTCAAAAAAAAAAAAAAAGTCAAGCTGAGGGTTAATTTTGGTAGAGAGAAGGGAGGCGCTGGGCCTGGGCGCCTGGGCTAGGGCACATGGAGACGCTTATGAACAGCTGGCAAATTCTATTTCTTGACTTAGATGTGGTTACAAGTGGCTTGCCTTAAAATAACACAATTTGTATTTTCGCTGAATTTCAGGAACTCCTATTTTAAGAACTTCCTGTTTTTTGTTTTAACAAAGAAATGTAGTACTTTGTTTTTCAAAAGGAAGATTTTTATTATATGAATCAGTACCTAACAAATCAGAAGCAAAGCCTCTTGTAGAGAAAAAGATCCACCAATAAGGAGATCTGCATTTCTTCAGGGGGGAAAAAAAAAGTCACCACCATCACAGAATCAAAAACAAAGGAATAATCATACAGATTTGGGAGGCTGCGGACTTTGCCTTTGTTTTCCTTATTTTAAATTAGGAGTGCTGGCTGATGAAATCAGGGCACCCTGAACCAGACATCTCGATCAGCCCTATTTTGGGCCTCTGTAATGTCAAATAATTTTGAATATATTTTTGCTTTTACAACCTTATGCTAGCTGTGAAACCACTTGAAATGCAGCATTTCCTGCAATTACAAAGCTCCTCCATGGGAAACTCTCCTTCTTTCTAATGTGTTGAGAAATAGACTTAGGTCAAGAAGAAAAGCATTCTCTATGAAACGAAAACGCTTTGGGAGTTTCTAAAGGTGCCCTAAAGGTTGTAATTCTCTCTCCACTTGCAAGATTTTCTTTTTTTTCTTTTTCCGAGATGGAGTCTTGCTGTGTCACCCAGGCTGGAGTGCGGCAGCTCAATCTTGACTCACTGCAACCTCCACCTCCCAGGTTCAGGTTCAAGCAATTATCCAGCCTCATCCTCCCAAGTAGCTGGGATTACAGGCACATGCCACCACGCCTGGCTAATTTTTGTATTTTTAGTAGACACGGGGTTTCACCATGTTGGCCAGGCTGGTCTCGAACTCTGGACCTAGTGATCTACCCGCCTCAGCCTCCCAAAGTGCTGGGATTACAGGCGTGAGCCCACCCAGCCTGGTCTTTTTTTTTTTTTTTTAAGACAGGGTCTCATTCTGTCAGCCAGGCTGGAGTGCAGTGGTGTGATCTCGGCTCACTGCAACCTTGAACTCCTGGGCTCAAGTGATCCTCCTGCCTTGGCCTCCCAAGGTGATGGTATTACAGGTACTGAGTGAGCCTTCACATCTGGCTCACTTACAAGATTATAGTGAGATCAAATGTGGAGAACTTCTGATCTAGATTCAAATGGTCTAGATTTATATTCTGGCTCCCTCACTTACTAGCTGTGTGATCGTAATCAAATCACTTAACCTCTCTGATTCTATGACCACACACATAAAACTGACACATGACAATGCCTACCTCATAGAGGTTGTCGTGAGAATAAATTGTCTTAATAGAAGTAAGACACTTAGAATAGGGCAAAGCTACCTTGAGCTTTACAGAGAAGCTCAGATCCAAGCCCTCCATGCTGAGTGGACATGCTGCAAAATCCACGCATGGAAGAAGTTGAGCAGCACCTCTGAATCAGTTTCCTGTGGCTGCTGTCACAGACTCCCACAAACCCCACGGCTTAAAACAACACAGATTGGCTGGGCGAGGTGGTTTGCGCCTGTAATCCCAGCACTTTGGGAGGCTGAGGTGGGCGGATCACTTGAGCCCAGGAATTTGAGATTTAAGAAAGAATGAAAGAGAGAGAGAGAGAAGAGACAGGAAGGAGGAAGGGAGGGAGGGAGGGAGGGAGGAAGGAAGGAAGGAAGGAAGGAAGGAAGGAAGGAAGGAAGGAAGGAAGGAAGGAAGGATTGATTTATTCTCTCATAGTTCTGGAGGTCAGAAGCCAACAACCAGCTTCCCTGGGCTAAAGCCAAGTAGTTGGCAGGGTTGATTCTTTCAGGAGGCACTGAGGGAAGACCTCATGTCCTTGTCTTTTTAGCCGCCCACATCCCCCGGCTCATGGCCCCCTCCTCCTTCTGCAAAAGCATCCCTCGGCTGGGCGCAGTGGCTCACGCCTGTAATCCCAGCACGTAGGAAGACCAAGATGGGTGGATCACCTGAGGTCAGGAGTTCGAGACCAGCCTGGCCAACATGACAAAACCCCATCTCGACTAAAAATATAAAAATTAGCCAGATGTAATGGTGAGCGCCTCTAATCCCAGCTACTCGGGAGGTTGAGGCAGGAGAATCGCTTGAACCCGGGAGGTGGATGTTGCAAAGAGCTGAGATTGCATCACCGCACTCCAACCTAGGCAACAGAGCCTAGATTGAGACTTCATCTCAAAAAAAAAAAAAAAACCCCGCATCCCTCTAATGTCTGCTTCCACTGTCACCTTGACATCCCTCTGACCAACTTCTCCTGTGTCCCTCTTGTAAGGATCTTTGTGATTCTATTCAGGACCCACCCAGGTAACCCAGGATCATCTCCCCATCTCAACAAACTTAATCACATCTGAGAGTCCATTTTGCCATATAAGGGAACGTTCACAGTTCTAGGGATTAGGATGTAGAAACTTTCTTAATTATTATTAATACTTAGCCAAGCCTTGGGGAGCAAGAGAAACTTTTTCTTTTTTTGTGTGTTTTTTGGGTTTGTTGTTGTTGTTGTTGTTGTTTTGGTTTGGTTTTGTCGTTGTTGTTTGAGATGAAGTCTCCTCCTGTCACCCAGGCTGGAGCACAGTGGCACAATCTCAGCTCGCTGCAGCCTCTGCCTCTGGGTTCAAGTGATTCTTATGCCTCAGACCCCCGAGTAGCTGGAATTATAGGAGCCCGCCACCACACCCAGCTAATTTTTGTTTTTTAGTAGAGATGGGGTTTCACCATGTTGACCAAGCTGGTCTCAAACTCCTGACCTCAAGCCTGCCTCGGTCTCCCAAAATGCTGGGATTACAGGCATGAACCACTGTGCCCAGGCTTTTTTTTTTTTTTTTTTTTTGAGACTGAATCTCACTCTGCTGCCCAGGGTGGAGTGCAGTGGTGCAATCTCAGCTCACTGCAACCTCCTCCTCCCGGGTTCAAGCAATTCTCATGCCTCAACCTCCCGAGTAGCTGGGACTACAGGCACCCACCACCACGCCCAACTAATTTTTTTATTTTTAGTAAAGACAGGGTTTCACCATGTTGGCCAGGCTGGTCTCGAACTCCTGACCTCAAGTGATCCACCTGCCTCAGCCTCCCAAAGTGCTGGGCTTACAGGCATGAGCCACCGTGCCCAGCCTTTTTTGTTTTGTTTTGTTTTTGAGAGAGTTTCCCTCTGTTGCCCAGGCTGGAGGGCAGTGGTGCGATCACAGTTCACAGCAGCCTCAAACTCCCAGGCTCAAGTGATCCTCCCACTTCAGCCTCCCAAGTAGCTGGGACCATAGATGCGTGCCACCACGCATGGCTTATTTATTTATTTAGTAGAGACAGGATCTCACTATGTTGCTCAGGCTAGTCTTGACCTCCTGGACTCAAGTGATTCTCCCACCTTGACCTCTCAACTGCTGGCATTACAGGGATGAGACACTGAATCCAGCCAGGATATGGAAATTTTGGAGGCCACATTATTCAGCCTACCACAGTCTCAAAGTGTGGTCTGATTCCATTCTGTCGGCTGTGTTATTTCTTCAGGTCTCAGACCTAACGTGGACCTATGGGTGCTACTTAGGACATAGGTTCACCCAGAAGTCAGAGAAGGCTACTGGAACTGCCAGTTCAGGACCCTTGAGCTCCCCTGTACATGCCTTTGTGCACATTAGGAAAAGGCTGTCCTCCCTTCCTCTGGGTAGACACAGCCCCACACCAGGATGTGTGACTGGTGAAAGGGCACAGGTTGCATTTCAGCCTCCACATGCCTCCTGGGTCAAACAAATTTGTGCAGTGCACAACCTATACAACCCTACTTTAAGGCACAGGGCCCCCACCTCACCCTGATTTAACAACAACAACAACAACAAAATTAGGGAAGCATGCCCAGTCTTATTCTTGTCTTTCTCGGTATAATTTAGATCTGCACAAACTCTCTACTATGACTCACACTTCCTGAAACCCTGGAGCCTCCCAGATGTGAAATCACTGAGACCTGGCTCTTCAGAAACAGTGACTCCTTTAACAGGCAGGCTTGGAGGACGTCTCTTGTGGATCTAGGTCTTGCCGTTATAAGACTGACTCCTGCGGGGCTGCCTGGGACTGGTGGTAGGTCAGGGCTTGACAGAGCCCCAGCGCAGGGTGAGATTGGAAGAATTACATCTCTGTCCTTTGGCCAAGAACCAACACCTTTGGAGCCTGCAGAGGTCTGGAGGAGTCCAAGGAGACTCCGAGGCAGAGCTGGCAAAGTCTGGGAGGGAGCGTGGGTTTGCCGTGTTCTCCCCGCGCCCTGATTCCCACTCACCTGAAGGAGCAGCTGCTCTCTTGTGGGAAACCCACCCTTCAGCCCTTCCACGCGCAGGAAGCTGGGTGGGAGGAAGAGTGCAGCGCCCTGCTCTGTGTGAAGGCTGCCCGAACAGGGACTCTGGCAGGATCCATCCCATAAACAGTACAGTCTGGGATCAGTGACACAGCTCTGTGGATCCTGGGATGTCCCCTGTCATCCTTCATTCTCATTTTTCTTGGACATACTAAATTCGTCTCAATCAGAATGAAATTAACAATAATGTTTATTTTCCACTTGGGTGTTTTTTGTTTTTGTTTGACGTGTGGCTTCCAAATGTTGTCAATAAACACTGTTACAAGGATGTTTCAGGGCTCTGAAATCCCAGCCGGTAACCCCAGCACTATGGGAAGCCCAGGCAGGAGTTTGAGGGGCTTGAGGCCAGGAGTTTGAGACCAGCCTGGGCAACATAGTAAGATCCCCGTCTTCACAAAAAAAAAAAAAAAAAAATTGAAAATTGAAAATTAAAAAATTAGCCAGGTGTAGTGGCACGCTCCTGTAGTCCTAGGTACTCAGGAGGTGGTAGAGGGAGGATCACTTAAGCCTGGGAGAGCGAGGCTGCAGTGAGTTGTGATCCCGCTGCTGAACTCCATCCTGGGTAACAGACCAAAATAAAATTTTCGACTGGGTGCGGTGGCTCACGCCTGTAATTCCAGCCTTTTGGGAGGCCAAGGCGGGTGAATCATTTGAGGTCAGGAGTTCAAGACCAGCCTGGAAAACATGGTGAAACCCTGTCTCTACTAAAAATACAAAAAATTAGCCAGGCGTAGTGGCAGGTGCCTGTAATCCCATCAACTCAGGAGGCTGAAGCAGGAGAATTGCTTGAACCTGGGAGGTGGAGGTTGCAGTGAGCCAAGATCATACCACCACACTCCAGCCTGGGCAACAGAGCAAGACTGTCTCAAACAAACAAAAATTAGCACATGCCTGTAATCCCAGTTACTCAGGAAGCTGAGGCAGGAGAATCGCTTGAACGCAGGAGGCGGAGGTTGTAGTGAGCCGAGATCATGCCACTGCACTCCAGCCTGGGCAACAGAGCCAGATTCCGTCGCAAAAAAAAAAAAAAAAAAAAAAATTCTTGTTGGAGTGATGAAAATGTTCTGGAATTGATTGTGATAATGTAATGGTTGCACAACTCTGGAATATGCCTGATATGGTTTGAATCGGTGTCCCCGCCCAAATCTCGTGTTCAGTTGTAATCCCCAGTGTTGGAGGAGGGGTCTGGTGGAAGATGATTGGACCAGGGGGGTAGAGTTCTCATGAATGGGTTAGCACCATCCTCTTAGTGCTGTTCTCATGCTAGTGAGTTATTATTTTGAGATTTGGTTGTTTAAAAGTGTGTATGTGTAGCACCTCCCTCCTCTTTCTTCCTCCTGCTCTGGCCATGTAAAGTGCTGGCAACCCCTTTGCCTTCTGCCATGATTGTAAGTTTCCTGAGGCCTCCCGAGAAGCAGGTGCTGCCATGCTTCCTGTTCAGTCTGTGGAACTGTGAGCCAATTAAACCTCTTTACAAATTACCCAGTCTCAGGTATTTCTTTATAGCAATGCAAGAATGACCTGATACAATGCTAAAACTAAGTAATTGTATCTTTTAAATTGGTGGATTTTATAATATATGAATTCTATCCCATTAGAGCTGTTCCTAAAAATAAAACAAAGAGCATGGCACAGTGGCTCACACCTGTAATCCCAGCACTTTGGGAGGCTGAGGCGGGCGGGTCACCTGAGGTCAGGCATTGGAGACCAGCCTGACCAACATGGAGAAACCCCGTCTCTACTAAAAATACAAAATTAGCCGAGTGTGGTGGTGCATGCCTGTAATCCCAGCTACTCGGGTGCCTGAGGCAGGAGAATCATTTGAACCCAAGAGGCGGAGGTTGTGGTGAGCCGGGATCATGCCATTGCACTCCAGCCTGGGCAACGAGAGCGAAACTCCGTCTGAAAAAAATAAAATAAAATAAAATAAAAATACGTAAAACAAAAAGCGTAGGGGCAGGAACCCGAATTACCTTGACTTCTACTTACTGTCTGTTACTTTTAGCACATTGCCTCATGACCCAAGACAATTGCTTGAGCTCTAGACATCACATCTAAATTCTAGGCAATGAAAGCAAAGAAGGAAGAAGGGCATGGCATCTCCCTTGCAATGTGAATTACTGGAACTTATGCAAACATTTCCATTTACGTGGTTTTAGTGAGGACACGGAAACAAAGCCACATCTAGCTGCAAAGGGGGCTTTCCAATCCCACCATTATAGGGAGTCATTCTTGAAGGGGTTGGAAGGGCATTGACCAAGCCAATCCCAAAGCGAAGTTATTAACCCCACTTTAAAGATGAGTAAACTGAGGCACAGAGAGTGGAAGCTGCCTGCCCAAGGCCTCAGCTATTAGGTGGAAGGAAAGGAAAGGAAAGCCACTATGCTCAAAGATTCCAGCTCAGATCAGGAAATTCATCAAAGATGAGCCATCCCACTCACAGTAAGACCACAGTAGAAATAATGTCACCAGTTCTGGATATGTGTCCCTTCATAGAGCCATCAAGGACGTGGTCAGAGTGCAGATGAGGCTGAGGTTTATGAAAAGCAAACACATTTAACGGTTAACCCAGGCCTGAATCAGGCTGTCTGGATGGACAGGTTTTCAGTTTGTTCGTTTTTGTTTTTCTAGGTTTTTTTGAGACAAAATCTCTCTCTGTTGCCCAGGCTGGAGTGCAGTGGTTTGATCTCGGCTCATGACAACCTCCACCTTCCAGGTTCAAGTGATTCTCCTGCCTCCGTCTCCCGAGTAGCTGGAACTACAGGTGTGCACCACCATGCCTGGCTAATTTTTGTATTTTTAGTACAGATGGGGTTTCACCATGTTGGTCAGGCTGGTCTCAAACCCCTGACCTCGTGATCTGCCCACCTCGGCCTCCCAAAGTGCTGGAATTACCAGTGTGAGCCACCGCGCCTGGCCAATGGACAGTTTTTATAAGCTGTTATCAGGAAGGAATGCTTTTGGCTGCAATAACAAACAAACAAAAAAAAAATTAACCTGGTGAACACTAGCTGAAACCTATAAGAAATTAACTTTATGCCTATTTTTCAAGGTCCAGAAGAAGGCTGTCCAGAACCATTTTTCTGGTTCGGGTGAGCTTAAAAACCAAGTCCTTGTGGAAGGATCACTCGAGGCCAGGAGTTCAAGACCAGCCTGGGCAACACAGCAAAACCCCATCTCTAAAAAATAAAAACAAAATTAACTGGGTGTGGCGACATGCACCTGTTGTCTCACTTACTTGGGAGGCTGAGGCAAAAGGATCTCTTGAGCTTAGGAGGTGAAGGCTGCAGTGAACTATGATTGCACTACTGCTCTCAAACCTGGACAACAGAGTGAGACTCTGTCTCTAAAAATAAAAATAAATTTAAAAAATTTTTTAAACCCAGGCCTCTAGGAATCAGAGGTCCTCTATGGGTCTCTAAAGAATGTCCATTTAACTTTATTAATACTTTGATACATTTTACTTTACTAATACTCCCTTAGAGAATCAGCTCCAAAGACAGCTAAGCATAACACAAGGGGTTAGGGCTTCAACGTAGAAACTTTGGAGGGCACAAACATATTAGGGGTGCACACTGGGGTGACAACCAGAAGGAACTGGGAAACGTGATTGCTATAAAAGACAGCACAGGCTGAGAGCAGTGGCTCACTCCTGTAATCCCAGCATTTTGGAGGCCAAAGCGGACGAATCACGAGGTCAGGAGTTCGAGACCAGCCTGGCCAACATGGTGAAACCCTGCTCTACTAAAAATACAAAAATAAGCAGGCCTGGTGGCACATGCCTGTAGTCCCAGCGACTCAGGAGGCTGAGGCAGAAGAATTGCTTGAACCCGGGAAGCAGAGGTTGCAGTGAGCCGAGATCATGCCACTGCACTCCAGCCTGGGCAACAGGGCAAGATTCCATCTCAAAAAAAAAAAAAAAAAAGACAGCACAGTGGCTACCCAGGGGAGTAGGGAGAGGATTGGGATGGGGAACAAGGCGGGGTTCCCGGAGTGCCTGGCAATATTCTGTTCTTGAAGCAAGTGGAAGTTAAAAGGCTTACCACTTGAAGCAAGTGGAAGTTAAAAAGTTAAAAGGAAGTTAAGGTAGACCTTTGTTTGGTGTAGCTTGCTTCCTTCCTTCCTTTTTTCTTTCTTTTCCTGGAGACAGGATCTCGCTCTGTTCCACAGGCAGGAGTGCAGTGGCACTGTCATAGCTCACTGCAGCCTCAACTTCCTCTGCTCAAGCGATCTTCCCACCTCGGCCTCCCAAGTAGCTGAAACTACGGGCACGCACCACCACACCCAACAATTTGGTGTCATTTTCTGTATATATGTTTTATTTTACAACACATAGGCTTATAAAATAGGCTCCCAGGCCCAGCGCAGTGGCTCACTCCTATAATCCCAGCACTTTGGGAGGCCAAGCTGCGAGGATCGCTTGAGCCCAGGAGTTCGATGCTGAACTCAGCTATAACCATGCTACTGCATTCCAGCCTGGGTGACAGAGTGAGACTCTGTCTTTTTAAAAAATAAAAATAAGATGGGCTCCTCTGCTCCTGCTTCATCATCCAACCCTCTGGCTTTCTTCCTCCTGGTTGCAAAATAACTCCTGCACCTCCGGGTTTCACATCCACATCTCTGGCAGGAACTGAAGGGCAAACATCTAGAGTCTTCTCCACGTAAAGCTTTGCCTTACCATTTAGAAAGAAAACCCTCTTCAGGCCCACAGCAACCTTTGCCTCCCAGGTTTAAGTGGTTCTCCTGCCTCAGCCTCCTGAGTAGCTGGCATTACAGGCACCTGCCACCACGCCCAGCTAATTTTTGTATTTTTAGTACAGACGGGGTTTTGCCAGGTTGGCCACACTAGTCTCGAACTCCTGACCTTATAATCCACCTGCCTCAGCCTCCCAAAGTGCTGGGATCACAAGTGTGAGCCGCTGCGCCCAGCTGACTTAATTGATCATTTAAACCCTGACATCTTTGAGCACCAATCCCCCACCTTTTTGGCACCAGGGAGCAGTTTTGTGGATGACAATTTTTCCATGGGTGGGGTGGGTGAGGTGGGAATGGGTGGATGGTTTTGGGATGATTCAACCACATTACATTTATAAATAGCTTCTCATAAGGAACGAGCAACCTAGGTCCCTTGCATGCACAGTTCACAATAGGGTTCACGCTTCTATGAGAATCTAATGCCACTGCTGATCTGACAGGAGGAGGAGCTCAGCTGCCCTGGCTCACCCGCTGCTCACCTCCTGCTGTGCGGTCCAGTTCCTAACAGGCCATGGACCCATATCAGTCCATAGCCTGGGGGTTGGGAACCCCTGTCTTAAACAACTAAGCCCGATGCTCCTAAATTCTTGTGGCATCAATTTTTCATCAGCCAAGCATCTAACCCTCCAGGCACAGCCTTAACAAGCTTGTCTCTGGTACTTCAGTTCGACTAACCTTCTGCAAAATCAGTGGTAACTGGGCCCTGACCCTCCATCGTGGATATGGGGAACGGATGCCCTGCGTCTACTCCCAAGCTCCCCCTACTGTACCCTTGAGTACTGTAGAAGCTGGAAAGCTATTTTTAAAATAGTAACTTCACCACTCTCACCCAAATTATCAATACTTAATTGCCAAATGGTTTTCTGTGCCTACCCTCCTGTCTTAAAATATGGTGTAGACCAGGCGTGGTGGTTCACACCTGTAATCCCACCACTTTGGGAGGCTGAGGCGGGTGGATCATGAGGTCAGGAGATCGAGACTATCCTGGATAATGTGGTGAAACCCCGTCTCCACTAAAAAATACAAAAAAAAAAAAAAAATAGCCAGGTGTGGCAACTCGCGCCTATAGTCCCAGCTACTCGGGAGGCTTAGGTGGGAGAATGACATGAACCCAGGAGGCAGAGCTTGCAGTGAGCCAAGATGGCACCACTGCACTCCAACCTGGACAACAGAGCAAGACTCAGTTTCAAAAAGAAAAAGATGTAATACTAATAGAAAATTTGAGGCTGGGCATAGTGGTTCATGTCTGTAATCCCACCACTTTGGAAGGCTGAAGCAGAAGGACTGCTTGAGCCCAGGAGTTCAAGACCAGTCTGGGCAACACAGTGAATCCCCATCTCTACAAAACATACAAAAATTAGCCAGGCATGTTGGTGCATGCCTGCAGTCCCTGCTGCTCAGGAGGCTAAGGTGGAAGGATCGCTTGAGCCCAGGCAGTGGAGACCACAGTGAGCCAAGATTGTATCACTGCACTTCAGCCTGGGTGACAGAGCTAGACACTGTCTCTAAAGGAAAAAAGAGAGGCCAGACACAGCGGCTCACGCCTGTAATCCCAGCACTTTGGGAGGCCAAGGCAAGTGGATCACCTGAGGTCAGGAATTCAAGACCAGCCTGGTCAACATGGTGAAATCCCATCTCTACTAAAAATACAAAAAATTAGCCAGATGTGGTGGTGGGTGCCTGTAATCCCAGCTACTCGGGAAGCTGAGGCAGGAGAATTGCTTGAACCCGGGAGGCAGAGGTTGTAGTGAGCCAAGATCACTCCATTGCACTCCAGCGTGGGCAACAAGAGCAAAACTCTGTCTCAAAAAAAGAAAAAAGAAAAGACATTTTGAAGTAACAGATGAGGAGATGATTGCTGTAGAAAAGATAGTTTGTTACAGTTCCCAAGAAGAAGGGGCACATGATTCCATGGGGCACCACACGGGGGAGCCCCTGAGTCAGTCAGGGGAAGAGACAGAGGAGGAAACTGGGCAAGAATTTTTACCGTGGTTGCCACAGGAAGGAATTGCTGATGCTGCTACTGGAGTGAAGTGTTGCTACAGTAACACTCACAAGAACAGCAGGCAGACAGGAAGCAAAAGTCCCTTCTCCTGGAGGTGACCAGCCTCCCTGGAAGGGGTTCCGGGATGCAGAACTTTCAGTGCTAAAAATGGGAAAAATCTGGGGAAAGTGGGACGAGTTGATTACCCTACTTCTGCAGTCTCCTAGCAAACTCTCTTGCCAGAGCCCAACATAGAACCATCTGGCAAAGCAGAAATGTGGTTTGCTTGTCCCAGCATCACAAAGCAGAGCACAAGATGGTGCGTTTGGAGCTGAGAGACAGTAACTCTGTAATTGATACTGACTTTTTTTTTTGACAGAGTCTCACTCTGTTGCCCAGGCTGGAGTGCAGTGGTGTGATCTTGGCTCACTGCAACCTCTGCCTCCCGGGTTCAGGTGATTCTCCCAGCCTCCCGAGTAACTGGGGCCACAAGCAAGCACCACCATGCCTAATTTTGTATTTTTAGTAGAGACGGGGTTTCACCATGTTGACCAGGCTGGTCTCAAACTCCTGATCTCAGATGATCCACCTCCTCAGCCCCCCAAAGTGCTGGGGTTACAGCCATGAGCCACCTGGCCCAGCCTGATACTGACTCTTTATGATCTTTCTGGTCCTCTCCAACCCATCCTCTGGGCTGCCATTGAGAAGAGCTTTATGAATAGATAAAATTGATCATTTCAGACTCTTGCCAAAAGTTTTCCATAGTTACTTACCAGCCAATCAGGGTGAAATTTCAACTTTTTAATGAGGCATAAAATGTTCCGCAAAGTTATCCTCAGTTACAGCCCAGTTTTATCTCCTCTCCTGAACTTGACTTTCCAGAAATATATAAATCTTTGAATTTTAAAAAATAAATCATATTCTCCATTTCCTATGCTTTTTAATATACTAGTCCCTCTTCTGGATAAAAAGAAGATTAGGCCAGGGGCAGTAGCTCACACCTGTAATCCCAGCACTTTGGGAGGCCAAGATGGGCAGATTACCTGAGGTCAGGAGTTAGAGATCAGCCTGGCCAACATGGTAAAACTCTATCTCTGCTAAAAATACCAAAATTAGCCAGACATGATGGTGTGCACTTGTAATCCCAGCTACTTGGGAGGCTGAGGCACGAGAATCACTTGAACCCAGGAGACAGAGGTTGCAGTGAGCCGAGATCGCACCGTTGCACTCCAGCCTGGGTGACAGAGGGAGACTCTGTCTCAAACCAAAAAAAAAAAAAAAAGAGCATATTAAGCCCCCCTTTTTAGAGACAGAGTTTTGGTCTGTCACCCATGCTGGAGTGCAGTGGCGTGATCACAGCTCACTGAAGGCTCAACTTCCTGGCTTCCTGGACTCAAGCTATCCTCCCACCTCAGTCTCCCAAGTAGCTGGGGCTACAGGCCCACACCACCATTTTTTTTTTTTTTTTTTTTTGTAGAGACAGGGTCTTATCCTGTTTCCCAGGCTGGTCTTGAACTCCTGGCCTCAGGGGATCCATCCACCTCGGCCTCCCAAAGTGCTGGGATTACAGGCGGGAGCCACTGTCCGCCCAGCCAAACCCCTTTTTTAGAAGAAAATGTCAGATCAAAAGATATGCTTCCTCTTTAAGAATGGAAGTTAACTTCTGATCAGCTCAATGGATTTGAAGGCCAAAGATAATTGAAGCAAATGTATTTTTGAATTACACAGTATTTACTGTTTTCACGCTTCTGACACCCAAGGAGAAGAAAGATAACGCTCCCAGTGCTAATGAAACTTGCTAGGTTTTCTTTCCTGTTAAAGATATTTATACTTGAATTCTTTTATTTTTTAAATTTTTTAGAAGCAGGGTCTCACCGTATCACTTTTTTAATTGAGATATAATTCACATGCTATAAAACTCGCCATTTTGTTTATTTTTTGTTTGGTTGTTTTTTTTTGTTTTTGTTTTGTTTTTGTTTTTGAGATAAAGTCTGGCTCTGTTACTCAACTGAAGCGCAATGGTGGGATCTTGGCTCACTGCAACCTCTACCTCCCAAGTTCAGGCAATTCTCCTGCCTCAGCCTCCTGAGTAGCTGGGACTACAGGTGTGCACCATCAGGGCTGGCTAATTTTTGGATTTTTAGTAGAGACAGGGTTTCTCCACGTTGGTCAGGCTGGTCTTGAGCTTCTGACCTCAAGTGGTCCTCCTGCCTCGGTCTCCCAGAGTGCTAGGATTACAGGCATGAGCCACTGTACCCGGCCGAAATTCATCCTTTTGAAGTCTGCAACTCAGTGAGTTTTCATGTATTCACAATGTTGTGTGACCATCACCACTAACTCAAGCACATTTTCACCACCCTGAAGAGAAACTCTGTACCCACCAGCAGCCACTTCCCGCTTCCCCTTTCCCCCAACCCCTGGCAACCACTAATCTACTTTCTATCTCCATGGATTTGCCTCTCTGGACAATTTATAGAACAATTTATAGAATGATACCTTTGTCGTGTGTGTGTGTGTGTGTGTGTGTGTCAGAGAGAGAGAGAGACAGAGAGAGAGAGGTGGTCTTGCTACGTTGCCCAGGCTGGTATCGGAGTTCTGGCCTCAAACAATCCTCCCACTTCAGCCACCTGAGTCGCTGGGATTACAGACCCATGCCACCAAGCCCGGCTAATTTTTAAAAACTTTTTTAGAGATATGGTCTCACTACAACACTTATCCTTTAACATCTGGTTTCATTCAAGGTTCATTCAGATGGCCAAGCCTGCGGGGGACCTTCCTGAAGGCACAGCAAATATCATGACCAGTAATGCAATCTGCAATACCTTGGCACGCCAATACTGTTTCCACATACTGTCACTATTTCTTCTCTATACTTTTTTTTTTTTTTTTTTTTGAGACAGGGTCTTGTTCTGTTGTCCAGGCTGATGTGCAGTGGCTGGGCAAACAATCTTGGTTCATTGCAGCCTCGGCCTTCTGGACTCAAGCGATCCTCCCACCTCAGCCTCCTGAGTAGCTGGGACTATAGGTATGCACCACAAAGCCCGCCTAATTTTTCTGGTGTTTTGTTGTTACTGTTGCTTGTAGAGATGGGGTTTTTGCCATGTTGCCCAGGCTACTCTTAGACTTCTGTGCTCAAGCCATCCTCCTGCCTCAGCCAACCAAAGTGCTGGGATTACAGAAGTGAGCCACTGCACCTGCTCCATCCATAGTCTTTGTTTTTAACCCTGTCGCTTTGAGGCTTATGCTCTTGAGCTGTACTGCTTCCACTTCCCCTTAGCAAGCCTCCTAGACAGATCCTCTGTTTTGGGGTTTGTTGTTTTCTTTTTTCTTTTCTTCTTTCTTTTTTTTTAGATGGAGTCTCGCCCTGTCGCCAGGCTGGAGTGCAGTGGCACAACCTCGGCTCACTGCAACCTCCGCCTCCCGGGTATAAGCGATTCTCCTGCCTCAGCCTCCCGAGTAGCTGGGACTATAGGCGTAGGTCACCACACCCAACTAATTTTTGTATTTTTAGTAGAGATGGGGTTTCACCATGTTGGCCAGGCTGGTCTTGAACTCCTGACCTCGCGATCCACTTGCCTCAGCCTCCCAAAGTGCTGGGATTACAGGTGTGAGCCACTGCACCCTGCCTCTTTTTTTTTTTTTTTTTTCTTAGAGGTAAGATCTTGCTCAATTTCCCGGGCTGGAGTGCAATGGTGTAATTACAGCTCACTGCAGCCTTGAACTCCTGGGCTCAAGCAATTCTCCCGTCTCAGCCCCACGAGTGGCTGGGACTACAGGTGGACACCACCACACCAGGCTAACTTTACAAGTTTTTTGTTTTTTTTTTTTTTGTAGAAACTAAGTCTCACCATTTTTTTTTTTTTTTCCAGAAACAAGATCTTACTCTGTTGTCCAAGCTATAGTGTTGTGGTGCCATCATAGCTCACTGCAGCCTTGATCTCCTGTGCTCCTCCCTCCTTGGCCTCCCGAGTAGCTGGAATTAAAGGCACATGCCACCACACCTGGCTAATTTTTATGTTTTGTAGGGATGAAGTCTCGCTATGTTGCCCAGGCTGGTCTTGAACTTGAACGCCCAGCCTCAAACAATCCCCTCTCCCCACCAAAGCCTCCCAAAGTGCTGAGATTTCAGGTGTGAGCCAACGTGCCTGGCCAGGTCCTCTTCTCTCTTGCTCTCCATGGTCTGCTTGGAAATCTGAGAGTCGGCTGCGTGCAATAGCTCATGCCTGTAATCCCATCTCTCTGGGATCCCAAGGCGGACAGATCACCTGAGGTCAGGAGTTTGAAACCAGTCTGGCCAACATGGTGAAACCCCATCTCTACTAAAAATACAAAAATTCGCTGGGCATGGTGGTGGGCGTCTGTAGTCCCAGCTGCTTGGGAGGCTGAGGCAGGAGAATTGCTTGAACCCAGGAGGTAGAGGTTGCAGTGAGCTGAAATCACGCCATTGTACTCCAGCCTGGGCGACAGAGCAAGACTCTGTCTCAAATAAATAAATAAATAAATAAATCACTCCTCCCTCTTCCTTACTCCCATAGCAGACCTCTTGGAATGTCCTGGAAGTTCTAAGCCTGCCACTTCTCAGTCCCCACAGAAGCCACCCTCTCCCAAGCCACCATCATCTCTGGTTTGAACTACTGTTGCAGGAGCCTTCCAAGTCTGGCTCCTACACTTAATTCATGATCTACCCAACAAGCAGAGCACGTCAAGTCACTCCCCTCTTAAAATCCCCCATAGTTTCCTGTTTCCCTTAGGAAAAGTCTAAAACCCTTAACTTCTTCTAGAAAGTTCCTCCAGGAAGATCTCTACCTGCTGTCTCAGCCTTGGACCTTCTGTGCTTCTTCAGCGTCCTGTGCTGGCACTCAATTACTTTAGGGGTTTCATGACAAGGTTCTGTCCCTCCCACTCCTTTTCATCGTTGGGGTCTTAGCTTGCTTCCCGAGGCCTCCCCACCCAGTTGTTCTCGGTCTCTGTGTGCCCACAGCGCCCTCTACTGCCCCTTCCCAAACGCGCAGCATGGGTGTGTTCGCCCAGCGCCTCTCCGCACACCCAGGCTTCAAGTTTCAAGACGGCAGGCACTGCCTCCTCCATCGCTAAGTACCTGGTAAAGCAACTGCAGTCAGTAAATATTATTTTCTTTTCTTTTTTTCTCCTTTTTTTAATTTTTTTTTTTTTTTTTTTTTTTTTGGTAAAGAAAGGCATTTATTAGGTCTGGGCATGGTGGCGCATACCTGTAATCCCAGCACTTTGAGAGGCCAAGGCGGGCAGATCACCTGAGGTCGGGAGTTCAAGACTAGGCTGACCAACATGGAGAAACCTCGTCTCTACTAAAAATACAAAATTAGCCGGGTGTGGTGGTGCATACCTGTAATCCCAACTACTCGGAAGGCCGAGGTAGGAGAATCACTTGAACCTGGGAGGCAGAGGTTGCAATGAGCCGAGATCGTGCCACTGCACTCCAGCCTGGGCAACAAGAGCGAAACTCCACCTCAAAAACCGAAACAAAACAAAACAAAAAAACCTTTGTCTCCCTTTGCCTCCCGGAATATACACAGAGTTTACTGTGACCTGTAGTCCTATTGCAATGCTCTGTTCTCGAGTAAATACCTTTTTCTTTTAGAAAAACTCTCTCTGTTATTTAGGTTGGCATGGTTAATAGGTGTGAGGGTTAATGATTACTAGATAATTAATATTGATTAATGGATGATTAATAATTGAGTAATATATGTCATGGATAATAATTATGAATTATGATTAAATTAGCTTTCTGGATGTATTAGTCTACTTGGGTTGCTGCAACAAAATACCTTAGACTGGATAATTTATAAATAATATAAATTTGGCTGGATCTGGTAGTGTATGCCTGTAATCCCAGCACTTTTGGAGGCCAAGGCAGAAGGATTGCTTGAGGCTGTGAGTTCGAGACCAGCCTGGACAACATAGCAAGACTCCATCTCCACAAACAAAAAAAATTTTAACACTTTGGAAGGCCAAGGCAGGCAGATCATCAGGTGAGGGATCAAGACCATCATGGCCAACATGGTGAAACCTCATCTCTACTAAAAATACAAAAAAATTAGCTGGGCGTGGTGACGCATGTCATCCCAGCTACTCAGGAGGCTGAGGCAGGAGAATCGCTTGAACCTGGGAGACAGAAGTTGCAGGGAGCCGAGATCGCACCACTGCACTCCAGCCTGACGACAGAGCAAGACTCCATCTTAAAAAAAAAAAATTAATTAAATTAGGCAGGCTTGGTGGCATGAGCCTGTGGTCCCAGCTACTGGGGAGGCTGAGGCAGGAAGATCACCTGAACCCAGAAGACTGAGGTACAGTGAGTCGTGATCACACCACCACACTCCAGCCTGGGTGACAGAGTGAGACCCTGTCTCAATAAAAATAAAATAAAATGGGGCCGGGCGCGGTGGCTCAAGCCTGTAATCCCAGCACTTTTGGAGGCCGAGACGGGCGGATCACGAGGTCAGGAGATCGAGACCATCCTGGCTAATACGGTGAAACCCTGTCTCTACTTAAAAAATACAAAAACTAGCCGGGCGACGAGGCGGGCGCCTGTAGTCCCAGCTACTCAGGAGGCTGAGGCAGGAGAATGGCGTAAACCCGGGAGGCGGAGCTTGCAGTGAGCTGAGATCCGGCCACTGTACTCCAGCTGGGTGGCAGAGCAAGACTCCGTCTCAAAAAAAAAAAAAAAAAAAAAAAAAAAAAAAAAATAAAATAAAATAAAATGAAAAGAATAGGGCCTGGCGCAGTGGCTCACATCTGTAATCCCAGCACTTTGAGAGACCGAGGCAGGTGGAACACTTGAGGCCAGGGGTTCGATACCAGCCTGGCAAACATGGTGAAACTCCATCTCTACTAAAAATATATATATATATACAAAAATTAGCCAGGCATGGTGGTGTGCACCTGTAGTCCCAGCTACTCAGGAGGCTGAGGCATGAGAATCCCTTGAACCTGGGAGGCAGAGGTTGCAGTGAGCCGAGACTGCACCACTGTTCTCCAGCCTGGGCGGAGGAGTGAGACTCTGTCAAAAAAAAAAAAAAAAAAAAAAAAGGCAAAAAATAAAAAGACTAGAAATTTATTGCTCACAGTTCTGGAGGCTGGGAAGTCCAAGATCAAGGTGCCAGCAGATTTGGGGTCTCGTAAATGGCACTTTCTATGTATCTTCACCTGGCAAAAGAAAACGACAGCTCTCTGGAGCCTCTTTTATAAGGACATGAATCCCATTCATGAGGGCAGAACCCTCATGGCCCCATCACCTTCTAATACCATCACCTTGGTTATGTGGTTTCAACAGGGGAATTTTGGAGGGTCACAAACATTCAGGCCATAGCACTGGCTTATAAAGAGAAGCAGAACAGGGCTGGAAGCCCAGACATCCATGCCACCTCTGAATCACCATTAGTTCTCGATTCACCTGACATCATTCCCTTTCAGTGTTTCCTTCTATGTTTCTTTTTTAAATTATTATTATTTTTTTCTTTTTTTTAAAAAAAGACAGGGTCTCGCTATATGGCCCAGGCTGGTCTTGAACTCCTGGTCTCAAGTGATCCTTCTGCCTTGGCCCCTCTAAGTGCTGGGATTATAGGCATGAGCCACCACACCTGGCCCCTTCTATACTCTAGACCTCATGAAATGCCCTTCCTTGCTATGCCTATTGAAAGAAAGCCAGTTTCATGCTTGAGAGGGTGTGTCCCCTTCCTCTGCCCTCCCTAACTCCTTTGTCTCGCCTCTCCCACAATCCTCCTTCTGGGTGTGTCCTCGAGTCCTCCCCATTTACCCCCCCTGAAACTCCCACAGCTCTCTCAGCAGAGTCCTCTGCAGAAGTCTGGAGCCTCACCAGGATGTTGTCTGTCCCCGAGCTCATTTCTGAATAGAAGGATTTGAAACCCTCAGAAACTACACCCTGAAAAAAAGAAACAGAACGGTGCACCCGAGAGATATATCCCAGGCCTGGGCTTGTTAAGTCTGTCTGCCAAACCAGGCTGTGCTTTGGATGCAATGTGGACAGCTTTGCAAAGCCCCCTCCCCCCGTGCAAATCATAGTTCCTCCCTCCCGGCTAAAACGGGGGTTGTCTGAAATTATAGCACTGGAGGCTGTGTTTGTCTGCGCAGGCTGCCATAGCAAAGTGCCACAGACTGGGTGTCTTAAACAACAGAAATTTATTTTCTCACAATGCTGGAGGCTTGGAAGTCTAAGACCAAGGTGTTGACAGGTTTGCTTTCTTCTGAGGCCTCTCTCCCTGGCTTGCAGTCGGCTGCCTTCTCACTGTGCACTGTGTCCTCACATGGTCTGTCCTTTATACATACACCTCCCTGCTGTCTCTCTGTGTCTAAATTTCCTCTTCTTAGCCAGGCATGGTGGCTCAGGCCTGTAATCCCAGCATTTTGGGAGGCAGAAGAAGGAGGACCACTTGAGGCCAGGAGTTCAAGACCAGCCTGGGCAACATAGTGAGACCCTGTCTATACTAAAAATACAAAAATTAGCCAGGTGTGGTGGCACGTGCCTGCAGCCCCAGCTACTCAGGAGACTGAGGCACAAAAATGGCTCGAACACAGGAGACGGAGGTCACAGTGAGCCAAGATTGCGCCACTGCACTCCAGCCTGGGTGACAGAGCAAGACTCTGACTCAAAATTATTTAATTAATTAATTAAGGACATCAGTCAGTTTGGAACTGGACCCAGCCTCATGACCCTATTTTAACTTTATCACGTCTTTAACAGCCCTATTTCTAAATATAGTCACATTCTGCGGTGTCGGGGGTTAGGGCTTCCACATACGATTTGGGGGGAGGGGGAACACAAGTTGGCCATAACAGGGAGAGTCCTTGGTTTTAGGATATTACCAGTCCTTCAGGGTTCTCTGAATAAGAGCAATAACCAATGGAAGAATAAGTAAGTAAGTGTCATGTCTGTGAAAGCTGGAGACAGGATACAATTAATTTTTAAATGAATAGGTACAGGCTGGGTGTGGTGGGTCACACCTGTAATCTTAGCAGTTTGGGAGGCAGAGGCCAGGAGGATCACTCAAGCTCAGGAGTTTGATACCAGCCTGAGCAACACAATGAGACCTCATCTCTCTAAAAATACATTTTTTTTTTTTGACCAGGCGCAGTGGCTCATACCTGTAATCCCAGCACTTTGGGAGGCCGAGGCAGGCGGATCATCTGAGGTCATGAGTTTGAGACCAGCCTGGCCAATATGGCGAAACCCTGTCTCTACTAAAAATACAAAAATTAGCCGGGCGTAGTGGCATGGGCCTGTAATCCCAGCTACTCAGGAGGTTGAGGCAGGAGAATCACTTGAACCAGGGAAGCAGAGGTTGCAGTGAGCTGAGGTCGTGCCATTGCACTCCAGCCTGGGCAACAGAGTGAGACTATATCTCAAAAAAATTTTTTTTTATTAAAAAAATAAAGAATAGGCCGGGCGCGGTGGCTCAAGCCTGTAATCCCAGCACTTTGGGAGGCCGAGACGGGCGGATCATGAGGTCAGGAGATCGAGACCCTCCTGGCTAATACAGTGAAACCCCGTCTCTACTAAAAATACAAAAACTAGCCGGGCGAGGTGGCGGGCGCCTGTAGTCCCAGCTACTCGGGAGGCTGAGGCAGGAGAATGGCGTAAACCCGGGAGGCGGAGCTTGCAGTGAGCTGAGATCCGGCCACTGCACTCCAGCCTGGGCGACAGAGCGAGACTCCGCCTCAAAAAAAAAAAAAAAAAAAAAAAGAATAGGTATAAATAATTGTATGTCAGCTAGCTTTTTTCTTTCTTTCTATCTTTCAGATGGAGTTTCATTCTTGTGGCCCAGGCTGGAGTGCAATGATGCAACCTCGGCTCACTGCAACCTCTGCCTCCTGGGTTCAAGTGATTCTCCTACCTCAGCCTCCGGAATACCTGGGATTAAAGGCACCCACCACCATGCCCAGATAATTTTTTATATTTTAGTAGAGACAGAGTTTCCCCATGTTGGTCAGGCTGGTCTCGAACTCCTGACCTCAGGTGATCCACCAGCTTCAGTCTCCGAAAGTGCTGGGATTACAGGCATGAGCCACCGCACCTGGCCAACTAGCTTTTTAACTCAATGAAAGAGAGCAGAGGAGGCCTGGGATCCACACATCTGGGTCCTTGCCCCAGTTGTGCCACTGTTAAAGGTGAGACAGTACCAGTTAAAGAGACTGGAAGAGAAATAAAAAGGAAGGTTCCAAATTGCAGGAATTAGTATCTCCAAACAGCCTCAATTCTTTTGGAACTGGGAAGCATGCCTGAAGGACTGAATGATAAAATTAGTAGTAACTCTGTATAAAGCAGAATTTTGGCCAGGCGCGGTGGTTCACGCCTGTAATCCCAGCACTTTAGGAGGCCGAGGCGGGCGGATCACGAGTTCAGGAGATCAAGACCATCCTGGCTAACATGGTGAAACTCCGTCTCTACTAAAAATACAAAAAAATTAACCAGGCATGGTGGCGGGCGCCTATAGTCCCAGCTTCTACCTCAGAGGCTGAGGCAGAAGAATGGTGTGAACCCAGGAGGCGGAGCTTGCAGTGAGCCGAGATTGCGCCACTGCACTCCAGCCTGGGCAACAGAGCGTGACTGTATCTCAAAAAAAAAAAAAAGTAGGATTTTTCTTTCCAACTCTGAGGACTGCGGTGCACATTTGATGGAAAAATGGGAAGAAAATCAAATCAAATGCACTAAACTTGTTCCAGGGGCAGGCACAGCAAAGTATCTGCCAAGAAGGGGGGATCCCAAGGAGAAAATTTATCAGCCTCAGTTTTCCGTGGGGTTAGCTTTGTACACAAGGATCCCAGGTATCCTGCCAATAGCGTAGGATACATTGTTGTGGGACAGATATGCTAAGTACATGGTATCGTCATGAAGATCTGGAGAATATCTTCATACATTACATGGCAGGTTTGATTGTGAAATTTTTATTTTGTTTTGTTTTGTTTAATTTTATTTTATTGTTTTGAGACAGGGTCTCACTCTGTCGCCCAGGCTGGTGTGCAGTGGCACAATCACAGCTCACTGTGTCCTCCACCTCCCAAGTTCAAGTAATTCTGCTGCCTCAGCCTGCTGAGTAGCTGGGGCGACAGTCATGTGCTACCACGCCTGGCTAATTTTTTGTATTTGTTGTAAAGACAGTGTTTCATCGTGTTACCCAGGCTGCTCTCAAACTCCGGGGCTCAAACGATCCACCCACCTTGGTCTCCTAAAGTGCTGGGATTACTGGTGTGAGCCATCACAGCTTGCTGATTATGAAGTTTAAAAAGTTAAGTCCTGGCCGGGCGCACTGGCTCAGGCCTGTAATCCTAGCACTTTGGGAGGCCGAGGCAGACAGATCACTTGAGGTCAGGAGTTCCAGACCAGCCTGGCCAACATGGTGAAATTCTGTCTCTACTAAAAACACAAAAAATTAGCCAGGCGTGGTGGCAGGCACCTGTAATCCCAGCTACTTGGGAGGCTGAGGCAGGAGAATCGCTTGAATCCGGGAGGTGGAGGTTGCAGTGAGCTGAGATTGCGCTACTGCACTCCAGCCTGGGTGATAGAGCAAGACTCCGTCTCAAAAAAAATAAAAATAAAAAAGTTAAGCCCTCTGTGTCACATGAGTTTGTATGCTTGGGTAGAGGTACAGCTCTCCATTGTTCCTGGACACATAGTAAGACTAAATGAACGGAGTCTTGGCTGGGAAGCGTGTGTTTCCCATTGACGTGTTCCCAGGCACGTGTGGACATGGCTGGCATGGGCCTCGGGAGTAAGACAAGGGGAAGTCAGGAGTTCCTCTCTCTGTGACACATGACAGCTTAGGTCACGTTCAAGTTCCTTTGTTATATGCTCTCATACAGTTGCATTCTTCTCCTTCTGTCTTAGTCCATTCAGGCTCCTTATGACAAAATGCCATAAACTGGATGACTTATAAACAACAAATATTGGCCAGGTGCAGTAGCTCACACCTGTAATTCCAACACTTTGGGAGACCGAGGTGGGCAGATCACAAGGTCAGGAGTTTGAGACCAGCCTGACAAACACAGGGAAAACCCTGTCTCTACTAACAATACAAAAAATTAGCCAGGCATGGTGGCACATAACTGTAATCCCAGCTACTCAGGAGGCTGACACAGGATAATCACTTGAACCCAGGAGCAGGAGGTTGCAGTGAGCTGAGATCAGACCCTTGCACTCCAGCTTGGGCAACAAGAGTGAAACACCACCTCAAAAAAAAAAAAAAAGAGAGAGAGAGAGAGAAAGAAAAAACAACAAATATTTATTTTTCGTGGTTCTAGAGGCTGTGAAGTCCAAGATCACAGCACAGGCAGATTTGGTGTCTATTGAGGGCCCATTTCCTAGATGGTGCCCTCTCATCGTGTCCTCACATAGTAGAAGAAAGAAACAAGCTCTCTGGGCTTTTTTTTTTTTTTTTTTTTCCTGAGACGGAGTCTTGCTCTGTCACCCAGGCTGGAGTGCAGTGGCGCAATCTCGGCTCACTGCAAGCTCCGCCTCCCGGGTTCATGCCATTCTCCTGCCTCAGCCTCCCGAGTAACTGGGACTACAGGTGCCCGCCAACACGCCCCGGCTAATTTTTTGTAATTTTAGTAGAGACAGGGTTTCACCATGTTAGCCAGGATGGTCTCAATCTCCTGACCTCATGATCCGCGCACCTCAGCCTCCCAAAGTGCTAGGATTACAGGCGTGAGCCACAGCGCCTGGCAGGGCTTATTTTATAAAAGCACTAATCCCAGCCTGAGTGCTCCACCCTCATGATCAATCACGTCCCTAAAGACCCCAGCTTCTTTTTTTTTTTTTAGAGAGATGAATGAGGTCTCACTCTTTCACCCAGGCTGGAGTGCAGTGACACCATCACAGGTCACTGCAGCCTTGACCTTCCAGGCTCAAGTTATCCTCTCACCTCAGCCACCCAAGTAATTGGACTACAGGCATGCACCACCATGCTGGGCTAATTTTTTTATTTTTTTTGTTGAGACAGGGTCTCTCTAGGTTGCCCAGGCTGGTCTCAAACTCCTGGGCTCAAGCGATCCTGGGAGGATCAGCCTCCCAAAGTGCTGGGTTTACAGGCATAAGCCACCATGCCCAGCCATATTAACATTCTTGCTTGTGTGATGAATGCCATCACTGAAGAAACCCTCCCAGGTCTCTGGTAATGCCATGAATTTCTAATATTTTCAGACTCAAAGCAATACCCAGAGTTCAAAGAAGAACATCAGAACCTCATTTGACACTCACCTGCCTGACCCTAGTGAGGGGCAGTCATCTCAAGTGCAACTGACTATCAAGTTCAGATCTGACACTTTTATCATAGATTTATGAGCTAGCTGGTCCCAGGTGTGCATGGCCCACTTCTCCTTGTCCATGATCAAGACAATTTGCTTGTTATTTGCTTTTTATTATTTTATTTTATTTTTTGAGATGGAGTCTTGGTCTGTCACCTGGGCTGGAGTGCATGGAGCGATCTCGGCTCACTGCAATAAAACCTCCATCTCCCAGGTAAAAGCAATTCTCTGCCTCAGCCTCCCAAGTAGCCAGGATTACAGGTGCCCACCACCATGCCTGGCTCATTTTTTGTATTTTTAGCAGAGACAGGGTTTCACCATCTTGGCCAGGCTGGTCTTGAACTCCTGACCTCGTGATCCACCTGCCTCAGCCTCCCAAAGTGCTGGATTACAGCCGTGAGCCACCGTGCTCGGCCTGCTTTTTATTTTTCTACCAAAGACTTCTGTCCTCAGTTTTCTTCTCCCTCCAGCCCTTCTGACCCAGCTAGCCACAGACCATGATGGATGAAGTGCAGAAGTCCTCGCTGCCAAGCTGCTTCTCCCTTGTGACCATGTCCATGCTAAGTATTTCTGTCTTAGAATAGAGCTACAAGAATTATAGAGGCTGAAGACTCTCATTAATAAACAGCCCTTTGCATTTGACAAGGTGTTACAGAGGAAGAAAGAAGTGAACTTTTTTTTTTTTCCAGACAGAGTCTGGCCCTATCACCCAGGCTGGAGTGCAGCGGCACAATCTCGGCTCATTGTGACCTCCACCTCCCAGACTCAAGCCATCCTGTCACCTCAGCCTCCCGAGTAGCTGGGACTACAGGCATATGTCACCATCACACCCGGCTAATTTTTGTATTTTTTGTAGAGATGGGTTTTTGCCGTGTCTGATCTGCCCAGGCTGGTCTTGAACTCCTGGACTCAAGCGATCACCTGCCTAGGCTTCCCAAGGTGCTAGGATTATAGGTGTGAGCCACTGCGCCTGGTCAGAAGTGCGTATTCTTGATGGCCTCTAATCACATTCTCAGGAAATGAAAGATGTATTACTGGGCCCATACTCAGCTCCTGGCAAAGCCACTTCCATCAACTGCCCCCATTCCAGCTGGCTGGCTGTGAAATTGCCTTTGCAAAAATTATGACAGGGAAAGAAATCTAACGTAACTGACTCCATCTTGCTTCTAAGCTCACAGCTGTCCTTGATCATTCCTGCACATAGGCCAAACCAACTATAGGAGGAAATTAGGTTATAGTTTAACTTTAAAACAAAGCAAGCCAGGCATGGTGGCTCATGCCTGTAATCCCAGCACTTTGGGAGGCCAAGGTAGGTGGATCACCTGAGGTCAGGAGCTCCAGACCAGCCTGGCCAGTATGGCGAAACCCCATCTCTACTAAAAAAATACAAAAATTAGCCAGGTGTGGTGGCACACGCCTGTAATCCGAGCTACTTTGGAGGCTGAGGCAAGAGAATTACTTGAACCAAGGAGGCAGAGGTTGTAGCGAGCCAAGATCACGCCATTGCACTCCAGCCTGGGCAACAGAGCAATACTCCATCTCAAAAAAATAAAAATAAAAATATAGAATAAAAAGAATAAAATAAAGCTGATAACAGTCCCTTCCTGAAACTAACCCCCTTCTTGCTCAGGGACTGACTGACACTGCCTTTGTATAATCTCAAGGTTAGAATTGTGGTAGGGGCCTGAATTCTGCTAAGATGAAGGCATACTTAAACTTAACAAGTCATTGTTTCTTCTAAGATGTGGATGTAGTTAAACTCTAACCAGTCATTGTTTTATAACTTGCCTTTTTTTGTAGCTGCTTATTACTCAGAAGTCATATAGCCAATGGTCACAAGATTTATAACTTTCCCAATTCCCCCATGGACAACATCACTATTGTAAAATCAAAGACTGGTATTTGAGATATTTTCCAGACCTTGCATTCTGTATGGACCAACTGGCGCCACCTGGACCAGCAACTGACACCCAGGAACTGACTTAGCACAGAAGACAGTTTCGATCCCCTATGATTTCATTCCTGACCCCAACCACTCAGCAGTCCTCATTCCCTAGTCCCCTGCTTGCCAAACTATCCTTGAAAAACCCTAGCCTCCAAATCCTTGGGGATGTGGATTTGAAAAATATCCCCCGTTCTCACTTGACTGGCCCTGTGATTATTACACTTTCTCTGCTGTAACTCCTGCTGTTCTCAGTATCTTGGCTTTTCTGGGCAGCAGGCAAGAAGAACCAGTTGGGTGATTACAACAAGGATGGGTTTCTTGCTCAGTTATGAGATCCTTCTTTGTAGCAGGCCATTATCCCGATGAGATAATGGGGATAATGGCCTGGTCATTATCCCCATTATCAGCCATCCTTGACTACTTTTGTCCAGAAGCACGCCCCGCAACTTGTCTGAAGTGCAACCTACACCCACCCCAGTAGGAATTGCCCTGGGACATGACTGAGCTCTTCAGACCCACGGCAGTGTCAACTGTGAGTCATGCAAAGGAGAAATGCCAAATAAAAAAAAAATTGAGACAAAAAATAAATAGAGCCAAGGAAGACTCTGGGGATCTTCTAGGTTGTACAAACCAAAATAGGTTTGGGGGAAGGAAAGAGAGTGAAGGAATTACAAACAGATCCATCAACACCCTCCTTATCCTCAACGTTTACTGTGTTTTTGTTTTATTTTGTTTTGTTTTGAGACAGGGTCTTGTTCTGTCACCCAGGCCAGAGTGCAGTGGTGTGATCATGGCTCACTGTAACCTCAACCTCTGGGGCTCAAGCGATTCTCCCACCTCAGCCTCCCGAGTAGCTGGGACTACAGGGCATCCATCACCATGTCCAGCTGATTTTTTAAAATTTTTTTGTAGTGATGGGGTCTCACGATATTGCCCAGGCTGGTCTCAAACTTTTGGACTCAAGCAGTCCTCCTGTCTTGGCTTCCCAGAGTGCCAGAGTTACAGGCATGAGACACTATTGCTGGCTTACTGTGTTTTAAAGAAGCCAAAGAAGTACTTCAGCGCCCTGACACGATCTTTGCTGACAGTCCTCCAGGCACGTTCAAAGGCAACTTATCATATAATGATGCATCCATTTCAATCCACTGGTCCAGGAGCGGCCTTTGGGGCATTAGGACAACTGGGTCTTACAAGCCACTTCTGTTCCAGCCCACTCTTCAGGGGAGTTGATGGAACACAATGAGAATGTTCCAGCAAAAAAGTGTATACCTAAAGGTGAGAGTCACAGGTACTCAAAAGAAAGCAATATTGGTATGCACAAAATGAAAAGCTTCCCAGCAAATATTCCCATACCAGCTTCTTTCTTGCCCCATCCTTTGGCTTCTAACGGCCTCTTGCACCTGTCCTTGGCCAATTCTTTTCTCTCTCCATGTTTATTGTCTCACCTCCCTCCCCCTCACCCCCAGTCCTTATTCTCATCTTCTGCTTCAGATTCCTGTCTGTTTTCAAGACAAAGGATCTAGTCTCTTCTTGATCGTCATGTCCATCTTGACTCTTGCATGACCAACACCCTCTGACCTACCATGCAATCACCCTACCTCTTCCACCTCACATTTATTGTCCCTGAGTGACAAATTTCTCTCCTGTTCTTTGCTTTTCAAAAGCAAGAACTGACTAAGAAAAATTTTGAAGCCAGGGGCAGTGGCTCATGCTTATAATTCCAGCACTTTGGGAGGCTGCGGTGAGAGAATCGCTTGAGGCTGACTGCAAGATGAGCCTGAGCAACAGAGTGAGACCCCATCTCCACAACAAAGAAACAGCCAGGCATGATGGCGTGCACCTGTGGTCCCAGCTATTTAGGAAGCTGAGATGGGAGGACCACTTGAGCCCGGGAAGTTGGGGCTGCAATGAGCCATGATTGTGCAACTGTGCTCTAGCCTGGGTGACAGAGCAAGACCCTGCCTCAAAACAAACAAACAAACAAACAAACAAACAAACTTTGAGATTATGAAGAGCTTCCTGATTGTTAAATATATCCCCAGATGGGGATGGTGGTGCACTCCAACTCTATGCAGATAGAAACTCCCATACTTAGAACGCTTCCAGACCTCACCCTATGCACCTCTTCATCTGTTCCCTTGTACCCTTTATATTAAACTGGTAAACGTAAGTAAAGTGTCTTCCTGAGTTTTGTGAGCTGTTCTAGAAAATTATCGAACATTATGAGGGAGGCATGGAAACCCCCTGATTTATAGCTGGTTGGTCAACCAAAAGAGTCAAACTCTGTAAAATATTTGAAGAGATTTATTCTGAGCCAAATATGAGTGACCATGACCCATGTCACAACCCCAGGAGATCCTGGGAACATATGCCCAAGGTCGTTGGGACACAGCTTGCTTTCACACATTTTAGGGAAACATGAGACATCAATCAATATACGTAAGATATACACTGGTTTGGTCTGGAGAGGTGGAACAACTCAAAGCAAGGTAGAGGGGTAGAAGGGAAGGGAGGTGGGGATTCCAGGTCATAGATGGATTCAAAGATTTTCTGATTGGCAATTGGTTGAAATAGTTTAACTAAAGACCTGGAATCAATAGAAGGGAGTATCTGAGTTAGGATAAGGAGTTATGAAGGCCAAGGTTCTTTTTTTTTTTTTTTTTTTTGAGACAGGGTCTCTGTCACCCAGGCCGGAGTGCAGCGGCACAGTCTTGGCTCACTGCAACCTCCACTTGCCAGGTTCAAGCTATTCTCATGCCTCAGCTTCCCTGTAACTGGGATTACAGGCGTGTGCCACTACACCCAGTTAATTTTTGTATTTTTAGTAGAGACAGGTTTTTACCATGTTGGCCAGGCTGGTCTCAAACTCCTGACCTTAGGTGATCTGCCTGCCTCAGCCTCCCAAAGTGCTGGGATTACAGGTATAAGCCACTGTACCCAGCCAAGACCAAGGTTCTTCTTATGCAGATGAAGCCTCCAGGTAGCAGGCTTCAGAGAGAACAGATAGTAAAATTTCTTATCAGACTTAAGAGTCTATTATGTCAGTCTTAAGCTTTAATGTCAATGTTAGTCGTCTGTGCCGGAATTCCAAAGGGAGGAGGGTATCATGAGGCATGTCAGACCCATTCCCATCATGGCCTGAACTAGATTTTCAGGTTAACTTTGGAATGCCCTTGGCTGAGAGGAGCAGTCCATTCAGTGGGTTGGGGGGCTTAGACTTTTATTTTCACCTGGTTGTAGTTGCTCACACCTGTAATCCCAGCACTTTGGGAAACTGAAGCAGGAGGATCACCTGAGGTCAAGAGTTCGAGACCAGCCTGGCCAGCATGGTGAAACCCTGTCTCTACTAAAAAGATAAAAATTAGCAGCTGGGAGTGGGGTGACTGCCTGTAGTCCCAGCTACTCAGGAGGCTGAGGCATGAGAATTGCTTGAACCTGGGAGGTGCAGGTTGCAGTGAGCTGAAATCACGCCACTGCACTCCAGCCTGGGCACAGTGAGACTCTATCTCAAAAAAAAAAAAAGAATTTTATTTTTGGTTTACATTGGTCAGAAGTACAGGAGACCTGGGACTTGCAACTGGCATCTGAAGTTGGGGGGTGGGGCAGTTTTGAGCCCTTAAGCTGTGGAGACTGCCCTAACTCCAGGTAGTATAAGAATCGAACTGAATTGTTGAATATCCAGTTGGTGGCCAGAGGATCAGAGAACTGGCTGTTGGTGTTGGAAAACATCCCAGGAGTCCTCGAAGTAGGAGAACAGAAAACCAAGAAGAGCATGAGAACCAGAGATAGAGTAAAAAGGATTCAAAGATGAGCTGTTCTAGAGTTTACCCCCTCATACGCTCATCACCTGTGGACAAACCACCTTTCAATAGAGTTGAACGCTTACAGGCTCCCTGAATGGAGGCTGGGTGAACTGGACACCTTGTGTGGATAAAGCATGAAAGAATTTCCATGTAAAACAAGATGGAACCAAACAAACACAATTGGAAACGTCCCTATGGACACCGATGGACCTACCTGCACTGTCCCTTAGGTATGGAGTCAGCAAATGCTCACTGCAGTGTCCCAAGAGTGAACAGGGATTAGCAGGAGATCCTTTCACAGAGAAGAATCCTTCTAGGAAGTGCCCACTGCAACATCCAGTCAATCTAAGATTTAGGCACTGAGAATGGAGCAGAGAATTTTTTTTCTTTTTTTTTGAGACAGGACCTCACTCTGACACCCATACTGAAGTGTAGTGGTACCTACATGGCTCACTGTAGCCTCAACCTCCTGGGCTCAAGCAATCCTCCCATCTCAGCCTCCCGAGTAGCTGGGACCACAGATATGTACCACCACACCCAGTAATTTTTTTGATTTTTATAATTCTTTTGATTTTCAGTAGGGACAGTCTCACCATGTTACCCACGCTGGTCTCAAACTACTGGGCCCAAGCGATCCTCCTGTCTCAGCCTACCAAAGTGCTGGCCTTATAGGTGTGAGCCACTGCCCTCGCCTGCAAATTCTTATATCAAGGCTTCATCCTTCTTTCTGTTTATAAATATCTGGAAGTTCCATGGAGCTATACCAGATGTCAGGAAGGGCCTCATTTAGAGTCTCATCTCCTGCTTTTCATAGTAATTAAAATCTTAAGGTTGGCCAGGCAGAGTGGCTTATGCCTGTAATCCCAGCACTTTGGGAGGCTGAGGTAGGCCGATCACCTGGGGTCAGGACTTTGAGACCAGCCTGGCCACATGGTGAAACCTTGTCTCTACTAAAAATACAAAAATTAACCAGGCATGCTGGCACATGCCTGTAATTCCAGCTACTCAGGAGGCTGAGACAGGAGAATCACTTGAACCCGGGAGGTGGAGATTGCAGTGAGCCAAGATCACACCAATGCACTGCACTGCACTCCAGCTTGGGTGACAGAGCAAGACTCCGTCTCAAAAATAAATAAATAAATAAAAATCTTAAGGTTTCCAAAAGGCAGAGTTAAAATTTAAAGAGAATAGCAGCCAGGCGCAGTAGCTCACACCTGTAATTCCAACGCTTTGGGAGGCCCAGGTGGATGGATCACCTGAGGTCAGGAGTTCGAGACCAGCCTGGCCAACATGGCAAAATCCCATCTCAACTAAAAATACAAACAATTAGCCAGGCGTGGTGGCAGGTGCCTGTAGTCCCAGTTTTTTGGGAGGCTGAGGCAGTAGAATTGCTTGAACCCAGGAGTCAGAGATTGCAGTGAGCTGAGATCATGCCATTGCACTCCAGCCTGGGTGACAGACAGACTGTCTCAAAAAAAAAAAAAAAAAAAATTTAAAGAGAATAGCTTCCTGTTGGTCCCCAGCCCAGAGCTAAGCAGCTCCATGAGTGACATTAAGCCAGATGAAGATGACATAGCAGAGTAAATGGCAATGCTATCTTCTAACCAGAATTGTCAGTAATTTACCTCCAGTCCTGCCAAAGCCCAGGAGGAGGCTTAATTGAAGAAGGGATGTTTGCAGGCCACAAATCGAAATGACATAAAGAATTATGAAAAACAGGCTGGGTGCAGTGGCTCACGCCTATAATCCCAGAACTTTGGGAAGCTGAGGCGAACAGATCACTTGAGGTCAGGAGTTCAAGATCAGTCTGGCCAACATGGTGAAGCCCCGTCTCTACTAAAAATACAAAAATTAGCCAGTGGTGGTGGTGCGTGCCTGTAATTCCAGATACTGAGGAGGCTGAGGAACAAGAATCACTTGAACCTGGGAGGTGGAGGTTGCAGTGAACCAAGATTACACCACTGCACTCCAGCCTAGGTGACAGAGACCCTGTCTCCAAAAAAAAGAAAGAAAAAAGAAGAAGAAAGAAAATAGGCCATGCACAGTGGCTCATGCTTGTTGATCCCAGCACTTCAGGAGGCCGAGGTGGGTGGATCAGGAGTTCGAGACCAGCCTGGCCAATATGGTGAAACCCCGTCTCTACTAAAAATACAAAAATTAGCCATATGTGGTGGTGGATACCTGTAGTCCCATCTACTTGGAGGCTGAGGCAGAAGAATCACTTGAACCCAGGAGGCCGAGGTTGCAGTGAGCCAAGATCAAGCCATTGCACTCCAGCCTGGGCAACAGAGTGATAGCCTGTCTCAAAAAAAAAAAAAAAGGAGGCCATACTTGGAATAATGGCACTTGTATGGAGGTGCTGAAAGATGGCCTTAGAGTAAGGGGTTAGGGGGACACATGGGAGGAGTCGCGATTGTATTGCACACAAAGGCTTTCTTCTCTGAGCTATGCCTTCCTCTTCCCACTCCTGAAATTTACCAGGAGTGGCCTGATGCAGGGTCTGGGCTTTCACTCCTCCACCAAGCAACACACACTTCCAAGAGAATATGAGTTCCAGAGGGGAAAAGGGTGAGGAACCGAAGCACTATATGGGAACAAACTATAGCAGAGGGAATGAAATTAATAAAGAACCCTCAAGGATATAAAGGAGAATACTGAAAACCTGAAGCAAAGACAAGCAGTCCAAAGAAAAAACAGCCAGGTATATAGTGGCTTACACTTGTAATCCCAGCACTTTGGGAGGCCGAGGTGGGAGGATCACTTGAGCCCAGGAGTTCAAGACCATCCTGGGCAACATAGTGAGACCCGCCCACCATCTCTCAAAAAAAATTAAAAGTCAGCTGGGCGTCGTGGTACACCCCTGTGGTCCCAGCTACTCAGAGGGCTGAAGTGAGAATCTCACTTTGAGCCCAGGAGGTCGAAGCTGCAGTGAGCCATGATCACACCACTGTACTCCAGCCTGGGCAACAGAGCAAGACCATGTCTCAAAAAAACAACCAGGAAAAGAAATTATAAAATCTAAATAAAGAACTCACTGGAGGGACTAGGCAGTAAAACAATACAAGCTGCGAAGAACTTAAGTGAGAGACGGCCGGGCGCGGTGGCTCAAGCCTGTAATCCCAGCACTTTGGGAGGCCGAGACGGGCGGATCACGAGATCAGGAGATCGAGACCATCCTGGCTAACATGGTGAAACCCCGTCCCTACTAAAAAATACAAAAAACTAGCCGGGCGAGGTGGCGGGCGCCTGTAATCCCAGCTACTCGGGAGGCTGAGGCAGGAGAATGGCGTAAACCCGGGAGGCGGAGCTTGCAGTGAGCTGAGATCCGGCCACTGCACTCCAGCCTGGGCGACAGAGCGACACTCCGTCTCAGAAAAAAAAAAAAAAAAAAAAAAGAACTGAAGTGAGAGAACGTATCCATTTCAGAAGGTAACAGTAAGAGATAAAAAAGTGGAGAATATTAACATTTTTAGAATTTAAAAAAATTAACATCTTATGATGGATAAAAGTAGATATGGTAACAGCTGTAAAACAACAGACTCATAGGAAAGACAGAAGGGAAGAAATATTTGGGAAAAATAATGACTGCATTTTACAAAGATCAAATGAAATATGTAAGAGTCCAAATAAAAGGGCTTGTATATGTTTGCCAGGGCTGTTGTGACACTGGGCCACGAACTGAGTGGCTTAAACAATCCAAATGTATAGCCTTATAGTTGCAGAGGCTACAGGTTCAAGATCAAAGCATCAGCAGGATTGGTTCCTTCTGTTTCCTTTTTTTGAGACAGAGTCTCACTCTGTCACCCAGGTTACAGTGCAGTGGTGTGATCTCAGCTCACCGCAACCTCTGCCCTCCGGGTTCAAGTAATTCTCCTGCCTCAGCCTCCCAAGTAGCTGGGATTATAGGCATCTGCCACCATGCCCGGCTAATTTTTGTATTTTTCGAAGAAACGAGGTTTCGCCATGTTGGCCAGGCTGGTCTTGAACTCCTGACTTCAGGTGATCCACCCGCCTCAGCCTCCCAAAGTGCTGGGATTACAGGCATGAGCCACCTGTATTTTGGTGGTTCAGTACAAAAACAAATCCCGGCCTGTATTTTTTTGTTGAGATGACGTCTCGCTATGTTGCCCAAGTTGGTCTCCAAATACCGGCCTCAAGCAATCCTCCCACCTCAGCCTCCCAAGTAGCTGGGACTATAAGTGTGTGTCAACACTCCTGGCTAATTTTTGTATTTTTTGGAGAGATGAGGTCTCGCTATGTTGCCCAGGTTGGTCACCAAATACTGGCCTCAAGCAATCCACCCACCTCCCACAGCGTTGAGATTATAGGTGAGAGCCTCTGCCCCTGGCCTCAAATTTCCCCTTTTTATAAGGACACCAGTCATGTTGGAGTAGGGACCCACTCTACTCCGGTATCACCTCATCTTAACTAATTACACCTGCAGCAACCCTATTTCCAAATACAGTCAGAGGCACTGGAGTTAGCACTTCAACATGTGAATCTGGGGGGCGGGGTACCCACACCAGGCTCATAGACAAATAGGTTTCAAAATATGTAGATAATTTTCAATCAGTCTGAAGACCATCAAAGAGAAAAATTATAGCAGCTTTCAGAAAGTAAACAACACCAGACTTATAAGCAGCAACAACAGATGCAAGAAGACAATGGGGTAGTATTTTGTTTGAAGAATAAAAGGAAAAAACTTGGAACTTAGAGAATTTTATGTCTAGAAGAACTGTCATTTAAATGTGAGAGTACATAAAGATATTTTCAGACATAAAAAACTTTCAAAAATTTGTCCTGGGCCAGGCGCAGTGGCTCACGCCTGTAATCCCAGCACTTTGGAAAGTCAAGGCAGATGGATCACGAGGTCAGGAGTTCATGACCAGCAAGGCCAGTATGGTGAAACCCCATCTCTACTAAAAATACAAAAAAAAAAAAATTAGCCGGGCATGATGACAGGTGCCTGCAGTCCCAGCTACTGGGGAGGCTGAGGCAGGAGCATCGCTTGAACCCGGGAGGTGGAGGTTACAGTGAGCCAACGTCCCACCACCGCACTCCAGCCTGGGCAAGAGTGAGACTTCGTCTCAAAAAAAAAAAAAAAAAAATTTACCCCACAAACACTTTCAAAAATAATCCTGGAGGAAGTATTACAGCAAGAAGAGAAACAACTTTTGAGACACAGGAAATAAGTGACTACATTTCTATGATAAATAAATAATGCCCCCAAAAGGCATATTTATACAAAGCCAAAATCAGAAGTCTAAAAAATATCAATATGGCAGTTTCAGGGCAAAAGGAGGCAGAGGGGAGAATTCATGGGGTAGAATAAACACAAATTAGTCTGAATATGTTAGGAATAACTACCAGAAAAAAATTTTTAAATGCATAATTTTCCAATCAGAAGTAGAAAATAATCAATGTATTCATGGAAGCAAGGAAAGGAGGAAAAAAAAAGAAAGTATGGTAAATAAAAGACTGAAAAGAGACCAAAAAAAAAAAAAAAAACAGTCTTTTGTTGTTGTTGTTGTAGAGATGGGATCTTGATCTGTTGCCCAGGCTGGAGTGCAGTGGCTCAGTCATAGCTCACTGCAACCTTGACCTTCTGGGTTCAAGCAATCCTCTCACCTCAGCTTCCCAAGGCGCTGGGATTACAGGCATGGGCCACTGCACCTAGCCAGGAAAATACATTTAAACCTGGGCTTTAAAGAATTTCCTTAGGGCCGGCCGCGGTGGCTCACACCTATAATCCCAACACTTTGGGAGGCCAAAGTGGGAAGATCAGGAGTTCCAGACCAGCCTGGCCAACATGGTGAAAACTTGTCTCTACTGAAAATACAAAAATTAGCTAGGCGTGGTGGCAGGTGCCTGTAATCCCAGCTACTTGGGAGGCTAAGGCAGGAGAATCGCTTGAACCCGGGAGGGAGAGGTTGCAGTGAGCTCAGATTGTGCTACTGTGCTCTAGCCTGGGCAATACAGCGAGACTCCATCTCAAAAAAAAAAAAAATCCTCATATAAAATCCCAAGGAACATAAGTTGGTATTTTTTAAAATCACTAACAGGAAATAAACTACATAAGCAGAAGCAATAAGCCTCAGAATCAGACTCACAAATGGCACAGCCACTGGAATTATGCTGTATGGAATATAAAATAAATATATTAAATCTTTAAAGAAATAAATGGTGGATCTTTAAAAATACTGAAGGAAAAGCAGATTATTAAATTGTCAAGGAAGATTTGAAGAGGAAAAACTAAAATTATATAAATGAAAATTTTAAAACCCAGTGAACAAATGAAATCGATTACAGCACAGCTAAAAAGAAAAGAAACTGGCTAGGCGCGACGGCTCATGCCTGTAATCCCAGCACTTTGGGAGGCCGAGACGGGCGGATCACGAGGTCAGGAGATCGAGACCATCCTGGCTAACATGGTGAAACCCCGTCTCTACTAAAAAAAAAAATACAAAAAAAAGAAAAATTAGCCGGGCGTGGTGGCGGGTGCCTATAGTCCCAGCCACCTGGGAGGCTGAGGCAGGAGAATGGCATGAACCTGGGAGGCAGAGCTTGCAGTGAGCAGAGATCTCGCCACCGCACTCCAGCCTGGGCAACAGAGCGAGACTCCGTCTCAAAAAAAAAAAAAAAAAAAAGAAAGAAAAGAAAAAGAAAAGAAACTAGGCACATATTGGAAGAAATTATACAGGGTGTGGCCAGGCACAATGGTTCACACCTGTAATCCCAGCACTTTGGGAGCCTGAGGCAGGAGGATGACTTGAACCCAGGAGTTCGAGGTCAGCCTGGGCAACATAGCAAGACCTCATCTCTACTAAAAATTTTTAAAATAAGCCAGGCGTGGTGGCGTGTACCTGTGGTCTCAGCTCCTGGAGAGGCTGAGGTGGGAGGATCACTTGAGCCTAGGAGGCAGAGGTTGCAGTGAGCCAAGATCACACCACTGCACCCTAGCCTGGGCAACAGAGTGAGACCCTGTCTCAAAGGAAAAAAAAAAAAAAAAAAGAAGAAGAAAGAAAAAAGAAGAAGAAAAGAAAAAGAAAAGAAACTAGGCACATATTGGAAGAAATTATACAGGGTGTGGCCAGGCACAATGGTTCACACCTGTAATCCCAGCACTTTGGGAGCCTGAGGCAGGAGGATGACTTGAACCCAGGAGTTCGAGGTCAGCCTGGGCAACATAGCAAGACCTCATCTCTACTAAAAATTTTTAAAATAAGCCAGGCGTGGTGGCGTGTACCTGTGGTCTCAGCTCCTGGAGAGGCTGAGGTGGGAGGATCACTTGAGCCTAGGAGGCAGAGGTTGCAGTGAGCCAAGATCACACCACTGCACCCTAGCCTGGGCAACAGAGTGAGACCCTGTCTCAAAGGAAAAAAAAAAAAAAAGAAGAAGAAAGAAAAAAGAAGAAAAGAGAGAGATTGTTAGAACATAGTATTAGGGAACCTGGCACTTGTAAGGAGAAAAGTAAAGTTAGTTCCCTACCTCTCCCCATAATACAAAGGTCAAATAAATGGGCTAGAAACCTAAATAAGAAAGGTAAAACCAGAAGGCTAGGACTGTATGTTAATTTCCTAGGGCTGCCGTAAAGTACCACAAACTCGATGGCTTACCCCAACAGAAATCTATTTTCTCCCCATTCCTGGAAGCCAGTAGAGCAAACTCAAGGTGTCAGCAAGGCCACGCCCGCTCTGAACCCTGCAGGGGAATCCTTCCTCACCTGGTCTTAGCTTCTGATGGTTTATTAGCAGTCTTTGGAGTTGCTTGGCTTATGCTGCATAACTCTAATCTCTGCCTCTGTTGTCACATGGTATTCCCCATTTGTGTGTGTGTGTGTGTGTGTGTGTGTGTGTCCTCACATTGCTGTCTTCTTTTTATTTATTTATAGAGACGGGGTCTCACTGTGTTGCCCAGGCTGATCTTGAACTCCCGGGCTCAAGTGATTCTCCCACTTTAGCGTCCCAAAGTGCTGGGATTACAGGCATGAGCCACAGTGCCCAACCAGGCTGTCTTCTTAGAAGTACAGCAGTGATAATGGCATTAGCAGCCCATCCTACTCTAGTATGACCTCATCTTAACTAATTACATCTGCAATGACCTCGTTTCCAAATACAGTCACATTCTGAGGTACGGGGAGTAGGAATTCAACATATCCTTTTGGAAGAACACAATTCAACCCATAACAGCTACTAGAAAAAACGTAGAATATTGATATGGCTTTGGAGGGAGCAAAGATTCTTCAACCCACAAAGCACATATGGTGAAAATGTGACGGGTTTGACTATATGAAATTTAAAGATTTCTTCCAAACAAGGACATCAGAACATCATTGAAAAAGTTAACACAGCTGGGTGAGGTGGCTCATGCCTGTAATCCTAGCACTTTGGGAGGCCAAGGCGGGCGGATCACTTGAGCTCAGAAATGGCTCGTGCCTGTAATACCAGCACCAGCCTGGTCAACATGGCGAAACTCAGTCTCTACTAAAAATACAAAAATTAGCCAGGTGGGCGTGGTAGCGCACGCCTGTAATCCCAGCTACTAGGGAGGCTGAGGCAAGAGAATCACTTGAACCCAGGAGGCAGAGGTTGCAGTGAGACGAGATTGTGCCACTGCACTCCAGCCTGGGCGACAGAGCGAGACTTCATCTCAAAAAATAAATAAATAAATAAATAAATAAATAAATAAATAAATAGTTAACTTGATATTGCTCAAGGGATACAAAATATCAGTTATGCAAGATGAATAAGTTCTAGCGATCTAATGCACAATGACATGACTATTGTTAATAAGGTTTTATTGTATACTTGAAATTTGTTATTATAAGGGTAGGTCTTAAGTGTTCGCACCACAAAAAAAAAAAAAAAAAGCTCCCCGACTCATTGGACAGGGCTAGCATTCTGCCAATGTCAAAACTGGGCAAGAATAACACCAGAAAGAAAATCGTGAACCAATCCCATTTATGAAGACAAATTGCAGGCTGGGCGTGGTGGCTAATGCCTGTAATCCCAGCACCCTGGGAGGCCAAGGCGGGTGGATTCCTTGAGGCCAGGAGTTGGAGACCACTCCAGCCAACATGGCGAAACCCCGTGTCTACTAAAAATGTAACTATTAGCTGGGCATGGTGGCATGCGCTTATAATCTCAGCTCTGGAGGCTGAGGTGGGAGAATCGCCTGAACCCAGGAGGTGGGTGAACTGAGATATCGCCAGTGCACTGTAGCCTGTGTGACAGAACAAGGCTGTCAGAAAAAGGGAAGGGAAGGGAAGAAGGGAAGGGAAGGGAAGGGAAGGGAGGGAAGGGAAGGGAGGGGAGGGGAGGGGGGGAGGGGAGAGAAGGGAAGGGAAAGAAGGCCGGGCGCGGTGGCTCAAGCCTGTAATCCCAGCACTTTGGGAGGCCGAGACGGGCGGATCACGAGGTCAGGAGATCGTGACCATCCTGGCTAACATGGTGAAACCCCGTCTCTACTAAAAAATACAAAAAACTAGCCGGGCGAGGTGGCGGGCGCCTGTAGTCCCAGCTACTCGGGAGGCTGAGGCAGGAGAATGGCGTAAACCCAGGAGGCGGAGCTTGCAGTGAGCTGAGATCCGGCCACTGCACTCTAGCCTGGGCGGCAGAGCGAGACTCCGTCTCAAAAAAAAAAAAAAAAAAAAAGAAAAGAAAAACAACCCTAAATAAAGTATCATTAAATCAAATCCAGCAATGGTGAAAGCAAGAAAGAAGATATAATCAACATTAATGGATTAAAGGCAGAAAAACCATCTGATCACATAAATAAATGCATAAAAAGCATTTGATAAAATGTAACACCTGTATTTAAAAAGAAAGAAAGAAAGAAAGAAAACCTCTAGCAAGTTAGGAATAGAACTTGATAAAGGACTTCCACTAGAAATATACTAAAAGCATCATACTTAATGATGAAACCTTAGGATCGTTCCCTTAAATGTCTAGGACAAGACAAGCATTGTCCATTAATACCACTGCCATTCAACATTGTATTGGAACTCCTAGCCAATGAGGAGAGGATTAAGAAAAAAAAGTATAGATATCAGATTTTTTTAAGCTGTAATTTTTTTCTTTTTTCTGGACAACAGGATCGTCTAGCTAGAAAATCGAAGAGAATTACCTGTCAAGCTATTCTAGAACAAGCAAGAGTGAGTTAAACAAGGCAACCAAATCCAAGATAATTTTTTTTCCACTTTTTTTTTTTTTTTTTTTTGAGACGGAGTCTCACTCTGTCACCCAGGCTGGAGTGCAGTGGCACAATCTCGGCTCACTGCAACCTCTGTCCCCCGGTTCAAGCGATTCTCCTGCCTCAGCCTCCCGAGAAGCTGGGATTACAGGTGACCGCCACCACGCCCTGGCTAATTTTTGTATTTTTAGTAGAGACAGGGTTTCACAATGTTGGCTATGGCTGGTCTTGAACTCCTAACCTTGTGATTTACCCACCTTGGCCTCCCAAAGTGCTGGGATTACAGGCATGAGCCTCCACGCCTGGCCATCCAAGGTTTTTTGTTTGTTTGTTTGTTTGTTTGTAGACAGTCTCACTCTGTCGCCCAGGGTGGGGTGCAGTGGTGCCATCTTGGCTCACGCCATTCTCCTGCCTCAGCCTCCCGAGTAGCTAGGACTACAAGCCCCTGCCACCACGCCCAGCTAATTTTTTGTATTTTTAGTAGAGATGGAGTTTCACCGTGTTAGCCAGGATGGTCTCCATCTCCTGACCTCGTGATCCGCCCGCCTCGGCCTCCCAAAGTACTGGGATTACAGGTGTCAGCCACCGTGCCTGGCCCAGAGACAACCTGTTGTGCAGCCCATTTGCTCCTTCCAGAGTCTCCCTCTGTCGTCCAGGCTAGAGTACAGTGGCTTGATCTCGGCTCACTGCAACCTCCGCCTCCCAGATTCAAGCGATTCCTCTGCCTCAGCCTCCTGAGTAGCTGAGATTACAGGTGCCCACCACCACCCCCAGCTAATTTTTGTATATTTAGTAGAGATGAGGTTTCACCATGTTGTCCAGGCTGGTCTCAAACTCCTGACCTCAGGTGATTTGCCTGCCTCAGCCTCCCAAAGTGCTGCGATTTACAGGTGTGTGAGCCACCGGCCTCAGCCTCTATTTGCTTCTTTGAGATGAATCACCCCATAAATGATTGGTAAACGGAGTAATGATGTCAGCATAACTCAAGCATGTTGGTTAACATGCAATTTTCTCCAGGAAGTTAACATTTTGAAGCAATCAGGGCCAAGCTTTCTCACAGTTAAAGGGGAAACCTTAGTACTAAAAGATCTTCAGAGGAAAAAGCTGCAAATGTACAGAAGTGTCTTCCTTTAGATCCATGGCAGCTGCTTTAGTGACTTCAAAGACCACCATGTTTGTCATAATGTTATGCATAGAGCAAAGCCATGAATGCAGATGAAGAAATTGCAAATATATTTCTCCCATATTAAAATAACAGATTAATGAAAAAGATCACACCTTGGATCACATTTTGAATTTTGATGAAAACGATCCCCATCAATAGTTAATATCTCCAGACCAGCATCCCCAAGGAGGAAGCACAAGCCCCAGCCTTCAAGGCTGCAAAGTGCTGCTGAAAGCAAATGCTCATGGAAATTTACCTATTCTACTGTTCCTATTAACATCATTATTGGTTTTGTAGCACTCTGAATATAAAGTTGTATCCCAGAGGCCAGGCACGGTGCCTCACACTTGTAATCCCAGCACTTTGAGAGGCTGAAGTGGGAGGATCACAAGGTCAGGAAATGGAGACTATCCTGGCGAACACTGTGAAACTCTGTCTCTACTAAAAATACAAAAATTAGCTGGGCACGGTGGTGCGCACCTGTAATTCCAGCTACTCGGGAGGCTGAGGCAGGAGAATCACTTGAACCAGGGAGTCGGAGGTTGTGGTGTGCCAAGATCGTGCCACTGCACTCCAGTCTGGCGACAGAGCGGGACTCCATCTCAAAAATAAAAACAATAAAAAAAAAAAAAGTTGTATACAGGTTTTTATTTTTACTTCTCTTTTTTCTTTTTTTCTTTTTCTCTCTCTTTTTTTTTTTTTTTTTGGAGTCAGGGTCTAGCTCTGTCTCTCAGGCTATAGTGTAGTGGCCCGATCACAGCTCTCAGTAGCCTCGACCTCCTGGGCTCAGGTAATCCCCCTATACCTCAGCCTCCCAAGTAGCTGGGAACACAGGTGTGCAACACCACACCTGGTTAATTTTTTTTTTTTTTTTTTTTTTTTTTTTGTAGAGATAGAGCCTCCCTATGTTGCCCAGGCTAGTCTGAAACTCCTGTACTCCAGTGATTCTTCCTCCTCAGCCTCCGAAAATGCTGGGATTACAGGCATGAGCCACCATGCCCAGCCAATTGCATATATTTTGAGCAATCTGTCTCTAACTATTTTTTCCATGAAGTCTTGTTAATTTTAGTGCACCGTTTTGAAGAACTGAAGGTTTTTTAAGAATGCATATAGCAGGTTATAGCAGAAACACTTATACTCAGAATGAAGCTGGGGCTCTCTCTTCCAGCAAGCATTTTTGGTATGTTCCGAGTGTCCCTGCTAGGTAGCCAGGAGACCAGGTAACCCACTTCCCTTTGAGAGTGGAACGATTTCCCAAGGAGCCTGAGGGGCAGTTCTCTGGAGTTTGGGCACTAGAGCCTCTCTTATTTCCTCTTCTTCTCTCCTCCCTCTAGACCCCATACCACTCAGGAGAAGCCAAGTAAAAAGACCCAGAATTTTGCCTCTTAAAAGCTTAGAGGTCTTGAGGAAGTCACTGAACCTCTGCGGGACCCATTTTCCTCATTCTTTAACTGGAAAAGCCGTATTTTTGTTGCTGTTGTTACTCGTGGCGATGGTTGTTATTTTTTCTTTTTTCTTTTCTTTTTTTTTTGAGGCGGAGTCTCGCTCTGTCGCCCGGACTGGAGTGCAGTGGCCAGATCTCAGCTCACTGCAAGCTCCGCCTCCCGGGTTTACGCCGTTCTCCTGCCTCAGCCTCCCGAGTAGCTGGGACTACAGGCGCCCGCCACCTCGCCCGGCTAGTTTTTGTATGTTTTAGTAGAGACGGGGTTTCACCGTGTTAGCCAGGATGGTCTACGATCTCCTGACCTCGTGATCCGCCCGTCTCGGCCTCCCAAAGTGCTGGGATTACAGGCTTGAGCCACCGCGCCGGGCCTCTTTTTTCTTTTTTTTGAGACGGAGTCTTGCCCTGTAGTCCAGGCTGGAGTGCTGTGGTGCGATCTTGGCTCACTGCAACCTCTGCCTTCCGGGTTCAAGCGCTTCTCCTGCCTCAGCCTCTGGAGTAGCTGGGATTACAGGCGCACACCACCACGCCCGGCTAATTTTTTTTTTTTTTTTTTTTTTTTTAATATTAGAGACGGGGTTTCACCATGCTGGCCAGGCTGGTCACGAACTCCTGGCCTCGTGATCCGCCCGTGATCCGCCCGCCTTGGCCTCCCAAAGTGCTGGGATTACAGGCGTGAGCCACCGCGCCTGGCCTGGTTGTTAATTTTTAAAACTGCCTTTCATTCTTGCTTTGCCATTTATAGCTCTGCAGCCTTGCGCAAATGACTTCACTTCTCTATGAGTCATCTGTAAAATGGGGCTCTTTGTGAAGACTTAACGATACCACGTGTACAAAGCACTGAACACAACATGCACATTAAGCTCCCCGAAATTGAAACTCCTATAAAATAGGAATCGGGGACTCTCAAGAGCAGTTCTGACTTCAGCAGAGGAACCCAGAGCTGGTGGGGAAAGCTGACGTGGCTGTGACATCCCCAGAGGCACTAAACACATCCTCCCAGCCCCATCATCCCCGCAGGGTCCCGCCACCGGCCCGACCCCTTACTTGCTCCAACCACCCGCCGACGCCCGCAGCCCGCGGTTTGGGGACCGCCCCCTGCAGCGCCAGGTCCCCGCGCGGACTACAGTTCCCAGCGTGCATCTTGGCTCGGGGGTCCGAGGGACCGTCCTGCCTCAGGGACCGGGTCCAGGCTGCGTTCGCAGCTCTGGGCAGTCACCGTCATGCATGCAGCTCCTATTTTTCGCGTTGCTAATCCCGTCCGTTGCAATGCACCCTATCCTGGGCCGCGGCCCCAGCAGGGTCTGTGAGGAGCGCTTCCCCCAGCCCTGGGCACCCGCTACGCCGCGTCCGAAGGAGGGGCCGAGGCCGGGCTCATCTCCCCGGGAGGACTCCCTCGGCCCCGTAGGGTGTCGTGTCCACTGCGGCCCCAGGCTGGCCGCGGGGCTCTGCGGGGGGGCGCTGAGGGCAGGGCCCCGAGGCCGCACGGCCAGAGACTACAACTCCCAGGCGGCACCGCGGCGGCGGCGCCCACACGTCACTCGGGCCCCGCCGGCTGCCCCGGGAAGCAGCACGGGCGGGGGCAGGGGCTGGGGCCGACCGGAGGCCGGTGCCAAGGATGGGGGCCGCCCGACTGCCCCGAGCGTGAGGAGGCCGAGGGGCGCGCCACCCCGACCCGGGGCGGCCGCCCCAGGGGCCCCGCCACCCCAGCCCGGCCCGGCAGTCGTGGCCCGGGATGCGGAGCCGGGGGCCGCCGGTGGAGCTGCGCGGGGTGAGCGGCGCGGGGAACAGGGACTGCCTGCCGCCCTCGCCCTCGTCCCCCACCGGCGGACCCCGGTGGGCATTCGAGAGCCGCGCGGCCAGGCCCTCTTAGTCACCTGCCGCTTGGGAGGCACAGGTGAACCTGCCGCCCCACTCCCACCGCGCCCCGCCCGGACAGCCAAATCGGAAGGGTCGAGCCTGCCCTTTGAAAGGGGGGTTTTTCTTGCTCCTGCGGAGGGCGCCCCAGCCATGGCCCTCAGGAGCCCCCTAGACACCGCAGGGACTGCCCTCCATCCCGGCCGCCGGGGCCCGCCCTCTGCATCCCGCGGGCAGCCTGTGTGAAGCGGCCTCCCGCAGCCCCCGGCCCCTCCCCCATGGAGGAGGAGGAGGGGGTGGCGGCCAAGGAGTGGGGCACGACCCCCGCGGGGCCCGTCTGGACCGCAGTGTTCGACTACGAGGCAGCGGGCGACGAGGAGCTGACCCTGCGGAGGGGCGATCGCGTCCAGGTGCTTTCCCAAGACTGTGCAGTGTCCGGCGATGAGGGCTGGTGGACCGGGCAGCTCCCCAGCGGCCGCGTGGGCGTCTTCCCCAGCAACTACGTGGCTCCCGGCGCTCGTGCTGCACCCGCGGGCCTCCAGCTGCCCCAGGAGATCCCCTTCCACGAGCTGCAGCTAGAGGAGATCATCGGTGTGGGGGGCTTTGGCAAGGTCTATCGGGCTCTGTGGCGTGGCGAGGAGGTGGCCGTCAAGGCCGCCCGGCTGGACCCTGAGAAAGACCCGGCAGTGACAGCGGAACAGGTGTGCCAAGAAGCCCGGCTCTTTGGAGCCCTGCAGCACCCCAACATCATTGCCCTTAGGGGCGCCTGCCTCAACCCCCCACACCTCTGCCTAGTGATGGAGTATGCCCGGGGTGGCGCACTGAGCAGGGTGCTGGCAGGTCGCCGGGTGCCACCTCACGTGCTGGTCAACTGGGCTGTGCAGGTGGCCCGGGGCATGAACTACCTACACAATGGTGCCCCTGTGCCCATCATCCACCGGGACCTCAAGTCCATCAACAGTAAGTGGTGTCCTCTCCCTAAAATTCCTTCCACAGAACCTCTCGAGGCCAGGCCTAGGTGGTGGGAAACAGGGTGCGGGACACCAGATGACACTGTGCCTGGAGCGAAAAGGGGCAGCAGTATGATACCTTCAGGATGAAGGTGAGGTAGGCCTTGCCGGCCTTAAGGGAGAAAAAGGAGGCTCAGAAAGGTTGAAGGACTTAACTGCCTCCCAGGCTGCAGAGTCACAATCGCTCAATAAACATGTATCCATGAACACCTGTGTTCCTGCGTGAACAGGACAGATACAGTGCCTGCCTTCAAGGTGCTCACCATCCAGCCATGCTGCCAGAGTCCACCAGGCAGAGACAAAAAGAGCCTACCCCTTCTGGAGTCAGTGTCTCTCAACCCCAGCACTATTGGCACTTGAGGCCGGATCATTGTTGTAGAGGCGGTCCTGTGAATTGTGAGTTGCTTAGCGGCATCTTCAGCCTCTTCTAACTAGATGCCATTAGCATTCCCTGCCCCCTATCCCCAGCTATGACAACCAAAAATGTCTCCAGGCATTGCAAATGTCCCCTGGGGGGCAGAATCACCCCCCAGTTGAGAACCATTTCCTGGAGTCTTCATAGGCCCAGCTGGCCAAGGCAAACTGGAAAAGATGAGGGAGGAATTAAATGGATGTGGCTTATATAAAAGCTTCCAGGCTGCCTCACAGGTTCTCCAAAGTTGATTGGCTGGTTGAATAAATAATGGAGCCAGGTAGAAGGGAACGTTCTACAGGACTCATTTCTAGATCAAGGAGCTTCATGTGGCATCAGCAAGTATTAATTGAGCACCTATTAAGCAGGAGCCCAACTGGGACTAAGATAGCCACGGTTTCTGCCCTGACGGTACTCACAGGTTAGCAATTTTGTTCATTCATTCCACAGATATTTCCAGAGTGCTGTGTGCCAGACCCTGTCCCAGGGATACAGCAAGAAAAAAATCTTACATTCCTGGCTCTCCCATTCTTGCTCTGCCCCATCTCACTCCCTTTCATTTCTTCATTTATTTGTTAATTATTCCATTTGGTATTTACCAGGCCAGATCATGTGCTAAGCAGAGGCATCAGCAGTGGAGAAAGCCAGCATGTCCCCGGTCCTCACATCACGTACACTGAAGCCCTGAAATGTGAGGGTGCCCCCTTTGCTCTCAACACCCATATCTCATCTACTCCTGATTTCTATCACTTCTACATATTGAAATGTATTTTAATCCGTCCCACTATTTTTATGAATATATTGCTATTCCCCCACCCATAGCAACTGTAAGCCCCTAGAATGGAGGGACTGCATCTTCCTTGCCTCCCAAGCCTGACATTTGTGTATCAACAGAGAGCTTGGCAGGGCGCGTTGGTTCACGCCTGTAATCCCAGCACCTTGGGATGCCGAGGTGAGTGCATCATCTGAGGTCAGGAGTTTGAGACCAGCCTGACCAATATGGTGAAACCCCGTCTCTACTGAAAATACAAAAATTAGCTGGGTGTGGTGGTGTGCGCCTGTAATCCCAGCTACTCAGAGGCTGAGACAGAAGAATTGCTTGAATCCAGGAGGTGGTGGTTGCAGTGAGCTGAGATCGCACCATTGCACTCCAGCCTGGGTGACAGAGCAAGACTCCATCTCAAAAAGAAAAAAAAAAAAAGAGCTAATACATGACCACGATGTGCCAGGGCTGGTACCATGTCTGGGGAACTGATGCTTATGCCCCAGTACCTCTGAAATGTTGGGTAAATGGAGGCAGGGCCACCCAGCATGTTCCTGTTGATGGCTGGGGCTCCTCGGTCCTTCCTTGCCCCTGCTGATTGACAGCACGCCCCACACCCCCAGGTTTTTTGTAGCCAATGTTATCTGGCCAAAGAGACAGTGGGCCTTTTATGGCCAGGGCTTCCTCCTGGGTGATGGGTCTGCTCTGCGCCAGACACAGAGGACACAGTGCCTCCACAGCACTGCTTCCCTACTCATCCTACCCTAAGGAGCTCCTCACCTGCCATCATTCATTCATTGGTTCATTCCACCAGTAATTATTAAGCGCCTAGTCTGTACTAGGCACTGTCCTCAGCTCTGGGATTACAGAAGTGAACAAGGCAAGATTTCCCCCTCCCCCCATTATGGAATTTATATTCCGGTGAACAGGAAAAAATGATGAATAGATGGATACCAAAATTTCAGAGAGTATCAGGGGCTCTCAGTGGACTAAGGCAAAGGCTGGAGCAGAGGGTTTCTTTACATTGGGCGGTCAGGGAAGGCAACATTTGAGCAGAGACCTGAACAAAGGGGACCCAGCCTTACAAAGATCTGGGGAAGGGGAACAGTGGGGTGCATATCCTGAAGTGGGAGTGAGTGTGGCTCACTGGAGAATAGCAAGACCAGAACAGCAGGCATTGAGGCAGAGATGGGAGGAAGTAGGATCAGAAAGGCAGGCAGGAGCAAGATCACATAGGACCTTGGGGGCCATGGTGAGGACTTGAGGTATTTTATTTGATGTAGTGGAAGCCATTAGAGGATTTGAAGCAGGGAGTGACATGATCACATACAGATTTTGAAGGGGGACTGACTTAGGCCCATCCTGGGAAATACAGAAATAAAGCATAAAACCATGAGATATTCCCTCTGTCACAGGGTTTCGACACAAACAGGAGAGGTGGGGACTTAAGAAGGGAAAGTTTCTGCAGAGGTGGAGTCACAGGCTAGGAATTTACTGGGTTGGGGGGGGTGCTTCCAGGAGGGGGTGGCATTGAAGCTGGGCTTTTTTTTTTTTTTTTTGAGACAGAGTCATCTCAGTCTATGATCCAGGCTGGAGTGCAGTAGCATGATCGCAGCTCACTGCACCTTCCACCTCCCGGGTTCAAGTGATTCTTCCACCTCAGCTTTCCAAGTAGCCAGGGCTACAGGCGTGCGCCACCACACCTGGCTAATTTTTGTATTTTTAATAGAGACAGGGGTCTCACCATGTTGGCCAGGCTGGTCTTGAACTCCTGACCTCAGATGATCCACCTGCCTTGGCCTCCCAAAGTGCTGGGATTTCAGGCATGAGCCACCGTGCCCAGTCTGAAGCTTGGCTTTAAAGGATGGGCAGGATTATCAATTGTGTGACCCTGGGTGATTTGCTGATCTCTGCCACCTTCAGTTCCTTCATCTGCCAAATGGGCATGATAGTAGAACTACCTTACTATTATTGTTATGACTGGTAAGTAGCCAGGAATGGCAAAGAGAAAGGTGGAGAAATTCAGAGCAATTACGGCAACATCACACACTAATAATAACAGCTAGCACTCTTAAAGGCTCTATTGTTTCAGGCAATAAATGTTTACTGTAACGGTAGAAGGTAAATTCTGTTACCAGCCCTATTTAACAGAGGAGAAGTCTAGTTGTAAAGATTAAAGTAAACTGTACAAGGGTATGCAGCTAGGAAGAAGCAGAGCTGAGATTCAAACCCAGGCAGCACACTGTATACTTTGGGGCCTCTGTGTGATGGAAGGTAGTAAAATATCCCAGCAGTTAAATTGGGCTCTGATGACAAAACTAATTCAAGCCTTTGTCCTGCCATCTTCTAACCATGTGATCTCTTGGCCAAGTGACTTCTGAGCCTCTGTTGGCTAGTCAAGAAAAATGGGTTGTGGCTGGGTGCAGTGGTTTACTCTTGTAATCCCAGCACTTTGGGAGGCCATGGCTGGAGGATTGCTTAAGCCCAGAAGTTTGAGGCTACAGCAAGCCATAATCACACCACTGCACTCCAGTTTGAGTGACAGAAAAAGACCCTGTCTCTTTATTTTTTTTTTCATTGAGATGGAGTCTTGCTCTGTCATCCATGCTGGAGTGCAGTGGCGCGATCTTGACTCATTACAACCTCCACCTCCCAGGTTCAAGTGATCCTCTCACCAAAGCCTCCCAAGTAGCTGGGATTATAGGCACCTGCCACCACACCCGGCTAATTTTTATATTTATAGTAGAGTCAGGGTTTCACCATGTTGGCCAGCCTGGTCTCAGACTCCTGACCTCAAGTGATCCACCTGCCTTGGCCTCCCAAAGTGCTGGGATTACAGGCGTGAGCCGCTGCTCCTGGCCAACCCTGTCTCTTTAAAAAAAAAAAAAAAAAAAAAAAAAGAAGGGGGAGGTCGTTTGTGAGTCAATTCGTATAGAGAGCTTAGCACAGTACAAACACTAGCCATGATCCTCATCACTGTTAGTGACAACCCTGGTAGAAAGTAAGCTGGAACCATCCAGTATGTTTAGGGAACACATCAGTCAGATTTTGTCACAATAATGCTGTGTAATAAGCTACCCCCAAAACTCGGCATCTTAAAACCACCATTGTTTATTACTGCTGGTGCATTTGCGGACCAGCTGGAGGGTAAACCGATGGAGGCTGGGCTCAGCTGGAGAGGCTTTGCTCCAAGTAGCTCTCATCTTCTTGGACAAGCAGAGTAGCTGAGGCATGTTGTCACGGTGACCAGACAAGTGCAAGAGGGCCCGCAGACATGCGAGGCCTCGGCTTGGAATTGGCACCCTGTCATTCTTAGCCAAAGCAAGTCATACGGCTGAGCCAGAGTCAGGGTGCACTCTGCCTTTTTTTTTTTTTTTTCTGAGAACAGAGTCTCACTCTGTCACCCAGGCTGGAGTGCAGTGGCGCAATCTCGGCTCACTGCAACCTCCACCTCCCATGTTCAAGCGATTCTCATGCCTCAGCCTTCTGAGTAGCTGGGATTACAGGCGAGCACCATGATCCCCAGCTAATTTTTGTATTTTTAGTAGAGACGGGGTTTCACCATGTTGGCCAGGCTGGTCTCAAACTCCTGACCTCAAGTGATCCACCCACCTCAGCCTCCCAAAGTGCTGGGATCACAGGTGTGAGCCACCATGCCCAGCCATACTCTGCCTCTTTAGCAAAAAGAATGGCAAAGTCTCATGGCAAAGAGTGTGGACACAGGAAGGGGTAGAATTGGCACACCCTGACTGCAGTGTGCCACAGGGGTGACAGACACAATGGGGAAGCCATGTTCCTCCCTTCTGCCCAAGGTTTGCAGTTCCTGCTTCCAGGGTAGCTGGGAACTCAAGGCCTGGATGACCAAGACCTTGGCTGTTGTTTCTTTTTTTTGAGACAAGGTCTCACTCTGTTGCCCAGGCTGGAGTGCAATGGCAAGACCATGGCTCACTGCAGCCTCAACCTCTCAGGCTCAAGTGATCCTCCCAACTCAGCCTCCCAAGTAGCTAGGACTATAGAGATGCACCACCACAACCAGGTATTTTTTAAAAATTTTTTGTAGAGATGGGGTCTTGCTATGTTGCACAGGCTGGTCTCGAACTCCTGGGCTCAAGTGACCTGCTTCAGCCTTGGCTGTTGGTTCTCGACCATTCATGGAGCTCCCCAAAGCCCAGGACAGAGTCAGGAGGGCAGAGGATGCAGGAGGAGCTCCCTACTCCCTCATGGGAGCCTGGGACAGGGATTAGACCTGGGTGGAAGGGCTCATGGATGTTCCAGGCCAGGAAAGGAGCTGCCACAGAGTGGGGCAGCCTGAGGCAGTGAGAGGAGAGACGTGTTTCTGACTGAGGCGGTGGGCCGGAACACTTGGGTCTGCAACACGGCAAGTCTGGGGTGACCCACCTTTCTTCCCACCCCACAGTCCTGATCCTGGAGGCCATCGAGAACCACAACCTCGCAGACACGGTGCTCAAGATCACAGACTTTGGCCTTGCCCGCGAGTGGCACAAGACCACCAAGATGAGCGCCGCGGGGACCTATGCCTGGATGGCTCCGGAGGTTATCCGTCTCTCCCTCTTCTCCAAAAGCAGTGATGTCTGGAGGTGCTGAAAGGCGCGGCCGGGATGACCTCTGCGGAGTGAGGGAGGGAGGAAGGGTGAGGGCAGAGTGGGAGGGAGGGTCTCCTGCTGAAGCCAGGATCTCAGTCTGACAAAGGGACCTGCTGGCAAGGTCAGGCCACCAGACAGGTGCCGGTTACCTGTTCAGCTAGCACAAATGGCAACTAGGGGGCACGTTGGATCAGAATAAAAAATTCATGGCCAGGCGCGGTGGCTCAAGCCTGTAATCCCAGCACTTTGGGAGGCCGAGACGGGTGGATCACGAGGTCAGGAGATCAACACCATCCTGGCTAACACGGTGAAACCCCGTCTCTACTAAAAAATACAAAAAACTAGCCGGGCGAGGTGGCGGGCGCCTGTAGTCCCAGCTACTCAGGAGGCCGAGGCAGGAGAATGGCATAAACCTGGGAGGCGGAGCTTGCAGTGAGCTGAGATCTGGCCACTGCACCCCAGCCTGGGCAACAGAGCAAGACTCTGTCTCAAAAAAAAAAAAACTCCATTAAAAAAAAATTCATTAGATCTAGAGACAAGGCTGGGAGCAGTGGCTCACACCTGTCATCCCAGCACTTTGGGAGGCCGAGGTGGGTGGATCACTTGAGGTCAGGAATTTGAGACCAGCCTGGCCAACGTGGTGAAACCCCATCTCTACTAAAAATACTAAAGTTACCTGGGCATGGTGGTGGGTGCCTGTAGTCCCAACTACTTGGGAGGCTGAGGCAGGAGAATCACTTGAACCCAGGATGTGGAGGTTGCAGTGAGCTGAGATCGTGCCATTGCACTCCAGCCTGGGTGACAGATCAAGACTGTGTCTCCAAAAACAGAAAAAATTAAAAAAGGCATAGAGACAGCGTGTAGATGCCAGCACTGAAAGCCCCCTCAGACACAAGCCCATGCACCGTCCCATCTGTTAGATGGGAAAATGATGAATTCACTCATTCATTCATTGATCCACCTGCACCGGGTTCTAGGGATATAGCAGCGAAGAAAAATAGACGCAATCCCTGTCCTCAGGAATAGTAAGTAAATAAACATACAAGAAGCTCTTTTTTATAAAGCTGTTTTTAAGAAAATTATAATTTTTAAAGATAATTAAGTACACCAGAAAAAAGTGTTAGTACGAAGCACGAGGGGCTGAGAGGAAGGCGCTTTGAGGGCTGGAAGACTACTTTTGGGAACGCTTCTCTGAGCAATCTGAGAAATGATACTTCATCTGAGTTCCGAGTGGCAAAAAGGAACCAGCCACGAGAAGTTTGGGGGAAGAAGCTGCCCAGTCAGGGGGAGCAGGTACCCAAAAGGAGGTGCTGAGGTGAGCGTGGTGTGTTCCGGAAACAGCAACAAGGCCCACGTGGCTGCCACTGTGCAGGCAAGGCAGAGAGAGGTAGGAAATGATGTAGGAGAGGGAGCTGGAAGGCCCTGTGGGTGAGGGAGTGGCCTTCAGGTTTTATTCTAATGAAGTGGGAGGCCATGAGGAGCCATGTCTGAATGGCATGGTAGCTCACACCTATAATCCCAGTATTTTGGGAGGCCAAGGTAGGAGGATCGCTTGAGGCCAGGAATTTGAGACCAGCCTGGTCAACATAGTGAGACCCCATCTGTATGAAAAAGAAATTTTTAAGCTAATTTTTGTAAAAGGAAGTAAATAAAAGCTCCTTTGGAGGTTGGGCGCGGTGGCTCACGCTGGTAATCCCAGCACTTTGGAAGGCTGAGGTGGGTGGATCACTTGAGGCCAGGAGTTTGAGGCCAGCCTGGCCAACGTGGTGAAATCGCATCTCTACTAAAAATACAAAAATTCTGCCGGGCACGGTGGCTCACGTCTGTAATCCTGGCACTTTGGGAGGCCGAGGTGGGCGGTTCACTTGAGGCCAGGAGTTCAAGACTAGCCTGGCCAACATGGTGAAACCCCATCTCTACTAAAAATACAAAAATTAGCCAGGCGTGGTGGTGGGTGCCTGTAGTCCCAGCTACTCGGCAGGCTGAGGCAGGGAAATTGCTTGACGCAGGAGACAGAGGTTGAGATGGCGCCACTGCACTCCAGCCTGGGCGACAGAGCAAGACTCCATCTAAAAAAAAAAATTAAAAACTAAAAGCTCCTTTGACTGTTAGGTAGAGACGGCCAATGATGGGACTGTTGCTGTCACCAGTGAGAGTTGATGGTGGCCGTGGAGACTTTCAACCCAGGACCTTCTGCTTGGTTGGAGCCAAACCTGGGTCTCCCCATTTACTGTTCCCGTCAATTCCCAGCTGAGGCTCCAGATTGTCCAAGCAGCAAATTAATGGGTATGGGACAGAGACAGGAAGTCTCCGGCTCAGCCTAGAGCAGAGCAGCCCTTTGGGAGAATTTCCAACTGGCTGTACATCAGGCATTCATTTGTGCTACCTTTTTTTTCTCTTTTCTTTTTTTTGGGGGGGGACAGAGTCTCGCTCTGCCACCCAGGCTGGAGTGCAATGGCACAATCTCCGCTCACTGCAACCTCCTCCTCCCAGATTCAAGTGATTCTCGCACCTCAGCCTCCCAAGTAGCTGAGATTATAGGCATGCATCGGCTGATTTTTTATATTTTTAGTAGAGACAGGGTTTCACCATGTTGGCTAGGCTGGTCTTGAACTCCTGACCTCAGGTGATCCACTCGCCTTGGCCTCCCAGAGTACTGGGATTACAGGCATGAGCCACCATGCCTGGCTGGTCAGGCTAATTCTTTCTGGCGTGGTCCTGTCCTATACTTACCAGGATGCAGGATATCCACACCTCCCAGCCACAAACTTCAGTAACACTCCCAGTCATTATAACAATCAAAATACCTCCATAGGTTTCCCGGGACATGGGAAAGAGGGAAGGATCATGCTACCCTCCAGTTATAAACCACTGTTTTTTCCCCCACCTTGTGTGGTCTCCATTCTCAAGTTTACTTCATGATCCAAAATGACTGCTTGAGCTCCAGCTTTTTTTTTTTTTTTTTTTTTTGAGATGGAGTCTTGTTCTGTCACCCAGGCCAGAGTGCAGTGGCGTGATCTCGGCTCACTGCAACCTCTGCCTCCTGGGTTCAAGCAATTCTCCTGCCTCAGCCTCCCAAGTAGCTGGGACTACAGGCGCCTGCCACCACACCCAGCTAATTTTTGTTATTTTATTTTTTTAAGTAGAGATGGGTTTCACCATATTGGCCAGGATGGTCTTGATCTCTTGACCTCGTGATCTGCCCACCTGGGCCTCCTAAAGTGCTGGGTTTACAGGCATGAGCCACCGTGCCCGGCTTTTTTTTTTTTTTTTTTTTTTTTTTTTTTTTTTTGAGACGGAGTCTCGCGCTGTCACCCAGGCTGGAGTGCTGTGGCCGGATCTCAGCTCACTGCAAGCTCCGCCTCCCGGGTTCACGCCATTCTCCTGCCTCAGCCTCCCGAGTAGCTGGGACTACAGGCGCCGCCACCTCGCCCGGCTAGTTTTTTGTAGTTTTTAGTAGAGACGGGGTTTCACCGTGTTAGTCAGGATGGTCTCGATCTCCTGACCTCGTGATCCGCCCGTCTCGGCCTCCCAAAGTGCTAGGATTACAGGCTTGAGCCACCGCGCCCGGCCTTTTTTTTTTTTTTTTTTAAACAGGGTCTTGCTCTGTCACCCAGGCTGGAGTACAGTGATGCCATCACAAATCATTGCGGCCTCAACCTCCTGGGCTCAAGTGATCCTCCCACCTCAGCCTCTCTCGTAGCTGGGACCACAGGCATGCCACCACGCCAGGCTAACTTTTTGCAGAGATGAGGTCTCACTTTGTTTTCTAGGCTGGTCTCGATCTCTTGGGCTCAAGAGGTTCTCTTGCCTTGGCCTCCCAAAGTGTTGAGATTACAAGCATGAGCCACTGTGCCTAACTCCAGACTCCAGCTTTTTTTTTTTAAGTTCTGGGATGCACGTGCAGAATGTGCAGGGTTTGTTACATAGGTGTACGTGTGCCATGGCGGTTTGCTGCACCCATCAACCCATCATCTAGGTTTTAAGCCCCGCGTGCATTAGGTATTTGTCCTAATGCTCTCCCTCCCCTTCCCCCTACCCCCCAGGGTCCAACTTTTATGTCTACATTCCAACCATAGGAAGGGGAAAAGAGAAAAAGGGCACCCTTTCTTTTTTTTTTTTTTTTTTTTGAGACAGAGTCTTGCTCTGTTGCCCAGGCTGGAGTGCAGTGGCACGATCTCAGCTCACTGCAAGCTCTGCCTCCCAGGTTCATGCCATTCTCCTGCCTCAGCCTCCCAAGTAGCTGGGACTACTGGCGCCCGCCATCATGCCAAGCTATTTTTTTTTTTTTTTTTTTTGAGACCTAGTCTCACTCTGTCACCAGGCTGGAGTGCAGTGGCGTGATCTTGGCTCACTGCAAGCTCCGCCTCCTGGGGTTCAAGCAATTCTCCTGCCTCAGCTTCCCCAGCAGCTGGGACTACAGGTGCACGCAACCACACCCAGCTAATTTTTGTATTTTTAGTAGAGACGGGGTTTTACCATGTTGCCCAGGATGGTCTCGATCTCCTGACCTTGTGATCCGCCCGCCTCGGCCTCCCAAAGTGCTGGGATTACAGGCATGAGCCACCGCACCCGGCCAGGCACCCCTTCTTTTTACGGACACTTCCTGGAAGCTAGTTGCCTACTACACCCCCTCCTACATCCCATGCACCAGAACTGTGGTCATGTGGACATGCTTAGCTGCAAAAAAGAATGGAAAATTCATGCAGGCAGCATGTGGCCAGCTCAGTTCACCAGCACTGTCACTGAAGAATGGGAGGCTGTAAGCTGCATGGGGGCAGTGATTGTGTCTATCTCTTCCCAGTGTCTAGAACGGTGCTTGGCACACAGTAGGCACTTAATAAGTATACGTTGAATGGGCCGGGCGCAGTGGCTCATGCCTGTAATCCCAGCACTTTGGGAGACTGAGGCAGGTGGATCACCTGAGGTCAGGAGTTTGAGACCAGCCTGGCCAACGTGGTGAAACCCCATCTCTACTAAAAATACAAAAATTAGCTGGGGTGGTAGTGCGCACCTGTAATCCCAGCTACTTGGGAGACTGAAGCACAAGAATCACTTGAACCTGAGAGGCGGCGGTTGCAGGGAGCCAAGATCATGCCACTGCACTCCAGCCTGGGCGACAGAGACTTTGTCTGAAAAAATATATACCTGTGTTGAATGAATGCATGAGTGGATAGTGGGGGAGACCAGGGATCTACTCCAGAATAAACACCACACAGAATGACCATCAGGATCTGGGAGGATGTAGAGTTTGCAGGGGAAGATAGCCTCGTAGGGACCACAGCACAGTGACGCACGCCCTGGTACCATGGAGCCACTGAAGGCATTGTCGTGGGCAGCAGGCAGACCTGAGTCCAGGTGTGGCTCCACCACTCACTAGCTGTGTGACCTCAGGCAAGCCCCTTACCTCTCTGAGCCTGTACCTGCTCATCAGATAAAGCAGGGGTCATACCAAACCCTTCTGCCTTACAGGGCTGTTGTGAGGATTACCGAGTGCCTAGCACAGTGCCTGGCCCACAGTAAGCACTTTATAAATGTTAAATAATGTTAACTGGTTTTTAGAGGTAAGTGCTGAGTGTTTTGGGAAACATAGAGGAGGGGCCTCTAACCTAGCTTTGGAGGCTACGGAATCAAGGAAGGCTTCCTGGCAGCGGGGGGCAACCTGAGTTGAGACTTGAGGGACAAATAGTTACACAAGGGAAGAGTGTTCTCCACAAAAGGAACAGCATGTGTGAAGGCCGGAGGTTAGAAAGAACAGGGCCTGTTCAGTATTCAGTGTGGCTGCAAGATGAAGTTGGGGTTAGAATGGGCTGAGAGTGTTTGGAGGTGAGGCCTCAGGGGTCTTCAAAGTCCAGGGCCGAGAAGGATGGATTTAGGCAGGGTGCAGTGGCTCATGCCTATAATCCCAGCACTTTGGGAAGCTGAGGCAGGAGGATCACTTGAGCCCAGGAGTTTGAGACCAGCCTGGGCAACATAGTGAGACCTCCATCTCTACAAAAATAAAAATGAGAAAAATGGATTTGCCCAGTAGGAACACAGGACCTGAAGATTTTCAGGTAGGGGAGAGGGAAGAGAGGCCGAGCAAAGGAGAGACATCAGAGAGCCAAGCGCACCCCATCTATTGGAGAACAAGGCCACAGAGGTCAAAGCAAGTTCTTGTGACCTCATTGGCCAGGAGTGGGTGTTGGGGTGAGGGCGGCCCTGCATGGGACCAAGGGCAGGGCTGGGTATAGGTGAGGATTGGGGTGGGCTGTGATATCACTCCTCCCTCTCCCCTGCCTGCAGCTTCGGGGTGCTGCTGTGGGAGCTGCTGACTGGGGAGGTTCCCTACCGTGAGATCGACGCCTTGGCCGTGGCATATGGTGTGGCTATGAATAAGCTGACGCTGCCCATTCCCTCCACGTGCCCCGAGCCCTTTGCCCGCCTCCTGGAGGGTGAGCCGGGGCCCCGTGGTGAGGGTAGGCTCAGCTTGAGGTGGCAGGGACCTGTGGGCCCAGACCTCGCCCCTTCACACCCATCCATACCAGTGGGCCTGGGAGTGAGGGAGAAGGGGCTAGAACTCACTGGACTCTAAACAGTCTCCCCATGGTTGGCTCCATTCCCCATGCCCCAACCCTTGTTTGGGCCAGGCCCAGAGTTCTCCAGGACAACCTGTTAGGACTCCTTGGCCCTGGGATTCCACTGTGATCCTGACTGCACCACCAGCTTCTCCTGGGGGTGCAGGTCCCGGGGTTTCTCTCCCAGCATTTCACTGAGTGGAATTGGCCAGGAACTTGGCTTTGAATCCCTTCTCCTCAGCTCCATAGCAGCTGTTTGTCTGCAGTCCCCAGAAATTCTGCCTTCCTCTGAGCAGGCTGAGTTCCCAGAATGTGACCACTGACACCTCCACCCCCCACCACTGTCCTTCCTCCTCCCACCCTAGAATGCTGGGACCCAGACCCCCATGGGCGGCCAGATTTCGGCAGCATCTTGAAGCGGCTTGAAGTCATCGAACAGTCAGCCCTGTTCCAGATGCCACTGGAGTCCTTCCACTCGCTGCAGGAAGACTGGAAGTTGGAGATTCAGCACATGTTTGATGACCTTCGGACCAAGGAGAAGGTGAAGGCAGGGGGCAAGGTGGGAAAGATGGAGCAAGACCCCTGAGTTCTGATGCCTTGGGCTGCTCAGAGACCCCTCCCCTGAACCCCAGCCTTTGGGTCCATGCAGGGTTAAGAGAGCCTTTTTTGCATATTAAGAAAAGACAGCCTCCTGTTGGTGGATTAATAAGAAAAAGGCACCCTGTACTGAAGTACTTACAGGTGACACTGCATGATGTCTGGGGTTGGCTTTAAAATACCACAGCAGAAACGAAGAGAGGGCCAGAGGAGAGAAGGATGGGGATACAAGATTCGCAAAGCATAGGTAATTGTTGAAGTTGGGTGATGGGTACAGGGGGGTGCACTGTTCTCTGCCTTTGTGGATATCTGAAGTTTCCTAAATTGAAGAGTTAAGAAAGAAAAGCACCCCTTTCTTTGGGCTAACACAGTTCCCTGCCCTGGCACCCAGCTTGGATAGCAAAGCATGAGTCGGGTGGCAAACCCAATGTGCCCCACAGCAAGGTAACCTTGTGTGAGGCACCAACCAGACCCAGCAGCCCTGGGTCCCTACCCAGGAAGCAGAACAGCTAAGCCCCTCCCCCCAGCCACCGCCTCTCCTCCCCAGGAGCTTCGGAGCCGTGAGGAGGAGCTGCTGCGGGCTGCGCAGGAGCAGCGCTTCCAGGAGGAGCAGCTGCGGCGGCGGGAGCAGGAGCTGGCAGAACGCGAGATGGACATCGTGGAAAGGGAGCTGCACCTGCTCATGTGCCAACTGAGCCAGGAGAAGCCCCGGGTCCGCAAGCGCAAGGGCAACTTCAAGCGCAGCCGCCTGCTCAAGCTGCGAGAAGGCGGCAGCCACATCAGCCTGCCCTCCGGTACCCACCCGTGTCCCCAAAGCGCCCCCCAGAGGCTGCTGGGAGCAGCCCTGACCTAGGATTTATCTCTTCCTTTTCTTTTTCAACTTGTTTTTATTGCTAAATATATCACACATAGTCAGTGATCAGCCCAGTGCAGTGGCCAGCATCTGTAGTCCCACCCTACTCGGGAGGCCAAGGTGGGAGGATCACCTTGAGGCCAGGAGTTTGAGACCAGCCTGGGCAACATAGACCCCATATTTACCAAAAAAAAAAAAAAAAAAAAAAAGTGTTTTAATTAGCTGGGCATGTTGGCGTGCAATTATAATCCGAGCTACTGGGGAGGCTGAGGTGGGAGGATCACTTGAGTCCAGGAGTTTGAGGCTGCACTGAGCTGTAATTGCACCACTGCACTCCAGTCTGGGCAGCAGAGCAAGACCCTATCTCTAAGGGAAAGAAAGAAAAAAAGAAAATGACCAAAAACCTGTACAGCTAAGTGAGTTACTCTAGTCACCCCCATGAAAGCAAAGAGAACCTCACAGCCATCCCAAGTGCTTTCCACCTGCCCCTTCCAAACACAACCTCACACCACACTCTGAGAGGAACATCTGTCTTGATACTTAGGACAGTCACTTCTGAAATTTCTTTTTCATTTTATCTCTCTTTAAAAATATATTTTAATCTGGCCAGGAGCAGTGGCTCACGCCTGTAATCCCAGCACTTTGGGAAGCCAAAGTGGGTGGATCACTTGAGGCCAGGAGTTCTAGAGCAGCCTGGTCAACATGGTGAAATCCCACCTCTACTAAAAATACAAAATTAGCTGGGCATGGTGGTGCAGGTGCCTCTAATACCAGTTATTTGGGAGGCTGAGGCACAACCATCGCTTGAACCCGGAAAGCAGAGGTTGCAGTGAGCTGAGATTGCGTCACTACACTCCAGCCTGGGTGACAGAGCGAGACGCTGTCACAAAATATATAATTAAGATATACGTATATATGCTGATATTTGATCATTTTTGACCTACAAAAACAGAAGTTTCACATGGATCAACCTAGTAATTGGATCTCAAGACTTAATCAGATTCAGATTCAGGTTTGATTTTTATTTTCCCCCACACTGCTTCCCAGGTAATGCATTCAGGAGGGAGGCACGTAGTGTCTGGTTGTCTCTCTCTGTGATGTTACAAGCCAGGAAGCAGTGCCTTAAACAGCAGTGGCCAGTGGAAATATAATGCAAGCCACATGTATAATTTTAAATTTTCTAGTAAGCTACACATAAAAGCAAAAATAAATAAGAGATGTCAATTTTAATATTTTTTATTAGGCCAGGTGTGGTGGCTCACGCCTGTAATCCCAGCACTTTGGGAGACTGAGGCGGGCAGATCAGCTGAGGTCAGGAGTTCGAGACCAGCCTGACCAACATGGAGAAATCCCTTCTCTACTAAAACTTCAAAATTAGCCGGGCCTGGTGGCACATGCCTGTAATCCCAGCTACTCAGGAGGCTGAGGAAGGAGAATCGCTTGAACATGGGAGGCAGAGGTTGCAGTGAGCCGAGATCGTGCCATTGCACTCCAGCCTGGGCAACAAGCGTGAAACTCCATCTCAAAAAATATATGTATTTTTTATTTAGCCCAATATATCCATGCAATCAATACAAAATCATTGTGAGATATTTTACCTTCTTTTTTCACACTAAAATTTTGAAATCCAGATGTATTTTACATGTATAGCACATCTAAATGTGGACAGAAAATGTTCATTAAAAAAATTTTTTTTGGCCGGGCGCGGTGGCTCAAGCCTGTAATCCCAGCACTTTGGGAGGCCGAGACGGGCGGATCACGAGGTCAGGAGATCGAGACCATCCTGGCTAATACGGTGAAACCCCGTCTCTACTAAAAATACAAAAACTAGCCGGGCGAGGTGGCGGGCGCCTGTAGTCCCAGCTACTTGGGAGGCTGAGGCAGGAGAATGGCGGAAACCCAGGAGGCGGAGCTTGCAGTGAGCTGAGATCTGGCCACTGCACTCCAGTCCGGGCGACAGAGCGAGACTCCGCCTCAAAAAAAAAAAAAAAAAAATTTTTTTTCTGGGATGGAGTCTTGCTATATTACCCAGGGTGGTCTTGAACTCCCGGGCTTAGGCAGCCCTCCCAAAGTGCTGGGATTACAGGCATGAGCTACTGTTCCTGACCTATCAAAAACATTTGATCTGTATTTAGATTTCATAAAAGTTAGAGTTGAAAAAGTACATACACATACCCAAGTTGTTCCAAACATGAGTTTCCAATAATCAAATGGAGCACCTCTTTTTACAATTTAAACTTAAATTACTGTAATTACAAAAAAATAAAGAGTTGACTGGGCATGGTGGCTCACACCTGTCATCCCAGCACTTTGGGAGGCGGATACTGGAGGATTTTTTGAGGCCAAGAGTTCAAGACCAGCCTGGGCCCCACAGTGAGAATTCATCTTTTATATAGATATACAGTTTAAAAATTAGATAAATGAAGGTTAAACTCCAATTCCTCCATTGCACAAGCCGCATTCCAAGTGCTCGGTTGCTGCACGTAGCTACTGGCCGCCATATTGGACACTGAGGCCTAGGTCCTTGGTCCGCTAGAGCTCTTGTGCTTGTGCTTATTAAACCACAGTTCCATTGCTGAGCCTCACCCCAACTTGCTGATTCAGGGAAGGCCCAAGAATTTGCATTGCCAAGAAATTTTCAGCTGACAGTGATGCTGCTGTTCTAGGGTCCACACTGTGAGAACCACTGCATTAAGGAATGAAACATGGCAGTGGTCCCATTCTAGAATTCCTTCTCTGCTTCTACAGAGGAAACTTCCCTTTGGTAATCCCTGGAACCATTTGCTTAGGAAAGCTTCTCTTTCTTTCTGCAGGCTTTGAGCATAAGATCACAGTCCAGGCCTCTCCAACCCTGGATAAGCGGAAAGGATCTGATGGGGCCAGCCCCCCTGCAAGCCCCAGCATCATCCCCCGGCTGAGGGCCATTCGCCGTGAGTATCTCCCAAGGCCCTGACCAGTCAGTCAGTCAGTGAACAAACATTTTTGCACACGATGTTTATACCTGGCACCAAGCCAGAGTAACAGCAAGAAAGAAGACAAGCCCAGGCCCTTTTCCTCATTCTTATCATGGGAAACAGACAGTAAACAAATAAGTCTGTAAGCAGGATAATTTCCCTTTTTATTTTTATTTTTTTCTTTTTCTTTTTGAGATGGAGTCTTGCTCTGTCTCCCAGGCTGGAGTGCAGTGGTGCAATCTCAGCTCACTGCAACCTCTGCCTCCTGGGTTCCAGCGATTTTCCTGCCTCAGCCTCCCGAGTAGCTATAGTTACAGTCGCACATGACCACACCTGCCTAATTTTTTGTATTTTTAATAGAGATGGGGGTTTGAGCATGTTGGCCAGGCCAGTATCGAACTCCTAACCTCAAGTGATCCACTCACCTCAGCCTCGCAAAGTGCTGGGATTACAGGCAGGAGCCACCGCGCGCGGGCGCAGGATAATTTCTAATAGTGATAAATTATTTAAAGGAGCTCAGAGGAGACGTATTAGTCACAGTTCTTCAGAGAAACAGAATCAACAGCTTATGTTTAGAAATATAGAAAGAGATGTATTGGCTGGGCACGGTGATTCATACCTGTAATCCCACCACTTTGGGAGGATGAAATAGGAGGATTGTTTGAGCCTAGGAGTTCGATGCCAGCCTGGGCAACAAAGTGAGACCCCATCTCTACTTAAAAACAAAAACAAAAGAAATTGATGTATTATGAGGGATTGGCCCATGCGATTATGGAAGCTGGGAAGTCCTGCAATTTGATGTAGTTCCAAATCAAGTCCAAAGACCTGGTCAAGCACAGCGGCTCACACCTGTAATCCCAACACTTTGGGAGGCCGAGGCAGGCAGATCACCTGAGGTCAAGAGTTCAAGACCAGCCTGGCCAACATGGTGAAACCCAGTCTCTACTAAAAATGCAAAAATTAGCCAGGCATGGTGGCGCGTGCCTATAATCCCAGCTACTCGGGAGACTGAGGCAGGAGAATCACTTGAACCTGGGAGGCAGAGGTTGCAGTGAGCCGAGATCGTGCCACTGCACTCCAAACTGGGCAACACAGTGAGACTCAGTCTCAAAAAAAAAAAAAAATTGTCCAAAAACCTGAGAACCTGAGTACCAATGTCCGACGTCTCAGGGCAGGAGAAGAGGATGTCCACGCTCATGCAGAGAGCAAACTCACCCTTCCTCTGCCTTCCTAGACAAAAAGCTAACTCTCTTTTTGTTCTATCTGGACCCTCAGCGGATTGGATGGTGCCCACCCACATTGGCGAGGATGATCTCTCTTGACTCAGTCCACTGATTCAAATGCTAATCTTCCAGAAACACCCTCACAGAAATCATGCTTAACCAGCTACCTAGGCTTCCTTTAGCCCAGTCAAGTTGATGCATAAAATTACCCATCACAGAAGGGTTGCTATTTTACATCTGGAAGCCCTATGGGAGGAGGTGAGGTTTGAGCAGGGACCTTCGTTCTAAGGGTTGAGACAGGCTGAGACCTCAGGGAACCATGCCCCTGGCGGAGGGAGCAGCAAAGGCAAAAGCTGGAGGTGGGAGCAGCGTGGGCTGCTTGTCAGCCCGCTTGGCTGGAGCTGAGTGAATGGGAGGAGGATGTAGGTTTTGTGGTCAGGGAGTTCTCAGGGCTCAGATCAGGTAGCGCCCTAAGGGCAGGATAAGAGTCTGGATTTGATTTTCTTTTCTTTTCTTCTCTTTTAATTTTCATTTGACACCTTTGGTATGGATTTTTTTGTTTTTAATGTTTGTTTATAGTTCTGGGGTACATGTGCAGGATGTGCAGGTTTGTTACATAGGTAAACGTGTGTGCCGTGGTGATTTGCTGCACCTATCAACCCATCTGCCTAGATAGTAAGCCCATGCATTAGCTCTTTTTCCTAATATTGTCCCTCTTCCCACCCGCCCCCCCCCCCACAGGTCCCAGTGTCTGTTGTTCCCGTCCCTGTGTCCCTGTGATCTATTTGTTCAGCTCACACTTGTGAGTGAGAACATGCAGTGTTTGGCTTTCTCTTCCTGCGTTAGTTTGCTGAGGATAACGGCTTCCAGCTCCATCTATGTCCCTGCAAAGGACATGATCTCGTTCCTTTTTATGGCTGCATGGTATTCCATGGTGAGACAGGCTCTCGCTTTGTCTCCGAGGCTGGAGTGCAATGGCACGATCTCAACTCAATGCAACCTCCACCTCTGGGTTCAAACGATTCTCCTGCCTCAGCCTCCCAAGTAGCTGGGACTACAGGCCTGCACCACCACGCCTGGCTAATTTTTGTATTTTTAGTAGAGATGGGGTTTTCACCATGTTGGCCAGATGGTCTCCAACTCCTGACCTCAAGTGATTCTTCTGCCTCGGCCTCCCAAAGTGCTGGGATTCCAGGCGAGAGCACCGCACCTGGCCTGGTATGGATTTTCTTTTAACTGCCCTGGGGCAGCCCCCAGAGCCCATGTGAGGAAGGCACTGAGGGAATCAAGTTGACCTTTTTCCCTCTGGCTGCTGTAAGAAATAAAGATGGAGAGAGCAGTGAGATGATGGAGGCCAGGCCAGGGTGGGGGACTTGGAAAGGACAGATGTCCACAGTTGGGGCTATATGGCAGAGACATGGTCATCGGAGTTTCCTGATGGGCTGAAGGGTGAAAGGCTAACTCCCAAGTTCCAGCCCTTCATTCACCCCAGCACTGTCCCCACCCACAGCCTCCCTGCCCTCTGGGCACCCGCTTTGTACCAGTCCCAGGAGGTCAGTCCTGCAGGGGACACAGAGACAAATACCCATACCATGGCAGCAAACACTGGCACCAGATAGGTCCAGAGCATCGCAGGGACAGAGATGAAGGCAGCTGACACCCAGGGAACTAACTACCCAGAGCTAGAGACGGGAAGCGCAGGCAGCCCGCGGGAATGAATGGTGAAGGGTTAGGCTGTGAAGAGCAGGGGAGGCTGGAGGAGTTGGCAGGGAACCAACCGCTCATGGCCTTCAGTGCCAGGCAGAGGAGCTGGAACTTTGTCCTGACAGCAGTAGGGAGCTACGGGGGGATTTATAGCAGGGAGGGTCACGACTGGAGTTCAAAAGAACCCTTGGACTCCTAGGCGGAGGGTGGGGCTGAGCCGGGGGCGCTGAAGGCTGGGAGTCCAGTGGGGACAGACCCTCCACCCAGTAACCAAGTGGCTTCTCTGGACCTAGTGACTCCCGTGGACTGTGGTGGCAGCAGCAGTGGCAGTAGCAGTGGAGGAAGTGGGACATGGAGCCGCGGTGGGCCCCCAAAGAAGGAAGAACTGGTCGGGGGCAAGAAGAAGGGCCGAACGTGGGGGCCCAGCTCCACCCTGCAGAAGGAGCGGGTGGGAGGAGAGGAGAGGTGAGGTGTGGCGTGGCGGTGCCCACCCTGTGCCCAAGCCCCAGCTCCCAGGCTCCAGGCCACAGGACTGAGGTCTCCGACTCTCCCTGGGCCCCACAGGCTGAAGGGACTGGGGGAAGGAAGCAAACAGTGGTCATCGAGTGCCCCCAACCTGGGCAAGTCCCCCAAACACACACCCATCGCCCCTGGCTTCGCCAGCCTCAATGAGATGGGTAAGAGCCTGGGTGCTTGTAAGGGGGTGGGGGTTCCCTGGCCAAAGGGGTGAGCCTTCTGGGGCTGAGGGAGGAAACCAGATTTCACTGGGCCAGTGGGTGGGAGGCCTTCCTGGAAAGGGAGATGGTAGCCCCTGGGGCGTGGGGGAGCCTTTCCAGGGGCAGGGACCACCCTTCTCTGAGGCTTCTCAGGGAGACAGATTCAAGAACATGCTCGTGGGCCTTGGTCTTGCTGTTGGAGGGGTCCCTTGCCACATGTCCCCGTGGGGCCCTGGTCAGCCCTGCAGCCGAGTGATGGCCCTCTCCGATTGCAGAGGAGTTCGCGGAGGCGGAGGACGGAGGCAGCAGCGTGCCCCCTTCCCCCTACTCGACCCCGTCCTACCTCTCGGTGCCACTGCCCGCCGAGCCCTCCCCGGGGGCGCGGGCGCCGTGGGAGCCGACGCCGACCGCGCCCCCCGCCCGGTGGGGACACGGTGCCCGACGGCGCTGCGACCTGGCACTGCTAGGCTGCGCCACGCTGCTGGGGGCTGTGGGCCTGGGCGCCGACGTGGCCGAGGCGCGCGCGGCTGACGGCGAGGAGCAGCGGCGCTGGCTCGACGGCCTCTTCTTTCCCCGCGCCGGCCGCTTCCCGCGGGGCCTCAGCCCTCCCGCGCGTCCCCACGGCCGCCGTGACGACGTGGGCCCCGGCCTGGGCCTGGCGCCCTCGGCCACCCTCGTGTCGCTGTCGTCCGTGTCTGACTGCAACTCCACGCGTTCACTACTGCGCTCTGACAGCGATGAGGCCGCGCCGGCCGCGCCCTCCCCACCACCCTCCCCGCCCGCGCCCACACCCTCGCCCAGCGCCAACCCCCTGGTGGACCTGGAGCTGGAGAGCTTCAAGAAGGACCCCCGCCAGTCGCTCACGCCCACCCACGTCACGGCTGCATGCGCCGTGAGCCGCGGGCACCGGCGGACGCCATCGGACGGGGCGCTGGGGCAGCGGGGGCCTCCCGAGCCCGCGGGCCATGGCCCTGGTGAGTGAGGTGCCCCGCACCCAGGCCGCAGAAAACCCCTTCTTTCCTCCTCTGCCAGGGTCGCAAGTCCAGCCCAGCCACGACCCCTCAAGCAGCCAATCCTCCTGCTTCTTGTGGAAGAAGGAGGGCCTGTGTCCGTTTAGCCCTCACTCCTGGAGGCATTGGGGGTCTCCAGGGGACTGAGACACAGGTGGCAAACTGATGCCTACAACGCTAGATAGGTGCCTTTAGCAGTGGTGACCAGCATGACTATTCCAATTCTTACACAGCCTAGACACTGTTCTCCATCTGTTAACTGGGTGGGAGATGCAGCCATGGCAGTGTTATTAAGTACCCACGTCAGGCACTGTGCTGCTTGTTGTAAGTTATTATTTTATTTGCTCCTCACCCGTGCAGTGAGGTTCCATTTTTATCCCCCTTCAGAGATAAGCCATGCCTGAGGTCTGTGCATGAGCTTAGCCCAATGTAGAAGAGTCAGGAAGACCAGGGCTTTGGCCCCAGCGGCTGCTGCTAAGTAGCAGCTCCAGAAGGTTGAGGAACAGGCCAGGGTCCACCTAGAGGAGCAAGCAGCTGGGAGCGGTCCCAGCCTAGGTCAAGGTCCCAGCACTGCCACACTGCAGATGGAAATTGGATGCAGCAAGATCCATGGATTTCTCGAGAGAAACCAGAACTCATGCTTTTCATGTAAAAGCTCTGGCCTTTTTTTAATGCTACCCTCTGCCCCACACCACTCACCTCCTCTGAACCTCTTTTACCAGGCCCTCGTGACCTTCTGGACTTCCCCCGCCTGCCCGACCCCCAGGCTCTGTTTCCAGCCCGCCGCCGGCCCCCCGATTTCCCAGGCCGCCCCACCACCCTGACCTTTGCCCCGAGACCTCGGCCGGCTGCCAGTCGCCCCCGCTTGGACCCCTGGAAACTGGTCTCCTTCGGCCGGACACTCACCATCTCGCCTCCCAGCAGGCCAGACACTCCGGAGAGCCCTGGGCCCCCCAGCATGCAGCCCACGCTGCTGGACATGGACATGGAGGGGCAGAACCAGGACAGCACAGTGCCCCTGTGTGGGGCCCACGGCTCCCACTAAGGCCTGCCCACCACTGCCCGCCTGGGCAGCCATGAATGTAGCGCCCCAGGCCCCGCCCCAGCCCGCCATGCCACAAGGTGGGGGAGGCCCTGGGCAGGATGTTCACTCTATTTATTGGGGAAGGAGGGAGGGGGGAACACTTAACTTATTCCTTTGTACCCCAGGGGGTGGAGCCCTGTGCCCACCCTGCACTGGGGGGAGGGTGGGCAGGGATACTCAGGGACAGGGCCTCATGGGGGATTTGGCACAAAATGGAGCATTAAAGGTAACCCCTGCCCCCTACCGTGCTTGACTGTCTTCCTTTTTCCTTTTTTTTTTTTTTTTGGATACAGAGTCTTGCTCTGTCACCCAGGCTGGAGTGTAGTGGCACCATCTCAGCTCACTGCAACCTCCGCCTCCTGGGTTCAAGTGATTCTTCTGCCTCAGCCTCATGAGTAGCTGGGATTACAGTCTCCCGCCACCACACCTGGCTAATTTTTGTATTTTTGGTAGAGACGGGTTTCACCATGTTGACCAGGCTGCTCCCAAACTCCGGACCTGAAGTGATCTCAGCCTCCCAAAGTGCTGGGATTACAGGCATGAGCCACTGCGCCTGGCCTAGACGTGTTTTTTTCCCTGGCCCAGGCCCTGATGCTAGGTCATCCTAGCGGAACATTCCCCCCACCAACCCCACACACCCTCCCTGGGCTCTTCTGGATTTCTAAGGTCCAAAGGATGAGGCCCTCCCTGGTCCCCCCAAGAACACCACACAAAGAAGTTGTGATCACCAGTGACAAGTTTTACCAACGAACACATGAGTCGAGGGAAGTTACATGGTGAGGTGGGAGGGTGAGGGGTAGAGAGGTCCCCCTGGGTTGGCCTCAGCCAATTACATCCCGAGTCTGGGCCCCAGCCCCACTGTCTTCCCGCTGGAGGCTGCAACGGTTCATCTTCAGCTGAGTCAGCTGGATGTAACGGAGCACATTGGTGTCTGCAGGGGAGGTGGGCAGGGCATCATCTGGGTGTCCTGGGGCAGCAGGTGACTTCCACACCACCCTGGCTCACACCCCATTCTCCGAAGTCACCAGCAGCTCTCTCACACAGCCAGCAGAGCCAGAGCCCTTCCTCAAAGCCCCAGCCCCAGCCAGCAAAGCGGAGGCATCGCACACTTCTACGTGCCCGTATTTGCGGCGCCCTCTGCCAGAAATGCCTCTTCTCAGAGGCTCCTGTCACACTTCTCATCCTCCAGTGACATCTGCAAGAAGTCTGTTCTCTCCCAGCCACTTAACGGGAAAACTAATCTCGTCTCTGCTCCCACAACTCTGCACCTGTTGTAATCTCTCTTCCTTCCTCATTGGCTCTTAATACAAAACCGAGTGTTGTGTCTGCCCTCCTGCACTCATGTGTGTAAGTGCATACATGCACGCACACACACACACACCAATTTCCTGGCATCGCCCACCCGAGTGGATGAGTGGATGGTGGAGGCAGTGAATGAATAGGTGTGTGTGAATGGGTGAGTGGAGGAATGAGTGTGTGCGGTAGGCGGCCGTAGGAGGGGGTAATTGAGATGACAGTGGGTGGATAGGGAAGTGGCTAAGCAAGTGAATAGGAGATATCAGGTGTGGCAATGACAGTAGATGAGAAATGACTGGGGAGATGTCAGAGGAGCGATAGGTGGATGGATGTTTGAATGGCGGGTGAAGGGCGGGGTGGATGAACGGGTGAGTGGGCGTGTAGGGAGTAGGTGGGTGGCACAGCCCTCCCTAGAGGCAGCTCCGCGGGAGGAGGGCTCTGCTGTTCTGCCCTGATCTTCCTGCCGCTCCAGCCCCTTTCACCGCCCTGGGCCCAGCCCTCACCTCTACCCCACCCCGCCACTCACCTGTGGGCTCCCGGCTGCGGGCCTCCTGCAGGTAGCGCAGCGCGCGTGTGTAGTCGCCCAGGTGGTAGAAGGCAATGCCGGCGCGGTAGGTGGCCTTGAAGTTGCCCTGCTGTTTCTCCAGCACCTTGAGACAGTACTCGCGCACGCGCTCGTAGTTTACCAGCTCCGACTGCAGCAGGCAAGCTGCGGGGGCGGCGGGGCCGGCACTCTCAGAGCCTGCTGGCACCCCCAAAACCCACCTGACCTCTAGGAGCCGGGCCTCCAGGCTGCAGGGAACCCGGCCTAAGGGATTGCTCTGGCAACCGGGGGCGCCAATCCGCTCGCCTATCAAAACAGACGCAACTGCGCCGCCGCTAGGTGGCGCCAAAACACGGACTGGCGCCACTGGGCCATCCACCCGGAGCTGTCGGTGGGCAAGAGCACTAAGGGCCCGCACCGGGGCGAGGGCTGGGACCTCGAGCGGCTGGCTCAAGGCAGACTTCCTCACCTTAGGTCCACGTGCGGCCAGGGGGTAGAAAGAATGACTCAGGGGAAGCGGGGCCCTGAAGACCCTACCCAAAGACCATTTCCTGCATCCCAGCTCCCTCTGGCCACAGAACCTTGTCATCCCCTATCCCTAATCCCTTTCCTTGATCAAGCTCTGAAGTCTCCCCCAGAAGCCCACAGCCCTGGACCTTTCAGTCCCAGAGCCCTTGCCGCCACAAGTCGCCAAGCTCTCCCGATTGCCCCCTCCCCTTGTGCCCCATCCCCCCACCCTCCGACGGCGTACCTGTGAGGGAGTCGTAACACTCCACCTCCGTGCTCTCCACCAGGCGCCGCTGCTCCTCGCTGAGACGCGCCGGCCCGGGGCTGCTGGTGGGCCCGGGGGCGGGGGCGGGCAGGCCGCCAGGGCGGGCCCCCTGCGCCGCCTTCAGCTGAAGCAGCGCTCGGTGGTACTTGCCGATGGCCTCCCGGAACTTCTTCTCTCGGTAGCAGCGCTGGCCCTCTGCCTTGAACGCCACGGCGGCCCGCAGGCTGCTGTCGAGCGCCGCGCCCAGGCTCCCCGACGGCTCTGGGGTAGGACCCGGACGAGCCGAGCCATGGCGGGAGCCCGAGCCCGGGCCGGGGCCCGGAGGGGAGATGGCAGGAGGCGGGCGCGGCGGAGGCTCCGGGGCAGCGCTGAGCATCAGCACCGGGGACAGCGCGCCGCGCTGCATTGTGGGAAACTCCTGCCGCCGCCGCTGCAGCTACCGCATCGCCCCCCGCGGGGCTGGTCCCCACCCTTTCTCCGCCCCCTCACCTCCGGCAGCTGACTCCGCCTGCCCCCTATGGGTCTAGGGAAACCCCTCGAGACTTCCCCCATGCTCACTCTCAGATTAGCCAAGTCCTAGTTCTCCAGCCCGCCCCCCAAATTGTTCCCATTCCCCTTACCCTCCCCACCCTCCTGCCTGCTCTTCTCCCTGGTGCCCAAAGCTCCTGAAGATTTCTAGAAGGAAAAGAAGAGCCTAGGAGGAAGAGCAGGAAGACATCAGCCTCACAGAAAGCTGGCTTTCAGCCCACTGGCCATTTGGCATATCAAATGAGAACACAGGATTTGGACCCAAGCTTCCCAAATTCAAATCCCTGCTTATTTTCTCACTAGTGGTATGACTTAGACAGCTCGCTTAAACTACCTGGAACTCTGTATCCTCATCAGTAACATGGGATAATAATATCACCTTTAGGGCCAGGCGAGGTGGCTCACGCCTGTAATCCCAGCACTTTAGGAGGCCCAGGCGGGTGGATCGCTTGAGGTCAGGAGTTTGAGACCAGCCTGGCCAATATGGCAAAACCCTGTCTCTACTAATATACAATATATACAAAATTTTTGTATATATACACAAAAATTAGCCTGGTGTGGTGGCGTGCACCTGTAGTCCCAGCTACTCGGGAGACTGAGGCAGGAGAATCGCTTGAACCTGGGAGGCAGAGGTTGCAGTGAGCCGAGATTGTGCCACTTCACTCCAGCCTGGGTGACAGAGGGAGATGCTGTCTCAAAAAAGGAAAGGAAAGGAAAGGAAAAAGAAAAGAAAAGAAATACATTAAAAATAATACCACCTTTGGGATTCATCTGTTAATTTATGGAACAAATATTCACTGACGTCCTTTCTGTGCCCAGCTCTGTGCTGGATGATGCTGGGACATAGCAGGGACTGTGTGAGCTTCAGACCCTACCCTCACTGGGCCCCCAGTTCAGTGGGCAGACAGACCAGTGACCAGACAGTGACAGCCCTGAGCACGCTAGCCTGGGAAGCACAGGCAGAGGGGTCAGGGCCAAGGTGGAAGAGGCACAGGCAGGGGGTCGGGACTGGGAAGTAGGAGGTACCTGCCCTGGGCTGAGGTGGTGATAAAGTCTTCCTGGAGGAGGGAATAACTCTATAAACAAGAGAGGCAACAAGGCAATCTCCTTATTGCCCTCACCCAGCTCGCCTGTCTATGGGGGAAAACTAGTGAGAAGGCAAACAAGTCCCCAGGAAAGGAAGCATGCAGGAAGCTTTCAAGAAAAAAACCAAGGGTGAATGAGTCAATTGCCCTTCAGTCCTCCTTAGCCGACTCTTTAGTTGTGGGACCTGGCCCAAGTTCCTCTATCGTCCTCCTTGGACTTCCTCTGTGTGACATGAGGATAAAAGGCAAGTTAACCTCAGGGCGGTTGCAGGAATGGAATTATCTTATTCAGGTAAGGCACTTAGCACAGGGCTTCATACATTAATGGGCACTTAACAACTGGTGTTCTTATCATCCATTAGACTCTGAGTCATGTGATCATGAGGGCCTGGCTCTGAGTCAGCATCCATATATAGTTGTTGAATGAATGAGTGTGTGAGTGAAAGGCATTATGCATTACTACTCCTTCCCCCTCCCCTGAGGGAGAAGGGAGAGAGCCCCACTCTCCCACCTCCACCCTCACAGCACATCCTCCAGCTGGAGGTCCCATGGCAGGTCACATGTGACAGACAGAAACCGGAACTCAGCACCTTTCAACTCAACCACAGCATCTGCCTCTATCTCTTATTGTACTTTGCTGTAAAACGCTTTTACTGAGTGAATTTCTCCCTTATCCCTGGGGTCCAGCCTTGAACACCTCAGGGGCGCAAACATTTTCCTCTCTGTATCTCCAAACCCAGGCTCAGTTAGGAGTGTAAAACTCCTGAGTTTGAGTTCTTGGGCAGTGCACACACCTTTCCCCACCTTGGGTGTGTCTGTTTTGTAATTAAAAACATGGAGATCTGGCTGGGCGCAGTGGCTCACACCGGTAATCCCAGGACTTTGGGAGGCTGGGGCAGGTGGATCACCTGAACTCAGGAGTTCGAGACCAGCCTGGGCAACATGGCAAAACTGTGTCTCTGCCAAAAATACAAAAATTAGCCAGGTATGGTGACATGCACCAGTGGTCCCAGCTACTTGGAAGGCTGAGGTGGGAGGATTGCTTGAACCCAAGAGGTGGAAGTTTCAGTGAGCTGAGATCACACCACTGCATTCCAACCTGAATGATGAAAGAGTGAGACCCTGTCTCAAAAAAAAAAAAAAAAAAAAGATCTGTTGATTCATAACCATGTTTTCTGACCAAGTAAATGCCTAGGTACCTGGGCACAGTAGCAGAGGACAACCATACCTAAAAGCACAGTCCTGCTGGGATGCAATGTTAACACTTTTGCAACACCTCCTAGGTGTCAGACATTGTCATAAAGCTTTCCTTTTTTTTTTTTTTTTTTTTTTTTGAGACAGAGTCTTGGACTGTCTCTGGGCTGGGGCTGGAGTGCAATGACGTGACCTCGGCTCACGGCAACCTCCACCTCCCAGGTTCAAGCGATTCTCTTGCCTCAGCCTCCTGAGTAGCTCGGATTACAGGTGCCGGCCACCATGCCGGCTAATTTGCTGTATTTTTAGTAGAGACAGGGTTTCACTATGTTGACCAAGCCGGTCTCGAATTCCTGACCTCGTAATCCGCCAGCCTCGGCCTCCGAAAGTGCTGGGATTACAGGCTTGAGCCACCGCACCTGGCCGCTTTACGTATCTTTTAACTCACATCCTCACCACAGTGTTGGGAGGTTGGTACCATAATTATCCCCATTGACACCTGGGCACTTCCCAGGTTAAGCATATCAGACCCCACTGATCAAACTCTCACCATCCAGGACTTACTACTACAAACTGATGACCTTCACAGAGCATCTTCCAGGCCTGGGAGACCCTATCTTCATAGCCCAGTATATGTGATGCCTCGGGCTTGTACTACCATTAAGAAATATTGAATTAGGCCGGGTGTGGTGGCTCACTTCTGTAATCCCAGCACTTTGGGAGGCCGAGGCGGGAGGATCACCTAAGGTTAGAAGTTCAAGACCAGTCTGACCAACATGGTGACACTCGTCTCTACTAAAAATAGAAAACTTAGCTGAGCATGGTGGCAGACGCCTGTAATCCCAGCTATTTGGGAGGCTGAGGCAGGAGAATCATTTGAACCCGGGAGGCGGAGTTTTGCAGTGAGCTGAGACCGCGCCATTGCACTCCAGCAGCCTGGGCAACAAGAACGAAACTCCGTCTCAAAAAAAAAAAAAGGAAATACTGAATTAGTTGACATCTAAACGCAGATTTAGAATTGCAGAATTTCAGATTTACTTGAATAAGATCTGAAAAGCTGGTAACATCGAGATAGCATTTCTTCTGACCGGGGCGGGCATTCTCAGTTCCTCACAGTCCCCATCCTTCGTGATTTCTTGCCAGTCCTTAAGGGATCCCAGTTTTATCCTGCTGAATGGCTCTTGGGGAAGCCCGCCATTGCCCCCTGGTGGAGGAGCTCAGAATTTGCATTTTATCTCCCAGCAACCATTGAAGGAAGTGGTAAGAACATCCAATCAGAGGGATGCGAGGCCTGCAAAGCGACCAATCAAAAGCTAGAAGGGACTGGAAATCGCCCAATGAGGTCAGACAGCGCTCAAAATAAAATACATTCTTTTATTGAGATGAGAGACGGACACACACTGGGAGGGTTTTGGTTTTTTTTTGTTGTTGTGACTAAGTCTCAGCGCTCAGGGGGGCTCAGGCTGGAGGCAGCGGAGCAGGCAGGCGGCGGCGAGGCTGGTGCCCTGGCGCTGGGGCCGCGCGTACTTGAGGAAGACGGCGGCGCGGCCCGGCGCGGGACCTCGGAGCGCAGCGCGGGCCATGCACGGCTCGAGGGGGCCCAGTTCCTCGGGGCTGCAGCAGGGAGATGGAGAAACTAAGGTAGGGCAAGGGGTTGGAGATGACCCATCCTTGGAACTGGAGACTCGAGACTGAGAAGCAGCGTCGACGTGGGTCCCCACGGACGGGTCAGGGGCTCTCTTGAGATCCGGTACGCGTCCCATCCTCAACTGGAGTGACTAGGTGAGCACCGGGGAGAGGTGGATACCCGATTCTTCCTACAGGGCGCAGCTAGTGCGGAGTCGGAACACTCGAGGAAGCACTCAAGGAAGCAAAGAGGGAGGACGGGCAGCCATCCTGTCTATCCTGGGGGAAACTGTGGTTCGCCCTGCCACCTGGTAGCATGGTTAGCGGCCCTAGCAGCTAAAGGGACCCCCATCCATCACCAGATACAGAGATGGAGCACTCGAGGCCTGGGAGACCCTTCGTTCTCAGCCCTGGAAGGCAACAGGAGCATCTTCTGGGCCTGGGAGACTATCTTCCACCCTGGGGCAAGGTTAAGAGCCTCCAGATCTGGACTAATGGGGTCCTCCCTCTCCATTCTCTCCTACACACAGAAAAATCAAGTCTAGGTGCCACCTCCTCCCCAATAATGGTCTCTCATTCTCTGAGACGGTAAAAATGACCAGGAAGGGAAGTCCCTGAAGCTGCTGTGATCCCATACAGGCCCTCCGCCAAGACTACACCTGTAAAGTTCCGGCTGGAGCCTGGAGCCCGCGCCGTCTAGCAAGCGGTGCGCCAGGCTCAGAGCCGCAGCCGCGCGACGACCTGGCTCCCATCCCGCAGCCTCGGCCTCCAGTAAAGACAGCTCCAGGAAGTAGGTGGCAAGTAGCATCACCTGCAAGTGAGGCGGGGCGACTGTCAGGCCACGCCCCACCTCGCGTCGGCCACGCCCCCACCCCCGTATCCACAGGGATTCACCTGGGGGCTGCTCCCTGCCAGCGCGGCCAGCAGCCCGAGGCACAGCAGCGGACCCGGGTGGTGCAGCCGGAAATCCAGGCGGCTCAGGATGCGGCGCTCGGCTCGCAGCAGCTCCGCCCGCGAGAAGGAGTCGGCGCTCAGGAGGCAGAGGAAGGCGGGCTGCAGATGGGGAATGCGGGGGGAGGTGAAGGAGTCTTTGATCCCGGCTCTTTACTCCCTGCCCTGGAAAGGCCCCAGGTTCCGGACCTCAGTTTCCTGGTGTGTAAAATGGGGCCATTGGCCGGGCGCGGTGGCTCAAGCCTGTAATCCCAGCACTTTGGGAGGCCGAGACGGGCAGATCACGAGGTCAGGAGATCGAGACCATCCTGGCTAACACGGTGAAACCCCGTCTCTACTAAAAAATACAAAAAACTAGCCGGGCGAGGTGGCGGGCGCCTGTAGTCCCAGCTACTCGGGAGGCTGAGGCAGGAGAATGGCGTAAACCCGGGAGGCGGAGCTTGCAGTGAGCTGAGATCCAGCCACTGCACTCTAGCCTGGGCGGCAGAGCGAGACTCCGTCTCAAAAAAAAAAAAAAAAAAAAAAAAATGGGGCCATTGACTTGTGTCTGGAAGTCGTAGATAGCACGGGCTTGAGAGTCCTGGGTTCAAGACCTGGGTTCGAGTTCAAACCCCACCATCTGCTCACTGTGACACACAGGACATTCACTTAGGCTCTCTGCCTCATTCCCAACCCCTCCCCGCCCCGCGTAAAAGAGATACTACTCCCTGCTTCACCAGGCAGTTCTGATAAGGCACTAAATTCATGCATGTTGACGGTAACTATTCAAGATGGCCTAGTTTATATTATTTTTATTTACTTTTCTAAATTAGAGACGAGGTCACCTTGGTTTCCCAAAGTGATGTATTTTTTGTTTTGTTTTGTTTTGTTTTGTTTTGTTTTGGAGTGCAGTGGCGCGACCTCACCTCACTGCAACCTCCGCCTCCTGGATTCAAGCAATTGTCCTACCTCAGCCTCCTGAGTAGCTGGGACTACCGGCGTGCACCACCACGCGGGGCTAATTTTTGTGTTCACAGTAGAGACAGCCTTTCACCATGTTAGTCAGGCTGGTCTCAAACTCCTGACCTCAAGTGATCTGCCCATCTCAACCTCCCAAAGTGCTGAGATTACAGGCGTGAGCCACCACCCCCAGCCTTAAGATAGACTATTCTAGACGGAATCGAAGTTCCAACTGTTTGATGTGGGGCAAGTGTCTTCCTCTCTCTGGACCTCGGTCCCCTCTTCTGTTTAAGGGACACATTGACAGCCCCTCCCTCATACATGTTGGGAATCCCAGACACAGCACGGTGCTTGGCACACAGTAGGCACTGAATCAGTGACTCCCCAAAGGACTCTATCCACCCTCCCAAACCCCACCCCGGAAGTACCTCGGGAAGCACGCACTCTTCCATTTTGCACGCCACAAACAGGCAGGCCACACCCAGCAGCTGCAGGCGATGTAGGCGCACGTGGCCAGCACTCAGGTAGGAATCAAGCAGGTGCACCGCCAGGTAAAGTGTGTCACTAGCCAGACCCAGGTACTCCTGAGGAGGGGCACAGGTGACCACGGGGTCCCGGGCGGCGACGCAAACTCAGCCCCCCACACCCTTCCAGATACCTACGTGCACCTGGACCAGCCAGTCTACCACCAGGGCGCGCATCTCCGGGGTCACAGCGCGGGGCAGGGCTCTCCGGGGCAGCACGCGGCACACCTGGGATTAGGGCAGGGACGCCTCACTCTCCACACCTGTGCCTCTGCCTGTCTGCTGAGCTCCAGCCCTGGGTGTAGCAGCCTCCTCCAGTCAGTTGGACATCTCAGCTGTGCCACACCCAAACTGGCCTCCAAATGAGCTCCTCTTATGTGTCCTCACCTAGAACTCTGGGCTTTGTTTCAGATGCCTCCATACCCACCTCTCCAATCTGTAGCCCCCAGAGCCACATAGTCTCCTGGGTGTCTCCCCCTAGGTTCCCAGAACTTCACCTTTTTTTTTTTTTTTTTTTTTTGATGGAGTCTCACTCTGTTGCCCAGGCGGGAGTGCAATGGCACGATCTCGGCTCACTGCAACATCCGCCTCCTGGGTTCAAGCGATTCTCTTGCCTCAGCCTCCCAAGTAGCTGGCATTACAGGAATGCAGCACCACGCCCGGTTAATTTTTGTATTTTTGTAGAGATGGGGTTTCACCATGTTGACCAAACTGGTCTTGAACTCCTGACCTCAGGTGATCTGCCCACCTTGGCCTCCCAAAGTGCTGGGATTACCGGTATGAGCCACTGCGCCTGGCCTCAGACTTCAACTCTTGACCACCAATCCTCAACCCCTCTGCCTCAGAGCACCCAAAAGGGTCTTCCCAAAGAAAGATCTGACCAAGGAACTCCCCAGCTTAAAATCCTTCCATGGCTCCCAGTGCCCTTGGAGAAAACTCTAATTTCTTTCAGGCTCTGCTTCAACATCACCTCTTCCCTCTCTCCCCTGACAACCCACACATCAGCCACAGCCACCTTCTTCTTGGCTCCTAGACTATACCATTTCTACCCCAGCTCCCTTGCACTTCCTGTTTCTTCTACAGAGGGTCCTTCCTCAACTCCTTGCACGGCCTTTCCGTCATTCAACTAACATCACCATGACTTTATCTATACTCCTCCCACCCAATCACTATCTCTTTGTCTCAGCATTTTCACTCTGAAGATGTCTCCCTGTGTGCTTTGTCTATTTGGCCACTAGGCTGCCAGTCCCACGAGGGCAGGGACTTCTGCCCGGAACACAGGTGTCTCTCAGGTCCTAACAGATATCCTGGCCCAGGAGAGTCGCTGGCAAGACGTTAAATAAACTCCTCCCTTCAGTCTTCCTGCCGCAGCACCCCTCTCATAGGGATGTCTGAAGGCTGGCGAGGGCAACGCTTTGGTGTGTATGGCCTTTCCCTAACTGTCCTATATGTTTGCTCATCTCCCCAGAATGAGGCCAGCATTGCAGTATCTCCAGCGCTTAAAACATTTGCTACTAAACCATTAAATATTTGTTGAATAAATGTGGAGGATAAGTACAGGGACCACAAACACCCCAGGACGTAAAGAGCTGTAAAGAGCCCGGGGACGGTGGGAAAGGGCATTCCCAGAGGTAGAAACGGCGCTCTGTGAAAACAAAACAACAGCCTGGACGTTGCAGGGAAGGAATGCCGGCCGCCAGTGATGGGGAGGAGAGAGGCTGGAGCGGTGGGAGTTCAGAGGTGGTGTTGAGTGGGTGCTGGGTGGGGGGCTGGCGTCGGCCTCACCAGGGCAGGCAGCAGGTCGGCTCACCATGGCTTCGGCGAAGATGTCCCCGGCGTACTCGCGTTCTCCCTGCAGCCCCAGCGCGCTCAGCGCCTCCTCCAGCCCTGGCGGCCTCTCCAGGCGTCTTGGGGAGACACTGGGGCCCGAGGGGAAGCCGTCGGGGACTGGGTCGCTCGAAGGCTCTGCATCGAGGGAGGCAGCGGGACTCTGCAAAGGAGAGGGCCTGGGGGCTCAGCGCCTAAAGAGAGGCCCGAGCCGGGAGCCGGGACCCCGGTCCCTGCCTCTCACCAGCATCCTCCAGGAGGGTGTTGCGGGCGAGGCCAAGCACGGACCCTTGCAGCTAGGGGAAGAGAGGCGCGGCGGGCGCTTTAAATGCGCCTGGGCGCGTGCGCACTGAGCCCGCCTCACCTGGGCAGGTGCACAAAGGTGAGTGCCCCGCAGGCTGGCTCTGTCCTCTCAAAGCCCTCTGAGGTCGGGCAGCTGGAGACAGAGCCTCATCCTGCTGCCCAGAAGCAGCCCCTCTGAGCCTCACTTTCCTCAACCATTAAGTCAGGAGTATTTCAAAAGGTAGAATCAGGGTTTGCACCGTCAGAGGATGCATGTACAAACATAGATCAGAGGTTAGAATGACCCTTGCGGTGTCGGTGTCGCAATGGAATTGGAGATAAAATTGTGTGAACACATATATAGAAATAAGTGTTGGGTATGCAAACATGTATTTCCTAGCTTAGTCCACTGGGAGGGCTTAAGAGCAGCGACACCCCAATAGTAAGAAGCTCCGTACCATCCAGGCCCTGGCCACCGCATCCCATTCTCCACTAAAAGGAACCAGGTCTACTTGGAGAAATGGCTGATCCCAGGGTCATACAAGAGAAGATACAAGATCTGGAATACTTATGTGTGGCAGAAAGTGTCCCAATGGCAGGGCAAGTCACATAGATGCTGAAGTCACTAGCTAAATCTAGAAAATGTGAGCATCAAGATGATGGTCATAGATCACCAACCACTGAATAAAATTAAAATACATGTTTATTCTGATATAACTCAGACAGTGGGAAAGATAAAGCTCTTCTAATCCTTAGAACGTGAACTAATAAATGTGTTTTGTTTTCAGACAGGGTCTCGCTCTGTCACGCAGGCTGGAGTGCAGTGGTGTGAACTTGACTCACTGCAGCCTCAACCTCCTAGGCTCAAGTGAGCCTCCCATCTCAGCCTCCCAAGTAGCTGGGACTACAGGCGTGCGCCACCATGCTTGGCTAATTTTTAAATTTTTTGTAGAGACTGGGGTATCACTTTGTTGCCTAGGCTGGTTTTGAACTCCTGGGCTCAAGCGATCCTCCCACCTTGGCTTCCCAAAGTGCTAGGATTACAGGTGTGAGCCACCATGCCTGGCCGAACTAATAAATATAGAAGGATGGAAAATTCTATTTGGCAACCACCACAGCATCGTTTCATGCAAGAAACATCAATAGATGTTCAAACTAGTGGGCGAACATCTGATAGGAATCAGCGTATCTACAAAACGTCTCTACACAAGATGCTAATTAACTATGTAAACCAAAAGGTATCTGAGATAGGTCTCAACTTAGAAAGTTTATTTTGCCAAAGTTAAGGACGTGCCCGTGACATAGCCTCAGGAGGTGTTCGGGGCACTGCTTGGTTTTATAATTTGTATGGAGACATGAGACGTCATCAATATGTGTAAGCTGTACACTGGTTCGGTCCGGAAAGGCGAGACAACTTGAAGCAGGGGAGGGGGCTTCCAGGTCATAGACAAGAGACAAACGGCTGCATTGAGTTTGGTTAGCCATTTACTGAATGCACAATTTACAGGTACAGTCATCCATGCCTAGTCTTGCTCAAATAGGGCAGAGGAAGCCATCTGATATGGGTTTGTCTCACGGAAGCACAGGGATGACTTTGAATTCTGTCTTCTGTCCACAAGGAATTTCCTTGTGGGCAAATGGTGAGAGGTAAGTAGCTTTACCAAAAACCTTTAGGCCAGGCGCAGTGGCTCAGCCTGTAATCCCAGCACTTTGGGAAGCTGAGGTGGGCAGATCACTGGAGGTCAGTTCGAGACCAGCCTGGCTAACATGGTGAAACCCTGTCTCTACTAAACATACAAAAAGTAGCTGGGCGTGGTGGTGGGTGCCTGTCACCTCAGCTACTCAGGAGGCCGAGGTAGGAAAATCGCTTGAACTCTGGAGGCGGAGGTTGCAGAGAGCTGCGATCGTACCATGGCACGCCAGCCTGGGTGACAGAGCAAAACTCTATCTCAAAAAAAAAAAAAAAAAAAAAACCAAAACAACAAAACGTGAGGCAACCAACCCTGGTTGAGGGAAAATAACTGCAAAATAACTGCCCTGTGGGTTTCACACCTGCCAACTGAATGCAATGTGTGAGCCTGGTCGTTAGCTAGGAATTTTTAACATACAAGGACATTGAGTGTGACCACTAGCGGACATTATAAAATCTGTAAAGAATAGTGGTTTCAATGTTAGCTTCCTGACCTTGACAACTGGAAGCAGTTATGTAGCAGAATGTTCTTTGGGACAGGCATACAGACGTGGAGCAGGAGGTGAAGGGGTAAATGTAAAATTCCGATCCCATTTTTGTCCGTTTTAAGTAAAATGCTATGAAGAACCTAGTGAAGGGCATATTTTGTAACTCTTTTACATAACTTTTAGTTTTGAACAGACAGTTCCCACCTACCGTAGCCACACCCAATGTCCCCAATGAACATCTCATATTAGTGTGCCCCATTTGTCGCAATCCGTTAGACCAATATTCATCTACTAAGTCCACGCTTTATTCAGCCTTCCTTTTTCCCTACGTTCTATTTCAGGACACATTTAGTCACCATGACTCCTTCAGCTTATCTTGGATGTGTCACTTTCTCAGACTTTTCTGATTAACCACCTTGACAGACATCCCTCAACTGAGATGTGATGTCTGCTTCCTCTCGGGGAGGTGGTGTGTGTCTGCGGGAGGATGATCAGAGGGAAAGTGCCCTTCTATTACATCACATTAAAGGGACACCATGAAGGTGATTCATCGGCAATGTTGACCTTGATCGGCTGGATGATGTTTCTCAGGGATCTTCACTGAAAAGTTACTTTTCCCCTCTCCACACTCCACTCTTTGGAGGAGTCACTGCAGCCCACACCTAAGAAGTGGGGGTTACACAGCCCTCCTTGAAGGTTGTCGACAGAAATTACTTATGATTTTGTGTAGATTTGTGTATTCTCCCCATTTTGACACTTAGCAGTAGACTTATTTCATTATTTTGGGTGAAAACCCAATATTATGCTATTTATTTTGCTGTTCAAATTCTTTTCAGCTTTGACCACTGGGCGCTTTCTGTTGGCTCCTGTGTCCCTGTGACTTAAGCACATCCGTGCTTACTTTCAGGCACTGCAAGATGCCCCAGGCTCATCTTGTACATTTCCTGCCCCAGGCCCGGAATAATCTTAGTACAGCATTATTTTCGAAAGTTTTCTGCAAGTCTGCAATTATTTCAAAATTTATTTATGTGAATGGCTACACTTTTTTGGAAAGGTACTGGACATTAAAATCCTGGGATGTAGACGACAAACAAAAGCACAAGCACAGTACAGACAGATAGCTAAAGTTTATTACAGGACTGCTGGTAGCACCAAACGAAACCAAGTCAATTCCTTTTAACAGGGCGGCTGAACCGGTTGAGGAGTCTACCCTGTGGAACCCGAGAAGCAGCTGGAAAGTCTGAGTTCCCCAAATGCAGCAGCTAAAAGGGAATCTCACTGCTACCCCTGACTCAACACAGCCATCAATGCAGCCCCCAGAGGCTTCACATTAACTGGAAAAGATGACGCAAAAAGAGCAGGAAACTACCAGTTTATGATGCCGTGTCCATTTGCACAGAGGTAATCAGCACCAAAGTGAGTACTCAAGGTCCTGAGACCGTGGGTGAATTTACTTTCTTATACTCCTGCTTTGCTGTCTTTTTTCATGGCACGTATCATGTTTTCTTTTTTTTTTAAGAGACATGGTCTCACTGTCCCAGGCTGCAGTGCAGTGTGGCAATCACAGGTCACTGCAGCCTCAAACTCCTGGGCTCAAGTGATCTTCCCACCTCAGCCTTCCAAGTCAGCTGGGATGACAGGCATGCACCACCATGCCCAGCTAATTTTTGTATTTTTTGTAGAGATGAGGGTCTCCCTATGTTGCCCAGGCTGGTCTCGAACCCCTGGCCTCGAGAGAGCCGCCCGCCTCGGCCTCCGAAAGTGCTGGGATTACAGGCATGAACCATTGTGCCCAGTCTACTGTTCTTTATATACAAAAAAGAACTTGTGAAATTTTTAAAATGTACATTGCAAAAGACGATTATTCTACTCAAAATTTATTTGGTAAGATTTTATTAAGACTCTTAAATTCAAACACCCTCCTTGGGAAAAGCTCTACAGGATAACCACATGTGCTCAACTATGGGGCCAGTTGCTGCAGCTGTGGGCCCCCATCCTGTGGAAGAGGAGAGAGCCACTAACAAGATGAGGTAGCCAGGCCTGTGCCCACACTACGAGACCTGCGTCCAAGTGGTGTGAGGAGCGGCAACGGGGGGTCAGCTCGGGGCTGGGACGAGAAGGAAGAGTAAAAGGCCTCTCCTTATAGGCCTGCCTGCTTATGACCACCAGGGCAGACTTTTGTAATTAAATTAAGGTCCACATGATTTTAGAAAGACAAACTAAAAAACCCCAACCGAACACGAGTCTTGGCTGTAGCTCACTCTGATTTCTGTAAATTGGATCTTTTTCTGCTTACATTCACTTAAAATCTCAAAGACTCAATGGGTGTGAAGTGCTAACACCTTGTGGCAAAATCTCAAATTCATCTGTGCCAGGCCCTCTGCACAGCAGGGCTCAGCAGGGCAGGCCAAAGCTCTGGTCCCTGGTCCCTGGCTGGGGGAGGCGTGCCATCCGGCCAGGGCCCGACCATGCGGCCACGTGACTCAAGCATGGGAAGTGCAGGGGCCCAGACACAGCCAGGCTAAAGGGCAGCGCCTAGCAGAGGGCTGACCCCAAGCTGAACGGGGTTCCAACCAAACGCTCAGCAGCTCCCAGGAGACAGCAGCCATGCCACCATGAACACACCACTGGGTCTGTACTGGAATTTGGGGGCCTCAAGGCTTCCAGGTGGCAGCATAAATGGGGAGGTGGGGCAGGACAGGAATGCCCCCCTCTAAGGCTCGGCAGCCCTGTGGAATGAACCACTCCCTCTCATTCAGTGACAGCACAGGCACGCTCCTCATTCTGGACTACCCAGATCTTCCACCCCTGTCCCTCCACCCCACCTCTCTTAGCTGAAGCAGCACTGAGAGCCTGGAGTGGTCTCTGTCCACCACACCCCCACAAGCGGGGAGCCTCCCCACACCCCTCGGCCCCACAGCACCAGCTGCACCCACCCTCTCCAGCCTGAGCTCCTGCACACACCCCAGCTGCCCTCGCCCTGAGCTCATTCTCACCTCCATGCCCCTGCTCAGCGCCCTCCTTGCTGAAGGGAGCGACTACTACAGGAGAAGCTGGGGCCCAGGGGTCTGACTCCATCACCAAGGCAAGGCCCAGAGTGGCTGGGCCGGCGTGAGTGCAGGCTGGGCCCTGGTCTGAAATGAGTGTCTTTATTGCTTGTACCGTACAAATATGAAGACGAGGAGAAAGGCCAGTAGGGACGGAGGACTGTCGGATAACGACAATGCACACAGAGGAAAAAGACCCTCACCCACCCGAACCAACCCCACCCTCCCCACCCTGCCATGAACTGCATAGTACAGGAGATGGGGCAGGGAGAGCAAACCCACAAAAGCTGAACTCCAAACACCCGGAGGTGTTGCTGCAGGGAGGGGAGGCGTGGGCAGGGCAGCTCATGGATCAAGGCGGGGCCCCTCCCACTGGGTCAGCACCCCTCCCCCACAGGATGAACTGCTCGGGCCAGGGATGGGGCCCAAGCCCACATACCATGCACACTGGAGGACACGCTGCCCTCACACACAACACACATGCACACACACCCACGTGTGCCTGCATCCCGCCGACACACGCAGTCCGAGGCACGCACAGGAGTCCCACAGCACTGACATGGAAGTGCGTTCATGTTCAACCTTAAGGCTGCAGAACATGGGGCCCTGGGGAGAGGGAGGGACGAGGAGGCCTAGGAGTCTCCCTTCTCAGAGGCCCCTCACTCCAATAGCTACCAGAGATGCCCACCCCCACCCCTCCCTGACCAAGTCCATGGGGCCCAATACTGTCCGGTGTAAGATTGTAACAGCCGAGGCTGGTGCCCCGCCACCCCCGCCGAGAAGGGGGTGAGCCCAGCCCACAGCCCCCAATGGGGTCAGGCCAGGCCCGGGGTCCAGCAGGAGGTAAGGCCAGCTGGAAGGAAGCCCTAATAAGGCACGGGGCTGGGAGGCAGGCAGGTTTGCCCCTAAATGTTCCTCCTGCCTCAATCTATAGGGTGAGGGCAGCTTGGTGGAAAGGAGACAGGACCAGGAGGCGGCGCCCAGCCCGACCCCTCCCAGTTCCGCATGGCGCAGATCCTGGGACCTGGCTCCATTCACCAGGGAGCAGCCCTAACCCCCATCCCTGCAGCTCCCAAGGGCCCCTGCCTGCCCCTGGACATTATTGCTTTTCTGCCCCCATGGGGGGACAGCAAGTGAGGGGTTGCACCGCCCTGTGCCTGGCCACTCCGAGCCTAGGCCACGGGGCCTGGAAGGCGTAGCACCACTGTCTGCCGGGTGTTGCGTCCCACCAGAAGGCAGCCTTCGTCCGGAAGCAGCAGCGCGGAGGCAGCCACCAGCATGACACCCGGGTCAGAAACTCAGGCAGGCCCCGGGCGTCAGGCTTCACCCCTCACTGGGGCTTGCGTAGATTAAAACCTGAATCTCTCCAACCGCCCAACAGCCCGGGCCTGGGCGAGAGGTGGAGTATCCCAAAAGCGAGTCTGGGCACAAAGGTGAGGCTGGAGGCAGGGGCTGCAGGGGCTACAGGGGCCGCTGGGGTGCGTCTGGGAGGGGCCTGAAGAACTGGAAAGGAGGTGAGGAGGTGGGGGTGGGGACACAAACCAAAAAGGCAAAGTAAAAAGTTAGGGGGAAAAAACCACCCGGCGGTGATGGCTGCCTGCGTGCGTGCGTCCTCTGCGTGGGCGGACTGCTCACTCGCGGATGCTGGCCGAGTAGGAGAACTGGGGGAAGTGGGTCCGCTGGTCCAGCTCCAGTAAGCCCAGGCTGTCATCTGCGGGCGGCGGAGGCGGATAGGGAGGACCAGTCAGGAGAGGGCCTGGGACACCTGCCCAGACTCCCTGGGAAAATGGCCCCAGCTGGCGGGGGCTGCCCACAGGAAAGGCCCAGAAACCTCCCTCCGCAATGGAGCCCCACAGCCACGGCTCCACTCCTCAAACCTGAGCCCCAGGCAGCCTCCTCTGGGAGTTTCCTGTGCCCTTGCCCATGTGCCCCACAGCTGGCAGGGCCTTCTGAGCCTCCCACTTTCTCTCTGTTCCATACACCACCACGCCAGGGTCCAGCCCAGAGCCCTGTCCTGGCCTGCCTCTGGCACCCTCCCATCCATTCTCCACAGGCAGCCAGGGGGGCGGCTTTCTAAAGGCCTTCTTTAACCCTGTCCCTCTCTGTACAAAACCCTTCCCTGGTTGGCTCCCCCCATGCAAGCAGTCCCCACCCCTCCCAGTGGCCCCCAGTGGTCCCAGTGGCCCCCAGACCCTTGCACTCCAGCCCCATGCCCTCTCTTCTTCCCGGCTGCTGCCTGTCCTTGGCTGTGCCATGCTTCTCCCATTGCTGGCATCCCACATGCCATTCCTCTGGCCAGCTGACATGTTTGCTTCCTCCTCCAGGAAGCCCTCCCTAACTGCAGGCCATGTCAGCTATTTCCTCTGGGATACCCTAGTCCCTGGGCTCCCACAGCCTAGCCGTGACCACTCCAGGCCATCCACCCTACCTGGGCTGGGAGCTTTCCAGGGCAGGGCCCAGGGCTGCCTCAATCAATGCTGTGTCCCCAGCATAGCCCAGCACCGGGCTGGGTTCAGAGTAAGAACTCAAACAGCTGTAAAGCAGTGAACCCAGCCAGCCTCACGGACCTGGCTGTCTCCTGCCCTGAACCCCCCAGTGAGCTACAGAATGTGCCGCAGCCAATGGCTCCTGGTGGCCTCACCAGGTCCAAAGAGGACCAACAGCAAAAGGACCTGAGAGCAGACCTTGGGGAAACCTCCCAGACATGAAGCAGGGGCCTTCAAGGGCCTTCCTGGAGAAGTGGGTTAAGAGCAGGCCCCATCCCTCCACCACCGGGGCAGGCACACCAGCACGGGGACCCCAGGCACTCACAGCGGTCGGGGGGTGTGATTGTGATGGACTGGGCGGTGAATTCATCATCAAAGTACCTTGTGTCGACCTCGGATGTGACCTGAGGTTTGAAGGGCGGCAGGAGCTACGGAGGAGAGGAGCTCAGGCTCAGGGACCCTGAGGCCAGGAGGCATCAACCAAGGTCACCACGAGTGGGCCGGGCCCCTGAGGGTCCAGCTGGGGCAGGCAGTGGGGGCTCACCTTCTTCTGGATCACGTCCTGCCAGTTGATGCTGAGGAAGAACCTGTGCTCCATGACCTCCTTGGCATCGCTGGGCCCCCCACCAAGCCTGGGCAGAGATGGCCGTCAGCACCTGCCTCCCAGAGCGGCTGGGTTCGGGGAGACGGGCTTTCGGCACAGGCAGGCCCCGTATGGCCTTTAATGATTCTGTCTTGACTACAAACCACCACTTCACAGGAGGAAACCGAGGCTCAGGGAGGGAGCTCACTTGCCCAGGGTCCGAGCCAGGGAGTCAGCAACCTGGACCCATGTGTCCTCACAGCCTGGCCTCACCCCGAGTCCAGAAAGGGAGTTGGCAGGGCAGGCTCAGTTCCTATCCTGGCTCTGCCACATATGGTTTGGCGGCCCCAGCCAGGCCTAGGGATGCCCTGTTCCTCAGCGTCCCCATAAAAGTGTCCCCCATAAGGCAGTGTCAAGGATGGGCCTGCCCTGGGGGGAGCACTCCCTAAGTGCCACTGTGGACATTTTCAGGGGCTGTGTGGGGACAACACACACTGCGACCCCACAAGCGAGCGCCCTTGTGGACGCTGCCGCCTCCAGGTCGCAGGGACAGCGGCAGCAGGTGGCGCTGGGCTGGGCTGGGCTGGGCTGGACTGGACTGGACTGGACGGGGCCGACGCCAGCCCTCACCTCTGCTTGGGGTCCTTCTTAAGCAGCCCGGCAAGCAGGGACTTGGCCTCGGGGCTGAGCGTGCGCGGGAAGCGGATCTCTTCCATGAGGATGAGCTCGAAGAGGCGCTCGTGGTCCTGGTTGTAGAAAGGCAGGCGGCCGCACATCATCTCGTACATGACCACACCCAACCCCCACCAGTCCACGGCCCGGCCATAGTCATTGTCCTCCAGCACCTGAGGATGGAGGGGAAATGAGGGCTGGGTCCGTGGCCCTGAGGCTGGCATCACAGTCCTGCCCTCAGGGCATCTGGGCTGGAAACACACAGGTCTGGGGGTTCCCCCTTCCCTTGGCCTCACATGTTCCTACCCCCCTCAAACCCCAGACACCTCAGGCGCCAGGTACTCTGGGGTCCCACAGAAGGTTTTCATGGTAGCCCCGTCACTGATGCCTTCTTTGCAGAGGCCAAAGTCAGTGATCTTGATGTGGCCGTCTTTGTCCAGCATGAGGTTTTCCAGCTGTTGGAAAAGTCAACGGATCTCAGGCGTGTGCTCCGAGGGGTTCCTGCTACCCCAGCCTTTCCTTCCAGGGAAAGATGCCAGGGGCTCCTGGACATCAACCCTCCCATGCCAGGCTGGGCCCAGCACACACAGCCTCACCCTCTGAGGCTCAGAGAGAGGCCAGATCCAACCCTCCCCACACCCTGGCCCACCCCCAGGGTACCTGGAAACAGCTGGGCAGGGAGAACCGAGAGCCAGGCCCTGTCCACCCACTGCCCCCATTGTCAGCTGTAGGTTCTTATGTTCCAACATGGGGGCATAAGCTTTCTTCTATTTTTTTTTCCTAGACTTTTTGTCTTTTAATTATGAAATATGCAACCAGGCAAAGTGGCTCACACTTTGGGGGGCTTAGGCGGCAGGACTGCTTGAACCCAGGAGTTTGAGACCAGCCTGGGCAACACAGCAAGAACCCATCTCCGTATTTTTTAATATGAAAAATAAATTAGCCAGGCATGGTGGCACACACCTATAGTCCCAGCTGCTTGCGAGGCTGAGATGGCATCTCCCCCTGGAAGGCCCTGTGTGCCCCTCCCACTTACTGACCATCCTCCACAAGAATTAACCTCTACTTCCCGTCTGTACCACTGCACACAGACACACCTATGAACTGTGGACTCACCTCCTCTGTGCGGCTTTCCCTCGACATTAGCCTATGAGATGCGTCCACACTGTCGCATGTCGCTGTAGCTCATTCCTAACTGCTGTGTGGCACCCTACTGTGCGAACACTCCACAGTGGGTCTGACCTCTCCTCTCACAGTGGGTACTTGGGTTTTTCCAGTTGGGGCTAGAGTGAGTCCTGCTGCTGAGTGAGGGGGACACTTTCTAAGGTGAATGTGTGTACCCACTTCTCTTGTGCACACACTACCGAACTATCTTCTAAACTTTGCTGGGTGCGGTGGCTCACACCTGTAATCCCAGCACTTTGGGAGGCTGAGGTGGGTGGATCATGAGGTCAGGAGTTTGAGACCAGCCTGGCCAACATGGTGCAACCCCATCTCTATTAAAAATACAAAAATTAGCTGGGCGTGGTGGCGGGCACCTGTAATCCCAACTACTCGGGAGGCTGAGGCAGGACAATAGCTTGGACCCAGGAGACGGGAGGTTGCAGTGAGTCGAGATTGCACCACTGCACTGAACGGAGCAGGACTCCTCATAAATAAATAAATATAAATAAATAAAGTAGGGATTGTGTCAGTTCACACTCCACTAGCGGCCTAGGAGTGCTCGTGGGAGGCTTGGAAAGGTCCCTACTTGGGGCCACTTGCTACAGAACCACCACCCTGGACCTTGGTGGGAAGCTTGGCGAATCAGGGCAGAAGGCCTCAGCCCCACCTCCCCAGTGTGAGTCCCATGTGGTGTGCGTGCCACAGGTCAGCCTGGTGCACACCCTGCCACTAACCTTGATGTCACGGTACACCACGTCCCGCGAGTGCAAGTACTCAAGAGCCGAGACAATCTCTGCACCATAAAACCGGGCCCGCTCCTCTGTGAAGACACGCTCCCGGGACAGGTGAAAGAACAGCTGCGGGAGGAAGGGGTGAGGAGAGGAGGTCAGGCCCCAGCCCACCCACCTGACCTCACCTTCCCAGCCCAGTGATGTGGTGACACCTGTGTCATGAACCAGTAAGTGACAGCTAGAGGGACCAAACAAGGCACAGCGCAGAAGCTCACGAGTGACACAGAGCTGGGGGTGAAGGGCGAGGGTCCACCAGGAGACACCCACAAGAGGGTACGACAGGGACATCCAAGACAGAGGAGGGAGGACAGCATGGAGGCAAAGAGAAGCACACGTCACGACCAAGTAGCAACAGGCCGTGGGCAAGCCCAGATCGGACGGATGAGCAAACCTCCCATCCCAATACAGGCGTGCCAACCGCTGCAGAGAGAAGGCGCGAGGCAAGCAGTGGGTGACAGAAGTGAGGTAACTCTGTGAGGGGGAGCTGAGTGGCTGCTGGAATCCACTTCGGAAGGACACGGGAACAGAAGGCTGCTAGGTTTTAACCCTTGGGAGCCTTTTCTGGGGCCTTTAAGACCATCCTTCCCAGTGCTGTTGCCCCACAGCCCTCTCCACACCTCTCTGGACTGGTGTGGCCCTGACCCACCCACTCACTAGCTGTGTGAACCTGGGCAAGCCACTGAACCTCTCTGAGCCTCAGTGACGGCCCCCCAAAATGGAGATGATGCCACCTGCCTCAAGGAAGAGGAGCACAAGATGACACTGAAATTTCCCTCCACCCTTCCATCTCACCCACAGCTCCTCTCCATCCCGCCCCACCCTAAGGAAGACGTCCCCAGAGGGCAAAGCCAAGGCAGCCGCGGCTCACCTCGCCACCGTTGGCGTACTCCATCACGAAGCACAGGCGGTCGTGGGTCTGGAAGGCGTACTTCAGCGCCTGGCGGATGAAGGCAGCAGGGTAGGAGGTGGGAGGGAGGAGGACTCTGCTGAGCCATACCAGGGCAGGGCCCTGGCCCTGCTTATTCTGCACACATACACGCTGCCCTGGCTGGGGCCCCCGGGAATCAGCCAGATGGGGTTCACATACTGGCTGCACCTTTTGGGGCGTTAAGTGAAGGCATGGCTCTGCGGGTAGGAAAGGGTTACATGCTGAACCATCTTGTCCTCTGCCTCCATCAGGCACAGCCAGGGGAAAACTAGAGCAACCAGGGCTCTTGTTTTTACAGTAAAATGTGTTCAACTTACACACACAAGTGATGTCTGCTGTGGCTGGGAGTGGCAAAGGCTTGGGAGCCAACTTCAATGACAGGATGGACAGGGGGTCCCTCAGCTCATGACAACTCAACTATTCTGTTTTCTACTCTGTGGTACCTCATAAGAGTTTATTCGAAAAAGTACCATGGCTTAATAGGATACCTGGACAGCAACTGAGATAAACAAATGACACATATGCCATCCTTAATCTAATCCATTTAACTGGTGGCCACTGGCCTCGATGGAGACTGCAGCCCAAATAGGCATCTACTCAGTTCAAGCTGACAGACAACACAATGCTAACACATCTGCTTCTATGAGCATATCTGAAAACAAAAACAAAAAAATATATATTTCTACTTCAACCAGCTGGGCTAAATGCCCTAACTCATAGAGACAGCAGCCATCAAATAATGTGTTATCTTCAGTTGGTTCAAGTGCTTACACGAAGCCACCATCTCTGAAGAAGCTGTCACCCTCCCACTCCCTGAGCCTGCTCACCCCCACCCCATGTCTTGGTTCGATGACTTGGCAGGGCGCAGCAACACCGTGCCCTGCCCGCCTGGCCTACCCCAAGGCTGTGCTTTGTAGCAGAAGATTTGGGCTCTTTCTCTGAGCTCTGTCCAAAGGCTGGCCTCACACTGTCTGGGAGGGGGAGGGCAACTCACAGTGAGGAACGGGTGCCTGGTGTTCTGGAGGACCCGGCTCTCGGTGACTGTGTGAGCAACTTCATCCTGCAGACAGACTGTGGGTGAGGGGCTGGTGGGCAACACCATGCCTGCCCACCCCACCCCGACCCGAGGAAGGGGAGCAAGGCCTTGTGAGATGCAATTCCATTCCCATCCATAAATGCAGAAACAATCACAGGAGTGGAATGTGAAGGCCTGCAAGCCCTCAGCAAATAACAGACCCAGACGAGGATCATCAGTGGCTCTCAAAGCCACAGGTGAAAAGTCAGCAGGAATGTCACAATGAAGGGACCAGGCTGCTAGGGGCAAGACACTTGTGACATCCCTGCAGGGGAGACAAACAGACATCACAAGAGCCCCGAGGTGCCACCACAGGCTGTGGGAAGCCCCGCCTAGAAAGCGTTCTTGCCCAAAGAAGGAACTGGGCCTAACGAAGCTCTAGACAGCAAAGCAGTGCTTCTCAGGGTGTGGTCCCCACACGGGGCACATCAGCACTGCCTGGGAACTGGCAGCAATGCAAATTCCTGGGACCTACCCCCAGGCCCACTGGGTGAGAAACTCAGGGTGGGCCCAGCACTGTCTCACAAGCCCTTTGGGTGACTCTAATTCAGGTTCTAATTGACTGTACGGCAGAACCACCAGGAGAGGTTCCAAACATCTGGAGCCACCTGCAGCAACTTCACACAGGCTCTCCCTGGGGCAAGTTGATCCCCAGGGGACACCTGAGAACGTCTAAAGTCTTTTTTTTCTTTAGCTGGGGGTCTGGCTCTGTTGCCCAGGCTGGAGTGCAGTGGTGTGAACATGGGTCACTCCAGCCTCAACCTCTGAGGCTCAACTGATCCTCTCACTTCAGCCTCCTGAGCAGCTGGGACTGCAGGTGCACGCCACTATGCCCGGCTAATTTATTTTTATTTTTATAGAGACAGGGTCTCGCTTTGTTGCCCAGGCTGGTCAACGAGCCCAGCCCAGCGATCCTCCCACCTCAGCCTTCTAAAGTGCTGGAATTACAAGCATGCGCTGCAGCACCCAACCCAAAAGTCATTTTTGATTGTCACAACTTGGGGAGCTACTATTGGCTTTAGTGCGTAGAAGCCAGGGGTGCTGCTAAAACCCTACAATGCACAGGGTTGCCCCGACAGCACAGAACAATCTGTCCCAAAATGTCAACAGTGCTGAGGCTGAGGAATGCTGCCTTAGGCCCAATCATCACATCAGGAATGAACAGTTAATGCGATTGGCTCTGATGGCAGCACCACAATTATATTCTTCACAGCCTTCATCTGTCAGGGCACGTGTTCGAGTATGGATGAGTGAAGTGACGTGATGTCTAGGACAGGCCTTAAAGTATTCCAGAACAAGAGGGGCAGGCAGAGCTAAGGAAACAAGGCTGGCTAAACGCTGATAACTGGTTAAACTGGACAGTGGCTACATGGGGGTCCGTAATATTTATTTTCTTTTTAAATTTTTGAATATTTTTGGAATCTTCCACTACAAAAACTTCAAATAAGGGAAAAAGTAGAATTCCATTCCTGGCCCGGCCTCCAACTGGGATACCCTGAGCAGAGCCCTGGCCTCCCCAACAGGAACGTCCTCACAGCCTCCCCAACAGGCCGCAGCCTCCCTTGACAGTACCTGCTGGGTGGGGCCCCGAGGCTCGCTCTCTCCACAGGCACCCCCAGCCCCTACCAGAGGGTGGAAGTGGGGACTCAGCAACAAGGCCTGCTGCTCCTCTCTGGGCCTCAGGCTCCCCCTTTTCTGTCTGGAGGGAACTTGTGGGGGAAATAAGCCCACGGCAGCAGAAAGCGTGGGTAAGCGTCCAGGCCTCAGGGTCAGGCTCCAGACCGCAGCCCCCCCAGGGGCCAGCAAGCACAGTTCCCGGGGCACGCACCTTGGCAATGATGACTTCCTTCCGCAGGATCTTCATGGCGTAGTAGCGGCCAGTGGCCTTCTCCCGCACCAGGATGACTTTGCCAAAGGTTCCCTTGCCAAGGAGTTTGAGATAGTCGAAATCATTCATGGTCTGCCAGGGACAGGGAGAGTGGGGACAGTCAGCGCCTGGCTCACGGCCCATGGGAGGAAATTTTAACAAAAGAAAGAGGAAAACCAAAAGACACTGTTGCCAAACGGCTTAGGCTGGAGCAGGAAGGGAGGCTCTGGGCAGCAACTGTGTGTTCTGAAGTGGCCTTCAGACCAGGCTCTGCAGGCACAGGGCCTTGGGAGGGCTGGGCTCTGATGTGGGGGTAGCCAGGTCTTCACCACCTCCCAGGACGAAGCTGCAGTGGGTCCACCTAGGGTTGCTCCCTCCCCCACGGGCATGGAGAAGACCTGAGGGCACCTGCCACCTGAAATCACCCCACCCTGCAGGGCAGCTCTGTTGTCTCTCAGCTGAGCCCCCTGAACTGTGTATGGAAACCAAGGAGAGCAGGGCCAGCAATGGGGGTGGGGGGCAGCGCAGGCTGGCAGCCTCACCCCTGCTTCCAGCACTTACCACTTTAGCCCGTGCCTTGCTGACAGCCACTTCCATCTCCTCGGCCGCGGAGGAGTCACTGGGGGAGCCACACTTGTAGTCCATGGGGTCCTCACCTGGGGCCCGCTGCTTGAGGCTGTTGGCGACCATCTGGATGGCCCGCATCCATTCCTCCCTGTCAGGGACACACGTGAGTCCCAGAAGCCAGGAGTCCTGGGCCTCAGAGTCAAAGGGCTGAGTGCCACCTCCCAGCCACCCCCTGCAACAGGCAAGCAAATGACCACATACCCGTGGGAATTTGGGCAAGATCTGTCAGAACCAGAGAGAGCTGAAGGGACCTGAGTGAAACTCCACAGACCCCTGGCTGTGATGGTGAGGAGCGGGTAAGTGTGGAATGCAGGCCAGGCGCGGTGGCTCAGGCCTGTAATCCCAGCACTTTGGGAGGCTGAGGCGGATGGATCACGAGGTCAGGAATTCGAGACCAGCCTGGCCAACATGGCAAAACCCCGTCTCTACTAAAAATACAAAAATTAGCCGGGCGTGGTGGTGGTTGCCTGTAATCCCAGCTACTCAAGAGGCTGAGGCAGGAGAATTGCTTGAACCCGGGAGGCGGAGGTTGCAGTGAGCACAGATCGCGCCACTGTACTCCAGCCTGGTGACAGAGCAAGACTCTGTCTCAAAAAAAAAAAAAAAAAAAAGTGGAATACAAAGAGAGATCACCAATTTCCCTAAAGTGACCTGGCCTGAGGGTGATCTGAAGCCAGGCAGCAGGCAAATGATCAAAAAGGAGTGACCCTCTCTTTTCACAGCCCCTTGAAAATGAGCCAGCACCCTGAGCCTTGAATGAGGGAGAGACAGGGCTCCTGTAAATTCTTCGGAACAAATGACAAGCTCCAGTTTATAAGTTACCAATGTTTTGTAAAGTTAAACCAAGAGTAAGGAGCAGCATTCATTAGCCAAAGGAGCTGAAGACATTACAAGGCAAGAGCTGGCCCACAGGGTCCCTGGAGGGGACAGTCCACTGGGAGCAGGGAGTCTGCATGGCAGGAACAGAGGTCCTGGCAGCCCAGGGATGTAGAGGAGAGAAGCTGGTGGACAGGAAGCAGGTCCCAGCAGAAGGGAGCCTGGTTTAAAAACAGTCAACTAGAAGCTAAGTACTGTGGCTCACACCTGTAATCCCAGCATTTTGGGAGGCCGAGGTGGGCCAAGTGCTTGAGCCCAAGCGTTCAAGACCAGCCTGGGCAACAAAGCAAGACCCATCTCTAAAAAAGTTTTCAAAAAACAAAAATAAAAAATAAAAACAGGCCAGGTGCGATGGCTCACGCCTGTAATCCCAGCACTTTGGGAGGCCGAGGCGTAGGATCCCTTGAGGTCAGGAGTTTGAGAACAGCCTGGCCAACATAGTAAAACCCAGTCTCTACTAAAAATACAAAAAATTAGCCAGGCGTGGTGACATGCACCTGTAGTCCCAGCCACTTGGGAGGCTGAGGCAGGAGAACCACTTGAACCCGGGAGGGGGAGGTTGCAGTGAGCCAAGATTGCACCATCGCACTCCAGCCTGGACAACAGTGCGAGACTCCATCTCAAAATAATAATAATAATAAGAATAAACAATAAACTAGTTCTGTCACTCATGGTTTAGAACTTGCTGGGAAAGAAATGTCTTTGGGCCAGGCTCGGTGGCTCACACCTACAATCCTGGCACTTCGGGAGACTGAGGTGGGAGGATGGCTTGCATCCAGAAGTTTAAGACCAGCCTAGGCAACACGGATACCCATTTTGTAGAGATCAAAGATAAAAAATTAGCCAGGTGTTGTGGTGGCACATGCCTGTGGTCTCAGCTACTCGGGGGCTGAGGTGGGAGAACTGCTTGAGCCCAGGAGGTGGAGGCTGCAGTGAGCCATGATCATGCCACTGCAATCAGCAAAAAAAAGAAAAGAATTTTCTTTGGATACTTACAAACGGTTCTGCTTAATAAGTGAAAATGACCAGAGACCAAAATGAAAAATATACTAGGCTGAATGACACCAAATTGTCCACATCCCCCATTTTTGACCACACCACAATTAGGTGTTTTCAACCCAATGCATTTTGAACCCTCTGTGTATTTTGCTTGTGTCTAGAAAATACCCACATGTCCAATAGAAAAAATAAAATGTTTACTAATAATGAAAAAATTCAAAGAGTACAAGTAGGCAACTTCCCAAATCCCAGTGATTTAAATAAGCCACAGGGAGTGCAGCCAGCTTTTCACACGCATCTTCCAGGGTGGCCCCCGCCCCAGGGCAAGTGTCACTGCTCCTGTGTTCCTGAGGCACTGGGGCACCCACCCAAGGTCAGGCAGGGAACAAGTGGCTGGGACTGGGCTTCAAAATCCAAGCCGGGGCACCCTGCTGGGCTGTATTCCTCCCCAGTCTCGTTTCCTGGTGTACCACGCGAAACTACTTCTATTTCCATCCGTCCCACCATGCACCCTCTTCCACATTTTGACACTGCTGAAATGCAGATGCATCTCACAGTTGGGGTCTGTCTTGATTTAACTAGCCACTCCTTTTTCTTGGCACTATACGAAATAGGGGTGCCTCCCCGACGACAGCACCTTTGATTTGATGAACTATCACAGCAGTGTTGAACACACAGGCTGTTGTGAGGTAGAATGCCTGTGAGGCATCTGTGCAATGAGACAGTCTGCAGCTGGGGGAAAGATTGAGGCAGCTCTGTATGCTGACTTGGGATGATCTGAGACATCTTAAGGAAAAAAGGAAGGTGCAGGGCCGGGTGAGGCAGCTCACTCCTGTAATCCCTGCAATTTGGGAGGCAGAGGCTGGAGGATTGTTCGAGCCCAGGAATTTCAGACCAGCCTGGACAACACAGGAAGGCCCCGTCTCTATAAAACATTTCAAAATGAAGGAAGGTGAAGAACAGTGTGCAGTTCTGTGCTCCTGAGTTAGAAAATAATGAACCTCTGCGGACACATACTCACACAGGCACAAACATCTCCAGCAGAGAAGTCACGATCCTGGAGCCCTGCCTGCCTCCAGGAAAGGGAACTGGGAGTCGAGGAAAAGGAACAGCCTCTAATAACACATGGGAAGCACTCGCTATCATCAACCACTCCCACTCCCACCCGTTACGAAGGAGGAACTGAGGCACAGATTTAAAAACCAGATTCCAGAAAAATAGCAGTTGTTCCAGCCTTGGTAGCTGGAATCACAAAAGACACGCTGCCCTCCCCACCCACTCAGAGACTGGAGTCCCCATAACCCATCTCTGTCCACCCCATGGAGGCAGAGATTTCTACCTGCTTTGAACACGGTTCTGCCCCCAGAACTCATGGTGGATACTCTGTAGATACTTGGGTAATGAAAGAGTGAGGCAGCCAAAGTCCAGGTGGTCCCAGAGCCAGGGCGCAGCAAGGCCCAGTGCAGACCCGGGCAGAGCATACACCGAGCCTTGGTGCACACCCAGGCAGAGAGATGTTGGCTTCCGCACTCCCTGGCCCAACGTCTCAAGCCAGTATTTCTCAACTTGCTTTAACCCATGCCCTCTTTGGAACAAATTACAGCCTAATTCCCAAACGCTACACTAATATTCCTGTTTTCCAAAAAAAAAAAAAAGGGGGGGGGAGGTGCACGGGGCAGGAGTCGACTCCATGACAGGTTTTTTCTTTCTTTTTTCTTTTTGGAGACAGGGTCTTGCTTTGTTGCCAGGCTGGAGTGCAGTGGCTCCCTGGTTCAAGCAATTCTCCTGCCTCAGCCTCCAGAGTAGCCGGAACTATAGGTACCCGTCACCATGCCCAGCTAATTTTTGTATTTTTAGTAGACACAGGGTTTCACCATGTTGGCCAGGACGGTTTCGATCTCTTGACCTCATGATCTGCCCACCTCAGCCTCCCAAAGTGCTGGGATTACAGGTGTGAGCCACCGTGCCCGGCCTTCCATGACATGCTTTATCAGACATAGTTGTCCTCTCACAAATTTTAAATTTTTTTAATGCTGACTCTGAGTAAATGATGGTGGATTGAGGAAAAAAAAATCACAGATCTCCTAAGAGATACAGTGAATATATTAAAAAGGAAAATATGTCTTTCATATATAAAAATCTTGAGAGACTGTCACGTGAAGATGGCAGATTGCAGACTAAGATGTACAGCATGGTATCATCTTTGTTTTCAAAGAGAGGGGTGGAGAGAACACAGATGGTCTCTCTGTGGAGAGAACCCAAATACATGAAAGATGGCACAGCCATACCACCAGCCCAGAAGCAGCTCTGGGAGGCTACTCCAGACGGGAATCAGGAGCACAGGCCCTGGAGACACCCCAGCTGGGGCTCCAAGAGTGGCTCTGCCACCTGGACGAGCTCAGCCCTCCCAGCTCTCCCCACAACAAGGGGCTAAGAGGTTGGTGGACTGCGGGCACACAGCACCGCACACAGGGCTGGGCGGAAGGCATTCAATTCGGGGAGGGTGCTGAAGACACCTGCAGGGGCAGGCCTACCCCACCTACCCTGGCTCCCACTGCCCACCCTACAGAGAGCTCCAGAAACCACAGCGATGCAGGAGGTTGTCCGGGAGTAACTGGGGCTCGCCTGCTGCCTAACAAGCCTCCGATCCAATTCTAACTGGACCAAAGTTGCAAGGTTGCAGCATTAGGAATTCCAGACGAAAAGCAAGGGCCTATGTCCAGGATCCTTCTCAAGGGTTTGCAACATGGGGTCTGGGGCAAAGGGGAGCTCCCCATGAAGCTGGGCCTCAAGTATCTTCCAGCCCCCAGAGGAGAGCCCTGGGGAAACCACGACTGTAAAAATAACAATACTGAATGGCCAGCTCCGGACACCACCCTGCTTGACTCTCAAGAGCACTGCAATTCTCAAGAGCCAGCATTTCTGCTGTGGGGACCGAGGCACATGGAGGTGGAGTCCCCTGTGAAGGTCACATAGCAGGGACATGGCAGAGCTGGGACTCACCTGTGCACAGCCTACTCCTCCTTAGCACCACCCGCCTGTCCCTGAGCCTCAGCGAAGCTGCTGAAAGCTATGCGAGACCCAGGAGGGTAAAGCAGGGACCCTCTCTAGGGAAGGTTCGTGGGACCCAGCCAGGGAGCCCAGGGGCAAAGCGAAGGAAGAACTCTCCTCGGAAGCCATGATCTGCACCCGCCTTTCAGAGAGGGGCCCCCAGCCCCGCCCCTCAACAGCAGTCCCACGAACATCTTCCACTTGTGGAGGCTGGTGCCACTGTGTGCTCTGCGGGAGGACTCCTGTCACCCTCCCAGCAACCCTGTGTAGTAGGTACTGCCATTCACTTCATGCTAAAACGACAAGACCGAAGCACAGAGAGGCTCACCTGCCCACCTACAGAAGCCAGGGACATCACCCAGGCACTTCTACCTCCAAGAGCACTTCTCCCGTCGGTATTTTTCGGAAACTTCCAATCCTCATTTGGGCTCGGGGCCAGGGGAGGGACATGGTGGGAGCCACGTTCGCCCTACCAACACTGGGAAGGGCACAGTACAGGGCGAGCCCAGGCTCTGGGCCAGGAGCTGTGGGGACCTTGCCGCCCAATGTGCTGCCTGCCTTCCACACCAGCTGGGGACCTCACAGTGGGTGAGAGGACAGGCTCTGGGGGATGGCCTGGGCGTGGATCCCAGTTCTGCCCCTTCCTACAGGCAACACAGGACAGGCTGTATGCCCTTCCTGTGCCTCGGTGGGTGAGGCACTAGAGGGTCCTATCAGGGTGAAATGAGACCCTGGACATAAAAGTGCTGAGAGCAGTGCCCAGCACAGTGAAGTCTCAGAACGCTGTCATGAGAGTTTGCCCAGCCGGCCTGCAAATGTGGAGTGTTTCTGTGCACCAGGCTTGTTCAGGGCACTGAGGATGCAGCAGGGGACAAGCCCATCGGGGCTCCTGACCTGAAGGGGAAGACAAGTGTGTAGAAGGTCCAAGGTGGGGGCCAAACAGGGAGACTCCTTCTCAGAGGGCAGTCAGAGGAGGCCTGAGGAGGTGATGTTTAAACCAGGACCTGAACAATGGCCATCCCCAGTGCCTACAACAGGCCCTTGGCACACAGCTGTGAAATAAATGAAACGGAGGGAAGGAGGCAGGGGATTGGGAGGGAAAGGAACCCAGGCAGAGGGAACTGTGTGGCGAAGACCTCAGGGCAGGAGCAAGCTGGGGTGTCTGTGGAAGGCGCACAGGTGCCAGAATGGCTGGAGCCAACAGAGGGGAGTGAAGGAGATGAGGACAGGGAGGAGGGCAAGCCCAGACCACTCCAGGCTCTACATGCCACCATGTTAGAGATCTGGGTCTTATCCTCAGCACCACAGGAAGTCGCTGAAGGGTTTTAGTCAGGGGGGAACAGGCTCTGATTTCTGTTTTAAGTCAGTAGCTGCTGTGCAGGCTACAGACTGGGGGTAGTGAGAGGAGACCCCAGCATCCTCCACAAAAGAGATGCTGGTGGCAGAGGAGAGAGAGGTAAGAAAGTCACCGGCGCTGCGTGTGCCAAAAGCTGCCATGGGCAGGCCCTGCGCCAGTGCCTTCACGTTTACTTCCTCCCCTGAGCCCCCTAACAGCCAGGGAACTGAGCCCCACTGAGGGAGGGACGTGGCAGCTGGCCTGAATCCAGGGCCTGAACCCCAGCCCTGGGCCATCCTGCGGGGCACCCCAGAGAGAAGCTCGGTGAAGCGGAGGTGGCAGGGCTGTCCTTCATGCACAAGCAAGTCCTCATCACTTCGGGAGTGACGGCTGACTGTGGGGACTCTCCCCTAACCATCACCTCCCCGACCTGGAGGGGCATTTACAGCTAGAGGGCATCTGGGGCCCTCTCTGTGTGCGGATAGCCTTCCTTGTGAGGATAAAATACATTAATATATGTAAAGTCCTCGGAACAGGATCTAGCTCAGAGAATTTAATTATTTTTTCTTCATCCAACAAACATTTACTGAACACCCATTTGTGTGCCAGATACATAAATAAATATAAATGCCCCACTTGGTGGACAGGTGCTGTGAAGAAAAGCACAGCTGGGGAAGGGCAAGAGAGTGAAAGGAGGCGGGGCAGGACGCACCAGGGCAGCGGCACTGGGGCAGAGACCTCGTGGAGTCGGGGAGAGCTGTGATGGCATCTCGGGGAAGAAGGCCTTAGACAAACGCCACAACAAGTGCTGAGGCCCTCGGGCAAGAGATGTGCAGGGCATGTTTAAGGAACAGCAAGGAGACGTGTGGCTAAGTGAGAGTGCTTGTGGTAGGAAACACTTCTGGAGAGGTGGCTGGATCATACAGGACTCTGCAGGACACAGCACAGACCTTGGAGTTTACTCTAAGTGGGAGTAAAAGCCATTCAGAGTTCTAAGCAGAGAAAATACATAAGATTTACATCAAGGCCAGGCACGGTGGCTCACACTTGTAATGCCAGCATTTTGGGAGGCCGAGGCAGGCAGATCACCTGAGGTCAGGAGTTCGAAACCAGCCTGACCAACACGGAGAAACCCATCTCTATTAAAAATAAAAAATGAGCTGGGCATGGTGGCGTGTGCCTGTCATCCCAGCTACTGGGGAGGCTGAGGCATGAGAATCACTTGAACCCAGGAGGAAGATGTTGCAGTGAGCCAAGATCACGCCATTGTACTCCAGCCTGGGCAACAAGAATGAAACTCTTGTCTTGAAGGAGAAAAAAAAAAAAAAAAAAAGATTTATATCAAAAAGATCACACATGGCCAGGCACAGTGGCTCATGGCTGTAATCTTAGCACTCTGGGAGGTTAAGATGGGCGGATCCCTTGAGCCCAGAGTTCAAGACCAGCCTGGGCAACATGGTGAAACCCCGTCTCTATAAAAAATACAAACATTAGCCTGGTGTGGTGGCAGGCGCCTGTAGTTCTAGCTACTAGGGAGGCTGGGGTGGGAGGATCACCTAAATCCGGGAGATTGAGGCTGCAGTGAGTCGTGATTCTGCCACTGCACTGCAGCCTGGGCAACAGAGACCCTGTCACAACAACAACAACAACAGAAGGATCATACTCATCTGATGCACTATTAAAAGTATTCTTGACTGCCAAGACCAGGGGTCTGCAAACTTTTTCCATGAAGAACCAGAAAGCGGGGTGTGGTGGTTTGTGCCTATAATCCCAGCACTTTGGGAGGTCGAGGAGGGAGGATTGCTTGAGACCAGGAGTTTGAGACCAGCCTGGACAACACAGCAAGACTCTGTTTCCACAAAAAAATTTAAAAATTAGCCAGTAGTAGTCCTGTAGTCCCAGCTACTCAGGATCCTGAGGCATAAGGATGGGTTAAGCCCAGGAGTTTGAGGCTGCAGTGAGCTATGATTGCACCAATGTGCTCCAGTCTGGGCAACAGAGCAAGAACTTATCTCAATTTAAAAAAAAGTTTTAAATTTAAAAAATTTTAATTAAAAATTTAAAAGGGCCAATTATTTAATTTTTTTAGCCTTTGCAAGCCAGTCTTTGTCACAACTACTTAACTCAGCCATAGTAAGCCAAAAGCAGTCAGACTATTCATGAACAAATGGACATGGTCATGTTCCAATAAAACTTTATTTACAAAAATGGAAGGCAGGGCCCTAGTTTGTCAACCCTGTTCCAGGCCTAATTCTAGTTTACAAGAAATACAGACATGGAGAACAAAAGTAAACAACACCAGAAGAAAATAATATGACACACCCAGAAGGTGTGACATTCTACAAGACAACTAGCTTGTTAAAAAATAAATAAATAAATAAATAATCAATGTCTTGGGGAGGGAAAAAAAAGACAAAGGGCTGGACTAGATTAAATAAAACAAGTCAAAGAGACATGTACCTTGAATGAATCCTGGTTTGAAAAACCATGTTCTAAAGGTTGCATATCCTTCAAAAGGTAACTAAAGAAATTCAAGTATGGCATGGATAAGGAGAAGTTACTAGTAAACAAAGATTATAATCATCTCAGGCGTGACAGCATCATGATTCTGTAGGAGAAAGTCCTTATTCTTAGGAGATGCCTACTGAAACACTAAAAAATGTCACTAAGTAAGAACACAAGTTCAAGTTCAGCATAAAACACAACCAGATGAGGCAGACACGGTGAATGCGGGCCTGCAGAGTCTAGGAGTGGGGCACCTGGATGTCCATTCATTATACTATTCTTTCAACTTTTCTCCAAGTGAAACACGTCTGCAGTGAAGTGGGGGACAGGGAGGACGGTCTCTCAAGCTGGAGAGGCAACCAGGAGCCCAGTGAGGAGGCGCTGCAGCACCTCGCCAACAAGTAGTCACCAACCGGCACCCACCTACCCTGCGACCCCTGCCTCCCTCCCCAGGCTTAAGAGAGGCCAGCTGACATCAGCCTATGTGGGCCAGAGCTGTGAGGACAGCATCAGTCAGCCAGGAACAGAGTGGAGGGGGCCTCCCTCTTGCTGGGTTTCTGGCTCACCCCCTCCACCCATCCATAGTTAAGGTCAGAAATCTGGGACCTGGTCTCTTAGTAGTTCCGGCAGTTTTCTCTTTGGCAACAGCAGCAGGTACCAAGAAGAAAAGGCAGGTGGGGCTCTCCAGCCTACAGAATCTGGGTAAAGGAAAGGGCATGTTGTCTTGTGAAAATGGAAACAAGACCATCTCTCCTGCCTACTAAAACACTTTGCTGGCTCCCCGCTCCCATTCCAGGCTGGCAAACTATGCCAGGTACTGCTGCATCAGCCGCTCCTGTTTATCATCCCCCTGCATCGTGTAACAACTCTGGGACAAATCCCAATTTATTAAGCACCTGCCAAGCCCTGTGGGGATCTCCAACTGGAGTCCAAGGCCTTGGCTGAGCTCTCCAGCTTCCAGCGCCTCCACTTCCCCTCTCCCAACACTCCTGGCCCCTTGGTTCTCTAGTGACACAGAAACCCCTGTGGTGGCTGGAATGCATGAGCTATTTCACCTCCAGGCCTTTGCATATGCTGTCCCTTCTGAACTTTTTTCCTTGCTATCTCCAGGGCCAACTCCTATCCAGTCTTCAAAACCCAGCCCCCAACACCCAGGACCTATACACCTACTGGTTTTGATCTGTTTTTATTGGCCATTCATGCTTTGGTCCATGGTTTTCAACTGAGTAGCACCTCAGCTGGCTTGAAACGGTAATTTTGTTCCCCTCAGTGGGGCAAGTATATTTTTTACCTTGGGAGGATATGCAACGATAATTATAGTATAGATTATAGTAACAAGTCTCATGATACTGTAGGCTCCTGAGCTGTACTGTCCAAGAAGGTGGCCACTAGCCATATGTGGCTGTTTAAATCAATTAAAATAAACTAAAAAAATCCATTCCTTGGTGGCTGTATTTCAAATGCTCAATTGGCACAGTCAGCACAGGCAATTGGCACAGGCAATCGGCAAAGGTGCCTAGTGGACAGTGCAGACACAGGGCATTTCCACAATGGCCGGAAGTGTTCTTGGACGGCACTATTTTAGGGCTCTCCAGAAGGTCTGCTGAAACCTTACCCCATAGATAAGCTAGAAGACTGTTTCTCAAAGTGAAGCCCAAAAGGACAAAGTGGGAAAAAGAAACATTTCCCACTGATTACAAAGGACTAAGCTCCTTAATATATAAAGAGCTAATACATAAATAAGAAAAAGACCAACTAGCCAACAGAAAAATAGATAATATAGACAGTTCAGAATAGGAAACTCACATGGCCCTTGAGGGTCAAACTCATCCACAGAGAAAGAAAGGAAAGTTAAACACCCCAAAGTGCTGAATTTTTCCACTGTTCAGACTGGTACAAATCCAAATGTTGGAAAACACAAGGCCATGGGGGCACTCTCAGATATCGCCTAATGGAAACATCGCAAAACTACAAACGCATTTTCCCAGTGACTCGGCAATCCTGCATCTAAGCACTCGTCACACAGCTCTACCTGTGCACACATCGAACAAGACAGACACGGCTATTTCACTGCAGCACTGCTTATAATGAGCCAAAGGCTGGAAGCAACCCCCGGCATCACAATAAAAAACAGCTAAATAAACACACCTGGGACACGCATATCCAATTGTCCAAAAAAAAGGGAAAGCAAAACATGAAACAAAGCAGCCGCATCTCTCCATATATCAAGGCAAATTCTCCAAGGTACACTAAGGGAAAAGCAAGTCCAGAAGCATGTACAATGCCACCTTTTGTATTAAAAAAAAAAGGGGGGGCACAAAGGTCTCCCTCTGCTCTTCGAGGGCACCTAAGAACAGTGATTAACTGGGGGGCGGGAAGGTGGATGGAAAGGGCAGGGTGGGGGAAGCTCCACCTTACACTGTTTCAGTTTTGAAACAGATGAGTCTTTATCATCTCTTCTGATGACTAAATTGATCTTTTTAAAATGACTCTCTGGACCACCTGCCTCAAAATCAATAGAGATGCTCATTAACAACGTAGTTCCTGCCAGGCAGGATAGCTCATGCCTGTAATCTCAGCACTTTGGAGGCAGGCAGATCACTTGAGGCCAGAAGTTTGAGACCAGCCTGGCCAACATGGTAAAATCCAGTCTCTACTAAAAATACAAAACTTAGCCAGGTGTGGTGGTGTGTGCCTGTAATCCCAGCTACTCGGGAGGCTGAGGCAGGAGAATCACTTGAACCTGGGAGGCGGAGGTTGCAGTGAGCTGAGACGGTGCCACTGCACTCCAGCCTAGGCAACAGAGCAAGACTCTGTCTCGAAAAATAAAAATAAAAAAAGAGGGTCAGGTACGGTGGCTCGCACCTGTAATCCCAGCACTTTGGTAGGCCGAGGCAGGCGGATCACCTAAGGTCAGGAGTTTCGAGACCAGCCTGGCTAACATGGAGAAGCCCTTTTTCTACTAAAAATACAAAAACTAAGCTGGGCATAGTGGCACACGCCTGTAATCCTAGCTACTCGGGCGGTTGAGGCAGGAGAATCGCTTGAACCTGGGAGGTAGAGGTTGCAGTGAGCCGAGATCGTGCCACTTCATTCCAGCTTGGGCAACAAGAGAGAAACTCCATCTCAAAAAAAAAAAAAGAATGTAGTTCCCTGACCCTGGGCAGATCTCTAGGTAGTCACAGGTCTTGAAACGAGGCCCAGCGGTCTAGACTTTTCATGAGCTCTGCCTGTGATTCCAATGCACCCGCAAGTCTGAGAGCAGAGTAGGGTCTTCAGACTAAGAACTCCAGCTCTTCACAGCCCCAGCTGGGGAGACCCCCCCGCCCCACCAGAAGTGCAGACTGGAAACCCCTATGTAGGGTCCCAGGGAAAATCTCTCCATCTGTACCTTTCCTCCTCACACCAGGCTTGGTCCCTCTCAAGGGTAGCCACACAGAGGCCCAGACTCACCTCTCGTCTGGAGAATCCACGTGGAAGGTCCTCTCGATGACTGTGGTCCACTGCAGGCAGCGTATGACGAATGTGTTGGGCCGTGGCCTCTCGGTCTTCATCAGCTGGCATTCTGCAGGCAGAGGGAGCAGACAGCAGCGGGCTGAGGGGACAGCCCTGCCAGCCTGCAGCCCAAAGTGCCCGAGCCACCTCCCACAGGCCCAGCCCCATGCCAGATGGTGCTGGGGACACTCTAGGGACTGAGACAGCCCTGGCCCTGCTCTCACAGGGCTCAGGGTCTAGTGTGTGTGTGGAAGGAGAGGAGCCCACCAGAAAGTGATGGCTCCATAGACAGGGCCATGATGGGGACAAGCCCAGAGGTGTGCAGAAGCTAAGAGGCAGCATCCAACCCAGCCTGGGGGATGGGGGGACTTCTCAGAGGAAGCAGCTTCTCTGAACTAAGCCCTGAAGGAAAAGGGAACTTAGAGGGTACATGGAGAACAGATGCCCAGAGGTGAGAGGAGGTTCAACATCCTCAGCGGGTGGCCAATTCTGCTCCAAGGGTAAGGAGGGGTAAGTGAGAGACAGGCCTGGAGAGGTGGGCTGGGGCCAGCCAGGCGGGGCTTTGGAGGCCATGGGAAAGAATCTGGACTTTGTCCTCTGGGCAGCAAGGAGCCCCAAAGGCTTTAGATAGGACACAAACAGATTGAGACTGATCCCTCTGGTTGCCATGTAGAGGGTGAGACTGAAGGTCAGAAGGCCAGGGAGGTGGACAGCCAGCTAGGGAGGATGGGGCCACACCAAAGTGGAGCCCTGCAGATAGGCCATGGGGAGAGGGCACTGAGGACCAGGCCCAGGCCTCTTGGCCTGCTGTCCATGAGACGGAGACAGGAATAGAAAGCTGGGAGAGGCCTGACGGTCAGGTTGGGATGTGGCAGGTATGAGGGACCTAGAAGACACTCGGGGAGACGTGTCCAAGGAGCAGCCTGGGACAGGCTGTGAGTTCTAGCGAGACACTGAGGCTGGGAACAGATATGTCAGGGTCACCAGCACACGTGGAGAGCAACCAGAAAAAGGCTTCACGCAGAGCAGCATGGGACGGATGCTGGGTTCCAGAGCATGGCAGGAGAGGACGGTGGTCTGAGCTAAGGCCCTGGCGGTGGAGATGGGGGTGCCTCTGTAACGTTCTTAGCAGGCAGAACAACAGGACATGGTGACCCACCAGGTCAGCAAGGAAGGAAGGAGGAGGAAAGGGGCAGGGGTATCGATAGGACTGTATTCTCCAAGGCTCAGTCAAGGGCTTGGGGCTTGTGACACCTCACCGCCAGGGTCTGGTTGGAAGGCATCCCTTTGGGTATCACGGAGGGACAGATGTTGCGAGGCCAGCCCTGTGACTGGCTGAGCGGGAAGCTGCGACCCCTCTACGTCCGAGGGACAGAAGATGGAGGCTGTTACCAAAGTGCAGGATGGGACGCACCTGCCACCAGCTGGGGATCCCAAGGCCTGGCCGACAGATGCTGGCACCACAAGGAGGCGATGCATGGGGCTGGGTGTGGGCAAGTGCCCTGGCTTCTCCCTCCCTCCCACTCTGCATCTCCCCACAGGACAGCCCCACCTGGCCAGCTAACAAGGAGGGAGAGCCGGGGAAGGGCGAAAATGGATCCAAGGGCAGGCAGGCCCAGGAAAGGCCCAAGGCTCAATGACCAAGTCCCACGAGCCCCTAAGACCTGCCAGCCATTCTGTGAGCACCAGAACACTGACCCACTCACTCATCCCAAGACACACCTGCGACAGAGAAGTTGTTTAAGGGGGGAAGGGTCTGATCAGGGGCCTCGGGCCTCTCCTTGTACCCAATGAAGGAGCCATCGCTCTTCAGAAGGAAGTACCGTGGCCTCCAGGTCTTGATGTATTCACCTGGAATTAGGCAGGAGGGGAGGGAGAGAGGTTAGGACAAAGTTGAGCAATGTCCCAGGTGGGTGGCAGGAGGCCCAGTGTGATGGTGACTCACGAGGGGTACCACGGGGCGGGGGAGTGCGGGGGACACACGAGAATGCCCCTCCCGGAGGAGCCCTCCAGGTGGCCCCTGCTGACGCAGGCCGGGGCGCTGGGCTGAGCCCGGGTGATCCACAGGTCATGCCTGGCAGGAAGGTGCCAACAGCAGTGCCCTGGGGCACCAGTTGCCTCAGCGTGTGGCCAGGAGCAAGCTGTCTGTGCCAGCTCCTGGCCTAGTCCCAGGGGAGGCCCCGGCTTCCAAACACACTTGCCCTGTGGCCCTGTAAGGCCAAATCCCACAGGCTAGGACTCACCAATAAAGCTGTGCAGGTAGATCAAATGCCAAAACACCTCTGTGCCAGCTGGTGTGGCACTGCTGCCACACCCTCCCAGTACCCCTTGATTCCTTCCAACTGTTCTTCACCACGAATATCCAAGCACCCTACACACACACACACACACACACACACACACACACACACGAACCCACTCCTTAGAGAGCTGCTAAGGATTAAAAGGAGATGGTGAAACACAAAACCTTACACACAAATGTCCGCAACAGCATTATTCATAATAGCCATCATTTGGAAACAACCCTAATGTCCATCAACAACGAATGGATAAACAAAATGTGGCAGATCCATACAACGGAAAACCATTCTGTCATAAAAAGAAATGAAGTACTGAGACGTGCTGCCATGTGGAGGAACCATAACTCATGTTAAGTGAAAAAAGCCAGTCACAAAGGGACCACATATCATTATGATTCCATTTATACAAAATGTCAAGAATAGGCAAATCTATACAGATGAAAGTAGGGCCTGGCGTGGTGGCTCACGCCTGTAATCCCAGCACTTTGGGAGGCCAAGGCAGGTGGATCACCTGAGGTCGGGAGTTCAAGACCAGCCTGACCAACATGGAGAAACCTCGTCTCTACTAAAAATACAAAATTAGCCAGGCATGGTGGTGCACACCTGTAATCCCAGCTACTTGTGAGGCTGAGGCAGAGACTCCTTGAACCCGGGAGGCAGAGGTTGCAGTAAGCCGAGATTGCACTATTGCACTCCAGCCTGGGCAACAAGAGCGAAACTCCGTCTCAAAAAAACCAAAAACAAAAACAAACTGACTATGGTGACAGATGCACAACTCTGAATACACTAAAAGCCACTGAACTGTATACTTTAAATAGATGAATAATGTAGTGCATCAATTTTACCTCAACATTGCTATTAAAGGCCAGCACAGTGGCTCCCACCTGTAAAATCCTAGTACTTTGGGAGGCTGAGGCAGGTTTAAGTCTGGAGTTTGAGACCAGCCTGGGCAACACAGTGAGATCCGGTCTCCACAAAAAAATTTTTTTAATTAGCCAGGAATGGTGGCGTGTGCCTGAAGTCCCAGCTACTCAGGAGGCTGGAATGGGAGAATCACCTGAGTCTAGGAAATTGAAGCCATGATGGTGCCACTGCAGTCCAGTCTGGTGACAGAGCAAGACCCTAGCTTTTAAAAATAATAATAATTTACAAAAGCCTCCAAAAAAATACTTAACCAAGGGGGTGAAGGGCTTGTATACTAAAAAACATTGTTTAAAGAAATTAGAAATCTACATAAATGTAAAAATATCCTATGTTCATGGATGAGAAGACAATATTGTTAAGATTGCAATACTACCCAAAGAAATATACAGATTCAATGCCAACCCTATCAAAATTCCAACAGGCTTTTTCTTTTTTCACAAATAGAAAAGTCAGGCTGGGCGCGGTGGCTCAAGCCTGTAATCCCAGCACCTTGGGAGGCCGAGACGGGTGGATCACGAGGTCAGGAGATCGAGACCATCCTGGCTAACACGGTGAAACCCCCCCCGTCTCTACTTTAAAAAACACAAAAAACTAGCCGGGCGAGGTGGTGGGCGCCTGTAGTCCCAGCTACTCGGGAGGCTGAAGCAGGAGAATGGCGTAAACCCGGGAGATGGAGCTTGCAGTGAGCTGAGATCCGGCCACTGCACTCCAGCCTGGGCGACAGAGCTAGACTCCGTCTCAAAAAAAAAAAAAAAAAAGAAAAGTCAATCCTCACATTCACGTGGAATTTCAAAAGGCCTCAAAGAGCCAAAATAATACTGAAAAAGAAGAACAAAATTAAATACTTTCCAATTTCAAATTTACTATATAAAGCTACAGTAATCAAAACAGTGCAGTATAAGGACACCCATACAGACCAATGGAAGAGAATTCAGAGCCAAAAAATAAACTCAAATATCTACACTCAATTGATTTTTCAACACAGGTGCCAAGATCATTCAATGGGAAAGAATAGTTTCTTCAACAAAGAGACTATATTTTTTCAAAACGAAAGAAAAGAAACCTAGAAGAAAAAATATCCTTACAATTTTTTTTGTTAATTTAAATACTGTTCCTTGAGGAGCAGGGAACAGTGACCCATAGGCAATGTGCCCAGAGTAGCCTATCCACAGAATCTTATCCCTATTCTGCAGATGAAGAAACTCAGGCAACTGGGTATCCACATTCAGAAGAATGGAGTTGGACCCCTACTTCACACTACAAACCATATACAAAAATAAACTCAAAATGAATTGACCTGAATCTAAGAGCTAAAACTACAAAAACCGTCTAAGAATACATACGAGTAAATCTCATTACTTTAAATTTGGCAATGAATTCTTAGATGACACCAAATGCACAAGCAACAAAAGAAAAACTTAAAGTGAACTCATCAAAATTAAAAACCTCTGTGCGTGAAAGGACACTGTCAGGAAAGTAAAAAGATATCCTACAGAAGGGGTGGAAATACTTGGAAATCTAGTAAGAGTCTATTAACCAGAATACATAAAAGAACTCTTACAATGCCAACAACAAAAAGACAAACAGCCTGATTTTAAAATGAGCAAAGGACTCAAATAGACATTCCTCCAAAGATACACAAATGGTCAACAGAAAGATGAAAAGATGTTCAGCATCATTAGTCATCCGGCAAACATAAATCAAAATCACAATGAAGGCCAGGTACGGTGGCTTACACCTGTAATCCCAGCACTTAGGGAGGTCGAGGTAGGCAGATCACTTGAGGCCAGGAGTTCAAGACCAGCCTGGTCAACACGGTCAAATCCCATCTCTACTGAAAATACAAAAGTTAGCCGGGCATGGTGGTGCACACCTATAGTCCCAGTGCTTGGGAAGCTGCGGCCTGAGAATCGTTTGAACTCAGGAGGCGGAGGTTACAGTGAGCTGAGATCGCACCACTGCACTCCAGCCTGGAAGACAGGGCAAGACTCTGTCTCGAAAAAAGAAAACACATACACACACACACACACAATGAGATACAACTTTACATGCCCAAGGATGGCTGTAATGAAAAAAAACAAGTGTTGGCAAGGATATAAACGGACACCCTCATGGACTGCTGGTGGGAATATAAAATGGTGCAACTGCTTCTTCAAAAAGTTAAATATAGAATATATCACCCCAAGGTCGGGCACCCCAGGGCCCACCTCACCTTGCCCACCTCTGCCAGCTGCTACTCAGAAACATGGGCACTGGAAAGGCCGAAGAGTGCAGGTGTGCACATGTGTGTGTGTAGGGTACAAACCTGAGACAGGTGTGTCAGAGTTAGGCCATCCCAGATGACAGGGCAGGCCTGTGGCTGGGTCATCTGGCCCCTTGTAACATGAATGGGGACACTGAAGACCCAAGAGAGGCCAAGACTCATTTAATGCCATCAGTAACCCCTGCCCCTCCGACAGTTCCGCACCCATCCCAAGGCTCTCACAGTCCAGCCTAGTGAGCCACAGCCTCTGCACGTGCTGGCCACGGGGACAGGAGCCCATGACCCTGTGTACTAGCATACCACCCACACACCATGCCAAACATTCATTCAACCATTTACTGAGTGCCTACTATATGCCCACCATTTTTAGACGTGCTGGGGATACCACTGTGAAGAAGCCTCATGAAAATGCCTACCCTCGTGGAGCTGATGACATCAGAGGTCTGGCTCGTTAACCCACTTGACGGATGTGAAACCAAGGCTCAGCGAGGTGACATGGCTTGCCCACAGTTACACCAAGAGGAAGCAGCGAACCAAGGTTAGAACCTTGATAGCTGCCAAGGCTCAGGAAGCTCCATCGACAACCCCAAACTCCAGGCTCAGGCTGGGGGACTAGGCCAAGGGACCTTGAAAGCCATCTCTGTCCAGAAAGAGCAGCAGGACACCAATCTCCTCTGCTCAGTCAGGTGCGGAGACTGCTCCCAGGGAGGGGCCTCCATCCCTCATCGCTGCTCCCTGTCTGCAGGCTGGTACAGCGCAGGATGCACGGCTCTTCCTGATGCCTGCAGCGCCAGCGCGGTCAGCCTCCTGCTCCTCTCTGAACAAGATCACTTACCCCCTCAGGACTCACTGGCTGCCGCCTCTGGCAGAACTGTGAGGCTCACTCCCCGACTTCCTTCAGGCCTGTATTCAGATGCCCCCTTCTCAGCGAAGCCCCCTCTGGCCGCCCTGCCTGCCTCAGGCCCTCCCATCCTCACGTTGCTTGTTTTTCCTCCATGGCTCGCGCCACCGTGTGACACGCTTGTCTGCCTGTGAGCTGTCTGCCTCCCCATCAGCGCCCAAGATACCAACACGAGGATGGGATGTTTGCCTGTTTGGCTCACTGCTGGACCCCGGGACCTAGAACAGTGCCTGGCCCACAGGCGCTGCTCAGCTCATGTTTGCTGAATGAATGCAAGTGCTCACAGGGCAGCCACCCCCACACCTGGGGCCCTTCCTCCCAGGGGGAGGCCCACGGAAGCTGGCCTGGGACAAAGTCATCTCTCAGCACGTGGCACTTCTCCCCATCTGCCTCCCAGTCTTGCTTGGCAGCCACTTGGGGACAGACAGCCCTGGGGTCAAAAAGGGTCTCTTCCCTGTCCTAACTTCACTAAAAGGGGACCTCAGCTTCCCACTAGTACAAATGGATTAGGTCATGCATCGGCTCAGGACATCACAGGGTTGCCCTTGTCTGGAGTGCCAAAGCCAAGGTCCTTTTCCATGGCCTGCGGGTGCGACATGGCTGGATCCTGCGTTGCTCCCCTGCTTGCCTCCCCCAGCTCGCCCTCGCTCACACTGCTCCAGCCACGCTGTTACCAGAAAACACCAGGCACATCCCCACCTGGGAGCCTCCGTCCTTGCTGTCTCTCTCCCTGGGACACCCTTGTCCAGCCAGTGCCTCACCTCCTCCAGGCTCCAGGCCTCTGATCACTGCCGTCTCCTCAGGGCAGCCTCTCCATGTCCCCCCGCCCCCAGCCCCCAGCCCATTGCCCTCACTCACAGTTCCCACTTTTCACCCCAGCACTTGCCACCCCAACATTCCATGTCTACTTATTTACTGTCTGCCTTACCCCCAGTGGAACGTAAGCTCCATCAGAGGACCACTGTGTCCTGGAGCCCAGGGCTACCGGGCACAGCACACAGTCAATGAATACTTGCTAACTGAATGAATGCTGAATATTGCCTCACTGTGTTACTTCAGTGACGTGACTTCCCCTCTCTGGCCCTCAGTTTCTTCATCTATAAAATGGGGCTACGAACGAGATCACTCACGCACAGGCAGATCCCCACTCTCCTGCCCAGGTGACCACTGAAGGAGTCCATGAAACAGGGGCATAAGCAGCTGTGGGCCTGGGGCTGTGGAATGCTGGCTCCTCAGGCTGGTAAGACCCTCTGCCTCTGCCTCTCAGGACACAGCTTCCACGAGGAGCCAGCGTGGGAGAAGGAAGCAATCTGGCGGGCAAATGCGGCCTCTTACCGCGCTTGTGGAGCCAGCCTTCTTTGATGACAGACACCTCGTTCATGGTGGCAGCGTGGCACGCTGTCACCTAGCTCGGGACAGCTCAGGGCAGCAGGACATGCAGGAGGCGCCGTGGACAGGGCACAGTCTGCAAGACAAGAGAGGAGCTAGTCAGGGTGGGAGGGGAGTCTACACCAGCCCCTTCCCTGAGGACACCAAGCTCTGAGGCCCTCTGGCTGCTCTGCCCACTCGGCAAAGGGTAAGGCCAGTAAGGGTGGCGTGGAGCCCTGCTCTCAGGGATCCATTCTGAGCAGAGAGATGCGGCCATGTCCCCAGAGACCCCAATCTGGGGAAGCAGAGCTCCCTGGCCTAAGCGCAGGCCAGACCCCAAACTCAGGACACTCATGCTTGGGGGAGGGGGCCCCTCCACCCACAGTCACTCCTGACTGAGCGAGCATCAAGGTAGCCGTGCCCTGGCCCCCATGTCACTCCCATGGCCCAATACTGAGGTAACCCAATATGAATCAGACAGCCCAGGGCACCTGAGGGAGTGCGCAACTGCCTGTCCCCTCACCATCTTACACACACACACACACACACACACACACACACACACGTGTGCGCACGCGCACACAGAGCCACCAGCATCCGCCTGTCCCATCTTACACACATACACACACACACACACACACACACGCACACGTACTCTTTTCTCTCTCTCCTCCCCCTCCCTTCTTTCCAAACCAGGAAGCCACCAACCTGCCACCTTCAACAAACTAAGCATACTCCCGTCCCCCCATGCCATCCCACGCCACTCCCCAAGCCTCAGCGGCCTTCCTCCCCCGGTCAGATGATAGAGAAAAGACAGGTCTCAGACAGCCCAAGATCTTGAACAAGAAAGCAACCTACTGCGTATGCACGGTCTGGAGCCTAGAAGCCAGACCCAGGGGCTTGACCAAGGCCCTAGTCCCTAACCCAAGACCTCCACTTCTGTCCTCAGGGACCAGCAACCGACAGACTGAGGGACGCCAAGGCCACTGCTTCGTCTCAGGTTCCCGGAGCAGAGGGGAGGAGGGCGCAAGGCAGTGCCAGCTGGGCCCCTACCTGGAGCCTGGGGCCTGGCCAGGGTCCACAGAGACCAAGGCGCCTTTGCCTTTCCCAGCTTGGGGTTATTTGCGGACAGCAGGTCGGGCGCTACGGTGGCCCCCAGAGAAGTGGCAGCTGGCTCTAGGGACTCCGTGGGCATCAGCTTTCTCTCGTGCCCCAGGGGAGCTGGTGGGCCGGACACGCTACTGCCTGGCATGTGACAGTGGCAGGCTGCCCAGGCCCCAGGCAGAAGGAAGGGAGGTAAGTGGGAGGAAGCGGGAGGAAAGACAAGATGGACAATGACAGGGAAGTAAACAGGAGGGTGAGAAATCACATTCTGGGCTCCAAGCTGCAAAGGCAATGATGTGAGGCTGGGAGCAGCAATAAGGGGCTCCCCTTGCCAGCAACATGCCCGGCACCCCACAACCCCAACACACAGGACTGCCAGACTCTCCATCCTCAACATCCCCACATCTCAGCTGGGCATAGTGGCTCACGCCTATAATCCCAACACTTTGGGAGGAAGGCAGGAGAATCCCTTGAGCCCAGGAGTTTGAGACCTGCCTGGGCAACGTGGTGAGAACCTGTCTCACTATGTAATTTTTTCTACAAAAAAATTAAAAATTAAAAAATTAGCCAGGCATGGCGGTGTGCACCTGAAATGTCAGCTACTCCAGATGCTGAGGCAGGAGGATCACTCGAGCCTGGGAGGTCAAAGCTGCAGTGAGCCTTGATCGCACCACTGCACTCCAGCCTGGGTGACAGAATGAGACCCTGTCTCAAAAAACATAAATATGTATGTATTTCTATCTCTCTCACTGTTCTGTGTGTCAACCTCTAACATGACCACCTCTCCCCGTCCTGCCGGCGGCCTGGCTCTAGTCAGGTCTGCCCCCACCTCTTCCCCGAGTTCCTACGCTCCACTCTTGCTCCCTTCCCACTCACCCCACATTCAGCAGCTAGAGGGATCCTCAACGCTGAACCTGTCTTTCTCCTGCTTCAAAACCCTTTGTGGCTCCCTGGTGTTATGAGCAAAACAGCCAAACTCCTCAGCTGAGGATCCAAGACCCTTCAGGACCTGGCCTCTGCTGCCCTGCGTTCCAGGTGCATGAGCTGAGACGTGCACCTAGAAAGCCCTCGGGAAAGGCTAAGGACCATGACATTGACCTCTCCAGCCTCTCCACCCCACCCCACTCTCCATGTTACGCTTCTGTCACTCAAGCACTTCCCTCTGGCCTCCATCAGGGACAGGGCCTCCTTCTGGGCATTCTTCTCCCTCTTCCTTGAGGTCTCGGCTAAACCAGTGCCTCCTCCAGGAAGGCTTCCCCACCTCAGAGGCTGCACTGTGTGCGCTTTGTGCACTCTCGGAGCAACCCTCCCAAACACCCATATACACCAAGGCAGTGGACCAGCAAAGCATCTGATATCTAATGAGCACAGGAACAAAGAGGCCAAGTGCCCGCAACGGATCCCCACCCCGGGAACAGACACAGCCAGGGACACACTACCAGACTCTCTTCACGACACCAATCTTTTCTGGGGTGCATCCTAGGCTCCAGATGGTACCAGCAACAGAATATCACTAAGACACAGCCCTGCCTTCATGAGGCTCACAGTCTGGTGGGAGGGGCAGAAAACTACACAGATATGCAAATCATCAGGTGATGGGGAGGCTGGAGAGGGGGAAGAACAGGATGTTAGCTTGGTGTGGGGGACTTGTGAGCAGACACCCGAGTTAACTGAGGGAGTGAGCTGTGTAGACACGAGGAAATGCATTTCAGCAGGGGAACAGAAAATGCAAGGACCTGAGGCAGGAGGGGCCTGGTGAGCGGAAAGTCAGGGAGAGGTGGACAGGGGAGAACACCAAGGGCCTTCTGGGCTATGGCTGGGACTGAGAGAAGCCCATACCCGAAAGGGACCTACACCACGCCTTCCCTGATGCAAGCTCAGTTCAAAATACTTCCGAAATGGCTGGGAGGGAGAACTCAGAGTCCAAAGGAAGAGCTGATGCAGAGGGAACAGAACAGGGGCTCCATGTCTCATCTCCCCGCTTGCTGGCCCACAGCAGCCCAGGGACATTGACTCTCAGGGACCCCGTGATGCAGCAGCACCGGGGCTACTGGTAGCACTAAAGTACCCACTGTGGGCCCAGGACTTGGCCTACTGCCTGGTGCCCAGTGAACAGCCAAACGCACGGCTGCCGTTACTCCAGAGAGAGCCAAAGGCAGACAGGTGTGACCAAGAGCGGTCAGGGTTCCAGAGTCCGAGAGCCACCACCAGCTGGGTGGCCTTGGGCAGGGTGCCGGTGCTCCCACGGAGTCTCTCCTGAAGGTTCCCAACACCCCACCAGACAGTCGGTGACCATGCCCAGGTGAGGACAGAAGCTCAGAGAAGAGAAGCTGTTTACCTTGGGTCTCCCAGCTGAGAAGCAGTGGAGGCCCTGGCCCCTGCTGGGATCAACAGAGTTGCTTTTTACAATCTCATCTCAGCAACTAAGGAGTCAGCACAGCTGGAGGGAGAGCAGGGGGAGGAGTTGAAGATCCCCTGCGTCCTGCCTGGATCGTTCCCTGTCCCCCTACTGAGGGTGGCGCCTCAGCTGAGGTGTTTGTGACGCAGTCCTGTGGTAATGAAATACCAGCCACTGCAGCCAAGAAGATGGCCTGCTCACTGGGGGGCTGCCAGCGGAGGACACCAGGCGGGGGGACAGAGACTTGCCTGTGGAACCCCCGCAGCACGCCCTGCCAAGGGGAGTCCCTGCACGGCCCCACCCCACTCTCTACTTCCTAAGGTCCCTGGGCATGAGTCTTCTGAGGGCCTGGGCCAGAGCTGCAGCTGCTGACTAAAGGCAAGCCACCTGGGAGGCAAGGTAAAAAGAGTAAGAGCACCTCACAGGAGAGGACACCCATACAACCAAGAAACACACATAATCTCATTAGTTATAGGGAAATGCAAATTACAACCACCTACTTGGGATGGCTCGAATTTTAAAAACTGACAAGGCCAGGTGCTGGCAAGGATGCAGAGGAACCAGAACCCTTACTCACTATTGGTGGGAGTTGCAAAATGGTTCAACCACTGTGGAAAACTGTTAAGCAGTCAAAATTAAAGCTCAATATATGCCTATCCCATGACCTAGCAATTCCTCTCAAGGAAATTAGTGTATGTACAAAAGACTTGTACTAGAATGCTGACAGCAGCAATACTCACAGTAACCCCCAACTGGTTAACAGACCAGGAGTCCACCCACAAGAGAATGGATAAACAAACACGTAGATCCATAGTTGAACACTACTCAGCAACGAAAAGGACTGAACTGTTGCTAAATACAGCAGGGAAGGACTAAGAGAATGTTATAGAATGAAAGAAGTCAGACAGCACTCTGCCCACGCCCCTCCTGCAGTCTGGAGCCCTGTGACCACTTGAGTCAGCTCCCACCCCTCCTCCGCTTGAACCCACTGCTCTTGCAGCATAAAAGCCAAAGTCCCCACAGCAGACCCAGCACCCTACGCAGCCTACACTTTCTATCCCCCTTTGCTTCTCTGAAGGCATTTCACTTCAGCAGTGCCTGGCTCCCTCAGCTGCCAGGACACACCAGGACAGTCCACCTCAGGGCCTTGCACACACTGCACCTTCAGGTGGAAACTCGGGCCCCGCCCCACTCTCTTCAGCCTCTGCTCACATCCCTTTCTTGAGAAGCCTTCCTAACCTCCCTAAGCAAAGCATGCCCACCCTACCTCCCCTTACCCTTACTCTTCATTTTCCCCTAAGCACCCATCACCACCGATGTTACTGTATGCGTTTGTTTACGTTAACTGCCCACCACCTGCACTGGAACGTCAGCACAGCGAAAGCAGGACCCTTGGCTGCCTTGGTCACAGTTGGATCCCCAGAGCTTTGTATGGTGCTGGGCACAGAGTGGGTACTTAACAAGTATCTGTGGAATGAACGTGTACAGAGTGAAGCCCTGTGCCCGGAACAGGCTCAAAATAAGCTCAATTTCTTTCCTTGCCACTTACTAAGTCCTTTTTCTCTCGCCCCCTCTCACTGACCTGGTTTTGATGCCAGACAGCACAGATGGGCTAGGGAGGCAGGTGGGGAAGCAGAGATCTGCGTCTCTTGGAGCTGGAGCTGGTGGGTGGGGCTCCCTTCCTGGTGTTGCAGAGGCTCATTGGGGAGGTGGCAGCGACCTCCTCAGGAGCCTCTGTCGCCTGCACTCAGATCTGTGCCTTTCCACAGTGCCCAGAGGAAGACTTGCTCAGGAGATAAATTCAAAGACAACAGGAAGCTGGACGCGGTGGCTCACGCGTGTAATCCCAGCACTTTTAAAGGCTGAGGCAAGAGGATCTCTTGAGACCAGGAGTTCAAGACCAGCCTGGGTAACAGAGCAAGACCTTATCTCTACAAAAAATACAAAAATTACCCAGGTGTGGTGGCGCACACCTGTAGTCCCAGCTACTTGGGAGGCTGAGCTAGGAGGACTGCTTGAGCCCAGGAGGTTGAGGCTGTAGTGAGCTATGACCGCATCACCACACTCCAGCCTGGGAGACAGAGCAAAACTGCGTCTCAAAAAACAAAGAAACAAACTAAAAAAAAAAAAAACAAAAAAAACTGGTCGGGCATGGTGGCTCACACCTGTAATCCCAGCACTTTGGGAGGCCAAGGCGAGAGGATCCCCTGAGCCCAGGAGTTTGAGACCAGCCTGAATAACATGGTGAAACCCTGTGTCTGCCAAAAAAATAAAAATAAAAATATAAAAAGTAGTCAGGTGTGGCAGTAGTCTCAGGTACCTGTAGTCTCAGGTACCTGGGAGGCTGAGGTGGGAGGCTGACTTCAGCCTGGGAGGTAGAGGTTGCAGTGAGCTGAGACTGTGCCACTGCACTCCAGCCTGGGTGACAAGGCCAGACTCTGTCTAAAAAAAAAAAAAAAAAAAATACAAAAAAGCCAAAGACAACAGGAACTAGTGGTGTAACAGGTGGCACCTGCTCATGGGAACTTAGCAGAAAGGCACCTGAGGCAAGACAGGAGGGAACCAGCTCTCTCATCTGCCACCAGCCATTCACCACTCTATAAACTGATCCCAGCGTCTTGTGAGGGCATTCTGGTAAAACTGATAAAGTGGAAAATGTCCATGTGCTTGGAGGAATTTCTCCTGCAGAAAATGCCAGTGCCGGGGCACAAAGGTTCTAAGGTGGGAATTCTCAGCCTCAGCACTAGTGATATTTGGGGACAGAGAATCCCTGATGTGGGGAGTCTTCTGCACCCTGAAGAGGTCTGGCAGCATCCTGGCTCTCTCGTCACTAAAGCCAACAGCACACCCTCCCCTGGTTATGACAATCAAACGTGTCTTCAGTCATCACCAAATGTCTCCTGGGGTACAAAACCACCACCAGCTGAGGACCGCTGTCCTAAGTATGTACTGCTGAAATAGGGAGACCTGGCAACAATCTAAAAGCTCACAACAGGGGTCTAGTGCTATAATATTGGTGAATAACATGACTACTAAAAAGAGCAAGGCTCACATAGCCCATACCACGTGCCAGGCCCATCTGAGTGCTTTGCACTTACCAACATAACCCTCACAGCAACGCTCTGAGGCAGAAATTCCTACTGTTTCTATGATAATGAGGAAACTGAGGCACAGAAGTGAAATGACTTGTCCTATGACCTGATCTCAGGAAGTACAGGCGGCCCGGCTCCCCCACGACACCGTGCCACACAGCCTCCAGAGTCAGGCAGATCTGGACTGGGGTCCTCCCCTGCCCACTTTCTAGCCTCCCAAGCCTTTGTTTCCTCCTGTCCCTGCAAGGACAGACAGCAGTGCTTTCATCACAGGCTCACGCAGGGAAGGGCTCAGCACAGCACCCAGCCCGTGAAGAGGGTCTGGCCACGCAACACAACAGGCCATCCTGAGCATAGAAACCCAGAAACCAGCCCCGCTGTGCCGACACTAAGGCCATCAGCATTGGCTAACGAAGGCTCGCGGCACAACAGAACTCAGGTAGGATGCCTTTTCTGAGACACACACGCACATGCCCTATCACCTCAATTCTACAATATGTGTACTGTTTCACATGCTGACGTCACTGAGATTGGCATGTACCTCGCAATCCATGGATAAAACTCACCTATCGCATTCTTTTCAGAAAAGCAGTTATATGATCAATAATGGACCTTACAGGATATACTGTCTTAGACTTCAGGGCATGAGGAGGTATGTGTTTAAATCTCACACGCACAGAAAAAAGAAATCCGAAGGAAATACCCTACACTACCAGAGGCAGGAGAGTGGGTACGGGAGTCAAGGCAGCCTCAGGAACCAAATGCCAGCATTTCAGCCCTGGCTGTGTCACCTGCTGTGGGACCCTGGGCAAGTCACCAAGTCACGTTCCCTTTCTTGACCTCTGTTTCCTCATCTGTGTATCAGAGATAATAACCACACATACCTCTAAGGCTATCGGGAGGGTTCAGTGAGTTAATCCACATAAAGTCCTCCCAAAACAGTCAGAAAGGGCAACTGCTAAACACGTTATCAAATATTATTATCATTGGCTGGATGCAGTGGCTCATGCCTGTAATCCCAGCACTTCGGGAGGCCGAGGCGGGCAAATCACAAGGTCAGGAGGTTGAGACCAGCCTGGCCAATATGGTGAAACTCTGTCTCTACTAAAAATACAAAAATTAGCCAGGCATGGTGGTGGGTGCCTGTAATTCCTGCTACTCAGGAGGCTGAGGTAGGAGAATTGCTTGAACCCAGGAGGCAGAGATTGGAGTGAGCAGAGATTACGCCACTACACTCCAGCCTGGGGGACAGAGCAAGACTCCATCTCAAAAAAAAAAAAAAAAAAAAAAAAAAAATCATTATTTCCTCGGATGGAGACACGAGAAACTTCACTTTCTATACTGTATGTTCTGAACAGGTGAATTTTTTTACCTATTCTACCTCCTTGGTGAGAAGGTGGCACGGAAGAGACTTTTTTTTTTTTTTTCCTGAAAAGGTCTGGGTACCTCAAAAAAAAAAAGAGAGACTTTTTTTTCTTTTTTCTTTTAAACACGCTCCCCACACTCCCCATACTCGCCCCATCTGTCTGCTTGGAGCAGGTGGGACTGGAGGCACGTTGAAGCCGTGGGCAGGCTGCAAAAGAAACAGGGACAAGAATAAGCACAGAGCAGATTCCTTCTCCTCCCTGCCACCCCCCCAACACACCTTCCCCCTCACACCACCCAGGGCCTTACAGCACCCACAGAAATCATGTCAAATATTCTATTCTGCCTGGCCACGGGCTCCACACATCCTGAGAGTTCCATGTTGTGACCAGCAGGATCCTCCAGGCAGTTCTGACCCTGTCCCTCCCCTGCTCAGGACCTCTCCCCAGTGCCCATGGATCACGTCCAAGGCCCCTATGGAGGCTGCCAGGGGCCATCTGCCTTGGCCCCGCCTGCTCTCCGGCCTCACTGGTCTGCTCCCTCCAACACACAATCTCCCCTTGGCCTGGCCCCAGGAAGACTCCCTGCTCTCACATCCCAGGACCTTTGCACCTGCCGTACCCCTGCCTGGCACGCTGTTCACCCATCTTCCTCAGGGAGGCCTTCCCTGACCTCCCACCAGCAGCCGACTCTCAGAGCTCAGCCTTCCCTTCCCCTCACAGCGCTTGCCTCTGTCTCCTGCATGACTATGGGTAATGTCGCCTCTCCCACTGGACTGAGTTCCACAAGGCAGGGACACAGTCTGTCCTAGCCCCCATTGTGTCCCCAGCTCCACTCAGCACAGGGATGGACTCATAGCTTTCATTATTTCAAGGCAGGAGTGGTGAAAAGAACCACAGCATTTGTGCCAAGTGAAGGTAAAACAAAAAGTCCTGCATTCATTCATTCCACAAATATCACACCAACCCTGCGTCATCACTGCTCGGGTCACCAGGGATTCAGCAGTGACCAAAACAGAACTCCCTGCCATTGGGGAGTTGGGGGGATGAGGGAACCGGCAGCAAAGTAAAAAATAAACATATAAACAAATTAGGACAGCCAAAGCTGACAAATGCCACGGAGAAAAGGAGCACTCAGAAGATTCAGTGCAGGGAAAGGGAGCAGGGGTTTCCGATTTAAAATAGGATGGTGACAGAAGGGCACACTGAGACTGTGCAGTCTGAGCAGAACTGGAAGCAGGTGAGAGAGCCAGGGGAAGACCTGAGGAAGAACACTGCAGGCAGGCAGGCAGGCAGGCAGGGGAAGAGCAGGGCTGAGGCGCCCACAGGAGCTGGTGAAGGGGAGGGCCAGGAGATGTAGCTAGAGAGGAAGCTGCTGGGCAGGGCCTTGGGGGCCACTGTCAGCACTGTGGCTCTTAGTTGGAGAGGGGAACTCTCAGCCTGAGGAGAGCTGGGGAGTGGGGGAGGGGGCAGCAGGTAGAACCCCTTGCACCCAGGGTGGGGCAGGAGTCCTTAGGGAGACAGCCTTCCTCTCCAGGAGCTGTCCTCAGAATAAGCCCTGGGCACTGGCCTGATAGGCTCACCAGGTGCCTCAGTTAAGAACCATGAGGACCCATATGCGGCAGATGAGAAAACCGAGAATGGGAGAGATTTGGTGAATACCTACAGCCAGAGACAGCAGGGACACAGCCAAGGAGCCCGGACCCCTGTCCTCCGAGCCCTTAGTGGCCTCCACCTCCCTCTGCCTTTGCTCCCAAGAGACAGGGCCACCTCCCATCTTGTGTCGCCTCCTCCCACATCCCAGCCAGCCCTCCATTACCGTCCCTGATGTGCACACATGCACGGGAGCCCTCTAGTCGGACTGCATGGGGTGTCCCTGACCCACGTCGCTCTGCATCGCCACCACCTCCCTGGGAGCTCTGGGGCAGGGCCCAGTGGCAGAAAGAGAAACCGGTGGGTCTGCATCAAGGCTAATACTCAGTGAGTGCTCACAAAGCGCCAGGCATGGATTAATGTTCATCTTCACAGCCAGCCTGTGTTACTATCCCCATTCCTCACATGGGAAAACTGAGGCCCAGGGAGAGAGTCACATGCACACAGTCACAGCGAGTGGGTGCAGGACAGGGGCCGCAACCAGAGCAGAACTAGCCCACAGACCTTTCCGTAACGACAGAAACGTGGTTACTAAACGTTTGAACGATGGCTAGTGCAATTAAAGAACTGACTTTTTACTTTTATTCAATTGTAATTAATTAAAACTTAAAAAGCCATATGTGAGGCCGGGCACGATGGCTCATGCCTGTAATCACAGCACTTTGGGAGGCCGAGGTGGCTGGATCACGAGGTCAGGAGTTCAAGAACAGCCTGGCCAAGTTGATGAAACCCTGTCTCTACTAAAAATACAAAAATTAGCCAGGCGTGGTGGTGGACGCCTGTGATCCCAGCTACTCGGGAGGCTGAGGCAGAGAACCACTTGAACGTGGGAGGCAGAGGTTGCAGTGAGCCAAGATCGCGCCACCACCCTCCAGCCTAGGTGACAGAGTAAGATTCCATCAAAAAAAAAAAAAAAGTCCATACATGGCTAGTAGCTACCATTCTGGAGTGCAGCTCTATAGAATCCCTGCTAATTAAGCTTAAGCACCAGGAGCCTAAAGGCAGGAGACGGGAGTGTGACTCTCACAGGCCCAAGAGGAGTCAGATCATCCCAGCCCAGCTAGAAGCTCCCATGCTACATCCCATCTCTCCCGCATCCCAACGCAGCTTATCTGGGGAACTGGAGCAGGACTCAGGCCCAAACTCACACCTCTAGTCAACTCAAATCCTGACTCTACCACTTCCACGCTACACAGGTCACTTCTCTGAACCTCAGCTTCCGCATCTGTAAAATGGAATCTTTTTTTTTTTTTTTGAGACAGAGTCTCGCTCTGTCGCCAGGCTGGAGTGCAGTGGCCAGATCTTGACTCATTGCAACCTCTGCTTCCCAGGTGCAAGCAATTCTCCTGCCTCAGCGTCCCGAGTAGCTGGGACAAAAATTACCCACCACCATGCCTGGTTAATTTTTGTATTTTTAGTAGAGACAGGGTTTCACCATCTTGCCGGGCTGGTCTTGAACTCCTGACCTCATGATCCACTCCCCCTCCTCGGCCTCCCAAAGAGCTGGGATTACAGGTGTGAACCACTGTGCCTGGCCTGTAGAATGGAATCTTAACAATCTGCCCAAGCACGTGTTTATGTTATCTCAAAAGATAAGTTTTGTAGGCCAGGTACAGTGATTCTCGCCTGTAATCCCAGCACTTTGGGAGGCTGAGGCAGGTGAATCACTTGAGCCCAAAAGTTCAAGATCAGCCTGAGCAAAACAGGGAGATTTCCATCTCTATTTTAAAAAAAAATTTTTTTTTAATTAGCCAGGCGTGATGGTGCGTGCCTGTGGTCCCAGCTACTCAGGAGGCTGAAGTGGGAAGATCACTTGAGCCCATGAGGTCAAGGCTGCAATTAGCTATGATGGTGCCACTGCACTCCAGCCTGGGTGACACAGCCAGACCCTGTCTCAAAAAAATAATGAAAAATTTAAAAAGATAATTTTTCTGATAACCATGGGTTGTCCTGGGGACCCAATGAGATGGCTTCACATACAGCTGGGGACAAGGCCAGTGCTTGAAAAACAGGTAGCAATTACATAAAGGACTCTGAAGTCAGGGGCCATCATCCTGAGCCTGTCAGAGCCATGGAGTGGCAGCTAAGGTTACTGCTGTCACTACTTGGTTCTAAAGGAATCATCCCGATAATTTCCAACATACCCCTATTAACTTTTTGAAAATATCATCTAAATGAAAACACACAGCTAAAAAGAGTCAACGCCCTGCAGACACCTCCTCCCAACCCCTAAGACCTTCGGACACCAGTTTGAGTAGCTGGGCTCTAGGGGACCCTGTTTCCAAAGCAGAATATAGTCTGCTTTCTCCATCCCTGGCTGCCACCTGAATCCAGCCAGCTCTCTCCCACACAGGTCCCTCCCCACCCACCTGTGTCCCTCCTCTTTGGGGATAAAGCCCTGGCTCCCCACCACAGCCTAGGCCCTGAGCCCTGCCACCCTGCTCTCTCCCCTTCACCCACTCCCCCGGCTCCAACCACATGGGCCTGCTGTTCCACCACCCCTTGCGGCCTTTACCTGACTGCACCCCTGTCCAGCCCACTCCTCGGGCTCTCACATCACAGGGGCTCCTCAGCAGCCTTCCCAAGCCTCTCTCTGCTCTAGATCCAGCTAGATCTCTGTTCCCTCCTTCAGCCACACCAAGCACTCACAGGCCAACACAACCTCTCTGCCACCTCTGATCACATCCAGAACTACACGTGGCACACAGTAGTTATTCAATCAATATTTGGTGATGGATGGAACACACGAATGACCAAGAACAGCCAAGGGCCGGCTCCTGAGGCTGTTCGGCAATCAGACCCCCAGGGCAGCGGGGACGGGGTGCCTCCCATCCTCATCCCTTCCCTCTGGGCTCTGGGAAAAGGAGGGGCCGAGGTCATGGTATTGGGGGTGGAGAGCAGCAGCCACACCCCACCTCCCGAGCAGGCATAGAATGGAGTCATTTCTAGATGACTGAGGCCTACTTTGTGCCAGCTCTGTCTAGGAGAAGAGAAAGCAGGGAAGAAATCCTGATGACAACAGTGACAACTCCAGTCACAGCAAGCAGGACAAGGGGATGAGGCATTCTTCAAAAGGCAGCTTCGCTGACAGAGCAGGGTTCAACCGTCATGCCTATTGGACTTTGGGCAAATCCAATAACCTCTCTATGCCTGTTCCCTCCCCTGTAAAATGGGGACAATCATGACAGCGAGCTGCCAGGCTGTGGTGAGGATGAGTGAGAGCAGACACCTCAAGCTCTGCAGCAGTGCCCAGCACACAGAGACGAACTACTCACGAGAATGACCCCAACATTCTATGTAGTTTCCTGGGCCTCAGTTTCCTATTTACAGGATGGGGGTGCTCACACTGCCCACCTCCCAGGCTGCTGTGCAGGTCTGCAGAGCTAATACACAGTGTCTGGCTGGGCAGGAGTGCAGCAGTGGGAATGATTCATATTTCTGTCTGGAGCCCTCCCATCAGCTAACAGGCCCCACCACTCTCTCCCAAGGACCAACCACAAGCCTGTGTCCACTGCCCCACAGAGCCTCTTCTGTGCTCTTCGGTGCCTTCAGTCCTGTCTGGCCATCACCAGAAGCAGCATCAGCCCAAATTCATCCCACACCTCCTCAGGAGGCCCGTGCTTTCCAACACGGCAGTTCCCTGCATCCTCCCCACCACCCCACTCAGCAGGAAGGTTCCCGTTTACAGCTGAGCACACTGTACCTTAGGGAGATGAAATAAGGCCCCAGGGTGCCACGGCCACCAACAGGGGTGCCAGGAGCAGGGTTCTCACCCATGTCAGCTGCCCCCGGGACCAGGTCACTCAGCAGCCCCAGCTGGGTAACGGTACACCAATGACCCACCAGACCACGAAGAACTCGAAGCCAGGCTGGAGAGAAGAACCGGGGAGCGGGAACTGCCCCAGCCCGTTCAGAAAGGGCCCACGAAGTGGCAACCAAGGAAGGCTTGGGTTTCTGGCCTCACCCTTAGAAACAACATCTGCGAACGAGCTTCTCCGGCAGGACGGCTGGGCTGAAGAAACTCCTGCGGGGACCTCTGACATGCAGTCTCCTCTTGGCCGGCCTGGCTTGCCGTCCCTTACTCGGCACACTCAGAGCACCCGGGCCCTGCTGTGGGTGCCGAGTTGGCAGTGGGTCTTGCCCCAAGGGGGCCAGGCTGAGCTCCCACCCAGCACCCCTCCCACACTCGCTCCCTCCCTCCTGGTCCTGCTCCCAGGCTGTCTCCCCGAGTTGGGCCTCTCGCTGCTTGGCTGACTATCCAGAAGAGCCTGCCATGGAACCACCCCACCGTGCGGCCCGGAGGCCTGTGGTTGAGGGCCTTCCACTGAGAGTTCTGGGAAGCTGAAGAGAGGCCCGGGGAGGGGTGTCCCTGGGTCCTCCAGGGGCTTGGAGCTCAAGTCTGAAAGACACTCCTTTCCATCCCAACCCATCCCAGGGGATTTCTGGGGACCCTAGAGATTTGTTCTGAGGGGCTGTGCTCCTTCTAGGAAGATACCCTGGAACATACCTCAAAAAAAAAACAAACGCCAGGGCGCCTGCCCCTGCACTAAGCCTTAGGGGTGAGCCCATGGGTGGGATCAGAAGTCACACTCACCAGGGGCTACTGAGCTGTGCTGGGGGAATCTCTGGAGGCCCAGATTCATAGCCTGTCCCCAACACTTCCTGGCTGGGGGACCCAGCGCAAGCTGCAGAGGCCCTCCAGGCTTCAGTTCTCACCGCTGTAGAGCGGGAATCAGAGAAGCTTCCTCCTGGGTCTAACACGTCTTCCCCCAGATACTCCCATGGCTCTCTCACGGCACTGCAGCCCCTGCCCACACGTCACCTCCTCAGGGAGGTCCTCCCTGATCACCCAGCTACAATGGAAAAACATGCCCACACTCTCAACCTGGCCCTCATTTATTTTGCCTTCGTAATATCAACTACACCTGACGCCTGCCAGAGACCTTGGTGCTGGGCGCCAGTCACAAGACCTGGTCTTTCCAATCCCAGAGGAGCACCGGGAATGGCGCAGGCCTGCAGGCCCACGGTAGCGTGGACGCAGGGTCAGCGGGTGCTGTCTGTATCAGGTGTGACTGCAGCTCTGTGTTGCTATTCAGTATTAGTCCGGCTGGTTGGGTTGGGGAGGGAAGGGCAGAGAAATCAGCCCAATGAGCCTCCCCTCCTCTTTCCCTAAAAGTAACAGCCACGGGGTCTGGGAACACGGTGTGAAAACCACAGGAGAGGGAGGCAACCCTCGGGCCTTTGCTGGCTGTAAGGCATTGATGCTACTCAAGGGGAAGTGGGAGGCCTGTGAAATGCCCTGCTCCGCTCACTTAAATCTACCCACCCCCCCAGGCAGGAGCCTGTGACCCTCTCCTGTGTCACCTACTAACACCCTAAATCTGACCAGGCTGTTCCTGCTGAAATTCCAAATTCCTTCACAGACAGTCCACAAGGCTCCCAGTGACAGGGCCCTGCCTGCCTCGCAGCCCCTGGACTCATCTCCTCCCTGCTCCCTCACTCTGCCAAGCCACACAGGCCTCCGTGAGGCTTGTCCCTGCACCTCACCAAGCTCTGTTCTCCCTTCAGACCTTTGCACTATGGTTCCCTCCACCTGGAGGGCTGTTCCTTCTCCTCCCATCCCACATGACTGCCTCACCTTGCCAAACTGGGATCAGCTCAGAGGCCCTCCGCGCAGCCGCATGCATCTAAAAAAGTGCCCAGTCTGTCACCCGATTTGAATTCGCTGCCTAGCACCTCCCCTCCTAACCGGCTCCTTGCTTATTCACCTGTTTCGGGTTGGTCTCCCTCAGCCCCACAAGGATAGGAACTTTGATAAGTACACCGCTGTATTCCCAGTACTGATGCAACGCTGGCACATAGGAGGCGTTCAGTAAATGGTGGTAGGTGAGTGAAACCTTTTCCTCGGCTCCACAATACCCTTAGGATCCATCCTCACCTCTCACCCAGGCCCACAGGCCAGTGCAGCATAGCCCCTGCCAACCCCTGCAGGCACTTCTGCTGCTCTCCTGCCCAAACCCAGCCTTCCTGCCACTCCTGGAACTGCGAGCTGTGGTGGACAGGGGCAGTGACATGCACCTATAGTCCCAGCTACTCAGGAGACTGAGGCAGGAGGATCACTTGAGCCCAGGAGTTCAAGACTAGCCTGAGCAACATAGCAAGACCCGTTTCCACAAAAAAATTTAAAAATTAACCGGGCATGGCGGCATGCACCTGTAGTCCCAGCTACTCAAGAGTACGAGATGGAAGGATCACTTAAGCCTAGGAGGTCAAGCCTGCAGTGAGCTGTGATCACACCACTGCACTCCAGCCTGGGTGACAGAGTGAGGCCCTACCTCAAAAGAAAAAAGTAAAAAAGCAGAGCCTGACCTCTGAAAAGACTCGAATGTGTCTACCTTGCAGGGGCTCAGGGCTGCAAAGCCACTGTGTAGAAGAGTGGGCCTGGGAGCTGCCCGTGTCAGTTCTGACTTGATTGCATGTCTCCTCCGACCTCTGTTTCTGCATCTGGAAAACCGAGATGCTAATTTCAGCCCTGATTTCCTCCTAGTGCTCTCTGACACGGTTCTGTGAACTGGCAAGGGCCTTCAAAGTCCTGGCAGAAATACTAAGAATTACAATTGCTAGGATATACCAACGGCTCACCATGTGTCAGGCACTCTTCTCAGTGAGAAGACGTTTCAGGTAGGCTTACTGTATGCCAGCATAGTTATGAATGCTTCCCACAAATTAGTCCACTCAACCTTCACAATAATCCTATCAGGTGGGAATTATCCTCCCCATGACACCGATGACGAAACGAGCTCAGAAGGGTTGGGGAGCCTGCTCAAGGTCACACAACCATGGAGTGGCAGGGCTGGATTTGAACCCTGTGCTCTCACTCGCTTCCATGCAGCTCTTTACAGAGGCTGGAAACCAGAACATCAAAGTTCTGGATCCTAGCTGGGCCAGGCTGGAGAGCTGGATCCTGGAATGCTCAAGGGGACCAAAAGTAGGGGGTGGGCGAGGCTGGATGCCTCAGTTCCATAACATAAGCATGACTGCCAACCAAGACTTACACAGTGCCGGGCACCATTCTAGGAGCTTCTCGTGGATTAATTCATTTAATCCTCACAACAGCCCAAGGTGGGTGTCCTTCTGAGACCACTGTATGGGAGTGAACAGTGTGGTCTGAGGTCACAGAGCCAGAACTCACTTCTCCATCCTGCTGCTAGCCAACGCAGGTCCCTGGTAGCTGTGTCACCTCCCGCATAGCTCTCTTGCTATCTTCTTCTCCCAGCACACACCTGCCCAGGGTTAAAGGATGCCCTGGCTCCACTCTGAGGAGGGACCAAGAACTGCTGGACTGGCTGCAGGCAGAGGTGCTCAGGGCAGCCTGAGACTCAGGGGTGAGAAGAAGGAAAGACATAGGATAGTCACCTCTATAGGTGGAGGACAGAGGACAGAGGTGACTCTATCCTATGTCTTTCCTTCCTTTCACCCAGCCTGGAACCTGGTGAGCAAGGAATGCAGGGTACTAGGGGCTCAGTGACCTGGGTTCAAATCCCACCCTGGCGCCCACAGGGTCTGATAAGACCTCGGGGAAGGCAATTCTTCCTCTGAACTTCAATTTCAGACTCTGCAAAAAAAGGACACAAATACCATATAAAACCCGAAGCACAGGGCTGGGCAGAGTATATGCTCATAGACAAAAGCCACTGCTCCAGTTTCTCCTTGACAAGAGGATCTGAGGCCAAGGTGGGCCAAGGGCTCACATCACACCTCTACCACTTCAGCTATGAGACCTCAGGGAAATCTTTACACTTCACAGTGAGTGAAATGATTCCTCATCTGTAAAATGGTATCACACTTCTAACTAGCTTGTAGCTCTCCATAAAATAGGCCTAACCACAGGTATGTTTTGAGACTTAAGTGAGGTCACATGTGCAAAAGCCCCGTCACACGCCTGGCATGGGGTGAATGCTATAAACACTGGGCATCCACTAGCTCTGGAAATGATTTGCCTCTCTGAGCTGCTGTTTTCTCATCTAAAAGGGAAAGCATAACAACAGCGCCTACTGCTCTAGAATTCAAGTATTCAGCAAGTTTATCTATAAGAAGCATTCCAAACAGCGTGTGGCCCACAGAATGCACTCAGTTACCGTCAGCCATCAATTTCATGATTACTGTTTTTACTGCCGCTGTTAGCCCCATCAGGCAAAGCCTCTAAAAGCTGGCAGGAGAGGACCAGAGGAACAAACCCCTAGTGGAGAAAAATTATAGAGCCCCTGCTGCCTCACAGACTGTGGGACGTGGGACCTTTCTCCCCAGGAACCACAAGGCACGGAAGCCAGTCAGCTTGGAAGTCACTGCTGCAGACTAGGGGCAACCGTCTGCCCCCTCTGACCACATCACCAGCCCAGGTCTGCTGGGTCAATCAGGGACTGCAGCCAGTCCTCCGGGAACTCCAGACCCAGAGCAAAGGCTACAGGGCAAGCCAAGGTCATGATCTGGCCTAGGGAGCAGGGACACTGGCCACAGACCTCTGGGGCTAGCTGTTCCCCGTACCAGTCCACAGACCACAATAAGACACCAGATCCACAGGGGATCAACTGTCCGAAGCCCTTCAGAGCAGCCTTCCTCCTTGGGCCAGGCTAGGCCAGGGGCACCCCCCTCCAAGTGCCCTTGGCCTATGCAAAGAGGAACAGCTGGGAAAACAGCTCCCGGCCTCACTGCAAGGCCAACTGTTACTGCCTTGGTGGGGAGTGTAAACATGATGTGTGACTGATCTGGTAACCGGGAGACACAAACAGCTTCGTGGCCAGCGACAGAGGAGTATGTAATGGTCTGCGTTGGTTCCTGGACCCTTCACATCCACTGCCAACCAAGGTCAGCCCATGAGTGAACTCCTGCTTCTCTGGAAAAGTAGGAGTGGATGAGGTTGAAAAGCAGCCCATTGGAGGCCCTAGTTACTCCAGCCCAGGCATCTTGCTGAGCCCAAGAGGTCTCCAAATGAGAAGAGGTTCTCACAATCCTAAGATCAAGATGGCCCCAGAATGCTTTCCCAGAGGGAACAGGTGTTCCCCCAAACACTTCTTCCTCCTAAGTTTTAACAAGCTGGTCCAGGGGCACGGCTCCTCAAATCCAAGCCTAATCCCTCTTCCTCTTCCGAATGTGGAGCCCAAAGCTCAGACAACTTCAGTGATTTCTAACGCAGCTTTCCTCCCTTCCCTATGGAAGGAAAGAACTGTTACTGACTGGTGAAAAATCTGAGAGGGTAATGGAATCCAGAGCAGCACCTTCGTGGTCCAAGGCACCCCAGTAACCATGACGTTCCCTCCAAAGTCGTTAAGAAGTTCAATAAAGGCTGAGCTCAGTGTAAACCCCCAACCCCACACACGTCAAATACAAGAAACAGAAACCCCTCCTCACCAACTGGAATCACAGTCCTCCCAAAATACGCCCCTAAAACCCACTAGGGCCTGTCCCGCCCCGTTCCAGTCCCTTAAAGATCACAAACATCACAGTCCTCCTCTGATTTGGGCTCCCCTACGTTCTAAGCAGGGCTCCCCCAACGCCGTGGTGATACAACCCAGCCACACTTCGGGAAGCATGCTCCCCAGAAGCTTCCACCCCTGTAAATACAGCACAGCAACTGCTTCCACAGCGCCAAAAAGGTACACCCCTCTACACTTGATGCGGCTCGCCCCCTCGATAGTTTAGCCCGCGCACGCCAGGCTCGATCTGCCCGCCGCGCCCCACGGGTCCAGCCCCCCGCCCGCACACGTTGGGGCCTGCGCTCCCCGTCCCGCACACTCGCAGCGCTCCCCTCGCCGCCTCAGTGGTACGGCCCGCCGCCACCCCCCCCCCGACCCCCCGCGGCAGGTCCCACCGCCCCCGCTCGGCCACCCCCACTCAGCTCCGGAAGGGGGGGCTCGAGGGCCGCGGTCCCCCCGGCGGGCACGGGTGGTACAACCCATCGCGGCACCGCGGGGGGCCCGGACGCGACCATCGCGGGGGGAGGGCGCTCGGGGACACGCGCTGGCGCACTCACCTGTCACCGGCAGCCGCGCAGCCTCTCCGGCGGGGCTCTACCCCCGCCCATCGCCATGCTGCGCTGGTTCCCGTTCCTTCTCTTTCCCAGTAGCGGCTACGGCGCCCGCAGCGACGGCGGCGACGCCTTCTCGGAGCCAGGCCCAACGGCTCGCGCGGCGCGGCCCCCCCGCCCCCTCCCCCCAGCCCCCGCTTACCGCCCCCTCCCACCCTCTGGACGGAAATACCGCCCTCTCGCGCCACAAACAGGAAGTGACGTACAAAGAGCCGAAGACGAACTCTGAGAGAGCAAAAGCGCAAGCGCAGGGCAGAGAAGGAGGCGGGCTCACAGCAGGGCGCCTGCGCACATTAGACAACTTTGGGCCTGTGTGGGTTAGAAATGGGCCTCGCTAATTCGTGGGGCGGAAAGCCGAGATAGGGTTACGCAGGCGCAGTAGGACTCCGAAGCCTGCTTTCCCTAGGGACTCACCGCAGCGATTATTTCCCGGCAGCCTCTAGTCCGTATTTACATACGCTTTGATCTTGTTTTACTTCGTTCTGTGTTCTTAAAGGAATCCGGAGCGGGAGTTAGTTAGGAGGGGTTTCCTTTTCAGTGTGCTCGTCATGGTTGAGCTCAGGCCCTGAAGCCACACAACCCGAGATTTGAATTTCCTCCTTTCTGGTGACTGTGGGCAGAAGGCTTGACCGTTTTCTGTGCCTCAGTATCCACATCTGCTAAATGGAAACAATCATCCCTGTGTCGCTGGCTTTTGAACTATTTTAATGTAAACAAAACGGTTTTTACAAATTAGTTCATGACTGCAAAATATTAATGCCACCTGCTCTCATCATACATATTCCAGTAAATCTGGGATATAACATTTTATAATGCAACTTGGGCCCAAAAAGGCCTTAAAATCACCCTGCGGCCGGGCGCGGTGGCTCACCCCTGTAATCCTAGCACTTGGGGAGGCCAAGGCGGGCGGATCACGAGGTCAGGAGTTCGAGACCAGCCTGGCCAACATAGTGAAACCCCGTCTCTACTCAAAATACAAAAAAAGAAAAAAGAAAAAAAAAATAGCCCGGCCTGGCGGTGCCTGTAATCCCAGCTACTTAGGAGGCTGAGGCCGGAGAACTGCGTGAACCCGGGAGGCGAAGGTTTCAGTGAGCCCAGATTGTGCCATTGCACTCCAGCCCACGCGACAGTGCAAGACTCCGTCTCAAAAAAAGAAAAAAAAAATCACCCTGCAAGAAAAGAGCTTTGCACAGATCCTGATCCGTATATTAGCTAGTTGTACTGGACAGCTGTGAGGCATCTGGCTCCCAGCCCCTCCTCTCTCGTAGGGGATTGTGCTGCCTCCTGAATTTGGGTTCCAGTATGCCATATAGCTTGGCAATTGTATGCATTAGTAAGTGAGAAAAATGCCTGGCTGAGAGTTGAATCCTGGGTCCACCTCAGTCTGTGGGAGTGTTTTGGGCAAATCCTGCTGAAAGCTGGGCTTTTGTTTTCCGAGAGGTAAACCTAATGCCGGAACGAGCCCTATCTTAATTGGTTTCTAGCTTAGAACTTACTGCTCAGTATTCCTAATTCACAGTCTTCCCCATCAGTCGGTGTTAATAACTCTCACCAATGCCCCCCGCCCCCCTTCACAGCCCTAACCATTTTCATCTATTACTGTCTGGTGACAGGTCTGTTTAGTGAGAACTGCACAGGAAACCCAATAAAGGAAGAGACCAAGACTGTCTCAGACATCAGTGTGTATCCAACATTGCCCAGAATGGGCTCTTGCAGAATGTTTCAACAATTAGTCCTTCTGCCCTAATCTAGACTCAAGGTTACCGTGACCAACCCTCTTCTCTCCTGTCAGCTGAACAGCTGAACAGGCCATTCCCCTACGTCTAAAGTCTCCCCTGGGCCAACTTGAATCCTAGCCCCTCCTAGGGCACTTAATTATGACACACTGAGATCTCACTGAAACCACCCATGTGCTTGTGTGTAAACTCCTTGCAGCACTGGTAGTCAAGGGCAATGGCTTTTCTCTCTCTCTTTTTTTTTTTTTTTTGAGACGGAGTCTCACTCTGTCTCCAGGCTGGAGTGCAGTGGCAAGATCTCAGCTCACTGCAACCTCCGCCTCCCAGGTTCAAGCAATTCTCCTGCCTCAGTCTCCCAAGTAGCTGGGATTACAGAAATGCGCCACGACGCCGAGCTAATTTTTTTGTATTTTTAGTAGAGACGGGGTTTCACCATGTTGGCCAGGATGGTCTCCATCTCTTGACCTCGTGATCCACCTGCCTCAGCCTCCCAAAGTGCTGGGATTACAGACGTGAGCCACCGCGCCTGGCTCTTTGTGCTTTTGGTTTTGGTTTTTTGTTTTTTTGAGACAGGGTTTCACTCCGTCACCGAGCTTGAAATGCAGTGGCACGATCTCAGCTCACTGCAACTGACACCTCCCATGCTCAAGCCATCTCCCACTTCAGCCTCCCAAGTACTGGGACCACAGATATGCGCCACTATGCCCAGCTAATTGTTTTGTATTTTTGGTTAAGACGGGGTTTCACCATGTTGCCCAGACTGGTCTCAAGCTCCTGAACTAAGGCGATCCACCCACCTCAGCCTCCCAAAGAGCTGGGATTAGACATGTGAGCCACCACACTTGGCCTAATATTCTTTTCTTTTCTTTTTTTTTTTTGACACAGTCTCGCTCTGTTGCCCAAGCCGGAGTGCAGTGGTGCCATCTACCATCTCGGCTCACTGCAACCTCTGCCACCCAGGTTCAAGCAATTCTCCTGCCTCAGCCTCCTCAGTAGAGGGATTACAGGAATGCGCCACCATGCCGAGCTAATTTTTTTGTATTTTTAGTAGAGACGGGGTTTCACCATGTTGGCCAGGATGGTCTCCATCTCTTGACCTCGTGATTCACCTGCCTCAGCCTCCCAAAGCCACACTTGGATGATTTTTGTATTTTTATTTTTTATTTATTTATTTTTGAGACTGAGTTTCATTCTTGAACCACCACGCCTGGCAATTTTTGAATTTTTAGTAGAGACGCGGTTTCACCATGTTGGCCAGGCTGGTCTCGAATTCCTGACCTGAAATGATCTGCCCACCTCAGCCTCTCAAAGTGCTGGGATTACAGGTGTGAGTCAGCGCGCCCGGCCCTTAATATTCTATTTATTTCAATTCTGCAACCCGCTGAACTGATTTTCTGGTTGTGCCTTGTAGTTTGTAAAACATTAGTCTAGGGGGGTAAACAACCCCCTAGCGTTGTTTGATGAGTAGGAGATGAGTAGGCCCAGGTTCTAATCATAACTTTTCTGTGTCCTTGTCAAAGTCACTTCACTTCTCTGCTCTCTCTTTTTTCTTTTTTTTTTTGAGATGGAGTCTCGCTTCTGTCACGCAGGCTGGAGTACAGTGGCGCAATCTCGGCTCACTGCAACCTCCACCTCCAGGATTCAAGCGATTCTCCTTCCTCAGCCTCCCAAGTGGCTGGGATTACAGGCACCCGCCACCATCCCTGGCTAACTTTTGTATTTTTAGTAGAGACGGAGTTTCACCACGTTGGCCAGGCTGGTTTTGAACTCCTGATCTCAGGTGATCCACCTGCTTCGGCCTCCCAAAGTGCTAGGATTACAGGCATGAGTCACCAAGCCCAGCCTCTTTTTTCTTTATTATTTTATTATTATGTTGAGACAGAGTCTCACTCTGCCTCCCAGGCTGGAATGCAGTGGTGTGAATACACCTCACTGCAGCCTTGACCTCCTGGGCTCAAGCAATCCTCCCACCAGACTCCAGAGTAGTTGGGACCACAAACGCACACCACTACACCCAGCTAAATTTTTTTTTTTTTTTTTTTGAGATGGAGTTTTGCCCTTGTTGCCCAGGCTGGAGTGCAATGACGTGATCTCAGCTCACTGCATCCTCCACCTCCACCTCCTGGACTCAAGCTGTTCTCTTGCCTCAGTCTTCTGAGTAGCTGGGATTACAAGGCATGGGCCACCATGCCTGGCTAATTTTGTATTTTTAGTAGAGATGGGGTTTCTCCATGTTGGTCAGGCTGGTCTCGAACTCCCGAACTCAAGTGATCCACCCTCCTCGGCCTCCCAAAATCCTGGGATTACAGGCGTGAGCCACTGCACCCGGCCTGCCCAGCTAAATTTTAAATTTTTTAGAGATAGAGGGGGGGGTCTCACCATCTTGCCCAGGCTGGTCTCGAACTCCTGGCCTCAAGCAGTCCTCCTGCCTCAGCCTCCCAAAGTGCTGGGATTACAGGCATGAGCCACCTGTTCGATCAATAAGATCGAACACATCTATCAATCTGCTTCCAACAAATAGATGGCTTCCAATCCCACGTGGAAAAGCCAAAGGCCTCACTGTGGTCTTCATGGCTGTATATGATCTGTCCCTGCCTGTTTCTCTAACTTCATCGCAAACTACTCTTGTCCCTGGCCCATGTTCCAGACACACATACCTCCTCTCTGCCCCTTCAAAAAGATGAGCCTCGGGGCATTTGGGAACTTGCTGTCTCCTCTGGCTGGACTCTTCATGTCTCTGATCCTGATCTTGGCATGACTGGTTCCTTCTTTCTTCTCTTTCACAACTCTGTTCAAATCTCACCTTTGGGCGCAGTGGCTCATGCCCGTAATCCCAGCACTTTGGGAGGCCAAGGCGGGCGGGTCACCTGAGGTCAGGAGTTCCAGACCAGCCCGGCCAACATGGTGAAACCCTGTCTCTACAAAAAAATACAAAAATTAGCTAGGCATGATGGTGGGTGCCTATAATCCCAGCTACTTGGAGGCTGAGGTGGGAGAATCACTTCAACCTGGGAGGCAGAGGTTGCACTGAGCTGAAATGACGCCACTGCATTCCAGCCTGGGTGACAGAGCAAGACTCTGTTTCAAAAAAGAAACAAACAAACAAAACACCCAAATCTCACCTCCTAAGTGCTTTCCTTGGCCACTCCGAGTCTAAAAGGGCCATGCTGTCACCATCTTTGTAAGCATATTTGAATCCTCTACCTAGAACTTAACACTAAAAGATATTTTTGTTGTTTATTTTGTGTCCTCCCCCAAGCCAGAATATACATTTGCTCATGAGGACAAGGACTCTTGGGTACCAGTGTATTTCCAGCCCATGGAAGAATGCCTGTGAAAAAGTTCGAACATACCACCCCAATATATGCCCATTTGATATGCTGATTACTTCAAACAGAGGGAACTCAGGGAAACAGTAAATGCAGAGACTTTCTCTGACCTTCCCTTATCTGCCTGTACATGGATCCTCCAAAAGGAACTCCATTGTCATGAATCCCCTCTCCAGGAATCTTCTCAATCAGGGAAGATGAGCTCAGATCACAGGAGAAGAGACTGGAGGTTGACATGATGCCCAGACTGTCACCTGTTCTTCTGGGAAAACTTTTCTTAACTAAGAGACAATCTGCGTAACAACTTTTATTCGCCATACACTTCATCCCTGCACCCTCCCATAACTTATGTCACCACCACCTCCCAGAAGCCCCAAGCCCCTCTTCTTTTCTGCAGGTCAGGATGCTATATAATAAGCTTCAATCCTCTGACCCTTCTTTGAATCTCATATTTTGTGGAACTCTCACGTGTACGTATGTAATTTTTTTTTTTTTTTTTTTTGAGATGGAGTCTCACTCTGTTGCCCAAGCTGAAGTGCAGTGGCGCGATCTCAGTTCACTACAACCTCCGCTTCCCAGGTTCAAGCAATTCTCCCACCTCAGCCTCCCAAGTAGCTGGGATTACAGGCGCCCGCCACACCACCATCCCTGGCCAATTTTTATACTTTTAGTAGAGATGGGGGTTCGCCATTTTGGCCAGGCTGGTCTCGAACTCCTGACCTCAAGAGATCCGCCCGCCTCAGCCTCCCAAAGGGCTGGGATTACAGGCATGAGCCACCATGCCTGGCAATGTTTTGCCACTGTTTTTTGATTTTTGTTTTCTGAGACAGAGTCTCGCTCTGTCGCCCAGGCTGGAGTGCAATGACACGATCTTGGCTCACTGTAACCTCCGCTTCCTGGGTTCAAGTGATTCTCCTGCCTCAGCCTCCTGAGTAGCTGGGATTACAGGCAAACGCCACCATACCAGGCTAATTTTTATATTTTTAGTAGAGACGGGGTTTCACCATGTTGGCCAGGCTGGTCTTGAACTCCTGACCTCATGATCTGCCCGCCTTGGCCTCACAAAGTGCTGGGATTACAGGTGTGAGCCACCACACTCGAGCTTTTGCTACTGTTACTCTGCCTTATATCGGTTTAATGTGTAAGCCAGCCAAAGAATTTAGAAGGGTAGCGGGAGGGGCCGGACACAGTGGCTCATGCCTATAATCCCAGCATTTTAGGAGGCCGAGGTGGGTGGATCACGAGGTCAGGAGATCGAGACCATCCTGGCTAACATGGTGAAACCCCATCTCTACTAGAAATACAAAAAGTTAGCCAGGAGTGGTGGCAGATGTCTGTAGTCCCAGCTACTCAGGAGGCTGAGACAGGAGAATGGCGTGAACCCGGTAGGTGGAGCTTGCAGTGAGCCGAGATCGCACCACTGCACTCCAGCCTGGGTGACAGAGGGAGACTCCGTCTCAAAAAAAAAAAAAAAAAATTTGCAATGCACAGTGGCACGTGCCTGTAATTCCAGCTATTTAGGAGGGTGAGGCAGGAGAATCGCTTGAACCTGTGAGGCAGAGGTTACAGTGAGCCAAGATCGTGCCACTGCACTACAGCCTGGGCGACAGAGCGAGACTCTGTCTCAAAAAAAAAACAGGTATCGGGAAGCCATTTTTCATAACCTTCCAGTTTCTGGTGCCCAACGTGGGGCATCTCTCACTTTTTACGCTGAGACTGCTTCAGCAGCAGGCTCCTGGCATGCCTGACCAAACACTGGCCATAGCTAAGGTTTCCTACCACATTAGCCCCCCAGATCTCTGCCTGTAGAGCCCAGCAGAAGCAAGATAGGGAAGGGTCTCTTTGTCTTTTTCCCTTTTCTAAGTTTGGATTAGCAGGAGAAAATGTGTACAAACTAGTTCTTGTATAATAACTCTGGCTTTTTGTTTGGTTATTTTTTTTGGTGGTGGGGGGTGGTATTCTTGTTTTCTGATTCCTCTCCTCCCAGAGATGGTCATTGTTTTCCTATGTCTGTGTCTTTTGTGTCGTGTCATACGGAAGAGAATCATAGGACAAGAACACAAGCCTCAAAGACTGGTGAGTTCACACTTCTCAGCAGACCAACGTCTGTTCAGACTAATTTTGCTATGGGTCCCCAAGACAAAAACCAGATGAGGTGCTCCTTGGGTCTTGTTTTATGTCCTGAGAGTTTGGCTTTTCCATCGTGAGAACACTCTGGCCTCTGCCAGCTGAGGGTGCAAGTGTCGGCTTGTGTCGGCCAGCCAGTCAAATAGGCTGGAAGCCCACAATGTGGAGTGACAAGTGGCATTCTCTTTGTCCACTCGTGCCAGCTCTCAAGAGAGTTTGGTCCCAATAGCCATCCCAGTCCACAAGGGCTTTGTTGTCTCAACCTTTAATTGACAGTACTAGGAAAGTTGAATCCCAGTAGTGCTTGCTTGGTGTCACAGATTAGTGGGTCACGGAGTGTCGTGGGAGACTGGAGACACCATTTACACAAACACTATCCTTAATGCCTGTGGCAACAAAGGTCTTTGCTTTCTTTTTTTTTTTTTGAGATGGAGTCTCACCCTGTCGCCCAGGCTGGAGTGCAGTGGCTTGATCTCGCCTCACTGCAACTTCCGCCTCCTGGGTTCAAATGATTCTCCTGCCTCAGCCTCCCGAGTAGCTGGGATTATAGGTGCCCGCCACCACACCCAGCTAATTTTTGTATTTTTAGTAGAGACAGGGTTTTACCATGTTGGCCAGGCTGGTCTTGAACTCCTGACCTTGTGATCCACCTGCCTCAGCCTCCCAAAGTACTGGGATTAGCCACTGTGCTCGGCCTAAACAGCTGTCTTATCGGTACCTATGGAAAAGATCAAGAGGAAAAGAGGACAGAAAAGGGTATAACAGCTAGTCATAGAGACTCCTCTAGCAAGATTAAAAGCAGAAATCAGATTACTTTTTTTTTTTTTTTTTTGAGACAGAGTCTCGCTCTGTCACCCAGGCTGGAGTGTAATAGCATGATCTCAGCTCACTGCAACCTCCACCTCCCAGGTTCAAGCGATTCTCCCTGCCTCAGCCTCCTGAGTGACTGACATTACAGGCACCCACCACCATACCCGGATAATTTTTGTATTTTTAGTCGAGACAAGGTTTCACCACGTTTGTTGGTCAGGCTGGTCTCGAACTCCTGACCTCAGGTGATCCGCCTGCCTCGGCCTCCCAAAGTGCTGGGATTACATGCATGAGCCACTGTGCCTGGCCCAGATTACTTATTTATGTATTTATTTATTGAGACAGAGTCTCGCTGTGTCACCCAGGCTGGAGTGCAGTGTCGCAATCACCACTCACTGCAGCCTCTGCCTCCTGCGCTCAAGTGATCCTCCCACCTCAACCTCCCAAGTAGCTGGGTCTACAGGCATGTGCCACCACTCCTGGCTAATTTTTTTAGTTTTGTAGAGACAGGGTCTTGCCATGCTGCCCAGGCTGCTCTTAAACTCCTGGTCTCAAGTGATCCTCCTGCCCTGGCCTCCCAAAGTGCTGGGATGACAGGCATGAACCACCATGCCTGGCCCACTCGTGTAAATTAAATATAGTCACATGTCACTTAATGATGAGAATATGTTCTGAGAAATTCCTTCATTAGGCAATTTTGTCATTCTGTGAACATCAGAGAGTATATTTATGCAAAGTTAGATCACATAGCCTACTACATACCTAGGCTGTAAGTTATAGTCTATTGCTATAAACTTGTACTGCATGTTATTGTACTGAATACCGAAGGCAATTGTAACACAATGCTGTTTGCTTGTTTTTATTTTTTGAGACCAAGTCTTGCTCTGTCACCCATGCTGGAGTGAGTGGCACCATCTTGGCTCACTGCAACCTCTGCCTCCTGGATTCAAGCAATTCTCCTGCCTCAGCCTCCCAAGTAGCTGGGATTACAGGTGCACACCACCATGCCTAGCTAATTTGTTGTATTTTTGGTAGAGATGGGGTTTCGCCATGTTGACCAGGCTGGTCTCGAACTCCTGACCTCAAGCAATCTGCCTGCCTCGGCCTCCCAAAATGCTGGGATTACAGGCATGAGCCATCGTGCCTGGCCAAGTGTTTATATTAAACATAGAAAAGGTACAATAAAAGAAAAATGTGGGCCAGGCACGGTGGCTCACACCTGTAATCCCAGCACTTTGGGAGGCTGAGACAGGTGGATCACCTGATGTTAGGAGTTCAAGACCAGCTTGATCAACATGGTGAAACCCCACCTCTAATAAAAATACAAAAATTAGCTGGGCGTGGTGGCGGGCATCTGTAATCCCAGCTACTTGGGAGGCTGAGGCAAGATCATTGCTCGAACCTAGGAGGCAGAGGTTGCAGTGAGCTGAGATTGCACCATTGCACTCCAGCCTGGACAACAGAGCGAGACCCTATCTCAAAAAAAAAAAAAAAGATAAAAGGGGTGCACTTGTAGAGGGCATTTCCATTACAACGTTATGGGACCACCATCATCTATGTGGTGCATCGTTCATTAAACATCGTTATGCAGCAGATGACTGTATGCCTAAAACTACTAGAAATATAGGAAGTAATCCAAATGCTTTTCAAGTTCACATGACTTGGGTACATCTTTGGTAAATAAAACTAGTTTAATATTGTTGGTTTAATGAAAAACAGCTCTGTGTTCTGATTTACAAAAAAAAAAAAATTAAACAAAAACAAAACCCAAAAAACCCTATACATGTATTTCATGTTATGGTCCTTGCTTAAGTGATGGCTGCCTGACATGCATTTGATGTAAAAATGGTGAATAGCAGGGACAGGCACAGTGGCTCATGCCCGTAATCCCAGCACTTTGGGAGGCCAAGGTGGGCAGATTACTTGGAAGTCAGAAGTACAGGACCAGCCTGGCCAACAGAGTGAAACCCAGTCTCTACTAAAAATACAAAAAAATTAGCCAGGCGCGGTGATTCACGGCTGTAATCCCAACACTTTGGGAGGCCAAGGTGAGTGGATCATGAGGTCAGGAGTTCAAGATCAGCCTGGCCAAGATGGTGAAAACCCGTCTTTACTAAAAATACAAAAATTAGCTGGGCGTGGTGGCAGGCACCTGTAATCCCAGCTACTCTGGAGGCTGAGGCAGAGAACTGCTTGAACCCGAGAGGCGGAGGCTGCAGTAAGGCGAGATTGCGCCACTGCACTCCAGCCTGAGCAACAGAGGGCGACTCCATCTCAAAACAAAAACACAAAAAAATTAGCCTGGTGTGGTGGCAAGCACCTGTGATCCCAGCTACTCAGAAGGCTGAGGCAGGAGAATTGCTTGAACCTGAGAGGTGGAGGTTGCAGTGAGCAGAGATCGCACCACTGCATTCCAGGTCGAGTGACACAGCGTGACTCCATCTCAAAAAAAAAAAAAAAAATTAGTTGGGTTTGGTGGTGCACATCTGTAATCCCAGCAACTCAGGAGGCTAAGGCAGGAGAATGGCTTGAACTCAGAGGCAGAGGTTGCAGTGAGCCAAGATCCTGTCACTACATTCCAGCTTGGGTGACAGAGTGAGACAATGTCTCAAAAAAAAAAAAAAGGGTGAGTAAGGAAATGACTTGGGAGAGCTGACTTTGTCTAATGTCTCATGAAACTTCCATGACTAATCTAAGCATAATTGTTAAGAACATGTGAAATAAATAAATGTAAATAGGACCAAAGTTTATAAATGAAATTTTCAACAACAACTGTGCTTTATGCTTGAACCTGGGAGGCAGAGGTTGCAGTGAGCTGAGATCATGCCATTGCACTCCAGCCTGGGCAATAAGAGTGAAACACTGTTTCAGACAAAAAAAAAAGGAAGAAAAAATGATTGTGGTTTATAAATATCTCTTTAAAAAGGTTTCCCAACCTCCTGGGTAACTATACCCTTGGACGGCAGATATTCATTAAATATCGAGGTCATTTCCAAATAAAACAAAATACTGAAGCATTTATTGCTGAACACAGGCACAAGTTTATTTACCTTTGGCTTCTTAAAATTTATAGAAAGAAATAATATATTAGGGTCCATAGGTAAACACGTCCTGTTTCATACTGAAAAACCATTCTGCGCAAAAACACGTTTCTAGAAATTATGTGTCTTCATAAAATGTTAGCACATGACAGTTCAAAATCGCTTACTTCCTAGGTTTTCACTGTAGAGTTGCTAAAACTCTAATATATAATTAAAACTACTATAAGTGATTCTGTATGCAAAGTGTACAAGGAAAGTAAGATGTTATGAGGTATGAAGATGTGGGGGGCGTTTGTTGAGGAAAAATGACTTTGTCGAGTTTAGAAGTTGTTGCAGAATGAAGGAAGGAAGAAAAGATATAGGTAAAACTGAATGCATATAAAAGTTGGAAAGAGAGAATCTTTTGTGGTCAAACTGACCAAAATTGAGTGAATTTATTATGTCTTAAAAATGACCCTTAATATCAAGGGTACACTGATGCAAAACTAGAATTTGGTATTATATTTTAAAATGCAAGATTTTCTTGTAGTATTGATAAGAAAGAGTGATTTTCTTTTTCACCTTTTAAGTAATCTGCCTTAAAAAACCTGTCTTATCAAAATAATTTTCCCAGCACTTTGGGAGGCCGAGGCGGGCGGATCACAAGGTCAGGAGATCAAGACCATCCCGGCTAACATGGTGAAACCCCGACTCTACTAAAAATACAAAAAAAATTAGCCGGGCGTGGTGGCGGGCGCCTGTAGTCCCAGATACTCGGGAGCCTGAGGCAGGAGAATGGCATGAACCCGTGAGGCGGAGCTTGTAGTGAGCCGAGATCATGCCACTGCACTCCAGCCTGGGCAACAGAGCGAGACTCTGTCTCCAAAAAAAAAAAAGAGAGAGCTAATATATATATTTTTTACAACTATGTAACTTTCTCTATTTGCCTTTGAAGCCTTTTAATAATTACCCTGGTGATTATGAAATGAATATTAATAAATATTAAATGCTCATTACATATTTAAATAAAATATTAAATGATTATAAAATGAACAGTTGATAAATAGGATCTCAGATCACTATATCATTCAATAATTACTCTGGTAACCAGACTAATTATTAGTGACCTAAATTAATAGTTACCTGAGATCCTACGTAATCAAATGTTTTCCTTTCTTCTTTTCTTAATTTCAAAAAATATGGAAGGGCTAATGAATTTGCGAGTTATCCTTGCACAGGGGCCATGCTAATCTTCTCTGTATTGTTCCAACTTTAGTATGTGTGCTGCCAAAGCAAGCACTAATCAAGTGTTTTAAGACTTTTTTTACATTTTTTACAAACTTCCTAAAATCAAATTCTAAATTCAGTCTTTTGACCTTGAATTAACTTTGGAATTTGCCAGTTGAGCCCTGGAAAGCTCAAAAGATGCGTTTCTCACCTTGAAAAAGAGAGACATTAGCCAGGCACAGTGGCTCATGCCTGTAATCCCAGCACTTTGGGAGGTCGAGGCAGGTGGATCATGAAGTCAGGAGTTGAAGACCAGCCTGGCCAACATGGCAAAACCCCGTCTCTACTAAAAATAAAAAATAAAAAAAATTAGTCAGGCATGGTGGCAGGAGCCTATAATCCCAGCTACTCGGGAGGCTGAGGCAGGAGAATCACTTGAACCCGGGGGGTGGAGGTTGCAGAGAGCCGAGATCACACCATTGCATCCCAGCCTGGGTGACAGAGCGAAACTCCATCTCAAAAAAGAGAGAGACATTAAACAAATTAGGCTTATTTGAAATGTTAAATTAAATGGGAAACATCGTCAAATAACAACTGATACTAAACGTTAAGTTATATTTATGAACCCAGGGTAGGAGGTGATGAGGGTGATAAAAAACCATTTTTTTAAATAAGTTTATGGCCAAGTGCGATGGCTCATGCTTGTAATCCCAGCATTTGGGGAGGGCGAGGCGGATGGATCATCAAGTCAGGAGTTTGAGACCAGCCTAGCCAACACGGTGAAACACCATCTCTACTAAAAATACAAAAATTAGCTGGGCGTGGTGGCGGGCACCTGTAATCCCAGCTACTTGGGAGCCTGAGGCAGGAGAATCACTTGAACCTGGGAGGCGGAGGTTGCGGTGAGCCGAGATCGCGCCACTGCACTCCAGCCTGGGCAAACACAGCTAGACACCATCTCAAAAAAAAAAATTAGTTATATTTCTGGATATGTTACTGATATGAATGTTCTAAAAATTATGAGATTCCTAGAAATCTAATGTTATTTTTTTGTTACTATGTTAACATGATTTTTGCCACAGAAATAACCAGGTTTCCTTGTCAATTGCTGGTCATATAATGAACTCTCATCAGATTTTTAAACCATGGCCATTCTGTCTTGCTCATCGATAGTGTTTTGTTACTTCTCTAAAAGCATTTGCAATCAGCTATTGCCCCAAATTGCTTCAAGATGACTCTGACAAGTAGTCTGGAATAGAAGGTCCTGATAAACTTAAGATTGTAACACTGGACTGGGTAAGAATTTCCAGAACTGTAGTGGAAAAACTGGACTCAGAAAACTGCTGACTTGGCTAGGTGTGGTGGCTCACACCTGTAATACCAGCACTTTGGGAGGCCCAGACAAGCAGATCATTTGAGGCCAGGAGTCTGAGACCAGCCTGGCCAACCTAGAGAAACCGTGTCTCTACTAAAAACACACACACACACACACACCCAAAAATTAGTTGGATGTGGTGGTGCATACCTGTAATCCCAGCTACTCCAGAGGCTGAGGCACAAGAATCACTTGAACCCGGGAGGTGGAGGTTACACTGAGCTGAGGCACTCTAGCCTCAGTAACAGTGAGACTCTGTCTCAGAAAAAAAAAAAAAAAAAAAGAAAGAAATCCTGCTAACTCAACATCAAGAACAATAAGAATTACATGGGACTGAGCTGATGGATTATAACTTTTTTTTAATACCTACAGAATTATAGTGCCATAGGCATAGTTTGATGGCAAGTACCTGGCTCCATAACCTTGAGAGGCTTTTATTATTTATTTATTTATTTTTGAGACAGAGTCTCACTCTGTCGCCCAGGCTGGAGCGCAGTGGCGCAATCTTGGCTCTCTGCAACCTCTACCTCCCAGGTTCAAGTGATTCTCCTGCCTCAGCCTCCCAAGTAGCTAGGATTACAGGCACCCACCACCATGCCTGGCTAATGTTTGTATTTTTCGTAGAGACGGGGGTTTCACCATGTTGGTCAGGCTGGTTTCGAACTCCTGACCTCATGATCCGCCTGCCTTCCAAAGTGCTGGGATTGAAGGCGTAAGCCACAGCGCCTGGCCTGAGAGGCTTTGCCTGGCCAACACAGAGAAACCCCATCTGTACTAAAAATACAAAAATTACCCGGGCATGGTGGTGCATGCCCGTAGTCCCAGCTACTCAGGAGGCTGAGGCAGGAGAATCACTTGAACCTGGGAGGCGGAGGTTGCAGTGAGTCGAAATCACTCTACTACACTCCAGCCTGGGTGACAGAGCAAGACTCTGTCTAGGAAAAAAAGAAAAAAAAAAGGTCCAATCTGGGCCAGGCGCAGTGGCTCATGCCTGTAATCCCAGCACTTTGGAAGGCCGAGGCAGGTGGATCACTTGAGGTCAGGAGTTGGAAAACAGCCTGGTCAACGTGGAGAAACCCCGTCTCTACTAAAAATACAAAACATTAGCCGGGCAGGTAGTGGGCCCTGTAATCCCAGCTACTCAGGAGGCTGAGGCAGGAGAATCGCTTGAACCCAGGAGACAGAGGTTGCAGTGAGCCAAGAATGCACCACTGCACTCCAGCCTAGGCGACAGAGCAAGACTCTGTCTCCAAAAAAAAAAGAAAAAAGAACCTTTACAATCAATCATTATTCTTACTGCTCTTACATAAACAATCAGGCCAAGTTTAATAAGAGACCAACCTTATTTTGCAACAAATTGATCTTTTTTTTTCTTGAAACAGGGTCTTCTGCTCTATCACCCAGGCTGGAGTACAGTGGTAGGAGCACCGTTCACTGCAGCCTCCACCTCCCAGGCTCAGATGATCCTTCTGAGGTCAGCCTCCTGAGTAGTCGGGACTACCGGCATGCGCCAACACGTCTAATTTTTTTGTATTTCGTGTGCCACCACGTCTGATTTTTTTGTATTTTTTGTAGAGATGGGGTTTTGCCACATTGCCCAGGCTGGTCTCCTGGACTAAAGCGATCTGCTCCTGCCTCGGCTACCAAAGTGCTGGGATTACAGGCATGAGCCACCACTCCTGGCAACAAATTGATCTCATTGTGATTGTGTTTAGCAGAAATGGGGGTGACTGTACAGAGAAAAATTATGTTTCAGAAGAAAACTATAGTGTATCCGTTATTAGATTCTAGTTCATTGTTTTGGAGGGTTTGTTACTTACCTGGAAACTTGAGTGGATCCTGAATTCTTCCAGTTTCCTCAAATGTCTGGCTATGACTCTCCAAACTAACATTTCCAGTTTTTCTCCCTTCTGACTTGGAGTTACTGAAATTAAGACTTCCTTTCCTGAAGCCCTGCAAGCTAAAACTAGAAGACTTGATAGAAACTTCAGATAAATCAGTCACAAACACTTAGGTATAGACTACCTTCATACCTACCGATATACAAACTAATCAGAAAGTTCACTGGGTTCACACCTGTAATCCCAGCATTTTGGGAAGCCGGGGTGGGAAGACCACCTGAGGTCAGGAGTTCGAGACCAGCCTGGGCAACATGGCGAAATCTCATACAAAAATTAGATGGGCGGGGTGGCGGGCACCTGTAATCCCAGCTACTTGGGAGGCTAAGGTAGGAGAATCACTTGAACCCAGGAGGCGGAGGCTGCAGTGAGCCAAGATTGTGCCACTGCACTCCAGCCTGGGCAACAAGAGCAAAACTCCATCTAAAAAAACAAAAAAGGCCAGGCGCAGTGGCTCACACTTGTAATCCCAGAACTTTGGGAGGCCAAGGCAGGCAGATCACAAGGTCAGGAGATCGAGACCATCCTGGCTAACACGGTGAAACCCCATCTCTACTAAAAATACAAAAAATTAGTCGGGCATGGTGGCAGGCACCTGTAGTCCCAGCTACTCGGGAGGCTGAGGCAGGAGAATGGTGTGAACCCAGGAGGCAGAGCTTGCAGTGAGCTGAGATTGTGCCACTGCACTCCAACCTGGGCGACAGAGCAAGACTCCATCTGAAAATAAATAAATAAATAAAAATAGAAATACAAAATACAAAAAAATTAGCCAGGTGTGGTGGCGCGTGCCTGTAGTCCCAGCTGCTCAGGAGACTGAGGCAGGAGAATCGCTTGAACCAAAGAGGTGGAGGTTGCAGTGAGCTGAGATCGTGCCACTGACTCCAGCCTGGGCAACAGAGCGAGACTCTGTCTAAAAACAAAATAATAAAAAGTTCACTGGAACCCCTGATGCAAATTGCAACCAGGAAAATCTGTGTCAAATTGTCACTGCCTGCTCCTACTCCAGCTGAAGATGCTTTGAGCCCAACATCTAGAAATCATCACAATTGGCTGCCCTCCAGGCGCAGAAACTAGTTTACAGACTGCTCCAAACATTAACCTTATTCTTTTGTTTCCTCTTATTAAATACCTGTTTGCTTGTGCCATACAGAGGACTGACCATGATGGGAGCCCCCCTGCCACACCACCTCCTGGAATGAGACAGAACTGATTAATCGGACTGACCTAGTCCCAGGTATCAAACTATTCAAACACTAATCTGATTTTTCCCTCATCCACCACCAACTCAACTTTTAGTGTGTGGAACTTCTAGAGAAGTTTCAGATAGGAGAAATGAAGAAGTTCGAGAAATGCCATCCTAAAATACGCTCCTTTGATATACCGATTACTTCAAACAGAGGGAACCTAGGGAGCAGCAAGGGCAGAGAGGACTTTCTCTGACCTTCCCTTATCTGCCTAAACATGGATCCTCCAAAAGGAACTCCAATGTCATGAATCCCCTCCCCAGGAATCTTCTCAATCAGGGAAGATGAGCTCAGATCACAGGAGATGAGACTGGAGGTTGGCACCACGCCCAGATCTACTCTTCTGGGACAACTTTTCTTAACTAAGAGACTTATAATCTGCTTAACAAGACAACTTTTATTCACCATAGATTTCCTCCCTGCACCCTCCCATAATTTAGGTCACCACCACCTCCCAGAAGCTGCAAGCTCCTCTTCTTTTCTGTAGCTCAGTATGCTATATGAGCTTCAATCATCTGGCCCTTCTTTGCATCTCATATATTGTGGGGCTCCTGTGCATACTTACATAATTAAAGTGAGTTTTTTCTCCTGTTAATCTGCCTTATGTCAATTTAATATGTAGCCCAAAGAACCTAGAAGGATAGAAGGAAGCCACTTTTTGCTCCCCTACACCAGGCACATAGTTGGGACTTGGGGATCAAAAAATATTTGTTTACCAAATGTGGTTTTGATTAGGAAGGTTAAATCTCTGTATTAGACTGATTTTTATTCCAGGTCTGAACTTGTCTATTTACCAAGTTGGCCAGGCACAGTGGCTCATGCCTGTCATCCCAGCACTTTGGAAAGCTGAGGCAGGCGTATCACTTGAGGCCAGGAGTTCGAGACCAGCCTGCTACTAAAAATACAAAAAATTAGGCCAGGCGCAGTGGTTCACGCCTGTAATCCTAGCACTTTGGGAGGCCGAGGACAGCGGATCACCTGAGGTCAGGAGTTCGAGACCAGCCTGGCCAAAGTGGCGAAACCCCATCTCTACTAAAAACACAAAAATTAACTGGGCGTAGTGGTGGGCACCGGTAATCCCAGCTAATCAGGAGGCTGAGGGAGGAGAATCACTTGAACCTGGGAGGCAGAGCTTGCAGTGAGCCAAGATCGTGCCACTGTACTCTAGCCTGGGCAAGACAGTCAGACTCTGTCTCAAAAAACAAAGGTAGATTTGAAATAGCAAAATCCTCTCACGTTATTAGGAAAAACCGAAATAATATTAACACCACCTGATCTTTTTTTTAGGTCATCAAGAGCAGAAAAATTTCACAGCTGCCCAGTGGATTTATAAACTCTATTCACATTTGCCACAAGATGGCGCCACATGAACTGGCCACCCGTGCAGAAACCCAGCTATGTCTTGCAAGCATCAAGTCTTCCTGGAGCAATTTGGGGGACCATTCTATTTTAACATTCACTGTCTAAAAGGAAGCTCTTACACGACACCTAAATGCAACATGTTAAGTTACCAGGGTGTCTCGGAAAAGATAAATAAATAAACGCAACGTGTGATCCTGAATTGGATTCCAAGTCAGAAGAAAAAACAGCAATAAGGAACGTTATTGGGACAATTGATGAAATTGGAATGTGAATTGTGCATTAGATAAAAGTATCATGTCCATGTTAAATTTCTTGATTTACCTATCTGGCTAAGTTTTGTATTTTTGTAGAGACAGGGTTTTGCCATGTTGCCCAGGGTGGTATTGAACTCCTGAGCTCAAACAATCCACCTGCCTCTGTCTCCCAAAGCACTGGGATTACAGGAAATTTCGGAGATAAAATTAGTATCAACACTGTATGCCTGGTACTGTTTTAAGCCTTTCACACTAATCGACTCATTTAATCCCCACAACCATTCCATGGGATAGGTGCTATTATTACTCTCGTCTTGGTTTTTTTTTTTTTTTTTTTTTTTTGAGACAGTGTCTCGCTCTATCACCCTGGCTGGAGTGCAGTGATGCGATTTTGGCTCACTGCAACCTCCACCTCCCAGGTTCAAGCAATTCTTCTGCCTCAGCCCTCCACCCCCACTGGCCCCGTAGCTGGGATTATAGTCACCCACGACCACACCCAGCTAATTATTACTCTCAGTGAAGAGGAAACTGAAGAGAGGTAGAGTAAATTGTGGATCAGAGCTGTAAGATCAAGCTCTTCATAACAACACACAATCAAGAAGGTCTAAGGATCGCCAGGATATGCTCTACTGATAATTTAGGACAAAGTACTCTGTAAAATGTCCAGAGGGAGGAAAGGCAACTTTACGTATTTATTTTTTATTTTGAGACGGAGTCTCACTCTGTCGCCAGGCTGGAGTGCAGTGGCGCAATCTCGGCTCACAGCAACCTCTGCCTCCCAGGTTCAAGCAATTCTCCTGCCTCAGCCTCCAGAGTAGCTGGGATTAAAGACGCCTGCCACCACGCCCGGCTAATGTTTTGTATTGTTAGTAGAGATGGGGGTTTCACCATGATAGCCAGGATGGTCTCACTCTCCTGACCTCGTGATCTGCCTGCTTCAGCCTCCCAACGTGCTGGGATTACAGGTGTGAGCCACCGTGCCCAGTCAGAAAGTCAACTTTTTTTTTTTTTTTCAGATGGAATCTTGCTCTGTCACCCATGCTGGAGTGCGGTGGTGCAATCTTGGTTTACTGCAACCTCCGCCGCCCAGGTTCAAGCGATTCTCCTGCCTCAGCCTCCCAAGTAGCTGGGATTACAGGCACCTGCCACCACGCCAGGCTAATTTCTGTATTTTTAGTAGAGACAGGGTTTCACCATATTGACCAGGCTGGTTTCGAACTCCTGACCTTGTGATCTGCCCACCTCAGCCTCCCAAAGTGCTGGGATTATGGGTGTGAGCCACGGCACCCAGCCCCGGAAAGGCAACTTTAAAGGACAACTTTGCTATGATAAATTTAGGTGTTTTTGTTTTGAGATGGAGTCTTGCTCTGTCACCCAGGCTGGAGTGTAGTGGGGCGATCTCAGCTCACTGCAACCTCCAGTTCCCAGGTTCAAGTGATTCTCCTGCCTCAGCCTCCCGAGTAGCTGGGAATACAGGCAGCATGCACCACCACACCCAGTTAATTTTTGTATTTTTAGTAGAGATGGGGTTTTGCCATGTTGGCCAGGCTGGTCTCGAACTCCTGACCTCAGTTGATCCACCCACCTCAGCCTCCCAAAGTGCTAGGATTAGAGGTGTAAGCCACCACGCCCATCTGCATTTAAGTGCTCTGAGCCCCCTGCCTCAACCTGACACTGAAACTGATGCAAAACTCAGTCCTGAATTATGTAGTTTAACCAAAATAAAAGGGAGACATAAAGTGGCTGCTGACCATGTGGCTGAACCTACCAGCCATTATCACTGGAGGAGAAATCAGAATGTTCTTTAAACAAACCTGATTATTATTCTCAATACCCACTTTTATTTATTTGTTATTTGTTTGAAACAAGCACATAAAATAAAATAGGGTCTCTTCTGTCTCCCAGGCTGAAGTTCAGTGGCGTGAGCAGGGTTCACTGCAGCCTCAAACTCCTGGGCTCAGTCAATCCTCCCACCTCAGCTTCCCGAGTAGCTGGGACTACAGGTGTGCACTTACCATGCCTGGCTAATTTCTTGTATTTTTTGTAGAGAAGGGTTTCATCATGTTGCCCTGGCTGGTTGCAAACTCCTGGGCTCAAGGGATCCACCCACCTCAGCTTCCCAGAGGGCTGGGATTATAGGCGTGAGCCACCGTGGCTAGCCTCAATATCCGCTTTTAAATACACAAATGTTACCAATTCAAACTTATAAAACATACAGACATTCCCTGTAACCCTGCAATTTTAGTCCTAGGTATTTACCCTATGGATATGTTCACAGATGAGCAAAATATGGTATATACAAGAGGGACCATTTGTGATAGAAAAGGTCTTGGAAAACACTTAAGTGTCCATAATTATAAGACTGGTTAAATACATCATTATATAGCCATGCAGGAATAGAACTTTTTTTTTGACAGAATCTCACTCTGTCATCCAGGTTGGAGTACAGTGACATGACCTTGGCTCACTACAACCTCCGCCTCCCAGGTTCAAGCAATTCTCATGCCTCAGCCTCACAAACAGCTGGGACTACAGACGTATGCCACTACAGCTGGCAAATTTTTGTGTTTTTAGTAGAGACAAGTTTTCGCCATGTTGGCCAGGCTGGTCTCAAACTCCTGACCTCATGTGATCCGCCCACCTCCGCCTCCCAAAGTGCTGGGATTACAGGTGTGAGCCACCACACCCAGAATAGAACATTTTATAATAAGAATACACAACAAAGGCATAGCAGCTCACGCCTGTAATCCCAACACTTTGGGAGTCCAAGGCAGGCAGATTGCTCAGGCCCAGGTGTTTGAGACCAGCCTGGGCAACATGGCCAGACCCTGTCTCTACAAAAAATTTAAAAATTAGCCAGGCATGTGCCTGTAGTCCCAGCTACTTGGGAGGTTGAAGCAAGAGGATCACCTGAGCCCACCCAGGAGGTCAAGGCTGCAGTAAGCTGTGATCATGCCACTGCACTCCAGCCTAGGCAGCAGAGTGAGACCATGTTTCAAACAAACAAACAAATAAATACAAGTGGATATTGAGAATGATCAGGTTTGTTTGAAGAATATTCTGATCTCTCCTCCAGTGATAATGGCCGGTAGGTTCAGTCACATAATCAGCAGCCACTTTTTTTTTTTTTTTTTTTTTTCAGACAGAGTCTCGCTCTATCACCCAGGCTGGAGTACAGTGGCTCGGTCTCAACTCACTACAACCTCCGACTCCCAGGTTCAAGCGATTCTCCTGTCTTAGCCTCCTGAGCAGCTGGGTTTATAGGCATGTGCCACCACGCCTGGCTAATTTTTGTATTTTTAGTAGAGACGGGGTTTCTCCATGTTTCCATGTTGGTCAGGCTGGTTTCGAACTTCTGACCTCAGGTGATCTGCTGGCCTCAGCCTCCCAAAGTTCTGGGTTTGCAGGCGTGAGCCACAGTGCCTGGCCTATTTCTCTCTCTTATTTTGGTTAAACCTTGCATAATTCAGGACTGATTTTTGCATCATTTGAGTGTTAAATTGAGACACGGGCTCAGAGCACTTAAACCTAAATTCATCATAGGAAAGTTGTCCCTTGAAGTTGCCTTTCCTCCTCAACATTTTACAGAGTACTTGCTCCTCGGTGGCAGAGCGACCTTATCTCCAAAAACAAAAAAGAATATGCAACAAAATATGCAGTTATTTTCAAAGGGAGCTTTTTCCAATAAGGACACTAAATAAAATATGCTTAACATCATTAGCTATCAGGAAATGCAAGTTAACACCACAGTAAGATGACATTTAACACGCACTAGGAAAACTATAATCAGAAAGTCAGATACTAGTTAAGTGTTGGTGAGGATGTGGAGAAAATGGGACCCTCATATACCACTGGTGGAAATGAAAGACGATACAGCTGATGGAAAACGGTCTGGCAGTTCTTCAGATGGTTGAAAATAGAATTATCATATGACCCAACAATTCTACTCCTAGGGCATATACCCAAGAGATTTGAAAACATATGTCTATACAGAATACTTGTACATGAATGTTGATAGCAGCATTATTCACAATAGCCCAAAGTATAAACAACCCAAACGTCCATCCACTCATGGATAAACAAGTGTAATACCTCCATACAATGGAATATTATTTAGCCAATAAAGGAATGAAACTCTGATACATGCCTGGTGACAGAGCGAGACTCCGTCTCAAAAAAAAAAGGAATACAGGCCAGGTGCAGTGCCTCACGTGTATAATCCCAGCACTTGGGATGCTGAGGCAGGAGGATCACTTGAGCACAGGAGTTCAAGACCAGCCTGGGCTGGAGTGCAGTGGCGCCATCTCAGGTTCAAGTGATTCTCGTGCCTCAGCCTCCCAAGTACCTGGGATCACAGGCGTGTGCCACCACACCCTACTAATTTTTGTATTTTTAGTACAGACAGAGTTTCACCATGTTGGCCAAGGTGGTCTCGAACTCCTGACCTGAGGTGATCCGCCCGCCTCGGCCTTCCAAAAGTGCTGGGATTAAACGCGTGAGCCACCGTGCCCAGCGAATTGTCCACTTTAAATGGGTGAACTGTCTGACATATGAATTATATCTCAATAGAGCTGTTTTTCTAAAAGCTCTTTATGTACTAATATAAAACAATCTCCAAGGTATATGAAGTGAAAAAAGAAAAGTGTAAAACTATTAGATATGTAACCATCTAAGAAAATACAATTATAGCCGGGCGCGGTGGCTCAAGCCTGTAATCCCAGCACTTTGGGAGGCCGAGACGGGTGGATCACGAGGTCAGGAGATCGAGACCATCCTGGCTAACACAGTAAAACCCCGTCTCTACTAAAAAAATACAAAAAAAAAATAAAATAAAATACAATTATGTTTGTAAATATATAGCATATTTCTGGAAGAACTCATAAACACGAGTAACACTGACTGCCTCTGGAGAGGGGAACTGGATGACTGAGGGACCCAGAGTAGAAGCAGAATTCTTATTTTTAAAATGAGATGTCCAAAAACACATAAAAAATAACACAATGAACACCATGTGCCCACCGCTCAGCTTTAAAAACCATCACACCAGACGCAGTGGCTCAACACCTATAATCCCAGCACTTTGGGAGGCCGAGGTGAGTGGATTGCTTGAATCCAGGAGTTCAAGACTAGCCTGGGCAACATAGCAGACCCCTTCTCTACAAACAACTGCAAAAATTAGCCAAGCATGGTGGCACACAGCTGTAGTCCCAGACACTCAGGAGGCTGAGATGGGAGGATCACTTGAGCCCGAGAGGCGGAGAGTGCAGTGAGTTGAGATTGCAGCACTGCAGTCTAGCCTGGGCGACAGAGCAAAATCCTGTCTCAAAAAATAATAATAAATAAAAATAAACACAAGACGCCCCACTGTCTCACCCCACACCTTGCTCTTTCACAGGCTCACACATCCTTCAGGTGGCAGAGTCCCTCACATGATATGATGAAGGGAGATGTGGAGTCTTGCTGGGTCACCCAGGCTGGAGCCCAGTGGCACGATCCTGGCTCACTGCAATGTCTGCCGCCCGGGCTCAAGCAACTCTCCTGCCTCAGCCTCCTGAGCAGCTGGGACTACAGACCTATACCATCACACCTGGTTAAGTTTTTGTATTTTTAGTAGAGATGGGGTTTCACCATGTTGGCCAGGCTAGTCTGGAACTCCTGACCTCAAGTGATCCACCTGCGTTGGCCTCCCAAAGCGCAAGGAGTATAGGCGTGAGCCACCATGCCCGGCCCAGTTTCCTTTTTTCACTCTGTGTTTAGGTTTATTCATATTGATATGTGCAGCATTAGTTCATTTTCATTCATGTACACTATCCCACATCCAATACGTAAAACATAATGCATCCAACATTAGTGTCTTATTTTCCAAGATGACCACAATGCACGTTCTCATCCCACATGCTCTTCTTACAAGGAGACGTTGACTTCCTCTTATTGAAAAATGGGATCTATCATGCCTCCTCCTGAATCTGATGAGCCAGCGACTGTGGCAGATATGAAGCCCTGTGGCTTCCAATGCTAGGTTAGAAAAGGTCATACAGTTTCCTCTGGCTCTTGAGAAGCTCCTTCTTGAAACCCAGCTGCCATGTTGTAAGGAAGCACAGGCCACAGGCAGAAGTCATGTGTAGGCATTCTGGCTGGCAGCCCAAGCTGGGCCCCAGGTAAGTGCCAGTACTGGGTAACCACCAGGTATCTGAGCAAGTTTTTTTTGTTTTTGTTGTTGTTGTTTTTGAGACAGAGTCTCGCTCTGTCACCCAGGCTGGAGTGCAGTGGCCGGATCTCAGCTCACTGCAAGCTCCGCCTCCCGGGGTTACGCCATTCTCCTGCCTCAACCTCCCGAGTAACTGGGACTACAGGCGCCCGCCACCACGCCCAGCTAGTTTTTTGTATTTTTTAGTAGAGACGGGGTTTCACCAGGTTAGCCAGGATGGTCTCGATCTCCTGACCTCGTGATCCGCCTGTCTCGGCCTCCCAAAGTGCTGGGATTACAGGCGTGAGCCACCGCGCCCGGCCTGACGAAGTTTTAAGAGGACACCAACCTCAGCCAACATCTTACAAAAATCACATGAGCGCCCCCAAGTGATAACAGCCTAATTGAGTCCAGTCAACCCTTGGGACTATGAGATAATAAAATGATTGTTAATTTAAGCCACGAAGTTTTGGGGTGATTAATGATGCATTAGGTAACTGGAACAACTATGCCACAATCTGCCCATTCTCCAGTTGCTGGATATTTTTTTCCACATTTATGCTATTACAACAGCACTTCTATGAACATTCTCATACATGTCTTTTTGTGTGTACGTGGAAGTTTCTCCAGAGTATATAGCTAGGAGAGTAATTGCTGGGTTGGAAAGTGTGTCACCTTCAACTTTTACCACAATCTAACAAACTATTTTCCAAGATGGTGGGTACCAACTTACATTCCATCAGCAAAGTATATCTTCCCATTACTCCACATCTTCCCTAACACTTGAGACTTAAGGTTTTTGCCAGTCTACTGGGTGCACAATGGTCTTATTTCATATCCTTTTAAGGACTGGAATTTGGTACTGTTTACGTGAACTAATCCAAAATAAGCACTTAAACCTACAGTAATAAGTTGCTTTTTTTATTTTTAATTTTTTCGAGTCAGGGTCTCACTCTGTCACCCAGGCGAGAGTGCAGTGACATGATCATAGCTCACTGCAGCTTCTACCTGTCGTGCTCAAGTGATCCTCCCGCCTCAGCCACCGAAGCAGCTGGGACTATAGCTGTGCGCCACCATGCCTAGCTAATTTTTAAATTTTTTGTAGAGATGGAGTTTCACTATGTTGCCCAGGTCTGGAACTCCTGAGCTGAAGAGATCTGCCTGCCTGGACCTCCCCAAGTGTTGGGATTACAGGCATGAGCCACCATGCCCAGCCCACTTTTCCTTTTTAAGGATGATTTACACATTGGGGTTCCATATTAAGGCTTCATTTTCTAAAATGGAGTTGTCACTGGGTATGATGGCTCATGCCTGTAATTCCTACAATTACAGGCAAGAGGCAGGAGGATCATTTGAGCCCAGGAGTTCAAGGCTACAGTAAGCTATGCTTGTGCCTCTGCAATCTGGCCTCGGTGACAGAGCAAGACCCTGTATCTATAATCCCGGCTACTTGGGAGGCTGAGGCACGAGAATGACTTAAACCCAGGAGGCAGAGGCTGCAGTGAGCCGAGATTACAACAATGCACTCCAGCCTGGGCAACAGAGTAAGACTGTCTCAAAAAAAAAAAAAAAAAAGTATGAAAAAAAAGAAGGGAGGCTTCAGTAGTAAACAAGCACATCTCCTGCCTAGATCTTGGTTTCCACCACTGTTCTGCAATTAAAAGGACCAGGCTCCTTGGAAAAATGGCTGCCTCCAGGACTGGGGCAGGAAATATACAAGATGAGCCTGCAGCATCTCCAGAGCCTGAAAGTAAGGACACAGTAAAAACAAAAACAAAGCCGGGTGCGGTGGTTCAGCCTGTAATCCCGGCACTTTGGGAGGCCAAGGCAGGCAGAACAACTGAGGTCAGGAGTTCAAGACTAGCCTGAACAATATGATGAAACCCCATCTCTACTAAAAATACAGAAATTAGCCAGGCTTGGTTGTATGCACCTGTAATTCCAGCTACTTAAGAGGCTAAGGCGGAGGAATCACTTGAACCCAGGAAGCGGAGGTTGTGGTGAGCCGAGATAGCTCCATTGCACTCCAGCCTGGGCAACAAGAGTGAAACTCTGTCTCAAACACAAAAACAAAAACAATGGGGGTATAACAAGTCAAAGGGGCTCTGGAACCAACTGAAAGAGCTCCCCAGGGCCAAAGTCAGACTAATGTGAGTGACAAAACAAAGAAAGTAACATTGGAGGATAACCTCAAGTACAAAGTAAACATCCCTGAGGGCAAACTCATAAAAATAAATGACTGAATAAGTTACTAGATGAGGAGAAGAGACACATTTCCTTTGCAGAAGAATTTCAAATAACTTATGTAAATTCCTTGCCCCCAAGGAAGTGGATGGAGCATAAACCACCCAACTCCCTACATGCGGGGCTGTGCAGTGAATTCCTTCCAAAGAGGACAAGGTGTAAAGGGAGAAAGAAGAGTAGCTTTACAAAGTGGAGAAACTTGACAAACAGGTGACCAAGACGAACAAAAACAGTGGCGAATCATGTGAAGAGTGTGTACCCTCAGTATGTGATGAAATGACACTTCCCCTTTGAGGTCTTCCTCCAGAAAACATGTAACTCCAGTGTAATCATCAGAAAAATATCAGACAAATCCCAGCTGAGGGGCATCCTATGTCTGACCAGAACTCGTCAAAACTATCAAAGTAGGCATCAAAACCAAGGAAAGTCTGAGCAACTGCCCCAGACAGGAGGAACCTAAGGAGACATGACAACTCCTTATTTGTCGATGTAAGTGTCTGGAGCTAGAATGTTATCAAATTTGACAACATAATGTTATATGAGATCCTGAAACAGTAAAATATATTAGGTAAAACTAAGGCAAGCTGAATAAACTATAGACTTTAAAATACTAATGGATCGATACTGTTTCATTAATTTGTGACAAATGTACCACTCAGGAGTAACTGAGTGTGGGGTATACGGCAGCTCTTTGCATTATCTTCTCAATTTTTTCTGCAACTCTAAAACTACTCTAAGGCCAGGTGCGGTGGCTCATGCCTGTAATCCCAACATTTTGGGAGGCTGAGGTGAGTACATCGCTTGAGCTCAGGAATATTGAGACCAGCTGGGGCAATATAGTGAGCCCTCACCGCTACAAGTAAAAAAAAAAAAAACAAAACAAAACAACAATAACAACAATTGGCCGGGCACAGTGGCTCACACCTGTAAGCCCAGTACTTTGGGAGGCCGAGGTGAGCGAATCACCTGAGGTCAGGAGTTCGAGACCAGCCTGGTTAACACGGTGAAACCCCATTTCTACTAAAAATTTAAAAATTAGCTAGGCGTGGTGGCATGTGCCTGTAATCCCAGGTACTCAAGAGGCTGAGGCAGGAGAATCGCTTGAACCCGGGAGGCAGAGGTTGCAGTGAGCTGAGATCGTCCCACTGCACTCCAGCCTGGGCGAGAAAGTGAGACTCTATCTCAAAAAAGTTAAATTTAAAAAATTAGCTGAGCATGGTGGCGTGTGCCTGTAGCCCCAGCTACTCAGGAGGCTGAGGCAAGAGGATCACTTGAGGCTGGTAGGTGGAGGCTACAGTGAGCTGGGATCATACCACTGCACTCCAGTCTGGGTGACAGAGCAAGACCCTGTCTATAAATGAATAAATAAAGCTGTTCTAAAAATAAAGTCTATTGAAAAAAAAAAAAGAGAGAGAGACAGAGAGATAGATTTAGCCCTGATTTTGCAGAGAAATGTCTCCTCTGCTCCAGGACCCCGACAGGCCTTCAAAGTGAGGTCTATAGTTGCGGCACTTACCAAACTAAGTTAGGTCAGATACCCAAAGGAGGAGTGGAGATGGCTGCAGCTCAACTCTTGGCTCATCTCAGCAGCAGGGGCTTGGGCACTGGAGAAAGGGGTACTGGGGCTGGCCCGGGCCTTGGCCACCTGCCACAGGTACTGTTAGTTTGCATCTGGCTTTAGTATCCACTGATGTGGGCTACCAGAGGAAGGGATGTGTCCAGAGGTGGCCTTGTCTCAGGACGACCATCCACACAGAATCACTCTGCTGGGCTGCTACAGGTCTGGTTCTGCAATTCAGCATGAGCCCTGGGCTCGCTGCACCACCATTTCCTCATCTGTTATGAGACAAGAATGGGAAGACCCTGCCTTTCATGGTGTTGCCCTCAGGATTCGACAAGTCCAATAACTTGGCCAAGCATTGATTTAGCACTTCCTGGCACACAGGTGGTAGTCAACGTTAGCTCTCAGCATCCCGACCCAGCAGTCTCCAACTGGAAGAGTCCAACTTCCTTTATGAAATGGGGTGGTCACTGTGTAAATAAATCACCTGAAGGATGCCAATCATCTTGGAGGAGAGGCTAGTTCAGATCTGCAATGGACTCATTATCAGTATTTGCACTTAAATAATGTAATGTAATAATATGTTCTTCAAATTCACCCCTGAATTGATCCCATGTGTAAGGAAAGCTGTTCATTCTAGGACTACTTGTAATAGCACGAGGTTGGAAATAACCTGAATTTCCTTCAAACAGGAACTGGTTAAATAAATTAGACTGCTAAGACACGTGTATGCTTGTACATGGGTCCTACATGCTGTTCTGCTGTGTGTGTGTGTGTGTGTACTTCACTGGAAAGATTACACAAGAAATTGGTAACACTGGCAGCCTCTGAGGAAGGGGCCAGGGGGCTAGGAGAGGTGGGAAGATACTTTTCACTGTAGAGACTTTCGGATCTTTTGCATTTTGAACCATGTGAACATAGTCCTACTTTTTTTTTTTTCTTTTTCCTGAGACAGAGTCTTGCTCTGTTGCCCAGCTGGCGTGCAGGGGTGCGATCACAGCTCACTGCAGCCTCAGCCTCCTGGGCTCAAGGGATCCTTCCACCTCAGCCTTACAAGTAGCTGGGAATACACGCATGAGCTACCAAATGTGGCTGTGAATGCATTATTTATGCTCAAAAATGCCTAACAGGGCATGGTGGCTCATGCCTGTAATCCTAACACTTTGGAGGCTGAGATGGGAGAATCACTTCAGACCAGGAGTTTGAGACCAGCCTGAGCACCATAGAAAGACCCTGTCTCTAAAAAACTAAAAGTAAAAAGTGCTTAATAGAGTCGGGGGGAAAAAAAATCTACCCCTGTGGGTCACAGCTGTTGGGGTGAGCGTGGGAGAACTGCCAAGTCAAATGTATAACGTGTGGGCCACTGTGACTCCGGAGCAGCTGGGAGGTGGAGGAGGCATCGGCTCAGGTCACAAGGATGTGGCTCTCAAGGCCTGCATCATCCGAGCTGCAAACGCTTCCTAGGACAAGCCAATAGGGTTGGTGTGGACATCTACACATGGACAACTCTAGAAAGTCCAAATCCACTGTCTTTTTTTTTTTTTTTTTTTTTTTGAGACAGTCTCACTCTGTCGCCCAGGCTGGAATGCAGTGGTATGATCTCTGCTCACTGCAACCTCCGCCTCCCGGGTTCAAGTGATTCTCGTGTCTCAGTCTCCCAAGTAGCTGGGGTTACAAGCGTACACAAACACACCGGCTAATTTTTGTATTTTTAGTAGAGATGGGGTTTTGTCATGTTGGCCAGGCTGGTCCCGAACTCCTGACTTCCAAGTGATCTGCCTGCCTCAGCCTCCCAAAGTGCTAGGATTACAGGCATAAGCCACCATTCTAGGTCCAAAATCACTGTCTTAAGACCCTGTCCTGCCCCTTCTCCAAAAGGGCTATGTTTCAAATCTGCAATCAAGGCAGCACAGGTGGCTGGGAGCAGTGGCTCACGCCTGTAATCCCAGCACTTTGGGAGGCCAGGGAGAGACGATCACTTGAGCCCAGGAGTTCGAGACCAGCATGGGGTACATAGCGAGACCTCATCTCCATAAAATATAAAATAAAATAAAAAATTTTAAAAGGCAGCACAGGGTAGGGATTAAGGGGCATGGATCCTGAAGTCTGCTCCCTGGGGTCAAACCCAGTCCTGCCACCTGCCGGCTGGGTGAGGCCTTCAGTAGTTAACTCCCCTCTCTGTGCCTCTGTAAAGCACAACAATAAGAGAATCTCTCTGGCACAGCTAAGCCCTATGTGGTAAATGACCTATATATGTTTTTATATCACTGCAGTTCCTATTACACATTGAGAAATTACCATGGCTCTTAAATTTAGCAACTGGAACTCTTCCAGTTCACCCCAGCCGTCGTTAAATTTTTTTTTTTTTTTTTTTTGAGACAGAGTCTCGCTCTGTCACCCAGGCTGGAGCGCAGTGGCCGGATCTCAGCTCACTGCAAGCTCCGCCTCCTGGGTTTACGCCATTCTCCTGCCTCAGCCTCCCGAGTAGCTGGGACTGCAGGCGCCCGCCACCTTGCCCAGCTAGTTTTTTGTATTTTTCAGTAGAGACGGGGTTTCACCATGTTAGCCAGGATGGTCTTGATCTCCTGACCTCGTGATCCGCCCGTCTCAGCCTCCCAAAGTGCTGGGATTACAGGCTTGAGCTACCGCGCCTGGCGCCATTGTTAAAATTATGTATGAAGTGGAATCAGAGGAAATTATTAGGAAACAAAGAAGGCTGAAGCTCAGCAGGGAAAGTGTGCATGTGTGAGCTCCTCCTGGTGGCAGTGACCTGAAGGGGTGGCCCCTAGAATCTGAGGGCCAGCATTTGCCATCCTTTGAAGTCAGGCCTCAGCCAATCTCAGGAGGATCTAGCCTGGGACCCCACAGGGAAAGGGGTCTATCACTGCTCTCTATAGCTGTCCCTCATCCTGAAGTCCGGCCCTTCATAACCTATCCCCAGTACCTGGGACGCTGCGTGACACACAGTCGGTCTCCAATATGACATAACTGAAAACCTGAAAGTATTGGATTTGGGGAAGATGGAAGAAGTTCTGGAGATGGATGGTGGTAATGGGTACACAACAGTGTAAATGTACTTAATGCCACTGAACGGTACAGTTGAAAATGGTTAAAATGGGCCAGGCGTGGTGGCTCACGCCTGTAATCCCAGCACTTTGGGAGGCTGAAGCGGGCGGATCACCTGAGGTCAGGAATTCGAGACCAGACTGGCCAACATGGTGAAACCCTATCTACTAAAAATACGAAAATTAGCTGGGAGTGGTGGCAGGCACCTGTAATCCCAGCTACCAGGGAGGCTGAGGCAGGTGAATCGCTTGAACCCAGGAGGTGGAGGTTTCAGTGAGCCAAGATCATGCCATTGCACTCCAGCCTAGGCAACAACAGAAAACTCTATCTCAAAAAAAATAAACAATAAAAATAAAATGGTAAAAATGGTAAATTTCATAAGATGCATATTTTCCCACAACGAAAATAAATAAACGGATGAGATCTAGTCTCATCTTTACCTGCTCTCTCATTAGTTCTCCTCCAACCCCCTGACCTTTCCTAGGCTGTCTCTTTTTGTCAGATCCTGTTCTCTAAACAGGGAAAGGGCCCCATATTCCATCCTGGGTCCCCTCCAATTTCTATGTTCCCTTTCCAGCTGGTATTACCAGGCCCTTGGCTTTTTTTTTTTTTTTTAGATGGAGTCTCGCTCTTGTTGCCTAGGCTGGAGTGCAGTGGCACGATCTCAACTCATTGCAACCTCTGCCTCCCGAGTTCAAGCGATTCTCTGCCTCAGCCTCCTAAGTAGCTGGGATTACAGGCATCTGCCACCACACCCGGTTAATTTTTGTATTTTTAGTAGAGACGGGGTTTCACCATCTTGGCCAGGCTGGTCTCGAACTCCTGACCTCGTGATCCACCCGCCTCGGCCTCCCAAAGTCCTGGAATGACAAGCATGAGCCACTACGCTCAACCAAGGCCCTTGGCTTTGATTCCAGCTGTACCCTGCACACTGTCAGCAGCCATGAACCCCCAGTCCAGGTGTCCCCCTGAGCCCCAGCGTGGACCCTAAAAGGCACAATGTGGTCAGAACACAGCTCCCTCCTCCTTGACCTGCTCCTTCCTCCTGTCTCCCCTTCTCTGTTAGCAGCTGTTCCCCCAGATGCTCAGGTCTAATATTTAGGCAGGCCCTGTGATTCTCATCTTCTCTGGCCCCAACTTCCAACACATCAGCACATCCCACAGCTCTTCCTCCAAACACACCCTAAGCAGCCCAAGCAGCCCTCCTCCCTGCTCCCACTGCCACGCCCTCACACAGCCGCCCTGGCTTCCTGCCCGGACTGCTGCAGTGGCAACCGCCCCAGCCCTCCCAGCCATTCCTTCTCCTCACAGAATCCAGAGCGATGATCCTAAACCAAACTCAGCTCAGCACACCCCAGCTCCAAATCCTCCCGATCCAGCACTCCTGGGTCACTGTGCACATTCCTCCTCCTTGGTCACGATGTCCCCAGCCACCTAGCTCCTGCCCACCCACCTCTGCCTCGTGCTGGACACAGGACCCGCCCTCACTCACAGCCATCAGCCTTCTTCCTGTTCATTTTCCCACCTCAGCACCTCTGCCCCGACTGTCCATCTGCCTGAAAGCTCTCCTCCTGAACTTCATGAAGCCACATTCCCAGCTCAGCCTCCACGTCACCTCTTCTGAAAGGCCTTCCTGTCCCCAACCCCTGAAGTGGCCCTGGCCACTTTCTCCCACTCCTCGGATTCCTTGGCCAGCACCACCGCTTTACCTACACCCCATCCCTGGAGAGGCCCTGCTCACTGCCTGCTACCAGCTCCTAGGACAGGCCTGGCTCAGGGGCGCTGTGCAGCAGGGAGGGGTGAGCGACCAAACCAGTGGAAATTTGTGGTCTCACAAACGGAGCCCATCATTTGGAAAGATGCCAACAGGCAGAGTGGCAGAGGCAGGTGAAATTCATGGGGGGAGGGGACAGAGTGAAGAAAGAACCACTACGGCTTATTGGGGTTGGGGGCGGCCTAACTGAATGGTGACTGTGGCCATTACTCCCCTCGACTCAGGGCTTGCAGCACGGATATGGGCCACGTGTGTGCAGGAAGCCTGACCTTTAGAGACACAGCCCAACCCTTTGCCAGCACCCCCAGCCCACACTGCGCATAGTGTGAAACAGTCCTGCAACTCACCCTGAAGGAGGGGGGGAAATGATTTGAAAGTCACAAAAATATATTAAAACAGCAGCTGTCTTCACTCTAGGCACTGGCCTCCCTTCTCAGTGCCCCTTGCCCACCACCCGCCATAGACTTTCAGAGACAAAGACGCCCAGGGCAGGGAAACGGATGCGCCTCGGCCGCAGCCCAGGGTCTGGAGAGGTCCCTCCAGCCTGAGAGTGGAGGGCGGCTAACAGTCTCAACAGGCTCGACGCCACCGCCGACGAGGGGGCCGCTGGGAGGCCGGAGGTACAGGAGGGTCGGGCAGGACGCAGCGGACAGTCGGGCCTTGCCACAGGGACAGAAAACAGAAAAGAAATGAACAGAGTGAAGACAGGGAGAGAGAGAAGTCACAGCAGAGGCGCAGAGGAGTGAGGGAGGTCAGTGGGGAGTGGGGGAAGGGAGGCCCTCCAGGTGACACCCTCTCAGTTGAGGGGGATAGGGAGGGCTGATAAGCTGGGGTCTGAGGCAGCAGACTGTGCTCGGGGGAGGAAGGGGAATATAGGAGAGGAAGAGGGCCCCTGGCACTTGGGAGAGGTAGAAAAGTGGGTTCTGCCAAGGCCATAGCCAGAGAAGAAAGCAGAGAGGACATGAGAGAAGGGGAGTCCTGGAGCGGGCCAGGCCAGCTGCGACGACCATCCCAGGCTAGGAGAAATGGGGTGATCCCCCAAATGCTCGGGCCTAGCTCTAGAGAACGAGGGAGACAAGCTGTGTCATCCAGGAGCTGGTGGGAGGCGTGATGAAGCCAGGAGCCTGGGGCGGCCAGGGCAGATGCCCACGGGCTCTGCTGCCTGCACCCCGCCCACACATGGGCTAGAAGGTCCTGCGGCCCAGTCTTTTGAACACGCTCACAGTGCCCGCGTGGTCCATCTGGGCACCAAGGCCCTCGCTGGAGCTGCTCCCCCGGGACCCCACCAGAGTCCTCTTAATGGTGACCTTGACTTCGGCTGAGGACTTACTCTTGGTGCTGGTGACCTGGCTGTCCTGGGCCTCGGGCACAAGGGTAGCTGCGCCCAGTCTCTTGATGATGCTGACTTTAGACAAGGACTCCGGCTTCCTCTCAAGCCCGGACCGTGAGGAAAGCGCCAGGCGCCGCAGTGTCGGGGCAGCGGCCGTTGTCGCTGAGCTCGTGGCCTTGGCTTTGACAGTCAGTGCTGGCTGGGGACTGGCCTTGGCTGGGCCCCGTCCTAGCTTCTTCAGGACCCCGGCATACTGCAAGACAGAGCTGCTGCTGTCATTGTCGCTGTCCCAAGCCAGATCCTCGTCCGTTTCTGGGGTGGCCCCCAGGCGGCTGAAGACTCCTGTGGGCTGTGGAGGTCAGAGACAGGATGAATGAGTCACTGAGTCACTCAACACACATTCATGGAGAGCTGCTTCCTCTGTGCCTGGCCTCCTGGGACTCACAGTTGGGAGACACACCCATCACTGACACCCCAGATAGTGGCGAGAGCCACGAAGTGGGGAGTCCAGGGGACTGGAGGAGCCCAGAGGAAGTACCTGACCTTCCTAGAAGTTCAGGGAGGGCTCCCTGAGAGAGGGGACATCTGAGCTGGAAGTGGGTCTAATAAAGAGGGAAGAGGATGGGAATGCCGCACAAAGGGAAGGTCATTTGCAAGGTCAGTAGGTGGGCATGAGTGGAGTGGAGAGATTAATCTGGTCATTCACTCCACAGGTATTTTGAGTCCCAACTCTATATTGTACCTGGTCCTAGGCCGGCAGTGCTAGGAACACAGTGATGACCAAGACAGCCTCAGCTCTGCCCTCATGGGGCTCACAGTCCAGTGGGGAAGACAGGCTTGGCATCAGAAATGATACAAATAATTCTGCAAGAACAACAGTAACGCCTTCTAGACGGAGAAGGAGAGCTGGAGGGCAGAAGATAGGGGTAGCTCCTCATCAGTCCAGAGGAACTTTCCCTGAGGCACCAACTTTGAAGCCAGGCCCTCCAAGATGAATTAGCAAAGAAAAGAGCATGCACTTTGCCCTGAAGGCAGGAAGCATAATCCTATGTATTGAGCACTCACTATGTGCCCAGTTCTTCATAGGGCTGGAACTTCCAGCCACATGATCCCGAGTGTTCTCATCCTCCTCATGGTAAGATTCTTGGAAGTGAGCAAGCCAGAGTTGCTGCACCCTGTGGAGCAGGACACTGGCAGGCAGAAAACACAGCTGGGGAGCTCTGCAATAGTTCACCAACAGGCACCACACACCCCAGCACCATGCAGGGATGATCTTAACCCTACAGCCGTCGTTGGAGGTGGGTCTATACAGATGAGGAGGCGGAAGTACAAAGGACCTAAGTGACATGGCCAAAGTCACACAGTCAGGCCCCTGTGGGCTTCAGGGTGTACTCTGAACTACACACCATGCCTGGGGCCTGTGGAACTGCAGGCCGTGGCAGGAAGTGCAGGCTGCATCATGGGCACAGTGAAAAGCCTCTGCAGGGCTTCCAGTTGGGGGACAGGCCCTGTCCTGTGGGCCGCACACACTGCTGCTGTGGGGATAGGGGGCTGGGGTCCATGGTAGCTGTGCGAGACCATTCAGGAGGCTATCGTCCTATCCGGACAGGGAGAGGTGGCAGAGGAGGGAGAGAAGAGTAGAGTCATCAGATTCACTGACAGACTGCAATGGGGAGGGCAGGCAGCCCTCAGATGGAGGCCCAGGAGAGGACTAACTTGGGGAAAGACGCTAAGACCAGTTGGGGACATGGTGGGTGGGAGGCATCCAGGAGTCACTGGACCCCCAGGGCTGGAAATTGGGAGAGAAGCCAGGGCAGAAGACAGATAGGAAAGCCGGCAGTGCAAAGCCAGGAACTGAGGCTAGAAAGGAAGGTTAGATGGCCCTGGGCTGAGTGAGGTCGAGACGTGTTAAGAGTCAGGAGCACCGCTCAGGGAAGACAAGAGCTCGCATGCCCAGGATCGCTCCCCCATCCCCACTCACTTTACTCCCCGTTGTGGTGTCTGCCTTGGTCTCAGCGCCGAGGCGGTCAAACACAGACGTCCTGTGGAGACCTGGGAGGGAAGTGAAGCCATCAGGGAGAGAGCCTGGTGGGCCAGGCCTAGGCTGAGCTCTGTACAGATACCAAGGCAGCCCAGACACCAGTAGCTCTGGGACAGGCAGGGCCAGACCGTGCTGAGTTGGGTGTTATGTCTACACTGTTGGCTCACACTGACCTTAACCCAGCCCTATCTGGCTCGAGTCAAATGTGGGAAAGACCAGCTACAACTGGCAGATTCCCTACACCTCAGCACTAGCTCATGAATTATGTGCACAGGAAGAGTTCTTAGTCCCTGCATGTTCCTTTCACTTCTTGGGGTCAGGGACCTCTGAGAGAATCCGACGAGCAGTAGTGCCTCCTCCCCTAAATTATAACCTAATAGCCATCAGTAGAATGGTTACTAAATTATGGTATATAAATACTCTGGAAATAAACCACCATTAAAAAAAGAATGGGCCGGGCGCGGTGGCTCAAGCCTGTAATCCCAGCACTTTGGGAGGCCGAGACGGGCGGATCACGAGGTCAGGAGATCGAGACCATCCTGGCGAACACTGTGAAACCCCGTCTCTACTAAAATAATACAAAAAACTAGCCGGGCGAGGTGGCGGGCGTCTGTAGTCCCAGCTACTCGGGAGGCTGAGGCAGGAGAATGGCATGAACCCGGGAGGCGGAGCTTGCAGTGAGCTGAGATCCGGCCACTGCACTCCAGCCCCGGCGACAGAGCAAGACTCCGTCTCAAAAAAAAAAAAAAAAAAAAAAAAAAAAAAGAATGAAGAAGATCTACCTGCATTAATATGAGAAGATCTCAACAAAAAAGTTACAGAACATGGGCCAGGCGTGGCAAGGTGTACCTGTAATCCCTTTGGGAGGCTGAGGCAGGTGGATCACCTGAGCCCAGGAGTTTGAGAACAACCTGGGTAATACAGTGAGACCTCATCTCTAAATATATATATATATATATATATATATGAACAAAAATGTTATAGAACAGGTCAGGAGTGGTGGCTTATGTCTGTAATCCCAACACGGTGGGAGGCAGTGGTGGGCAGATCATATGAGCCTAAGAGTTAGAAACCAGAATTTAAAAATTAGCTGGGCATGGTGACCCAAATCTATAGTCCCTGCTACTGGGGAGGTAAGGTAGGAACCCAGGAGGTCGAGGCTGCGGTGAGCCGTGTTTGTATCACAGCACTCCAGCCCAGGCAACAGAGCAAGACTCTGTCTCAAAAAAAAAGAAAAAAAAAAGAAAAGAAAAGTTAAGTCCAGGCACAGTAGCTCACGCCTGTAATTCCAGCACTTTGGGAGGCCAAGGCAGGTGGATCACCCAAGGTCAGGAGTTTGAGACCAGCCTGGCCAACATGATGAAACTCCATCTCTACTAAAAATATAAAAATTAGCCAGGCATGGTGGCGCGCACCTGTAATCCCAGCTTCTTGGGAGATTGAGGCAGGAGAATCGCTTGAATCCAGGAAGTGGAAGTTGCAGTGAGCCGAGATTGTGCCACTGCACTCCAGCCTGGGTAACAGAGCAAGACTCTGTTTCAAAAAAAAAAAAAAAGTTGTAAAACAATACTTAGATTTTAAACACAAATACTATTTGTGTTTAAAAAGGAAAAACTAGGCTGAGTGCAATGACTCACACTTGTAATCCTAGCAATTTGGAAAGGTGAAGCAGGCAGATCACTTGAACTCAGGAGTTCGAGACCAGACTGGGCAACATGGCAAAATCCCGTCTCTACAAAAAATACAAAAATTAGGCGGGCGTGGTGGCATGTGCCTGTAGTCCCAGCTACTGGGAGGCTGAGGCAGGACTACTTGAACCTGGGAGGTTGAGGAGACTGGAGTGAGTCGACAAGGTGCCACTCACCGTAACCCAGCCTGGGTGATGAAGTGAGACTCTGTCTCAAGAAAATAAAAACTAAAACTAAAAAACAAAAAACTGCCTATATATGTGTATATGTACGTACATAGATGCTGGTCTGGAAAGGTTAACAAGAGACGGGGATATGGGAGTGAGGGAAAAGAGTTTGTTTTTACTGAATATGTTTCTGCATCATCTGAAAGTGCTGGAGTTACAGGCATGGGCCACTGCACCCAGCCTTTTTGATAGAGACAGGGGCTCACTATGTGGCACGCTTGAACTCCTAGGCTCAAGCAATCTTCCCACCTCAGTCTCCCAAAGGGCTGGGATTACTGGTGTGCATCACCACGCCCAGCCAAGAGATTATCTCTGTACTCCAAGTCACAAGGCCTAGCTTTGGACTATATCTCCACTCATCTCCTCTGGCTCATAGTAATGGTGCCACTTTGGGATAACTGCCCTTGGCCAAGCACAGCCACTCATTTTACAGCAGGCTATCACTCCATCCTCGCTCCTGCCCCTTAGGGAAGAGGTGCCAAGGAGGCCAGCTACACTAACTGCAGGATCAGAGGGCAGAGGTGATGTGTTTCCCTCCTCTGTGGCCACCATCACTATTCCCTTGGCCTATGGCTCCTGCATCCCCATTAAAGCCTGCTTCTCAGCCACTTTAAGATATGACGGGCCCTGTGTGATGCAGAGGGACGGACATGGTCCCCACAGGGAAGTGTGCCCCTGATAGGCCAGCAGTACCTTTTGCAGCCTGCTGCTGCTCCAGGATCTTGCGGGTGCGGGGTGTGGTGCCTTTGGGCATGTTGATGACGTACTTCCCCTCCATCTCAGCAGTGACCCGGCGCCGCTTGGCAGGAACAGCCAGGCTCTCCTCCTCCCGGCAGGCCAGGGCTGCTGGGGGAATAAAGCAGGAGTATCAGCACTCTTTGAGATAAAACGTTCTCTCAGGATGGAGGCTGGACACTAGGTATCCTTTATCTCCACACATTCACGACTGGAATCCCTTATCTTCCCAACCACCCACATCACCACTGACCGAACCACTGAGAAACTCAGGTCTGTGCAACATGAGGTCACAGAAGGTGCTCAGAATCCCCAGGTCCCCGGGCTGTGGCAGGCCTCCCAGGCTTTCTGTGGCTGTGTCCCTGTTCCAAGCAGGTTCCTGGCCCAGCCCAGCCCACGTCCCCTTGGATGGGGAACCTGCTAGGTGGTGGAAAGGTTCTAGAGCTCCAAGCAGGCAGTGCTTTATGGCTGCACTCACTTTTCAACAAGCACTTGAGCTGTATGTAGACTTATGAGTGGTGGATTGTGCATAAGTTACACCTCAATTTAAAAAATGAATCCCCCCAAACGTGGTAAGGGTTAAAAGAGCCAATTGCTCCCAGTATCACCATCTTCGCAATACTTTGTTACACTGATTTTAACTTTTTTTTTTTTTAGACCGAGTTTTCATTCTTGTTGCCCAGTCTGGAGTGCAATGGCACGATCTCAGCTCACTACAACCTCCACCTCCTAAGTTTGATTCTCCTGCCTCAGCCTCCCAAGTAGCTGGGATTACAGGCATGCGCCACCACGCCCAGCTAATTTTTGTATTTTTGGTAGACATGGGGTTTCACCACATTGGTCAGGCTGCTCTCAAACTCCTGACCTCAGGTGATGCACCTGCCTTGGCCTTCCAAAGTTCTGGTTCTACAGGTGTGAGCCAATCACGCCCGGCCTATTTTTTTTTTTTTTTTTTAATGTAGAGACAGGGTTTCGTCATCTTGTGCAGGTTGGTCTTGAGTTCCTGGGTTCAAGTGATCCTCCTGCCTCAGCCTCTCATAGTGCTGGGATTACAGGCGTGAGCCACCACATCAGCCTGATTTTAACTTTTTTGCTCATGGCACACAAATCAAAGGCCAGAAGAGGGTGAGGCATTTCCAAACCTGCAGGACGAAGGGGAGATTTTGTGATGGAGGTGCATGGGGCGTGATGGCAGTGGATGTCAGAAACATGAAGCGCCCTGGGCCTCAATTTCCACATTTGCCTTATGACACCATGAAGTCATTGTTGTGGGGATGGGTCCAGCAAAGGCATAAGAGCATGGTGGATGGAAAGGCCTGGGAGCCCAGGGACTGCAGGCCCATTCCCAGCTCTCTAGCTGAGACCTGGAGGAGGACAGAGGCCAATATGGAGCAGTCTGGGGAGGAAGAGTGCTCAGGCCAAGCGGTCACCAGGGGCAAAGGCCCCATGATGGGAAGGAGGCTGGAGGGGAGCAAGTAGGCATGCAAAGTGGGGCGATGCAAGAGATGAATCCACATGATGCAGGGCCCTACAGACCGTGTGGGGAAGATGCCCTTTATTACTGGAATAATGGGGAGCCCCAGAGAATTACAGCCCAGGGGGTTACAGGATCAGACTGAAGGGTTTCAAGGATCCCTTGGCTGCTAAGAGGAAGCAAGAGGTTCTTTACCTTTGACCCCAGGCATCAGGCACAAAGCTGGGCACAAGCTGGGGGCTCGGTGAACACTTGTTCACAAATCCTGAACTCCTGAGTGAGAAGGCAATGCACACATGCCTCAACACACCAACTCAGGTGCTTCTGTCCATCCTCCTGGGTGGGGTATTACCACCCCCCATGCTACAGATGTAGAAAGGGAGGCCCACAGATGTATGGCGACTTGACCAAGTTTACAGAGGTGATTCAGGTTCAAATGCTTTGTATACCTTGTGGCCTTCAAAGCACCTTACAATATTGGAAGCATGACCCCCAGCACCTCCTACCAATCCATGTTCCCTTCGCTCCTCCTACCATCCGCCCATGTTCCCTCACCAGTGGCCTTGGCACTCTTTGCTGCCATCTTGTTGGACACAGTGACCGAGATCTTGGAGGTGCTGGTGTCTGGGCGCCTGGGGGGTGTGCTGGGTGGGGAGTCATGGTTCAGGCTGTTGGTGATCATTCGGGAGGCAGCTGTGGGGAGAAAAGGAGAGTCCAGTGGAGTTGGGGCCTGGAAGACAGGCCTCAATCCAGCAATCTCAGGGTCAGGATGGAGAAGGTGAGGCTTGGGACTCAATGAGGTCAGCAGGTGTCACCTGTGGCTGCACGGTCCTCATGATGGGGATGCTTGGGGGCAGGGTGGGCTGCATCTCCCCAGGAACTAGCCCTTCCCTCCCTACCCTGGGAGTCTTTCCTGAGGCTCTAGACCACACTAGTTCCCATCACACCTCACCCATCAGTCACCCAGCCTCATGCTGAGTTCACTTCGCCCCTCCCAGAGCTGCTTCAGCTATGCTGGTCTCCAGGATCTTCCTCACCCAGCAAGCAGGTGCCTCCTCAGGGACCCTGCTGTTCCTTCTGCCTGGCATGCAGTTCCCTGAGCACAGCAGGATTGCTGCGTCTCATCATTCAGGCCTCCTCTCTGATGGCAACTCCTCAGAGAAAACTTCCCTGACTACCCCATTAAAAACAGCACCTCCTCAACCTCTATCACCCTTACCCACTTTCATTTTCTTCACAGCCCTTACAACTGTTTGACATTAAACTCTATTTGTTTACTGGTAAACTCACTCACAAGAACACAAGCTCCATGAGGAGGCCGTGTCTGTTTACTGCTGTATCCCAGTGCCTAAAGTGGTTTCTGAGGACAGGCACAAGGGTGCATGCCTGTAATCCCTGTACTTTGGGAGGCCAAGGTGGATGGATCACTTGAACCCAGTTCAAGACCAGCCTGGGCAACATGGCAAAATCCCATCTCTACCAAAAATACAAAAAAATTAGCCAGGCGCAGTGGCATGTGCCTGTAGTCCCAGCTACTCAGGAGGCTGAGGCAAGAAGATCACTTGAGCCCAGGAGGTCAAGGCTGCAGTGAGTTGTGATCGCACCACTGCACTCCAGCCTGGGCAACAGAGAGAAACCCAGTCTCAAAAAAAGGAGAGAAAAAAAAAAAAAAAAGAAAACTACATTAAACCATCACAGACCATTTAACAAAACGTGACCCCCAAGTACCCATCACCCAGGTCAGGCATCAGGATGTTATTGGAACCCAGAAGTCCCAGGACAGATCCCTCCCTATCAGACCTCCTCCCTCTCTGCAGGAACAAATTCTTGGTGGTGTTTTTTGTTGTTGTTGTTGTTGTTGCTGTTTGAGACGGAGTCTCACTCTGTGGCCCAAGCTGGAGTGCAGTGGCGCGATCTCGGCTCACTGCAAGCTCCGCCTCCCGGGTTCTCAGCACTCTCCTGCCTCAGTCTCCCAAATAGCTGGGACTACAGCTGCCCGCCACCATGCCCGGCTAATTTTTTGTATTTTTAGTAGAGATGAGGTTTCACTGTGTTAGCCAGGATGGTCTCGATCTCCCAACCTCATGATCCGCCCGCCTCGGCCTCCCAAAGTGCTGGGATTACAGGCATGAGCCACTGCACCGGCCAGTTCTTGGTTTTCAGGCCTGTTCTTTCTCCTCTGTTAATGATATACCCCAGTGCTTCTTCAGACATCTCTCAGAAGGGAGATGTCTGGATGGGAGGCTTTATGTCTAGTGGCTGCAAACTCTTTGGCTATGTAGAATCTGTCCTGTGAGAGCCTTCATTCGCAACACTCTTTACCTAGCTGAGTGCAATAAGATCAGGATTTTCTGCTATAAAAAGCAAGCTGTTAAGAGGGCCCTGTCTCTCGGGCCGTACCCAGAGGGAAATGTGCAGCTGAAAAGATGTCAGGAATGTGATGCTTTATTGTCATGACAGGCAAGCCCCATTTGGGTGGCGGTGAAGCAACCAACTCTGTCTTTACTCTGATGCATTTGAGTTGCAGTCAAGATATCAGAGTACAAAGAACTGTTCTCTTTCCCCCTCCTGACAGACACACATTCGATGTTCTAAAGTGTGTAAAAGTGATCTCAGGAATGTTGCTTTTGGAGCATTCTTCCCACCCCTTTCCTTCTTTGCCTGTTTCCCCTTCTCATTTACTTATTTTCATTTATTTTCTCTCGTCTTTTTTTTTTTTTTTTAGACGGAGTCTGGCTCTGTCGCTCCTGTCTGGAGTGCAGTGGCACGATCTCTGCTCACTGCAAGCTCTGCCTCCTGGGTTCACGTCACTTCATTCTCCTGCCTCAGCCTCCCGAGTAGCTGGGATTACAGGCGCCCGCCACCACGCCCGGCTAATTTTTTTGTGTATTTTTAGTAGAGACGGGGTTTCACCATGTTAGCCAGGATTGTCTCCATCTCCCAACCTCGTGATCCACCCGCCTCGGCCTCCCAAAGTGCTAGGATTACAGGCGTGAGCCACCGCGCCCGGCCCTCTTTTTTTTTTTGAGACAGGGTTTCACTCCGTTGCCCACGATGATGGAGTACAGTGTTGCCATCATAACTCACTGCAGCCTCAAAGTCCTGGGCTCAAGCAATCCTCCCACCTCAGCCTCCCACAGCTAATTTACTAATTTTTGTAGAGACAGGGTCTCACTATGTTGCCCAGGCTGGTCTCAAACGCCTAGCTTCAAGTGATCTTCCCATCTGGGCCTCCCAAAGTGCTGGGATTAAAGGCATGGGCCACCATACCCAGTTGAAAATTTCACTTACAAAGATTTGAAAGACTGGTAAAACTAATGTGTGCTGTTAGCGATCAGGGTAGTGGGTACCCTGGAGATGATGTGGTGGCTGGGAGAGGGTACGGGGGGATTCTGGCAGGCTAGTCATGTTTCTGTTGCTGGATGTGGGTGCTGGCTACATGAGTGTCCCGTCTGTGAAAGGTACCCACTGTACTATTATGATGGAACCCTTTTCTGAATGTATGTTATGGAGGAGCGTTGCAGAAACGAACCCTAATTTGCTCAGCCTCTTTACATTCACATCTTTGGGTAGGCCCTGCCCACAATGACTCTGGACTTCTCCATGTAACTTGCTTTGGCCAACAGGATGAGAGCAAATGTTGTGCAAGCAGTGGCTTAAGAGGTGCTTTGCACACTGGGGCTAGCCCTCTTTTGCTGCTTTTAGGAACCCTGCAACCACCACTGTAAACAAGCCCAGGCTAGCCAACTAGATAATTATGGACACAGCCAAGTCACCCTCTGGGCCCAGATAACATCAGGACAACCATCAGATATGTGAATACGGCCATCAACCAGCTTCAACCTAGCTGCCAGGTGACCATTAAAATCAGCTGAGCTGGCCTAGAGCAGAACTGACCAGACAATCCATAAAATCATGAGAAATAAACACTCATGCTTTAGCAAGGCATAGTGGCTTGTGTGTGTAATCCCAGTTATTCAGGAGTCTGAGGCGGGAGGATCACTTGAGTCCAGGACTTTGAGGCTACAGTGAGCTATGATTGCACCACTACACTCCAGCCTGGGCAACACAGCGAGACTCCCATCTCAAAAAATGAAAATACATGTCTGTGTTTTAAAGTACAGTTTTGGGCGGCTTATTTATCAGCAAAGGAAAGCTAATGTGTATATTAAAATTTAAAAGTTTACTTTTAAAAAAGGTATCGGCCGGGTACGGTGGCTAACAGCTGTAATCCCAACACTTTGGGGGGGCCAAGCCGGGTGGATCACCTACGGTCAAGAGTTCGAGACCAGCCTGGTCAACGTGGCAAAACCTCATCTCTACTAAAAATAACAAAAATTGGCTGGGCATGGTGACAGGCACCTGTAATGCCAGCAACTCAGGAGGCTGGGGCAGGAGAGTCACCTGAACCCAGGAGGCAGAGGTTGCAGTGAGTCAAGATCATGCCATTGCACTCCAGCCTGAGCAACAAAAGGAAAATTCCATCTCAAAAAAAAAAAAAATGGTATCATATGGCTTTTAAAAACCAAAAATAGCCAGGTGCAGTGGCTGGCTCATGCCTGCACTTTGGGAGGCTGAGGCGGTGGATCGTTTGAAATCAAGAGTTCAAGACTAGCCTGGCAAATGAGGCAAAACCCTGTCTCTACTAAAAATATAAAAATTGGCTAGGCATAGTGGCACACATATGTAATCCCAGATACTTGGGTGACTGAGGCATAAGAATCACTTGAACCTGGGAGGCAGAGTTTGCAGTGAGCTGAGGGTGCCATAGCACTCCAACGTAAGCAACACAGCAAGACTCTGTCTCAAGAAAAAAAAAAAAAGGTCAGGTACAGTGGTGGCTCACGTCTATAAGCCCAGCACTTTGGGAGGCTGAGGCGGGTGGATCACCTGAGGTGTTCAAGACCAGCCTGGCCAACAGGGTGAAATTCTATCTCTACCAAAAATACAAAAATTAGCCGGGCGTGGTGGCAGATTCCAGCTACTCAGGAGGTTGAGGCAGGAGAATCGCTTAAACTCAGGAGGCAGAGGTTGCAGTTAAGTCGATATCGCGCCACTGTACTCCAGCCTGGGCAACAGAGTGAGACTCCATCTCAAAAAAAATAAAAAATAAAAAAATAAATACAGTCAATACTCATCATTCATAGATTCCATATTTGCAAATCTGCCTACTCATTCAAATGTATTTGTAACCCCAAAATCAATACAGGCAGTGCTTTCACTGTCATTCACAGACACACGCAGGGAACATTTTGAGTTGCTCCAGACATGTTCCCAAACGAGGACAAAGAAGGCATTGTCACCCTCTTGGTTCAGGTCCCGCTCTATAAACAAGTGTCCTTTGCCCAGTCTACTCGATGTCATGAATGTGAACATTTTTCACACTTTTGTTGGTGATTTTGCTGTTTAAAATAGCCCCCTGGACGGCAGCGGTGGCTCACGCCTGTAATCCCAGCACTTTGGGAGGCCAAGGCAGGCAGATCACTTGAAGTCAGAGGTTTGAGACCAGCCTAGCCAATATGGCGAAACCCCGTCTCTACTAAAAATAAAATTAGCCAGGCATGGTGGCAGGCGCCTGTAATCCCAGTTACTAGAGAGACTGAGGCAAGACAACTGCTTGAACCCAGGAGGCGGAAGTTACAGTGAGTCAAGATCATGCCACTGTACTCCAGCCTGGGCAACAGAGACTCCATCTCAATAAATAAATAAATAAATAAATAAATAAATAAAATGGCCCTCAAAAAATATTTTACATCCACATCTTTGGGCAGGCCCTGCTGAAGTGCTGTCTGGGTTCCTAAATGCAAGAAGGGTATGATGTACCTGATCAAAAAAAATGTGTGTGTGAGATAAGCATCATGCAGGAATGAGTTACAGTGTGGGTGGCTATAAGTTCCCGGTTACTGAAATCAACATTATATATTAACTACAGTGCTTTTAAAAGGAGACACACATAAAATAAAGCTATATATTTGACTACAGGCTTGCAGGACCCTAACGTAGTATTTTCCACAGGAGCAAATTGCTCTGTATTTCGTCTAGGAGCTAAGAATTGACTAAGTGTACACGTTGACTTCACAGAACTTAACGACTACGGATGACAATTGACTGTGTGTATAGCCATTCACTACCCAGTTTATTTTTTCCCCTAAGAGAAGAGTAAGAGTGCCTCCGATGGCTTTGTTTCTACCTTTGCAAATTACGGGCAGGGATGGGACGGCCAGACGTGTCCCCTTCACTGACAGGGTAAAAGAATCAAGGAAAAGAGGCCTGAATAGTTAGGACTCACCACTAGTGCCACGGCGAATCTCGCCTGCAAGGGGGCTGGGGCTGCAGGGCACTGACTCAGTGGCAGCTTTGCACATGTCCTATAAAAAAAAGACCAGGCACCTGGGTCACCACAGAAGAATCATGCATGGACCTAGAGATCTAAGCAACACCATGAGGATCAACACCTGACTGACAGAGAAGATTCTAACACATTTTACTCCTAACCATAAGAAAGCATCAGACACCTCCAAACTGAGGGACACTCTGTATCTGACCAGTACACTGCAAAACTATCACGGTCATTGAAAAAATAGGCCAGGTGTGGTGATTCACGCCTGTAATCCCAGCACTTCGGGAGGCCAAGGCAGGTGGATCACCTGAGGTCAGGAGTTTAAGACCAGCCTGGCCAATAGTGAGACCCTTATCTCTAGAAAAATTAAAAAATTAGCCAAGCAGGGTGTCACGCACCTGTAGTCCCAGCTATTCAGGGCTAAGGTGGTAGGATCACTTGAGCCCAGGAGTTTTGAGGCTGCAGTAAGCTGTGATTGTACCACTGTACTCTACCCTGGGTGACAGAGTGAGACCCTGTCTCGAAAACAGATGAAAGATGGCCAGGTATGGTGGCTCACATTTGTAATCCCAGCCTTTTGGGAGGGCGAGGGAGGTGGATCACCTGAGGCCAGGAGTTCAAGACCAGCCTGGGCAACATGGCAAAACCCCATCTCTACTAAAATTACAAAAAATAGCTGGGCATGGTGGCGCATGCCTGTAATCCCAATCACTGGGGGGGCTGAGGTACGAGAATCTCTTGAACTCAGGAGGTAAAGGCTGCAGTGAGCCAAGACAGCATCACTACACTCCAGCCTAGGCAACAGGGTGGAATTCTGTCTCAATAAAATAAAATATGAAATGAAATGAAAAATGAAAAGAAAAGAAATGAAATGAAATGAAATACAATAAAATAAAATAAAAGAGGCCAGGCACAGGGTCACATGCCTATAATCCCAGCTACTCAGGAGGCTGAGGTGGGAGAATCACTTGAACCCGGGAGGCAGAGGTTGCAGTGAGCCGAGATCATGCCACTGCACTCCAGCCTGGGCAATGGAGTGAGAACCTGTCTCAAAAATAAATAATAAACAAGTGAAGGAAGGGAGGAAGGAAGGAAGGGAGGGAGGAAAGAAAGGGAGGGAGGGAGGGATGGAGACAATGCCTGGCAGGTCACAGCAAGTGCTTGGTGTTAGCTATTATATTAATCACTTAATGAGTCCAACACTCTAGGTCTGGTGCTCAGGGCCACGTATACTATCTGGTAGGTGGCCATAGCCACACTAGCAACAGGCTGTGTGAAAAGCCCATTTCAAAAAGATCCAGGAAGGTGGGTCACTATAAGTGGAGGTGTCAAGACTGGAACACCCAGGCTGTGAGCCAGGCTGCCATCTGGGTCCCACATAGGAAGCTGCTGTCCTGGAGATAATAATTATCACAAGGAAGATGTGAAGCAGCAATAAGTTTATCATAGAGGGACCCGAATACAGGCAGTTTCCACTGTGCTAGTACTTCCCATAACTTAATACTCACAACCAGGGCTGGGCACAGTAGCTCATGCCTGAAATCCCAGTATTTTGGGAGACTGAGGCAGGAGGATGGCCTGAGCCCAGGAGTTCGAGACCAGCTTGGGCAACATGGCAAGACACTGTCTCAAAAAAAAAAAAAATACAACCACCCTTCAAGATAGGTTTGTCTCTCTTTTTTTTTTTTTTTCTTGAGACGGAGTCTCGCTCTGTCGCCCAGGCTGGAGTACAGTGGCACGATCTCAGCTCACTGCAAGCTCCACCTCTCGGGTTCACGCCATTCTCCTTCCTCAGCCTTGCAAGTAGCTGGGACTACAGGCGCCCGCCACCATGCCCAGCTAATTTTTTGTATTTTTAGTAGATATGGGGTTTCACCGTGTTAGCCAGGATGGTCTTGATCTCCTGACCTCGTGATCCACCCGCCTCGGCCTCCTAAAGTGCTGGGATTACAGGCATGAGCCACTGCGCCCGGCCAGGTTTGCCTCTCTTTCACAGATGCAGAAAATACAACTCAGAGAGGTTGGGCCATGTGCCCAGTGTCACACAGCAAATGGCCAAACCAGCCCTGGAACCTGGGTCAGCCTGCCTCTGCTTCCAGGCCTCCCATTGGCTCTGCAACTGACCCTCCACCGCCATGCCAAACCCAGAGACAGAGGGGCTGGGCACAGCACCCACCTGACGGTGCACCACTTTGGCATGCTTGAGAATGGCGATGATGTCGCCCACCACGGTCACGCCCAGCTCATTCATGATCTCCTTATTGAGATCCAGCAGCATGCTCTTCTGAATCCTACAGGGGAAGGTCAGTGGTGAGGCCCCAGGTGGGCCAGAGTGGGTGGGCCAGTCAGCTCCCCACCACCCCATCCCCAAGTTCCGCCTCCTCACCTATTATCCACAAACATCACAGCATAATTGACAGCAGGTCCTGGAGGAATGCCGGCTTCCTTAAAGAACTGGATCCACTCGGAAGTGGCTGTGGGGTTGGACAGGGCTCATTATTCACACCATCCTCTTTAGAGAATAGCATTAGCAAAACCACAATCACAGCAGCTCCCACAAATTAAATGCTCATCCCATGCCAGGCCCTGTGTGGAGTGCTCCACACACACACATGAAGGAACTGAGCCTTCCTGACCCTGTGAGTTAAGCAGTATTAAGACTCCTCTGAGTTGCCGAGGAAAATGAGGCAGGGAAAGGTTGGGCAACCCACCCCAAGCCACAATGCTAAACAAGGCGCAGAGCTCCCAAACCCTTATCACAGCCTTTCTCCTTACAGCTCCACCCCGCCCCAGGGCTGCCTCTCTGCATCACTACACACACTGGGCCCATGACTGATGTAGGGTAACTGGGACTCTGGGTTCTCTGCCCTAGTCCCCATCAGCCAGCCTAGGCCCAGAGGATGACAGGATCCACAGGTCATCCTCTGTGATGGAAAAGAAGCACCACAGAGCCACCCCATGAGCCTTGGCAAGCCCTCTACCCGCCACAGTAGCAAACCTCCCTCAGAGAGAGGCACAGAAGTTACTAACATGGACTTCGGAGCTTGGGTTCGAATCCTAACCCTGCAATTTCCCTATGGAGGGACTGTGGGTAAGTTAACTCTTGGTGCCTTGGTTTCCTCATCTGTAAACCCGGGATAACAGATTTGACAAGTGCTAACCCAGCATTTGGCAAAGGACAGGTCCTGTCCTACGCACTGGAGATACGACAAGGCACAAGATGAAGTCCCAGCCCTTGTGTAGCTGAGATTTTAGTGATAACAGCACCAGTGTCCTTGGGCCACTGTGCAGACTCAATGAGAAACTCCATATAAAAGGCTTTAAATGATGCATAACCCAGAGGATATCCTCAAACCATGTCAGCTATTATTATTATTATTATTATTATTATTATTATTATTACTATTACTCCCATCACCACTAAACACAGAGCCACGGCCAAGACCAGGCAGACCCCACCTATGAATTTTATTCTTTCTAAATGTTCTTGGCTTCTTGGTGGGTTTGACCCTCAAACTGACCCCAGCCTGCCAGGCCAGGAGGTAGCTAAGATCACTGATTCAAAGCAGAACTTTTTTTTTCACATTTTGACATCTCCGAAACTAGGATCTACTTCATGATTGATGGTGTGCCATGGTTTAATTAGCAAACTGTTTTTCTTTCTCAGTATATCCAACAATCCATGCTATTTTAGAATAGAAGCAACCTGTTATTACCTCACCCATTTTGCTTTTAAGACAATAGAGACTCAGAGCAGGGAAACAGACACACTGCGGGTCAGGTGTTACATGAGTGGCAGTGCGGGGCTCCGGTAAAGCCCCATGGGTCACATCTCCAAGGAGGCCCCTGCCCAGCCAGCCACAGGCCAGTTACCCAGGGTGCTGATTGGCCCTTGGGGACTGAGGCTGGCAAGGAACTCATGTCCTTAGGATTTCCTCCGCCAGGCCACAGGAAAGGGGTACCATTTCCCTATGTTGCACAGGCACTATCCACCTGCTAAGCCATAGGGCCCTGGGTCCCACTGGCCAGGAGCATGCATCTCTAACTATCAAAAAGCACCACATAATGATTCCATGTATATGAAATGTCTAGAATAGGCAAATCTAAAGAGAAAGTAGATTAGTGGTTGCTAGGAGGACAGGGGAAGTGACTGCTAATGGGTATGGGGTTTTAATTTTTTTGAGACAGGGTCTCCCTCTGTCGCCTAGGCCAGAGTGCAGTGGCACAATCATAGCTCACTGCCATCTCAACTTCCTGGGCTCAAGCAATCTTCCCACCTCAGTTTCCCAAGTAGTTAAACTAGAGGCGCATGCCACCAGGCCTAGCTATTTTTTTGTATATATACACACACAAGTTACATATATATACACACATTTTTTTTTTGAGATGGAGTTTCACTCTGTCACCCAGACTGGAGTGCAGAGGTGCAATCTCGGTTCACTGTAACCTCCACCTCCGGGTTCAAGCAATTATCCTGCCTCAGCCTCCCAAGTAGCTGGGATTACAGGCACGCTCCACCATGCCTGGTTAATTTTTGTATTTTTAGTAGAGACGGGGTTTCACCATGTTGGTCAGGCTGGTCTCAAACTCCTGACTTCGTGATCCACACTCCTCGGCCTCCCAAAGTGCTGGGATTACAGGCGTGAGCCACAGCACCCGGCAATTTTTTATATTTTTTATAGAGACAGAGTTTCACCATGTTGCCTAGGCTGGTCTCAAACTCCTGGACTCAAGCGATTCACCTGCCTCAGCCTGCCAAAGTGCTAGGATTACTGGCATGAGCCACAACACCCTGCTAAGGTATGGGGTTTCAAGAAAGAGTGATAAAGATGTTTTAAAATTGATTATGGTGATGGCTGCACAACTCTGTGAACAGAGAATATAAAAACCATCGAATTGAACACCTTAACTAGGTAAAATGTATGATAAATGAATTATACCTAAACTAAGCTGTTATTAAGGGGAGAAAAAAATACCACGTAGGTTGGAGGTAGCTTTCTGAGCCAAAGCCTGTGATTGATTAATCGACTGACTGATTTTAAGGTTAGTCAAGTGAAGCGGTGGGAAAGGAGAAGGAACAAATAAATCTGTAACTGGTTGTGATCAATTAGTTGTAAAGACCAATCAGTTCACAGGGACCAGCCAAAGTCTGTGAATTTAACCAAGAGATTACTGAAACCCAGTATTTGAGGAATTGAAAGAGTCCCCACATTCAGCACACACCATCATTTCATGTATTGCTAAGGAAGGAAAATATGCAGTCAACTAAACTGTCATAAGGCACCGGCAGTAAGATATACCCCTACTTCAGAAATGTTAAGTTCTGCAATGATGTGAGTCTTGGAATCAATGAGATGTGGCTTTCTGCACACACCAGGAGACACGTACAAGAATATTCACAGTAGTTTGTCTGTGATAGCTCCAACCCAGTAATAATGCAATATCCACTGACAGCAGCACTGATAAACACATGGTGGTCACTCTCAAGGTGAAATACTATACAGCAGTGAAAAGAAAGTCAACATAGATGACCCTTAGACATTATGTTGAGCAAAAGAAGCCAGGTACAAAAGAACACAAGGTATGATTTCATTCATGTAATTTAAAAACCAAAGTCTATAGAATAGGAATGTCCCACTGATAATACAACTATAAAGGCAAGGAAGGCCAGGAGCGGTGGCTTACACCTGTAATCCCAGCACTTTGGGAGGCCGAGGCAGGTGGATCACCTGAGGTCAGGAGTTTGAGACCAGCCTGACCATCATAGAGAAACCCCATCTCTACTAAAAATACAAATTTAGTGAGGCATGGTGGGGCATGCCTGTAATCCCAGCTACTTGAATCGGAGGCTGAGGCAGGAGAATCGCTTGAACCCGGGAGGCAGAGGTTGCGGTGAGCCGAGATCACGCCATTGCATTCCAGCCTAAGCAACAAAAGCGAAACTCCATTGTAAAAAAAAAAAAAAGTAGGTAAGGCAAGAAAAGACGTTCACAAAATGGTTTATTCCATATGGAGAAGGGAGGGGAGTGTGATTGGGGTAGGACTCTCATGGGGCTGACAATATTCTCTTTTTTTGATCTGGATGGGTAACAGGGTTTGGATTTTTCAATCTTTTTACAGAACTATCATGTACATGCAAAAAAAGTGCACAAGTCAATAGATCTTCCTAAATCAGACACACCTATGTAATCAGCACCCAAATCAAGAAATGAGATATTTCTAACACCTCAGAACCCCTTATATTCCCTTTGGAGTCTCTACTCACTCCTTCCCAGATGCAATCACCACCTTCTAACAAAATAGACTGATTTTGCCTGCTTCTATGCTTTATATGAATGGAATTATAAAGAATACAGGCAGCTAGGCGGGGTGGCTCCCGTCTGTAATCCCAGCACTTTGGGAGGGCGAGGCAGGTGGATCACAAGGTCAAGAGATCGAGCCCATCCCAGCCAATATGATGAAACCTCGTCTCTACTAAAAATACAAAAATTAGTTGGGCATAGTGGTGTGCACCTGTAGTCCCAGCTACTCGGGAGGCTGAGGCAGGAGAATCACTTGAACCCGGGAGGCAGAGGTTGCACTGAACCAAGATCGTGCCACTGCACTCCAGCCTGGTGACAGAGCAAGACTCTGTTTCAAAAAAAAAGGAATACAGGCCAGGCGCGGTGGCTCACCTGTGTAATCCTAGCACTTTGGGAGGCTGAGGCAGGAGGATCTCTTGAGCACAGGAGTTCAAGACCAGCCTGGGCAACATGGCGAAACCCCATTTCTACAAAAAATATAAAAATTAGCTGGGCATGATGGTGCGTCCCTATAGTCCCAGTTACTCAGGAGGCTGAGATGGGAGGATCACCTGAGCCTGGGAGGCAGAGGGTGCAGTGAGCCGAGATTACACCACTGCACTCCAGCATGGGCAACAAAGTGTGAGACTATCTCAAAAAAAAAAAAAAGATCTACTCAGACTTTGCTTCTTAATTACTCTTAAAACTATACAAATATATTTTATGGGCCAGGCATGATGGATCATGCCTGTAATCCCAGCACTTAGGGAGGCCGAAGAGGGCAGATCACCTGAGGTTAGGAGTTCGAGACCAGCCTGGCCAACATGGTGAAACTCTGTCTCTACTAAAAATACAAAAATTAGCTGGGTGTGGTGGCACACGCCTGTAATCCCAGCTTCTCGGGAGGCTGAGGCAGGAGAATCACTTGAACCTGGGAGGTGGAGGTTGCAGTGAGCCAAGATCGTGCCACTGCACTCCAGCCTGGGCAACAAGAGTGAAATTCCATCTCAAAATATTATATATATATACTTTTCTACATTATAATAAATGTGAACATTTTTCAAAGCTACCAACTAATCTCTGTGCCTTAGCAATCCCCAAATACAGAGCTTAAGGCTTGTGATAATAACAACACCTAAGGTTTGTTTAGAACTACGCCCAAGCTTTTACATGCTATAATCTCCTTAATCCCAGGACGTGGGACTATCATTTCCATTTCACAGGTGAGAAAACCAAGGCTCTGTGAGGCCACGTGGGAGACCTGCTGGACTTCATAACCCACGTTCTTCACAGCTAAACTATACAGTCAGGAGAGAGATCCGGCAAGGAGGCAGGCAGGCCTCAAGCAGTTCCAGCCCCACCCTGCCACAGTCCTCAGAGTACAGCTGTTCCTGCCAGTGACCCAGCCCTCCCTCCCCCACCCCATCGTCCCCCACCAAGGCCATACCTCAAAAAGGGCAGTGGGGAGAGGGGGCCCTGGAGAGAAGGCCACAGACTCACCCATAGTCACGGAGACCATCGTCTCCCTGGCCCTGACACTGCTCCCTGGAGCCTGAAAGAGAAGAGAGGAGAGGGCCCATGAGTTGCTGCCGGCTGTGAGTGTTTGTCCCTCTCCTGTGCCTGTCTGCCTGCATGCCAGAGGAACGTTCCTGGGCTACAGGCTCACCGCCCAGGAATAGCCTGGAGCAGCTGGCAGGAAGTCAGCCTGGGACAGAGCTGCCACCACCATCATCGCTTGTGCCTGAGACAAGGCTCAGGGACAGCAAATGTCCACAGTTCCATTCCTACACACCCCAAAAGGTTGGCTGGAAAAGGAGTGCAACAGAAATAAGATACTTCTGGCCAAAACTTTAGCAATAAATACCAACCAAGCGTGCTGGCTCATGCCTGTAATCCCAGCTCTTTGGGAGGCCAAGATGGGAGGATCAATTGAGGCCAGGAGTTGAAGACCAGCCTGGACAACAAGGCAAGACCCTGTCTCAAAAAAAAAAAAAAACAGGCTGGTCCAAAGGTAATGAATTACCTCAACTGACTGTTCATAGTCCTTTACAGATGGAACTCCTTATTCTACTCTTTCTCCCTTTCTCACTACTGCACTTGACTAGTCTCCAAACAAACAAACCCAAAACCCTATTCACTGAGAACCTACTATGTATAAGGCACTCTTAGGGATACCAAGGTGAACAAAGCCATGGAACTTAGCAGCTAGTTGGGTACAGGCGACAGGGGAGACAGAGAGTAAACAAGCCAAACAGTTAGTACAGTACATTAGGAAGCCTTTAATGCCACGGAGAAGACATGGAGGACCTGGGAAGGGAGTGGTTGTAATTTTCAACAGAGTGATCAGGGAAGACCTAAAGCAACATTTAGAGAGCTAAAGGGAGGGAAGCAATGAGCCATGTGGTTTTACAGAGAAAAAGTGTTCCAGAAGAAGGTACAGCAAGTCCAGCGCCCTGGGCCAGTGGCTCATCTGGCATGCTGGAGGGAAAGCAAGGAGCCAGTGTGCCTGCAGTGGAGCGAGCAGGGAGGGCATTGGGAGGAGACAGGTCACAGAAGTGGTGACCTGATCATGAGATGTCCCAGAGAAGACATGGAAAACCAATTTTCCCTTACATTAGCAGATGGTAGAAAGGTGGTGTTAAAGACATTTTAGCACCAATGGAGACTATCTCCATTAAAAGCAGTGTTGAATGGGAACTAAAGGAAGTAACTTTTTCATGTGCTGATTCAACGCTATTCAACTCCAAGATCATGGGGCCCACACTGCCCTGGCCAAAACTTCCTACTTAGCCCTCTGCCTCTTCCCTGACCCGGGTCCTCTGCCCTCTCCCCTCACTCTGCTCCCTTCTATCTACCGCAGCCCCCAGTACTGATCCTCCCTCACCCCTCCATGAGGTGCAGAAGCCCTCTGTCCCAGAACCTTCCTGTTTACAACCCCATAAAATCTGTCCCATCCCCTAACAGATTTTGATGGTATAATGGAGTGGTCAAGAGTAAGAACTCTGCAACCAGACTGTAGGGTTCAAATCCAGCTCTACCACTTATGATCTCGGCAAGTCACTTCACCAGTTGGGCCACGGTGTCCCCATTTGTGAATTGGGAGGGTGCAAACATGACTTACCTTAGAGGACTGCTGTAAAAGCTAGATGAGTTTCTATGAATAAAAGCACTTGAGACAGTGCTTGGTGCCTACTAAGCACCCTGGAGGTGTTGTGCCTGGTCTCATCCTCCAGGCCTCCTTCCCCACACAGGTGCTTTGCTGGCCTGCCGTTTTTAGAGGATGTCACCTGTGCCTGGAATGCCTGTATCCTCCTGGCAACCTCTCCTTCCTTCTGCTCCACTGCCATCTACTTCGTGACCTTTCCCTAAGTCCCCACATATGAGACTCTCTTCTCTATCCTCAGCATTGTTAATCTTGCCCTTCCCTGGCTTCTGCTCAATTTTTTTTTTTTTTTTTTGAGACAAATCTCACTCTGTCGCCCAGGCTGGAGTGCAGTGGCATGATCTCGGCTCACTGCAACCTTCGCCTCCTGGGTTCAAGCGGTTCTCCAGCCTCAGCCTCCCGAGTAGCTGGGACCACAGGCACCTGCCACCACACCCAGCTAATTTTTGTATTTTTAGTAGAGATGGGGTTTCACCATGTTGGTCAGGCTGGTCTCGAACTCCTGACCTCAAGTGATCTGCCCACATCAGTTTCCCAAAGTGCTGGGATTACAGGCACCTGGTCTTCTGCTCAATCTCTTATTGATGAGTATGACCACAGACATCACTCTGTCCTATACTCAACACTCTTAGATCCAATTTCCCTTCTGAATTTTACCACTGGCCAAAGACAACACAGGCCAGGCACAGTGGCTTATGCCTGTAATCCCAGCACTTTGGGAGATTGAGGCGGGTGGATCACCTGAGACCAGGGGTTGGATACCAGCCTGGCCAACATAGTGAAAACCCATCTCTACTAAAATACAAAAATTAGCCGGGCGTGATGGTGGGTGCCTGTAATCTCAGCTACTCCGCAGGCTGAGGCAGGAGAATCGCCTGAACCTGGGAGGCAGAGGTTGCAGGGAGCTGAGATCGTGCCACTGCACTCTAGCCTGGGTGACAGAGCAAGACTCTGTCTCAAAAAAAGAAAAGAAAAGAAAATACAACATGCATCTCTCAAAGAACAGAGCACGGAGAGGTCTCAGTAAGTCAGACAGAACATCTCACAAACCAAGCAATAACTAGGCATCAGGACCAGGGCCAAGCATCATGCAGATGCATCCCAACAGCTCAGTGAGTGAGGACTATTATTAGCCCTGTTTTTACGGATGAAAAACCCCAACTCATTGCGGTGCAGTCATTTGTCAAATGGCACATTTAGCAACTAACCTTATTGGGATTCAAAAACAAGTTCTTCTTGATTCTGATGCCCATGGAGTAACTCCCACTGCGTGTTTACTATGCACCAGGAACTGAGCATATACACATCTCAGTGACTCCTCACAACCAGCCTCAGAAAAATGGAAAAATGAGTCCCAAGTTACAGATGAGAATGGCAGGTCCAAGATCACACAGCAAAACGCTGGGCGCAGTGGCTCAGGCCTGTCATCCCAGTACTTTAGGGGCAGGAGGATCCCTTGAGCCTAGGAGTTCAAGATCATACAGCAAGTAAAGGCAGCAGCAGGACTTGGACCCCAGGCAGTCCAATGGCTATGGTTCATGCCGATTGAGGGATTACTACAAGCCAGGTACTATGGTCTGTTTTGCAATGTCTCAGTTAATGCTAACCAGAATCCTTTAAGTATTGGTATTCTTCCCCAAGTGCTACAGACCCTACTGGATTCAATTTCCTCTCTCTACAATCCTAAAAGCCCACCTCCAACACTGACTTTCTGAATAAGGAAAATTATAATAATAGTCATTTTTAAAGACGGCAGCTCCCAAAACTCAAGGAATTACCACATACCAGGCTCCATGTGCTAAGCCTTTAGAAGACCTGTATCCAAATCTCAATTTTACCACGTCCTAATCCTGACCCTGGACAAGTAGCTTAACCTTTCTGACCTCACTTCCTCAACTGCACCATAAGAATGGTAAGGCCGGGTATGGTGACTCACACCTGTAGTCCCAGCATTTTGGGAGGCCGAAGCAGGAGGATCTCTGGAGCCCAGGATTTTGAGGCCAGCCTGGGCGATACAGTGAGACCCTGTCACTGTTGAAAAAAGGGGAAAAAAAAAAAAAAAAGCCGGGCACGCCGGCTCACGCCTGTAATCCCAGCACTTTGGGAGGCCGAGGCGGGTGGATCACCTGAGGTCAGGGTTTCGAGACCAACCTGACCTCCTGGCCTGCCAATATGGTGAAGGCCCATCTCTACTAAAAATACAAAAATTAGCCGGGCATGGTAGCGCATGCCTGTAATCCCAGCTACTCGGGAGGCTAAAGTGGGAGAATCGCTTCAACCCGGGCGGGGCAGAGGTTGCAGTGAGCCAAGATTACGCCACTGCACTCCAGCATGGGCAACAGAGCGAGACTCTGCCTCAAAAAAAAAAAGAAAAAGAAAAAGAAAAAGAAAGAAAAGAAAGGTGGCTGGGCACAGTGGCTCATGCCTGTAATCCCAACGCTTTGGGAGGCCAAGGAGGGTGGATTACAAGGTCAGGAGTTTGAGACTAGCCTGGCCAACATGGTGAAACTCTGCCTCTACTAAAAATACAAAAAATTAGCCGGGTGTGGTGGCTAATCCCAGCAATATGGTGAAACCCTGTCTCTACCAAAAATACAAAAATTAGCTGGGTGTGGTGGCAGGTGCCCGTGGTCCCAGCCACTTGGGAGGCTGAGGCAGGAGAACCACTTGAACCCAGGAGGCAAAGGTTGCAGTGAGCCGAGATCACACCACTGCACTCCAGAGGTTGCAGTGAGCCGAAACTGCACCACTATACTCCAGCCTGGGCAACAGTGAGACTCCATCTCAAAAAAAAAAAAAAGTGAGAGTACCCCTTCCTGGCCAGCACGGTGGCTCATGCCTGTAATTCCAGCACCGTGGGAGGCCAAGGTAGGTGGATCACGAGGTCAGGAGTTCCAGACCAGCCTGGCCAACATAGTGAAAACCCATCTCTACAAAAATTAGCCAGGCATGGTGGTGGACACCTGCAATCCTAGCTACTCAGGAGGCTGAGGCAGGAGAATGGCTTGAGCCCGGGAAGCAGAGGTTGCAGTGATCCCAGATCACACCACTGCACTCCAGCCTGAGCTACAGAGTGAGACCTTGTCTCAAAACAAAAATAAATAAAATAAATAATAAAAAAATGAAATAAAAGAACATCATCTCAAAATTTAAAAAAGGCTTTTTTGTTGTTGTTGTTGTTTTTGAGATGGAGCCCCACTCTGTCACCCAGGCTGGAGTGCAGCAGTGTGATCTCGGCTCACTACAACCTCTGCCTCCCAGGTTCATGCAATTCTCCTTCCTCAGCCTCCCAAGTAGCTGGGATTACCACCACCACGCCCGGCTAATTTTTTGTATTTTTAGTAGAGACAGGGTTTCACCGTGTTAGCCAGGATGGTCTCGAACTGACGTCATGATCCGCCCGCCTTGGCCCCCAAAATGCTGGGATTACAGGTGTGAGCCACCACACCCAGCCAAGGACCCATTCTTAACGGTGTTACAGGGATTAAACGAGTTAATAAACAGAGTCCTTAGAACGAAGATGCACAGCAGGTGGTAAGTGCAATGTTAAGAGTGCATCAACTAAAACAAATCTTCAGTGATCTAGGGAAACAGTGGGACAGTCACTGACTTAATGCTAGTTGTATACAAAGGGTGAGCTGGGAACAAGTATAAGGACAACTTGATGGGGGTCGATGGGATCTGACAACAGGGAATCACACAGTACAAGTTCTGAACAGTATTCCTATTCAAAGGGAATACGTAGTACTCCTTTTTCGATTATCTTTCCATTTCAGTGTACAGTGTAACCGGCAGCTCAGTTTCCATTGTATTTTACCTGAACTTTTCCTTCCTCTCATGGCCAGCAATGCTAGTCTTTCATTGAAGACGGCAATGCGCCGGGCACGGTGGCTCCCAGCACTTTGGGAGACCGAGGCGGGCGGATCACCTGAAGTCAGAAGTTCGAGACCAGCCTGACCAACTTGGAGAAACCCCATCTCTACTAAAATACAAAAAAATTAGCAGGGCGTGGTGGCGCATGCCTGTAATCCCAGCTACTCGGGAGGCTGAGGCAGGAGAATCACTTAAACCCGAGAGCCGGAGGTTGCGGTGAGGGAGATCGCACTCCAGCCTGGGCAACAAGAGAGAAACTCGGTTTCAAAAAAGAAGAAGAAAAAGAAGACAGCAATGCAAATTTGCCTTCTCAAATTAATTTACTGGGGAAAAAAATGCACTAGTCACGATCAAGAAAAAGAAAAAAACTAATACTTCAGGACTCAGCAAAATTGGTCAAATAGTAAGTGGCAGGATGTCGATTTTCTCGGCTCCAGTCCTAAGTTTTTCCTATTGCTGTCTCTGAGCTTTCTGCCCTGCCCCTACTTCCCTGGAATTTTCAGCTACACCAATGACTCTCAGAATCATTATCACTATAGTCCCAATCCGCGAGTTCTCACTGTGCCAGCCCCTCTGCTTAAAATCTCTACACACACACGCTTCGTCAGAATCCTCAAGACGACCCTATGATACTGGGACTATCTGCTCTCACTGTGCAGATGAGAAAAAAGGGAGTTCAAAGAAGCGAAGACACAGGCCCCACTGCCTCACAGTGGAGCGGGACTTGAACCAAAATCCGACCGCTTCCAAACCCAACAATTTTTCATACCAAGCGCAAACATCAATACTAACAATAATAGTATAGTAACGAAGTGAGCGTTATGCGGAGGCGCTGAGCTAAGGGATCCAACGTACACGACCTGACTTCTCACTCCCATTTATAAAACCGGTGATACAGTCAGATCGTAACCCCCATTCCACAGGAGAGGAAACTGAGGCTCAGAGAAACAAATCGTACGTCCGAAGCCGTACAGCGGAGCCCGAACTGAGTCCAGAGCCCCGGACGCCACCCGTCCCTACCGCAACCGGCCCAGTCCCACCACCCCCGGCCCGCGCCTCACCTGGCCCACAGGACCCGCGCCCACTCGCGCCGCCCGCCCTCCCTCGCGGCGGCGCCAACTGTCAGACACTCCACCCCCGGCCCGGGCTGCCCGCCCCGGAAGCACCCCCTCACCGCAGGAAGCTGAACTGACCCGCCCGCGGCCGCTCTAGCCCACCAGGCTGCCACCAGCGAGAGTGCGGCCATAACCGTCACGTGACCACCCACCGTCACCAGCAGGAGTGCGGGCGTATACGTCACGTGACCGCCCACCTTCGCCGGGCGCTCTCAGCCCGACGCCAGCGAGCGGCGCGGCCAATGAGAAAGGCGCATGCCTGGCCCCCGCGGGCCCGCAGTCTAGCAGTAGTGCGCCTGCGCGCGGCTGGGGGCGGTCAGGCGGGGATACATCCTGGAACCTGCGTGTGGGGCTGGGTCCCGGAGTGAGAGACGTGGAGTGCAGGTACTGTGCGATCTAGGGGCGCGGCGCCTCGGCTGCCCTCCTCGTGTTGTCCTCCCCGCCATAATGCATCGCCTCCCTTATGTCGTCCTCGGTCCCTTTATGTCACTATTCCTCTCCTTCTGTCTCATCCCACTTAAATCCTCACAACTCCCCTTCTGTCGCCATCACCCTCTTTAAAGTCGCCATCAGTGCACTTAACTCGCTTTCCTTCCCCGTAAGCCCTCTTTGCCACCATAGGTCGTAATCGCTCCCTTTAAATGCGTCATCGCCATATGTTACCTGCATCCCGCTTTTGTTGCCATTTCTCCTTTATAAAATCCTCATTTCTCTTAAACCCTCATCGTACCCCCAAGTCACCTTCGCATGGCTACTGTCCCCATCGCTCTTCTTAAATCGCGCTAATGCAGCCTTTATATCATCATTACCCCTTATGTCTTTGTCCCTCCCTTGGCATCACTGTTTCTGACAGTCACCATCCATTCCTCATGTTTCCAGCTTTCCCCATAAGGAGCCACCCAGCCTTACAGTTATTTTTCTTCCCTCCGTGTCTTCGTCATTTCCCTGTATCACAGCTCACATAACATACAGGGTACTGCAGCCCATTACCTGGGGTGTGTCAGAATCCCAGCCCCACCACTACACCTCTGGATACCTTGACTACCTTATGGCACCTTTCCAATCCCAGCTTCATCTGCAAAATGCACGTGGGGACGTGCACATCAGGGCTGAGTGTGACAATTCTGAGTTTATTCTTATGGCAGGCAGAGCTTGACATGGTGTTTTTTTGTTTTTTGTTTTTTGAGACGGAGTCTCGCTCTGTCGCCCAGGCTGGAGTGCAGTGGCGTGATCTCGGCTCACTGCAAGCTCCGCCCCCCGGGTTCACGCCATTCTCCTGCCTCAGCCTCCCAGGTAGCTGGGACTACAGGCGCCCGCCACCACGCCCGGCTAATTTTTTTTTGTATTTTTAGTAGAGACGGGGTTTCACCGTGTTAGCCAGGATGGTCTGGATCTCCTGACTTCGTGATCCGCCCGTCTCAGCCTCCCAAAGTGCTGGGATTACAGGCGTGAGCCACAGCGCCCAGCCTGACATGGTGTTTTTAGCTAATATTGTTACTAACCATGCCACCCTCCACCGGGTGCAGTGGCTCACGCCTGTAATCCCAGTACTTTGGGAGGCCAAGGTGGGCAGATCACCTGATGTCGGGAGTTGGAGACCAGCCTGATCAACATGGAGAAACCCCGTCTCTACTAAAAATACGAAATTGGCGGAGCATGGTGGTGCATGCCTATAATCCCAGCTACTCCAGAGGCTGAGGCAGGAGAATGGCTTGACCCTGGGAGGTGGAGGTTGGGGTGAGCCAACATCGCGCCATTGCACTCCAGTCTGGGCAACAAGAGCGATACTCAGTCTCAAGAATAATAATAATAATAAACCATGTCACCATCACCCTCATCCAGTCACCTTCATCGTATCCTCATGGTCACTCTCCCCAGCTGCCCTGGTCATTCCTGGGGTGTTGTCATGGACTTCGTATCAGGACAGATACTCTGCCACAGCAGCCACACCACCTCACAGTCTCCATGTTGCCCTCACCTCTGCCACGTCACCACACCTGTGGCAGTGGCCCATTGGCCATTGTGAACCTTGCTTCTGTAAATACTTAATCGCTATCTCGTTATCTTATGGGATTGAGTGATTTCCTCCACTCCCAAAATTGAAAGCATTTAGCTAGTGCTGTGAGGGTTGAGGAGGGCTTGGTGAGGGGGAAACTGTAGGTAGCTTAGGCCCAGAATTCCCTGGGCTTTTAGAATTAGGGCTACGGAGAGATGAAGCCTGTTTCTCCCACATTTAAGTCACACCTCATCAGTCCTAGGCTGGACTAGGTGGCTGTTGCCTGTAATCCCAGCATTTTGGGAGGCCAAGACAGACGGATCACTTGAGGCAAGGAGTTTGAGACCAGCCTCTCCAACAGGGTGAAACCCCATTTCAACTAAAAAAAAAAAAAAATTAGATGTGATGGCACATGCCAGTACTCCCGGCTGGCTACTCAGGAAGCCGAGGCGGGAGAATCCCTTGAAGCCTGGAGGTGGAGGCTGCAGTGAGCTGAGATGCCCTACTGCCTTCCAGACTGGGCAACAGAGCGAGACTGTCTCCAAAAAAAGAAAAACGAGGCAAAAAACAAAACAATACAAAAACAGACCTGCCTGGGCAAATAGCAAGACACCATCTCTACCAAAAAACATTTTTTTAAAAATTAAATGGACACAGTGATGTGCACCTGTAGTCGCAGCTACTCAGGAGGCTGAGGTGGGAGGATCACTAAACCCAGGAGTTTGAGGCTGCAGTGAGCTATGATTGTGCTACTGCACTCCAACTTGGGTGACAGAGTGAGACACCATCTCTAAAAAAAATTATTATTTTTTAAATGGTTGGGTGCAGTGATTGGCTCACACTTGTAATCCCAAAACTTTGGAAGGTCAAGATGGGAGGATTGCTTGAGGTTATGAGTTCAAGACCTGCCTGGGCAACACAGAAAACCCCATCTCTACAAAAAAAAAAAAAAAGGAAAAATCTTCTCAAAAAACATTTTTTTAACTCAAAAAAAAAAAAAAAACAGCCAGACGTGATTGCTGACACTTGTAATCCCAACACTTTGGGAGGCCAAGGCAGGCAGATCATTTGAGGCTAGGAGTTTGAGACCAGCCTGGCCAACGTGGTGAAATACCATCTCTACTAAAAATAAATTAGCCGGACATGGTGACACTCACCTGTAGTCCCAGCTTCTCAGGAGGCTGAGGCAGGAGAATCACCTGAACCCAGGAGGTGGAGGTTGCAGGGAGCTGAGATCGCGCCACTGCACTCTAGCCAGGATGACTGAGTGAGACTCCATCTCAAAAAAAAAAAAAAAGTGGCAGGGCACAGTGGCTCATGCCTGTAATCCCAGCACTTTGGGAGGCCGAGGCAGGCGGATCACAAGGTCAAGAGATCGAGACCATCCTGGCTAACACAGTGAAACCCCGTCTCTACTAAAAATACAAAAAATTAGCCAGGCATGGTGGCGGGCACCTGTAGTCCCAGCTACTTGGGGAGGCTGAGGCAGGAGAATGGCGTGAACCCGGGAGGTGGAGCTAGCAGTGAACCGAGATCTTGCCACTGCACTCTAACCTGAGCGACAGAGCAAGACTCCGTCTCAAAAAAAAAAAAAATACAAAATACAAAATTAGCCGGGCACGGTGGCACATGCCTGTAATCCCAGCTACTCAGGAAACTGAGACAGGAGAATCACTTGAACCCAGGAGGCAGAGGTTGCAGTGAGCCGAGATCGCACCATTGCACTCTAGCCTGGGCAACAAGAGCGAGACTCCGTCTCAAAAAAAAAAAAAAAAAAAAGAACTACATGATCTTGGGCAACTGGCTTAACCTCCCTGTGCCTCAGTTACTGCATCTGCAATATGGGAATGAAAACACAAATTATTCTGCACATAATTCTTAAGCATGTGCTGTCTATGTGCCCAACACCTCTAGGCACTGGGGACACCTTAATGAACAGTACAGACAAAAATATCTTAGCTGGGCGCAGTGGCTCACACCTGTAATCCAAGCACTTTAGGAGGCCAAAGCAGGTGGCTCTCCTGAGGTCAGGAGTTTGAGACCAGCCTGGACAACATGGTGAAACCCCATCTCTACTAAAAATGCAAAAATTAGCCAGGTATGGTGGCGCACCCCTATAATCCGAGCAACTCAGGAGGCTGAGGTGAGAGAATTGCTTGAACCCAGCAGGCGGAGGCTGCAGTGAGTTGAGATCGCACCACTGCACTCTGGCCTGGGTGACAGAGTGAGACCCCGTCTCAAAAAAAAAAAAAAAAAAATCTGGCCTTATAGAGTATCCTACACTCTAGTAAGGGTAAGAAGCAATGGGTAAATAGGAAAGTAGATTATTGGATGTAATAGAAGGGGCATGGGGAATGTGGGGTCAAGGTTGTAATTTTAAATAGGGTGGTCAAGGAAAGCTTTCTGAGAAAGTGACATTTGAACCAAAGACTTGAAGGAGAAGAGAGAGTGGGGCCGGGCACAGTGGCTCACGCCTATGATCACAGCACTTTGGGAGGCTGAGGAAGGCGGATCACTGGAGCTCAGGAGTTTGCAACCAGCCTGGGCAACATAGTGAAACCCCATCTCTACAAAAATTAAGCAGGTATGGTGGTGTGCACCTGTTGTCCCAGCTATGTGGGAGGCTGAGAGGTGGGGGGATCGCTTGAGCCTGGGAGTTTGAGGCTGCAGTGAGCCATGATTTTGCCACTACACTCCAGCCTGGGCAACAGAGGGAGACCCTGTCTCAAAAATAAAAAAACAACAAAAGAAAACAGCTGGGCATGGTGGCTCATGCCTATAATGCCAGCACTTTGGGAGGCCAAGGCCGGTGGATCACCTGAGGTCAGGAGTTCGAGACCAGCCTGACTAATATGGTGAAACCCCGTCTCTACTAAAAATACAAAAAACTTAGCCAGGCATAGTGGCAGACACCTATAATCCCAGCTATTCGGGAGGCTGAGGCAAGAGAATCGCTTGAACTCGGGAAGCGGAGGTTGTAGTGAACCGAGATTGTGCCATTGCACTCCAGCCTGGGCGACAGAGTGAGATTCTATCTCAAAAAAAAGAGAGAGAGAAAGAAAGAATGAAGAGAGAAAGAAAGCTCTTCCCCTCTGGGGAAGAGCGTGCTAGGCAAAGAGAACAGCAAAAGCAAAGGCATTGAGGTAGGAGCAAGCTTGGAATATTTAAGGAATAGCAAGGAGACGTCAGTGAGAGAGGAGAGGGGCAAGAGATGATGTCGGAGGGGCGATGGGGCACATTGTGGAAGGCCTTGTGAGCCATGCAGAAGACTGACTTTTACTCCAAGTGAGGTGGGAGCCACAGGAGGATGTGGAGCCGAGGAGGGATGCGGTCCAGTGTGACATGAAGCCATCACCCTGAGCTGTGGCAGCTCCAGAACTTCTACCCAGGATCGACTAGTGAGAGGCAGACTTGTTGGAAAGAGAGCCAGAATCTTCAGTCCGCACTCACATATCCTTTATGTTGGGAGAAAATTTCAAATATCCCTGTCAAAGATTGAGGCCGGGCATGGTGGCTCACGCCTCTAATCCCAGCACTTTGGGAGGCTGAGGCGGGCGGATCACTTGAGATCAGGAGTTCAAGACCAGCCTGACCAACGTGGTGAAACCCCATCTCTACCAAAAGTATAAAAAATTAGGTGGGCGTTGTGGCGGGTGCCTGTAATCCCAGCTATTCAGGAGGCTGAAGCAGGAAAAGCCCTCGAACCTGAGAGGTGGAGATTGCAGTGAGCTGAGATCGCGCCACTACACTCCAGCCTGAGCGACAGACCAAGACTCCAACTCAAATAAATAAATAAATAAATATTAATAAAAAATGGAGAGCAGGCTGGGGAAATGCTAATGGAGTTTTTGAGAGGCCAGCGCCACCACGGGGTTCAGCTCTGTCCTGGAGGGTGGGGGGCAGGCAGCAAGGGATCTACAGATGACGAATAACAGGAGAGGCAGCTGTCATGGGGACTCTGTCCCTGGAAGCTTGAGGCAGCTTGGGTTCAAATCCTTGCTCCATTTCCTCTCTCTTCTTTTTTTTTTTTTTTTTTTAACCAAAGTCCAGGTCCCAGGCTTACCCATATACTGTCTGTGTCTCTTTGTACCTGTGACTTCACCTCTCTGGATCCTTAATTCCCTAAGTGGGAGTTTTAAGAGGACTGTTGTGAAAATTAAATATATTAAGTTCAATTTAAAACAATAAAACAAATATATTAAGTGCTTTGAGGCCAGGCCCAGTGGCTTATGCCTATAATCCCAGCACTTTGAGAGGCTGAGGTAGGCAGATCACTTGAGCCCAGCAGTTCAATAGCAGCCTGGGCGATGTGGTGAGATTCCGACTCTACAAAAAAATTAAAAACTAGCTGGGCGTGGTGGCACACACTTGTGGTCCCAGCTACTCGGGAGGCTGAAGCAGGAGGACCACTTGAGCCCAGGAGTTCCAGGCTGCAGTGAGATGTGATCCCACCACTGCATTCCAGCCTGGACAACAGAGCAAGGAGACCCTGTCTCAAAAAAAAAAAATCAAAAATAAATGCAAGAAGCCCCACTGTCTCACTCCACACCCTGCACTTTTATAGGCTCGCGCCTCCCTCAGGGTCCCTCACGTGATGTGATGAAGGGAGATTTTGCATTGTTTGTTCATGAATTAGTTCAACAGTGTACTGCCCTGGAATACAACTGAGCTCTGGGTTCAAATTCCTGGCTGATGGCTATAATCCCAGCACTTTGGGAGGCTGAGGTGGGCAGATAACTTGAGGTCAGGAGTTCGAGACCAGCCTGGCCAATATGGTGAAACACTGTCTTTACTAAAAATACAAAAATTATCCAGGCATGGTGGCCACCTGTAATCCCACCTACGCGGGAAGTTGAGACAGGAGAATCACTTGAACCTGGGAGATGGAGGTTGCTTTGAGCCAAGAGCCTGCCACTGCACTCCACTCTGGACAACAGAATGAGACTCCGTCTCAAAAAACAAACAAACTTCCAACTGACAAACCAATGCTGTGCAACCTAAGCAGGTAATTTCCCTGAGCGCTGCCACCTCATCTGAAAAACAGATGGTAACACTGCTTTGCCCTAAACTTACCATGTTACTATTTTTCTTTCTCTTTTTTTTTCTTTTGTTGTCTTTTCTTTTCTTTTTTTGAGATGGAGTCTCACTGTGTCACCCAGGCTGGAGTGCAGTGGCGCGATCTTGGCTCACTGCACGCTCCGCCTCCCAGGTTCATGCCGTTCTCATGCCTCAGCCTCCTGAGTAGCTGGGACTGCAGGTGCCCACCACCATGCCCAGCTGATTGTTTGTATTCTTAGTAGAGATGGGGTTTCACCGTGTTAGCCAGGATGGTCTCGATCTCCTGACCTCATGATTTGTCCGCCTCGGCCTCCCAAAGTGCTGGGATTACGGGTGTGAGCCACTGTGCCCAGCCCTACCATGTTGTTATTTTTCTTTCTTTCTTTATCTTTTTGCGACAGGGTCTTGCTCTCTCACTGAGGCCGGAGTGCAGTGCGCAGTCATGGCTCACTGCATACCCAAACTCCCAGGCTCAAGACATCCTCCTGCTACAGCCTCCCATGTAGCTAGGGCTACAGGCATGTACCACCATCCCCAGCTAATTTTTTAGCCTTTTTATTTATTATTTATTTATTTATTTAGAGACAGAGTCTCGTTCTTTCGCCCAGGCTGGAGTGCAGTGGCATGATCTCGGCTCACTGCAACTTCCACCTCCTGGGTTCAAGCGATTTTCCTGCCTCAGCCTCCTGAGTAGCTGCAATTACAGGTGTGCACCACCAGGCCCGGCTAATTTGTATTTTTAGTAGAGACGAGATTTCACCATGTTGGTCAGGTTGGTCTCGAACTCCTGACCTTGTGATCCAACCGCCTTGGACTCCCAAAGTGCTGGGATTACAGGCGTGAGCCACTGCACCAGGCCTAGCCTTTTTATTTTTTTGTAGAGACAAGATGTCAATTTGTTGCCCAGGCTGCCCAAGTCCCAAACTCCTGGGCTCAAGTGATCCTCCTGCTTTGGCCTCCTAAAGTGCTGGAATTACAGGTGGGAGTGAGCAACTGTGCCCAGCCATGTTATTATTATTTTTTTATTTTTCATTGAGACACTGTCTCGCTGTCACCCAGGCTGGCATGCAGTGGTGCGAACTCAGTTCACTGCAACCTCTGCTTCCCGGGTTCAAGCAGTTCTCCTGCCTCAGCCTTCCAAGTACCTGGAATTACAGGTGTGCACCACCACGCCTGGCTAATTTTTCTATTTTTAACAGAGACGCAGTTTCAGTACATTGGCCAGGTTGGTCTCCAGCTCCTGACCTCTGGTGATCCGCCTGCCTCGGCCTCCCAGAGTGCTGGGATTACAAGCGTGAGCCACCACTCCTGGCTATGTTATTTTTGGTTTTGTGTTGTTGTTTTGAGACTGAGTCTCACTCTGTCACTCAGGCTACAATGCAGTGGCGTGATCTCAGCTCACTACAACCTCCGCCTCCCAGGTTCAAGCAATTCTCATGCCTCAACCTCCCAAGTGGCAGGACTATAGGTGCGTACCACCACACCCTGCTAATTTTTGTAGTTTTAGTAGAGACAGGGTTTCACTGTGTTAGCCAGGATGGTCTCGAACTCTTTACCTCAAGTGATCTACCCACCTCCCAAAGTGCTGGGATTACAGGCATGAGCCACCACGCCCGGCCCTATTATTATTTTTGAGCTGGGACATAAGCCTTTGGAAGTTGTGATGCCACTGTCTCCCTCCCCTGCTCTATTTTTTTCCAAGGCACATTCCATGTATTTCACTCATTTATTCTCACTCCCTTAAGAATTACATCTTTAGGAAGAATTTTTTTCCTTTTTTTTTTTTTGAGACAGAGTTTTGCTCTTGTTGCCCAGGCTGGAGTGCAGTTGCGCAATCTCAGCTCACCGCAACCTCTGCCTCCCAGGTTCAAGCAGTTCTCCTGCTTCAGCCTCCCAAATAGCTGGGATTACAGACATGTACCACCACGCCCGGCTAATTTTGTATTTTCAGTAGAGACAGGGTTTCCCCATGTTGGTGAGGCTGGTCTCGAACTGCCGACCTCAGGTGATCCACCCGCCTCAGCCTCCCACAGTGCTTGGATTACAGGTGTGAGCCACCGTACCGGCTCCTTTTTTTTTTTTTTTTTTTTTCTGTAATCTCAGTTTCTGGAGCAGGGCTTGTCAGCAAGTCATTACTGATTAAATATTAGTTTAATTAATAGATTAACTGGCCACTGAGCACCTGGTATGCACTTTCCTATGTTCCATGGCACTGGGGATATGGCAGTGAGTTAGACAGCCTAGTCCTGCCATCATAGGGCTCCCAGTCAAATAGGAGAGACGAACCCATCACTAGGCATTGCCAGCAGCAAGCACTGCCAGCTAATCACAGCACTAATTTTGAGCAGGAGTGGGACAGCTTATGTTTTTGTAGTTCCAGTTTAGAAGTATTCACCATTCATGATACTTTTTTGGACCTATTTAACTGTTTTTCAGACTGATCGTCTTCTCTCCCTAGGAGGCATAGGTAGAGGGATCAGGTCTGGGAAAGGGAAGCCCAGGGGACTGTGTGAGCCCAGAGGGCTTCCTGGAGGAGATGGTACGTGAGTGGATAGAAATGAGCAAGGTGTGCTCGGCAGGAAAAGCACCTGTGGGAGGGTCTGGTGATGAAAGTGTGGTTTTGGTTCAAGGAACTGAAAGATCATAAATATGGCTGGGGTGGGAAGAACAGTGAGAGAGTAGACCAAAGAGGTCATTCGGGGAAGATCAGTCAAGGCCCTGGCAGCCACAGTGAGGAGCTGAGACTGTGTTTTTGAGCAGGAGAGGGATACGTCAAATTCATGTGGAGGGGGATCCAAGGGAGGTGGCTGGACTGGGGACCCAGGTGGGAGAGACTAGGTCAGAGCTAGTAGGGAGGGTGATTTGGAGAGACCCTCACAGGGCCAAGTTGACAAGTAGTTGGGGTCCAGGACAAGGCCCAGGGCTGGGGGCAGTCAAGGAGAGCTTTCTGGAGGAGGAGGCACCAAGGCTGAGACCTGAAGGATGGGTTCGACAACTCTCCTTGAAATGGGGAACTGGGGGAGGAAGATGGTAAGGACAATTGGGGACATAGTAGGTGTGGGAGTCTGGGGATACCTTGAAGGAGGTATCTAGGGGGCCATGGGACCTCCAGAGCTGGAGTTCAGGGGAAAGGAGGAAACCAGACAGAGCTTTGGGTTGAGAATGAGGGAACTGAAGCTGTAATGATGGAGGAAGGTCCAAAGGGGCCTGTCCATGTAGGGCTCTGTAGGACATGGTAAGAAGTTTGTACTTTGTCCTGGAGACAATGGGGAGCCACAGAAGGATATTGAGCACAAGTGGGACAGCTTAGGGTTTTTTAGTTCCAGTTCAGAAGTATTTATCATTCATGATGCTTTTTGGACCTATTTAATTATTTTTCGGACTGACTGGCTTCTCTTCCTAGGAGGGGCACTTATTTTAAAGGATCCTTTGAAATAAAGGATCTAACTGCTGAAAATGAAAAAACAGTTTGCAAAACCAGTGTTCTGTTCTGTTTTCTGTAGACAATTGATGGTTCAGTCCAAAGAGGCCAGAAACAACTGATGGTTTAGTCCAAAGAGCTCTACACCATCTAGTGAAAATCAGCACCATTAAACATGAGAACATTTCTGTTTTAAACCATTTGGAAGCCCCGTGAATTTGTTTTTATTTTGTTATGTTTAAAATTAGAGACAGGGTCTCGCTATGTTGCCCAGGCTAGTCTCAAAGTGCTGGGCTCAAGCGATCTTCCCACCTCGGCCTACCAAAGTGCTGGGATTACAGATGTGGGCTACTGCTCCTGGCCAGCCTGTGGATTTGTAAATGTCTCCTGTGGTGTGATCTGCCCCATGTTTCCTGTATGTAGGCTTCAGAAGCACACTCTGCATTCTCAGATGGCTTGAATCAGCCTTGACTTTTTCCCCACTCTCTCAGCCTTAATCTCAGGCTGAGATGCCATTGTCTGCACCCACCCTGTATGCTCTGGGCTTAGAACTGATACTAGCTGGTTATCATTCTGTATAAAAGTGCCACTAGGTATAGAGAGACATCTAAAATAATCTCCTCTCAAATTTTTCTATTCTGCTGCTCCATTTCTTCTGCTTTCAATATTTTTTGAGCAATTACAATGGCCTGGGCCCTAGAGCTACAGGAATAAATCAGACACGGATGTAGCAAGGGACACATATAAATTGATTATGTGTGACTGAAGTGTATACAAGATACGAGGGCGCACACAGATCTCACCAACCAGCATGTTTCAAGGGCTTACTCTGCTTCCTGCCTTCCATGGATGACCTCATTGACTTCCCAGCAAATGTGAGGTTGGTATTATTAATCTCCACATTGTTCAGAGAATGAAAGTGTGGCTTAGAGAAGGGAACCTCTTTTCCCAATTCCACAGAGCTGAGATCTGAAGTCTGAGCTGTGGGACTCTGAGACCCACCCCCTTAACCATTCAGAGATCCCCCAGCCACCACCCTCCAGTGCATATAAGATGATACTCATTTTATTTGTTGTTTTGAGATAGTGTCTTGCTCTGTCGCCCAGGCTGGAGTGCAGTGGCACAATCACGGCTCACTGCAGCCTCGAACTCCCGGACGCAAGCAGTCCTCCCACCTCAGCCTCCCAAGTGGCTGGGACCATAGGCGTAGGCATGGGCCACCACACCTAGCCAATTATTATTATAATTTTTTTGTTTGTTTTTTGTCTTTGTTTTTTTTTGAGACGGAATTTTGCTTTTGTTGCCCAGACTGGAGCACAATTACGCAATCTCGGCTCACTGCAACCTCTGCCTTCCAGGTTCAAGCGATTCTCCTGCCTCAGCTTCCCGAGTAGCCTGCCACCACGCCCGGCTAAATTTTGTATTGGTAGAGACGAGGTTTCACCATATTAGCCAGGCTGGTCTTGAACTCCTGACCTCAGGTGATCTGCCCATCTTCGCTTCCCAAAATGCTGGAATTACAGGCATGAGCCACCCTGCCCAGCCGCCTAGCCAGTTTTTTAAGCTTTTGTAGAGATGGGGGTCTCACCTTGTTGCCCCAACTGGTCTCGAACTCTTGAGCTCAAGCCATCCTCCCGCCTTGGCCTCCCAAAGTACTGAGATTATAGGCATAAGCCACCGTGCCCTGCCAATATGGCTAATACCGGTTTATAGATGAGGCCAGCAGGGCTCAGAAGTAAAGCCCTATGCTCAACGTCACTTGGCAAGAAAGTGGCAGAGGTGGGATCTGAACCATGAACTCTCCAATTTAAAGGGCTGCTGTAGAGGAGGAATCAAATCTCCCACTGCCAGCCTCCCCTGGGGGTGGGGTGTTCGGGGATCTGTAACCCAGTGGGTTTTACTTCCTCCTTTTTGCGGGCTGTGGTGTCATACCCCAAGGGGGGGCAGGACCACAAGCCAAGGGGACTCGGGGGTATTCTGTGGGCTGGGAGATGGCACGCTTCCTGGCAGTGCCCTCTCCCAGATGAGACCTGATCTCTTTTCTTTTTTTTTTTTGAGACAGAGTTTCACTCTTGTTGCCCAGGCTGGAGTGCAATGGCGCAATCTTGGCTCACTGCAGCCTCCACCTCCCAGGTTCAAGCGACTCTCCTGCCTCAGCCTCCTGAGTAGCTGGGACTACAGGTGCGCGCCACCGTGCCTGGCTAATTTTGTATTTTTAGTAGAGACGGGGTTTCACCATGTTGGTCAGGCTGGTCTCGAAATCCCGACCTCAGGTGATTTGCCCACCTCAGTGTCCCAAAGTGCTGGGATTACAGGCGGGAGCCACCGCGTCTGGCCAAGATCTGATTTCATCTCATGTCATACCAGCGAGGAGGCAGAGCATAAGTACCACCCTGGATAGGGCATGCTGGGAGCCCCATGGGGGTTCTAGGGTCCTGAGAACACACGCATTGAGACAGGCTGAGGAGGAACCCCAGGACCCAGCTGCCCGTGCCCACCTTCAGTTTCACCCCACCCTGCTCCCATAAGGATCTGAGCAGTGGGCTGAGGGGCCTGATTTCCTTCTCCAGCTAAGGCCACAGTCCTCTGGAGGCTAGGATCTGGTGATGGGGCACCCTACCTAGGAGCCTGAGCCTCTTTATAGTTTAGTTTCCATAAAAGTTATATGTGCATATAAAAAAATTCAATGCAAGTATAAAGACCTATAGTGAAAAGCAACCGTCTTGTCTCTGGGGGTGGGATAGGGGATGCCTTTGCATGGGGAGCTGTTAGGAGCCTTGACAGTCACCTTTGCTGAGAGCCTCCTGCATGTCAGTGGCTCTTCTGTGTGCATTATATATGTGTTAATTCCGTTTTTAAAATTTAGCTTTACTTTTTGTAGAGGTGAGTCCTGCCATTGTGCAGGCTGGTCTTGAACTCCTGGCCTCACATAATCCAACCTGCATCTTAGCCTCCTGGAGTGCAGGGATTACAGGTGTGAGCCACCTTGCCCAGCCTGTTAACTCCTTTAGTTCAGAGGAGTCAGTCAGATTTTAGACATCTCAAATGTTGTATGTTCAAAACCAAACTCCTGGTCTTTTCCCCAAACTTGTGCCTCCCTATGTTGCCCAATCAGCTGTTGACACCTCTAATCCTTGCACTTTGCCAAAACTCAATCATCCCTGATTCTTTTACTGCTCTCAAACCCACATCCAGCCTAGAAATGCCATCCCCTCCACCTTCAAAATGCATCCAGACCCCACCCTTTCTTTGACACTTGGCTGCCCACACCCTGGTCCTGTCCACCCTTGGCTCCTGTCTGGATGCCCCCAGCAGCCTCCTCGCTGGGCTCCCCGGCCCTGCCCCAGTCTGTTCCCCACACACAGCCGCCGGGGGATCCTGTAACACCTGTGTGTGTTTCTTCGGGCTGCTGTAACAAATTGCCACCAAGTTGGTGGCTTAACACAACAGAACGTATGGCCAGGCGCAGTGACTCCTGCCTGTAATCCCAGCACTTTGGGAGGCCGAGACAGACGGATGACTTGAGGTTGCACCACTGCACTCCAGCCTGAATAACAGAGCAAGACTCCATCTTAAAAAAAAAAAAAAAGAACAAACTCATTCTTTCAGTTTTGGAGCCAGAAGTCCAAACTCAAGATGTAGCAGGGACATGCGCCTCCAGAAATTGGAGGGGAGATTCCATTCCTCACCTCTCCCAGCTTCTAGTGGCTCCAGGTGTTGCTGGTTTGTTGTTGTTGTTGTTGTTGAGGTGGAGTCTCACTCTGTTGCCCAGGTTAGAGTGCAGTGGCGCGATCTCCGCTCACTGCAAGCTCCGCCTGCTGGGTTCACGCCATTCTCCTGCCTCAGCCTCCCAAGTAACTGGGACTACAGGCACCTGCCACCATGCCCGGCTAATTTTTTGTATTTTTAGTAGAGACCGGGTTTCACCGTGTTAGCCAAGATGGTCTCGATCTCCTGACCTTGTGATCCGCCCATCTCGGCCTCCCAAAGTTCTAGGATTACAGGCGTGAGCCACTGTGCCCGGCCACATTGCTGGATTTATGGCCACATCACTCTAATCTCAGCCTCCCTGTTCACATGGCCTTCTGCCTGTTCTATCTCTGAGGACAGTTGTGACTGGATTTAGGGCCCCTCCAGATAGTCCAGGATGATCTCATCTCAAGATCCTATTTCTGATTACAATTGCAAAGATCCTTTTTCCAAATAAGGTCACATGCACGTAAGTTCCGGGGATTGTGCTTGTGTGGGACATATCTTTTTTGAGGCCACCATTCAACCCACTACAAAATCCAACTGAAACCCATTGAAGTGGCTCGTGCCTGAAATCCTCGCACTGTGCGAGGCCAAGGCGGGAGGTTCGCCTGAGGGCGGGAGTTCAAGACCAGCCTGGGCAGCATAGAAAGACCCTCATCTGTTTGTTTTTTGTTTTTATTTTTGAGATGGAGTTTCGTTCTTGTTGCTCAGGCTGGAGTGCAATGGCACGATCTTGGCTCACTACAACCTCCACCTCCTGGATTCAAGCAATTCTCCTGCCTCAGCCTCCCAAGTAGCTGGGATTATAGTAGCTGCCACCACGCCCAGCTAATTTTGTATTTTTAGTAGAAACAGGGTTTCTCCATGTTGGTCAGGCTGGTCTCGAACTCCCAGCCTCAGGTCATCCGCCCACCTTGGCGTCCCAAAGTGCTGGGATTACAGGCATGAGCCATCGCGCCTGGCGGAGATCCCCATCTCTTAAAAAAAATTTGAAGCAGATCACATTGTCCTTCCCTGCTGGGAACCCACACGTGACCCTGTCCTACTTATCACAGTCCAGGCAGCCCTGCAGGATCTGGCCCTGTCACCTCTGTGACATTTCCTCTCCCTCACCCCCAGCCCACTCCACTGCAGACATACTGACATCCTCACTCTTCTCCATCCACACCAGGCACATTCCTCCCTCGGGGCCTTTGTACTGATCGTTTTCCCCACAGATGTCCATCTCACCTCTCCTTGAAGTTTTTCTTCAGGTATCCCCTTCTCAGTGAGGCCTTTTCTGACCTCCTTATTAAATATCACAAACGATTCCACCCTCACCCCCTTCCCTGATCCTCTATGGCACTTACTGCGTTCTAACATTATATTATTTATTTATTATTTTGTTTATTATACCCCCCTCCTTCTTTTTTTTTTTTTTTTTTTGAGATGGAGTTTCCTCTGTCACCCACGCTGGAGTGCAGTGGTGCCAACTCACTGCAACGTCCACCTCCCGGGTTCGAGCAATTCGCCCACCTCAGCCTCCCAAGTAGCTGAGATTACAGGCGCCCTCCTACACACCTGGCTAATGTTTGTATTTTTAGTAGAGATGGGATTTTGCCATGTTGGCCAGGCTGGCCTCTTAATGCCAGACCTCAGGTGATCCGCCCACATCGGCCTCCCAAAGTGCTGGCATTACAGGCGTGAGCCACCACGCCTGGCCTGTTTTTCCCTCATGTCTATTTTGTTCACAGCTGTATCCCCAGTGCCTAAAACAATACCTGATGCACACAAGACAACCAGTAAATGTGTGTAAAATTAATGAACAGCAAATGCTATTGTTACCATACCCATTTTGCAGATGGAGAAACCAAGAGCACAGAGGCGTTGTCACTTCTCCAGGGTCAAACAGTCACTACTGCTGAAGCTCAGATTCAGTCTCAGGTATCCGGCTCTAGCACTCACTGTATTGTCTCTCACCCAATCTAAATCGCTTCTCCAGTACTAGTTTCTATTTGTTTTTTACGACGGGCTCCTACTCTGTCAGCTAGGCTAGAGTGCAGGGGTGCAATCACTGCTCACTGCAGCCTCCACCTCCCAGCGTCAAGCAATTCTTCTGCCACAGCCTTCCAAATAGTTGGAACTACACGTCCACACCACCATACCAGGCTAATTTTTTTTCATTTGTTGTAGAGATTAGGTCTCACTGTGTTGCCCAGGCTGGTCTCAAACTCCTGGGCTCAAGCAGTCCTCCCACCTTGGCCTCCCAAAGTGCTGGGATTACACGTGTAAACCACCGTGCCTGGCCTTCCAATATTAGTTTACTTTTTAATCACAAGTTAACACAATAAGAAAAAAATACAATTAAAACATATCAAAAGTTAAAATTAATCATTACAGACCTGTAGTCAGTGTACAATTTGAAAGCCAAAATATCACTGACAATTTGAACGAAGTCCATCTGTTTTCTTCCTATTTTTATTTCATTTTTGTTTTTACTTTTCATTTTGTTGTAGAGACTGGGCCTTGCTATGTTACCGAGACTAGTCTGGAACTCCTGGGCTCAAGCGGTCCTCCCACCTCAGCCTCCCAAAGTGCTGAGATTACAGGTGTGAGCCACAGTGCCAGGCCCTTCTCCCTATTTTTTGGTTTATTAGTGACCATCCCAGTTCTCCAGCCCTGACGCTGCCAGTCCTGTTACTTCAGATCTCCATGCCCCACCTCGCCTTCGGTTTTGTTTTGATTCATCTTGGCTTCCCTAATTTCACATTGCCTGCTGTTACAACTCCATATTCTTCAATAAAAATATTTCTTACCAAGGCCGTCAAAGAAAACTGAAGGCAAGCATTTCCTGCACTCCCTCCTGCCTCCTCCACCCACAATGCTGTGGTCAACCGCCTCTAAGACTGACATCTTCTGCTTCTCCTAGTGACCTCTGGAGTTTCAAATAACCTTAGTCTGTTGCTGTTTCTTGCTAGATTTTTTATTTTTTATTTTTTTTTTGAGACAGTGTCTCACTCTGTTGTAACCCAGGCTAGAGTGCAGTGGCGCGATCTTGGCTCACTGCAACCTCTGCCTCCCAGGTTCAAGCAATTCTCCTGCCTCAGTCCCGAGTAGCTGAGATCACAAGCACCCGCCACCACGCCCAACTAATTTTTGTATTTTTGGTAGCGACAGGGTTTCACCACGTTGGCCAGGCTGGTCTTGAACTCCTCACCTCAGGTGATCCACCCACCTCGGCCTCCCAAAGTGCTGGGATTACAGGAGTGAGCCGCCGCACCTAACCTGCTAGATCCTTTTTAGGCGTCCCCGTTTATCTTCCTGCCATGGAAAGGGGGGGATCTAGCATGTTCTACCCTCACCAGTCTGGGATCTGACATTGGTACGGAGGAGTTTGCAAGTTATCCCTACAAATCTAGGTTGGATCTTGGAGTAAGGGGAGAACCTAGCTGTCTTTGAGTTTTCTTTTTCAAAAAAGGAGTAATGCACGCCCCTGATTTTTTAAAAGGTGATGAAACTGGCGACACCTGTGTATGCTTTATAATTATTTCTCAACCTACACCGAGATATTTTCTATACTTCTCTGAAAATAGCTTATGTTTCACAATTTTAAAAAAGAAAATAGGCCAGGCACGGTGGCTCATGCCTGTAATCCCAGCACTTTGGGAGGCCAAGGCAGGCGGATCACGAGGTCAGGATTTCCAGACTAGCCTGGCCAACATGGTGAAACCCTGTCTCTACTAGATATACAAAAATTAGCTGGTCGCGGTGGCAGACGCCTGTAATTCCAGCTACTCAGGACGCTGAGGTTGGAGAATCGCTTGAAACCGGAAGGCGGAGGTTGCAGTGAGCCAAGATTGCGCCACTGCACTCCAGCCTGGGCGAAAGAGCGAAATTCTGTCTCAGAAAAAAGAAAATAGGGGCCAGGTGTGGTGGCTCATGCCTGTAATCTCAGAACTTTGGGAAGCCAAGGTAGAAGGATCACTTGAGTCCAGGAGTCCAGCCTGGGCAATAAGCAAGACCCTGTCTCTACAAAAAAAAAAAAAAAAAATTTTAATTAGCTGCGGCCGGGCGCGGTGGCGCATGCCTGTAATCCCAGCACTTTGGGAGGCCGAGACGGGCAGATCACGAGATCAGAAGATGGAGACCATCCTGGCTAACACGGTGAAACCCCGTCTCTACTAAAAAAAATTTTAAAAAGTTAGACGGGCATGGTGGTGGGCGCCTGTTGTCCCAGCTACTCGCGGGGGCTGAGGCAGGAGAATGGCATGAACCCGGGAGACGGAGCTTGCAGTGAGCTGAGATCGCGCCACTGCACTCCAGCGTGGGAGAGGCAGAACGAGACTCCGTCTCCAAAAAAAAAAATTGGCTGGGCATGGTGGCACGTGCCTGTAGTCCCAGCTACTTGGGAGGACGAGGCAGGAGGATTGCTTGAGCCTGGAAAGTTGAGGCTGCAGTGAGCTATGATGGTGCTGCTGCACTCCAGCCTAGGGAACAGAACGCTGACACTAAAAAAAAAAAAAAAAGGAAAGAAAAGAAAATAGGCTTACCATAAAAAGCAATCTTGACCTACCCCAAAATCCCACTCCCTTGAAGACAACCACTTCTGCCCTGTTGCTTCTCAGTAAAACTCCTTTTCTGCAGTTATCTCTTGACTTCCTGCCATATGTGTTTGGGGGAGCTTGAGGGAAGAGAGTGTCCCTGTCTCATTGAGAGAGGTGCCACCCTCTCTCAATTAGGAGGTAAGAATGAGAGAGGAAAGGGGTCTCCAGTGTGTTTGTCCAGCCGGGGCCTTGAATCCCTCTTGGGAGATATGGGATGGGGTGGATCGGAAAATTTTTTTAAATCCCTATCAAAATATCAGCTGGCTTTTTTTAAAAAATCAAATACCGAAATCCAAGTAGACTCCAACAGAAAATTCACCATCTCCTCTCCCCCTTTCTTCCCATCTCATGCCGTGAACTGTCTTCTGTTGACTTTATCGCTACATTTCTTCATTCTATTATTCAACCTTGATCTTTCCGTTTCATGTTATAAGCGTTTTATTAATTTCATTTATGTATTTATTTTTGACTAGGTAATGCATGTCCATGGTACACAAATTCACAAGGTTTGTAGACAAGACGTGAGGTTCCTTTTGTTCTCTGCCTGTGGCCTCCCTGCCCCACACAGGAACTCTAGGGTGGAATGTAGCAAAACCCATCCACCAGCCATGTACTACCCCTCAACCCGGCCAGTTTGGAGCGGCCGTGTCTGGGCAGCCGAGCCCCCCTTCTCGCTGCAGTGAGCCCGGACTGAGGCGCGCACTGCGCAGACTCCCCGCTGCAGTGGGCGGAGCTCCCACAGGCCCCGCCCCCTCCTCCTCCCATCCCTGTTCCGCCTGTCCGGGCAGAAGCTGGGGCCCCGCGGAGGTAGCAGCAGACGCCTGAGAGCGAGACCGAGGCCTCTCAGGGGTAGGTGGGGGGAGGCTGGCTGGGGGGTGGGTGGCAGGGAGGCCCCAATTATCCCCGGCTGAGCTGTGTGGTGTGGGGGTACCTGAGTGAGGGCGGAGGAGCCACCTAGAATATACCCGCTGTGTAGTCCCAGGGCTGAGAAAAGCCAGGCACAAAGACCTGAGGCTCCGCTGACCTCATCCAGCGCTGTCTTTCTGGTAGTGTCTAGAGGTTGGAGGAGGGAGAAGGGGGCTGCTAGAGGGGAGCTGCGTGGGTGCTGATGGGGGCAGGGTGGGCACTGCAGAGTGATGAGCAGGCAGCAGAGCCGTTGGATTTTGAGGGATTTCGAAATCCTGCTGACCGGTGACCAGCTTCCTCTTTTTGGGGTGGTGGGCAGTATGCCAGTGGCCCCCATGATTATGAATAGCCCCAAGACTAATCACCCTTCTGTGATGTCTGTCCCTCGAAAGCGTAGAACACCCCACACAGTGCCTACTTTTGTTCTGCCAGTTTGGAGACCCTGACACGCCCACCTTCTCACCTGGGCTCTGCGTATCCCCCAGCCTTGAGGGAAGATGAAGCCTAAACTGATGTACCAGGAGGTAGGTGGATTGGGGGACTCAGCAGGGTAGAGCTGGGTGAAGTGGGGGTGGGGGTTCTGAAGAGCCACCTGTCACCCCGCTGTTGTCCCCATCCCCAGCTGAAGGTGCCTGCAGAGGAGCCCGCCAACGAGCTGCCCATGAATGAGATTGAGGCGTGGAAGGCTGCGGAAAAGGTAGGAGCCCTCCGCCACCCTCGCCCTGCCTCAGGGACAGGCTGGGCTGCCCCCTCGGGCTGGCTGACTACCTCCTCCTCCCCACAGAAAGCCCGCTGGGTCCTGCTGGTCCTCATTCTGGCGGTTGTGGGCTTCGGAGCCCTGATGACTCAGCTGTTTCTATGGGAATACGGCGACTTGCATCTCTTTGGACCCAACCAGCGCCCAGCCCCCTGCTATGACCCTTGCGAGTAAGTGGGGGGCGCTGCAGGTGGTGGGGGGAGGGGCCTGCCAGACCAGGGACACTTAAGCACACACTAAGCAGGGCCTGCACTCAGCCCTACCCAGCGCTTGCGACAACTGAGGAGGTTGCAGGCTCCCAAGTGCTCGCCCGCCCCCTCCTCCTCCACACACACAGTTTCTATGGCAGCCACAGCGTCATCTTCTATCCGCCCGTGAACAGACACAGCATCTTCCACCCACATCTGTGGACACACACACACACACACACACATCTAAATACACGACCTTCCTTCCACACCTCTAGACAGACACTCAGAGGATCATGAGTCCAGGCACACATTCAAATACACACATTTTTTTAAAAAAATTTTAAGAGAAAATAAAAACTCAAATACAGTTTAGCCGGGCTTGGTGGCTCACGCCCGTAATTGTGACACTTTGGGGGGCTGAGGCGGGAGGATTGTTTGAGCCCAGGAGTTCCAGACCAGCCTGGGCAACATAGGCTCCATCTCTACTAAAAGTAAAAAAAGTAGCCAGGCGTACTGGTGCACACCTGTAGTCCCAGCTACTCAAGAGTTTGAGGCGGGAGGATCGCTTGAGCCCAGGGGTTCGAGGCTGCAGTGAGCCAAGATCGTGCCACTGCACTTCTAGCCTGGGGGACAAGGCGAGACTCTGTCTCTAAAAAAAATATATAGTCTGTCCAACACACCCATGGATGGACAGCTGGGCACTCACCTCCCAGCCGTTGCTCTCCAGCACCCTATGGCTGATAGCATCCCCCACCCCCCCAGAGCAGTGCTGGTGGAAAGCATTCCTGAGGGCCTGGACTTCCCCAATGCCTCCACGGGGAACCCTTCCACCAGCCAGGCCTGGCTGGGCCTGCTCGCCGGTGCACACAGCAGCCTGGACATCGCCTCCTTCTACTGGACCCTCACCAACAATGACACCCACACGCAGGAGCCCTCTGCCCAGCAGGTACCTGCAACCTTGGCCCTGGCCAGCAGCAGGGGCAGGGGGTGGGAGGCAGCGGGGACTGTGGGGGATGAAGGGGTTTCTCCTGCAGTCCAGGAGACAGATGGGCGTGTCTCACACAGCGGATTGGACACAGGTGTTTGCAAGCAGCTGCCTTCACATGGTTCTCTGGACCGGAGGCGTTTGTCACGGTCATCTGTAGGCCTCTGAATGTCAGGGTGCGGGTTTGGTTACAAGGGATTATTAGGCTGGCGGATGTCACTCACCTACAAGCTGCCCTGACCCCGTCACACAAAGAAATGGAAGAGTGGAGTAATTAACAGCCCAGCATCAAGACAGGGGCCACCTTCCAACTGTGTGGCCCCAGGCAGGTCACCTGTTCTCTCCGGCTTCAGTTTATCTGTAAAATGGGGTCAATTTATAGCACCTGCTTCTTAGGGCTCTTGTGAGGATGAAATGGACTAATCCAAGCAAATTTTAGCCCAGTGCCTGGCACAGAGTTAGCCTTTCTGTCTCCTGTTACTATATCCTGCTATGGTCTGCAGACAAACTTAAGAACGTAAAAGCTTCACCATTTGAAAAGGAACAGCCTACATGGATAACCTCTTCCACTGAAAAACCATGAATTTGTTCCTTCTGTTTTCTTCTCCCTACTGCCTCTTTTTGTGAGAAGTTATCTTAAAACTTAACTAAAATTACAAGGCTCCTTAAGAACTGCCTGCAAAAAAATAATTATGGCCAAGTGTGGTGACTCACATCTGTAATCCCAGCACTCTGGGAGGCCTAGACAGGAGGATCACTTGAGCCCAAGAATTTGAGACTAGCCTGAGCAACATAAGGAGACCCCCGTCTCTACTAAAAAAAAAAAAAAAAAAAAAAATTAGCAGGGTGTTGTGCGTGCCTGCAGTCTCATATACTTGGGATGGAAGGCGGATGGCTCGAGCCCGGGAGTTGGAGGCTGCAGTGAGCTGTGATCATGCCACTACGCTCCAGCCCAGGCAACACAGCAAGACCCTGTCTCAAAAAAAAAAGAAAAAGTAATAATAATAATTACAAAAGTTAAAAACCAAAGTCAGGCATCGTGGTACACACCTGTGGTCCCAGCTACTTGGGAGGCTAAAGCAGGAGGATGGCTTGAGCCTAGGAATTGGAGGCTGCAGTGAGCCATGATCGTGCCACTGCACTCTAGCCTGGGCAACATAGTGAAACCCTGTCTCTAAAAAAATGTTTTTATGTTAAAAAAAAAACCATATGAGCTCCCACTCCCTACTGGCTCCCTCTGAAGTAGTTTAAAACACAGATGTAGGAGGCAGATGGTCTGGGTTCAAATCCTGCTCCATAGCTGGATGTGGTGCACTCCTGAGGTACCAGCTACTTGGGAGACTGAGGCAGGAGGAATGCTTGAGCCCAGGAATTGAAGATCAGCCTGGGCAACGTAGCAAGACCTGTCTCAACAAACAAACAAACAAAAACAAAATCCCACTCCACTACTGAGTTCTCCATGGGGATTATAATTAAACCAGCCTCACCAGGTTGTGAGGATTCAGTGAGTTCACTGAGAAGGGGTCTAGAACAGGGCCTGGCACACAGTAGGTTCCAGGGCATCCTTGATCGTTGCTGTTGTTGGCATCATCGTGCCTCACCCGATACCTTCCGGGACCCCCTGCCTGAGCCTCGCCCCCACCATCCTGGGAGATGCCTGGAGGCCCTGCCTTGATGCTGAATTTTGAGAAAGTCCCTGGAGGGGCAGGAGGGGGCAGGAGGGGTCAGGAGGACTTGGAGGGGGATTACAGGGCAACTAATTATTAAAGCAGATAAAGATGTTTAAAACAGATAAGGAAGTCTTTTAATATTTTAATCTGTAAAGTCTTTATACAGACTAATGTAAAACCTGTTTACTTCTAATCATGTCTCAAAATAACTTCACTGGGCATTACCTTGTGGGGTTGGAGAGCTGGCTGGTCCAGCCCCTCAGAAGCTCTCCCCTCCCTGCAGGGTGAGGAGGTCCTCCGACAGCTGCAGACCCTGGCACCAAAGGGCGTGAATGTCCGCATCGCTGTGAGCAAACCCAATGGGCCCCAGCCACAGACGGACCTGCAGGCCCTGCTGCAGAGTGGTGAGCTGGGGCCCAACTGGGGCTGGTCTGGGCCTGGGGGTACCCAGCCTGGTCCCTGATCACTGCCCCTGCTGGTCACAGGTGCCCAGGTCCGCATGGTGGACATGCAGAAGCTGACCCATGGCGTCCTGCATACCAAGTTCTGGGTGGTGGACCAGACCCACTTCTACCTGGGCAGTGCCAACATGGACTGGCGTTCACTGACCCAGGTCTGCCTGCACCCTGTCTACCTTCCTTCCAGGCCAATCCCTGCCCCACAGGGCACCCAGCCTCTGACTGCACCCCTCACTCAATCCAGAGTCGTCTCCACCCATTCTCTGCAATGGCTTCCTTCTTGCCTACCAGGCCTCCCTAATTCAAGTTATGCACGGTGGCTCACACCTGTAATCCCAACACTTTGGGAGGCCAAGGTGGGAGGATCGCTTGAGCCTAGGAGTTGGAGACCAGCCTGGGCAACATAGTGAGACCCCATGTCTACCAAAAAAAAAAATTAGCCAGGTGTGGTGGCACACACCTGTGGTCCCAGCTACTTGGGAGGCTGAGGTGGGAGGATCACTTGAGCCCAGGAGTTTGAGGCTACAGTGGGTTGTATTCATGCCACCGCACTCCAGCCTGAGTGACACAGTGAGACCCTGTTAAAAAATGAAGAATCCCCAAATGGAGCCCTCTGCTGCCCTCTCCCTGCTCCTGGAAGCCTGGGGCTCCCTCTGATCCCCAGTTGCAGCTACCAGCCCCTCTACAGGGCATTCCAGGACCTGTGCACCCATTTGATCTTCATTGTACATCTCTGTGTGCCTGCTCTTAAGTCCAGCCCTGTCCCGGGTAATGCTGGGAACATGGTGGTAACACATGGACCTCATGGAACTCCCAGTCCAATGCAGACTGGCCTGTCACCTGACAGTGACAGCCCAGAGGGGTCAGGGCCAGGGTTGGGGAGACACAGGCAGAGGGTCAGGGCCAGGATGGAGGGAACAGAGGGTTGTAGAAGCTCAGAGGCCCCAACCTGGGGTATTGGAGGGTTTCCCAAAGGAGGTATAACTAATCTGATCCCTGAAGGATAGGGAGGAATTAGCCCAAGATAGGGAACAGAAAACAGCTTGGGGAATGAGGTGAAGATAAGACACACATTAACTCATGAATTCATTTCCTCAACAGAGAGCTCCCCTAACCTTTAATCTCAGCAATTATGCAGGGAGATGCTGCAGATACAGCTGTGACTGAGACATCCCTGGTACCTGTCCTCGCAGCCCAGTGGGAAGACCAATTTGTCACCAGAGAGAATGAGGAAGGAATCCCAAGGGACTATGAGAGCCCGGAGGAATGCCTGACACAGGCTGGGTAGTCACAGGAGGCTTCCTGAAGGAGGACATGTGTCAGCCTAGACCTACGAATGAGTAGAAGCTAGCTCAGTGGAGGGTAGAAGCAACAGCAGATTGCAAATGTTCAGGAAACCTGGAGCTTTGGAATAACTGATTTTCATCAAAACTTAAGTTGGTAATCATGCTAGGACTTTAGCTATTGGAGCTGGGGTGGAGGGGTACTGAGGGACAGGAGGATAGCCAGAGGCCAGACTGGGGAGTGTCCCTGTCATCTTGAGCACCAGCCCGCTGTCCCTGAGCTCAGCACTGCCCTCCTACAGGTCAAGGAGCTGGGCGTGGTCATGTACAACTGCAGCTGCCTGGCTCGAGACCTGACCAAGATCTTTGAGGCCTACTGGTTCCTGGGCCAGGCAGGCAGCTCCATCCCATCAACTTGGCCCCGGTTCTATGACACCCGCTATAACCAAGAGACACCAATGGAGATCTGCCTCAATGGAACCCCTGCTCTGGCCTACCTGGCGGTGAGTCTGGGGCAAGTGGGGCCTGTCATGTCCCAGCCCCATGCTGTCACTCACAGCCTCCATCTGTCCCTGTCTGGTGATGATAGGGAGGGCGTATCCTGACCATCAGTTCTCACCCCAGCTCATTCTGCTTGGTCAGGGGCCTGGAGTAGTTCCCAACATCCCTCGGCCTCTATTTCAGTTAGAAAATGGGTAACCTGTTAGTGCTGCTGGGAGTGGCACCCTGCGTTCATGCACACCAAACCTTTGGTGCTCTGTGTCATCCAGTATAGCCACAGGTGGCTCTTTCAGTTTAAGTTCATTAAATGCAATTAATAATTCAGGTCAGATGGGGTGGCTTATGCCTGTAACCCCAATACTTTGGGAGGTTGAGGTGACAGGATCACTTGAGGCCAGGAGTTTGAGACCAGCCTGGACAACATAGCAAGACTCTATCTTTACAAAAAAAAATAGCTGGATTGGGTGGTACATGCATGTAGTCCCAGCTACTCGGGAGGCTGAGGCAGGGGGATCACTTGAGCCCAGGAAATCAAAGCTGCAGTAAGCCGTGATCACACCACTGTACTCCAGCCTGGGTGACAGCCTGTTTCAAAAAAAAAATTTTTTTCAAGGCATGGTTTCTCATCCCTGTAATCCCAGCACTTTGGGAGACCAAGGCCAAGATGGGAGGATCACTTAAGGCCAGGAGTTCAACATAGGGAGACATCATTTCTATTCTTTTTTTTTTTTTTTGGTCTTTTTATTGCTCTAGACAGGATACCAAAGAACTAGGGAGACACCGTTTCTATAAAAACATAATATTAATAAAAATTAGCCGGGTGTGGTTGCGTGCGCCTGTAGTCCCTAGGGAGACTAAGACAGGAGGATCACTTGAGCCCTGGAGTTTGAGGCTGCAGTGAGCTGATTGTAACACTGCACTCCAGCCTGGGCAAGAGGCTGCTGCTCTGTCTCTAAAAAAAGACAAAATTCAGTTCCGCATGCAGTAGCCACATTTCATATGCTCAGTAGCACCTGTAGCAAGTGGCCACCATATTGGACATTTCCATCACTGAGACATGCTCTATTGGACGACACTAGCTCTCGCCCATGGCAGATACTGATCCCTCTGGACAAGGCACTGATGTTTCTAGCTCTTAGATAGTTTCACTAGTTGAGGCAGGCAACCCAGGTCTCCCTAGGTCCCCCGAGCAAGTCACCTGTCCAAGTCGAGTCATCATGGAAGGCACGACCCTAAGGTGTGGACACAGGGAAGCATGACTCATTGGGGTCTTTCACTACGAGGGCCTCCCACAGGGGATCACGGCTCTCCTCATTACCACTTCCCCGTTTAGAGCCTCAGTTTCCTTGTCTGTTGAGCATTAAGGGAGATGGGGGGCCAGGTGTGGTGGCTCACGCCTATAATCCTAGCACTTTGGGAGTCCGGGATGGATGGATCACTTGAGTTCAAGGGTTGGAGACCAGCCTGGGAGATGTGGTGAAACCCCATCTCTACCAAAAATACAAAAATTAGCCGGGAGGGGTGGCGGGCACCTGTAATCCCAGCTACTCGTGAGGCTGAGGCAGGAGAATCACTTGAACCCAGGAGGTGGAGGTTGCAATGAGATGAGATCATGCCACTGCACTCCAGCCTGGGAGACATCTCAAGAAAAAAAAAAAGGGCCGGGCGCGGTGGCTCAAGCCTGTAATCCCAGCACTTTGGGAGGCCGAGACGGGCGGATCACGAGGTCAGGAGATCAAGACCATCCTGGCTAACACGGTGAAACCCCGTCTCTACTAAAAAATACAAAAAAACTAGCCGGGCGAGGTGGCGGGCGCCTGTAGTCCCAGCTACTCAGGAGACTGAGGCAGGAGAATGGCGTGAACCCGGGAGGCGGAGCTTGCAGTGAGCTGAAATCTGGCCACTGCACTCCAGCCTGGGCGACAGAGCAAGACTCGTCTCAAAAAAAAAAAAAAAAGAAAAGAAAAAAAAAAAAAGACTTGAGCAGAGGTCCTCAAACCTGAACGTCCCCCAGAATCAGCTGGGGGCTTGTTAAAACCCAGATTCCTGGGCCCCATCCCAGCACTCTGATTCAGTAGGCCATGTGCAGTGAGGCCCAAGAATTTGCATTTCTAACAAATTCCCAGGTGATGCGGTTGCCGCTGGATCAGGGACTGGGTTCAAATCCTGGCTCCATTTATCCGCTGTGTGACCTTAAGTAAGTCACTTACCCTCTCTGAGCTTCAGTTTCCTCACCTATGAAATGGATGTGGTGATTGACCCTCCTCTTCATGGAGGCTGAGGATTCGTTGAGCTCCACAGTACCTGACTTGTGGTGAGCTGTCCGTATGTGAGATCCACTGTGACGATGCCCCTGGCAGGGCATGTGTCTTGACTGTCCCCTTGCCCTCAGAGTGCGCCCCCACCCCTGTGTCCAAGTGGCCGCACTCCAGACCTGAAGGCTCTACTCAACGTGGTGGACAATGCCCGGAGTTTCATCTACATCGCAGTCATGAACTACCTGCCCACTCTGGAGTTCTCCCACCCTCACAGGTACTGCCGGGCGTGGAGATAGGGAGCCACTGCAGGGGGCCAGGAGACAGGAGAGGGAATCATGGAGACCAGAAAGCTGGTGGGAGCTCCAGGCAACGGGACAGATGGAAGAGAAGCCACAGGGAGAGACAGTCACCAGGAGGTGACTGGGAAGAAGGTATCTAGGTACTTGAGACAGAAGAAAGAGATTACGGAGGACACAGGGATGAGGTTTCAGGATGAGGTTTGAGGAAACAGAGAAAAGGATGAGAGGGCTGCGCCCTGTGGCTCACGCCTGTAATCCCAACACTTTGAGGGGCCGAGGTGGGTGGATCACTTGAGGTCAGGAGTTCAAGACCAGCCTGGCTAACATGGTGAAATCCCATCTCTCCTAAAAATACAAAAATTAGCCGGGCCATGGTGGCATGTGCTTGTAATCCCAACTACTTGGGAGGCTGAGGCAGGAGAATTGCTTGAACCTGGGAGGTGGAGGTTGCAGTGAGTTGAGATCGTGCCACTGCTCTCCAGCCAGGACGACAGAGCGAGACTCTGTCTCAAAAAGAAAAAAACAACAAAAAAGAGAACGCTCAGAATGTTGGGGTTGAGGGCAGGAAGCCTGAGGCAGGGGTGCAGGATGTGGGATTTGGGGAGGTAGGAGGCATGCGCTGGAAACAGGATGAGGGGTTGGGGAATGGGGGCTAAAAGTATTTGGGTTTAGAGTAGCAAGCTTGGGGATTTGTGATCCTGGGATAAGAAGGATAACCATACCCACTGCAATGTCCAGGTGGATGATGGCGCTTGTGAGGCTCAAAGAAGGTATTCTAGGGGCAGTAGATAAGACAATGGGTCCAAGGCATGGTGGCTTATGCCTGTAATCCCAACACTTTGGGAGGCCGAGGCAGGAGGATCACTAGGAGTTTGAGACCAGCCTGGGGAACATAATGAGACCTCGTCTCTACAGAAAAATTTGAAGATTAGCCCAGCGCGGTGGCACTCACCTGCAGTCCCAGCTACTCAGGAGACTGAGACAGGAGGATCATTTGAGCCCAGGAGTTGGAGGCTGCACTGAGCTATGATCATGCCACTGCACTCCAGCCTGGGTGATAGAGCAAGAACCTGTCTCAAAAAGAAAAAAAAGAGGATGGACCGGGTGCAGTGACTCACGCCTTGTAATCCCAGCACTTTGGGAGGCCAAGGTGAGCAGATCACCTGAGGTCGGGATTTTGAGACCAGCTTGATAAACATGGAGAAACCCTATCTCTACTAAAAATACAAAATTAGCTGGGCGTGGTAGCGCATGCCTGTAATGCTAGCTACCCGGGAGGCTGAGGCAGGAGAATCACTTGAACCCGGGAGGCAGCGGTTGCAGTGAGCCGAGATCACGCCATTGCACTGCAGCCTGGGCAACAAGAGCGAAATTCCATCTCAAAAAAAAAAAAGAAAGAAAAAAAGAGGATGACAAGACTGTGTTTTGGAGAGCAGGAATGGGAGCCACAGCAGAAAGAGGAAATATCCCGTAGGATTTATGGAGGCAGGAATGGGGTCTGGGAGCCAGTGATGAGGACGTCCTCTGAATAGCTAACGCTGGGCCCAGGCTTGGTTCCCCAAAGCTGAGGGCAAAGCCTGTGGACACAGCCACCCTCTGCATCCTACCCCACCTCCTACACACTCGTCCCCAGGTTCTGGCCTGCCATTGACGATGGGCTGCGACGAGCCGCCTATGAGCGTGGCGTCAAAGTACGCCTGCTCATCAGCTGCTGGGGACACTCGGAGCCATCCATGCGGGCCTTCCTGCTCTCCCTGGCTGCCCTGCGTGACAACCATACCCACTCCGACATCCAGGTGGTAAGCACTACCCCTCGGCCCCTGTGCGGGGCAGTCCTGGGGACACAGCCCTCATGGGGCTCATCTGTCAACTGACAAGGACAGCCCAGAGTAAGCCCTGTCACAGTGGGGAAACCATGGGTCAGGGCCAGGGTGGTGGGGGCACAGGGAGAGGGGCCAGGGCTGGGATGAGGGGGCACAGGCAGAGGGGTGGGGCCAGGAGGTACATGGGGTACACAGAGAGAGGTGTTGGGACCGGGACTGGGGACGTTGGCAGGTAGAGGGGTCGGGGCTGGGATTTGGGGGCACAGGCAGAGGGGTCAGGGCTGGGATGGGGAGGCCCAGGCAGAAGGGTTGGGGCCAGGGTGCGGGGCAGAGAGAGAGGTGTTAGGGCCAGAGTGGGAGGTGCAAGCAGAGGGGTCAGGGCCAGGATGGAGGAGGCCCAGGCAGAAGGGTGAGGGCTGGAGTTGGGGGGCACAGGTAGAGTGGTCAGGGCTGGGGTGGGGGGGCACAGAGAAGGGTTTGGGACCAGGACTGGGGGAGTGGGCAGGTAGAGGGGTTGGGGCTGGGGTGGGGGGTACAGGCAGAGGGGTCAGGGCTGGGATGGAGGAGGCCCAGGCAGAGGGGTCAGGGCCGGGAGGGGTGCACAGGCAGAGGGGTCAGGGCCAGGGTGGGGACACCCAGAGGAAGCCCCTGCCCTAGCGAGAAGGGCCAAGGAAGATGTTCTGGAAATGGGGGCATCTGAGACAAGACCTCAGGAATGAACAGGAGCCATTCTGTAGGGAACGGTGTTTTGCAAATGAGACCACGAGGGCCTCCCTTTCAGCTTTCATTCTCAGAGTGCCCCTCCACTGGCCCTGTTCTGGCCCCCAGGGATTCTGTGGGAAGCAGTGGAGTCCCACAGATCTGGCTCCATGCCCCGCTCCCTGATCCCGGGGTTCCTCCGACTCCCAGTGCCTCACACACTCCTTCCCATCCTCCCCTCCCACTCAGAAACTCTTTGTGGTCCCCGCGGATGAGGCCCAGGCTCGAATCCCGTATGCCCGTGTCAACCACAACAAGTACATGGTGACTGAACGCGCCACCTACATCGGTGAGTGTCCTGAGCACCGCAGGGCACTGAACAAGAGGGGGTTCAGACACCCCAGGCAGCCCCCTGAGGGCTCCCTTACGCTCCACCCATTCCTCTCTAGGAACCTCCAACTGGTCGGGCAACTACTTCACGGAGACGGCGGGCACCTCGCTGCTGGTGACGCAGAATGGGAGGGGCAGTCTACGGAGCCAGCTGGAGGCCGTTTTCCTGAGGGACTGGGACTCCCCTTACAGCCATGACCTTGATGCCTCAGCCGATAGCGTGGGCAATGCCTGCCGCCTGCTCTGAGGCCCGGTCCAGTGGACAGGCCAAGGCCTGCTAGGCCCCCAGAGACCCAGATGCTCTGGGTCATGGTCCCTGTCCCCGTGCCCCCGCTTCTGTCTGCCCCATTGTGGCTCCTCAGGCTCTCTCCCCTGCTCTCCCACCTCTACCTCTGCCCCCACCGGCCTGACGCTGTGGCCCCAGGACCCAGCAGAGCTGGGGGAGGGATCAGCCCCCAAAGAAGTGGAGGTGCATGCTGGGCCCGGCCCCCTGGCCCACCCCCACTTTCCAGGGCAAAAAGGGCCCAGGGTTATAATAAGTAAATAACTTGTCTGTACAGCCTGTGCCTGACTGAGTGGTGTGAGATGGGGTGCAAGGGTAGGGGACAGCTGGCATGGGCCTCAGGTGGGGACATCTTTGTGTGCTGAGCCCTCGATATGTCACTGGCATGTGCTGAGCCCTCAGTGTGTGACTAGTGTGGGTTAGCATGTACTGAGCCCTCAGCATGTGCTGGCGTGGGTTGGCATGTGCTGAACCCTTAACATGTAGCGTACATGGGCTGACCTGTGCTGAGCATGCAGCGTGCCACCCTGTGGCCTGGCATGGACTTCACACTCATGTAGCCAGCATGGGGTATGTGCTGCACAGAAGCATGCTCCCAGATTGATCAGCAGAGACCAAACCATTGCTACATCCCAAGGGTGAACAAGCATGGCTGAGCACCGGAGCGTGCACCAAGTGTGAATTTAGGCCTGCCAAGTGGATTTCCACCCAGCATGTCCCAAATGTGGATGAGTGCATGCCAACCCCATAAACATGTAGGAAGGACAGGTCAACAGATAAGGAGACCCCAGCGTCTGGCAAACTTGATTAACACATACTGAACACATGCATGTTCGAAGGGTGGATTCCCAATGTGCCAAGTACATAGCGTATTTAGGACATGGGTTAGTCAACCAAGCACAGCTTTTCCCTCCTAGTGTGACAACAGCCCAGGCTCCAGCCTAAGCCGGTGGTCAACTGGGCCTAACACCGCAGAGCAAGTCACTGGGTGCCAGCCTGGAGCCCCCATTCCCCCCAGGGCCAGTCCAAGCCTGAGGCAGTGAGAGCAGGCTTGAAGCAGGACTGCTGAACAGTTCTATATTGAAATAGAGGCAGCAGGGCCGAGGGCGGTCGCAGGCCAGCGGGGTGCAGCCCCCCTCCTGCTGTCCCTCTGGCCAAGGAGCATGGGCCAGACTCCAAAGTCCTGCTGTGTTTAAGCGAAGTGTGCAGGCACACACCGCACTGCAGACAGGGGGAATGGAAATTTCCGGATAACTATCTTTCTGTAAGAATAATTTGTGGGTTCGGGAGATGGCTCTGAGGAGCAGTTCAGGTTGGGAGGGGATGCCAGCTCAGCTAGCGCAGCCCTCAGTGATGGGCAGGGGTGGAATCACCATCAGTGGTGCCCGGTGACATGCTGGAGGAAACTGGTGGCTCCCCGGGGCGGACCATGCTGGTGGGAGCGGCGGGGTGGGAGCCCCTGAGCTCGTGGGCCCCTGACGCCCTCCAGGGTCCAGTCTGGCTCACTCAGCCATTCTCCAGGACAGCTGCTACGGTCGAAGAGCTCAGGGTCTGGCCTCTGTGGGGGAAGAGGAGAGGGGCATCAGCCAAGCAGTGTTAGTGTGTTAGTGTCTGCTGAGCCTCTGTCACCTCTGCCTGATGAGGGTGAGCATGTGCTAGGGTCTTACCGGTGCTGGGCCTTTATCGCCTCTTTGCAGTGATGCGATGACAGCTCACTGCAGCCTCGACCTCCCTGGCTCAAGTGATCCTCCCACCTCAGCCTCCTGAGTAGCTGGGACTACAGATGCATGCCACCAAAACCAGCTAATATTTCTAATTTTTTGGTACAGACGGGATCTCACTATGTTGCCCAGGCTCTTTATCACTTCTTATAAGTAGATTACTGTGCCCTGAGTTTTTGTCACAGCCTGGAAATAGCTGAGTATGTGCTGAGCCTTACCATATCTTGACGGTATTAGGTGTGTACTGAGCCTCCTCACACCCTAATCATATCCTGAACGTGGGTAAGTGTGTGCTGAGCCTCCTCACACCCCAATCGTAACCTGAGCATGGGTGAGTGTGTGCTGAGCCTCTTCACACCCTAATCATATCCTGCATGTAGGTTGAGTGTGCTGAGCCTCTTCACACCCTAATCATGTACTGAATGTGGGTTGTGTGTGTTGAGCCTCTTCACACCCTAATCATATACTGAATGTGGGTTGAGTGTGCTGAGCCTCTTCACACCCTAATCATATCCTGCATGTGGGTTGAGTGTGCTGAGCCTCTTCACACCCTAATCATATACGGAATGTGGGTTGCGTGTGCTGAGCCTCCTCACATCCTAATCGTATCCTAAATGCACCCGGCTCACCTCAGCCTCCATGGTCATGTTGTCAATGTTGGGCCCATCCCCATCTCGCTGCAGGATAGCTGGTGGCTCAGCAGAGGCCCCAAGATGCTCTCCTTCCTCCCAGCTGCTGCCCCGGCAGGGCCTGTCATCCTCAGGCGAGACCTGGCTCAGCCGGATGAGGTTGCTGAAGTTGGAGTCAGACTTGGAACCCGCAGGTGGCTTGCGGGCCTTGTGACGGCCCACCAGGCGGCTGCTGTAGAAGGCCAGGATGGGCTTGGGGCCTGAGTCAGGCATGTGGTGGCCAGTGATGGCTGCCTTGAGGGGGGCCATCATGTCAGAGACCACATTGGTGCAGGTCTCACCCCATAGCCCATGCCCAGCCTCCTGCAGACTCAGGTCGTCCAGCTGGTCGATGGCTCTTTGCATACCTGGTGCCTTCTCCTCTCGGAAGAAGGGGCTGCTGCCGGCCACACTGCCCATGCCCGCAGCTTCCTTCTCCTCAGCCAGACGGTAGTAGGGGGTCCCATCTTCTGCAGCCACGACGGGCGCAGGGGGCTTGCCCTCCACCTGCAGCGAGAGGCGGTAGCTGCGCAGCGAGAGCTGGTAGTAGTGGGTGGTCTCGTGGGCATTGCGCAGCTGCTGCATGGACACGAAGGGGTGGCGCAGGGCAGCACTGGGGCTGATGCGTTCATGTGATTCCCAGGTCAGCATGCGTTTGATCAGCTCCACCATGCTCTTGAGGTCGGCGTGCTCTGCCAGTGCCTCCCGGTCGGGGAAGGTCAGCCGACTGGCCACACTGCCACCATTCACTGTCTCGATCTGGTCCAAGGACTTGAGCACATACTTGCGGCGCTCCAGTGGGCGCACCTGGCAGGGCATGGAGAAGGGAGCAGGGTTGACCCTTGTGCAGGGCTAGGGCCCTGAGCACTCCTGCTGTGGCACCCACATGTAGCCCCAACTTCCAGGTCTGCCCATGATCTGCCTTGGAGCTCTCTGGCTGCTAGGAGGGCCACCCTGGATCCGTCACACCCGAGCCCCTCTAATCTAACCCAAAGCTTTCACTGGTCCAAGTTCCACCCCTTGCCCCAGACCTCCAGTTCCCCCCAGCACCATGGGTGCAGCCCCTACCAGCAGCTAGCAGAGGGGCTGCGCGGAATCTCTAGTCCTCCCTGGAATCAAATCTGGGTCCCTCTTACTGCCACAGCTCCACGCTTGATCCCAGGCCTCCCGGTGGTGGCACCCAGACCCTTCTTGCTACACTAGTTTATGAAACTAGTTCCCTGCTATGGAACTGCCATCAACTTTTAGTCTCACCTGTGGTCCCATCCAGACCCTTCTTGCTGTGAAATCAAGACTTGTGACCTCAAACTCCTAGTCCCAGGCTCTTGCTGCACAGATTGGAGGGGCAAACCCATAGAGGTAGGAGACTGGCTGCTGCCCCAAACCTCTAGACTCATCTGAGGTCTCACGCAGAAAGTTTTTTTTTTTTTTTTGAGACAGTTTCACTCTTGTCACCCAGGCTGGAGTGCAATGGCGCAATCTCGGCTCACTGCAACCTCTGCCTCCCAACTTCAAGCGATTCTCCTGCCTCAGCCTCCCGAGCAGCTGGAATTACAGGCATCCACCACGATGCCCAGCTAATTTTTGTATTTTTAGTAGAGACAGAGTTTCACCATATTGGCCAGGCTGGTCTCAGACTCCTGACCTCAGGTGATCCACCTGCCTTGGCCTCCCAAAGTGCTGGGATTACAGGTGTGAGCCACTGCGCCTGGCCTCAGAGCCTTTTTTTTTTTTAAACAGGATCTGTTTAAAAATCTCTGCTATGTCGCCTACACTGGAGTGTAGTGGTGCAATCACAGCTCACTGCAACCACCAACTCCCGGATTCAAGTGATCTTCCCACCTCAGCCTCCCAAGTAGCTTGGAACTACAGGTGTGTGCCACCATGCCTGGCTAAATTAAAAAAATTTTTTTTCTAGAGACGCAGTCTTGCTATGTCACCCAGGATGGCTTCAAGCGATCCTCCTGCCTTGGCCCCACCAAAGTGCTCGGACTACAGGTATAAGCCATTGCACCTGCCTCTTTTGCAATTCTCACAGCCAGTCTCAGTCCTCATTTTTTCTCCGTGGTCTCATCCCTCTTGCCACACAAGTTGCTGACCCCAGAGCTGAAGCTGGCAGAGAAGCTGCCCCAATCTTCCTGTCACACTTGTAGTATGACCCAGATCCCTCTTGCTAGAGCAGCCCTCACATCTGACTTCCAAACATCCAATTCTCCCTGCAGTTTCTCCCCCAGATCTATCTTGCTGTAGCAGCTGACCAGTTCCACATTTGATCTCACCCAGCTCTTTCTTGCTGTGAAAATGCCCTAGGCTGACCCCCAAGTTCCAGTTCTCACTGAGGTTTAGCCCAGAAATATTTTTTTTCAATTATTAAAAAAATATTTTTTTGGCTGGGCGCAGTGGCTCTTGCCTGTAATCCCTCCGCTTTGGGAGGCCGAGGCGGGTGGATCATGAGGTCAGGTATTTGAGACCAGCCTGGCCAACATGGTAAAACCCTGTCTCTACTAAAAATACAAAAAATTAGCCGGGTGTGGTGGCAAGTGCCTGTAGTCCCAGCTACTCGGGAGGCTCAGGCAGAAGAATCTCTTAAACCCGGGAGGCAGAGGTTGCAGTGAGCCGAGACTACGCCACTGCACTCCAGCCTGGGCAACAGATCGAGACTCCCTCTCAAAAAAAAAAAAAAGAAAAGAAAAATTTCTTTTATTTTGTTTTTTATTCTTTTCACTCCATTCTTCTGGTCTGATAGATTTTTCTTTTTCTTTTTGAAACAGGGTCTTGCTCTGTCACCCAGGCTCAAGTGCAGTGGCATGACCACAGCTCACTGTAGCCTGGATCTCCCAGGCTCAAGGGATTCTCCTGCCTCAGCCTCCCATGTATCTGGGACGATAGGCCCATACCACCACACCCAGCTAATTTTTTTTTTTCCACGTTTTATAAAGAGGAGGTCTCTAGGCTGGGCGCGGTGGCTCAAGCCTGTAATCCCAGCACTTTGGGAGGCTGAGGTGGGTGGATCACAAGGTCAGGAGATCGAGACCATCCTGGCTAACATGGTGAAACCCCATCTCTACTAAAATTACAAAAAAAATTAGCCGGGCGTGGTGGCGGGCGCCTGTAGTCCCAGGTATTCGGGAGGCTGAGGCAGGAGAATGGCGTGAACCCGGGAGGCGGAACTTCCAGTGAGCCGAGATCGCGCCACTGCACTCTAGCCTGGGCAACAGAGCGAGACTCTGCCTCAAAAAAAAAAAAAAAAAAAAAAAAAGAGGAGGTCTCACTATGTTCCCCAGGCTAGTCTCAAACCCCTGGGCTCAAGGGGTCCTCCCACCACAGCCTCCCAAAGTGCTAGAATTACAGGTGTGAGCCACGTCGCCCATCCTCGATTTTTTTCGTGTAACAGCCCCCACACTCACTGCCCTCACCCAACTTTTCCCTTACCTTCGTCTCGGCCAGGTAGTCAGCCGAGGACTTGAGCTGCCAGGGGCTGGCGGCGTCAGGGTGGGGATTGCGCTTAAAGAAGTGGTGGGCCTTGCAGGCGGTGTGCAGCAGGTGCGGCTTGGGGAGGCCCTGGGTTTCGCAGATGTAGCGCACCTGGTCGTACTCGTTGTTGCCCGGGTAGAGGGGCCAGCCCAGGTGCAGCTCAGCCATGACGCAGCCCAGGGACCACACGTCCACCTTCTCGCAGAAGGGCAGCCCCAGCAGGATCTCGGGGGCCCGGTAGAAGCGCGACTGGATGTATGGCTCCTTCACGTAGCGCACCTCGCTGAAAATGCTGGCAGAGCCGAAGTCAATCACCTGTCGGGTGGAGAAGAGGGCAAGTGGGCAGGTCAAGCTGCAGGGACAGCCCAGCCAGGCCACCCCTGGCATCTCTCATCTGCCATATTGCTGCATCTGCTATTTGACTCTGGCCGTCTCTGGGTCTGTGACTCTTTAGTTGCTTTGTTGGTTTTTGTTTGTTTGAGACAGAGTCTGGCTCTTGTTGCCCAGTCTGGAGCGCAATGGCACTATCTTGGCACACTGCAACCTCCACTTCCCCGGTTCTAGCGATTCTCATGCCTCACTCTCCTGAGTAGCTGGGATTACAGGCGCCCACCCCCACGCCTGGCTAATTTTTTGTATTTTTAGTAAAGTTGGGATTTCACTATGTTGGCCAGGCTGGTCTCGAACTCTTGACCTCAGGTGACCCACACGCCTCGGACTCCCAAAATGCTGGGACTACAGGCGTGAGCCACTGCGCCCAGCCTTTGTTGTCGTTTTTTGTTTGTTTGTTTGTTTTTTGAGACCGAGTCCCACTCCGTTGCCCAGGTTGGAGTACAGTGGCACAATCTAGGCCCACTGCAACCTCTACCTCCTGGGTTCGAGTGATTCTCCTGCCTCAGCCTCCCCAGTAGCTGGGTCTACAGGTGCACACCACCACGCCCTGCTAATTTTTGTATTTTTAGTAGAGACGGGGTTTCACCATGTTGGCCAGACTGGTCTCGAACCCCTGACCTCAGATGATCCACCTGCCTCAGCCTCCCTAGCTGGAATTACAGGCATGAGCCACCTCACTCAGCTGTGGTCGTAGTTCTTAAGTCCCTATCTCTGTCTCTTCCAGTCTTTGTGTCTGGTTCGAGTGACTGACTGTCTCTGTTTCTCTCCACTAGAACTATGCATAGGAGGATTAGGACCCTACTCTTCCTCTTGTACCCCACACCTTGTCCATCAGTCAACAGATCTAGAATCTGCTCGCTCTGCATGCCATCCGCAGCCCCCACCCTGGTCCTATCCCACATCCTCTCCAACCTAGACTAACACAGGGGCCTCCTTGCTGGTCTCCCTGCTCCTCTCCTCTGTCCCCTAGTCTGTCTCTTACAAGCATCCAGGGGGATCCTGTGGTCGCCTGGGATAGATTGGGTCCTCCCCTGCTCACAGTCACATCCTGTGACAAAAGCCAAGGTCCTCACGGTGGCCCACAGGTCTCCAATATCTGCTCTGTCACCTCTCTGCCACATCTCCCACTCTCCCCGTCACTCACCCTTCTCCAGCCATAAGGGCCTCCTCACTATTCCTCGAATAAGTCAGACATTCCCAGCTCAGGGTTTTGCACTGGCTGTTTCCTCTGCCTGAAATGCTCTTCCCTGCATGAGCACAGGGCTCCCTGCCTCACCTCCTTCAGGTCTTTACTCAAATGTCACTTTCTTCAAACAGAAAGGAGGATAAAAAAATGATCACCTAGGCCGGGCGCGGTCTCAAGCCTGTAATCCCAGCACTTTGGGAGCCGAGACGGGTGGATCACGAGAGATCGAGACCCTCCTGGCTAACACGGTGAAACCCCGTCTCTACTAAAAATACAAAACTAGCCGGGCGAGGTGGCGGCGCCTGTGGTCCCAGCTACTCGAGGCTGAGGCAGGAGAATGGCGTAACCCGGGAGGCGGAGCTTGCAGTGAGCTGAGATCCGGCCACTGCACTCCAGACCGCGACAGAGCACTCCGTCTCAAAAAAAAAAAAAAAAAAAAAAAAAAAAATATCACCTCTCAGTGAGCCTCCCCTAATCATTCTGTTAAAGCATCAGCCCCACCCTTCCTATCCCTCTGCCAGGCCCCTGTTTTTCCTTTTCTTTCTTTCTTTTTTTTTTTTTTTTGAGATGAAGATTTTTGAGACAGAGTTTTGCTCGTCGCCCAGGCTGGAGTGCAATGATGCAATCTTGGCTCACTGCAACCTCCGCCTCCCAGGTAGCTGGGATTACATGCGCTTGCCACCACGCTCAGCTAATGTTTACATTTTTAGTAGAGACGGGGTTTCGCCATGATGGCCGGGCTGGTCTCAAACTCCTGACCGCGGGTGATCCACTCGCCTCGGCCTCCCAAAGTGCTGGGATTACAGTCGTGAGCCACCACACCTGGCCCCACCATCGCTCTTAATGCCATTTCACACATTATATCTTTTAATTTTTTATTTTAATTTTATTTTTTAATTATTTATTTTTTGTGATGGAGTCTCGCTCTGTCGGCCAGGCTGGAGAGCAGGGGTGTGATCTTGGCTCACTGCAACCTCCACCTACTAGGTTCAAGCGATTCTCCTGCCTCAGCCTCCGAGTCGCTGGGATTACAAGCGCTAATCTTTTGTATTTTTGGTAGAGATGGGCGGGGTTTCACCATGTTAGCCAGGCTGGTCTCAAACTCCTGACTCAGGTGATCTGCCTGCCTCAGCCTCCCAGAGTGTTGGGATTACAGGTGTGAGCCACTGCACCCAGCCCTTTTTTTTCTTTTTAGAGACAGGGTCTTGCTTTATCACCCAGGCTGGAGTGCAGTGACTCCATCATAGCTCACTGCTGCCGTGAACTCCAGGGCTCATGAGATTCTCCTGCCTCAGCCTCCTGAGTAGCTGGGACCGCAGGCACTCACCACCATACCCAGCTAATTTTTTAACTTTTTGTAGAGATAGAGATGGGTCTCACTGTGTTGCCCAGGATGGCCTTAAGCTCCTGGGCTCAAGTGATCCTCCTGCCTCAGCCTCCCAACATGCTGGGATTATAGGCATGAGGCCCCGCATACGCAGCTGGCCCTAGTCTACTTCCTTATCAAGTTCAGCATTTCTCTCCCCAGCTAGGATGTCAGTCCCACAAGGGCAAAGATTATATCCATTTTGTTCAATACCGTATCCCTAGATGCCTAGAACAGTACCTGGCACACAGCAGGGGCTCAGTAAATAATGAATGAATGAATGAATGAATGTATGGGCTTTGTAATCCTTCATTCTATTTCCATCTCTTGTTTGTATCTCTCTGTCTCTCTTCCGAGACAGTGGCTCACCCTGTCACCCAGGCTGAAGTGCAGTGGCGCAATCTCGGCTCAAGGCAACCTCCGCCTCCCAGGTTCAAGTGATTCTCCTGCCTCAGCCTCTGGAGTAGCTGGGATTACAGGCACCCGCGGCCACGCCTGGCTAATTTTTATACTTTTAGCAGAGATGAGGTTTCACCATATTGGTCAGGCTGGTCTTGAACTCCTGACCTCAGGTGATCCACCCGCCTCGGCCTCCCAAAGTGTTGGGATTACAGGCGTGAGCCACCGCCCAGCCATCTCTCACCTTTTACTTGCAGAAAGCAGTATCATGAAATGGTTATTGATTGCAGTTCTGATCCCAGAGTGCCAGGGTGTCAGTACCCAAGAGGCTAAGTGACCCTGGTTACTTAATCCATATTTATGGAATTCATTCATTCATTCATTCATTCATTCATTCCACAGAGACAGTGGGGGTAATAATGCTGGTCAGATGCTGTGGATCCGTCCTGTCTGTCCCCTGCTGTGTTTGTAGAAGTCCCTGCTTCCCTGGGTCTCTGTCCTTCCACCTCTTGGGGCAGAATAATCCACCTTTTTCCTTTTTTTTTTCTTTTTTTTTTTTTGAGACGGAGTCTCGCTCTGTCGCCCAGGCTGGAGTGCAGTGGCAGGATCTCAGCTCACTGCAAGCTCCGCCTCCCGGGTTTATGCCGTTCTCCTGCCTCAGCCTCCCGAGTAGCTGGGACTACAGGCGCCCGCCACCTCGCCCGGCTAGTTTTTTGTAGTTTTTAGTAGAGACAGGGTTTCACCGTGTTAGCCAGGATGGTCTCGATCTCCTGACCTCGTGATCCGCCCATCTCGGCCTCCCAAAGTGCCGGGATTACAGGCTTGAGCCACCGCGCCCGGCCAATCCACCTTTTTCTGTCTCTGTGTCTCTGTATCTCTGGCAAGCATTCATTTAGCACTGGCTCCATGACAGCAGTGCTGGGAGATGTCAGGGACACAGTGATGACTAAGTCAGCCCCAGCCTTGCCCTCAGGGTGCCCCTGGTTCAGACCCATCCAGACAGTATCAAACTCAAAAGCAGACAGAGGACTGGGCATGGTGGCTCACACTTGTAATTCTAGCACTTTGGGAGGCCAAGGTGGGCGGATTGCGTGAGCTCAGGACTTTGAGACCAGCCTGGGCAACATGATGAAATCCCGTTTCTACCAAAAAATACAAAAATTGGCCAGGCGCAGTGGTCACACCTGTAATCCCAGCACTTTGGGAGGCTGAGGCGGGCGGATCACAAGGTCAGGAGTTCGAGACCAGCCTGGCCAACATGGTGAAATCCCATCTCTACTAAAAATACAAAAATTAGCCAGGCGTAGGCCAGGTGTGGTGGTTTATGCCTGTAATACCAGCACTTTGGGAGGCTGAGGTGGGTGGATCACCTGAGGTCAGGAGTTCGAGACCAGCCTGACCAACATGGTAAAACCCCGTCTCTACTAAAAATACAAAAATTAGCCAGGTGTGGTGGCAGGTGCCTGTAATCCCAGCTACTCGGGAGGCTGAGGCAGGAGAATTGCTTGAATGTGGGAGGCAGAGGTTGCAGTGAGCTGAGATTGTGCCACTGCACTCCCCCCTGGGTAACAAGAGTGGAACTCCGTCTCAAAAAAAAAAAAATTAGCCGTGTATGTGTGGCGGCACCTGTAATCCCAGCTACTCAGGAAGCTGAGGCAGGAGAATTGCTTGAACCTGGGAGGCGGATGCTGTGGGCCAAGATCATGCCATTGCACTCTAGCCTGGGTGACAAGAGCAAGTGCAAGACTCCATCTCAAAAAAGAAAAAAAAAAATACAAAAATTCGCTGGGCATGGTCGTGCATGCCTGTAGTCCCAGCTCCTCAGGAGGCTGGGGCAGGAGGATAACTTGAGCCCAGGAGGCGGAGGTTGCAGTGAGCCGAGAAGGTGCCATGGCACTGCAGCCTGGGCGAAAGAGCCAGACCCTATCTCAAAAAAAAAAAAAAAAAAAATGCGGACAGAGGGGTCAGCATTAGGGGCCTATGACAGTACGGAGGAGATGCATCTGTGTGTCTAGCACAAGGCCAGACCCAAAGCAGGCATTCAGTAAATGTTTATTCATCGACAAACTGACCATGATGAGTAATACACATGCTTCCAGTTGCTCGGACCAACAGGCTTTTGTCCCCCTCTACTCCTCTCTCGCTCTGTCACCCTTCATGTAAGATCTATCAACAAATCCTCTTGGCTCTAGCTCCGAAATCTACCCAGAATCCACCCAAGTCTCCTGCTCCCACTGCCCTGACTCTGGTCCCAATCACCACGTCTCCCACGTGGACTAGCACAGTCACCCCTCTGCCTTCCTGCTCCTGCCCAACCCACCCCTGTCTGCTCCCCTTATGCAGCCAGAGAAACAAGGCTTGGGCTTGTTTCTCTGCGTCAGACGGAGTCCTCCTGTGCTTAGATTCCTCCTGTGGCTCCATCTTCCTCGGAATAAAACTAAAGTCTGTGCTGTAACCAACAAGGCCCTGCATGCCTGGCCCCATCACCTCCTTGGACTCATTTCTTCCCTCTTCACCTCATTCTTTCTGCTTCAGCCACACAGGCCTCCCCGGTGTTCTTCAAATGCATACAATTGGCACATTCCTTGATACGGTTTAGCTCTGTGTCCCTGCCCAAACCTCATCTCTAAATGTCACTGAAGGAACCTGGTGGGAGGTAACTGGGTCCTGAAGACAGTTTCCCCTGTGCTGTTCTCGTGATAGTGAGTTCTCATGAGATCTGATGGTTTAAAAGTGGCAGCTTCTCCTGCACGCTGTCTCTCCTGCCGCCATGTAAGACATGCCTTGCTTCCCCTTCACCTTCCGCCATGATTGTAAGTTTCCTGAGGCCTCTCTAGCCATGAGGAACTGTGAGTCAATTAAACCCCTTTTCTTTATTTATAAATTACCCAGTCTCAGGTAGTTTGTTTGTTTGTTTGTTTTTGAGATGGAGTCTCATTCTGTTGCCCAGGCTAGAGGGCAGTGGCACCATCTTGGCTCACTGCAACCTCCACCTCTGTGTTCAAGTGATTCTCCTGTCTCAGCCTCCTGAGTAGCTGGGACTATAGGCGTGTGCCACCACGTCCAACTAATTTTTGTGTTATTAGTAAAGATGGGGTTTCACTATGTTGGCCAGGCTGGTCTCGAACCCCTGACCTCAAGTGATCCACCCACCTTGGCCTCCCAAAGTGCTGGAATTACAGGTGTAAGCCACTGTGCCCGGCCTACAGGTAGTTCTTTATAGTAGGGTGAGAACAGACTCCTACCTCAGGGCCTTTGCACTGGCTGTTCCCTCTGCCTGGATGCTCTGTCTCCAGATGGCTACACAGCTTTCTCCCTCCTTCAGGATTTCCCTCAAAGTTACCTTCTCAGTGAGGCCTAGCTGATCACCATGTCTAAAAGCTCACTCAGCACCACCCATCTCTATGAACACCCAGCATCCACTTCCTCCCTGCTTCTCACTTGCTTATCATATTTCACTCATTTATCTTGGTGACCCTCTGTCTCCCACTAGAATGTCAGCCCCACAAGGACAGGACCAGGCCAGAGAAGCTGAGCTGAGAATGGAGCAGGACAGGGAGACCTCAGGGCCTGGAAGGGAACAGGGGAGACCTCAGGTCTGGGACAGAGAAGACATCAGAATTGGGACAAGAAGATGGGGAGGATTTGGGGGCCAGGAGCAAGGCAGAGCCGTTATGGACAGGGCCTTGGGAAGACCTCAGGCCCCAGAGGTAGACAAGAGAAATCTTAGTGTCTGAAGAGACTGGGTACAGTGGCTCCTGCCTGTAATCTCAGTGCTTTGGGAAGCTGAGGCAGGAGGATTGCTTGAGCCCAGGAGTTCAAGACCAGCCTGGACAACATAGCAAGGCCTCGTTTCTACAAAAAAAAAAATTTGGCCGGGCGCGGTGGCTCAAGCCTGTAATCCCAGCACTTTGGGAGGCCGAGACGGGCGGATCATGAGGTCAGGAGATCAAGACCATCCTGGCTAACACGGTGAAACCCCATCTCTACTAAAAATACAAAAAAACTAGCTGGGCGAGGTGGCGGGCGCCTGTAGTCCCAGCTACTCCGGAGGCTGAGGCAGGAGAATGGCGTAAACCCGGGAGGCGGAGCTTGCAGTGAGCTGAGATCCGGCCACTGCACTCTAGCCCGGGCAACAGAGCAAGACTCCATCTCAAAAAAAAAAAAAAAAAAAAAAAAAAAAATTTAATTCGCCAGGCACAGTGGTGTGTGCTTATAGTCCCAGCTAATTGAAAGGCTGAAGTGGGAGGATCGCTTGAGCTCAGGAGTTTAAGGCTGCAGTGAGCTATGATTGTACCACTGCACTCCAGCCTGGGCAACAGAGCAAGACCTTGTCTCTGAAACTAAATAAATAAATATCTTAAAAATTTTAAAAAGTGGGCTGGGCACAGTGGCTCACGCCTATAATCCCAGCACTTTTGGAGGCCGAGGCAGGTGGATCATTTGAGGTCAGGAGTTCGAGACCAGCCTGGCCAGCATGGTGAAACCCCGTCTCCAATAAGTACAAAAAAAATTAGCTGGGCATGGTGGCGCATCCCTGTAATCCCAGCTACTCAGGAGGCTGAGGCAGGAGAATCACTTGAACCCAGTTGAACCCAGGAGGCAGAGGTTGCAGTGAGCTGAGATTGTGCCACTGCACTCAAGCCCGGGCAACGGAATGAAAGTCCGTCACACACACACACACACACACACACACACACACACACACACAAAATACATCTAGGGCTAGAAGAAGCTGAGAAAAAGACAATGAACTAGGGACGCAGCCACCCAGACGGCCCCTACTCACCTTGACCCTGAAGGGGCAGCGGGTCTGGTCCACCAGCATGATGTTCTCAGGCTTGAGATCAGCGTGGATGATCGCCAGCTCCTTGAGCCGGGCCAGGGCTCTGAGCACCTGCAGGGTGACTGTACGGATGTGGCGGGCAGGGAGGGGCGCGAAGTTGTTCTCCTTCTGGAACTCAAAAAGGTTTTGCTCCAGCAGCTCGAAGACCAGGTAGAACTTGAGGGCGTCGTGGAAGAACTCAAGGAAGCGGATGACGTGGGCCTCCTCAGGGTCCAGGCCTCGCATGCAGTGCAGCAGCTTCAGCTCGTTCTTGATGATGCGGTTGCGGTAGGCGTCGTTCTTGAGGATCTTGATGGCCACCATCTCGCCCGTGCTCCGCCGCCAGCCCTTGGCTACCTCCCCGAAGGTCCCCTTGCCCAAGACCTCGATGATGTCGTAGCAGTCGGTCTCCGACTGGATGGTAGCCATGGTGCCCCTGCTGCCAGACACTGCCCTGCCCAGGCCCCTGCGCCACTGGCTCTGCCGCCCAGGCCTCCCGCCTGGCCGCCGACACAGCAGGCCCCCCAGTGGGGGAAAAAGAACCGCACTCGTGCCTCCTCCTATGAGGTTGGCCCCTGCTTCCCTGGCACCCCCAAATCCCCAGGCCACACTGTCAGTCTGCCAGGAGCTGCGCCCCTCCCCAAAAGCCCTCCTGGCTTGGGATGAGGGGCCCCAGGCCCCACTGAATGGGTTCCAGCGCTGTTGAGTGGCTCTGGTTCTGTTGTTGGAGACCTGAGCCCTGGCTGGAGTGGGGGTGGGGTGCCAGGCTGGGCCCCCTCCCCCGCCCAGTGGTGGAACCTTGCAAAGACCAAACAGGTGAAGTGTTGACAGAGGGGAGTCTAATCGGGGGCCTTGGGCATACAGGAACGGGGATAAGGCAGGAGTAAGGAAAGGTGGGCTTCTTGAGCTTGGGAGATGTGATGTGTGGGAGTCTGTGTTCAGAAAACTCCTGTCCCAGCCTGTGACTGCTATAGCATGACGGGTAAAAGGCCCTGAATGCCAGGCTAAGGAGTTTGGACTCTGTTCTGAGGGCACTGGGGAGCCACAGAAGGGCTTTGAGCAGGGGAGGGCAGGGTCAGATATGAGTGTCAGAAAGTTACTGTATGAAAAAGGATAGGTTGGAGCGGGTAAGAATGGAAGCCCCAAGCCAGGGAAAGAGTCTAGGACAGGGCACAGATGGGAGAGGTCAGGGAGGGCAGGGCGAGGCCAGTGAATGAGACACTCCCAAGGCCAAAAGGGGCAGCCGTGAGACTGACAGATTGGGAGAAAGGCAGGAGCTGTCTAAGACCAGGCCCAAGGCTCTGGCATGCAGAGGCAGTCCCTGGGAAATGGACATGGATAAGGAGCAGCTTGGGGGAGATGTTGAGGCCAAATTAGAAAATGTATTTATTTTTGGCTGTGTGCGGTGGGTCACGCCTGTAATCCCAGCACTTTGGGAGGCTGAGGAGGGCGGATCATGAGGTCAGGAGATCGAGACCATCCTGGCTAACATGGTGAAACCCTGTCTCTACTAAAAATACTAAAAATTAGCCAGGCGTAGTGGCGGGTGCCTGTAGTCCCAGCTACTCGGGAGGCTGACGCAGAAGAATAGCTTGAAACCAGGAGGTGGAGATTGCAGTGAGCCAAGATCGCACCACCGCACTCCAGCCTGGGTGACAGAGCAAGACTTAGTCTCAAAAAAATAAAAGTGTTTATTTTTATTTATCTTTTAATTTTTTGTAGAAATGGGGTCTCACCATGTTGTCCAGGCTGGTCTCAAGTGATCCTCCTGCCTCAACCTTCCAAAGTGCTGGGATTGTAGGCATGAGCCACCACTCCAGCCAAATTAGAATATTTAACACTGGGCCGGGCTCAAGTGGCTCATGCCTATAATCCCAGCACTTTGGGAGGCCGAGGCAGGTGGATCACCTGAGGTCGGGAGTTCCAGACCAGCCTGATCAACATGGAGAAACCCCGTCTCTACTAAAAAAAAAAAAAGTAAAAGAAAACTTAACATCAAAACTTTAAACAAGGATGAAGTGCTTTAGAGCTCTTATCTGATCCTTACAACATACAGAGTAGGGATTTTATGGAAGAGAAAATCAAGGTACAAAGAAGTTGGTTTTTTTTGTTTTTTTTTTTTTTTTTTTTTTGAGACGGAGTCTTGCTCTGTCGCCCGAGCTGGAGTGCAGTGGCCAGATCTCAGCTCACTGCAAGCTCCGCCTCCCGGGTTTACGCCATTCTCCTGCCTCAGCCTCCCAAGTAGCTGGGACAACAGGCGCCAGCCACCTCGCCCGGCTAGTTTTTTTGTATTTTTTAGTAGAGACGGGGTTTCACTGTGTTAGCCAGGATGGTCTCGAACTCCTGACCTCGTGATCCGCCCATCTCGGCCTCCCAAAGTGCTGGGATTACAGGCTTGAGCCACCGCGCCCGGCTTTTTTTTTTTTTTGAGATGGAGTCTCGCTCTGTCACCCAGGCTGGAGTGCAGTGGTGTGATCTGGGCTCACTGCAAGCTCCGCCTCCCGGGTTCACGCCATTCTCCTGCCTCAGCCTCCCGAGTAGCTGGGACTACAGGCGCCCGCCACCTCGCCTGGCTAGTTTTTTGTATTTTTTTTAGTAGAGACGGGGTTTCACCGTGTTAGCCAGGATGGTCTCGATCTCCTGACCTTGTGATCCGCCCATCTCGGCCTCCCAAAGTGCTGGGATTACAAGCTTGAGCCACCGCGCCCGGCCAAAGAAGTTTTTAAAATGCCTGGCCAGGAGCGGTGGCTCACGCCTGTAATCCCAGCACTTTGAGAGACCAAGGCGGGCAGATCACCCGAGGTCAAGAGTTTGAGACCAGCCTGGCCAACATGACGAAACCCCGTCTCCACTAAAAATACAAAAATTAGCTGGGCGTGGTGGTGCACACCTGTAGTCCCAGCTACTCTGGAGGCTGATGTCGGGAGGCTGAGGTATGAGAATCGCTTGAACCTGGGAGGTGGAGGTTGCAGCAAGCCAAGATTGCTCCACTGCACTCCAGCATGGGCGACAGAGTGAGACTCTGTCTCAAAAAATTAAAATAAATACATAAAACATAAAATAAAATGCCTAAGGTCACCCAAGTGACTGCCAGAAATAGCCTCTGACCCTGAGCAGCCTGGTTCCAGCACTAAGCTCTGAACCACCACCCACATAACTTCCTAAAGACCAGGAGACCTCTGGGGAAGGCGTGCAGAAGCTGCTGGGTCCCCAGGGGGATGCAGGAGAGAGTCTGGGAGTTGTCAGCACAGAGAGGAGGCATAGAAGCCACTGGGGGGGTGGTGACACACCCCAGGGAGGGTGTGGGGGCGGACAAAGGCCCAGGAGGAACCTCGAATGCCCAAGGAACACAGGGAGAGAGAGGTGTGGGGAAGAGAGGAGCAAGTGTCAGGAAGATGGAAGGGGCCTTGAAGAGTCAGGACAAGAGAGAAAAAGGAAACCCTCAGGTGTGGCCACAGGGAGGTCACTGCTGACACAGACAAGGTAGGAGGAAAATCCCAAATGTTGGGATCTTGGAAATGGGTGTGCACCATGAGCGTAGATAGCTCCCGCCATGTTTGGTGGGGGCAAAGAAAAAGTGTGTGGTGAGACAGTGACCCGAGGAGGGCCGGCTTGAAGGGACAAGGTACTCAAGTGAGTGGGGGATTCTGCCAGGCCCCTCACCCAATGAGACAGGATAGGGAGATGTGAGGAGAGTGGGGGGCTGTCAGGGTGAGACTCGGAACTGGATATTGAGTCTCCTTAGTCCAATGTGAGACATCACAGAGAGGACGTGGAGGAGGCCGGAGGCCCTGGTGGGAACCTGGGGACTTAGATCCTGAATTGGGATGACAGGGATGGATGGCCCATGGTCCCTGGGAGCTGAGACCAGCACTGACGGGTGCTGAGGACCCTGGGACCTAGTTCCAAGAGGCGGCTGTGTGTTTGGGGTAGAGGCTTTGAACCCAGAATCCTGAAAAGGGGAGCAGGAGCAGCCTTCCTGGGTGGGGCCAGACTGGACAGGGCAGTCAAACCAGCCAGACAGCAAACAGAAGGCCAGGATGTGCAGAAGTGCCCACGCTGGCAGAGGGCAGGTGGGGAGCAACCAGCCTGGTAGGAGTGGGTCCCCCAGGACAGGCAGGCTCCCTGGCAGAGGGGTCCCGAAGCTGTGCTCTGCCAGGGAATGTCCCAGAGTCCTCTTTAACAACCCCTGGGAATTCTCAAGGGCTAGGGACGTCTCCCCTCCCACCAGGGCCTGCCCCAAGGCCACCCTGACTCTTCGTTGTTGTTTTTGTTGAAACAGAGTCTGGCTCTGTTGCCCAGGCTGGAGTGCAGGGGCGCCATCATGGTTCACTGCAGCCTCAACCTCCCGGGCTCAAGTGATCCTCCCACCTCAGCCTCCTGACTAGCTGGGATTACAGGCACAGGCCATCATGCCTGGCTATTTTTTGTAGAGATGAGGTTTCTCTGTGTTTCCCAGGCTGGTCTTCAACTCCTAGGCTCAAGCAATCCTCCTACTTTGGCCTCCCAAGTGCTGGGATTACAGGAGTGAGCCACTGCGCCCAACCTGCCTTGACTCTTCTCAGACCAGGTATGACCTGTTTTTCCCCTCACACCCGATGTTCCCCTCAGGCCAGGCTCAAGTGACCCCCTCCTCTTTGGAGACTGCCTTCTCTGGATCTCCCCTATACCCACTCCTGCCCCTCCCCACCCCCTATGCACACAGAGGAGACGAATACACAGCTACTTCCGGATTATTTTATTCACATGGCTTGGTGGGGTACAGGCACTCCTGCCAGAGAGACAGGAGCAGGCCTCCCCGCCGGCCATGGTCAGTCACCCACCTCCCAGCCCTCTTAGGGTTAGTGCTAGTTATCACACACACAACAGCGAGGGGGTAGAGAAAGGAAGGCAAGAAGGGATCCCCATCTGCCCAGGGGCTTTAGATGGCCGCAGCCTGAGCCCCCTCCATCCTGGCTGGGCCTGGAGCCCCTGTCTCTGAAAACCCCACACTGGGCAGCCGCACCCGGAACCCACCTTCTTCCTGGTCCCCACTCCCACTCCGGGCCTTGGGGCTTAGGGACACCCTAGGGAAGCGGAACTTGGGTGACTTCTCTCTGACGGGGGACTTGGGGGCTGCATCGCCCTCCTGCCCCCGAGACGCTTTAGAAGGGGCCGCCAGGCCTACACGTGGCAAGCGGACCCGGACCCGGCCCCGGCGCCCCAAGGCCCCTTCCCCACTGCCCTCTTCCTCCTCCTCCTCCTCGGGGCTGGGGGAGCCTTCCCCAGTCACCATCTCACTTTGGCTGAAGCCCACACGGGGCAGCCTGAGTTTGGGGCTCTTGGCCTTCTCACCCTCCTCGGCCCCCTCCTTGGCCCACGCCAGGCCAAACCGGGGCAGCCGTACCTTGAGCTTGTGTCCAGCCTCCCCCTCCCCGTCTGCCACCTGGTACTCAGCGTGGTTGCCCCCGGGTGGCGAGAGCTCCACGTCGAGCAGTGAGAGGCGGAAGGTACGCTCGTCCCCTGGGGGCTGCCCCTGAGCACCCTCGCCCCCCACCCCAGCTCCCGCCCCCAGCGTGGGCAACTTCAGCCTCAGCCCACCCTTGCCTGTGGCCACCTCGCCCGCCTGTGCCTCTCGGCTTAGCCCCACGTCCAGCTCAAGCTGGGGCACTGTCACGGTGGGCATCTTGAAGACACCCTCACCCACCAACAGCTCCCCACCTGCAGCCTGGGCTCCAGGCAGAGACAGGGTCACCTGGGGCACCTGAACCCTGTAGCCTGCTGTGTCCTCTGCTGAAGGGACTGTACTCTCAGCTTGCTGCCCTGGGGTACCCACCTCCCCAAAGCCGGTCAGCTCCACCTGGGGCAGGGAGGTGCCCAGCAGAGGCATCCTCAGCCCCGCCTCATGGCCCTCCGTGACCACCTGCCTGGCTGTGGACACCTTCAGGCCTGACAGCTGCATTCCACTGACGGCCACAGCCCCCTCTGCCCTCCCTTCCTCCTGGGCACCCAGTGTGACCAGCTCCACCTCGGGGATCTTAAGCTGCACAGCGGTGGACTCAGCCTTTTCCCCTGGGCTGGCACGCTCACCGTGAACTTCTGCTTCCTTCCCTCGAGCCAGCCCAAAGGAGGGCATCTTCAGCTTGGGCATCTTCACCCTCCCATCCCAGCCCCAGCCCTTGCCCTCCAACTCAGCCATCCCCGGCACTAGTTCTGCTGCCTCAGTGTCCCGGCCTCTGACCCCAAACTTGGGCAGAGCAAACCTGGGCCCCTTGAACTTGAGGTCGGCCCCTGCCACCTCTGCCTTGCCTGAGGGCAGGTGGGCATCCAGACTGAGCTGTGGGATGGACAGATCGAGGGCAGGCAGCAGGCCTGCCTCCCCAGTCCCTTTGGCTTCAGCCTCAGCCCCCACCCGAGCCTTGGGGAGTGAGATGGCAAACTTGGATACCTTCAGCTTGGTGGCTCGCCCAGCCCCCTCAGCCTCTGCCTTAGCCACCTTTGGCCCTGAGAGTCCAAACTTAGGTAAGGAGAACTTGGAAGAGGGTTTGACTTTCATCTCCATCATCTCCAGCCGCCCTTCCTCAATTTCCACAGCGGGCAGCTGTGGAGTGACAATTTCAACAGAAGGCACTCGGAAGCCCACTTCCCTGACCCCTGCTGCCACCTCGGGGCCCTCCGCCCGCTCTACCTTGCCCATTTCAGTGGCTGGGACCTGCCCCTCCAGGCCAAGGGCTCCTGGTAGGTCTAGCTCCACTGAGGGCAGAGTGAGAGAGGGGACACCCACATGAGCCTCACCATCCACCTCTGGCTGCAGACAGGGAAGTGTTACCAGCTTCCCTGAGACCTCAGCACCCGCCTCGCCTGGCTTTCCCCGTGATGGGGACTCTGCCCTCCCTAGCTTGGGCATGGTCATCTTGGGCATCTTGAAGCCAAATTCCATCCCTTCTGCCTGCTCTGCCTTGGCGGCCTTTAGCTGCACCTCTGGAGCCCTGGGCAGCTTCACCTCTGGTGCCTTCGGAAGATGCACATCGGGAACCTTCGGTACTTGCATTTCCGGCAGCCGAATCTCTGACACTTTCGGCAGCTGCACCTCAGGGAGGTGCACATCGGGCACGGTCATCTCAGGCACCTTAGGGAGTTTTATCTCCGGGAGCTTCACGTCAGGGACTTTCATTTCGGAGACTTTGGGCAGCTGCACCTCTGGGAGGTGTACATCGGGCACGGCCATTTCGGGCACCTTGGGGAGTTTCATCTCTGAGACTTTTGGCAGCTGCACCTCGGGGAGTCGAACCTCTGGCACAGCCATCTCGGGCATTTTAGGGAGTTTCATCTCTGGGGCTTTCGGCAGCTGCACCTCTGGGAGGTGCACATCGGGCACGGCCATCTCAGGCACCTTCGGGAGTTTCACTTCAGGGAGTTTCATTTCAGGAAGTTTCATCTCAGGCACCTTTGGAAGCTTCATCTCAGGGACTTTCATCTCTGGGACTTTCGGCAGCTGCACCTCTGGAAGCCGCACCTCTGGCACAGCCATCTCTGGCACCTTTGGGAGTTTCATCTCTGACACTTTGGGCAGCTGCACCTCCGGAAGCCGCACCTCTGGCACAGCCATCTCTGGCACCTTGGGGAGTTTCATCTCTGGGACTTTTGGCAGCTGCACCTCTGGAAGCCGCACCTCCGGCACAGCCATCTCTGGCACCTTTGGGAGTTTCATCTCTGACACTTTGGGGAGCTCCACCTCTGGAAGCCGCACCTCCGGCACAGCCATCTCTGGCACCTTTGGGAGTTTCATCTCTGACACTTTGGGGAGCTCCACCTCTGGGAGTCGAACCTCTGGAAGAGCTGCCTCGGGCACTTTTGGAAGCTTGACTTCAGGAGCCTTGGGGAGCTTCACTTCAGGTCCCTTGGGCACCTTGACCTCAGGCCCTGACACTCCGATGCCAAGGGAGGGCATCTTGATGGTGGGCAGCTTCAGCTTGCTCTCTACAACTTCAGGAGCAGCAGGCCGGGGCTCCAAGAGGGAAAGCCCAAAGGTGGGCATTCGAAGTCTGGGACCTTTCACCCTGGCCTCAGGGATGCCCTTGGCTACCTTGGCCTCAGCAACTTCCTTTGCTCGAGCCCCAAATCGGGGGAAACTAAGGCGGGGCATCTTCAGGGCCACCTCAGGTGCCTCTCCCCGGGCCTCCACCTCCGCACCCGGCAAGGCCAGGTCCACCCCCACAGTCGGTGCTGCCACATCCAGGGTGGGCACCACTACCGACACAGCCCCTTCCCGGGTCTCTAGGCAGGGAAGTGGAGGCAGAGCGGGCAGTGAGGGTAAGGCAGGCAGCTCCACCTGGGGGACCTGGATCCCCACGGCTGGGGCCTCCACAGCAGGCGGAGCCGGGGTTCCAAGCCCAAGGGTTGGTAGGTGGAGGGCAAAGCCACCAGCTGCCTCTGCGGAGGGGGCAGCCTTGGGGGCTGAGACCTGGGGGACACCCACCTCGGCCCCTGGCAGCCGGGGCCCAACCAGCTCCACCTGAGGGGCTGTGAAACGAGCCCCTGTGGCCACCTCGGCCTCCACCTTGGCCTTCCTGGGGGGAGGAGCAGCGGCGGCCAGCCGGGCTGCCTGAGCCTCTTCGGCCACTTCTCGTACACGCAGCCGAGGCAGCTGGAGGCGCCGGCGGGCAGGGGCGGCCGGGACAGGACCCTTGGCAGCCTCAGCTTTGAGGCCCCGGCGCAGGCGGGAGAACTTGGGAAAGGAGAACTCGACGTCAACAGGGGCCAGGTCAGCGGGGACCCCCAGAGCCCCAGGCACCATCTTCTTCTTCTTCACAGGGGACAGACTCTGGATGTTCTGGGGAAAGAGGAGAGAGGCGGGAGGCGGTGGGACAGTGGGAGGCTGGGAGTGGACAGGAAAAGCCCCACCTGGTATTGGACCAGGCTGGGGATGCCCTGGGTCAAGTATCTTGTCCCCCAAACATCATCCCCACTTCTTGCCTGCCTTTTCACCATGAGTGCCCAGGAAGGCAGGCAGCCATCTAGAATCTCCAAATGAGTCAACAGGAGTATGGGGACTGGGACCCAAGACTTCTAGGTCCTGATCTGGGATTTTCCCCAACATCCTCATTCTAGAGATGGGGAAGCCGAGGCCCAGGGAGGGAAATAAATTTGTCCAGGGCCACTCAGCAGTAATTGGGCCGCACTCAGGCTGGAATCTGGCTTCCCTGGTTCCAAGTAGCCTGGTCAGGACCCCTAGCAAGCTTGGATCCGATGGTGGGGACGCCTCTCCGAGGTGGGTGAGGGCCCTGGGCTGGGGTGGGTCTGTCCCCCTCCCTGGGGAAGAGTTTGGGGCAGAGAGGAAGGGGCAGAGGGTGGGATTAGCTTGGGTTAGTGACAAGACAGAGGGCAAAGCTGGCCCATGGTGGCGGGGAATGGGGCTCACGGCGCAGAGACCGGATCGCTGGGGCAGTCCAGGGCCGGGGCCGGGCTAAGCACGCGTACCAGCTTGGCCACCTTGGCCCGCGGACCCTTGATCTCGTAGCCAGACACGGTCCCGGGCCGCAGCGCCAGGTCCCCGGTGGGCACAGTGCGCTTCAGGCAGAAGGAGACTTTGTAAGGCTCGGCGCATTGCAGCAGGCGTAGTGCGTCCTCGTACTTGAAGTTCTCGAAGAACACTCGGGCACTCAGCAGCTGGTCCCCTGCAGGCGAGGTGGAGGTGCGCAGCACGTGGGCATCTCCCGGCTCCACCCGGGCCTAGTTCTGCCCACTTGCGCCAAGGCCCCGCGGTGCGGCCCCGCCCCAAATTTTAGTCTCTCCAGTCCCCAGCGCAGGATTGAGTCGCAGTTACGCTAGTCCCTGCCCCATGACCTTATCCCCGCCCCCTGCAATGAACAAAGCCGCGCCCTCTCAGGTCACGCCAGCACCTTGTCACTCCTCTACCCATCCTTACGTTTCAGATATTGACTTGTTTCTTTTACCGAGAGAACAGAATCAGAAGGGAACTTCCAGAAGCTCCCACATTGTCTGTTCACCCCCTTTCCCCTGCGGCGACTTACTCCACTCTCCTGTTTCTGGGGATGAACTAACCCCACTCCTAGCTCAGGGCAATCCCTCCACCGCCTTCTCAGGGACATCCTCCAGCAATTCTCTCCTCTTCCCACATCATCAGTTGTCCTTCTCGTCTACATTATTCCCATCAGCATACAAACATTATTATTTCTCCCATAAGAAAGGTTGTCAACTGGGCGCAGTGGCTCACGCCTATAATCCCAACACTTAGGGAGGCCGAGGCCGGCGGATCACGAGGTCAGGAGATTGAGACCATCCTGGCTAACACGGTGAAACCCTGTCTCTACTAAAAATACAAAAAAAAAATTAGCTGGGCGTGGTAGCAGAAGCCGGTAGTCCCAGCTACCCGTGAGGCTGAGGCAGGAGAATAGCGTGAGCCCAGCAGGTGGAACTTGCAGGGAGGCCAAGCTTGCAATGAACCGAGATGGTGCCACTGCACTCCAGCCTGGGCGACAGAGGAGACTCCGTGTCAAAAAAAAAAAACAAAAAAAAAACAAGGTTGTCATGGCCTCACTCCCCCGGAGCTCCTGCCCTGTTGATCTGTTCACCTTAATAGGCAAAAGGTATTGAGTTCTCCAGTAGCATTGTTACCAGTTCTTCAATCACACCTCTGACCCTACTTTCCCACACACACATCTGAACTGCTCCTCTCAAGGTCCCAGGCAGTGACCTCTGTGTAGTAAGTTTAAGGGTCAAGTCCCAGGCCTCATCTGCTTAAACCACTCAGCATCTGATCTAACTTCACTCTCTCTCATACACTTGCTTCCCTTGGCTTCCAAGGTGCCACACCCTCTGGAGCCTCTCTAGGGGTTCCTTGTCAGTCTCCATAGATGTTTGCTTTCTCTCTCCCTGATTTCTTTCTTTCTTTTCTTTTCTTTTACGAACAGTCTCACTATGTTGCCCAGGCTGATGTTACCCAGTCCAGTCTCAAATTCCTAGGTTCAACTGATCCTCCCACCCCAGCCTCCAAAAATGCTGATATTACAGGCGTGAGCCACTATACCCAGCTTTCTTTCCTTCTTTCTTTCTTTCTTCCTTCCTTCCTTCTTTCTTTCTTTTTTGAGATGGAGTTTTACTCTTGTTGCCCAGGCTGGAGTGCAATGGCACGATCCCGGCTCACCACAACCTTTGCCTCCCAGCTTCAAGCGACTTTCCTGGGACCGCAGGCATGTGCCACCACGCCCGGCTAATTGTGTATTTTTAGTAGAGACGGGGTTTCTCCATGTTGGTCAGGCTGGTCTCAAACTCCCTCCTGGGCTCAAGCGATCCTCCCACCCTTGGCTTCCCAAAGTGTTGAGATTACAGGTGTGAGCCACCCCATGCTTGACCATACTGTACTGTTAATGCAGCAGTTCAGCACAGTCAATTCATGTTTCTCCTCTGCTCACAGCCCTCACAGAATAAAAGCCAAAGTCCTATAAAGCCCTCTAAAAAGTCCCTACCTCAGGGGATCTGCCCCTCTTGGCCTTCCAAAGCGCTGGGATTACAGGCGTGAGCCACCATGCCCAGCCTCTTTTTTTTTTTAAAGACAAGATATCGCTCTTTCGCCCAGGCTGTAGCACACTGGTGCAATGACAAATCACCGCAGCCTTGAACTTTCAGCCTCAAGCAATCCTCCTGCCTCAGCCTCCTGAGTACCTGCGACTGCAGCCCCATGCCACCACACCCAGCCTCTCTGGCCTCTTAAAGACACACTATCCCAGACCTCAGGACTTGGACCTCCTCTCTGTCTACATGCTCAAGTCACCCCTTGGGAATTCTTGGGAAGCTCATCCAGATTGAGGAGTTTAAAGATCATAAATCTGCTAACAATACCTGAGCATATCTCTGCAGCCCAGCACTCTCTCCTCCACGCTAGACTCACATCCAACATCTCCATCATATCTCCACGTGGGTGTCCAACACCACACCTCTCCTTTAACAGATCCAAACTGCACTCCTGGTCTTCTCCAAATGAGTGCTAGTCTCAGTGTGCTACTTTCGAGAGACCAGCAACTCCATCCTCAGTCAAAAATCCCTGGATCCAACCTTGACAACTTTCTTTCCATCATACCTAATATCCAGCCCTCAAAGCTCCTCCTTCAAAATATATCCAGAATCCAGAATATATATCTACATACATACCTCCAAAACCTTTTGGTCCTGAGCATCCTCATCTCTTACCTGGATAATCACAGTAGCCACCTTGTTGGTCTCCCTGCTTCTAACTCTGCCCTACTGTTTGATGTTATTGGCTTTGTTTTTGAAACAGAATCTTGCTCTGTTGCCCAAGCTGGAGCGCAGTGGTGTGATCATGGCTCATTGCAGCTTCAATCTCCTGGGCTCAAGCGATCCTCCCAACTTGGCTTCCCAAAGTGCTGGGATTACAGGTGTGAGCCATCCCGTGCTTGACCATACTCTACTGTTAATGCAGCAGTTCAGCACAGTCAATTCATGTTTCTCCTCTGCTCACAGCCCTCACAGAATAAAAGCCAAAGTCCTATAAAGCCCTCTAAAAAATGCCCTCCCCTTACCTCTCTGGGCTCCTCTCTTACTTTCCTCTTCACTAACTCAATTGCATAGACACTGGCTTCCTCACTGTTTCTCCTGCAAGAAAGGCATGGTCCCACCTTGGAGCATTTTTGCTAGCTGTTCCCTCTTCCAGATGGCCTCATAGCTTGTTCCCTTATCTCATTTAGCCTTTTCACCCTTTCCAGCCCACCTCATTTTTTTTTTTTTTTTTTTTTGAGACGGAGTCTCGCTCTGTCGCCCAGGCTGGAGTGCAGTGACCGGATCCCAGCTCACTGCAAGCTCCGCCTCCCAGGTTTACGCCATTCTCCTGCCTCAGCCTCCTGAGTAGCTGGGACTACAGGCGCCCGCCACCACGCCCGGCTAATTTTTTGTATGGTTTTTAGTAGAGACGGGGTTTCACCATGTTAGCCAGGATGGTGTCGATCTCCTGACCTCGTGATCCGCCCATCTCGGCCTACCAAAGTGCTGGGATTTTCACCCAGGCTAGAGTGAAGTGGCACGAACTTGGCTTATTGCAACCTCAAGCAATTCTCCTGCCTCAGCCTCCTGAGTAACTAGGATTATAGGCGCCTGCCACCACATCCAGCTAATTTTTGTATTTTTAGTAGAGACAGAGTTCAAGGCCAGTCTGACCTCAGGTGATCTGCCCACCTTGGCCTCCCAAAGTGCTGGGATTACAGGTGTGAGCCACCGTGCCTGGCCAAGCCCACCCCATTTAAAAATGCAGCTGTAGCACATTTTGTCCTCCTGGCAACTGTAGCACTTACTGCTTTCTAATTTACTAGATATTTTACTTAATTTGCTTAAATATGTCTCTCCTCACTGGAATGTAAGCTCCATAAGTACAAGGACTGTTGTTCACTGTTTTATTCACTGCTGTAGCCCAAGCACCTAAGATAATGTCTGAAATAGGGCAGGGCACGGTGGCTCACGCCTGTAATTCCAGCACTTTGGGAGACCGAGGCGGATGGATTATTTGAGGTCAGGAGTTCGAGACCAGTCTGGCCAACATGGTGAAACCCCGTCTGTACTAAAAATACAAAAATTAGCCGGGCATGGTGGCCTGCGCCTGTAATCCCAGCTACTCAGGAGGCTGAGGCAGGAGAATTGCTTGAACCTGGGAGGCGGAGGTGGCAGTGAGCCGAGATCGCACCATTGCACTCCAGCCTGGGCAACAAGAGACAAACTCCGTCTCAAAATAAATAAATAAATAAATAAATAAAGTCTGAAATAGAAGACACTAATAAATAGTTGTTGCATGAATAAATCACGCCAGCTTCATCTATGTTTCCTAAAACATCCTTCACTTACAAAGCTTCTCTTCCCAACCCCTCCAAGTGACTCACTCCACCCTTTTCTCCTGCCCCAACAACAAAAACATTTACTAGCACTCACGTAGTTAAGCACTATGTGCCACTTAGCTATGTGCTAAGTGTTTTCACATACTGACTCGTTTAATCTACAATACATAATAACCCCATACTAGAATAAGTCCCATTTCAGAGATGAGAAAACTGAGGCACAGAAAGATCACAAGCTAGTAAACGGGGGATGTGGAACTCGCACCCAGACAGTGAACCTCTGGAGTTTGCTGTGAACAGTCAGCAAAGCCCCGCCCCAAGCCCTTAACCCCGCCTCCTGGTCGCCGGTCACGCCCCCATCCCCTGCTCAGTTTCAACTTCTCTTTGGACCCAAGGCAGATTCCTAACCCCGCCCCCGCAGTTCGACCCCGCCCCATATCCCGGGCCCGCCCACCTTCCTGCAGGCTGAGGTTCCTGGCGGCCGGTGAGTCCTCGCGCAGCTCCCGAACGAAGATTCCCTCTTTGCCGCCGCCAGCTACGTTGATGCCGCTGACCCCGGTCTGCGCCTCTGTCTCCACGATAATTTCCACCAACTCCGCCCGCCTCAGCTCCTGCAGAGGGCGGCGAGGTGTAGCGCTGGGGCTCTAGGGCCAGACCTCGCCCAGAGCCCACCATTGCGCTCAACAGTGGCTCATATACATATATTATATACATATATATGTATATATTTATATATATTTAGAGACGGGGCGGGTCTCGCCACATTGCCCAGGCTGGTCTCGAACTCCTCCTCGGCCCAAGCGATCCTCCCGCCTCGGCCTCCCAAAGTGCTGGGATTACAGGCGTGAGCCACCGCGCCCGGCCAGGAGCGGCTGTTCAGCGGGTCTTCAGGGCACACGACCCTCGGCGCCGCGACGTCGGGACACACCCACTCCGGCCTCTCCCCTTTAAGCAAGCCCGCGGGCGACTGGCTTTCTAGGACCCGCGGAACCGTTAAACAGCTCCGCGGGCCGGCTGGCCTCTCTGAGGCTCTAGAGCTGCAGTCGAAAGGGTTTAGGGGAGGAGACGGGGTTGTAAGGGGATGGACTGCGTCAGAGTGGTCTGGAGAGAATTTGAGTTGTGATTGAGAGATTGGCCCAGGATCGTGGGGGCGTGGTCAGGTCGGGAGGGCGGGGCTGGGGGTTGGTGCGGGTAGGAGGGGTAGGAGAGCACAGGCCTGGGAGGAAGAGCCAAATGGGGTATAGAAGCGTGCCAAAGATAGGAATGTGGCCGGAATTTATGGGGGGTTATTTGGAGCTGGGATTGGAGACCCATATTATTTTTTTGTGGGGGGAGACAGGGTCTCTGACTCTGTCCCCAGGCTTGAGTGCGGTGTGATCATGGCTCACTGCAGCCTGGACCTCCTAAACTCAAGCAGTCCTTCCGCTCCAGTCTCCCAAGTAGTTGGGAACACAGGCATGCGCCACCATGCCCAGCTAATTTTTAATTTTTATTTTTTAAGAGACAGGGGTCTCACTGTATTGCCCAGGCTGGCCTCAAACTCCTGGCCTCAAGAGATCCTCCTGTCTCAGCCTCCCAAAGCCCTGGGATTATAGGCATGAGCCACTGGCATCTGGCCCCGAGACCCATATTCTCCAAGCCGGATTGAACTATGGGGGAGGGGCTTTAATTATAGCAGAACAAGAGAATAGTTGAGGATGGGATTCTGAGGAAGGGGCTGGCTGGACCTTCAAGCCGTCTGGGATTCGGGGGACAGGGAGTGGGATTTGCCTCCCTGCAGGCTTGAATGTGTGTGAGAATGTGCTCTATTGTAAATTCAATGACCCGAAGACCTGCGAAACGCCCACAGGAGAGGGAATCCAGTGAAGGGGGTCTGCGTGGGTAATGAATGGGACTGGCAGACATGGCATTCCCAGTATTTACTGTAAATGATGCAGACTGGACCTGGCCCAGAAGCCACTGTGGGATTCACAATAGGGCTTCCCAGAAGAGGCACTGACAAACCTGGATCCTGTCTAGGAATCCAATCTGCTGTGTGTCTTAGGAAGAATCTTGCCCTCTATGGACCTACTTCTCTGCTGCAAAATAGGGTAACATAGGCATACTGGAAGGAGGTTGCAGCAGGGATCTGAGAGGATGCTGTCACTTCCAGTGCATCGGGGCCAGCACGGAGTGGAATTGAGCCCAGGACTTGGAGGGAGAGCAGGTCGAGGCCAGATGCCCCACAGCAGTGGCCCCGAGGGACTAGGGGGCTGGCTGAGCAGGGCAGTGTGGTTAAGAAGAGTTGTGGCTGGGGCTGCAGGAAACAGCATGACCACCAAGTACCACCCTTTGGCTCAGCAGGCCTGGACTCAGCATTTTATGTGCAGGATCTCTTTTTTTTTTTTTTTTTTTGAGGCGGAGTCTCGCTCTGTCACCCAGGCTGGAGTGCTATGGCACAATCTGGGCTCACTGCAACTTCCGCCTCCCAGGTTCAAGCGATTCTTCTGCCTCAGCCTCCCGAGTAGCTGGGACTACAGGCACGTGCCACCACGCCCAGCTAATTTTTGTATTTTTAGTAGAGGTGGAGTTTCACCATGTTGGCCAGGATGGTCTCGATCTCTTGACTTCATGATCCACCCACCTTGGCCTCCCAGAATGCTGGGATGACAGGCATGAGCCACTGCACCCAGCCTCTTTTTATTTTTAAGAGTCGGAGTCAGGCTGGGCGCGGTGGCTCATGCCTATAATCCCAGCACTTTGGGAGCCCAAGGTGGGCGGATCACCTGAGGTCAGGAGGTTGAGACCAGCCTGGCCAACATGGCAAAACCCCATCTCTACTAAAAGCCCTAAAATTAGCCCAGTGTGGTGGCAGGTGCCTGTAATCCCAGCTACTCAGGCGGCTGAGGCAGGAGAATCGCTTGAACCTGGGAGACAGAGGTTGCAGTGAGTCAAGATTGCACCACTGCACTCTAGCCTGGGTGACAAGAGAAAGACTCTGTCTCAAAAAAAAAAAAAAAAAAAAAGTCGGTTGGAGTCTTGCTGTTTTGCCCAGGATGGTCTCCAATTCCTGGGCTCAAGGGATCCTCTGGCCTCAGCCTCCCAGAGTGTTGGGATTACAGGTGTGAGCCACCCAACCCAGCCTGCAGGATCTCATTTCATCCCCTCCCCACAGCCTTGGGCAGTCACAGAGGAGGACACTAAGGCCCAGAGAGATAAAGTGACTTGCCTAATGCCCTGTAGCAAGTTAAGTGGCTGGGACTCAACCTTAGGTCTGTGACTCCAGAACCCATAGGCCATCCCATAGGCAGAGAACTCCTGGCGCTCTACCTACTGCCTCTCACCCCTAGTATCAGCTTGGCCCCTGTAAGAGTAGACCCGCTCTGTGCCTGGTAGACAGTAAGACACGGTGGATGCCAGTCCACCATCTCAGTAACAGTGACAGCAGCTGCCGTTCAAAGAGGTTTCCTCGCCGGGCGCGGTGGCTCAAGCCTGTAATCCCAGCACTTTGGGAGGCCGAGACGGGCGGATCACGAGGTCAGGAGATCGAGACCATCCTGGCTAACACGGTGAAACCCCGTCTCTACTAAAAATACAAAAACTAGCCGGGCGAGGTGGCAGGCGCCTGTAGTCCCAGCTACTCGGGAGGCTGAGGCAGGAGAATGGTGTGAACCCGGGAGGCGGAGCTTGCAGTGAGCTGAGATCCGGCCACTGCACTCCAGTCCGGGCGACAGAGCGAGACTCCGCCTCCAAAAAAAAAAAAAACAACAACAAAGAGGTTTCCTCGGCACCAGACTCTGCAAATGGCTCAAGCGTGAGTTCTCAGAGGTGGAGATCATTACCTCCCTTTCTTTTTTTTTCTTTGAGATGGAGTCTCGCTGCAACCCCCAAGCTGGAGTGCAATGGTATGATCTCGGCTCACTGCTACCTCCACTTCCTGGGTTCAAGCGATTCTTCTGCCTCAGCCTCCCGAGTAGCTGGGGCTACAGGCGTGCACCATCATGCCCGGCTAATTTTTGTATTTTTAGCAGAGATGGGGTTTCACCATATTGGCCAGGCTGGTCCCAAACTCCTAACCTCAAATGATCTGCCCGCCTTGGCCTCCCAAAGTGCTGAGATTACAGGTGTGAGCCACTGCGCCCGGCCCCATTACCTCCATTTCACTGATAGGGAAACAGAGGCTCAAAGAGGTGAGTTCATCTGCCCAGGGCCACACAGCTGAAGTGGTAGGGTTGGGATTTGAGCCATGGGTCCAAGCCCATGTCCTTAATCCCTACATTATATGCCCTTGTGTTTTTTTGTTTTTGTTTTTGTTTTTTGTTGTGCGTGTGTGTGTGTGTGTGTGTGTGTGTGGTGTGTGTTTAGACAGGGTCTTTTTTTTCTTTTTTTTTTACTTTGTTTTTCTAATTTATTCTTTCCACACAGGAGACTTAATGCAACAGGATCTTGCTCTTTCACCCAGGCTGGCGGGCAGTGGTTCAATCATATCTCACTGCAACCTCAGCCTCCTGAGTTCAGGTGATTCTCCTACCTCAGCCTCCTGAGTAGCTGGGACTACAGGAATGCGCCACTAAACCTGGGTAATTTTTTTTCCCGGTAGAGACAGGGTCTCCCTATGTTGCCCAGGCTTGTCTCAAACCTCCTAGGCTCTAGCGATCCTCCTGTCTCGGCCTCCCAAAGTGCTGGAATTCCAGGCCTGAGTCACTGCACCTGCATTTACTGCCTCTTCTGATGAAGGGTTTCTGCTGGATTTTCTTTAGCTCCTTATTAACTTAGCTCCTTTATGCACCAATGAATTCACTGCTTTGAGTCTTAGTTTGCGCCAGACACTGCAGTAAGGACATTACATATGTTAATTTTCTTCCCCTCACAGTGACCCATAAAATGGACCCTGTTACTATTTCCATTTCACAGATGGAGAGAATGAGGCACAGAGAGGCCAGAAAGTGCCTCCTTGCTGCCCTAATCTGTGCCTCCCCATTGTCCTCAAGTGCGCTTTGCAGGACACGTGGGCACTCACCTCTGCGCTCCGGCTCCTGGCCTCCATGGCGTTGCTGGGAGGCACCTGCACCCCAGGCTCCTGTGTCCTCTCCCCTTTCTGCTGCAGAACCAGCTTCAGTTCTGCATGGAGCAGCTGCCTCTGAGCCTGCGGGAGGACAGCAGTGGAGGCTTGAGGCCAGGAGGGGATGAGAGGTGGAGGCCATGCTTACAGGGAGACAGCAGGGTGGGTATTGGAAGGGGAGAAGGGCCCCACCCCAGCTGTCCTCTCACCGCTGCCTGGGCGCAGGCACTTTCTCCTAATAGGAGCCCAGCCCTAGGTACCGCACAGCTGTCTGCAGGGCTCACGCCCTTCCGCGGGGTTCTTGCTGCCTGCCAGGGAAAGACCAGGACATGAAGCTCTAGGCAGGCGAGGGAGGGCTGGGGAGGGGCATGTGGCACCAGCCAGCACTCACCTGAGGGTCACCTCCAGCTCCTTGGGCCTCCTGGGTCCGGGGCTCTAAGAAGAATAATGAGAGCAGTGTTATTGGCTAACACCCACTGATGGCTTCCTGAGTGCCTTACCCTGCTGTGTTCTGCTGATACCCTATCCCCATCGCGCAGGTGGGAAACTGATCCTCAGAAGACCTTTACCCAGGATGACTCAGCTGGACAACACACAGTAAAGCCAAAACTGACTCTGAGGCTTCTCTGGCAGCAAGGCCCCTGTGCCAAAGATCTTGGCCAACTGAGGGGGCCAAATTCACTAAAAAATAATTGCTTTTTGAGACAGGGTCTAACTCTGTCTAACTAACTCCATGCCTAGGCTGGAGTGCAGTGGTGCAATCACAGCACACTGCTGCCTCGATTGCTGGGCTCAGGCGATCCTCCCACCTCGGTCTCCTGAGTAGCTGGGACCATAGGTGCAGGCCACAACACCTGGCTACGTGTGTGTTTGTTTGTTTGTTTGTGAGAGAGTTTTGCTCTGTCACCCAGGCTGCAGTGCAATGGCGTGCTCTTGGCTCACTGCAACCACGAACTCCTGGGTTCAAGCCATTCTCCTGACTCAGCCTCCCAAGTAGTTGGGGCTACAGGCATGCACCTTGGGACTACAGGCATGCACCACCATGCCTGGCTAATTTTTGTATTTTTAGTAGAATCGGAGTTTCACCATGTTGGCCAGGCTGGTCTTGAACTCCTGACTGCAAGTGATCTGCCCATCTTGGCCTTCCAAAGTGCAGGAATTACAGGCATGAGCCACCGCACCTGGCAACACCAGGTTAATTTTTAAAATTAATTTATAGAGATGGGGTCTCCCTAGGTTGCCCAAACTGATCTCCAACTCCTGGGCTCATGTATCCTCCTGCCTCAGCCTCCCGACACTATAAAATAATTATAGCCACTCCCATGTACTCCCAGTGAGTAAATCACAGCACCTCTCTATGCTTCAGTTACCTCATCCATAAAATGGAGAGAATAAGAGCTCTTACCTTGCAGAGCTGTTCCGAGGATCAAATGAGTTAATAAGTATAAAGTGCCAGGCACCTGGCAGGTGCTTTATAAATACTTGCTATTATTATTATTATTATTATTTTTTTTTTTTTTGAGACAGAGTCCCACTCTATTGCCCAAGCTGGAGTTAAGTGGTGCGAATTCAGCTCGCTACAACCTCTGCTTCCTGGGTTCAAGTGATTCTCCTGCCTCAGCCTCTCGAGTAACTGGGATTACAGGTGCCCGCCACCACGCCTGGCTACTTTTTTGTATTTTTAATAGAGCTGGGGTTTCACCATGCTGGCCAGGCTGGTCTCGAACTCCTGACCTCAGGTTATCCACCCGCCTCGGCCTCCCAGAGAGCTGGGATTACAGGCATGAGCCACTGCACCTGTCAGGCCATTATTATTACTAAGAACTTCCTATGGCCTTGACCTTCTGCCAAGCGCCCCACAGGCACCACTGCACGTGGCCCTCAGCACAGCCTTGTGCAATCAGCTACTACTGAGCCCATTACAGAGGAGACAACTGAGGCTGGGGGAAGGGATATCACTAGTCCAGATCACAAATGGTCAAGCCAGGACTTGAACTTGTCTGAAGGCTCCAGCCCTTTATCTGGGTAATAATAACTGATGGGTACTGAGTGGTTAGTATTTGCCGGTCCCCATGCTAGACCTTCAGCTTCTATCTCACCTCGGAAAACCCCATTTCCTGAGAGGCCAAAAGAACTTGCTCAAGGCCTCATAGCACAGCCAGAAGGAGGCAAAGCTGAAATTCACATGCAGCCATCCGCCAGGCCCATCTGGGAAAATGGAGATGAATACTGTCTCCCCCAACTCCCGACTCTGGGCTTGTCCCCACAGCCCCCACCTGGCATGCCAACCCGCCAACCCCTATTGCACAGGGAAAGGTCAGGCCTCACGCGGCACATTCCCTCACACAATGGCCCGTCTGCTGTGCTCAGTTGCATTCCGCCCCTGCCCACCCACCCTGGCCACACAATGGCCCTTCATAGACCATCACTAGGCAGGACAGAGGACATGTGGACCCCTTAACACTCCCACAGCACCCACGCCCCCCCCACACACACACAGTGTAAGAGGGCTTCTTTCTGCATCTCCTAGGGGTCCTGGTCTCTGTGGCCTTCCTGTGAGGCCCCTGCCCCTTCCAGGCTGAGCCAGGACTTGAACTTGTCTAAAAACTCCAGCGCGGGCTGGGCACGTGGCTCAGGCCTGTAATCCCAACACTTTGGGAGGCTGAGGTGCGTGGATCATGAGGTCAGGGGTTCGAGACCAGCCTGGCCAACATGGCGAAACCCCGTTTCCACTAAAAATACAAAAATTAGCCAGGCATGGTGGTGTGCGCCTGTAATCCCAGCTACCCGGGGCTGAGGCAGGAGAGTTGCTTGAGCCCAGGAGACAGAGGTTGTGGTAAACTGAGATCGCGCCACTGCACTCCAGCCTGTGCAACAGAGCGAGACTCCATCTCAAAAAAAATAATAAAAATAAATATAAAAAAAGCTCCAGCGCTTTAACTGGCCAATCATAATAACAACTGATGGGTATTGAGTGGTTAGTAATATTAGCTGGTCCCGCACTGAGACCTTGTCTGCCATGTCTGGGGCATTTCCTCTGAATTGGGCCATGTGCTAGCACCCATAGGCCTCAAAATCACCCTAGATGTTGTGTCTGTTACAGGGGTGGAAACTGAGGCTCACAGAGGGGTCACTCAGCCAGAAAGGGACAGAACTAGGACCCGTGCCTGCCCTTCACCCCTGCTTCACCTTAGTTTGCGTGGGTGGCTCTGCACACTGGGGCAGGAGCTGGGTTGGGCAGGAGAGGGTCAGCCGTGCTAGAAGCACACCCAGGCCAGGTGCCGGGCCTGGGCCGGGCAGGCGCTTTACATACTTGTGGGACCCCATTTAACTGATGAGTCAATGAGAGTTAAGAGACTGGTGATCACGGTGACAGAGTCGAGTCTTGAGCCCAGGTGCGAAAGCGAACTCAGTTCCCTTACCCAGGACTGAGACACAGCACAGAGTCCTGAGCTGGGGGCATGAGAAGCCTGGACCTTGGTGGTGGTAGTGGAGGGGGTCTCCTGGGTCACAAGCTGTCTGTCCCAGGCCCGTGGCTGTGAGGGTCATGCCCGGAGCCTGGCACAGGAAGTTCAGGCGGGGCAGGGACAAGAGAGAGTGCCCTCCTTCTTCGTCCCTCTCTGGGACAGGCACCCAGCCCAGGTTATATTTAGCCCAACTGTGCCCTTCCTGAGCCACGTACCCAGCTCCTGGGGTAAGGTGGGGGCAGCTTCGGAAGGAAACCCACAGAGAGGACTCTGTGTTCCCAGCTCTGCCTATCCCACGAGGGAGGGGAAGGAGGGGTGGGGAGGCTCCTGGAGGGGCGGTCCCTGCCTTGTGTTAGGAGCAGATCTACTGGGACCAGGCAGACACTCCAGGTGCCAGCAGCCTATTTCTTGGGCGGTTACTGTGGCATGACCCTGGCATATGCCAGAGTTTTCAGAATCCCCAGGGTCCTCATTTCTTGAGCACCTACTATGTGCTAAGTAAGATCCTTCCTGTCTTGGCTCCTTAAATCTTTGTAACATCTCCCTGGAGTGGGTACAACTGAGATATCCATTTCAGATGCGACTCATGCCCTTCAGAGCAGCTGGGAGCGAGGGGTTGTCATTTGGAGGCTGCTGAGGGATGGGCTGAGGGCATTGCCCTTCTGGCCCTCTTTCCCTGGTGACTGCCACCAACTTCACTTGGGAACCCTGCCTGCTCAGAGCCTCAGCTTTCCCCAGCCACCAGCGTGATCTCCCATAGTAATGGGGGTCGGGGGTTGAGCTGACTCATCCAGACCTCTAAACATTATCCGAGGCCATCTAGGGAGTCAGGGGGAGTTAAGGCGGTGACCTCTGGCTGCCTCAGTTAGTCCCTGCTCCAGCACTTCCCAGGTGTGAGGACTTGGGCAAGATCCTTCATCTCTGGGGCCTCAGTTTCTCCATCTGTAAAATGGAGCCAATAAGAATGGCTTTGAAGATTTGTGAGAGAACAGCGGGTGCTTAGAATATTCCTCGTGTATAGTAAGTGTTCAATTAATATAAACTCGTCTCTGACAGCAATAGGGAGAGTATGGAGGGAGGGGGCTGTGCATCTCACAGTGTTGCACATCCAACCTTTGCTCCTCAGTGGCCCCCACTTTCTCTGCTACCAGAGGGGAGCTTTGGCTGAGAGACAAAACCCAGCTCAGGCACCAGCCTCCCACCAACAGGATCCATGCTGCCTCCCTAGCATCCTACTCCAGGGAACCACCCCAGACATTCTGCCCCAGCTCTGGTGTTTTTTTGCTTGTTTGTTTTTTGGAGATAGGGTCTTATTCTGTCACTGAGACTGGAGTGCAGAGGTGTCATCACGGCTCACTGCAGCCTGGACCTCCTGGGCCCAACTCATTCTCCCATCTCAGCCTCCAGAGTAGCTGGGACCACAGGCATGCAACACCATACCCAGCTAATTTAAAAAAAAAAAAAAATTTTTGGCCGGGCGCGGTGGCTCAAGCCTGTAATCCCAGCACTTTGGGAGGCCGAGACGGGCAGATCACGAGGTCAGGAGATCGAGACCATCCTGGCTAACATGGTGAAACCCCATCTCTACTAAAAAATACAAAAACTAGCCGGGCGAGGTGGCGGCGCCTGTAGTCCCAGCTACTCAGGAGGCTGAGGCAGGAGAATGGCGTGAACCCGGGAGGCAGAGCTTGCAGTGAGCTGAGATCCGGCCACTGCACTCCAGCCTGGGCGACAGAGTGAGACTCCGTCTTAAAAAAAAAACAAAAAAGAAAGAAAAAAGAAATTTTTTTTTGTAGAGATGGGGCCTCTCTATGCGGCCCAGGCTGGTCTCGAACTCCTGGGCTTAAGCAGTCCTCCCTCCTCGGCCTCCCAAAGTGTTGAGATTATAGGCATGAGCCAACATTCCCGGCTGCCCTAGCTCTTTAAAAGCAGCAACTCATTTATTCTGGTGCCAGCCCTGTGAGGTGGCCTGGGGACATAAGCCCATTTTAGAGATGGGGAAGCAGAGGCACAAAGGATGAAGTATCTTGCCCAAGGCTGCACAGCCAGAAAGGAGAGGAAAGGGGATTTGAACCACTGGCTCCAAAGTCTGTACCTTTCACACACCTACAACACATGGCTTCCTGAGTCCCCAGGCCGCCTCCCAGCACCTCCCGGGACCCTGAACCTCATTCCCACAGTGTCTCAGCCTGGCCAGGGAGGGGACTGGCCGGCTGATCTCTTACCGCTGAGCCTCCAGACACCTCAAGAGCTCCTGGTCCCGTCTGTCAGCCCCAGCCCTAGGCTGGGGGGGAAAAGGAATGGGGAGGGGAAGGAGAGAGAGATCCCAGCCATTGGCTGCGGAGGTGTGACGTCACCAGAGGGTGGGTGGTAGAGAAACAAATATCCCCCTCCTCCAGCTACATCTATCCACAAGCCTTGGGGGCCAAGAGACAGCCACCAGCCGCCTCTCTCTTGCCTGGGCCGAGACCTCTGCCATGAGCTCAGCTTCAAGGATTTGCACATTGACTTCCTCGACTTGGAGAATCAGGACCCCACCCCAGCCCCACCGTTTCCTGGCTCCAGGACCCCGGCCTGGCCAATGGCCTCTACCGTAAACTCCTTCCACTCCCTCTCCCTGTCAACTTGGGTTCAAATCACAGCTCGACCACTTCCTGGCTGGGTGACCTGCCGCCAGTCACAGCCTCTCTCTGTGGATAGTAAGAGTACCTACCTTATGGGGTTGTGGTGAAGATTAAATGAGTCAAGAGACTGAAAATGTAAAACAATGCCTGGCACAGAATGAGGGTTACTAATGAGTATTTGGGGCCGGGCGCGGTGGCTCAAGCCTGTAATCCCAGCACTTTGGGAGGCCGAGACGGGCGGATCACGAGGTCAGGAGATCGAGACCATCCTGGCTAACACGGTGAAACCCCGTCTCTACTAAAAAAAATACAAAAAATTAGCCGGGCGAGATGGCGGGCGCCTGTAGTCCCAGCTACTGGGAGGCTGAGGCGAGAGAATGGCGTAAACCCGGGAGGCGGAGCTTGCAGTGAGCTGAGATCCGGCCACTGCACTCCAGCCTGGGTGACAGAACGAGACTCCGTCTCAAAAAAAAAAAAAAAAAAAAAAAAAAAAAATGAGTATTTGGTATTATTTTTCACACAAATTAAGTGGCTAGCTCGTCTTGCTGGGGGGTTTTGACCCCTTTTGAGTGAAACTGGGCACAGGGGACCCCCAGTTCTCTGTCTGATGGAGTTACTGTTTAGGGGGACACCTATTATATACTAAGTGCCATGCTCAATGCTCAAGCCCTGCTTTTGAATCAAGGGTGTAAAATGGGGTCCTTATGCTCCCCACCCTTTTTTTTTTTTTGAGACAAGGTCTTGCTCTGTCGCCCAGGTTGGAGTGCAGTGGTGTGATCATGGCTCACTGCAGCCTCAACCTCCTGGGCTTAAGCAATCCTCCCGACTCAGCCCCCTCAAGTAGCTGGGACTACAGGCATGCACCAGCATGCCCAGCTAATTTTTGTATTTTTTGTAGAGATGAAGTTTCACCATGTTGCCCAGGCTGGTCTTGAACTCCTGGGCTCAAGCGATCTTCACACTTCAGCCTCCCAAAGTTCTGGGATTACAGGCGTGAGCCACCGCATCTGGCTATGCCCAATTTATAGCTATGTGGCCAGGAGGTGGTGGAGCTGAGGTCCAACCCCTGTTCTCCTGGACCACAAAAACCCTGCTACACTCTTCTGCCCCTTCCACTTTGCAGACAAGAAGTCTCAGAGAAGGTAAGTGACTCTCCCAAGATCACCATAGCAGGTCGTTGGCAGGGGCTCAGATTTGAACCCAGACCTGCCTGACTCCCAAGCCAAGGCTACCAGGCCTCACCCCCATCCCCTAGACCCTGGCCCAGCCCCCAGCCTGCCCTGACTCACCAGACCCCGGGGGGCGGCACAGGGAGCACAGGTACCCCCACATACCACTTGAACCCACCCGGCTGCTGCCTCGGAAGCTCGTCGTTCTCTGAACCCAGGCCCCAAGCCTGGGCTGGGCTGAGGCTGGGGGATTACCCCCAAAGTGCGTGTCAGCAGCTTCTGCCCCATTGTCCAGCCAGGCACAGACACCAAGCCCTGGCCTCCGTCGGCACTGTTGTCCCTCACACCAGCCTGGGTGGTCCCTCTGCAGACCTGTCCCCCATCTCACACCAAGGGTTGGGACCTACTTCGGAGGGCATGGGGGACCAGGCCAGGATGGCAGGATCCCGGAATGCTGGAGGCCTCCCTCCCTTCTCTCTGAAATGCCCCCTGCCCACTCTCAGCCACCGAGGAAGGCAGGAATGTGCTGAGCTCTGGGAAATGCCTTCCAGGCCTGGCAGCAACCAAAGGTTGGGGTGTGGCCAGAAGCCAGCCAGAGCCCTCCTCCTGGGAGGGGTAGAAGGGATGGTATGGTCGGGGCTCCCAATGGGCCTGAGGAGACCCTTACCTCGTTGCATTCTCTCTCCTTCATTGATTCACGCAAACGTTCTTTCGTTCCTGTATTCATTCAACAGACACTCACAAGCCGTGTTTAGTGGTAGGTCTTTTGCGGGCACAGGGGACATCAACAGATCTAACTCCACCCCAGCGGGGAAGGGGCAGACTCAGGAAAGGATCCTGCAGGAGGTGATATCTGCAGTCAAACTGAATTAGTGGGGTGTGGTGGTGGGCACCTGTAATCCCAGTTACTCGAGAGGCTGAGGCAGGAGAATTGCTTAAACCCGGAAGGCAGAGGTTGCAGTGAGCCGAGATTGTGCCATCGCACTCCAGCCTGGGTGACAGAGCGAGCCTCTGTCTCAAAATAATAATAATAATAAATAATAATAAAATGAAGTCAAACTGGAAGATTAAGGAGGAGGGAGCTAAGGAAATAAGGAAGGAGGGGGGTTCCAGGCAGAGGGACAAATGCGGGCAAAGGACGAGGTGAGAAACAGAGCAGGCCTTTATTCACCGTCAGCAAACATTCAGTGAGCACCTGGTCTTGTGTCCAGTCCCAGGCTGGATGGTGCTAGGGACGCAGTGTGACTGGGACAGCTCAGGCCTGCGTCCACACCATTCACAGTCCAGCAGGGAACAAACCCAAAAAGAGGAGGGTTGTGATGGAGCAATCATAGGCAGAGAGGTCAAATTATTGATGGGGAAGTCCAGAAAAGGTGCCTGCCCCAGCCTAGGAAGAGAAATCAGAGAGGGCTTCCCGGAGGAAGTGGCATTTGAGCTTGCACCTGGAAGATATATAGGAGTTAACCCAAAGCCATGGGTGGTGAAGGAATGATGGTGTGTTTCAGGTAGCAGGAACAGCCTGTACAAAGGCCCTTTGGGAAAATGGTTAAGGTGAGAGTGTGAGGGAAAGGTAAGAGGAGGTCCAGGGGTCAGCAGGGCCATGAGGAGGGCCCTGAGGAGCTATTGGAGAGACATAGTATTAATAGCACTGAGCTTTTAGGTACGTGACGGCAGAAAGAGGCTGAGCTATCAGCCAGGCTAGAGTGGGGAAGAAAATCTCCCTCTCTCTGCTCAGGATCAAACAGAAAAGGGAGGCTGGTACATACCACCCCCTCTCTTCCCTTGTCTCAGAGAGCAGAGATCTTTGCTTGTTCTCAGTCTTAGGAGAGAGCATTTAACCTTTTGACATTAAGTAGGACGTTAGCGGTCCGTGTTTTGTAGATACGCTTTATCAGGTTAAGGAAGCTCCTTTCCCTAGTTTGCTGTGAGTTTTTTGTTTTCTTGTTTTTGAGAGATGCAGGTCTCACTATGTTGCCCAGGCTGGCCTCAAACTCCTGGCCTCAAGCGATCTTCCTGCCTTGGCCTCCCAAAGTGCTGACATTATAGGTGTGAGCCACTGTGCCAGGCCCTGGCCTGCTGTGAGTTCTTTTCTTTTTTTCTTTTTCTTTATTTTTTTTTTGAGACAGAGTTTTCCTTCTCTCGCCCAGACTGGAGAGAAGTGGCATGATCTCGGCTCACTGCAACCTTTGCCCCCTGAGTTCAAGAGATTTTCCTGCCTCAGCCTCCCGAGTAGCTGGGATTACAGGCACCTACCACAATACCCAGCTAATTTTTGTATTTTACACTTGATCTTAGCCAAAAGGCCAAGAAGCAATAATTTTGTATTTTTAGCAGAGATGGGGTTTTGCCATGTTGGCCAGGCTGGTCTGGAACTCCTGACCTCAGGTAATCCACCCGCCTCGGCCTCCCAAACAGCTCGGATTATAGGCATGAGTCACCACACCTCACCTGTTGTGAGTTTTTATCACGAATGGTGTGTCTCTATCTTTGTATCTCTCTATTCTCTTTCTCTCTGTCCTTATTCTCTCTTTCTGTGTCTTTCCTGGTTTCTTTCTGTCTCATTCTGTCTGTGCATTTCTCTCCCCCTCTCTCTCTCTCTCTCTGTCGTGCTTTCCCTTACCCGAGGGGGTGTGGCCATGGGAAGCTAAGTTGGGGGTGGCACCGGTGTCCTGGTTCCGGCTGTGGCCACCGCAGTAAACACAGGACATCCTGTGAGGCTAGGGAAGGAGGTGGACGCTTCTCCTCAGGGACCACCCTCTCCGGACCCAGTCTGAGCCAAGCAGGAGCCTTGGCCTGCCCTGCCCGGCCTAGCCACTCCGCCTCACCCAGTCCAGCCAAGGGCCACTGGTGTCTCCCTCGAGCCCACCCTTCACGCCCACCCCGGCACCCCAGTCCTCTCTCCTGAGCTCCTGGCCCAGGGCCCCAGCAGCTCCATGCCTTCCCTTGGGTGTCTCCCCAGCCTCTTGCACCCCCTGGGTCCCTCCCTGGCCTCAGCCCCAACCTCAGACTTGCTTCTCTCCCCAGTTGCCATCTCAGGGATGGCCCCACTATCTCCCAGTCCCCTGATTAGAGCCCTAAGCCTGGTCTGAGACCCCTCCATGCCTCGTCAGTCCCACAGCCTGTCTGCTGGGCCTCCTGAGTGCCTCTTCCCTCCTAACAGCTGCTCTATCCCTCCCCAGATTCTCCACCCCTGGGCTTCTGGGCTCCTGGCCTCCAGTGTCACCTCCCCGACGATGCCGCCCACCTAGTGAAGGGATCCTTTTACTTCATGGCTCCCCAGCGTCTTCAGAGTTAAGTCCCCCTTCCAGGGTCCTGTATGCCCTGGCCCCTGCGGACCCTTCCAGTCTTGTCATTTACCTTACTGCTTTCCTCCTCCTTCCAGCCAAACCCAGCAGCTAAGAGATCCCCGAAAATGTTGTAGGGTCTCTCTCTCAGTGACCCTTGCTGTTTCCTTGCCCACCAGAACAATAGTTCTTTGGGGTTACTGTTCAGATACTGTTCAGATACTGTTACTGTTTCAGTTTACAGGTGAGGACCCCGAGGCTCAGAGAAGTTAAGTACCTTGCCTAGAGTCACACAGCCACAGAGGGGCAACTCTTTTCTTTTCTTCTTTCCCTTCTTTTTTCTTCTTTCTCTCTCCTTCCTTTCTTTATTTCTTCCTTCCTTACTTCCTCTCTTTCTTCCTTCCTTCCTTCCTTCTTTCCTTCCTTCCTTCCTCTCTCTCTTTTCCTTCCTTCCTTCCTTCCTTCCTTCCTTCCTTCCTTCCTTCTTTCTTTCTTTCTTTCTGACAGGGTCTTGTTATGTCGCCCAGGCTGGAATGCAGTGGTGCAATCATGGCTCATTGCAGCCTTTAACTCCTGGCCTCAAGTGATCTTCCTACCTCAGCCTCCTGAGTAGCTGCGACTACAGGCATGAGCCCTCACATCTGGCCAAAGCTGGGGTTCAAACCCAGGCAGTCTGGCTTTCAGGAACAATCTCCTCTCACCAGCTTACTGCTTCAGTAACATCTCTGTTAGATTTCTGCAATGTGCTAGGACTGCATACCATAGGTGCTCAATAAGTGTTTTTAAAATTTTGTTTGGTTTGTTTTTTTTGAGATGGAGTCTCGCTCTGTCACCAGGCTGGAGTGCAGCAGTGCGATCTCGGCTCACTGCAACCTCCACATCCCAGGTTCAAGTGATTCTCCTGCCTCAGCTTCCTGAGTAGCTGGGACTACACGTGCGCGCCACCATGCCCAGCTAATTTTTGTATTTTTTAGTAGAGACAGGGTTTCACAGTGTTGGCCAGGATGGTCTCAATCTCTTGACTTTGTAATCCACCCACCTCGGCCTCCCAAAGTGCTGGGATTACAGGCGTGAGCCACCACGCCCGGCTGCCCAATAAGTGTTTAACGAATAGGGACAGAGGTAGAAGGTGAGCCTTGGAAGATGCAGAGTTCAGACCCCAGATAATTACAGTAATAAGGGCGCAGGGGCAGGGGAGAGATGTGCTCAGATTTACCCTTTACGTATGGATAGGCACAGAGTAGGTATGTGCTCATAAATTTTTGCTGAATGAGGGACAGGAATAAGGGAGGGAGGAAAAAGAGACCAGATAGCTGGTCACAGCTCTTCCATGTGTCAGTGTGAGTGTGTGTGTGTCTGTGTGTGTGTGTGTGTATGTTTGGGGGGTGTTCCTGTGAATGCCATGGAAGAAAGCTGGCCTAGGGAGTGTCACGGCAGGCATACACAGAGGCTCTGTGAAAGGTGGCAGCAGCGCCAGGGCTGGTGGCTCAGCTAGGAATGGTGTGTGCCCTGGAGTCTGCTGGCCAAGGTTGTGTGGCCTCCTGGGGTTGAGCCTGAGGGTGGAGCAGCACACCAGAGCCAGGGAGCCTGTACAACCCATCTGGGGGTCAGACATGGGGAGAGAGGGGCGGGTCCTCACGCATGAGGCATTCATAAACCTGAGGGCACCAGGCAGATGGGACCAGGGCTGATGTAGCTCATATGGTACTTTTGTGTAAAAGACATGCCCCTTCCTGGAGGCACTTGACCTCCATCTGCTGGGAAACTTGTAATAAATATGTCAATGCAGGGTACCTGGAACATGTGTGGCAGCCCCTTACATATAGAGTCTAAATGCAGTGCACAACCTATGCAACTGTACCTAGAGGCTCTGGGGAGAGGGGCCATCACTGGCAAAGCAGGCACAGGGGCAGATGGAAGGATCAGTTCACTGCATATTGGGCCTTGGAGACATCAGAAACAGGTCCTTAGCTGGGCACAGTGGTTTGTGCCTGTAGTCCCAGCTACTCTGAGGGCTGAGGCCAGAGTATCCCTTGAGCCCAGAAGTTCAAGGCTGTACAGCACTATGATCACTCCTCTTTACAGACACTGCTCTCCAGCCTGGGCAACATAGTGAGACCCAATCTCTTTGAAAAAGGGGGTAAAGGAAATAATAACAGGCCCATGGGAATCCCAGCACTTTGGGAGGCTGAGATGGAAGGATTGCTTGAGCCTAGGGGTTCGAGACCAGCCTGGACAACATAGGGCAACACTGTCTCTACAAAAATTTTAAAAAATCGGCCGGGCGCAGGGGCTCATGCCTGTAATCCCAGCACTTTGGGAGACCGAGGCAGGGAGGATCACTTGAGATCAGGAGTTCAAGACTAGCCTGGCGAACATGGTGAAACCCTGTCTCTACTAAAAACACAAAAAATTAGCCGGGCATGGTGGCGGGCACCTGTAATCCCAGCTACTCAGGAGACTGAGGCAGAATTGCTTGAACCCAGGAGGCGGGAGCTGCAGTGAGCCAAGATTGCGCCATTGCACTCCAGCCTGGGCAACAGAGCGAGAATCAGTCTCAAAATAAATAAATAAATATAAAAATAAAAATCAGCTGGGCGTGGTGGCACGCACCTGTAACCCCTGCTAATCGGGAGGCTGAGGCCGGAGGATCGCTGAAGCCCAGGAATTCGAGGCTGTAGTGAGCTATGATCCACTGTCCAGCCTGGGCAAAATTCCATCAGGGAGAAGGGAGAAGAGAAGAAGGGAGAAGGGAGAAGGGAGAAGAAGGGAGAAGGGAGAAGGGGCCCACAGAGTGTTGTAAACAGAGGGCGTTCATGATCCCTCGAACGAAGAAGGCGGCATCGCAGAGCCCTATTAGGCACCAGGGGGCGGTGCTGAGCTCAGCCCAGGCGCCCAAGTTTTGAGTCTGCGGTAAAGTAGTCCGAGTCCCATTTGCCCAGGGGCTGGAGTCACTCGGGGTTGGAGTCAGGCGCCTGGAAGACCCTCAGCCTGGACGCCAGCTCCCCGCAGACCATTTTCAGCCCCTTCCACGGCCCGTCTCATCCACTGCCAGAAATGGGCACAACTTCCTCTGCTCCTCCAGGAAGCGCCACTCTGCCCGCCCCTTCCCGGACCCTGGGGCCGACCCGGGCTCCCCGTCTGGCCCAGCTCCACCCCACCTCTGCCTTCCCGAGGCTTCTGGCCAGAGGAGAGGCTCTGGGACCCCACGATGGCGGCGTTTCCCTCACTCAAGGCCCTGCTGGCCCCTCGGGTCACCGTCCAGCCCCCTGTGCCTCTCTGCAAGCGCACCCGCAGTTTTCACGGTGACACTCCCTCCCCTCCGTGCACCCACCCTAGGCTCCGCCCTGTCCCTGCGGCCGTCAGGAAGGACGCAGCCTGGGTCCCGTGCCAGGCCTCTGAGTGTGCGGCCCCTCCCAGCCAGGCCTGGAATGCGGCTGGACCGCGGGGGCGGCCGCTGACACCCGGCGCTCCAGCCAGGCCCAGCACACGGGCAGGTGGCCCCAGCTCGCCCAGGTCTGGGTTTCTTCTAGAAGGAAGGCACAGCTGCCTGCCCTGAGCGCCCTCTCTGCAGTCCAGCTACCAAGCCTAGTGGCTTTATTTCAGACACAGCCTCCAAGCGGCCCTATCCTTTGCCCAAACAGAGATTTGAGACCGGGAGTGGATTTTGTTTTTAAAAATGGGCTGTTGTCCCCCTTTCCTTCCTCATTTTCCTGGAGAGACGACTCTCAGGGCTCCTTGGAGAGGATCTGTCCAAGATCCAGGTTTTGTGTTTTTATTTCCGGACCATTCTGAAAGCAACCTCCCCTTCTCTCCTCCATAAATACAGGTAGACTCCATGCGAAGACTTGCTTTCATTTTTAAAAAGTGGCCTTGACTTCCTGCTAGCAAGGAAAATAAATAAAATTTAAGGAAAAAAAGGCCGGGCACAGTGGCTCACTCCTGTAATCCCAACACTTTGGGAGGCTGAGACAGGAGATCGAGACCATCCTGGCTAACACGGTGAAACCCTGCCTCTACAAAAAATATAAAAAATTAGCCGGTCCCAGCTAATGGGGAGGCCGAGGCAGGAGAATCGTTTGAACCTAGGAGGTGGAAAAGGTCATGCCACTGCATTCCAGCCTGGGCGACAGAGTAATACTCCGTCTCAAAAAAAAAAAAAGGCCTGGGCGCGGTGGCTCATGCCTGTAATCCCAGCACTTTGGGAGGCCGAGGCAGGTGGATCATGAAGTCAGGAGATCGAGACCATCCTGGCTAACACCACCGTCTTACCCTGTCTCTACTAAAAATACAAAAAATTAGCCAAGCATGGTGGTGGGCACCTGTAGTCCCAGCTACTTGGGAGGCTGAGGCAGGAGAATGGGGTGAACCCAGGAGGCGGAGCTTGCAGTGAGCCGAGATCGAGCCACTGCACTCCAGCCTGGGCAACAGAGCAAGACTCCGTCTCAAAAAAAAAAAAAAAAAAAAAATGTGGCCTGGTAGGAGGATCGCTTGAGCCCAGGGTTTTGAGGCTGTAGTGAGCCATGATGGGACCACTGTACTTCAACCTGGGCAACAGAGCAAGACCTTATCTCAAAAAAAAAAAAAAGAAAAGTAAGTTCATAATTTAAAACTCACCTCAGGTGATAATCTTGGAGCCTCGGTTTTCTCACCTGTAAAATGGGGATGATAATAATACTACCGATCTTGTAGGGCTGTTATAGGATTAAACGAGTTAACACAGTCAAGTACTTAGAACTGTGCCTGGTACATGGTCTACGCCCAATAAAATGTTTGATGTTTTTATCTCGCCTTCACATTTGCCCAGAGACAAAGAAGCACACGGATTTGAGATTTCCCAGGACTGGTTTTAATTTGAAAAATCTGATTGGGGTCTCTTCCCATATCAGAGAAGGAACAGCCCAAGCTATGACCCCAGGGCCAGGGGATTCAGTCTGCCACCAGACCCTGTCATTCCATCACTAGGGGGTAATCCCAGGCTCCCCTGCAAGCCCTGAGACAGGAGGACGGATGTGAAGTTGCCCAGGACTGGATTCTGTCTCTCCAAAGTGGCCCAAGCCCTGTTCTCTGTACTAGGGAAGCCAGCTGTGTCTTTTCGAGGACAGTTGGTCCAGCCAGCAAGCTCAGTTCAGACACCAGAAAACCATCCCAGCACAAGGGCTCAGCGCCCTGGCCCCGGCGGCCGCTCCAGTGCCTGTGTGCCCACCAGCACGTCCATGAGGTAGTCCAGTTCGGCCTCGTCCAGCTCCGGAGCTTCCTCTTTGCCCGGCCCATCCTCAGGAACTGGTTTGAGGCCCTCAGAGGCTGGTGCCCAAAGTTCATTGTCATACATAGAGGTGTCAATATCCTCAAACAGGCCCTCGAGCCCATCGTCCAGCAGACAGCCAGTGGCTGGGCCCAGCAGGTCCAAGGCACCCAGGCTGGGTGCTGCTCCCCCGATGCTACGGCCTGGTGGCCCCTCGTCTGCCAGGGGTTGGGGAGCCTGACTCAGGCCCTCAATGTGGCTGAGGTCCTCCAGGAGGCTGGCCATGGAGGCTGAGAGGGCAGCGTCTGAGCTTGCCAGTAGGTTGTCAGCCACACTGGGGGCAGCAGGTGGGCTGGGCACAGGTGGCAGGGCAGCCGCGGGTGCCATGGACGCCTGGATGCGCCGCAGAGTGTTCACCACCAGCACCAGGTGCCGCAGGTCCGGCTCACTCTGCTGCAGGCTGTGGTGGAGCTTGAGCACCGAGAGGTCAAAGAGGGAGCTAGAGGCCACAGCTGGGGGTGCCTGTGCCACCGATGCGTGGCCAGGATCCAGCCACCAGGTGTCAACTGCCAGAGGTTCCTTCTCCTCCTCCTCCTCCCGTTTCCGCTTCAGACCCTTGCTCAGCATCTGCAGAGGGCAGGGAGTTATGGAGTTATAGTCAGTTATAGAAAACAAATGTTAAGTTCAAAGCCTGGATCTGACAGTTGCTACAGGTAGGACCTTGGGCAAGTCACTTAACCTCTCTGTGTCTAGCTTTTCTTAGGGAACTTTAAAGATATAGACAATTTTTATTTAATTGTATATGTATATTTATAGTTTTGTTTTGTTTTGTTTTGTTTTTTTTTTGAGACGGAGTCTTGCTCTGCCGCCCAGGCTGGAGTGCAGTGGCCGGCTCTCAGCTCACTGCAAGCTCCGCCTCCCGGGTTCACGCCATTCTCCTGTCTCAGCCTCCCGAGTAGCTGGGACTACAGGCGCCCGCCTCGTCGCCCGGCTAGTTTTTTGTATTTTTTTAGTAGAGACGGGGTTTCACCGTATTAGCCAGGATGGTCTCGATCTCCTGACCTCATGATCCGCCCGTCTTGGCCTCCCAAAGTGCTGGGATTACAGGCTTGAGCCACCACGCCCGGCCTTTTTTTTTTTTTTTTTGAGATAGAGTCTCGCTCTGTTGCTCAGGCTGGAGTGCAATGCCGTGATCTCAGCTCATTGCAACCTCTGCCTCACGGGTTCAAGTGCTTCTCGTGCCTCAGCCTCCCCAAAAGCTAGGATTACAGGCGCACACCACCATATCTGGCTAATTTTTATATTTTTAGTAGGGGCGGGGTTTCACCATGTTGGCCAGCCTGGTCTCGACCTCCTGGACCTTAAGTAATCCGCCCACCTCTGGCTCCCAAAGTGCTGGGATTACAGGTGTGAGCCACCACACCCAGCCTACAGACTTTCAGAAAAAAAAAAAAATTTTTTTTTTAGACAGTCTCTCTCTCTGTCGCCCAGGCTGGAGTGCAGTGGCGCGATCTCCACTCACTGCAAGCTCCGCCTCCCGGGTTCACGCCATTCTCCTGCCTCAGCCTCCCGCGTAGCTGGGACTACAGGCACCCACCACCACGCCCGGCTAATTTTTGTATTTTTAGTAAAGATGGGGTTTCACCATGTTAGCCAGGATGGTCTCGATATACTGACCTCGTGATCCGCCCATCTCGGCCTCACAAAGTGCTGGGATTACAGGTGTGAGCCACTGCGCCCGGCCTTAAATTTTAAATTTAAGTATATTTATAGACTTTTTTATCTGAAAAAAGAGATGGGGTCTCACTATATTGCCCAGGCTGGTCTCAAACCCCTGGCCTGAAGCGATCCTCCCCCCTCAGTCAATAAACACTCTTTTTTTTCCCTCTTTTATTTTTTGTAGAGACAAGGTCTCACTATGTTGCCCAGGATGGTCTCAAACTCCTTGCCTCAAGCCATCCTCCCACCTCAGCCTCCCAAAGTCCTGGGATTACAAGTGTGAGCTGCCATGCCCTGCCAATAAGTACACTTAATGATAACATTATTATTTCTTCAGAAATGAAGTGATTTGTGGAATGACCACATTGAACCATGTGGAATGACCAATATTCAACATTTTCCCCTACAAAAGCAGCTGTTTCACATATTATAATGTTATAAATAATTATATCTAAGTAAGTTATATTATAAATACTAAACTAGTTTCACATAGTTTAACACTTATTGTCTACTATGACTATGTTTCAAACAGTAAATAAATAAGCAAACACAGGAAATGTACAGAGAATTACAGGAAGACACTAAAAGGTCCTGGAGACCTTTTAGATGATCAGAGAAGGCTCCTGTAAGGAGGTGACATTTGAATGGAGCCCTCAGGCCAGAGAAGTCAGCCATGGGAGACCCTGGGAAAAGCATTCCAGGAGGAGGGAACAACAAAAAAAGGCAAAGAAAAGCCCAGAGGCTGGGGGAATAGGCACAAGCCAGGTCACAGAAAACCACATATGCATTAGTAGGGAGTTTGGATTTTATCCTGAGTGTGGTGGGCAGTCATTAAAGGAATTTGAGCACGGAGGGAATGGGGGTGTGAGCTGATTAGGTTTCCGGAAGATCCCCCCCATGGCTGCTTCCAGGAATACTGTAGGGGGCAAAAAGAGGGGGGATCTGAGACCCACTAAGTAGGCTGTACTCGTTTGGGACTGACGATGGTGATGGCCTGGAGCAGGAGCTGGTAGTGGGCATGGAAGGAAGTCGGTCGAGTCAGGATTTCTTTGGGAGGCAGAATAGACAGGGCTTGTCGAGAAATCGTGATCGGCACCAGGGTCAGTCACTGAGATTAAGTTTGAGGGTCCACTCTTTTCTTAGGGTGGCGGGGGTAGGGCTGGATGGAGTTTTGGACCCCTGGCGCTACCTACTTTTTTGGGCCAGGAAGACTTTGGAGTCCAGTTCCGGGACCCTGCCTAGCAAGATTTTAAGAGTGGACCACCACACTACTCAAAACTGGGTCTTCGTCCCCTTCCCCGCAGTCCAGGGAGTCCGGAACCGCAGGAATTCCGCCCCCACCCCCGACTCCGCCCCCGAGTCCCGGCGCCCCCTGGCGGTGCCCAGGCCGGCTTTCCCCTGGGGATTCTGGCCCCTCTGACCCCAGAACCCCTTCTACTGCCCCTCTTCCCGGCTGTGATTCCTGCAGGCCTCCCGGCGCCGTGCGAGCCGGGACCCTAGGCGGGCTGTTCTCTGCGCCCGGCCTCCGCTCGCTTCCGGCAGTGGAGGCGGCTCCTCCCGAAGCGGCGGCGGCGGGGGCGGGTGAGTCACGCAGCCGGAGCCAAGGAGCCGGCGCCTCCGCCCCCTTCTCGGACTGCGGCGTGATTCACCCGGCCCGGCCGGGGTAGACAGCACGTAGAGGCCCGTGCGCCTCGATCCCGGGCAGCCCCGGGGGGAACCTGTCGGACCCAGGGATCGAACTCCGTGAAGGACCCGGCCGCTGATACCCCTTTTCTTCCCAGGCCCCTTCATTTACATACCCTGCTCACTAGCGGCCAATCAGAACGAAGAGGTAGCCACCCACAACCAATCAGGAAACGGCAGCGGCAGCATCGCTTGCTCGCTCTCCAGCAACCGGCGCCTGGGTCGCGAGACGCAGCTCTGACTTCGGCTCACGACTCCAGACTCCTAACTACCCTTAGCGACCGCCCACTCTCGTGGCTGCCCCGCCCTCCGCCCCAGGGATTGGCCCTCGACGGTGATGGGCGGAACCTGTAAAGGGCGGATTCTGAAGGAGGGGCTTCTGGGCGCATGCCCGGGCAGCTTCGCGAGTGAAGGGTGGAAAGAGGTGGCTTTTTACTCTGGGGGACGGTGGCGAGTGGGGGCTTTTGCCTCTCAAAGTACGAGCCCCTCACAACTACCCATGCACCTGCCAAACCCGGCAATTAAGCTTCTTACACATCCACCCCCGACAGGGGTCTACACTACAGACAAGCCCAGGTTCAAATTCCGACTCCGGATTCCCCGCTCACTCGATGCGTGACCTTGGAAAAATGATCAACCTCTTCAAGCTACACAAAATTAAATGGGGATCTTCTTGCCTACCTCTTGACAAGAAAGTTTACATAGGATCGTATCTATAAGAACACAATACCACACTCAAGCAATGCTGGACAGTTGGACTTCATTGTGGTTAAGGGCGGGAGTGAGGTGGGAGTGCGGAATCACATCCCGGGCTCCATTCCCTAAGCAGCTGTGTGACCTGAGGCAAGTGTTTTAATCCCTTCGCGTCTTTTTTTTAAAATGAGAGAAAATAGCCCCTAGTTTAGAGGATTGTTTTAAGGATTAAATAAAACAATTCATGCAAAATCCTCAGAGTGAGATGCAATGTGTTTTGTGCTTTTTTTCATTTTATTTATTTATTTATTTGAGACAGATTCTCACTCCGTCGCCCAGGCTGGAGTGCAGTGGCACGATCTCAGTTCACTGTAACCTCCGCCTCCCAGGTTCAAGCAATTATCCTGCCTCAACCTCCTGAGTAGCTGGGACTACAGGCGTGTGCCACCACGCCCGGCTAATTTTTGTATTTTTAGTAGAGATGGGTTTTCACCACGTTGGCCAGGCAGGTCTCAAATTCCTCACCTCAGGTGATCCGCCCTCCTTGGCCTCTCAGAGTACTGGGATTACAGGCGTAAGATACCGCGCCCAGCTGCCTTTTTTTTTCTTTACTTTTTATTTTATTTTATTTTGTTTTTGAGACAGGGTCTCGCTCTGTCACCCAGATTGGAGTGTAGGGGTGCCATCTCAACTCACTACAGCCTAGACCTCCCGAGTTCAAGCCATCCTCCTGCCTCAGACCCCCAAGCAGCTGGGACTACAGGTACATGCCACCATGCCTGGTTAGCGACATGTTTCTTTGTTAGCAGTAATAGCTGTTGTAATAAGATAAGCTTTTAGTTCAAGGTGAATAGATATGCAGGATGGGGCTAGAGGTAGACAGGGTATAATACTCCTCCCTTGGCTGGATGCAGTGGCTCACACCTGAATACTCTCTCACCTAGATTTAATTGATAGTTGTTGGCCAGGCAACAACTGTAAAGGCAGGAGGGTCACTTGAGTCCAGGAGTTCAAGATCAGCCTGGGCAACATACTGAGATCTCCTCACTACAAAAAAAATTTAAGAATTAACCAGGCGTGGACTGGGTGTGGTGGCTCACGCCTGTAATCCCAGCACTTTGGGAGACGGAGGTGGGCGGATCACGAGGTCGGGAGTTTGAGACCAGCCTGGCCAACATGCTGAAACCCTGTCTCTACTAAAAATACAAAAAATTAGCCAGGCGAGGTGGCAGGCACCTGTAATCCCAGCTACTCAGGAGGCTGAAGCAGAAGAATTGCTTGAACCCAGGAGGCGGAGGTTGCAGTGATCCGAGACAGCACCACTGCACTGCAGACTGGGCAACAGAGCAAGACTCTGTCTCAAAAAAAAAAAAAAAAAAGAATTAGCCAGGCGTGGTAGCATGTTCTTGTGGTCCCAGCTGCTGGGGGGGCTGAGGTGGGAGGATTCCTTGAGACCAGGAGGTCAAGGCTGCAGTGAGCCATGTTCATGCCACTGCACTGTAGTCTGGGTCACAGAACAAGACCCTGTATCAAAAAAAAAGAAAGAAATAAAAAGTAATAGTTGGTTACATTGTGTGAAGTTGCCTTTATCTACATATGTATATATATTGTTTCTTTTGCTAAACCTTTGGAGGGTAAGTTGCAAGCATCTTGATATTCTACCCTTAACAGCTCAGCAGGCATCTCTTAAGAATAAGGACATTGGCCGGGCGCGGTGGCTCAAGCCTGTAATCTCAGCACTTTGGGAGGCCGAGACGGGCGGATCACGAGGTCAGGAGATCGAGAGCATCCTGGCTAACACGGTGAAACCCCGTCTCTACTAAAAAAAAAAATACAAAAAACTAGCTGGGCGAGGTGGCGGGCGCCTGTAGTCCCAGCTACTCGGGAGGCTGAGGCAGGAGAATGACGTAAACCCGGGAGGCGGAGCTTGCAGTGAGCTGAGTTCCGGCCACTGCACTCCAGCCCGGGAGAGAGAGCAAGACTCCGTCTCAAAAAAAAAAAAAAAAAAAAAAAAGAATAAGGACATTAGGCCCTGTGCTTTGGCTCACACCTGTAATCCCAGCACTTTGGGAGGCCGAGGCCAGTGGATCACCGGAGGTCAGGAGTTCGAGACCAGCCTTACCAATATGATGAAACCCCGTCTCTACTAAAAATACAAAAATTAGCTGGGCATGGTGGCGGGTGCCTGTAATCCCACCTACTGAGGAGGCTGAGACAGGAGAATCGCTTGAACCTGGGAGGCGGAGGTTGCAGTGAGCTGAGATCGCATCATTGCACTCCAGCCTGGGCAACAAGAGGAAACTTCATCTCAGAAAAAAAAAAAAAAAAAAAAATAAGGATATTCATTATTCATGTACAAGCCACAAAAAATACTATTTCACATCTAATAGAATCAAGAATTACACAATATCACCTAATATCTAGTCTATATTCAACTCTCTCCAACTGACCCAAGAATGTCCTTTATAGTTGCTTTCTTTTCTCCAAAAATCAGAATCCAATGAAGGTTCACATGCTAATTTGGTTGTAATGAAGAAATTACACACTGTATTTTATTCTCGAATATTCCCCCACCGAAATCCTTTTTTTTTTTTTTTTTTTTGAGACAAAGTCTCAATCTGTCGCCCAGGCTGAGTGCAGTGGCGCGATCTTGGCTCATTGCAACCTCCACCTCCCAGGTTAAAGTGATTCTCCTGCCTCAGCCTCCTGAGTAGCTGGGATTACAGGTGTGTGCCACCACGCCTGGCTAATTTTTTGTATTTTCAGTAGAGACAGGATTATGCCATGTTGGCCAGGCTGGTCTCAAACTCCTGACCTCAGGTGATCTGCCCGCTTTGGCCTCCCAAAGTGCTGGGATTACAGGCATGAGCCACCACACTCAGCCCCAAATCGTTTTTTATGTTTTCTTGACATCGAATTTCTGGCAAAACAGCCTAGTCATGCTGCATAGTGTCCCACATTCTGGATTTGTCTGTGTTTAATTTGTTCCTCTCTTTTTCCAATAAGCTGGAGGTTGGGTCTAGAGGCCTGGTGAGATTCTGCTTATGCAGTGAACAGGTAGACTCCACAGGGTATGTCCTAATCCTTATTAATCACTTCCTAATCCTAATGCATTATAGTAGGTGGCACCCAGTGTCAGGATGTCCCACCATTGGTAATGCAGAGTTTCATCACATGATTAAGATTGTGAGGGTTTGGCCAGCTGCAGTGGCTCACGCCTGTAATCCCAATACTTTGGGAGGCCGAGTCGGGTGGATCACGAGGTCAGGAGTTCAAGACCAGCCTGGCCAACATGGTGAAACCCTGTCTTTACTAAAAATACAAAAATTAGCCAGGCATGGTGGTGCGCACCTGTAGTCCCAGCTATTTATGAGGCTGAGGCAGGAGAATTGTTTGAATCCAGGAGGCAGAGGTTGCAGTGAGTCGAGATCATGCCACTGCACTCCAGCCTGGATGATGGAGCGAGACTCTGTCCAAAAAAAAAAAAAAAAGATTGTGAGGGGTACATCATAAAATACATTTATCTTTTCTAGTTAGCAAATAACCTTTGGGATGATGCTTTAGAGCCTGTTAAGTGCCAAGGCAGGAGCTTGAGCCCAGGAGTTTTTTTTTTTTTTTTTTTCTGAGATGGAGTCTCACTCTGTCGCTCAGGCTGGAGTGTAATGGCGTAGTCTTGGCTCAGTGCAACCTCTGCCTCCCGGGTTCAAGCAATTCTCCTGCCTCAGCCTCCTGAATAGCTAGGACTACGGGCGCATGCCACTATGCCTGGCTAATTTTTGTATGTTTAGTAGAGATACGGTTTCACTATGTTGGCCAGGCTGGTCTCAAACTCCTGACCTCAGGCAATCTGCCTGCCTTGGCCTCCCAAAGTGCTGGGATTACAGGCGTGAGACGCCATGCCTGGCCTTTTAAAAATTTTTTTGAGATGAAGTCTCTCTGTCGCCCAGGCTGGAGTGCAGTGGCACAATCTCAGCTCACTGCAACCTCCGCCTCCCGTGCTAAATGATTCTCCCGCCTCAGCCTCCTGAGTAGCTGGGATTACGGGCATGCACCACCATGCCTGGCTAATTTTTGTATTTTTAGTAGAGACGGAGTTTCAGCATGTTGGCCAGGCTGGTATCGAACTCCTGACCTCAGGTGATCCGCCCACCTCAACCTCCCAAAGTGCTGGGATTACAGGCGTGAGCCACTGTGCCTGGCCAGAGCCCAGGAGTTTGAGACTAGCCTAGGCAACACAGCAAGACCCAATCTCCACAAAATACTGTGTGTGTGTGTGTGTGTGTGTGTGTGTGTGTATGTGTGTGTGTGTTTTAAAGACACAGTCTTGCTCTGTCGCCCAGGCTGGAGTGCAGTGGCGCAATCTTGGCTCACTGCAAGCTCTGCCTCTCGGATTCACGCCATTCTCCTGCCTCAGCCTTCCAAGTAGCTGGGACTACAGGAGCCCACACCACGCCCGGCTAATTTTTTTGTATTTTTTAGTAGAGACGGGGTTTCATTGTGTTAGCCAGGATGGTCTCGATCTCCTGACCTCGTCATCTGCCTGCCTCAGCCTCCCAAAGTGCTGGGATTACAAGCGTGAGCCACCGCGCCCGGCCAAAATACTAGTTTTTTGTTTTTGTTTTTTGTTTGTTTTTGAGATGGAGTCTTGCTCTGTTGCCAGACTGGAGTGCAGTGGCACTATCTACAGAATACTGTTTTTAAAATCTTTTGCTAGCATGGTGGCATGCACCTGCAGTCCCAGCTTCTTGGGAGGCTGAGGTGGATCACTTGAGCCCAGGAGTTTGAGGCTGCAGTGAGCCATGATTGCACTAGTGTGCGCCAGCCTGGGCAACAAAGTAAGACCCCAAAAAGATCCTGTTTTCTACTAACTTTTCACCCAATGGTTTGAGCATTCATTGATAATTGCTGCCTGAATGAACTACTGTAGTTAGCATTTTTGAGAACTAACTTTGGCCAGGAGCTTTATTCAAAACTAAAAGCTCGGCCGGGCGCGGTGGCTCAAGCCTGTAATCCCAGCACTTTGGGAGGCTGAGACGGGTGGATCACGAGGTCAGGAGATCAAGACCATCCTGGCTAACACAGTGAAACCCCGTCTCTACTAAAAAATACAAAAAACTAGCCGGGCGAGGTGGCGGGCGCCTGTAGTCCCAGCTAATGTAGTCTCAGCTACTCGGGAGGCTGAGGCAGGAGAATGGCGTAAACGCGGGAGGTGGAGCTTGCAGTGAGCTGAGAACCGGCCACTGCACTCCAGCCTGGGCGACAGAGCCAGACTCCGTCTCACAAAAAAAAAAAAAAAAAAAAAAACTAAAAGCTCTTCCCACAGCTCCGGAATTAACAAATGAGCTACTTGAAGAAGGTAAGTCTCATTGTCAGTTTATGGGATGATTATTTTTTCACTCTTGTTGCCCAGGCCGGAGTGCAATGGTGTGGTCTTGGCTCACCACAGCCTCTGCCTCCCAGGTTTAAGCGATTGTCCTGCCTCAGCCTCCCGAGTAGCTGGGATTACAGGCATGCGCCACCACACCCGACTAATTCTGTATTTTTAGTAGAGACGGGGTTTCTCCATGTTGGTCAGGCTGGGCTTGAACTTCCGACCTTAGGTGATCTGCCCGCCTCGGCCTCCCAAAGTGCTAGAATTACAGGCGTGAGCCACCACGCCCAGTCCACGCCTGGCTAATTCTTTTTTTTTTTTTTTTTGAGACGGAGTCTGGCTCTGTCGCCCAGGCTGGAGCACAGTGGCCGGATCTCAGCTCATTGCAAGCTCCGCCTCCCGGGTTTAATGCCATTCTCCTGCCTCAGCCTCCCAAGTAGCTGGGACTACAGGCGCCCGACACCTCGCCCGGCTAGTTTTTTGTATTTTTTTAGTAGAGACGGGGTTTCACCGTGTTAGCCAGGATGGTCTCGATCTCCTGACCTCGTGATCCGCCTGTCTCGGCCTCCCAAAGTGCTGGGATTACAGGCTTGAGCCACCGCGCCCGGCCCACCTGGCTAATTCTTAAATTTTTTTTGTAGTGAGGAGACCTCACTATATTGCCCGGGCTGATCTTGAACTGCTGGACTCAAGTGACCATCCTGCCTTGGCCTCCCAAAGTACTGGGATTACAGTTGTTCCCTGGCCAACAACTATCAAATAAACCTAGGTAAGATAGTATTCAGATGCTCAGAATACTTTTTTTCCCCATCGTTTCTATGTGCTTGAATTTTTTATAATAAAATTAAGGTAAGATGCTAATTAAAACCAGGCCCCTGCTAGGCAAATTCACATTTTCTGCCCTCCAGAATCCATTTTTACGGCTGGCAAAAAGGAGGCCTGGACCTGGAGTCTCCCAGTGGCTCACTCCAGCATACATTGAAGGAAAGGGAAAAGGCTCAGAGTATTGGCTCATGCCTGTAGTTCCAGCTGCTTCAGAGGCTAAGGTGGGAGGATGGCTTGAACCTGGAAGACAGAGGTTGCAGTGAGCGAGAATCAGGCTGCTGCACTCCATCCTGGGCGACAGAGCAAGATTCTGTCAAAAAACAAACAAACAAACAAACAAACAAAAAAACAAGAACAAGAACTCAGAGGAATCATCTGATTAACATATATTTATTAAGCACCTACTATGTGGTGTCCACTGTTGTAGATGGTGAGGACACAGCACTGGATAAACATTTTTAGTAGAGATGGGGTTTCACAACATTGGTCAGGCTGGTCTCGAACTCCTAACCTCAGGTGATCTGCCCTCCTCGGCCTCCCAAAGTGCTGGGATTACAGGCATGAGCCACCGTGTTTGGCCAGTTTTTTAAAATTTTTTATTTGTAGAAGCAGAGTATCTCTGTGTTGCCCAAGCTGGTCTTGAACTCCTGGGCTCAAGTGATCCTCCTGCCTCGACTCCCAAAGCGCTGGGATTACAGAAGTGAGCCACCTGGCTGGGTCTACTTCTTTTGTTTCATCAGGTCTCCGCTGAATTGTCACCTCTTCAGACATAACACATCCTCCTCCCCAAAGCTGCACATCTCTTGGCTCACTGCAACCTCTATCTCCTGGATTCAAGCAATTCCTACCTCAGCCTACCGAGTAGCTGGGATTACAGGTGCCTTGCCACCATGCCTGGCTAATTTTTCTTTTTTTTAATAGAGAGGAGGGTTTCACCATGTTGGCTAGGTTGGTCTCGAACTCCTGACCTGGAGTGATCCACCCGCCTGGGCCTCTCAAAGTGTTGGGAATTACAGGTGTGAGCCAATGCGCCCGGCCTGCTTTTTTCTTTTCCTTTGCATTTACCTGCTCCTAAGGTACTAGATAATTTGTGTGTTTTTTTGTTTTGAAAGTAGCCGGGCTTGGTGGCAGGCGCCTGTAGTCCCAGCTGCTCGGGAGGCTGAGACGGAATTGCTTGAACCCAGGAGGCGGAGGCTGCAGTGAGCCGAGATTGTGCCACTGCCGTCTCAAAAAAAAAAAAAAAATTAGTCGATCGTGCCTGTAGTTCCAGCTACTAGGAAGGCTGAAGTAGGAGAATCACTTGAACCTGGAGTTTGAAGCTGCAGTGAGCTATGATGGCCCCACTGTACTCCAGCCTGGGCGACAGAGAACGACTCTGTCTCAAAAAATCAACAAACCAAAACACAAATGAGAGAGGTAGGAAAACTAGAGGAAGAGCATTCCAGATAGAGGGGAGAGCCAGTGCAAACGCTCTGAGGTGCTGTCTGTCAGGAGGCAAGGCCAGGGCAGCTGGACTGGGATGGACTGGGAGCTGCCGGGAAGGAGGTCCGAGAAGCGAGTGAGGCCTTTTAGCCTACTCTGTGGACCTTTGTTTTTTATTCCGAGTGGGATGAGAAGACCCTGGAAGATGAAACGATGAGAAAAATTATTTCCCTTTCTGTTCAGTGACTTGAAGAAAACAAACTAAGACGGGATAATCGCCTGTAACCAGGGTGGTCCTGGAGAGAGATTGTTCGAGGCGTTGACATTGGAGCTGGGAGGAGAAAATGGAGACGGAGCCAGGAATTCAAAGGCTGGGGGAAGGGAGAAGAAGAGAGGCCGGGCCTGGGGAAATGAAACCATCAGCGAAGCCACCGGGCCCGGCAGGCCTGGAGAGAAGCCTCCGCCCGCTGGGGCAGGAGGGAGGGGGGTCGGGAGGCGCGGCCCGCCCCGTCCGGCCTCTGGGGAGGGAGGAGGCGCCAGGCCGGCTCCGGGCCGCGGCCGCCTCCCGGGTACCCCGGCCGGCCCAGAGCGGAGGGTGGGCAGCGGGGAGGGACCTGACCTTCCCGCCACGCCCAGGGCGGGTCGCGGGCCCATCCCCCGCCGCGGAGGAGGGCAGGTTGGGGAACGTGGACACTGCCCTCGGGGACTCGGTTCCTTCTGCAGGGCCAGCCTTTCCACTTCTGTGGCCAGTTCTTTTTAACAACTGCGGTGTTAAGGAAGGCGCTGGGCCTCTCGGAGCCTCAGTTTTCTCATCTGGAAAGGGGGTGCTCCTCTTACTGGCCTCATCGCGGTGCTAAGGAACTATGCGGTTTCCCTCCCCTTCAGGGCAGGCAGAGAGCTGCAGGGAAAGGGGGAGGGCGGGACACGGTGGCTCACTTTTTTGTTTTTGTTTGTTTCCAGACGAAGTCTAGCTCTGTCGCCCAGGCTAGAGTGCAGTGGCGCCATCTCGGCTCACTGTAACCTCCGACTCCCGGATTCAAGCAATTCTCCTGCCTCAGCCTCCCAAGTAGCTGGGATTACAGGCGTCCGCCACCACACCTTGCTAATTTCCAGTAGAGACAGGGTTGGCCAGGCTGGTCTCGAACTCCTGACTTCGTGATTCGCCTGCCTCGGCCTCCCAAAGTGCTGGGATGACAGGCGTGAGCCACCGCGCCCGGCCTGTTCATTTTTGAAATGGAGTTTTGCCCTTGTTGCCCAGGCTGGAGTGCAGTGACCCCATCTCAGCTCACTGCAATCTCCGCCTCTTGAGTTCAAGCGATTCTCCTGCCTCAGCCTCAGGAGTAGCTGGGATTACAGGCACCCACCACCTTGCCCAACTAATTTTTGTATTTTTAGTAGAAATGGGGTTTCACCATGTTGGCCAGGCTGGTATTGAATTCCTGACCTCAAGTAATCTGCCTGCCCCAGCCTCCCAAAGTGCTAGGATTGCAGGAGTGAGTCAGGGCGCCCTACCTGTTTTTGTTTTTGAGAAGGGGTCTCGCTCTGTAGCCCTGACTGAAGTGCAGCTGCCGGATCTCTTCTCACTGCAACCTCTGCCCATCCTGGGCTCAAGCGATCCTTCTACCTCAGCCTCATGGGTAGCTGGGACTACAGGCGAGCACCACCACACCCAGTTTTGTTTGTGTGTTTGTTTGCTTTTTTGTTTTTGTTTGTTTGTTTGTTTGTTTTAGTAGCGACAGGACCTCAGGGCCTCCTCATGTTGCCCCAGGCTGGTGTCAAACTCCTGGGCTCAAGCAGTCTGACTGCCTTGGCCTCCCAAAGTGCTGGGATTACAGGAGTGAGCCAATTTGCCTGGCCCTTCTTCAGGTCTTTACCCAAATGTCACCTTGTCTCTGAAGCCCTATCTGGCCATCCTATGTGAATAGCAACACTCCCCTTACTCCCTGACTCCCCCTGCCCCCACAGCATTTATCACCACCTGGCCGACTTATACATTTTCACTTCTTTTTTTTTTTTTTCTTTGAGACAGTCTTGCTCTGTCGCCCAGGCTGGAGTGCAGTGGTGTGATCTCGGCTCACTGCAACCTCCGCCTTCCAGGTTCAAGTGATTGTCCTGCCTCAGCCTCCTGAGTAGCTGGGATTACAAGTGTGCATCACAATGCCCAGCTAATTTTTGCATTTTTAGTAGAGATGGGGTTTTACTATGTTGGCCAGGCTGGTCTCGGACTCCTGACCTCAAATTATCCACTCACCTTGGTTGGCCTCCCAAAGTGTTGGGATTACAGGTGTGAGCCCCCACATCCGGCCTTATTTTTCTTTTTATTTACTTAATTATTTTTGAGACAGAATTTTGCTCTTGTTGCCCAGGCTGGAGTGCAGTGGCCTGATCTCAATTCACTGCAACCTCCACCTCTTGGGTTCAAGCGATTCTCCTACCTCAGCCTCTGGAATAGCTGGGATTATAGGTGCCCACCACCAAGCCCAGCTAATTTTTTGTATTTTTAGTAGAGAGGGGATTTCACTGTGTTGGTCAATCTGCTCTTGAACTCCTGACCTCAGGTAGTCCACCCACCTTGGCCTCCCAAAGTGTTGGGATTACAGGTGTGAGCCACGGCGCCCGGCCCTATTTATTTATTTATTTATTTATTCATTTATTTAGAGTGGGAGTCTCACTCTGTTGCTCAGGCTGGAGTGCAGTGCTGTGATCACAGCTCACTGTAACCTCCAACTCCTGGGCTGAAGGGATCCTCCCACCCAAATCTTCTGAATAGCTGGGACTAGCGTGCCCAGGTAAATTTTCTTTTTTTTCGTTGTTTTAGAGATGTGATCTTGCTATGTTGCCCAAAGTGGTCTTGAATTCTTGGCCTCCAATAATCCTCCTGCCTCAGCCTCCTGAGTTACTGGGATTATAGGCACATGCTGCTGTGCCTGGCATTGTTTTTCATGTGTATTTCACTCTTCCCCCACTGTTACACTTCATGAGAGCAGGAATTGTCTATTTTATTCATGTTCCTGCTGAAGAGTGCCAGGCCCACAGCAGGCACTCAATAAATTTAAGCCATTATTGGAATCCTTGGTGTGCCTCAGGCTCCCTGACACTTTGCTGTGTGAGGCAGGTATTACTCCAGATCCTTCAGTTTGGAATACAGTGTATTTGAGGAACAGCAGGGAATGGTGTGGTGGGAGTATAAGAGTGAGGGTGTGTATGGGAGATGAGTTCAGAAAGGTGGGAGGGAAGGTTAGTCATTGCTAGGTCTGGAGTTTATTTTTATTTTTATTTTTTTGAGACGAAGTCTCGCTCTATCGCCCAAGCTGGAGTGCAGTGGCACGATCTCGGCTCACTGCAAGCTCTGCCTCCCAGGTTAACGCCATGCTCCTGCCTCAGCCTCCGGAGCAACTGGGATTATAGGCGCTCGCCACCACGCCCGGCTAATGTTTTGTATTTTTTTTTTAGTAGAGATGGGGTTTCACCATGTTAGCCAGGATGGTCTCGATCTCCTGACCTCGTGATCTTCCCGCCTCAGCCTCCCAAAGTGTAGGGATTACAGGAGTGAGCCACCAGGCCCGGACTTTTTTTTTTTTTTTTGAGACAGGATCTCGCTGTGTTGCTCTGTCCAAGATGGAGTGTTGGAGTGCAGTGGTGCTATCTCTGCTCACCGCAGCCTCCTTTTCCTGAGCTCAAGGGATCCTCCTACCTCACCCTCCTGAGTAGGTGGGACTACAAGGGCATGCCACCAGCCCAGCTAATTTTATTTTAGTTTTTTGTAGAGATGGGGTCTCCCTATGTTGCCCAGGCTGGTGTTGAACTGGACACAAGCCATCTTCCTGCCTCAGCCTCCCAAAAGTTCTGGGACTACAGGCGTGAGCCACTGCATCTGGGCTATTTTTTCAACAACAAATAATTTTTTTTTTTTTTTGAGATGGAGTTTCGCTCTTGTTGCCCAGGCTGGAGTGCAGTGGCGCGATCTCAGCTCACCACAACCTCTGCCTCCTGGGTTCAAGCGATTCTCCTGCCTTAGCCTCCCAAGTAGCTGGGATTACAGCCACGCGCCACCACGCCTGGCTAATTTTGTATTTTTAGTAGAGACGGGGTTTTTCCATGATGGTCAGGCTGGTCTCGAACTCCCAACTTCAGGTGATCTGCCTGCCTCAGCCTCCCAAAAAAAGTTCTGGGATTACAGGCGTGAGCCACCGCACCCAGCCCTTCAACAACAAATAATTTTTGAGAGTGCACTTGCGCCAAGCATAGTTCTAAGCACAGACCGACACAACCCTCAGAGTTCTCAGGAGAGTAGGAGGCTACCTATAGATGGGAAGTAAGTAACTCAAGATTGGGTAGGTGCTACTAAAACAAAATCAGCCGGGTGCGGTGGCTCATGCCTGTAATCCCAGCACTTTAGGATGCCGAGGCGGGCGGATCACCTGAGGTCAAGAGTTCAAGACCAGCCTGACCAACATGGAGAAACAACGTCTCTACTAAAAATACAAAATCAGCTGGGTGTGGTGGCACATGCCTGTAATCCCAACTGCTCGAGAGGCTGAAGCAGGAGAAACGCTTGAACCCAGGAGGCGGAGGTTGTGGTGAGCCGAGATCACACCATTGCACTCCAGCGTGGGCAACAAGAGTAAAACTCCGTGTCAGAAAAAAAAAAATTAGCCAAGTGTGGTGGTGCTTGCCTGTAATCCCAGCTACTCAGAAGGCTAAGGCAGAAGAATTGCTGGAACTGGGAGGTAGAGGCTGCAGTGAGCCAAGATCATGCCACTACACTCCATTCTAGGAGACAGAGCAAGACTCCATCTCAAAGAAAAAAAAAAAAATCAAACAGGTTGTGGTGGGGTGGTGACCCACCTGGATGTGTTGAGCTAGGAAGGGCAGGGAAGACCTGTCTGAGAAGTGGATATTAGGATTAGTGAAGCTATTGGGGAAAACGTCCCCTGGGCAGATTTAACAGTAAGGGCAAAGGCCCTGGGGTGAGAAGGAACCAGGGTCAAGGGATCCCAGTTGAGTGAAGGAGAGAGTGGGAGATGGAGCTGAGAAAGTTGTCTGCAGTGAGAATAAGTCAGTCCTTGCAGGTCTTGGTGGAGTTGGGGTTTTATTCTGAGTGTGTCAAGAAGTCACTGGAGGCTGGGCGTGGTGGCTCACACCTGTAATCCCAGCACTTTGGGAGGCTGAGATGGGAGGATCGCTTGATTCCAGGAGTTCAGGACCAGCCTGGGCTACATGGCACAACCCCGTCTCTACAAAAAACACAAAAATTAGGTGTGGTAGCATGTGCCTGTAGTCCCAGCTACTTGGGAGGCTGAGGCTGAGGTGGGAGAATTGCTTGAGCCCATGAGGTGGAGGTTGCAGTGAGCTGTGATTGTACCACTGCATTCCAGCCTGGGCGCCAGAGCTGGAGACCCTGTCTCAAAAAAAAAAAAAAAAAAAAAAAAAAAGAAAAGGCACTGGAGGTTTCAAGGAGGAAGACATGAGACATGATTCAATTGCCATCATATTGGGATGCAGACCTGGTTGCTTAGCTTTTATTTTTATTTTTTACAAGTCCACAGCAAATATCATACCTGGTTGCTTTTTTTTTTTTTTTTTTGAGATGGAGTCTCGCTGTGTCACTCAGGCTGGAGTGCAGTGGCATGATCTCAGCTCACTGTAACCTGTGCCTCCTGCATTCAAGTGATTCTCCTGCCTCAGCCTCCCAAGTAGGTGGGAATACAGGTGTGTGCCACCATGCCACCCAAAATACAAAAAAGTAATTTTTTGTATTTTTAGTAGAGACAGGGTTTCACCGTGTTGGCCAGGCTGGTCTCAAACTCCTCGCCTCAGGCAATCCGCCCGCCTCAGCCTCCCAAAGTACTAGAATTACAGGCCTGAGCCACCGTGTTCAGCCTGTACCTGGTTGCTTTTAGATTCTCTGGGCCACCTCCTTCCTCTTTCTCTGGATTGGCACCCACCTGTTCAGGTTATCCCTCCACTTTCTGACAATGACACCTTCAGGTTGAGAAATCTGGCTTTGACCCAGAAACCACAAGCAAAATCCCCATCCTTTCTCCGCCCGTGGACTATACCCAGGTGTGGTTCCTCCTCACAACCCTTCCAGAAAAGTCCCTAATGCTGTGTAAGCTCACTTGCTTCATCTTTTCAAAGACCATTGTAAAGGCACAGCCAGTACACGGAGGTATCACATTACGGCTTCACCTCCTTTCTCCTCTCCCATATCTCAGCAGGCTGGGCTTGCACCTCCCTAATAAAGCATCAGCACAGGTCAGGCACAATAGCTCATGCCTTTAATCCCAGCACTTTGGGAGGCTGAGGCAGGCAGGTCACTTGAGGTCAGGAGTTCGAGAACAGCCTGGCCAACATGGTGAAACTGTCTCTATTAAAAAAAAAAAAATACAAAAATTAACTGGGCATGGTGGCGAGCCCCTGCAGTCACTGCTATTCGGGAGGCTGAGGCAGAACTGCCTGAACCCGGGAGCGGAGGTTGCAGTGAGCCAAGATCCTGTCATTGCACTCCAGCCTGGGTGACAGAGTGAGACTCCATCTCAAAAAAAAACAAAAAACAAAAAAAAGCATTACCAACGTAACTCTAATCTGGGCTCTGCTTCCTAGCCAACTCTCCTAAAGAGGTCTTTTAGTACTGGGGAGTCTTTGGGCATTTTCTTGCCCCTCCAGACTCAGGAGCACAGTGACACCTACTCCATGTGACTCAGTTTCTCCCTCCTCTGCCCACCCATGTGGCTGGTGAGTCTAACAAGCAACATTTATAATAGTGAAGGATAAGGCTCTGGAAGCCATTTCAGCCTAGCTCCCTGGTCCTTGCTCTTCCTAGCTGTGTGGCTCTGAATCAAGCAACTTGGCCTCTCTGAACTTCAGGTTCCTCCTGTATAAAAAGTGGTAATAGTACTTACTTCTATATAATTATGAGGATTAAAGGACTTAATTCAAATAAAGTGGCTAGAACTTAACAAGCACTCTATTTTTTTCTGAGGCTGGAGTGCAGGGGGTGCAATCATGGCTTACTGAAGCCTCAACCTCCCAGACTCAGGCGATCCTCCCAACTCAGCCTCCCCAGTAACTGGGACTACAGCTGCATGCCACCATGCCTAGCTCCTTTTTGTATTTTTTGTAGAGGTAGTATTTCGCCACATTTCTCAGGCTGGCCTTGAATTCCTGGCCTCAAGTGGATCCTCCCAAAGTGCTAGGATTACAAGTGGGAGCTAGAGCACTTGGCCAACAAGCACTGAATAAATGTCATGTACAATGACACATCTACCCCAACTAAAGTGGTGCTGGTGTTTAGGAACTTACCAGGTCCCTCCCACGGACCCAGTGAAGTTTAGAAACATAAGACAACATCACTCCTTCCAAAATACTTTTATTAAAAAAAATTACAAACAATCCCAAAAAAAGAAAAGTCACCACAAACTCTGCCTTTCTTTTAAATAACGTGGCATGGAGCAGTTTGGTTTCCACCCTATTGCACGTGGTCCGGCCTGGTTATGAAATCAGGAGGCTGCTGAGACTGGGGTCCTGCCAAGGAAGTGGGGTTCAGCCTGGAGGGAGGAGACCAGCCCCTCCCACCCCCTCAAGGTGCAAGAGGCAGAGCCTGGGTTTCTATAGCAACCTGGCAGCACATCCCTGTCATCCTTCGACAGGCCCAGTTTTCTTTTATCTTCCCTGAGGCCCCAGTGGTCACAAGGGAGTGGGAACTAGAGGGAAAGGTGGAAGAAATGTTTAAGTGGAAAATCAGACTCCCAGAAACAGAGTCTCGTTAAGGCATTTGGAATAGATAAATTAATTCAGGAAGACCCACCTTCACAGAAGGTTGGGGTAACCAGACACACACACACATGCAAGACAGTTTGTGGAACCCTGAAATGGGAACAAAGGAGGCCACAGTCGCTGCTTAGAGCCCCCACAAAAACACACACCCAGAGTTGCATTCAGGGATCCAGGCCACAGAAGGTGACACAAGAAAGGATCCCCTCCATCACAGTTTTAGGACCCCAGAATTATTTCCATGATGTGATCCAGTTCATTCCACTCCCAGGAACCTGGGGCACAGAAGAGGTTGTGCGGAGGCTCTGGTGGGGCCCGTGCGGGCTCCTTTTCTACCGCAGATGTGTCAATGTCCAGAAAGAAGTCATCCAGGCCAGAGTCCCCCAAGTACCGGGAGCTCAGCGCTTCTAAGAAGACTGGATCAGGCTGGGGTGGCACTTCATTCTGGAGGCCGAGGGGAGCCACTGGATTCTGAGGGGGCTCAGTCTCATCCATGGAGGTGTCCAGCTCCCTGAGGATAGAGCCAATGGTGGCTGACAAGGAGAAATCCTCCTCGCCCAGGAAGAGGGGCTCGGGGGGCAGGGCAGGGGCTGGAGCCAGGCGAAGTGCAGCCTGCAGCTGCTGGAGGGTGTTATGGATGAGGACATGCCTGCGGAGGCTGGGTGCTCGGGGGCCCAGGCTGCGCTGGACTTTGTCTAGGGAGATGCGGAGCAGGGCTTGCTGGTAGCTCTGAAGGCCTGCTGGACTCCACTCCCACCTCTCCTCTTCCTCTTCCAAATCAGAGTGTTTCCTCTTCAAGCCTCCCACCATGATGCCCTGCAGAGAGAAGAGGGGCATAGGGGCATGTCAGACACCAGACACCATAGTGCTGGCTCAAATCCCACTTTCTCAGGCCTATTGAGTTGGTGATTTTTAATCATCTGAATCTCAGTTTACTCATCTATAAAATGAAGGCTGTCTGAATCCCACAAGATTAAGGAGGTGCATACATATATGATTAAGAAAATATCTGGACTTAAGTACAGCTAGATTTAAATCCCACTTACTTGCCTATTGTGGCCTCAAACAGTGAATTTACATCCATGAGAATCAGTTTCCTCATCTGCCAAATACGGATCCTAACTCAAGTTCCTCTGAGCCTTAAAACTGTTCTTCCACAATATTAATTTCTTCAAACATGGGGCACGAAAGACAAGTGTGGAGCACAGAGACCTGGATTGGAAGTAGGGAACCCCAAATTTGAATTCTGTATTGGAACTGCTCAGCTGCGTGATCGTGGGAAGTGACCTGAGTCAATTCTCAGGCCTCAGTTTCCTCATCTGTAAAATGGGGACTGTGAAAAAACAGTTCTCACCACCTCTGTCAAGGAGATGCCACGTATCTATAGGGCCCACCACACAGGAAGTGCTTAATGAACAAGAGTTGTGTTTTTTTTTGTCAGAGACAGGGTCTCGCTCTGTCGCCCGGGGCTTAGTGCAGCCGCGCTAGCACAGCTCACTGACGTCTCGAAGTCCCGGGCTCGAGCGATCCTCCCGCCTCAGCTCCTGAGTAGCTGGGATTACTACCACACCCGGCCTCGATTAAGAGTTAATTGCCAGTTATACGCTCAACAGATTTACTGAGTGCCTACTATATTCGAACCTCCTGGAGCCCTGCTGGGCACCTATGTTAAGATTCTTCTTTCACAGTCAGGATATTTCTATATCCTCTTCCTTAACCAACTGGGAGCGCTCCCAAGAGTAGGAAAGCGGCCTGTCTCATTCCCTCTGCCCGCGCTTTCTGATTCCCCCAAAGCGCGCCCCATAGAAAAACTTGCTAGAACTCAGCTCAGACCAAGCCCCGCCCCCTAGGGGGTCCCACCCAATCAGACGTCGGTACTGCAAGGCCCCGCCCCTCCATGGGTCCTTACAGAGCATCCAGGAACGCCCCAATTTGGCCCAGGGGCTTCTGGGAAACGGGGGCCAACAGCCGCCAGGTACACGAACCGACGTCGAGCACGCACTACAATCCCCAGAGGGCTCCGCCCGTCCAGGGACGAGCCCCCTCCCCCGACCCCGCGCTCCCTCAGGGCATGCGCACAGGGGCACAAGCGGGTGGGGGAAGGGAACCCGGACGTCCAGCTGCCGGCGCCCGCCGAGCCCCGCCCTCCGTTGCCTCCGGGGCGGCGAGTCTGAGCTCCATGCCCGGAACACCCCTCCCCCACCCCTGACTCCGACTCTAAATCTGCTTTCTTCCTGTCCCTCCGTGCCTTAAAAGTCCGGGATTCTCCTCCCAAACTGCCCTTGGATCCAGAGACCCAGATCCGAACACATCGCTTAAAGACGACAATGCTGCGATCTAGTTCGCGAGACTACGTATCCTAATTTTGATACTTCCTCCCACTTCCCCTATTCTCCTGACTTTCAAACGCCCCTGGACTACACCTCCAAACTCGCTGCCCGGCTCCAAGACCCGAACATTGAACTCTTCCCGGCATCCTCCCTTCCCCCGCCAGTGCGTCTTGGAGTCCAAGAATCCTTGACCCTAGTTCTCTCGCTTCTCCAAATACTCAGGATCTCAGCCCCAAACCTCTCACACCTTTTCCAGAACACGATAAAGCCCCGAATTCAACCCGTCCGGAAGACCCAAGTGGAATCGAATCTCCAGGTTCCCTGTCTCAAAAGTTCCTTCCCTCTGTTCTCTCGCTTCTCTAAACGCCCCACGCCCCACATCCCAGCTTCAAACTCCCTCCACTTGAAAATACTGCCCCAACAACCTCGCATCCCCTCCTGGGTCTCGAACTCAGTCTCGGGCCCCCAGACCCTCCCTATTATCACCCTGAATCTGAGGCCCCCTCCCCTTGTCTCACCCAGACCCCGCCTCCGCAAGTCTCCGGGGCGCGCCTCTCCCTCCCCCAGCCTAAGGTAAATTCCCAAGCCAGGCGACCACTCCTCACCCCAGCTGCCAGGTTCGCCACGACCACCTTCTGGAACGCCCACAGCGTCACGACCCGCCAGTGCCGGGACCCACCAGTGACCGGCCGCGGCCTCGCTCACCTCGGTAGGGCCTCTCCGTCTGGCCTCGGGCCCACCCAGCCCCGCCCCGGAGCCGAGCTGCGAGCCGCGATTGGCTGAAGTCCCGCTCGCCGCGGGGCGCCGATTGGTTGGGCGGAGCCATCCGCCCGGGCCGGGAGACGCCGGACCCGCCCACCCCTCCCTAGCGCCCCGGGCTATTTAAAGGAGTGCAACCGGCAGGGGGCGGGGCAGCGCCTCCAGGGGTGGAGGGCGGCGGGTCCAACAGAACCGCTTCCTTCCACTCGGCTACGGTCCTCGCTCCAAGCTCGTCATCACTACTCCCTGCGGTCCCTTTATGCCAGGCCTGGACCCCACCGCGGAGCCAGAGGGACTGGCATACCCTCTGGCTCCGGGAGGTCCAGGCAGGCGGGGCCGAACAACCGGAGAAGGCCGCGCCCCCGGGGTTCCGAGGGCGGACGTGGGGCGGGGGATGACGTACCGAAAGACCAGCCAATAGTGTGACGCGGCCCGCGTTGCCTAGGCGATCGTAGCCCCGCCCCCTTGCTGCCCTTCTCCTGTTCCCCGCACGTTGCCCCGCGGCCCCTTCTTAATCCTCGGGTTTTCTCAACACGTCCTCAGGTGGTCCCACCTGGGTCTCCTGACACCTCCTTCCCCGCTCCATCAGGATGACTCCTCCGCTACTGTTCATGGCTTCCTACCCCTCCCCGCCGAAGACAAACTTCAAACCCCTTCCTTTTGCCACAAAGCCCCTCACGACCTTGCCTGATGCGCTCTCCTGGTTCTCTCCGATCCTGCCCCATTGAGTCACTTATAGTTTTTCTAAAATGGCTTCAAGCTCCCATTCCCCCATCACGAAAATGAAAGGATTTTGTCTGTTTTCTTCCCTGCCTTACCCCAGTGTCTACAATGCCAGGTACATAAGTTCTCAAACATGACAATAAAAGGCCTCTGGATCTTTATTATTATTATTACTATTTTTTGAGACAGAGTCTGGCTCTGTCACCCAGGCTGGAGTGCAGTGGCGCAACCTCGGCTCACTGCAAGCTCCGCCTCCCGGGTTCACGCCATTCTCCTGCCTCAGCCTCCCGAGTAGCTGGGACTACAGGCGCCCGCCACCTCGCTCGGCTAGTTTTTTGTATTTTTTTTTAGTAGAGACGGGGTTTCACCGTGTTCGCCAGGATGGTCTTGATCTCCTGACCTTGTGATCCGCCCGTCTCGGCCTCCCAAAGTGCTGGGATTACAGGCTTGAGCCACGGCGCCCGGCCAATTTTTTGTATTTTTAATAGAGACAGGGTTTCACTGTGTTAGCCAGGATGGTCTCGATCTCTTCACTTCGTGATCCGCCCGCCTCGGCCTCCCAAAGTGCTGCTACCACGCCCGGCAAAAAATAATATTATTAATAATAAAGATCCAGGCCGGGCGCGGTGGCTCATGCCTGTAATCCCAGCACTTTGGGAGGCCGAGGAGGGCAGATCACGTGAGGTCAGGAGTTTGAGACCAGCCTGGCCCACAATGGTGAAACCTTGTCTCTACTAAAATACAAAAAGTAGCCGGGCGTGGTGGCGCACTCTTGTAATCTCAGCCACTCGCAGGGCTGAGGCAGGAGAATCGCTTGAACCTGGGAGGTGGAGGTTTCAGTGGAGCCGAGATCGTGCCACTACACTCCAGCCTGGGCAACAGAGCTAGACTCCATCTCAAAAAAAAAAAAAAAAAAAAAAAAAAGGCCGGGCGCGGTGGCTCAAGCCTGTAATCCCAACACTTTGGGAGGCCGAGACGGGCGGATCACGAGGTCAGGAGATCCAGACCATCCTGGCTAACACGGTGAAACCCCATCTCTACTAAAAAAATATTTTAAAAAAACTAGCCGAGCGAGGTGGCGGGCGCCTGTAGTCCCAGCTACTCGGGAGGCTGAGGCAGGAGAATGGCGTGAACCCGGGAGGCGGAGCTTGCAGTGAGCTGAGATCCGGCCACTGCACTCCAGCCTGGGCGACAGAGCAAGACTCTGTCTCAAAATATATATATATATTATATATATATATGTATACACACACACACACACACACTTTTTAAAATAGAGATGGGGGAGGCAGTGGGGGTTTCCTTGTGTTGCTCAGGTTGGTTGCTCAGTTGTTGCTCAACTCCTAGCCTGAAGCAATCCTCTCGCCTCTGGATATTTAAACTTGTTTCCTCATCCTGAAAATATACCCTCAATTCCCAGGCTGCTTCTCAGAACTTATCTCAAAGGTTTCCTCCTCTCAGAAGCCCTCCCTGGCAGTCTAGGTTGAGTTAGGATCTATTCTAGGATTCCATGGCCTCCTGTGCCACCATCCCAGTCCTGGGATGGACTGAGGAACCCCCCACCAAGGGCAGGTACTAAGGATATATCTGTCAACCACCGCTTGGTCTGCAGGATCATGTAGCACAGGGCTGAACATGTAGCAGGTCCCAGTGAAAGTTTGCTAAATGCTCAGGAATGTGACAGAAAAATAAGGCAGAAAGAAGTCACTGCTAGTGTCCTGAAAGCCCACACCCGTAATGCCCCACCCTACAATGAGTTTCCCTAAGGGGAGGAGGCAGTTTTCTCCAGGCCACCTCTGGGAAGGGAGGTTTAAGCCTCCTCAGACCAGTTCTTGCCGGTTGGAGTTTGTCAACCAAGTCATCCTGCTGTTTGCAATGTAAGACGAAAGGATTTCACGGGGTGGGGGGAGGAAGGGGATAAAGGGGAGGGGAATAGGTAGGTGGGTGGTGTGGGTTGGAGGCAGGGAGAGAGAAGCGTCTCAGCTCACTCAGGCCTGGGGAAGGTGTCCCTGGGAACGAAAGAAAGGGACAGTTGATTCTAAAAAAGGACATAATTAGGAAGGAGCAATTATTCCCCTTCCTCCTCCAAAACCTGCTCCTCCTATAGGGTCCCCAACTCAGGAAAGCCCTACTGCATTTGGGTTTTTGTTTTAGAGACGGAGTCCCACTCTGTCATGGATGCTGGAGTGCAGTGACGCACCTCGGCTCACTGCAGCCTCAGCCTCCCTCCTGAAGCACTACTGTAACTCTGTCCCCAGGTTACAGCCCTGTGCTTCTTCCTGATGTCTCCCCTCCACCCCTCACCAACTGTCCACACAGGGTCCCAGGCATTCCTCCCACCCTCTCTCTCCTCCCCTCCTTACGGCTCCTCCTCCAACTCCAACTCCCTCTGGGCTATCAGCCTCCATTCCTGTGCCCTTCCTATCCACCTTCACAGAGTAGCCAAAGGAAGTTTCATAAGACACACACCCAACTGTCCCCCTGCCTTACCTCTCTGATGCTCCACTCCTTGCATAAATCCTCAAAATAAAACATAAACTTTTTTTATTTTCGGAGACAGGGTCTTAATCTGTCCTATAGGCTGGAGTGCAGTGGCCAGGCCTTGACCTCCTGGCCTCAAGCCATCCTCCTGCCTCAGCCTCCTGAGTATCTGGGACTACAGGTACATACCACCATACCCAGCTAAATTTTTAAAAATAATTTTGTAGAGATGGGGTCTTACTATGCTGCCCAACCTGGACTCCTGGCTTCAAGCCATCCTCCCATCTCAGCCTCCTGAATATCTGGGACTACAGGTGCACATGACCCTGCCCAGCTAAGTTATTATTATTATTATTATTATTATTACTGAGATGGAGTCTTGTTCTGTCACCCAGGCTGGAGTGCAGTGGCGCAATCTCGGCTCACTGCAACCTCCACCTCCCGGGTTCAAGCAGTTCTCCTGCCTCCGCCTCCCAAGTAGCTGGGATTACAGGTGTGCATCACCATGCCCGGGTAATTTTTATATTTTTAGTAGAGACAGGGGTTCACCATGTTGGCCAGGCTGGTCTTGAACTCCTGACCTCAAGTGACCCACCCACCTCGGCCTCCCAATGTGCTGGGATTCCAAGCGTGAGCCACCATGCCCGGCCAGACTCAATAAGCTGTTACTGAACAAATGAATGAATGCATACTAAGCAAATCTTACACAGAGGCAGGCAGACACACCAAAATACTCAGACAGAGGCAGAGAGAGGAGTCACAGAGTCGGTTTCTCTAGAATAATTTGAAGCTCTTGGCTCAACATTTATTGCCCCCTTCCTCTGTTCCTCATGTCCCAGAATGCCACCCTCCCAGATGGGGACAGAGCGCTACTGGTACTGGTGGGAGGGGTAGGTGCTGTGGCCGTCGTACTCATCAGTGGTGAGGCAGTGCAGCATGAAGTGGCCCAGGTCATGTTTGGAGATGACCCTCGAGGGCCCTCGTCCATCCAGGGTTACTGTGTACGCCCCAGTTAGCGGCTGGTCTCCTGTGAAGTAAAGACAGAGGGGCTGGGTGAAGCAGTCACCTTTCCCCTCCCCCAAAATTTGACCCCCAGAAAGACCTTCCCAGGGTGCCTACTGTGTGCCCAGCCTGGGTGGTGTCACAGCCAAGAATGGACTTCCCATATGCAGGTGCTCATCTATATCCTTTGCTTCATTCATTCGAGAAATCCTTATTGATTACCTATTATGTGGCCAGGTGCTGGGCACCCAAGCAAAGGACAAAGCTGACAGGAATCCCCTGCCCTGGCCAGTGGCGGTGGCTCATGCCTATCATCCCGGCACTTTGGGAGGCTGAGACGGGAGGATCACTCAAGCCCAGGAGTTTGAAACTAGCCTGGGCAACACAGGGAGACCTTGAGTCCACTAAAAATACAAAAATCAGCCGGGTGCAGTGGCGTGCCCCTGTAGTCCCAACTACTCAGGAGGCTGAGGCTGGAGAATTTCTTTTTTTTTTTTTTTTGAGACGGAGTCTCGCTCTGTCGCCCGGGCTGGAGTGCAGTGGCCAGATCTCAGCTCACTGCAAGCTCCGCCTCCCGGGTTTACGCCATTCTCCTGCCTCAGCCTCCCGAGTAGCTGGGACTACAGGCGCCAGCCACCTCGCCCGGCTAGCTTTTTGTATTTTTTAGTAGAGACGGGGTTTCACGATATTAGCCAGGATGGTCTCGATCTCCTGACCTCGTGATCCGCCCGTCTCAGCCTCCCAAAGTGCTGGGATTACAGGCTTGAGCCACCGCGCCCGGCCTGGAGAATTTCTTGAGTCATGGAAGCTGAAGCTGCAGAGAGCCATGATTGTGACACTGCACTCCAGCCTGGGCGACAGAGCAAGACCTTGTCTCTAACAACAACAACAGCAACAACAACAACAACAACAACAAATTGTCTGACAGTAACCAACTAAACTTAGGGATAAAATGTACCATCACCCAAGCAGAGACAGGCTGGAATTATGCACAGTATGGAACACACACCCTTGGCTATGTGTTTGCTTGGGACAAAGCAGACGGGAATCGCCTGCCCTGGCTGGGCACGGTGGCTCACGTCTATAATCTCAGCACTTTGGGAGGCCAAGGTGGGAGGATCACTTGAGCTCAGGAGTTTGAGACCAGCCAACATGGCAAAACTGCATCTCTACAAAAAATGCAAAAATTAGCTGGGTGTGGTGGCTTATGCCTGTAGTCCCAGCTACGTGGGCAACTGAGGCAGGAGAATCACTTGAGCCCAGGAGGTGGAGGTTGCAGTGAGCCAAGATTGTGCCACTGCACTCCAGCCTGGGCAACAGAGGGAGACCCTATCTCAAAAAAAAAAAAAAAAAAAAGCCACACACCCTAACCCATGCGACATTCCTGCCCAACATGTTTAATCTGAATCTGTGGCAAAACAGCTAGAAAATTCCAGAATGTGGGCCTTTTAAAGTTACCTGGCCTGGTTAATGTTATGAGAAACTTAAAGAAAAAGGGCAGGGTAGGTTGAAAAAAAATTTTCTTTTTTTTTGATACAGTCTTGCTCTGTCATCCAGGCTGGAATGCAGTGGCACAATCTCGGCTCACTGCAACCTCTGCCTCCCAGGTTCAAGCAATTCTTGTGCCTCAGTCTCCTGAGTATCTGGGATTACAGGTGTCTGCCACCACACCTGGCTAATTTTTGTATTTTTAGTAGAGACGGGGGTCTCACCATGTTGGCCAGGCTGGTATCAAACTCCTAACCTCAACTGATCTACCCACCTTGGCCTCCCAAAGCGCTAGGATTACATATGTGAGCCACTGTGCCGGCCTGACGGTTGGGGAAATTTTACTATGGAGTGGATACTAAATGATATGACAGTAAATGTCACTTTCCTTAGGTGTGATCATGTTTTGTGTGCAAATATCTTTCTTTTAGGAGATAGCTGTCTAGGTATTTAGGAGTGAAGTGAGACAATGTTGTAATTCCTCTCAAATGATTAAGCCAAATATATATATGCATATATTTTTTCACAATATATTCAGCAAAATCTATCTATATATTCATGGAGAGAGAGAGAAGAGCAGAGAGGGAGAGAGAACAGGACAAAATGCTAAGCACTGAACCTAAACAAAGAGTTTATGTGTATTCATAAACCTTTAATGCGTTCAGGTAGGGAAGTTTGAAAGTTTTCACACACTTGGCCGGGTGCGGTGGCTCATGCCAGTAATCCCAGCACTTTGGGAGGCCAAGGTGGGCAGATCACAAGGTCAAGAGATCGGGAACAACCTGGCCAACATGGTGAAACCTCATCTCTACTAAAAATACAAAAATTAGCTGGTCGTGGTGGCACATGCCTGTAGTCCCAGCTATTGTGGGGACTGAGGCAGGAGAATCACTTGAACCCAGGAGGCAAAAGGTTGCAGTGAGCTAAGATCACGCCACTGCACTCCAGCCCGGCAATAGAGTGCGACTCTTATCTCCAAAAAAAAAAAAAAAGCCCAGGCATGGTGGCTCACACCTGTAATCCCAGCACTTTGGGAGGCCGAGGTGGGTGGATCACGAGGTCAGGAGGTTGAGACCATCCTGACTAACACGGTGAAACCCTGTCTCTACTAAAAATACAAAAAATTAGCCGGGTGTGGTGGCGGGTGCCTGTAGTCCCAGCTACTCGGGAGGCTGAGGCAGGAGAATGGACTACAGGCATTGAGATGGGGTTTCACCATGTTAGCCAGGATGGTCTTGATCTCCTGACCTCGTGATCCACCCGCCTTGGCCTCCCAAAGTGCTGGGATTACAGGTGTGAGCCACCGTGCCCAGCCATTAATATCTGTCTTTTCTTGTCTTTTTCTTTTTTCTTTTTTTCTAGACAGGGTCTCACACTGTTGCCTAGGCTGGAGTGCAGTGGCTCTATCACACTCATTGCAGCCTTGATCTCCTGGGCTCAAGCCATCCTCAAGCCACAGCCTCCAAGTAGCTGGGACCACAGGTGTGTGCCACCATGCCCAGCTAATTTTTTTTTTTTTTTTTTTTTTTTTTTTTTTTTGAGGCGGAGTCTCGCTCTGTCGCCCAGGCTGGAGTGCAGTGGCCGGATCTCAACTCACTGCAAGCTCCGCCTCCCGGGTTTACACCATTCTCCTGCCTCAGCCTCCCAAGTAGCTGTAGCTGGGACTATAGGTGCCCGCCACCTCGCCCGGCTAGTTTTTTTTTTGTATTTTTTAGTAGAGGCGGGGTTTCACCGTGTTAGCCAGGATGGTCTCGATCTCCTGACCTCGTGATCCGCCCATCTCGGCCTCCCAAAGTGCTGGGATTACAGGTGTGAGCCACCGCGCCTGGCCCTTTTTTTTGTATTTTTGTAGAGATAAATCTTTGTTGCCCAGGCTGGTCTCAAACTCCTGGTGCTGGAGCAATCCTTCTTCTTGGCTTCCCAAAGTGATGGAATTACAGGTGTGAACCACCATGCTTGGCCTGCATGTCTGTCTGTCTGTCTATCTATCTATCTATCTATCTATCTATCTATCTATCTATCTATCTATCTATCTGTCTAATCTCTATCTCCCATACTAGAAATGTAAGCCATGGCCGGGCATGGTGATACAGGCATGTAATCCCAGCTACTCAGGAGGCTGAGGCCCCAGAATCCATAGATATAATGGATTAAACCATTAGCCAGTGGTAATCCCCTCAACCTTCAATCCCTCACCACTCCTCAGAAGGGAAAGTCCCAAGCCTCTAATCCAGCCTTAGTCTTTCTGGTGACCAGACCTGAAGCTGCCTAGGGGATGCCAGCTCTCAGTGAACTCATTAGCATAGAAAAAGACATTTATCATTTTGGAGATTCCAAGGATTTTAGGAGTTGTATGCCAGGAAACAGGGACAAAGGCCAAATATATATGTCACAATATCATAGGAAGGTTTGCAGTTTTAGGGTGATCAGGGAAGGCCTTGCAGATCTCCCCAGAGGGCAGGAGGGAACAGGCAGGTGGCATTGGTGCCACCAGGTTCCTGCCCTGCTTACCTATGTGTGGTGGCATCACAGCCACATACTTCAGGCCCGATTCCTGCAGCACCTTGTGCATCCGGATGTGGTCATCAGTCACGGCCTGCAGTCGTGGGGGCACCTTGGTGGGGTCCCAGAGCAGGAAAGCTGGAGGGAGGACACAGGGTAGGATCAGCCTGGGCTCTCTCTCTCTCTCTTTTTTTTTTTATTTGAGACAGAGTTTTGCTCTGTCACCCAGGCTGAGTGCAGTGGTGCAATCTCGGCTCACTGCAACCTCTGCCTCCTGGGTTCAAGCAATTTGGCCTCAGCCTCCCCAGTAGCTGGGATTACAGGTGCACATCACCAGCCTGGCTAATTTTTGTATTTTTAGTACAGACAGGGTTTCACCATGTTGGCCAGGCTGGTCTCAAACTCCTGACCTCAGGTGATCCGCCCTCCTCCACCTACCAAAGTGCTGGAATTATAGGCACGAGCCATTGCGCCCGGCCAAGGGCCCACTTGTCTTGATGCCAGGACAAAACCCTGCCATGGCTCACCATTGCCTTCCAGTTGCAAAAATGGGGGGAGTCCTCTGGGCCTCCTCTTTCCCTCACAGGCCCGGTAAGAGCTGTCTGCTGATCACAATCATTCCAAATCTGACCTCTTCTCACTCTGCCTGGTCCTGTCCACTGTTTCCTCTTGCCTGGACCAGCCCAGCAGCCTCCTCCCTGGTCTCTCAGCCCCCTTCCCTCCTCCCAAGGAGCCCATGAACACCCCTATCAGTTCACATCCAGAGCTCTATCTCACTCAGAGTAGAAGCAAAGTCCTCATGGCCAGCCCTCAAGGCCCCACCTGATATGGCCCCATCAGCTCTCTGACGTCCCTGCCTGCCCTGCCTACCACTCTCCCTTACATGCCTCTGCTCCAGCCAGGTTCTGCCTCCCAGCCTTGGCAATATCTGATCCCTCTGCCTCTGATGCATTTCCCTCTCTTTTTTATTTTCTCGGAGACAGGGTCTCCTTCTGTTGTCCAGGCTGGAGGGCAGTGGCGTGAGCACGGCTCATTGCAGCCTTGACCTTCTGGGCTGAAGTGATCCTCCTGCCTTAGCCTCCTGAGGAGCTGGGACCACAGGGGTGAGCCACCAAACCCCACTTTTTTTTTCTTTTTTTTTTTTTTTGAGACAGAGTTTCCCTCTGGTCACCCAGGCTGCAGTGCAATGGTGCTATCCCGGCCAAGCCTGGCTAATTAAAAAAAATTCTTTTAGGCCAGGTGCAGTGGCTCACCCCTGTAATCCCAGCACTTTGGGAGACTGAGGAGGACGGATCGCCTGAGGTTAGGAGTTTGAGACCAGCCTGGCCAACATGGTGAAACCCTGTCTCTACTAAAAATACAAAAATTAGCTGGGTGTGGTGGTGCATGCCTGTAGTCCTAGTTACTCAGGAGGCTGAGGCTGGAGAATCGCTTGAACCCAGGAGGCGGAGGTTGCAGTGAGCTGAGATCACACCACTGCACTCCAGCTTAGAAGACAGAGCAAGACCCCATCTCAAAAACAAAGCAGAACAAAACAAAAAAACAAAAATTAGCTGGGTGACTTGGTGCAAGCCTGTAATCCCAGCTATTTTCAGGAAGCTGAGGCAGGAGAATCCCTTGAACCTGGGAGGCAGAGGTTGCAGTGAGCCGAGATTGCCCCATTGCACCTCCAGCCTGGGCGACAGAGCAAAACTCCGTCTCTAAAGAAAGAGAAAAAAAAAGTTTTTTTTGTAGCGATGGAGGTCTTACCAAGTTGCCCAGGCTAGTTTTGAACTCCCAGGCTTAAGAGATCCTCCCAACTCGGCCTCCCAAAGTGCTGAGATTACGGGTGTGACCCAGGACCCTTTGCCAATTCCCTCTCATAGCCACGTGGCTCCCTGTTTTCTTTGCAGACTTTGCTCAAAGGTCACCTTTCCGTACAGCTTTTCTTGACTGTCCTGCTTAAAATAGCAAAATCCCATCTCCCCCAGCCCAGTTTACCAATTCCTTTTCTTGGGGCCTTGTTTTCTCCCTAGGACCCTTCCCCTGTCGCCACACCCTAGAGTTATTCTGTGACTCTTTCTATCACATTTCCTGCTTCAATCCCAGCCCTTAGAAGTATCTGGAACATTGTAGGTACTCACTAAATATTTGTTCAGGAATTAGCTTTCAACAAGCTATAACTTGGCCAAGCTATACTGGCTGACATTTGTAGAACTTTTACCTCAAGCCAAGAACTATGCTAAATACTTTTAGGAGCAGTTTGGTGAATAGTTAAGAGCTTGAGTTCTGCCTAAAGTCAAGTCCTGGATCGACCACTGGCCAGCTTCCTGTTTCCTCATGTGCAAACTGGGATGATATAAATTGTTCAAAGGCTGGGCACAGTGGCTCACACCTATAATCCCAGCACTTTGGGAGGCTGAGGTAGGAGGATCAGTTGAGTCCAGCATTTCTAGACTCGCCTGGGCAAGATGGTGAGATCCGTCTCTACAAAAAATTAAAAAATTAGTCAGTCGTGATGACCCACACCTGTGGTCTTAGCTGCTCGAAGACTGAGGTGAGAGGATCACTTGAGCTCAGGAGTTCGAGGCTGCAGTGAGCTGTGATTGCACCACTGCACTCCAGCCTGGACAACAGAGCAAGACCTTGTCTAGAAAAAAAAAAATAGTTTGAGTAATGTTAGTGGTTATAAAAAGGTGTGTCACAGAGACCAGCCTGGGCAACATAGCCAGACCCTGTCGCAACAAAAACATTTTTAAAATTAGATGGGCATGGTGGCACATGCCTGTGGTCTCAGCTACTCAGGAGGATCCCTTGAGCCTAGGAGTTGGAGGCTGTAGTAAGTTATGATCACATCATGCTCCCTGCAACCTCCACCTCCAAGTTTCTTTTTTTTTTTTTTTTTTTTTTTTTGAGACGGAGTCTCGCTCTGTCGCCCAGGCTGGAGTGCAGTGGCCGGATCTCAGCTCACTGCAAGCTCCGCCTCCCGGGTTCACGCCATTCTCCTGCCTCAGCCTCCCAAGCAGCTGGGACTACAGGCGCCCACCACCACGCCCGGCTAGTTTTTTTTTGTATTTTTTAGTAGAGACGGGGTTTCACTGTGTTAGCCAGGATGGTCTCAATCTCCTGACCTCGTGATCCGCCCGTCTCGGCCTCCCAAAGTGCTGGGATTACAGGCTTGAGCCACCGCGCCCGGCCTTCAAGTTTCAAGTGATTCTCTTGCCTCAGCCTCCTGAGTAGCTGGGATTACAGGTACGCGCCACCATGCCCAGCTGATTTTTGTATTTTTGGTAGAGATGGGGTTTCACCATGTTGGCCAGGCTGGTCTCGAACTCCTGACCTCAAGTGATCCACCCACCTCAGCCTCTCAAAGTGCTGGGATGACAGGTGTGAGCCACCGCACCTGGCCTAGGGTTTCCTCTTTTCAGATGAGAAAACTGCAGTGCAGAGTGTGAAGCGGTGGCCCAAGGCCACACAGCAAGGATCTCAGGGCCCTAGTCCCCTCCTCCTCATTCCATGTTTTTATCTGCAGCCTCCAGCCTCCAGTTCACAATCTCAAATCCAGTCTCTAACTCACCCTGGGTTTCTTTCTTTTTTGTTTTGTTTTGTTGTGTTTTGAGACAGGGTCTCGCTCTGTAGCCCAGGCTGGAGTGCAGCGGTGCAATCACAGCTCACTGCAACCTCTGCCTTCTAGGCTCAAAGGATCTTCCCACCTAAGCTTCCCAAGTAGTGGGGACCGCAGGTGCATACCACCACACCCAGCTAATTTTTTGTATTTTTTTTTGGAGAGATGGAGTTTTGCTGTGTTGCCCAGACCGGTCCTGTACTCCTGGACTCAAGCAATCCGCCCACCTTGGCCTCTCAAAGTGCATGGATTACAGGCGTGAACCACTGTGCCTGGTCTTACTCTGGATTTCTTTCTAATCCTCTCAGTTCCCTCCGTAAAAAACAATCCTTCTCAAGCCCTAATGGATAAACTCCAAGCTCCTTAGATGACAAAAATCTTTCTAATCTTTTACCTTGACATTTGAATATGGAGGGAATATTAAACTCTAATAATTAGAGGGTGGAAGGTAATTAAAGGGTGACCATTGCACTGTGGTGCTGGAAGAGAAAGGTCCTTTTCTTGGGACCTGCTGAAGGCGTCTGTGGGTGTGCAGCTCCATTTCAAATAGTTTAGGAAGTCCGGGTGCAGTGGCTCACACCTGTAATCCAGCACTTTGGGAGGCCAGATCACTTGAAGTGAGGAGTTCCAGACCAGCCTGGCCAATATGGTGAAACCCCATCTATACTAAAAATACACACACACAAAATTCACCAGACGTGGTGGCGGGCACCTGTAATCCCAGCTACTCAGGAGGCTGAGGCAGGAGAATCCCTTGAACCCGGGAGGCGGATGTTGCAGTGAGCCGAGATCATGCCACTGTGCTCTAGTCTGGGTGACACAGTGAAACTCCATCTCAAAGAAAGCGAAAACAAACAAAAAACCCAAATAGTTTAGGAGAACAAAAACAAAAACTATTTGTGTATGTGTATGTGCATAAACCAATTACAAAACACAATTAAAATTTTAAAATCAGGAATATGGCTGTTGGCCAGGTGCGGTGGCTCACGTATAATCCCAGGACTTTGGGAGGCTGAGGCTGGTGGATCGCTTGAGTCCAGGAGTTTGAAACCAGCCTGGGCAACATGGTGAAACCCTATCTCTACCAAAAATACAAAAATTAGCCAGCCTCATAACCCGGTCTCAAAATAAATAAATAAATCCAAAATTAAAAATTAAAAAAAAAAAAAGGAATATGGTTGTTCACATGACTATTCTTTTAACTTTTCTGTTTATAACTTTTTTTTTTTTTTTGAGGCAGAGTCTCGCTCTATCGCCCAGGCTGGAGTGCTGTGGCGCGATCTCGGCTCACTGCAAGCTCCGCCTCCCGGGTTCACGCCATTCTCCTGCCTCAGCCTCCCAAGTATAGCTGGGACTACAGGCCCCTGCCACCACGACCGGCTAATTTTTTGTATTTTTAGTAGAGATGGGGTTTCACCGTGTTAGCCAGGATGGTCTCGATCTCCTGACCTCGTGATCCTCCCACCTCGGCCTCCCAAAGTGCCGGGATTACAAGCGTGAGCCACCGCGCCCGGCCTGTTTATAACTTTTTATAACAAAAAGTTAAAAAGTATATTGAGGACCTACACACTGAAGTAAGCAGCCATGAGGTATGTAAGCTAACTTCAAATGGGTCAGCAAAGAAAACATTGTGTGTCTGTGAACAGAGGGCGGTGGGTATACCGGTGTCCTTTCAATTTTTCTGTAAGATTGAGATCATTTCCAAAGAAAAAGTTAAGCTGGACTCAATGGCTCATACCTGTTATCCTAGCTATTTGAGGGGCTAAACTGAGCGGATTCCTTGAGCCCAGGAGTTCAAGGGTACAATGAACTATGATCATGCCACTGCACTCCAGCCTGGGTGACAGAGTGAGATCTTGTCTCAAAAAAAAATTTTTTTTTAATTAAAAAAAAATCCTGGCACACATAAGACTTTAATATTTAGAAAACAATCTAAACAAACAAAAAAAAAATTGAAAAAAGAAAGCATATTAAATCAATTTTACAGGTTCGTCTTTTTCATGGAAGCAAAACTTAACCACTTAAATTGATTTTTAAGACATGAGAGAGGCCGGGCGCGGTGGCTCAAGCCTGTAATCCCAGCACTTTGGGAGGCCAAGACTGGCGGATCACGAGGTCAGGAGATCGAGACCATCCTGGCTAACACGGTGAAACCCCGTCTCTACTAAAAATCACAAAAAAACTAGCCGGGCATGGTGGTGGGCGCCTGTAGTCCCAGCTACCTGGGGAGGCTGAGGCAGTAGAATGGTGTGAACCCGGGAGGTGGAGCCTGCAGTGAGCTGAGATCCGGCCACTGCACTCCAGCCTGGGCGACAGAGCGAGACTCCGTCTCAAAAAAAAAAAAAAAAGAAAAAAAAAAAAAAAAGACATGAGAGAATCTGGACATGGTGGCTTACACCTATAATCCTAGCACTTTGGGAGGCCGAGGCAGGAGGACTGCTTGAGGCCAGGAGTTCAACATCAGCCTGGCCAACATGGCGAAACCTTGTTTCTACCAAAAATACAAAAATTAGCAGGGCGTGGTGGCAGGCGCCTGTAATCCCAGCTACTCAGGAGGCCGAGGCAGAAGAATCGCTGCAGGCCAAGATCTTAGTCCCAGGCACCACGAACCCAGGAGGTGGAGCGGAGGTTGCCGTGAGCTGATATCGCGCCACCGCACTCCAGCCTAGGCAATGGAGTGAGACTTCATCTCAAAGAAAAAAAGACATGGGAGAAAAAAACTCAAAAATTAACAGCAGACCATTCCAATCTGGGAACAAAAGTAAGGCCTTGTCTCTACAAAAATATCAAAAAATTAGCCAGGTGTGGTGGTGCATGCCTACCGTCCCAGCCGCTTGGGAGGCTGCAGTGGGGAGGATCACTTGAACCCAGGTTGAGGCTACAGTGAGTCATGGTCGCACCACTGCACTCCAGCCTGGGTGACAGAGCAAGACCAAGTGAACCATTCTGAAATCGCAAGATTACTTGTGTATTACTTTTCCATTTCAAAGCTTGAGGAAAAAAGCCATAAATGATTTTGCTTCCTACCCTCCAGCTAGGTCTGGCCTCCAGGCCTCTTTGCTTGCTTTGTCCTCTGCCTAGAGTGTAATTACAATCATCAGGCAGCCCTCTTTCACGTCACTTCCCTTTCCAGAGAGGCAATTTGTGTGATGAAACACACTTGAGGTCAGGAGTTCGAGACCAGCCTGGCCAACATGGTGAACCCCTGTCTCTACTAAGAATACAAAAATTAGCCAGGCGTGGTGGCAGGTGTCTGTAATCTCAGCTACTTGGGAAGCTGAGGCAGGAGAATTGCTTGAACCTGGGAGGCGGAGGTTGCAGTGAGCCGAGATCGCACCACTGCACTCCAGCCTGGGCAACAAGAGTGAAACTCCATCTCAAAAAAAAAAAAGAAAAAAAAAAAAGAAAGAAAGAAAGACAGAGATGGGGAGTGAAGACAGATAGCTGGGTGCACATCCTAGCTCTACCAGCCACAAGCTATGTAAACCGAGGCAAGCCAACTGGTCTTGTTGTGCCTTGGCTCCCTGAGCTATACCAGGGACAAATAATAACAACAGCTGGTATCTTCTGAGCACCTACTGTGCACCTACAAATAGTAGGTGCTTAGAAGATACCAGCTGTTGTTATTATTGTATAAATATTCAAAGGAGTTTTGGGAGGATTCAGTGACATTCATCCCTAAGGTGCTCAGATAGCACCCAGTACACAGTAAGCGCTCAGTAGCTGGGCATGGTGGTGCACACCTGTAGTCCCAACTACTTGGGAGGCTGAGGCAGGAGAATCACTTGAACCTGGGAGGCGGAGGTTGCAGTAAGTCAAGATCATGCCACGGCACTCCAGCCTGGGCATCAGAGGGAGACTCCATCTCAAACAAACCTCAAAATAACTAAAAATACATACATACATACATAAATAGATTATACAGGACAACTATTTGCTTAATGTCCTTGTCCCCATAATCAGGAGCTCTGTGAGGGCGGAGACCTAGTATATATCCACAGCTCTATCACTTCCTCTGGCGGGCCCACCCTGACCTCTCTCAGCCTGGGTCAGACACCTTCTCTTGGCTCCCACAGTCCTGTAGTTTCTCCCATTGTGGCCCTATCCCCTCTGCCTGCCTCCCCCATCCCAGCTTTGATGATCTGGATGTTAGTTTGATCCTGGATCTGTTTACCACCTCTCTCCCACCTGTGAGTCTTGTGTGTGCAGGGCCCAGGGCTGCACAGGTCACCACTGTGTCCCCACCATCACCCAGTAAGGTTCAGGCACACAGCTGGTGCTCAGTAAATGCACAGGAACATGGAATGGCTTGTGTCACCTTTCAGAGGCCCTTGGGCTGCCTTCCCAGTACCCCCCAGTTCAGCCCCACCTCCATGATCCCACCACCCACCCGAGGTGCAGGCCACGACCTTGTCCACACCATGAGCCTTCATGGCTGCCACAATGTTCCGGGCGCCCTCGGACATCACTGTAGTGGGACCTTAGAGGGGACAGAGAGTGGCTGTCACTGGTGGGCGGCGGCGGCGGCAGGGGTGGCAAGGGTGGGGCTGGGGGCGGGGGTGGCGCTGGGGGCCGAGGTGTAGGGGAGGGCCGTGGGCAGAGGGGGGGCTCAGTACTGAGGTCATTGCGGGTGCCCAGCAGCACGATGACAGCATCCTGCCCAGCCACGGTCTTGTCCACATCAGCTGCCTGCAGAACATCCCCCACTACCACGTGAGCCGGCTGGGGCCCCGCTGATGGCAGCCTGGAGGAGTCCCGCACCAGCACTGTCACTTCGTAACCTGTGGGCAAAGAGGAGGAGAGAGGCTGGTCAGTGGGCTTGTGGGCTGGCACTATTGGGCTCCAGGGGCTGGGTCTTAGAAGCCACCATGAACTCTCAAATCCATCCCCTCCTCTGTTCTGGGGAAGTGGTCTTCAAACATTTTTTTTTTTTTTGAGACGGAGTCTCGCTCTGTCACCCAGGCTGGAGTACAGTGGCTGGATCTCAACTCACTGCAAGCTCCGCCTCCCGGGTTTACGCCATTCTCCTGCCTCAGCCTCCCGAGTAACTGGGACTACAGGCGCCCACCACCTCGCCCGGCTAGCTTTTTGTATTTTTTAGTAGAGATGGGGTTTCACCGTGTTAGCCAGGATGGTCTCGATCTCCTGACCTCATGATCCGCCCGTCTCGGCCTCCCAAAGTGCTGGGATTACAGGCTTGAGCCACCGTGCCCAGCCTCTTTTTCTTTCTTTTTATTTTTTTTTTTAAATTTTAGAGACAGGGTCTCACCCTGTAACCCAGGCTGGAGTGCAGTGGTGCAAACACAGCTCACTGTAGCCTTGAACTCCCGAGCTCAAGCAATCCTCCCACCTCAGCCTTCTGAGTAGCTGGGACTACAGGCATGCATCACCATACCCAGCTAATTTATTTTTATTTTTTATATTTTTGTAGAGATGGGGTCTTGCTATGTTGCCCAGGCTAGTCTCAAACTCCTGGCCTCAAGACATCCTCCCGCCTTGCCCCCCCCAAAGTGCTGGGATTAAAGGCATGAGCCACTGTGCCTGGCCAGCCCTTCCCTTTGCTGATGGGGACATCAAAGCTGAGAGCTGGGAAGAGATTGTTCAGAGCCACAGCTCTGAAGCTCCCTAGGCTCCAGTTCTTAATCCCCCTGAGTGCAGTCCCAGCTATGACCAGCAGGGGTGGGCGAGTGGAATTCAGTGGAATTAGTGGATTTCCACGTGACTCAGCACCTTTCAACTTCTCTCACTTCCTTCTTCCTTACTCCCCAGTAAGTGCTTATCAGCAAATTGGTTTTTACTGAAAGGCCCACAGCCCCCCACTCTCCACAAGTCAAGATCGTCACGGGGTCTCCCTGGGGAAGGGAAGAGTTTCGAACCTGGTGAAGAACTTTCAGAGTCCCTCCAAGGGAGACAGCAGAGTGGGGTCCTGGTGGCCTCCACCCTTTTGGGGCACGCAGATAGTCAATATCTTCAGCATCACCAAGGCCTGTAAGGGTGGGGCCCCATATCTGGAAGTCCCAGGCCCAGCTGGGAGTTGGTCAAGTCTGGGCTGTGGGGGCAGGGAGTGCTGGGGGATGGTTATCCCCTTTCCTGCCCTGTCTCCTGGGGGAACTCCACATTTTCAGCCCTCATTGACTTTCCCAGGACTGCTGTCCCCAAGTCTTCACTCATGTCTCTCTGTGACTCCTTCCCATTAGGTACTCACAGCAACCTGATCCCCCAGCTTTTTCAATTGCCAGCCTGGGGACTTGTGGTGGTTAAGAGCATGAGCTGGGTTCAAATCCCAGCCCTGTTAGTTACCAGCTGTGTAATGTTGGGCAAATCACTCTCTGGGCCTCAGTTTTCTCATCTGTCAAGTAGGGTAATACTAGTTCCCACTCCATTTTGAGAACTCTCATGTGAAGAGATGACAGAGCAAGCTTGGCTTAGTAAATCCTCTCTGGGTGTGCGAACAACCACCACCACAACCACAATAATGACAACTGCATTGCATAAGAGCTCTGGACTTACACATGACTGTACCACAGTAGTCCCCCCGGGGCTCCCGGGGCCAATTCCTCTCTGGCTTGGACTCACATAAACTTGGATCTCACATCTTTTCCCATTTCTGCCCCCGTGGCCACTTGCTTTGGCCCCTGAGTCCTCATACACCTGGCTGGGGCGCTCATGGCCCCAGTCAGCCTCGGCCCTGCCCCATGGTGCCCCTTCCTAAAGCTCTGCCCGTCTGTCCCGTGACACGCCCCGCCCGCCCCGGCTCATGCCTGCTTGCACCGCCTGCGCCAGGGTGGTGAGCCCGGTCTGGCCAGTGGCGCCGAAGATCGCGATCTTCTTGACGGCCATCCTGCGGGGTCGTGGGGGTGCAAGGCCTCAGAGTCTCGGCACGCGCGGGAACCTACTGGCTGCTGGGCGGCGCTCTTTGCCCTATTCAAGCAGGAACAACTGGGCGGAACTGGCTCGAAGGGCCACGCCTCAGCGCGGCTCCGCCCGCGGCTCAGGTCAAGGGACGGGGCCTAACGCGGGTAGGCGGGGCAGGAGTCAGCTCGCATTCGCTCACCGCCCAGCACCGCCCTCTCTGCCAGCCACTTAGGTCGGAAGGCGGGGCCACAGAAGGCCACGCCTCCATGTAGCAATAAATCGAGTGGGCGGAGCCGAGATAATTTGTCACTCAGCATCCTGCCTCCGCGCTCTACCTCCCGGAGAGGGGCGGGGCCAGGCGAGCCACGCCCACGGCCTCTCGTAGCTCACGCCCCCTCCCGCAGCGCCTGTAGCGATCTGGGGCGCACTCTAAGCCGCAGGGCCTCCCAGAACCAGCAAGGAGAGAAAGTGAGGGAGGACAGAGTGTGTGTGTGCACTTGAGTGTTAAGACACTGTGTCACAGCATATCTATGCACTTATATGACCCTGTGTGACTCAGTGACCGGAAGGGCAAGCATGACTGTGGGTGACACCTTGTGTCATCCTCCGTGTGTGATCCCGTGTTACAGTGTGACTACACGTGCGTGACACCACCTGTGCCAGGCATTGATTCTGTTCTTTTGTGACCTTGTGGTGACACCGTGGGTGACACTGCGTCAGCCTGTACGATAGGGTGTGGGACGTGTGAGGTGTGCTACATGGAAGCGTGAGATTATTAGACTGTGACAGTGTGTGCCACCACATGTCTCGTGTAAGGATGTGTGACACCGGGACTCCATTCGAGTGTGTGACTGTGGGTGTCTCTGTTGTGCTGCTGTTTGTGACCCCCTGTGATTATGATGTGCGAGGTGAGGGGGTGCAGCATGTGCGGGGCGACTGCTGTGAAGGTTCGAGTGTGCAGAGTGTGTGACACTGTGGCTGTGAAGCTGTGCGCGATGTGTGGGCCTATGACACTGTTTGTGACTGCCGGGGAGTGTGCGACTGTGTGTGACAGGTGCGTTTGTGTGTGACGCCGCGTGGGCGGTGGTGACCCTATTGGATTTGTGTGGTGCTGGGTGACACTGTTCCAGTGTGGACGCCGCCTGTGACGGCGTGAGGGTGTGACCCCGTGGGACCTCACAGGAGGGAGTGACGGCGCGCGAGCGCGTGGATGCGGGGATGAGTTTGTGTGTCGAGGCCCCCGCGAGTATTGCATAGCAGCGTGGCGAGCGTAACCCCGTGGGAGTGTGCAGCGCGTGACGCCGCCGCGCCCGCGCGAGTGCAGCCGTGCACCCCACGCCACGGCCGGGTGTGACTGTGCGTGGGCCTCGGGCGGCGGGGCGCGGGGACCGCGGGCGGGAGGGGGCCCCGGGGGCGCGCGGAGCGCGGCGGCGGCGCGAGCGAGGGAGGCGCGGCGGCGCATGCGGATCTGGCTGAGCCGTGAGCCCGCGGGGCCGAGCTGAGCCGGGCTGGGCCGGGCCGGGCCGGGCCGGGCAGCGGACGCCGACAGGGAGGTCGGTCGGTCGCAGTGAGCAGTGGGGACAGCGGCGCCGGCGGCCGCGGGCCCAGGTGAGCGGCTAGGGGGCCGACAGCCCCTCCCCCAAGCATGTCCCCACCTGGCGAGCATCCCTCCTCCGCGCGCACGGGGCATAGCTGGAGCCCCTGGTCTCCCCGGCTGGAGGGAGGCAAAGGGTCGAGGGCAGGACTAGTCCCCAAACCCTCACCCAGTCTAGCCTCCGCGCCACGCGTGGGTCTTACCCCCAGGCCTTGTCCTTCCCAGGCCCCCTCCTTGGGTGCGGTGTCTGAACCGCAGGGAGAGAGGCGCGGCCTGGGAAGGGTTAAAGCCTCTGATGCCACCGCAGCCCAGCGCCCCGCCTGCTTTTGCAGGAGGGAGTGGGGGGGCGGCTCGCAGGACACCCCTTCTCGGCTCCCCTATTACCTGCTCCCTTCCTTCCCGTTCAATCGCGTTATGGCTAGAGCTGATCCTCGGCCTGGCCGGAGAGCTAACAGGAGTGCTAACGGCCTCCCCATGTTTAAGTGTTCTCCACTGAAGAAAACAGTTGTAAACACCGTTTAACAGGGAGGGAAACTGAGTCACAGAAAGGCCAAGTTAAAGATACTCGATTAAATAAACAGCAAGGATAAAGCGGAACTTGAACTCATTTCTGTCTGACTCCGGAACAGGCACATTGATTTGCTGAGGTATGTGAGGAAAAGATGTAGCAAGTAACGTATATCGAGGGCTTGCAGTGTACCAGATACCATGATCCCTGCATTATTAACTTACTTCTTCAAACACCGCTAAGAAACGGGTAGGATTATCGTTACTTTTTTTTTTTGAGACGGAGTTTCGCTCTTGTCACCCAAGTTGGAGTGCAATGGTACAATCTCGGCTCAGTGCAACCTCTGCCTCCCGGCTTCAAGCAATTCTCCTGCCTCAGCCTCCCAAGTAGCTGGGATTACAGGCATGAGCCACCACGCCTGGCTAATTTTGAATTTTTTTTTTTTTTTTTTTTTTTTGAGACGAGTCTCGCTCTGTCGCCCAGGCTGGAGTGCTGTGGCCGGATCTCAGCTCACTGCAAGCTCCGCCTCCCGAGTTTACGCCATTCTCCTGCCTCAGCCTCCCAAGTAGCTGGGACTACAGGCGCCCGCCAACTCACCTGGCTAGTTTTTTTGCATTTTTTAGTACAGACGGGGTTTCACTGTGTTAGCCAGGATGGTCTCGATCTCCTGACCTTGTGATCCGCCCGTCTCGGCCTCCCAAAGTGCTGGGATTACAGGCTTGAGCCACCGCGCCCGGCAATTTTTAATTTTTAGTAGAGATGGGGTTTCACTATGTTGGTAAGGCTGGTCTCCAACTCCTGACCTCAGGTGATCCACTCACCTCCTTGGCCTCCCAAAGTGCTGGGATTATAGGCATGAGCCACCTCCTGGCCTACCCTTTTGTGTGTGTGTGACAGAGTCTCACTCTTTCATTCAGTCTGGAGTGCAGTGTGTCGATCTAGGCTCATTGCAACCTCCATCCCCCAGGATCAAGCGATTCTCCTGTCTCAGCCTCCTGAGCAGCTGGGACTACAGACACGTGCCACCATGCCTGGATAATTTTTGTACTTTGTTAGTAAAGACGAGGTTTCACTACGCTGGCCAGGCTGGTCTCGAATTCCTGGCCTCAAGCGATCCACCTACCTGGACCTCCCAAAGTGGTGATATTACAAGCGTGAGCCACTGTGCTGGGCCATCATTACGATTTTGCAGATGAACAAACTAAGGCCCAAAGAGTAGAAATATCTCAGCCAAAGTCACACAGGTGGTAGGTAGCTGTGTGCTCACTTTCACTTTTCCATGGAAGGAGGGAAGAACAAAAATGGATTTGGGACTGAGCACAGTGGCTCACACGTGTAACCCCAGCACTTTGGGAGGTTGAAGTGGGGAAATAGCTTGAGCCCAGGTGTTCAAGACCAGCCTGAGCAACATAGCGAGACCCCATCTCTACCAAAAATACAAAAATTACCTGGTCATGGTGGAGCTTACCTCTAGTCCCAGCTACTCAGGAGGCTGAGGTGGGAGGATCGCTTGAGCACAGGAGTTGGAGGTTACGGGGAGCTATGATTTTGTCACTGCACTCTAGCCTGGGTGATAGAGCAATACCTTGTCTCAGGAGAAAAAAAAAGGGGGGGATTACAGTGTGTCCCCCAAGGGACAATTTCCACTCTACTCACTCTGCTGACCAAGACTCAGACCCTATCTTCCTAGAATTCAGTGAGTTGGCAATTGTCTGGGTCTTTTGAGGACATTGATCTCCTAACTTCCTCCTTTGTTGGTCTTAGAATCAGGCCTGGGGGCTCAGAAGGTAGAGGAGATACATCTAATGTCATTCAACCCTTTACATTTCTTCTCTCTCTTTTTTTTTTTTTTGAGATGGAGTCTCGCTCTGTCGCCCAGGCTGGAGTGCAGTGGCGCAATCTCGGCTCATTGCAGCCTCTGCCTCCCAGATTCAAGCAATTATCCTGCCTCAGCCTCCCGAGTAGCTGGGATTACAGGCATGCACCACCATACCCGGCTAATTTTTATATTTTCATTAGAGATGGGGTTTTACCATGTTAGAGTCTGGAACTCCCGACCTCAGGTGATTTACCCACCTCGGCCTCCCAAAGTGCTGGGATTACAAGTGTGAGCCACCACGCCTGGCTAATTTCTTCTTTTTTAAAATTTTTTTTGTTTTCTATTTTTAAATTTTAATTTAATTTAATTTAATTTAATTTTTTCTGAGATGGAGTCTCACTCTGTTGCCCAGGCTGGAGTGCCCTGGTGCGATCTCAGCTCACTGCAACCTCCGCCTCCCAGGTTCAAGCAATTCTACTGTCTCAGTCTCCTGAGTAGCTGGGATTACAGGTGCACAACGCCACGCTCGGCTAATTTCTGTAGTTTTAGTAGAGACAGGGTTCCACCATGTTAGCCAGGCTGGTCTGGAACTCCTGACCTCAGGTAATTCTCCCACCTCGGCTCCCAAAGTGCTGGGATTACAGACGTGAGCCACTGAGCCCAGCCGAATCACTTGAGGCCAAGAGTCAGAGACCAGCCTAGCTGACATGGCGAAAACTTGTCTCTACTAAAAGTACAGGATAGCTGGGCATGGTGCTGTGTGCCTGTAGTCCCAGCTATTTTGGAGGCTGAGGCACAAGAATCACTTGACCTCAGGTGGCAGGGGTTGAAGTGAGCAAAGATTGCACCATTGCACTCCAGCCTGGGCAACAGAGCGAGACTGTCTCAAAAATCAAAAAACGGCTGGGCGCAGTGGCTCATGCCTGTAATCCCAGCACTTTGGGGGGCTGACGCAGGCGGATCATGAGGTCAGGAGATCGAGACCATCCTGGCTGACACAGTGAAACCCCGTCTCTACTAAAAATACAAAAAATTAGCCGGGTGTGGTGGTGGGCGCCTATAGTCCCAGCTACTTGGCAGGCTGAGGTAGGAGAATGGCGTAAACCCAGGAGGCAGTGCTTGCAGTGAGCGGAGATCACACCACTGCACTCCAGCCTGGGCAACAGAGGAGACTCCGTCTCAAACAAACAAAAAAAACAACCAACCAACCAAACAAACAAAAAAACACAGAACCGGCCGGGCGCGGTGGCTCAAGCCTGTAATCCCAGCACTTTGGGAGGCCGAGACGGGCGGATCACGAGGTCAGGAGTTTGAGACCATCCTGGCTAACATGGTGAAACCCCGTCTCTACTAAAAAATACAAAAAGCTAGCCGGGCGAGGTGGCTGGCGCCTGTAGTCCCAGCTACTCGGGAGGCTGAGGCAGGAGAATGGCGTAAACCCGGGAGGCGGAGCTTGCAGTGAGCTGAGATCCGGCCACTGCACTCCAGCCCGGCCGACAGAGCAAGACTCCGTCTCAAAAAAAAAAAAAACACAGAACCTTTACTAAGCCATTGAGTCTGAGCTCAGCAATTTAGGCTGGAATCAGGTGGCCGTTCTTCTGGTCTCTGCTGTGGTCAGAGTTGAGGGTAGTGTTGGCAACCTTAGCTGGCCTTGGCTAGAATGACTAGGACCTTGGACCTGGTCTGGCCTGGTGTGTTTTTCTTATAGGCACAGTAGAGCACAAGCAGAAACATGCAAAGTCTCCCTCCCGAGTCCTAGGCTCAAAACTGGCACAGCAGCACTTTCACCTAATTCCGCTGGCCAAAGCAAATAACAGGGCTGGAGTCAATGGGTAGGGCATGCGGCCACTCTATCCTACCTTAGCAGTAGGAGGACACTGAAGAGTTATATGGCAAAGGCTGTGGCTACAAGGGTGAAGAATTAGGGCCATTAATGCAAACATTTTTTTTTTTTTTTCTTTGAGATGGAGTCTCTCCCTGTCACCCAGGCTGGAGTACAACGGCCCGATCTCAGCTCATTTCTACGTCCGCCTCCCAGGTTCAAACGATTTTCCTGCCTCAGCCTCCTGAGTAGCTGGGATTACAGTAGCCCACCACCACGCCCAGCTAATTTTTGTATTTTCAGTAGAGATTAGATTCCACCATGTTGACCAGGCTGGTCTCGAACTCCTGACCTCGTGATCCGCCTGCCTTGGCCTCCCAAAATGCTGGGATTACAGGCAGGAGCCACTGTGCCTGGCCCCATTAATGCAAACATTCTATCACCTTTTTTTTTTTTTTTCTAGAGACAGAGTCTTGCTTTGTCTCCCAGGCTGGAGTGCATTGGCATGATCTCCGCTCACTGCAGCCTCCACCTCCCAGGTTCAAGCGATTCTCCTGCCTCAGCCTCCTGAGTACCTGGGATTACAGGTACGTGACACCACGCCCAGCTAATTTTTGTATTTTTAGTAGAGACAGGGTTTCACCATGTTGGCCAGGCTGGTCTTGAACTCCTGACCTCAAGTGATCCACCCATCTCAGAAAGTGCTGGGATTATATGTGTGAGCCACCGTGCCTGGCCCTATCACCTATGTTTGAATTCTAGCTACTTACTAGCTGTGTAACCTTGGAAAAATAGATCAACTCCTCTGTGCTTCAGTTTCCTCCTCTGTAAAATAGGTGTAATAATAGCCAACTGTTAGGGAATTAAATTTGTGGAAATAATAAGAGAATGTACATGAAGTACTGGCCACAGGGCAAGTGTTCAATATGTTCATTATTGTTATTACTGCATTACAGAACTCTATTGTTCTAATAATAACAGTGACAGTTTGCTGAGCCCTTAATATGTGCCAGGGTCTAAGCCATGTGTTTTACCACATCCTGTGAAGTGGTGAGGGTAAACATTATTATTATTGTTATTTAGAAATAGGGTCTCACCATATTGCCCAGTTTGGAGTGCAGTGTCACTATTATAGATCACTGTAGCCTTGACTTCTTGGGCTCAAGCCATCCTCCTGCCTTAGCCTCCTAAACAGCTGGGACTATGGGTGGCAGCCACCACATTTGGCTAATTTTTAAATTTTTTTTTAAGACAATTTTTGGCTCTGCTGCCCAGGCTGGAGTGCAGTGGGAGCTATCTTGGCTCACTGCAACCTCCACTTCCTGGGCTCAAGCCATCCTCACACCTCAGCCTCCTGAGTAGCTGGGATTACAGGCACATTGCCACCATATCTGGCTAATTTTTTTTTTTTTTTTGAAACAGAGTTTCGCTCTTGTTGCCCCAGGCTGGAGTGCAATGGCACAATCTTGGCCTACTGCAACCTCCACCTCCCGGATTCAGGTGATTCTCCTGCCTCAGCCTCCCAAGTAGAAGGAATTACAGGCATACTTCACCTCGCCGGGCGAATTTTGTATTTTTATTAGAGACGGGGTTTCTCCATGTTGGTCAGGCTGGTCTCGAACTCCTGATCTCAGGTGATCCGCCTGCCTTGGCCTCCCGAAGTGCTGGGATTATAGGCGTGAGCTACCGTGCCTGGCCAATTTTTGTATTTTTTGTAGAGATAGGTTTCACCATGTTGCCCAGGCTTGTCTCGAACTCCTGGGCTCAAGCTATCTGCCCTCCTCAACCTTCCAAAGTGTTGGGATTATAGGCCTGAGCCACTGCACCCGGCTTATTTTTATTTTTATAGATGTGAAATCTTGCTATGTTGCCCAGGCTGGTCTCCAACCCCTGGGCTCAAACGATTCTCCTGCCTCTGCCTCCCAAAGTGCTGGGATTACAGGTATGAGCCGCTGTGCCCAGGCCTTATCATTATTATTATGTCCGCATTAAAGACAGAGAAATTGAGGACAAGAGAGGGGACAGGACTCAAAGCCAGTCACTGTTAGAAATGGGACTTGATCCTAGACCTAACCTATCTCTCCCCATGTCCAGGCCTCACTTTCCCCGATGGCGCAGATACCAGGGGAAGTGGACAACATGGAGGGCCTGCCTGCCCCTAACAACAACAACCTTGCCACCCGCTGGGAGAGTCCGGATCGGGGCTGGGAGCGGGAGCAGCCAGCCGCCTCCACCGCAGCGGCCTCGCTCTTTGAGTGCTCCCGGATCAAGGCCTTGGCAGGTACCTGGAGGAGGGCTGGGGTGGGATGAGGAGGACGAGGAAGGGGGAAGGGTACCCGAGAACCTTGGTGGTCGGGAGGGTGGGAAGAGAGACCAGCACTGTCCAATAGAACTTTCCATGATGGTGGAAATAGTCTATATCCGTGATGTCCAATGTAATAATCACTAGTCCATGTGGCTTTTGAGTGCTTGAAATGTGGCCAGTGCTATGTGACAGACTGAGTTTTAAATTTTATTTGGTTTTAATTAAATTTATTTTTATATATATATATATTTTGAGATGGAGTCTTATTCTGTTGCCCCGGCTGGGGTGCAGTGGCGAGATCTTGGTTCACTGCAATCCCTTCCTCACGGGCTCAAGCCATCCTCCTATCTCAGCCCCCTGAATAGCTGGGACTACAGATGCATGCCCCCACACCTGGCTAATTGTTTTTTTTTTTTTGCATTTTTAGTGGAGATGGTGTTTCACTCTATTTGCCAGGCTGGTCTTGAACTTCTGACCTTAACTGATCCACTTGCTTTGGCCTCCCAAAGTGCTGGGATTACAGGCATGAGCCACTGCACCCCGCCCAGTTTTAATTAAATTTAAATAACCGCATGTGGCTTGTGACTGCTGTATGGAGCAGCGCAGCCTTAGAGCCTTAGAAATGTACAGTCCCAGAATGGTGGGACTTTGTAAGCATATTCCCTTAGAATCCCGAAATGCAGAGCCATCAGATCCTTGGAACTTGAAATGCCTAAGAGATTCTTAGACCTCTCGAAATGAAGATCTTTGACCGGGCGTGGTGGCTCATGCCTGTAATCCCAGCACTTTGGGAGGCTGAGGTGGACAGATCTCTTGAGTGTGTGAGTTGGAGACCAGGTTGGCCAACATAATGAAACTCTGTCTCTACAAAAAATTAAAATTAAAAAAAAAAAAAATTAGCCGGGCATGGTGGCATGCATCTGTGGTCCCAGCTATTTGGGAGGCTGAGGTGGGAGGATGGCCTGAGCCCGTGAGTTGGAGATTGCAGTGAGCCAAGATCACACCACTGCACTCCAGCCGCAGCAATAAAGCAAGAACCTGTCTCAAAAAAATAAAAATGCCTGGCTAATTAAAAGTAATTTTTTTTTTTTTTTTGGCCGAGCATGGTGGCTCATGCCTGTAATCCCAGCACTTTGGGAGGCTGAGGCGGATTGAGGTCAGGAGTTCAAGACCAGCCTGGCCAACATGGTGAAATCTTGTCTCTAGTGAAAAATACAAAAATTAGCCAGGCATGGTGGCTGGCACCTGTAATCCCAGCTACTCAGGAAGCGGGAGGCAGGAGAATCACTTGAATCCGGGAGATGGAGGTTTCAGTGAGTTGAGATCACACTATTTCACTCCAGCCTAAGTGACAAGAGTGAAACTCCAACTCAAAACAACAAAAAAAATTTTTTTGTAAGATGGGGTCTTGCTGTGTTGCCCAGGCTGGTCTGGAACTCCTGGGCTCACACAGTCCTCCCACCTCGGTCTCCCAAAGTGCTTTGATTACAGGGGTAAGCCAGAGTGCCTAGTAGTCACCCTACTTTGATGTATCAAAACAATATTAGCAAAGACCAGAGAACTTTATAATTATAGAAAGACCTTAGACCTTTAGAATTGTAGACCCTCGAACCTTAGTACTTAGTATTCATAGAGGTTTGGAACCTTAGAAATGTTTAATCATCAGCATTAAAACTGGCAAAAGAAATGTTTAATCATCAGCATTAAAACTGGCAAATGGCCAGGTGCGGTGGCTCAAGCCTGTAATCCCAGCATTTTGGGAGGTCAAAACGGGCGGATCACGAGGTCAGGAGATCGAGACCATCCTGGCTAACACAGTGAAACCCTGTCTCCACTAAAAAATACAAAAAAACTAGCTGGGCAAGGTGGCTGGCGCCTGTAGTCCCAGCTACTTGGGAGGCTGAGGCAGGAGAATGGCATAAACCAGGGAGGCGGAGCTTGCAGTGAGCTGAGATCCGGCCACTGCACTCCAGCCCTGGGCGACAGAGTGAGACTTGGTCTCAAAAAAAAAAACAAAAAAATAAAACTGGCAAAGACCCTGAGGAGCCTCAGAGATATGGAACTTCATAATCATAAGCCTTTAAAACATGACACCCTAGCACCTTTGACCCTTGGGACCTTAACATCTTAGAAACACGGAGTGCTAGAATCGTAAAATATAGATGATCATAATCATGAATTCTTAAAACCCAAAGATCAGAATCAGTTCCCTCCAAATCTTAGAACTTTAGTAACTCAGCAGTTTGTAATCACAGGATGGCTCTCTGATACTAAGATTTTTGGAACTTTTATTTATTTATTTATTTATTTATTTGAGCTGGAGTCTCACTCTGTTGCCCAGGCTGGAGTGCAGTGGCGCAATATCAGCCCACTGAAACCTCCACCTCCCAGGTTCACGCGGTTCTCCCACCTCAGCCTCCCGAGTAGCTGGGACTACAGGCCCGTACCACCACGCCTGGCTAATTTTTGTATTTTTAGTTGAGGCAGGGTTTCACCATGTTGGCCAGGCTGGCCTTGAACTCCTGGGCTTGAACGATCCACCCGCCTCGGCCTCCCAAAGTGCTAGAATTACAGGCGTGAGCCATCGCACTGGCTCAAGAAACCTGGCTGATCTAGCAACCTGTAATCCCAGCACTTTGAGAGGCTGAGGCGGGCGGATTGCTCGAGCCCAGGAGTTTGAGACTAGCCTGGCCAACATGGTGAAACCCTGCCTCAACTAAAAATATAAGAATTAGCCAGGTGTGGTGGCGCATGCCTGTAGTTCCACCTACTCGGGAGGTTGAGGTGGGAGAATCTCCTGAGCCCGGGGAAGTGGAGGTTGCAGTGAGACAAGATTGAGCCACTGCACTCCAGCCTTAGGCAACTGAGTGAGACCCTGTCTCAAAAAAATAAGAAACCTGGCCAGGCGCAGTAGTTCACGCCTGTAATCTCAGCACTTTGGGAGGCCAAGGTGGGCAGATCACTGGAGGTCAGGAGTTTGAGACCAGCCTGGCCAGCATGGCAAAACCCTGTCTCTATTAAAAATACAAAAAATAGCTGGGTCTGGTGGTGCGTGCCTGTAATCTCAGCTACTCAGGAGGCTGAGGCAGGAGAATTGCTTGAACCTGGGAGGCGGAGGTTGCAGTGAGCCAAGATCATGCCATTGTATTCCAGCTTGGGCGACAAGAGCGAAACTCCATCTCAAAAACAAACAACAACAACAAAATAATAAAAATAGAGAGAGAGAGAGAGAGAGAGAATCCGTATGTGCCACAAAGTATGAACCAGATTCAGCTGATGGATTGCCAGCTTCGTCTGATCTAGAAACCTAGACTGATGAAAACATAGACTCATGGAAACTTATAGTTATACCTTTAGAGTCTTAGAACCTTAAAAAGGTAGGAACATATCAACTTAGAATTCTAGAATTTACTAATTTAGTGTAAGTGAGTTTGTTTGTGTTTTGAGGGGGAGGGGACCTCTCCACGTTGCCTAGACAGGTCTCAAACTCCTGGTCTCAACTCAGCCTTCTGAGTAGCTGGGATTACAGACGTGTGCCACCACTCCCAGTTGTAGAATTTATTATTATTATTATTATTATTATTTGGACTACTGCCCAGGCTGGAGTGTGGTGATACAATCATAGTTCACTGCAACCTCCAACTCCTAGGCTCAAGCCATCCTCCCACCTTAGCCTCCCAAGTAGCTGGGACTACAGGCATGCACCACCATGCCCGGATAATTTTCTTCTTAAATTTTTGTAGAGACAGGGTCTCCCTACGTTGCCCAGGCTGATCTTGAATTCCTGGACTCAAGCGATCCTCCCACCTTGGCCTCCCAAAGTGTTGGGATTACAGGTGTGAACCACTGGAATTTATTTTATCTAGAAAATATGAATTCAGTGCCTGCTGTGTGCCTGGCTCGTGCTGGACAACATGAGGGGAATAGTGGTGACTGAGGCAGCCCGGGTCCTGCCCCTATAGGGCTCATAGGTCAGTGGGACAGAGAGATCCAGCTAGACAGTGTTGACTCAGAGGAGTCAGAGACAGGGTAGGGGAGGCACAGGCAGAGAGGTCGGGGCTGTTGACAGAGAGGCACAAGCATCGGGCTGTGATGAGGAAGCCCAAGGACTGCAGGAGCCCATAGGATGTACTTGATCCAGCCTGGAGAATCAAGGAGGACTTCTTGGAGAAGGAGAGGCCTAAGTTCAGGCCTAAAGGGTGAATTGGCATGAACACCAGAGTGAAGGGTGGAAGAGTGTTCTAGGTAGAGGGAACTGCATATGCAAGGCCTCCAAAAGTTGGGAGTGGCTTAACTGAGAAGGACACAGGTGAGGAGTAAGTGATGATGGGGGAGGAGCCAGTAGAAGCCAGATCCTTCTTTCTTTTCTTTTCTTTTCTTTTCTTTTCCCTCCCTCCCTCCCTCCCCCCTTCCCCCTCCCTCCCTCCCTCTCTCTCTCTCTTTCTTTTCTTTTCTTTTCTTTTTTTTCTTTCTTTTCTTTTCTTTTCTTTTCTTTTCTTTTCTTTTCTTTCCTCTTTCTTGAGGGAGTTTCACTCTTGTTGCCCAGGCTGGAGTGCAATGCCGCAGTCTCGGCTCACTGCAACCTCTGCCTCCTGGGTTCAAGCAATTCTCCTGTCTCAGCCTCCCAAATAGCTGGGATTACAGGCACCTGTCACCTTGCCTGGCTAATTTTTGTATTTTTAGTAGAGATGGGGAGTTCACCATGTTGGCCAGGCTGGTCTCGAACTCCTGATTTCAGGTGACCCACCCGCCTCAGCCTTCCAAAGTGCTGGGATTACAGGCATAAGCCACTGAGCCTGGCAGAAGCCAGATCTTAAAGGGCCTTGCGGGGTACCAGGGAGCTATGGAAAGATTTTTAAGCAGAGGTGGGATATGGTAAGATGAGAATTAAGGACTCTCCAAATCTTAGAACTATGCTTCTGAGAGCATCTTGCCCAGGGAAATGTAGAAATCCCCTTTGAGATTAAAAAAAAAAATTCTCGGCCGGGCGCGGTGGCTCAAGCCTGTAATCCCAGCACTTTGGGAGGCCGAGACGGGCGGATCACGAGGTCAGGTGATCGAGAACATCCTGGCTAACACAGTGAAACCCCGACTCTACTAAAAATACAAAAAAACTAGCCGGGCGAGGTGGCGGGCGCCTGTAGTCCCAGCTACTCGGGAGGCTGAGGCGGGAGAATGGCGCAAACCCGGGAGGCGGAGCTTGCAGTGAGCTGAGATCCGGCCACTGCACTCCAGTCCGGGCGACAGAGCGAGACTCCACCTCAAAAAAAAAAAAAAAAATTCTCTCCAACTTGGGCAACAAAGAAAGATCCTGTATGTACAAAAATTTGAAAATTAACTGGCCACACTGGCATGTGCCTCTATTACTCTGGAGGCTGAGGCAGGAGGATCGCTTGAGCCCAGGAATTGAAGGCAGTGATCTATGATGGCACCACTACATTCCAACCTTCCAGCTTGGGTAACAGAGATCCCACCTTAAGAACTTGTATTTTATTTTCTCTCTTTTTTTTTTTTTTCAGACGGAGTCTCGCTCTGTCGCCCAGGCTGGAGTGCAGTGACACGATCTCGGCTCACTGCAAGCTCCACCTCCCAGGTTCATGCCATTCTCCTGCCTCAGCCTCCTGAGTCGCTGGGACTACAAGCGCCCGCCACCACGCCCCGCTAATTTTTTGTATTTTTAGTAGAGAGGGGGTTTCACAGTATTAGCCAGGATGGTCTCGATCTCCTTACCTCGTGATCCGCCCACCTCGGCCTCCCAAAGTGCTGGGATTACAGGCGTGAGCCACCGCACCCGGCCACTCTTTTTTTTTGAGACAGAGTCTCGCTCTGTTGCCCAGGCTGGAGTGCAGTGGCACGATCTTGGCTCACTACAACCTCTGCCTCCTGGGTTCAAGCTGTTCTCCTTCCTCTGCCTCCTGAGTAGCTGGCATTACAGGTGCATGCCACCACGCCCGGCTAATATTTTGTATTTTTAGTAGAGATGGGGTTTCACCATGTTGGCCAGGCTGGTCTTGAACTCCTGACCTCAAGTGGTCCACCTGCCTTGGCCTCTCAAAGTGCTGGGATTATAGGCGTGAGCCACGTCCAGCCTGTGTAATTTTCATAAATGCTCGCAAATGCACAACTCTGCTTAAATCTCCCATGCTTAGGGTTCACATATAGCTCTACAAGTAAAACACATTTGTAGAGGAACTCGAGACCCCAAACCAGTAACATTCAGTTTAATGGTAACTTCATGATGCTGCTCTCCTGCTGAAACCACCTGGCCGCTCAAAGTGCAAATATGATATAGACCACTATGCTGCATTTCTTTTGCATCCCTTTGCCCAGCTCTCTCATGGTTTTTCTCCCTCTTTTATTTTGAGGCAGAGTCTCGCTCTGTCACCCAGGCTGGAGTGCAGTGGTGCGATCACGGCTCACTGCAGCCTCGACCTCTCAGGTCGCCTGTAATCCTAGCACTGAGGCTGAGATGGGAGCATCACTTGAGCCCAGGAGTGAGCAACATGGTGAGACCCTGTCTCTGTCAATTTTTTCGAAATTAAGGAAAATTGTTTGGACCCCACATTCAGTGTGTTCTCTACTCACCCTCCACAGTTTGTGGCTCACTACTGTCACTGACCTGTGTGAGGCTTATCTCCAATTCTCTTTTATTTCCAAATCTCAAATCAATTTCTTCTTCCCTGTGGGCAACCACTGACATTATTTTGTTTTGTTTTTTAAATAAAGATGGAGTCTTGCTCTGTTGCCCAGGCTGGTCTTGAACTCCTGGGCCCAAGCACTCCTCCTACCTCGACCTCCCAAAGTGTTGGGAAGCCACTGCTTCTGACCTCATTCAGATAGTTTTTAATGTGGATCTTTTTCTTTGCATGAGGATAATTTTGCAAAATGTGCATTGCTAATGAGTAAGCATATATATATATATATATTTTTTAACTTTTTATTATTAAAGTAGTTCATGCCCACAGAATGGCAGAAAAATCATGCCAGTATTTCCACAAATGAGTACTCTCTTGTAACCAGCGCCCATGTTAAAAAACAGAATATACAACGGGGTGTGGGGACTCATGCCTGTAATCCAAGTGCGTTGGGAAACCAAGGCACGATGATCACTTGAGACCAGGAGTTCAGGACCAGTCTGGGCAACATAGAGAGACCCCATATCTAAAAAAAAAAAAAAAAATTTAAAAATTATCTAGGCGGGGCTAAGTGCAGTGGCTCACGCCTGTAATCCCAGAACTTTAGGAGGCTGAGGTGGGTGGATCATGAGGTCAGGAGATCAAGACCATCCTGGCTAACACGGTGAAACCCCGTCTCTATTAAAAATACAAAAAATTAGCCGGGTGTGGTGGTGGGTGCTTGTAGTTCCAGCTACACGGGAGGCTAAGGCAAGAGAATGGCGTGAACCTGAGAGGCGGAGCTTGCAGTGAGCAGAGATCAAGCCACTGCACTCCAGCCCGGGTGGGAGAGGGAGACTCCGTCTCAAAAAAAAAAAAAAAAAAAATTAGCTGGGTGTGGTGGCATGAGCCTGTAGTCCTAGCTACCCAAAAGACTGAGGTGGGAAGATTGCTTGAGCCCAGGAGTTCCAGGCTGCAGTGACCTAAGAAGGTGCCACTGCCCTCCAGCCTGGGCAACAGAATGAGATACCATCTTTAAAAAACAAACAGAATGTGACATATGACAGACCCAGAAAAGCATCCTCATGCCACCTCCCTATCACTATAGTCCAAGGGCATACTCTTTTAACTTCTAACAGCTCAGCTTCATTTTGCTGGTGTTTTAACTTTATGTAAATCAAATAATGCATTGTGTGCTGTGTTGTGTCTGGCTTTATTCACTCAACCTTATGCCTGTGGGAGATGCATCCATGTCTCCCTGTGATTGTGGGTTGGTCCTTCTCCTTGCTGTATAGTGTGCCACGGTGTGAATGTACCACAGTTTGTTTATGGATTCACCTGTCCATGAGCATTTGGATTGCTGCTAGTTTGGGGCTACTATAAATGGTGGTGTTGGGCCAGACATGGTGGCTCACGCCTGTAATCCTAGCACTTTGGGGGGCCAAGGCGGGCGGATGACTTGAGGCCAGGAGTTCAAGACCATCCTGAGCAATACAGTGAGAACCTATCTCTACTAAAAATACAAAAAAATGTGCTGGGTATGGTGGTGCATGCCTGTAATCCCAGCGACTTGAGACGCTGAGGCAGGAGAAGCGCTTTGACCCAGGAGGCGGAGGTTGCAGGGAGCCAAGATAGTGCCACTGGACTCTAGCCTGGATGACAGAGTGAGACTCTGTCTTAAATAAATAAATACATAAAATAAATGGTGGTGTTCTCAAGTTTCTAGTACCCATTTTTGGTGGGCATAAGCGCTTGTTTCTGGTGGTTTACACCCACCCAAGAGTGAAGATGTCCAATCACAGAGTAAGGGTATGTATTTTATTTTATATGTATATGTATTTGTTGTTGTTAATTGAGACGAAGTCTCGTTATGTTGCTCAGGCTGGTCTCCAACTCCTGAGCTCAAGCAGTCCTCCTGCCTTGGCCGCCCAAAGTGTTTGGAGTATAGGCGTGAGCCATGCGCCCCGCCAAGTGACTGTATATCTAACTTTAGTAGAGACTGCCAGTTTGTATCATTTTATATTCCCACTAGCAGTGTACCAGAGATTCAGTTGCTGTGCACCCCACCCTTGTGATGGTCAGTCTTTTTTTTTCTTTTCTTTTCTTTTTTTTTTTTTGAGACAGAGTCTCACTCTGTCACCCAGGCTGGAGTGTAGTGGCGCGATCTTGGCTCACTGCAAGCTCCGCCTCCTGAGTTCAAGCAATTCTCCTGTCTCAGCCTCCCATGTGGCTGGGATTACAGGCACACACCACCACGCCCAGCTAATTTTTGTATGTTTAGTAGAGACGGGGTTTCGCCATGTCGGCCAGGCTGGTCTCGAACTCCTGACCTCAGGTGATCCGCCTGCCTCGGCCTCCCAAAGTGCTGGGATTACCGGCATGAGATACCATGCCTGGCTGATGGCCAGTCTTTTTAGTTTTAGCCATTCTGGTGGCTGTGCATTCTGCTGTGGTTTTACTTAGCATTTTCCTAATGACTAAGAACAACGAAGAAGGTGAAGCATATTTTCATACATTTATTGGCCATTCAGATATCCTTTTGCGAGATGCCCATTCAGGTCTTTTTTTTTTTTTTCTTTTGAGATGGAGTCTTGCTCTGTTGCCCAGGCTGGAGTGCCACGGCATGATCTTGACTCGCTGCAACCTCCACCTTCCGGGTTCAAGTGTTTCTCCTGCCTCAGCCTCCTGAGTAGCTGGGATTACAGGTGTGCGCTACCACACCAGGCTAATTTTTGTATTTTCAGTAGAGACAGGGTTTCACCATGTTGGTCAGTCTGGTCTCGAACCTCCCAAAGTGCTGGGATTACAGGCATGAGCCACCGAGCCTGGCCCCATTCAAATCTTTTGCCCATTTTCTTATTAATTTGTCTGCCTCTTTCTGATGTGTTTGGAGGAATGCAAGTACGTAAGCAGACATATGTGTTGTCAATGTTTTCACCCACTCTGTGGCTTATCTTTTCACTGGCTTAACAGGGCCTTTGATAAACAGATTTTTTTTTCTTTCTTTCTTTTTTTTTTTTGAGACAGGATCTCACTCTGTTTCCCAGGCTAGAGTGCAGTGGCTCAGTGTCTGCTCACTGCAGCCTCAACCCTCAACCTAACCTCCCAGGCTTAAGAGATCCTCCCACCTCAGTCCCCTGAGTAGCTGGGATTACAGGTACGGGCCACCATGCCTGGCTAATTTTTGCATTTTTAGTAGAGACGGGATTTCGCCATCTTGCCCAGAATTGTCTGAAACTCTTGACTTCAAGTGATCAGCCCGCCTCGGCCCCCCAAAGTGCTGGGATTAGAAGTGTGTGCGACAGTGCCCAGCCTGATGAACAAGATATCTTAATTTGAATGTAGTATAATTTAATAATTATTTAACAATCATTTCCTGTATGGCTAACATTATTTGTGTCTTGTTTAAGAAATCTTTGTCTATTCCAAGGTTATGGAAATAGTCCTTGATGTTTTCTTCTGAAAACCTAATTTTTCTTTCCTTTTTTTTTTTTGAGACGGAGTCTCGCTTTGTCACCCCGGCTAGAGGGAAGTGGCATGATCTCGGCTCACTGCAACCTCCACCTTCCGGGTTCAAGCGATTCTCCTGCTTCAGCCTCCCCAGTAGCTGGGACTACAGGTGCATGCCACCACGCTCGGCTAATTGTTGTATTTTTAGTAGAGACAGGGTTTTGCCATGTTGGCCAGGCTCATCTTAAACTCCTGACCTCAAGTGATTCTCCCACCTCAGCCTCCCAAAGTGCTGGAATTACAGGCGTGAGCCACTGCACCTGGCCTAAAAGCCTTATTTTTAGTCCTTTCACATTTGGATTTGTAAGCGGAATGAAATTTATTTGTATATATTATTGTGTACAGTGCAGGTCAGTTTGTTTTCGTCCCCCATATGGATATCAGTTGACTCAGGTCCATTTATTTATCCTTTCCCTACTGAACTGCAATGTTGCTTTGTCATAAATCTGAGAGCCACTTATCTATGGGTTTCTGCATGCAGGTATTGCTATAACTGATACAAGTTTTATCATGTTCCAGATTGCATTCTTTGCTTTTTTTTTTTTTTTTTTTTTTGAGACAGAGTCTTGCTCTGTCTCCCAGGCTGGCATGCAGCGGCACAATCTCGGCTCACTGCAACCTCCGCCTCCCGGGTTCAAGTGATTCTCCTACCTCAGACTCCGGAGTATCTGGGATTACAGGCGCACACCACCATACCTGGCTAATTTTTGTATTTTTAGTAGAGACGGGGTTTCACCATGTTGGCCAGGCTGGTCTCGAACTTCTGACCTCAGGTGATCCATCTGCCTCGGCCTCCCAAATTGCTGGGATTATGGCTGTGAGCCACCACGCCTGGCCACATTATTATTATTATTTTTTCAGAACTCTGCCTTAAGACTCATCCATGTGTCTCTGAGTGCATTTGTTTATTTATTGATTTTTAAGACAGGGTCTTGCTTTGTCACCCAGGCTGGAGTGCAGTGGTGTGATCTCGGCTCACTGCAACCTCTAACTCCTGGCCTCAAGCGATCTTCCCACCTCATCCTCTCCAGTACTACAGGTACTGCAGAACTGCAGGTGCACTCCACCATGCCTGGATAATTTCTATATTTTTGTAGATAGAGACAAAACCCAGGTTCTTCCCTGGGTTCGAATTCTTGGGCTCAAGCAATCCTTCCACCTTGGCCTCCCAACGTGCTGAGATTACAGGACCATAATGAACCACTGCACCCGGCCAAATTAAAGTCTTATCCTAGGGAAATGTGTTTCACTTGTGATTGTTATTGGAGAAGAAGTTATTGGAGAAGAATGTATAAATGGTAAAAAGCTGGGCATAATAGTACTTGCCTATAGTCCTAGCTACTTCGGAGGCTAAGGGTGGGAGGATCATTTGAGCCCAGGAGTTTGAGACCAGCCTGGACAACATAACAAGACCCCCATCTCTCCAAAAAGTAAAAATGAAAAACATAGCCATCTGTGGTGGTGCACGCCTGTAGTCCCCTCAGGAGGCTGAGTTGGGAGTGTCCCTTGAGCCTAGGAGGTCCCTAAGCCGTGATCATGCCTCTGAACTACCGCCTGAGTGACAGAGTGGGACTGTCTCAAACAAAAAATAAATAAATAAAATAGGCCGGGCGCGGTGGCTCAAGCCTATAATCCCAGCACTTTGGGAGGCCGAGACGGGTGGATCACGAGGTCAGGAGATCCAGACCATCCTGGCTAACACGGTGAAACCCCGTCTCTACTAAAAAATACTAAAAAACTAGCCCGGCGAGGTGGCGGGCGCCTGTAGTCCCAGCTACTCTGGAGGCTGAGGCAGGAGAATGGCGTAAACCCGGGAGGCGGAGCTTGCAGTGAGCTGAGATCCGGCCACTGCACTCCAGCCTGGGCGACAGAGCGAGACTCCGTCTCAAAAAAATAAAATAAAATAAAAAATTAAGGCCGGGCTTGGTGGCTCAAGCCTGTAATCCCAGCACTTTGGGAGGCCGAGACGGGCGGATCACGAGGTCAGGAGATCGAGACCATCCTGGCTAACACGGTGAAACCCCGTCTCTACTAAAAATACAAAAAAAAACTAGTCGGGCGAGGTGGCGGGCGCCTGTAGTCCCAGCTACTCCGGAGGCTGAGGCAGGAGAATGGCGTAAACCCGGGAGGCGGAGCTTGCAGTGAGCTGAGATCCGGCCACTGCACTCCACTCCAGCTCGGGCGACAGAGCAAGACTCCGTCTCAAAAAAAAAAAAAAAAAAAAAAAAAAAAAAAAAAATTAAAAAAAATTAAAAAAAATAAAAAATAAATAAATAAATAAAAGAACTCAATATAAGCACAATAGCAGACAGAGGAAACTTGTCATTTGGCCTGGAGTATTTTTGTTTGTTTGTTGTTTGTTTGTTTGTTTGTTTTGAGACAGGTTTTCTTTCTCTTGCCCAGGCTAGAATGCAGTGGTGCGATCATGGCTCACTGCAGCCCCGAACTCCCAGGCTCAAGCGATCCTCCCACCTCAGCCTTCTGAGCAGCTGGCACCACAGGTGCACACTCACCATGCCTAGCTATTACTTTTTTTTTTTTTTTAAGAGATGGGAGCCTCACTATATTGCCCAGTCTGGTCTCAAACTCCTGGGCTCAAGTGATCCTTCCACCTTGGCCTTCCAAAGTGTTTAGATTACAGGTGTGAGTCACTTCGCCCAACCTGGCCAGGAGTCTTGAAACCCCAAAGGTATCTGTGTCAGTTACGGTCCTGGCAGGAAGTAGATGGCATCCCACAAAGGGGTAAAGTTGGGGCAAGTTTAATGAAGGGACTATTGACATAGGGGTGGGCAGGATTGAGGGAACCTACAAGGGCAGCAGGCACCCGCAGCGTGCAGAGAAGGGAGCACTGAGAGAGGAGAGAGACGTCACCAGCAGGAGCTGGGGATGTACGGAAAGAAACCAGGCACTGCCAGGAGCAAGTCAGGCAGGGAGGGAGGGAGCAGGAAGGAACAAAGCCCTTGACTCCTCTGATCTCCTGCTGGCCAAACCCAGTTGGAAGTCTGAGGGGCTCTGAGGGTTGGGGAGTCCATTCATACAGTCCACACTGGCCAGCCTCCCTGGACCCACCACAGCACGGGGAAGAGGAGTGGAGGGTGGCACCAGAGGGGGAAACAGAAGACCCCTACACAGTAAACACACCAACATGGTCAACATTCAACGTCATCTCAGGTCAGGGCAACACTCTGAGATTTTTTTTTTTTTTGAGAGTCTTGCTGTCACCTAGGTTGGAGTGCAATGGCGCAATCTCGGCTCACTGCAGCCTTCACCTTCCAGGCTCAAGTGATTCTCCTGTCTCAGCCTCTCGAGTAGCCAGGATTACAGGCACGCATCACCACGCATGGCTAATTTTTGTATTTTTTGGTAGAGAGAGGATTTCATCATGTTGGCCAGCTGGTCTCAAACTCCTGACCTCAAGTGATCCGCCCACCTAGGCCTCCCAAAGTGCTGGGATTACAGGCATGAGCCACCATGCCCAGCCCCATGACAATGCTTTTTGTTTTATGATTTCATTTTGATGATACCCAAAGAAAGTGAATAGAAACTGATCCTGGGCTGGGTGCAGTGGCTCACACCTGTAAGCCCAGCACTTTGGGAGGCTGAGGCAGGAGGATTGCTTGAGCCCAGGAGTTTGAGACCAGCCTGGGCAACATGGCAAGATCCTGTCTCTATAAAAAATACAAAAATTAGTCAAGTGTGGTGACGTGTGCCTGTAGTCCCAGCTACTGGGGAGGCTGAGGTGGGAGGATTACCTAAGCCCAGGGAGGTTGAGGCTTCACTGAGCCATGATCATGCCACTGCTCTCCAGAGCCTGGGTGACAGAGTGAGGCATAGAAAGAAAGAACGAAATTGAGAAAGAATGAAAGAATGAACAAAAGAAAGAAAGAAAGAAAGAGAAAGGGAGAAAGTTAGAAAGAGAGAGAAAAAGAAAGAGAGGGAGGGAGGGAGGGAAGGAAGGAGAAAGAAAGAAAGAGAGAGAGAGAGAGAAATAAAAGAAAAGAAGGAAGGAAGGAAGGAAGGAAGGGCCGGGCGCGGTGGCTCAAGCCTGTAATCCCAGCACTTTGGGAGGCCGAGATGGGCGGATCACGAGGTCAGGAGATCGAGACCATCCTGGCTAATACGGTGAAACCCCATCTCTACTAAAAAAATACAAAAAACTAGCCAGGCGAGGTGGTGGGCGCCTGTAGTCCCAGCTACTCGGGAGGCTGAGGCAGGAGAATGGCATGAATCCGGGAGGTGGAGCTTGCAGTGAGCTGAGATCTGGCCACTGCACTCCAGCCTGGGTGGCAGAGCGAGACTCCGTCTCAAAAAAACAAAAAAAGAAAGAAAGAAAGAAAAGAAAGAAAAGAAAGAGGAAATTGATCCTGGACCATCTTAATGGCAACTTCACAAAGGATGATACTCCTGTGTGTGTGTGTGTGTGTATGTGTATATATATATATATAATTATTTTTTGAAACAGGGTTTCACTCTGTTGCCCAGGTTGAAGTGTAGTGTTGCAACAATGGCTCACTGAAGTCTCAGCCTCCTGGGCACAAGGCATTCTGCCATCTCAGCCTCCTGAGTAGCTAGGACTATAGGCACAGGCCACCATGCCTGGCTAAGTTTTAATTAATTAACTTTTTTTTTTTTTTGAGACAAAGTTTTACTCTTGTTTCCCAGGCTGGAATACAATGCGTGATCTCAGCTCACTGTGACCTCCGCCACCCAGGTGCAAGTGATTCTCCTGCCTCAGCCTCCTGAGTAGCTGGGATTACAGGCGCCTGCCACCATGCCTGGCTAATTTTTATGTTTTTAGTAGAGACGGGGTTTTACCATGTTGGCCAGGCTGGTCTCGAACTCCTGACCTCAGGTGATCCACCCACCTTGGCTTCCTGAAGTGCTCTGATTACAGGCGTGAGCCACCACACCTGGCCTGATTTTTAATTTTTTACATAAATGGGGTCTTGCTTATGTTGCTGAGGCTGGTGTGAAACTCCTGGCCTCAAGCAATCCTCCTGCCTTGGCCTCCCAAAGTGCTGGGATTATGGGCATGAGCCACCATGCCTGCCCTGATTTTTCTATTCCTGATTACAGTCTTGTCAGCATGGAGCAAGAGTTGAGAACTGAAATGCCCACCAAGACCAGATGGGCTGCATATGCTGAGAGAACTGGGACCTCCTGTAAGAGGGCAGCACCCACACAGCCCCCGCAATGGCAGCCTGGCAGGAATGGAGGTCCAGGGTTGCCCTATCGTGTGATATTTCATGAGAAGCCAAAAATCTAAATTTTTTAAAGACAAAATCTTCCTATTTTAAAATGTTGGCAACTGATTTACATTTTTATAAAACGCAGTAGGGGTGCAACCAAATATATCTCCGAGGCTGGGCACAATGGCCCATGCCTGTATCCCAGCACTTTGGGAGGCTGAGGCGGGCAGATCACCTGAGGTCAGGAGTTCGAGACCAACCTGACCAACATGGAGAAACCCTGTCTCTACTAAATATACAAAATTAGCTGGGCATGGTGGCACATGCCTGTAATCCCAGCTACTCAGAGGCTGAGGGAGGATAATTGCTTGAACCTGGGAGGTGGAGGTTGCAGTGAGCCAAGATTACACCACTGCACTCCAGCCTGGAAGACAGAGGGAGACTCCATCTCAAAAAAAATTTATATATATATATATGTGTGTATGTGTATATATATATGTGTGTATATATATACACACACACATACACACAGACACACACACACATGCACACACATACATACCCACCCCTACCTCTCTCAAGTATAAGATCCCAAAATCAATGATCCCCCAGAATCCATTGAAGAAAGCCAAATCTAGTCCAAATCCTTCTTTTTGCAAATGTGAAAACTGGGGTCCAAAGAGGGGAGATGACCTTGAGAAGTCACCTGGCCAGTTATTAATAGAGACAAGGCAGAACCCAGTTGTCCTCATTCTGGTACCACCCTGGGGATGCACTAAAATTCCACTTTGGCTGTAGTACTAGCCAAAATCTGCTATTTGGTGTGGGCATCATTTGTTAGAAGGCAGAGGAATAAATACTCAATTTAGCATCTTTTCTGCCATCACTTCCTCAGGTATGATTGATGATCGTATTAACGTAGGGTACCATCTTATCTAAACAGCACAAAACCCACATTGACACAAACAAGATACTTCCTTTGCATTTACTGTTAATATTTGCATATTCATTTTCAAACTAGAGGTAAACATTCAAGGTGCAATTTAAAGTTAAAAAATACAGATAAGTAAATGTATATTTTCTACTGCTAGAGTAAAAAGCAATACTTTTTAAAAAATTTGTATTTTTAAATTTAGTAGGTACATAGTAGTTATATATATTTATGGGATAGATGCTTTTGTGTTGCAGACAATCCAATTATACTCTTTTAATTATTTTAAAATGTGCAATCAGGCCAGGTGCAGTAGCTCATACCTGTAATCCCAGCACTTTGGGAGGCCGAGGCGGGTGGATCACTTGAGTCCCAGAGTTTGAGACAAGCCTGGGCAACATGGCTAAACCCTGACTCTTCTAAAAATACAAAAATTAGCCAGGTGTGGTGGTGCATGCCTGTAGTCCCAGCTATTCACAAAGCTGAGGTAGAAGGATGGCTTGAGCCCGGGAGGCAGAGATTGCAGTGAGCCATGATCTCACACCACTGCACTCCAGCCTGGATTTGATACAGGACAGACCCTGTATCAAAAAAAAAAAAGAGAAAGACAAGTACAATTAAATTATTATTGAATGTAATCACCCTGTTGTACTGATATCAAATGCTAGACCTTATTCATTCTTTCCATATTTTGTACCCATTAACCATCACCCCTTCCCTTCACCCCACTATTGATAATATTACCAAGGTAAATTTTATGAAAAAGGAAATTATTGAGAGATTTCAAATGGTTAAAGGGGAAATAGACTGGAAATACACATCTTTATTCCTGAATTAATAGAAAACTTAATATTAATAGGAAACAATATTATTTAGTAATGGGATTTTAACAGTAACCGTACAGGCTAAGCGGCCAAAAATCGACTTAACAGTACAGTGGCTTAATGGAGAAGCTATTTCTCCCTCCCAGATAACCTCGAGATGAGCAACCCAGTTAGCAGGAAGACGTAGCTCAGAGAGGTCAGTGTAGATTCCTGGTTAATTTCATCTTATGTTCTGCAGACCTTGACCTTGATTTTCCAGTTTATGGGAGTCAGGGGAAGAAAGAGGAAGGCCAGGCAGCAATTTTCTTTTTCTCTTTTAAACTTTTATTTATTTATTTTTTGAGACAGAGTCTTGCTCTGTCACCCAGGCTGGAGTGCAATGGCGTGATCGCCGCTCACTGCAACCTCCGCCTCCCGGGTTCAAGCAGTTCTGCCTCAGCCTCCCGAGTACCTGGGATTAGAGGCGCCCGCCATCACACCCGGCTAATTTTTGTTTTTCTGGTAGAGATGGGGTTTCACCATGTCAGCCAGGCTGGTCTCAAACTCCTGACCTCAGGTGATCCACCTGCCTCAGCCTCCCAAAGTGCTGGGATTACAGGCATGAGCCACCGTGCCTGGCCTAAACTTTATTATTTATTTATTTAGTTATTGGAGGCAGAGTCTCACTCTGTAGCCTAGGCTGGAGTGCAGTGTCACGATCTCAGCTCACTGCAACCTCCGCCTCCCTGGTTCAAGTGATTCTTGTGCCTCAGACTCCTGAGTAGCTGAGATTACAGGCGTGTGCCACTAAGTCCTGCTAGTTTTTTCTATTTTTAGTAGAGACAGGGTTTCGCCAAGTTGCCCAGGCTGGTCTCGAACTCCTGAGCTCAGTCTATCCACCTGCCTTGGCCTCCCAAAGTGCTAGGATTACATGTGTGAGTCACTGTGCCCGGCCTTTTAAAAACTTTAAATGATGAAATAATTACAGATTCATAGGAAGTCGCAAAGATAGTACAGATGACAAAAGGCATGTAACTGGCTGGGTATGGTGGCTTGAGCCTGTAATCTCAGCACTTTGGGAAGCCTAGGTGGGAAGACTGCTTGAGCACAGAAGGTTGAGACCAGCCTGGGCAACATTGCAAGACCCTCGTCTCCACAAAAATAAAACAAAAAAATCAGCCGGGCATAGTGGCATCTGCCTGTAACCCCAGCTACTCAGGAGGCTGAGGTGGGAGGATTGCATAAGCCTGAGAGGTTGAGGCTGCAGTGAGCCATGATTGTGGCACTGCACTCTAGCCTGGGTGACAGAGAGGGATTGTGACTCCAAAAAAAAAGTAATTCTACTAAAAAATGTCCAAAAGATTTGAATAGATATTTCTCCAAAGATATACAACTGTCTGATAAGAGCATGAAAAGATACACAATTTCACTTGTCATTAGGGAAGTGCAAAAGAAAACCACAATGAGGTACCACTTCACACCAACTAGGATGGCCATAGTAAAAAAAAAAAAAAGGGAGGGGAAATGACTAACCACAGTGGGGCTAACATCTGTAATCCCAGCACTTTGGGAGGCCAAGTTGGGTGGATTGCTTGAGCCCTGGAGTTTGAGACCAGCCTGGGCAACATAGTGAGACCTCTGTCTCTACACCAATACAAAAATTAGCCAGGCCTGGTGGCATGCCTCTGTCGTCCCAGCTACTTGGGAGGCTGGGATGGGAGGATCACCTGAGGCTGGGAGGCAGAGGTTGCAATGAGCCAAGATCGCACCATTGCACTCCAACCTAGGCAATGAAGTGAGACCCCCATCTCAAGGGGAAAAAAAAGGAGGGGTTGGGAAATAGCAAGTGTTGGCAAGGATTTGGAGCCTTCACATATTGCTGGTATAGCAACTTTTTTAAAAAAAATTTTTACTTTTTCTGAGACAGGGACTGGCTCTGTCACCCTTGCTGGAGTGCAGTGGCATGAGCACAGGTCACTGCAGCCTCGACCTCCTCAGCTTAAGCGATCCTCCTGCCTCAGCCACTCAAGGAGCTGGGACTACAGGGGCATGCCACCCTGCCTGGCTAATTTTTTGTATTTTTTTTGTAGAGACAGAGTCCTCACCATGTTGTACAGGCAGGTCTCAAACTCCTGAACTCCAGCAATCCACCCACCTTGGCCTCCCAAAGTGCTGGGATTACAGGCATGAGCCACCATGCCTGGACTATGGTGCAGCTACTTTGGAAAACAGTTTGACAGTTCCTTAAGGCTGGGCACGATGGCTCATGCCTGTAATCCCAGCACTTTGGGAGGCTGAGGCCATGGCTGTATTTATCTGTGTCCCCACTGAATTGAGCTCTGTGAGGGCCCTGTCTGTATTCACAGAGTCTTTAACAGGCACAGAGTGTGTGTTCGAATGTTTATTAAATGAATGAATGACTACAGCCAACTGGGGTCACAAGTGGGGAAGGCTTCCTATACAAGTGACATCTCAGGAAAACTTCAAGGGACAGGAAGGTTGTCACCAGGTGGGTGGCAGAGGGTAGGGGAAGGCGTCCCAAGTAGGAGGAGACATGGCTGCTGAAGCTGGACTCTCTCTTTTTTTTTTTTTTTTTTTTTTTGAGACGGAGTCTTGCTCTGTCGCCCAGGCTGGAGTGCAGTGGTGTGATCTTGACTCACTGCAACCTCTGTCTCCCTGGTTCAAGCAATTCTCCTGCCTCAGTCTCCTGAATGGCTGGAATTACAGGCATGCACCACCACGCCCGGCTAAGTTTTTTTTGTATTTTTAGTAGAGACAGGGTTTCACCATATTGGCCAGGCTGGTCTTGAACCCCTGACTTTGCGATCTGCCCCTCTCGGCCTTCCAAAGTGCTGGGATTACAGGCGTGAGCCACCGCGCCCGGCTGACTCACTCTTTTTTTTTGTTCGTTTTTGAGGTGCAGTCTTGCTCTGTCGCCCAGGCCTGAGTGCAGTGAGGCGATCTTGGCTCACTGCAGCCTCCACCTCCCAGGTTCAAGCAATTCTCCTGCCTCAGCCTCTCCAGTAGCTGGGATTATGGGGGCGCCCGCCACCATGTCCGGCTGCTTTTTATATTTTTAGTAGAGACAGGGTTTCACCATGTTGGCCGGGCTGGTCTTGAACTCTTACCTCAAGTGATCCGCCTGTGAGGGGGGACTCTTGCAGGGAGCTGGGCCTGAGCAGGCTTGGCTTGGGGAGGGCTGGGGTGAAGATGGAAGCGCCTGGGAGGCTCATCAGGGCCTGTCCTCCAGATGAGCGGGAAGCCGTGCAGAAGAAAACCTTCACCAAGTGGGTGAACTCGCATCTCGCCCGCGTGGGCTGCCACATCGGGGACCTCTATATGGACCTCCGGGACGGCTTCGTGCTCACGCGGCTCCTGGAAGTGCTCTCTGGGGAGCAGCTGGTGAGGGGGCCTGAAGGGCTGGGGCAGGGGTCCTCCCTGGGGTCTCAGGCTGGGGTTGGGCTTCTCTGGAAGGGCTGAACTGCAAGCAGGGGCCTGGCTCATGGGCGGGTGGAGCGTGCTAGAAGGGCCCTGTGGGTAAGAGGTCCCTCTACATGGGTGTGTGGGGCTGTGGCGCAGGGGCGGAGCTTGGTTGTGAGAAACCTGGAGGGGTGGCTGGAACCGAAGCTGATGACCCGCTAGCTACAGTTGCGAGGCGGGGCTTCGGTGGAAGGGGAGGCGCTCTGTTGCAAAAGGCAGGGCTATTAGATAAGGGAGGAGTTTTGTTAGAAGGGACTGGCCTGGGTTACCAGCTAGCAGGGGCATGGCTATAAAACAGCGGCAGAACTGTGTTGCGGGTTGGGGGAGTGGGTAGTGGATGAAGGTGTGGGGCTCTAGGCTAAGGGGCAGTGTTCCTTAGTAGGGTGACACCTAGGTCCTGGGTGTCTAGGGACGCAGACGGTGTCCTGGGATGTGGTTGTTGTATGAGTTGGGGCTGTGTCTCTGGGCTTGAATGGGGTTTCATCTAAAAGCATGGAATTCTGGAGCCTTCAGGGACTTGTGAGGGGCATGGCGATAGAATAGGAACAAACAGCCAGGTGTGGTGGCTCATGCCTGTAATCCTAGCACTTTGAGGGGCCAAGGCGGGAGGAACACTTGAGCCCAGGAGTTTCAGACCAGCCTGGACAACATAATGAGACCCCCGTCTCTACGTTTTTTCTTTCTTTCTTTCTTTCTTTCTTTCTTTCTTTCTTTCTTTCTTTTTTCTTTCTTTCTTCCTTCCTTCCTTCCTTCCTTCCTTCCTTCCTTCCTTCCTTCCTTCCTTCTTTCTTTCTTTCTTTCTTTTTTTTTTTTTTAAATTAGCCAGGCGTGGTAGCATGAGCCTGTAGTCCCAAGTACCCAGGAGGTTGAGGTGAGAGGATTGCTTGAGCCTGGGAGGTCGGTAGGCTGCCGTGGGCCATGATTGCACCATAGCTCTCCACTCTGGGCGAGAAGGCGAGACTCTGTTTCTCTCTCTTTTTTCTTAATTTTTTTTTTTTAATAGATACGAGGTCTCACTATGCTTCCCAGGCTGGTCTAGAACTCCTGGACTCATGCGATCCTCCAGTCTTGGCCTCCCAAAGTGCTGGGATTTCAGGCGTGAGCCACCGCACCTGGCACAGACCCTCTCTCATAAATACATAAATACATAAATATCCAAGCGCTGTGGCGAGACCCCGTCTCTACAAAAAGAATTTTAAAAACTCAAAGAGCATTAGCCGGGCATAGTGGCGGGCACCTGTAGTCCCACTTACTCAGGAGGCTGAGGCAGGAGAATCCCTTGAACCCAGGAGGTGGAGGTTGCAGTAAACCAAGATCGCACGACTGCACTCCAGCCTGGGCGACAGAGCGAGACTCCGTCTCAAAAACAACAACAACAAAAGCAAAAAAAAAAAAAAAGAGTAGGAACCAACGCTGTTGGAAGTGAGCTATAAACATGGGGAAGATCACTGGGGCAGGGCGGAGCTTAATTGTAATGGGCGTGGCTCTGGGTAGGGACCATAAAGGGAAGCAGTGAGGCAGAGGCAGCGAGGGGTGTGACAGAGGATTTTTTTTTTTAGACGAAGTCTCGCTCCCTCACCCAGACTGGAGTGCAGTGGCACGATCTCGGCTCGCTGCAGCCTCCGCCTCCCGGGTTCAAATGATTCTCCTGCCTCAGCCTCCCGAGTAGCTGGACTCGCCGGAGCGCGCTGCCACGCCTGGCTAATTTTTGTATTTTTAGTAGAGAGAGTGTTTTGCCTTGCTGGCCAGGCTGATCTCGAACTCCTCGCCTCAAGTGAACCACCCACCTCGGCCTCCCAAAGTGCTGGGATTACAGGCGTGAGCCACCGTGCTCAGGCAGCCATGGATTAGCGGAAAAACATTGGTGGACGAGAGAGGGATCCAATGCTAGGGCCAGGGCTGTGGCTATGGGCTAGGAGGGCGGGGCTTCATGATGAGGGGGCGTAGTTGTCAGGTTGGAAGTTGGGCGCCTGTGGAAGGGGCAGAGCCAGGGACGTGAATAAGCCTTGAAGGGATGTGACTCTTGAAAGGGTCTGGCTATGGGACGGGGCAGAGCTTCTTTAGAAGGACTGAATCCTGCGTCTTAGTTGAAATGAGAAGAGGATAGCCTGATCCTGGACACGTAGGGGGCGTGGCCATGGGAGGCGGCTTCTTTGGAAGGGGCGGGGCCGAGGGAGCCATGCTCCTGTCTGTCCAGACCCCCGATCGCCCACCGCCCCTGTCGTCCTAGCCCAGGCCCACGCGCGGCCGCATGCGGATCCACTCACTGGAGAACGTGGACAAGGCGCTGCAGTTTCTGAAGGAGCAGCGCGTGCACCTGGAGAACGTGGGTTCGCATGACATCGTGGATGGGAATCACCGGCTGACGCTGGGGCTGGTCTGGACCATCATCCTGCGCTTCCAGGTGACCCTCGAGTGGCCCCTGCCAAGCCCTGCAACAGTAGGATTTAGGAAGGCGTTCCCCCACCATTTACCCATTCATTCATTCCTTCCAATAATATCCTTTTTTTTTTTTTTTTTTTTTTGAGATGGAATCTGTCTCTGTGGCCCAGGCTGGAGTGCTGTGGCGTGATCTCTGCTCACTGCAGCCCCATCTACCGGGTTCACGCGATTCTCCTGCCTCAGCCTCCTGAGTAGCTGGGACTACAGGCGCCCGCCACCAGGCCCGGCTAATTTTTTGTATTTTTAGTAGAGACGGGGTTTCACCGTGTTAGCCAGGATGGTCTCGATCTCCTGACCTTGTGATCCGCCCGTCTTGGCCTCCCAAAGTGCTGGGATTACAGGCTTGAGCCACCGCACCCGGCCAGTAATATCCTAATATGCTGGAATCCTATTCCAGGTGGTAGGGATGAAAATAATGATGAAAGTAATTGTCATATCACCATCATCACGATAATCATGTTGTATCCACCCTGTTCCAAACACTGTTCTAAGCACTTGACATTTAATACACATAGCAACCCCATAAATTAGACACTATTTATTAGCCCATTTTGCCAGTGAGGAAATGGAAGCCCAGATAGGAGGTGTCATCTGCCCAGAATCACACATAGCTGGGTGTTGGAGTTGAAATTAGAATCCAGGCAATCTTAATCCAGTATAGAGACAAATAGACAAAGATGTGCCTTTTAGGAGCTTACATTGTGGTGAGAAGAACAATGAATAATAGTAGAGACAGTGTTTTGCCATGTTGACTAGGCTGGTCTCGAACTCCTCACCTCAAGTGATCCACCCGCCTCAGCCTCCCAAAGTGCTGGGATTACAGGCATGAGCCACTGTGCCTGGGCAGCCACAGGCTTAATGGCAAAACACTGGTGGATGAGAGAGGGATCCAATGCATAATGATGCATAATAAATACAGAAATATTTAAAGAAGACATGTATGGAAAAAGGACCAGTTCTAGTTAGAGAAGAAGTGTAAAAAGCTATGCAGGGCCAGGTGAAGTGGCCTGTAATCCCAGCACTTTGGGAGGCTGAGGTGGGAGGAACACTGAGGCCAGGAGTGTGAGACCAGGCTGGCCAACTTAAAGAGACCTTTAACATTTTTAAAAAATTAGCTGGGCATGGTGGTGGTGCGTGCCTGTGGTCCCAGCTACTCAGGAGGCTGAGGCAGGAGAATCGCTTGAACCTGGGAGGCGGAGGTTGCAGTGAGCTGAGATCACACCATTGCGCTGTAGCCTGGGCAATAAGAGCGAAACCCCACCTCAAAAAGAAAAGAAAGAAAAGAGCCAGGCGCGGTGGCTCACGCCTGTAATCCCAGCACTCTGGGAGGCTGAGGCGGGTGGATCACGAAGTCAGGAGATCAAGACCATTCTAGCTAACACGGTGAAATCCCGTCTCTACTAAAAATACAAAAAATTAGCTGGGCATGGTGGTGGGCGCCTGTAGTCCCAGCTACTCGGGAGGCTGAGGCAGGAGAATGGCGTGAATCCGGGAGGTGGAGCTTGCAGTGAGCCTAGATTGCGCCACCGCACTCCAGCCTAGGCGACAGAGCAAGACTCCATCTCAAAAAAAAAAAAAGAAAGAAAAGAAAGAAAAAATAAAGAGAAAGAAAGAAAGAGAGAGAGAGGGAAGGAGGGAGGGAGGGAAGGGAGGGAGGGAGGGAGGAAGGAAGGAAGGAAGAAGGAAGGAAGGAAGGGAAGAAGGAAGGGAAGAAGGAAGGAAAGAAAGATCCCTCTGGGTTGGAGGTGTTCACCAACACTGGGAGCCAGGAGCCCAGGGAGGAGGATGAAGTTGGATCAGGGTGGGACTATATGGAGGCAAAAGGGGGCAGGGCTGGGGAGACACTCAGGGAGTGGAGCAGACAGGCCTTATGGGAGGGGAGAGGGAGAGGGTGTCCAGGGGAAGACTCAGAGCTCTGACCTGGGGACTAGAGGATGATGGGGCTGCCCTGAGACAGGGACAGGTAGAAGGAGCAGGTTTGAGGAACACCCTGAGGGCCAGTTTGAAATGGGTCCAGTGGTTATGGGTCCAGGACATTGGAGAGCTGGGGGACATCTGGGAGTCCACTGGGTCCTGGGCATGGAGCTCAGGGGACAAAGAGACACTGGAGACAGGTACGGACACTGTCAGTACAAAATTGAGGAATGAGATCATGAGAGTGGGAGATCACTGCTGGCAGCTGGAGCCTTGCAGTACGGGCTGGGACCTCCTTGGAAGGGTCTTGGTTCTTTCCCTTGAAACCCACATCCCAAACCTAGTTCCTAAATCCAGGACCCAAGTCTCAGATATCCACCTTAGGCTCTAGAATCCACTCTAGATTCTAGGCCATTCAGAACTTTATCAAACACTACTAAGTGAGATACAACAGTGCACAAAACAGGTAAACATCCCTGTGGTCCTGGAGCTTTTACATTTTAGTGGGGAAAGCAGTAAATCTGATGAAAAGATTAAATGTATAGGCTGTGGTAAATGCTAAGAAGATAATAAAACAGGGAAGGGGATATGAAATTTGAGTGTGTGATGAGATTTAAAATCAAATGGTCAGTGAAGGCCTTACAGAGAAGGTCACATTTGAGTAAAGACCTGAAGGAGGTTGGAGCCATGTAGGACTTGGGGAAAGGATGTTCCAGTTAGAGGGAACAGCCAGTGCTAAAGGACCAAGGAGGGAGAATGCTCGTGATTCAGGGAAGAGGACAGCAGGTATGGAGTGGAGTGAGCTGTTGAAGATGAGGTCATCAATTTACTGAAGGGAGATCATGGGAACTTTCAATTTTACCTTGAATGAAACAGAGATACGGAGGGTGTTGATAAGAGGAGCAAGGATCTGATTTGAGAGTTCGCAGGGTCCCTCTCTCTGCCATGTGGGTAACAGATTGTGGATGCAGGAGTGGGGAGATCAGCATGAAGGCCACCACACTAGCCTGGGCAGGAGATAGCAGTGGCTTAGACCGAGAAAGTGGCCCAGATGCTCAGTTTGGAGGCTTCCTTGGAAACTGAGACCTGAGTCCTAACTGCTCCCATCATTGTGGATGTCCTGGCCCACTCCAGAACTTATCCTCACACTACTGAACCCCGACTCCAAGCTAGAAGCTGCCTCCCCCATCTCATCTGTCACCTGCCACTCTCTCTGGTAGCAGATGGTGAGTGGGGGGTGTCTCCAAGCCTCAAGCTCTCCAGGCCCTGGTAGCCATTTTTTGTATCTTCACAGATTCAAGTCATCAAAATTGAGACTGAGGACAACAGAGAGACACGCTCAGCCAAGGATGCTCTGCTCTTGTGGTGTCAGATGAAGACAGCTGGGTAAGCACCCCCACCACCTTCCTTAGGAGGTTAGGCAAGTGGTCCCCTAACCTCTGCAGTTCCTTCCCAGACAAGAGCTCAAGAGGCAGCCCATGTCTTCAGAGTCAAAAAGTTACATCTGAAGCTAACCAACTGGTAAATAAAATATATCCACTTCTCCGGCCTTGACTAATAATCCTTCCTAACATGCTGGAAGGACTGGTTCAAATGTATTTATTTACTTAGAGACAGGGTCTTGCTCTGTCACCCGGGCTGGAGTGCAGTGGCATGATCATAGCTCACTGAAGCCTTGACCTCCTAGGTTCCAGTGATCCTCCCTTCTCAGCCTCCTAAGTAGCTGGGACCACTGCACCCCACCCAGTTTCAAATGTAGAACTCTTGGCCTCACTGGGCACAGTGTCTCATGCCTATCACTTTGGGAGAATGAGATGGAAAGATTACTTGAGGCTAGGGCTTTGAGACCAGCCTAGGCAACATAGCAAGACCCCATCTCTACAAAAAGTTGGTTTGTTGTTGTTGTTGGACACATGTCTATAGTCGTAGCTTCTCAGGTTCTCAGGAGGCTGAGATGGGAGGATTATTTGAGTCCAGGAGTTCAAGGGTACAGTGAGCTACAATCATGCTACTGCACTCCAGCCTAGGCTACAGAGCAAGACCCTGTCTGGAAAATAAATAACAAACAAATAAATAAATAAAAATAAAATAGAGCTCTTGGACTCCTCAGAGACCAATGCTGGAAAGAGGTGAACTGTCCCCAGCCTGCTCTCTTCTCTCTGTCCCCCATCTCATTTCATCCTACATTTCAAGAGCTCTCACATTCACCTATGTGGACCTTCAGCGCTATGTCTAAGCTCAGGCCACCCTCTCCCGCTATGAGCATCACCCTTCTGCCTCACAGGGCATACACAGGAAAGTTCAAAGTCCTGGGTCCCTTCAGCGTGGCTGAGCTGGTGGCGGGGTGGAGTGCAGGCTCTACTGGGCAGGTTCCCTTGGGCCCCCAACTCTCTGCCCTGTAGGGAGCAGTAAGACCTGAAACTCAATTGTCCTCTGTAGAGCAGCCCCTAGGAGGATGGAGGGAGGGGCAGGTATGGGATGGAGGTGGGCTTCTCTGACTCTCATCCTTCTGGGCTGTCTGTCTTGCAAGGGAGATCATGGGGACTTTTGCCATCTGTTTCTCCATGTGTCTGTCTATCTCTATGTCTGCTTTTCCTTGTACTTACCTCTTTTCAACTCCCTCCTTCTCTCCTTTCCTCCTTCCCTTTTCTCTTCCTTCATGTCTCCTTTCTCTCTCCTCTCCTTTCTCTCCCCATCTCCGTCTATATCTTGCTCTCTCCCTGTCTTGTTATCGCTCTGCTTCCTCCTTCTCTCCTTCCCTCTCTTCTCTCTTCTTTCTTTTGCTTCTTTTTCCTCTCTTCTCCTGCTATCTATCTATCTATCTATCTTCTATCAATCTATATATCTATCATCTATCAACCTCTATCTATCTATCTATCTATCTATCTATCTATCTATCTATCTATCTCCTATCTATCTATCATCTATGTATCTACCTATCTCTCTCTCTAACCACCCAACACCCACCCACCCATATATCTCTTGATGTTCTACCCCCTCTCTCTCACCTTCCTTCCCTATCATTCGGTCTCCCTCTTTTTCCCTCTTTCTTCCCTCCTAACTCTCCCCATCTCTGCCTCCATTTCTCCCTTCACACTTCCAGTTACCCTGAGGTAAACATCCAGAATTTCACCACCAGTTGGCGGGACGGCTTGGCCTTCAATGCCCTCATTCACCGGCACAGGTACCACTTGGCATGGGGCAGCCCAGCCCTGCCCTGCACCCTCCCATATCCCCGCAGCTGCACACCTGTACGTGTACGTGTGTAGATGGCACACACAGACATAAAGACCTATCCCTTCACCTCTACACGCACATACACTTTTCTTTCCCTTCACACACATGTCCTGCACATTTACACACAGGAGCACCCACACAGGCTCCTGCCCAGGCCACATACCCTGTGCACACATGGGCACACACAAGCCCTCGCACAGATGTGTGCACACACACAGATACCCACACATGTGCACAGCCTGCCCACAGGATAGGAAGCTCGGTCCCCTGTCACTGTCCATGTTGCTATGTACCCAGCACCTCCTCCTATCAGAAGATGCTTTCTCGGGCCGGGCACGGTGGCTCACGCTTGTAATCCCCGCACTTTGGGAGGCTGAGGCGGGCGGATCACCTGATGTCAGGAGTTCAAGACCAGCCTGGCCAACATGGCAAAACCCCATTTCTACTAAAAAAAAAAAAAAAAATTAGCCAGGCGTAGTGGTGCACCCCTGTAATCCCAGCTACCGGGGAGGCTGAGGCAGGAGAATCGCTTGAACCTAGGAGGTGGAGGTTGCAATGAGCCAAGATTGTGCCACTGCACTCCAGCATGGACAACAGTCAGACTCCACCCCTACCCCCACCCAAAAGAAAAGAAAAGAAAAGAAAATGCTTCCTCAAAGTGAGCCCTTAGAGTCCCCGTCCCTGTACACCCACGGATTGATAACTTGGGGCCTGCCATTGAAATGGCAGAGGATCAGACACCCACACAAATTATACACACATCATCATTGTCCACATGACATATCGGGGAAACTGAGTCTCAGGTGCAGGAAGGGGCTTGTGGTGGTGTAGCAGAAGCCAGAATCCAGCTTTTTCTGCTGCGGACACCTGTCCACTCACAATCCCTGCCTCTTACACCTACACACACTCGTACACACATGGGGAAACCCAGACCCACCTCCATACACAGATACTCAGAAGCTGCACCAGGGTCATCCTCACACTAGGTGACATTCTCTCAGTGTTTTCTATGCACAGGAACTGTTCTAAGTGCTTCCCACTAAAGCATTCGATAGTCAATGTATCCATTCAATGTGTCCGATCCACCTGTGGGCAGGTACTATTTTTATTTCTTTATTTATTTTGAGGGTGAGTCTCACTCTGTCTCCCAGGCTGGAGTGCAGTGGCACAATCTCAGCTCACTGTAACCTCTGCTTCCCAGATTCAAGCGATTCTCCTGCCTCAGCCTCCTGAGTAGCTAGGATTACAGGCGCCCGCCACCACACCCGGATAATTGTTTTATTTTTAGTAGAGATGAGGTTTCACCATGTTGGCCAGGCTGGTCTTGAACTCCTGACCTCAGGTGATCCACCCACCTCGGCCTCCCAAGTAGCTGGGATTACAGGCGTGTGCCACCATGCCTGGCTAATTTTGTATGTTTACTGGAGATGGAGTTTCACCATTTGGGCCAGGCTGGTTTCAAACTCCTGACCTCAAGTGATCTGCCTGATTCAGCCTCCCAAAGTGCTGGGATTACAGGCATGAGCCACTATGCCTGGCCGGCAGGTACTATTATTATCTCCATTTTAGAAGAAATCAAAGCACAGAGAAACGCAGTAGCTCACCCAGAGTGACACAACCAGGATGTGATCAAGCTGGGGCTCAAGCTCTGATGAACTGGCTCTGGTCCCCACACTTCTAACCACTGCATAACACCACATAAGAACCCCCAAAGTAAGCATATATATGTCCACTGGTACATGTGTCCTGGCCAGGCACAGTGGCTCACACCTGTAATCCCGGCACTTTGGGAAGCCTAGGCATGTGGATCACTTGGGGTCAGGAGTTCGAGACCAGCCTGGCCAACATGGTGAAACCCTGTCTCTACTAAAAATATAAAAATTAGTGGAATTAGCAGGGCGTGGTGGTGCACATCTGTAATCCCAGCTACTTGGGAGGCCGAGGCAGGAGAATTGCTTGAACCCTGGAGACGGAGGTTGCAGTGAGCCGAGATCGCACTCCTGCACTCTAGCCTGGGTGACAGAGTGAGACTGCATCTCAAAAAAAAAAAAAGAAAAAAGAAAAGAAGTACATGTGTCCTTACACAACACACATAAGGGCTGTACACACTCGTATTGTCATAGGACTTCACAGAGACATACACAGGCATGCACCATGTGAGCTCACCTCTTCCAAGCACACTCAGGCTGGCCTACCCATTCGTCTGTGTGCACAGGCCGGCCCAGCTCCAAATGCACACTCACACACACATTCCCGGGAACCCACAGAGACATGCCTGCGTCCATCACATTCACATCATGGCTAAATGCTGCACAGCACACACAGCGTGCCCCTTGGCTAGACTGTGCCCTTGTGCCCCTTGCCCTGGGTGGCGCTCAGACAAGGGTGACTTCTTCCCTGCTTGCCTGCCGGCTCTGGAGCCTGCCTGCTGCCTGCCTGCTCTGTGCCCCTGCCCAGGCCCGATCTCGTGGACTTCAGCAAACTCACCAAGTCCAACGCCAACTACAACCTGCAGAAAGCCTTCCGCACAGCTGAGCAGCACCTGGGGCTGGCCAGGCTGCTGGATCCTGAAGGTGAGTCTCGTGCGGGCCCAGCCCGGACTTCCTCTTGGGGGACTCCCAACCCCAATGCCATGTCAAACTCAACTCCATGCCACCCCAGCACCATCCCAAATCCTGAGGTCTCTCCAAATCCCAACTCTCTCCTCAGCCTCCTCCCTTTCTGCCTCCCCTTCCTCCTGTGCGATCCCTCCCACGTTCCATCCTCACACCTCTTCCTCTCTCATCCTCAACCCTGTCCCAAAGTAACCCCTCCTCTTCCCCATTCGCAATTTCCTCCCATCCCCAACACCCTCCCCAACCCCGCTTTCAACCATCTCCCCCAAAACCAACTCCCAGTCCCCTACCCCAGCCCCAAACCCAATGGCACCTCCAACGCCATCGCCACCCCTAATGCCACCCATTTTCAAGTGTCTCCATCCCCACATCTTCAGCTCCAGCTCCATTCCTATCCCTGCCCTAATCCATTTCCAACCTCATTTCGCCCTAGCCCATCCCCATGTCTACCTCTCCTACAACTCCATCCTCATCCTCAGCTGCTTTTCCTTTTCCAATCTATCCCTAACCCCATCCCTGACTTCAGCCTCAGCCCCAATCCAGGATCAGCCCTAACACCCATCTCCCGTTCCGAATCAAAGCTGCTCCCTTCCTCTGAGCTCTACTGTCTGCCAAATACCTGGCTGGGAACTTTATCAGAGCTATTCACTTTCATCTTCACGCTGACCTGGTTAGAGAGAATTTATCAACCCTGTTTTATTTTATTTTATGTATGTATGTATGTATGTATGTATTTATTGAGACAGAGTCTGGCTCTGTTGCCCAGGCTGGAGTGCAGTGGCATGATCTTGGCTCATTGCAACCTCAGCCTCCCAGGCTCAAGTGATTCTCCCATCTCAGCCTCCCAAGTAGCTGGGACTACAAGCGTGTGCCATCACACCTGGCTAATTTTTGTATATTTAGTAGAGATGGGGTTTCACCATGTTGCCCAGGCTGGTCTCAAACTTCTGACCTCAGGTGATCTGCCCACTTCAGCCTCCTAAACTGTTGGAATTATAGGTGTGAGTCACTGCACCTGGCCATTTTATTTTACTTATTTGTTTTTATTCACTTATTTATTATTCTTATATTTATTTATTTATTTTTTGAGACAGAGTCTTGTTCTGTCACAGACTGGCGTGCAGTGGCGGCGATCCCAGCTCACTGCAACCTCCACCTCCCAGGTTCAAGTGATTCTCCTGCCTCAGCCTCCCAAGTAACTGGGACTACAGGTGCATGCCACCAAACCTGGCTATTTTTTTTATATTTTTAGCGGAGACGGGGTTTCACCATTGTTGGCCAGGCTAGTCTCAAACTCCTGACCTCAAGTGATCTGCTCGCCTCATCCTCCCAAAAAGCTGGGATTACAGGCATGAGCTACCGCACCTGGCCTACTTATTTATTTTTTTATCCAACTGAATTTAATATTTAAACCCTGTTTAATTATTATTATTATTTTTGAGACAGGATCTCACTGTGTTGCCCAGACTGGAGTGCAGTGGTCTGATCTTGGCTCACTGAAGCTTCAACCTTCTGTGCTCAAGCAATCCTTCCACCTCAGCCTCCTGAGTAGCTGGGGCTATAGGTGTGCACCACCATGCTCAGCTAATTTTTGATTTTTTTTTTTTTTTTTAGAGATGGGGTCTCACTATGTTGCCCAGGCTGGTCTCAAACTCCTGGACTCAAGCGATCCTCCCACCTTGACCTCCCAAAGTGCCTGGGATTACAGGCCTGAGTCACATTCCTGGCTTAACCTGTCTTCTAAAGTGATGAGAATGACAGCTCAGGGATGTGACGTCACTTGCCCAGCATCACACTGAAAATCAGGAAAGCAGACCTTATGGCTCCAGAATTCATGGTTTTAATCAGTCCTCTACCCTGCCTCTTATGGCTGTATCCTATGCTCAGTGCCTGGTACATAGTAGGTGCTAATGGATGTCAGATGGACAATGCAGTGAAGAATAAAGGCCAGGTATACTGTTGTGCATCCAATGGGTAAATTAAAATGATATCAATCAGGCATGGTGATGGCTCATGCCTGTAATCCCAGCACTTTAGGAGGTTAAGGCAAGAGGATCGCTTGAGGCCAGAAGTTCAGGACCAGCCTGGGCAACACAGCGAAATCCCATCTCTACAAAAAAAAAAAAAAGAAAGAAAGAAAGAAAAAAAAGAAAAAAAAAAAAAAAAAAAAGAAAGAAACGAAAAATCTTAGCTGAGCATGGTGGCACACACCTGTAGTCCTAGCTACACAGGAGGCCAAGGCAGGAGGATCACTTTAGCCCAGGAGTTTCAGCTGCAGTGAGCTCTGATTGCAACACTGCACTCCAGATCCCGACTCAAAAAGCAAAAACAACAACCAATGAAAATGATGTTAGAATTTGTTGAGCTTCCCCTCTGTGCCAGGCTGGTCTTTCTAATACTTACATTGTTCCCAGGAGGCAGGAACCATGATCATCTTTATTATAACAATGGGGAAACTGAGGCTCAGAGAAGCCAGATGATTTTCTAAGGACATGCAGTAAGTGTTGAACTGGGATTCAAGTGGATGCTGCCCCCAAAGCCTGTTTCTTGACATCAAGCCTCGTGCACCATTTGTAAGCTAACCAAATTTTTATTTAGCATCTACTGTGTGCCGGGGAAGGCAGAACAGTGGTAACTAAGACAGGCATATGGCCGGGCATAGTGGCCCATGCCTATAGTCCTAGCACTATGGGAGGCTGAGGCAGGAGGATTGTTTCAGCCCAAGAGTTCAAGATCAGCCTGGGCAACACAATGAGACCCTGTCTCTATTTTATAAAAAAGAAAAAGTCTATTAAAAAAAAATTACAAAAACTTAGCTGGGCGTGGTGGTGCGTGCCTGTAATCTCAGCTACTTGGGAGGCTGAGGCATGAGAATCGCTTGAACCTGGGAGGCAGAGGTTGCAGTAGGTCAAGATCACGCGATTGTGCTCCAGCCGGGGCGACAGCTTGAGACTCTGCCTCAAAAAGAAAAGAAAAGAAAGGAAAAGAAAATAATAGAATAAAAGAAAATAAAATAGGCATAGTTTTATCCTCATGAAGCTCGAGCTCTAGATAATGACATAATCACGTAAGTGAGTAGGTAATTACAAATTGTGATACATTCTGGGAAGGACATCATAAGATGCTAAGAGGAGAATAACATGAGGATTACCAACTATAGACACAGTGAACACGGAGGCTTGTCTAAGGACATTTGAGGTGAGCCAGGCATGGTGGTGCACACCTTTAGTTCTGCCTACTCAGGAGGCTGAGGTGGGAGGATTGCTTGAACCTAGGAGTTTGAGGCTGCAGTGACCTATGATTGCACCACTGTGCTTCAGCCTGGACAACAGAGCCAGAGCCAGACTCCATCTCTTGAAAAAAAAAAAGTAAAAAGTTGAGTTGAGTTCTGAAGCATAAGCGGGAATTAGGAACACAGAAGAGGAACAGTGCTCCAGACAGTGAGAACAACACATGCAAAGGCCCTGAGGTGGAAGGTAGAATGGTGTGTTCAAGAAACAAGTGTAGGCTGGGCATGGTGGCTCACATCTGTAATCCCAGCACTTTGGGAGGCCGAGGTGGGCGGATCGCCTGAGGTCAGGAGTTCGAGACCAGCCTGACCAACAGGGTGAAGCCCTGTCTCTGCTAAAAATACAAAATTAGCCAGGTATGGTGGCGCATGCCTGTAACCCCAGCTACTTGGGAGACTGAGACAGGAGAATCGCTTGAACCTGGGAGGTGGAGGTTACAGTGAGGCAAGATCATGCCATTGCACTCCAGCCTGGGCAACAAGAGCAAAACTCCATCTTAAAAAAAAAGAAAAGAAAAGTATAGCTATTTCTCTATGGTGGTTTATATGTGTCAGGCACTATTTAATCCCAGGAGGTAGATTTCTATTTGACAAAACATGAGGAACAGAGAGGCTAATTATCTTGCCCAAGGTCACACAGCTAGTGAGAGTGGCTTCTCCATCCCTCCACCCAATACCTTCAAGCACTCTGTCAAAGTGCCTACTGTCTTGTTTCCCACTCCCTCTTCCCTCCAGATGTGAACATGGAGGCTCCAGATGAGAAGTCCATCATCACCTACGTAGTCTCTTTCTACCACTATTTCTCCAAGATGAAGGCTCTGGCTGTGGAGGGGAAGCGTATCGGGAAGGTATAAGGAGCCAAGGAGTGGGTGAGTGGGAAGCTGGGAGCTGGCGGCAGGCGTGGGTGGGATGAGGCTGACCCCCACTTCCTCTGCTGTGTCAGGTCTTGGACCAGGTGTTGGAGGTGGGTAAGATCATAGAACGCTACGAGGAGCTGGCGGCCGAGCTGCTGGCCTGGATTCACCGCACCGTGGGCCTCATCAGCAACCAGAAATTTGCCAACTCCTTAAGTGGGGTGCAGCAGCAACTCCAGGCTTTCACGGCCTATTGCACGCTGGAGAAGCCTGTCAAGTGAGGCCCAGCTCTGGAGGGAGGGTGGGAAGGGGTGGCATGACGGCAGGGCTCCTGAGCTCATGCCCCTTCAGGTTCCAGGAGAAGGGGAACCTAGAGGTGCTGCTCTTCAGCATCCAGAGCAAACTGCGTGCCTGCAACCGTCGCCTCTTTGTGCCTCGGGAGGGCTGTGGCATCTGGGATATTGACAAGGTAAGGCCACGGATGCAGGGGAGAGGTGGAGTTGCACTGTGGAGTTGTATAGGTTGCACACTGCTCAAGGGAGTCATTCACATTGTAGGCATGATGGGTTAGATATTCATTCTGACAGTTTTTCAGTAGTAAAGTGTCATAAAGAAGCAACATGTTTTCCGATTTGCATGAAGTTGCCATAATGCTATGAGTGGCCTCGGACTAAGTCAAGACCATTAAACTGTGGGGAGCTGTCAGAGTCTGACTGCCTCCTCCCATCTCCTGCAGGCATGGGGTGAGCTGGAGAAGGCTGAGCATGAGCGGGAGGCTGCCCTACGGGCTGAGCTGATTCGGCAGGAGAAGCTGGAACTACTGGCACAGAGGTTTGACCACAAGGTGGCTATGAGAGAGAGCTGGCTGAATGAGAACCAGCGTCTGGTCTCCCAGGTACAAGGCGTAGGGCTTGGCTCCGGGGGAAAGGGAGGGAGAGCGGGGCTGATGGTCCTGGGACCAAAGAGGGAGACTTGATCTCCTAGGCAACAGGGAAGAGTTAGATTCGTTTCCTGGTGATAAATGAGGACGGGAAGGGAGACTTGGTCTTCTAAGTCATTGTTGGGTGAGGGGAATGGGCCAGATCTCCAGGGTAATGGGAGAGTGAGGCTGGTCTTCAGGGTAACTAGAAAGGGCAGAATTAGTCTCTTCAGCAATAGGGGGAGTGTTTTAAATGACAAGAGAGGTTGTATCTTGTGTCTAGGGTAACTCAAGAGGATAGAATTGGTTTCCTAAGTAACAGAGTCAGGTAAACCTGGTCCCTAATCTCCAGGACAGGGGAAGCATGGGCCTGTTTCCTGAGTAACAAGTTTAAGGTTAGAGATGTAACAGGAGGGTGGGACTTGTTTCCAGGGTAACTGGAGAGAGTGGGGCTGGTCTCCAGGGAAACGGGAAAGTGGGGTTGGTCTCTAGGGCAACAGAGGAGGTGGGTCTGTTCTCCAGGGTAACTGGGGAAGATTGGATTGGTCTCCAGGACAACAGGGGAGGGTGGGGTTGATCTCCAGGGTAACTGGAGAGGGTGGCACTGGTCTCCAGGGCTACAAGGGAGGATGGGGCTGGTCTCCAAGGTAACTGTGGAAGATGGGCTGATCTCCAGGGCAACAGGGGAGGGGAGTTGGTCTTTAGAGTAACTGTGGAGGGTGGCGCTGGTCTCCAGGGTAACAAGGGAGGGTGGGGTTGGTCTCCAAGGTAACAGTGGAGGGTGGGGCTGGTCTCCAGGTTACCTGGGTAACAGGGGAGGGCGGGGCTGGTCTCCAGGATAACTAGGGAGGGCAGGGCCGGTCTCCAAGGTAATGGAGGGGGAGTCCCCAGGGTCACACAGGGTCAAGGTAACAGGTGGACTGCTGAGGCAGCATGGGTGAGTGTCTGGCTCACTGCCCCAGGACAACTTTGGGTATGAGTTGCCCGCAGTGGAGGCAGCCATGAAGAAACACGAAGCGATCGAGGCAGACATTGCAGCCTACGAGGAGCGGGTACAGGGTGTGGCGGAGCTGGCCCAGGCATTGGCGGCCGAAGGCTACTACGATATCCGGCGGGTGGCAGCCCAGCGTGACAGCGTCCTGCGCCAGTGGGCCCTGCTAACTGGGCTTGTGGGTGCCCGGCGGACACGGCTCGAGCAGAACCTGGCCCTGCAGAAGGTCTTCCAGGAGATGGTGTACATGGTGGACTGGATGGAGGAGATGCAGGTGCCAGGCGGGGGCCGCGGATGCGGGTGGATTTGCCAGGAGGGAGGGGAGGATACAGACGCTGAAAGCGTTGACAGACAGCTGGAGCTGGAGAGGGAAGGGCAGAGATAGAAGAAGATAAAGAGAAAGCCAGGAAGACAAAAAGAGAGAACGAGAGAGAGAGTGAGAGAAAGATACAGAGATGGACAAGAGAGGCAGACAAAGAAACAGAATGCGAAAGAGACAGAGATGAATAGAGAAATAGAAAAATGTTGGACACGGTGGCTCACACCTGTAATCCCAGCACTCTGGGAGGCCGAGGTGGGCAGATCACTTGAGGTCAGGAGTTTCAGACCAGCCTGGCCAACATGGTGAAACCCCCTGTCTACTAAAAATACAGAACAATTAGCTGGGTGTGGTGGCATGTGCCTGTAGTCCCAGCTATTTGGGAGGCTGAGGTTCAAGAATCGCTTGAATCTAGGAGGCAGAGGCTGCAGTGAGCCAAGATGGTGCCACTGCACTCCAGCCTGGATGACAGAATGTGATTCTGTCTAAAAAAAAAAAAAGAAAGAAAAAAGAGAGAGAAATGAAAAAAGACATGGAGATATAGAGACAGAGTAAGCCAGGGATGCAGACAGAGAGAGTGACAGTTTGAGAGAGAGGGAGAGAAATCAGAGAGACAGAGAGAGGGGGAGGCAGACACAAAGGTGACAATGAAAATCTACATGGCGACAGGAAGATGGGAATCAGTTTGAGAGAGAGAAAGACCTACCAGATCTAGAGAGAGATGAGACAACAAAGATAGAAGCCAGCTGGGCATGGGGGCTTACACCTGCGGTACCAGCACTTTGGGAGGCCTAGGTAGGCAGATTGCTTGAGCCCCAGAGTTTGAGACCAGCCTGGTCAACATAGTGAGATCCTGTCAAAAAACAAACACAAGGCTGGGCGCGGTGGCTCAAGCCTGTAATCCCAGCACTTTGGGAGGCCGAGGCGGGCGGATCACGAGGTCAGGAGATCGAGACCATCCTAGCTAACACGGTGAAACCCCGTCTCTACTAAAAAATACAAAAAAAAAAAAAAAACTAGCCGGGCGAGGTGGCGGGCGCCTGTAGTCCCAGCTACTCAGGAGGCTGAGGCAGGAGAATGGCGTAAACCCGGGAGGCGGAGCTTGCAGTGAGCCGAGATCCGGCCGCCGCACTCCAGCCTGGGCGACAGAGCAAGACTCCGTCTCAAACAAACAAACAAACAAACAAACAAAAAACAACCACAAAAACAAAAACTACCTAGGTGTGGTGGCGTGCCCTTGTAGTCCCAGCTACTCTGAAGTGGGAGGATCGCTTGAGCCCAGGAGGTTGAGGCTGTGTGAGCCATGAGCGAGATCCTGTCTCAAAAAAAAAAAAAAAAAAAAAAAAAAAAAGAAGCCGGTGCGGTGGCTCACACCTGTAATCCCAGCACTTTGGGAGGCCAAGGCAGGTGGATCATCTGAGGTCAGGAGTTCGAGACCAGCCTGACCAACATGGCAAAACCCCATCTCTACTAAAACATCCAAAAATTAGCCGGGCAAGGTACATCCACTCGGGAGGCAGGAGAATCGCTTGAACCCGGGAGGCGGAGCTTGCAGTGAGCCGAGATCCTGCCACTGCGCTCCAGCCTGGGCAACAGAGCTAGACTCTGTCTCAAAAAAAGAAGAAGAGAAAAAAAAAAAAGAATGAAAAGAAGGAAGGAAGGAAGGAAGATACAGACAGAGAGAAAGAGAAAGGGGTAGAAATGTAGAAAGAGAGATGCAGAGAGAGACAGAGACAAAGATGTATAGACAAGAAAGACATGGAAGCAGAGACTGAGCTACTGTGACAGAGACAGAGCCCAGAAATGTAGAGTCCACGAGAGATGGAAACATTCAGAGAGAGACAGGTAGAGAAAGAGGGAGACAGAGACAGAACACCATTGCTAGCTGTGACAGCCAACAACAGACGGGGCTCGGCTTTTTTCTTTCTGATGAGGAAACTGAGGCCCAGGCCACAGAGCTGGTAAGAGGGTCTTGAGGCTGGTCCATATCTCTCCAAGACGGGTCAGAGTCGAGAGTGACAGTGCAGAGCAGCAGGGGCTGGCACAGGCGATGGGGGAGAGGCGAGTGGCCAGGGCAGTGCCAGAGGTGTGCTCAGTGCTGTCCCCGCTTGTAGGTTCAGCTGCTGTCCCCGGAGTGTGGGCAGCACCTGGTGGAGGCAGACGACCTGTTGCAGAAGCATGGACTGCTGGAAGGAGACATTGTGGCCCAGAGCGAGCGGGTGGAGGCACTCAATGCCGCTGCCCTGCGCTTCTCCCAGCTGCAGGGTGAGTCTTGGGGCTGGGGCTGGGGCTGGGGTTGGAGACTCTTGGGACTGTTGCCGATAGAGGCAAGAGTGACTCCTGAGAAAAGAGTGAGCTCCTTGTCCTTGGAGGCATTTAAGCAGAGCCTAAGATCACATTCCATTAAGGAAGTCATGGGGAGAATCAATGCCCTGAATGGCAGGATGGACCACTTGACCTCTTCCTGCTTTAGATTCTGCAGTAATAACCCACATTTATTGAGCACTTGTTATGTGCCAAGCCCTTCACAGATTGCTCTCAACGAATACCATTTAAAAAGACCTGTGTGTTGGCTGGGTATGGTGGCTCACACCTGTAATCCTAGCAGTCTGGGAGGCCTAGGCGGGTGGATCACCTGAGGTCAGGAGTTCAAGACCAGCCTGACCAACATGGTGAAACCCCGTCTCTACTAAAAATACAAAAAACAATTAGCCAGGCATGGTGGCATGTGCCTGTAATCCTAGCTACCTGGAAGCCTGAGGCAGGAGAATCGCTGGATCCCCAGGTAGTGGAGGCTGCAGTGAGCTGAGATCCCGCCACTGGCACTCCAGCCTGGGCAACAGAGCAAGACTTCCTCTCAAAAAATAAATAAATAAAATGAAATAAAATAAAAAGACCTGTGCAGGCTGGGCACGGTGGCTCATGCCTATAATTCCAACACTTTGGGAGGCCAAGGCAGGAGGATCACTTGAGCCCAGGAATTCAAGACCAGCCTGGCCAACACAGAAAGACCTCATCTCTACCAAAATAAATAAATAAATAAATAAATAAACAAACAAATAAGCCAGCCAGGCACGGTGATACATGCCTGTGGTTGTGGTGCCAGCTACTTGGAGGCTGAGGGAGGAGGCTCACTTGAGGCCAAGAATTGGAGGCTTCAGTGAGCCATGATCATGCCAGTGCACTCCAGCCTGGGTGACACAGTGAGATCCTGTCTCTTAAAAAACAAACAAGAAAACCTGTGCTAAGTAATGTTAATCAGGGCCTGTTTAACTGCAAGTAAAAGAAACTCAGTTCAAATGGCTTAAAGTGAAAAGAGGAGTGGACTGGCTAACGTAACCAAAATGTTCAGGGAAGCCTAGGCAACATGGCAAAACCCTGTCTCTACCAAAAATACAAAAAATTAGCTAGGCATGGTGGTGCATGCCTGTAGTCCCAGCTACTCCAGAGGCTGAGGTGGGAGAATCACCTGAACCTGGGAAGTCAAGGCTGCAGTAAGCCAAGACTGCCACTACACTCCAGCCTGGGCAACTGGACTGAGACCCTGTCACCAAAAAAAAAAAAAAAAGTCTGGAGAAGGGTGGGTTTTACTTCAGGCATGGCTGGATCCAGGTGTGGCTCAAGGGTGCTTTTAGGACTCCATCTGAGACCAGGCATGGTGTCTCATGCTTGTAATTCCAGAGCTTTGGGACGCCAAGATGGGAGGATTGCTTAAGGCCAGGAGTTTTGGGCAACGTAGCGAGACCCCATCTCTATATCAAAAAAGAAAAAGACTCAGGCTAGGCTTGGTGGCTCATGCCTGTAATCCTAACACTTATGTGTTAGGTGTTAGGAAGGCCGAGACAGGCGGATCACTTGAGGTTAGGCTTTGGCCAACATGGTGAAACCCCATCTCTTCTACAAATACAAAAAAAATTAGCCAGGCATAGTGGTGCACACCTGTAATCCTAGCTACTCGGGAGGCTGAGGTGGGAAGATTGCTTGAACCCAGGATGCAGAGGTTTCAGTCAGCCAAGATCGTACCACCAGGCACACTCCAGCCTGGGTGAAGAGTGAGACTCCTTCTCAAAACATAAACAAAAAACTCTATCTCTCTCCTCTGTCTCCATCTCTAGTCTCTGTGTTGGTGTCACTGTCGAGCAGTTCTGCCCCTTGTGGTATAAATCTGGGATCATTCAGCCCTGGGTATACATCCTAACAGGTTATCAGAGCCAATGGGACACAGGCCCCTTTCTCCCAAGAATTCTAACAAAAAGTCTTAGGAGAGCTTGCACTGGTTCACAGTGGATTCCATCATTGCTCAGCCAATCGCTGTGGCCCCAGGGTATGCAGGAATCTAATTGGCCACGTGCATGTGACACACCTATCCCAGGGCCAGGAGTGGGGTCAGCCCATTCCAAAGACTTAGACTGAAAAAGAGGAGAAAGGGACGCCCTTACCAGACACAGGGTCATGGATGCTGATAGGCAAAACCAAGACTGGCTCTAATAAGGTTCTTGTCTTACTTATGTCGATGCCCTCCAGCCAGAGAGCACCAGGAGTCCCTCTGTGGTCAAAGCAAGTTGGGTTTGGTGGCTCTTTACACGCACCATGGGGAGCTGTGGGGCATCTCAGCAAGAAAGTGTGATGGGGGGCCGGGCGCGGTGGCTCACACCTGTAATCCCAGCACTTTGGGAGGCCGAGGCAGGTGGATTCCATGAGGTCAGGAGTTCGAGACCAGCCTGGCCAACATGGTGAAACCCCATCTGTACTGAAAATACAAAAAATTAGCTGGGCGTGGTGACGCGTGCCTGTAATCCCAGCAACCCAGAAGGCTGAGGCAGGAGAATTGCTTGAATCTGGGAGGTGGAAGTTGCCGTGAGCCTAGATTGTGCCACTGCACTCCAGCCTGAGCAACAGAGTGAGACGCCATCTCAAATAAATATATATATATGACTGGGGGCTTATTGTAGGATTTGGGCTTGTGTTAGGTGATTTGGAAGATGATTCAGTGTAGTGAGTTGTGCTGTGGATTGGATGATGTCAGAATATGGGGGTGACTAGGTGATCGGGCATCTTAATCATTTTGATCTAGATGGTGGGAGGAACAGAAGGAGGCTATTGCAGTCATTGGCAGCTGTCATTCATCTTAGCCAGTGAGGGGGATGCATGGTCTTTTTTTTTTTTTTTTTTTTTTTTGAGATGGAGTCTCGCTCTGTCACCCAGGCTGGAGTGCAGTGGCTGGATCTTAGCTCACTGCAAGTTCCGCCTCCCGGGTTTATGCCATTCTCCTGCCTCAGCCTCCCGAGTAGCTGGGACTACAGGTGCCAGCCACCTCGCCTGGCTAGTTTTTTGTATTTTTTAATAGAGACGGGGTTTCATCGTGTTAGCCAGGATGGTCTCCATCTCCTGACCTCGTGATCCACCCGTCTCGGCCTCCCAAAGTGCTAGGATTACAGGCTTGAGCCACTGCGCCCAGCCTGTGGTCATTTTTGTGGTTTGCACAGTGACCTTGATTTTGTCTATGCTCAGGCATGATTATGGAGTGAGCTTGGTTTTGTCCTACTCCATCATGGGCAGAGTGGCCCCATCTGATATGAGTGTTCTGTGAGTTTTTTTTTTTATTATTATTGTTGTTGTTTATTTTATTTATTTATTTTTTTAAGACACTTGATCTCTCTATGTTACCCAGGCTAGTCTTGAACTCCTGGGCTCAAGCAATCCTCTTGCTTCCACCTCCCAGAGTTTTGGGATTACAGGTGGGAGCCACTGTCCCTGGCCATTTCTATGAGATTATTATTTTTATTTATTTTATTTTTTTTGAGATGGAGTTTTGCTGTTGTTGTCCAGGCTGGAGTGCAATGGCGCGATCTCGGCTCACTGCAACCTCTACCTCCTGGGTTCAAGTGACTCTTCTGCCTCAGCCTCCTGAGTAGCTATGATTACGGGCATGCGCCACCATGTCCCGCTAATTTTATATTTTCAGTAGAGACTGGGCTTCTCCATATTGGTCAGGCTGGTCTCAAACTCCTGACCTCAGGTGATCTGCCCGCCTCAGCCTCCCAAAGTGCTGGGATTACAGGTGTGAGGCACCGCGCCCAGCCTGTGAGATTATTTATACTCCTCAGAACACCATGGCTAGCCCTCAGTGCTGATGGCAGTCAGGACTGCTTTTTTTCTTTCTCACTGATGAGGTAACTGAGGCCCAGGCCATGGAGCTGATAAGAGGGTCTTGAGGCTGGTCCGTATGTCTCCGTTAAGATGTTTTCCTGGCCGGGCGCGGTGGCTCAAGCCTGTAATCCCAGCACTTTGGGAGGCCGAGACGGGCGGATCACGAGGTCAGGAGATCGAGACCATCCTGGCTAATACGGTGAAACCCCGTCTCTACTAAAAAATACAAAAAACTAGCCAGGCGACGAGGCGGGCACCTGTAGTCCCAGCTACTGGGGAGGCTGAGACAGGAGAATGGCCTGAACCCGGGAGGCGGAGCTTGCAGTGAGCTGAGATGCGGCCACTGCACTCCAGCCTGGGCGGCAGAGCAAGACTCCGTCTCAAAAAAAAAAAAAAAAAAAAGATGTTTTCCTCCTTTATCCAGAGCCCACAGCCCTTTGGAATCTTGGAGCATTATTAGAAAAGGGAGAACCTGTCTGGCTTGCAGGTTGGTGGGGAAGTTTCTCGCCCTAGCCGACGTGGGTCACATCCTAAATGGAAATGCTGAAGTTTCCCTCCAGGCCCTGGTGTGGACATCCTGACCCTGGCTCAGCCCCCTCCCATCCCCATCTCATCTCCAGGCGAGGTTGTTGGGACCCTCTCCTTCACCTTAGCTAGGTTTGTCTCGGGAAGCTCCTTTTGCCCTCGCCTTGTGAGTTCTTGGCTCTTGTGACAATCAGCAGCCCCGAGAATACAGCAGAGGGGCTGGTGTGGGGAGTGCGAGTGTGGGGAGTGCGTTGTCATGGGGATGGGAGGCAGCGCTGCCTGATGGGTGGTCCAGAGTGTGAGCTCCTGATGGACCGCTTCTTAGCTGATTCTAGGGCAATCCTTCCTCTCTCTGAGGCTCAGTCTCTTCATCTGGAAAATGGGGCTGATAAGGATACTGGCCTCACAGGATGGTTGTAAGGATCAAATGACATTGTGTCAGAGTAAGGGCTGGGTACATGGAAGCTGTTTTTTTGTTTTGTTTTGTTTTGTTTTCTAAGAGAGAGTCTCGCTCTGTTGCCCAGGCTGGAGTACAGTAGCTCTATCTCGGCTCACTGCAGTCTCAACGTCCCTGGCTCAAGTGATCTTCCCACCTCAGCCTCCCGAGTAGCTGGGACTACAGGTGCACGCCACCACGCCCAGCTAATTTTTGTATTTTTGGTAGACATGAGGTTTCGCCATGTTGCCCAGGCTGGTCTCAAACTCCTGACCTCAAGTGACCTGCTCACCTCGGCCTCCCAAAGTGTTAGGATTACAGGCATAAGCCATTGTGCCTGGCAAGAAGCTGTTGTTATTGTAACTATTATTCAGTTGGATACCTTGTGGTTTGAGTCAACACCAGTGAACATCCAGAATTACAGAAATCCTGCATTCCACCTAGGGCAGTGTCTCTCTCTCACTTTTATGATCCAGTAAGAAATACACAGCCAGGCAGTGGCTCACGCCTGTAATCCCAGTACTTTGGGAGGCCAAGGTGGGTGAATTGCTTAAGCCCAGATGTTCGAGACCAGCTAGTGAGACTCCATTTCCACAAAATACTTAGAAAAAAAAATTAGCCAGGCATGGTGATGTGGGCCCATAGTCCCAGCTACTCAGGAGGCTGAGACGGGAGGATCACTTGAGCCCAGGAGTTGGAGGCTGCAGTGAGCCATGATCGTGCCGCGCACTCCAGTCTGGGTGATAGAGTGAGACCCTATCTCTAAAATAAAAAAAAAATGCACTTACCTCATGACTCAGAGTTCACATGCATACATGGATACACACACTAACACAGAGGTTTTATAAAACAATATTTCCAGGCTGGGCGCAGTGGCTCACACCTGTAATCCCAGCACTTTGGGAGGCCGAGGGGGGCGTGGATCATGAGGTCAGGAGTTCAAAACCAGTCTGGCCAACATAGTGAAACCCCGTCTCTACTAAAAATACAACAACAAAAAAAAAAGCTGGACGTAGTGGCAGGCACCTGTAATCCCAGCAGTTTGGGATGCCAAAGTAGGCGGATCACTTGAGGTCAGGAGTTTGAGACTAGCCTGGACAGCATGATGAAACCCTGTCTCTACTAAAAATACAAAAATGACACAGGCGTGGTGGTGGGCACCTGTAATCCTAGCTACTGGAGAGGCTGAGGCAGGAGAATCACTTAAACCTGGAGGTGGAGGTTGCAGTGAACTGAGATCGCACCGCTGCCCTCCAGCCTGGGCAACAGAACAAGACTCTGTCTCAAAAAAACAAACAAACGAAAACCAAAGAAGTTTCTTTTGACTCGGTTCTGACATAAGCACAGTTTTCACTCAAATATACAGAATCTGAGATGCTCTGAATCCATCCATCGTTCAGTCAACAAATCACTACATTCACTAGGCTACAGCTCTGGCTGCCACCCTCTGCTAGGCAGTGATTGGGATAGGGTGTGACAGCCCCAGGTCCTGTCCTTAAGGAGCTCTCAGTCCAGCGGGGGAGACAGGACAAAGCAATGACAACAGAGAATAGTCAGGGCTGGGATGGGGAAGCAGAGCAGCCTGAGAGGATCGAGGAGGAGCCTGCTCCAGCCTTGGGGTGTCAGGGAAGGCTGCCCGCAGGAGGAGCCACGTGACCCGGCACCTGATGAAGTCACATCAAGGACAGGGTAGGTAGCCCGCACCATCCTCTCTTGGGCGCCCCTTGGCTTGTGACCAATCCTGGATGCTCCCCTTCTCCTGGCTCAGGCTACCAGCCCTGCGACCCGCAGGTCATCTGCAACCGCGTGAACCACGTGCACGGCTGCTTGGCGGAGCTGCAGGAGCAGGCGTCTCGGCGACGGGCGGAGCTGGAGGCCTCGCGGAGCCTGTGGGCGCTGCTGCAGGAGCTGGAGGAGGCCGAGAGTTGGGCGCGCGACAAGGAGCGCCTCCTGGAGGCTGCGGGCGGCGGCGGTGCGGCGGGCGCAGCGGGCGCAGCGGGCACAGCGGGCGGTGCGCATGACCTGTCCAGCACCGCGCGCCTCCTGGCCCAGCACAAGATCCTGCAGGGTGAGCTGGGAGGGCGGCGGGCTTTGCTGCAGCAGGCCCTGCGGTGTGGCGAGGAGCTGGTTGCAGCCGGCGGCGCCGTCGGCCCGGGAGCAGAGACGGTGCAGCTGGTGGGCCTGGCGGAGCGCGCGGCGAGCGCCCGGCGCCGCTGGCAGCGGCTGGAAGAGGCGGCTGCGCGGCGCGAGCGGCGGCTGCAGGAGGCGCGGGCGCTGCACCAGTTTGGCGCTGACCTCGATGGGCTGCTGGACTGGCTTCGCGACGCTTACCGCCTGGCAGCCGCCGGCGACTTCGGCCACGACGAAGCGTCCAGCCGCCGCCTGGCACGCCAGCACCGCGCACTCACCGGAGAGGTGGAGGCGCATCGCGGGCCAGTGAGCGGCCTGCGACGTCAGCTGGCGACACTCGGGGGTGCCAGCGGCGCAGGTCCGCTGGTGGTGGCGCTGCAGGTGCGCGTGGTGGAAGCCGAGCAGTTGTTCGCTGAGGTGACCGAAGTGGCGGCGCTGCGGCGCCAGTGGCTGCGGGACGCGCTCGCTGTCTACCGCATGTTTGGCGAGGTGCACGCGTGCGAGCTGTGGATCGGCGAGAAGGAGCAATGGCTGCTCTCCATGCGTGTGCCCGATTCACTCGACGACGTTGAGGTGGTGCAGCACCGGTGAGCGCACACACATGGGACTCCGGGGTGGGACTCCGGGGTCCAATTCCTCATGCACCCAGTCTCACCTTCATTGGTTCAACAGTTCCCATGTTCGCTCAGCTGGAACTAGGGGTTCCAATCCCTGCTTCACTCATAACCAGCTTTGTGGCAGTTAGAAGGTTTGCAACCTGCCTAACCTTCCTGAACCTCAGCTTGCCCACCTGTATAATGGGGGTGGTATTAGTCCCTACCCAAGCTTGTGATGAAGGGTAAATGAGTTCATACATGCAGAACATGAAGTAAATGCCTGGGGGTAGAGGAAGCATTCCCCCAGCATTTGCTCTTATTACCCAGGCTTACATTCGCCAAGCATGAAATAAACGACCTGTGCTTCTACAGGGACACCTCAGCCTGGCCCCTCCTCTGGGAGCCCTCCCAATGCTTCTGCATAAATATCACCTCCCTAAGCTACTAAAATAGCTCTGATCCTTGACATTTTCCATTGCTTCATCCTGTTTTACATTTCTTTGTAGCACTTACCATCCCATGACGTATTATATACTGACTTGTCTGTTGGCTGACTTAGCAATGAGTTGTTCAATTAGTGGGTGAACAATGTCTATTCCCCCTCTGCACCACTCTCTCTGAGCATCTTGTTCATCCATACATTCATTCAGCAGGTGTTAGTACTGAGTGCCTATGCCTTTCTAGGTCTTATGCTGCGCACTGCTGGAAACACAGGGCTGCTCCTTGCCCCTACTGTGCCCGCAGTTGCCCAGTTCTTTGAAACATTGATTTAAAGATGGGAGGACCATGTCCAGCTTAAAGTAGACCTCAGTGGCTGCCATGTGGAGGGTGGGTTGGAGCAGTTGAGAGTTGTGGCTGGGAACCCAGAGAGGCAACTGGGGTGGGGACCCAGATGGAGCGGAACGGATTAGACCAGGGCTGGAAGTAAGTAGACAGACAGGCCATGGAGGCCGATGGGCCAGAGCAATTTTCTAAAACAAAGCCCAGGGCTCTGGCCTGGGGGATGACAGTGCTGTCCCCAACATGGGGGCCCAGAGGAAGAACAAATTTGAGTCAGGTGGGTGTGAATAGCCCCAAGAAGGTATACAGCAGACTTTAGGTTGAAGACAGGTTCAAAAGGTAAGAGGTTGAGGCTGAAGACTGAGGTGTGACTGTCATGAGTTCAGGGGAGAAGACCAAGGCTGTGGGGTTGGGGGAATCATCAGAAGAAGGGTGTGAGAGAAAACCCAGAGGGCTCAGGGTGGAGTTGCTGCTGCGGAAACTCACATTTAAACATCGGGTAGAGGCTAGGCGTGGTGGTTCACGCCTTTAATCCCAGCACTTTGGGAGGCCAAGGCAGGTAGATCACATATGGTCAGGAGTTCGAGACCAGCCTGGCCAACATGGTGAAAACCCATCTCTACTAAAAATAGAAAAGTTAGCTGGGTGTGGTGGCGCATGCCTGTAATCCCAGCTACTTGGGAGGCTGAGACATGAGAATCGCTTGAATCTGGGAGGTGGAGGTTGCAGTGAGCCGAGATTGCGCCACTGTACTCCAGCCTGGGTGACACAGCGAGACTCCGTCTCAATAAATATATACATACATATATACATAAATTAATTACATTAAATTAAATTAACAGCAGGTAAAAGAGGAGGAGCCCACAAAGGAGGCTGAAAAGGAGGGTGGAGAATTAGGAGCAGAACCAGTAGAAGGCATTTCATAAAACCAAGGTCCGCAGGGTTCGGGTGTCTGAGCATCTCCATCCTCCTTCTGCAGATTCGAGAGCCTGGACCAAGAGATGAACAGCCTGATGGGCCGCGTTCTGGACGTGAACCACACAGTCCAGGAGTTGGTGGAAGGAGGCCACCCCAGTTCAGATGAGGTGCGTTCCTGCCAGGACCACCTCAACAGCAGGTAGGAGGGCCTGGGGCTGGGAGTCCCTCCCATCCTTCCCTTCCACACTCACACAACCATGGACAGCAAAGATGTGCAATCTCAAACCCTTGGAATCATAATGGCCACCTGATAAATCAACAAAGTGTTGACCAAAAATCATAATCCCCAGTACTGGTGATGACGTGGTAAAATTAAAACAGACATTTCAGTTGGCTGTTCATTTATTTGTCCAGAAATAATTTATTGAATAGATACAATCTGCCAGGAGTATTTCCAAGCACTTTATGTAACTTTTTACAGTATCCCAATGTTCTTTCGGGCACAGTGGCTCATACCTGTAATCCCAGCACTTTGGGAAGCTGAGATGGGTGTATCACTTGAGCTCATGAGTTCGAGACCAGCCTGGGCAACATGGCGAAAACCCCGTCTCTCTCTCTCTACAAAAAAAAAAAAAAAAAAAAAACATTTAGCCAAGCATGGTGGTGCACACTTATAGTCCCAGCTACTCGGGAAGCTGAGGTGGGAGGATGCCTTGAGGCCAGGAGGTAGAGATTGAAGTGAGCAGAGATCATGCCACTGTACTCCAGCCTGGGTAATAGAGCCAGACCTTGTCTCAAAAAAAAAAAAAAAAAATTCCAATATCCCAATTTCCATTGTAAAGGTCCTAGAATTCAGATCTTTCTCTCTCTCTCTCTCTCTCTTTCTTTCTTTCTTTCTTTTTTTTTTTTTTGAGATGGAGTCTTGCTCTGTCACCCAGGCTGGAGTGCAGTAGTGCGATCTAGGCTCACTGCAAGCTCCGCCTCCCGGGTTTACTTACGCCATTCTCCTGCCTCAGCCTCCCTAGTAGCTGGGACTACAGGCGCCCGCCACCATGCCTGGCTAATTTTTTGTATTTTTAGTAGAGACGGGGTTTCACCGTGTTAGCCAGGATGGTCTCGATCTCCTGACCCCATGATCCGCCTGCCTTGGCCTCCCAAAGTGCTGGGATTACAGGCGTGAGCCACCGCGCCCAGCCTCTCTCTCTCTCTCTGTCTCTTTTGAGACAGGATTTTGCTCTGTTGCCCAGGCTGGAATACAGTGGCATGATCATGGCTCATTGCAGCCTCCAACACCTAGGCTCAAGCGATCCTCCCACTTCTGCCTCCTGAGGAACTGGGACTACAGGTGCACACCACCATGCCCAGCTAATTAAAACATTTTTTTTTTTGGTAGAGACGGGGTTCTCACTATGTTGGCTATGCTGGTCTTACAACTCCTGGGTGTGGCTGGGCGTGGTGGCTCACACCTGTAATCCCAGCACTTTGGGAGGTCAAGGCAGGTGGATCACCTGAGGTCAGGAGTTCGAGACCAGCGTGACCAATATGGTGAAACCCCATCTCCACTAAAAATACAAAAATTATCCGGGCATGGTGGCATGTGCCTGTAGTCCTAGCTACTCAGGAGGCTGAGGCAGAAGAATTGCTTGAACCCAGGAGGCAGAGCCTACAGTGAGCCGAGATCACACCACTGCACTGCAGCCTAGGTGACAGAGCAAGAATCTATGTCAAAAACAAACAAACAAACAAACAAACAAACAAACAAAACCTCCTGGCCTCCTCCCACCTAGGCCTTCCAAAGAGCTGGGATTACAGTGTAAGCCACTGCTCCTAGCCTAGAACTCTTTTAAGATAAGTAACAAACTAATACAGTACCTCTGGAATACTACCAGCAATTCTCCCAGTGCAGGTGGGGTTCCTAGATGAAGATACAGGTCCAAAGAGGTGAACTCCTTATCCAAGATTACTCAGTCTATAAGTAGGAGTCAAATGCAGTTCTGGCTGAATCCTGAGCTGGAGCTGTTTATCTAATATATCCAGTCTTCCTGGTAACACTATGGGGTGGAAACTACCCCACATTAGAAAGAAGAAAACTGGATCTCAGAGAGGTGAAGATGGAGGTCCAAGGTTACACAGCAAGTTAGGGGACCAAACCGGGCTTTGAAGATGGATATGTTTGACTTCAAAGACTGTGCTCTTTTTTTTTTTTTTTTTTGAGACAGGGTCTTGCTCGTTCACCCAGACAGGAGTGCAGTGGTACAATCATGGCTCACTACAGCCTTCACCCCCCACCGAGCTCAAGAAATCCTCCTGCCTCAGCCTTTTGAGTAGCGGGACTATGGGTGCGCACCACTGCACCTGGCTACTTTTTGTATTTTCTGTACAGATCGGGTCTCACTTTGTTGCCCAGACTGGTCTCAAACTCCTGGGCTCGAGTGATCTTCTGCCTTGGACTCCGCAAGTGCTGGAATTACAGGCAAGAGCCACTGCACCCCACCCAAAGACTATGCTCTTGACTCTCTGGTGCTAAGAGTCCCATATCAGGCCCAGTGCGGTGGCTCAAGCCTGTAATCCCAGCACTTTGGGAGGCCGAGATGGGCGGATCACGAGGTCAGGAGATCGAGACCATCCTAGCGAACACGATGAAACCCCGTCTCTACTAAAAAAATACAAAAAAAGCTAGCCGGGCATGGTGGTGGGCGCCTGTAGTCCCAGCTACTCGAGAGGCTGAGGCAGGAGAATGGCGTAAACCTGGGAGGCGGAGCTTGCAGTGAGCTGAGATCCGGCCACTGCACTCCAGCCTGGGCGACAGAGCGAGACTTCGTCTCAAAATAAAAAAAAAAAGTTCCCATATCCAGGGATTTTAAAACCTCTGTAGCCGAGACAATCGCAAAGCATCCAGCCTAAAAAGATAACTACAACAGTAACAATTTACAGCATGTAGAGAGATCTATATGCCAAGTGCTTTAGCCATATGATCTCATTACACACTCAATGAAGTGGACTTTATTATCCCCATTTTCCAGATAAGGAAACTGAAGATCAGAGAAGGAAATGATTTGCCCTAGGTCACATGGCAAATCTGGCTAGAGCAGAACTTGAACTCAGGTCCGTCTGATTTCAGAGTCCTAATCTCTATCCTTGTAGTGTGTCCATTCTAGAGAGGGCACAGAAACAATTAAATATGCTAATAAATGAACAAGATATTTAGAGAATTATAATGGCTTTATGCAAGAAATAGGCAGGTCATGGTGACTCACACCTGTAATCCCAGCATTTTAGCAGACCGAGGTGAGCAGATCACTTGAGGTCAGGAGTTTGAGACCAGCCTGGTCAATGTGATGAAACCCCATCTCTACTGAAAAGACAAAAACTAGCCGGGTGTGGTGGTGCACACTTGTAATCCCAGCTACTTGGGAGGCTGAGGCAGGAGAATCCCATGAACCTGGAAGGCAGAGGTTGCAGTGAGCTGAGATGGTGCCACTGCACTCCAGCCTGGGTAACAGAGCAAGACTCTGTCTCAAAAACAAAACAGGCTGGGAGCGGTGGCTGACACCTGTAATCCCAGCACTTTGGGAGGCCAAGGCAGGCAGATCACGAGGTCAGGAGATCGAGACCATCCTGGCTAACGCGGCAAAACCCTGTCTCTACTGAAAATACAAAAGAATTAGCCAGGTGTGGTGGCGGGTGCCTGTAGTCCCAGCTACGGGGGAAGCTGAGGCTGGAGAATGGCCTGAACCCAGGAGGTGGAGCTTGCAGTGAGTTGAGATTGCGCCACTGCACTCCAGCCTGGGCGACGGAGTGAGACTGTGTCTAAATAAAATAAAATAAAATAAAATAAAATAAAATAAACCCAGACTATTGAGGACTCCAAGAGCTTGTTTTAGTGAGTCATATTTATTGCTATTTACTATATTAGAACTTAATACTGAGAAAATTTTAAATGTTTTTCTTTTTATTTATTTTGAGACAGGGTTTCATCACTCTGTCACCCAGGCTGGAGTGCAGTGGCACAATCATGGCTCACTGCAGCCTCGACTTCCCAGGCTCCAGCAATCCTCCCATCTCAGCCTCCCAAGTAGCTGGGACCATAGGTGTGCGCCCCCAAGCCCAGCTAATTTTTGTATTTTATGGGTCTCATCATGTTGCCCAGGCTGCTTTCCAACTCCTGAGCTCAAGCGATCCACCTGCTTCCGCCTTCCAAAGTGCTGGGATTACAGGTGTGAACCACTGCACCTGGCTGAGAAATTTGAAAACATTAAGTTATTTAAAAATAACAATAAGCTGGGAGTGGTGCCTGCCTGTCGTCCCAGCTACCCAGGAGGCTGAGGTCGGAGGACCGCTTGAGCCTGGGAATTGGGGGCTTCAGTGTGCCATAAACGAGTTCGTGAATAGCCACTGCATTCTAGCCTGAACAACATAGTGATATCTCATGTCTCAAAAATTTTTTAAAAATCTAAATATCTAATATGTTAATATAACTAACATATTTTTATATTTATTTATTTATTTATTTAGAGATAGAGTCTCGCTCTGTCGCCCAGGCTGGAGTGCAGTGGCCCCATCTTGACTCACTGTAAGCTCCGCCTCCTGGGTTCACGCCATTCTTCTGTCTCAGCCTCTCGAGTAGCTGGGACTACAGGCGCCCGCCACCACGCCTGGCTAATTTTTTTGTATTTTTAGTAGAGATGGGGTTTCACCATGTTAGCCAGGATGGTCTCGATTTCCTGACCTCGTGATTCGCCCGCCTTGGCCTCCCAAAGTGCTGGGATTACAGGCGTGAGCCACCACGCCCGGCCAACTAACACATTTTTATAAAAAAATAACTTTTCATAACAAAAAATGTACTAAGAATGGCATTGTTTCGTACCTTTGTAAATCTCTTTAAAGTCTGGTTTAAGAGATGGCAGCTGGGCTTCTCTTAAGTCAGAGTCGGCTTCTGCACTCAGCCTCTCCTGCCGCCTCTGGAAAACTCCACTGAACTCTCGGGAGAGAATGAGAGTGAAAAAGCAAATGGCGTCTTAACACATTTTTATGAAGATTGTTTTGTCCTCGATCAGATTACATGTTGAGAACGGCTGCCCTAAGCAAAAGTGCTGGGTAGGGTTCCATTTTACACCGGCAGAAACTGGGGAAACTGAGGTCACACAATGGCTGCGTGGCTTGGGGCCTGGATTCTACCCTGCGTCGGCGGGCCCTCCGCGCCCAAGAGGAGTCCCTGTCCTCCTCAAGTCACTCTTTTTCTCCTGGGCAGGTGGAACCGCATCGTGGAGCTAGTGGAACAGCGCAAAGAAGAAATGAGCGCGGTGCTGCTGGTGGAGAACCACGTGCTGGAGGTGGCAGAGGTGCGCGCCCAGGTGCGTGAGAAGCGGCGAGCTGTGGAGAGCGCGCCCCGCGCCGGCGGCGCCCTGCAGTGGCGTCTTAGCGGCCTAGAGGCCGCTCTGCAGGCGCTGGAGCCACGCCAGGCGGCCCTTCTGGAGGAGGCAGCCCTGCTGGCCGCGCGCTTCCCGGCGCAGGCGGCGCGGCTGCACCAGGGCGCGGAGGAGCTGGGCGCCGAGTGGGGCGCGCTAGCCAGCGCGGCTCAGGCCTGCGGCGAGGCGGTGGCTGCAGCAGGGCGCCTGCAGCGCTTCCTACATGACCTCGACGCTTTCCTGGACTGGCTCGTGCGCGCCCAGGAAGCGGCGGGCGGCAGCGAGGGGCCCCTGCCCAACAGCCTAGAAGAGGCGGACGCGCTGCTGGCGCGCCACGCTGCGCTCAAGGAGGAGGTGGACCAGCGCGAGGAAGACTATGCTCGCATCGTGGCGGCCAGCGAGGCGCTGCTGGCCGCCGACGGAGCAGAGCTGGGCCCGGGCCTGGCACTAGACGAGTGGCTGCCACACCTCGAACTTGGCTGGCATAAACTGCTCGGCTTGTGGGAGGCGCGCAGGGAGGCGCTGGTCCAGGCGCACATCTACCAGCTCTTCCTGCGGGATCTACGCCAGGCGCTCGTGGTGCTGCGTAACCAGGTGCCCACTCGGAGTGTACATTTCGGAGAGGGAGAGTCCGAGACCGCGGGGGATTGCAGGGACAGGGACATGCGGGGGTGGGGAGGAGGGTGTTTGCTGGGACCACTGGGTTCTGAGGTGGGTAGGAGTTGAGAGAACATCCGGAATGGATAACTGAGTTTGTGGATCATCCAGTGTGTGTGGAAGCGTGTATGTAACAGAATTTGAGGAGTATCATGAGTGGGGTAGGTTGGTGTCTTATTACAGGTGACAGCTTGTGGGCTATTCCGAGTAAGTAATGCACGTGGATATTTATTGGAGTGGCTTCCTGGGTTCGTGGATTATCTGAAAGGAAATAAGACTATGAGGTTGATTTGATGGTTAAATGGGGTTCAAAGATCTTGGTATGGATAACAAAGGATTAGGATTATGGAGGTAGGTAACAGGCTGAGGGGTTATTGGAGTCAGTCAGTGATTGTGGATTACATGGTGTGGATGCCTAAATTAGCACAATATCTTCATTTCTGGGGATGACAACTATGGATTCTCTGGAGAGAATAACTGTGTTTGTGGCATGAGGAACCAAGTGCAGTGGTTATCTCAGGGCAGCCAATCCAGTTTGGAGATCGCTCTGGGATGGGAACCAAGTTTGAGAATTTTGGCAAGATGAAACAGCCAGTTTTCAGATTGTCCAAGAGTAGCTTTCAGTGTTTGGGGACCATCTTAGAAGGGGTGCCTGCCTATACTGGTTATCTAAAGGATGCTGACCAGTTTGAGGATTATCTACAGCAGTGCTCCCCAATCTTTTTTTTTTTTTTTTTTTTAGATGGAGTCTCACTCTGTAGCTAGGCTGGAGGGCAATGGCATGATCTCAGCTCACTGAAACCTCAGCCTCCTGGGTTCAAACGATTCTCTTGCCTCAGCCTCCCAAGTAGCTGGGACTACAGGCGCGAGCCACCATGCCCATCTAATTTTTGTATTTTTGTAATTTTGTGTTTTTAGTAGAGATGGGGTTTCACCATGTTGGCGAGGATGGTCTCGGTATCTTGACCTCATGATCCACCTGCCTTGGCCTCCCAAATTGTTGGGATTACAGACATGAGCCACTGCACTCCCTAATCTTTTTGGTACCAAGGACCGGTTTCCTGGAAGACAATTTTTCCACAAACTGGTGGAGGAAGGAGGAATGTTTTCAGGATGATTTAAGCAAATTACATTTATTGTGTGCTTTATTTCTATTGTTATTACATTATAACATGTAATGAAATAATTATACAACTCACTATAATGTAGAATCAGTGGGAGTCCTGAGCTTGTTTTCCTGCAACTAGACGGTCCCATCTGGTGACATCTAGGGGTGATGGGAGGCAGCGATAGATCATCAGGCATTAGATTCTCATAAGGGGCGTGCAACCTGGATCCCCCACATGTGCAGTTCACAATAGGGTTTGCCCTTGTATGAGAATGTAAAGCTGCTGCTGATCTGACAGGAGGCGGAGCTTAGACAGTAATGCTCACTTGCCCGCCCACCTCCTTCTATGCAGCCCAGTTTTTAACAGGCTATGGACTAGTACCCCTCTGTGGCCCAAGGCTTGGGAAATTCTGATCTAGGGAGCAGGGGAGAAAGGACAGAGAGCCCCTGAATCATAAGATTACTAAATATGGAGCTGAAGTGAGTGGCCTTGAGAGACCCTTTCTGACCCACCCATTTAAAGACTAGAGACAGGGGCCGGTCGCGGTGGCTCACGCCTGTAATCCCAGCACTTTGGGAAGCCAAGGTGGGTGGATCACGAGGTGAGGAGATCGAGACCATCCTGGCTAACATGGTGACATCCCATCTCTACTAAAAAAAAAAAAAAAAAAAAAAAAAAATTAGCTGGTTGTGGTGGCAGGTGCCTGTAGTCCCAGCTACTCGGGAGGCTGAGGTAGGAGAATGGCGTGAACCTGGGAGGCAGAGCTTGCAGTAAGCCAAGATCGTGCCACTGCACCCTAGCCTGGACTACAGAGTGAGACTCAGTCTCAAAAAAAAAAAAAAAGAGAGAGAGACAGGATCTTTCTATGCTGCCCAGGCTGATCTCCAACTCCTGGGCTCAAACAATCCCCCTGCTTTGGCCTCCCAAAGTGCTGGGATTACAGGTGTGAGCCACTGTGCCCGGCCCTGACCCACCCATTTGACCAGTTAGGAAACTAACCCCAGAGGGAAAAGAACTTCGTTGAGGTCACACAGTACCCAGTTTAGTTGTCTTCTTTTTTTGAGACAGGACCTCACTCTGTCACCCAGGCCTGAGTGCAGTGGCACGATCACAGCTCACTGCAGCCTTGACCTATGGGGCTTAAGCAATCCTCCCACCTCAGCCCCCCAAGTAGCTGGGACTGCAGGCACGTGCCACCACGCCTGGTTAATTTTTTGTATTTTTAGTAGAGATGGGGTTTCACCATGTTACCCAGGCTGGTCTTGAACTCCTGGGGTCAAGTGATCCTCCCGCCTCGGCCTCCCAAAGTTCTGGGATTATAGACATAATCCACCATGCCCAGGCTTCAGTCTTCATATTAAGCAAATATTTACTGAGTGCCTCCCCTGTGCTGGGCACTATTTTGGGGCAGAGCACACCTCAGGCAACAAAATACAAAATCTTGCCCTCATGTGGTTGACATTCTAGTATGTGGGAGAAGAGCGAGTAAACAAGTCAGTGCATTGCTAATATTGCCAGGTATATGCTATGAGAAATAATACAGGAGGGTTGGCCAGGTGCGGTGGCTCACGCCAGTAATCCAAACACTTTGGGAGTCCAAGGCAGGCGGATCACCTGAGGTCAGGAGTTTGAGACCAGCCTGGCCAACATGGTGAAAGCCCGTCTCTACCAAAAATACAAAAAATTAGCTAGGCTTGGTGGTATGCACCTGTAATCCCAGATACTTGGGAGACTGAGGGAGGAGAATCACTTGAACCCAGGCGGTGGAGGTTGCAGTGAACTGGGTTGCACCACTGCACTCCAGCCTGGGCAACAGAGTGAGTCTCCGTCGGCTCCCTCCCCCGACAAAAAGAAATAATACAGGAGGATAGTGGGATAGGGCTGGGGTGGGGGTTGATATTTTTGGCAGGGTGATCAGAGACCTGAAGAAAGTGAAAGAGCCAGCCATGGGGGTATCTGGAGGGACAGACTGCCAGGCAGAGACACCAGCATGGACAGCGGCCCTGAGGTGGGACCACAACTGCAATGTTCGATGCTTGCAAGGTTGCGGGGAGTGGTGACAAGCCGGGCTGGCAGCCTCTCCCAGGTCCTGGAATGGAATGAGGCTGACCTTTGCACCATGCTCCCTCCTCCCCAGGAGATGGCGCTGTCTGGTGCGGAGCTCCCGGGCACAGTGGAATCGGTGGAGGAGGCGTTGAAACAGCACCGGGATTTTCTCACCACCATGGAGCTGAACCAGCAAAAGATGCAGGTGGCCGTGCAGGCTGCGGAGGGCCTGCTGAGGCAGGGCAACATCTATGCGGAGCAGGCTCAGGAGGCTGTGACTCGGCTGCTGGAGAAGTAGGTCTCCCAGACCCGTCCACCCCAGGGAGGGGGCAGAAGATGGGGCCCAGCACAGGGGAGTGGTGTGGGAGGCCAGGGTCCCACTCCTTTCATCACGATTTCTGCTTCTCTGTGGCCCTTTCCTATTTCTATTTAATTTCATGTTTTCTTAGATTTGATTTAAGTGGATTTTTTTTTTTTTGAGATAGGGTCTCACTCTGTTGTCCAGGCTGGAGTGCAGTGGCACGATCTCAGCTCACTGCAACCCTCACCTCCTGGGTTCAAGCGATTCTCCTGCCTCAGCCTCCTGAGTAGCTGGGACTACAGGCATAAGCCACCACACCTGACTAATTTTTGTATTTTTAGTAGAGACACGGTTTCACCATGTTGGCCAGGCTGGTCTTGAACTCGTGACCTCAGGTAATTCACCTGCCTCGGCCTCCCAAAGTGCTGTGATTAGAGGCATGAGCCACTGCACCTGGCCTTAAGTGGATATATTGTGAAAAGGTAACCTGAGGCTGTCAACGCAAAAGATACAGAAGGATATACAATGAAAGGTTTCTTCCTCAAGCTTGCCCTCAGCGTGCGATAGCTGGTCCTGTTGTTAAAATGTTAGGCTGGGTGCAGTGACTTATAGCTGTAATCCCAGCACTTTGGTAGGCTGAGACGGGAGGACTACTTGAGCCCAAGAGTTCCAGACCAGCCTAGGCAACACAGTGAGACCCCTTCTCTAAAATTTAAAAAAAAAAAGATAACTGGGTGTGGTGATGTGTGCCTGTAGTCCCAGCTACTCTTGAGGCTGAGATGGGAGGATTGCTTGAGTCTGGGAGATTGAGACAGCAATGAACTGTGATCACACCACTGCACTCCAGCCTGGATGATAGAGCAAGACTCTGTCTCCACTCCAAAAAAAAAAAAAAAAAGGTTAACTTACTTCCCTAGATGCCCCATTATCCCTCCTGCTCTTCTGCAGCCTCCTTGGGAACTCCCAGAACTCCCCAGATCCAGCAGCTAGAGGCTAGGCACAGGTGTGCTCCAGCTTTCCAGATGGGACAGTGTCCCCTGCCAGGCTGGTTGTCAAATATTTTGTGTAAGCACCTCTGCCTGGCCCCAGCTACTCTCGGAAGCATGCAGAGTGAGTGTCTGTGTGTCTCTGTGTCTCTCTCATCTCTTGAACCTCGTTGTTCTCTGCTTCTGTCACCATTTGTCTCTTGCCACCACTCTCTTGTCTGTCCTTGCACTAATCAAGCGAAGACATTTATTGAGCATCTGCTGTGTGCCAGGCACTATTGTAGGTAGGCCCTGAACAAAACAGCACCACCACCTCCAGCCATCATGGGAAATCCCTTCTCATCTTCCAAACCCAGTTCTGTCCATCATTAGAGCTGTTTCTGCTCCTCCTTGTGACCCTAAATTTCTCCGCTCAAGCTCTCTGGCTCTCTCTGGCATGATCCAGGCCAGAAAAGGACCCAGTACCCCTCCTTCTGTCTTCCCGTCTTCTGACAGAAAGCATCCCTGGTCACTTCACTGTGCCACCTCCAGCCCCAAGACCGCTACCCATTTTCTGTTTAGGGCTCAGACATCCTTTCCTTAGATTTATCTGGGACAAGGCTGCAAGTTTCTAAAAGAAACTTTTATGGAAATTCTGTTCTTGAGGATGCAAACTCATCATTTAGTGCCCCCTTTTCCATCCAGGCCTGGATCCTTCCTTTGTCCCACCTTTTTTTTTTTTTTTTTGAGACAGGGATCTTACTCTGTTGCCCAGGCTGGAGTGCAGTGGTGCAGTCATAGCTCACTGCAGCCTAGAGCTCCTAGGCTCGACCAACTCTCCTGCCTCAGCCTCCTGAGTAGCTGGACTACAGATGTGAGCCACTGAGCCCGGCCTGTTCCACATTTCTTGAGCATCTGCTGCATGCCAGGCTCAGCAAAATGAGGAGGAGGAGCCCGGAGGATAGTTCATTCCATGATTCACTCATTCATTTCTTTTCAGTCATTCATTAATTGCTCCTTTCACCGTTATTGTTTATTCACTCATTCTCCAGTCAATTAAACATGTACTGAGCCTGTGCTCGGTACAGAGTGGGGTTTGGTCACAGAGATGACCAGGATAGAATATGATTCCTGCTTCACAGAGCTCAAACGTTGTCTGACAAGGATGGCCCAGAATGCTCGGGGCTGGGAGGGAGGAAGCCCAGGCAGAAAGGTCAGGGCCCAGATGGGAGACGTGCAGGGGCTATGGGAGACGCGGCATTTGCCCCAGGCTTGTGGTGGGTGAGGTGTGAACACAGAGGTATTAAGATGGACTAATCGCTGCGCCTCCTCACCATCCCAGTCATTTATTTATCTGGGGGCACATTTCCCACCCTGTGGGAGGAGTGGGAGGGGTTTCTACATCCACAAGGGGGCAAAGCCATACAGAGCTGGGGACTGGGGCCCTGGGGGTCTTAGACCTGGCTTCCCCCTCAAACTATGACATTCAGGGCAAGTCACTTAGAGCTTCAGCTTGCCTGGCCCCTCAGCTGGAACCTGTGTGTGAGGTGCTGTTCTTTTTTTTTTTTTTTTTTTTTTGAGATGGAGTCTCACTCTGTCACCCAGGCTGGAGTGTTGTCAGGCGATCTTGCCTCACTGCAACCTCTGCCTCCTGAGTTCAAGCAATTCTCCAGCTTCAGCCTCCTGAGTAGCTGGGATCACAGGCAAGAGCCACCATGTTCAGCTAATTTTTGTATTTTTGGTAGAGACAGGGTTTCACCATGTTGGCCAGGCTGGTCTCAAACTCCTGACTCCAAGTGATCCACCTGCCTCGGCCCCCCAAAGTGCTGGGATTACAGGCGTGAGCCACTGTGCCCAGCCGCTAGGTGCTGTTCTTTTTTGCATTTTGCATGTGAGGCTCAGAGAGGGAAACTGACTTGCCCAGAGTCATGGCCAGGAAGTGCCACAGCCTGGATTTGAACCCTGTTGCTTTCTTTTCTTTTCTTTTTTTTAAAGACAGGGTCTTGCTTTGTTGCCCAGGCTGGAGTGCAGTGGTGCGAGCACTGCTCACGGCAGCCTCAACCTCCTGGGCTCAAACAATCCTCCTGCCTCAGCCTCCTGAGTAGCTGGGACTGCAAGTGTGTGCCACCTTGCTCGGCTAATTTTTAATTCTTTTTTTTTGTAGAGATGAGGTCTCACTATATTGCCCAGAGTGGTCTCAAACTCCTGGGCTCAAGCAATCCTCCTACTTTGGCCTCCCAAAGTGCTTGGATTACAGGCATGAGCTACCATGCCCAGCCTGTTGTTCTTTTACCCTCATGGAGACTCAGGGTCTTCCTCATCTCTAAGACTGATGCTTGACAGTTTGGCTGCTGAAGGCCTAGAGGGATTGATTTCAGCTCAATTTCAGAGGCATTTTGTCTCTCCTGGCTCCTGAGCTAAGTTAAGCAGGAGGCAGTGAGTGCTTCACTTGCTTGTCTCAGGCCCTTCCTGTTCCTTCTCTCTGGTTCTGCCTCTGGAACTGTCTCCTATACACTTTGTCTCTTTGCCTCCATCTATCCATCTATTTCTGTATCTCTGTTTCCTGCTCCCTGTCTGTTTTTCTCTCCCTCCATCTGCACCTCTGTAGCCCTGTCTGTCTTTTTGCCTCTTTCACAGACACTGTACTTTTGTTTCTCCCATCTCTTTTTCTCTCTGCCACTGTGTTTCTTGCATTCATTCATTTAACAAAAATATATCGAGCGTGCACTGTGTGCCAAGCCCTTTTCCTAGGCATTGGGGATACATCTATGAACAAAACAGACAAAAATCCCTGCCCTCATGGAAATGACATATCCTAGCATAGGAGACAGACAAGATAAATAAGTAACATATAGCATGTGTTAGATTGTGTTAAGTGCGAAGGAGAAAATTAAAGAAGGAAAGAAAGCTAGCAAGTGTTGGGGAGTGGTCAGGAGGGACCTCGTGAAGAAGGTGATCTTTGAGTAGACACTGGGGGAAGAAGCATTCCTGACAGAGGGAACAGCCAGTGCCAAGGGCCTGAGGCTTGCTCGAGGCACAGTGAGAAGGCCAGTGCAGTTATCACAGAGTGAGGGGGAAGAGTGCGAGGAGGATAAGAGTTTGGAAGGTGGGGGGGTGGGGACTGGAAGGTCAGAAAGGCCTCTGAGATTGGTCAAGTGCAGGGGCTCACTCTCATCCCAGCACTTTGGAAGACCAAGGCAGGCAGATCACTTGAGGTCAGGAGTTCGAAACCAGCCTGGCCAACATGGTGAAACCCTGTCACTACTAAAAATACAAAAATTAGCCAGGCCTGGTGATGGGCACCTGTAACCCCAGCTACTTGGGAGGCCGAGGCAGGAGAATCACCTGAACCTGGGAGGTGAGGTTGGAGTGAGCTGAGATCATGCACTCCAGCCTGGGCGACAGAGCGAGACTCCATCTCAAAAAAAAAAAAAAAAGACTCTAAGGACTCTTAGGGGGACCCTGGGAGGACAGTCTCATTCTCTCTCTCTTCCTAGGGGAGACAGACAGCAACAGGACAGGGATGCATGGGAGCCCATGTGGGATGCCCCAGCCCCATCCACTAGGCCTCTTGGGCACTTTGCCTTGCACTGTGGGCGGGAGGCCAGACTGCCCGGGGCCCATGGTCCCAGCTGACTCCAGGGTGGTGTGGCCTGGGTCCAGCCTGGTCAGTTCAGTCAGGCCAAGGGCCTGGCTCTGCCCCCAGGCATGCCCACTTCAGCTTCTCTGCGACTCTGCTGTCATCTCTCCCCACACTCTGCTCTCTTCCCTCTCTCCAACTCTGTGGCCCCCTGGTCTGTCTGTTGTCTGTGGGGCTGTCTTTTCCTGGTGGCATTTGCCACTTCTCTGCCTGTCTCTTTCTGGGCTATCCCTGACTGGACTCCTTCTGTCACTTTCCCTCTCTCTGCCTCCTCTTTCCTCATCTGCTGCTCCCTGAGTATCTTTCTGGCTCTGCCTTACTCCATCTCTTTTCTCGTCTTTTCTTACTGTCTTTCTCTCTCTCTCTCCTTCTTTCTGGTGTTTCCTCTCACTTTCTCGTTTTTTGTTTTGTTTTTTTTGTCCCTGGGTATGTCTGTCTTGGTTCTCTGTTATCTTTCTCTCTAGAATTGCCTTTTTTTCTCTGCATCTATATCTCTTTCTTTCTAAGTGCCTGTCTCTCCCTCTCCCTTTCTCTTCCTCTGTCTCTCTCTCTCTGCCCTTCTCCAGCCCTGTCCCCCCTGGCTTTGCCCCACTAGTTCCTTTCTCTCTCTTACATGTTCTCCACGCCCTTCTTTCCCTACCCAACCCAATGCCCTCACGATCCTACTGCCAGCGCCTCCCCGCTACCCCCCGGGACCTTTCCCCAGCCCTTATCTCCCCATCCCCAGGAACCAAGAAAACCAGTTACGGGCCCAGCAATGGATGCAAAAGCTACATGACCAACTTGAGTTGCAGCACTTCCTCCGAGACTGCCATGAGGTAGGAACTCCAGGTGTGCTGGGGACGGAGACACACCCTTTAGTTGGGAGGGAAGTGATCCTCCGCCGAGGTGGGGGTGGGGACGCCCCGTCTAAGTGGGTCGCGGAGTGATGGTCGCTCTAGGCCGCCAGGAGGCGCGCGGAGCAGGGTATCAGTGCGCATGCTCCGCAGGTCCCTGCCCGCCCACGCCGACTCCGGGGAAGGAAGGAGGGGCCCCGGGCGCCCCTGGCAACCGCGCGTGTCCGCGCCTGCAGGTCCCGCGGGGACGCGCGCTGATCTCACCTTTCTCTCCTGAGATTTGTGAGAATCGCTGTACCCCAGGAGAGGGGCGGGGCGGGCGATGGGGATAGGGGTTGAGGGCCGTGGGGGGGTCCAGCGGCCCTGCACCCTCCTGCAGCCAGCGATGGCTCTGAACCAAGCCCTTGCCCCTTTAAATGTGTTCAGGAATTAAGTCCCTTCCCTAAGGGATGATCTGCACACATTAGGGACGATCTCCCCTAATCCGAAATGTCCAGGCCCGCTTCCTTATTAGTGACGGTTCAGGAGACCTGCTGTCTTCCCCTCCTTCCCCTGCATTCCATAAAACGATTCTAGACTTTGGCCACATTAGAAATGGCCCAGTAAACATTTTCCTAAACCCTAAACAGAGATAGTCCTGGCCTCGAGCCCCTCCATCTGTGTGACTCAGGATCATCCCCTCCTCCATCATCACCCCGTATCTAAGTTTCTGCCAACCAAAGCTGGTTCAGGAACCAGGTCTAACCCCTAAACCTCTCAGCCTCAATTAGAGATGATTCGACCCTCCCCGCTATGTTGAAAGCCCATGGGAGATTGTTCTCTCCGCATACGAAATAAACAAGGGCCTCCATACCCTTCCTCCCTCCCCCATAACTGGGGAAGGCCTGGACTTGAGCCATTGGAGGAATCCCCTGTTCCCCATCGCCCCCACTGGAGATTGTAAGAGATGTTCCAGGTCGCCCTCCCATATCCCCTGTCCACATGTGGTGGCCAGGAGCCCGAGCTTCTTCCCACTAGAGATGGTTCAGGAGGCCCCCACCTAGGCCCTCCCCATAATCCCCACTCCCATAGTGAGGCAGTCCAAGCCCCAGGCGCCCCCTCCCAGCATTTGATTTGGTCCAGGAGCACCCGCCTCATCCCTCATGAGACTGTTCTGGACCAGGTAGCAATCATCTGAGATGGCACAGAAGCCCCCCACCCAAAGCCTTGGGGAGAGTGGTGGTTCCTCCTGCACCCCCACCTGGGGCCCCGCAAAGAGGCGGGCAGGGAGGCAGGCAGGGGGCGCACGCGGGCGGGCGCGCGGCCGCGGCGCGGGGGCGAGGGAAGGGGCGCGCGGCCGCCGGAGCCTCAGCCGTAGCCGCCGCTGCCGCTACCGTCGCAGTGGAGGGGCGAGCGCCCGCCCGCCCGCCGCAGGGACGCCCCGCCAACGCCACTGCCGCTTCAGGTCTCGGGGGCGCCCAGGGGAGGGGGTTGGCGCGCACCCCGAGGACACAGGCAGGGGAGGGGGCTCAGGCGCGTGCCCGCCCGCCGTGGCCGCGGGAGGGAGGGGCGGGGCGGCGCGGGGGCGGGCCGGGCAGGCTCCCGGACCCCCGCCCTGGGGGAGGGGCAAGGATGCCGGGAGCTGTCCGCGGTGCTGGCGCGGGCGAGACTGAGGGGCCGGCCCCCAGGGGAGGGGAGCGAAGCGGGAGGACTTCTAAGACCACTTCTAGGGTAATCTGGATTTGCCCTGAGGGTTCAGGGCGTCTCAGCCTCTCTAGGGGGGGCTCTTCTCCGGGTAATGGGGCATCTAAGATTTGCCCTGGGGTTGGGGGCTTCTCAACCTTTTGGGGGGTTTCTTTCTTGTTTTGGGGGATCTGTATTAGCTTTGGATGATGGAGGTGAATCACTTTTGTGGGGCTTGGATGATGAGGGGTCTTGGATTTTCTTTGGATATAGGGGGCTCTGACTTTGTGGGGCTTTTCCTGGGTTGTTGGATAGTCTGGTTTTGCCTTCCATGATGAATGAATCACTTTTGAGGGGGCTTTACTTTGAGGATGGGGTACCATCTCTTTAAGGGGTCTGCTTTCGTTGCGGGCTGTGGTTGCCGTTGGACTCTTCCCTATGCATCGGGAACCTGTGAATTGAGTTGGGGGGTTCAACATTGGACTTGGTTCTAGTGTGTGTATGAAGGAGTGTGATGCTGTCCTGGACCCCTAGGGAACACATGCTCAGGGAACATGGGCTGGGGTTTGACCGGCTGGGGATCTGGGATTTGTCCTTGGCTATGACTGCGTTTGCCTCCCGGCCCCGCTGAGCTGGAGTCCGTTTTGTTTTGTTTTTTTTCTTTTTGCAGGAGGGAGGAGGGAGGATCTTGTGACTGGAGTGGGGAGGAGAAAGGGGAGGAGCAAACTGTTTCAGGTGCTAGGTTTGGTCATGAGTGGGGAAGTTCTGGCTTGGGGGATAAGTCTGGTTTTTTACTGGAGGGGGTTGGGGGGTGGCTCAGAAAGCAGCCTGTGATTGATCCTGCCCAGTGCCGTGAGAGGGGCCCACTCTTGGTGCTTGCGTTTTGCATGACTGGTTTCGTTGGTGGGTGGGAGGACTAGAATTGGCTTTAGTTGTAGAATGGGGTGCTGGCTGGCTTGGGAGGTTCGATCTGATCCACGATGGCGAGTCTGTGGCTAGATTTTGGGGTAGACTGGTTTGGAGAGCCAGAACACAGCTTTGTTTTTCACATTTGACTGGGGTTGGCTTTGGTTGAGGGCTAGAACTGGTCATGGTTTGGGAATCTGTGGTCTTAGAGTCCCAGGGAAACAATTGGGGAGCCCTGTGGACTCATTAGGGGTGCTAGAACTCAATTGTGGAGGATGGATCTACTCCAGATTGGAGGGCTAGTTTAGAGACAGCTAGAGTTAGCTTTAATTGGGAGATTGTTTGGGGGATTGATCTGGCCATACTGGAGGAACTGGGGCTAGATATGGGGGCTTCATTGGATACCCTTGGGAATGGGTTGAGGCTCTTCAATTGGTCCTTATTAGGGGGTGACTAAGATTGAATGAAGGGTCTAAGTGTTGCTATGTGAGGGGTGGTCCTGAGGATGAATTGGGAGTTAGCTAAATTGGGTTAGAGAGCTTGTTTTGGGGGGATGATTTGTCTCCAAGTCTAAGGGGCTGACTGGTCCTGCCTTGGGGGCTTGTGGGAAGTTGAGGAGGGCTTCCCTCAAGACAGAGGACAGGGGGGCAAAGGACTGGGCATTCTGGGGACCCTTCCATCCATCCTCTACCCAGGAAAGGGCTTGAGCTGCACCCATCCCCAACATAAAGGCCTCACTTGCAAAGGTTTTTTCATCTTCTCTTCGTTCCACCCATACACCCTAGCAGCCCAGGTCCTGAACCTGGGACTTCCTGAAGGGAATGGGGGGCTGTGGCAGGTTGAGGGGACCGGCTGAGCCCTCCTACCCTGTTCTGTACAGCTGGATGGCTGGATCCATGAGAAGATGCTGATGGCGCGGGATGGCACGCGGGAGGACAGCCACAAGCTGCATAAGAGATGGCTCCGGCACCAGGCATTCATGGCCGAGCTGGCTCAGAATAAGGAGTGGCTGGAGAAGATTGAGAGGGTGAGGAAGCTGATGGCCCCTCTGCCTGTGCCAGGTGCAGGAGGCCTCCAGGGAGCCCACGTCTCACCTGCTGCACCCTCTGCTGCCATCCTGCTGGTCTCACACCTCTGGACTGACTCAAATCAGCTCCAGATCTGCTCCTAGCTATGTGGCTTTGAGTGATTCATGTAACCTCTTTGAGCCTCAATTTGCTCATCTGTAAAATGGCCAGCATCTCTTCTGAATGGTGCCTGTATCCTCCTGTTTGTTAAATACTTCACTTTTTCATATAACCTCCTCTACCAGATTTCTTCCATACCATTTGGGGCATTTAAAATGGAAAGTTGGGGAGATGGGCTGGGACAGCCCCTGGGAAGCCTAGGGTTAAAGTAAAATTTGGATTCTTACAGCGCTGGGTTCTAATTGTGTCTATGCCTGTTAACAGCTATGGGGCCTTAGGTAATTGTGTTAACCTCTTGGAGCCTCAGTTTGCTCTTCTATAAAATTAGGGAAATAATAAATATAGCTACTTCCTGGGCTCTGTGCACATAAAGTGCTTAACACAAGGCCACCTACCTAGGAGCTGTAATTACTATGGTCTTGTTACTTTTAATACTTAATGTTACCTAAGTAGCTCTGGGCCACTAAGAACCTTGACTTCACTCTTGGAGGGACTGAGGCAGATATTTGCTCCAAGCCTCAACCCTCAGAACTTCCCCCTACTCTGGCTGAACCCCTAGACCTGCAGCCCTGGATATACACACTCTTCTGACTCACACAGAGGCACCCAGGTTGGCGTTAAACCCTTAACTGGTCATTGATGTTTCATAAGTGGTGGCTTATGGTGAAGGCAGTCTTCTTGACTTTGAGTTTAATGGAAGTTCATTCTCTCCCTGCCTCTCTGGCTTCCTCTGTCTTTCTTTCCTCTCTGTCTGTCCTTCTATCCTTGTCTTTCTTATGGTCCTCTCCCCATGCTTCTGATTTTCTGTGCGTGTCTCTCTGTTGATCACTCTATGACTGTGTGTCCTCCCTGATTCCTTCCCATGTCTCTGTGTCCATCTGTCTGTCTCTCCATCTTTCTGTCTCCCTCCCCTCACCTCTGTCTGTCTGTCTCTCTTTTCTTGTCTCACTTCCTTGGTTTCTTCCATTTCTGGGCCTATCTCGGCATCCACCCCTCATGTCTCTCTCTCCCTATGTGTCTCCAACTCCCTGCCTCTGATTCTCTTTTCACATCTTTCCCTGTGTCCTGTCACTCTCCCACACTTCTCTGATTCTCCCCACCATCTATCTTTCTTCCCCATCTCCTGCCATCCACCCACTTGGGGCAGGAGGGCCAGCAACTGATGCAGGAGAAGCCCGAACTGGCGGCCTCTGTGCGGAAGAAGCTGGGCGAGATCCGCCAGTGCTGGGCAGAGCTGGAGAGCACCACCCAGGCCAAGGCACGGCAGCTCTTTGAGGCCAGCAAAGCAGACCAGCTGGTGCAGAGCTTTGCTGAGCTGGACAAGAAGCTCCTTCACATGGAGAGCCAGCTGCAAGACGTGGACCCTGGAGGGGACCTGGCCACTGTCAACAGTCAACTCAAGAAGCTGCAGGTATGGCCTTCCTGGCCCAGATGAGGGCTCCCTATGCCACATGGGGGCCAGGTCAGGATCCAGCCCCACTCAAGGTATTTCAAATGGAGGGGATTGAATACAGGGATTTATTTCAAACTTGTAGAAGAGTAGAAAGGGAATATTGAAGCAATCCAGCTAGTAATAACTGTTGGAAGCAGCCACCACCCCCTAAGGTATGGTGTACAAAGGGAAAAGGAAGGATCTAGAGCCACAAAGCAGTAGGTAAATGACTAGCATGCTAAAGGATTCACAGGACCCTGACACTCATTTCCTGAATGGAGAAACCAAAACCCAGGGGTAGTGGAATGACTTTGCATGGAATAACAATGACATTCATTTAGCATTCTTCTACCAGTCTCTGGGCCAAGCACTCACTGACTCCTCCCAGCAACTTCTGGAGATTGGTACTGTTATTATCCCATTTTACCAATGGGGAAACTGAGGCACAGAAAGTAAGGCACCTGGCCCAAGGACACATAGATAACCAGTGTCTCCTTTATGAAACAGGGCACTCTTAGAGAACAGACACAGCATCTGCTTTGTATTTGCTCCCAGCCTGGCAGCTCCATGCTTGGTACACAGCAGTTCACGTGGAATGACCAGAGGTGAACGTAGCCATTGCTTCTCACCTCCCAAGGAGTAATGGCTCTTGCCTTTGGTTTTCTTTTTTTGTTGTTGTTGTTGATGTTGTTGTTTGTTTTTTTCTTTGAGATAGCAACTCACTCTGTCACCCAAGTGGGAGTGTAGTGGTTTGATCTCAGTTCATTGCAGCCTCAAACTCTTGGGCTCAAGTGATTCTCCCACCTCAGCCTTCCAAATAGCTGAGATCACAAGTGCATACCACCACACCTGGATAATCTTTTTAAACTTTTTATAGAGACAGGGTCTCACCATATTGCCTAGGTTAGTCTCAAACTCTTGGGCTCAAGAAACTCTTCTGCCTCAGCCTTCCAAAGTACTGGGATTACAGGTGTGAGCCATGGTATCTGGCCCACGTTGCTCCTGCTTTTTCCTGTCAGGAACAATGCCTGACTGACTGATGGGAAACTGAGGTTCCAGAAGGTGAGAAGTGAACTTACTTGTCCAGAGTAGCAAATAGCAAAGCCTGGATTTCAATCCAGGGCCCTTGACTCTTCACTCCTCCTTTTTGATATACTTCCTGGGTAGTTGTGTATACTTCCTGGGTAGTGCTTGGCATAGTGTATGGCAAAAAAAAAAAAGGCTAGTAAGAAATGCATAATGACACTGATTAGTATTTATTCATTCATCTCGGTGGCAAATAATTATTAGGTACCTACTATATGCCAGGCACTTTTCTGGGTGTTGGGATATAGCAGTGGGCAAAATGGATGAAAAGTTATTGCCTTTGGCTGGGCGCGGTGGCTCAAGCCTGTAATCCCAGCACTTTGGGAGGCCGAGACAGGCGGATCACGAGGTCAGGAGATCGAGACCATCCTGGCTAACACGGTGAAACCCCGTCTCTACTAAAAATACAAAAAATTAGCCCGGCGTGCTGGCGGGCACCTGTAGTCCCAGCTACTCAGGAGGCTGAGGCAGGAGAATGGCGTGAACCCGGGAGGCGGAGCTTGCAGTGAGCTGAGATCCGGCCACTGCACTCCAGCCTGGGCGACAGAGTGAGACTCCGTCTCAAAAAAAAAAAAAAAAAGAAAGAAAAAGAAAAGTTATTGGCTTCATGGTGATCCCATTCTGGTTGGGGGAACAGGCAAAAGAACAAAAAGACAAACAGATCTGAATGTGATGGCCAATGAAGTCAGTTCGTTCTCTCCCCCTCCTCCTCCCCTTCCCCCCCTTCCTTCCTTCCTTCCTTCCTTCCTTCCTTCCTTCCTTCCTTCCTCCCTCCTTCCTTCCCTTCCCTCCCTTCCCTTCCCTTCCTTCCCTTCCCTTCCCTTCCTTCCCTTTCTCTCTCTCTCTCTCTCTCTCTCTCTCTCTCTCTCTCTCTCTCTTTTTCTTTCGTTGGAGTCTTGCTCTGTCACCCAGGCTGGAGTGCAGTGGTGCAGTCTCGGCTCACTGCAACCTCTACCTCCCAGGTTCAAGCAATTCTCCTGCCTCAGCCTCCTGAGTAGCTGGGATTACAGGCATGTGCCACCATGCCCAGCTAATTTTTATATTTTTAGTAGAGACGGGGTTTCACCATGTTGGCCAGGCTGGTCTCAAACTCCTGACTGCAGGTGATTCACCCACCTTGGCCTCCCAAAGTGCTGGGATTGCAGGCGTGAGCCACCATGCCCAGCCAATGAAGTCACTACTTTATATAGAGTAGCAGTTCTCAAATGTCTGGGTTTCTAGGACCCCCTTACACTCTTAAACTTCACTGAGATCCTCAGAAAGCTTTGTCTGTGTGGGTTAGACCTATTGACATTCACTGTATTAAAAATGAAAATTGAGGCCAGGCATAGTGGCTCATGCCTGTATCCCAGCACTTTGGGAGGCCGAGGCAGGAGGATTGCTTGAACCTAGGAGTTTGAGACTAGCCTGGGCAACAGAGCAAGAGCCTGTCTCTATTTTATTTTATTTCATTATTTGAGCCAGGATCTCACTCTGTCAGCAGGCTGGAGTGCAGTGGTGTGATCACGGCTCACTGCAGCCTCAACCTCTGAGGCTCAAGTGACGTTCCTCCCTCAGTCCCGCAAGTAGCTGGTACTACAGACCCATACCACCATGCCTGACTGATTTTTTTTTAAGAGACAGAATCTCACTATGTTGTCCAGTCTTTATCTCTTTTATTAAACTAAAAAAAAAAAAAAAAAAATTAAAAGAGTCTGGCTCTGTTGCCCAGGCTGGAGTGTAGTGATGTGATCTTGGCTCACTGCAACCTCCGCCTCCTGGGTTCAAGCAATTCTCCTGCCTCAGTCTCTGGAGTAGCTGGGATTACAGGCCTGTGCCACCACACCTGGCTAATTTTTGTATTTTTAGTAGAGATGGGGTTTCACCATGTTGCCCAGGCTGGTCTTGAACTCCTGACCTCAGGTGATCTGGCTGCCTTGCCTTCCCAAAGTGCTGGGATTACAGGCATGAGCCATGGCACCCAGCCTGTAGTTCTGTTTCATGTCTAGAATAGAAGAGAGCTGGCTTCTCCCATCTGTGTCTGTATTCAATCCATTTCACTAGCACAGGTCATTAGGTCTCTGAAAAATGCTGCTGCATGCTGGGGAGAGAATGAGAATGGTGAAGGCAAATAACATCTTAGTATTTTTATAAAAATAGTTGTAACCTTGGAGATGCCTTGAAAAGATCTCAGGGATCCCCAGGGGTTCCTTGGCCACAGTTTGAGAACTGCTGATGTACATGATGTGCTGGGCACCGTTAACTCCTCTGTCCTCCCCAGCAGCCCCGTGAGGGAGGTCCTGTTATTACCCCTACCCAGGAGAAAACCACAGCAGAGAAAGGATCCGTGGCTCACAGAGGTCACATGGCTACCAAGTGGCTATTCAATACCACCTTTAGTCCCTCCCTGAGCCTCTGTCCGCCCTCTTAAATAGGACTCTATCATCAGTGCAGGTCTTCCAGGGCCAGGTGGGGTTGTGCACAGAAAGGAGCCATTTAGCACAGTGCCCAGGATGTGGTAAGCCTGCAAGAAAGGGGCATCTGACTGTTAGGGTCGCAGCCAGAAACAAAAGGCAGGCTCACCTGTAGAAAACTTGAGTTTCTTGACAAAGGTGTGAGTGGAGAATGGGAAGCTGCAGGAAGCATATAGGGCTGTGGGACTCATGGAGGGGAGCCTTTGCTCCCCCCTAGCCAGAGAAGGCAGGGAAGGAGAAGTTATTGGAACTTGGAAGGGGAGAGTCTCGAGACAGGAGCTGGGACTCTTAGTCAAGAACGCAGCCATGGCCAGGCGCGGTGGCTCACACCTGTAATCCCAGCACTTTCGCAGGCCAAGGTGGGTGGCTCACTTGAGGTCAGGAATTCAAGACCCACCTGGGCAACATGGCAAAACCCCGTCTCTACTAAAAATACAAAAATTAGCCGAGTGTGGTGGCAACGTGCCTGTAATCCCAGCTACTCGAGAGGCTGGGGCATGAGAATCACTTGAACTTGGGAGGCGGAGGTTGCAGTGAGGCAAGATTGCACCACTGCACTCCAGCCTGGGTGACACAGTAAGACTCTGTCTCAAAAAAAAAAAAAAAAAAGAACGGCAGCCAGACCATGGCACCATAGCAGGGAAGAGCCAGGAGATAATACCCCAGACTCACTTTCCTCTGGGCTTCCCTATGCCAACCAGGGCTGGCTTTGTGGGTGTTTGCCCATGCAGTGGCACAGGGCTCCATGCTTAGTTTAATGCCCTACTATTGATGTCTTGAATTTTTTTTGTTTTGGAGACAGTTTCTCCCTCTGTCGCCCAGGCTGAAGTGCAATGGCATGATCATGGCTCACTACAGCCGTGAACTCCTGGGCTCAAGTGAACCTCTCACCTCAGCCTCCTGAGTAGCTGGGACTACAGGCGTGTGCCACCATGCCCAGATAATTTTTGTATTATTTTGTAGAGATGGGGGTCTCACTATGTTGCCCAGGCTGGTCTCAAACTCCTGGCCTCAAGTTATCCTCCTGCCTTAGTCTCCCAAAGTGCTGGGATTACAGGGGTGAGGCACTGCCCCTGGACAAAATTCTTAATAAATATTTGAACAAGGGACCTTGTGTTTTCCATTTTGCACTGAAAATTATAAGCCATTTTTGAGGCCAACCCACATGGGAGCCAGAGGACAGGAGGGCTGGTCCATGCAGGTCAGTCCTGCACAGGGCAGGGTGAAGAAGCTTGGACTATGGGTCTCAAGCTCCCAGGCTGAAGCAATCTGCTCACCTTGGCCTCCCAAAGTGCTGGGATTACAGGCGTAAGCCACCGCCCCCGTCTATTGCTAGGGTTCATAATTATCTTGCAGTGATTACTAATTCTTCCCCAGCAGTGTATTGCAGTGGCTGAAGGCACAGACTCAGGACTCCAGCAGGTCTGGTTCTGAGTCACAGCTCCCCCACCTGCTGCCTATGTCTCTCCCTCTGAGCCTCGGAAGCCTTCTCCTTGCAATGGGAAGGACCTCAATGCTCACCCCCTGGTGGATAGCGGAAGTGTGGGAAGCAGCACAGTGAAGGGCATGAACGCTGGAGCTGGGCTGCCTGGGTCAAGGCCTGGCTGTGTGCCTTATCACCTGGGTAGCCCAAGGAGGCGACTTTTCTCTCTGTGCTTCAGTTTATTTTTCTTTTTTTAAGAGGGAGTCTCACTCTGTTGCCCAGACTGGAGAGCAGTGGCATGATCTTGGCTCACTGCAACCTCCGCCTCCTGGGTTCAAGTGATTCTCTTGCCTCAGCCTCCTGAGTAACTGGGATTACAGGCACCTGCCACCAAGCCTGGCTAATTTTTGTATTTTTAGTAGAGACGGGGTTTCACCATGTTGGCCAGGCTGGTCTCGAACTCCTGACGTCAAGGGATCCACCCACCTCGGCCTCCCAAAGTGCTGGGATTACAGGCGTGAGCCACCGCGCCCGGCTGTGCCTCATTTTCTTCTTCAGTAAAATGGGCATAATGATATTTCTGACCTCATAAGGACATTGTGAAGGTGAAAAGATATAATACATTAAGTGGTTTCAGAACTGCTGACCCAACAAATCTAAGATTCAATATTTATTCACAGGTCTTTAATTTTTTCTTTTTTTTTTTTTCAGACCAAGTTTTGCTCTTGTCGCCCAGGCTGGAGTGCAATGGCACAATCTTGGCTCGCTGCAACCCTCCGCCTCCCGGGTTCAAGCGATTCTCCTGCCTTAGCCTCCTGAGTAGCTGGGATTACAGGCACCCGCCACCATGCCTGGCTAATTTTTGTATTTTTAGTAGAGATGGGGTTTCGTCATGTTGGCCAGGCTGGTCCCGAACTCCTGACCTCAAGTGATCCACCTGCCTCGGCCTCCCAAAGTACTGGAATAATAGGTGTGAACCACCATGCCTAGCCAGTCTTTAATTTGAACTGTCCTAAATCTGAGAGCGTATCATCATCACTCTACTGTTTTCAAAAGCTAGTTTTCACCTTCACTTTGGTTATGTTACTTATGTGATACACAGTTACTTCATTTGTTTTTGTTCATATTCCATTTGGGGCATTTACCCCTCCCCATGCTGCTTTTTAATTTTAATATGTTTTTATTTCTTAATAGCTAGGGTCTCTCTATGTTACCCAGGCTGGTCACAGACTCCTGGGCTCAAATAGTCCTCCCGCCTTAGCCCCCCAAAGTGCTGGGATTATTTGCATGAGCCACTGTGCCTGGCCCCAAAACACGTTTTAAAAAGGCAACATGGATGATTGGGCACAGTGACTCATGCCTGTAATCCCAGTAATTTGGGAGGCCAAGGCAGGAGGATTGCTTAAGCCCAGGAGTTCCAGACCAGCCTGGGCCACATAGCAAGATCCACATGCCTGTGGTCCCAGCTACTCAGAAGGCTGAATTGGGAGGATCACTTGAGTCTAGGAGGTTGAAGCTGCAGTGAGCCGTGATGGTGTCACTGCACTCCAATCTGGTAGACAGAGTGAGACCCCCATCTCAAAAAAAAAAAAAGAAGTAATTTGAAGGTGGTAAATGAAATATTTTTATAGTGTTAAAAGTTAGAACCATCTTTAGCTCACTTGCTTTTGCCAGATTGCCTGCCCAGGTCCTTGTGTGGCTGAGCGCTCTCTCCCCAGCAGTCCACATGAGCTCCTGTTTCCTCTTATCCTTGCCAACACTTGGTATTGTCAGACGTTTTAGATTTTTCCCAGTCCGATGGCTAGGAAGTGGTACCTCACTGCAGTGTGTGTATTTGCATTTTTTTCTAATGCAACTGGTGAGCTTGACCATCTTTGACCCTCTTTTGTACTATTTAGGTTTTAGAGGAAGGAGTTGGGGCCTCCTGCTTTAGCCAGAGTACAGAGTTAGCTCTTCCCTCCCCGCAGGGGGTTCAATCTCGACCAAGCCCAGCAAACCATGAGATGGGGGTCCCCATTGTTCAAGGGAGAGGCTGAAGCCCAGAGGGGACAAGGGAGTAGCCCTGGGGTCACACAGTGATGGGTACCGGAGGCAGGCTCCAGCACGAGACTACCTGACCCTTTTCCCAGCAGAGGGAGCCCGAGGCAAGAAGTGACTGTGTGAGCCATGGCACCCAGATGAAGCCCAGCTGCCCCTCAGGAGCTGCCACTGGGGAAGGGACCTGCCAAGGCCCCACTATCCCCTCGGGCATACACAGGAGGGGGGTCGGCTGCCATCCAGCCTGGCACGTTTCCTGGCTGTCCCATCCACCCTGAGGGCACTGGGGCCAGGCTGGGCTGGGGGAGGTGCTGGCTTGGGGTCTGAGGTGTGTAGTGGTGTGTGCTATGTGAGCCATTTGTCCCCCTCAGCCTCTCTCCAGGCCTGTGTCTCTGTCCTTGTCCCTTAGCCTTTCTGTGTCCCTTAGTTTCTGCCTCTCATCGCTGCCTCTCTGCCTCTCTCTGTCATCCCGTCCTCATCTCTGTGTCTCTCTCTTCCCTTTGTGTCCCTCTCTGTCCTACTCTCTCACTCCCTTCTCTCTGTCTATTTGTTTACTTTGAGACAGAGTCTTACTCTGTCACCCAGGCTGGAGTGCAGTGGCGCAATCTCAGCTCACTGCAACCTCTGCCTCCCAGGTTCAAGTGATTCTCCTGCCTCAGCCTCCCGAGTAGCTGGGATTATAGTCATGAGCCACCATGCCCGGCTAATTTTTGTATTTTTAGTAGAGATAGGGTTTCACCATGTTGGCCAGGTTGGTCTTGAACTCCTGATCACAGGTGATCTGCCTACCTCGGTCTCCCAAAGTGCTGGGATTACAGGCGTGAGCCATCACCCCAGTCTCTCTGTCTCTTTTTCTTTGACTTCTCTGTCTCTGCCTCCTTCCCTTGTTCCTCATATCCTCCTTGTGTCCTCTCCCTTGTCCCCCACCACACCTGCTGCAGCAGGCTCCCTGGGAGTCCACCTCCCAGGTCCTGGCCACATGACCCAGAATCCTCTCTTGGGGCCTCTTGCCAGGCTGTGCTTCCTGACCAAGAAGCCAGATGGTGGAGTCTCAAGTCCCGGCTCCCCAGCCCTCAGGGACCTGGCCAGCTGGTCGGCCTCGGCCGCAGGCTCCTGCTTGGAGGGGTGGGGGCTGGTCTCCTGCCATCTGAGAAAATGCACTAGAGGCTTTGCAGCTGCGAGGCTCTGTCCCTGGGGACCCCACACTTTTTCCAGGCCCACCCCCACCCTAAGCAAAGCTCTTTCTCTGGCCAGGGAAACACCCTCCTCCCCGTGTTCTACTTCTCTGTCTCATGTTTTTGTATCCAGCTCAGCATGGCCTGGAAGAGGAGTGCAGATTCAGGGGCTTATACCATCCCAGTCCTTGCCCTATTGTGACTCAAGGCAAGGGACTCCACCTTCCTTTCTTTTTCTTTCCTTCTTTCTCTCTTTCTTTTCTTTCTTTCTTTCACAGAGTCTCACTCTGTTGCCCAGGCTGGAGTGCAGTGGCACAATCTCGGCTAATTATGTCTTCATAATTCACAAATTATGTCTTCAGTTTATGAAGATGCTGGCTCAGGGTCTGAGGGGTGATCAGTAACTCAAATTATGTCTTCACAGATCTCCTTGTCTTCATTTCTGAGCACCACTTTCTTCTGTGTTGACCTCATTGTCAGGGAGTCCCAGACGTTGGCAGGATGACCCCAGGATGCCTGACCTATCTCCTCCCAACTTAGGAAGTCCATGGGAAAGAGAGTATCTCTTCTGTGCACACACACTTTCCTGGAAAAAGTGGGGACAGTGACTGGGCACAGTGGCTCACACCTGTAATCCCACACTTTAGGAGGCCAAGATGGGAGGGATTGCTTGAGGCCAGGAGTTTGAGACCAGCCTGGCCAACATAGTGAGACCCTACCTCTACCAAAAAAGAAAAAGTGGGAAGAGTTTTCATTGGCCCATCTGAGGTCACATGTTCATCTCTGACCCAATCTTTGTGACCAGGGTGTTTTCAGTGTTCTGATTGGCCCCACTTGTGTCATGTGATTACCCATGGCTCTCTAGGTTTCATTTGCCCTTCAGGAAGCTCAGGACCTGAGAGTGAGTTTTGATGTATTTGGAAGGAGAGGATGGATTCTGGGCAGGCAAAACCAACAACTCTGCACTACAGAACCTTGAAACAAGAAGTCTTGGCTTGGTTCTTGAGTTTGGGGTTTTGTTTTGCAGTCATTTGCCATAATCTGCTACCACTTAATTTTTTAATTGTTATTTTGTTTTCTTCTCTAGCTTTCCTCCATCTGTTTAGAATTACAAGGGTAATATATAAATACATTCTTTTGGGAAAATTTGTACTAACCCAGCAGTCTTCAGTAGAACGTAAAGTCTCACTGCGATCTGCCTCGCAATCCCACATCCCAGAGGGAGCCTCAATTATTTGGTGTGCATCCATCTAGACCTCCTTCTGTGCATTTACAAGTGTACCTATATGGATGTTTAGTGTTTTTATTTTATTTGCTTTTCATGTTTAATTTCAATTTTTGAATAAATAAATTTTCATGGTTAAGACATCAAAACCTCTAGGGAAATCCCATGGGAAAATTATCCATCCCCTTCATCCCTGTACCCCATTCATTAAGTTCTCATCCCCCCAATAAGTACCATCTGTTATGAACTTCTTGTTTACTCCAGGGAATTTTTATGCATGTGCAATCCACTACAAATTTATATTCTGCTTCTGCTGTGCTGCTGCTGCTCCTTCTCCTCCTCATCCCCCTCCTCCTCCTCCTCCCTCCTCCCTTTTTTGAGATGGAGTTTCACTCTTGTTGTCCAGGCTGGAGTGCAGTGGCATGATCTCAGCTCACTGCAACCTCTGCCTCCCGGATTCAAGTGATTCTCCTGCCTCAGGCTCCCAAGTAGCTGGGATTACAAGTGTCTGCCATCACGCCTGGCTAATTTTTTGTATTTTTAGTAGAGATGGGGTTTCACCATGTTGACCAGGCTGGTCTCCAACTCCTGACCTCAGGTGATTCACTCGCCTCGGCCTCCTAAAGTGCTAGGATTACAGGCGTGAGCCACCGCACCCCGCATGCTTTTTCTTCTTAACAGTAACATTTGGCTATTATTCCATATTGGTCTGGATTTGTTTAACCATTTTACTGTTTGTTTGTTTTTTTTTTTTCAAGAGAGGGAGTCTAGCTATGTTGCCCAGGCTGGTCTCGATCTCCTGGGCTCAAGCAATCCTCCCACCTCAACCTCTTGAGTAGCTGGGATTACAGGCATGAGCTGCTGCACCTGACTTAACCATTTCTCTCTTGATGGGCATTGAGGTTGCTTCCAATTTTTTTCCCATTACAAACTCTGCTGTGACTACAACTTTGTGCATCTGTGCCAGTATTTCTTTTTTCTTCTTTAAAATTTTTTTTATTATTATTTTAAATTTTTTTTTCAAGATGGAGTCTTGCTCTGTCACCCAGGCTGAAGTGGCACGATCTCAGCTCACTGCAACCTCTGCCTCCCAAGTTCAAGCAGTTCTCCTGCCTCAGCCTCCCAAGAAGCTGGGATTATAGGCATGCATTACCACACCTAGCTAATTTTTGTATTTTTAGTAGAGACGGGGTTTTACCATGTTGGCCAGGCTGGTCTTGAACTCCTGACCTTGTGACCCACCTGCCTTGGCCTCCCATAGTGCTGAGATTACAGGCGTGAGCCACTGCACCTGGCCTATGACAGTATTTCTTTAGTCATATTCCTAGAAGTGCAAGTGCTAGGTCAAGCAGATGTGTATTTTGCATTTTGATGCAAAGACCTGCCAAATTGCCTTCCAAAAAGGCTCTACCAGTTTACACCACCACTGACAGTGGCTGAGTGTGCCTGTCTCCCAGGATCTTTGCCAGCATTAGATACTATAAGTGTTTTACATTTTTGCCAACCTAATGTGTAGAAAAGGATGTCTTGACCAGGCGCAGTGACTCACTCCTGTAATCTCAGCACTTTGAGAGGCCAAGGTGGGTGGATCACCTGAAGTCAGGAGTTCAAGACCAACCTGGCCAACATGGTGAAACCCCATCTCTGCTAAAAATACAAAATTAACCAGGCATGGTAACATGTGCCTGTAATCCCAGCTACTCGAGAGGTTGAGGCAGGAGAATCACTTGAACCGAGGAGGCAGAGGTTGCAGTGAGCCGAGACCATGCCATTGCACTCCAGCCTGGGCAAAAAGAGTGAAACTCCGTCTCAAAAAAAAAAAAAAAAAAAAGAAAAGAAAAAAGAAAAGGATATCTTGTTTTAATTTCTATTTTCCAGCTGATTAATAAGACTGGGCATCTTTTCATATGCTTATTTGTCTGTTGCCTGTTCACATCTGATGCCCATTTCTCTTTTTGGGCAACCTTTTTTTGCTGATATCATTCATGTATGCACTGAACAAATCTTAATTGGAGGCCTACTGTGTACCAGAAATTGTTCTAGGTTTTCAAGAATACAGCAGTGAGTGTGACAGAGCCCCTTCCATCATGTGGGTCACATTCTGGAAGCAGGGGACCAATAAAAATACACAAGTACCTGAGTGCAGTGGCTCACACCTGTAATCCCAGCACTTTGGAAGGCCAATGTGAGAATAGTTTGAGTCCAGGCATTCAAGACCAGCCTGGGCAACATAGCAAGACCCCATCTTTATGACAAATTTCAAAAATGAGCTGGGCATGGTGGTGTGTGCCTGTAGTTGTAGCTACTTGGGAGGCTAAGGCAAGAGGATCCCCTGAGCCTAGGAGTTTGAGGCTGCAGTGAGCTATTATCTCACTACCACACTCCAACCTGGATAACAGAGCAAGACCCTGTCAAAAAACAAAGCACACATACACACAAATCAAGAGAGTTGTCTGATGGTGGTAAGCACTATGAAGACAAAGGAAGCAGGATGGAGGGGAATTCTTTGATTGTTAAATAAACTAATTCCTTGCTCTAATATATATCAATTTTTTCAGTTTTTCATTTGCCTTCTAACTCTATGAAATTTTGGTTGATGCAGAAGTATTTTTAAATTTTTTTTAATTTAAGTTCTGGGGTACATGTGCACAACATGCAGGTTTGTTACATATGTATACATGTGCCATGTTGGTGTGCTGCACCCATTAACTCATCATTTACATTAGATATTTCTCTTAATGCTATCCCGCCCCACTCCTCCCACCCCATGACAGGCCCCGGTGTGTGATGTTCCCTGCCCTGTGTCCAAGTGTTCTCATTGTTCAATTCCCACCTATGAGTGAGAATGTGCAGTGTTTGGTTTTCTGTCCTTGCAACAGTTTGCTCAGAATGATGGTTTCCAGCTTCACCCATGTCCCTACAAAGGACATAGATTCATCCTTTTTTATGACTGCATAGTATTCCATGGTGTATATGTGCCACATTTTCTTAATTCAGTCTATCATTGATGGACATTTGGGTTAGTTCCAAGTCTTTGCTATTGTGAACAGTGCCACAATAAACATACATGTGCTTGTGTCTTTATAGCAGCATGATTTATAATCCTTTGGGTATATACCCAGTAATGGGATGGCTGGGTCAAATGGTATTTCTCGTTCTAGATCGATCCTTGAGGAATCGCCACACTGTCTTCCACAATGGTTGAACTAGTTTACACTCCCACCAACAGTGTAAAAGTGTTCCTATTTCCCCACATCCTCTCCAGCATCTGTTGTTTCCTGACTTTTTAATGATTGCCATTCTAACTGGTGTGAGATGGTATCTCATTGTGGTTTTGATTTGCATTTCTCTGATGACCAGTCACGGTGAGCATTTTTTCATATGTCTATTGGCTGATGCAGAAGTATTTTTATGTGATCAAATTTATAAATCTTTCCCTTTATGTTTTTTTATGCTTGGAAAGATTTTCCTCCATCCCAGCATTATAAAAGCATTTGCCCAGGTTTTCTTTTAGTGCCTTATGGATTTACTTACTTCATTTAAGTCTTGAATCCATCTGGAATTGTTTTCAGTACAAACAGCAAGGAAAGGATCCAGCTAAGTTGGTTAGCCATTGGCCCATGACCATTCATTAAATAATCCATCGTTTCCTTTGGGGATTTGCATTGGCATCTATGAAACACATGAATTTTCTTGTGTATTTGGGTCTGCTTTTGCACTTTCTGTCTATCCCTATGACACAGCAGCCATCCAAATCACTATAGCTTTGTATTTATTTTTGATAAATTTTTACTATCAAATGTTTTTTCAGCCTGTAATCCCAGCACTTTGGGAGGCCAAGGTGGGCAGATCACTTGAGGTTAGGAGTTTGAGAACAGCCTGACCAACATGGTGAAACCCTATCTCTACTAAAAATACAAATAAATCAATAAATAAAAATAGCCAGGCATGGTGGCAGGTGCCTGTAGTCCCAGCTACTGGGGAGGCCAAGGCACGAGAATGACTTGCACCTGGGAGGTGGAGGTTGCAGTGAACTGAGATTGCCCACTGAACTCCAGCCTGGACGACACAGTGCCCAGGCTGATTTGCTCATCCATCTACAAAAAAAAAAAAAAAAAAAAAAAAAAAATCGGCTAGGTATGGTTGCTCATGCCTGTAATCCCAAGCACTTTGAGAGGCCAAGGTGGGCGGATCACCTGAGGTCAGGAGTTCAAGACCAGCCTGGCCAATATGGTGAAACCCCATCTCCACAAAAATACAAAAATTAGCTGGGCATGATGGCAGGTGCCTATAATTTCAGCTACTCGGGAGGCTGAGGCAGGAGAATTGCTTGAACCCAGGAAGTGAAGGTTGCAGTGAGCCAAGATTGTGCCATTGCACTCCAGCCTGGGCGACAGAGCGAGACTCCGTCTCAAAAGAAAAAAAAAATTCGTTAACAAAAAATTATTACTATATTTGATAATAATAATTTTGGAAAGTTGACTCTTTGGACAAATTCTTTAACTTCTCTTGGCTTCAGTTTCCTCCTCTGTAAAACAGGGAGACTACCAACCTTGAAGGGTTGTTCTGAGAATTAGTGATTTAATGGACCACTTTAGTTCCTGGGTCAGGTAAGCCTCTTTGAGAAGGTCATACTCCAGCTAAAATCTGATTGACAAGGAAGAGCATGCCTGGCAGAGGAAACAGCAAAGGCAAAGGCTCCGAGGCAGGGATTAGCTTAGTGTGATGCGGGTTCATGCGGAGGGCATCGCTCCTGGAGGCGACTGAGCAAGGAGAGGGTGGAAGGGTGGGCCAATGAGGGGTCTGGCTGTCACCATAAGGGTACTGGAGAACCACAGCAGGATCAGGAGGGTGGGTGGGGCCCACTGATACTGCCTCTGTCCCCACAGTCCATGGAGTCGCAGGTGGAGGAGTGGTACCGCGAGGTGGGAGAGCTGCAGGCGCAGACGGCGGCGCTGCCGCTGGAGCCGGCCAGCAAGGAGCTGGTGGGCGAGCGGCAGAACGCGGTGGGCGAGCGCCTGGTGCGCCTGCTCGAGCCGCTGCAGGAGCGCCGCCGCTTGCTGCTGGCCTCCAAGGAGTTGCACCAGGTGGCGCACGACCTGGACGACGAGCTGGTGAGGCCAGCGCAGGGGCCTGGGGCGGGGCGGGGGACGGGGCCGAAGATGGAGAAGGCTGAGACCCTCCCACTCATACGCTGAAAGATGCACTCAGCCCTTCACTCATTCATTCATTCACATTCATTTACTCACTTTGAATCATTCATTGATTTGTTCATGAAGTCACTCATTTATTCACTCATCCATTGTTTGTTTTTGCCTCCACTCATTTATTTACTTATTATTTATTCACTCATTCACTCTTCTGTTCATTTCCTCATTCCATCACTCAACTTCCTGATTTGCTCACTAATTTGCTCACTCAGTTGATCATTCTGGCCCCAACCCGGTGTGTGGATGATACTGGGGCCACAGGGGTGGCCAAGGCAGACCCCATTGTGTCCCAGAGGACTCAAAGTCCAACTGGGAAAACAGACTTGTCCCCAGACAGTGACAATTCAGGGTGGTTAGGAATATGATAGGAAACAAGACCTGTATGTGTAAAGGCCAATAGTGTGAGCCTGGCTTAAGTGCAGAGAGCAAGACAGAGTATGTGAACAGAGGAGACTGAGACAGGTGTGATGGCGCCTGTAGTCCCAGATACTTGGGAGGCTGAGGTGGGAGGATTATTTGAGCTTGGGGATTCGATCCCATCTCAAAGAAAAAAAAAAATGGAGGAGGCTAAAGATTCGACTGGGCTGTTAGGCAAGGAAGGGCCTGGGATACCATGCAGGTTTAAAGTTTAGTTGCGATGCAGCAGTTCTTGGATGCATTCTCCCCTTGACCTGCTTCCTGTGTCCTCTCCAGGCATGGGTTCAGGAGCGGCTGCCACTGGCCATGCAGACAGAGCGAGGCAACGGTTTGCAGGCGGTCCAGCAGTACATCAAAAAGAACCAGGTGAGCAGAGCCAGGTGAGGGAGTGAGTTAGGACACATCTGGAGACACGTGATAGAAAACAGCTGAAGGTGGTTAAAGCCAAAACAATGACTTTATTGGTTTTTGGAATTAACAAGACTGTGGACAGCAGATCCAGGTGCTTCCATATATTTTCATGACTCTGGGCTGTATTTTTTGTTTGTTTGCTTGTTTGTTTTGAGATGGAGCCTTGCTGTCATCCAGGCTGAAGTTTAGTGGCACAGTCTTCACTCACTGCAGCCTCCACTTCCTGAGTTCAAGCGATTCTCCTGCCTCAGCCGCCCAAGTAGCTGGGATTACAGGTGTGCACCACCACACCTGGCTAATTTTTGTATTTTTAGTAGAGATGGGGGTCTCACCATGTTGTCCAGGCTGGTCTCGAACTCCTGGCCTCAAGTGATCCACTCACCTCGGCCTCCCAAAGTGCTGGGATTACAGGCGTGAGCCACCGCACCCAGCCTGTTTGTTTTTCTGCATGAGCTTTCTTCTTAGGCCAGTCCTCCTCTCCTGGTGGTAAAAGGCCTCCAATAGATTCAGGTTTACCTCCCGCCAGCAAAACTGAAGAGAATTTCCCCCTCTCAATAATGTCAGCAGTAGTCCCAGGAATAACTCTCATTGGCTCACCATGCACGTGGCGTCCCATGCCCATCCCGGAACTAATCATGACGGATGGGGATTCAGACTGCTCCTTGGGCTGGCCTGGCTAGGCGCCCTCCCCTGGAACCTGCTGCTGGAATCAGCCTTAGCTTAATTACCAAGGCTGGATGGAGGCAAGGGGGGTTCTCCAAAGGAAAATCAGCGGCTTGAGACTAGAAGGAAGAGGAATGGCTATTGGACAAGGAAAAAGTAAAACAACCATCAAGTTAGCCTGGTGTGGTGGTGTACCCCTGTAGTCCCAGCTACTCCGGAAGCTGAGGAGGGAGGGTCCCTTGAGTCCAGAGGTCAAAGCTGTGGTTAGCCTTGAACACACCACTGCACTCCACCCTGTGCAACAGAATGAGACCCTATCTCTCTCTCTCTGTCACACACACACACACACACACACACCCCAAAACAAATAAAAAACACCCATAGGGATGAAGGACAGAGAGAATCAGCAAGAGGGTACTACTGTCTGCTAACCTGAGCAAGGTGGGGGGAGGGGGCTTTTGAGCTCCTAAAAAGTCTCTGAATCTCTGTTCATCCCTCTGGGGCTCAGTTTCCACATCTAAATAAGTAGAGTTGGTTTAGAACAGTGGTTCTCAAACTTCATAGCAGGGGAACTCCTTGGTCAAAGCAACTATTTCACCAAAGCCTAAAGCAAGACACATAAGAGAGGAATAATAATAATAATAAGGCATTGTGCCAGGCACGGTGGCTCCAGCCTGTAATCCCAGCACTCTGGGAAGCAGAGGCGGGAGGATCACTTGAGCCCAGGAGTTTGAGACCAGCCTGGGCAACATGGGGAAATCCCATCTCTACCAGAAATACAAAAATTAGCTGAGCGTAGTGGAAGGCGCCTGTAATCCCAGCTACTTGGGAGACTGAGTCAGGAGAATCACTTGAACCCAGTAGGCAGAGGTTGCAGTGAGCCGAGATCACACCACTGCATTCCAGCCTGGGTGACAGAGTGAGACCCTGTCTCAAAAAAAAGAAAAAAAAGCATCGATTAAAGATTTACTATATGCTGGCCAGGTGTAGTGGCTGATGCCTGTAATCCCAGCACTTTGGGAGGCCGAGGTAGGTGGATCACCTGAGGTCAGGAGTTCAAAACCAGCCTGATCAACATGGTGAAACTCCGTCTCTACTAAAAATACAAAAAAATTAAGGCCAGGAGCAGTGGCTCACACCTGTAATCCCAACACTTTGGGAGGCCGGGGTGGGTGGATCATGAGGTCAGGAGGAGATCGAGATCATCCTGGCTAACACGGTGAAACCCCATCTCTACTAAAAACACAAAAAATTAGCCGGGCATGGTGGCACGTGCCTGTAATCCCAGCTACTCGGGAGGCTGGGGCAGGAGAATAGCTTGAACCTGAGAGGCAGAGGTTGCAGTGAGCCAAGATCGCACCATTGCAGTCCAGCCTGAGTGTCAAGAGCAAGACTCTGTCTCAAAAAATAAAAAAAAGATTTACCATGTGCTAAGTACTGTGTTAGGGTTTATGCTGATTATTTAATTTAGTCCTCTCAATAACCCTATGAGGTGGATATTGTCATTATCCTCATTTCACCAAACAGTGTATGTTGGAAGAATAGGACACTGAAGGATGGTGGGGAGGTAGGTCCACAGATTATTTTGGAAGGTTCCCGATCATTCTGCAGTAGGTGGAGTTCTTTAAGAGACTGGGGTTTTGCTGAGATTTTGTTTTCCTGTCTTGACAAAAATACTCTTGGCTGTCAACAGTGTTGACAGTATCCTCATGGTTGAGGAAACTGATCAAATGCACTTAGTACTTAAAATTGAGGGAGCTCAGCTGTGTGTGCAGTGAGAGTGGTGGATACACAGGGGCTGTTAAGCAAAAAATAGCTGCAAATATGCATTTGCTGCATGCAGGCTCAGTTCTAAGTGCTCCATAGTTTATCACCTTACAACAACCCCACAAGGTAGATCATCTCAGCCTGATACTAGCCGTGTGACGTTAGCAAATCCCTCACCCTCTCTTTGCCTCAATCTTCTCATCTGTAAAACAGAGATGGTAATGTCTGGCTCCATAGGTTGGGAGTGAGGAGGTGTGGGGCTATGTTATGTAAAGCTCTTACTTAGCAAAGCACCTGGCAGGTAGCAGAGTAGCAGATACTCAAGAAGTATTGGCTGGCCAGGCACAGTGGCTCATGCTTGTAAGCCTAGCACTTTGGGAGGCCAACGTGGGAGGATTGCTTGAGGCCAGGGGTTCAAGACTGGCCTGAGTAACATAGCAAGACCTCATCTATCCAAAAATATTTTTTAAAATAGCCGGGCACGGTGGTGCACACCTGTAGTCCCAGCTACTTGGGAGGCTAAGGCAGGAGGATCACTTGAGCCCAGGAGTTTAAGGCTGCAGTGAGCTGCAGTAGTGCCTCTGGATTCCAGCCTGGGTGATAGAGTGAGACCCTGTCTCTAAAAAAGCAAAATAAGAAGAGGACATGCTGGCTGTTATTATCTTTGTTTACCAGTTGAGGCACACAAAAAGTTAAATGAGGTGAAGGCACACAAAAAGTTAAATAAGGTACTCTGCAAGTACAGAGCTGGTTGAGGGAACCTTCTGGGGGGTGGAAGTGTTCCGCATGCTGATCTGGGCACACCGGTGTATGCATCTGTACATATGTGTGCAACCGTATACGTAAGATTTGTGTACTTCACCATATATAAATGATACCTCGGCTGCTAAGCTGCAGGGTTTTTGTATTAGGGCCGATGTTGGGTCAGCAAGCGTCTTAGCTCAGAGCACAGTCTCCGGAACCAGTCTTCTGTGTTCAAATCCTGTCACTCCTCACTGGCTGCTTGTTCTTGGGCTCCCTACCTTGCCCCTCTGTGCCTGTGTTCCCACCTGCAGCATAGGGTTATGATGATTGAGGGAGTATCAGTAAAATGCTTACATGGTCCTGGCACGTGGTAAGCGAGCTGGGGGTGCTTGTTAACTGTCCCATGGGCCGTGCCAGTAGCAGAGGAGCATGTGGTCTTGCAGGGCCTCGAACGTCCCCTCTCCACCCACATCACGCTACCTCCCACCCCCCAGGGCCTGCGGCGGGAGATCCAGGCGCACGGGCCGCGCCTGGAGGAGGTGCTGGAGCGCGCCGGCGTGCTGTCGTCGCTGCGCAGCCCAGAGGCAGAGGCCGTGCGCCGGGGCCTGGAGCAGCTGCAGAGTGCCTGGGCCGGACTGCGGGAGGCTGCCGAGCGACGGCAGCAGGCGCTGGACGCCGCCTTTCAGGTGGAGCAGTACTACTTCGACGTGGCCGAGGTGGAGGCGTGGCTGGGCGAGCAGGAGCTGCTCATGATGAGTGAGGATAAGGGCAAGGTGCGCCCGAGCTGGGGGTGCGGAAGGCCTGGGGGCGCTGGAGCCCGGGGCCGCCGCTGCCGCCTCATCGTGGGCGCTTTGTGCCCCTAGGACGAACAGAGCACCCTGCAGCTGCTCAAGAAACACCTGCAGCTGGAGCAAGGCGTGGAGAACTATGAGGAAAGCATCGCTCAGCTGTCGCGCCAGTGCCGGGCGCTGCTGGAGATGGGGCACCCGGACAGGTGGGCGGGCGGGGACGGGGGCGTGGCCGGTTCACAGGAATGGTCCAGCAGGACCTGAAGCTTCGCTGCTGGGAGCGCAGCGCTGGAATTGGACGTTGGGTGGGAGAGGTCCTCCTTGCTGTGTGCTGGAGCCCTCGGATTTGGCAAGTGGGCTGGCTGGAATGGGGGGACACGGCCCAGAGATGGTTGAGAGGGTGGGGCCAGGAACACCTGGATATGAGTGTAGTTGGGGGCACCTCGTCAGGGGAGAAAAGAGGAGGTGATGTCTAGGACTGGGGCAGAGAAGAATTTGCTCAGGACAAGCAAGGGGCTCTTTCTACCCAGTGTCTGGGAGGACAGAAAAGCCTGTGCTGAGATTGGTTATGGGGGTGGGGCTGGAGACCTCCTGGTGTAGGCGGGTGCTGAGCTCCAGGCCTAGACCAGGGATGGAATCTGAAAGGAGGTACAGAGAGAGAGACCTCTGTGCAAGTGGGCTCAGCGATTGGGGCTAGAGGTGGGGTGAATTGGCTGGGGACCCAACTTGGGAGTCCAGAGTCCCACCCAGGTTCCTGGATAAGGGAGGCGTGACACTGAGATAGAAGCTGGGTGAGGCTGCCGAGGTGGGCGGATCACTTAAGGTCAGGAGTTGGAGACCAACTTGGCCAACATGGTGAAACCCCATCTCTACTAAAAATAAAAAATTAGCCTGGCATGGTGGTGCATGCCTGTAGTCCCAGCTACTGGGGAGGCTGAGGCAGGAGAATGGCTTGAACCTGGGAGGCAGAGGTTGCAGTAAGCCGAGATCATGCCACTACACTCCAGCCTGGCGACAGAGCAAAATTCCATCAAAAAAAAAAAAAAGAAAAAGAAAAAAAGAAACTAGGTGAGGCTGGATGGAGGTGAGCTTACCCATCTAGGGAAGCACAGCTTTCCCTGCATACTGAAATGCAGGGCTGTCTGAACCCAAGACTTGCAGAAAACACAGTCCTGGCCAGGCATAGTGGCTCACGCCTGTAGTCTCAACACTCGGAGGCTGAGGCAAGAGGATCGTTTGAGCCCAGGAGTTTGAGAACAGAGGGAACATAGTGAGACCTCATCTCTACAAAAAAATCAAAAAGTTAGTCAGGTGTAGAGTCACGCACCTGTGGTCCCACTTTGGAGGCTGCGATGGGAGGATAGCTTGAGCATGGGAGGTGGAGGCTGCAGTGAGTTGTGATCACACTACCACACTCCAGCCTAGGGAACAGAGCAAGACCCTGTCTCCAAAAAAAAAAGAAAAGAAAAGAAAACAGAGCTCTACCTGGGGACACAGCCTTGTCTGAAGATTCCAAGGAAACACAGCCCTGTCTTGGGGAGGGGGTTTAGGGGGGTCACGCTCTGCCCCAGCAGTCTCAGGGGTCCATCCCTGCCCCTCCATGTCCCCGATCAGTGAGCAGATCAGCCGGCGGCAGTCTCAGGTGGACCGCCTGTACGTGGCGCTCAAGGAGCTGGGTGAGGAGCGCCGGGTGGCTCTGGAACAGCAGTACTGGCTGTACCAGCTCAGCCGCCAGGTGAGCGAGCTTGAGCACTGGATCGCCGAGAAGGAGGTGGTGGCTGGCTCACCGGAGCTCGGCCAGGACTTTGAGCACGTCTCGGTGAGCATCATTAGTAATAAGTGATACCAGGAGCTACCACTAAGGTTCTCTGGGCCTCCGTTTCCTCATCTGTAGTATGAGGATAATAACAGCACCCACCTCATGGCTCTGCGGTGAGACAAATGAGTTAATATGATGTAAAGCACTGAGGACCCTGCTTGGCACACGTGGTGCCTCACAGTGCTAGTTACTGTTATCAGCTTATTGTTTTATTGTTACTTATTGTTATTTTTATTGTTACTATTTTGTTACTTTTCTTGCTAGGTGTTCAGTAAGTGTTAGATATTATTTTTTATGATGATGATGATGATTCTTATTATTCTTACCTGCCACAAAATAGTAGTCTCTGCCAGGTGTGGTGTCGCACGCCTGTAATCCCAACACTTTGGGAGGCCTAGGCAGGTGGATCACTTGAGGTCAGGAGTATGAGACCAGCCTGGCCAACATAGTGAAACCCCGTCTCTACTAAAAATACAAAAAAATTAGCTGGGTGTGGTGGCGCACGCCTGTAGTCCTAGCTATTTGGGAGGCTGAGGCAGGAGAATCGCTTGAACCAGGGAGGTGAAGGTTGCAGTGAGTGGCTATTGAACCACTGTACTCCAACCGGGGTGACAGAGCAAGACTCTGTATCAAAAAGAAAAAAAAAAAGGTAGGCTGGAGGGGGCTGGTGTGTGCTGCCCGTTTGCTCACTTTGCTGTACCCCTTCCCCCACCCCTGACTTCCTGATGGCAGGTGCTGCAGGAGAAATTCTCAGAGTTCGCCAGCGAGACAGGCACGGCAGGGCGGGAGCGGCTGGCAGCTGTGAACCAGATGGTGGATGAGCTGATCGAGTGTGGCCATACAGCAGCGGCCACCATGGCCGAGTGGAAGGACGGGCTGAATGAGGCCTGGGCTGAGCTGCTGGAGCTCATGGGCACACGGGCCCAGCTGCTGGCCGCCTCTCGGGAGCTTCATAAGTTCTTCAGTGACGCCCGAGAGCTTCAGGGACAGATTGAGGAGAAGCGGAGGCGGCTGCCCCGCCTGACCACCCCGCCTGAGCCGAGACCCAGCGCCAGTTCCATGCAGCGGACCCTGAGAGCCTTTGAGCATGACCTGCAGCTCCTCGTGTCCCAGGTGGGGCTCCGGTGGCCATCGGGACAGGTGGAAGGGCCCAGACAGCTGTGGGCAGCAGAGTGGGCAAAAATCAGGCTGTGGAGCAGGTTGAAATTAGGCAGTGGCACAGACAGAAAGCATACTACAGACCAGGAAGAAATTAGATAATGGAGGAGATAGAAAATGGACTGATGGAATGGTATATAGAAATCAGGTAGTGGCAGGGAAAAGTGGTACAGAAGGTCTCACAGATACTAAACAGCTTCCTACTGGGTGTGGTGGCTCATGCTGTAATCCCAGCACTTTGGGAGGCCGACACAGGTGGATCATCTGAGGTCAGGAGTTTAAGACCCACCTGGCCAACATGGTGAAACCCCATCTCTACTAAAAATACGAAAATTAGCCAGGTCTGGTGGTGGGCACCTGTAATCCCAGCTACTTGGGAGGCTGAGGCAGGAGAATCGCTTGAACCCAGGAGGCGGAGGTTGCAGTGAGCCGAGATCTTGCCATTGCACTCCAGCTTAGGTGACAAGAGTGATACTCCGTCTCAAAAAAAAAAAAAAAAAAAAAAAAGAAAAAGAAAAAAAAGCTTCCAACAGAGATTGGGCAGTGGTTCTCCTAAAACTGTGAATTTTACCTAAATCCAGATCGAGGGTCTAAAGGGAATTTTGAGAATGCTAAGAGGAATTTGGCTATGGTGTAGATAGAAATTAGACAACAGACAAGACCAGGCACGGTGACTCATGCCTATAATCCCAACACTTTGGGAGGCTGAGGCGGGCAGATCACGAGGTCAGGAGTTCAAGACCAGTCTGACCAACATGATGAAACCCCGTCTGTACTAAAAATACAAAAATTAGTAGGCGTGGTGGCAGGCGCCTGTAATCTCAGCTACACAGGAGGCTGAGACAGGGGAATCGCTTGAACCCGGGAGGTGGAGGTTGCAGTGAGCCGAGACCGTGCCACTGCACTCTAGCCTGGGTGACAGAACAAGACTCCTTCTCAAAGAAAAAAAAAAAAAAAATGCTCACGCCTGTAATCCCAGCACTTTGGGAGGCCGAGGAGGGTGGATCACAAGGTCAGGGGATCGAGACCATTCTGGCGAACACAGTGAAACCCCATCTCTACTAAAAATACAAAAAAAATAATTAACCGGGCATGGTGGTGGGCTCCTGTAGTCCCAGCTGCTCGGGAGGCTGAGGCAGGAGAATGGCATGAACCCGGGAGGGGAAGCTTGCAGTGAGCCAAGATCCGGCCATTGCACTCCAGCCTGGGTGACAGAGCGAGACTTCACCTCAAAAAAAAAGAAAAGAAAAGAAAAGAAAAGAAATTAGATAACGGGTCTGTGATAGAAATCATATGACTTTTCTGAAAGTAATTTGATGGGGGTGAATTTAATGAAAAAGGCAACAGAGATATTAGAAATTAGGCGGAGGGTCTGGCCAAAATTCAGAGGTGGATCTGAGCAGTCAGATGGAAATGAAGCTGCAGGCCCAATACAACTCAGGGAGCAGGACTGAAAGAAACCGCGTTGCAGGTCTAATGGAAGGTAAAAGTTGGGCAATTTTTTTTTTTTGTTTTTTTGTTTTTTTTCGACACAAGGTCTCACTCTGTCACCCAGGCTGGAGTGCAGTGGCTTGATCTCAGCTCACTGCAACCTCTGCCTCCCAGGCTCAAGCGATTCTCCTGCCTCAGCCTTCCAAATAGCTAGGATTACATGCACACGCCACCATGCCTGGCTAATTTTTGTATTTTTAGTAGAGACGGGGTTTCACCATGTTGGCCAGGCTGGCCTCAAAATCCTGACCTCAGGTGATCCATCCGTCTTGGCCTCCCTAAGTGCTGGGATTATAGGCATGAGCTACTGCGCCCAGCTGGCAATTATTATTATTATTATTATATATTATATTATATGTAATATATATTATTTAATAATAAAATTATTATTATTATTATTATTATTATTATCACCTTGTCACCCAGGCTGGAGTGCAGTGTGTAATCTCGACTCACTGCAACCTCCACCTCCCGGGTTCAAGTGATTCTCCCCCTTCAGCCTCCTGAGTAGCTGGGAGTACAGGTGCGAGCCACCGCACCCAACTAATTTTTGTATTTTTAGTAGAGATGCGGTTTCACCATGTTGGCCAGGCTGGTCTTGAACTCCTGACCTCAAGTGGTTTGCTTGCCTTGGCCTCCCAAAGTGCTGGGGTTACAGGCATGAGCTACCATGCCCAGCCCAATTATTTTTATAAATCCTACTTAGAAAGTGACTTAGAAGGCCGGGTGCGGTGGCTCAAGCCTGTAATCCCAGTACTTTGGGAGGCCGAGACGGGCAGATCACGAGGTCAGGAGATCGAGACCATCCTGGGTAACACGGTGAAACCCCGTCTCTACTAAAAATACAAAAAACTAGCCGGGCGAGGTGGCGGGCGCCTGTAGTCCCAGCTACTCGGGAGGCTGAGGCAGGAGAATGGCGTAAACCCAGGAGGTGGAGCTTGCAGTGAGCTGAGATCCGGCCACTGCACTCCAGCCTGGGCGACAGAGCGAGACTCCGTCTCAAAAAAAAAAAAAAGAAAGTGACTTAGAAATCAGGCTGAGAGATTGACAGCAATAAGTGGTGGATCTGTTAGAGATGGGGAGGTCATGCCAAAAGAAATCAGGAGATTTAATCAACAGAGTGAGCAACAGGCTGAGCGCAGTGGCTCATGCCTATAATCTCAGCACTTTGGGAGGCTGAGGTGGGAGGACTGCTTGAGCCCAGGAGTTCAAGATGAGCCTGGGTAACATAGTGAGACTCCATCTCTATTACAACATATATGTATGTATCCTGGTGCAGTGGCATGCACCTGTACTTCCAGCTATTAGTAGGCTGAGGCAGGAGGATCACTTGAGCCCAGGGTGTCAAGGCTGCAGTGAATTGTGTTTGCGCCACTGCACTGCAGCCTGGGCAACAGAGCAAGACCCTGTCTCAAAACAAACAAACAAACAAACAAAAAACCCAAAACCCGAAAGACAGAGTGAGCAGAACTCATACAGCAGAATGAATGGAAATTGGGTAGGGGACTAATAGCAATTGAACAGACATCGTGCAGGAAACTGGGCTACTACGAAGGAGTGGGTTTGAAATAAACCAAGTTAAAAAAAAATTAGCACATCTAAAAGACATCAAAGTGGAAAGGGGTTTCCTGAAAGACCCAAGGTAGAGGTGGGCCTGCCTGAAAACATAGGTGACAGACCCAATAGAAATAGAGCTCTCAGACCAAAACAAATCAGGCAGTGGGCTGAAAGAGACGTGGTAGTAGAACGAAAAGAAGTCAGAACGCGGGTAAGTCAAAGAGAAATCAGGCAGCAGATATGACAGGAGCCTGGCTGTGGGATCACAGTTTGAGGCTCCTTATATCTTGGGCTTCCGTGCTGGAGCAGATGGCGGGAGGGAGGGCACAGCCTGGGCCCCATGGAGGGCTGGCGCCCGACCTGGCATGCTCCTCAGGTACGGCAGCTGCAGGAGGGGGCGGCCCAGCTGCGGACGGTGTATGCGGGTGAACATGCCGAGGCCATCGCTAGCCGGGAGCAGGAGGTGCTGCAGGGTTGGAAAGAGCTGCTGTCAGCCTGCGAAGATGCCCGCCTGCACGTCAGCTCCACGGCCGACGCCCTGCGCTTCCACAGCCAAGTCCGTGACCTGCTTTCCTGGATGGATGGCATCGCCAGCCAGATTGGGGCAGCTGACAAGCCCAGGTGCCCCTCATCCCTCCTCGGGCTTCCTGCCTGCCCCTGGCGGCCTCCCCCAGCCAACCCCAGCCCATTGACAGCCCCCTTCCCAACCGAATGACAACAGCCAATATCTGTGTGGCACCTCTGTGTGCCAGGCACTGTTCTAGGGGCTTCGTGTGTATTCAGACCCCATTTTTAGGCCTGTCATTGGGGACTTAGGTCATGGGGCATCCTTCTGTCCTCTGTCCTTCCCAGTTGCCCATTATTACCCTCTCCATGGGATGTCACAGCATGAAACAGGCTAAAGACAGGATGGGCAAGGGAGGTGTGGGACTGTATTTGTGAGGGTGGGTGAAGAATTGTAACAATTCCAGCATCGCAGTGGCTTCATTAGTAGGCATTGACTTATTGCTCACATAGTGGTTGGATGTGAGTGTCCGGCAGAATCCTGTCCCATGGTGATTGGGAGCCAGGGTCCTTCCATCACGCCACCCTGGGAGTCACATGCTGGACCTTCTGCATCCCTCTGCAAATGGGAAAAGACAGGAGGAGGATTACACAGAAGGTTTTAGGGATAAAGCCATCACGCACACACTGCCAGTCTAGTGGCCTCACCTGTCTGCCAGGGAGGCTGCAAATTGTTCTTCTTTTGAGACGCAGTCTTGCTCTGTCGACCAGGCTGGAGTGCAGTGACACAGTATCAGCTCACTGCAACCTCCGTCTCCCAGGTTCAAGTGATTCTCCTGCCTCAGCCTCCCAAGTAGCTGGGACTACAGGGACTCACCATCATGTCTGGCTAATTTTGTATTTTTAGTAGAGATGGGGTTTCACTGCGTTGGCCACTCTGGTCTCAAACTCCTGGCCTCAAGTGATCCACCTGCCTCAGCCTCCCAAAGTGCTGGGATTACAGGCATAAGCCACCATGCCTGACCTAGGCTGGAAATTTAGTCGCATGGTGTGGCCAGGAAGAAAAGGACCTGGGGAATCAGGGACACCTGGCATTGCTTCTGGGAATGCAGGACCTGGAGCCTGCATTCATTTACTCAGCAAATATGTATTAAATGCATATGGTGTGCCACGTGGTGAGCAAGGCCAAGCCCTTGCCCTGAGACAGATTGCATTCTCATAGCACTTATTACTTTCTGAAATATAGTATGGGGGCGGGGCATGATGGCTCACGCCTGTAATCCCAGCACTTTGGGAGACTGAGGCAGGTGGATCACCTGAGCTCAGGAGTTTGAGACCAGACTAGCCAGCATGGTGAAACCCCGTCTCTACTAAAAATACAAAAATTAGCCAGGCATGGTGGCGGACGCCTGTAACCCAAGCTACTTGGGAGGCTGAAGCAGGAGAATCGCTTGAACCCAGGAGGCAGAGGTTGCGGTGAGCCAAGATCTTGCCACTGCACTCCAGCCTGGGTAACAGAGCAAGACCCTGTCTAAAAAAAAAAAAAAGAAAGAAAGAAAGATAGTGTGGGTATATATACATAGGAAGGGAATGACAGCTGGCAAAGTCTCTCTGAGGATATGCATTTGACTGGAGACCTGAATGAAGTGATGGGGGAGTCAGGTAAAGTTTTGGGGGAAGAGTTTTCTAGGTGGACGGATCCACAAGTGCAAGGGCCCAGAGGTGGGCTGTAGTTAGGTGTGTGTGAGGAAGAACTAGAGATCATTGTGACCAGATGGAGGGAGGAAGTGAGGAAGTGCAGGGTGAGAGGAAGTGAGGTCAGAGGGGCACTGGGACCCTGGAAACCACACATGGTGAGGAGATACCTTCTCTATGAGGAAGGTGGGAGCCATGCGAGAGTTTAGAGCAGAGTGGAGTGATGTGATGTGTACATTTGAGAAAAATAGGCCAGGCGCGGTGGCTCATGCCTGTCTTCCCAGCACTTCAGGAGGCCAACGCGGGTGAATCACTTGAGGCCAGGACTTTGAGACCATCCTGGCCAATGTGGCGAAACCCCGTCTCTACTAAAAATACAAAAATCAGCTGGGCGTTGTGGCAGACACCAGTAATCCCAGCTACTGGGGAGGCTGAGGCAGGAGAATAGCTTGAACCTGGAAAGTAGAGGTTGCAGTGAGCTGAGATCGCACCACTGCACTACTCCAGCCTGAGCAACAGAGCAAGACTCCATGCTAAAAAAAAAAAAAAAAGCTGGGCTTGGTGGCTTACGCCTGTAATCCCAACATTTTGGGAGGCTGAGGTGGGCGGATCACTTAAGGTCGGGAGTTCGAGACCAGCCTGACCAACATAGAGAAACCTTGTCTCTACTAAAAATACAAACTTAGCCGGGTGTTGTGGTACACGCCTATAATCCCAGCTACTCGGGAGGCTGAAGCAGAATTGCTTGAACCTGGGAGGCAGAGGTTGCGGTGAGCCAAGATTGTGCCATCGCACTGCAGCCTGGGCAATAAGAGCAAAACCCCATCTCAAAAAAAAAAAAAAAAAATTAATATACAGGGAAGTAAAGGTAACCCACATGTGTATCGTGAACACGTGGCTTGAACAACCGTCAACATTTGGCCAATGTAGCCAGAAGAGGTGGCTCACGCCTGTAATCCCAACACTGGGAGGCCAAGGCAAGAGGATCACTTGAGCCCAGGAGTTTGAGACCACCCTACACAACATTGTGAGACCCCATCTCTACAAAAAAGGAAAAATTAGTCAATCATGGTGATTCTTTAAAAAAAATTTTTTTTTTTTAAATTAGTTGGGCATTGTGGTGCATGCCTGTAGTCCCAGCTACTCTGGAGGCTAAGCCAGGAGGATCTCTTGAGCCTAAGTGGTAGATTCAAACCATAGCATGAAGCCATGATTGCCATCTGATGGAACCTTCAGAAACTTGGAATTTGTTTTGGACATACGATAGCTTAGAATGGTGCTGTCCAATAGTTATATAACATGAGCCACAAATGTGAGCCACATATGTACTTTAAAATCTGTGGCCATATTAACAAAGCAAAGCAAATGAAAATTAATTTTAGTAATACATTTTTATTTAACCTGACATACCCAAAGTATTCTCACTTCAACAGGTAGTCAATATTAAAACTACTAATGAGGCCAGGCAGTCTCAAACTTCTGGCCTCAGGTGATCTGCCCTCCTCAGCCTCCCAATCTCAGTGGAGCGGAGATTGCACCACTGCAGTCCAGCCTGGGTGACAGACAGTCCGTCTCAAAAACAACAACAAAAACAAAACTATTAATGAGGCCAGGCACAGTGGCTCATGCCTGTAATCTCGGCAGAGATTGGGAGCCTAAGGTGGGTGGATCACCTGAGGCCAGAAGTTCAAGATCAGCCTGGCCAACGTGGCGAAAACCCATTTCTACTAAAAATACAGAACAAAAAATTAGCCAGGCTTGGTGGTGGGTGCCTGTAATCCCAGCTACTCGGGAGGCTGCAGCAGGAGAACTGCTTGAATCTGGGAGGTGGAGGCTGCAGTGAGCTAAGATCACGCCATTGCACTCCAGCCTGGGCAAGAAGAGCAAATCTCCATCTCAAAAAAAAAAAAAAAAAGCCGGGTGTGGCTGTAATCCCAGCACTTTGGGAGGCCAAGGTGGGCGGATCGCCTGAGGTCAGGAGTTCGAGACCAGCCTGACAAACATGTTGAAACCCCGTTTCTACTAAAAATACAAAAAGATTAGCCAGGCGTGGTGGCGGGCGCCTGTAATCCCAGCTACTCAGGAGGCTGAGACAGGGGATCACTTGAACCCAGAAGGGGGAGGTTGCAGTGACCGGGGATCGTGCCACTGCACAACAACAAAAAACTATTAATGAGACATTTTACATTCTTTACTATGCTAACTCCACAAAATCTGGTGTGCATTTTACACTTCATATCAAAATTCAGACTGGCCACATTTCAAGTGCTCACATGTCTAGTGGCTACTGCCTTGGAGAGCACAGACTTGCAAGGTTAAAATCATTGGCTAGTGGAACCTTCAGAAGCATAGCTAGGAAAAGTTAGAAAATTTGGATCTTGGCTGGGTGTGGTGGCTTATGCCTATAGCCTCAAACTTTGGGAGGATGAGGCAGGTGGACTGCTTGAGCCCAGGGGTTTGAGACCAGCCTGGGCAACATAGCAAGACCTGGTCTCTACAGAAAATAAAAAAATTAGCTGGGTGTGATGGTGTGCGCCTGCGGTCCCAGTTACTCAGGAGGCTGAGGCAGGAGGACTGCATGAGCCCAGGAGGTTGAGGCTGCAGTGAGCTGTGATCTTGCCACTGCACTCCAGCCTGGGCAACAGAGCAAGACCCTCTTTAAAAAAAGGAAGTTTGGATCTTGGAATCCTAGAAGATTAGAATCACCAAAGTGTGAAATTTTAGAAACTTAGAAAGTTTGCATCATTGAATTAGTGAACCATGGGCCCTCAGAACTTGGTCATCGAAAGTAGGTGTCTCAGCCTGGTGCAGTGGCTCATGCCTGTAATCCCAGCACTTTGGGAGGCTGAGACAGGCAGATCACCTGAGGTCAGAAGTTCAAGGCCAGCCTGGCCAACATGGTGAAACCCCATCTGTCCTAAAAATACAAAAATTAGCTGAGCATGATGGTGGGTGCCTGTAATCCCAGCTACTCAGGAGGTTGAGGCAGGAGAATCACCTGAACTCGGGAGGTGGAGTTTGCAGTGAGCTGAGATCGCCCCACTGCATTCCAGCCTGGGCCATAGAGTGAGACTCCATCTCAAGAAAAAAAAAAGAAAAGAAAGTAGGTGTCTCGAGGTGGTGTGGGATGTCAGCCTCAAGGATTCTGGGTCACCAGGAGCCATATGTATGGAGCAGGCTGAGGAGGCTGCCCGTGGCTCAGATCCCTGCCTGCCACCCACTGCAGGGACGTGTCATCAGTGGAGGTGCTCATGAACTACCACCAGGGCCTGAAGACTGAGCTGGAGGCGCGGGTGCCTGAGCTGACTGCCTGCCAGGAGCTGGGGCGATCTCTGCTGCTCAACAAAAGTGCCATGGCTGATGAGGTGGGGAGCAGGGAGGGGGTCCCCCTCTGCCACCTGGGCACATTGGGGTGGAAGCCATTCCACACCCTGACTTCCCTCCCACCCACCTGCCACTCCCAGATCCAGGCACAGCTGGACAAGCTGGGAACCAGGAAGGAGGAGGTGTCGGAAAAGTGGGACCGCCATTGGGAGTGGCTGCAGCAGAGTGAGTGGGGGCCCAGGCATACGTGGCTCAAGGGCACAGGGACATGCTCCAGCCTGTCCAGCCAAGGCCCAGAGGGTGACAGGAGCATGCTTTGCACCCTACCCATGGGTCTCCAGAAGCAAACATAAGGGCCTGGAAGGGTGGACAAGGGGGCTGCCTTGCCATTGAATACCCACCCCCCAAAAAAAGTCTTAAAGTCCTGGGTGGGGGACATTAAGGAAGGAGGAATGGGAGTCAGAAAGGAGGAATGATGCCCACTGAAATAGCCCCAGCTTCTGTCATTCCTGCAGAGCCCAGGATGGTCAGGGCTGGGGTATGGAAAGCCGCAGGGGTGTGGAAGGCCAGGGGAAACAGCCATTGCCCTAGGAAGGGCTCCAGATGCCCTAGAATCCTTACCCTGCATGCCCCTCCTCAGTGCTGGAGGTGCACCAGTTTGCCCAGGAGGCGGTGGTGGCTGATGCCTGGCTGACAGCCCAGGAGCCACTCCTGCAGAGCCGGGAGCTGGGCAGCAGCGTGGATGAGGTGGAGCAGCTTATCCGGCGACACGAGGCCTTCCGCAAAGCGGCTGCAGCCTGGGAAGAGAGGTTCAGCTCTCTGCGGCGCCTGACCACGGTCAGCTCCCCAGATCCTGCCCCATTAACCCCACCCCCACCAAGACCCCCCACACCCATGGCTCTATATGAAACAGACACACCCGGACATGGTGCTTAGTCCTGTGTTGTGTGAGTGCCAAGACCCTTGCTAGGCTCCCAGTGGAGCAGAGGGACAGACCTGTCACCAGTGACAGCCCAGAATGTCAGGGATGTGATAGGGGAAGAACAAGCAGAGGGATGGTGCCTGGGATGGGCAGAGGGAGGGGGAACTGGCCTGGGGGATTCTGTTCTGAGACTTGAATAATTAGGTGAAGAGACTAGTAATAAAAAGAATTAGGCCAGGTGTGGTGGCTCATGCCTGTAATCCCAGCACTTTGGGAGACCAAGATGGGTGGATCACTTGAGGCCATGAGTTTGAGACCAGCCTGGCCAACATGTTGAAACCCCATCTCTACTAAAAATACAAAAATTGGCTGGGCGCGGTGGCTCAAGCCTGTAATCCCAGCACTTTGGGAGGCCGAGTCGGGCGGATCACGAGGTCAGGAGATCGAGACCATCCTGGCTAACATGGTGAAACCCCGTCTCTACTAAAAATACAAAAAACTAGCCGGGCGAGGTGGCGGGCGCCTGTAGTCCCAGCTACTCGGGAGGCTGAGGCAGGAGAATGGCGTGAACCCGGGAGGCGGAGCTTGCAGTGAGCCGAGATTGCGCCACTGCACTCCAGTCTGGGCGACAGAGCGAGACTCCGCCTCAAAAAAAAAAAAAAAAAATTAGCTGGGCAAGGTGGTGCACACCTGTAATCCCAGCTACTCGGGAGACTGAGGCAGGAAAATCACTTGAACCTGGGAGGCAGAGGTTGCAGTGAGCCTAGATCGTGCCACTGCACTCCAGCCTGGGTAACAGAACAAGACTCCATCTCAAAAAAATTTTTTAAAAAATGCTTAAAGACTGAGTGGGGTGGCTCACACCTGTACTCTCTTTGGAAGGCCTAGGCAGGAGGATTACTTGAACCCAGGAGTTCAAGACCAGCCTTGGCAATATACTGAGAACCTGTCTCTACCAAAACCAAAAGCAAAAAAAGAAAAAACAGCCAGGCATGATGGCATGTGCCTGTAGTCCCAGCTACTAAGAGGGGTGGCTGAGACTCAAGGCTCACTTGAGCACTGGAGGTCAAGGCTGCAGTGAGCTATGATCTTGCCCCTTGCACTCCAGCCTGGATGACAGAGCAAGACTCTGAAAAAAAAAAAAAAAAAAAAAAAGTCTTAAAGTCCTGTGGGGGACATTAAGGAAGGAGAATGGGAGTCAGAAAGGCACGCAGAGAAATTGATTTACTCAATTTTTTAAAAAGTGATTTAGCCAATTCTTAAAAGAGAAATAGGTGTTTGCCGGCGAGAATAAGGCTTTAAGTTCTTGACAGAGAGCAAAGCATCGCACAGGCCTGGACACCTTGCTTTTTCAAGGAACTGATCAATTGAGTGGTGAGGCAGAAAACCCAGGCCGCCTCCCCCGACCTCCCCCTTACCCCGCCCCGGCCCGACGCCTCCAACCTAATCCTGGTCCCTCCATCCCCAGATCGAGAAAATCAAGGCGGAACAGAGCAAGCAGCCGCCCACCCCACTGCTGGGGCGCAAGTTCTTTGGGGACCCCACGGAACTGGCGGCCAAGGCGGCGCCCCTGCTGCGGCCAGGGGGCTATGAAAGGGGCTTGGAGCCCCTGGCCCGCCGGGCCTCGGACACGCTCTCGGCCGAGGTGCGGACTCGGGTGGGGTATGTGCGCCAGGAGCTCAAGCCCGAGCGCCTTCAGCCGCGCATTGACCGGCTGCCGGAGATCCCGGGGAGGGTGGAGCCCGCGGCCCTGCCGGTCGCACCAGAGGACGCGGCGGAGACCCCCGCGGCCCCCGTGGCGGCGGAGCAGGTCCGGCCACGGCCGGAGCGCCAGGAGTCAGCTGATCGCGCAGAGGAGCTTCCCAGGAGGCGACGGCCCGATCGGCAAGAGTCAGTCGATCAATCCGAGGAGGCTGCGCGGAGGCGGCGGCCGGAACGGCAGGAGTCAGCGGAGCACGAGGCGGCACATAGCCTTACCCTGGGCCGCTACGAGCAGATGGAGCGGCGGCGCGAGCGGCGTGAGCGGCGCTTGGAGCGGCAGGAGTCCAGCGAACAGGAGATGCCCATCAGAGGAGACCTAGTCAAGGGGTGAGGCGCCCACTGCATGACCAGGAAGTGAGGGGAGGGGAAAGCTGAGAGCTCCTGGCACAGCACAGGCCCAGTGAAGGGGCTTCAGGGCTCCGAACTTCCCAAGGAAGGAGATATCGTCGCGGTACCCATTTTGCAGAGGTGTAAACTGAGGCTGCAAAAGAATCGATGTGCCCATTATTACACAGGAAGGGAAGCCTTTCTCCAGACGCAGGTTCTCGGCCCCTGGGTTGTGACTCCTGCATCAAGTCTCCCGGGTGCCCCGAGGCAGGGATTTTGTCCTCTCTGTGCCTCAGTGTGTCCACTGGGCTGATAGTGGAACCCTCACCTCCTTGGAAAGAAGACCCTTTATCACAATTCTATGAGCAGCCTTATGAAGTGGGGGCTGTTGTCTTCTCCGTTGTACATACGGCTAGGGCAACTGAGGCGCAAAGAGAGCAAGTCACTCAGCTTCAACACACCAGGACTTTCAGAATCCAGAGTTGGCCACTGTGTGTTTTGCAGATCCGTCCAATCATCTCTATGTGTCTCCAGAAAGAAGCCTTTGGTCAGGAGACAATTACTTCTTGACTCTTTTTAAATTTCACATTTCATGAACATTTGCTGAGTGCCCACTCTGCCTGACATGTGCTGAGTCGAGCGGCGACTGAACCAGTCCCATCCCTGACTTTAGAGACTCACAGTCAGTCCATTGGGGAAAACAGGCTTGTCATCAATGATGACCCAGAATTATCTGGGCTGGAATGGGGGTGATCGGGGGACTGGAGAGTCAGGGGTGGGTGGAGAAAGGCAACATTTACAAGTTATTCTTTGTGCTGCTTAAAATTCAAAGGGGTATCTGGGTGTGGTGGCTCATGCCTGTAATCTCAGCACTTTGGGAGGCTGAGGCGGGCGGGTCACTTGAGGTCAGAAGTTCGAGACCAACCTGGCCAACATAGCAAAACCCTGTCTCTACTAAAAATGCAAAAATTAGCTGGCGTGGTGGTGCATGCCTGTCATCCCAGCTATTTGGGAGGCTGAGGCAGGGGCATTGCTTCAATACAGGAGGCAGAGGTTGCAGTGAGCCGAGATCATGCACCACTGTACTCCAGCCTGGGCAACAGAGCAAGACTCCGTCTCAAAAAAAAAAATTTTTTTTTTCAAAGGGGCGAGAGGTTTGGTCCTCCATTCAGCAGACATGTCTCAAACACCTGTGGTACCTAAGGCGAGCATCTGAGAGAAACAGCTGCAGAAGTAGGCAGGGGCCTGGCACTTCCAGCTAAGAAGTGGAGGCTCCTCTGCCCAGCTAGGCAGGTCCCTGGGAGAAGGAACCCTGGTTTCATTGAGTCTTTCTGTCCCCCATCCCCCAGGAAGGCTACTCTGGCTGACATTGTGGAACAGCTGCAGGAGAAAGAGGCAGGCCCAGGGCTGCCTTCTGGGGTAAGTTGAGCCCCGGATGGGTGGGGATACAAGGACCCCTTTTTCAGAGCAAGGGGCAGGATCTCAGAAACAGTCAATGCCTAGCCCTGGCAGGACCCATTCCCTACCTGGAACCTGCAGAGACAGCATGGACTCTCAGGGTCCCCAGAATCTGAAAATGTCCCCCTTAGAAAGACGGGGCACCTACCTAAGAGACCCCTACTCCCCTCCACAGACACACACAGACTCTTCCCACATCTGTCCTGGACTCTGTATTTCTTCAGCCCAGTGGGGTCCCAAATTTCTTCAGAGCCTCATACACGCACACACAGAAGGAAGCCCCAGGTTCCTCCTGCAGACAGAGGGGACACGCCCTGCTTGCACCCCCACCTCCAGAGATCTGGCTGCCTCTTCCCACCACTGAGAGGGATTCGAAACCAGTGAGTCTTAACAGACTCACTCCCAAGACCCCATGGGGCCCTAAGAATTGGGCCTCCAACCCTGAGGTCCTCCCATACTCGCCTCCAAGACAGACGGCCCTGCAGACAGGACCCCAGACCCATGACTCCCCCAAAACAGATGACCCCCACACCCCCTCCATGGACAGCACCCCTTTCCCCCTCCCTTCACACAGCCGTCGCTGCTTCAGCCACGCGAGCTTCCCCCAGGCCGCCTGCCCAACGGGCTTGAGCCGCCCGAGCGGACACCTCGGCCGGACCGGCCCCGGGCGCGGGACCGGCCCAAGCCGCGACGGCGGCCTCGGCCCAGAGAGGGTGGTGAGGGCGGGGGAAGCCGGCGCTCGCGCTCCGCCCCGGCCCAGGGCGGCTCCGCCCCCGCGCCTCCGCCACCGCCCACTCACACAGTGCAGCACGAGGGCTTCCTACTGCGCAAGCGCGAGCTCGATGCTAACCGCAAGTCGTCCAACCGGTGAGCGTGTGGGCGGGGCTTTGGAAGGTGGGTCTCAGGCTCCGGGTGACCAATGAGTGGAGCGGTGGGACTGAGGAGCGGGTGTGGCTGAACTTCAGGCCCTCCGGCAGGTGGGGGTGGTAGGTGGGGGCCAGAGGAGGGGGTGGATTAAATCAAGAAAGCCAACCAATGAGCAGGAGAGGGTGTGGTTTAACGTCAGACGCGCCAACCCGTTTGGGTAGTAGGTGGGGCCAGATGGGGGGGGGGCTCAACTTTGATGATTCCAACCAATGGACAGGAAGGGGTAGGACCTAAGATTCGTGCATCTAATGGCTGATGGATGGAGCTTAGGTGGGAACAGAGGGAAAATGTTCTGAAAGTGAATAAATTGGAACCTAACCTCTTAGCAACCAACCCGGGAGTTGACTAGCTAATAGCAAAGAGGCAGGCGTCTAGCTGAGAAGGTTTCAATGGTTTGTCGTGGAGCCTGGAGAGGTCACCCAGCCAGTGAGTGGGGTGGGTCCACCCTTTAAGTTTCAAATTGGGGGAGGGTCCGAAAAGGGGCAGAGCCCAAACTAATGAGGGTAGGGGTTGGGAAGGGGGCATCATCTCTTACAGGTTTCCAAATGAGGGTCTAGCCACGATGTACCTGCTCTTGGAGTCCAGCTCCTGCTTGTCCACCCTCTTTTTGTCCTACTGAAAGGCAGAATCTGGGGACAAGTGGAGCCAAAAAGGGGTATCACCAGCCAGTAATGGCGTGAGGGCTAGTCCCAAGATATGAAGTGGGCAGGACAGATTCAGATTTTGCTAGTGGAATCTGTAGGTGGTCTTTATTCCTCATACCTAATGCCAAGGTAGGAATAAGCAAGGGCACCTAGTATATCTTGCTCTTGGAGGGATTCTTCCAGGATTGAGACTTTGGATGGCTGGAGAGACAGGAATTCTTTATTCCAGACAGTAGACCAATAGACCTTCCTTGAGAAAGCTCCATGATTGGGGAGGATTGAGTGGAGCAAAGGCTTATGGAGGAGACAGCTTAAGTCTTACCTTCAGGAAATTCAGTATGGGAGGGGATAAGGAAGGGAAACCCCAGTCTAGGCAAAGGCTTGGTACTGAGAGACTTAGATGCTCCCCTCCAGGCAGCAACAGCCATGAGGAAGAGCATTTTAGGCATATGGCCCAACTAGGGTGCAAAAGTCCAGAGGAAGTAAGGGTCAGGCATGTTCAGCCCTTGAGGATGTTAGTGAAGAGTTACCAGGCAGAGTGCTGTGGCTCTGCCTTGAGCCCCATCTTGTCACTCCAGGTCGTGGGTGAGCCTTTACTGTGTGCTTAGTAAGGGGGAACTGGGCTTCTACAAGGACTCCAAGGGCCCGGCATCCGGGAGCACACACGGTGGGGAGCCGCTGCTCAGCCTGCACAAGGCCACCAGCGAGGTGGCTAGTGACTACAAGAAAAAGAAGCATGTCTTCAAGCTCCAGTGAGCCCCCCAGTGGGCAGGAGGGAGGGATCCAAGGCTCAGCTTCAATCCCAGTGGGACCCTGACTTCCCTGGGGGACACTTGGTGGGCAGGTGGGCTGGGCTCCTTCCCCAGATCTCTCAAGTTCTGTGTCCCTTCCTGCAGGACCCAGGATGGCAGTGAGTTTTTGCTCCAGGCAAAAGATGAGGTGAGATCTGGTCCTTTCCTCCCTCTGTGTGGACCTCAGTAATGACCTGGCTGGCTGGCTCCTGGCCCAGAGTGATGGGGCTGTGAGAAGGGACACTCATAGGCCAGAGTTATCAGGGCTGTAATGAGAAAGCCCACAGGCACTGAGAACCCAAAGGAGGTTCCTAACCCAGCGGGGAGTAGGAAGGGCTTCAGGGAGGGCTGCCTGCAGTTCTTGATGACAAAGTCCAACCTCTGCGGTGGTCACTCAGGTGAGACTGGAAAGATGGGAGGGAGTTTGCTTTAAAAAGGGGTGATTTGGCTGGGCGCAGTGGCTCATGCCTGTAATCCCAGCACTTTGGGAGGCCAAGGCGGGCAAATCACCTGAGGTCAGGAGTTCGAGACCAGTCTGGCCAACATGGTGAAACCCTGTCTCTACTAAAAAATACAAAAATTAGCTGGGTATGGTGGCAGGTGCCTTAATCCCAGCTACTTGGGAGGCACAGACAGGAGAATCGTTTGAACCCGGTAGGCGGAGGTTGCAGTGAGCCGAGATGGAGCCATTGCACTCAAGCCTGGGGGACAACAGCTCGAGACTGCTTTCAAAAATAAAATAAAATGATAAAAATAAAAATGGTGATTCAGAGGGACGGCGGGGGTCCAAAAAAAGGAGTGATTCAGGTCAGGCAGCATGGCTCATGCCTGTAATCCCAGCAATTTGGGAGTCCAAGGCAGGAGATTGCTTGAACCCAGGACTTCAAGACCAGCCTGGGCAACACAGAAAGATCCCATCTCTACAAATAATAATAATAAATTAGCCAGGAGTGGTGGCACACGCCTGTGGTCCCAGCTGCTCAGGAGGCCGAGTGGAAGGATCATCTGAATCCCGGAGGTCGAGGCTATAATGAGCTGTGGTTGTGCTATTGCACTCCAGGCTGGGTGACAGAGTGAGATGCTGTCTCAAAAACAAGAGGGGGTGGGGGATCTAGGTAGAGGGAACTGCAAGTGCAGAGGACCAGGAGTGCAGAATTGCAAAGGGTTAACTGCTGGAGGACAGAGTTCATGGAAGAAGGTCCCAGAAAGGTTCCCGGGAGATAGGTGTCTCAGGACATGATGGGCCATTTGGAGGAGATTGGATTTTTTATCTGAGGGCACTGGAGAGCTAGGGGGGATTACAGTGATGTGTGAAAAAGATTCCCGGCCTGGCGTGGTGGCTCACACCTGTAATCCCAGCACTTCGGGAGGCCGAGGTGGGTGGATGACCTGAGGTTGGGAGTTCGAGACCAGCCTGACCAACATGGAGAAACCCCACCTCTACTAAAAATGCAAAATTAGCCGAGCATGGTGGCACATGCCTGTGATCCCAGCTACTCGGGAGGCTGAGGCAGTAGAATTGCCTGAATCCAGAAGGCGGAGGTTGCAGTGAGCTGAGATAGCGCCATTGTACTCCAGACTGGGCAACAAGAGTGAAACTCCATCTCAAAAACAAAACAGACAGGGCATGGTGGCTCACGCCTGTCATCCCAGCACTTTGGGAGGCTGAGGCGGGTGGATCACGAGGTCAGGAGATTGAGACCATCCTGGCTAACACAGTGTAAAAATACAAAAAAATCAGCCAGGCGTGGTGGCAAGTGCCTGTAGTCCCAGCTGCTCGGGAGGCTGAGGCACAGTGGTGTGAACCCAGGAGGCAGAACTTGCAGTGAGCTGAGATCACGCTACTGCACTCCAGCCTGGGCGACAGAGTGAGACTCCGTTTCAAAACAAAACAAGCAAAAAACAAAGACAGATTCCTTTGGCTACCTGCATGGGTAGCCCAGGCCGTGGCCAGGGCCAGGGCAGGGACCCAAGTAGGAGAGCCCATGGCTGGGCCACACAAGCCTGTGGGGAGAGGAGGCAGAGGAGTCTGAGAGAGGCAAGCGTGGAGGTGGTTTGAAGAGATGTTGAGAGTAATAACTAACACTTGTTATCTCTTTCGATCCTCACAAGATGCAATGAAGAAGTAGGCCTTTTTTTTTTTTTTTTTTTTTAATGACACGGAGTTTCTCTCTTGTTGCCCAGGCTGGAGTGCAATGGCGCAATCTCAGCTCAATGCAACCTCCGCTTCCGAGGTTCAAGCGTTTCTCCTGCTTCAGCCTCCTAGGTAGCTGGGATCACAGGCATGTGCCACCATGCCCGGCTAATTTTTGTATTTTTAGTAGAGACGGGTTTTCTCCATGTTGGTCAGGCTGGTCTCAAACTCTTGGTGTCAGGTGATCCACCCGCCTCGGCCTCCCAAAGTGTTGGGATTACAGGCATGAGCCACCATGCCCAGCCAGAAGTAGGCCTTTACCCACTACCTGACTTATTTTACTTATCTGCACAATGAAGATGAAAAGTAGTTTCTTGGCGTGGCATGGTGCCTCACACCTGCAATTCCAGCTGGGAAGGCTGGAAGGGTTTGGGAGGCTGAGGTGGGCAGATCATTTGAGGTCAGGAGTTCAACACCAGTGTGGCCAATGTGGCGAAACCCCATCTCTACTAAAAATACAAAAAGTAAGCAGGCATGGTGGCGCATGCCTGTAGTCCCAGATACTCGGGAGACTGAGGCACAAGAGTCCCTTGAACCTGGGAGATGGAGATTGCAGTGAGCTGACATGGAGCCATTGCACTCCAGCCTAGGGGAAAGAGCAAGATTCTGTCTCAAAAAAAAAAAAAAAAGTTTCTTATCCTAGGGTTACTGTGAGAATTAAATTGCTCCATGTTTAATTGATACATGATAAACTGATACTTAGCACAGGGCCTAGTAAATGTCAGTGCTCTAGTAGTGCCTGCCCATATTATTATCATTGTGTCATTTATCTCTGTAGTAGGAAGTATATATAATCCTATTGCATAAGTTTAAGGGAGTTAAACCACTAAAGTGTTTGGAACAGAGCCTGGCACATACTGCTTTGTAACTGCATCATCATCATCATCATCATCATCATCATCATCATCCCTTTTTAATAGATGAGAAAACTGAATTTCAGAGAGGGTAGTCTGATCTGAAATTCACCTATTATTCCAGCTTCCCTCTTCCAAATGCGGACTCTGTGCCCTGTTTCTTCCCCCAGGAGGAGATGAACGGCTGGCTGGAGGCTGTGGCTGCCTCAGTGGCGGAACACGCAGAGATCGCCCGCTGGGGCCAGACACTACCCACTACTTCATCCACAGATGAGGGCAACCCTAGGAGGGAAGGCGGAGATCGCAGGGCCAGCGGGCGCAGGAAGTGACTTCCACCCCCAGGGCTTGACACATCTGTCCCCTCTCTTTTCCGCACTGTGGGCACAAAGACACTTTTTCTTCCGCAGGGGCGGGAGCTCCTAGTTCCAACACTGAGGACGCGTGACATGGTGGGCACCGGAAAGGAGGGGACTTCTCCGGCACCCCAAGAAGTGGTGGGGAGATTGCTGCCCCTATAGCCATATCTCGGCCCCTTCCCACTCACCACCCCCACCCCAGGTGCTGGGGCTCCCTTATTTTTATGCAATAACTGAGCTTGATGGGGGTGGGCAGGGGCCTAGTTGAGCCAAGCCCCCTGCCCCATCTGCAGATCCTGCCCCAAGAAGCTGGGGTGGTGGGGGCGGTAATTCCTGCCCCCCCTCTCTGCCCTAGGGATGGGCACGGGGGCGCTGGTGAGGTCCCCTGGACCATCCAGGGTGCTAGGGGGTAGGGAGGGGATACCCCCTCCCCGCCTTTACCTCACTTCCAATGCTGCCTTGATCTCTGTCTGGGAGGGGGGAGTGAAGGGGCCCTAGCCCCTGCACTCCACCGCCTCAGAGCCATGCGGTTAATTCCTGACTTAGTTTATTTTTGCAAAACGTCGATCTCCTTCTCCCCCGCCCCGCATCTGCGAAGGCTTTTAATGGGAGGGGCGTCAAAGCTCAAAACTGTCTTCCTCTCTCCTCCCCCCTCCAGTTGTAAATGCCACTTCATGAGGGGAGGGGCAAGGGGAAGCCCTCTCCCTGCATGCTTCTGGCTGGAGCACCTCCCCGGGGAGTGGGGGAATTGGGTTGTGGGCAGCCCCCATGGCCGCCTGGAGAAGCCGCTGGGGCCCGGGGGTGTGGGGCGGTGTGGCGGGCGCACACTGTATGTACCTATAATAAACCCTTTGGCTTTGACGGTCTATGGTCCTTTGTTTGGGTTTTCTGGGCTGCGCCCGGGAGGATTGAAAGGAGGGCTGTGGTGGCTGTAGGGGTGGGTGCGGGGTGGGGAGCGGGGCACGGGAGTACCGTGGCTGCAGAGAACATCCAGATGTACCCCTTGATGTGGACTTAATTTCGGGGTCTAAACACACGCCCCTTGACGAAGCACCTAGATGCCATACCTAAAACGAGAATCTAGAGGGATGGAGAATATTTCGTTATGCTTTGTAACAAACTTCCCCAAAGGCGACTCCGGGTCCGCCCCGTCCAGTTCAGGAAAGGCGGACCCCTTTAAGGAGGCGGAAAAGTTAACCGCGATGGGCAGGCGCTCTGTCCAATCGCTAGTGACCCCGGAGTCTCTGGCCCAATGAGCAGCCGATGGAGGCGGGGTCCGGATGCACACCCGGAAGTGGGTGAGGGCCAGCCGGCTCGCCTGGGGGCCATGGCAGCAGCGGCTACTGCAGCCGAGGGGCTACCGAGTCGGGGGCCTCCCGGGGAAGTCATTCATCTGAATGTAGGAGGCAAGAGGTGAGTGTGGGAGACTCCTGAGGTCCCATCCTTGGGGGCGGGAAGCAGGGTGGGAGTATCCGCCTCTCTTGGGGGAATCCCTGTCCATCAAGGGTTGCTCCGCCCCCCGTTGGAGGCGCGAGAGCCTGGAAAAACGCCGGGGGACGGGGGAAGGGAGGGAACCCTGGATCCTGCGGGAGGAGGCCGCATTCCTCACCCGCTCCTCTTCATCTCTTGCGTCCGTTTACCTTCCCCGCCCAGATTCAGTACCTCTCGCCAGACTCTCACCTGGATCCCAGACTCCTTCTTCTCCAGGTGATCGGGAGAGCGAGTTTGGGGAGAGGGTAGGAGGGATGGAGAGGGCGTGGGAGACCTAATGAGCACTCCCCCGGCCCGTGACGCCTGCTCGTTGTCCCTTCCCTGCAGTCTTCTGAGCGGACGCATCTCGACGCTGAAAGATGAGACCGGAGCAGTGAGTCGGACAACAGCTGAAATGGGATGGGGGGAGGGGTTGGTAGGAAGAGGGGCAGGACCCCACTCAGTTCTCCCTTTTACCATCCTCTGCCCCACTTTCCCGCAGATCTTCATCGACAGGGACCCTACAGTCTTCGCCCCCATCCTCAACTTCCTGCGCACCAAAGAGTTGGACCCCAGGTTGGCGTGGAAAAAGGGGAGGGAGTCCCTCACTGTCTTCACCCCCGAGAAGTTCTTTCACCTCTGAATGTCCACATGAGCTCCATTCTATTAGAATTCTCATTCGGAACCTTGATCAAAGGCCGGGCGCGCCAGGGTTGCTCACGCCTGTCATCCCAACACTTTGGGAGGCGAAGGTGGGAGGATCACTTGAGCCCAGGATTTGGAGACCAACCTGGGCAACATAGCGAGACCCCATCTCTAAAAAAGCAAACAAGCAAAACTTCATGAGAACCTTGATCATTTTAAAATTATATGTCCTTCGATTTCTCCCTACACACACAAACACACACACTCACATTTCCTCCACCCATATCATCACTCCTTAGAATCTTGATTCCATCAAAACTTCCTACCCCTTGACATTCTCTGTGCAGTTTTGAAAATTGCCCTCTCAGAATTCTCTGCTCACCCCCACACCTAGACCCTGACCTCTAGTCAATTCCACTACCCAGGGGTGTCCACGGTTCCAGCCTCCTCCACGAAGCCCAGTTCTATGGGCTCACTCCTCTGGGTAAGTGGGAGCCCCAACTATTATCCTCATTGTATAGAAAACCAACTCTGTAGTGATGCTGCCTGCCCCTCTTCCCCTTCTCTCCTGAAGGAGGGCTGGGGTAGAGGTGGGAGGACTGGTTATAGCCCTGGCTGGGTCTGTATTGGTACTGGGAGGAATACTGGTACTCTGTGTAGAAAGAAATGGGGTGGCCTCAGCATCTCCCTAAGTCCCAGCCTTTAAGTCCTCCTGTTGCAGTTCGTCGCCTTCAGCTTCGAGAGGAGCTGGATCGATCTTCTTGCGGAAACGTCCTCTTCAATGGTTACCTGCCCCCACCAGGTGGGCACTCCCAGTGGAATGGAGGGGCGTGGAGGTGGGCTAAAGACTACATTTCCCATAAGGCTGCAGCTCTTGGTGCCTGTGCTAGTGGGCCCTGAGATACAGTGGGGGGTGTAGTTCCCTATCAGGTGCTTGGGCTGATACTTGGAAAGGAAGTCGGAAACAGCATTCCCCATGAGGCTATGGGTCAGCTAGCCCTTGAGGCTCAGAAGGATGCCCTGGAGCCCCATGGGAGTTGTAGTCCAGGTTTGGTTTCTTTGTAGGGGGGCTTTGGAAGACCTTGGATTCTTTGCATGGAGGGGAGAAATATTAATAGGAAGTTACTGACAGTAATGCCCATGATAGCTAGCCCACTGACCATTGAAGGTATGCCCCAGTGGTTATTGGAACTAGGCTTTTCTGATTGGTAGAAGGAACAGAGTAGGGAAATTTCATCTACAGCTTTATTTCCCTAACTGCAGTCAGTACCTGCTACCTTCATGAAATTTGCCAGATATAAAGACCTGTAGTAGTATTTTTCCAACTGAGTTTTATCCTGTTTTCCAAAAAACAATCATTTTATTTGTTATTTATTTATTTATTTATTTTTTAATTTTATGAGACAGGGTCTGGCTTTGTCGCCCAGGCTGGAGTGCAGTCTTGGCTCACTGCAACCTCTGCCTCTCAGGTTCAAGCCTTCCTCCCACCTCAGGTCTGCCACCGAATAGCTGAGATTATAGGCACTTCCCACCACGCCCGGCTAATTAAAAAGAAAAATCATCTTAAATGCAAGCTTTATATTATAAATACAAAGTAAACATGAAAATAAAACCCAAACATAGCAGTGTTATTAAACTCTGGCCTGGAGCTGTGGCTCACACCTGTAATCCTAGCAGTTTGGAGGCTGAGACAGGTGGATCACTTGAGACCTGGAGTTTGAGACCAGCCCAGGTGACATAGCAAGACCTCGTCTCTACTAAAAATAAAAAAAATTAGCCAGGTGTGGTGGTGTGCACCTGTGGTCCTACCTACTCAGGAGGCTGGGGTGGGAGGATCACTTGAACCCAGGAAGTCAAGGCTGCAGTGAGCTATGATCATGCCTTACACCCCAGCCTGGGTGACAGAGTGAGATGCTGTCTCAAAACAAAACAAAACGAAAAACAACTCTGGCTAGATGCTATTGCTTGTGAAAGGTGCAGTCTTCCCTTTATTAAAAGTGAAAATTAGGGCTGGGCACGGTGACTCATGCCTGTAATCCCAGCACTTTGGGAGGCCGAGGTGGGTGGATCACCTGAGGTCAGGAGTTCAAGACCAGCCTGGACAACATGGTGAAACCCTGTGTCTGGCAAAAATACAAAAGATTAGCCATGTGTCGTGGTGGGTACTTGTAATCCCAGCTACTTGAGAGGCTGAGGCAGGAGAATTACTTGAACCCGGGAGGTGGAGGTTGCAGCAAGCCAAGATTGCACCATTGCATTCCAGCCTACGTGACAAGAGCGAAACTCCAACTCAGAAAAAAAAAAAAAGGAAAATTAGGTAATACTGCAGATTCATTAACATAACAGCAGCACCAGACTCAGTCTTCCTCTGTGCTGGGCTCAAGGGAACTGAAAGGGAAATAACTTGCTATGTGGTTTAGTGTCATTTCATGCCATGTCACTGCACCACCTAAAATCTTCACCCGGAGACTATGTCCCACACGTGGGGAAATCAATCACTGTCATAGTAAGTGCTTGCTGTGTGACAGCCACGATTACAATGACTGTTACTCTACCTCTTGTTCTCACTCTAGTGTTCCCAGTGAAGCGGCGGAACCGGCACAGCCTCGTGGGGCCTCAGCAGCTAGGAGGACGGCCAGCCCCTGTCCGACGGAGCAACACGATGCCCCCCAACCTTGGCAATGCAGGGCTGCTGGGCCGAATGCTGGATGAGAAAACCCCTCCCTCACCCTCAGGTACGATTCTATCTTGTGGAAGGTTGGGGGAGCTGTAGGGCCCCTGTGACCCTCTTCTGATCCCTACTCTTCCCCTCAAGGACAACCTGAGGAGCCGGGGATGGTGCGCCTGGTGTGTGGACACCATAACTGGATCGCTGTGGCCTATACCCAGTTTCTAGTCTGCTACAGGTGCTTGGGGAGGGAGTGGCCGGAAGTCCCAGCCCTGGTGATGGGAAGGGCATGCGCTGAGGGCTGGTGGTGTCCCCGCAATCCTACAGGTTGAAGGAAGCCTCCGGCTGGCAGCTGGTGTTTTCCAGCCCCCGCCTGGACTGGCCCATTGAACGACTGGCGCTCACAGCCCGGGTGCCTGGTGGGGCTTTGGGTGAACATGACAAGATGGTGGCAGCGGCTACCGGCAGCGAGATCCTGCTATGGGCTCTGCAGGCGGAAGGCAGTGGCTCCGAGATAGGTATGACCCCAAGCCTTTTCCAGAACCCTCTGTCCTTTAAATTCTACGGCCTGTTAAAATAACCCACCCCATAAAATTCTCAAACCCATAAGAATTCTCTGCCTTATTAGATCTCTTTGTGTCATTAGAATGCTCCAGCCCTTCAGAATTCTATATCCTCTTAGAACTCCTTGGCTTCCTAGAAAAATCCACCCACATGCAATTCTCCCTCCATCAGAATTCCCTGCCCTGTTAGATCTCTTGGTTTTGTTAGAATGTGCCATTCTGTGTGGCCATTGGAAATCTCTGACTTGGCCTGGCGCAGTGGCTTATGCTTGTAATCCCAGCACTTTGGGAGACTGAGGCGGGCAGATCACTTGAGGTCAGGAGTTCGCGACCCCCCCGGCCAACATGGTGAAACCCCATCTTTACTTAAAAAATACAAAAAATTAGCTGGACATGGTGGCACGTGTCTGTAATCCCAGCTACTCAGGAGGTTGAGGCAAGAGAATCACTGGAACCTAGGAGGCAGATGTTGCAGTGAGCTGAGATCACACCACTGCATTCCAGCCTGAGTGACAGAGTGAGACACCATCTCAAAAAAAAAAAAAGACAAAACAAAGAAAAAAGAAATCTCTGACTTATGGCTGGGCACAGTAACTTACACCTGTAGTTCCAGCACTTTGGGAGGCCACGGCAGGAGGGTTGCTTGAGGCCAGGAGTCTGAGGCTGCCGTGAGCTACGTAAGCCATGATTGCACCACTGCACTCCAGCCTGGACAACAGAGCAAGACCCTGTCTCAAAGCCTCAACAACAAATCTCGGACTTATTAATCTGTCCCCAAATAAATCTCAGCCCTCGTAAGAATACCCTGCCACCACTGGAGGTTTTTTTGCCTTGTTGCAAAGCTCAATGCTGTTAGAATTCCAGAACTCTTTAGAATCCCATACCCCATCAGAAATCTTCTGGCCCATTTTATCCTAATTCCTGCTGGAATCTTCACTTTTTTTTTTTTTTTGAAATGGAGTCTCTGTCTATTGTCCAGATTGGAGTACAGCTCACAATCTCGGCTCACTGCAACCTCTGCCTCCTGGGTTCAAGCAATTCTCTTCCCTCAACCTCCCAAGTGTGCGCTACCACACTCAGCTAATTTCTATATTTTTAGTAGAGATGGAGTTTCAACATGTTGGCCAGGCTGGTCTTGAACTCCTGGCCTCAAGTGATCCGCCCACCTCAGTCTCTCAAAGTGTTGGGATTACAGGTGTGAGCCACCGTGCCCGGCCCCTGACGGAATCTTCTATCCTTCAAGCATTCTGTGGTCCCACTGAATCCTCTGGTCCTTGGAGTTTTTCCTCCCACTGCTCCTCCTCCATGAGGCAGGGTTCTAGCCAAGCCCTTTTTGCCCACTGCAGGGGTCTTCCATCTGGGGGTGCCTGTGGAGGCCTTGTTCTTCGTTGGGAACCAGCTCATTGCTACAAGCCACACAGGGCGCATTGGGGTGTGGAATGCCGTCACCAAGCACTGGCAGGTCAGAATTCTGGCCAGCCTGGCTGACCCCTTCCCAGTTTTCCAGACCGTACAGACCCAGGGAGGGGTTCGCATCTGCCCCCACCCCCATCCCCTAAACCTGGAGGAAGCCAGAGAACCGGCAGCTGGCCAGAGCCTGGGGATGTCTGTGATAAAGGCCTAAGGAGCATCAGGGAAGTCTTCCTGGAGGAAGGGCTGCAGAGCCCACATGAAGCATGAATGTGTTTGAAAAGGAGGAGGGAGAATTCTCTGAGACTGGGTGAGAGAACAGGTTAGGGGAGATGCTGTAGGAGACAAGAACTGGCTTGGCTCGGTGGCTCACACCTGTAATCCCAGCACTTTGGGAGGCCGAGGTGGGAGGATGGCTTTGGGAGAAAGACAGACAGAGGCAGAGAAAGAGACAGAAAGGGAGAAAACCAGGCAAATAGAAATAAGAAATAGAAAATCAGAAAGAGGTGACAGAGAAGGGTAGACAGAGTCAAACCAGACTGAACCACTGTGGCAGATGGGGGAACACAGAGAGATAAAGGGGGATGAATTAGAGTCATGTCAGAAGTAGAGTGGAGGCCGGGTGCGGTGACTCCCGCCTGTAATCCCAGCACTTTGGGAGGCCGAGGCAGGAGGATGGCTTGAGCCCAGGAGTTTGACACCAGCCTGAGCAACATGATAAGACTCTCTCTACACAGAAATTTAAAAAATTAAAACTTTAAAAAGTACAGAGTCCAGGAGAGGCCAAGAGTCAGAGAGAGATGCATCAAAGGGAGGAAGGGAGGGAACAAGACAGGGACAAGGTAGGCCTGGGGTGGATGGGGCTGGGGAGCAGTGGGTGGGTTCTGGAGGTGGAGGAGAGGGCCCGTCCTCTGTGAGGGGTCACCACGGAAGCAAAGGAGTGGAAGGGCTCCCGGCTGCAGCCTGTCCTGCCCCACCCCCAGGTCCAGGAGGTGCAGCCCATCACCAGTTACGATGCAGCAGGCTCCTTCCTCCTCCTGGGCTGCAACAACGGCTCCATCTACTATGTGGGTGAGCAGCAGCCTGTGTCCTGGGTGCCCGAGAGCCTCCCCTGGGAGAGGGGAAGGGAGGGAGAGAGGCTGGGGCACCTGGAACAAACCCGCTCTACCCTCCCTGCCCACCCCAGATGTGCAGAAGTTTCCCTTGCGCATGAAAGACAACGACCTCCTTGTCAGCGAGCTCTATCGGGACCCGGCAGAGGATGGGGTCACCGCCCTCAGTGTCTACCTCACCCCCAAGACCAGTAAGCTATGACCCATCTTCCCCTGCTGCTGTCACCAGCCAGCCCCAGCCCCAGCTTGTAGCTATCCCCCAACTTGTGTAGCATGACCCAGGGGGGGTTATCGAGGGGCAGCAAATTCAACTCTCTCTCTTTTTTTTTTTGTTTTTTTGTTTTTTGAGACAGAGTCTTGTTCTGTTGCCCAGGCTGGAGTGCAGTGGTGCAATCTTGGCTCACTGCAACCTCCACCTCCTGAGTTCAAGCGATTCTCCTGCCTCAGCCTCCCGAGTAGCTAGGATTACAGGTGCACACCATCAGGCCTGGCTAAAACAAAAAAAGAAAGCATATTAGTGATTTCTAGAGGGTATCGGAAGTGAGAAATGTAGAGCTGCTGCTAAAGATCAGGAGGTTTATTACGGGGGTGATGAAAATACTCTGGAATTCGTTCATGGTGATAGTTGTACAACCTTGTGAATATACCAAAATCCGCTGAATTGTGCACGTTAAAATGGCAAATTTTATGGTATGAGAATTACGTCTCAAAAATTAACCCATTCTGCATTTGATGTCAAGAAAACAAAACAGGCCGGGCGCAGTGGCTCAAGCCTGTAATCCCAGCACTTTGGGAGGCCGAGACGGGCGGATCACAAGGTCAGGAGATCGAGACCATCCTGGCTAACACGGTGAAACCCCGTCTCTACTAAAAATACAAAAAATAGCCGGGCGAGGTGGCGGCGCCTGTAGTCCCAGCTACTCGGGAGGCTGAGGCAGGAGAATGGCGTAAACCCGGGAGGCGGAGCTTGCAGTGAGCTGAGATCCGGCCACTTCACTCCAGCCCGGGCGACAGAGTGAGACTCTGTCTCAAACAAAAAAAAAAAACAAAAAAAAAAACCTGTCTCAAATAAGAGAACTCAGCTTCATCTGCTGTAAAACCTGCATCTGTGGTGTTTTATGAACATGTGAACATCATGCCTTAATCACAAAGATGGGAAAGAAACACAAAGATTAACTCCTAATGGTCCACTCTGCCCCCGGTGGAGAGGCTGGTCACGATCTAGCACCTAGAACAGTGCTTATACAGGGATGCTCAGTAAATATTTGTTGAATGACTGGATGAGAGTTGAATCTGGCTGGGCACAGTGGCTCACGCCTGTAATCCCAGCACTTTGGGGGGCTGAGGTGGGCGGATCTGAGGTCAGGAGTTTGAGACCAGCTTGGCCAACATGATGAAATCCCATCTCTACTAAAACTACAAAAATTAGCCAGGCATGGCAGAGACTGTAGTGAGCCTGCTGCCCAGGCTGGAGTGCAGTGGCGTGATCTCAGCTCACTGCAACTTCCGCCTCTTGGGTTCAAGCAATTCTCCTGCCTCAGCTTCCCGAGTACCGGAGGATTACAGATGCGCATCACCATGCCCAGCTAATTTTTCTACTTTTAGTAGAGACTGGGTTACGCCATGTTGGCCAGGCTCAATATACTTCCTATACCTATGGATTTGCCTGTTCTGGACAATTCATGTAAATGGGATCATACATTATGTGGCCTTTTGTGTCTGCATTTTTCACTTAGCATAATTTTTGAATGGTTAGTGTTTTCTGGGTCTTAAGATATCTTTACCTATTCTAGGTTACACAGATCTTCTCCTGAGTTTCTTCTAGAAGATTTACAGTTTTAGTTTTTACATGGAAGTCTGTTCTATCAGAAATTAAATTTTATGTATGATGTGAGGTAGGGATTATTATTTTTAAAAAAAAAATAGAGAGAGGGTCTTGCTCTCTTGCCCAGGCTAGAGTGCAGCGGCAGTTCTCTGCAACCTCTGCCACTCGGGCTCAAGTGATCCTCCCACCTCAACCTCCTGAACAGCAGAACCACAAGCTTGCATCACCACACCTGTCTAATTTTTGTATTCTTTTGTAGAGACAGGGTTTTGTCATGTTGCCCAGGCTAGTCTTGAACTCCTGGGCTCAAGTGATCCTGACACTTTGGCCTCCAAGTGCTGGAAATACAGACTTGAGTCACTGTGCCTGGCCATAGCTGCTGCTGCTGCTGCTGCTGCTTCTTCTTCTTCTTCTTTTTTTTTTTAAAGCAAAAATAAGTTAATAATACACCTAACTTCACGGCAGATTATCACCTTTCTTCTTTGTAAGGCCTTTTTCTTATTTCTGTCTTTTTTTTTTTTTCTTAGACAGAGTATCGCTCTGTCATTCAACCCAGGCTGGAGTGCAATGGCGCAATCTCGGCTCACTACAACCTCTGCCTCCTGGGTTCAAGCAATTCTCCTGCCTCAGCCTCCCAAGTAGCTGGGATTACAGGTGCCTGCCACCATGCCCGGCTAATTTTTGCATTTTTAGTAGAGGCGGGGTTTTGCCACATTGGCCGAACTGGTCTTGAACTCCTGGGATACTCCTGCCTTCGTCTCCCAAAGTGCTGGAATTGCAGGCGTGGACCACTGCACCCAGCCTCTTTCTTATTTCACTTACTTATTCATTTCCTCCTCATCTTCCTTCCCACCACATGCCACTCTTATGTCATTTTTGTTTGTTTTTTGAGACAGAGTCTTGCTTCTTCACCTAGGCTGGAGTGCAGTGACGCAATCATAGCTCACTGCAGCCTCACCCCCTGGGTTCAAGTGATCCTCCTACTTCACCCTCTTGAGTAGCTGGGATCATAGGTGCATGCCATCACACCCAAATAGCTTTTTAAAAATCTTTTGTAGAGATGAGGATCTCACTATGTTGCCCAGGCTGGCCTCAAACGCCTGGCCTCAAGCAATCTTCCTGCCTCGGCCTCTGTTCTGTTTTTCTTTCTCTTTCCTGTCTTATTTGCTGTTTCATTGTTATAATTTCTGTCTCTGGGCCTCTCCTCCTCTAACCTGTGCCTTTGTCTCCCTGTTCCTGCATTTCCCACATCTCATCACCATCTTTTTGTGTCCTTCCCTCTCTGCTTGCTTTCTGTGTCTCTGTTCTGTGTCTGTCTCTTTCTTCTTTCTCTTTCTCTCTCTCTCTCTCTCTTTCTTCTTCTTTTTCTTTTTTGAGACAGAGTCTCATTCTGTCATCTAGGCTGGAGTGCAGTGGCGTGGTCTTGGCTCATTGCAACCTCTGCCTCCTGGGTTCAAGCAATTCTCATGCCTCAGCCTCCTGAGTAGCTGGGATTACAGGTGTGCACCACCACACCCAGCTAATTTTTGTATTTTTAGTAGAGATGGGGTTTCAGCACGTTGGCCAGACTGGTCTTGAACTCCTGACCTCAGGTGATCCACCCGCCTCAACTTCCCAAAGTGATGGGATTACAGGCGTGAGCCACCGCGCCCAGCCTCTCCTTGCTTTCTGACTGTGTCTCTGTTCTGTGCCTGTTTCTTTCTCTCTGCCCTGGTTTCTGTTTCTGTGGCCCAGGCCCTTTTTTCATCCTTGGCCCCTCACCAGGTGACAGTGGGAACTGGATCGAGATTGCCTATGGCACCAGCTCAGGGGGCGTGCGGGTCATCGTGCAGCACCCAGAGACTGTGGGCTCAGGGCCTCAGCTCTTCCAGACCTTCACTGTGCACCGCAGCCCTGTCACCAAGATCATGCTGTCGGAGAAGCACCTCATCTCAGGTGAGCCTCTGTGGGGTGCTCCAGTGCTGGGAGAGACAGCTCAGATGGGAGTGTGGAGGCAGAAGGATTAGAATTTCCACTGGGGAGGGACATTGTGTAGGAAGAGAGCTCTGGTGGAGAGGACTGACCTGGGATGGGACTGTAATTGCAGAAGTGAGAGAATACCATAAGGGGATCGGTCTGGGGAGGAGTGAATCTGTGTGTGTTCAGGAATCCATCAATTCAGCAAGGATTTATGGGGCACCCACCGTGTGCCAGGCATAGGGGATACAGTGATGAACAAGACAGGCCAAGTTCCTGCCCTCATGGAGGTGACATTCTAGCAGGGATGGCAGACAATAAATATATAGAAATGGACATCAATGGCCAGGTGCGGTAGCTCACACCTATAATCCCAGCACTTTGGGAGGCCAAGGCGAGTGGATAGGACAGGAGCAGGGACCTCTGGGAGGGGGGTACTGATATGGTCCAGGCAGGTGATGAAATGGACCAGCCTGGGGCAAAGGACAGGGCAAGGTGACATCAGGCTCTGGAACAGTTTTGGAGGCAGAGGCAACAGGGTTTTTAGCATTTGGAATTCTGGGGAGGAAAGGATTCTCTGAAAGGGAAGAACTCAGCAAGGGTTGACCCTCCTGAAACGGAGCTGTCCTGGGGCTCTGGAGGGGCAGGCAGCATTGATGCCTGCAGCAGGCCTGATCTCCTGCTCTCCCTGTGCCCCCCTCAGTCTGTGCCGACAACAACCACGTGCGGACATGGTCTGTGACTCGCTTCCGTGGCATGATTTCCACCCAGCCCGGCTCTACCCCACTCGCTTCCTTCAAGATCCTGGCGCTGGAGTCGGCGGATGGGCATGGCGGCTGCAGTGCTGGCAATGACATTGGTGCCTACTGGCTTCTGGCCTTCCCACTCCACTGACCCCCTTACCTGACCCCTGTTGACCTCCACTAATTCCCACTTGTGGCCACCTGACACAGGAGCCTGCAATGGTTGGGGTGTCCTGATCCTTAAGGCACCTGAGCTCCACTGACTGCTGCAACCCCCCAGCCCTCTCTGACCCTGCCCAACTCCAACAGCCTGGGAATGGGACCTGGGTCTTGGGGTGGTGGGTTTCATCAGTGGGGAAGGAAATCTGAGGCTGAGGGGACCCCAGCTGGCCCTGACCCCTGCCCCTGCCTGGCCCAGGTCCCTACGGCGAACGGGACGACCAGCAAGTGTTCATCCAGAAGGTGGTGCCCAGCGCCAGCCAGCTGTTCGTGCGTCTCTCATCTACTGGGCAGCGGTGAGGACAGTCCTGTCCAACAGGGAGGGAGGTCAGGGGAGAAGGCAAGATGCCAGCCAGGTCACTGAGGCCAGGAAGGGGTCACAGCCAAGGAGCATTGAAGGATCAAAGGCTGGGAAGGAGGACAGGCCTGGTGGGTTTGGGGCGGGAGGTATCAAAGGTGTGATAGGTGTGGGTGGGAGTAACCTGGTGCAGTGCCAGCCCAGTGCAGGCAGGGCCAAGTTGGTTGGAGGCACAGGGGGAGGGATCAGGGTGGAATGGGGGGGCACAGGCAAAGGGGTCAGGGTGGGATGGGGGCACAGGCAAAGGGGTCAGGGTGGGATGGGGGACACAGGCAAAGGGGTCAGGGTGGGATGGGAGGCACAGGCAGAGGGGTTGGGGTGGAATAGAGGAGACCCAGGGAGCTGTAGGAGCCTTGCTTCAGCTGGGAAAGGGGCCTCAGAGGCTGTTCTGGATGAAGGGACTCTGAGCAGAGACCTAGAGGACAAGTAGGAAGGAGCAGAAGAAAGAAGGGAGGGGAAGGGGGCCCCAGGCTGAGGGAACCGGATGTGCAGAGACTGAGAAGGGCCAAATAGGGTCACACGGGAAGGACATGTGGGCTCCTGGCCTGGAGCACAGGAGGTGAGGATGGGGTGCAGATGCGGGCGGTCCTTGTCAGGCTGTAGAAGGGCTGAAGCTTTGTCCTATGCGGAGAACTGTGGCCACTGCACGGGGAATGAAAGGAAGCTTGATGGGAGGCCAGGAGCCCAGGGAGGAGGCCAGGAGGCTGATAGGAGGTGGGGGAGCAGTTGGGACAGGCCTTGGGCCTTCCCTGGCAGCGGGAGCAGGGAAGAGCAGAAGTCTCTGGGAGGTTCCCTGGGTGTTTGGGGCTGGGGTGTCCAAGAGCTGCTGGACCCTTGGGACTGGAACTTGAGAGAAAAGCAGGCTAGGGAGGGATAAAGACTGGGGTGGCCCCTGGGGAGGCAGGAACTGCAGCCACAGTGGTGGGGACTGGGACTGGGAAGGGTGAGACAGCGAGGGTGACTGCCTTCCCCACTGCATCCCCCAGGGTGTGCTCCGTGCGCTCCGTGGATGGCTCACCCACTACGGCCTTCACAGTGCTGGAGTGCGAGGGCTCCCGGCGGCTCGGCTCTCGGCCCCGGCGCTACCTGCTCACTGGCCAGGCCAACGGCAGCTTGGCCATGTGGGACCTAACCACCGCCATGGACGGCCTCGGCCAGGCCCCTGGTACTCCCTGTCCCACCCCAATCCCATCCCAAGCCCCACAGCCTCACCCAGAACCACTCTCCATAGCCAACTTCTTGATCTCTCTCCCAGGCCCTTGCCCTTTGACCTCTTTTCCTTTGACGCCCTCTCTGCTCCCCATCCCTTCCTGCCCTTGTTTTTCAACCCCTGTCTCAGCCTCTGGCCCCCATGCATTGATCTCTGCCTCCTCTCTCCTGTCCTGTTTCTGGGTGCTTGCACTGCAATGTAACCCAGGCCCTTGCCCTATGACCCCTGTCTTGCCCCCTGACCCTGCTTCCGTGCCCCGCAGCAGGTGGCCTGACGGAGCAAGAACTGATGGAACAGCTGGAACACTGCGAGCTGGCCCCACCGGCTCCCTCGGCTCCCTTGCGGGGCTCTCTCCCCAGCCCCTCACCCCGCATCTCCCTCACCAGGTAGCCACAACTCCTCTTCCCTGTCTGTGCAATGGAGGGAGAGGGGACAGTGTGGTGGCCCCAGGGGCAGAGTGGCTCAGCTGCCCCGTGATGACGTGCACTTACTGTCCTTACTTCCTCAGCCTCCACTCAGCCACCAGCAACACCTCCTTGTCTGGCCACCGTGGGAGCCCAAGCCCCCCGCAGGCTGAGGCCCGGCGCCGTGGTGGGGGCAGCTTTGTGGAACGCTGCCAGGAACTGGTGCGGAGTGGGCCCGACCTCCGACGGCCACCCACACCAGCCCCTTGGCCCTCCACCAGTCTCGGCACTCCCCTCACACCTCCCAAGATGAAGCTCAATGAAACTTCCTTTTGAACAATGCAGCTGCCATGATGCCTTGGGATGCCCTGGTCCTGGGGGACTCAGGTGCCTCCCTGATTCCTATGGGAACCCTGGGTTCAGGGCCAGGGCCTCCTTGGAATAAATAGTCATTGTTACTAGGTCCCCACCTTCCCTCTTTTCTGGAAGCCAAATTCACCCTCCCCAATAAAGTCCTCACTGCCAACATCTTGCTTATTCTTAGCAGGTTTGGGACTCCTCAGGAAAGGGGTGGGGGAGATGTGGGACCCAACCTGATAATGCAAAATCAGGAACATCTACCTCTCTTGTTTAAGCAAAGGAAGGCCAGGCACAGTGGCTCACACCTATAATCCCGGCACTTTGGGAGGCCAGTTTGCTTGTGCTCAGGAGTTTCAGACTAGCCTGGGCAGCATAACAAAACCCCATCTCTACAAAAAAAATTTTAAAATTAAGCAGGCATGGTGATGCATGCCTGTGGTCCCGGCTTCTTGGGAGGCTGAGGTGGGAGGATCGCTTGAGCCTAGGAGACCAAGGCTACAGTGAGCATGATCACATCACTGCACTCCAGCCTGAGTGACAAGAGTGAGATCCTGTCTCAAAAAACAAACCAAACCAAAAGAGGTGTTGCAGGGGAGGAATGTGTTGACTTTTACTTTGCCTTCAGGCATGGCTGGATCCAGGGGTTCAAACACTAATCCAGAATTTCTTTTTTTTTCTTTTTTTCTTTCTTTCTTTCTTTCTTTTTTTTTTTTTTTTTTTGAGACAGAGTCTCACTCTGTCATCCAGGCTGGAGTGCAGTGGTACAATCTCAGCTCACTTCGAGCTCCGCCTCCTAGGTTCAAGCAATCCTCCTGCATCAGCCTCCCGAGTAGCTGGGATTACAGTTGTGCACCACCATGCCCAGCTAATTTTTGTATTTTTAGTAGAGACAGGGTTTCACCATGTTGGCCAGGCTGGTCTCAAACTCCTGACCTCAAGCGATCCGCCCACCTCAGCCTCCCAAAGTGCTGGGATTACAGGCAAGAGCCACTGCATCCAGCCCAGAATATCTTTTTATCTCCTAACTTCACTTACCTCTGGAATGCATCCTCAGTCAGGTTTTCTCTCTGTGGCAAGGTGACTCTAAGCAGCTCCTTAGCAACTCTCTTCTCCCCAGCAACAGCAAAAATCACAGAACTGATTCTCATGGGCTTGAATTAAGTCAGGTGGCCATCCCTGAACCAATTACTGTGGCCAGTGTGATGAAGGCCTTCCATTATTCCAGCCTGGATCATGTGTCCTCACAATCCTGGAGGTGAGGTCAACCCCATGTGGGTAGAGTGAAGGAGTTCCTGGACAGAGGATCAAGCAGGGACGAGTGGCTGCAGGAGGCATAAACACAGATGTAAATGGATTGGTTACTGCATCCTTAACATTTGCACCTCAAACCTCAACACTGCAAAAATCCCCACCAGCATCCCTGCTTGTGCTGTTTCTTACCTCTTCTAGAGAGGGTGTATGGGATAGGTTCAGCTAACCTAAGCCTTGACATCCTTGGGATTTATTTATTTATTTTTTGAGAGTCTTGCTCTTGTCGCCTAGGCTGGAGTGCAGTGGCACAATCTCGGCTCATTGCAACGACTGCCTCCCAGGTTCAAGTGATTCTCCTACCTCAGCCTCCTGAGTAGCTGCGATTATAGGCACCTGCCACCATTCCTGGCTAGTATTTATTTATTTATTTAGAGACAGAGTCTTGTTCTGTTGCCCAGGCTGAAGTGCAATGGCGCGATCTAGGCTCACTGCAACCTGCACCTCCTGGGTTCAAGCGATTCTCATGCCTCAGCCTTCCAAGTAGCTGGGATTATAGGCACCCGCCACTGTGCCCAGCTAATTTTTGTATTTTTAGGAGAGGCAGGGTTTCCCCATGTTGGCCAGGCTGGTCTTGAACTCCTGACCTCAGATGATCCACCTGCCTTGGCCTCCAGAGTGCTGGGATTATAGGCGTGAGCCACTTTGCCCGACTGGCCTTGGGATTTTTTTTTTCACCAAATAATGCCTGTTCTGTGGCACTTCCTCGAGTGGATTTTCTGCATCTTTTTTCTTTGTGCCAATAAAAAAGGGATAGAAAGTGGGGACAGACGAGGAGCAGAGAATACTAGAGCATGCTAATTCTAGAATTCCATAGTTTCTGGAATGCCAGAGCTTCTGAAATATAGTAAAGAGGGGTCTAGAACGTTAGGGCATCTTGGACACAAGGATATTCTGACGTGCTCATGGATTAACAATATTAGAGTTCTCCCCTGCTTATCAGAGAATCCAGAATGTAGAAGTTTCTGACAAAAAGGACCTGGAAAATCACTGATTCTAGAATAGGGGAGTGTCAAGGGGAGTTCATACCCGTGAATCTCCACCGATAGGAATATCTTGCATGCCAGGATGTCTGGAATGCTGAGAATTATAAGATACAGAAAGGACTCTGGATTACTAGGAAATCTAGAGAATAGAAGAGATCCTGGACTATCCGCCCTTCCAGAGTACTGGAAGGTTTGTTTGCATTCCAAGAAATCCATAATGCGGGAGATTCTGGATTATCAGAGAATCTAGAACACAAATGAGAGACTTCAAAGGTGAGTGCTTCTGAAACCGGGGTGTTCTGAAATAGCTATGCATCTCAAACCCTAATTTTGTTTTTGTTTGTTTGTTTTTGAGACAGGGTCTTGCTCTGTTGCCCAGGCTAGACTGCAGTGGTGCAATCATGGCTCACTGCAGCCTCAGCCTTCTGGGCTCAAGCGATCCTCCTGCCTCAGCCTCCTGAGTATCTGGAACTACAGGTGTGTGCCACCACAGCCAGCTAATTTTTAATTTTTTTTTTTTTTGGTAGAGACATTGTCTCACTGTGTTGCCCAGGCTGGTCTCAAACTCCTGGGATTTTGAGGTGTGAGGTGCTGGGATTGCAGATGTGAGCTACCACGCCCAGCCTCAGACTCTAGAAAATTTTTTACATGCCAGGATATTCAGAATATTGGGGGATACTGGCATATTAGGAAATCTAGTATGTGGGGGGAGGGACTGGAAGGTCAGGAAATCTAGAATATAGTGGTGTTTTGTAATGCTTACAGATCTAGAATATTAGGGTCATTTTTTTTTCCAGGCCAGAGAATCCAGAATGCTCGTGTTTCTGGAATGCTGATCATTCTATTTTTATTTTATTTCATTTTTAAATTTTTATTATTTTCTTTATTTCTTTTTTTTTTTTTTTTTTTTGAGACAGGGTCTCTCTCTGTCACCCAGGTTGGAGTGCAGTGGTGTGATCTCGGCTCACTGCAAACTCCGCCTCCCAGGTTCGAGTGATCCTCCCGCCTTAGCCTCCTGAGTAGCTGGGATTACAGGCGTGCGCCACCATGCCTGGATAATTTTTGTATTCTTAGTAGAAATAGGGTTTCACTGTGTTGGCCAGGCTGGCCTCAAACTCCTGACCTCAAGTGATCTGCCCGCCCGCCTCGGCCTCCCGAAGTGCTGGGATTACAGGCGTAAGCCACCGCATCCAGCCTCATTCTAGAAATGAGAGAGAGAGAGAAACAGAGAGAGGAGAGAATTTGGGATGTCAGCAAATGTAGAACACTGAAGAGCTGGGTTTTTTTAAATGCTAGAGATAGTATTATCCTAGTATAGTATTAACTCTGTGTGTTTCCCAGGCTGTGCGTGAGAGGGCATGAAGGGAGGGGTGGAAGATTCTGGAATGCGGGGTGACTAGAACTCTGAGGGATTCTGAAGGGTTGAGATGAGTTAGGATCCAAGGGGTGACATAGACACGACCCTGGGAGATAGTGACACTGATAGGGGGGATTGGGAGCTGGGGACTCCAAATTCTAGGGGGAGGGCAGGCTAACGCCGGAAGTTGCAGTGGTGAGCCAGAGGCTGTTGCCTAGCAACAAGCATTGAAGATGCGCTGGATCCCGGACAGAAGGGAGAAATTTCAGCAGCGCCCCCAGCAAATGCTCCAGCCACAGGGTAGGAGGTGGTGAGGGGGGAAGCGGGCAGGGATATGCTGTCCTGCAGGGTCATGTGAGAAGGGGTCTTGGGGGTTATACAAAAACAGGGTCATGGAGTACAGTCATTGGGCAGAGCTGGGCTCTGGGACAGCCCAGGAACGGCTGTGAATGGAGTGTGAGTGCCGTCGTCACTGCCTCAGGGACTGTTTGTCCCTGGACAGTGCTGGACCCAGATTTCTGGGTGTCAGTGTGGGATGGAGACATGGATTGCTGTAGGTGGCAGTAACAGTGTATAGCCATGTGAGTCAGCCTGTGTGTCTCGTTGTAAGGGGGGTGAAGGGCTTCCCCGTCAGTCCTGCACACCCTCCTCGATTGGAAGAAGGAGCAGGAGTGCAGGGTGGGGGGTGCAACTAGATCAGTTGCCATTCTTGGTCTGGGGTGGGCTTTGTGGTCACGGGCGTGTGGCCTAGTACCCTGTGTGGGTGGAGCCTGTGATCCACGAGGTGGGGGCGGGGCTAACGCTACAGAACTGGAAACCTTAAGAATTCAACTGCTGTGCGATATGGGGCCTGGAATCCCAAAGCGAGGCAAACATGAAAGGGGTGGGCTTGGGATCCTACATGTGGTCACATCCCAATTTTCTGTGGGAAAGGGTGTGGCCTGGAACGCAGTGGAAAAAGAGGTGACTAGAGGCAGAGTGAAGCTCTGCGGGTGGTGCCTTTGGGAGAGAAGGGGTTTGTATTTCAGAGAATGTAGGGTGGAGCCTTGAATTTATAATGATCTCAAATAATTGATCCTTTCTCAAGGCCCTAGGCTTCAGGGATTCCAGGCTCACCATCTGCAAAAGCTTGCTCTCCAAAGCTCTGTGCCTCAGTGAACCCAGCCAGGCTCTGCCCATGACCCACAGACTCTGCTCCCAGGGGACTCCTGGCTCTGCTCCCTCCTGCACCCCACTTATAGCCACCCCCAGAGGCTATCAGACCCCCTTCCTTGCCTGAGTCATTGAATGCTCCCAAGAGCATTCAGTCTCAAGCTGGGCTTGAGACCCTGAGTTTGAAGGCTTGAAGCCTGGAACCCCGGTGTGGACGTGGTTTAAGGTCCCCTGTGGTTTGCAGCTCCTAGTGGTGGAGACTCTTAGGCAAGGAGGGGATCGGAACTCTCTTTTATATAAGTTTATGTATTTATTTATTATTGAGACAGGGTCTCACTCTATCGTCCAGGCTGGAGTGCAGTGCAGTGGTGCCATCTCAGCTCACTGCAGCCTCCACTTTCCAGGTTCAAGCGATCCTCCCACCTCACCCTCCCGAGTAGCTGGGACTACTGGCGCATGCCACCATACCCGGCTAATTTTTGGATTTTTAATAGAGATGGGGATTTTTAATAGAGTTGTATTATGTTGCCCAGGCTCGCCTCAAACTCCTGGACTCAAGAGATCCACTCACCTCGGCCTCCCAAAGTGCTGGGATTATAGGCCTGCGCCGGGGCGCCTAGCCGGAACTGGTAACTCTCTAAGGAGAAAGTCTGCAATTCTGGGTGGTGGGAGGCTGCTCTTGGGAGCATTAAAAGACTCAGGTAAGGAAGGGGGTCTGATACCCTCGGGGGGTGGTGATAAATGGTGTGCAGGAGGGAGCAGAGCCAGGAGTCCCCTGGGAGCAGAGTGTGTGGGTCAGGGGCAGAGCCTGGCTGGGTTCACTGAGGGACAGAGCTTCGGGGAGCAAGCTTTTGCAGATGGTGAGCCTGGAACCCCTGAAGCCTAGGGCCTTGAGAAGGGATCAATTCTTTGAAAAGATCCATTGTGAACTTGGGACCCTCAGAGGGGCAGGAGCTGGGACCTAGTGCAGGGTTGGTGCTCCATTCGCAGAATCCTGTCTCTCGCGTGGAAAGGGGTACGCGTGCGGGGGGCTTCCAGCTTCCACGCCAACGAGGGAGCTAAATTGTGACCCGGTTTTCCCAGAACTGGGAGCAGAGGGCTGAGGCCTGCCAGATGGAGTCCAGTTTAGGGGACCCTGCCCTCAACTCCCTCCCCGTAAGCACCCCTACGCCTGGGACCTCTGCTCCATGAGAAGGTTCACGGAGCCAGTACCCGAGTCTTAATTTCCCCCCACCGCGTGGGGAACTCGAGGTCCCCCGCGCCCCGCGTCCGGCACCTGTCCCTGCTGCCTCCTGATTGGCCGCACGGCGAGCGCTGGCGGCGCCCGGCTGTGATTGGCGGGAAGTTCACGGCCCTTGGCTGGACGGTGGAGAAAGTGAGTCGGCCTCCGGCGGGGGTGGGGGCGGGGACAGGGGCGGGGCCGCGGCGAGCCGGACTCGCTGGACAGACCGCCCGCCCGGAGCGGGACTCGGCGCCCGACACGATGCGGAGGCCTGGCACCAGCGGCCGCCGCCCCCTCCTGCTGGTGCTGCTGCTGCCGCTCTTCGCAGCCGCCGCCTCCGCCGCCAGCCCCAGCCCCAGCCTCAGCCAGGTCGTCGAGGTCGCAGGGGTCCCCAGCCGCCTGGCCAGGTAAGCCCCGCTGCGGCCCCTGCTTCCTTGTGCCCCTTCCACCCAATAAGTCTGGTGGTCCACGGGGACCAGGGCTTTCGGATTTAAAGGAAATCGAACCCACTGTTCGATTCGGAGATACAAGGAGGGCTCTTGGATTTATTAGGCGCCCCCAATTTGTAGAGGTTAGATTCGGGGAGTACTGAGATTTTTAGGGGAAAGGGTCCCCTTTATTGTGGTGGAGAAGGCTGTCTCCAGAGAATCCCGGGTTTTTTTTCGAGGAAAGATCTCTAGTTTATTGAGGCGGGGGAGGGGGTGGTGGCCTGAGCTCTCCTAGAATGATAGAGACGTGTGGGGTCTTCGAGCTAGGATGGAGCTCCCCAAGTTTTTGGGCGCATAGGAGGAAAAGTGTTGGGGGATTCTGGAGGGACTTTATGAGGCCGCTGAGTTGTCCTGGTTTTCTAGGATTTGGGGGCTCTGTGTTCATGAAAAGGGACTTTTGGGTTTTTCGAACTGGTCAGGAAGACGTAGACTCTTGGGTTGATGGCGGAGGGGCTTGTGGGGAGTTGGGTGGGGTGGAGAAGTCCTCAGGCTTCAGAACGGTTGGGGATGCTCAAGTTTCCTAGAATTAGAAAACTCCGGGATTGAATGAGGCTCCAGTGATTTCACCGCGAGAGATCCAGGATTCCCTATAGATCTGGGGGCTGTAGGCGCCCTTCCTGTCTGCGGGTGACGGAACTGAAGGAAGCCGCCTGCCCAGCACCCCCACCCACCCTCCTCGCCTGGCGGCCCAGCGCTCCGTTACAAAGGCCCCGGGCTCCGCTCCCGCCTGGGTCTCTGCGAATGCGTTTAGTAACCCGAGCCGCGGCGGGGGCGGGGCCGGGAAGGGGTTAACCTGGAGAAAAGGCGGGAGGGATGACGGCAGGATCGGGGATCCCCGAGGCTCCCCGCCAGATGGCCTCATCCTCCACTCGGCCCCACCCACCTGAGAGGGGCCTAAGCGCTAGATACCCCCTTCTCTGCAGCCCCCCACTGCTCTCCTCTCGGGGTCTGGGCGTGCGCCCTAATCTCTAGCCCCCCCTTAGCCTGGGGATAATGGACTTGTCTGGGGGGCCCCTTCGTTGCGACGCACTTGAACCGGAGCTGGAAGCTCCGCCACTGAGACCCTCTGGGCTCGGAGATGTCTCCAAGAACGGCACATTTCTCCTGGTCAGACGGGAAACTGAGGCCCAAAGACCAAGAAACGCTGGCTTATGGACACACATCGTGGAAGGGCAAGAAGGGGCTAGAATTCAGGCTCTGGGATTCTCGGTCCTGGACTGTGACTCCTGTATCCCCTCCACCTCAGCACCCTGCTGGACCCACAGTCAGAGGGAAGAGCCTTCCCTCCCCAGCTGCCGAGGCCTTTGAAAATGGCGCCACCTGTCGGCCAGGCTCAGGATGGCGTCTGAGTCCCGGACCGTGATGTGCGGGAGGGCGGGGTTCTAGACTCCCAGACAGTCCCGGCTTAGAAATGCATAGAAATCGAGTCTTTCTGTTTTTGTTTTTAAGTCACTTTTAAAAGGCTTTAAAATAACGTATTTTTTTCAATAAAACCTTACTGCCAAAACTTCTTCATAAGACAAATGTACGGTTTCTGTGCCCTTCAGCCCGAAGTCTAAGCCAATTTGCCTCCCATTGTACAGATGGAGAAACTGAGGCATGGGGAGAAGAACCTCAAGTTAGTCATATACCTGTTGCAAGCCCCCTCAGGATTCGTCTTGGTTTCCCCTCCCCCGATTGCCCTCCTTTGCAGAGTTCTGGGGTGCTAAGGGCTTGAGTGACTTCCACCCCACTATTTATAGCGTTGCTGCTTGTCGCTGCTGCCCAGGCCAGACGTCTAGGAGGAGCCGCTGCATCCAAGGTGGGTTCTGGAAGATGGAATATGAGTAGGGGGCAAAAGGGAGTAGGAGGAGAGGGCCAGGGAGCTCCCTCCCCATCCCGCCCCTCATCCCAGTGGGAGAGCTGAATGCATTTGGTAGAGAAGTACTTGGTCCCCTCCTTCCCCACTTAGTCCCTGGCTGTCTCCGAAGCCTCCTGCAGGGTCCGAAACTGCCAGCCCAGAAAGTGTGCAGGCCCCCAGCAGTGCCTGAACCCAGTGCCTGCAGTGCCCAGTCCCAGCCCCAGCGTGAGGAAGAGACAGGTGTCCCTGAACTGGCAGCCACTGACGTGAGTGGGCAGTCCCTCCCCTACCAAATCCTCCCTCAGGAACTCCCAGCTTTGCCCCCGTTTCTCTCCCCCTCCCTCCCCCACTCCCTCCTCTCTCTCCCCCTTCCCTCCCCGCTCTTTCTTTTGCTATCAGCCTGTCTGTCTGTTTCTATTTCATCCCTTCCCTGCCTATCTCAGGCTCTTTCCATCTCTGCATTATTTCTGTCCCTTTCTGTTTCTTTCTAGTTACCTGTCTCTTTTCCTCTCTCTGTTTCTCCCTGCGTCTCACTGCCTGTCTCTATGTCTAAGTCTCTCTCCCACTTCTCTCTTCTCTCCCCCACCCCCATCATCTCTCTTTTTCTCAGGGTCTTTGTTTTTCTCCCACTAGAGGCCTGGTCCCCATAAATGGGTGTTGTGGGGGGAGGGCTGGGCAGAGTCGCTACTGAAAGACATTTTCCTGGCATGGAGGCCCTTTGGTGGGGAGGTCAGCTTAACTCGGTGACAGCAGCTTTTCCGTCCTCTCCCACCCAGGCTGCAGGAGGCCAGAGCTCTACTGAAGCGGCGGCGGCCCCGGGGGCCTGGGGGCCGGGGACTACTGAGAAGGAGGCCCCCACAGCGTGCCCCCGCTGGCAAGGCCCCGGGTAAGCACATCCGCCTTTCCTCTGCCTGGGGCGAGGGGGGTTCCGGGCCAGATAAAGCCGTCTGGTTCCCACGGTCCAGCCGCCGCCTCCCCCCCGCCCCCGTTGTAGCTCAGCCCCCACCCCCAGGATGAGGCCCCCTCTAGGGACCCCAGCGTCCGGCCCTGCGAGGTGAGCCCAGGACAGGACCAGACGCAGGCCAGAGGCACTGACCCGCGGGGGTGGGGCCGGGAAGCCAGGCGTCCGGGCTCCCCGCAGCCGAAGAGGGAGGGCGCTGGCCCGGCAGAAAGCTCCGCGGAACCAGCCCAGACAACAAAAGCGATTGTGCGGGTTGGCGCCTGCCTGGGCACCGAATGCTCAAGATTGCGGGGCGGCTGGGGGCCAAAGGCCTCCTCCTGTTTCCCGAATCCTCCCCCTGCCCTCCTCCCACTCCAGCTCTTGACCCCTATTCTAGAATACCCCTCATCTCAAACACCCTCAAAACCCTCCTCTTGCTGTGGCCTTCAGTTCAGATGTGACCCCTCCCCCTAAAGTCTTCCAGATGTGAGCCTCGGGCCAGATGTTAGTACCCCCGCCCACAGTCTCCCTTTATCCATTGTGACTTCTCCCACCAGGTGTGGGGTTCTGGCCAGATGTGGCTGTATCTTTGGATGTATACCTCCCCGCCCCAGCCTCCTGCCCAGGATCTAGATGCCCAATTCCTTTATGTGCCCAGGTGCAGAGACCCTTCTCCCATCCCTCAGATATCCCACCTGACTGCCCAGATGTGACATGATAGCCCCCATCAAGATGAAGCCCCTTTCTCTGTGCCCAGGGCAGAAGAGGATCAACTTTTAGCTGTCTCCCCAAATGCGGCCCCCACTACTCTTAATGGATTTCCTCTTTATGGATTCAGCTCTGTCTGGGGGGAAACCCGCCCGCCCCCACCTGTTCCCTTCCCCGCCGCTCCCCTACAGGCCTGGTCCACTTGTTGGTGCGCGGATGGGGACAGAGGGGGCGCCCCGCTCACCCCTGCGAGTCTAGCGCCCAGCCTGCGAGCTTCTGGCTAAGCGCCCAGCCCCACGCGCCCCCGCGCGGCCGCCGGGGAGGGAGTGGTGGGGAGGGGGGGCCTGAGCGGGGGCGCGGCCGCCCTCCCCCGCGGGCGGGCGGGCGGGCGCGGCCGGGCCCCTCGGGCGGGCTGGGGCGGCGGCGCGGCGGAGCGCGGCGCTGCAGCCATGGCGGGCGGCGTGCGGCTGCTCTGGGTGTCGCTATTGGTGCTGCTGGCGCAGCTAGGGCCGCAGCCCGGACTGGGCCGGCCCGGAGAGCGTCTCCGCGTGCGGTTCACCCCGGTCGTGTGCGGCCTGCGCTGCATCCATGGGCCGACCGGCTCCCGCTGTACCCCGACCTGCGCGCCCCGCAACGCCACCAGCGTGGACAGCGGCGCGCCCGGCGGGGCGGCCCCGGGGGGACCCGGCTTCCGCGCCTGTGAGTGCGGGGTGGTGGTCCCAAGAGAGCGACTCCCGGGGGGAGGAGGATCCCTGGGGATGGAGGAGACAGTCCTCCAGGGAGAGGGAGCCCAGATTCCATATGCAACAGTGCAAGGGAATCGCAGGGGCTATTTGAGGAAGGGGGCCCCTGGCTTTTGGGGTTGGGTCCTGAGGGCTCCGATTTTGCAAGCAATGAGGGTTCTTAGGGGCCTGTGATGTCCCACGTGAGAGAATTGGCGCCAGCTTTCATGCTTTGAGTCAAAATGGGGATCTCAGAATTGAGGGGCCTGAGAACTTTTGGGAGGGGGACTCGAATTCTGAGACGCTGAGTAAGGAGTCTCCAGGGACCAAGCAAGAGTCTCACGGCTGCATGGGGGACGTATCAGTTTCTGTGTCTTTGGGTGGGAAGGTTCCGTATGGGAATGCCTGTGAGGTGGGGCACTGGAGAGAAGAAAGTTGATCCGAAGAGCTAAGAGGGAGAGGGGACAGAGAAGGGGGTTTTGTGTGTGTGTCTGGGGGGGGTGTCTCCGCAGGACTTGAGTTGCGGGGGTCCCACGTGCGAGAGAAATTAAGATAAGAGGCTTTAAGGAAGGGGCGCCCCCTGGGGGCGGAGGGGACAGGAGGTGTATGCATCAGGCACTCCTAGAGATGGGGAGCCTTGGGGGTTCAGGTGAGGTGGGGAGGGCGCGCCACCTGTTGTTCCAGGATGCAAAAGTGGGCAGACTCTCTGGGATCGGGGCCTCCCTGCCCCCTACCCCGCAGACCCTATGGAATTGGGGAGTGGGGGCCCCTGTCGCGGAGAACTCGCCCAACCTGGCCCCCAGCCAGCCCAGCCCGGCCGGCGTGAGCTCATCTCCCGCCTGAGCCCCCGCCCGCTGCCACTCCCTCTCTCCTCCCCTTCCTCCCTCTTTCTTTCACTCTTTCCCGGCCCGGCCCCAATGTGCCTGTGCCAGGCGCCATGCCCAGGCGGGTGCCAAGCCCCTGGGGGTGCAAGGAGTGGCATGTGAAGTGGAGGCTGACCTCAGAGGGACCCCTATGTCCTCAACTCCCCGCTCTGCCAGGGCTGTGGGGCATGACATTGGCTGTGCCCATCTAGCGGCCCACCCTGGGTGTAGGCACCCCCAGGGAGCTGGCCTAGGGGCCTGCACTCAGGCCAAGAGAAGGCAGATAAATGCCTCTGGAGTCTGGGAAATGCCCTCAGACCTGGCTGGTTTCCCACCATTTTGCAATTCTGATTCCTAGTTAAGCCTCTTCTAGGCCCCACTACTCAATTAAAAGCCCCTATTAGACCACCCTGGAGTCGTGGGCCCACACTCCTACCTAAGGGAGCCCAGAGTTTTTGCTACTAGGCCCTAGGCCCCCTCTCCACCCCGGCAACAGACTTTAGAGACCACTCCTCCAGTGAAGTTCCCTCTCATTCTTCCCTCCCACCTCCCAAACTGTGCCTTTCCCTAGAGAACTCTGTAGTATTGTCCAGAAGTCCTGCTCTTCTAGCTCACCCCCTTCCCCAGGAACTTCTGATCCCATTTATCTTCAGAGAACCCCAGGGTTGGTCTTGATAGGTGGATTCTCCCAAGAGGACTCCAGACACTGTGCTCCTCACAGGCAGCCATTAATAAAAAGCCTTTGGCACCTAATCCTTAGCTGGGAGGGGAGGGGATTCCACATAGGGTCTCAGCCAATTGAGCCTCTTAAGTGCGGATAACTTCCAGGAATTCCACTTCACTATCTAAACCCTGCTTTCAGCACCCTCAAACTGGTTGTCTACTAGGCGGCACTAAAGTCCTGTTTTCTAGGTAACTGTCCACAAAAGGACTCCTGCTGAAAGGCCACCTCAGTTTCCTCCGAGCTAGGTTCCTCCATCCCAGAAACCTCCAGCTGACTTTGAACTCGAGAGGACGGCCCTTTAGTCGATCTCCTCCCAGGACTCCAGTCCCTTTATCCTTCTAAATGGAGGTGGCTCTCCGTGCCCTTTCCTCTCTACAGTTGTGGCTCAGAATCCCACACGCGCCTCCCCCGGCCGTCTGCCTCCTCCCTCCCCTCCGCACAGCTGTCTCCAGCTGTTCTCTGCAGCCCCGGGAGAGAGAGGGAGGGGGTGCCCTCGCAGGACAGTCCGGCCTCCTTTGGCTCAAAGGTCCCGGGGCTCCCCAAGGGTCCGGAATGCGGAGCCTCCGCCCTGCCCCCGCCGCACCTCTCTCTTTGTTTACCCCGCCGCACAGCTGGCAGTGCCCCGCCCAGAGGTGGCCTGGGGCCCAGCGAGGGCGCGCAGAGGGGAGTGGAGGCGCGTTCCCGCTCTTGGGCCCGCCCCGGTGCTACTGGAGGCGGTAAGGCAGAGCTAGAACTCTAAAGCCCCAGCCAGAAAGAAGTTGGGCGGAGACAAAGTGCGGTGGGCGGAACTAGTGCACCCGGACGGCCTGGAGGTGGGGTGGGAGGGGCGTGAACTAGTGTGCCGGGCGAATCAGAGTGCGGAAAAGGGAGGTGGGAGGGGCTAGAGGCGGCAGGTTAAGCTCCTGGATAGGCAGGGTTTAGAATCCCGCGGGTAGAAGGTAATGTGAGAGGGGCTAGAAAGGGGGCAGAGCCAGGGGCCTGGGATGGGACTTCGTGGACCTAGCAGAGGGAGTGTGGGCGGGCATAGAATGCGAAGGAGACAGAGTTGGGCGGGGAGTTATGCCAGGGAGTGGTTAAAATGTGGTTTGAGTCAATGGAAGGGATCAGCATCGGGTGGGGTCAGCGCCATCTGGGTTGGTCTGGAACCCCGTGGACTCAACCAGAAAGTGGGATCAGAAAGGTTGACATGAAAGTGAATAAACAGCCTGAGGGCTGGCCGGCCTCACGCCTGTAATCCCAGCATTTTGGGAGGCTAAGGCAGGAGGATTGCCTGAGCCCAGGACTCCAAGACCAGCCTGGCCAACATAGTGAGACCCCGCCTCTACAAAATTTTTAAAAAACATAACCCGATGTGGTGCACGCCTGTCGTCTCAGCTACTTAGGAGGCTGAGGTGGGAGGATCACTTCAGCTTAGGAGGTCGAGGCTGCAGAGCCTTGATCATGGCACTGCATTCTAGCCTGGGCAATAGAGCGAGATCCTGCGGACTTAGTGGGTGGTGCTGTACCTCTGATGGCTGAACGACTGGACTGGGCCAATGCTAATGCCAGAACTAGGGCGGGGCCACATGACAGCTGAGGGCAGATCGACTTAGAAATGAATGATATTGAGGGAGTAGGAACTTCGCTGGCCCCAGGGGAACATACCAGGAATGGTGGCGCCCCTGAGTGTCTTTGTTCTTCTCCCAGTCCTGTGTCCCTTAATCTGTCACAATGGCGGTGTGTGCGTGAAGCCTGACCGCTGCCTCTGTCCCCCGGACTTCGCTGGCAAGTTCTGCCAGTTGCACTCCTCGGGCGCCCGGCCCCCGGCCCCGGCTATACCAGGACTCACCCGCTCCGTGTACACTATGCCACTGGCCAACCACCGCGACGACGAGCACGGTGAGGAAAGTGTGGCCAGAGTCCCCTCCGACCCCTCTGTCAAGCATTTCACTGTGCCCCTGACCCCCAACTTTCCCGCCTTCCCCAACACCTTTGCCCAACTCGCCCTCCCCCGCTTGTCTAGCCCCAGCCCGTAAGAACCCGTGTAGAAATCCCTTTGCCCGGCCGTGCCTCCCCTAGGCGTGGCATCTATGGTGAGCGTCCACGTGGAGCACCCGCAGGAGGCGTCGGTGGTGGTGCACCAGGTGGAGCGTGTGTCTGGCCCTTGGGAGGAGGCGGACGCCGAGGCGGTGGCGCGGGCGGAAGCGGCGGCGCGGGCGGAGGCAGCAGCGCCCTACACGGTGTTGGCACAGAGCGCGCCGCGGGAAGACGGCTACTCGGACGCCTCGGGCTTCGGTTACTGCTTTCGGGAGCTGCGCGGAGGCGAAGTGAGAGGAGGCCGGTGGGGAGGGACCCGGAGCGTGCCTCCGCGCGGGGGCGCGCTCACCCAACACTTCCCCGCAGTGCGCGTCCCCGCTGCCCGGGCTCCGGACGCAGGAGGTCTGCTGCCGAGGGGCCGGCTTGGCCTGGGGCGTTCACGACTGTCAGCTGTGCTCCGAGCGCCTGGGTAAGTCCCAGGACGTCCACGAGGTGCTCGGAGCTGGGGAGGGGTGAGAACCTCACCGCTCCTACTCTGCCCTAAATAAACCCAGTTCACAAATTGTAGCCACGCCTACCCCACTGTGGAGGCGACTTCCATTCCTAAGCTTTTCATACCACTCTGGGACCACCCACCCCATTTTCTGACTTTGGCCACTCTATTCTCACCCTGCTTTTGTGCCATGGCACCTCCCATGTCTTTGGGAGTCTCCAGTGTTGCCACTTCAAACTGCCAACCTAAGGCTGACCCTGCACTCAACTACAGCCAACATCTTTTAGTTCCTTCCACCCAGTCTTCGTCTCTGCCCACTCCATTCTCGCTTAGCCCACCTGTCCCTGGCCCACCCCTCTCCTCTCGCCACAGGGAACTCCGGAAGAGTGGGCGCCCCAGATGGACCTTGTCCAACCGGCTTTGAAAGAGTTAATGGGTCCTGCGAAGGTGCGATGGGGCAGGAGTGAGAGGGGCTTGGTTCTGGGGGCGGGATATGCAGGGATCAAGTTGCTGACTCCACAGTGACCTCCCCAACCCTGGCAGATGTGGATGAGTGCGCGACTGGCGGGCGCTGCCAGCACGGCGAGTGTGCAAACACGCGCGGCGGGTACACGTGCGTGTGCCCCGACGGCTTTCTGCTCGACTCGTCCCGCAGCAGCTGCATCTGTGAGCCACCAGCAGGGAGCTGAGGCTGGGTCCCATGCCCTCCCTGCCCTCAGACCGCGTCCCAGAGCATACTGGGGCTTTTAATTCCCTCTGACCCCCCCCCCAGATCCTCCCAGATTTCCGGGTTCCTCTCAGTCAGCCTTAGAGCCCCCTCAGAACTTCTCAGATTCTCATACAGCCTCAGCATCCCTGGACCACCTTTAGACCTTACAAGTCTTTTGGATCCAGATACCTCCAGACTCCCAGACTTTTTTTTTTTTTTTTTTGAGATGGAGTCTCGCTCTGTCGCCCAGGTTGGAGTGCAGTGGCGCGATCTCGGCTCACTGCAACCTCTGCCTCCCGGGTTCAAGTGATTCTCCTGCCTCGGCCTCCCGAGTAGCTAGAATTACAGGCGGGCACCACCATGCCTGGCTTTTTTTTTTTTTTTTTTTTTTTATTTTTGGTAGAGACAAGGTTTCACCATGTTGGCCAGACTGGCCTCAAACCCTGACTTCAAGGGATCTGCCCAACTCAGCCTCCCAAAGTTCTGGGATTACAGGCGTAAGCCACCGCGCCCAGCTCTCCCAGACTTTCTGGAATCCTTCTCAGACCCTCAAATCCTCTCCTTCCCCTCGAGACTCGACTTTCTTCAGATCTTGAGATCCTTCTCAGAGTCTCATTCACCACTGACACCTCACAGGCTCCAAGCCCTTCTCAGACCTCCAGAGCCCACTGCTCTCCCTCAGACCTCTCCCAAATGTCCCTCGCACCCAGCAGCCCCCATCCCCAACCCCGGAACCATTCCCCTCTCTCCCAAATCCCTCAGTGCCGCAGCATTCCCAGCCCCGCCCTGAAGAATTTCCTCCCTGCTCCTCGCAGCCCAACACGTGATCTCAGAGGCCAAAGGGCCCTGCTTCCGCGTGCTCCGCGACGGCGGCTGTTCGCTGCCCATTCTGCGGAACATCACTAAACAGATCTGCTGCTGCAGTCGCGTGGGCAAGGCCTGGGGCCGGGGCTGCCAGCTCTGCCCACCCTTCGGCTCAGGTGAGCTCCTGCGGCCATGCCTAACCCTACGCGCAACACACGTGGCGCTCCTTCTACGCTGCGCCCTCCAACCCTGAGTCTCACCGCCCCTAACCTGGCTGGGCTCCAGCCTTGGCCACGCCCCAGCCTCTGCGACCCGTGGGCCTCAGACTGGACCTCATCCACGGCTCCACCTCCATCCGTAGCCACATCCACCCCTCCATCCGTAGCCACACCTACCCCGTAGCCCCCAAGTTAGGTTTTGTCTCCTGAGCGTCAACGCCCAGTCTCATCCTGTCCCTGAGCTTTGACCAAGTCCTTAGCTTCTGAGACACTGCTTTCAGCTTAGCCCCACCCCAGGCATGCCTCTCCCTGAGACACCTCCCTGGCATTCTATCTTCTGCTTAAAACTAAATCCCACAAGGGAGCTATTTCCTAGCCTCCAAGTCTGTCCCTATAGACCCAACCAGATCCTACCCTTAACCCTGTCCCTACCACCATCCCAAATGGGGGAAAACGCTCTTGGTCCCACCTTTAACCTCTGAGACATTCTACTCTTTGGCCAGGACACCACCCCATCCCAGCCTCCAACTCAAAACCCTGACATTGTCCGGCCAAGCCCTGCCCTCAGGCAAGGCCAGGGTGTGGGCTTGCCATCGCTTTCCTCCTGCTGTCTTGTCCTCTCTGTGTCCCTCTCTCTTTCCTATTCCCAGAGGGTTTCCGGGAGATCTGCCCGGCTGGCCCTGGCTACCACTACTCGGCCTCCGACCTCCGCTACAACACCAGACCACTGGGCCAGGAGCCACCCCGAGTGTCACTCAGCCAGCCTCGTACCCTGCCAGCCACCTCTCGGCCATCTGCAGGTGAGCTGGCTCTGGCAGAAGTGGGTGCCATCTTCAAGGGGCTGCCCAAGCCCCATAGTGAAAGGAGGCAAGAGAGGATTTGGGCTCCACTCATTGATACCCCTTCTTTATCAGGCTTTCTGCCCACCCATCGCCCGGAGCCCCGGCCTGACCCCCGGCCCGACCCCCGGCCCGGCCCTGAGCTTCCCTTGCCCAGCATCCCTGCCTGGACTGGTCCTGAGATTCCTGATTCAGGTTTGATAGAAAGAATTGAGGGCATTGGGCCGGGAGCGGTGGCTCAGGCCTGTAATCCCAGCGCTTTGGGAGGCTGAGGAGGGTGGATCATCAGGTCAGGAGTTCGAGACCAGCCTGGCCAACATGGCGAAACCTAGTCTCTACTAAAACTACAAAAATTAGCTGGGCGTGATGGCAGATGCCTGTATCCCAGTTACTTGGGAGGCTGAGGCAGGAGAATTGCTTGAACCCAGGAGGCAGAGGTAGCAGTGAGCTGAGATTGCGCCATTGCACTCCAGCCTGAGTGACAAGAGCAACACTCCGTTTCTTTTTTTTTTTTTTTTTTTTTTTTTTTTTGAGGCAGAGTCTCGCTCTGTCGCCCGGACTGGAGTGCAGTGGCCAGATCTCAGCTCACTGCAAGCTCCGCCTCCCGGTTTACGCCATTCTCCTGCCTCAGCCTCCCGAGTAGCTGGACTACAGGCGCCGGCCACCTCACCCGCTAGTTTTTTGTATTTTTAGTAGAGACGGGTTTCACCGTGTTTAGCCGGATGGTCTCGATCTCCTGACCTCGTGATCCGCCCGTCTCGGCCTCCCAAAGTGCTGGGATTACAGGCTTGAGCCACCGCGCCCGGCCAACACTCCGTTTCAAAAAAAAAAAAAAGAATTGAGGGCACTGATGGGGGTATTACAGGTGGGATTCTGGGGTAAGAAACTCCAAGGTGAATATTCCAGGATACAGCAAATAGGAATGTTATGGGCAGAGAGAAGCATTTGAAAGGCTGGGTGGTAGTTAGATCAGGAGCTGGAGTCGGAGTTGGGCTCTTCTGTGTCAATTAAGCAAGTCATTTAACCTCTGAGACTCAGTTTTCTCATCGGTAAAATGGGGATCATTGTTGAGATGTCTCTGAAGTGTCTGACACCTAGTAAGTGCTCAGATACTTACGGTAGATAATTATTTTTCATTATCTAATATTAGATAATTATTTTTCAGGTAGGGCACTAAGAATGTATCTCAGGCAGAGGGTTGGAGGGCAAACTATTCAAAGCCAGAGACCTTGGGGTGGCATTATGAGGGGATTCGGCCAAGGATCTGATGAGAACGTTCCAGTATAAAAAAAAATGGAGATCAGAAGACTGGGCTTGCTTGGGGAGGAGACATCCATGAAGGTGTTTTATGAATGTCTCCGGGGGTGGGGGTTCTACTGGGAGGAAAGGAACGGAGGATTCAGAGATGGGGGAACCCTGGCTGACTGGACCCCCCAGGTCCTTCCTCCGGCATGTGTCAGCGCAACCCCCAGGTCTGCGGCCCAGGACGCTGCATTTCCCGGCCCAGCGGCTACACCTGCGCTTGCGACTCTGGCTTCCGGCTCAGCCCCCAGGGCACCCGATGCATTGGTGAGCAAGGCGGAGGGGGTGGAAGGAGGCGGGGCGGGGGGCTTTGCCCGGTCACCTTGTCACCAGCCCCCTCCGTGTCCTCAGATGTGGACGAATGTCGCCGCGTGCCCCCGCCCTGTGCTCCCGGGCGCTGCGAGAACTCACCAGGCAGCTTCCGCTGCGTATGCGGCCCGGGCTTCCGAGCCGGCCCACGGGCTGCCGAATGCCTGGGTGAGAAATTTGCCCCACCCGGCTCCAGGCCCACCCCAGGGTCTCGCTCCTTCTCTCACTCCAGAGCCTCTCCACCCCTCCCACGCTTCCCCTGTCGGGTCCCGCCCCAGGACCGCTCTGCCCTGGTCCTTGGCCCCGCCCTTCCCTGCCCCGCCTCCATCCAGCTCCAGCCTCCCTTTGACCCCGCCCCTACCTAGCTCCCAAACTGCCAGTTTCTATTGGGGCCTGGTCGCGGCTCGTATTGCTCTGCCCCCACGCCCAGGCCCCGCCCTTATTGGCCACGCCTCTCCCCCTCCCAGACTAACTCCCTCCCCCAGGCCCAGCCACTGTCCTGCAACTGCGGCAACCAATCTCCTGACCACGACCCCTGATTCCAACCCTGCCACACCAGAGCCCCATCCCCAGACTGTTCCTTTCTTCTCTAGTCCCGACCCCACCTTCCCTTTGCTCGGTCCCCAAAGCTCTCCTTTCTGCCCTTGCCCTACCAAACTCTACCCTCTCCAATTGCCCCTCTCACTGTGCACCTCTCCGCCTGTCCTGGCCGGTCCCTAGCCTGGCTCTGGCCCAAGCTTGGCCCCGCTCCCGCTTCCCCCGACCCCCGCCTCTCTGCGTCGCTTCTCCCGGGACTGTCTGCCCCAGTCCCAGCCGCCTGGTCTGTGCCCACAGACGTGGACGAGTGCCACCGCGTGCCGCCGCCGTGTGACCTCGGGCGCTGCGAAAACACGCCAGGCAGCTTCCTGTGCGTGTGCCCCGCCGGGTACCAGGCTGCACCGCACGGAGCCAGCTGCCAGGGTGAGGGCCTGGGAGGGGCAGCTGGGAAGGGGTGTGAGGGGTTGGGTAGAGCGCGATGATGAGGGCCAGAGAGACTGAACAACAGGGCAAAGCGAGCTGATTGATGGGAGACAGAGGCCAGGCTCTGGAGCAGACGTGTGGCTTAATGGCAGTAGAGAGACCTGGGATGGAGAGGCCAAGTGATGGGAAACAGAAAGGCTGAGTCATGGAAGATGGGGAAGCAGAGTGAGGAGGGATGGAGATGTCAGTCATCAGGTAAGAGGAGCAGAGTTATGGGGGACAGGGGAGAAGGCCTTCTCATGGGGACTACAGAGACAGAGCCAGCAAGGCAGCTTAGTAGGGATTGGTGGAGGATACAGAGTCAGATGATGGTTACAAGGAGGAATAGTGATGGGGTCGGGGGACAGAATGATGGAGGGTGGAAAGCCAAAGTGACAGAGGTCAGGGAGGCAGAGGGGAGCAAGTGACCCCAGGCCCCCTGCCCTGTGCAGATGTGGATGAATGCACCCAGAGCCCAGGCCTGTGTGGCCGAGGGGTCTGCGAGAACCTGCCCGGCTCTTTCCGCTGTGTTTGCCCGGCTGGCTTCCGGGGCTCGGCGTGTGAAGAGGATGTGGATGAGTGTGCCCAGGAGCCGCCGCCCTGCGGGCCGGGCCGCTGTGACAACACGGCAGGCTCCTTTCACTGTGCCTGCCCTGCTGGCTTCCGCTCCCGAGGGCCCGGGGCCCCCTGCCAAGGTGAGGGTGCTGAGCCCAGCCCCACTCCATCACTGTTTGCTGTGGGGACTGGAGAGAGATTGAGGGGCAGAGAGGCAGAGTGATGGGGCTCAGGGATGAAGAACAGGGGCTGAGGGATGGGGACCTCACTCCAGAGTCTTCCCTCCTTTCAACAAAATAAGATAGTGCTCCCCACCCCTCCTCCCTTTTTGAAAGATACTCTTGTGCTTCTGGGAACCCTGAGGAGGGTGTCACCTGAGGCAGGGCAGGCAACATGGAGTTGGTGCCTTAGCCCCACCCTAGTAGCTGGAGAGACCACTGAATGGGGACACGAGGAAGGGAGGAAGGCGTCTGTCTTCCTGTGAAGAGGGAGCAGCCTGAGGCAAGTCCAGGAGGCTGGCTCAAGACTGGAATGCTGGGGTGGGTAGTAATGGCCATGGGGATGGATTCAGGTCCTTTCCTCAGCCTGATTGGTCCCCTCTGCTCCAGATGTGGACGAGTGTGCCCGAAGCCCCCCACCCTGCACCTACGGCCGGTGTGAGAACACAGAAGGCAGCTTCCAGTGTGTCTGCCCCACCGGCTTCCAACCCAACACTGCTGGCTCCGAGTGCGAGGGTGAGGCCGGGGAGGGGGGGAGTAGTGTGGATGGGTGAGGGGGGCATTGGGCCACTTCTTCAAGGCCACCCTCTCCCCTGCCCCCTAGATGTGGATGAGTGTGAGAACCACCTGGCATGCCCTGGGCAGGAGTGTATGAACTCACCTGGCTCCTTCCAGTGCAGGCCCTGTCCTCCTGGCCACCACCTGCACCGTGGCAGATGCACTGGTGAGACTAGGCCCTGGCTGTGACCTTGGGCCTGCACCATGACCCCTGACCCTTGACCCAGATCATAACTATGACCTGGCCCATAACTTCCTGACCTGGACCTCAGTCCCTCAGTCCCCAGAGCCTGTGACTCCTGACCCTGACCTGGACCATAACTCTTGACCCTGAATGTGACTCCTGAGACCTAACTTGACAGTGACATCTGACCCGAACCATCACCCTTGATGATAGTCCCTGTCCACACCCTGATAGCAATTGTGACCCTCATGACTCTGGCCCTGAATGTGACCTGTAACTCCTGAATTTGACTGTGACATTTGACCCTAATCATAACCACTAACCATAGCACTGACCATAACCTTGACTGTGTGACTCTTGGTCCTGTCTCTTTCACAGCCCCTGCCTCTTCTCAGAATCCCTTCTCTGGAACCTGGTTGGGTTCATAATCCCTGACCCTGGCCCCTGACTTGAGGCAGAATTCTGGACCCTGACTGTAACTTCTGATGCTAACTGGACTCAGATTCCAGTCACTAACTCCAACCCGTGGCTCAACCGAATCCCATCCAATGATCCTGGTTTATAATACTTGACTGGTCCCTTGCCCTAGTTCATTTCTGATCCCTGTCTAAGCCAGAGTCCCCTCTCCTGACTCCAAAATCCTGGCACAGGTAGTTCCTAGAAACCTAGACCCACAGGACTCACAACCATGGTCCCCGAAACCCCGGAACCTTGGTCAGACCTACCCACCTCTGCCATAGAGCCCTACCCTGGCCTCCAACTCAGGACACTTCCCACCACCTCCCCCAGACCCCCTACTCCAAGGGGATTCGTCCGGTGTGTCCCTAGACTGGAACCTTTCTGAACACACCCACCCCACACAGATGTTGACGAATGCAGTTCAGGTGCTCCTCCCTGTGGTCCCCACGGCCACTGCACTAACACCGAAGGCTCCTTCCGCTGCAGCTGCGCGCCAGGCTACCGGGCGCCGTCGGGTCGGGCCGGGCCCTGCGCAGGTGAGCAGCATAGGGATCCGCCAGAGAGCCTGGGAGTAGGGCCTGGGTTCCAGGGCAAAGCCGGCTGGAAAGGTGGAGGCGGGACCAAGGCGCTGTGGGAGGAGCTCAGAAACCTGGCATTGGTGGAGGCGGGGTTACTGCGATGTGGGCGGGGCTTGTGTCTGGGAGGCCGGGTCCTGTGACTCCGCCCAAACTCCCGCGTACCTTAGACGTGAACGAGTGCCTGGAGGGCGATTTCTGCTTCCCTCACGGCGAGTGCCTCAACACTGACGGCTCCTTTGCCTGTACTTGTGCCCCCGGCTACCGACCCGGACCCCGCGGAGCCTCTTGCCTCGGTTCGTACCCAGGCTGGTCCTGGCTCCGGAAAGGGTGGGCTTAGGGCAGGAAAAGGCGGGACGGGGAGAAGAGGGCGAAAAGGGGAAAACGAGTTTTTGGCCGGGATCTTCCAGCACGATCGGGGGCAGCTGGTGGGAGTCTCGAGGCAGTGACCGGGGAGGGGTATGGAGAGGAGAGGGCGGAGTCTGGGTATTCGGACAATGATTGGAAAGAAGCTGTTCTAAACCCGTCGGCCCGTCGGGGGCCGATGCTTGCCGGGAGGGAAGGAGCCTGAGGCAGGTTGGGGAAGGCGTGAAAGGCCTAGGAGCGACGAGAAGCAGTGGAGGGGTGTGGACTGGAATGTTAGGCAGAGGGGGAGGTGGGCCGGGCTTTCGGACGCCCTGTCCCGCAGACGTGGACGAGTGCAGCGAGGAGGACCTTTGCCAGAGCGGCATCTGTACCAACACCGACGGCTCCTTCGAGTGCATCTGTCCTCCGGGACACCGCGCCGGCCCGGACCTCGCTTCCTGCCTCGGTGAGAGGCCCCGCCCCGGCCTGATCCCTCCTCCCTCCGACTCCCGGACTCGTCCATTGGCCTCCCACCTCTGTCTTTCCTCCTCCGCTTCTCCCCTCCCCTTACCTCCTTCCCCTCCTCTCCTAGCCTCCCCATCTCTCCTCTACCCAAATCTTCCCCTGCCCTCTCTGCTTCCCTGGCCTCCCCTTTCTGACTCTCCTCTCCCCTCCTTATCTCCCCCATCTTGCCTCCCTGCTTCCCACATCCGACCACCCGACCTCCCTCCTCAGACGTGGACGAATGTCGCGAGCGGGGCCCGGCCCTGTGCGGGTCGCAGCGCTGTGAGAACTCCCCCGGCTCCTACCGCTGTGTCCGGGACTGCGATCCTGGGTACCATGCGGGCCCCGAGGGCACCTGTGACGGTGAGCCTGCCCCCTCCACCTCCGCTAGCGCTCGCAACGGGGTGCTGGAGGCTGCTCCCTTGGGGACTGAGGAGGGGCGCCCTACTTCCCAGACTTAGGGGGAGGGAAAGCACGGTATCTCTGTAGTGGAAATAAGCCGCCACCGTGTCCATGTATTTTCTTGTGTCAGGACCACGGCCAAGCCTCCCTTCCAGCCGCAGTCCATTCCGCCTCTGCAGCCGAAGCCCGGTCCACATTTTAGGCTATGCCCCCAGTAGGACACCTCCCCAAAACTGTTAGGCCCCGCCCCTTCCAGTCGGCCTCTGGATTAAAACCCCCTCTTCAGGCCCCTTCTCTTCCTAACAGAAGTTTGGACGCGCCCTTTCCCCGTCCTCCACCAGTCCTACTTCCAGCCTTCCCTCCAAAGAGGCCCAATCCCGGCGACCCTAGGCCTCATCCTTGCCCAATGAGAAATTCCCAAGGTGAAATTCTCCTAGCGCTGGCCTCCGCCCGTTTAAGCTCTGCCCTTCCATGGCCTCTCTACACTGGCCTTTCCATTCGCTCAGACGGCTTCAGTCTCTCTGAACACATAGGCCCTACTTCCTATCTCTGCTCCGCCCACAGACCCGCCCCTTGCCTTCTCTTACCTTCCAGGTCTTCCTTCCCGCCCGGCAATTTCACCCCTCCTGAGTCAGACTCCAGGGAGGCAGGAGGGTGGGGCTAATCTTCCATACAGTTTAAATTTTTTTTTGTGGGGCGGTGATGATGTGTGAGTCCGCATCTTGTGGAATACTTGAAACAAAACATCTGTGGGCTGCCGTTGACTCTGCTAGACCTCTGACTCACGGAAGTCTAGCTTCATAAGATCATATTCATTAATTCCACAAGAATTCATTAAGCACCTACTCTATGCCAGTGTCTGGAAAAGGAAGTAAGTGCAACAGGAAATAAGTCATATAAAAACCCCTGCCTTCCTGGAGTTATCATTGTGGGGTAATAAATATGTAAATAAATTAAAGACCTATACACCAGGCCAGGCGCTGTGGCTCATGCCTGTAATCCCAGGACTTTGGGAGGCCAAGGAGGGTGGATCACGAGGTCAAGAGATCGAGACTAGCCTGGCCAACATGGTGAAACCCTGTCTCTATTAAAAATACAAAAATTAGCCGGGCGTGGTGGCATGCGCCTGTAGTCCCAGCTACTCAGGAGGCTGAGGCAGAGAATCGCTTGAACCTGGGAGGCGGAGGTGACAGTTGAACCAAGATCATGCCACTGCACTCCAGCCTGGGCGACAGAGTGAGACTCCTTCTCAAAAAAAAAAAAAAAAAAAAAAAAGATTTATACAACAAAAAACTGGGGGACACCTTACTATGTATCGGGCACTGTTCTGCCACTGGAGATGTAGCAAGGAACAAAATGGACACAAATCCCTGCTATTGTAGAGTTTGCATTCTAGGGAGGCAACATATGTATAAGGTCAGGTTTAGGAAGGAAAACAAAGCAGGACAGAGATGACAGAGCAGTGGAGGGAGGAGTGCTAGGAGGGCTTGACCTCGACACCAGAGGGAAGTGAGGGAAGCAGCCATGCAGAGAGCTGAGAGGAGACTGTTCCTGGCAGAGGGAAGAGCCAGTACAAAGGTCCTGAGGCGGGACCATGCTTTTGAGAAACGGCAGTGAGGATTTGAGAGTTATCAACTATGCTAGGTGTGGTGGTGCATGCTTGTAATCCCAGCTACTTGGGAGGCTGAGGTAGGAGAACTGCCTGAACCCAGGAGGCTGAAGCTCCAGTGAGCCATGATCCTGCCACTGCACTCCAGCCTGGGCAACAGAGCAAGACCCCCATTAAAAAAAAAAAATGTCTGGGTGTGGTGGCTCATGCCTGTAATCCCAGCACTTTGGGAGGCTGAGGCAGGTAAATTGCCCAAGGTCAGGAGTTCAAGACCAGCCTGGCCAATATGATGAAACCCCATCTCTACTAAAAAAAAAAGAAGAAAATACAAAAGTGGCTGGCCGTGGTGGCTCATACCTGTAATCCCAGGACTTTGGGAGGCTGAGGTGGACAGATCACTTGAGGTCAAGAGTTTGAGACCAGCCCGGCCAACATGGTGAAATCTCATCTCTACTAAAAATACAAAAATTAGCCAGGCATGATGGTGCATGCCTATAGTCCCAGCTGCTCCAGAAGCTGAGGCAGAATTGCGTGAACCCAGGAGGCAAAGGTTGCAGTGAGCCGAACTTGAGCCACTGCACTCCAGCCTGAGTGACAGAGCAAGATTCCGTCTCAGGCCGGGCGCGGTGGCTCAAGCCTGTAATCCCAGCACTTTGGGAGGCCGAGACGGGCGGATCACGAGGTCAGGAGATCGAGACCATCCTGGCTAACACGGTGAAACCCCGTCTCTACTAAAAAATACAAAAAACTAGCCGGGCGAGGTGGCGGGCGCCTGTAGTCCCAGCTACTCCGGAGGCTGAGGCAGGAGAATGGCGTAAACCCGGGAGGCGGAGCTTGCAGTGAGCTGAGATCCGGCCTCTGCACTCCAGCCGGGCTAGAGCGAGACTCCGTCTCAAAAAAAAAAAAAAAAAAAAAAAAAAAAAGATTCCGTCTCAAAGAAAAAACAAAGTTTTCAACATTGTTGATCTTTAGAAGCTCAGGCTCATACCAGATTTCTAAAGACTTCTTAGTCTTGGGGACTGGAAGTGGTGTTAGAACTTCTGAATTCAGGCCTTTGACTCCCGTTTCATCTCCTCTACACTCTGCAGATGTGGATGAGTGCCAAGAATATGGTCCTGAGATTTGTGGAGCCCAGCGTTGTGAGAACACCCCCGGCTCCTACCGCTGCACACCGGCCTGTGACCCTGGCTATCAGCCCACGCCAGGGGGCGGATGCCAGGGTGGGTGTCCGTCGGGCATCGGGTGAGATGTGGAGATGGTAGAAGGTCCAGAAATGGCCTGACTGTCTGGTGGTTGCAGATGTGGACGAATGCCGGAACCGGTCCTTCTGCGGTGCCCACGCCGTGTGCCAGAACCTGCCCGGCTCCTTCCAGTGCCTCTGTGACCAGGGTTACGAGGGGGCGCGGGATGGGCGTCACTGCGTGGGTACGGGACTTCAGGGGGTGGATGGGACCAAAGCGGGTGGGGGAGGTTGGTCAAGTCCTGTCCCTCCCCATATATCTGAACAAATAGGAACTTTCGGGTTGTGGAATTTAGACTTTGGAATATAAGATCATCTTCATGCCGAGAACGGTGGCTCATGCCTGTAATCCCAGCATTTTGGGAGGCCGAGGCGAGCAGATCACTTGAGGTCAGGAGTTTGAAACCAGCCTGGTGAACATGGTGAAATACCATCTCTACTAAAAATACAAAAATTAGCAGGGTCTGGTGGCGCATGCCTGTAATCCCAGCTACTCAGGAAGCTGAGGCACAAGAATGGCCTGAACCCAAGGGGTGGAGGTTGCAGTGAGCCTAGATCACACCACTGTACTCCAGCCTGGGTGACAGAGTGAGACCCTGTCTCAAAAAAAAAAAAAAAAAAAAATCTCAGAACTGTTGTAGTGGCTGGTGACAGAAACCTGACCTATTCAGGTTTTATTTTTGTGTGCATACTTTTAAAAATGTGTAAGTAGGCCAGGCGCGGTGGCTCACGCCTGTAATCCTAGCACTGGGAGGCCAAGGTGGGCGGGTCACCTGAGGTCAGGAGTTCGAGACCAGCCTCAACATGGAGAAACCCCGTCTCTACTAGAAATACAAAATTAGCCGGGTATGGTGGTGCATGCCTGTAATTGCAGCTACTCGGGAGGCTGAGACAGAATTGCTTGAACCTAGGAGGCGGAGGTTGCAGTGAGCTGAGATCCCACCATTGCACTCCAGCCTGAGCAGCAAGAGCAAAACTCCGTCTCAAAAAAATAAAAATAGGGCGGGCGTGGTGGCTCAAGCCTGTAATCCCAGCACTTTGGGAGGCCGAGATGGGCGGATCACAGGGTCAGGAGATCGAGACCATCCTGGCTAACACGGTGAAACCCCATCTCTACTAAAAAATACAAAAAAACTAGCCAGGTGCGGTGGCGGGCACCTGTAGTCCTAGCTACTCAGGAGGCTGAGGCAGGAGAACGGCGTAAACCCGGGAGGCAGAGCTTGCAGTGAGCTGAGATCCGGCCACTGCACTCCAGCCTGGGCGACAGAGTAAAACTCCGTCTCAAAAATAAATAAATAAATAAATTTTAAAAAATGTATAAAGTATAAATGTATAAAGCACTAAAGTGTTCATAAATGTTAATTTTTCCTAACATTTTATGAGGAAAATTTCTAAACACAAAGCAAATTGAGAGAATCATAGAATGAACACCTGCCTACTCATGATCTAGATTATATTATTTTATTATACTTGCTTCCTCACATATCTATCCTTAATCCATCTAATTTTTTGGACAGAATTAAAAGTAAATTGCAGGCACCAGTCTGCTTCCCCATAAATTCTTCAATATACATATCACTAACCAGAATTCAATATGTGTTTACCAATATTTTCTTCTCTCTTTTTTTTTTTTTGAACTGGGGTCTTGCTCTGTTGCCCAGGCTGGAATGTGGTTGTGTGATCATAGCTTACTGCAGCCTCTAACTCCTGGGCTCAAGCCAACTTCCCTCCAGAACTGAGCTTCCGAGTAGCTGGGACCACAGGCACACAAAACCACGCCCAGCTAATGTTGTTAATTTTTGTAGAGATGAGTATTTTTTGGAGACAGAGTTTTGCTCTAGTTGTCCAGGCTGGAGCGCAATGGCGTGATCTCAGCTCACTGCAACCTCCACCTCCCAGGTTCAAGCGATTCTCGTGCCTCAGCCTCCCAAGTAGCTGAGATTACAGGCACCCACCACTACGTCCAGTAATTTTTTGCATATTTAGTAGAGACGGGGTTTTACCATGTTGGCCAGGCTGGTCTTGAACTCCTGACCTCAGGTAATCTGCCCACCTTGGCCTCCTAAAGTGCTGGGATTACAAGCGTGAGCCACTGCGCCTGGCCCGTAGAGATCTTGCTTTGTTGCCCAGGCTGGTCTCAAACTCCTGGCCTTAAGCAACCCTCCTGCCTTGGCCTCCCAAAGCACTGGGATTATAGGCATGAGCCATTGTATCCTACAGATATTTTCATTCGACGTTCAATTTATATACAATGAAATGCAGGAATCTTAATTATGCATTCTGTAAATTTTCACAAAAGCAAACACAACAGGTTTTATTTCTTTAAAGGGAATTAAAACTATAAAGTCCTGGGATATATTTGAACTCCAGGCATAACTGGATCCAGGAATTTTAACAAGGCTATTTCTGTCTTCTCTGAGTTCTGCTTTCTTCTATTGCATGATTTTCAGGCAGATTATTTTTCATAATGATGAAGGTGGCCTTAGAACCTCCGGGCTAACATCGCCAGTTGACAACCCTAGAGCTAAAAAGGGAGGTTCTTTTTCAATATTTCTAGCGAAAGTGCCAGGCCTGGCTTTGATTGACCCAGCATGATCACTGCTATCTCTGAACCAGAGAAATGCAGTCATCTATTTGGTCATTCCTGGAACTTGTGCTCACCTCTCAGAGTAGATATAGCCCTACTCAAAGCACAGGATTGAAAATAGAGGAGCACAGGGTTCCCAAGGGAAATTCAGGGCTTGTCACTAGAAGAAAAACAGATGATGGAGTTTGGGCCATTAAATATACCCATTATATTTGAAAGCTCAGACTTTCAGACCTTTGGAATCACAGAAGCTTATAACCACTGTGTCCCCTGTTGTCTCCTGCTTACAGATGTGAATGAGTGTGAAACACTACAGGGTGTATGTGGAGCTGCCCTGTGTGAAAATGTCGAAGGCTCCTTCCTCTGTGTCTGCCCCAACAGCCCGGAGGAGTTTGACCCCATGACTGGACGCTGTGTTTCCCCACGAACTTCTGCTGGTGAGACTGTTGTGTCTATTTAACTGATGACTGCTGGCCCCATGGGAAAATCATGTGGTCTAATCATTCCTGATGTGGACAGCTACCATCAGTTAAATACTGTTGTTTTAAACATCAACAAAAGACACATAGGTTAACATGGGTAGTGAGACTGTGTCAGGAGAACTAGATCCTGGCTGTGACTCTACCAGATTCTTTCATTCAACAAGTGTTCACAGGGCGTGCACTCTGTTCAGGCCGTCTTCTGGGCACTGAGGACGTAGTAGTGACCAGGAGGGATCACTGTCTGTCCTCAAGGGGCTCACAAGCCAATGGGACAAACAGAGATATCACCAGATAGTGACAACTCGGAGAAATCAACAAGACTGTGATGGGGAAAGCCCAGGGGGGTTTTGGAGGAGGCGCCTGGCCCAGCATGAGAAGAGGGTCAGGGAGTTCTTCCTGTAGGAGAGGACATCTGAGAGCTGCAGGATGAGTAGAAATGAGCCAGGCCCGATGTGTGAGGAGGGCATTCTGGGCAGAGGACATAGCAAGGGCAAAGGCCTGGCAAAGCCAGAGAGCATCTGGCATGTAAGAGGAACTGAAACAGGTTCAACATGCATGATTTAGAGGGCAAAGGAAGGGGTGGGGAGAGATGGGGCCAGGGAAAGAGTCAGGTGCCCGATCACACTGACTTACCACAGTAAGAGAGCACTGCGGTACCGTGGAAGGGGTTTCAGAGCATTTTTGGAAAATTTTTTTTTAATGTTTTTCTTTTTTTAAGACAGGGTCGTACTTTTACCCAGGCTGGAGTGCAGTAGCATGATCTCAGCTCACTGCAACCTCCACCTCCTGTGCTCAAGGAATCCTCCAACCTCAGCCTGCTGAATAACTGGGACTACAGGCATATACCACACCACAGCTAATTTTTGTATTTTTTGTAGAGACATGGTTTTGTCATGTTGCCCAGGCTGCAGTATATATATATTTTTTAATTTTTAAATGTTACATATTTAGGCTGGGCGTGGTGGCTCACGCCTGTAATCCCAGCTCTTTTGAAGGCCGAGGCGGGCAGATCACCCGAGGTTAGGAGTTCGAGACCAGCGTGACCAACATGGCAAAACCCCGTCTCTAATAAAAATACAAAAATTAGCTGGATGTAGTGGTGTGCGCCTGTAATCCCAGCTACTCGAGAGGCTGAGGCAGGAAAATCGCTTGAATCCAGGAGGCGGAGGTTGTGGGATTGCGCCAGTGGACTCCAGCCTGGGTGACAGAGGGAGACTCCATCTCAAAAAAAAAAAAAGCTACGTATTTATTTTATTTATTTTTAATAATTTCCTTCTTTACTTTAGATTCAGGGGATACATAAGCAGGTTTGTTACCTGGATATATTTCATGATGCTGAGCTTTGAGATACAAATGATCCCGTCACCCAGATAGTAAGCATAAGCATAATACCCAACAGCCAGTTTTTCTTGTTTTTTTGGTTTTTTTTGAAATGGAGTTTCACTCTTATTGCCCAGGCTGCAGTGCAGTGGCACGATCTCGGCTCGCTGAAACCTCCACCTCCCTGGTTCCAGCAATTCTCCTGCCTCAGCCTCCCAAGTCGCTGGGATTATAGGCGTCCGCCACCATGCCCGGCTTACTTTTTGTATTTTTAGTAGAGATGGGGTGTCATCATGTTGGCCAGGCTGGTCTCAAACTCCTGACCTCAGGTCATCCACCCACCTTGGCCTCCCAAAGTACAGGGATTACAGGCAGGCGTGAGCCACCATGCCTGACCTAGCATCCAGTTTTTCAACCCTTGTCCCTCTCCTTCTGTCCCTCCCCCATCTAGTGGTCCCCAGCATCTATTGTGGGCATCTTTACATCCATGAGTACCCATTGTTTAGCTCTCACTTATAAGTGAGAACATGTGGTATTTGGTCTTCTGTTCCTGCGTTAATTTAGGATAATGGCCTCCAGCTGCATCCATGCTGCTGCTAAGGACATGATTTCATTCTTTTTCATGGCTGTGTAGTATTCATAGAAAGGTTTTGAGCAGGAAAGATAGAATCGGATTTTGAAACCTCCCTCTGGCCGCCATGTGAAGGTGATTGCAGCGGGTGATACTGGAGGCTGGGAGATCAGGGAACAGGCTGGGGCAGGGGCCTGGACAGGAGAGGACAGGGCTGGACCAAGGCAGGGGCTGTGGAAGGGGAGGAAAGGGTGGTGGGAGAAAAACCCAAGAGGCCATGTGGACAAGCTGTGGATGTGTGGGTGGGGAAGCTGTGTCCAAGACAAGGCACAGGTTTTTTGTTTGTTTGTTTGTTTTGTGACACAGTCTCACTCTGTCGCCCAGGCTGGAATGCATTGGTGCGATCTCGGCTCACTGCAACCTCCGCCTCCCAGGTTCAAGTGATTCTCCTGCCTCAGCCTCCCAAGTAGCTGAGATTACAGGCATCCGCTACCACGCCCAGCTAATTTTTTGTATTTTTAGTAAAGACAGGGTTTCACCATATTGGTCAGGCTGGTCTGGAACTCCTGACCTCGAGTAATCCGACCGCCTCGGCCTCCCAAAGTGCTGGGAGTACAGGCAGGAGTCACTGCACCTGGCGACAAAGTGTAGATTTTGAGATGAAGACTCAGCCAGTTTGGGACACACCAGATAAGAGACCCAGAGAGGCATCCAGGAAGCCAGGGATGTTCCCTCACCACCCACCCGAGCTGTTAGCTGCAGTGACGGGGAAGAGTGAGGTGGGGAGGCAAGAGATGCAGAAATGACAAGAGGTGACAGTGAGAAAGAGAGACAATGACAGAGGAGTGTGAGAGGTGTGGAGTCTGGTTCTGCCACTGATGGCTGTCGCCCTCTGTTTTCCCATCTATGCCGGCCTCAGTTTCCCCATCTATGATGTGGCGGGGTTGGGGGTTCAACCCACACTGGGCTAAAGCCCCTTGTCTCCCTAGGCACGTTCCCAGGCTCGCAGCCCCAGGCACCTGCCAGCCCCGTTCTGCCGGCCAGGCCACCCCCACCACCCCCGCCCCGCCGACCCAGCACACCTAGGCAGGGCCCTGTGGGGAGCGGGCGCCGGGAGTGCTACTTTGACACGGCGGCCCCGGATGCATGTGACAACATCCTGGCTCGGAATGTGACGTGGCAGGAGTGCTGCTGTACTGTGGGTGAGGGCTGGGGCAGCGGCTGCCGCATCCAGCAGTGCCCAGGCACCGAGACAGGTGGGCATGGGCTGATGGGAACACAGGGCTGAGGGCTTGGGTGGAAATACTGGGTGGGGTGTGGGCCTGGGACAGGGGACACATTTGGACAGGATGTTGAGGTACTAGTACTGTCAGGGCAAGGGCGAGCTGCCAGACAGGTGGGCATGGGCGGGCATGAGGCTGAGTGGTGGGCATTAACAGGCACAGGGCCAGAGTGACTTGTGACAAGTGGGCACGAGCAGGGTGGGGCTGGGGCTGGGGCTCTGGTGTCCTGGCTCAGGCTTGTCTCTGTGTGTAGCTGAGTACCAGTCATTGTGCCCTCATGGCCGGGGCTACCTGGCGCCCAGCGGAGACCCGAGCCTCCGGAGAGGTGAGGCCAGCCTTTGACCCTCCACCCTACTCAGCTCTCAGGCCCAGCTGTGTCTCTTCCTGTTTTCTTTGCCTCTGTCTCTCACCCTTTCTGTTTCTCTGTATCTGTCTCCCCAACCCCACCCGTCCTCTGTCTCTTTTCTTTTCTTTTTCTTCTTTTTCTTTTCTTTTTTTTTTTTTTTTTTTAGAGTTTTGCTCTTGTCGCCCAGGCTGGAGAGCAATGGCGAGATCTTGGCTCACTACAACCTTTGTCTCCTGGGTTCAAGCGATTCTCCTGCCTCAGCCTCTGGCGTAGCTGGAACTACAGACACGAACCACCATGCCTGGCTAATTTTTTTGTATTTTTAGTAGAGACAAGGTTTCACCATGTTGGCCAGACTGGTCTCGAACTCCTGACCTCAGGTGATCTGCCTGTCTTGGCCTCCTAAAGTGCTGGGATTACAGGCATGAGCCACCGCTCCTGGCCTGTTCATCTTTCTTTCCCTGTCTCTACTTCTCGGTCTCTATCACCACCTCTGTCTCTGTCTTCCCTGGTCATGCCCTCACACACTCCACCCATCCAGCCCACCCCCATCTCTCTCTCTGCTTTTCCCACAGATGTGGACGAATGTCAGCTCTTCCGAGACCAGGTGTGCAAGAGTGGCGTGTGCGTGAACACGGCCCCAGGCTACTCGTGCTATTGCAGCAACGGCTACTACTACCACACACAGCGGCTGGAGTGCATCGGTACAAGCCCCACCTCCCCCAACCCCTGGCAACTCTCTCCAACCCCTAGCCATGTCAGTTCCTCTCTGGAATGTGGCCACCACCAGCGGGAAGTCTTTCCTGGAGTCTAGACTCCATCCATCACACTGCCAATGTGCTGGGAAGAGAAATGGGAAAGGGTAGGGGTTGTTGAAGGGGTTGCCTGTTAACCATCCTCTCCCTAGATAATGACGAGTGCGCCGATGAGGAGCCGGCCTGTGAGGGCGGCCGCTGCGTCAACACTGTGGGCTCTTACCACTGCACCTGCGAGCCTCCACTGGTGCTGGATGGCTCGCAGCGCCGCTGCGTCTCCAACGAGAGCCAGAGCCTCGGTAACCCCGCCCCCAAATCCGCTATGCCCCGCCCACACCGTCCAGTCTCTCCTTCCCTCGGCTCAGCCTCACACCCGCACCCCGGCTACACTTTTGCGACGGCCACGCCCTTCAAAGGCCACGCCCTATGCTCCTGGCTCGGCCACGCCCCACTGAGCCCCAGCTCTGTCTCTGTCCCAGTGCCTGTCTGAGGCGAGCTGGCTAGGTGGTTAAAGGCAAAAGTTTTAGAGGCAACTTTTGCATGTTGCCTCTTGGACTCCAGCTTCCTTTCTGCACACTTAGCCCCTACCTTATAGGGTGCCTGTGAGGAGTTTTCTTTTCTTTTCTTTTTTTTTTTTTTGAGACGGAGTTTCGCTCTTGTTGCCCAGGCTGGAGTGCAATGGCGCCATCTCAGCTCACCGCAGCCTCCGCCTCCGGGGTTCAAGCGGTTCTCCTGCCTCAGCCTTCCGAGTGGCTGTGATTACAGGCATGTGCCACCACACCCAGCTAATTTTGTATTATTTTCTTTAGTAGAGACAGGGTTTCTCCATGTTGGTCAGGCTTGTCTCGAACTCCTGACCTCAGGTGATCCACCTGCCTTGGCCTCCCAAAGTGCTGGGATTACAGGCGTGAGCCACCACGCCCGGCCAAGGAATTTTATTTTATTTTTATTTTTTATTTTTTCAAATTTTATTATTTAGTTTTTACTAAGTGCCACATGAGTGCTGCTACCTGTTATTATTTCTCTGCATCTCTAGGTCTCTGTCTCTTTCCAGGTGTTTGTGGATTTCTGTCTTTCGTATTTTCTCTGAATTTCTGACACCCTCTGGATCTTTGTTTTCAGGTCTCTTTCTCCTGCTTCTGTATCTTTGTTTTCCTGTTTTGAGTCTTTGACTCTTTGGATGTGTTTCTCTCTCTTTGGGTCTTTTTTCTCCCTTTTTGTTTCTGACTCTTTTCCTATCTCTAGATCTCTGACAGTTTCTCCTGAAGCTCTGTCTCTTGAACACTCTCTTTGTTGTTGTTGTTTGTTTTCATTTTTGAGACAAGATCTCGCTCTGTCGCCCAAGCTGGAGTACAGTGGCATGATCACAGCTCACTGCAGCTTCCACCTCTCATGCCCAAATGATCCTCCCACCTCAGTCTTGCGGTAGCTGGGACTGCAGGAGCCTGCCACCACGCCTGGCTAATTTTTGGTTTTGTTTGATTTTTTTTTTTTTTTTTTTCATAAAGCTGGATTTTTGCTGTGTTGCCCAGCAAAACTTGAATTCCTGGGCTCAAGCAACGCCCCTACCTCAGCCTCCCAAAGTGGATTACAGGCTCCAACACTCTCTATGCATCTTGCCACCTCTCTTTTTGCCCACTGTCCCAACCACTCTTCTCTCATTTCCTGTGCCTTCAGCACTTGCCCCCATACACTGAGATGTCAGACAATGCTCAGAGAGGCAAAGCAACTGCCTCGAGGTCACACAGCCCTCCAGAAGCCAGACTTGGGTAGACCCCTCTCAAGCCCTACCTCCTAGTTATTAGACCCCCTTCTTCTGCCCTCTCCTCCTATATGACAGTCTCCTTGTTCCTCAATCCAGACCCCTGGAGCGACCTCAGAGAACTTCCGGAGTTAGATCACAGCTGATGAGAAGGATTTGTTGATAGGCAGAGGGTGACTGGGCTGCTCAGCAGGGGAAGGGCCCAGCCCCTGGGAGGACCTGAGTGCCAGGCCCAATCTGACACATGCTGTCTACACCTGCAGATGACAATCTGGGAGTGTGCTGGCAGGAAGTTGGGGCTGACCTCGTGTGCAGTCACCCTCGGCTGGACCGTCAGGCCACCTACACAGAGTGCTGCTGCCTGTATGGAGAGGCCTGGGGCATGGACTGTGCCCTCTGCCCTGCCCAGGACTCAGGTGCTGACGCTGGCCTAAGCTGAACTCAGAGGCCTTGCCCCATGGGCTTCAAATCTAGGCCCTCAGATCCCCAGTCTCAGAACCCCCAGACTCTACCCAAACTCTGTCCCCTAGACCAACCCCCATGTCACAGCCCATCCCAAAATCTTGGTCCCCGAGTCACATTCCAAAGACTTCCAAGTCTTCGCCACAGACATCCCAAGGCCTGACCCAGCAGATCCCATGGTACCAGCCCCGCAGGCCCCTGAGGTCTGGTCTCTCATACCCTCCGCTCCTGGTCTGTAGAACCACAAGACACAGCCTATGAGATGTCCTCCCCTAAATCCTGGGCCCTTAGACCTGAAATACCAGTTGTTCAGACCTCACCATCCTGGCCCCAGACCCCATGGTCACAGCCCCACAGAACTCCAATCCCATTTCCTTGGACACCACATCCGGGTGCCTAAGACCCCAACATACAGCCCCAGAGATTCCCAAGTCTTGGTTCCTACAACCCCTGAGGTCCTCAATCCTCAGCCCTTAGGAGCCCAGTTCCAAAGACCCTAGTCCTGGGTCCTCAGACCTCCAGGTCCCAGTGGCTCAGACCCTCTCCCACACATCCTGCCCCCTCGGTTCCCCTGCAGCAATTCCTGGGATTCCCCAGTCCTGGTCCACAGAACACCCTCCTCTAACTTCTTCAGGTCCCTAGTCCTAGCTCCCATGGGTCCCTCCAGTTCCAGCCTCAGACCCTGATTTTTAGCAGGCTTCATTACCTTTGATCTCAGCACGTTGGAATCCCAGTCTTAGCCTTCAGATTCTCAGTGCTGGCTCCAGACACCCCAGGGCCACCCAGGACCCTCCCCATCCACTCCTCTGCCTCCTCTTCCCAAGGGAGGTACATGAGTGGTGGGTGTGGGGGCCAGCGGGGGCTGATTGTTTGCCTTGACTTCTGTTCCCAGATGACTTCGAGGCCCTGTGCAATGTGCTACGCCCCCCTGCATATAGCCCCCCGCGACCAGGTGGCTTTGGACTCCCCTACGAGTATGGCCCAGACTTAGGCCCACCTTACCAGGGCCTCCCGTATGGGCCTGAGTTGTACCCGCCACCTGCGTTACCCTACGACCCCTACCCACCGCCACCTGGGCCCTTTGCCCGCCGGGAGGCTCCTTACGGGGCACCCCGCTTCGACATGCCAGACTTTGAGGACGATGGTGGTCCCTATGGCGAGTCTGAGGCTCCTGCGCCACCCGGCCCGGGCACCCGCTGGCCCTATCGGTCCCGGGACACCCGCCGCTCCTTCCCAGAGCCCGAGGAGCTTCCTGAAGGCGGAAGTTACGCTGGTGAGCACCGCCAGCGGATGAGGAGACTGAAATGAGGGGTGAGGTGTGCACAGAGAGAGGAGGGAGGGAAACAGAGGTGGGAGGAGAGACGGAACACAGGTGCAACTGGAGAGAGCCACGGAGAGGGACAGACAAGTGTCTGTAGCCCGGCAAAGAACGAGAAAGCGGCAGAGGGAAAGCTGGCGAGAGAATGCGGTAAGCTTACTGGCCCCACAGCGCCCGCCGCAGCCCTGGAGCGGGATGGACAGTTTAGAGCAAGAAAGATGGAGCCAAGGACGCGCACCCACCGTGGTGGGTAAGGGACTAAGGCAGGGACCTCAAGTCACAGGGTCCCCGCATTTCCCACAGGTTCCCTGGCTGAGCCCTACGAGGAGCTGGAGGCAGAGGAGTGCGGGATCCTGGACGGCTGCACCAACGGCCGCTGCGTGCGCGTCCCCGAAGGCTTCACCTGCCGCTGCTTCGATGGCTACCGCCTGGACATGACTCGCATGGCCTGCGTTGGTAAGGGCGGCCCCGGGGCCAGCATGCGTGGGGAGAGGCAAGGCTTGTCCAGGGAGGGTGAAAGCCCTGAGCAGGAGGTGCTGGTAAGGGACGGGAAACGACCTCACTACAGGGGACGGACCAGCCCAGAGGGGAGGAGTAATTCTTGCACCTGGGTGGGGCTTGACTGAAGAAGGCGGAGTCAGGGTGTCAGCAGGGCTGAACTGGGCCTTGAAGCAGGATAGAAGGATAGAATAGTGCTGGTGTGACTTGCAATGCTACCTTGGGCAATTTGCAGGACCTCTCTGAAGAGCCTCAGTCTTCCCACCTGTAAAATGGGAGTATTAATCAAGTCTGCCTAATTTGGATGGTAGTAAAGCCAAGTGATTAAAATCAAGAATTCAGCCGGGTGCGGTGGCTCATGCCTGTAATCCCAGCACTTTGGGAGGCGGAGGCGGACGGATCAAGAGGTCAGGGGTTTGAGACCAGCCTGGCCAATATGGTGAAACCCCGTCTCTAAAAATACAAAATTAGCCGGGTGTGGTGGTGCATGCCTGTAATCCCAGCTACTTGGGAGGAACCCAGGAGGCAGAGGTTGCGGTGAGCCGAGATCACGCCATTGCACTCCAGCCTGGGCAACAAGCGCGAAACTCTGTCTCAAAAAACAAACAAAAAAACTCAAGGAGGTCACATAGACCTCAGGCCCAGTCCAGCAACTTGTTGTGTGACGCTGGACAGGTCGCTGCCCTTACCTAATTTTTCTCATCTGAAAAATGGCTATAGTCAAAGATCCCATTTCACAGAATTGTGAATATTATTAACACTGATTTACAATAACATTAAGACCCATGCGCAAATGGAGGCACATGTGTAAAACGAATTACAGTACCTACCTAATAGGGATATTAGAAGAACAAAGTTAATACTCGTAATGTGCTTAAAACAATGCATGAACATTTATTGTTGTTGACACCATCATCAGTATTATTTTCTTTTTTTTATTATTATTTTCTTTTTTTGGAGACGGAGTCTCACTCTGTCGCCCAGGCTGGAGTGCAGTGGCCTGATCTCGGCTTACAACAACCTCCGCCTCCCGGGTTCAAGTGATTCTAGTGCCTCAGCCTCTCGAGTCTCTGGGATTACAGGCACCCGCCACCACGCCTGGCTAATTTTTCTATTTTTAGTAGAGACGGGGTTTCACCATGTTGGCCAGGTTCGTCTCGAACTCTGGCCTCAAGTGATCTGCCCGCCTCAGCCTCCCAAAGTGCTGGGATTACAGGCATGAGCCCTTACACGCCCGGCCGTTATTATTTTCTTAACAAAATCCTAGTGCCGTATGGGCCACCATACCCGTCTTACAGAACACGAAACAAGCACAGAGAGGTTAAGCCACCTGGCCGGGCTCACACAGCTAGCAGATGGCTGAGGTCAGACTGGACTCCAAACGAGAGGCTCAGCATCTGCTCCTCTGTTCCAAGAGCCTAAAGGGCCGAGGAGGCGAGCTTCTGGGGCCCCAGCCTTCAGCAGCGATCCTTGTCCCCCCTCCGCAGACATCAACGAGTGTGATGAGGCCGAGGCTGCCTCCCCGCTGTGCGTCAACGCGCGCTGCCTCAATACGGATGGCTCCTTCCGCTGTATCTGCCGCCAGGGATTCGCACCCACGCACCAGCCGCACCACTGTGCGCCCGCGCGGCCCCGGGCCTGAGCCCTGGCACCTGCTGGCCGCTCATCCGCGCCTACCACACGGGGCCCCTGCAGTGCATCTTGCAGCCCTCTTATGCGTATGTGCACGGCGCAGCCCGCCCGAACCTGGAGAAGGGACCTACAGACGCCTGGAAGCTGCGACGCCCTGCACTGCCCCGCCTCCCCCAGCGCTCCCACTGATGCAGTGGTCCCGGGCCTGGCCCAGGGGCCCCTTCACATGCCCTTTCCCTTTTATAAAATTCTCCATTAAAACCCACCTATTTTGTATCTTTTGCCTCCACCTGTCTTTCTGTTTCTCCAAATCTACCTCCAGTTTGTGCTTTGAGTCACTGAATGACATTCCCCTCCCTTCTGACCCCTAGTTTGGTCTGTCTGCCTCTCTTGGTCTCTGCCTGCCTTCTCTGTCTGTGTCGTTCTGTCTCATTTCTGTCTCTCTGTCTCTTTCTGATTTGTTTTCTCTGCCTAACCTCTACATCCTGTCTTTTCATCTTTGTTTCTGCATGTGTTTTTCTCTTTTTCCTTCTCTTTGTTTTGTTCTCTCTTTAATCTCGAGAGCAATCTTGCCTCTGGATTTTTTTTTTTTCTTTTCTTTTTTTTTTTTGAGATGGAGTCTCGCTCTGTCACCCAGGCTGGAGTGCAGTGGCGCCATATCCATTCACTGCAAACTCCACCTCCTGGTTTCAAGCGATTCTCCTGCCTTAGCCTCCCAAGCAGCCGGGATTACAGGCGCGCACCACCACACCTGGCTAATTTTTGTATTGTTAGGAGAGACAGGGTTTCACTATGTTGGCCAGGCTGGTCTCAAACTCCTGGCCTCAAGTGATCCACCCACCTTGGCCTCCCAAAGTGCTGGGATTACAGGTGTGAGCTACCACACCCAGCTTTTATTTTTTAGAGATGAGATCTCCCTATGTTGCCCAGTCTGGTCTCAAACTCCTGGTCTCAAGTGATCCTGCCACCTCAGCCTCCCAAAGTCCTGAGATCATAAATATGAGCCACCGCGCCTGGCCTAGAAGTCTTAAGCTATCCTGGAACAAATGGGGCAAGAGCAGGGAGCAGGAGTACCTGGTGGGTCAAACCCAGACCTGAAGCTGCAGCTGGGAGTTGGCTGTGGATGGAGTAAGGAGCGGCAGTCCTGGCAGCTGGCGGCAGGAATAAGCTGTGTGTGTGATGGTCGAGGACCCAGCACGGACCTCCTCCATGCGCCCTAACTACTTACAGGCCATGTTCCTAGTCCAGAATATTCCTCCCTAAAAAACAAGAACATCTTAGATCAGCCTAAACTTACGGCAGGAGTAGGGACCAGGAATCGTGGGTGATCAGCTTGGCACTGGGACAAGCTGGAAAAAAAAAAAAAACAACTGTACCTCTGTACCTTGGCGGGGCGCGATGGCTCATACATGTAATCCCAGCACTTTGGAAGGCCTAGGCGGATGGATCACAAGGTCAAGAGATTCAGACCATCCTGGCCAACATGGTGAAACCCCGTCTCTACTAAAAATACAAAAATTAGCCGGGCGCAGTGGCTCAAGCCTGTAATCCCAGCACTTTGGGAGGCCGAGACGGGCAGATCACGAGGTCAGGAGATCGAGACCATCCTGGCCAACATGGTGAAACCCCGTCTCTACTAAAAATACAAAAAACTAGCCGGGCGACGTGGCGGGCGCCTGTAGTCCCAGCTACTCGGGAGGCTGAGGCAGGAGAATGGCGTGAACCCGGGAGGCGGAGCTTGCAGTGAGCTGAGATCAGGCCACTGCACTCCAGCCTGGGCGGCAGAGCGAGACTCCGTCTCAAAAAAAAACCACAAAAATACAAAATTAGCGGGGCGTGGTGGCATGCAACTGTAATCCCAGCTACTCAGGAGGCTGAGACAGGAGAATCACTTGAACCCAGGAGGCAGAGGTTGCAGTGAGCTGAGATGATGCCACTGCACTCCAGCCTGGCGACAGAGCAAGACTGCATCTCAAAAACAACCAACCCCACAAAACTACCTGAGTCATTCTTCACCCCCCTGTCAATGCATGTGTCCCCAGGGTTTCAAACTCACATGCTGCAAAGACCAGACCCGGAATGTTAGCAGGAAGCAGGGAAAACTGAAGCACACGTTACTCCTAAGTGTGATCTGCCTAAGGCTTGGGTAGATTAGGAAGGGGAATTCTCCCCAGTGTTAATACTGGTTTTGGCCTGGCGGGGTAGCTCGCGATTGTAATCCCAGCACTTTGGGAGGCAAAGGCAGGATGATCACTTGAGCTCAGGAGATTGAGACCAGCCTGGGCAACATGGTGAAACCCCATCTCTACTAAAAATATAAAAATTAGCAGGGCATAGTGGTGGATGCCTGTAATCCCACCTACTCAGGAGGCTGAGGCAGGAGAATCGCTTGAAACCAGGAGCCGGACATTGCAGTGAGCCGAGATTGTGCCACTGCACTCCAGCCTGGGTGGCAGAGCGAGACTCCGTCTCAAAAAAAAAAAAAAATGACTAATATAGTACTCTATGGAGCCTATTTGGCCTGTGAGGCTCCAGTTTTAATCCTCTAGGTACGGCTGAAATTGCATACATTGCAGATTGGAGGCTGCTTCTTGACCTGATCCCCAGCCCACCCGCTGAGTATCAGGAGGAGTCACATTCCCAGAAGCCTCCTGTGCTACATCAGGGAATCATACTAAGAGTGCCTACTCTGCAGGATTGGTGGTGGTAGTCAAATGAATGGTCATATATGTGCTTAGAATGGCATCTGGTACAGAGCAAGGGCCCAGTCGTTGCTGGGCCTCCCACATACTGAGCCCTGTGGCTGGGCAGATAGTAAGGTCTCATTCTTTTGTCTTTTTCTTTTCTTCTTCCTTTTTCTTTCTTTTTTCTTTTTCTTTTTTTCTTTCTTTTGACATAGGGTCTTTCTCTGTTGCCCAGGCTGGAGTGCAGTGGTGCCACCATGGCTCACTGCAGCCTCAACCCCCCCAAGGCTCAAGTGATCCTCCCATCTCAGCCTCCCAATTAGCTGGGACCTGCAGGCATGTGCCACCATGCTCAGCTAATTTTTTAATGTTTATTTTTTGTAGAAAGGGGACCTTACTGTGTTGCACAGGCTGATCTCAAATTCCTACCAAAGGTGCTGGGATTACAAGTATGACCCACAGCACCCAGTCTGGCTAGGTCTCGTTCTTTACCAATTCTCTCTCCCAGGGTGGAGGAGGAGGCCATACCCCATCCCCTTCAACAGGACAGTGAGAAGCACCTAACACAGGGCCTTGGTGGGGAGGAGTGTCAGACAAGGAGGGCTCAAGGTTCCACAAAGGGGTGACAGTTGCACAAAACTGCCTGTACCAAAAATTATTGAATTGTACACTACACATGCGTGACTTGTGTGGTATGTGAATCATAACTCAATAAAGCCCTTCTTTAAAAACCCCGACTCTACAGAGGGTTTCAGGAAGTTACCCTCCAGCTGGCACAGGGAACCCGACCCAAACACTAACTCCTCACTCATTTCGTTCAACAGATATTTTCCTGCTTTGCAATAAGTGAATTCGAGGACCACAAGCTTTAACCCAGCCTTATGGGGTGGGAGGTAGGGAGGGCTCCTGGAGGAGATGTTGCAGCTGAGAGTTGATCACTGTAGGGAAATGAGCAAGACAAAAGTGGTGGAGATGCCTATAATCCCAGCTACTTGGGAGGCTGAGGCAGGAGAATCTGTTGAACTCAGGAAGCGGAGGTTGCAGTGAGCCAAGATCGCACCGCTGCACTCCAGTCTGGGCAACAGAGTGAGACTCTGTTGAAAGAAAGAAAGAAGAAAGAAAAAGAAGGAAGGAAGGAAGGAAGAAAGGAGAAAGAAAGGAAGGAAGGAAGGAGAAAGAAAGAGAAAGAGGTGGAGAACCATGTTCCAGCTGGAGGGAACAGCACTTCCAAAGGCCTAGAAGTAAGAAAGCAAATATCTGTTAGATGTTTTTCCTTTGGTATGTAAGGCCTGTGTTGGACAACAATGGTGACCTTCTTGGTGCCTGAGAAACCCCAGGCCCCTACCTTCATGGGGACACTGACACATCACCACACATGACAGCCTGTGCTGTACAGGGGAGGCACAGGCAGGGGTCAGGCTGGGGTAGGGGAAGATCAGAGGGCATGGGTGCCCAGAGGAGACACTTGATCCATTCTGAGAGATGATCAGGGAAGGCTTTCTGGAGAAAGAGACAGAGCTCTGAACAGTCTCTGTTTGGGGATCTAGATCCCTTTGAGAATCTGTTGAAAGCTCATTCACAGAAGAAAAACTCACACGAACAAAGGTTGCAGGCAATTTCCAAGTATTCTCATCCTCCCTCGGAATCTTCTGTGGGTATCCCATTCCCACCCCCGCCTCCACAACCACCTTGCTGCATAAATGTCCCAGGAATTGCGACAGGGCTGGCCAACAGTGCTGGAAAACTGCAATCGAATTTCAGCATCCTGGGAGTGGGATCTTTCTTCTGAGATCTCACCCGCTGCCGGGCCCGGAGGGTGTGCCCCATGGATCTAATTGTTATCCTGCCTGCATTCCCTGCACTAACCCCTAGCCCTGGCGCTGGGGCTTCTCGCACTGGCCAGGACCGACGCGTTCTCCTCTGGAATGTTTAGAGGGAGGTAGTCCAGGCGGTCACCGCGCTCTCCAGACAAGCAACGCAGCGCCCCCAGATGGCCGCCGCGCGCCGGCGCAGCCCAAGCCGGCTGCGCCCCTTAGTGGCCGATGCTCGTAAAGTCTTCAGCGAGCCCTGAGCTCCTTTTGCGAGCCAGCCTTGGTTTTGCAGGCTGGGGTCGTTGTCGTTGTCATCATCATCATCATCATCATCAATAGCTAATAGACCGGGCGTGGTGGCCCACACCTGAGACCCAGACACTTCAGGCCATAAGTTCGAGATCAGCCTGGCCAATATGGTGAAACTGGGTCTCTACAAAACAATACAAAAAATCAACTGGGTGTGGTGGTCGGCACCTGTAATCCCAGCTACTCTGGAGGCTGAGGCATGAGAATAGCTTGAACCCGGGAGGCAGAGGTTACAGTGAGCTGAGATTGAACTACTGCACTCCAGCCTGGGTGACAGAGTGAGACTCTATCTCAAAAAATACATAAATAAAATAAAATAAAGCTATGATTGTCCAGGCACAGTGGTTCATGTCTGTAATCCCAGGGCTTTGGGAGGCCAAGGCAGGAGGATCTCGTGAGGCCACGAGTTCTAGACTAGCCTGGGCGACATAGCAAGAGTTGTCTCTACAAAACAAAACAAAATGCTATAGGCCGGATGCAGTAGCTCACACCTGTAATCCCACTACTTTGGGAGGCCAAGGCAGGCAGATCACCTGAGGTCAGGAGTTTGAGACCAGCCTGGCCAACATAGTGAAACCCCGTCTCTATACATTGAAAACCACTGCTTCAGCTGTCTCTCCCACTGGGAGGAGAGCTGCCTCCTTCACTCTCAGCTCATGTGGTTCACATGTTGACCCTACTAGAAGACTCCAGACCTGGCCAATGACAGAATCCCTTCCCTTCAGCCTTTGCAACTGGCTCAGGGACAGGCATGTCCCTGAAGCCAGACTGATGAGCGCTGGCTCTGGGACTACTGCTCGTTGTTGAAGAAGGGGCTTCCTAGACATGCTGTGCTGAAAGGGTATAGGCCTGGAGCACTGGGGTCTTGCATGGGAGAAGAGCTGGCCTGAAAATGCAGCCAACACAAGGGGAAGCAGGGCTGGGAGAGGAACAGAGAGACTGGTGCCTGGCGCACGTCATCTGCACCTCTGTCTCACCCTTCTCCAGAACATTTCAGGAATGTGACGTTTTTCTTTGCATCTTACATCAAATTTGTCAGCAAATTCTGTCAGCTCTAGTTAGAAAAGATGTCCCATCCTGTGTTGGAGGAAAAGCGATGCTATGTATCAGGACATTACTGGGTCAGTTGACAGAACTGGAATACAAACAGTCGATTAGAAAATTTCATGTACTAATATTAAATTTACCAAAGTTGATCACTATATTGTGGTCATGTAAAAGAACATCCCTATTCTTTTGTTTTGTTTTGTTCTGTTTTTGAGATGGAGTCTCGCTCTGTCGCCCAGGCTGGAGTGCAGAATGCAGTTCAGCTCACTGAAATCTTGGCTCACTGCCACCTCACCTCCCGAGTAGCCAGGACTACAGGCGTGTGCCACCACACCTGGGTAATTTTTGTATTTTTAGTAGAGACGAGGTTTCTTCATGTTGGCCAGGCTGGTCTCAAACTCCTGACCTCAGGTGATTCACCTGCCTTGGTCTCCCGAAGTGCTGGGATTATAGGCGTGAGCCACCGTGCCTGGCCCATTACAGAATCTTTTAGGGGTAGTGTGTTTGTAACTTAGCCTTAAATTTTTTTAAAAAAAATCAGAAAAAGAAAATACACCCACATAATAGAGAAGAGAGCAAGTGATAAAGGAAATAAGGTAGAAATGTTACCAATCCATGAACCTGCATATGAAATACAGGAGAGTTCTTTGTCCTATTATTTGTCTTGCAATTTTTTGGTAAATTTGAAATTCTTTCTTTCTTTTTTTTTTTTTTCTTTTGAGACGGAGTCTCGCTCTGTCGCCCAGGCTGGAGTACAGTGGCTGGATCTCGGCTCACTGCAAGCTCCGGATCCCGGGTTTATGCCATTCTTCTGCCTCAGCCTCCTGAGTAGCTGGGACCACAGGCGCCCGCCACCTTGCCTGGCTAGTTTTTTTGTATTTTTTAGTAGAGACGGGGTTTCACTGTGTTAGCCAGGATGGTCTCGATCTCCTGACCTCGTGATCCGCCCGTCTCGGCCTCCCAAAGTGCTGGGATTACAGGCTTGAGCCACTGCGCCCAGCCTGAAATTATTTCTAAAGGAAAAGTTAAAACACTTTCTAAAAATGAGAGATCTAAAATCTTAGGCCAGGCACGGTGGCTCACACCTGTAATCCCAGCACTTTGGGAGGCTGAGGTGGGTGGATCACCTGAGGTCAGCAGTTGGAGACCAGCCCGGCCGACATGGTGAAAACCAGTCTCTGCTAAAAATACAAAAATTAGCCAGGCATGGTGGGGGGTGCCTGTAATCCCAGCTACTCAGGAACAAGAATCGCTTGAACCTGGGAGGTGGAGGTTACAGTGAGCCAAGATGGCGCCACTGCACTCCACCCTGGGTAATAGAGCAAGACTCCAACTCAAAAATAATATAAAATAAAATAAAATCTTAGACAACACTATCATTATAAGTAGGATTAGGGAGATCAAAGACAACATGCTCTGTGCTGCAGGTACTGTTTGGTATGATGTTGAAAATATCAGATTGTAGACTTGATTTTTTTTTTTTTTTTTTTTTTTTTTTTTGAGATAGAGTGTTGCTCTGTCGCCCAGGCTGGAGTGCAATGGTGCGATCTTGGCTCACTGCAACCGCTGCCTCCCGGGTTCAAGCGATTCTTCTGCCTCAGCCTCCCAAGTAGCTGGGACTACAGGTGCACGCCACCACACCTGGCTAATTGTATTTTTAGTAGAGATGGGATTTCACCATATTGGCCAGGCTGGTCTAGAACTCTTGACCTCATAATCTGCCCTCCTTAGCCTCCTAAAGTGCTGCACTAACAGGCGTGAGCCACCGCGCCTAGCCTAGACTTGATTTTTTAAATCGTTTTCCTCCAATAGAAATAGACTTGATTTTTAAAAACGTGCATGGCCAGGCACGGTAACTCATGCCTATAATCCCAGGGCTTTGGGAGGCCAATGTGGGACAATTACCAGAGCCCAGGAGTTGGAGATCAACCTGGACAACATAGCAAAACCCTGTCTCTACAAAAATAAAAATATTAGGTGGGTGTGGTCGTGTACACCAGTAATAGCAGCTACACAGGAGGTTAAGACAGGGGGATCCGGCCAAGCGCGGTGACTTAAGCCTGTAATCCCAGCACTTTGGGAGGCCGAGACGGGCGGATCACGAGGTCAGAAGATCGAGACTATCCTGGCTAACACGGTGAAACCCCATCTCTACTAAAAAAATACAAAAAAGCTAGCCGGGCACCTGTAGTCCCAGCTACCCGGTGGCTTAGGCAGGAGAATGGCGTAAACCCGGGAGGCGGAGCTTGCAGTGAGCTGAGATCCGGCCACTGCACTCCAGCCTGGGTGACAGAGCAAGACTCCGTCTCAAAAAAAAAAAAAAAAAAAAAAAAAGACAGGGGGATCCATTGGGACCAGGAGTTCCAGGCTGCAATGAGCTAAGATCACTGCACTGCAGCCTGGGCAACAGAGCGAGACCCTGCCTCAAAAAACAAACAAACAAGCAAACAAACAAAAAAAGCAAGGTAAAATTTCAAAGATTGCTACTAAAAGAATAGAAATGGTGCATAGATTCCAAACTAGTAGAGGGAAAATAAAGAATAAGAAAACATAGGACAAAACCAAACAAAAAAATGCAGCCAATTCAAAGAAGCTTAAATGAGCATGGAAAAATAAATAAACGCAGAAATATGAGGACACTAAAATCACAAAGCAAAATGGTAGAAGTAAACAAAATACACCACTAGTCACACACACACAAAATGTATTCAGGACCAGGTATGGTGGCTCACACCTGCAATCCCAGCACTTTGGGAGGCTGAGGCGGGCGGATCACTTGAGGTCACGAGTTTGAGACTAGCCTGGCCAATATGGTGAAACCCCATCTCTACTAAAAATACACATACAAAAAAAAACAAGAAGTTAGCCAGGCATCGAGGTGCATGCCCGTAATCCCAGCTACACGGGAGGCTGAGGCAGGAGAATTGCTTGAACCCAGAAAGCAGAGGTTACAGTGAGCTGAGATTGCACCACTGCACTCCAGCCTGGGCGACAGAGTGAGACTCCATCGGAAAAACAAACAAAGAAAAAATGTATTCAGAGGCCAAATACTTCTTACCACCTCCACAGCTGCTACCCATATCTCACCCTCCTTCTTAGGGTTTGGAGTTCCTACTCCTGTCCCCACAATCTCTCCCTGTTATGCAGCTAGAGGGACTCTGAATACCCACGTCAAATCAAGTCCCTCTGCTGCTCAAAACCTTCCTGTGGCTCCATCTCACTCGAAGATATTTTTGCTCATTTGGTTTTTGTTGTTGTTGTTCTTGCTGTTATTGTTGAGACAGGATCTCACTCTGTTGCCCAGGCTGGAGTGCACAGTGCAAATCACGACTCACTGTAGCCTAGACCTCCTCGGCTCAAGCCATTCTCCAGGCTCAGCCTCCTGAGCTGCTGGGACCTCAGGCACACACTACAACAACCCAGCCAATTTTTTGATAGAGACGGGGTCTCCTTTGTTGCCCAAGCTGGTCTTGAACTCCTGGGCTCAACTTATCTACCCACCTTGGCCTCCCAAAGTGCTGGGATTCCAGGTCTGAGCCACTGTGTTCTGCCAATCTCATTCAAAGTAAGAGCCAAAGTCCTCACTGTGGTCCAGCAGACTCTGCACCATCTGCTTCTTGTTTCCTCTCTGACCTCATCTCCCTTCCACCTCCCACATCCTCCTCTGCAGCCACACAGATCTCCTTTTTGTTTCTCTAAGATCCACACATGTTCCCACCCCAGGACCTTGGCACTGGCTGTTCCCTCTGCCTAGGGGTCTCTTTCCACTAGGCTCAGTCTCTCTTATTTTTTTTTTAAATTTGAGATGGAGTTTTGTCACTTTTATTGCCCAGACTGAAGTGCAGTGGGGCGATCTCGGCTCACTGAAACCTCCGCCTCTCGGGTTCAGGCAATTCTCCTGCCTCAGCCTCCCGAGTAGCTGGGACTACAGGCACCCGCCACCACTCCCAGCTAATTTTTGTATTATTAGTAGAGACAGAGTTTCACCATGTTGGCCAAGCTGGTCTCGAACTCCTGACCTCAAGTGATCCATCTACCTCATTCTCCCAAAGTGCTGGGATTACAGGTGTGAGCCACTGCGCCCGGCCCCACTTGGCTCAGGCCCTCGCCACCAGCAGGAGAATGGATAAACTGATCCCACAGTGACCCTGTGTGCTGCAATGAGAATAACCTGTAACTACACACGACAACCAGGATGAATTTTTTTCACGGTACTGAGTGAAAAAAGCCAGATGCTAAAAAGAACATATTTTCAGATTGCATTTACACGAATTCAAAACAGGCACAACCAATCTATGCCGTCAGAAGTCAGGGTGATAATGACCTTGGAGGGAGGGCAGGTGATAAGGGAGCGTCGAGGGGGCTTCTGGGGGCCTGGAGATATTGCTTCTTCGGTTGGGGGCTGGTGACACAGGTGTGCTCAATCGGTGATAATTCCTCCAGCGGTTATACTTATGGTTTGTACTTTCCTGAATGTGGGTCTACTTCAATAAACCACTGCCGAAAACAAGGAGCTGCACCCACCACCCAGTGTCTCCTCCACCCAGTTTAAGCAACAGGACAGTCTCAGCCCCCTGGGGTCCCTCCCTCCCAATGCAATGGGCTTTTATATCTTCAAGGCGCCTGGCTCTGCCACCCTGGTTCCTTTCCCCAGCTTGCTATGCATGTCACCCCACGCATGTTCCAGGCAGCTCCACAGAGGTCCCCAGAGAGAAGGCTGGCTGTGGGCGGGAGGAAGGGCAGGGGTGGGGGATGTGGCTTCCCAGTGGAGACTGGGCAGGGGAGGAAACATTTCTGCAACACCCCACGCCAAGTCCTGACTTCCGGGGGAGCTTTGCAGGGTGAACTCTAAGTGCCCAGGGCCCCGTGTGAAGGGGTCAACTGTGTCCCGCTCTGTGTCTGTCTCTGTCTGTCTCTCTTCCTGTTTCCCTCCCTCCCTCCCAATCTCTTTCTCCTCAGGATGAAAAAACTCACAATTATCTACATAACAATTTTATATCAGACTGTAACCCAAAAACCCAAGTTCCAACTTTGAATTTTTCAATAAACTTTGAATAAATAGTAGTGCTATTTTTCTTTCTTTCTTTCTTTTTTTTGGTACTGTAATGTTTACTTTTAAATTTAATTTTTACTGGCACGACTTTACATATATGAGATTCAAGAAAAGAAAATCTCCACTGTTTACATTTCTTTTCTGGCTATTAATATTGTTCATTTCATTCCGTGATTATTACTGGAAATAATTTTGTCCTATGGGGAAGGGAGGCGCTTGGCAGGCCTTGACTTATTCTTTGAGACATGGGGGGCTGTGGTCAGATTTAGAAAATGCTTGTGGGTGGCTGGGTGGGAGTGGGTCAAGGGAGACATAAGGGCAGGCTGGAGTCCAGGGAGGAGGCCGGCCTGGCAGGCACCCAGGCAGCGGAGATGGGCAGGGCTGTGGAGAGTCCAGGAGGGGCAGGCCCTGGGGACTGTGGGTTGGGGAAGGAGATTATTTTATTTTATTTTTTCTTTTTTGACAGAATCTCGTTCTGTCTCCAAGACTGTAGTGCAGTGGCACGATCTCTGCTCACTGCAACCTCTGCCTCCTGGGTTCAAGGGATTTTCCTTCATCAGCCTCCCAAGTAGCTGGGATTATAGGCACGCAACACTACACCTGGCTAATTTTTAATATTTTTGGTAGAGACAGAGTTTCACCACGTTGGCCAGGCTGGTCTCATCCTCCTGACCTCAAGTGATCCACCTGCCCCAGCCTCCCAAAATGGTGGGATTACAGGGGTGTGCCACCATGCCTGGCCTAATTTTTTGTATTTTTAGGAGAGACAGGGTTTTGCCATGTTGGCCAGGCTAGTCTTGAACTCCTGGCCTCAAGTGATCCGCACACCTCAACCTCCCAAAGTGCTGGGATTATAGGTGTGAGCCACCACGCCCCGCCAAGGGAAGGGGAGAATGTGAGTGCTATTGAAGGTAGAAAACACAGAGCATAGGCTGGGTGTGGTGGCTCACACCTCTAATCCCAGCACTTTGGAAGGCCAAAGTGGGAGGATGGCTTAAGCCATTCAAGATCAGTCTGGGCAACATAGTGAGACCCCTGTCTCTACCAAAAATAATAAAATTAGCCAGGCATGGTGGCCCCCACCTGTACTCCCAAGGCTACTTGGGAGGCTGAGGTGGGAGGATCACTGGAGCCCAGGAGATCTGCGGTGAGCCGTGATCATGCTACTGCACTCCAGCCAGGGCAACAGAGTAAGACCCTGTCTCTAAAAATAAAAAATAATTTAAAATAAAGCACGGGGCCGGGCGCGGTGGCTCAAGCCTGTAACCCCAGCACTTTGGGAGGCCGAGACGGGCGGATCACGAGGTCAGGAGATCGAGACCATCCTGGCTAACACAGTGAAACCCCGTCTCTACTAAAAAATACAAAAAACTAGCCAGGCGAGGTGGTGGGCGCCTGTAGTCCCAGCTACTCGGGAGGCCAAGGCAGGAGAATGGCGTGAACCCAGGAGGTGGAGCTCGCAGTGAGCCGAGATCGCACCACTGTACCCCAACCTGGGCAACAGAGCGAGACTCCGTCTCAAAAAATAAAAATAAAATAAGGCACGGAACACAGTGTCAGGTTGTCTGTGGGGGAGCAGCAGGCAGGTGACCAGGAGGGCTGGCTGCTCTGTGTAGGGCTAGTGCCTGGGTCGGGATGACTCAGTCTCAGAGGCTGTAAATAAAGAAGAAAGAGGGCCGGGCAAGGTAGTTCACGCCTGTAATCCCAGAGCTTTGGGAGGGTGAGGTGGACAAATCACCTGAGGTCAGGAGTTCGAGGCCAGTCTGACCAACATAGAGAAATCCCATCTCTGCTAAAAATACAAACTTAGCCGGGTGTGGTGGCGCATGCCTGTAATTCCAGCTACTCAGGAGGCTGAGGCAGGAGAATCGCTTGAACTTGGGAGGAGGAGATTTGCAGTAAGCCAAGATCGCACCACTGCACTCTAGCCTGAACAAAACTCTGTTTCAAAAAAAGAAAAAAAAAGAAGAAGAAGAAAGAGCTGCCACAGTTGACAGCTTCCTGGATGCTTTTGTTAACTCTTGGGGTTCTCACAGCACCCACTTTACAGATGGGGAAACTGAGGCTCAGAGAGAGGAAGGCCCAAGTGGAAGAGCAGGCCTGGAGCCCCGGTCTCCTCCTGCCTAATCCTGGGCTTTTGCTGGTAGACTCCCACCCAATCTTGAATAACCCCAGGCCTTAAACAACCTCCCACGATTGCTTTTCCTCCCATTAGAACAATAAATGCAGAGATATAAAAACCAACTATGCTTGTCTACAAAGCCCAAGAGAATTTTTGAGGTAATAAAACTGTCATGAATCCATACCGTGGTGATTACATGACTTACGAATTTGTCAAAACTCAGAATCGAGCTGAACGAAATGATTCCTGCCTATAATCCCAGCACTCTGGGAGACCGTGGCAGGACGATCGCTTGAGGCCAGGAGTTCAGGACCAGCCTGGCCAACATGGTGAAACTCTGTCTCTACTAAAAATACGAAAATTAGCTGCATGTGGTGGCACATGCCTGTAATCCCAGCTATTTCAGTAGCTAAGGCAGGAAAATCGTTTGAACCCAGGAGGTGGAGGTTGCAGTGAGATGAGATCATGCCACTGTACTCCAGACTCTGTCTCAAAAACCAAAATCAAAACCAAAAAAAAAAACCCTTAAGAATCAGGCTTATACATGAACACACCCACACTCACCCATAAATTTTACTGTTTGTAGAAAAGAAGAAAGTTCAAAACCAAATACAATGAATGTACTTTCTCTGGATTCCAATTCACACCAAACAATTGTAAAAATTTGTTTTTGAGACAATTGGGGAAATTTGAATACCAACTGGCTTTTAGGAGATATTAAGGAATTTCTGTTATGTTAGACTTGATAATGGCATTGTGGTTGGATAATGCCCACATACCATGCCTTGGCTGGGTGTGGTGACTCACACCTGTAATCCCAGCATTTTGGGAGGCCTAGGTGGGAGGATTGCTTGAGCTCAAGAGTTTGAGACCAACCTAAGCAACACAGTGAGACCTCATCTCTACACAACATTTTAAAAAACGTTAGTCAAGTGTGGTGGAGTGGGCCTGTAATCTCAGCTACTCGGGAGGCTGAGGTGGGAGGATTACTTGAACCCAGGAGTTTGAGGTTTCAGCAAGCTGAGATGTGTCATTGCACTCCAGTCTGGGCGACAGAGCAATACCCTGTCCAAAAAATAAAGAAAGAAAAGAAAATGTACCCTATTCTTCTTTTCAAGATGCTCATTGAAGTATTTACGAATGAAACAACATAATACCTATCACCTGTAATTTTTTTTTGTTTTTTGAGACGGAGTCTGGCTCTGTGGACCAGGCTGGAGTGCAGTGGCCGGATCTCAGCTCACTGCAAGCTCCACCTCCCGGGTTCACGCCATTCTCCTGCCTCAGCCTCCGGAGTAGCTGGGACTACAGGCGCCCGCCACCTCGCCCGGCTAGTTTTTTTTTTTTTTGTATTTTTTAGTAGAGACGGGGGTTTCACCGTGTTAGCCAGGATGGTCTCGATCTCCTGACCTCGTGATCCACCCGTCTCGGCCTCCCAAAGTGCTGGGATTACAGGCTTGAGCCACCGCTCCCGGCCTCTCACCTGTAATTTTTTAAAAAATTTATTTATTAATTTTTTAGAGATGGGGTCTCATTCTGTTGCTCAGGCTGGAGTGCAGTGGCATGATCATAGCTCACTATAACCTCAAACTCCTGGGCTCAAGTGATCCTCCTGCCTCAGTCTCCCAAACAGCTGGGATTACAGGCGCTGGCCACCATGCTTGGCTAATGTTTTTTAATTTTTTTTTTTTTTTGTAGAGACAAGACTAGATTGACCAGGCTGGTCTCAAACTCCTGGCCTCAAGTGATCCTCCCAACTTGGCCTCCCAAAGTGTGGGAATTACAGGCGTGAGTCACCGTGCCCAGGCTGCAGTGCAGTGGTGTGATCTCGGCTCACTGCAAGCTACACGTCCTGGATTCACGCCATTCTCTTGCCTCAGCCTCCCAAAGTGCTGGGATTACAGGCGTGAACCACCGCACCCGGCCCTGCCTGGCCTATTTTTCATTTTTATTTTTTTACAGACAGGGTCTCACTATGCTGCCCAGACTGGTCTCAAACTCCTGGGCTCAAGCAATCCTTCTGCCTCAGCCTCCCGAGTAGCTGGGACTACAGGGTGTGATTTCTTTTTCAAGTATTCAAAAAAAATGGGAAGGGGAAAGAAGATGCAATGGCAAAATATTGATGGTTCTTGAACCTGGGTGATGAGTATATGTAAGCTTATTGTCTCTTGACTTTTTGTGTCTGTTTGAAAATTGTCATGATAGAAGAGTTTAAAAATTGAAAACAGGCCGGGCGCGGTGGCTCAAGCCTGTAATCCCAGCACTTTGGGAGGCCGAGACGGGCGGATCACGAGGTCAGGAGATCGAGACCATCCTGGCTAACATGGTGAAACCCCGTCTCTACTAAAAAATACAAAAAACTAGCCGGGCGACATGGCGGGCGCCTGTAGTCCCAGCTGCTTGGGAGGCTGAGGCAGGAGAATGGCGTAAACCCAGGAGGCGGAGCTTGCAGTGAGCTGAGATCCGGCCACAGCACTCCAGCCTGGGCGGCAGAGCGAGACTCCATCTCAAAAAAAAAAAAAAAAAAAAAAAAAAAAAAAAAAAATTGAAAACAAAATTTATAAAAGGAGTGTTTGGGCCGGGCGCAGTGGCTCACGCCTATAATCCCAGTACTGTGGGAGGCCAAGGCAGGTGGATCACCTGAGGTCAGAAGTTCAAGATCAGCCTGGCCAATATGACGAAACACTGTCTCTACCAAAAATACAATAATTAGGCCAGGTGTGGTGGCTCACGCCTGTAATCCTGGCACTTTGGGAGGCTGAGGTTGGTGTATCACCAGGTCAGGAGTTCAAGACTGGCCTGGCCAAGGTGGTGAAACCCTGTCTCTACTAAAAATATGAAAATTAGCCAGGCATGCTAGTGGGCGCCTGTAAATTCCAGTAACTTGGGAGGCTGAGGCACAGAATTGTTTGAACCCGGGAGGCGGAGGTTGCAGTGAGCCGAGATCACACCACTGCACTCCAGCCTGGGGGACAGGGTGAGACTCCTTCTCAAAAACAAAAGCAAACAAACAAAAAGCCCCAAAATGTGTCCAGGCGCGGTGGCTCAAGCCTGTAATCCCAGCACTTTGGGAGGCCGAGACGGGCGGATCACGAGGTCAGGAGATCGAGACCATCCTGGCTAACACGGTGAAACCCCGTCTCTACTAAAAATACAAAAACTAGCCGGGCGAGGTGGCGGGCGCCTGTAGTCCCAGCTACTCCGGAGGCTGAGGCAGGAGAATGGCGTAAACCCGGGAGGCGGAGCTTGCAGTGAGCTGAGATCCGGCCACTGCACTCCAGCCTGGGCGACAGAGCGAGACTCCGCCTCAAAAAAAAAAAAAAAAAAAAAAAAAATTAGCCAGGCATGGTGGCAGGCACCTGTAATCCCAGGTATTCAGGAGCTGAGGCATGAGAATCGCTTGAACCCGGGAGGCGGAGGTTGCAGTGAGCCGAGATCCCGAGATCGCGCCACTGCACTCCAGCCTGGGGGATAGAGCGAGGTTCTGTCTCAAAAAAAAAAAAAAAAAAAAAAAAAAAGAGAGTTTGGTGTTCATTAAGCAACATTTGGACTACGGAAAACTAGCAAGGCAAAGACGTTCCTCCCATCCCTAAGTCCTGTACCACTATGGTTGTTGACATTTTGATATATTTCCTTTCAGTCTTTTCTATTCTATGTGAGCTTTTTAAATGCGTGTGTGTGTGTGCACGTGTGTGTTTTACATAACTGTGTGAGCAAATTGTTTATACAGCCCTGTTTTTTCCCCTCTTAAAATGTAAGCTGTTCCCCTGTTAATACATCTTTGGATAAACACAATCTCTAATGTTTGCACTATGTTTATTCAAAAGGGCAGCATTGCCAGAGGTTGAAGCTGTTTCCAATTTCCTCCCATTATAAATAATGCCCCCATGGACCTCCTTGTGTGTCCCAGAGGAGGGATTCTTGGGCCAAAGGGTGCGGACCCTTTGGCAGAGCTCATGGTCAAAAATCTCGGCAGAGTTTCAGCCTGACCCGAAGCTAAGATGACCTCATACGGTTAAAGCGAGATTGGACTGCTATTTGTTTCCTAAACGTTTGATTCATGACTCAAGCTTGTCAGGGGATCTGTTTTTTTTTTTTTTTTTCCTTCTTCTGTATGTGCTCGGTTGCAAGAAACAGAAATCCATTCACACTAGCTCATGTCAAAAGGGAGTTCTACTGAGGCAGGGTAATTGGTTGAATCTGGGAGGCAAAGGTTGCAGTGAGCTGAGATTGCGCCACTGCACTCCAGCCTGGGCAACAGAGAGAGACTCCGTCTCAAAAAAAAAAAAAAAAAAAAAAGGTGGGGTGTTGTATCCATCAGCAAGTAAAGCTCATATTCAGCTTGGACAAGCTGTCTGCGGGGAATGTTGTTGGGGTATATTTAGGCTATGTTGATTGTTGAAATATTGAATTATTTCCCTATTGATTGGTAAATCATGCTGTCTCAAGTCGCTCCAATGATGTCCCCCACCATGGCCACTCCAGCTGCCCTGGTCCCTCTCCCAGGACTTCCCAGACCGCTCCACAATGCAGGAAGTGAAAAGGTCAATATCAGGCACTGAAGTAACCACGCTTCTTGATCAGTGCCCAAAGTATTGGTTGTCAAATTCACTTTTTCTTTTCTTTTTTTTTTTTTTTTTTGAGACAGAGTCTCACTCTGTCACCCAGGCTGGGGCTCAGTGGCCAGATCTCAGCTCACTGCAAGCTCCGCCGCCCGGGTTTACTCCATTCTCCTGCCTCAGCCTCCGGAGTAGCTGGGACTACAGGCGCCCGCCACCTCGCCCGGCTAGTTTTTTGTATTTTTTAGTAGAGATGGGGTTTCACTGTGTTAGCCAGGATGGTCTCGATCTCCTGACCTCGTGATCCGCCCGCCTTGGCCTCCCAAAGTGCTGGGATTACAGGCTTGAGCCACCGCGCCTGGCCTTTTCTTTTTTTTTTTGGAGACGAAGTCTCACTATATTGCCTAAGCAAGTCTTGAACTCCTGAACTCAAGCGATCCTCCTGCCTTGGCCTCTCAATGTGTTGGGATTAAGGTGTGAGCCACCGCACCTGGACTGGTTGTAAAATATTTGAGGATTCGCCTAGATGCAAGTACCAGAACAGCTGACTCTAATGGCTTCAGCTGTAAGGAGAATTTGTGGCTGGAAAATCCACACTTGTGCTGGCTACAGCCAAAGTTAACACAATGGCTCAGCCATGTCACCAAGGACCCCATTTCTTTCTGCCTTCCTCCTTTTTTACTTTTTATTTTTTTTGTGATGGAGTCTGGCTCTGTTGCCCAAGCTAGAGTGCAGTGGTGCAATCTCAGCTCACTGCAACAGCCTCCAACTCCCTGGAATTCAAGTGATTCTCCTGCCTTAGCCTTCCGAGTAGCTAGGACTATAGGCATGTGCCACCACGCCCAGTTAATTTTTGTATTTTTAATAGAGACTGGGTTTTACCATGTTGGCCAGGCTGGTCTTGAACTCCTGACCTCAAGTGATCTGCCTGCCTTGGCCTCCCAAAGTGCTGGGATTACAGGCCTGAGCCACCATTCCCGCAGGGCCCCATTTCTTTTTATCTCTCTGCTTTATCTTTTCCAGTGGAAGCTCTCAAGATGGCTGCCTCCAGCCTCTGGCCACAGGGAACCTCCTTCATATCCCACAAGCAAAGGAGAGCACCTTTGGCTCAAATTTCCTGCCAAAGTAATGAGGCTAACTCTGATTGGGCCAACCGAGGGCACGTGTTCATGCAAGAGCCAATCACTGTGATCTGAGGGACAGAAGGAAAAACCATAATGGCCAGATTGGCTGAGCCAAGTCACATGTTCCTCAACTAGTAAGGTGAGTGGCTCACACTAGGGCTGTGGAAGCCACACCTGGGTTCAATTTCCATTCTAGGCCAATTTCTGTCTTCTCTGCCCTGTTTCCCTTCAGTAACATAGAGATAATGAAGGCAATCATATGGTAGAGTTCCAGTGAGGATTAAATGAGTTAGTTAATACAAAGCACTGAGAATGGTGCCCATATACAGAAAGCGTTCAAATGTTAGCTTCTGTTATTGTCATTATATGCTCATTCTCACCTCTCAAGGCTGCTTTTCTTTGCACGCTCCTTATGCTCCACACATTTCCCTCTTTCTAGTTACTATTGCTTGGTAACAAATCACTCCAAAACATGGTGGCCCAAAACAACAACAGTCATCCTATTATTTTTCACTGTGTCTGTGGTCAGAGTTTTGGGAATAAACCAACTGGGCAGTTCTGACTCGGAATTTCATATGGTTGCAGTCACTTGGCCGCTGAAACTGGAACAGGGAAGCAGCTGGGGGTGGGTGGGTGGATGTCTCTCTCTCTCTCTCTCTCTCTCTCCTCTCTCTCTCTCTCTCCTCTCTCTCCTCTCTCTCTCTCTCCTCTCTCCTCTCTCTCCTCTCTCTCCTCTCTCTCCTCTCTCTCCTCTCTCTCTCTCTCCTCTCTCACCCCTCTCTCTCACCTTCTCCTGTGTCCATGTTGTCTCAGGCCTTCTCCATGAGCTGGTTTGGGCTCCCTCACATCATGGCAGCCTCTGGGCAGTTGGACTCACATAGCAGCTTCGGTCTCCAGTACAAGCGTTTTTATGAAAGTGGCAGCCTCGACCAGGTGCGGTTGCTTATGCCTGTAATCCCAGCATTTTGGGAGCTTGAGGCAGGCGGATCACCTGAGTTCGGAAGTTCAAGACCTAGATGTAAGGGGAGCTTACACAAATTCCACTTCCCAATGGAAGGGGTATCAAGGTTCTAGAGGAATATATGGGCTGGCAAACATTGTTGCAACCATCTTTGGAAGTTACATCTAGCTTTTCCCGGTACTGATTTAAGACCCACCTCTATACAGCCTGTGCCCAATAACATCCACCTGGGTACAACTCCAACTCCCTGTTCTAAACGGAAATAGTTAATTGAGAAATCTCAATCCTTTTGGATCAAAAACATGACGGTTTCCGTTTGTTTTGCAGTGACTGCTCTCTACCTGCTATCTATTGTTTTCCAAGACTGTGATCCAAACTCACAGCATCCAAGACTATGTCTTTTTTTATTTATTTATTGTTTTCGAGACAGGGTCTTACTCTGTCACCCAGACTGGAGTGCCGTGGCGCGATCTCCACTCACTGCAACCTCTGCCTCCCAGGCTCAAGCCATTCTCCTGCCTTAGCCTCCTGGGTAGCTGAGATTACAGGTGCACACCACTACTGCCTGGCTAATTTTTGTAGTTTCAATCGAGACGGGGTTTCACCATGTTGGCCAGGCTGGTCTTGAACTCCTGACCTCAAATGATCCACCCACCTCGGCCTCACAAAGTGCTGGGATTACAGGCGTGAGCCACCGCGCCAGGCTGGTGGTCATTCTTAAACTGTTGATTTTTCCCCTTCCCACCTGTTCCCCTCCACGATCACAATCTTCCCAGTCTCAAAAATGTCTCTACCTGGGACCTCAAGCCAGAAACCCAGGCAATTTGGAGGCACTTCCTCTCCTCATTCCACATATGCCACTCATGGACAATTCCTGCTTTCCTCTAAAGCAGATGCTTACCTCACCCCCTACCCCCACCCTTCTATTTAGAAAATTTCTAAACATGCGAAAGAGTTGCAAGAAAAGTAGAAGATATAATTATCAGGCCTCTGAGCCCAAGCCAAGCCATCACATCCCCTATGACTTGCACATATACGCTCAGATGACCTGAAGTAACTGAAGAATCACAAAAGAAGTGAACATGCCCTGCCCCGCCTTAACTGATGACAAAAGAAGTGAAAATGGCCGGTTCTTGCCGTAAGCGATGACATTATCTTGTGAAATTCCTTTTCCTGGCTCATCCTGGCTCAAAAAGCTCCCCCACTGAGCACCTTGTGACCCCTACTCCTGCCTGCCAGAGAACAAACCCCCTTTTGACTGTAATTTTCCTTTACCTACCCAAATCCTATAAAACAGCCCCACCCTTATCTCCCTTCCCTCTTTTCGGACTCAGCCCGCCTGCACCCAGGTGATTAAAAAGCTTTATTGCTCACACAAAGCCTGTTTGGTGGTCTCTTCACACGGACACGCATGACAATAATAACATACCATGGATATGGATTCACCAAGTTTTTGTGGTTTTTTGTTTGTCTGTTTTTGTTTTGAGATGGAGTCTTGCTCCATCGCCCAGGCTGGAGTGCAATGGTGTGATCTCACTGCAACCTCTGCCTCCCAGGTTCAAGCAATTCTCCCTGCTTCAGCCTCCCAAGTAGCTGGGATTACAGGCACCCACCACCATGCCCGGCTAATTTTTGTATTTTTCAGTAGAGATAGGGTTTTGTCATGTTGGCCAGCTGGTCTTGACCTCCTGACCTCAGATGATCTGCCAGCTTTGGCCTCCCAAAGTGCTGGGATTATAGGCGTGGACCACCACACCTGGCCTTTTGTGTTTTTGTGTGTGTTGTGTATGTGTGTGTGTGTGTGTGTGTGTGTTTATGAGACGGGATTTCACTCTGTTGCCCAGGCTGGAGTGCAGTGGTGTAATCACAGCTCACTACAGCTTCAACCTGCAAGGCTCAAGTGATACTCCCACCTAAGCCTCTTGAGTAGCTGAGACTACAGGCATCCACCACCACACCCAGCTAATTTTTGTAGAGATGGGTTTTCACCATGTTGCCCAGGCTGGTCTCAAACTCCTGGGCTCTAGTGATTCCCCCCACCTTGGCCTCTCAAAGTGCTGGGATTACAAACATGAGCCACTGTACTGGGCGTATTTCTTTGCGTCTTAAGAGGCAGGGTCTTTTTCTGTTGCCCAGGCTGGAGTACAATGATTCGATCATAGCTCACTGCAGCCTCAAACTCCTAGGCACGGGAGATCCTCCTGCATCAGCTTCCCGAGTAGCCCAGACTACAGGTGTGTGCCACTATACCTAGTTAATGAAAAGAATTTTTTTGTAGACATGAGTTCTTGCTATGTTCCCTAGGCTGGTCTGGAACCTCCAGCCTCAGGCAATCCCTTTGCTTCAGCCTTTCAAAGCAGTGGGGTTACAGGCATGAACCATCTGGCCTGGTCTCACTCTTTCTCTTTCTACATCTACATTGAGCTGTAGATATCTACATACTATAGATATCTAAAAGTTATGTAAATGTCTACTTAAGCTTATAGGCATGAGCTACAAATTGCTATTGTATTATGAGGGGAATTCAAAAAGTTCATGGAGAATGGAATTAAAAGATAAAAATTAAAAAAAAAATTATTTCTCACCATAAACTCCATCAACGTCAAAGTCAAGACACTTTTGTAAACCATTATACCAGCCATTTAGTTTATCACTAAATAACTGAGGGTCCCAGGAATTTAACCACATCAGTGCAGCCTTTTTACCCTTTTCTTTTCTTTTTTTTGAGATGGAATCTCACTCTGTTGCCTGGGCTGGAGTGCAGTCGTGCGATCTTGGCTCATTACAACCTCTGCGTCCCAGGTTCAAGCCCTTCTCCTGCCTCAGCCTTCTGAGTAGCTGGGACTACAGGTATGCACCACCACGCCTGGCTCATTTTTGTTGTTGTTGTTTTTTTTTTAGTAGAGACGAGGTTTTGCCAAGTTGGCTGGGCTGGTCTCAAACTCCTGACTTCAGATGATCTGCCCGCCTCCGCCTCCCAAAGTGCTGTCATTACAGTTGTGAGCCACTGCACCAGGCCGTTTTTGTTGTTGTTGTTCTTGTTGTCCAGGCTGGAGTGCAGTGGCATGATCTCAGCTCACCACAACTTCCGCCTCCTGGATTCAAGTGATTCTCCTGCCTCAGCCTCCTGACTAGCTGGGCTTACAGGCATGAGCTACCACAACTGGCTGATTTTTGTATTTTTTTTAGTAGAGACAGGGTTTTGCCATGTTAGTCAGCCTGGTCTTGAACTCCCGACCTCAGGTGATCTGCTCTCCTTGGCCTCCCAAAATGCTAGGATTATAGGTGTGAGCCACTGCGTGCAGCCCAGTCTTTTTACATTTTTTTTTTTTTTTTTTGAGGCGGAGTCTCGCTCTGTCGCCCCGGACTGGAGTGCACTGGCCGGATCTCAGCTCACTGCAAGCTCCGCCTCCTGGGTTTACGCCATTCTCCTGCCTCAGCCTCCCCAGTAGCTGGGACTACAGGCGCCCGCCACTTCGCCCAGCTAGTTTTTGTATTTTTAGTAGAGACGGGGTTTCACCGTGTTAGCCAGGATGGTCTCGATCTCCTGACCTCGTGATCCGCCCGTCTCGGCCTCCCAAAGTGCTGGGATTACAGGCTTGAGCCACCGCGCCCGGCCTTACATTCTTAACTGAAGAAAAATGGGTGCCCTTCAAAGATTTTTTTTTTTTTAAGATGGAGTCTCCCTCTGTCGCCCAGGCTGGAGTGCAGCCGCCCGATCTCAGCTCACTGCAAGCTCCGCCTCCCGGGTTCATGCCATTCTCCTGCCTCAGCCTCCCGAGTAGCTGGGACTACAGGCACCCGCCACCGCGCCCGGCTAGTTTTTTGTATTTTTGAGTAGAGACAGGGTTTCACCGTCTTAGCCAGGATGGTCTCCATCTCCTGACCTCGTGATCCACCCGTCTTGCCCTCCCAAAGTGCTGGGATTACAGGCTTGAGCCCCTTCAAAGATTTTAAGATTAGGAAACCAAAAGTCAGAAGGAGCCAGATCGGGACTGCCAAGTGGATGCCTAATAATTTGCCGTCAAAACTTGTAAAATGGTTCGTTTGATGAGCGGAATGAGCGGGAGCGTAGTCATGCTGGAAAAGAACTTTCTGGTGAAGCTTCCCAGGCTTATTTCTGCTAAAGCTTTGGCTTTCTCAAAACACTCTCATAATAAGGAGATCTTACTGTTCTTTGACGCTCCAGAAAGTCAACAAGCAAAATGCCTTGAGCATCCCCGAAAACTGTTGCCATGACCTTTGCTCTTGACCAATGTGCTTTTGCCTTGGCTGGATCACTTCCCCCTCTTGACAGCCGTTCTTTGATTAGGATTTGTCTTCAGGATTGCACCAGTGAAACCATGTATCATTTCCTGTTACAATCGTTCAAAGAAATGCATTAAGATCTGGATCTCACTTGTTTAGCATGTCCATGGAAAGCTCTGCTCTTCTCTGCAGCTGACCTGGGTGCGACCGTTTTGGCACCCATCCGAGTGGAAAGTTTGTTCAGCTTTAATTTCAGTCAGAATCTTGTAAGCTGAGGCCAGGCGAGGTGGCTCAAGCCAGCAATTCCAGCACTTCGGGAGAATGAGGCAGGAGGATCACTTGTATCCAGGAGTTCAAGACTGGCCTGGGCAACCTAATGAGACCCTCATCTCTACAAAAAAATACAAAACCTTAGCTGAGCGTGGTGGTGCGCAATTGTAGTTCTAGCTACTTTGGAGCCTGTAGTGGGAGGATTGCTGAAACCCAGGAAGTCGAGGCTGCAGTGAGCCACAATCTTGCCACTGTACTCAGCCTGGGCAACAGTGCGAGAACCCTGTCAGAAAGAAAGAAAAGAAAAGAGAAGAGAAGAGAAGAAAAGAAAGAAAGAAAGAAAGGGAGGGAGGGAGGAAGAAAGAGAGAAAGAGAGAGAAAGAAAGAGAAAGAAAGAAAGAAAGAAAGAAGGAAAGAAAGAAAGAAAGAGAACGAAAGAAAGAAAGATTTGTGTAAGCTGAACCAATTGAGATGTCTATGGTGTTGGCTATTGTTTCTGCTGTTAACTCTAAGTCCTCTTTAATTAGGGCATGAACAAATTTAATTTTTTTCCAGAAAAATTGATGTGGATGGTATGCCACAGTGGATTTCATCTTCAGCATGATCCAGGCTGGAGTGCAGTTGTACAGTCACGGTTCACTGCAGCCTCTACCTCCCAGACTCAAGTGATCCTCCCACCTCAGCCTCCTGAGTAGCTGGAACTACAAGTGTGCACCACCATGCCCAGATAATTTATCTATTTTCTGTACAGATGGGGTTTCACCATGTTGCTCAGGCTGGTTTCACATTCCTGAGCTCCAATGATCTGCTGGCCTCAGCCTCCTACAGTATTGGGATTACAGGCGTGAACCACCACGCCTGACCTTGTCCCTTCTTAAAACGAGTTATCCATTTGTAAATGGCTGATATCTCTGGGGCACTGTCAAGTTTTCGTAAAACATCAATGATTTCATCATTCTTCCACCCAAACTTCACCATCAGTTTGATGCTTGTTCTTGCTTCAATTTTAGAATTCATGTTGCTCTGATAGGAGCTCTTTTCTTTTTCTTTTCTTTTTTTTTTTTTTTTAGACGGAGTCTTGCTCTGTCGCCCGGGCTAGAGTGCAGTGGCTGGATCTCAGCTCACTGCAAGCTCCGCCTCCCGGGTTTACTCCATTCTCCTGCCTCAGCCTCCGGAGTAGCTGGGACTACAGGCGCCCGCCACCTCGCCCGGCTAGTTTTTTGTATTTTTAGTAGAGACGGGGTTTCACCGTGTTAGCCAGGATGGTCTCGATCTCCTAACCTTGTGATCCGCCCGCCTCGGCCTCCCAAAGTGCTGGGATTACAGGCTTGAGCCACCGCGCCCGGCCCTTCCTGCCTTAGCAAACTCTTGGCGGGGCTGCCGCCCAGGCGCCGCGAGCGCAGGACCACGAGGGGGCGCTGCTCCACCACGCTAGGGGAACGTCCCCGGCAACCACGTGGCCCCGCAGGTGCTGGAGGTCCGCGAGCGCGCCGCGAGGGTGGATGGGGTAGGTTACAACCAGGGAGCCCGGGGTGGCGCGTGGCCCTGCGCAGGGCAGTGGAAGCGGCGGGCCCCAGGGAGCATGAGACGCTGCGCTCCGTGGGGTGGTCCCAGCGCTGTGCAGCGAGGGGCCAGGGCTGTCCTCGGTCCCGCGCGGGCGGCTCCCAGAGAAACTGCGGTCTCCTGGGGGCGGAGCTTTAAAAAAAAAAAAAAAACCAGGAAGCGGGGTGGGGGCGCCCGGCTCTGTCACCCGTGGAATGCATCAAAATAGCCCGCGCGGCCGAGGGCGGTTCCGGGAGAGGAGGTGGCCGCACGGGGCGGGGCTTCAGCAGAGGGCGGAGCTTCCCAAAGAACGGAAGAGAGGAGTGCAGAACCGATCCCAGGGGGACGTCCTCCTGTTCCCCCAAAATGACCTAGATAGGCGTTTGTGTGGGATGGGGTTCCCGGGTAGGGCGGGGCTTTCAGTGCGGTGTCCCGGGTCTATTCTGAGCGGGCCGAAACCTGGGGAAGTGGGAGTGGGCGGTTGATCCGGGTTCCAGGGCCTCTTTGGAGCGAAAAGCTCCATGGAGAGCCAGAATCTCCAGCCTGCGCGTGGGAGGGAAGATGGGAAATGGGCCAAGAGGAGCCTGTGGGAGGTCCTCCCCGGGACGGCCCTCTTCCATCTACATCTGCGGGGACCGTTGTGGGGGCAGCTCTGAGAAAGGCTGCTCTGGGCGCAGGGAAGGGTGGTTGAATGAAGAGATCAGTCAGGGACGGGGTGGGGGTGCCTTGACTGTGTCCCAGATTTGCGGCGTGCTTCTGACCTCAGTTCCCCATCCTTCCAGTTGCTCAAATCCTCTCTGTCCCAGTCCTAGGCCGTTTCTGCCCCTCTCATTTCCTAGTGGTTTGCAGAGGGGAACCACTAAGGCTGCCTCTTCTGTGCCTGACCCTGTGTTGGCACGGGGAAGTGACTGAGACGCCCCAGACCCCCTTCTCCCTCACAGACCAGTGACTCAGATAGACCTGACACCAGTAGTGACAGCCCGAATGCGTCATTGAGAGGACGGGGGCCGGGGAAGGAGGCACAGGCAGATGGGTCAGGGCTGGGGTAGGGGAGGACAGGGGCCTGTAGGATCCAAGGAGGAGAGTGGGTACTGCTGACTCAGTCTGCGGGGGTTGAAGAGCTGTCTAAACCTAGACCAAAAAGATAGGATGGGGCCCGGACACCTGGCTCCTGCCTGTAATCCCAGCACTTCGGGAGGCAGAGACAGGAGGATCACTTGAGGCCAGGAGTTCCAGACCAGATTGGACAACATAGCGAGACCTGCATCTCTACAAAATAATTTAAAAATCAGTTGGGCATAGTGGTGCAGGCCTGTAGTCCCAGCTACTCAGGAGGCTGAGGTGGGAAGATTGGTTGAGCCCAGGAATTCAAGGCTGCAATGAGCTATGATTGCCCCACTGCACTCCAGCCTGGGTGATAGAGTGAGACCCCTGTCTTTAAAATAATAATAGCAAAAATACTGGGCTGGGTGCAGTGGCTCACGGCTGTAATCCCAACACTTTGGGAAGCCGAGGTGGGCAAATCACTGAGGTCAGGAGTTCCAGACCAGCCTGGCCAACATGGTGAAACCCAGTCTCCACAAAAAATACAAAAATTAGCTGGGTGTGGTGGCAGGCGCCTGTAGTTCCAGCTGCTTGGGAGGCTGAGGCAGGAGAATCACTTGAGCCCAGAAGGTGGAGGCTGCAATGAGATCGCACCACTGCTCTCCAGCCCGGGCGACAGAGTGAGACTCCGTCTCAAAAAATAAATAAATCCTTCACGCCTGTAATCTCAGGACTTTGGGAGGCCGAGACGGGCGGATCACGAGGTCAGGAGATCAAGACCATCCTGGCTAACACGGTGAAACCCTGTCTCTACTAAAAATACAAAAAAAAAAAAAATTAGCCGGGCGCAGTGGCGGGCACCTGTAGTCCCAGCTGCTCGGGAGGCTGAGGCAGGAGAATGGCGTGAACCCGGGGGGCGGAGCTTGCAGTGAGCCAAGATGGCGCCACTGCACTCCAGCCTGGGCGACAGAGCGAGACTCCGTCTCAGATAAATAAATAAATAAATAAATAAATAAAATTAAAAATAAATAAGTAAATCCATCCTAATGAAAGGATAGAATGGGGCTCAGGGCCTTGGAAGAGGGTCAGCTTCTAACAAGAGGTATTTGAACTGAGTCCTAAAGCATCAGTAGCATTCTTCTGGGAAGTGCTGTGTCACCCTGAAGGAAAGGGTGTTCTAGGCAGAGAGAATGACAAATGCAAAAGCTTGGAGGTGAGAGTGTGGCTCATCTCTGGCAGGGTCCTCTACTCCCTGCCCGGGGAATTCCCCCAACATCACACCCTGACAGAGCTTTTAGGTCTCCTAGTCCTGGAGTCCACAACAGGTTAATGGGCTGTAATGGAAACGCTATAGAGGGCAGGCCCTAGGCTTGTTCCCTCACAGCCTGATGCTTTTTTGTTTGTTTTGAGACAGTCTTGCTCTGTTGCCCAGGCTGGTGTGCAGTGGTGTGATCTTGGCTCACTGCAACCTTGGCCTCCCGGGTTCAAGCGATTCTCCTGCCTTAGCTTCCCAAGTAGCTGACAGCCACCTACAACCATGCCTGGTTAATTTTTGTATTTTTAGTACAGACGGAGTCTCACCATGTTGAGCAGGTTAGTCTCTAACTCCCAACCTCAGGTAATCCACCTGCCTCGGCCTCCCAAAGTACTGGGATTAAAGGCATGAGCCACCACGCCCAACCTTTTGTTTTGTTTGCTTTTTTAGACAGGGTCTCATGCTCACGCTGTCACCCAGGCTGGAGTGCAGTGACTGCATCACGGACCACTGCAGCCTGGACCTCCCAGATTCAAGCAATCCTCCCATCTCAACCTCTCGAGTAGCTGGGACTACAGACGTGTGCCACCACGCCCACCTAATTTTAAAATTACTTTGTAGAGACAGGGTCTCATTACATTGCCCAGGCTGGCCTTGAACTCCTGGGCTTAAGCGATCCTCCCACCTTGGTCTCCCAAAGAGATGGGCTTACAGGCGAGAGCCACTGTGCCGGACTCAGCCTGATGGTTTCACGACTGCCTTTAACTTTGGCCCACACAAATCAAATGTATCACCATGGGCCACTGACTCAACTTCCCCATCTATCCAGTGGGAACAGAATATTGGATTGCACATAATCAATCATCTCATTTTAAAGAGCTATAACGAAACAAAATTTATATAGCTTTTTTTTTTTTTTTTTTTTTGAGGCGGAGTCTTGCTCTGTTGCCCAGGCCGGACTGCAGTGGCGCAATCTCGGCTCACTGCAAGCTCCGCCTCCCGGGTTCACGCCATTCTCCTGCCTCAGCCTCCCAAGTAGCTGGGACTACAGGCGCCCGCCACCTCGCCCGGCTAGTTTTTTTTTGTGTTTTTTTTTAGTAGAGACGGGGTTTCACCATGTTAGCCAGGATGGTCTCGATCTCCTGACCTCGTGATCCGCCCGTCTCGGCCTCCCAAAGTGCTGGGATTACAGGCTTGAGCCACCGCGCCCGGCCTATATAGCTTTAAAAATACATCTTGTAGATTAAAGGACTCAAGAAATAATAGCAAGACTGCAAAACGCTGCCACGTCCGGTGACACTTTGGGCAGTTATGGAAAATGCTGACAAAACAAGAATTTGCCAGCATGGGCAAATATATACTATTACCAACCTGACTCATTAAAATAGTAATATTGAACTAATTTGAAGTAGTTTGTTTTTTGTTTTTGAGACAGAGTCCCGCTGCTCTGTTGCCCAGGCAGGAATGCAGTGGTATGACCTCAGGTCACTGCAACCTCCGCTGCTTGGGTTCAAGTGATTCTTGTGCCTCAGCCTCCTGAGTAGCTGGAATTACAGGTGTCTGTCACCACGCCTGGCTAAGTTTTGTATTTTTGGTAGAGATGGGGTTTCTCCGTGTCAGCCAGGCTGGTCTTGAACTCCTGACCTCAAGTGATCTGCCTGCCTCGGCCTCCCAAAGTGCTGGGATTACAGGCATGAGCCGCCGCGCCCGGCCAGCAGTTTATATTTTTCTTTTTTTTTTTTTTGAGACGGAGCCTCGCTCTGTCGCCCGGACTGGAGTGCAGTGGCTGGATCTCAGCTCACTGCAAGCTCCGCCTCCCGGGTTCCCGCCATTCTCCTGCCTCAGCCTCCGGAGTAGCTGGGACTACAGGCGCCCGCCACCTCGCCCGGCTAGTTTTTTGTATTTTTTTAGTAGAGACGGGGTTTCACCGTATTAGCCAGGATGGTCTCGATCTCCTGACCTCGTGATCCGCCCGTCTCGGCCTCCCAAAGTGCTGGGATTACAGGCTTGAGCCGCCGCGCCCAGCCAGTTTATAATGTTTTTTATTCCTCGGTTCTAAATCTGTAAGGAACATAAATGGGGTGATTAATTTTGGCTCCTTGAATACCTGCCTGGCAGGTGCTGAGTCAGTGGTACCACGCGATGACTCGGAGGTTCTCACTCAGGGACACCCTTCTGACTCCGTTTCAGTCCATGACTCAGGAGGAAAGGTTCTGGGGCCTCACCAGCGCCCTACACACACCCTCGTTTCCCGAGGGGCACCATTATAGTCTTCCTTTATTGGCTGTCCTTGTATAATACAAATCTTCAAGTTTAGATACAAAAAAAATCTGGAAATAAAAGATAGAAAAGTACCCGCCAGGCACCCCTTCCCCTTCTTCCCGGACCCCTCCCCAGCGGGCACGGACATGAGGTAACTGCGCATCTTCTCCTCCTCCCCCCTCCCGGCCTCCTGGGCCCCCAACTTGGCCCCAGCCCCCATGAGACCTTGGCTCAAGGAACACATGGGCCCCAGAGTTGGAGGGCAATGGGGGTGAGTACAGCATTGGCAGTGAACGCAGCGTGTGGGCAGAGGGCAGCCCTTAGCTTGTGCTGTGTATGGGGGGAGGAGACGACCAGATTTGGGGTGGGCACTGGTGTGGGGCCCAGGAGAGCCCCTAAGCAAGTGTCCTCCCCCATCCTGTCCAACACTGGAAGGTGGGAGGTCAACAGAAACTGGGAAATGGAGCGTGAACCAAGGGCATTCAGTGGGATTGTGGCCAACCCCTGTGTCTGGGGTGGGGGAAGGGGGCATTGCCAGCCTAAGTCCGGCAGTGAAATGGTTCCCTTAGCCAGGCTGGGTCCATCCCTGAATTCCATCCTGTTCCAACCTGGGTGTCACAATGTTGGTTCTGTAGTGGTTGTTGGGGTGGTTGAGAGAGGGGGGTGTTGAGAGGGTGCTGAGGGGCGCAGCCCCAGAGAGCAGGGTTAGGGGAGAGGTTGTGCCTCCACCCCCAGGCGTGGGGCACCTGCAGATGATGGAGTGGGCGGGGCGGCTCGGGCTACAGTTCAATCTCGAATGTCTTCTGCAGGTCACCAGAAAAGGGGTTGGAGGGTTTCTCTACGGTGGGTTTGCCTTCTAATGCCGCCCACTGGGCCTCAAAGGGGTCCAACTCTGGAGCTGGGGCAGGCGCTGGCTCTGGGGGCCAGGGGGCCCCATTGGGGCGAGGGCGGGCCTGGCTCCCAGGGGCACTGGGTATGGCAGGGGGTGGGAAGGCCCCAGCTTTCCCAAGCAGGGTGGCGGGCTGAGGCTGGAGCTGGGCAGCTGAGCAGAAGGCGTTGGCCACCATCTGTGAGGGTGTGATGCCCACCACAGGCACCCGGGGCATCGGTGGGTAGCCCAAGCCCGGATAGGTGGGCACAAAAGGGGGCTGCATGTGCGGGGGTGGCAGGAACACGGCCACTTGGGCAGATGCTGCGTCAAAGGGCCCCACAGGGGCAGGGAAAGGCTGCAGGGCAGGAGGCATGGTGGGCACCGGGGTCACAGAGGCTGTTTGCTGCTGCTGCTGCTGCTGCTGCTGTTGCTGCTGCTGCTGGGCCTTGGCCACCTGTGACACCTCCTCCAGCCATCGCTCAGCCTCTGAAGGTGTCCGCTTGTGCCCGGGCTGGAAGGCAGCTGCAGGGGGCACAGAGGGCTCACCCCAGGCAGAAGTCCCTGGAGAGAGAAGAGGGACAGGTGAGGGGGCAAGGGCTTCAGCAGAAGAACCTCAGGCTGGGAACTGGCATGGTGTGGGGATCAGAGCACAGACTCTGGAGCCAGACCGCCTGCCTCTGAATCCCAGCTCTGCACCTCCGTAGCTTGCTGACTTCAGGCAAGTGACTTCACCATTCTGGACCACATAATGGCTCTGGAGTGCTAAGAACATACAATTCTGAGCTTCTAAGGTCCTATGATGGGAAAGTCTAAGTAGGACTGACATCCTCCTAGCTCCACTACCCTTCTGACTGGTGAGTGCCAAACCTATTCACTATTTTGTTTTGTTTGTCTGTTTGTTTTGAGAGAGTTTCACTCTGTTGCCCAGGCTGGGATGCAGTGGCCCTATCTTGGCTCACTGCAACCTCCGCCTCCCAGGTTCAAGCAATTCTCATGCCTCAGCCTCCTGAGTAGCTGGGATTACAGGCACGCACCATCACGCCCAGCTGATTTTTTGTATGTTTAGTAGAGGCGAGGTTTCTTTTTTTTTTTTTTTTTTTTGAGACGGAGTCTCGCTCTGTCGCCCGGCTGGACTACAGTGGCCGGATCTCAGCTCACTGCAAACTCCGCCTCCCGGGTTTCCGCCATTCTCCTGCCTCAGCCTCCCGAGTAGCTGGGACTACAGGCGCCAGCCACCTCGCCCGGCTAGCTTTTTGTATTTTTTAGTAGAGACGGGGTTTCACCGTGTTAGCCAGGATAGTCTCGAACTCCTGACCTCGTGATCCGCCCGTCTCGGCCTCCCAAAGTGCTGGGATTACAGGCTTGAGCCACCACGCCCGGCCTGAGGTGAGGTTTCAACATGTTGCCCAGGCTGGACTCAAACTCCTATCTCAAGTGATCCCCCCACCTCGGTCACCCAAAGTACTAGGATTACAAGCATGAGCCACCACACCCAGCCGGTATTCGCCATTTTGAATGTCACCCTTGATTCTCTAATACTTTCAGAATGTATTGTTTTAGGAGTTAAGATTCTAAGATTGCATGGATCTTTCTCCACATGTATAATATTATCCTAACATAGTAAGGTCCGACAGTTTAGGGTGGGGCTTTCTAAGATTCTCGAGTTCTGCATTTACAGCGTTTGAGATTCTAAGGTGCTCCTGTGGTTCTAGGATAAGCCCCTGGCTCTAAGATGATACACAGTTCTCAAGGATTCCATGGTTCCAAAACGATCTCTGGGATCTAAGGTGATCCCAAGATTCTAGGATGAGCCCATGCCTCTGAGATGACCCCATGGCTCTAAGATGATCCCGTATCTCTAAGATAAATCATGGTTCTAAGGTGATCACTTGATTCTCAGGTAATCGCATGGCTCTAAGATGATCCATGGTTCTAGGATGATCCTCTGGCTCTAAGATGATCAGTGTTTCTAAGGTGATCCTATGGCTCTAAGATGATCCATAGTTCTAGGATGATCCCTTGGTTTTAAGGGGATCCCATGGTTCTACGGGGATTCCATGGCTCTAAAATGATCAAGGGCTCTGAGATGATCCATGGCTCTAAGATGATCACATGATTCTCAGACAATCCCATGGCTCTAAGATGATCCATGGTTCTAGGATAATCCCCTGGCTCTAAGATGATCCCTGGGCCTAAGGTGATCACATGATTCTCAGGTAATCCCATGGCTCTAAGATGATCCACAGATCTAGGATAATCCCCTGGCTCTAAGATGATCCATGACTCTAAGATGATCACATAATTCTCAGATACTCCCATGGTTCTAGGCTGATCCCCTGGCTCTAAGATGATCCCTGGGTCTAAGGTGATTGCATGATTCTGAGGTAATCCCATGGCTCTAAGATGATCCATGGGTCTAGGATAATCCCCTGACTCTAAGATGATCCATGGTTCTAAAGTGATTGCATGATTCTCAGGTAATCCCATGGCTCTAAGATGAACCACGGATCTAGGATAATCCCCTGGCTCTAACATGATCCATGGCTCTAAGATGATCACATGATTCTCAGATAATCCCATGGTTCTGGTTCTAGGCTGATCCACTGGCTCTAAGATGATCCCTGGTTCTAAGGTGATTGCATGATTCTGAGGTAATCCCATGACTCTAAGATGATCCACAGATCTAGGATGATCCCCTGGCTCTAAGATGGTCCATGGTCCTAAATTAATCACATGATTCTCAGGTAATCCCATGGCTCTAAGATGATCCATGGTTCTAGGATGATCCCCTGGCTCTGAGGTGATCCATGATTCTAAGCCTGTAGGATCCCAAGACCCCTGGAGTGTCTGGGTAGCCCTGGATAGAGGAGGGGGTACAGGAGGGACATGCAGGGTGGCTGCCCAGTAGAAAGCCTGGCTTTACCTGTTGTGGCAGGTGGTGGCCCTGGTGCTGGCGCTCCAGCACTGGCAAAAGATGAACTGATCTGTGTGCACAGAGCGTTGATGCTGTCACTGTCACTGGCGCCAGGAGGCTCCATCTCAGGCACTGGGAAGCAGGGCAGGACGGAGGTCAGCAAACAGGCCCAGGCCCTGTCGCAGCCCCGCCCTTTATCCCACGCCCTTTGTGGTCCTCTCTTGTGACCTGTATCCTTTCCTGCTGTAGTAACTAAGTGGCCATGACCGCCAAATAACTGCACACATGTGTGTCACATCTGAGTGGCAGAATGATCAACTTAGTGTGTGATCTTTGATGGTTGACAGTAACAGGGACCCCAAACCAAGGACCTCAAGATTTGTGTGTGGCCACAAACCAGAAGAGATGTCTAAAATATTTAGCAACATATATTAGTTTAAAAATATGCCCAACCACGTGCATGGCAAGGACATGGGCCCAGTCTGAATGGATTGTGGCATGGCCGCTCACTGGCTAGGGACCATTTGTCCAGCTTTGGGCAGAGAAGTGGGGCCCTGTCCACCCCACCCAGCCTGACCTATGGCAAACATCATGAGAGCAGAGATGCACCTGTGCCAGCAAGGCAGGAGACACTGAGCAGGCATGGCGGCCCCGCGAGCGCTTGGGATGAGCAAAGGTACCATCCAAATAAACAATTAAGGACTGCCATGTGTGGTGTGTGACACATGTCTGTGACGTTTTAGCCAATGGCTGTCTCCAAGGGGCCATGTAGATGCTCCAGTGAACATCAGAACTGGCCGTAGGAGTCTGCAGGTGTGCTGTGGGGGCGCCCAGGTGGGACAGCCAATGTCAACAATGATTGTGTATGTTCATCCATACAGGCATGCAGCTTCTGAGGTTGTGGCATCTGAGTGTGACTGGAGTCCAGGTGTGTGGCGTCCTGATGCATGACTCCCAGGTGTGAGTGCATCTGCCGTGTGATGTACGAGTGTGTTTGCAGGTGTGCATGAATCTGCACATGTGGCTTTGGAGTTTGCATAAATCTGGGTGTGTGATCTGTGAAGGTGTGTAAATCTGAGTGTGTTTCTTTTTTTAAAATATTTATTTATTTTTGACACAGGATCTCATTCTGTTGCCTAGGCTGGAGTGTAGTGGCACAATCTTGGCTCACTGCAACCTCTGCCTCCCAGGCTCAAGCAATCTTCCTGAGTAGCTGTGACTACAGGTGCATGCCACTGCACCTGCTTAACAATAAAGGTTAATTTTTAAAATTTTTTTGTAGAGATGAGACCTTGCTGTGCTGCCCAGGCTGGTCTCAAACTCCTGAGCTCAAGTGATCCTCTCTCCTTGGCCTCCCAAAGTGTTGGGATTACAGGTGTGAGTCACCACGTCTGGCCATGTGTGACTTCTGACTCTGTGATTTTGGAGTGTGTGTGACTTGAGAGTATACCTGACTCTGAGTTTGTGACTTCTGAGCATGTGTGACATGTGTGTGAGGGTACGATGTCTATGTATGTGAAATTTCTGTGTGGCAAGTCACATCCAAGTGAGCGTGCAGCTGGCCACAGGAGTGTGAGGCTTCTAAATAAAGCCTGGAGCTCCTGCCACCTCTCAGGAGCGTGTGTGACAGCCTGGGGAGTGTGCCTGATGTCAGGCTGCATAAGGACAGCAAATGTGAGGGTGTGTGATGGCCCAGGAGTGCTGCAGGCATGGAGTGAGTATGCGTCACTCTCAACAAGGGTGGGCACCTGCTCACCGGTTACCTTTTAGAGCAGCCCAGCCTCCTGGATACAGCTCAACACCCTCCCACACCAATCCCCAAGGCCATAATGGGTAGGCGATGCCGATTTGGCATCCAGGAACAAGAGAGTGGGCCAGACCACATGGCTTCACTGGCTGCTGGTGGGGAAGACAGCCCTTCTGCCTGCCTCCCTCAGGCAAAACTCAGTAGCATGCCACTTCTATCTTCTTCCTTTCTCATGGCAGACATTGTTCTTAATTTTTTTTTTTTTTTTGAGACAGGATCTCACTCTGTTGCCCAGGCTGGAGTGAAGTGGTACAATCTGAGCTCACTGCAGCCTCAATCTGCTGGGCTCAAGCAATTCTCCTTTCTCAGCCTCCTGAGTAGCTGAGACTACAGGCATGCACCACCACACTAGACTAGTTTTTGTATTTTTTTGTAGAGACAGGGTTTAGCCAAGTGATCTGCTTCAAGGGATCCCTGAACCCCTCTTGGCCTCAAGTGATCTGCCTGCTTTGGCCTCCCAAAGTGCTGGGACTACAAGCATGAGCCATTGCACCTGGCTAGACATCGCTTTTAGATCATGACGTATACCACCTGTCTCCTTTCCCTGGCCCACGGCAGACATTAGTAATCAAATACAATTTTTTCCTCCACGGAGCTCTTTGCTCACTGTACCCATCACCTGTCCAGACTTCATGGCTCCCCTGGCCAAGTGCTAGAAGAAACAGATCCTTGTAACTCCATCTTCCCTTCAAGTAAAACAGGACCTTTATATCTCCTCTCTCCTACCACCAGCCATGGCAGACAATGCCAATCAATTATGATGTGCTGCTCCTTTTTGTGATGGGTACTGCCTCTGCTCAACTCTGTGCCCACAACAAATATCCCTGATCCATCACTATGTCCCCTGACCCCTAGGATCTCTGAGCTCACTGGTGTCCTGCATGTCATGTTTCTACTGACCAAATTCTGGGAGTCTCCCCTTTGGGTAAAAACATAACACTCTTGCTACTCTCTCTTCTCCCTTGCCCATGACACACACTGTAAGGAGATCATGATTGCTAACCAATAATGATGTGCACCATCTTTCTTGTTTTCCTTAACCACAGCAGACATTGCTAATTGATCATGATTTGTGATGCCTTTTTTGCCATCCCTTGATGCTGTCTGCCCTAGGCAGACATTGCTAATCCATCGCAATCCTCCCTTCCTTAGAGTCTGAGGAATACCTGTATCCTTCACCTAGCCAGATTTCATAGGCAAATGCTTGGAGGGAGAGAGCACGCATTAACTTACAGTGCTTCAGTCCACTTCTGAGCAAAAACAGGCCAACAGTGTTGCTTCTCTTCTTTCCCTGGCCCATGGCAAACTTCCTTATCCATACCCGACTTCTTTGTCCATAGCGGACTTTGCTAACTAATCATGACGTGCGTCATCTTTCTCCTTTTCCTTAACCACACCAGACATTGCTAATTGATCATAACTTGTGATGCCTTTCTGCTATCCCTTACTCAGAGCAGACACGGTTTATCAATCCTGATTTGTGCTCTTTCCTCTCCCTTGCCCACTGCTAATCGATCATGACATGTTCCACCTCTCTCTCCTTTGCCCATGGCAGACAGTGCAAATCAATCACAGTGTGAACCATCTCGCCTCTATCCCTTGCCCACATCAGATAGTGCCAATTGATTCCAGTGCCCTTTCCCACTGGGCCCAGGGCTCACCTGTGCCCTTCACCTGGAAGTCAGTGCGGCGCTGCAGCGTGGATGGCAGCTCATTCAGCCGTAGGCTCAGCTGCCGTTTGAAAGGTGAGTTCTTCTGGCTGAGTGCTGGGAACCCACGGAAGGAGCCCTGGCGAACCAACTGCTCCAGGGGTGCATGGCGCCGGGGGATGGCGGCCGCAGTGGTGCCTGCAGCCACGGGGGTGCCTGCCTCACCCTTCTCACCAGGGGATGTGGTGGCTGGTGTTGGGGACACGTGCCCAGGCTGGGCAGGGCCAGGAGCCACAGTGGGGGCAGCTGCTGCCTCTGCTGGAGACATGGGGGAGATGGATGGTTAGATATCTCACCATGGCATTCAAGGCCTCTCCCACCTGGTTCTCTGGGTCATTCTCCAAGGCTGCCTTCCTTGTCAGTGAGTCCTGCCCTTAAGACGAGCTAGTCAAAGCCTTGAGATATCCCTCACTCCCACCCAAGTCAAGATCCCCTTCCCCAGGTGGCCCTTGGAAAACCGTCCCCCAGGCTCACCCTCTGTGTCTCTCCAGCTTCCTGCCCCTTTCTGTCTTGCCCTGCTGCTCTCACCATTCTTCCCTCGAAGACCCTCTATCTCCCTTTCCGATCATTTAACAAACATTTATTTGGTGCCGGAATAACGTATCAGGCATTGTTCCAGATGCTTTGCAAGTATTAACTCATTCAATCCACACGACTACGCATGGGGTTGATACGATCCTCATTTTACAGATGTGGAAACTGAGACCCAGCAAACGCCCAGTGTGATATGCCCAAATGACACTGCTAGGAAAGGACAGGCTGACTCTGGAGCCCATGCTCCAAATGACTGCCCGCCCTGTCTCCCTCTGGCCTGTCTCTCCGTATCATGTCTTTCTCTGTCACTGTCTGTTCCCCTCTGTCTCCCACCTCCCAGCCTTCTTCCCACCTCAAGGAGCTCCTCCCTTCCTCCAGTCATTCTAGACATGGCTTAGATGCTTCATCCTCTGAGAAGCTTTCCAGATTGTTCTGGTCTCTCAGCCTGGCTCCCTCCACTCTGAGACTGTTCTCTGTCCTCTGGGAGGAAGCCTGACCTCCGGACTCAGCAGGAGAGGCAGGCTCTTCAAGGGCAGGGCTCCCCTCACCCCTGCCAAACTACGAACACACACCTACCCTCCTACCAGGGCCTCCCCGAGCTGTGGCTTGAATACCATGGAGCTTAAACTCAGGCCCAGAGAGCCCCTCCCAGAAGGATGTCGTCCAGTGCTGCTTCTCCCATCGTGACACAATGGGGCACCCATGCAGGTCTGGCCCAGGGCAGTGGAAACAGCCCAGGACAGGTTGGAACCAGGAAACCACCTCTGCCCCCACTCACTGTGTGACCTCAGGAAGTCCCCTCCCCTCTCTGGGCTCCAGTTTGCCAACCAGAAACCTGGGATAAGTATCTCATGCTACTTCCCAAGCCTCCGAGAGGGTCAGTTTAGGTGGTGAATGTTAAATGTTTTGGAATCCAACAAAAGCCTGCCTGGACACAGTGGCTCATGCCTATAATCCCAGCATTTTGAGAGGCCGAGGTGGGAGAATCACTTGAGGCCAGGAGTTCAAGACCAGCCTTGCCAACATGGTGAAATACCATCTCTACTAAAAATACAAAAAAAGATTAGTTGGGTGTAGTGGCACGTGCCTGGGATTACAGCTACTCCAGAGGCTGAGGCAGGAGAATTGCTTGAATCCGGGAGGCAAAGGTTGCAGTGAGCCGAGATCGCACCATTGCACTCCAGCCTGGGCAACAGAGCGAGACTCTGTCTCCAAAAAAGAAAAAAAAAACAAGCAAGCTTAGCTGGGTGTGGTGGTGGGCACCTGTAATCCCAGCTACTCAGGAGGCTGAGGCATACGAATTGCTTGAAACCAGGAGGCGGAGGTTGCAGTGAGCTGAGATGGCGACACTGCACTCCAGCCTGGGTGCCAGAGACAGACTCTGTCTCAAAAAAAAGATGTTCTTTTTTTTCCCCTTACAATCTGGGATCCAATTCAGGATCACATCTTGCATCTATTAATACCTGTTAAATCTCATTAGTCTCCCTTAATCAGGATCAGTTTCCAATGGTAAATTCTTTGTAAATTCTAAGTAGTGTTTTCCCAAAAAACGTAAACTAGAATTCACAGTAAAAAATAAATTAATTAATTAAATTATATGGTGACTCAGGACATACATACAATTATAATTTAAACACACACACACACACAGTTTTAGAACTTAGAAAGTAACCATTTACCTAGAAAGTTAGTTTTACCAAGTATGTTTCAAACTTTCTTGATGGCAATCCAGAGTAAGAGATATCTTTTATATGGTAGCCTCTTACATGCACATACACACACACACACACACACACACACTCTCTCACTCAAATAAAAGTATCATTAAATTATATTTAACCCTTATGTCATTCAATATACTCTGATATTTTCTATGATTCTCTATTTCATTGTTTTTAAATTCATTTTTTTTTTTTTTGAGACAGGGTCTCACTCTGTCTGTCACCCAGGTTTGAGTGTGGTGGCATAATCGCAGCTGTCTGCAGCCTCTCCCTCCTGGGCCCAGGTGATCCTCCTGCCTCAGCCTCCTGAGTAGCTGAGACCACAGGCTGCACCACCATGCCTGGCTAATTTTTTAATTATTTGTAGAGACAGGGTTTCCCTATGTTGCCCAGGTTGATTTCATTTTTTAAAATGCCAGCCACATGGGCTGGGCCCAGTTGTCCACACCTATAACACCAGTGCTTTGGGAGGCTGAGGTGGGAGGATCGTTTAAGGCTAGGAGTTTGAGACCAGCCTGGGAAACACAGCAAGATCCTAGTTCTACAAAAACTAAAAATAAAACTAGCCAGATGCTGTGGTGCGTGCCCATATTCCCAGCTACCTGGAGGCGGAGGCAGGAGAATTACTGGAGCCCAGCAGTTTGACACTGCAGGGAGCTGTGATCACGCCACTGCACTCCAGCCTGGGCAACAGAATTAGACCTCAACTCAGCCGGCTACAGTACAGCAAATTGGCTTCACAGGTCTTGATACACAGGTTGAAAAGTCCTGAGAAGGCCAGGTATGGTGGCTCACGCCTGTAATCCCAGTACTTTGGGAGGCCGAGGCAGGTGGATCACCTGAGGTCAGGAGTTCGAGACCAGCCTGGCCAACATGGGGAAACCCTGTCTCTAATAAAAATACAAAAATTAGCCATGCCTGTAATCCTAGCTACTCGGGAGGCTGAGGTAGGAGAATTGCTTGAACCCGGGAGGCGGAGATTGCAGTGAGCTGAGATCGCACCCTTGCACTCCAGCCTGGGTGACAGAGCGAGACTCTGTCTCAAAAAAAAAAACACAAACAAAAAAAGAGAAAAGCCTTGAAAATCCCTGAATTGGTGGATAGTAAACCACTTAGTGTACCCTTAGAATACTGCCCAAAGAACTCTTTCCATGGAAGTTGCTTTGTTTGTTTATTTATTTATTTTTTGAGACAGAGTCTTACTCTATTGCCCAGACCGGAGTGCAGTGGCGTGATCTTGGTTCACTGCAACCTCCGCCTCCAGGGTTCCAGCAATCCTCCTGCATCAGCCTCCCAAGTAGTTGGGATTACAGGTGTAGGCCACCATGCCCGGTTAATTTTTGTATTTTTAGTAGAGACGAGGTTTCACCACGTTGCCCAGGCTGGTCTCGAACTTCTGACCTCAAGTAATCTGCCCACCTTCGCCTCTCAAAGGGCTGGGATTACAGGCGTAAGCCATGGCGCCTGGCCTGAAGCATCCCCTGCTTTGTAAACTGTTGAGTCCCTGTACCTCTGAAGCCCCCCGTCCCCTGACCTTGGGTACCCTGTGCCCACTCTGTGCCCTGCTGGTGCTCGGGGCAACACCCACCTTTCTTCTTGTCCGGGGCCTCTCGCTCAGCAGGCCGCCCACCCCCAGAGAGGCGGAAGGAACCCTCGCGGGCGAAGCTGGTGCGGCTGGCATCGAAGGCGGCCGTGACCCCGCATTCCTTCTCCCGTCGCTGTTTTCGCTCCAGGCAGGCGGCAAAAGCACAGCCCACAGCGTGGCTCAGCCTCTCGCCCTGTGGGGAGAGGATAGGCGGGGGTTAGAGGTGCTGGGCAGTGCGGACAGGGGCCAGGGGCACTGGGTTACAGCCGCTAGGTACTGGATCGCGCTGGATGAGTCCCTGCACTTCTCTGGGCCTCAGTGCTCATCTGCATCACGAGGAAGGGCTGGAAATGATAGCTCCAAGTGAGAGAAGCCAGAAACCAATGAGCCTGTTGTGTGGCTCCACTTACCGGAAATTCCAGAGGCAAAACTAATCTATGGTGAAAAAAGTCAGAACAGGCCAGGAGTAGTGGCTCTCGCCTGTAATGCTAGCACTTTGGGAGGCTGAGGCAGGAGGTTCCCTTGAGCCCAGGAGGTCAAGGCTGCAGGGAGCTATGATCGCACCACTGCACTCCAGCTTGGGTGACAGAGCGAGATTCTGTCTCAAAAAAAGAAAGTCAGAATAGTGGTAGTTTCCTACGGGGTGGGGAATGACTGGAAAGGGTATGAAGGGATGATTGGGTGGTGGCAATGTTCTAGATATTGATGGGGTTTGGTTACGTGGGTATATGCAGTTGTCAAAATTCGTTGACTATACACTGAAGGCTTGTGCATTGCTATGGACTAAATGTGTGTGTCTCTCCCAATTCAAACACTGAAGCCCTCATTCACAATGTGCTGGTATTTGGGGGTAGGCCTTTGGGAGACAGTGAGAGTTATGTTAGATCATGAGGTGGGATCCTCATGATGGAATTAATGCCCTTATTTATTTATTTTTTTTCTGGGACAGGGTCTTACTCTGACGCTCATGCTGGAGTGCAGCGGCACAACCTCAGCTCACTGCAACCTCCACCTCCCGGCTTCAAGTGATTCCCCTGCCTCAGCCTCCCAGTAGCTGGGATTATAAGCATGCACCACCACGCCCGGCTAAGTTTTGTATTTTTAGTAGAGATGGGATTTTATGATGTTGGCGAGGCTGGACTCAAACTCCTGACCTCAAGTGATCTGTCCACCTGCGCCTCCCAAAGTGTTGAGATTACAGGCGTAAGCCACTGTGCCCGGCCAGGATTAATGCCCTTAAAAAGGAGAAAAAGAGGCCGGGCGCGGTGGCTCAAGCCTGTAATCCCAGCACTTTGGGAGGCCAAGACGGGCGCATTACGAGGTCAGGAGATCGAGACCACCCTGGCTAACACCGTGAAACCCCGTCTCTACTAAAAAATACAAAAAACTAGCCGGGCGAGGTGGCAGGCGCCTGTAGTCCCAGCTACTCAGGAGGCTGAAGCAGGAGAATGGTGTGAACCCGGGAGGCGGAGCTTGCAGTGAGCTGAGATCCAGCCACTGCGCTCCAGCCTGGGCGACAGAGCAAGACTCCGTCTCAAAAAAAAAAAAAGGAGAAAAAGACATGAGATCTCCCTTCCACCTTGCCAGGTGAAGATACAGAAAGCAGACATCCATCTGCAAACCAGGAAAAGTCCTCACCAAGAAATGAGCCATTTGACACCCTGACCTCAGGCCTCTAGAAGTGCAAGAAACAAATGTTTGTCATTTAAGCCACAGAGTCTACACTATTTGGTTACAGCAGCCTGAACTAAGACAATTATATCTTTCGCTTTGAAGAAAAAAAAAATCTGGAAACAAATACAAATTCTACTTAATGGTGTGCATGCTGAAATATGGAGCGGGAAGTAGTCCGATGCCTACAAATTTGACATACAGAAAGTATCGGATGGTCCAAGCACAGGGGCTCACAGCTGTAATCCCAGCACTTCAGGAGGCTGAGGCAGGCGAATCACTTGAGGCCAGGAGTTTGAGACCAGACTGGCCAACATGGTGGAACCCCGTCTCTACTAAAAATACAAAAATTAGCCGGGCGTGGTGGCACGCACCTGTAATCCCAGCTACTATGGAGGCTGAGGCAAGAGAATTGCTTGAACCTGGGAGGTGGAGGTTTCAGTGAGCCAAGATCGTGCCACTGTACTCCAGTCTCGCTCTGTCTCAAAAAAAAAAAAAAAGGAATGAACTACTGATCCAAGCGGCTCACGCCTGTAATCCGAGCACTTTGGGAGGCCAAGGTGAGTGGATCACTTAAGTCCAGGAGTTCCAGACAAGCCTGGGCAACATGGTGAAACCCCATTTCTACAAAAAATACAGAAAATTAGCCGGGCATGGTGGCATGTGCCTGTAGTCCCAGCTACTCAGGAAGCTGAGGTGGGAGAATCGCTTGAACCCAGGTTGCAGTGAGGTGAGATTGCACCAGTGCACGCCAGCCTGGGTGACAGAGAGAGACCTTGTCTCATTAAATTAATTAATTAAATTAAAAATATTGCCGGGTGTGAGCCACCGCGCCCAACCAATACTCCATTTTTTTTTGTTTGTTTTGAGATGGAGTCTTACTCTGTCACCCAAGCTGGAGTGCAGTGGTGCAATTCTGGCTCACTGCAACCGCCACCTCCTGGGCTCAAGTGATTCTCCTGCCTCAGCCTCCTGAGTAGCTAGGACTACAGGTGTGCACCACCACACCTGGCTAACTTTTTGTATTTCAGTGGAGATGGGGTTTTACCATGTTGTCCAGGGTGGTCTTGAATGCCTGAGCTCAGGCAATCCACCCGCCCCAGCATCCCAAAGTCCTGGGATTACAGGCATGAGCCACTGCACCCGGCCCTCACGTGAATACTCTGAATTGGGAACTGAGTATGCCCTCTTCTCCAGATGAGGAAACTGGGCACACAGAGGTGAGTGACGTGCCTGAATGTAGGAAGCTTGTCAGGGTGGGGCTGAGATGCCAGGGCATGGGAGGGATGAGTCGGTCAGCTGTGGCAATACTCACGGAGTCCTTGAGTGCCAGAAAACAGTGGCAGATCCAGCGGCGGGTGGTCCCATCACGGCAGATATAGGAGAAAGCCTTGTCCAGGTTGCGGTCAGGAGCACAAAAGGAGACCTTTTCGATGGTCTGGTCGACCAGAAGATCCTAGGAGGGGCCGGGGAGGCCAGGAGAAGAGTGTGAACTGTCTTTCAAGTATTCACTCAACATTCTCTCCGTGTCTGCTGAAATCCCGTCCTGAACAGGGTAGGGACCCAGCAGTCACTGAGACACCCTGTGCCCTGCCTGCAGAGGGCTCCCAGATCAGAGGGAAGATCAGACCTATCACGAGATGGGCAGCCCAGAGTACAGCCAGGATGTGATGAAGGAGGCCCAGGCAGAGGGGTCAGGTCCAGGACCGGGGAGGCACAGGCAGAGGGGTCAGGGCCAGCATGGCAGAAGCCAGCTTGGGGTTAGTCAGACAGGGCTTCCTGAAGCAGGTATTAACTAGGAAAAAAAGTCAAGGAACAGTATTTTGGGCTGAGGGAACTGCTTTGCAAAGGTGGTGGTCTTGTTCTGTCATTAACCCAACTCTCAGCATGTCCTGGGCACCTCCTAGGGCAGTCTCTGGGCTGGGGGCAGGGGATTCAAGGTGAGCAAACAGATACCTAGATCGTGGCCTCATAGTGCTTCCTTCTGGCTGGGCAGAGTGACAACAAACACTTAACGGCTAACATTCATTGATCTGAGCAGTTATGTACGATGTACCAGACCCTATTTAAATAATTTTTTTTCCCAGAAGAAGTCTTGCTCTGTCACCCAGGCTAGAGTGCAGTGGTGTGATCTTGGCTTACTGAAACCTCTGCCTTCTGGGTTCAAGCGATTCTCCTGTCTCAGCCTCCCAAGTAGCTGGGATTACAGGCACGCATCACCATAACTGGCTAATTTTTGTATTTTTAGTAGAGGTGGGGTTTCACCATCTTGGTCAGGCTAGTCTCGAACTCCTGACCTCAGGTGATCCACCCGCCTCGGCCTCCCAAAGTGCTGGGATTATAGGTATGAGCCACTATGCCCAGCCCACATTAAAAAATTTTTTAAAAATTATTTTGTATAGATAGAACCTTATTCCTTTTCACAGGCTGATCTTGAACTCCTGGCTTCAAGGGGCCCTCCCAGCCAGGCACCATTTCAAATAACTTGCATATGCTTTCTCACTTAATGGTAGGGTCTATGATAATCCCACCCCTCTCCCCCCTTTTTTTGAGATGGAGTTTCACTGTTGTTGCCCAGGCTGGAGTAAAATGGCATGATCTCAGCTCACTGCAACCTCCACCTCTCAGGTTCAAGCGATTCTCCTGCCTCAGCCTTCCAAGTGGCTGGGATTACAGGCTGCACCACCACATCTGGCTAATTTTTGTATTTTTAGTAGAGATGAGGTTTCACCATATTGCCAGGCTGGTCTTAAACTCCTGACCTCAGGTGATCCTCCCTCCTTGGCCTCCCAAAGTACTGGGATTACAGGCATGAGCCACTGCTCCCGGCCTATAATCCCCACAACTGAGACCCAGAGAGGTTAAATCTCATGCCCAGGGGCCCTAAGCTGGGATCCGAGCTGAGGCAGCTGCTCCAGTCTCTCTCACCCACAGCCTATGCCAGTTCCCAAATAATCACAGCATTTATTCCTGAGTTATGATGACTGAGGGAGCACGCAGCATCGTCTAGAAGGTCCCTGAGGGAGGGATGTGCAGAGGAGGTGGGAAGGCGTCCTCCGCCCTGATTCCAGCAGGGTGAGCAGACAGGCCCCCTGGCATCCACCTCCACAGGCCTCCTACCTTGGTTTTGTCATCCACCACTCGGAGCCCATCGGCTGACACCCACAGGACAGACTTCACGGACTTTCGGCCCATCTGGGGGGAGGCAAGGGGACAAAGGAGCCGGGTCAGGGTGCCTCTCCCTGTCTGACCTCGCCCCCTCCCTTGTGCCAGCCCCCTCACTCACCGCCTTCAGCTTCTTCACCGCGTCTTCACACACGTGCATTCCCCGGGACTCCTCCACCTCCACGTGGCCCAGGTACTTGGGTTGGAGGGAATGGAAGGATATGAAACAGCACAGTAATCACTCATTCTCAGTGTCCACTGAGCATCTGCCATGCAGCAGACAATATTCTAAGCACATGACGTGTATGCAATCACTTATTCTGCATCTCAACTCTACAAGGTGGAGACCCCATTCCTAGTCTAGACATGCAGATGGGGAAACTGAAGCACAGCATGTGGTAGTGATTCAAGTCTAGCTATATCCCTGGGCCCTAACCTGGCACCACGGTCCTCCGGAGAGCCACTATTTGCATCTCTGTGCGTGAGGACTGGCCCCAGGCCAGGCAAAGCTGCTCTGCCCACCCTAAAGCAGCTAAAAAGAGCCCGAGCCATTCCCCGCAATGATTGATGGGAGTTAGGGTACCTGAGCCCCAGCTCCCTCACCTGCAAGTGGGATGACCGTTGCCTCGAGTTTCCCAGGGGAAAGCTCAGTTGCACACAGCTGCAGTTTTAATAACACACCCTTTACTGACTGCCTTACTTTCCTCACTCCCAACACCATTTCCTGCACCTCCCAAATGAAGCCCTCACACTCAGAGTCCGTTTCCGGGGGAAGGGAACATAAGGTAGTAGAGGGGCTGTGACCATGGTCAGTCATCACTCAGCCAGGAAGGGGCTGAGCTCCATAGTCCATGCCATGATTCCTGCTCTCCCCCTCATAGGAATGTAAAGGTATAGGGTATGGCTAAACCAGAACGCCCTTAATGGTAGAGTGCTTTGCAAATGCTACACATGACATGATGGTTTCCAGGTGATAGTTTGCTGGTACAAGAAAACGTGTTTTGGTTGGTTGGTTGTTTTCAAGATTGGGTATCACTCTGTTGCCTTGGCTAGAGTGCAAGGGCACAATTAAGGCTCACTGTAGCCTCGACCTTCCTGGACTCAAGTGAGCCTCCCACCTCAGCCTTGCGAATAGCTGGGACTACTGGTGCGTGCCACTGTGCCTACTTTTTGTAGAGACAGGGTCTCTCTGTGTTTGCCTAGGCTGGTCTTGAATCCTCCCACCACAGCCTCCCCGTGTGCTGGAATTACAGGTGTGAGCCGCCACCACGCTTCACGCCTTTTTTTTTTTTTTCCGAGACGGAGTCTGGCTCTGTCGCCCAGGCTGGAGTGCAGTGGCTGGATCTCAGCTCACTGCAAGCTCCGCCTCCCAGGCTTATGCCATTCTCCTGCCTCAGCCTCCCGTGTAGCTGGGACTACAGGCGCCCACCACCTCACCCAGCTAGTTTTTTGTATTTTTTAGTAGAGACGGAGTTTCACCGTGTTAGCCGGGATGGTCTGGATCTCCTGACCTCGTGATCCGCCCGTCTCGGCCTCCCAAAGTGCTGGGATTACAGGCTTGAGCCACCGCGCCCGGCCTTCTGCTCTGTCGTCCAGGCTGGAGTGCACTAGTGCTATCTCGGCTCACTGCAACCTCCGCCTCCCGGGTTTAAGCAATTCTCCTGTCTCAGCCTCCCCAGTAGCTACAGGCGCCCTGCACCATGCCCGGCTAATTTTTGTTAGAGACGGCAAGATGGCACCATGCCCAGCTAAGTTTTATATTCTTAGTAGAAAAGGGGTTTCACCATATTGGTCAGGCTGGTCTCGAACTCCTCACCTCAGGTGATCTACCTGCCTCAGCCTCCCAAAGTGCTGGGATTACAGGCATGAGCCACCGCGCCCAGCCGGCCTCATGATTTTTAATACCAACTTCAAATGACTTGAGCTCGTGTCCCAGTCAGGCCGTGCATGCGCACAGCACAGCACCCCCGTCCTCGCCCCCGCCGCGCCCCGCCCACTCACCCTGACCGGGAAGCTGCACGTGCCCTTCCGCACCGCGTCCTCGTCCGCCTGCCACTGGTGTGGGCGCGACGCCTCAGGCACGTAGGCTGGCTTCCTTCGCCGCAGGCTCTGCCGTAACTTGTTCATGGTGCCCGCCCCGTCTGGTGACACAGGACAGTGATGTGGATCAAGGGCAGGGGTCAGAAGGTATGGAGCTCAACGGGGAGGGACCAGTGCTCAAGGAGCATGAGGAAAGGAGCCAACAGAAGCCAGCGCAGTGCAAGCACTGGGCACTGGGGATTCAGAACCACGTGGCTAAGGGGCCAGAGGTCTGGGGTGGGGGCATGGGGCACAGGTTTCAGGGCGTTGCAGGGCTTCTTATCCATGTGGTGGATGCTTCCTCATTCCCAGGGCCATGAGCATCCAAAGGGTGGGAAGTCAGACATAGGAGGGCATGGGGGTTGGAGGGCATAGGGGTTGGAGGGCATAGGGGTCAGGGGCCACACAGTCAGGGGTTTTAGGGGTATGAGAGTCAGGCAGTGGGGTGATCAGAGGACGGCAGAGGAGTTGGGAACTGCATGGGTCAGAGGTGCGGGAGTCAGGTGCATGGGGTGTGGGGGATGGTGGCTTGTCTCTGGAACTTCAGACGCAGCCATTCTGTGACAACCGTGTCTAGTCCCCAGGCAAGGCTTCTGGGGCCTTGCACCCACGACTGTCAGAGGCAGCGCTGTGGGTGTGTGGAGTGGGCGTGGAGGTGGCAGCCACTAGGACAGTCTTCACTGATCAGCCATCCTGACAGTCCCAGGACTGGGAGCACCAACAGCAGAGGGGGACGTGTGTGTATAAGCAAGTGTGCAATGGTATGTTCTGGAAAGCTGTCTATGAGGGGATCTGTATCTGAGCATGCAAGTAATGTCTGTGAGTGTGTTTCTGAAGGCTGTTTGGAAGAACGCATGTCTGAGAGTGGTGTATGATAGTGTGTATCTGTGAATGCTTCTGTGAGGGATGCATCCAAAAGTGTGGTTGTTGTCTGTGAGTCTGAGTCCCTGAAGGTTGTTGCTGAAGGGCATTGATGTCTGAGAGTGCTTGCGTGTGTCTGCTGTCTATATCTGAGAGTGCCGTTGTTGTCTATGAGAACTTGTGGCTCAGTGCCTGTTGCCTGTGAGGGAGGGTGTGTCTGTGTTTGAGCATGAGGCTGTCGTCTTTCAAAGGGTGTGCCCATGGCTGTTATCCATGTAGCTATGTCTCTGTGTGAAGGTGTGGCTATTATCTGTGAGTCTGTGATGATATTGCCTCTGAGAGTGCGTCTGAGGGACCCACGAGGCTGTCTGTGTCCAAGAGTGCAGCTGTTGGTGGCAAGCCTGTGTGGCTGTGGCTGTGGCTGTGGTCTTAGAGTGCGGGTGCATGGGTATTGCACAGAGGTTGTATCTGTGTGCAGTGGTGCATCCGTTAGGGTGTGTGAGAACATGAGGTTGTCTTTAGCGAGAGTGTGTTCATGAGGGTTATTTGTGAGGGTGCGACTGTTGCCTGAGAGAGTGCTGGGTGCTCTTTGTGAGACTGTGTTTGTTCATGTTTGTGCACAACCGTAGCTCCCTGTGAGAGCCTGGGCCCACGGCTGCTGTCTGTGAAAGTGTGACTGTCATCTGTAGAAATGTGAGTCTGTGTGTGTTGTCAGATTGTGCAAGAGTAGGTCTTTTTTTTTTTTTTTTGAGACGGAGTTTTGCTCTTGTTGCGAATGGAGGCTGGAGTGCAATGGTGCGATCTCGGCTCACAGCAACCTCTGCCTCCTGCGTTCAAGCAATTCCCCTGCCTCAGCCTCCCAAGTAGCTGGGATTACAGGCATGCACCACCACCCTTGGATAATCTTGTATTTTTAATAGAGACGGAGTTTCTCCATGTTGGTCCAGCTGGTCTCGAACTCCCAACCTCAGGTGATCTGCCCGCCTCAGTCTCCCGAAGTGCTGGGATTACAGGCATTGAGCCACCGCTCCCAGCCAACAGTGTGTCTCTTGAGAGTATGTATCTCAGAGTCTATATCCAGCGAGCGTCTGTGGTCACCTGTGAATCTGGGTGTTGTCTGGGGATGTGTCTGTGTGTCTATGTATGTGTATATATGTTTGTGTGTGTATTAGTGTGATGAACATCTACTTAAGCACGTGTTCGAGTGTGTCACTGCATTAGCAAGTGTGTGTGATCTGAAAGAGATCTGTGTTTGTGTGTGTGTGTCTAACTGTATGTCTACAGATCTGAGTGTCTGAGTGTGGCCCTGCACTTGAGGCTGTAAGGGTGTCAGGGTGTGGGTCTGTGCATGCGTGGGACTCTGGCAGTCGCTGAGGAAGATGCCTGAGGGGGTCCACTCATGAATGTGATTAAGCCCATGTGACAGCAGGGACAGCTCCTCTGGTCGTGCTAGGCAAGACCACATACCCATTCAGCCCTGTCGTGTCCCAGGCTGGTCACTCACCTGGCTCCGTCCTGCAGGTTTCTGGGGGCCCCGGGGCCCCACACGGGGCTGGGGGCAGGTGCCGCTCAGGCCTCCGGGGTCCGCCCTGCCCGAGTAGGGGAGGACAAGGTGAGAAGTTTGTCTGGGGTGGGGCTCAGTCCGATACCTCACCCCAACTTGGGACTTCAGTCAGCCCCCTCCATCTTGGGCTCCCTGATGACAGTCCTAGTTGTCCTAGCAGCTGTTACCAGGGAGATCAGCCACCTGGTTCCAAGGGCCCAGGAAGAAGTAGGTATGTTTGGGGGCATATGTTGGGGATGGGCTGGCCTCAGGAGAGCCTCACTGCCCAAGGGGATGCTATGAGAGTGGCCTTGCCCTCTAGATGCATGTCCAGGGCTATACACGTATGCAGCCAGCTCTATGTATCTATGTATCTACAGGTGTCCCTAGCATCCGGCAACAGCCCTACACACTTGGTTACACAGAGATGCAATCACAGCTACATACCTTAGATCGCAGATACACAGAAACAGTCACAACCCCAGAAAGCTGCCACCGTAAACATCTGGCCACATATTCATGTTCAGACACACAGTCTCTACTACAGACATCTGTCCACATACATGTAGCACATCCCAGCCCACTTAGTCCCCACCACAGACACCTGCTCACACCACGCACTGAAATCTGGTCACTTCCATCCACATTCTCAGCCACATACAAATAACGGGGTCCAGACACACCCACTAGAGCCGCACATGCACGGCCACACCCAGTGACAGCTATGTTTCCTCAGGCACCCGTCCAAGATACTGACGTCACAGGCCCACCCAGATAGAATCACACCCAGAGTTCACCACACAACACAATCGCAGCTATACACACTTGTCACATGTATCTCCACTGCTGCCCACTGACATCTGGTCACAGATGCACACGGACAGGCACACATTTGGTCCCACGGAGACCACATGCAGGCACAGCTACACGTGGACATGCAGCCTCAACCAGACCAGTCACACCAGCACACTGTTTTTGGTCACACACTGTCACATGATCACACATACCCAGTCATAGGTGCTCACATCTGGTCACAGCATCAGTCACACAGTCTACTGTGACAGCCATACTCATGGGGACAGTCCTCTATACACAACCTCTATACATGGAGGTACTGATGGCCACAGCACGCAACCACCCACAAACAACTATCCCCAAGGATGGCCACCCTCAAGACACAGCCATGGTGGTCCTGTAGGCATGGCCACAGCATCAATGTCCACATGACCCAGCCACCTATCATGGTCATAATCCCGTCACCTAGTGTCCCATACACAGCTGTACCATGTCACTCCAACACAGTGAAACATATAGCCTTTCTTCATGAAGGCACACAAGTCACACAGACAAGTATGTGGCCACACAGAATCACAGCCCCGTGTGGACAGGTGTACAAAGTCATAAGCCCCACCTATACACGTCTCACACATAGAGACAAAAGCACACAGTTTTAGTTTCCCACCTCACAAGTACACAGTCCAGCGTATGCACAGAAATGCAGTGACCAGGACGTGGCATTTAGAGTTGGGTTTACACAGAAGACACAGGTCCTGATGGAGCCATGTGCACAGTCAGGGGCCAATCTCATCACCAAATCATACATTCAAACACAGGTAGTCCAGCACATACACACAGAGACAAAAACAGGCACACAACTACAGACCCCAAACTCTCACAGATGATGACATAGACACAAACATCTAGTCACCCAGGGTCACAGACATGCAGGTCATACACAGTAATATGGAAGCCATAGTCACATAAACACCCCTACAAACATAATTTCCTGGCACCAACACTGAGACACATCCATAGCTTTAGTCACACACAAATAATCCGTTTAAATAGCCACGGTTTCAGACACCTAGTCAAATACATAACCCAAATCACACATACAAGGCTAGAAATACACATAATCACTCATTATCACACACACAGCCAGATACAGTCATTGATATTAATACAACCCCAGTCACACACTCAGACATGGTTCTGCATACGCAACCACTGTCATACACAATACTGTCACACAACCCCAGGCACATAGACACAATGTGACTTCAGATACAATGGCAGTCACACAGGCAGAGTTGCACAGACAGGTGTGTGTCACTCATGTATATAAAATCAGGTAGAGACACAACTATAAACATTGTCAGTCATTGGGAGGGTCACACATGCACATGGAGCCATAGACAACTCCACTCACACAGTCACAACTCCACCCACATCCTGTCAGTCACACGCATGCCCACCCTCAGACTCAACACATACTGTCACATACCCAGTTATAGTTACCGAGGCATACAAACACAGGGTCACAAAAGACATAATCACAGACAACCACAGTCACAACCATGCACACCTCCAAACACAGTCAGACTAAAAAGTACAGGATTTTGCATAGTAAGCAGCTGTCACATACACACAAATACTAGGGTCACACACAAACACAATCATAGACACCAGCACAAGCACACACACAGGATTCCTCAGTCACCAGCTGCAGCGTACGCGTGCACACACACACATACACAGCCACAGCCACACAAACACAGGGCACACTCCTAGCCACCTCCCCATTGCTTGCTTCCCCCCTTCCCCCAGGTACCACACACAAAGCCGCTGTCACCGTCACCGCAGACGCTGCAGACAGACAGGGCTGCACCCGGTCCCTGGGGAGCCGCCCCCAGCCCAGCCTGTATGCTGGAGCCTGAGGGGCCCGGTCCAGGAGGGGGAGGCGGTGCATTGTCTGCGGGTGGGGCCACTCTTGGACAGCTGGGCAGCCCTGGGGACAAAGGGGGTGGCCTAGGGGTTCTGTGCCCTGGGACCCTTGACCAAGCCGGGGGGTGGAGGGATTGGGGGTTGCCTGAAATTATCCTTATTTTATTCAGGCTGGGGTGGGGTGGAGTCCCAGGCACGGGACCTTGTTTTGAGAAGGGGCTGTGCCTGGGACACCGCCCAAGGATTGGGGGGATGCTGTGCCCAGGGTGCCTCTGAGGCCTGGGGGCAGGCTGTGCTTGGGGTGCCCCCACGCCTTGGCGTGGTGGGAAAGCTGTACCCAGTGACCCCATCCTTGAGACCGTGCCTAGGGAGTTGTTGTGCTGAGACCCCCTTAGGCAGGGAAAGGTAGGGATTGTGTCTGCAATCACCTCCTGGAGGCCTTGGTTTGATACGGGGGCTGTATCCCCGACCCCATCTCCATCCCCATCTAGTTCTAGGAGTTGTACCTAGAATCTCTGTACCCCTGTCCTTGATTTTGTGGGGGGTCTGTGTCCAGGATCCCTATTTCCAGAGCCTTGGCAAGAGATGGCCCAGGGGTCTGTCCTGGGCTTTGGCTTATTGGGCCTGTTCCTGGACCCCCACCCAGGACCACCCTCTCCAGCCTTGGCACCCTCTCTCCATCCGGGCGCCGCGGCCGCCTCCCACCCTCCGCCACATCAGCAGCGGCGCCGCCCCCGACCCGAGCCCCCCTCTCCCGCCCTTCTCACGCTAGCCGCCGCGCTGCGGGACATCCAGGGCCCGGGCGCCCCCGCCTCCCGCGGCCCTAGCTGGGCCCGGCTCCCCGACTGCTGCTGCTGCTGCTGCTGCGGTGGCGGCGGCGGCAGCTCGGTCTGACGCGGGCCAGGGCCCGGGGCCGGGGGATGGTGCGGGATGCACGCGCGCGAGCCTGCTCGGCTCCCGAGAGGATTCCGTTCCGGGGGCGGGGGAGCGTCCCTCGGCCTCGGCTCCCCGCCCCGGCCCCGCCCATTGGCCCGCCGCCTGCCGTATATGCAGAAAGGCCCCGCCCTGCCCCGGCGCCTTGCCGGCCCTGCCCCGCCCCTTGGCCTGCAGGCCCCGCCCCCACGCAGACACCACCCCGCCTTCCCCGGCGCGGCCACCGCCCCGCCACGCCCATTGGCCAGTCCCGGGCTGAGCATGCCAATGAACATCGCCGAGTCGTTCCCCCGGTCCATCCTGGCCTGGACTCCCTTCCCCTCCGTGACCCCTGACCTCAGATCCCCTCCAGCTCCGCGTCCGAAAGAGTTGCTTCTGGAGGCGCCTTGCCGCCCCACACCCCCAAATCTTCCCGCTAACCCCATGGTTCCCCAGCCCGGCGGAGGCGGGCAGAAGCGGTGATGAGGCACTTTTTGCGAGCAAGGGGAGGCCGGGTGTGAACAGACCAAGGCGTCCTGGTGCGCGACCGGTTCGGCTTTGGGAACGGGGGCGCCAGGCTGGGACCAGGGCGTGGTTCTGGCCGCTGCGGCGCCCCCGCCGCCCCCTACGCCAATCCTGTGGATTTGGCAAAGCAGCTGGCAGTGACATTAGAGCCCATTAGTAAAGGCGAGGTTGCCGGGAGCGAGGGGAGGGAGCCTTCAGCCAAGAGGCACTGTGTGTGGGGGAGGCCTCAGCTGCCACAGCCCTTAGAGCAGGTGGTCAGCACGTGGGGGGGTGGGGAAGGCGAGAAGGAGGTTCCCGGCAACAGATGGCACAGGCAGGGCTGGGGCTTTCAGACAAGGGGGTGGGGGGGCGCTGGCCATCTGCACCTGGAGGCCGCTGGCGAGCTCCTCCCCCTCTCCCCGGAACCCTAGCGCAGAGAAAAGAGATGGGGGAAGGGGAGGGTTGCTTTTATTCCGATTGAAGGTTCAGCTCCCCCCTCCCCCCGCACCCCTACCTCTCCAACACACTGAGAGTCTGGAACCCGGGAGAAGGCAGCTGTTGGAGGAGCGAGGGAGGCAGAGGTGAGGACTGCCTCCAGGACCATCATCTCGCCTTCCACGGGAGACTTGAGGCAGAGGTGAGGGCTCCCCCTGATGAGTCCGGATCTGAAAACGGCATGCAGGGGCCCAAGGCTCCCTCAAATGTTGGCACAGATAAGTTAACTGCTTCCCTGGCTTAGAGTTCCCGGATGCCCACTTTGGAGTGGGGAGGTGCAGGATCTAGGGCATGAAGTTGGGAGTTCCCCAGCCCCAGGAATCCTCAGCTCCTGGGCCAAGGAGGAGAGCCAGGCAAGACTGGGAAGCCCAGGGGGCTCCCCTGACCCAGGGCAGACGGGAAGGGCTAAGAGGCACTACAGCAGGGTATGGCCTGCTTTGGGGACTGAATCCCCCACGGAGGCTGTCATGAGGGATCCGCCCAGGAGTCTCCTTTGGTAGGGAGGCTGCCGGCAGTGGCTGCGTCTGTCTGGCGACTGGCCCAGTAGCGGTGGTAGGTGTCCTGGAAGAGGTCCCTGCAGGCGATGTGGGCTTGGAGGCGGGCACAGGCCAGGAAAGCCCCTGCCAGCTTGCGGTGCAGAGCATAGGTCTCCTCGGGTGGGGGGCGCAGCCGGTGCCGCAGTAGCACCGGGATGAGGTCCTGGATGCGGCGGGCAGTTTCCCCCGACCCAAAGTCATAAAGGCCCTCGGTGGCGAAGGGCTCCCCCAGGATCATCACTGCCTCCACGTGGGCGTCAGAGAATGCCTGGGGGTGGGGTGGGGGGGACAGCAAAGGCAGCAGTGTGGACATAGAGCCCTCTGCATAACCCAGAAGCAACATGTAGCCTCCACTCCTTCCAGTCTCCACCATCAACACAAGCCTGGACACCCCCAAGAGTGAGCAGCTTCCGCTCCTTCCAGAACCTGGACTAGACAAGCAGCTCCCTATTCCCTGAGTAAGCACCCCTTGCTTCCCCGCAGAGCCTCCAGCAGACAAGTAGCCCTCTACTCTCTCTACAATAGAGAAGCGGCCCCCGCCCCTCCTGAACAGATCCACAGTGCCCATGTTCCCAGGGTTCCTGAGGAGTCAGGCAGCCGCCTCCCCTCACTCCTCCCACTCCTCCCCAAAGCCCCCAGCATGAATAAGCATCCATCCTAGAGTCCCCCACTCCCCGGGTATAGACACAGAGCCTCCATTCTCCCTAGTAGAGACAAGCCCCTCCTAAAGCCCCCAGTCCCCAGGTATAGACATGTTCCATACCCCACTTGAGTTCCTCAGTGGAGATAAGCAGCCCCCCACTGTACCCCACCAATAGACACCCGTCCCTTTCTCCTGCAGTGTCTCCCCACCTTGGTTTCAAAGCCTGTGAGGAATTTGAGGTCCCTGGACTTCTGTAGGACACGGTCTCTGTCTCCGTCAGCTGCAGCCTTCACCACCTGGGGAGACGGGTGGGAGTTAGAGGGAGAAAGGCCGGGGCTCAAGGGGGCTCTGAAGAAGAGGAGCTGGAAGCCTGGGCCTCCCGTGTACCCACCTCCATTCTCATCTGCCTGGGCCCTCCCTCACCTGGAAGCTTCCTGCTCCCCACTCTGCCGGTCTGTGACTCCCTTAAAGACTGTTCCAGAGCCTGGAGTGGAGGTGGGCAGGGATCCTGCCCACCTAGCTGGCAATGTGGGGCCTGCCTGGGAACTGCCACAGTGAAACAGTGCAAGGAACAAGTGTCAGGGCTGCTGGTGGGTCCAAACACTCAACTGGACGGGTGTGAGCGTGACCCAGAACTGCATCCAAAGTTGCCAGGGGCCACCTCTCTGTCTCCCGCACTGGACTTTAAGCCCTATGAGAGCAAGGATCCCAGTTGGGTGTAGTCGCATGGGGCACAGGGTCTGGTGCTCAGGAGGCCCTGGGTGAACCTTGCTTTAGCAAATGAGTGTGTGGAGCTGAGCAGCTCTCCAGCCATAAGCTCATACACACAGGGCAGGAGTTGTGGGCATGGACAGACACCCAGCTGGGGCCAGCTGGCTAGGGCTCCATCCCAGCTCTGCCACCTGCCGGCCTGTTGGGCCTCCACTTTCTCATCTGTGAAGTGGGGATGCTAAAAGTGCCTTCCTCATGGGGCTGTTGGGAGGATAAAGAAGGTGATGCCCGTGGCATGCCTGGCGCTGTGTCTCATGCAGGAAGCACCGAAAATATTATAATCTACCATTATTAAGAGGTGGGCACGTGGGTCCCAATTTCACAGAAGGGGAAGCAGACCCGGAGTAGGGACTGGAACCTGGGTCACACCCCTCACCACTGGGTTGCCCGTTTTTGTGAGGAGAGGGGTTCGGGATTAATTCCATTCCCTCTCTGCTCCCCCTGTCCGAGCCTGTCTGGCCATCTGTCAGGCCTGTGGTCCTCAGAAGCCGGTGTGATGGGGCTTTTATAAACTGGCAAAGGCTGAAGGCCTGCGTAGGAGGGGAGGGTGTCAGTGGGGAGCAAAATGTCCCAGCTACCCGAAGGGCCTCGGCTTTGTGCCTCAGTGGCCTGCAGACAGGGCCCCAACGGGCCTCTGTGTAAGGGGTTATCACCTCCTCTTCCTGTTCCCATCTCAGAGGTGGCCCCACCAGTCCCCAGGCCAAATCCCTGGACACCTCCATTGCTGACTTCCAGCCTGTCTGCTCCCATGGATTACCAGCTGGGCATCTCCCAGCCACCCCTCTGCCCCTCTCCACAGCTGCCCTGGGCTCCCAGCCCCCAGGTTTAGAGACCACTTCTTATTCAGAGGGAGTTTTCAAATTCTAACTGCATCCTTTCCCTGCTCAAATCTTTTTCCACGGCTCTGCAGGGCACCTGGATACAGTACGAGCTGCAGAGCGCGGCCTCCAAAATCCACAGTGATTTGCTGCAGCCTCGTCACTGGCTCCTGTGCTGCTCCCCCACCTGCCCTCCCAGTCAGAATGGGAGCTTCCTTTGGGTGCTCTGGGGCCTTACTACAAGTGTGGTCCCCATACGGGTAGCCTTGGCATCACGTGGGTGCGTGTCAGAACACAGCATCTTATGCCCGCCTCCAGACCAGAATCTGCACCTGCACAGGATCGCCAGGCTTCACATGCACATCCAAGTCTGAGAAGTACTGCTCTAATGGGAATATCACTTATCACTGCCTGGCCTTGGCACATGTTGTCTATCTGGAATACCCTCCGAGCCTTTTCCCAATTGGCCCCCCTCATCCCTCAGGTCTCGACGCTGACAATCCCTCCTCCAGGAAGCCCTCCCTGGCTCCCCAGGCTGGGTCAGGCTCCTCCTCTGGGTTCACGGTCCCCTGTGCTTCCCCCATCCCAGCCCTATCCACGTTGGGTCCTCACTGTCCCCTCACTGGACTATGAGTTCTGTGAGGAGGGGCCTAGGCTGGGCTCAGGTCACTGCTGTGTCTCCAGCTTTGCCTAGAATACAGCTGGGCACAGAGAGGGGTCAGAAAACATTTAGATTGGCTGGGCAGGGGGGCTCATGCCTGTAATCCCAACACTGTGGGAGGCCAAGGCAGGAGGATCACCTGAGGTCAGGAGTTCGAGACTAGCCTGGGCAACATGGTGAAAACCCATCTCTACTAAAAATACAAAAATTAGCCGGGCGTGGTGGCACGTGCCTGTAATCCCAGCTACTCGAGAAGCTGAGGCAGGAGAATCGCTTGAACACAGGAGGTGGAGGTTGTGGTGAGCCAAGATCACGCCAATGCACTCCAGCCTGGGTGACAGAGCAAGACTCTGTCTCAATTAAAAAAAAGAAAAAAAAGGCCGGGCGTGGTGGCTCAAGCCTGTAATCCCAGCACTCTGGGAGGCCGAGGCGGGCGGATCACAAGGTCAGGAAATCGAGACCATCCTGGCTAACACAGTGAAACCCCGTCTCTACTAAAAAATACAAAAAATTAGCCGGGCGTGGTGGTGGGCACCTGTAGTCCCAGCTACTCCGGAGGCTGAGGCAGGAGAATGGCGTGAACCCAGGAGGCGGAGCTTGCAGTGAGCCGAGATTGCGCCACTGCACTCCAGCCTGGGCGACAGAGCAAGATTCTGTCTCAAAAAAAAAAAAAAAGAAAAAAGAAAAGAAAAGAAAACGTTTAGATTGATGGCTATATGATTAGAGGACCCAGGGCAAATGTCTAATCTCAACAATTAATGAAATGGTGTTCTCTGCAGCCTCCAAGACAAACTGACCCCAGTGGGTGGGAGAGACGAGCAAAGTACATGAGGAAGCACCTCCTGTAGACAGAGTTGCCCCCAGGGACACACACCTGGGCTGGACACCAGGGCCCCTGCACAGCGTGGGGTCTGGAGAGGTGACAAGATGGTCACTGTGGGCCTTTCTCTTAAGAGGGAGCTGGGCAGTGGTTGGAAGCTTGGACTCTGGACCTGGACTACCTGAGTTTGAATCCCAAGTCTGCTGTGATCTTGGGCAGGTGACTTAACCTCTCTAGGACCCAGTTACTTCATCTGTAAAATGGGCCTAAAAATGGTCCTTACCGCATTGTGTTGCTGTGTGGTTTAAATTGGTTACGTAAGCACTAAAGATGGAGCCTGACATATTAAGTGCTTGGTGTGTGCTAGTTGCTACGAGTATTACTATTATTTATTATTTCTTAATTCCAGAAACTGCATTTCTCCTTTTTACTCCTCTGCCTCAGTATATGGCCTGAGCCTCAGCCTTTCAGAGGCTCTGGGGTCTGGGGGAGACTCACCTCGATGTAATGGTCTGTGAACTCTGTCCCAAACTCCCGGCTTGCACCAAAGTCCAGCAGGGTCACCTGGAAGCAAGGAATGGTGAAAGGAATGCTGGGATCCCAGTCACACCCCCACTGTCTATTGGGGCAGCCAGGATCTGTCTTCCTCCCCATGACCCTGCCTGCTCCTGCCAGAGCCCCTGCCTGGCTGCCTGACTGGGCTCCTGGCCTCATCTCCACATTTCCAACCCACCCCTAGAAGGTAGCTGAAGGCTTTTATTTTTTTAGTTCTAATTGTTTATGCAATAACAAATTTTAGACCCAGAAAAAAAATCGAGAGCATAATAAAATATACAGAAAAGTAAAATGAATACCCACAAATCCCACCACCCAGCACCTAGCCTAAAATATAAAATACTCCCCATCCGTCCGGGCGCGGTGGCTCACGCCTGTAATCCCAGCACTTTGGGAGGCCGAGGTGGGTGGATTATGAAGTCAGGAAGTTCAAGACCAGCCTGGCTAACATGGTGAAACCCTGTCTCTATTAAAAATATAAAAATTAGCCGGGTGTGGTGGTGCGTGCCTGTAATCCCAGCTACTCGAGAGGCTGCGGCAGGAGAATCACTTGAACCTGGGAGGTGGAGGTAGCGGTGAGCCCAGATTGCACCACTGCATTCCAGCCTGGGTGACAGAGTGAGACCCCGTCTCAAAAAAAAAAAAACAAACTCCCCATCCACATGGAGCCTCCTGTGTATCCTGCCCTGATCACACCTGCCCTGATCACACCTCCCCCAGGTCCCCAGGGTCACCACTTTCCTGCAATCATTATTATTTCCTGAAATTCTCATTTATGCATTTCTGTATTTTCTATGTATGTGTACAGCCGTGAACAATCTACAGTAATGGTGTGCATATTTTCAAACTTCACCAAAGTGGTATTTACTATTGTTCTCCTGCAACTTGTGCTTTTTGCCCAGCATGGTTTTGCGATTTATCCTTGTTGCCATGTGTCACTCCAGCTCAGTCACTCATTTCACATTGCTGTAAGGACTTCGTTGTGTTAATCTATCACAGTACATTTATCTGGCTGAGGAATACTGTGGCTGTTTCTGAATTTTTTCCTTCTTTTTAATATGTTTATTAGTTATACACTCTGTTTCTGATTTTTTTTTTTTTTTTTTTTTTTTTTTGAGACATGGTGTTGATCTGTTGCCCAGGCTGGAATGCAGTGGCACAACCATGGCTCACTACAGCCTCAAACTCTCACGCTCAAGTGATCCTCCCGCCTCAGCCTCCTGGGTAGCTGGGACTGCAGGTGCACCCCACAACGCCTGGCTAAGTTTGCAAAATTTTTTTTTTTGAGACGGAGTCTTGCTCTGTCACCCAGGCTGGAGTGCAGTGGCCGGATCTCAGCTCACTGCAAGCTCCGCCTCCTGGGTTCACGCCATTCTCCTGCCTCAGCCTCCCGAGTAGCTGGGACTACAGGTGCCGCCACCTCGCCCGGCTAGTTTTTTTTTTTGTATTTTTAGTAGAGACGGGGTTTCACCATGTTAGCCAGGATGGTCTCGATCTCCTGACCTCGTGATCCGCCCGTCTCGGCCTCCCAAAGTGCTGGGATTACAGGCTTGAGCCACTGCGCCCGGCCGGTTTGCAAAATTTTTTGTAGAGATAGGGTTTCACTATGTTGCCCAGACTGGTCTCGAACTACTGGGCTCCAGTGATCCTCCCACCTCAGCCTCCCAAAGTGCAGAGATTACATTAGTGAGTCATCTCACCTGGTCTGTTTCTAATTTTTGTGCTCAATGAACACATGAAAGAATGTTTCTAGGGCAGTAGTTTAAACAACTAACCACAACCCACAGTAAGAAATTGTTTCTACTGGTGACTGGGCGCGTTGGCTCACACCTGTAATCCCAGCACTTTGGGAGGCCAAGGGGGGCGGATCACCTGAGGTCAGGAGTTCAAGATCACCCTGGCCAACATGGTGAAACCCCACCTCTACTAAAAATACAAAATTAGCGGGTGTGGTGGTGCACACCTGCAGTCCTAGCTAGTTGGGAGGCTGAGGTGGGAGAATCGCTTGAACCTGGGAGGTGGAGGTTGCAGTGAGTTGAGATTGTGCCATTGCATTCCAGGCTCCATTGGCAACAGGAGCAAAACTCTATCTCAAAATAAATAAATAAATAAATAAAAAAATATATATATATGAGTATATGTGTGCATATATATGTGTGTGTGTGTGTATATAGTTTCTACTGGGCGTTCATGCAGATGCACAAATAAATGTCAAAAAGTGTCCCAAGTCCGGGCACAGTGGTTCATGCCTGTAATCCCAGCACTTTGGGAGTCCGAGGCAGGCGGATCACCTGAGGTCAGGAGTTCGAGACCAGTCTCGCCAACATGGTGAAACCCCGTCTCTACTAAAAATACAAAAATTAGCCAGGTGTGGAGACACGTGCCTGTCATCCTAGCTACTTGGGAGGCTGAGGCAGGAGAATTGCTTGAACCTGGGACGTGGAGGTTGCAGTGAGCCGAGATCACACCATTGCACTCCAGCCTAGGTGACAAGAGCGAGACTCTGTCTCAAAAAAAAAAGTGTCCCAAAATAATATGGATCCCTCCCATCTGTGACATACTGACATCATCTATTTCATTAAAAAAAAAAGTGCTGGTGGATCATGAGGTCAGGAGTTCAAGACTAGCATGGCCAAGATGGTGAAACCTCATCTCTACTAGAAATACAAAAAATTAGCTAGGCGTGGTGGCAGGCACCTGTAATCCCAGCTACTTGGGAGGCTGAGGTGGGAGAATCGCTTGAACCTGGGAGGTGGAGGTTGCAGTGAGCTGAGATCGCGCCATTGCACTCCAGCATGGGCAACAAGAGCAAAACTCTGTCTCAAAAAAAAAAAAAAAAAAAAAAAGTGCTGTTGAAAACCAATAAATTGATGTCAGGACTCCTATCACTTGGAGTTGGGTAAACATATCTCTGGGGTATGAGCCTAGGAGGGGACACGGTGTATGCACATTGTGGAGAAAGAAGGGGCAAAGGCCTGGGGCTGGAGACTCAGTGGAGCCACAAGATGCTCGGCAAAGCGTTCAGACTTGATTCTGAGGGGGCTGTGAAGCTGTGGGAGGGATATCTTGACCAGATTTGTGCTTTAGAAACACCCCTCTGGGGACAAAATGGGGATAGACCACTTTCGAAAACCAGTTGGCAACCCTTGATAAAGGTAATGATGTATCCACCAACACTCAAGCCTGTAGGTCCAAACCTTCCCTCCAGGTCTTTGTATGCCCCCTGCCCTCTGCTGGGAACAGTCTGCTCTCTGGATGGTTGTCTCCTTTTCCCCTGTCTCGTCTCAACTTTTTTTTTTTTTTTAAATAGAGTTGGGGGTCTCCCTTTGTTGCCCAGGCTGGTTTTAAATTCCTGGCCTCAAGGGATCCTCCTGCCTCAGCCTCCCAAAGTGCTGGAATTACAGGCATGAGCCACCATGCTCAGCTCTGGTCTCAGCATTTTTTTTTTTTTTTTGTGAGACAGTCTCGCTCTGTCACCCAGGTTGGAGTGCAGTGGCACGATCTTGGCTCACTGCAGCCTCGGCCTCCTGGGCGCAAGCATTCCTCCCACCTCAGCCTCCCAGTGGTCCCAGCTTTCATGGCACTTGCTTTAAGAAGCCTCCCTTAATCCCTGCTCACCCCACAGTGAGTCAGGCACGTTCCCTGGGATCCTATACCTTGCTGTGCCTCCCCCAACTCCAGCCCCCACCCCTCTGCCTGTGCCTCCCCCATCCAGGTCCTGACCCATCTGGCCTGTGCTCCTCATTGTGGTTTGTACGAACCACTCTAGCTCATCACTGTGTGGTGCCAGGCCCCCCCCCACCCCGCACTGGACTGGGCATTCTGAGAAGGCAAGGGTCAGGGATGTCTTTTTATTGCTATCAAGAGGCAGGGGCAGGTGATGGTGTGTTCTGTATGGATGATGAGTGTGGTAGTGATGGCTGACTGCCTTCCAAAAGCTGTACTTCCCCTCTGTGCTGTCACATTGCCACCGGGAACCACTGCGTAGCCAGGGACTCCATTTTCTAGCATGCCGTGCACCTAGGCAGGCCATGTGACTAGCTCTCACTGATGGAATGGCAACGGAAGTGGTATGTCCATTGCCCTAGGATGAGCTTAGTGTATTCAGCCTGGGCATTACTTTTTCCACTTCTGGCCAAAGCAGTAAGGCAGGGGGCTACCCTCTGAATCTCTTACCCTTTCCTTGGGAAGCAGAGCATTGCCAGGCTCCAGGGATGGCAAAACCACAAAAGGGAAGGAGCCAGGTCCCTGAATCGCCACTTGGAAAAGGGCCACCCCTGCCTCTTGTGGGGGTAATCAACTGCTATCATGTTGAGCTACCGAAATATCAAGGAATATTCGTTACAACAGCAAATGTACCCTGACACACATCACTAGGAACCAACCTGGTGGCTGGAGGCGTCATACAGGAAGTTGGCCCAGTTGGGGTCTGTCTGCATGAATCGGAACTCAAACAGCTCCCGCAGACACAGCGTCAGGAGCTGGAAGCAAATCTGGGGTGGGGAGGAGTAGCAGGCATCTTAATGTGATCTCCCCTGTGGCACCCTCGCTGGCCTGGAGAGGGACCATGAGCCTGGCCCACCCGCCGTGGGGCCATGCCCTTCCCACTGTGCTAGCAGATGGCATACCTGGTTCCGCAGGTCCTGGCTCAGGCCCTGGCACTGGTCCAGGGGGACTCCTCCGGCCAGCTCCATGCCCAGCACCCGTGTCGTGCACAGCTCCTTAACCACAGCTGGCACCCGGAAGAAGGGGTCATTTGCCAGCAGCTGCCTGGGGCAGGAGGGAAGGGAGGAAGGGAACTTCGTGCTTCAGGCTTGTGACCCAGCTCGAGGCCTCCTTCTTGTGCTCTCAGAAGTCCTCCATGAACTGTAGGTGCCATGCCCTCCCTCCTGCCCATCTCTTGCTGCTGTCTGCCCTGGGTGATGACCAACACCTGGCTGGACTGAGATTTAACAAGTATCTCCAAGGTGCCTAGTCTGCACCTGTCCCTAAACTGGGTGCTGTTGGAAACTCAGTTACCACTTCCCTGCCCGAAACCCTTCTATGACTTCTGATTGCCCCAGAAGGATGAGTTCAGGTGTATTTCAGCCTTTGCATTACTTTTTTTCATTAATTTATTAATTCATTCATCCCAAAATAGCCACTGGTATCAAAATCTGTGAAGTCTATAGTGATACCCATGGGTCACTCCTTGCAATCACTACTCTGAACACAGGTAAATAACAGGAAAGCATCCTCTGTGTCCGTCCCTGTGCTAAATGATGCTGGGGACAGAGCAGTGAATGAACCAGTCCCTGGACCTGGCCCCCAACCCCGAGACTCTCACAAACAGACGGATTATAGATTGAGGTAAGTGTGTTAGCCGGGTGCGGTGGCTTACACCTGTAATCCCAGCAGTTTCAGACACCTAGGTGGGAAAATCGCTTGAGCCCAGGATTCAAGATCAGCCTGGGCAACATGGTGAAACCACGTCTTTACGAAAAACTACAAAAATCAGCTGGGCACGGTGGCTTGCACTTGTGGTCCCAGCTACTCAGGAGACTGAGGCAGGAGAATCACTTGAGCCTGGAAGGTCGAGGCTGGAGTGAGCTGTGATCTCACTGGAAAACAGAGCGAGACTCTGTCTCAAAAGAAATAAAAGAAGTATGTCCATGTAAGATTTGGGAGGCAGAGAATATGAGAGAGGCCTCTGGTTGACGACCCATGGGATGGCTGGAGGAAAGTGAGGGGGAACAGGAGGATGGTGTGGGGTTTTACCCTAAGGGCACCGGGGAATCCTGTGGGGACAGGGGGTCTCTGGCCCATCACCCCACTTCACAGTCTTTTCCTCAAGCTCCCCTCCTTTGGGGTTTGTATTTTTGTCCTTGTTGATGAAAATCTCTGAACTGCTCCTCATGAACCAGACACGTGCTGTGCATTTAATCGGCACACTCCCCTTTCATCCTCACTCCACAGTGAGTGGATGCTCTCTGGAGACTACTGTACAGATTGTATGGATGCAGGCCATGCAACCCAGTAAGAGCTGACCCAGGATTTCATTCCACATCTGAGTCTAGAGTATGTGCTTCTAACCACTGCCTTCTACTGATCTTTCACTCTCTGTCTACGGAGCTTGGCATGTTTTAGGCTGTCAATAAATGTGTGAGCCACACTGTGGAGGATCCCACTGAGGTGCCATTAATTGCTACACATCAGGATGTCGCCCAGATATAACCACATTATTCCACATAGCCACGGTTCATGCATTTTCACTGCTATGAAATATTCCACAGATGAATATAGCATTGCTTCTTTGTCCACCCTGCTGGATAAACTTGATGGATATGGATTGTTTCCAGTTTGGGGCTGTTGCAGACAGAGCTGCTGTGAGCATTCTAGAATAGTCTGATGGTGTATACTGGCATAAGGGTCCCTGGAGTGTTCAGCAGGGAGGGCAATCGTTGGCTTGCAGAGTTCGTGAATATAAGGGCTTATGTGATGATGCCAACCTATTCTCAAAATGCTTCTACCACCTTCTCCCCCAACCTGCGGTGCAGAAGGGATGCTGTGGAGCCCACTCTCTCCACCTCCCAGTGCTATGGGCTCCTTGGTCTCCGTCAGTCCAGTGGAGGTAAGAGTGTGTCATTGCGTAATTAAGTGCCTGTGTCGGACCACAGGGGATATATGTGGTCCATCTCACAGAGAAGAAGACTGCCGCTTGGGAAGTGACCTGCCCAAGCTCACAGAGGACAAAGGGAGTAAGCGAAGTGATGGATGAGTGGACGGATGGATGAACAATGATTGAAAGAGAGAGTCTGCCCCACCCCACAGCTCCAGCTGCCAGAAGCTGAGGGGGCAGCTACTTCCCAACCAGCCTGGGAGGGAAGGAAGGAGGGAAGCCCAGGGGACTCAGCTCACCTGAAATTCTGGGCACAAGCTGCCTCACGACGGTAGTCACACTCCCAAGCCAGCTCCTGCTGCAAGGCCTGCAGGCTCTGCTCGGCAAATAGGCCTGCGGGGGAGGCGTGTCAGCCAGGGAAGGGCCCGGGGTGCACCCAGTGGTGGATGCCTTCTCCTGCCAACCCTCCCTCTCCTGCCTCCCGCACCGTCCCTCGCAGCTCCTGCTCCAGACCTGTAACCCACATCTGTCCCTCTCCTGTCTCCTGCACAGCTCCTGCTCCAGGCCTCTGACCTGCATCGTATCATCTGTCTACACATTTCCCTCGTCCTTCACAGCACCGCGGGGTTCCCGGGGTCTTCTGAAGCCTTTCCTGGGCTCTGTCTCTTGCGTGTGCCTGCACCCCAGTCCCTGGCAGCTCTTTCAGAGTCATGCTCGCCCCATTCTGTCTCCTTTTCATACTCACCCTCACGTTGCTCACTGCCTTTGAATCTCACTTCTGGGCCTGGCTTTCCCTGTCCCTCTCCGTCTCTTACACAAACACAACCCGCCCTCCTTTCTTCAGGCACCTCCTCACGTGCCATCCCCAGGACTGTCCTTTTCTGCTCTGCCGCACCTACAATCCCGCTCGCTGCATGCACACCCTCTGCGAGTCTGCTGCTGGATCTTGGCCCTGGGCTCCCGTCTCTCTGAGGCTCTGTTAAAATCCGTGAGGCTTTTCTCACACCTGCTTATGTTCCCTGGGCTCTCCCTGCCTTGGTGTCCTTTCTGTCTCTCACACCCCCGCTCACGACGCCAGCACACCCTGCCCATGCTCTCCTCTGGGCTCCCTCTCCTGCTTGCTCTCTGTGGGCATAGCCCCTTTGGGAGGTCAGCAGAGGAGTGGGTGGGCGCCTCACCCGCGGGCAGGGCTGTGCTCATCTTGAGTACCGCCAGAAGGTTCTGGACATCACTGTGAATGCTCTGGGCTACGCCGGGGTACTGTAAAGGGAGAGGGGAGGGAAGGAAGGTGGAAGTCACTCCTCTGGGCTAGCAGGGTGCCTGCCTCGACCCTGCCCGGCCTCCCCTCTCACCTGGATCTTCACGGCCACCTCCGTCCCGTCCTTCAGCAGGCCCTGGTGCACCTGCCCAATTGAGGCAGCAGCAAAGGGCACCTCCTCCAAGAAGGCCACCTTGGCCTGCCAGTCCCTGCCAAGCTCCTCTTCAAGAACTCTCTGCGGGGAGTGGTCACAGCCGTCATCATCGCGGCAGAGTTCATTCCCCAGGCTGAGTGCTTTACATGTTGATAACCCCAGCACTCACCACATGCAGGGCCCTGGGCTAAGCTCTTAGCTGCCACCCCCTTTACAGATGAGGAAACTGAGGCTCAGAGAGAATTCCCTTGTGCAAGTGACTAGGCCCGCACTGGCAGACTGTGAGGCTCAGCCCAGCCTGTGTCCCCTGAACCTGGACTCCCTGGGCTGTTGTGGGGATTGCTATTATTTATAGTTAAGACTCGTAACAATCCTTTTTCCCTTTTTTTTTTTTTGAGACAGGGTCTCGCTCTGTAGCCCAGGCTGGAGTGCAGTGGCACGCTCACGGCTCACTGCAGCATCAACCTCCCCAGCTCAAGTCATCTTCCTGCCTCCTGAGTAGCTGGGACTACAGATACGTGCCACTGTGCCCAGTTAATTATTACTGTTATTATATTTAGTAGAGACAAGGTCTCACTGTGTTGCACAGGGTGGTCTGGAAGTCCTGAGCTCAAGCGATCCTCCAACCTCAGCCTCCCAAAGTGCTGGGATTACAGGCATGAGCCATCACACGTGGTCAACCATCCTTTATTATGCTCTTATGTGGTATTATTAACTCACAGTTAATGTGATCAAGAAGAGCTAAAATTCACAGTGGGCTTCCTGTGGGCCAGATCCTATTCAAAGTGGCCCAGAGAGAGTCAGTACCTGCCTGAGGCCACATGGTGAGTAAGCAGAACAGGGATGAGAGGGCAGGTGGGTGGCAGAATCCTGGATTCCATGCCTTACCCAGTTATTAGAACAGCTCATGTCCTGGGCACTTACTTGGTGCCAGGCACCGTGCCAACCTATTTACAGACACAATCTCCTTTAATTAAAAAAACAGTAATAATCACAGCTAACACCTGCATGTCAGTCATGGTGAATTGGGCCGTTCTCAGCGCTCTATGTAAACTGATTTATGTGACCCTATGATGTGGGTGTGGTTGTCACTATCACCATTTCCCAGGGAAGGGAACTGATGCCGAGAGGTCAGGCTGCTGTTCTCTCCTTTAATCACCACAGCAATGCTAGGAGGTGTGTACTTTGGTTATCCCCATTTTACAGTTGGAGAAAGTGAGGCTCAGAGGAGGGGAGTGAGGCAGTGAAGCCAGGAGGGTCAGGCAGGTTGGAGGAGATGGAGCCTGCCTCCCTCACCGCCCTCCCCCACCAGGCACTCACCAGCATCTGCCAGCGGGGCATGAAGTCGGCGCTCTGGCGGACCCGCTCGAAGATGCGCTGCAGCTGAGGGCTGATGAAGCTGTTGTCTTGGGAGACAGTGGAACAAGGGGGGCGGTAAGTGAAGAGGTGAGGAGGGACCCCCATGTGAGTATCTGAAGTTGGGGCCTGTCGGTGGGTAGGGCTGGGGTGGAAGTGAGGTCAGGGGTCAGGGGTCGAGGATCATGCTGTACCCTGGATGCTGAGCATCTGGCCAACCTTGAGGGCAGCCCCTCGAACTGTACATAAGGTCTGCACAATCCGCTCGGCATTGGCCTCCGACAGGAAGGGGCTGGAGTCCAGTCCAGAACCACCCTCTGGGGAGAGAACAACCATTAGAATTACAACCACAAATATCATCACTGCGGCCCACGCCTGTAGTCCCAGCACATTGGGAGACCAAGGCAGGATGAATGCAGGAGTTTGACACCAGCCTGGGCAATAATGACATCCTTTTTCTATTAAAAAAATATATATATAAAAAAATATATATCTTCTGCACACCAACAGGAATGGCTAAAATGAAATAGAGGCCAGGCTCGTTGGCTCACGCCTGTAATCCCAACACTTTGGAAGGCCAACGCAGGAGGATAGCTTGAGTCCAGGAGTTCCAGACCAGCCTGGACAATAAAGCAAGACCCTGTCTCTGGGTGTATGGTGGCATGTGCCTGTAGTCCCACCTACTCAGGAGGCTGAGGCAGGAGGATTGCTTGAGCCCAGGAGGTTGAGGCTGCAGTGAGCTGTGATCCCACCACTGCACTTCAGCCTGAGCAACCAAGCAAGACCCTGTCTTGAAAAAATAAAAGAAAGAGAAATAAACATAAATTAAAACAAATTGCAGGAGAGTCAAAGAGTAACTACTACAGTATTGAATCGGTGAGCTACCACTACATGCAACAGCCCAGGCGGGTCTCAAAAATGTAATGCTGAGTGAAAGCAGCCGGGTGCGTGAAATCATCACCCAGTTAGGCTGATATAAAGAGCAAAACAAGGCCAAACATATCCAGGGTCCAGGAGCCAAGACAGAGGTCCCCCTTGGTGAGGGGAGTGACCAGGTAGGGACGTGAGAAGGGCAACGATTCTCAAAATGTGGGCCGGGGGCCTCTGAGGGTCCCTGAGACCGTTCAGAGGGGTCTGAGAGATCAAACTATTTTCATCATAACATTAAGATGTTATTTTCTCTTTTCTGCTCTCATGTCTCTAAGAACATTCACTGGAGTTCTCCAGAGGCTCCAGGACATGTGAGGACATCATCAGGCTGACAGCTGATGGAATGTGTACGTGTGTACTCTTGTATTTTAAAAATATCTCTGTATTTTTTTGTGTTTTTGAGACAGTGTCTCATGCTATCACCCAGGCTGGAGTGCAGCGGTGCAATCATGGCTTATTGCAACCTCCTGGGCCCAAGTGATCCTCCTGCCTCAACCTCTTGAGTAGCTGGCTATAGGTGTGCACCACCATGCCTGGCTAATATTTTTACTTTCTGTAAAAATGGGGCCTCGCTATGTCACTCAGATTGGTCTCAAATTCCTGACCTCAAGAGATCCTGCTGCCCCAGCTTCCCAAAGTGTTGGGATTACAGGTGTAAGCCACCGCACTTGACCTAAAAATTTCTCAGTTTTAATCTCTAATATGGTAAACATCAATAACTATAACCCACATAAACAAGCTCTTTGGGGGCTCATTCTAACAGTTTTATTGAGAAATAATTCACATACTGTATAATTTGTCATTTAAATTATATAATTCAATGATCAGTAGTATATTCACAGAGTTGTGCAAGCATCACCAGAATCAATTTTAGGACAGTTATACCACCCAAAAAAGAAACCTGGCTGGGAGTGGTGGCTCATGCCTGTAATCCCAGCACTTTGGGATGTCGAAGCGGGAAGATCACTTGAGCTCATGAGTTTGAGACCAGCCTGGGCAAAGTGGTAAAACTCTGTCTCTATAAAAAATACAAAAATTAGCCAGACATGGTGGTGCACGCCTATAGTCCCAGCTACTCAGGAGGCTGAGGCAGGAGGATCACTTGGACCCAGGAGGTAGAGGTTATAGTGAGCTGTGATCCTGCCACTGCACTCCAGCCTGGGTGATAGAGTGAGACCTTGTCTCAAAAAAAGAAAAAAAGAAAAAAAAAAAGGAAACCCTATACCCATTAGCAGTCACGCCTCATTTTCCCCAATCTCCCCAGGCCTTGACAACCACTAATCTACTTTATGTCCCTACAGATTTTCCTATTTTGTACATTTCATATTAATGGAATCATTCAATATATGGTTTTTCTGTGTGTGGCTGCTTTCACTTAGTGCTTTTTTTTCTTTTTTGAAACAGTGTCTCGCTCTGTCTCCAAGGCTGGAGTACAATGGCACGATCTCGGTTCACTACGACCTCCACCTCCCAGCGTCAGTCCCCCAAGTAGCTGGGGTTACAGGCGCCCACCACCACACCCAGCTAAGTTTTTGTATTTTTAGTAGAGTCAGGATTTCGCCATATTGGCCAGGCTGGTCTTGAACTACTGACCTTAGGTGATCCACCCGCCTCGGCCTTCCAAAGTGCTGGGATTACAGGCGTGAGCCACTGCGCCTGGCCTCACTTAGTGTTTTCAAGATTCATCTATACTGGAGCATGTGTCAGCCCTTCATTCCTTTTTATGGCTGGATAATATTCCATCGTATGCATATCACATTTTATTCATCCATTCATCAGTTTTAAGGGTATGCAGGGATCCTGAGTCCAAGCAGTTTGCGAGCTGCTGTTCTAGGGTTTCTTGCTGTGGGTACGGACACATCTACTTGGTGAAAATGCACCAAGCCATACACTTACCAGGTATGTGTACCTGGGTTTATATGCAAATTACATTTCAGCTTTGGCAGAGCAGTTTTTCTTTCTTTTTTTTTTTTGGAGGCGGAGTCTCGCTCTGTCGCCCAGGCTGGAGTGCAGTGGCCGGATCTCAGCTCACTGCAAGCTCCGCCTCCCGGGTTCCTGCCATTCTCCTGCCTCAGCCTCCGGAGTAGCTGGGACTACAGGCGTCCGCCACCTCGCCCGGCTAGTTTTTTGTATTTTTTAGTAGAGACGGGGTTTCACCGTGTTAGCCAGGATGGTCTTGATCTCCTGACCTCGTGATCCGCCCGTCTCGGCCTCCCAAAGTGCTGGGATTACAGGCTTGAGCCACCGCGCCCGGCCCAGTTTTTCTTTTTTTTAATATGAACACTTTATGAATTTGTGTGTCATCTTTGCACAGAGGCCATGCTAATCTTCTCTGTCTCATTTCAATTTTTATTTATATGTGATGCTGAAGCAAGCACAGCACCACAAAGCAATTCTTAGGCTTTTATTAATTTTGAAGGCCAGTTGTGGTGGCTCACAGCTGTAATCCCAGCACTTTAGGAGGCCAAGGTAAGAGGATCTCTTGAGCCCAGAAGTTCAAAGCTTCAGTGAGCCATGATTGCACCACTGCACTCCAGCCTGGGTGACAGCAAGACTCTATCTCTTAAAATTTGAAATAAAACAACATTTTATCGAGGTCATTATTGAGCTGTTCCAGGCAGAATCCTAAGTATCTTTGTGGATTCTCTGTCTGAATGCCCACAATCCCACCAGAAAGTAAGAATTATCAATCCTTTAATTTTCTTTCTTTTATTTTTTTTTTGGAGACGGAGTCTCGCTCTGTCGCCCAGGCTGGAGTGCAGTGGCTGGACCTCAGCTCACTGCAAGCTCCGCCTCCCGGGTTTACGCCATTCCCCTGCCTCAGCCTCCCGAGTGGCTGGGACTACAAGCGCCTGCCACCTCGCCCGGCTAGTTTTTTGTATTTTTTAGTAGAGACGGGGTTTCACCGTGTTAGCCAGGATGGTCTCGATCTCCTGACCTCGTGATCCGCCCGTCTCGGCCTCCCAAAGTGCTGGGATTACAGGCTTGAGCCACCGCACCCGGCCCAATCCTTTAATTTTCTTTCTTTTATTTTTTTTTTGGAGACGGAGTCTCGCTCTGTCGCCCAGGCTGGAGTGCAGTGGCTGGACCTCAGCTCACTGCAAGCTCCGCCTCCCGGGTTTACGCCATTCCCCTGCCTCAGCCTCCCGAGTGGCTGGGACTACAAGCGCCTGCCACCTCGCCCGGCTAGTTTTTTGTATTTTTTTAGTAGAGACGGGGTTTCACCGTGTTAGCCAGGATGGTCTCGATCTCCTGACCTCGTGATCCGCCCGTCTCGGCCTCCCAAAGTGCTGGGATTACAGGCTTGAGCCACCGCACCCGGCCCAATCCTTTAATTTTCAAGGTGAGAAAGCAAGAGACTCAGAGAGGTGCAGCATCTAGCCCTGCTCCAGGCAAAATCCTAAGTGTCTTTGTGGATTCTCTGGCTGAATGCCCACAATCACACCAGGAAGTAAGAACTATCAATCCTTTAATTTTCAAGGTGAGAAAGCAAGAGACTCAAAGAGGTGCAGCACCTAGCCCTGGGTCACACAGCATGGAAGTGGCAGAGTTGGGTGTAGACTCAGGCTGGTCCTACCCAAACCCTAATCCTCCACCTACCCTCAACTTTTTATTTTGAAAAAAATATCCAAGCTGGGTGTGGTGGCTCATGCCTGTAATCCCAGCACTTTGGGAGGCCGAGCAGGTAGGATCACTTGAGGCTAGGAGTTCCAGACCGGCCTGGGCAACACAGCAAAACCCTCTCTCTACAAAAAATACAAAAAATTAGCCAGGCGTGGTGACACGTGTCTATAATCCCAGCTACTCAGGAGGCTGAGGTGGGAGGATCACCTGAGCCCGGGGAAGTCAAGGCTGCAGTGAGCCGTGATCGTACCACTGAATTCCAGCCTGGGTGACACAGCAAGACCCTGCCTCAAAAAAAAAAAGAAAGAAAGAAAGAAAAAAATCCAAACAGAAAAGTCACATGTATGATATCATGAACACCTGCACACCCGCACACCCTCCACCTCGATTCAACATGGTACCATTCTGCTTCGTCTGCTTTATCTGTGCGTGTACCCACACACTTACTATTATTATTTTTTGCTGACCCACTTACATGTAGTTGCACTTAAGCTTTGCTAAGAATAAGGATACTCCCCTACACAATCACAGTACCATAATCACATGTAAGAAAATTAACACCAATTCCCTAAAATTTGCCATCCAGTCCATATTCAGATTTTCCATTTGTCCCCAAAAAGTCTTTCATGGCTGTATTTTCCAAAATGATATCCAATCATGGTTCAGACGCTCCATTTGTCAAATAATGTCTCCTTCGTCTCTTTTTAATCTAGAATATCCACCCCCACTTATTTCAAGACATTGACTTGTTGAGGGATCCTCCACCTACCCTCAGCTTTTTATTTTATTTTTTATAACCGCAAATGCTACACATCTAATTCCATCTCTGAAGTACACAGACCCTTGCTGACACTTCTATTTTCAGCTTTCCGCTCCTGCTCTGAGTTAGGAACTCCCAATGGCTTAAATTTTTTCTCAGATAATCTAATATATGGCCAGGCACAGTGGCTCATGCAATAATCCCAGCACTTTGGGAGGCTGAGGTGGGTGGATCACGAGGTCGGGAGTTTGAGACCAGCCTGGCCAACATGTCGAAACCGTCTCTACTAAAAATACAAAAAATTAACCAGGCGTGGTGGCATGGGCCTATAATCCCAGCTACTCAGGAGGCTGAGGCAGGAGAATCGCTTGAACCCAGGAGGTGGAGGTAGCAGTGAACTGAGACTGTGCCATCACACTCCAGCCTGAGTGACAGAGCGAGACTCCGTCTCAAAAAAAAAAAAAAAAAGAAATCTAATATGCTTCTCTTATTCATGACCCTGATAGTGGTTTAGGGTTGTTCAAAGCACTTCACAATGACTCTAAGAGGTGGGTAAATTATCATCACTTCCATCTTCCAGATGAGGAAACTGGAGCTCAGAGGGGTGAAGTCACTTGCCCCAGGTCACACAGCAAAGCCAGGATCTGAACCCAGGCAGTGTGGCTCACTCACCTGATTGCAGACGACCTCCTGGCAGGGACTTCTTAGCCATCTCGGCCAGCGCTCCCAGCCCCAAGCCCACAGCCAGTCCTGGAGGGAAAGAGAAAAACATGAGAGACCGTTTGCCTGGGCTGTCCCCCAGCCTAACCCACTCTCCTTTCCCAGTTTTTCTCCAAGAATGCTTGTCTCTCAACTCTTTTTTTTTTTTTTTTTTCTTTTATTTGAGATGGAGTCTTGCTCTGTCTCCCAGGCTGGAGTGCAGTGGCACAATCTTGGCTCACTGCAACCTCCACCTCCCAGGTTTAAGCGATTCTCCTGCCTCAGCCTCCCTACTAGCTGGGATTACAGGCATGCACCACCACACCTGGCTAAATTTTTTTTGTATTTTTAGTAGAGACGGGGTTTCACCATGTTGGCCAGGCTGGTCTCGAACTCCTGACCTCAGGTGATCCTGCCGCCTCGGCCTCCCAAAGTGCTGGGATTACAGGCGTGAGCCACCTCACCCGGTCTTGTCTCCCAATTTTTTGTATCTCTGTCTCCAAATCAGTCTCTGACTCTTCTTCCTGCACAGGGCTCCCTTTAAGGTGCAGCTTCCTCTTTCTTTAACCCTTTCTCCACGTCTCTGTCTCCCTCCCAGCAGTTCTCAGGCCTGGCTGCACATTCCAGTTACCAGAGGAGCTCCAGTAAATATAATGCCCAGACTCCGCTCCCGAAATTCTGATTAAATTGGCCTGAGACATGGGAATTTGTGCTTTGTTAAAAAGCACCTCAGATAATTCTAACGTGCAGCCAAGGTTAAGAAGGCCCCTCGGCCAGGCACAGTGGCTCATGCCTGTAATCCCAGAACTTTGGGAGGCCAAGGCGGACAGGTTACCTGAGGTCGTGAGTTCGAGACCAGCCTGGCCAACATGGAGAACCCCTGTCTCTACTAAATATACAAAATCAGCCGGGCACGGTGGCGCATGCCCATAATTCCAGCTACTCAGGAGGCTGAGGCAGGAGAATCACTTGAACCTGGGAGGTGGAGGTTGCAGTGAGCCGAGATCACACCTTTGCACTCCAACCTGGGCAACAAGAGCGAAACTCGGTCTCAAAAAAAAGAAGGCCCCAAAACAACTGTCCCAGGTCCCTTTGTCTTCTGGTGACTCTTCTTTCTCTGTCCACACCTCCTCTTCTTTTTCTTTTTAAAGACAGGGTCTCACTCTGTCACCCAGGCTGGAATGCAGGGGCACCATCACAGCTCAATGCAGCCTCAAATTCCTGGGCTCAAGTGATCCTCTTGCCTCAGCCTCCCGAGTAGCTGTGACCCCGTGTGCATACCACCACGCTCACCCAATTTTATATTGAGACACAGCCTCACTATGTTGCCCAGGCTGGTCTGGAACTCCTGAACTCACGTGATCCTCCTGCCTTGGCCTCCCAAAGTGCTGCGATTACAGGTGTGGGCTGCCAGGCTTAGCCTCTCCTTTTCTAAGCCAGTTATTTCTGCATCTCTTCCCTTCTCCCCATTTGTCCTATCTAGGTCTCTTTTTCTCTTTTCCTCCCTTCAATGTTATCTGTCCATCTCTGATTTCCTCTGCTACCTCTCCTCTTGCCCCTAAAGACATCTCAGGTCTCTCTCCTTTTGTTGTCACCATCTCTGTCAATTACCATACCTGGCAATTCCTGTGTCCTTTCTACATGTCAGAGGCTGTTCCCAGTGCCTTCTGTGCACTTACTAATTTTTGTCCTTACATGAGGTCTCCACCTTCATAAAATATATTTTACAGAAAAACTTTCATTTTACAGAAAAGGAAATTGAGGTTCAGATAAGTGAAGTAATTTGCCGACAGTCACGTCACAAAGCGAGGACATAGCAGAGTCATCCCTTGATCCCTGGGCAGCCTGGTGCCAAAGCTCTAACCAGTGCCTTCCACTACCTCTGCAGACTGTGAATCAATCAATCAATCTATCTATCTATCTATGTATATATATATATATATATATATATATTTTTTTTTTTTTTTTTTTTTTTTTTTGAGATGGAGTTTCACTCTTGTTGCCCAGGCTGGAGTGCAATGGCACGATCTCAATTCACCGCAATGTCTACCTCCTGGGTTCAAGTGAGTGAATCTATATTTTTAAAACCTGAACCAGGCCGGCCGCGGTAGCTCACACCTATACTCCCAGCACTTTGGGAGGCTTAGGCAGGTGGATCATGAGATCATGAGTTTGAGACCAGCCTGACCAACATGGTGAAACCCCGTCTCTACTAAAAACACAAAAATTAGGCTGGGCGCGGTGGCTCAAGCCTGTAATCCCAGCACTTTGGGAGGCCGAGACGGGCGGATCACGAGGTCAGGAGATCAAGACCATCCTGGCTAACACGGTGAAACCCCGTCTCTACTAAAAATACAAAAAAAAAACTAGCTGGGCGAGGTGGCGGGCGCCTGCAGTCCCAGCTACTTGGGAGGCTGAGGCAGGAGAATGGCGGGAACCCAGGAGGTGGAGCTTGCAGTGAGCTGAGATCTGGCCACTGCACTCCAGCCCGGGCGACAGAGCAAGACTCCGTCTCAAAAAAAAAAAAAAATTAGCAGCCAGGTGCAGTGGCTCATGTCTGTAATCCTGGCACTTTGGGAGGCCAAGGCGGGCAGATCACGAGGTCAGGAGATCGAGAACATCCTGGCCAATATGGTGAAACCCCATCTCTACTAAATACAAAAAAAAAATACAAAAAAAAAAACAAACAAGTTGGGAGTGGTGGCATGCACCTGTAACCCCCACTACTTGGGAGGCTGAGCCAGGAGAATTGCTTGAACCCAGGAGGTGGAGGTTGCAGTGAGCTGAGATCACACCACTGCACTCCAGCCTGGGTGACAGAGCAAGACTCTGTCTCAAAAAACAAAAACTTGAACCATGATCAGCAGTAAAGAAGACATTTACATTATAACCAGTGCAGACCAAGGTATATGTTTCATGAAACAAGCCTTTCCCCTGCTCTACAGGTGCACACATATTTTCTGTCCTATTCTTCTTTTTAAATGCTGGTTGCAACCCACTAAATTATTTCATGTGACCTGCATGACATCCGGCTCTGTAACCCAAAGTCAAGTTACCTCCCCTCTGTTAGCCTCAATGTCCTCATGTACAGAATATAAATAAACACTCATTGATTCAGTGCAGCATGTGTGTATATGGGGCACTGCACCTTACAGGTTCTCAGTAAATGTTATTATGGCCGGGAGCAGTTCATGCATAGAACCCCAGCACTTGGGGAGGCCGAGGCAGGAGGATCGCTTGAGACCAGGAGTTTAAGACCAACTTGGGCAACATCGGGAGACCCAATCTCTACAAAAAAAAATTTTTTTTTAAATTACCCGGGCCAGGCACAGTGGCTTACCGGGCAGGGTGGCTCATGCTTGTAATCCCAACACTTTGGAAGGCTGAGGTGGGTGGATCACTTGAGGTCAGGAGTTCGAGACCAGCCTGGCCAACACGGTGAAATCCCATCTCTACTAAAAGTACAAAAATTAGTCAGGCGGCCGGGCGTGGTGGCTCACGCCTGTAATCCCAGCACCTGGGGAGGCCGAGGCAGGCAGATCACAAAGTGAGGACCTAGCAGAGTCATCCCTTGATCCCTGGGCAGCCTGGTGCCAAAGCTCTACCACTGCCTGACGAACATGGTGAAACCCCGTCTCTACTAAAAATACAAAAATTAGCGGGGCGTGGTGGACGTGTGCCTGTAATCCCAGCTATTCAGGAGGCTGAGGCAAGAGAATCGGCTTGAACCTGGGAGGTGGAGGTTGCAGTGAGCTGAGATGGTGCCACTGTACTCCAGCCTGGGTGACAGAGGGAGACTTCGTCTCAAAAAAAGAACAAAAAATAAAAAACAAATAACCAGGCATGGTGGCGGGCACCTGTAATTCCAGCTACTCAGGAGGCTGTGGCAGGAGAATTGCTTGAATGTGGGAGGCAGAGGTTGCAGTGAGCCAAGATGGCACCACTGCACTCCAGCCTGGGCAACAGAGCGAGATTGTCTCAGGAAAAAAAAAAAGTCCCCGGGCATGATGGTGCACAAGTGTGGTCCCAGCTACTCAGGAGGCTGAGGCGAGATAATTGCTTGAACCCAGGAGTTTGAGGCTGCAGTGATTGCGCCACTGCACTCCAGCTTGGGTGACAAAATGAGACTCTGTCTCAGAAAAAAAAGGAAATCATCATTTACGTTCCTCTCAATTTCTCTTGGCTTTGCAGGCCCCTGCCTTTGTCTCTCTTTCTCTTTCTCTCTCTCTTTCCTGTCTCTGATTCATCCTCTCCCTTGCTTCAATCTGTAAATGTTGCCTCTTCTAATTGAGGTCACACAAAGATCCCCCAAAGTCACACCTACCCCCAAAGTTGGCCAAGCGGCTGATGCGGGAGGCAGGCACCTTGCGTTCTCGAGAGCGGTCACTCAGCTGGGAAATGGGGACAAGGTCTGAGTGTGGGAAAGTGGACATCCTCCCCAGAGAGTGCAGCCACCCTCCCACCACACCCTTCCCCAAGCTCACGGGGCCAGCAGTTTTCGTGGGGTGTTGCTGGGTGGGTGGGGGTAATGATACCTGGAGCCGGGGTGTCTTCCTGGGACGGGCCTCCCGTGCCCTGCGAATGTCCTCCTCACCCAGGCCTCTCCCAGGCCCACCCTGGTAAAACTTTTGGGCCCAAGAACCTCCACATGGCCCCTGCAAGAGACATACTTTGATTAGGAGGGGAGGACATGGGATCACCTGGCCCTTCTGGGCCCCTGCTGTCCTTTTACTCTACGAAGTCTCCCTCAGCCTCTTCCCCTTGAGGACCTGCTCCCCAGCCTCTTACCCAGTGGTGGGGCCCAGGCCCCAGGGCCCCACAAGGCCGACCAACAGTCTGGCCCAGCTGTCCACCGGTCCCCCGAAGTAGGCCCCCCACCTTCAGCCACATTGCCTGGAGGAGAAGAGGAGGGATTATTCAGGTGGGAGTTGCCTGGCTTCTTGGCCAGGCCCCCATGTTCCTCTGTGTCCACCTTCTCTGATTTCCACCCACCAAATACTTCCTCCACTATTAATAGATTCCCACAGTTTCTCCTGGTTCTCCCCTGGTTGCTAAGAACCCTTAGCTCTTCCTGCGCGCCTCCCAAAACCCACTTTCCCCCTCTCCCAACCCTCGCCGTTGCTAGGGTCCTCCCCCGTTTCTAGACACCCACAGTTCCTCAGGGGCTACCTCTCCACTTCTCTGACACCCCCTTCGTTGCTATGCACTGCCTTCCCCTCTGTTGGCCCTATAGGCACCCGCAATTCCTCTGGTGTCCCCCCGCCCGATCCCCACCCCGTTACTGGGCACCTCCCCCCGTTGCTAAGCACCCACTGCTGTCAGCCTCGGATTCCGCAACTTGCTGGGGGCCTCCTGTGCTTCCGGGAGCCTCAGCATGCCCGCCCCCTTCCGCCAGCCAACCAACGGCGCGGCAGCAACTCGCTGACTGGCACGGAGTTTCCCCATCTGTGCGCAGGGGAACCGGCCAGGAGCGAGGCCCGAGCGTTGGAGTCGGGAATTAGGGTGGGCGTCCGGGGGCCCACCTTTGGGGATTGCTGAGGCATCGCGGGAGCGCAAGAGTGCCCTGTCTGCCCTTCCACTCACTCCAAAGTGCCTTGTACGCGACAGACCCTTCCGTTCCCTACACTATCTTTCCTGCAAAGTCTCCCTTACAAACCTGACGCCTCTCTTCTGCACGAACATCTTGCCAACCCCCCTTCTTATTTTTACCCCTGGCAGGCTCAACACATCTCCTATGAATACACATTCTTCCCAGCAAACATTTCCCTTGCACATGGAGCCCCTCCACTTTGCACAAACACCCACATTCTGGCACCCAACCTCCTTCCTTGCGCATATAAACCCCTTGCCTTGCTTGCCAACTGTTTCCCGCTCACGCCTTCAACTCTTTCGTGTACATACCCCCCCCTACACACTTGCACACTGAGTCTCTGTTCCCTCACACAGCCTGCTCTCTCTGCTCCCCGCCCACCTGCGGGATGGTGCGACTGGGAGCCCTCTGCTTCCTGTAGGCCTGACATTTCCCAGAACACACTCAGCCAAGATTCCCAGTGCTGAGTCAGGAACCTTGGCATCCCAGAAAACCAGCTCCCATCCTTATCTGTGTGTGTGTGTGTGTGTGTGTGTGTGTGTGCGCGCGCGCGCGCCTTGGAAAGCCTGCTCTCCCCACAACAGGCTGACTCACCCACTTCTCACGGTCTGGAATAGAAGCAGCTGGTTGGGGCATCTTTCCCACCACTGGGAGAGGTAGGGATGCCGATGCTTCCCCCACAGAACCCAGCTGTCCCAACCCCTCTTGTCGGGAATCAGGCCTCTTTGTCTCTATTCCCGTACTGTGTAACCTCAGAAAAGCCCTCATCCCTCTCTGAACTTCTCCTTCCCAACCTGTATGATGTACTGGGTGGGCTCCTGCCTTTGACTTCTCATTGGTCTGTGAAGAGGTGACTCATTTTAGAGCCTTGGACCTGTACCCAGTGTCTCCCCCAGCTGATTCAATTTCAAGACAATCCACCTCCTGTCCCCCTTCAGACGTGAAGGGCTGACTCAGGAGCTGGGTGGCAGCTCAGCCTCAGGGGCAAAATATATCAAAATCACCTAGGACAATAAATAATCCCACTGGACTACAACTGACAGTGCCAGGCCTGGGGCCACATGCTTCACATATATGAGATCATATAGCCCCGTAGCTGCAAACAAAGGGTAGAGGCCGGCGGATCTCTGAGCCTCCGTCCTCATGTGTAAAATGGAGCCGTGGCATCCCTATTGTTCAGTCTTGGAGAATGACCTGAAATCGTGTCAGGGTCTGATACAGAAGAAGTGCTCTATACATGAGAGAGATTTCTCACGGAAAATTAAATGGAGCGTAAGTCATTTGCTCAGGGTAGCGGAGCTGGGAACTGGCAGAGGAAGGTCTCGAACCCACACCCGTGGGATCTCCAAGTCTTTGAAAGTTTGTCCCGCCCCTGCGTGAAGAATGGGCGCAGGGCTGACCTCGTCACCGGGGGTTTTAGGGAAGGTTGAACTTGTCATTCAACCGTGTAGGGAGGGTGGATTAGTCACAGGGGTGGAGGGAAGGAGCCCACTGGCGCGCCACCAGGACCCCAGTGCCCTAGATGCATACCTGGTCGCGCTTCGGACGCTCAGAGGCAAACCCCCTCCCCTTGGGAGGCGGAGTCAGACGAGGCTCCGTCTCGTTCCGTTGCGCCACGTCCGGTGGGGCGGGGCTTCGGGGCTTTCCCCTGTAAGGGGAGTATCGGTTAACCCTTGCGCAGCGGGGCGGGCTGGAGCTCCGCGGGCCGGAACCCGAGAGTCGGGGCTCCCAAGCCACACCCCTCGCGGGATTTAAAGGGATAGGAGTGGCCGGTTCGGCCGAAGCCCGAACCGAAGGAGCGGGCATGAGGCGCTGCCCGTGCCGTGGGAGCCTGAGCGAGGCGGAGGCCGGGGCGCTGCCCGTGGCGGCCCGCGTGGGACTAGAGGCGCCGCGAGGAGGACGGCGGCGGCAGCCGGGACAGCAGCGACCTGGGCCCGGCGCAGGGGCCCCGGCGGGGCGGCCGGAGGGGGGCGGGCCCTGGGCCCGGACAGAGGGGTCCAACCTCCACAGCGAGCCTGAGAGGGCCGGCCTCGGGCCTGCGCCGGGGACAGAGAGTTCGCAGACAGAATTCTGGACAGACGGACAGACTGAGCCCTCGGCAGCTGGCCTTGGAGTAGAGACCGAGAGGCCCAAGCGAAAGACGGAGCCAGACAGGTCCAGCCTCCGGACGCATCCAGAAAGGAGCTGGTCAGAGCTGGAGACGACCTGTCCTTGGACGGAGACTGGGACAGATGGCCTTTGGACTGATCCGCGCAGGTCCGACCTCCAGTTTCAGCCCGAGGAGGCCAGCCCCTGGACACAGCCAGGGGTTGATAGGCCCTGGACAGAGCTGGAAACACATGGGTCACAGACTCAGCCAGAGAGGGTCAAGTCCTGGGCTGATAACCTCTGGACCCACCAGAACAGTTCCAACCTCCAGACTCACCCAGAAGGAGGCTGTCCCTCAAAAGAGCCTAGTGCTGATGGCTCCTGGAAAGAATTGTACACTGATGGCTCCAGGACACAACAGGATATTGAAGGTCCCTGGACAGAGCCGTACACTGATGGCTCCCAGAAAAAACAGGATACTGAAACAGCCAGGAAACAGCCTGGCACTGGTGGTTTCCAAACGCAGCAGGATACTGATGGCTCCTGGACACAACCTAGCACTGATGGTTCCCAGACAGCACCTGGGACAGACTGCCTCTTGGGAGAGCCTGAGGATGGCCCATTAGAGGAACCAGAACCTGGGGAATTGGTGACTCACCTGTACTCTCACCTGAAGTGTAGCCCTCTGTGCCCTGTGCCCCGCCTCATCATCACCCCTGAGACCCCAGAGCCTGAGGCCCAATCAGTGGGACCCCCCTCCCGGGTTGAGGGGGGCAGTGGCGGCTTCTCCTCTGCCTCTTCTTTCGACGAGTCTGAGGATGACGTGGTGGCCGGGGGCGGAGGTGCCAGCGATCCCGAGGACAGGTCTGGGGTGAGTGGGACCCATCCTGCCCGTGAGCCACATCCCCCAAAACTCCTTATTCCCCTGCCTTTGCTTAGGAAGTTCTCTACCCATTTACTCTTAGTTGCCCACCAGCAATTTCATCTCCAGGAACCTCTTCCATCCACTGACCTCCTCTCTCTGACAGCCAGGTTACTAATTCACTACAGGCACCCCCTCTTCATTCTCTCCTTTCCTCTGCCTGCACTGTCTCCACTCCTGGGGATCTACAATGGAGGGCCACTGACCGACTTCATGGGGCCCAGGAGCCCCTGAAATTGTAGGACTAAGGAGACTGCTGTGCGTGTTCACATATATTGTTGCAGCGAGAGTCTGACATCTGTCTCATCCTCTGGAATCTGAAGAACACTGGAATAGGGAGATAGGCAGGGTGCACTTTCTACCCCACATTTCTTAATCTGGGGCCTGTGGCTGCCTTAAAGGGTTCACAGACCTTCACCACCTCTTAGCCCATTTGTATGTACATTTTTCTAGGGAGCAAAGCAATTCCCCCAGCTTTCATCAGATTAGCAAAAGGGCTGTGTGAACTCCAAACGCCAAAGGATCCTTGGCCTAGCTGGGAGCTCACCTGGTCTCCCCTGTGACCCTAGGTCCGCAAGGAGCCCCCTGCACACTCTTGTTTACTTCATCCACCCTCACCCCCAGCTTGGGTGTGGCTCTCCCCTGGTGAATCAGGAGGGCTGGCCGGGCAGGTTGAGGGAGGGCGGGACAGAGCAGAGGCCGGTGTGAAACCGGAGAGCCTCACGTGGGGCTGGGAGCGGAGTCCATCAGCTTGCCAGCTTGCCAGCTGAAGCCTCTCATTGCTCTGGGGCCCCTGGCTGGAGTCTGCTCTGAGCCCCCCTCACCCCACATGCCTTCCTTGGGGACGTGTTCACACATGTGGCCCTAGGAGAGACAGACCTGCCTTAACCTGCCTGTGCCTGTGCGCAGGGGCTGACACTCCTGGGCCCCATTGCTTTTTTCTCTCTGCCTGCCCTCTCACTTCCTTGGCATCTCAGAACAGCTGGGCTGGAAGTGGGTGAATAATAATAACAACTAGCACTCACTCATGTTTAGCCCTGTGCTAAGTGTTGTGCTTTTATTGACTCACTCACTCCTCACAGCAGCGGTACTTTTTTTTTTTTTTTTTATCTGAGACAGTCTCCCTATGTTGCCCAGGCTGGAGTGCAGTGGTGCGATCCCGGCTCACTGCAGCCTTTGCTTCCCAGGTTCAAGTGATTCTCCTGCCTCAGCCTCCTGAGTAGCTGAGACACCAGGCACCTGCCATCACTCCTGGCTCATTTCTGTATTTTGAGTAGAGACGGGGTTTCATCATGTTGGCCAGGCTGGCCTCAAAACTCCTGACCTCAAGTTATCCACCTGCCCCGGCCTCCCGAAGTGCTGGAATTACTGGCATGAGCCACTGCACCTGGCTGAGGTAGCTACTATTGTTATCACCTTTTACGGATAAGGAAACTGAGGCACAGAGAGGTCAAGTCACTTGTCCAAGGATATACACCTTGGAAAATGCAGATTGGATTCTAATCCTTACTGTACACCAGGCACTGTTTTAAGTTTTTTCTTCTTCGTCCTTTTGTTTTTTTTTTTTTTTGGTCTTTTTTGTTGTTAAACTTGTTTTCTGTCATTTTTTATCTCAAAATAGCATCTGTCTTAATTAAGGGCTTTGTATGTGTTAACTTTGAAACCTTATGACAGCAGTGAGATTGTCTCCATTCAACAGATGGGGCCCAGGCTCAGTGGCCCAAACCTGTAATCCCAGGACTTTGGGAGGCCGACGCAGGGGGATCACCTAAGGTCAAGAGTTCAAGACCAGCCTGGCCAACATGGTAAACCCTGTCTCTACTAAAATACAAGAATTAGCCAGGTGTGTGATGGTGGGCACCTGTAATCCCAGCTACTCGGAGGCTGAGGCAGGATAATCGCTTGAATGTGGGAGGCGGAGGTTGCAGTAGCCGAGATTGTACCACTGCCCTCCAACCTGGGTGACAGAGCAAGACTCGGTCTCAAAAAAAACAGATGGGGAAGCTGAGGCATAGAGAGGTGAGATTCTTTTTGCTTAGGGTTGGCCACATCAAATCAGAGCCAGGATTCTAACTCGGTTCTGACTGAGTTTCAAACCCGTCATTTAAACTCTGCAATGTGTGGCTCTGTTCCTAACTTGTCTCCCTCCCAGGCCTCCCTATCTTCAGTTTTTTTTCTCATCCTTCCAGAATCTGCCTCTATGGCCCAGCTCTGTCTGCTCAGGTGCCCTCTCTGAGAGCAGTCAGGGGCTCAGTGCTGTGTTCAGAACCTCCGGTCTCTAGGCGCCTTCCCAGAATCGGCTTCCTTCCCTTCTCCTGACCCCCTCTGCTGTAACTAGGCCTGAGTACACGCTGTTCCTTGAACACCCTGCTGTCATCCTGCCTCCATGCATTGCTCAAGCCGTTCCCACTGCCCAGCATACCCTTGCTTCCTTCTCCCTTAATTTTGAAATCCCATCTGACCGTAAAGGCTCAGCTTCCTTTCTCTCTTTCCTCCTTCCTTCCTTCTCACCATGCTGTCCTTCTTTTTTTTTTTTTAATTGTGTTCCTTTTCTTTTTCTTTATTTTGCTAGGGACGGGGTCTCGCTATCTTGCCCAGGCTGGCCTTGAACTCCTGGGCTCAAGCGATCCTCCTGCCTTGGCCTCCCAAAGCGCTAGAATTACAGGTGTGCTATCTTGTTCTTCTACTCAGACAAAAATCACTCCCTAAGCCCCTACTATGTGTTTTGTCCTATGTTAACTTTGTTGGGGAAACAGCAGTGGCCAAGACACTCATGGAGCTCCCAGGCCCATGAGAGACAGACCTATCAGCAGACAGTCACAGTTCAGAGTGGTCAGGAGGATGTGTGAGCCCAGAGGAGGTCACTGGCCAGACATAGGGTATCAGAGAGGGCTTCCTGGAGGAAGGGGCATATAAGCTGAGGTCATCGTGAAAAAAGTATGAGAAAGCCCAGATAAGCCATCAGATCTAACTCTTTTTGTTTTTTTGTGGGGGTGGTGGTGAGGGACCAGAGTTTCGCTCTGTTGCCCAGTCTGGAGTGCAGTGGTGAGATCTTGGCTCACTGCAGCCTCGGCCTTCTATATTCAAGTGATTCTCCTGCCTCAGCCTCCCAAGTAGCTGGGACTACAAGCGCACGCCACCACACCTGGCTAATTTTTGTATTTTTTTTTTTTTTTTTGAGGCGGAGTCTCGCTCTGTCGCCCAGGCTGGAGTGCAGTGGCGCAATTTCGGCTCACTGCAAGCTCCGCCTCCCGGGTTCACGCCATTCTCCTGCCTCAGCCTCCCAAGTAGCTGGGACTACAGGCGCCCGCCACCTCGCCCGGCTAGTTTTTTGTATTTTTAGTAGAGACGGGGTTTCACCATGTTAGCCAGGATGGTCTCGATCTCCTGACCTCGTGATCCGCCCGTCTCGGCCTCCCAAAGTGCTGGGATTACAGGCTTGAGCCACCGCGCCCGGCCTAATTTTTGTATTTTTAGTAGAGACAAGGTTTCACTATGTTGGCCAGGCTGGTTCTGAGCTCCTGACCTGAGGTGATCCGCTCACTTCAGCCTCCCAAAGTGCTGGGATTACAAGCATGAGCCACTGTGCCTGGCCCAGAGCTAGCATAAAACAGAGAGAGAAGATATTAAATTTATGACTAAGGGGCCAGGTTCACTGCAGCCTTTGCTTCCTGGGTTCAAGTGATTCTCCTGCCTCAGCTTCCTGAGTAGCTGAGACACCAGGTGCCCGCCACCACGCCTGGCTCATTTCTGTATTTTGAGTAGATTATAGGCTCATGCCTATAATCCCAGCACTTGGGGAGGCTGAGGCGGGAAGATTGCTTGAGCCCAGAAATTTGAGACCACCCTGGGCAACATAGTGAGATCTCGTCTCTACTAAAAGGAAAAAAGAATTAGCCAGGTGTGGTATATGCCTGTTTTCCAGCTAGTCGGGAGGCTAAAGCAGGAGGATCACTTGAGCCTGGGAGGCAGAGGTTGCCGTGAGCCACGATCACACCTCTGCACTCCAGCCTGGGCAACAGAGTGAGATCCTGTCTCAAAAAAAAAAAAAAAAAAAAAAAAAAATTACGATTAAAAAAAAAAATCTCAGGCCGGGCGCGGTGGCTCAAGCCTGTAATCCCAGCACTTTGGGAGGCCGAGACGGGCGGATCACGAGGTCAGGAGATTGAGACCATCCTGGCTAACGGTGAAACCCCGTCTCTACTAAAAATACAAAAAAAACTAGCCACTAGCTGGGCGAGGTGGCGGGCGCCTGTAGTCCCAGCTACTCCGGAGGCTGAGGCAGGAGAATGGCGTAAACCCGGGAGGCGGAGCTTGCAGTGAGCTGAGATCCGGCCACTGCACTCTAGCCCGGGCAACAGAGCAAGACTCCGTCTCAAAAAAAAAAAAAAAAAAAAAAATCTTGACTAACATCCTTCAGTCCAAGCATCAAAGAATGTTTCTGGAGCATCTTTTGTGTGCCAGGCCATGTGCTGGGGACATAATCATAACCATGACAACCTCAGTCTCTGCCCTCATGAGCTTGTAGTGCAGCAAGAGTATAGGGGATAAGCTCCAAGGCACTGGGATCCAACCAGAGCTAGAACCCCAGCGCTGTGTGGGGTGATGCTAGGTAAGTGGCTTCACCTCTCAGACCCTCTGTTTCCTCCTCTGTAACACTGAGACCATAATCTCCCTGGGGTTGTGTTTTTAGAAATTAAGTAGGTTGTGGCACACTAAGTCTTTGTCATTGTGCCTGGAATGTTCCAGGTACTTAGTAAACAGGAACCTTTATTAATCATCTTTTCCCGAGGGCTGGCAGCTGGATTGGGGAGGGACTAGCCCTTCCTGAACCCTGAAGTCCAACACCCTGACTCCCTCTTAAGCTTCCCACTGTCCCAGAGATGTCTGCGAGGTGGCTGGGCTCTGAGGGGGCTGGAGAGATGAGCACGCCCCTGATCCTGGGGTAGGAGGGGGATGAGCCATACAACTTCCTTCTCTGGAGGTGACCTACTCTCCCAGTACTTGGTAAGGGACTTGACGTGCTTGTGGGGCGCAGAAGGTATTCCTGTGTGTGTATGTATTCATGAATCAGACACTACCCCGTCTCAAAAAGCTCATAGTGGCCGGGCGCGGTGGCTCACGCTTGTAATCCCAGCACTTTGGGAGGCTGAGGCGGGCGGATCACAAGGTCAGGAGATCGAGACCATCCTGGCAAACATGGTGAAACCCCGTCTCTACTAAAAATACAAAAAAAAAATTAGCCAGTGTGGTGGCGGGCATCTGTAGTCCCAGCTTCTCAGGAGGCTGAGGCAGGAGAATGGCGTGAACCCGGGAGGTGGCAGAGCTTGCAGTGAGCGGAGATCACGCCACTGCACTCCAGCCTGGGCGACAGAGCGAGACTCCGTCTCAAAAAAAAAAAAAAAAGCTCATAATTTAGTCAGCATAATACAACAAAATCCCTGTTTTCTGTTTGCTTCTCTAGTTTTCTTTCTTTCTTATTTTTTTGAGTCAGGGTCTCGCTCTGTCACCCAGGTTGGAGTGCAGTGGCACAATCACTGCTCACTGCAGCCTTGCCCTCCTGGGCTCAAGTGATCCTCCCGCCTCAGCCTCCCAAGTAGTTGGGACTACAGGTGCACGCCACCACGCCTTAATTTTTAAATATTTTGCAGAGACGGGGTCTTACTATGTTGCCCAGGCTGGCCTCAATCTCCTGGGCTCAGTGATCCTCCCACCTTGGTTTCCCAGTGTTGAGATTTACAGGCGTAAGTCACCGTACCCACTGCTTCTGTGGTTTCTTTTGTTCTCTGTCTCTTTCTTTCTCTACTTCTATTCATCTTTTTCTTTTTACCATTACTTAGTATCTCTCTCTTTTAGTCTTCCTATATTTGTTTTTCTTTGTTTGTTTGTTTCTTTGTTTTTGAGACAGTCTTGCTCTGTTGCCCAGGCTGGAGTGCAGTGGTGTGTTCTTGGCTCACCACAACCTCCGCCTCCCAGGTTCAAACGACTCTCATGCCTCAGCCTCCCGAGTAGCTGGGACTACAGGTATGTACCACCACACCCGGCGAATTTTTGTGTTTTTAGTAGAGATGGGGTTTCACCATGTTGGCCAGGCAGGTCTCAAACTCCTGACCTCAGGTGATCTGCCCGCCTCAGCCTCCCAAAGTGCTGGGATTACAGGCATGAGCCACCACACCAGGCCTATTTCTTTCTCTTTTAGCTATTCTATACCTGTTTCTGCATTAGTCAGGGTAGGTCAGGATTTTCTGCAGTAACAAACAGCCCCCAAATCTTAGTGACTTAGAACAGCAAAGGATTATTTTGGTTTATATTACACATTGGTCACAGGTCAGTGGTGGGTCAGGGGCTCTGCTTCGTGCTGTCTTCACTCAGGAGCCCAGGCTGAGGGAGCTTCCATTTCTCTTCTTACTCCCTCCCCCACAGGGGAACAAACGGGGAGAGTCATAAACTGGTTCTTAAGGCTCCTACCCAAAAATGACACTTCTGCTCACAGTTCATTGACCAAAGCAAGGCCAGGTGTGGTGGCTCACACCTATAATCCCTGCACTTTGGAGACCAAGATAGGAGGATTTCATGAGGCCATGAGATCAAGACCAGCCTGGGCAACATAGCAAGATGTCGTAAAATAGATGGGCCTGGTGGTACATGCCTGTAGTTCTGGCTACTCAGGAGGCTGGGATGGGAGGATCGCTTGAGTCCAGGAGTTGGAGGTTACAGTGAGCTGTGATGGCGCCATTGTACTGCAGTCTGGGTGACAGAGTGACACCCAGTCTCTAAAAATGAAAACAAAACAAAACAAAAAAACACAACAATCCCCAGTTCAGGAGGGCAGGGGAGTCCCTGGACTGGTAGCTGGAGCTATGTGGTAAACGTCTCTCATGACTGCCACAGTCTCTGTCGCTGTCCATGTCTCTCTGTCTGTCATCTGTGTCTGTTTCTGTCTCTCTCTGTGGTCCATCTCCATCCATCAACTCCTGCATCTATCGTTTTCCCCAGAAGATCTGACCTGGTTTAGGGACAGAGATGGGGCTTTCAAGATTTGGGACTGGGCCTGACATAATGGCTCACACCTGTAACCCCAGGTGTGGGGTTTGGGAGACTGAGGCAGGTGGATTGCTTGAGGTCAGGAGTTTGAGAGTAGCTTGGGCAACATGGTGAATCCCTGTCTCTACTAAAAGTACAAAAATTAGCCAGGTGTAGTGGCATGCACCTGTAGTCCCAGCTACTCGGGAGGGTGAGGCAGGAGGATCCCTTGAGCCTGGGAGGCAGAGGTTGCAGTTAGCCAAGATCGCATCACTGTACTCCAGACTAGGTGACAGAGCGAGACCCTGTCTCAATTGAAAAAAAAAAAAAAGATTTGGGACTGTGTATGTGCGGTGGAAGATATAGGGGTTGGTCGTTATCACAACAAAACCTAGTCTATTCTTACTCATAAGATCCTTACTCATAAGAGAAAGACAGAGAGACATAGTGATAAAGAAAGTGATGACAGAGAGGGAGAAATGGACAAAGAATTTTCCCTATTTTGCTGAGGGCTTTGGGCGATCTTGTGATTGCTAAACTAAGTGGGGTTCACTTACCCCAACAAGCCTGGGAACAGTGATCCCAGGAAGCCTCCAGCCCTGGAAAGACTGCAGGTCCCCCTTCGTTCCTGCTCATGGCAGCACCCCTAGCCCCTGCCTTCCCTGGCCTTGGCCCTGACCCCACCCTGCTCTGCCCCCTACAGAGCAAACCCTGGAAGAAGCTGAAGACAGTTCTGAAGTATTCGCCCTTCGTGGTCTCCTTCCGAAAACACTACCCTTGGGTCCAGCTTTCCGGACATGCTGGTGAGTGGGGTGGTGGTGGACGGGGCTGGGCAGAGTCTCCTGGGCCAGGGAAAGGGATGTTCTCTGTAGTTTAGTTCCCCTACTAAACTTTGTATGTCAGGGCAGAGGGCTATTCCCTGTTATTCTGGTGGAGAGAGGGAGTTTCAACTGTGCGGACAGATGGGCCTGGGCTCAAACCCTAGTTTTGCTCTGTATTCATGGGTGACTTTGGGTAAGTTACTTTGCTTTACTGGGCCTCAGCTGCCCCATCTGTTAATGTGGAGATGATGTTACGTCCCTTGTAGGGTTAACTGAAGAGTTAAAATCAAAATGTATATAAAGATTGAGGCCAGGCACGGTGGCTTACGTCTGTAATCCCAGCACTTTGGCAGGCCAAGACAGGAGGATCGCTTGAGCCCAGGAGTTCAAGACCAACCTGGGCAATGTAGTGAGACCCCGTTTCAATTAAAAAAAAAAAGACTGGCTGGGTGCGGTGGCTCACGCCTGTAATCCCAGCACTTTGGGAGGCTGAGGCGGGTAGATCACGAGGTCAGGAGATTGAGACCATCTTGGCTAACACAGTGAAACCCCATCTCTACTAAAAATACAAAAAATTAGCCGGGCGTGGTGGCGGGTGCCTATAGTCCCAGCTACTCGGGAGGCTGAGGCAGGAGAATGGCATGAACCCAGGAGGCGGAGCTTGCAGTGAGTGGAGATAGCGCCACTGCACTCTAGCCTGGGCGACAGAGTGAGGCTCTGTCTCAAAAAATAAAAAATAAATAAAATAAAATAAATAAAAAACAAAACCCTAAAACCCCAAAACTTAGTGATGGTTAAAAAAAAAAAAACTTAGTAGAAGAAAACAACCATTTTATTAACCTCACAAGTTTTGGGTCAGCAATTCAGACAGGATGGCAGGGATGGCTTTTCAGTGCTCCACAATATCTGGGAACTCAGCTACGGACACCTGGAGGCTACAAGCTGAAAACTTTTGGAGGTTCATTCACTTACATGCCTGGTGATTGATGCTGGCTATTGGCTGGGGTCTCAGATGAGGCTGCCACCTGGAAAGCCTATACGTGGCTTCGCCATGTAGCTACTTGAGCTTCCTCGCAGTATGGTGGCCTCAGAGTACTCAGATTTCTAACAAGACAGCTCAGGACTGCCTTGAAGGTAAGTGTGTCTGCCAACAGAAGTCATACAGTAGCACTGCTGCCATAAACCCTCCCATATTTAATGGGAGAGCAATATATTTTTTATTTATTCATTTAATTTTGAGATAGGATCTGACTGTTGCCCAGGCTGGAGTGCAGTGGTGCAATCATAGCTCATTGTAGCTTTGAACTCCTTGCCTCAAAGGATCCTCCCACTTCAGCCTCCCAGAGTGTTGGGATTATAGGCATGAGCCACTGCACCCAGTTTGGGAGAGCAATTAAGAGTATACTCCTGGCCGGGCGCGGTGGCTCAAGCCTGTAATCCCAGCACTTTGGGAGGCCGAGACGGGCGGATCACGAGGTCAGGAGATCGAGACCATCCTGGCTAATACGGTGAAACCCCGTCTCTACTACAAAATACAAAAAACTAGCCGGGCGACGAGGCGGGCGCCTGTAGTCCCAGCTACTCGGGAGGCTGAGACAGGAGAATGGCGTGAACCCGGGAGGCGGAGCTTGCAGTGAGCTGAGAGCCGGTCACTGCACTCCAGCCTGGGCGGCAGAGCAAGACTCCGTCTCAAAAAAAAAAAAAAAAAAAAGAGTATACTCCTTGATGGGAAAATTCTAGAAGAGCAGGATCAGGGGTGGGTCTGAGACCCACTGAGATCAGGAGATACTGTTACAGCCAACTTTGGAAAATGTAATCCAGGCTGGACATAATCACAGCACTTTGGGAGGCTGAGATGGGAGGATCATTTGAGGCCAGGAATTTGAGACCAGCCTGGGCAACATAGCAACACTCCCCGCACCCAACATTACAATTAAAAAAAAAAAAAAAATAGCTGGGTGTGCTGGGAGTGCACATCTGTACTCCCAGCTACTCTGGAGATTGAGGTGGGAGGATCACCTGAGTCTAGGAGCTTGAGGCTTCAGTGAGCTATGATTGCACCACTGCATTTCAGCCTGGGTGACAGAGTAAGATCCTCTCAAATAAAAAAAGAAAAAGAAAATATCTGAAAATACAGCTTGCCACAAGAAGAAGTTAGAATTATTATAATCTATACTCTCTGTATGGTCCAGGAAATGCTTGATCTATAAATTAACTTAAATAGGCCCTGGTTGTTAGCACCTTGGGACTCCAGGCAGTAGCAAAAGCAAATCCACTCTGGAGAGTGATGCTCTGGACTTAGATCTCACAGGATTCCCACAGATGATCACATGTGTACAATCAAAAATTACAAAACACATGAGGACATCCTGTGCTGGGAACAGGAATTGGTTTAAGCAACAGAGAACAAAAATTGACCCTTTCCTTACCGGCCCCTGGCCAAGACTTTTAAGAGTTGCAGGCCGGGCACAGTGGCTCACGCCTGTAATCCCAGCACTTTGGGAGGCCGAGGCGGGTGGATCACCTGAGGTCAGGAGTTCAAGACCAGTCTGACCAGCAAGGTGAAACCCCATCTCTGCTAAAAATACAAAAATTAGGTGGGCTTGGTGGTGTGCGCCTGTAATCCCAGCTACTTGGGGGACTGAGGCCAGAGAATTGCTTGAACCCGGGAGATAGAGGTTGCAGTGAGCTGAGATCGCACCACTGCACTCCAGCCTGGGCAACAGAGTGGGACTCCATTTCAATAAAATAAAATAAAATCGGCTGGGCGCGGTGGCTCACGCCTGTAATCCCAGCACTTTGGGAGGCCGAGGAGGGTTGATCACGAGGTCAGGAGATCAAGACCATCCTGGCTAACGTGGTGAAACCCCGTCTCTACTAAAAATACAAAAAAAAATTAGCCGGGTGTGGTGGCGGGCGCCTGTAGTCTTAGCTACTTGGGAGGCTGAGGCAGGAGAATGTAGTAAACCCGGAAGGCGGAGCTTGCAGTGAGGCAAGATCACACCACTGCACTGCAGCCTGGGCAACAGAGCAAGACTCCATCTCAAAAATAAAATAAAATCTTAAAATCATTAAAAAAAAAAACAGTTTCAGGGAGAAAGAGCATTGCAGGAGGGTCAGGCAAGATAATGGTGACCAGAATCTGACCTGAACAGGGAGCTAGGGGGAGGTTCTCTTCCTGATCCAGTTTCTGATCCTCTCATTTATTCTACCATCTTTAGGGAACTTCCAGGCAGGAGAGGATGGTCGGATTCTGAAACGTTTCTGTCAGTGTGAGCAGCGCAGCCTGGAGCAGCTGATGAAAGACCCACTGCGACCTTTCGTGCCTGCCTACTATGGCATGGTGCTGCAGGATGGCCAGACCTTCAACCAGATGGAAGACCTCCTGGCTGACTTCGAGGGCCCCTCCATTATGGACTGCAAGATGGGCAGCAGGTGGGGCTGGGTCAGCCCTGAGGCAGGGGTGGAGGGCAGGGGGTGGGCATTATTGAAAATATTGGCCAGGCGTGGTGGCTCATACCTTTAATCCTAGCGCTTTCGGAGGCTAAGGCGGGTGGATCACATGAGGTCCGGAGTTCCAAACCAGCCTAGCCAACATGGTGAAACCCTGTCTCTCTACTAAAAATACAAAAAAATTAGCCGGGTGTGGTGGCGCATGCCTGTAATGCCAGCTACTCAGGAGGCTGAGGTGGGAGAATTGCTTGAACCTGGGAGGTGAAGGTTGCAGTGAGCTGAGATCGAGCCATTGCACTCCAGCCTGGGCAACAAGAGTGAAACTCTGTCTCAAAAAAAAAAAAAGAAAGAAAGAAAACAGCGCCAAGTTCATTTTCAAAGTGGTTGTACCAGTGTACCTTCCCACCACCATGTATGAGTGTTACAGTCATCCCAGATTCTCACCGGTGCTTGGTACTGTCTGTTTTATTAACTTAAACCATTCCAATGGGTTTGGAATAGGATCCCTTCTTTTTTTTCTCTTTGAGACAGAGTCTTACTCTGTCGCCCAGGCTGAAGTGCAGTGACATGATCTCACTGCAATCTCCACCTCCCAGGTTCAAGTGATTCTCCCGTGTAAACCCCCCAAGTAGCTGGGATTCCAGGCACCCGCCACCACACCTGGCTAATTTTTGTATTATTAGTAGAGATGGAGTTTGACCATGCTGGCCAGGCTGGTCTGGAGTTCCTGATCTGAGATGATCCAGCCACCTCGGCCTCCCAGAGTGCTGGGATTATAGGCATGAGCCATTGAGTCTGGTCTGCAAGAAGTGAACTCTAATTGCTTTCTCAAGCTGGGCTTAGTGGCTCTCACCTATAATCCCAACACTCTGGGAGGCTATATATATATTTATATATATATATATACACACACACACACACACACACAGATACACACACGCACAGATACACACACAGTCTTCAAATCTCCCATTTCACTCTTTTAGTAGTCTTTTGATAAACATATTTTGATAAACAAAATAGTATTTATATTATTATTATTTTTTGAGACAGAGTCTCGCTCTGTTGCCCCAGCTGAAGTGCAGTAGCATGCTTATAGCTCGCTGTAGCCTTGAACTCCTGGGCTCAGGCGGTCCTCTTACCTTAGCCTCCAGAGTAGCTGGGACTATAGGTATGTCCCACCAGGTTTGGCTATATTTTATTTTTTATAGAGACATAGTCTCCCTGTACTGCCCAGGCTGGTCTTGAACTCTTGAGCTCAAGTGATCCTCCTTCTTCTGCCCCCTGAGTGGCTGGGACTATAGGTGCATACTGTCACACCTACCTAATTTTCAATTTTTTGTAGAGACAGGCTGTTTAGAAAAGCTCTGAAACCCTGCTTTTCCGTTCTCACACCACTGCCACAACAATGACAGCACAGAAGACTTCTGTGACCAAATGTGTCGGTTTTTTAACCCCACTCACCAAGCAACAGACACCAGCTGGATGTCCTCCAATTAAATTCCAACTCCATCTACCTGGAAATAGTGTTAGATTCCACAGGTTGGGGACTTAGTCCCCAAGACTGCCCCCCAGCTATAGACACCAGTCATAAGTCCAGGCCTTCAGAACTTCTGACTGATTGGCTCTAAGTCAGAGTTCCCATGTCCTCCTCTTTGGGTTCAAATAATTTGCTGGAGTGGCTCAAAGAACTCAGGGGAACACTTACTTACCTTTACTGGTTTAATATAATGCAGGGGTCCCCAACCCCTGGGCCGCGGCCCAGTCCCTGTCCATGACCTCTTAGGAACAGGGCCCCACCGCCCCATTGTAGGAGGCCAGTGAGCATTACCGCCTGAACTCCACCTCCTGTCAGACCAATTGCCATTCTCTGGAGGGCTAACCCTGTTGTGAACTGTGCCTGCCAGGGATCTAGATTGTATGCTCCTATGAGAATCTAACTGATGCTCGGTGAGCTGAGGTAGAACAGTTTCATCCAGAAACCATCCCCCTCACAGTCTATGGGAAAAATTGTCTTCTACAAAACCAGTTCCTGGTGCCAAAAAGGTTGAGTGCTGCTACAAAGGATACTGCAAAAGATGAAGAGATGTGTAGAGCAAGGTATGGGGAAAGGGGTGTGGAGGTTTTTTTTTTTTTTTTGAGACGGAGTCTCTCTCTATTGCCCAGGCTGGAGTGCAGTGGCACAAGCTCCGCTCACTGCAAGCTCCGCCTCCTGGGTTCCCGCCATTCTCCTGCCTCAGCCTCCCGAGTAGCTAGGACTACAGGTGCCCGCCACCATTTTTTTGTGTTTTTAGTAGAGATGGGGTTTCACCTTGTAGCCAGGATGGTATTGACTTCCTGACCTCGTGATCCACCCGCCTTGGCCTCCCAAAGTGCTGGGATTACAGGCGTGAGCCACCACGCCCGGCCCAATCCTTGGGTTTTTTTTTTTTTTTTTTTTTTTTTGAGGCGGAGTCTCGCTCTGTTGCCCGGACTGGAGTGCAGTGGCCGGATCTCAGCTCACTGCAGGCTCCGCCTCCCAGGTTTACGCCATTCTCCTGCCTCAGCCTCCCGAGTAGCTGGGACTACAGGCGCCCGCCATCTCGCCCGGCTAGTTTTTGTATTTTTAGTAGAGACGGGGTTTCACCGTGTTAGCCAGGATGGTCTCGATCTCCTGACCTCGTGATCCGCCCGTCTCGGCCTCCCAAAGTGCTGGGATTACAGGCTTGAGCCACCGCGCCCGGCCAATCCTTGGGTTTTTATGGAGGCTTTATGACACTAGCATTCCTTCCCCCAGGGTATAGGGTGGGATCCTCTCTGGGGAGGGTCCTGAGACCCACAGTCAGGAAGATGGGGAGAGATTAGAGTCCTGCCTTGGGGCAGATGAAAGGAGGGCAGGAATAGGGCAGAGAGATTCTGGGTTTCTTGGGGCCAGCTCCTGAGATCTAACACACCCAAAATTATAACAAAAGACTGTTGCCGGGCGCAGTGGCTCATGCCTGTAATCCCAGCACCTTGGGAGGTCAAGGCAGACAGATCACTTGAGGCCAGGAATTAAAGACAAACCTGGACAACATGGTGAAACCCTGACTCTACTAAAGAATACAAAAATTTGCCAGGTGTGGTGGTACACTCTTATAATCCCAGCTACTTGGGGAGGCTGAGGTGGGAGGATCACTTGAACCCGGGAGGTGGAAGTAGCAGTGAGCCAAGTTCACACCACTGTACTCCAGCCTGGGTGACAGAGCAAGACTCTGTCTCAAAAAAAAAAAAAAAAAAAGGCGGGCGCGGTGGCTCAAGCCTGTAATCCCAGCACTTTGGGAGGCCGAGACGGGCGGATCACGAGGTCAGGAGATCGAGACCATCCTGGCTAACACGATGAAACCCCGTCTCTACCAAAAAAAAATACAAAAAACTAGCCGGCGAGGTGGCGGGCTCCTGTAGTCCCAGCTACTCGGGAGGCTGAGGCAGGAGAATGGCATAAACCCGGGAGGCGGAGCTTGCAGTGAGCTGAGATCCGGCCACTGCACTCCAGCCTGGGCGACAGAGCGAGACTCCGTCTCAAAAAAAAAAAAAAAAAAAAAATGCTGGGCGCAGAGGCTCACACTTACATGGGAGACTGAGGCAGGTGGATCATGAGGTCAGGAGTTCGAGACCAGCCTGGCCAACATTGTCAAATCCCATCTCTACTAAAAATAAAATTATCTGGGTGTGGTGGCGGGCACCTGTAGTCCAAGCTACTCGGGAGGCTGAAGCAGGGGAATCACTTGAACCTGGGAGGTGGAGGTTGCAGTGAGCCGAGATCATTGCCATTGCACTCTAGCTGGGCGTCAAAAAAAAAAAAAAAAAAAGATTGTAACAAGGGCTATGGGAGTTACAAGCCAGGAACCATGGACGGAAACCAATATACATTGTAACTAACACCACACAGGGTCTAGCTATGTTGCCCAGGCTGATCTTGACTTTCTAGGCTCAAATGAACCTCCTGCCTTGGCCTCCCAAAGTGTTGGGATTATAGATGTGAACCACTGCACCTGGCCCTACCTTTAATTTAGTCCAGTTTGTTGGTTTTTTTCATTGTGTTTAAGAAATCTTTTCCTATTCCAAGATCATGCAAATATTATGTTTTCTTCTACAAGCTTTATTGTTTTAGCTATCACATTTAGACCTACGTTCCAGCTAGAATTAATATTTCTGTGTGTGGGAGGTAGGGATCAGGTTCACTTTTTTCCATATGGATATCCTGTTGACCCAGCACTGTTTATTGAAAAGACTTCCCTTTCCCCACTGAATTGCAGTGCCTTGTCATAAACTGCACAACTCTATGTGTGTGTCTCTGTGGACTCTGTTGTATTCCGTGCATTGATTTGCCCATTCTTGTGTCTCACTGTGGCTTTATGTCTTATTATCGGGAAGGGTAAGACCTCCAATTTGTTCTACATAATTTCCTTTGTCACATCCTCTGTGTGCTCAGGACCTACCTGGAAGAGGAGCTAGTGAAGGCACGGGAACGTCCCCGTCCCCGGAAGGACATGTATGAGAAGATGGTGGCTGTGGACCCTGGGGCCCCTACCCCTGAGGAGCATGCCCAGGGTGCAGTCACCAAGCCCCGCTACATGCAGTGGAGGGAAACCATGAGCTCCACCTCCACCCTGGGCTTCCGGATCGAGGGCATCAAGGTGAGGACCAGGAACCGCCTGTCCTGTTCTGGGAAGGCCTATAGCCAGGTCCCAGGCAGGGCTTCTTGAGCAAAGCTGGGAGAGAGTGCAGGAGATGGTGGAGGATGAAAGGCAGCCTCTTTCTTACCCCTACACGCATCAGAGCCCATGTTCTGTTTATCCATCTGCCTGAGCATCTCCTGAGTCCATCTTTTCTTCCTCTTCTTCTCCGTGGTCATGTCCTAGTCCAGCCCCATCTTCTCCTGCCTTGATCTCCCTGGGCGTCCCAGCCCTGGTCCCCTGCAGCACAAGAACTGGAGGCATCCCTTTCCCCCAGCTATGGAGAAGGTTTCTCTTTTTCTTTCTTTTTTTTTTTTTTTGAGACGGAATCTCGTTCTGTTGCCCGGGCTGGAATGCGGTGGCGCGATCTCAGCTCACTGCAAGCTCTGCCTCCCAGGTTCCCGCCATTCTCCTGCCTCAGCCTCCCGAGTAGCTGGGACTATAGGCGCCCGCCACCTCGCCCGGCTAGTTTTTTGTATTTTTAGTAGAGACGGGGTTTCACCGTGTTAGCCAGGATGGTCTCCATCTCCTGACCTCGTGATCCACCCGTCTCGGCCTCCCGAAGTGCTGGAATTACAGGCTTGAGCCACCGCGCCCGGCCGGTTTCTCTTTTTCTTTCTTGCATTCCTTTTTCTTTGGCAAATTAAATATAATTGTTTGAATAGGCCAGGCATGGTGGCTCATGCCTGTAATCCCAGCACTTTGGGAGACCAAGGCAGTAGGATTGCTTGAGGCCGGGAGTAGTTCAGGACTAAGCTGGCCAACATAGGGAGCCTCTGTTTCTAGAAGAAAAAAAAAATTGTTTGAATAGCTAGTCACACAGTTCAAAAGTCAAAATAATATTATAAAAAGGTAAATGTGGAGGAATTTCTCTCCCAACTCTGGTGCTGTCCTTCCCATTCTGTCCCTCTACCCCTCCACCTGCTCGTGGGGAACCACTTTATCAGTTTCTTGTATTTCTTCCTGTTAGTGCAAGTAAACAGAGTTGTAGATCCAAAATGTTCCTCGGTACGCATACTGACTGGTACTTGGCTATTTTCACTTAGTAGTAACATCCTGGAGAGTTTTCCACATCATTCCATAGAAAGCCTCCTCTTTCTTACTGTTTTTCTTCCCCCCACAGCTATGTAACAGTTTTTTTTTGTTGTTTTTTTTTGTTTTTTTTGAGTCGGAGTCTCGCTCTGTCGCCCAGGCCAGAGTGCAGTGGTGCAATCTCAGCTCACTGCAAGCTCTGCCTCCCAGGTTCACACCATTCTCCTGCCTCAGCCTCCCAAGTAGCTGGGACTACAGGTGCTCACCACCATGCCCAGCTAATTTTTTGTATTTTTAGTAGAGATGGGGTTTCACCGTGTTAGCCAGGATGGTCTCGATCTCCTGACCTCGTGATCTACCCGCGTCGGCCTCCCAAAGTGCTGGGATTACAGGCTTTAGCCACCGCGCCCGGCCCGCACTGTTTTTGTGACTGTGCCTGGTCCCCTATAGACAGACCCCTGGGTTGTTTCCATTTTTTGCCATTAGCAGGCCTCAAAGAATCACTTTGTACATAAGACATTTTGCAAGTATGCAGATTGAGCTGTAGATTTCCAGAAGAAGGACTCCTGGGTCAAAGATTAAAGGCATGGGTAATTTGCTAGAGATTACCAAACTTCCGCTATTGGTGTTATGCCACCACACATCCCACCAGCAGTGTATGACAATGCCTGTTTCAGAGCCAACCATGCCAGTCTCCTGTTCAAAACCCTTCTGTGGCTCCGTAGTACCTTGAAGCAAAGTTCCATAGCCTGTAGGGCCCTCTAGGGTCTAGCCTCATCTCTCTCGCTCATTCTTCTCTTTTCATTTTTTTTGAAAAAGAGTCTCGCTCTGTCACCCAGGCTAAAGTGCCATGGCACAATCTCAACTTACTACAGCCTCCACCTCTTGGGTTCAAGTGATTCTCCCACCTCAGCTTCCTGACTCGATGTGATTACTGGCATGCACTACCATGCCTGGCTAATTGTTCTTTTGTTTTTGTTTTTGGAGACAGAGTCTCGCTCTGTCGCCCAGGCTAGAGTGTAGTGGTACGGTCTTAGCTCACTGCAAACCTCCGCCTCCCGGTTCAAGCGATTCTTCTGCCTCAGCCTCCCAAGTAGCTGGGATTACAGGTGCGCGCCACTGCTCCTGGCTAATTTTTGTATTTTTAGTAGAGACAGGGTTTCACCATATTGGCCGGGCTGGTCTTGAACTCCTAACCTTGTGATCCGCCCACCTCGGCCTCCCAAAGTGCTGAGATTACAGGTGTGAGCCACTGCGCCCAGCCTATTGTTTGTATTTTTAAGAGAGACGGGGTTTCACTATGTTGGCCAGGCTGATCTTGAACTCCTGGCCTCAAGTGATCTGCCTGCCTTAGCCTCCCAAAGTGCCGGGATTATAGGCGTGAGCCACCACGCCCAGCCTCTCATTCCTCTCTTTTCGTTTACCTTCAGGCACAGTAAAGCACTTTCATTTTTTTTTTTTTTTTTTTTTTTTTTTGAGACGGAGTCTCGCTCTGTCGCCCAGGCTGGAGTGCAGTGGCCGGATCTCAGCTCACTGCAAGCTCCGCCTCCCGGGTTTATGCCATTCTCCTGCCTCAGCCTCCCGAGTAGCTGGGACTACAGGCGCCCGCCACCTCGCCCAGCTAGTTTTTTGTATTTTTAGTAGAGACGGGGTTTCACCGTGTTACCCAGGATGGTCTCGATCTTCTGACCTCGTGATCCACCCGTCTCGGCCTCCCAAAGTGCTGGGATTACAGGCTTGAGCCACCGCGCCCGGCCAAGCACTTTCATTTGCTTGAAATAGGCTTGCTTTTTCCTGCCACAAGGCCTCTGCACACCTTTGCCAGGAATGCTCTTCCCTCTATTTTATTTTATTTTATTTTTTGAGGCAGTGTCTCACTCTGTCGTCACCCAGGCTGGTGGCGTGATCACAGCTCACTGCAGCCTCAATCTCCTAAACTCAAGCGATCCCCCCACCTCAGCCTCCTGAGTAGCTGGGACACAGGTGCATGCCACCACACCCTGGTCTCTTCCGCCTCTGTCTCCTGGTCTGGTTGATTCTCAGTCATTTTTCTGTCTCCTTTCAAATCTTACTTCCTCAGGGAAGCCCTCCCTGATTTCTATTCTACTAGATCAGGGTCCCCCCTTCACCTCCTCATAGCTCCTTATACTCTTTCATTATTCTTTTCTTCCTTTCTGATCATCTTACTCAGTGTCTGCCCCCTCATCTGACTGTGTCTGTCCTGTTACCCCCTATTGCCAAGTGCCCACATAGCACCTGGCACAGTGTGGCAGATGACTTAGGTGGGTTCTCTGAGTCCCACTCAAACATAACAGATAACATTAGTCGGCCGGGCGCGGTGGCTCAAGCCTGTAATCCCAGCACTTTGGGAGGCCGAGACGGGCGGATCATGAGGTCAGGAGATCGAGACTATCCTGGGTAATACGGTGAAACCCCGTCTCTACTAAAAAATACAAAAAACTAGCCGGGCGACGAGGCGGGCGCCTGTAGTCCCAGCTACTCGGGAGGCTGAGACAGGAGAATGGCGTGAACCCGGGAGGCGGAGCTTGCAGTGAGCTGAGAGCCGGCCACTGCACTCCAGCCTGGGTGGCAGAGCAAGACTCCGTCTCAAAAAAAAAAAAAAAAAAAAAAAAAAAAAAAAAAAACATTAGTCTCATTAGTCTCAAATAACTATGTGCCAGGCACTGTGCTGTGCATCCTACACACCTGGTCTCCTCTAATCCTTACACCAGCCTTAGCAAGTAGACACCAACACAATTCCCATTTTCCAGATGAGGAAACTGAGGCTGAGGCAGGTGAAATGACTTAAGACCCTCCAGCTAGAAAAGAGCAGAGTCACGGCCGGGCACAGTGGCTCATGCCTGTAATCCCAGCACTTTGGAAGGCTGAGGCAGGCGGATCACGAGGTCAGGAGATCGAGACCATCCTGGCTAATACGGTGAAACTCCGCCTCTACTAAAAATACAAAAAAATTAGCTGGGTGTGGTGGCGGGCACCTGTGGTCCCAGCTACTCAGAGGAGAATGGCGTAAACCCGGGAGGCGGAGCTTGCAGTGAGCTGAGATCCGGCCACGGCACTCCAGCCCGGGCGACAGAGCGAGACTCCGCCTAAAAAAAAAAAAAAAAAAGAAATCTCGGCTCACTGCAAGCTCTGCCTCCCGGGTTCACGCCATTCTCCTGCCTCAGCCTCCCGAGTAGCTGGGACTACAGGCGCCCGCCACCTCGCCCGGCTAGTTTTTTTTGTATTTTTAGTAGAGACGGGGTTTCACCGTGTTAGCCAGGATGGTCTCGATCTCCTGACCTTGTGATCCGCCCGTCTCGGCCTCCCAAAGTGCTGGGATTACAGGCTTGAGCCACCGCGCCCGGCCATGAGCCGAGATTTCACCACTGTACTCCAGCCTGGGTGACAGAGTAAGACTCTATCTCAAAAAAAAAAAAAAAAAAAAGAAAGAGCAGAGTCACGATTCAAAGCCAGCTCCACCCCGCTCCAAAGCCCACTTTGCTAGACGGGTTCAACCAGGAGGTTCAAGGTTGGAAGGGTGTGGAAGGACTGGGCTCAGACATGTGACCTGGGGCTGGGTTGAGCTGGGGCTGGGCAGGTAGGCTGGCTTCCTCCTCTGGCAGCAAGCGTGCAGGCAGGTGGGTGGCCCTGGGAATTTGCCTTTTTTGAGATGGAGTCTTATTCTGTTGCCCAGGCTCGAATGTAGTGGTGCAATCTCTGCTCGCTGCAACCTCTGCCTCCTGGGTTCAAGTGATTTTCCTATCTCAGCCTCCCGACTAGCTGGGATTACAGGTGCCTGCCACCACACTTGGCTAATTTTTTGTATTTTTGGTAGAGACGGGGTTTCACCATGTTGGCCAGGCTGGTCATGAACTCCTGACCTCAAGTAATCCTCCCGCCTCAGCCTCCCAAAGCGCTAGGATTACAGGCATGATCCCAAACCTGGGACCATAGGTGCACACTACCACACCAGGCTTTTTTTTTTTTTTTTTAATAGAGATGGGGTCTTGCTATGTTGCCCAGGCTGGTCTTGGCCACTGCGCCTGGCCTCCTGGGAGGTATTTGAGGTTGCTGGGTATTGGGCGTGGGAAGGAAAAGGCCATGACCCTGCCCCTCCACATCCTGCCCTACAGAAGGCAGATGGGACCTGCAACACCAACTTCAAGAAGACACAGGCACTGGAGCAGGTGACAAAGGTGCTGGAGGACTTCTTGGACGGAGACCACATCATCCTGGTGAGTGAGACACCTGTGTCCCAGAAAGTAGCAGCTTAAGACAGCCTCTGTTGGCCGGGCGCGGTGGCTCAAGCCTGTAATCCCAGCACTTTGGGAGGCCGAGACGGGTGGATCACGAGGTCAGGAGATCGAGACCATCCTGGCTAACACGGTGAAACCCCGTCTCTACTAAAAAATACAAAAAACTAGCCGGGCGAGGTGGCGGGTGCCTGTAGTCCCAGCTACTCGGGAGGCTGAGGCAGGAGAATGGCGTAAACCCAGGAGGCGGAGCTTGCAGTGAGCTGAGATCCGGCCACTGCACTCCAGCCTGGGCGGCAGAGCGAGACTCCCTCTCAAAAAAAAAAAAAAAAAAAAAAAAAAAGACAGCCTCTGTTTATTCTTGCTCCAAAGTCAGTGGTCTTCTGCTTTGGGTGGGGCTGAACTGATACTGGCTGGCTTTGCTCAGTCTGAGGTCAGCTGGTGGCTTGGCAAGGCTGGCTGGTCCAGGGTGGCCCTGCTCCCAGCTCTGCCGGTTGGCTCATGACTTGGCCCATGACTTGGCCGCGTGTCTCTTGATAGCAGGATGGCCTGGGCTTGTTCTCACAGTGGAGGCAGGGGGCCAAGAGAACAAGTAAAAATGCAAGGCCTCTTGTTGCCTGGGCTCAGAATGGCCACCATCATTTCTGCCGTTCAGCAAGTAATGTGACCCAGCCTGGATCGAATCGGGTCGGGAGACAGACTCCGCTTCTGGATGGGAGTGGAAATTCATGGAATCCACCACTTTTCTCCATGCCACCTTGATGAATCCAAGCCTTCACTCCTCTGCCTTGTCTTCCCCATGGCTCCCGTATTCCATCCTGGCTAGAGCCTGCCTAGTCCTTTGGGGGAATGGGGTAAGGTCAGAGCTCAAGGTGGTCAAGGCCCCACAAAGTCCCCATGCTAACCAAGGAACCCTCCCTGTCACACAGCAAAAGTACGTGGCACGCCTAGAAGAACTTCGTGAAGCTCTGGAGGTCTCCCCCTTCTTCAAGACCCACGAGGTGCGAGCCCTTGCTGCCATGGGTGGATATAGGGTTGTCGGGGTCCAGGTACATGGGGGGGAAACCATTGATGAGTTACAGGTCAAAAGATATAAAAAGGGGCTGGGTGTGGTGGCCCACACCTGTAATACCAGCACTTTGGGAGGCTGAGGCGGGAGGATTGCTGGAGCCCAGGAGTGCCAAGACCAGCCTGGGCAACATAGCAAGACCCTGTCTGTATTAAAAAAAAAAAAAATGCCGGGTGCAGGGGCTCATGCTTATAATCCCAGCACTTTGGGAAGCCAAGGCGGGCAGATCACCTGAGGTCAGGAGTTCGAGGTCAGCTTGACTAACATGGGGAAACCCCATCTCTACTAAAAATACAAAATTAGCCAGATGTGGTGGCGCATGCCTGTAATCCTAGCTACTTGGGAGGCTGAGGCAGGAGAATCTCTTGAACCCGGGAGGTGGAGGTTGCGGTGAGCCGAGATCATGCCATTGCACTCCAGCCTGGGCAACAAGAGCAAAATTCTGTCTTAAAAATAAATAAATAAAAACAGCGTCTACTGAGAGCTGACTGTGCCAACCACTGGGAGGCACCTGATGAGTAGGGCTGGTACCATCATCCCGATTCTACAGAGGAGGAAACCAGTCATCAGTAGCAGTCCACAAGGCCTGAGAAGTCACTGTCTCTTTCTAAGTGAAGGCATTATCCAATTCTAGTTTTTAAAATTTTTTTTTTGGTCAGAGTCAGGGTCTCACTGTGTTGCCCAGGCAGGAGTGCAGTGGCGCAATCATAGGTCACTATAGTGTCAATCTCCTGGGCTCAAGTGATCCTCCTGCCTGGACCACCTGTCTCTGGAACTATAAGTGTGCACTACCATGACCAGCACACAATCCCATTCTTTAGTCTCTGCCACGCTCTCCTCACTTATTCTGGATCCTGAAGGAATTTGAGTTTGGACTGTGGCTTAGCAAAGGCCAGGCACAGTGGCTCATGCCTGTAATTCCAGCACTTTGGGAAGTTGAGGCGGGAGGATTGCTTGAGCTCAGGAGTTCGAGACCAGCCTGGGTGATATAGTGAGACCTTGTCTCTCTTTTTTTTTTTTGAGACGAAGTCTTGCTCTGTCACCCAGGCCGGAGTGCAGTGGTACACTCTTGGCCCGCTACAGGCTCCACCTCCTGGGTTCATGCCATTCTCCTGCCTCAGCCTCCCGAGTAGCTGGGACTGCAGGTGCCTGCCACCACGCCCGGCTAATTTTTGTATTTTTAGTAGAGACAGGGTTTCACCGTGTTGACTAGCATGGTCTCAATCTCCTGACCTCATGATCTGCCCTCCTCAGCCTCCCAAAGTGCTGAGATTACAGGTGTGAGCCACTCTGCCTGGCCTTATATTTAAAAAAAAAAAAAAACAGCTGCCAGGAGCGGTGCTCACGCCTGTAATCCCAGCACTTTGGGAGACCGAGGCGGGCAGATCACGAGGTCAGGAGATCGAGACCATCCTGGCTAACATGGTGAAACCCCGTCTCTACTGAAACATACAAAAAATTAGCCAGGCTTAGTGGCGGGCGCCTGTAGTCCCAGCTGCTGGGAAGGCTGAGGCAGGAGAATGGTGTGAACCCGGGAGGCGGAGCTTGCAGTGAGCTGAGATTGCACCACTGCACTCCAGTCTGGGCGACAGAGTGAGACTCCATCTTAACAACAACAAAAAAAATTAGCCGGAAATCACCTGAACCTAGTAGGTGGAGGTTGCAGTGAGCTGAGATTGTGCCACTGCACTCCAGCCTGGGCAACAGAGTGAGACTCTGTCTCAAAAAAAAAAAAAAGAGGCCGGGCACGGTGCCTCAAGCCTATAATCCCAGCACTTTGGGAGGCTGAGACGGGCAGATCACGAGGTCAGGAGATTGAGACCATCCGGCCTAACACGGTGAAACCCCGTCTCTACTAAAAAATACAAAAAACTAGCCGGGCGAGGTGGTAGGCGCCTGTAGTCCCAGCTACTCGGGAGGCTGAGGCAGGAGAATGGCGTGAACCTGGGAGGCAGAGCTTGCAGTGAGCTGAGATCCAGCCAATGCACTCCAGCCTGGGCGACAGAGTGAGACTCCGTCTCAAAAAAAAAAAAGAAGAAGAAAAAAACCAAAGGCATGGTGGTGCATGCCTGTAGCCTCAGCTACTCAGGAGGCTGAGGCAGGAGGAGGGCTTGAGTCCAGGAGGTCAAGGCTGCAGTGCATTTTGATCATGCCTCACACTGAACATTTGCTGTGTATTTGCTGTGTAACAAGCACTGTCTTAAGCACTTAATGTAGATTAATTAATACATATAATATGCCCAGCAACCTCTGAGGTAAATGATCCTACAGTCAGCCCCTTATCCTCAGATGATCTCTTCCAATCCCCCAGCTGATGCTACAAACTGTGGATAGTACTGAACTATAGACTGTGTTTTCTTAGTCTGATAACCAAGGTGGCTCCTAGGTGACTAGTGGGTGGGTGGCGGATACAGCATGGACACGCTGGACAAAGGGATGATTCGCATCCCAGGTGGTATGGAGCAGGATGGCACAAGATTTCGTCACAGTACTTAGGACGGTGTGCAATTTAAAATGTACGCATTGTTTATTTCTGGAATTTTCCATTTAATATTTTTGGATCACAGTTGACTGAGAGTAACTAAAACCAAAGAAAATGAAACCACTGACTGGGGACTAACTGTATTACTCTCACTTTGTATATGAGGACGCAGAACTACAGAGAGGTTAAGACACCTGCCCAAGGCTTCACAGCCAGGAGGTGGCACAGCCAGGATCTGAATCAGGTAGCCAGGTTCCAGGGTTCATGTTGTCAACCACCCAGCTCTGCTGCCTGTCAGGAAGGGACCTTGGCCAGTGCCTGCTCCTTCCTTAACTTCCCGTCTCTCCCCCGGCAGGTGGTAGGCAGCTCCCTCCTCTTCGTGCACGACCACACTGGCCTGGCCAAGGTCTGGATGATCGACTTCGGCAAGACGGTGGCCTTGCCCGACCACCAGACGCTCAGCCACAGGCTGCCCTGGGCTGAGGGCAACCGTGAGGACGGCTACCTCTGGGGCCTGGACAACATGATCTGCCTCCTGCAGGGGCTGGCACAGAGCTGAGCTGCTCAGCCACCGCCAGGTTTAATTGGATGGTGCCAGTCTAGCTGGAGGAGCCCTGAGATGCCATGGGGGGCCTGAGGTTGGCCATGGGGGAGCTGGCCTCCAGGGACGGGAGAGATTGTGTCATGTGCCACATGAGACCAACGTGGAAAGGTCTGAAGGGCCTTAGGAGATCAGGTAGCACCTGGCCCCATCATGATGCAGGGGCTATGGGGACCTGGAAGGAACATGACGAGGCAGTGAGTCAGAAAAACCAGAACGGGGTCCCCCGATCTGCTGGGAAGGCTTCTGAGGGGCTGCCCTGAGAGCATTCACTTCAGATGTCACAGGGTATGGCGTGACAGGGTGCCTGTGGACGCATGAATCACTTCTAACCTGCCTCCCTGTCAGCCTCCAGGCTGCCAGCTGGCTGAGGTCTGGGACTGGGTCAGGCTCATCTGTGGCGCCTCAGAGGGTCAGGCATCATTGGTGAACAGATGCAGGCACTGCTGGACCATCTAGGGAGAGTGACAGTCCACGTCTTCACCAGGGAGCCATTTGAGTGCTAAGGGACAAGAGGCTCAGAGGGCTTGACCCCATGGGACTGGACACAGCCTGAGGGCTGATACCGCTGGGCGGTATCCTGCCCTGCTGTGGCCCTGTGGGATCCTCCATGTCCCTCAGAGGACTCTGCTGACCTCCTGCAGACCCAAACCACAGCCACATCTGTGCCAGCACTGTGACAGTACTTCGCTCCTCTGTGCACCAGATCCGGCCTCAGGACTTCCACCTCCTGCCTGACCCCCCGGCTTCTCCCTCCTTTCTCCTAGCAAACTGCAGTGGCAGAAAGGAGGTTCAGAGGCTGGGAAAGTGGGCCTCCCCCTGCGACTTAAGAGCTGCCGCACTCAGGAGGGCCCCATCCAATCCCGGGCCGCTGCAGGGAAAAACACTGGGTGTGTGTCAGAGGCACAGGGTGGGTGGGGCTGCCAGCCACAACCCTGGCCTGCAGCCTGATTCAAACCAAAGACTATAGAACCCTGGGGTGTGGCTAACAGCCCCTCCAGCACGCATAGCCAGGTCTTCCTGGCCCTTGAGGCTGGGCTGGAGGATAGGCACCTACCTCTTCCCTAAGCTCCCACACTTTCTTCCAGGGCTGAGGAGATGCTCTCCTTTTCTGCTGACCATCTTGATACTTATTTATACGAGAGGCAGTTGCTGCACGGGGTAGTACTGGGAAGCAGGAGGCAGAATGGCTCTGCTGAGCCTCCTGCCTGTGACAAAACCCCAATAAACAGGACATTCAGAGCCAATGTTGTAGAGCTTTTTATTTTGCATCTGGAGTGAATTTGGGCACTTGGGCTGGGTGGGGTAACAGGATAATGAGCAGTTTGGGAAAGAGGCAGGCTCTGAGCAGGCTGGTTCACTCATTTGGCACTCACTGGGTGGCTATTCTTGTGCCTGGATGTGTTACAATGCAGGGGACACGGTGGTGACCAAGGCTGCTCCAAGCCCTGGCTGGGATGGGGGATGCACAGGCAGGCTGATCAGGGCTGGGATGGTAGACACGCATCCTCTTTACCCTGATCACTGGTTAGAAATACTGCACTGTGGCCGGGTGCGGTGGCTCATGCCTGTAATCCCGCACTTTGGGAGGCCGAGACGGGCGGATCACGAGGTCAGGAGATCGAGACCATCCTGGCTAATACGGTGAAACCCCGTCTCTACTAAAAATACAAAAAAATACCCGGCGACGAGGCGGGCGCCTGTAGTCCCAGCTACTCGGGAGGCTGAGACAGGAGAATGGCGTGAACCCGGGAGGCGGAGCTTGCAGTGAGCTGAGAGCCGGCCACTGCACTCCAGCCTGGGCAGCAGAGCAAGACTCCGTCTCAAAAAAAAAGAAATATTGCACTGTGGCCTGGCACAGTGGCTGACACCTGTAATCCCAGCACTTTGGGAGGCCGAGGCGGGTAAATCACTTGAGGTCAGGAGTTCGAGACCAGCCTGGCCAAAATGGCAAAGCCCCGTCTCTACTAAAAATACAAAAAATTAGCGAGGCATGGTGGTGCATGCCTATAATCCCAGCTACTTGGGGGGCTGAGGCAGGAGAATCACTTGAACCTGGGAAGTGGAGGCTGGAGTGAGCCGAGATCATGCCACTGCACTCCAGCCTGGATGACAGAATGAGACTCCATCTCAGAAAAAAAAAAAAAAGGCAACACTGCTCTGTACAGTTTCCCTAAATGACACAGGCTCGGTTAGGGACAGAGAAGTGATCCAGACAGGCCTGTTCCTCCTACTTCAGAGTGAAGGGGTCAGGTATTCATGAAGCTAGTAATCACACACACTCACTAGATGTTTATATGGGTGGATAGCAAAGTTTGTGGTCAGCACCATAATGTTCAGGGAGCCAGGGAGTTCAGGGAGCTGGCTGAGAGACACTAACTACCTAGCTTGAATCCTGACCCGGCCACGTGCTAGTCATGTGACCTCAGGCCAGCGATTCCACTTCTCCAGGCCTCTCTTGCCATCTGTCAAACCGGGTCCATCTAGTACCTCCCTTACAAGGTTGCCAGACCTGCTAACACAGATAGAGGCGCTGGCACAGGTAACTGCTCCCAGATGGACTTTAAAACTATAAAGATAGGAGGTGCGGGGGATATCTTGACTGGGGCTGCGGGACTCTTCCATGAGGTAGTGATACCTGAGCCTTGATGGAGAAGTTACGGAATGATCCTCAGCAGAGGGCTGGGGTGGGCCTCAATGCTCTGGGGATTTGAACAACGCTTCAGGGATCTGAAAGGCCAATATGACTGGTAGGCGGCAAGTGTGAGGAAGAGCCTGGGCTAAGGAGGGGTGAGCTGGGGCTGGCGCAGTTCAGTGTCCCTGTCCTGGGAGCAGCAGAGGGCCCAGGCTCCTTAGATCTCGTGAGGTGACAGAGGCGGTCCCTAGTAAGAAACGGACAGATGCAACATTCAGATGGGACAGGCAGGCCGCAGGGTCTGGGCTGTCGTCAGTCTCTCCCTAGAGGGACCAGCTGGTGCTCAATACTGCAGGGGGTGGGCCTGGGGTTGGGACGATGCCCAGGCTTGGGAGAGATGCAGTGGGGGTGGCCTTATGAAGGATCCCTGGGCTGGAGGCCCTTGAGACCCAGCTTAAACCTTGGGGCCATCACACAGAGGAAGAAGTGGGGGCACACTTGAAATGGTGACCGAGCTAGGCTGTAGCCCGGGACTGCAGCCCCAGCTAATGACTGCAGTCTTGCGGTGTGAGGAGCAGGGCCTGGCCACAGAGGCCAGCCCGCACCCCACCCACGGGCACCACGTACACCCGGCCGTCAGTGGCCCGCGAGGGTGAGAAGTCCGTCAGCTGCAGGTTGCTGTCCCGGACTTGGTCGTAGTCCCACAGCTGATAGTGCCAACTCTTGCCCTGCTTGGACAGCAGGTAGACAGCTCCCGGGGAGCCCTCCTCCGGCAGGGATGGTGGCTGGCAGGGTGTGCCCAGCACTGGGTGGAACAGGCCCGGCAGCTCAGGGTCCTCAGCGTAGCCGAGACTAGGCACAGCCCGAACACCCAGCAGGACCCCTGGGGAAGAGGAGAAAGTGGTAAGTGGCAGCGACTGAGCCAGGACCAGGTGCTGGGGCTAACTTCCACCCCCTCCCATCCCTCCAGGGTGGGTGCAGCTGCCATTCCTAGGTTACAGTGACGTTACTGGTGACCAGTGGGTTGGGATTTGGCCCCACCACAGCATCCGGCTCCAAGGCTGTAGGCGTTTTAAGTCTTGCCTCCCTTGGCCTGACAGCACAGGGGAGGTGGGGAGGCAGCATGAGACAGAGCAAATGCCGTCACCCGGTCATCCCCAGCTGTCTAGGGAGGAGGATCCAAGAGGAGCTGTCAAGACCACACACCATGAAGAAGCTGAATGGAGCCTCCCCGGGACCTTCTGACATGGACCAACCTGGCCTTCTTTCAGGCGGGGGAATGATGGAAGACAGTGCTGGTAATGCTTACAGAGACGTGTCACATGCCAAGCCCTATTCTTTTTTTTTTTTTTTTTTGAGACGGAGTCTTGCTCTGTCACTCAGGCTAGAGTGCAGTGGCACCATCTCAGCTCACTGCAACCTCCACCTTCCACGTCCAAGTGATTTTTCCTGCTTTAGCCTCCCAAGTAGCTGGGATTTCAGACACACACCACCACGCCCGGCTAATTTTTGTAGTTTTAGTAGAAACAGGGTATCACCATGTTGGCCAGGTTGGTCTCAAACTCCTGACCTCAAGTGATCCACCTGCCTTGGCCTCCCGAACTGTTGGGATTACAGGCGTAAGCCACTGCGTCCGGCCAAGCCCTGTTCTGAGTGCTGCATGCTATGCCTACAAGGCAGCCTCATGAGGAGGGTGCTACTGTTACCCCGATTTCCAGATGTGGAAAGGAACGGCCCAGAGAGGCGATGATACCTGCCCAGAGTTACACAGCCTAGAAGAGGCTGCACCACGCCTGGAGCCCAGATGTTCTGATCCTGAAATCTATGCTCTGAGCTTCCGTTTGTAGAAGCTCCAACGGGTGGACACCTGGGGCCCAGCCTGCCCGGTGCTATGCTAAGTGCCCAGCCTGGCTGGGGAGACACCAGCACAAGGAGTGAGAATGTCAGGAGGGTTAATGGAGGCCAGGGAGACACAGGATGAGGGGTGCAGACAAAGGAGGGGACCCACCTGCGCTCACCGCCCAGTGGGCCTTGTGGCCCTTCCTCTGACACGGCTCATGGTTGAAGTCTTCGTCGTAGCTGGTGCTGGCATTAAGGTAAAAACGATAGCGTGGCCCTGGGACCCACCCTTCGCCACCCCTGTCCTCCTCCCTCCAAGGCCCTGGGATACGGGATGAGCAGGGGATGTCCAGTGACCAGGTGCTGCAGGACGAGGTCTCTGTTGGGACCACCCAGGCCGCCAGAGAGCAGCTTGGCCTGGCAGCCCAGCACCTCCTGGGCCAGCCTGCCCATATCGGCTACTGCATGGTGAGAACACACAGAGGGGGCTTGTTGCGTGTGCCCAGCACCGTGCCGAGGGTTCACAGTGGGCGATGCTTCCAACCCTCACCATGACCTTCCACTCCTTGGTACAAATGAAGAAAATGAGGCACTAAAAGCGTCAGTGGCTTGTCCATGGCCACAGCAAAGAGGTGGCAGAGCTGGGTTTGCAACCCGTGCAGCCAGTTCGAGTCCATCTTGTAACCTCTCTGCTCTATGGGCAGTGGGAAGGGCCCGAAGAATGGAACGAGACACCCTGACAACACGGCTGCCAGCACCCCACCCAGCCTCTCCGGTCCCAGCCTCATGAAGAGGTGATGGAGCACGCAGTCACCCGGCTCACCTGAGAACATCTCTCCCTGGGCTGTGTAGCCTCTTTCCGTGGCCACCTGCACGAGTCTCTCCAGGGGGACGCCACTGGGGGGCGACAGGAGAGTACCTGCCATCCACAAGGCCACCAGCCCGCATCTGGGGACAGAGAGGCCCAGCCTGTCAATCCTATGTCACAGCCTCCTTACCTGGAAGCTGGTGTTGGGGAACAGGTTTGCTGCCCTGGAGGAGTTCCCCCCCTCCCCGCTCTCCCAGGCCAGCAAGGGAGACCTGACTCCCCTTCAGGGGAGAGCCCAAGGCTGAAGGGCTGGGGGTGGAAGGGTGGGGAGAGGTCACCTGAGCTTCCTGGGAGGAGGAGCCAAGGTGGAGTTGGACCAGGTTCATTCGTTCATTCCTCAGATGTTCCAACTATGTTTACTATGCAGGCACCCAGAAGCCTGAGTGGAAAGTTCCCCCTTTTCTTCCCTCCTCCTCCCGCCAGGGACAATCCACTCCTCTTTTCCAGATCAGTCCTTAAGAAGCCCAGCAAGGGCAGAGTAAGGGCAGCAAAGGGGCTGGGAGGGTCCCACATCAGGGCACATACTGAGGGCCTTCTTGGATGAGGGACGGCAGGTCTGCACAGAAGAGGATCCACCGCAGGTCACCTCGGAACCTGAAGCAGAGCCGCGCTCAGTCACCAGGGAGCCAGCTCTGAAGCGCCCCCGACCTTGAGGTCTGGCTGGGAGTGGGGTATCCAGGGACGATGAAGGGAACACAGGCCTGGCTGTCCTAAGGCTGAAGGACGCTCCTGGTTCAGTCACTGACTTCCCCTTCCTAAGCTTCAGTTTCCTCATCTGGTTCGTGGGAATGGTCCTTCTGCTTGCCTGCTCCCTGCTCTCTCTCTGTTATTGAAGGGTGAGGAAGAAAGGGTAGCACTTTGCAACCAGATTTATCTGAGGAAATTTCTCAAAGTGGTATCTCCATCTCCAACTCTTTTTTTCTTGCACTGTTGCCCAGGATGGAATGCAATTATGCAATCAAAACTCACTGCAGCCTCGACCTCCCAGGGTCAAGTGATTCCTCCTGCCTCGGCCTCCTGAGTAGCTGGGAGTATAGGCACGTACCACCATGTCCAGCTAGTTCTTTTTATTTTATTTTATTTTTTTGAGACAGAGTTTCGCTCGTTTTGCCCAGATTGGAGTGCAAGAGTGCAATCTCAGCTCACTGCAACCTCTACCTCCCAGGTTCAAGTGATTCTCCTGCCTCAGCCTCCCAAGTAGCTGGGATTACATGTGCGCGCCACCATGCCTAGCTAATTTTGTATTTTTAGTAGAAATGTGGTTTCACCATGTTGGCCAGGCTGGTCTCGAACTCCTGACCTCAGGTTATCCACCCACCTTGGCCACCCAAAGTGCTGGGATTACAGGCGTGAACCACCATGCCTGACTCTTTTTATTTTTAGTAGAGATGAGGTCATGTTATGTTGCCCAGGCTCCAAACTCTGTGATTTGTTTTTCCCTTCAAGTCTGTTTCTTGGGCTGTTCAACACTGAAAATCCCTTAATTGAACTCTGAATAAAACCAGGTAACAACATGCTTAAGGCCTAATACATCACCTTGATAGTGAATCTTTGTACCCTGGGGGAGGCCACTCCTATAGTTTGGCCCTGGGGGATTCATTCCTTTTTTTTTTTAAGACAGGGTTTCCCTTTTGTTGCTCCAGCTGATGATCTCGGCTCCTGGGTTCAAGCTATTCTCCCGCGTCAGCCTCCCGAGCAGTTGGGATTATAGGCATGCACCACCACACCCGGCTAATTTTTTTTTTTTTTTTTTTTGAGACGGAGTCTCGCTCTGTCGCCCAGGCTGGAGTGCAGTGGCCAGATCTCAGCTCACTGCAAGCTCCGCCTCCCAGGTTCACGCCATTCTCCTGCCTCAGCCTCCCGAGTAGCTGGGACTACAGGCGCCCGCACCTCGCCCGGCTAATTTTTGTATTTTTTAGTAGAGACGGGGTTTCACCATGTTAGCCAGGATGGTCTCGATCTCCTGACCTCGTGATCCGCCCGTCTCGGCCTCCCAAAGTGCTGGGATTACAGGCTTGAGCCACCGCGCCCGGCCAACCCGGCTAATTTTTTTTTTTTTTTTTTTTGAGACGGAGTCTCGCTCTGTCGCCCAGGCTGGAGTGCAGTGGCCAGATCTCAGCTCACTGCAAGCTCCGCCTCCCAGGTTCACGCCATTCTCCTGCCTCAGCCTCCCGAGTAGCTGGGACTACAGGCGCCCGCACCTCGCCCGGCTAATTTTTGTATTTTTTAGTAGAGACGGGGTTTCACCATGTTAGCCAGGATGGTCTCGATCTCCTGACCTCGTGATCCGCCCGTCTCGGCCTCCCAAAGTGCTGGGATTACAGGCTTGAGCCACCGCGCCCGGCCAACCCGGCTAATTTTTTGTACTTTTTCTGTGTTTTTTTTTTTTTTTGAGACGACTGGAGTGCAGTGGTCCGATCTTGGCTCACTGCAAGCTCTGCCTCCTGGGTTCACGCCATTCTCCTGCCTCCGCCTCCTGAATAGCTGGGACTACAGGCACCCACCACCATGCCTGGCTAATTTTTTGTGTTTTTAGTAGAGATGGGGTTTCACCGTGTTAGCCAGGATGGTCTTGATCTCCTGACTTCGTGATCTGCCCGCCTTGGCCTCCTAAAGTGCCGGGATTACAGGTGAGAGCCACTGCGCCTGGCCATTTTTTGTATTTTTAGTAGATATGGGGTTTCTTCATGTTGGTCAGGCTGGTCTCGAACTGCTGACCTCAGGTGATCCACCCGCCTCAGCCTCCCGAAGTGCTGGGATTACAGGCATGAGCTACCGTGCCTGGTCTCCATTTTTTTTTTTTTTTTTTTGAGATGGAGTCTTGCTCTGTCGCCCAGACTGGAGTACAGTGGTGCGATCTTGGCTCACTGCCACCTCCACCTCCCAGGTTCAAGCAATTCTCCTGCTTCAGCCTCCTGAGTAGCTAGGATTACAGGTGTGTGCCACCATATCTGGCTAATTTTTGTATTTTTAGTAGAGATGGGGTTTTGCAATGTTGGCCAGGCTAGTCTCGAACTCCTGGCCTCAGGTGATCTGCCTGCCTTGGCCTCCCAAAGTGCTGGGATTATAAGTGTGAGCCACTGTGCCTGGCCCATGCTTATTATTCCTATTGCAAGGCTGGTAAGAGGGCAAGGTTCGGTTCGGGTATGGGGGTGGTACGGACTCAGAGCTCGTGGTTCCCAGTTTAGGGTACCCTCCCGATGAAAGATGGTAACACATAAGTATGATTAAAAGCATAGAGGACGGGCGTGGCGGCTCACGCCTATAATCCCAGCACTTTGGGAGGCCGAAGCAGGTGGATCACCTGAGGTCAGGAGTTCGAGACCAGCCTGGCCAACATGACGACACCCCATCTCTACTAAAAACACAAAAAATTAGCCAGGCATGGTGGCGGGTGCCTGTAATCCCAGCTACTCAGGAGGCCGAGGCAGGAGAATCACTTGAACCCGGGAGGTGGAGGTTGCAGTGAGCCAAGATCACACCACTGCACTCCAGCCTGGGCAACAAGAGCGAAACTCCGTCTCTAAATAAATAAAAAAAATAAGAAGCATGGAGCCAGGCTGGGTGCGGTGGCTTGTGCCTGTACTTCCAGCACTTTGGGAGGCCAAGACAAGAAGATTGCTTGGGCCCAAGAATTCAAGACCCAGCCCGGGCAACATAGAGAGACTCTGTATTTACAAAAAATATATATATGTACAAAAAATTAGCCGGGGATGGTGGCGCATACCTGTGGTCCCAGATATTTTGGAGACTGAGATGGGAGGATCACTTGAGCCTGGGAGGTTGAGGTTGCAGTGAGCTGTGATACAGCTACTGCATTCCATCCTGGGCAACAGAGCAAGACCCTGTCCCCAAAACAAACAAACAAACAAGCAAACAAACAAACAGCCTGGAGCCCTGCCACCAGAGTTCAAATTGGACTCTTCCTCTTTTTTGCACTATAGCCGAGGGGCTTCACTTCTATGAGCCTCACTTTTCTCATCAGGAATATGAGACAAAAACAGTTTCTACCTCATGGGGTTGTTGAGAGGATTCAATAAATTAATATTTAAACATTTAGAACAGCGCTTGACATAGGGTAGGCATTCAGTAAAGGGTGGCTATAATTTGCATTAAATTTGCCTCATCTCAGTGTGGGCATTTAGGGAAGATTATAAATGTGTCCGGAGACTGGGTGCCATGGCTCATGCCTCATCTCAGCACTTTGGGAGGCCGAGGCAGGTGGATCACCTGAGGTTGGGAGTTCGAGACCAGCCTGGCCAACATGACAAACCCCCGTTTCTACTAAAAATACAAAAATTAGCCGAGCGTGGTGGTGGGCACCTGTAATCCCAGCTACTCGGGAGGCTGAAGCAAGAGAATCGCTTGAACGGGGAGAAGGTGGGTGCTGGTGGGCAGGCGGAGGCTGCAGTCAGCCAAGATCACGCCAGTTCACTCCAGCCTGGATGAAAGAGAGAAACCCCATTAAAAAAAAAAAAAGGCCGGGCACGGTGGCTCAAGCCTGTAATCCCAGCACTTTGGGAGGCCGAGACGGGCGGATCACGAGGTCAGGAGATCGAGCCCATCCTGGCGAACACGGTGAAACCCCATCTCTACTAAAAAAAAAAATACAAAAAACTAGCCGGGCGAGGTGGCGGGCGCCTGTAGTCCCAGCTACTTGGGAGGCTGAGGCAGGAGAATGGCGTAAACCCGGGAGGCGGAGCTTGCAGTGAGCCCAGATCGCGCCACTGCACTCCAGCCTGGGCGACAGAGCGAGACTCCGTCTCAAAAAAAAAAAAAAAAAAAATGTCTAGAGGGCTTGGAGTTTCAATGTGAGTCCGGGCAAGTCTTTTCTCCCTCTTTTCAGCCAGGCAATCATTAAACCTCAGCCTCACAGCCCCAGCCCAGGTCTGGCGCTCTCCTTTCCCCTACCACCTGGGTCCCTGGATGTCCCAGTTTCCTCAAGGCTCCTAAGTACCACTTCCACAGGACTTCTCCATCCCTGCACAGAGCCTCTCCACGGCTCCCCCATGCCCTCAGGAAAGTCCCAGTCCCTTCGCAGAGCCCGCTCTGTCCTGCGTGGGCTGGCTCTGCCGCTTTCACAGCCCCATGTTTGCCACTTTTCCCGGCAAGTTAAGGACATATTTGCCGTTCCTTGAATAGAACATGTCCTCATTTCACTCCAGGCCCCTGCACAAGCTGGTTACTCTCATCACACAGCATTTACACGACTTGCTCAACAGCACTCAGGGTTCCCCTTCTCCAAGAAGCTCCCCCTGACTCCCCAGCCTGGGTCATACACCCCTCTGGGCTTTGTCATGACAGCCCTGTCCACTCTGGGTTGTCACTGTCTGGAGGGGTGGAGGAATCTGTCTCCCCCACTAGACTGGGCACTTGCTTTTTTTTTTTTTTTTTTAAACAGAGTATTGCTCTGTCTTCCAGGCTGGAGTGCAGTGGCACAATCTTCGCTCACTGCAACCTCTGCCTCCGGGGTTCAAGCGATTCTCCTGCCTCAGTCTCCCAAGTAGCTGGGACTACAGTCGCGTGACACCACACCCGGCTAATTTTTGTATTTTTAGTAGAGATGGGGCTTCACCATATTGGTCAGGCAGGTCTCCAACTCCTGATCTCAGGTGATCCACCTGCCGGCCTCCCAAAGTGCTGGGATTACAGACATGAGCCAACGAGCCCAGCATGGACTGGGCACTTGTGAGGACAGCTTTCTTCATTGCTGGAGGCACACCACCATGGAAGGGATCTAGGCAGGGGACCTAAGTAGTCAGGCTGTTTGATCGTGAGGACACGGGAACCGCCCCTCCCCCCAAAAGGAAATGGCTGAAGTGATCTGTGGAGAAGTGACTAGGGCAGAGCCTGGGTGGTGGGTGGGACATGGAGACCCTACCGGTCCTTGTGCAGTTTCAGGAGCCTCTTCACATCTTCTCTGCCCTTGGGGACCGGACCAGCCTTCTCCAAGGCCTCCTTCAGGAGCTGGCTCTTCTCCAGGCCGAAGACATGAGGGGGAGCAGGACCCGTGGCAGCGGGTGGAGGAGGCAGTGGGGGTGGTGGGGGAACAGCGGTCTGCTGACTCCAGGGAGGGGATGGTAAAGCTAAAAAGTCCAGGGGACTTGGGGGTAGAGGAGGAGATGGAATGCTGCTGGCTTGGGGTACAGGGGTTCTTGGAGGAGGGATTGGTGGTTTTAGGGGAGGAGAGCATGGAGAAGTCATTTTGGGGTCTACAGGAGGGGCTGAGAGGTTCAGAAGGTAGGGAGGGAAGGATCTTCCAACGGAGAGCGGTCTCAGGGATGGAGATTTTAAAAATTTGCGAGTTGAGTTCCAGAATCTGGGGGCTGAGCAGTGGGTGTGAAAGGACCACAGCTAATATTTGAAACCATGGGAGCAGGAACTGCGAGGGTGACTCAAGTCATAAGGCACCTGACAGTTAACAGGGTGGGGTCCTTAAATCCGGAACCGGATCTGTGGTACCGGTTGGGTTACCTCGGGAGTCTTAGGTGGAGAGTTAGTAGGAGTTAACTCATTCTTTGGGGCTGGATGTGGAAACACATGAGTAAGTTTGGGATATGAAGGCTCAGACCTAAAGTGAGGTGCCTGAAGGGTGCGACTTAGGAGCCCAGGGCTAAAGATTCGGAGAACTTAGGTTCAGTACCCCCTCACATCCCAGGCCCGAGTTTGGAACCTTTGGGCTGACCTTTGAGTCAGAGGTCAAGAGGTCAAAATGGACACCAGGCAAGAAAAATGGCCTAGTTGTGGAGAAGGTCCTGGAACCAGAGCAACAAAAACGTCTGTGGGTTGGAGAAGACTCAGAGATCAGAGGCCGGTGGGCGCCGCGATAACCGGTGGAGAAGGGAAAGGAGTCAGGAAGTAAGGTACACCTCCCACTCCCGGAAAATGGCGGCCCCCGCACACTGCTTTCCCCATATCACGGGGTATCACACGCAACAGTGCCAGCCCATTTGGCGATCACGTGACAGGAAACGCGGCTCTCGGGGGAAGAGGCGGGACTTCAAAAAGCATTGCCTCCGGAAGACACCACAGCGCCAGACGCGTCCCGATTGGCAAAATACTAGTGACCTTCACTGATTGGTCCGTAGACCCGGGAGTCACGGAAGGAGGTGGGCTTTCAGGAGGTTGGGCGGGGTTTTTCTACCTAGGCGGGAACTCAAATATCATTTTGATTGGCAAGAGCTGAGCTCAGAAACGAGACTTGCTCTGATTGGTCAAGCTACTGCGTTTCCGCGCGGGGATTGCCTGGCAGAAAGGCAGGGGCGGTGCCAAGAGAGAAAGCTTGGTGGTTTGGTCTCAGGAAAGTAGCAGGTGCCGCTTGAGAGAACTGCGGTCCTGTCGGAAGGTAACCTTGGGTGCAAACGACCATCGGCGGCGGGCGAGCGGTACGCTTGGCGTCCGGGCCTTCCTGGACTTGTCTCAGGAAACTTGCTGCTCGAGGCCAGGCTGCCCAAAACCTGTCCCCCTTTTTCTTTTTTTTTTTTTTGAGACGGAGTCTCGCTCTGTCGCCCAAACTGGAGTGCAGTGGCCGGATCACAGCTCACTGCAAGCTCCGCCTTTCGGGCTCACGCTATTCTCCTGCCTCAGCCTCCCGAGTAGCTGGGACTATAGGCGCCCGCCACCTCGCCTGGCTAGTTTTTTGTATTTTTTTTTTTTTAGTAGAGACGGGGTTTCACCGTGTTTGCCAGGATAGTCTCGATCTCCTGACCTTGTGATCCGCCCGTCTCGGCCTCCCAAAGTGCTGGGATTACAGGCTTGAGCCACCGCGCCCGGCCTTGTCCCGGTTTTTCTATACAGTCTCCCACATCCGGGTTTTTCTCCGGGACTGCCCTTCGAATGCGTGGGCCAATGGGAGTCGCCATTTAGGGCGCTCCGCCCACGGGGTCGCGTAGAGCATCCTGGAAGTCGTAGTAAATCTCTCGAGAGTTCCCTCTGCACGCGGGCTGGAGAAGCGGGTCCTACGCACGCTTTGTTGCCCTCGCTTTGCCTCGGTCCTTCCCCCTACTCCCGCCTTACCTGACTTCCTTTTGGGAGGAAGATCCTTGAGCAGCCAACGGTGGGACAAAGGATTTGGCGAAACCCAGGGCTAAAGTCACGTTTTTCCTCCTTTAAGCCTTACCTCAACACTTCACTCCATGGCAGTTCCCGAGACCCGCCCTAACCACACTATTTATATCAACAACCTCAATGAGAAGATCAAGAAGGATGGTGAGTTCTCGGGATAGTCCGGACTCCAGACTGTCCCGCACGGGCTGGTCCCTCTTCCACCCCCTGCACCCGCTTCTCTTTCTAAGTGTTCCTTCAGCCAAACTTCGAGTTAACCCCTTGGCTTTTACACAAACTACTTCCTGTCTTCAACACTCTATTAGTTCATCTTACACTCTGCCCTTTAACCTGGTCATTGTTGCTCATCTTACAAGGTTTGAGGTCACGGGACCCTTCCTCCAGGAAGCCTTCCCCTGTCCCTTCACGTGGCTGCCGCTGACTTCCCATACGCTGAGGCCATCTCCCATCAAGCCCTGATTCCTCTGAGCTGTCGTGGGGCTCTCTCTCCTCCCAGTGGCCTTTGAGCTCCATGAGGGCAAGGACTGAGGTTTTCTTGGTCACCGGCTTTTTCAGTGATCAACTCACAATGAAAATGTACCATAATGGTGGCTAACGCTCTGTATCATGGGCTGGTCTGTGTGCTTTTATATAAATCTTGATTACATTTAATTCTCACAACAAGCTTGTAGGAAGAAGGCTATTGTTATTCCCATTCCTCAACTAACAAACTGAGGCAGGGCGCGGTGGCTCACCCCTGTAATCCCAGCACTTTAGGAGGCCGAGGCGGGCGGATCACCTGAGGTCGGGAGTTCGAGACCAGTCTGACCAACATGGAGAAACCCTGTCTCTACTGAAAACACAAAATTAGGTGGGCGTGGTGGTGGCGCACGCCTGTAATCCCAGCTACTCTGGAGGCTGAGGCAGGAGAATCACTTGAACCCGGGAGACGGAGGTTGCAGTGAGCCGAGATCACACCATTGCACTCCAGCCTGGGCAACAAAAGCAAAACTCCGTCTCAAAAAAGAAAGGGAAAATAAACTGAGACAGGGTGATGTGACTTGCCCAGGGTCACATAGCAAGTAAAGTAGTTGAAGCCACCGGTATAGAATTTTGCTTAAGAACCCAATTTTTGGCTGGGCGTGGTGGCTCAGACCTGTGAGCCTAACATTTTGGGTGGCAGAGGCAGGAGAATCACTTAAACACAGGAGTTCAAGATCAGCCTGGGCAACAAAACGAGACCTTGTCTCTACAAAAAAAAAAAAGGCTGGGCATGGGTGGGGTATGCCTGTGGTCCCAGCTACTCAGGAGGCTGAGGTGGGAGGATCGCTTGAGCTAGAGAGATTGAGGCTGCAGTGAGCTATGATTGCACCACTGCACTGCAGCCTGGGCAGAGCAAGAAACTATCTGAAAAAAGGAAAAAAAAAAAAAAAAAGAACTCAGTTATTGAAATCAGAAAGACCCTCTCACGTTCTCAAGTAAATTATCACCTTTATTGAATCTCATTTTCTACATCTAAAAATTGAGCAAAATCATAATACCTTTTTTGCATGGATGTTGGGCAAGATTAAATTAGCTCAACCTTGCAGTATTTCTTTTTTATGGTAACTGGCAGCTAGTAAGGGCTGGATAAATGTTAGCTCTTATCACTTCTAGAAAATTGTCAGGAGAACCGAAGGAACTTACTGGGATTCAGTTTGAGGTCACCAGTGAAGTTGCTCTTGAAGAAAGCAAAACCAGCAGCTGGGGCACTGGCTCACGCCTGTAATCCCAGCACTTTGGGAGGCTGAGGTGGGCAGATCATTTGAGGTCAGGAGTTCAAGACCAGCCTGGCCAAGATGGTGGAACCCCGTGTCTACTAAAAATACAAAAATCAGCTGGGTGTGGCAGCGCACACCTATAGTCCCAGCTACTCAGGAGGCTGAGGCAGGAGAATCACTTGAACCCTGGGAAGCAGAGGTCGCAGTGAGCTGAGACTGCACCACTGTAAAAAGAAAAAAAGAAAACAAAACCAGGAATGTAAATTTTGCATGTGCTTTTAGAGTGTGGTGCCCAACCATTATTGGGCAGTGCTGGGGACACACTGGTGACATAGAACGCTGGTTCTTTTTTTTTTTCTTTTTTTTTTTAAATGAGACGGAGTGTCACTCTGTTGCCCCGGCTGGAATGCAGTGGTGCAATCTCAGCTTACTGCAACTTCCGCCTGCCGGATTCAAGCAGTTCTCTGCCTCAGCCTCCTGAGTAGCTGGGATTCCAGGCACCTGCCACCATGCCTGGCTAATTTTTGTGTTTTTAGCAGAGACAGGGTTTCACCATCTTGGCTACGCTGGTCTCGAACTCCTGACCTTGTGATCCACCTGCCTCGGCCTCCCCAAGTGCTGGGATTATAGGCATGAGCCACTGCGCCCGACTGGAACCCTGGTTCTTTAGGACAGTGACAGCCCAGAGTAGTCAGGGCCATCATGCAGGAGGCTTAGGCAGAGTGTTGAGGGCTGGGATTGGGACCTTAGAAAGACAGAGGATCCATTCAGCTTCCTGGCAAAGGAGAGGTTTTGGAGAGCCTGCCAGGTAGAGTAAGTAGTATTTATGTTACATTGAGGGAGAAGAGTGTTATTAACTTGGGCCAGCTTGTGCAGATGTTTAGGGGTAAAAGAGCCTGGCACATTCTGGGTATTACAAGTAGTTTTGTGGGCCTGAGGCCTAGAGGCCTGTAAATCATGGAGAAGCTTCCAGCGAGCTGTGAGCTGTGCACTGGTGGTTCGTGGCTATGAGGCGTCAGACTTTGCCCTGAGGGTGTTGGGGAGCCAGCTTGCTTCCCTGTCCTGGTTGCCTCCCTGATGGACTATCCTCCCAACTGTGGAGGGTAAATGCGAACGGGCAAGAGGAGGCTGGAGAGTAGAGAGAGGCCCAGAGTCCAGTGGAATGAGTGAAGTCTGAATGAGATTCATGGGGCTGGAGTATGGAGAAGAAAACCAGAAATGTTACCCCCAGGAGACTTTTTGACTAATTGCTTAAAAACAACCTTGATTGCTGTCCCTGCTCCCACCCAGCCTGCACACATTTTCTTGCTTCTTTCCTGCCTAGTATCTATTTTACCAAGTGGGTTCTGCTTCAGCTCAACGTTTTTTTTTTTTTGAGATGGACGTTCAATCTGTTGCCCAGGCTGGAGTGCAGTGGCATAATCTCTGCTCACTGCAACTTTTGCCTCCCTGGTTCAAGCTATTCTCCTGCCTCAGCCTCCCAAGTAGCTGGGATTATAGGTGCACTCCACCACAGCTAGCTAATTTTTTCTTTTTTTCTTTGTTTTTTTTTTTTGTTTTTGTTTTTTTTTTTTGGCCTTTTTAGTCGAGATGGGGTTTCACCGTCTTGGCCAGGCTGGTCTTGAACTCCTGACCTCAAGTGATCTGCCTCAGCCTCCCAAAGTGCTGGAATTACAGGCATGAATGCTAGGCCAGTTTTTATGAAGGTTGGAGTCCAGTGGCGGGATCATGGCTCACTTCAACCTCTGCCTTCCAGGCTAGAGTGATCCTCCCAGTTCAGCCTCCCAAGTAGCTGTGACCACAAGGCATGCACCACCATGCTTGGCTAATTTTTGTGTCTTTTGTAGAGACAGGGTTTCACCATATTGCCCAGGCTGGTCTTGAACTCTTGAGCGCAAAGGATCTGCCCACCTCGGCCTCCCAAAGTGCTGGGATTACAGGTGTGAGCCACCATGCTTGGCCATCTCAGCCATCTACTTTGCATAAGATATTGGTACCCTTTGCAGACCTGGGTGGTGAGAGGGAGTCCATCCTTGTTGAGCTTGAATCCCACTTGCTGTCAAGTGATGCCCTTTGCTGGTGAGATGTGGTGGTACCGGATTCAGATGGAATTCGTGGACTGGGCTCTGCCATGCCCTTGTGCCCTCCAAATTGTTGCCCTGGTCCAGTGAAGAATCCTCTGAGAACCTGTTTCCATTTGAGTAAAACTGGGACAGTCATTGTTGCCACTTCATGGGATTGCTGTGAGGAAGTTAGCTCTAGAAAGCATTTGATGGGGGTGCGATGACTCATGTCTGTAATCCCAGCACTTTGGGAAGCCAAGGCAGAAGGATCACTGGAGCCCAGGAGTTCAAGACCAACCTGGGCAACATAGGAGATTGTATCTACAAAAAAAATTAAAACTTAGCCGTGCGTCGTGTTGCGTGCCTGTAGTCCCAGCTCCTTGGGAGGCTGAGGTGAGAAGATCGCTTGACCCTGGGAGGTCGAGCCTGCAGTAAGCTATTATCATGGCACTGAACTCCAGCCTGAGCAACAGAAGGAGACCCTGTCTAAAAAAAGCACTTAGGCCGGGCGCGGTGGCTCAAGCCTGTAATCCCAGCACTTTGGGAGGCCGAGACGGGCGGATCACGAGGTCAGGAGATCGAGACCATCCTGGCTAACACTGTGAAACCCCGTCTCTACTACAAAATACAAAAAACTAGCCGGGCGAGGTGGTAGGCGCCTGTAGTCCCAGCTACTCGGGAGGCTGAGGCAGGAGAATGGCGTAAACCCGGGAGGCGGAGCTTGCAGTGAGCTGAGATCTGGCCACTGCACTCCAGCCCAGGCGACAGAGCGAGACTCCGTCTCAAAAAAAAAAAAAAAAATACAATAAAATAAAATTAAATTAAAAAAGCACTTGATGGTGTCTGTAGTCAAATGTTTGTAGCCAAGTGTGGTGGCACACTCATGTAATCCCAGCACTTTGGGAGGCCAAGGTGGGCTAATTCCTTAAGCTCAGGAGTTCAAGACCAGCCTGGGCAACATAGCAAGACCCCGTCTCTGCACAAAATCCAGAAGTTAGCTGGGCATGGTGGCATATACCTGTGGTCCCAACTACTCAGGAGGCTGAGGTGGGAGGATCACTTGAGTCTGGGAGGTTGAGGCTACAGTGAATCATGATCATGCCGCTGCACTCCAGCCTGGGTGACAAAGTGAGATCTTGTTGCCAAAAAAATAAAAATAAAAATGTGTGGTGGAGTCTGTGCTAGGCATGGAGATACTGCAGTAAACAAATGGAACAGGCTTATTGCTCCTCAGGCAAGATAGACAAGTTAACGTACCATGACAGGAGGTGGGAAATAGTCATGAAAGAAAAGGAATTAGAGTAAGAATGACATGGGAAGACATTTAGACATGGTGGTCAGAGGTGGCAACGTTTCCTCTGAGACTTGGGTGACTGGAAGGTGGCCGCCATGTAAACCTCGGGGGAGGGATGTTCCAGGTAAAGGGAACAGCCAGTGCAAAGGCCCTGGGGCAGAATTGGTATGTCAGACCTAGGGACCAGTGTGGTTGGGGACTCAGGAGCACAGTGGAATGTGGGCAGGAATGAGTTGGGGGAAATCGGCCAGGGCCACGTTATGCAGGCCTGTGTCAGGGTGCTGGTGGCAATGAAAAGAATCACTCATATTTACTGAGCGTTTACTATATATCGGATGCTGTCCTGAGCACTTTGCATGTATGTGCACATGTTCGTTATATAGCAGCTCTCTGTAAGCACATCTTACAGAAGAGTGTACCTGGCTACTTGAGTGGTTCCTGGTCGCTTCAGTGATTGTTAGGTCTTGAGAGATTATGGACCCGAGGCATTCTGGGTACCCTGTCAATTGGCTGATGGTCTTCTATCTGGGCTGTGCTTCTTCTATCAAGGGGAGCTCAAGGTCTTTTCTTTCCCCACTGCAGAGCTAAAAAAGTCCCTGTACGCCATCTTCTCCCAGTTTGGCCAGATCCTGGATATCCTGGTATCACGGAGCCTGAAGATGAGGGGCCAGGCCTTTGTCATCTTCAAGGAGGTCAGCAGCGCCACCAACGCCCTGCGCTCCATGCAGGGTTTCCCCTTCTATGACAAGCCCATGGTGAGCATTGTGGGTACGGAGGCTGTGTGGGTGTGTAAAATGTTATAGGAGACTGGGCGGGCCTGGATTAGAGGAGGGGATATTAGGGTTCATTCGCCAAGGTGAGACTGGACCAGGCTCCCACTGCACCTTGCCTCATTGAAAAATCTTTTTTTTGGGTGAGTGCAGTGGCTCACGCCTGTAATCCCAGCACTTTCAGAGGCCGAGGCAGGCAGTTTACTTGAGCTCAGGAGTTTGTGACCAGCCTGGGCAACACCGTGAAACTCCGTCTACTAAAATACAAAAATTAGCTGGGCGTGGCAGCATGCGCCTGTAGTCCCAGCTACTTGGGAGGCTGAGAAAGGAGAATTGCTTGAACTTGGGAGTCGGAGGTTGCAGTGAGCCGAGATCCTGCCACTGCACTCCAGCCTGGGCAACAGAGCGGGACTGTGTCTCAAAATACATATATATATATTTGGCTGGGCATGGTGGCTCATGCCTGTAATACAAAAATCAGCCGGGCGTGATGACTGGCACCTGTAATCCCAGCTACTTGGGAGGCTGAGGCAGGAGAATTGCTTGAACCCGGGAGTCAGAGGTTGCAGTGAGCCAATATCGCACCACTGCACTCCAGCCTGGGTGACACAGCAGGACTGTGTATCAAAAAATAAAAATAAATTTTAAAAAATCTTTAAATTTTTTTAAAGTTTATTTTATTTATTTATTTTTTTACTTTTGATGAGATAGACCATGCTGTCTCCCCTGGAAACACTGATTTTTGTATTTTTAGTAGAGATGGGGTTTTGCCATGCTGCCCAGGCTGGTCTCCAACTCCTGAGCTCCAGTGATCTGCCAGCCTCAACCTCCCAAAGTGCTAGGATTACAGGCGTGAGCTACTGTGCCACACTAAGAATGTTTAACATACCTTCCTCTACTGAATAAGCACCATGAAAGAGGGGTTTTTGTCTATTTTGTTCATTGCTTTATTCCCAGAGCCTCGAATTGCGCCTGGCATCTGGCAGGTTCTCCTTAAACAGCTAAGTGAATGAGATTGAACCTGGAAGACTGAGGTGTATTCTTGTGTGACAGGAAATGCCCCTGCACTGCACTCCTCTCCTAGCATTGTCTCCTCGGGCCTTTGGCCTGATGTTTATTGCTGTTCCAGCTTCCCTTGAAAATACCAACAACCTTTCTACTGAACACTTACTTTCTGTGTATCAGGTACTGTTCCAAGCACTTTAACTCATTTAGTCCTCATAACAGTCCTTTGAAGTGGGAGATATCATAATCCCATTTTTCAGACAAGGAAGTTAAGGCCAAGATATTTATATTTCTGTGTTTCTCGGTAAGCTCCTGATAAGGTCTGATTTTTTTGTTTCTTGTTTTTGTTTTGTTTTTTGTTTTTTTTTTTGAGACGGAGTCTCGCTCTGTCGCCCAGGCTGGAGTGCAGTGGCCGGATCTCAGCTCACTGCAAGCTCCGCCTCCCGGGTTTACGCCGTTCTCCTGCCTCAGCCTCCCGAGTAGCTGGGACTACAGGCGCCCGCCATCTCGCCCGGCTAGTTTTTTTTGTATTTTGTAGTAGAGACGGGGTTTCACCATGTTAGCCAGGATGGTCTCGATCTCCTGACCTCGTGATCCGCCCGTCTCGGCCTCCCAAAGTGCTGGGATTACAGGCTTGAGCCACCGCGCCTGGCCGTTTTGTTTTGTTTTTTGAGACAGTGACTTGCTCTGTCGCCTGGGCTGGGGTGCACTGGCGCGATCTCAGCTCACTGCAATCTTCGCCTCCTAGGTTCAAGCGATTCTCCTGGCTCAACCTCTTGAGTAGTAGTGCCCAGCTAATTTTTGTATTTTTGGTAGAAATGGCGTTTCCCAGCCAGGCACGGTGGCTGGTGCCTGTAATCCCAGCACTTTGGGAGGCTGAGGTGGATGGATCACGAGGTCCGGAGTTCGAGACCAGCCTGACCAAGATGGTGAAACCCTGTCTCTACTAACAATACAAAAATTAGCCGGGCGTGGTGGTGGGTGCCTATAATCCCAGCTAGTAGTGAGACTGAGGCAGAATTGTTTGAACCCGGTAGGCGGAGGTTGCAGTGAACTGAGATTGCATCACTGTACTTTAGCCTGGGTGACACAGCAAGACAATGTCTCAAAAAAAGAAAGAAAGAAAGAAAAAGAGAGAGGGACAGAGACAAAGAAATGGGGTTTTGCTGCGATGGCCAAACTGATCTCCACCTCCTGACCTCAAGTGACCTGCTCCCTTTAGTCTCCCAAAGGGCTGGGATTACAGGCATGAGCCACAGCACCTGGCCCCTGATAAAGGTCCAGTTTTGAATCTTGGCAATTGGGCTCTGAATCCATGCTCTTAACCCGTTCTGCTCTCTGTTTTGGTAGCGTATCCAGTACGCCAAGACTGACTCAGATATCATTGCCAAGATGAAAGGCACCTTCGTGGAGCGGGACCGCAAGCGGGAGAAGAGGAAGCCCAAGAGCCAGGAGACCCCAGCCACTAAGAAGGCTGTGCAAGGCGGGGGAGCCGCCCCCGTAGTGGGGGCTGTCCAGGGGCCTGTCCCGGTAAGCCAAGCAGCAGAGACCAGCCCTCCCACTGCCAGGCCTTCCTCAGCCACATGGACTGGCTTTGGGGAGAGTTCTCCACTTGGGGCTTCAGACCCCTCCTTTCTGTTTCCTTATAGAGATATGTGTCTGTCTCCCTTTTTGGGTGTTGAGCACCTAGATGATGCTATATCCTCTTGAAACGCTTGTTCCCTCCTTGTGAATGTTTCTCAAAGTCTTTCTTCATGGCTGTGACTTGGTTTCGCTCTCTCCATGGCCTTGATTTTGTCGCCTGTGTCTTGTAACTCATTGTGCATGTAGAAAGTCCAAGTGTTAGGCCGGGCGCGGTGGCTCACTCCTGTAATCCCAGCACTTTGGGAGGCCGAGGCGGGCGGATCATGAGGTCAGGAGATCGAGACCATCCTGGCTAACACGGCGAAACCCCGTCTCTACTAAAAATGCAAAAAATTAGCTGGGCGTGGCGGCGGGCGCCTGTAGTCCCAGCTACTTGGGAGGCTCAGGCAGGAGAATGGCGGGAACCCGGGAGGTGGAGCTTGCAGTGAGCCGAGATCGCGCCACTGCACTCCAGACTGGGGGACTGAGCAAGACTCTGTCTCAAAAAAAAAGAAAAAAAAAGAAAGTCCAAGTGTCTACTAAGCAACTGTTAGGATTAATAAGTGAACTTCATTTAGAAAGGTTGCTGGATATAAGGGCAATATGGACAAAATGAGTTTAATTATTTATTAATATTATTTTTGAGACATGGTCTCACTGTCACCCAGGTTGGAGTGCATCACAGGTTGGTGCCATCACAGCTCACTGCAACCTCCGCCTCAGCCTCCCTAGCAGCTGGAGCTGCTGGTGCGTGCCACCCCCCACCCAGCTCACTTTTGCATTTTTTGTAGAGATGGGGCTTAGCCGTATCACCCAGGCTAGTCTCAAACTCACTGTCTCAGCCTCCGAAAGTGCCAGAATTACATGCATGAGCCACCATGGCCGACCCCCAGTTTTATTTTTATATGCCAGTAACAGACAAGTAGACTTCACATTGAAAAGTAGCACTGAGGGGTAAATCCAACAAAAGGTTTGCAGAACGACTACACTGAAATCACAGAACTCAGCTGGGAGAAATCAGAGATTCAGCAATGGATAGAAAGACTCAGTATTGTCAAGAGGTCAGTTCCATCCAAATTAATTGAAGATTCAACGTGATTGCAGTCAAAATCCCAACCGGTATTTTGGTAAACACTGGACACTGATTGGCTCTTTCTAAATGTATGGAAATACAAGGCTAAGCCAGGCGAGGATAATAAAGCACCCGGACCTGCATGACCAGGGGAAGCTCCAGCAACCAGGCCAGACCCAGTGGCTCATGTCTGTAATCCCAGCACTTTGGGAGGCCAAAATAGTAGGATTTCTTTTTTTTTTTTTTTTTGATACAGAGAGTCTCGCTCTGTCACCCAGGCTGGAGTGCAGTGGCGCAATCTTGGCTCACTGCAAACTCCACCTCCCGGGTTCACGCCATTCTCCTGCCTCAGCCTCCCCAGCAACTGGGACTACAGGTGCCCGCCACCACGCCCGGCTAATTTTTTTGTATTTTTAGTAGAGATGAGGTTTCACTGTGTTAGCCAGGATGATCTCGATCTCCTGACCTCGTGATCTGCCCTCCTCGGCCTCCTAAAGTGCTGGGATTACAGGCGTAAGCTACCACGCCCGGCAGGAGGATTTCTTTAGGTTAGGAGTTCAAGACCAGCCTCCATAAAATAGCAAGACCTCATCTCTACAAAGAATAAAATAGAGAACCGGGCGTGGTGACTCATTCCTGTAGTCCCAGTGGCTCAGGAGGCTGAGGTGGGAGGATTGCTTGAGGACTGGAGGTCGAGGCTGCAGTGAACAATGGTTTTGCCACTGCACTCCAGCCTGGTTGAAAGAGTGAGATCTTATCTCTTTTTTTTCTTTTTTTTTTTTTGAGAGGGAGTCTCAGTCAATCTGTCTCCCCAGGTTGGAATGCAGTGGTGCAATCTCGGCTCACTGCAACCTCTGCCTCTTGAGTTCAAGTGATCTTCTGCCTTAGCCTCCCAAGTAGCTGAATGACAGGCATATGCCACCCTGTCCATGTGCAAAAAAAATCTGCAGCAACCAACCAGGATGATACACAGTTGGCAGAAGGGTAGGAAGACCGACCAAGGGGACAGGATATGAAGAGTCTAGGCAAAGCCACACTTGTACAATTACTTGATGTGTGATGAAGGTACCACTGCACTTGACTAAGGAAAGGAATTTTTTCCCCTAGTTCATGATGCAGGGCAGTTGGATATCTGCAAGGAGAAAAAATTAGCCCTGTCTCATACTATATGCAAAATGTAACTTGAAGTGAATTGCAGATACAAATGTGACAGCTCACACAATATAGCTTCTTTTTTCTTTTTTTTTTTTTTTTTTTTTTTTTGAGACGGAGTCTCGCTCTGCCGCCCAGGCTGGAGTGCAGTGGCGCAATCTTGGCTCACTGCAAGCTCCGCCTCCTGGGTTTACGCCATTCTCCTGCCTCAGCCTCCCAAGCAGCTGGGACTACAGGCGCCGCCATGTCGCCCGGCTAGTTTTTTGTATTTTTAGTAGAGACGGGGTTTCACCATGTTAGCCAGGATGGTCTCGATCTCCTGACCTCGTGATCTGCCCTCCTCGGCCTCCTAAAGTGCTGGGATTACAGGTCTTTTTTCTTTTCTTTGTTTTTTTTTTTTTTTTTTTTTTTTTGAGACAGTCTCGCTCTGTAGTCCAGACTGGAGTGCAGTGGTGCAATCTCAGCTCTCTACAACCTCCGCCTCCTGGGTTCAAGCGATTCTCCTGCCCCTGCCTCCCGAGTAGCTGGAACTACAGGCGTGTGCCACCACACTCAGCTAATTTTTGTGTTTTTAGTAGAGACAGAGTTTCACCATGTTGGGCAGGCTGGTCTCGAACTCCTGACCTCAAGTGATCCGCCCTCCTCAGCCTCCTGAAGTGTTGGGATTACAGGCGTGAGCCACTGCACCCGGCCCTCACACAATAAAGTTTCTAGAAGAAAACAGGAAAATGTCTTCATGACCTTGGTGAGGGCATGAAAAGTGGAAACATCCTGTTTTCCAAACAGGATACAAAAAGCATTGAGTAGAAAAAAAAGATGGATGCACCAGGCCCACTCCTTAGGTCTCTGAGCCTCCGTGTCTCTCTGGCTTTGATGAGTCTCGTGGCTCTGACTGGGTCGTGCTCTATTCGATGCCACTCACATTCTCCAAGTTGGTGATGGTGTCTGGATTACTGTCAACTCCTGTTGTTAACTTCTCTCCTCTTCACTGCACCTAGTTTTCTGTCCACTTTTGACTTCAGATTGTGTTTCCAGCCCGAGTGTGCTACCTGCCATCTGTTGTCTCCCCTCTTCCCCTTGCTGCCATGCGTTTCGTTCTGCACCTGCCCTGAGTGTCCCTTTACATCTCTGCCCTTCTTTGTTTTTGTTTTTGTTTTTTTGAGACAGAGACTTTGTTGCCCAGGCTGGAGTGCAGTGGCGTAATCTTGGCTCACTCCAACCTTCTGCCAGGTTCAAGTGATTGTCCTGCCTCAGCCGCTCTAGTAGCTGGGATTACAGGTGCCCACCACCACGCCTGGCTAATATTTGTGTTTTTAGTAGGGATGGGGTTTCACCATGTTGCCTAGGCTGGTCTCAAACTCCTGACCTCAGGTGATGTGCCTGCCTCAGCCTCCCAAAGTGTTAGGATTATAGGAGTGAGCCACCGCGCCCGGCCTGCCACACATTTCTTTCTGCACCTGCCCTGACTGTCCCTTTCCATCTCTCTCCTCTTTTGATTTTGTTTCTTAAGAGACAGGGTCTTGCTCTGCCTCCCAGGCTGGAGTGCTGTGGCACAATCAGGGCTCACTGCACGCAGTCTTGACCTCCTGTGCTCAAGCAATCCTCCTACCTCGGCCTCCCTTCTCCCAGCCTGTGGCTGGGTGGTCCCTGGAGGGTGATGGCCAGGAGCCATCTCCATGGAAACAGACCTCAGAATTCTGCCAGCATTTAACTCCCAAATAGCATTGAACTCTTTCTGATTTAATATCCCACTAGACCCTGGGTTTGTTTTGTTCTGTCCAGCCCTCTCTGGGTGCCTTTTTTGCCTCTTTCTGGTTGTTTTTCCTTGTATCTCTCACCTGCTGGGTTTGCTCTGATGGCCTCTTCTGTGTCTCCCGGGGCTGCTGTAACCACACCGTGTCCTCCCTCTCTCCACAGGGCATGCCGCCGATGACTCAGGCGCCCCGCATTATGCACCACATGCCGGGCCAGCCGCCCTACATGCCGCCCCCTGGCATGATCCCACCGCCAGGCCTTGCACCTGGCCAGATCCCACCAGGGGCCATGCCCCCGCAGCAGCTTATGCCGGGACAGATGCCCCCTGCCCAACCTGTGAGTATCTAGTCCCACCCCACCAGGTCTCATGTAAATAGTCAGAATACAGGCCTAGAAAGGGACCAATCTGGGGGCTGTTGTAGGTTGGGTGGTCTGGACAGGCCCCTGAGGAGGTGGTACTGAATGAGGAAGTAGCAGTGGGGTTGGGCCCTGGGCAGAGAGGAATTGGCATCTGGTTGGAGGGTCCGGAAGGTTAGGGTAGGCTGGAGTGGTGCCAGCACCTAGATTGATTACACGAGCTATTGAGCACCTGCTTATGTGCCAGGCCCCGTTCTGCACTGTAGGGCTGCAGCAGGGACTGAGACAGAAACCTCTGCTGTCCTGTGGCCTGCAGTCTGTGGGGCCAAAGAGGTGGGAGGCAGACAGGCAACAATATGTGCTATGTTGGGAGAAAGTACCAGAATGAATTCAAGCAGTGTGAGGGATGGAGGAAGGGGCAGTACTAGGGGTCTCCCACTGGGTTCAGGGCTCCTGTGCTCACCGACTCCCGTACACCCTCGCAGCTTTCCGAGAATCCACCGAATCACATCTTGTTCCTCACCAACCTGCCAGAGGAGACCAACGAGCTCATGCTGTCCATGCTTTTCAATCAGTAAGTGGGGCCTGTGGCTGGGTGGTCCCTGGAGGGTGATGGCCAGGAGGCATCTCCATGGAAACAGGCCTCAGAACTCTGCCAGCAGAGCTCTGAGCCAAGTGAGGCTTTGCAGGAGGGACAGCGACCAAAGATGTGAAAGGAGGAGGCTGTGGCTGGGCCCATGGCCTGTGGGGGACACGGGGATGAGGCTGGAAAGGTCTCCATGGCCAGGGCTTGCCGGCTTTTTTCAGCCTTAATTGAGGGCTGAGGGAGTCCGGCTCTGGGCCTCATTTTCCCAGCCCTGAAAATGGGGGCATACAAGGTAACGTACACGTAAAACTACATTGAGATGTCCTTGAACACTGGTTAAGACTGGCAGAAGGCCGGGCGCGGTGGCTCAAGCCTGTAATCCCAGCACTTTGGGAGGCCGAGACGGGTGGATCACAAGGTCAGGAGATCGAGACCATCCTGGCTAACACGGTGACACCCCGTCTCTACTAAAAAATACAAAAAAAAAAAAAAAAAAACCTAGCTGGGCGAGGTGGCGGGCGCCTGTAGTCCCAGCTACTCGGGAGGCTGAGGCAGGAGAATGGCGTAAACCTGGGAGGCGGAGCTTGCAGTGAGCTGAGATCCAGCCACTGCACTCCAGCCTGGGCCACAGAGCGAAACTCCGTCTCAAAAAAAAAAATAAAAGACTGGCAGAAGTCAGCGTGCTCAAAAACAGCAAGTGTGGGAGATGGGGATTTGTGAACTCTTGTGCCTGGCGTCAGGGTGGAGTCCGGTGCGGCCGACGTGTAGAGAGGGGCTGTTCACCGGTGTTGAGTGAAGTTGTGGGTGTGGGTGAGTTCGTCTGGTGGTTCTGTTTCAGAGGCTGTGAGTGGCATTCATCACAGTGTTTGTGGTGAGGAGTTGAAGGCTGTCTGGGAGAAGGGATGGGCTACATGCAGCGTCTCACCATGCTGCACTGCATGGCACTTGGAAGAACGGAGAGTGCAACTTGATAATAGTGCCAAGAGGAGATTGTGAGAACCTGAAAAATATAGAACAGTACCACATGTGCAGCATGTCCACAAAGCTGTATATTTTGTGAGAATGCCAGTGGAAAAAAGGATACCCAATAAACGTGAGGATGTTTGCTTAATGGAGAAAGAAGTATGGAATGAGAAGAGGGAAATTAGAAACAGCAGATCAGAAAAGTGAGAGTAAGGCCGGGCGCGGTGGCTCATGCCTGTAATCCCAGTATCTTTGGAGGCTGAGGCAGTTGGATTACTTGAGGTCAGGAGTTCGAGACCAACATGGGCAACATGGTGAAACCTTTTCTCTCCTAAAAAGTGAGGATATCAGTTATTATTGGTATGGCGGGTGGGTTATGATTTAGGAAGGGCCCAGGGGACCGTGGTGTACTGTTTCTTGATTTAGGTTGCAATTGCATGGGTGTTTGTGTTTAAATTTTTCATGAAATGCTATATTTACATTAGAGTTTTTCAACTCAGTACTATCTGCATTTTGGGCTGGATAATTCTGAGTAATGGGGCCCTGTCCTGTGCATTGGAGGCTACTTGGCATCATTTCTGGCCTGTGTCCACTTGATGCCATTATGTTAGGGAGAAATGCTGAGTCCCTGAGGTCTGTCATTCTCTTTCAGATTCCCTGGCTTCAAGGAGGTCCGCCTGGTCCCTGGGCGGCATGACATCGCCTTCGTGGAGTTTGACAATGAGGTACAGGCAGGGGCAGCTCGTGATGCCCTGCAGGGCTTTAAGATCACGCAGAACAACGCCATGAAGATCTCCTTTGCCAAGAAGTAGCACGTTTTCCCCCCATGCCTGCCCCTTCCCCCGTTCTGGGGCCACCCCTTTCCCCCTTGGCTCAGCCCCCTGAAGGTAAGTCCCCCCTTGGGGGCCTTCTTGGAGCCGTGTGTGAGTGAGTGGTCGCCACACAGCATTGTACCCAGAGTCTGTCCCCAGACATTGCACCTGGCGCTGTTAGGCCGGAATTAAAGTGGTTTTTTGAGGTTTGGTTTTTCACAATCATTTGTCTGTTTGATATTCTTGCTCTTCATGGTTCCTTTCCCTCCACTTCAGCAGCCCATCCTGGGTTTTTGGACGTTGGCATTTTGAAGTTTGCAACCTTGGGGAAGCACAGGATAGTGTAAGTAATATTGTTCAAACTTGGGTTACAATTACTGCTTTGGCAGTTTTGTGTATTATCCCAGTTCACAGCAGGAAATGGAATCCTAGGTCAGGAAATGGAAAGTCAGGGCTGCCACATACAGTTAGGCAGGTTGGGTACTGCACAAGAATATTATATGTTTACACCACCAGTTTTCTAGCAGATGACAAGAGTGTTAAGGAAGAGGTGTTTCTTCACCTTTTTCTACTCTTCACAAAAGTGCAGCCTGTTGTAGCAATGTCCCCACAGAAACCACAGTAGGTAGTTCAAGCAGAAAGGAATTTAATACAGGAAACTTGGTGCTGCTGAAATCACGCGGAGTGTGAGTGGTAGGAGTGGCAGTCTTGAGTTCGAGTTTGCAACCCCTGAATGAACTCCTAACTAGAGTTCAGCGGGATGCCACTCTGACTTCTGGCAGTGCCTGGACTCATTTGATCACTCCTGGGAAGCTACTGACTTGATCCTGGTATGAGGGGTATGGCCGCCTCACACACAGGTGATCTACCTTCCTGGCCAGTGGCCAGCCAGGAGCCTCGGGCAGGTGCCTGACCCCAATTCCCCTGCAGTGTCTAGCTGCGGGGAAGTCTAGAATATGTGACTTGTGGCTGTACAGCCGCATACCCAGCTGCAACTCTGGATAAGAAAGGGAGATTGGGGGCCGGGCACGGTGCCTCAAGCCTGTAATCCCAGCACTTCGGGAGGCCGAGGCGGGTGGATCATGAGGTCAGGAGGTTGAGACCATCCTGGCTAACACGGTGAAACCCCGTCTCTACTAAAAATACAAAAAAAAAGCTAGCCGGGCGAGGTGGTGGGCGCCTGTAGTCTCAGCTACTCGGGAGGCTGAGACAGGAGAATGGCGTAAAACCCGGGAGGCGGAGCTTGCAGTGAGCTGAGATCCGGCCACTGCACCCCAGCCTGGGCGACAGAGCGAGACTCCGTCTCAAAAAAAAAAAAAAAAAAAGAAAGGGAGATTGGGGCCAGGCATGGTGGCTCATGCCTGTAATCCCAGCACCTTGGGAGGCTGAGGTGGGCAGATCACGAGGTCAGGAGTTAAAGACCAGCCTGACCAACATGGTGAAACCCTGTCTCTACTAAAAATATGAAAAAAATAAGCCAAGCACGGGGGTGCGTGCCTGTAATCCCAGCTACTCAGGAGGCTGATGCAGGAGAATTGCTTGATCCCAGGAGGTGGAGGTTGCAGTGAATCAAGATCGAGCCACTCCACTCCAGCCTGGGCCACAGAGCGAGACTGTCTCAGAAACAAAAAAAGAAAGGGAGATTGAGTTGGGCGTGGTGGCTCATACCTGTAATCCCAGCACCTTGGGAGGCTGAGGTGGGCAGATCACGAGGTCAGGAGTTCAAGACCAGCCTGGCCAACATGGAGAAAACCCCATCTCTACTGAAAATACAAAATCAGCCAGATGTGGTGGCGTGCGCCGGTAATCTCAGCTACTTAGGAGGCTGAGGCAGAAGAATCATTTGAACCCGGGAGGCGGAGGTTGCAGTGAACCGAGATCATACCATTACACTCCTAGCATGGGCGACAGCAAGACTCCGTCTCAAAAAAAAAAAAAAAAAAAGAGAGGGAGATTGGCTGGGGGGACTGTCCTTAGCAGTTTGTCACACTCCTGTCCTAGGGAATTTTAAATTGACCAAAAATAACATGTGCATGGCCCGGTGCTGTGGCTCACGCCTATAATCCTAGCACTTTGGGAGGCCGAGGTGGGTAGATTATCTCAGCTTAGGAGTGCAAGACCAGCCTGGGCAACATGGTGAAACCCCATCTCTATTAAAAATACAAAAAAAATTGGCCAGGCGTGGTGGCTCATGCCTGTAATCTCAGCACTTTGGGAGGCCAAGGTGGGAGACTCAGCTGAGGTTAGGAGTTCAAGACTAGCCTGGCCAACATGGTGAAACCCTGTCTACAAAAATACAGAAATAAGCCTGGCATGATGGTAGGTGCCAATCCCAGCTACCCATGAGGCTGAGGTGGGAGAATCACTTGCCCCTGGGAGTTGGAGGTTGCAGTGATCCAGGCTTGCACTGAAGCCTGGGCAACAGAGCAAGAATCTGTCTCAAAAAAAAAATAAGCACAAAAAATTAGCTGGGCGTGGTGGTAGATGCTTATAGTCCCAGCTACTCGGGAGGCTGAGGCACAAGAATTGCTTGAACTTGGGAGGCAGAGGTTGCAGTGAGCTGAGATCGCACCACTGCACTCCAGCCTGGGCGACAAAAAGTGAGACTCCATCTCAAAAAAAAAAAAAATGTATATATGTGTGTGTGTGTGTATATATATGTATATATGCGCATGCACACATTAAAACCCTTTCTCACACCAGGTACATGGAAAAAGGCAATCTTTTGGCAAAAGGTAGATCTACCACTAAATACAGTAGGCTGGGTGCAGTGGCTTATGCCTGTAATCCTAGCACTCTGGGAGCCAAGGTGGGTGGATGACGAGGTCAGGAAATTGAGACCATCCTGGCCAAGATGGTGAAACCCTGTCTACTAAAAATACAATAATTAGTTGAGTGTGGAGGCATGTGCCTGTAATCCCAGCTACTTTGTCGCCCAGGCTGGAGTGCAGTGGCATGATCTCAGCTCACTGGAACCTCCGCCTCCCAGGTTCATGCGATTCTCCTGCCTCAGCCTCCCAAGTAGCTGGGACTCCAGGCACCTGCCACCATGCCTGGCTAGTTTTTATTTTTATTTATTTATTTATTTTTTGAGATGGAATTTTGCTCTTGTCGCCCAGGCTGGAGTGTAGTGGCACGATTTCTGCTGACTGCAACCTCCGCGTCCCGGTCTTAAACTCCTGACCTCAAATGATTCACCCACCTCGGCCTCCCAACGTGCTGGGATTACAGGTGTGAGCCACTAATGAACCTGGTGAAACATACTAAATTCTTATTTTCCTGCCAAGGCTCTAAACCCAATCCTGCTCATGCTCTGCTCTTCCTGTTCACGAGGAATATCAGTATCAGAAGCAGTGAAGATACAGAGCTCCCCATGCAGACCTCTTGTGATGGGAAAGGTGGGAACGAGAGGAATTGCCGTCTGCAGTAAATGATGTTTATTGCTGACAGGCAAGGGGAAACATCTTGCCCACCACACTGGCAACCACGGCCTACTGGCTATTAAGTATGTGGGGTCCGTGGTCAGCCGGTCCTGGTTTCTGCTTTCTGGGGACTTCCTAGCTGTTAGCCTATGGGCAGTTGATGTCCCCTCTCTGAGTTTTGTTTACTTCCTGTGTAAAGAGTAGTCCCTCTATATTAATACCATGATGATGTTTGTAGTTATTACCCATCCCCCAACACACACTCTCTCTCCCTTTCAGACACTTAGCAAACACTGAATAAGTTCAGCAAATATTTGCTGAGTACCTATTGTTTGCTACATACTTTTGTAGGGATAAGATATGCAGTGATGCCGGGCACGGTGGCTCAAGCCTGTAATCCCAGCACTTTGGGAGGCCGAGACGGGCGGATCACGAGGTCAGGAGATCGAGACCATCCTGACCAACATGGTGAAACCCCGTCTCTACTAAAAATACAAAAAACTAGCCGGGCGAGGTGGCGGGCGCCTGTAGTCCCAGCTACTCGGGAGGCTGAGGCACGAGAATGGCGTAAACCCGGGAGGCGCAGCTTGCAGTGAGCTGAGATCCGGCCACTGCACTCCAGCCCAGGAGACAGAGCAAAACTCCGTCTCAAAAAAACAAACAAACAAACAAAAAAGATATGCAGTGATGAATAAAATGGACAATTTCCAATATTGTATTGTGATGAAAACAAAACTGATGTGGTGGGGCCAGCACACTGAGAGGCCGAGGTGGGATGGTTGCTTGAGGCAAGGAGACCAACCTGGGCAACAAAGCGAGACTTCATCTCTAGAAAAAAAAAGAAAAAAAAATTAAAAGTTAGCCATGTGTGGTGGCACATGCCTGTAGTCTCAAGCTACTTGGGAGCCTGAACCAGGAGGTTCACTGGAGCCCAGTTCAAGGCTGCAGTGAGCTATGATGGCACGACTGTACTCCAGCCTGGGTAACAGACCAAGAATCCCCATCTCAAAACAAAAAACAACCTCGGCTGGGCCGGGCATGGTGGCTCACGCCTGTAATCCCAGCACTTTGGGAGGCTGAGGTAGGTGGAATACTTGAGATCAGGAGTTCGAGACCATCCTGGCCAACATGCTGAAACCCTGTCTCTATTAAAAGTACAACAACAACAACAAAATTAGTTAGACGTGGTGGTGTGTGCTTGTAATCCCAGCTACTCGGGAGGATAAGGCAGGAGAATCGCTTGAACCTGGGAGATGGAGGTTGCAGTGAGCTGAGATCTCACCACTGCACTCCAGCCTGGGTAACAGACCAAGAATCCGTCCAAAAAAAAAAAAAAAGGCCTGATGTGAAGGGGATGGTGGGGCTGGGAACAGTACTGAGTGGTCCAGAAAACCCCTCTGAGAAGGTGCATTTGAGCTGAGCTCATAGTGCTTGGTGTTGGGTTTGTAGACATGGCACAGACCTAGTCTTCATCCCTGACAAACTCCTCCCTGGCCCCAAGCCTGTGTGTGTCCATTCTCTTCTAAAAAAACGCTTGGACTTGCCAGTCTAGAGGTGAGGGTCCCTGGGAGCAAGGCAGACCCTCTGGAGAAGGATGCTCAGCCTGTGGATCTCTGAAGCACACTTTGGAGGTGAGAGATGAAAAAAAAGAGGCTGGGCGTGGTGCCTCACCTCTGTAATCCCAGCACTTTGGGAGGCTGAGGTGGGCGGATCACTTGAGGTCAGGAGATCGAGACCAGTGTGGCCAATATGGTGAAACCCCGTCTCTACTAAATATACAAAAATTAGCTGGGCATGGTGGCACATGCCTATAGTCTCAGCTGTGTGGAGGCTGAAGCAGAAGAATTGCTTGAACCTGGAAGGTGGAGGTTGCAGTAAGCCAAGATTGTGCCACTGCACTCCAGCCTGGGTGACAGAGCGAGATTCTGTCTCAAAAATTTAAAAAATAAAAAAAAAAAAAGTGCTTCTCAGTGGCCCTGCTCCTGTGGCTGCGATATGGAGGGAGAGTACAAAGTGGGGATACATCCAGCTGCTATGTTGTGAGCTGTCTGTAGAGGTCCATGTGTCAAGAAAACTGAGGACAGAGGCCCTCAGTCCAGTTCCCACAAACAACTGAATCTCCACAACAGCTGCCTGAATGGACTTGGAAGCAGTCCTCCCACAGTTCAGCCTTCAGATGAAACTGTACCCCTGGCTGACAGGCTGATTGCAGCCTTGTAGCAGACCTTGAGCCTGAGATATTCGACCCACAGAAAAGTTGATAATTTTGGTCTTTTTTTTTCTAAACAGGGTCTTGCTCTGGAGTGCAGTGGCATGATCATGGCTCACTGCATGCAGCCTCTATCTCCTGGGTTCAAGTGGTCCTCCCACCTCAACCTCCTGAGTGGCTGGGACTATAGGTGTTTACCACCATGCCCGGCTAGTTTTTCTTTTTTTTTCTTTTTGTAGGTATGAGGGTCCCACTGTGTTACCCAGGCTGGTCTCAAATTTTTAGGCTCTAGCAATCCTCCTGTCTCAGCCTCCCAAAGTGCTGGGATTACAGGCATGAGCCACTGCACTGGGCCAATGTTGGCCTTAGGCTAAGTATGCAGCAGGAGATACATGCATTGGGCTTTGGGAATTGAAGTCACTTCTACTTCTTTGTGGCTTTATCAGTAATATGGGGCAGGGGGCACAGTCCCCACAGCTGATTCTTGAGTGTTCTGAGTATCCTTAATACTTCACACACTTTCATATATCTGAACTTTGTTCATTGATTATCTCCCCTTTATTTTTCATTCCTTGATGAATCTCCAGGGTCTGGATCAAGGCCTAGCATACTTTATGTTATCATGAAATCTTTAATGAATGAAGAAATGATTTTTTTTTTTTTTCCTGAGATAGGAGTCTCACTCTGTCACCCAGGCTGGAGTGCAGTGGCATGATCTTGGCTCATTGCAACCTCCACCTCCCAGGTTCAAGCAATTCTCCTGCCTCAGCCTCCTGAGTAGCTGGGACTACAGGCACGTGCCACTACGCCTGACTCATTTTTGTATTTTTTAGTAGAGACAGGGTTTCACCATATTGACCAGGCTGGTCTCAAGCTCCTGACCTTGTGACCTGACCGCCTCGGCCTCCCAAAGTGCTGAGATTATAGGCGTGAGCCACTGTGCCCAGCTGATTTTTTTTTTTTTTTTTTTTTTTTGAGACAGGATCTCACTCTCTCGTCCAGGCTGGAGTGCAGTGGCATGATCTTGGCTCACTGCAGCCTCCACCTCCCAGTTTCAAGCGATTCTGGTTTGGCTTCCCAAGTAGCTGGGACTACAGGTGTGCACCACCACGCCTGTCTAATTTTTGTATTTTCACCATGTTGGCCAGGTTGGTCTCAAAAAACTCCTGACCTCAAGTGATCCGCCTGCCTCAGCCTCCCAAAGTGGTGGGATTTCAAGAGTAAGCCACCATGCCTGGCCTGAATGAAGAAATAATTTTTTTTTTTTTTTTTTTAGGCGGAGTTTCACTCTTGTTGCCCAGTCTGGAGTGCAATGGCACTATCTCGGCTCACCACAACCTCCGCCTCCCAGGTTCAAGCAATTCTCCTGCCTCAGCCTCCCTAGTAGTTGGGATTATAGGCATGTGCCACCATGCCCAGCTAATTTTTTTTGTATTTTTAGTAGAGATGGGGTTTCTCCATGTTGGTCAGGCTGGTCTCAAACTCTCGACCTCAGGTGATCCACACACCTCGGCCTCTCAAAGTTCTGGGATTACAGGCGTGAGCCACTGCGCCAGGCCAAGAAATAATTTTTTAAAGAGGGTTTTAAAGTGGGGCCGGGTGCAGTGGCTCACACGTGTAATCCCAACACTTTTGGAGGCCAAGGCGGGTGGGTCACTTGAGGTCAGGAGTTAGACACCAGCCTGACCAACATGGTGAAACCCCATCTCCACTAAAAATACAAAACTAGCTAGGCGTGGTGGCACATGCCTGTAATCCCAGCTACTTGGGAGGCTGAGGCAGGAGAATCACCTGAACCCAGGAAGGGGAGGTTGCAGGGAGCACCATTGCACTCCAGCCTGGGCAACAAAAGCGAAACAATGTCTCAGAAAAAAAAAAAAAAAAAAATTGCATTTGGAAGCCAGGTGCAGTGGCTCACACTTACAGTCATGGCTACTTAGGAGGCTGTGGTGGGAGGATAGCTTGAGTCCAGTTGTTCAAGGCTGAGTGAGCTGTGATTGTGGCACTGCACTCCAGTCTGAGCGACAGAGTAAGACCCTGTCTGTAAAAAAAAAATCTTTCAGGCCGGGCATGGTGACTCACGCCTGTAATCTCAGCATTTTGGGACGCCGAGGCGGGTGGATCACCTAAGGTTGGGAGTTCAAGACCAGCCTGGCCAACATGGAGAAACCCTGTCTCTACTAAAAATACAAAAATAGCTGGGCATGGTGGTGCATGCCTGTAATCCCAGCTACTCGGGAGGCTGAGGCAGGAGAATTGCTTGAATCCAGGAGGCAGAGGTTGCAGTGAACCGAGATCATACCACTGCAATATGAGACTCCATCTTAAAAAAAAAAAAAAAAAAAAAAGATAGCATAGCAATGGCTGTGGGCCTGGATACAAGTCTTAGCCCCTCCACTTCTCCAATTCCTGGCTCTGTAAGCCTTAGACAAGTTCCTTAACTCCACACTTCCATTTCCATGTAATAAGGGGTTATAGACCAGGCATTGGTGGCTCATGCCTGTAATCCCAGTGCTTTGGGAGGCTGAGGCGGGAGTATCACTTGGGGACATGAGCTCAAGACCAGCCCAGGCAGTATAGAAAGGCACTGGCTTCAGAAAAATAAAAATAAAAATAAATCATCCAAGAATGGTGACCCGCCTACTATTCTACTCAGGAGCCTGAGGGGGAAGGATTTCTTGAGTCCAGGGGTTCAAGGATGCAGTGAGCTATGATCACATCACTGTACTTCAGCCTGAGCAACAGCAAGATCCTGTCTCAAAAAATTAAATTAGGCTGGGCTTGGTGGCTCATGCCTGTAATCCCAGCACTTTGGAAAGCCACGGTGGGCAGATTGCTTGAACCCAGGAGTTTGAGACGAGGTTGGGCAACATGACGAAACCCTGTCTCTACCAAAAAATACAAACAATTAACTGGGCATAATAGTGCATGTCTGTGGTCCCAGCTACTCGGTAGGCTGAGGTGGGAGGACTGCTTGAGCCCAGCAAATAGGGGCTACAGTAAACCAGGATCATGCCACTGTACTCCAACCTGGGCAACAGAGCAAGACCCTACCTCAAAATAATTATTTAAAAAAAATGGATTAATCGGGCATAGGTGGCTTGTGCCTGCAGTCCCAGTTACTCAGGAGGCTGAGGTGGGAGGATTGCCTGAGTCTAGGAGGTTGAGGCTGCGGTGAGCCACGATGGCACCATTGCACTCTACCTGGGCAACAGGGTAAGACCCTGTCTCAGAAAAGAAAGGGAGGGTTTATAATCACTCCTCCTGACATGATACAGAGTATCCATTTGAGTTCATAACATAAATACGTACTTGGTGAATGCTCTGTAACTACTGGCTTTTTTTATTGTCCCCATTTTACATATAAGGATGCTGAGGCTCTGCGAGGAGAAATAGCTTAGCCCAGGTCATCCAGTGGGAAGCGGCTGGTGCAGAGAAATAGTGATTGTGGTGGGACATTGCCTAGCCTAAGGTTCAGCATACAATATTCAGTCAGTACTCCAGGGCTGAGCTGTTTCTGGTCATCAAAGGGCTGCCTTGTTCTCCTGCCCCACAGCACAGGAAATTCCAAGGTGGTTTTCCTTACAGGCTCCTCCTGCTTCTGTCGCCAGAGGGGACAGCAGAGGAGCCCAGGTACCTAAGCCAACTCAAGAGAAGATGGAATTGAATATCTCAACCACCTTGTCTGGGCCTCTGTGATTGTTGAGGAGGGGGCTGTCACTGGGAAAGCTGTGAGCTGCTTTGGACCTTATCTGGAAATTTCCTTGGGCTTGCAGCCTTTACCCTATCCTTGAAATGGTTCTGGCTGGGTAGCAACTTCTAGGTGGTGTGGGTGAAATTTGGGACTGGTTTAGGGTGGGGATAAGACCAAGAACACAAGTTTCCTTGAGCTATGGGAGAGAGGGAGGGGAGGAAACTGGAGACCTCAGCACCCCTTTGCTCACTCTCTTGCTCACAGTCCACGATGGCCTGGTCCCTGGTGTTCCTCGGTGTCATCGTCTTGCTGTCTGCCTTCTCTGGACCTGGTGTCGGGGGTGGCCCCATGCCCAAGCTGGCTGACCGGAAGCTGTGTGCAGACCAGGAGTGCAGCCGTAAGAGTGGGGAGGGGAGAACTGGGGGCTTGGGGTGTTAGCCTGTGTGGAGGGTGCTGCATTCCCTTCTATTCCTTCCCTAGACCCTATCTCCATGGCTGTGGCCCTTCAGGACTACATGGCCCCCGACTGCCGATTCCTGACCATTCACCGGGGCCAAGTGGTGTATGTCTTCTCCAAGCTGAAGGGCCGTGGGCGGCTCTTCTGGGGAGGCAGTGTGAGTCTTGGGAGAGTGAAAGAGGGAAGGGTACAGGGCTGGGGGACATTCATTATCCCCATAAAGGGAAGATCTAACCCTAACCCTAACCCTAACCCTGGGGTAGATTCATTATCCCCATAAAGGGAAGATTTGAGGGGGATGAACTGAAATAGACATTGTGGGGGGATATCCATCCTTCCTTCCTTCCTTCCTTCCTTCCTTCCTTCCTTCCTCCCTCCCTCCCTCCCTCCCTCCCTCCCTCCCTTTTTTGAGACAGCGTCTCACTCTGTTGCCCTGGCTAGAGTGCGGTGGTGCGATCTCAGCTCACTGCAACCTCCACCTCCCGGGTTCAAGCGATTCTCCTGCCTCAGCCTCCTGAGTAGCTGGGACTACAGGCATGCGCCACCACGCCTGGCTAATTTTTGTATTTATAGTAGAGATAGGGTTTCACCATATTGGCCAGGCTGGTCTCGAACTCCTGACCTCGTGATCCGCCCACCTCAGCCTCCCGAAGTGCTGGGATTACAGGCGTGAGCCACTGCGCCCAGCCCTTATTTATTTATTTTTAATTTTTTTTCCAAGACAGAGACTTGCTGTGTCACCCAGGCTGGAGTGCAATGGTGCAATCTTGGCTCACTGTAACCTCCACCTCTTGGGTTCAAGTGATTCTCCTGCCTCAGCCTCCGGAGTACCTGGCATTACAGGCATGCACCACCACACCTGGCTAATTTTTGTATTTTTAGTAGAGACAGGGTTTCACCGTACTGGCCAGGTTGGTCTTGAACTCTTGACCTCATGATTTGCCCACCTTGGCCTCCCAGAGTGTTGGGATTCTAGATGTGAGACACCGCCCCCCCCCCAGCCTATTTTCACTTTATTTACCAATTTTAGGGCACCTGCTATGGTCCCACGTTCTGTTCTAGACACCAAGATACAACAACAAATGATCCTTTTTATTCTAATGGAGGGAAATGAGCAAAAAGCAAGTCATAAAAAATAGCAGCCGGGCACAGTAGCTCACACCTGTAATCCCAAGTAAGGCCAAGTTGGGAGGATAGCTTGAGCCCAGGAGTTCAAGACCAGCCTGGGCAACATAGCAAGACCCCCCATCTCTACAAAAAAAAAAAATTAAAAATTAACTGGGCGTCATGGTGTGTATCTGTCGTCCCGGCTACTCGAGAGGCTGAGGTGGGAGGATTGCTTGAGCCCAGAAGTTGAGGCTGCAGTGAGCCATGATCGTGCTACTGCACCCCAACCTGGGCGACACAGTGAGACCCTGTCTCCAAAATAATAATACTAATAGAAGCAAATATGCGCTGCTGTGAGAATGAACAGAGACTGACTTGGGTGGTCAGAAAAGGCTTCTGAACAGGTGACATTTAAGCTGAGATTCATATGACAAGGATGGAGCCAGTTACGTGGAGATCAGGGAGAAGGGAGAATGCAAAGCCTTCAGCAGGCATAAGCTTGCCATCTTCCCAGACCCTAGCTTTTAACTCATCTTCCCTAGGTTCAGGGAGATTACTATGGAGATCTGGCCGCTCGCCTGGGCTATTTCCCCAGTAGCATTGTCCGAGAGGACCAGACCCTGAAACCTGGCAAAGTCGATGTGAAGACAGACGTGAGTGTCATGGGGGCTGGCAAAAAATCTGGGGGGAGGACCCTTAGGTTGTGGGGATGGGCAAAAATGCTCCCACCCTTGGCTCCCTAGGTGTGTGCGCTGGGAGAAATTCTTTCCCTGCCTCAATTTTCTCACCAGTAAAATGGGTCCAGTTGGGAGGTGCAAAGATTAGAGGGCTCTAGGCTAATTTGCGTAGCACTTGTGTGGCCAGACCTGGACCCTGCCACTGCAGCCTTTGCTAAAACCATTAGATCCTTTGTGGTGTGACCGCTGGTTTTCTCTCCACTGTTTCCCCTTTCTCTGTTTCAGAAATGGGATTTCTACTGCCAGTGAGCTCAGCCTACTGCTGGCCCTGCCGTTTCCCCTCCCTGGCTTTATGCAAATACAGTCAGCCCAGTGCAAACGACCTGTCTCTGTGGTCTTTGGGGTGGGGTAGGGTGTGGTGGGGACTATACAAATAAAATGTTTCTCTGGGTTCCTGAATCTAACCAATTAACCCGCTGCATATGGTAACGTCAGTGGTTGCTAGGCAGTGTTTCACTGATGAAAGCCCTGTGCGGTAGGAGGGCTCCTAAGCTTAGGTTTCGGACACAAGCAAAGGAAAACCTAAGCAGCCCAACTAGGGGGTTGTGTCCTCTCTAGACCAGTGGGAGGGAGCCAAGCGGACTACGCGGAGGATATAAATCGCAGAGCAAAGGTTTTCTTGGAAGATTATCTGCAAAGGGAGGCGGGAAGTAACCTACGCCTATCTTCCGAGTTTTCCTCCTTTTTGCCATTGAGACCAGTAATCGCTCCCGCCAGCTCAAGATCAGCTCCTCTTCCAGTCTCTTTCTGTCAATCCTGCCCGTGCCCCCTTCTTTGCATTCGTATCCCCTCCCCCAAGTCCGCTCCAAACCAATCCGGAGACTCGACTCTGCCCCCGGACTCCAGACTAAATCCGTTCCTCGGCTCGGCAAAGCAGCTCTGCACGTCCCTTCCCACTTGCTCGGCCAATCGCTGGCCTCGGCCCCACCCCTTTGGGCTTCTCACGCCACCAATCCGCGCCTTTTGTCCCGCCCCCTGCCCGCGAGTCCGCCAATCCCGCCCTTCGGAAAGCGTGGTCTGGTATCCAGCTGCTGGAGCGGGTCGCGCTGGAGGGGGGCGGAGGCGGAAGTGGCGGTGCCGGGCCCGGGGAGTAGGAAGAAGCCGGGGCTGTAGCCGGAGTGGAGCGGCTGCCAGCCGAGGAGCAGGCGCGGCCGCGGCGCCATATTGCGGCCCTCAGCGGCCGCGACCGAGTCATGGCCGAGACCTACGGTGAGGGTGGTGGGCCGAAGCCGGGGTCCTGGGTCTGGGCCCAGGGAGGATGCGGCCTGTGGGAATGGGCGGGGCTTTGCAGATCAGGGGGCGGGGCCTGGTGTTATGGAGGCAGGGCCTCAGTGGATGCTGGGAGGGGTTTAGTGGGTCTGAGGCTGAGCTTAATCGATTTAGGTGGAGCCTGAGGGTCTGGTGCGTGGGTTAAATAGATCTGGGGCGGGATTTGAGGGAGCTGGTCCTTAGGGGTTCAGGGAGGCCCTGAGGGAAGAGGTGGGCCTTAATAGATCTGGGCGGAGCCTGAGTGAAGGGGCGGGGCTGACTGCGTTAATGGCAGGAGTCGGGCTTATGGGCTAGAGGGAATACTGGATGGAAGCTCGGAATCCTGGGGCTGATCTGGCTGGAGAGAGCTCTGGAATGGGTTTGGGTATGGGCTGTCCTTGAGTTAGGGGCAGGACTTAGTGGCAAAGGGTGGGGCTTATGCATGAGAATGGAGCCAGGGTCTGGGCAGAGGGAGGGAAGGAGAGGTCGGGAGGTGGAAAATCAGTAGGGATGCACCACAGGAGGTGGTGATTGGAGGCGGAGGAAGCGCAGGTTTAGGAGTCAGAGGGAGCCGCATTCGTTCAACAAATACAGAAGAGAAGAGTGCAAAGACCCTGAGGTGAGAACCAGCTTGTCGTTTTCAGGGAATAGACTGAAGGTCAGGAGCTATAGTGGAGTGAATGAGTCAGAGGGTGGTAGGAGGTGAAGAGGAACAAGGGCTAGATGGTAGTCCTTGTTTAAATAGCTATCAAGAGACTTTAGCGATGAAATAGCTAAGATCTGGGACTGGAGCCCTTGGCGTAGGTTTGAATCTCACTTCTGCCTAGCTCTGTCACTTGGGGCAAGTCAGTTAACCTCTCTGGTCTGTTTCCTCATCTGGAAAATGGGAATAATTTTTAGGCTGCCTCCCTCATAGAGTTTTTCTGAGGATGATGTGAGCTGTTGATGTGAGTAAAGACCTTTAGAGCTGTTCTTGGCCCACGACAACACACAATTGACCTATGTAACAAACCTGCACATGTGGGCTGGGCACGGTGGCTCATGCCTGTAATCCCAGCACTTTGGGAGGCCAAGCCCGGCGGATCACTGAGGTCGGGAGTTTGAGATCAGCCTGACCAACATTGAGAAACCCCGTCTCTACTAACAATACAAAATTAGCTGAACATGGTGGCGCGTGCCTGTAGTCCCAGCTGCTCGGGAGGCTGAGGCAGGAGAATTGCTTGAACCTGGGAGGTGGAAGTTGTGGTGAGCCAAGATCGCGCCATTGCACCCCAGCCTGGGCTAAAAAGAGTGAAACTCTGTCTCGAAAAAACAAAAACAAGGACAAAAAAAACCTGCACATGTATCCCCTGAACCTAAAATAAAAGTTGAAAAAAATATATAGAATGTACCTGGCACATGGCAAGTACTACATAAGAGTTATCTGTTATTGTTACCTATTGGTTTGTTTCTGCCTATGTCTGTTTCTTTCCCTCTAACTGTGATGGTTAGAGAGACAGATTGGATTGGAATCCATCTTTTTCCCTGTATCTTTCTCTCCCTGTGGGTATCCCTGATTTTGGCTCCATCTGGTCAGACTTCCTCTTCAAATCCTGGTGATTGGCAGTGCAGGAACTGGCAAATCATGTCTCCTTCATCAGTTCATTGAGAATAAGTGTGAGTTTCCTGCAGTGGTCCTGGGAACCCTGAGCTGTGGTTATGGGCATGGTGTGGGCTGGTGGGCAGCTGGTGGGGAGGGCAGGGCTGGCCATAGGTACGAGTCCAGTCCTGTCTTTTTGGTCCTTGCTTTGTCATATGTCCTTTACTAGGTTCTCCTTGACCTCAGTCACTCCAGCAATGAGAATGGGTTTGTAGAGACTGAGAAGGCCTTGGAGGATGGGGGATCCTCTGAGCTGCCTCCTCTCTCCCTGCACTGCCCCTTCTGTTCCTCCCACTCCCAGTCAAACAGGACTCCAACCACACGATCGGCGTGGAGTTTGGATCCCGGGTGGTCAACGTGGGTGGGAAGACTGTGAAGCTACAGATTTGGGACACGGCTGGCCAGGAGCGGTTTCGGTAGGTGGGCTGGGCTCCCAAGGGTGATGAGGAGAGAGAGAGAGAGAAGGAAAGAGAGAGAGAGACGTGTGTGTAGAGTCACTTGGAGACACTGAGAGGGGAGACACCATAGTTAACAGGTATATATATCCAAGGAGAGAGGGAGTACTGGAGAGAAAGAGATGGCGGAAGAAAAAGAGGTAGGGGCCAGGTGCAGTGGCTCATGCCAGTAATCCCCGTGCTTTGGGAGGCCAGGGTGGGAAGATTGCCTGAGCCCAGGAGTTCGAGACCAGCCTGGGCAACATAGCGAGACCCCATCTCAAAGAAAGAAAAAGAGAGAGAGAAAAGTAGCTTGGGGAGGGGGTGAGGGATAGAGACTGAGAGACACTGAAACAGAAAGAGAAGGGGAAACTTGAGAGACACACACCCAGAAAGGAAAAGAGCAAGAGAGACAGAGACTAAGAGAGTTGAAGAGAATGATAAGAGAGGTAAGGAGGCCTGGCACAGTGGCTCACACCTATAATCCCAGCACTTTGGGAGGCCGAGACGGGCGGATCACGAGGTCAGGAGATCGAGACCAGCCTGCCACCATGGTGAAACCCTGTCTCTACTAAAAATACAAAAAAATTTAGCTAGGCTGTCCTGGTGGATGCCAGTTACTCGGGAGGCTGAGGCAGGACAATTGCTTGAACCTGGGAGGCACAGGTTGCAGTGAGTCAAGATCGCACCAGTTCTCCCCAGCTGGCATGACAGAGCGAGACTGTGTCTCAAAAATAAATAAATAAATAAATAAAGGAGGTGAGGAGACACAGAGAAACAGAGGTCAGAGGCAGAGAGGGAGACAGGGCAAGTCGGACAGGTGTAGCTGGACATTGAATGAATGAATGCATAGATTTATGGAAAGGCAAGGGTGAGCATGAGAGCCACAGAGATGGAACAGAAAGAGACAGCAAGAAATAGGGAACTGAAGGCACACAGGTCAAGGCAGGAGAACCACTTGAGTCCAGGAGTTTGAGACCAGGCTGGGCAACATTGTGAAATCCCATCTTTCCAAAAGAGAAATGGAGAAATGGACGTGTTGTGGGAGAGGAAGAGGGAAATGCGAAATGCATAGGGCTCAACACGTGGTAGGTCTTTAGGAGATGACTGCAGAAAAGTTGATTGACACCTAGAAACCTTAGGCGAGTCTGAGAAACAGACAGAGAGCAGGGAGAGAAATAGAGGGAATTCAGTCCATGGAAAAGTGTGATCTATAGCAGCACTTAGTAGCTGGTGAGTTAATACTTGTGTATGGATTCACTGCGGGAGGTGCACAGAGCCCAGAGGCAGAGAGAGGGGCTGAAGGATAGACAGGTGTGTGGCATGGGCTAGGTTTACGGTGAGTGTTTAGTAAATGCTTGTGGAATGATTGCATGAGTTCCAGAAGGACCCAGACTGGTGAGACTGAGAATGCAGAGTTGGCTACACTGGGAAGGAGCCTCCACCTGACACAGCAGGACAATGATAAGCAGATGTTGCACAGTGCTTGGGCAGGGCCAGGCAAAGGGGAGATTTGCTCAGAAAATGTTGAATGAACGAATGCACAAATGCATGGGAAGGCAAAAGTAAGCATGAGAGAGCCTGAGAGATGAAACAAACAAACAAAAAAGACAGGGAGAAATAGGAAATTAAATAGGGCCAGCCACGGTGGCTCACACCTATAATCCCTGCACTTTGGGAGGCCTAGGCGGGTGGATCACTTGAGGTCAGGAGTTCAATACCACACTGGCCAGCATGGCGAAACCCCATCTCTACTAAAAATACAAAAATTACCTGGAGGTGGCAGTGCATGCCTGTAATCCCAGCTACTTGGGAGGCTGAGGCAGGAGAATCACTTGCATCCGGGGGGCAGAGGTTGCAGTGAGCCGGGATCACGCCATTGCACTTCAGCCTGGGTGAAAGAGCAGAACTCCATCTCAATCAATCAATCAATCAATAAAAGACACGTAGGGCTGGGCACAGTGGCTCACGCCTGTAGTCCCAGCACTTTGGGAGGCCGAGGTGGGCGGATGACTTGAAGAGTTTGAGATCAGACTGGCCAACATGGCAAAACCCCATCTCTACGAAAAATACAAAAATTAGCCGATGTGGTGGCATGCATCCGTAATCCTGGCTACTCAAGAGGCTGAGGTGGGAGAATCACCTGGACCCAGGAAGTGGCGGTTGCAGTGGTTGCAGTGAGCCGAGATCATGGTTCACTGCAGCCTGGGAGACAGAGTGAGACTCTTACTAAAAAAAAAAAAAAAAAAAAAAAAAAGACACATAGGTTAAGGCAGGAGAATCACTTGAGCCCAGGAGTTGGAGACCAGCCTGGGCAACCTAGCAAAGCCCTATCTTTACAAAAAAATATTAAGAAATTAGCCAGGTGTGGTGGTGCACACGTGTAGTCCCAGGTACTCCAGAGGCTGAGGTGGGAGGATCCCTCCCCTGGGAGACTGAGTCCAGGAATTCGAGGATGCAGTGAGCCAAGATCGTGCCACTGCACTCCAACCTGGGCTACACAGCAAGACCATCAAAAAAATAAAAAAAAGACTCACATGTAAGAGACACAGAGAGAAAAAGAGACCAATGGAAAGACAGGGACACAGGGAGAGACAAAGACAGGGAGACTTACAGACAGAGGCAGCTGGCCAGCTAACTGAGAGAGGCAAAGAGAGGGACTGCAAGGATGCAAGAACAGAGAGGAATTGCATGGCGACCCGACCAAGGCCAGGTTTTGGGGGATGGGCCAGCAGTGAAGGGGGGCCTCCGAACCACCAGTCTCTCTCTGCAGAGGGGGGCATTCTCAGGGCAGATCCCAGCCTTGGGGGTGACTGGGTCCCCCTGGCCCCACAGGTCGGTGACGCGGAGTTATTACCGAGGGGCGGCTGGAGCCCTGCTGGTGTACGACATCACCAGGTGGGTGCCTGGGGTGGGTGGGGCAGGGCATGGGGGGCTCCTCTCTGCACTGCCTCCCTCCCCTCTCCCTTCTCCACAGCCGGGAGACGTACAACTCACTGGCTGCCTGGCTGACAGATGCCCGCACCCTGGCCAGCCCCAACATCGTGGTCATCCTGTGTGGCAACAAGAAGGACCTGGACCCTGAGCGGGAGGTCACTTTCCTGGAGGCCTCCCGCTTTGCCCAGGAGAATGGTGAGGGCTGTGTCGTGGACCAGGTGGTGGTGGGGGTGGACAGTCCACAGGGACCATGGGTTTACTGGCTCTGAGTGGCTGTGCCCGGCAGGGGCACGTGGAGGTTCAGAGGTCTGGGTTCAAAATTGAGTGTTGGCTGGATGTGGTGGCTCACACCTGTAATCCCAGCAGTTTGGGAGGCCAAAGTGGGAGGATTGCTTGAGCCCAGGAGTTTGAGACCAGCCTGGACAACATAGTGAGATCCTATCTCTACAAAAAATTTTAAAAATTAGGTGGGTGTGGTGGCTTATACCTGTAGTCCCAGCTATAGTGGAGGCTGAGGCAGGAGGATCACCTGAGCCTGAGAGTTTTTAAGACTTCAGTGAACCGTGATCACGACATTGTACTCTAGGAGACAGAGCAAGACCCTGTCTCCAAAAAAAAAAAAACAAAAAACAAACAAACAAAAAGCCTAAGTGTTGCCACCAGTGAGCTGTGTGATTACAGTGGTTCTGTTTCCTCATCTGGAAAGTGGGATCACAGTGTTTCTGCCTCACAGTGTGTTGTGATGATTAAGGGAGATTGTCTGTGGAAAGTCCTCAGCACCTGCCACAGAGCGGGTGCTAGATTAATGTTGGCTGCTAAGGTTTCGCCTACCGTGGGGAGGCAGCACAGGGTATTGGTTTAATTAATTATTTTATTATATTTTATTTTATCTATTTTTCCTCCTACCGCACCTTCCTGGGTATTGGTTTAATGTAGAGATTGCAGCCCCCGATGGCCCTAGGTGAAAGGCAGTTTTTTTTGTTTTTTTGTTTTTTTTTTGAGACAGAGTCTCGCTCTGTCACCCAGGCTGGAGTGCAGTGGCTGGATCTCGGCTCACTGCAAGCTCCGCCTCCCAGGTTTACGCCATTCTCCTGCCTCAGCCTCCAGAGTAGCTGGGACTACAGGCGCCCGCCACCTCGCCCGGCTAGTTTTTTTTTTTTTTTTTGTATTTTTAGTAGAGACGGGGTTTCACTGTATTAGCCAGGATGGTCTCGATCTCCTGACCTCATGATCCGCCCGTCTCGGCCTCCCAAAGTGCTGGGATTACAGGCTTGAGCCACCGTGCCCAGCCTGAAAGGCAGTTTTTTTTTTTTGAGACAGTGTCTTGCTCTGTCACCCAGGCTGGAGTACAGTGGCACAATCTCGGCTCACTGCAACTTTTGCCTCCTGGGTTAAAGTGATTCTTCTGCCTCAGCCTCCCGAGTAGCTGGGACTACAGGCACACGCCACCACACATTTTTGTATTTTTAGTAGAGACGGGGTTTCACTATACTGGCCAGGCTGATCTTGAACTCCTGACCTTGTGATCCGCCCGCCTCAGCCTCTCAAAGTGCTGGGATTACAGGTGGGAGCCACCACACCCGGCAAAAGGCACATTTTTGAATATAGGAGATGGGATGGGGTAGATCCTAGAGTAACAGGCACTAGTGTTAAGAGGAGTGCAGCATACTGACAACCCACACCAAAAGGCTTGCAAGGGCCAACCACAATGGCTCACACCTGTAATCCCAGCATTTTGGGAGGCCAAGGTAGGAGGATCACTTGAGGTCAGGAGTTTGAGACCAGCCTGTGTAACAGAGGGAGACCCCACCTCTACAAAAAAAGAAAAAAAAAATAGCTGGGTGTGGTGGCATATGCCTGTGGTCCAGGCTACTCAGGAGGTTGAGGCAGGAGGATCACTTGAGCCCAGAAGTTCGAGGCTGCAGTAATCTATGATCGCACCACTGCACTCCAGCCTAGGGGACAGAGAGATACTTTGTCTCAAAGAAAAAAAACAAAGAAAAATCGTTTGCAAGTATAAACTCATTTGAAAACTTTGTGTTGGCCAAACCACCCACATCTGGTGGCTTGAGATCTGCTTATGTTCCCCTGGTTTGCAACCTCCAGGTTTTTTTTTATTTTTTTTGAGACGGAGTCTCGCTCTGTCGCCCAGGCTGGAGTGCAGTGGCGCGATCTCGGCTCACTGCAAGCTCCGCCTCCCGGGTTCACACCATTCTCCTGCCTCAGCCTCCCGAGTAGCTGGGACTACAGGCGCCCGCCACCTCGCCCGGCTAGGTTTTTGTATTCTTTTGAGTAGAGACAGGGTTTCACCGTGTTAGCCAGGATGGTCTCGATCTCCTGACCTCATGATCCGCCCGTCTCGGCCTCCCAAAGTGCTGGGATTACAGGCTTGAGCCACCGCGCCTGGCCTTGCAACCTCCAGGTTTTAAAGGAGGTTTAGCCATCAGAGAGGTGTGGGTGCAAATCCAGCTCTGATTTTCTGACTGTGGGACCTTGTCACGAGGCTGATGGGTAGACTCTGGTTGGCCTGTGCCTGTCCTAGATGGTGCTAGGGACACAGTGTTGGAGACAGCCCTAGGCTCAACCTGCATGGAGCTCACAGTTCAGTGGGTGGGGGTGGAAGGACAGGCCCACTTGCCAGACAGTAACAGCCCAGAAAGGTCAGGGCTTGATGGCGAAGCACCAGGAGAGACGGGTGAGAGCCAGCAGGGGAGAGCCCCAGAGGGGTCAGGGCCAGGACTAGGGGAGCAGGCAGAGGGATTGGGGTGGGATGGAGAACACAGGCAGAGGGGTCAGGGCTGGGATAGGGCAGGCACAGGTACAGGGGTCAGGTGGGATGAGGGGGCACAGGGAGAGGAGTTACATGGAATGGGGAGCATGAGCAGAGGGTTGGGGTGGGATGGGGAGCCCAGGTAGAGGGGTCAAGGCCAGGTTTGGGGGGCACAGGCAGAGTGGTTGCATGGGATGGGGGAGCATGGGCAGAGGGGTCAGGGGTGGAATGGGGCAGGCCCAGGCAGAAGGGTCAGGGGTAGAATGGGGCAGGCCCGGGCAGAGGGGTCAGGGGTGGAATGGGGCAGGCCCAGGCAGAAGGGTCTGGGGGATACAATGGGGACCCAGGCAGAGGGTTGGGCCAGGATGAGGAGGCACAAGCAGAGGGGTCAGGGCCAGGATAGGGGGCCACAAGAAGCTGTGGGAGCCCTAAGTAGGCACCTAACACAGCCTAGGAAGTCAGGGAGGACTTCCTGGAGGAGGAGCTGTGTGAGCTGAGCTCTGAAGGAAGAGCTGGGTGGGCATATGGGGAAGCGGATATCAGTGGCAAGGAAATGGCATGCGCAGAGGCCTGAGGTGAGGGTAAGCGGAGATGGAACATTGGAGGAACAGGATGAGAGTCAGCAGGTGAGAGCTTAGTGGCGGGTGGGGACTGACTGGGGCCCTGACCTCAGCGTGTGTGTCCCTGCAGAGCTGATGTTTCTGGAGACCAGCGCTCTCACAGGTGAGAATGTGGAAGAGGCGTTCCTCAAGTGTGCCCGCACCATCCTCAACAAGATTGACTCAGGTGAGGCCCCTACCGGCTCGAGTGGGAGCAGAGGGCAGGCCTGGGGGTCTCCAGGCAACCAGTGCTGACTTCTCCCCTTCCCCGACAGGTGAGCTAGACCCCGAGAGGATGGGATCCGGCATTCAGTACGGGGATGCGTCCCTCCGCCAGCTTCGGCAGCCTCGGAGTGCCCAGGCCGTGGCCCCTCAGCCGTGTGGCTGCTGAGCCTTGTGGAGCCAGGTGGGACACTGGGGGCTCAGAGAGGCAGGGTGGTCTCTTGGGAATGGGGGAGGTGGTGTAGAGATAGACACTGAACATGTCATGGCAAGAGAAACAGAGAGAGAGAGAAAGATGCAAAAACACATAAGCTAAAGGAGGCATCTGGCTGGGCGCAGTGGCCTGTAATCTCAGCACTTTGGGAGGTCCAGGTGGGCGGAGGCAGTTCATTGGGTGGGGGTGGAGGGACAGACCCACTTCCAGACAGTGACAGCTCAGAAAGGTCAGGGCCAGGCTGGGCACAGTGGCTCACACCTGTAATCCCTGTACTCTGGAAGGCTGAGGTGGGCGGATCACCTGAGGTCAGGAGTTCGAGACCAGTCTGGCCAACGTGGTGAAACCCCCCCCTCTACTAAAAATACAAAAATTAGCCAGGTGTGGTGGCAGGCGCCTGTAATCCCAGCTACTTGGGAAGTTGAGGCAGGAGAATAGCTTGAACCCAGGAGGTGGAGGTTGCAGTGAGCTGAGGTCATGCCATTGCACTCTAGCCTGGGTGAGAAGAGCGAGACTTCATCTCAAAAAAAAAAAAAAAAAAAGGTCAGGACCAGATGGGGAAGCATTGGGAGACTGGGGGAGATGGGTCAGAGCCAGCAGGGGAGAGGCCCAGGGGTGTCAAGGCCAGGGTCGGGGTACAGGCAGAGGGATCAGGGGTGGGATAGGGCAGGCAAAGGGGTCAGGGTGGGATGAGGGGACACAGGCAGAGGGGTTGCATGTGATGCGGGGGGGATACATAAGGTCAGGTGTTCGAGACCAGCCTGGCCAACATGGTGAAACCCCTTCTCTAGTAAAAATACAAAAATTAGCCAGGCATGGTGGTACATGCCTATATTCTCAGCTACTTGGGAGGCTGAGGCAGGAGAATCACTTGAACCTGGGAGGTGGAGGTTGCAGTGAGCCAAGATTTAGCCACTGCATTCCAGGCTGGGCGACAGAGCAAGACTCTGTCTCAAAAAAAAAAAAAAAAAAAGACATCTTCCGGGCCACAGGGAATCCACCTGTCCCCTGCAGCTCCAGGCCAGCTTCCTGCCCTAGACCTTGACCCTTCCATTCATAGTTCTCCAACGATTTATTGAGCGCCTGCTGTGTGCCAGGCCCTGCTCAAGGCACTGGGGCTATGGCTGGGAGTAAAACAGACTCCCATCCTCATGGTGCTGACATTCTCTTTGGAGGAGACAGGTGATAAACGAGATGTAAGTCGGCTGGGTGCAGTGGCTCACACCTGTAATCCCACCACTTTGGCAGGGTGAGATGGGAAGATCACTTTGAGACCAGGCTGGGCAACAAAGCAACTTTATCTCCACAAAAAGTTTTTTAAAATTAGTCAGGCGTGGTAGTGTGCACCTGGAGTCCCAGCTGCTCAGGAGGCTGAGGTGGGAGGATGACTTGAGCCCAGGAGTTCGAGGCCGCAGTGAGCTGTGACCACGCACAACAGCACTCCAGCCTGGGTGACAGAACGAGACTGTCTCAAAAAAAAAAAAAAGAAAAGAAAATAAATACATAAGTAAAGTATGTAGTAGTGAGGAAGGTAAGAACTATGGAGAAAAATAAAACAAGCACAAATGGGTGGATAGGGTGGAGGAGTGTACTTTTTTTTTTCTTTGAGACGGGGTATTGCTCTGTCACCCAGGATGGAGTGCTGTGGCATGATCTCGGCTCCCTGTAACCTCCACTTCTGGGGTTCAAGTGATTCTCCCGCCTCAGCCTCATGAGTAGCTGAGTTACTGGTGACTACCACCACGCCCAGCTAATTTTTTGTATTTTTAGTAGAGACGGGGTTTCACCATGTTGGCCAGGCTGGTCTCAAACTCCTGACCTCAAGTGATCCACCCATCCTCAGCCTACTAAAATGTTGGGATTACAGGCGTGAGTCACTGCGCCTGGCCAAGAGTGTACTTTTTTTTTTCTTTTGAGATGGAGTTTCACTTTTGTTGCCCAGGCTGGAGTGCAATGGCTCAATCTTGGCTCACCACAACTTCTGCCTCCCGGGTTCAAGCAATTCTCCTGCCTCAGTCTCCTGAGTAGCTGGGATTACAGGCATGTGCCACCACGCCTGGCTAATTTTGTATTTTTAGTAGAGACGGGGTTTCTCCATGTTGGTCAGGCTGGTCTGGAACTCCTGACCTCAGGTGATCTGCCCGCCTTGGCCTTCCAAAGTCCTGGGATTACAGGTGTGAGGCACTGTACCCGTCCTTTTCTTTTCTTTTTTTTTTTTTTGAGACAGAGTCTCGCTCTGTCGCCCAGGCTGGAGTGCAGTGGCCAGATCTCAGCTCACTGCAAGCTCTGCCTCCCAAGTTTACGCCATTCTCCTGTCTCAGCCTCCTGAGTAGCTGGGACTACAGGTGCCCGTCACCACGCCCAGCTAATTTTTTGTATTTTTAGTAGAGACGGGGTTTCACCATGTTAGCCAGGATGGTCTGGATCTCCTGACCTCGTGATCCGCCTGCCTTGGCCTCCCAAAGTGCTGGGATTACAGGCTTGAGCCACCGCGCCCAGCCCCTTTTTTTCTTTTCTTTTCTTTTTTTTTTGAGATGGAGTCTCGCTCTGTCACCATACTGGAGTGCAGTGGCATGATCTTGGCTCACTGCAACCTCTGCCTCCTGGGTTCAAGCGATTCTCCTGCCTCAGCCTCCCGAGTAGGTAGGACTACAGGTGTGTGCCACCACACCCGGCTAATTTTTGTATTTTTAGTAGAGACGGTTTCACCATGATGGCCAGGTTGGTCTCGATCTCTTGACCTCGTGATCTGCCCACCTCAACCTCCCAAAGTGCTGGGATTACAGGTGTCAGCCACCACACCTAGCCTAGAGTGTACTTTTAAACAAGATGATGGAAGCCTCACTGAGAAGATGACATTTGAGTAAAGGAGGGGAGATAGGGAGACCTGTGGGGATCTGGGGCAAGAGCGTTGGCCGAGAGCACAGCAAGTGCAACGCTGCTAGTGAGGTGCATGCCTGGCGTGGGTGAGGGTAACCAAAGCAACCAGTGTGGGCATCATGGAGGACCTGTGTGTGTTTTGCAGGTACAGCATGAGATGGGGTCAGGGGTTGGAGGAAGCAGATCAGTTAGGGCCTGTAGGCCCTGGGGAAGCCTCTGGCTTATACTCTGTGTGGGAGCCACAGGAAGCTTCTGAACAGAGGAGGGATAGGATCCGATTCAGGGGTTCATAGAGTTCCTCTGCCTGCATAAAGAGAAGAGGCTGTGAGGGGCAGAGGGGGTCACCAGGACACCAGAGAGGAAGCTGCTGCAAAGTCCAAGGGAGAAATGGTGGAGGACAGGACGAGGGGGCGGGCAGAGGAATGGCTGAGAAGGGAATAGGGTCCATGTCCTCCCTAGACTCTTTGTCTTCCAGTTTTGGCCAATCTTTTTTTTTTTTTCTTCGGTCCTGTCTTTTTTATTATTATTTTTTTGAGACAGAGTCTCGCTTTGTTACCCAGGCTGGAGTGCAGTGGCGTGATCTTGGCTCACTGCAAGCTCCGCCTCCCGGGTTCACGCCATTCTCCTGCCTCAGCCTCCCGAGTAGCTGGGACTACAGGCGCCTGCCACCATGCCCGGCTAGTTTTTTGTATTTTTTTTAGTAAAGACGGGGTTTCACCGTGTTAGCCGGGTTGGTCTCGATCTCCTGACCTCGTGATCCGCCTGCCTCGGGTTCCTAAAGTGTTGGGATTACAGGCGTGAGCCATTTTTTGGTTTTGTTTTGTTTTGTTTTAGAGAGAATCTCACTGTCACCCAGACTGTAGCGCAGTGGCACCATCTTGGCTCACTGTGACCTCCACCTCCTGGGTTCAAGTGAATCTCCTGCCTCAGCCTCCCAAGTAGCTGGGATTACAGGCGTGTACCACCATGGCCAGCTAATTTTTTGTGTTTTGTTTTGTTTTTTGAGACGGAGTCTCACTCTGTTACCCAGGCTGGAGTGCAGTGGCACGGTCTCGGCTCATTGCAACCTCCGCCTCCTGGGTTCAAGCGAGTCTTCTGCCTCAGCCTGCCGAGTAGCTGGGACTACAGGCACGTGCCATCATGTCTGGCTAATTTTTTGTATTTTTAGTAGAGACGGGGTTTCACCATGTTAGCCAGGATGGTCTCGATCTCCTGACCTCATGATCTACCCGCCTTGGCCTCCCAAAGTGCTGGGATTACAGGTGTGAGCCACTGCACCTGGTCAATTTTTGTATTTTTTTTTTTTTTTTTTTTTGAGACGGAGTCTAGCTCTGTCGCCCAGGCTGGAGTGCAGTGGCCGGATCTCAGCTCACTGCAAGCTCCGCCTCCCGGGTTTACGCCATTCTCTTGCCTCAGCCTCCCGAGTAACTGGGACTACAGGCGCCCGCCACCTCGCCCGGCTAGGTTTTTGTATTTTCTTTTTTAGTAGAGACGGGGTTTCACCGTGTTAGCCAGGATGGTCTCGATCTGCTGACCTCGTGATCCGCCCGTGTCGGCCTCCCAAAGTGCTGGGATTACAGGCTTGAGCCACTGCGCCCGGCAATTTTTGTATTTTTAATACAGATGGGTTTTGCCATGTTCGTGAGGCTGGTGTCAAACTCCTGACCTCAGGTGATTCACCCGCCTTGGCCTCCCAAAGTGCTGGAATTACAGGCCTGAGCCACTGCGCCCGGCCAATCCTGTCTCCTTTTGATGCGGCCACTGGGTCTTTCTAACACACACATCTGCTCCTCTCACTCCCTTGTTCAAAACCATCCATGCCTCTCAGGGTCCCAGGACACAGCTGAACTCTTCAGCCTGGTGTTTGACCCTCTGCAGGGACTGGCCCCTGCCAGCCCAGCCTCTCCGGCCTCACCCACTTGTCCGTCTCCCTACCTCTCAGGCCACTCCAGCCACACTGAAGTTCTTCCCATTCCTCTGGGCCCTTGCTCATGCTGGGCCTCTGCCTGCAACACCATTCCTACCCTATTTTCCCTGGCAACCTCCTTCCCTCCTCCAGGAAGCACTACTTGTTCCTCCATGCTTGGTCCAAACTTTTTTTATTTTTTTTTTGAGCTAGAGTCTCACTCTGTCACCCAGGCTGGAGTGCAGTGGCATGATCTCAGCTCACCGCAACCTCCACTCCTGGGTTCAAGCAATTCTGGTGCCTCAGCCTCCTGAGTAGCTGGGACTATTGGCACCGGCCACCAACGCCTGCTGATTTTTTGTATTTTTAGTAGAGACAGGGTTTCACCATGTTGGCCAGCTGCTCACAAACTCCTGGCCCCAAGTGATCCACCCACCTCAGCATCCAAAGTGCTGGGATTATAGGTGTGAGCCACTGCACCCGGACGCAAACTTCTGAACAGGCTTTCAAAACCCTGCAGGATTTGGTCCCATCCCCCCCTCTCTTGGGGATGTGTATGTCTTGCCAGTTCTCCCTTCTATACTTCATGCTCAATCCCCTCCCAGCCCTTGGCAGCTCCAGGGTGGGACAGGTGGGGAACAGGTGGTTAGACCTTGGATCTACTTGGAAGGCAGAGCTAACATGATTTCCTCATGGAATGGATGTGTAATCTGAAAGAGAGAGAGGAATCAAGGATGATGTCTTCAGAAAGTGCTCTCTTGTCCTTCCAGGACTTTGCACCTGCTGTGCCTGAGCAAGAAGTTTGCTTATCTGTAAAATGAGGCTGATAATAGCACCTGCTTCTCTAGGTGTTGAGAAGAAATAAGTTAATTTACGAAAGTGCTCAGAATGGCGCCTTATGGTCAAGACTTGATCGATGAGGGCTGTTTTTAAAGTTTTCTTCTTATCCATCTTTGGGCTGAGCTCAAAGGAATGGGTGTGTCCTCTTCACCTCAGGGCGTAGCAGAGACTCTGTCCTAGAGTTTGTCCTCAGCAGGTCAAATGTAACAAGGCAAGGCTTTTTCACACTTTGTTGACTGCAATCTGCAGGAAGAAATATATTTTATGTGTTGATCTAGGACTGACTGTAGAAGATCCCACCCACATATAAAACTCAAACACATTTTCCTACCACCAGTATTCTTTCATTTTTTGGCACTGAAGCGAAAGTCACATAACATACATTTACGTGACTTTCCAGAGTGTACAATTCAATGGCATTTAGTACATTCACAGGGTTGTGCAATCACCACCTCTGTGTTGTTCCAGAATGTTTTCTTTTCTTTCTTTTTTTTTTTTTTTTTGAGACACAGTCTTGCTCTGTTACCCAGGATAGAGTGCAGTAGAGCGATCTTGGCTCACTGCAACCTCCGCCTCCCGGGTTCAAGCGATTCTCCTGCCTCAGCCTCTGGAGTAGCTATAATTACAGGCATGCACCACCACACCCACCTAATTTTTGTATTTTTAGTAGAGTCGGGGTTTGACCATGTTAGCCAGGCTGGCTCGAACTCCTGACCTCAGGTGATCCACCCACCTCGGCTTCCCAAAGTGCTGGGATTACAGGCCTTAGCCACCGCGCCCGGCCTCAGGACGTTTTCATTACCCTAAAAGGAAACCCCATACTTATTAAGCAGTCACTCTCCATTCCCCCAGCCCCTGGCAACTACCAATTTGTTTTCTGTCTCTGTTGGCCAATATAATATTTTTTTGCTTTACCTTTTTTTTGAGAAGGTTCTCACTTTGTCACCCAGGCTGGAGTGCCATGGCACCATCTCAGCTCACTGCAGCCTTGACCTCCTGGGCTCAAGTCATCTTCCCATCTCAGCCTCCCAAGTAACTGGGACTACTGGTGTGCACCACCACACCCGGCTAATTTTTGTATTTTTATTTTTTGAAGAGATGGGGTTTCACTATGTTGCTCAGGCTGGTCTCGAACTCCTGAGCTCAAGCGATTCACCCACCTCAGCATTCCTGTAAGTGCTGGAATTACAGGTGGGAGCCACCATGCCTGGCCTCTTTTCCTTTTTTCTTTTCTTTCTTTTTTTTTTTTTGAGATATGTTCTCACTATGTTAGCCAGGTTGGTCTTAAACTCCTGGCCTTGCCGGGTGTGGTTGCTCACGCCTGTAATCCCAGCACTTCGGGAGACTGAGGCGGGCAGATCACAAGGTCAGGAGTTCGAGACCAGGGTGACCAACATGGTAAAACCCCATCTCTACTAAAAATACAAAAATTAGTTGGGCGTGGTGGCATGCGCCTATAATCCCAGCTACTCAGGGCTGAGGCAGAGGAATCGTTTGATCCCTGGAAACGGAGGTTGTAGTGAGCCGAGATCGTGCCACTTTACTCCAGCATGGGTGACAGAGCGAGACTCCGTCTCAAAAAAAAAAAAGAAACCCCCAAACCAAACCAAAAAAACCTCCTGGCCTCAGGCAATCCTCTACCTTAGCCTCCCAAAGTGCTAGGATTACAGACATAAGCCACCGAGCCCAGCCAACCAATGTAATATATCTTTTAAAATTATTATTATTTTTTGAGATGGAGTTTTGCTCATGTTGCCCACGCTGGAGTGCAATGGTGTGATCTCGGCTCACTGAAACCTCTGCCTCCCGAGTTCAAGTGATTTTCCTGCCTCAGCCTCCCTAGCAGCTGGGATTACAGGTGTCCACTACCATGCCCAGCTAATTTCTTTGTATTTTTATTAGAGACAGGGTTTCAACATGTTGTCCAGGCTGGTCTCAAACTCCTGACCTCAGGTGATGCACCTGCATTTAAAAAAAAATTTTTTTTTTTAAATAATGTTTTAATTTTGTAGAGACAGTGTCTGTGTTGCCTAGGCTGGTCTCGAACTCCTGGGCCTAAGTGATCCTCTCCTGCCTTTACCTCCCAAAGTGCTAGGATTATAGGTGTGAACCACTGCACACGCCCAACCAATAGAATATTCGTATTATATATGATGCACTCTGATACTTGCTGTTCTATGCTATTCTATTTGATTTTAAAAATTGGTCAAGGCCCACCAAACTGATTTCCCCACCAAGGTAGTGACACACATTAGAATTACCTGGAGAACTTTAAAATATACTCATGCCCAGACCTCACCCGAGAGATTCTGAAGTGGTTTCAGGACTTTTTTCTTTTGCTTAATTAAAACATAAATAGAGATGGGGTCTCACTATGTTGCCCAGGCTGGTCTCAAACTCCTGGCCTCAAGCGATTCTCCTGCCGTGGCCTCCCAAAGTGCTGGGATTAAAGGCATGAGCCAGCCAGTTTCAGCATTTCTGGAAGCTCCCAGTTAATGCTATATACAACCAAAGTGAGAAACACTAACCTAACGTCTCCCCAGTTTGGGGAACACTGAAATGAGACAGAGCCAGGGTGATCTAGGAACATAGAGGGACACAGAAAGATACAAAGGCAGGTTCATTTTATTTATTTATTTATTTAATTTTTTTTGGAGATAGAGTCTCCCTCTGTCACCCAGGCTGGAGTGCAGTGGTGTGATCTTGGCTCACTGCAACCTCCGCCTCCTGGGTTCAAGTGATTCTCCTGCCTCAGCCTGCCAAGCAGCTGGGACTCCAGGCGCCTGCCACCATGCCCGGTTAATTTTTGTATTTTTAGTAGAGACGGGGGTTTCACCATTGGCCATGCTGGTCTTGAACTCCTGACCTTGTGGTCTGCCCGTCTCGGCCTCCCAAAGTGCTGGGATTACAGGTGTGAGCCACCGCGCCCGGCCTATTTATTTTTTTGAGACAGTCTCACTCTGTTGCCTAGGCTGGAGTGCAGTGGCACAATCTTGGCTCACTGCAACCTCCACCTCTCAGGCTCAAGCCATCTTCCCACCTCAGCCCCCCAGGTAGCTGGGACTACTGGTGCATGCCACTACGCCTGGCTAATGTTTATATTTTTTTGTAGAGATGGGGTTTCATGGTGTTGCCTAGGCTGGTCTTAAACTTTTGGGCTCAAGCAATCCTCCCGCCTTGGCTTCCCACAGTGCTGGGATTACAGGCGTGAGCCACTGCGTCCAGCCAGATTCATGATATTTAGATGCTGAAATGTGGCTTTACAGACTTAGACAGAAAGAGAGAGAAAAAAAAAAAGAACAACAACAACAAAAACAGACTTAGACAGCTTTCTGAGGCAAACAAACAGGGAGATGCAGGTACCCTCAGCGCAAGCCCCAAATTACCTGCAGGGGAGAGACGGAAAATCAGACAATGTAGAAACTGGGAGAAGAAAGGTATGGACAGACCGATGCAGATAGGAGGGCAGGGAAATACCTGGAAATGAGATAGAGACCAGCTGGACAGACCCCAGGGACCCTGCAGGTCACCACACCCTTCTCTTTCAGCTCACCTGTTCTTCAGGACCAGCCCTGCCCTTCCGGCTGGGGCCCAGGCCCAGGCTCCGAGAGGCCGTGTCCCAACCTGCCCTGGCCCCGGAGAAGCTGCGCCGCCACCTGTCCCCCTTCCTTGGTGGGGCCTGGCTTTGGGGCAAGACTGAGCCACGGGGGAAGGGGGATCCCGTACCTGCTGCTGCTTCCTCTGTCTTGGCTAACCTCTGTCCCCCTGAACCCCTAACCATACCCCAAGAGCTCCCAAAGCCTGAGACCAGGGTCATTTGTCCCTACCTCCCCGCCTGGCCCTGCTGTTGCTAGTACCTGTTATTTATTACCTGGAGGCCTGTCCAGCGCCCACCCTACCCCCATAAAGCATTGTTTACACCTGTGTCTTGGCCTCCATTATTCTGAGATGGCAGGGAGATGGAAGAGGGCCCTGATGGAAGAATCAAATGTCATGGTGTTTGGGGGCCTTGTTTCTGTTTTTCGTTTGTTTGTTTTGAGATGGGAGTTTCCTTCTTGTTGCCCAGGTTGGAGTGCAATGGCACGATCTTGGCTCACCACAACCTCCACCTCCCGGGTTTAAGAGATTCTCCTGCCTCAGCCTCCCGAGTAGCTGGGATTACAGGCATGCGCCACCATGCTCAGCTAATGTTGTATTTTTAGTAGAGATGGGGTTTCTCCATGTTGGTCAGGCTGGTCTCGAACTCCCGACCTCAGGTGGTCCGCCCGCCTCGGCCTCCCAAAGTGCTGGGATTACAGGTGTGAGCCACCGGCATGGCCTTGGGGGCCTTGTTTCCTGATTGGACATGGTGTGGGGTATACCAAGCATGATGACTCAGGTGCCTGTTGTGGAGGGAGGGAATTTGGTACTGTGTGGACGGTTTGTGACAATCTGTGTTTTAAGCTCAAGTGTGTAAACATGCTGATGTCCCTGTGTTTGTGACACGTGTACATGTTTCCAGTACCTGCGTATGGGATGATGTCTATAGGAATGTGTGCTGGTTGTGTGTGACGCTGATAGCTGTAACTGCTCTGTGGCCTTGGTGATTGTATTGGTGAGGCTGGTATTGTTTGGGACATCAAGGCCAAGGGATGGGAATTTGGACCTATAGGTGGGCCTCGGGTCTGTGCATGTCTGATGCCTGAGAATCAGAGGCGGTGACTCACTACTGCTTGTGTGCCTGTGCATGTGTGCCCCTGAGGTCTGTGTGTGTTTTGGTGTGAATTTGGCTCCTTTTAAACACGCATGTGTGGCCAGGTGTGGTGGCTCATGCCTGTAATCCCAGCACTTTGGGAGGCCAAGGCAGATGGATCACTTGAGCCCAGGAGTTGGAGACTAGCCTGGGCAACACAGAGAGACCCTATCTACAAAAATAAAAAACAGAAAAAGTTAGCCAGGTGTCATGGTACACACCTGACGTCCCAGCTACACCGGAAGCTGAGTTGTGAGGATCACTTTAGTTGGGAGGTTGGGCCTGCAGTGAACTGTGATCGTGCCACAGCACTTCAGCCTGGGCAGAAGGGCACATCTCAAAAACAAAACTAAACAAGAAACACCCTTGTGTGGCTATGAACCCTGTGTGTGCCCTGAGGACTGCGGGTTTTTGTGCAATCCTCACGCATGTGTAGATACCAGTATGCATGTCCTTGTGCTCACGCGAACCGCCCTACGCCCTCAGGTGTCCTGCTGGGGACTGGTGCAGCCCCCTGAAGACACTCCCAGTTGCTCGTCGCCCTCCCACCTCCGCGTCCGCCTTACCGACCCCGCGGGAGCCTTGAGTCCCAGCTCTCCAGAGCTACGGTGGAGGGGGCGGGGCATTCAAAATGACCTTATCTCCTTAGTCCCCCAAAATGTTCCCAACTCTAGCATTCCGTGGATTTTTTTTGTTTCATTTTTAAATTTTGTGTAAAGATAAGGTCTCACTCTGTTGCCCAGACTTTCCCTGGTTCTTTATTCTGATTCCCACGATTGTCCCGAGGGGGCAGGGCGGAGCGGGTCTTGAAAATACACATTGGTACAACATCCCTTCTAGTCCGTGTTCCCTTTTCTCAAGGGCATCCCGCACTTTTTCTCCTCCGTTATAAAAGCTACTTATGTAAATTACTTACTGACGTGCGAATTTACATACATTTCCCAACTAACTGCGCAGCCATTTCTCCATCTCTCACCCCCGTTCCTGGGCTGCGAGGAGGAGGAGGAGCTGACCCTGCAAATGAAGTCACGCGCACCGCGCTGCCGAACCCGGTGCCCGCGCTGGGGGGGGAACGCGGGGTGGGCCTGTCCATGTAAATCACATCATTTGCGTGCTCCGCCCCGCCAACGCCACTTGATTCCAACATGCAGGAAACGCCCCCTTCAGACCCGGCCCCTCACACTGCGATCCCCCACCCGTGCAAAGGGGGCGGGGCGGAGGATGATGCAAATGAACCTCGTGTCGGCGGGCCCTGTTTCCTTTCTCCCTGACTGGGGGGTTGTCCCGAACTTCCTCGCCCAGCGCGGCTCAGGTCTGCGCAGGCGCCGTTGCCTCCGCGGGGGCGCGGTCACGTGCCCAACGGGCGAGGCGGGGCGGGGCTTCGCGCGCGGTGGGGGCGGGGTATGGCGCGCTGTGCGGCGCAGGGCGGCTGGCACAAACGGCGGCGCCGGGGCCGGAGGAAAAAGCTCGGTGAGGAGGTCGCGGGGCGAGAAGGGAGCGGGAGGAGACTGAGTCGGAGCGGGGGCGCCGACGCGAACAGGGCGGGGTGTGGGGGCGCCCGCCGTGGCCTGCCGGGGCGACCCCGGTAAAGGGGATGTAGGTGCGGCGCGGGGGAGGGGATGCGCGCCGGAGACGTTGGGTGCCGGCCGTTGGGGGGGTGGGGTGGGGGCGGGGAGCGCGCGCCGGGCGGAGGCCGAGGGGAGGGGGAGGAGAGGGGGTCCGAGCGGCCCCTAGGCCCTGTCCCTGTCGCTACTGCACTCCGAAGTGGCCTCAGGGCCCGTCCAGGGTTGGGGGCGTGGGGGTGCCCTAGAGGAGGGTGCCTTTTTCTCTCGTCCTGTCTCCGGGTGCGTGCACCCTCCTCCGTCCTTCCCTCTGCAGCCGCGGACCCTCTCCCCGAGGGCCCCTCCCTTCGGTCAGTCTCGGGACCTCCCTTCCGTCTGGGCGTGTGTCCGCCCCCGGCCGGCTTCCTCCCGTCGGGCTCGGGTCGACCCCACCGCCCCGCTCCGTCCCAGGCCCTCCCTCCCAGCTTCCCTCCGGTTTGTTTTTCTGTCTCTAGGCCCCTCGTTCTCTTTGTCTTTGGACTCCCCAGTTTCCTCTGTCTTTTGACCCCCCCCGCCCCCAACTCTGATTCTCTCAGAATCCCCCACATTTCTCTGTCTCTCTCTGGAACGCCGAGGCAGATCCCTCCTATTTTCCAAACTCCCTCCTTTCCACCCCTCCACACCACCCTTTTCTACTCCAGCCCTCCTTTCTCTGTCTTTGGTTACCGCGTCCCACAACCCGCACCACAGTCCTCTGTCTTAGGGTCATCTACCCAGCCTCTGGCCTCCAGCCTTTCCCTATCACTGTCCCTTATCTGTCAGCGGACTCACACCTCCAGATTCTCAGGGTCTTCTCCCCGACTTGGCCGCAGGTTTTGGGGGACCTCTATAGTCAAGTCTGTCCTGGTCGTCTTCCCCACTCCTGCCCATACTATCCCCTCTTTCCCCAGCTTGCCTGTCTCTAGCTCCTCTCACATCCCTTTTCTTTTTCCTTTTTCTAGCCACCCTGAAGGGTCCCTTCCCAAGCCCTTAGGGACCGCAGAGGACTTGGGGACCAGCAAGCAACCCCTAGGGCACGAGAAGAGCTCTTGCTGTCTGCCCTGCCTCACCCTGCCCCACGCCAGGCCTGGTGGCCCCCAGCTGCATCAAGAGGCAGAGGAGGAGGCGGAGGAGGGTGGCACCATGGGCCCGGGCGGTGCCCTCCATGCCCGGGGGATGAAGACACTGCTGCCATGGACAGCCCGTGCCAGCCGCAGCCCCTAAGTCAGGCTCTCCCTCAGTTACCAGGGTCTTCATCAGAGCCCTTGGAGCCTGGCCGGGCCAGGATGGGGGTGGAGAGTTACCTGCCCTGTCCCCTGCTCCCCTCCTACCACTGTCCAGGAGTGCCTAGTGAGGCCTCGGCGGGGAGTGGGACTCCCAGAGCTACAGCCACCTCTACCACTGCCAGCCCCCTTCGGGACGGTTTTGGCGGGCAGGATGGTGGTGAGCTGCGGCCGCTGCAGAGTGAAGGCGCTGCAGCGTTGGTCACCAAGGGGTGCCAGCGACTGGCAGCCCAGGGCGCCCGGCCTGAGGCCCCCAAACGGAAATGGGCCGAGGATGGTGGGGATGCCCCTTCACCCAGCAAGCGGCCCTGGGCCAGGCAAGAGAACCAGGAGGCAGAGCGGGAGGGTGGCATGAGCTGCGGCTGCAGCAGTGGCAGTGGTGAGGCCAGTGCTGGGCTGATGGAGGAGGCGCTGCCCTCTGCACCTGAGCGCCTGGCCCTGGACTATATCGTGCCCTGTATGCGGTACTATGGCATCTGCGTCAAGGACAGCTTCCTGGGGGCAGCACTGGGCAGCCGCGTGCTGGCCGAGGTGGAGGCCCTCAAACGGGGTGGGCGCCTGCGAGACGGGCAGCTAGTGAGCCAGCGGGCGATCCCGCCGCGCAGCATCCGTGGGGACCAGATTGCCTGGGTGGAAGGCCATGAACCAGGCTGCCGAAGCATTGGTGCCCTCATGGCCCACGTGGACGCCGTCATCCGCCACTGCGCAGGGCGGCTGGGCAGCTATGTCATCAACGGGCGCACCAAGGTAAGGCTAGGTGGGGGCCTCTTTGGAGGGGCTTTGCAGCACCCCGATTTGGCATTCAGTGCTCTGAGCACAGTGGGTTTGGAGACAGGCTTCTGGGGGGCTTCTGGGTTTAGGCAGTTCAGTGGAGTGGGTTGCTCACTTGTGGGGACTCGGGGGGTCTTTGTCCTCCCTGTGGGCCTTAATGTGTGCACCTGTAAGCTAGGAGTTTGTCCTGGAGCCACAGTGGTTCTTGATTTTGCCAGGAACCCTCTTGAAGAAACTCATGAGAGTTGCTGACATTCACAGCATGGGCCTTGGTGGGGTTCATGGCCTCCTGGTGTCTGTTTGGGGCCCCAGACCAAGCGCGGTGATGTAGACAGGCACACAGTTCACTTGTCCGTCCTCTGTTGCTGTCTGTCCCTGTCCGCATCCTTCCCTGTGCTCCTGTTGTCCATCCCTGTTTGCTGGCCCATGTCTCTGGTTCATCCATCCTGTCTCCCAGGGAGGAGAAGCAGAAGGGGGAGGGTGGTGGTGATGAGTGAGCCCTGGGCTGAGGGAAGGAAAGGGGTGCTGCCCGCTAGGCCCAGTGCTTGGCCCTGGACTGCATTGTGCCCTGAGTCCCTACTGTGGCATCTGCATTGAGGACAGTCTCCTGGGGCTGGTACTGGGTCGCTGCCTGCTGACCCAGGTGGACCTCTCATCCCAATGTCTCCCACCCTTCCCTGTCCCAGTCCCTGCCGTCCATTCCCCCCATCCTGTGTGTCACTTCCTCCCTACCCATGTTTGTCTCTTCCCTCTGCCTTTATGTGTTTGTTCTTAGTACCTTTTTCTTTTTGCTTAGAACAGTAGTTCTTAATTGTATTTTGGAGTCTGGGTCTTTTTGAGAATCTGACAGAGGCCGCAGATCCTCTCTTAAAACAAATACTCATTTGCTTGGAGTTTCCGGGCAGTTGTCAAGGCCTCATGGCCTCCAGCTGCCTGTTCAGGAACCTGGGGTCAGGAGCCCAGCACAGGACAGTGGTCCACAGGGCCCTTCGGGCATGCTGACAGGATCACCGTCTTCATAGGTGGTATGGGGGCCTGGCCTTGAGTACAGGGCTTGGTGTTCTTTGGACAGGGCCCTGTGGGGAGTGCCCACTGCTCAACACAGCAATGCCTGGCTGGCCGATGGCACGGGCTGTGTTGTGCCTTGCAGGTGTGAGGCTGAGCTCCTGATGTCCCCTGCCTCCTCCTGCAGATCCCATCTTGGGTTCTGCCTCTGTGTGGCTTTCCTCTCAGGCTGGAGCTGGCTCAGGGACCAGGGCTCCCCCGGGGCCAAGGCCTGTTTCCTCCCCACCCCAGCTGGAACTTGTTCTACTTCCCTCTCCCTCCCGTTACTTGATAGCTAAGCCAGAGCCGGCCCCTCCCTGGGCTTGGCTCCGTGCGGGCAGGATCAGTGGCCTCCCTGGCCCAGCATCTTCACACCAGGTTGGCTGTTGTCCTCGTCAGGGGGAGACCAGAAGGGCTGAGTGGCCCAGATGGGACACTGCTCTGAGCCTCAATTTGCTGATCCACAGAATAGGAAAACCAGGTTACATCCCCAGCGAGTCTGTGGCAGTTTGGGGTGGGGAGAGTAGAAGGAGACGATCTCTTGTCTTTTTTTTTTTTTTTTTTTGGAGGCAGAGTCTTGCTCTGTTGTCCAGGCTGGAGTGCAGTGGCGAGATCTTGGCTCACTGCAAGCTCCGCCTCCCGGGTTCACGCCATTCTCCTGCCTCAGCCTCCCGAGTAGCTGGGACTACAGGCGCCCACCACCTCGCCCGGCTAATTTTTTGTATTTTTAGTAGAGACGGGGTTTCACCGTGGTAGCCAGGATGGTCTCGATCTCTCGATCTCCTGACCTCTGTGATCCTCCCGCCTCGGCCTCCCAAAGCGCTGGGATTACAGACGTGAGCCACTGCGCTCGGCCAGATCTCTTGTCTTTTGGTGCCTCTGGTGTCCACCTTCCAGGTGGTTGGGGACAGGGCCCCGGCGAGGATTGGAGAGGGGAAGTGTTTGGACCTTTTTAGCCCTAGGTGACCCTAATTGTCCTACAGAGGTAAGGATAGGCCAGGCTGGACTGGGAACATAGGGGAGGAGCCGTCCCCTCCCCAGTGAGAAACAACTCCAGGCTTGCCTGCTTTTAGAGGGCGCCATCTGGACTCTGCTGGACTCCAGGGTAAGACTGTGGGGTGCTGAGGTGGGCCGCAGCAGTTGCCGTGGGGACATGGATCACCTGTGTGGTGTGCTAGAGCCAGTGGGAATCTGCTTCTTAGTCGTTCTTAGTGGAGCTCCTGTGTCCTACCTTCCCCCAACTCCTTGACTGGGGACAGGTGCTTGGTTGACCTGTAGTTGGGAGAGAGTTGACTCCCACTGGCAGCAAGGGCCACCGGAGGGGACCCCAGGGAGGGTCCACCTTGCTTGGTTTACTCCTTGAAGAGCAGCTTGGAGGTGGGACAGTCACAGGCTTCTGACTTGGGGGTGTGTTCAGTGGTGTTGGGTCTCTTGGCAGGCACATTGTCACCAATAGCCTTTAAGTCTTTAGGCTCCTGGCCCTGGTCCCACCTGCCCCTCCCCTAGGTGGGAGGGGTTGAGAGCAAGTTTCCTGAGGCCTTCCCCTGTGAGGGCAGGAAGTAGATACTTTCCTTGGGGCCAGAGGATGCTTTCACCCCCAAGGTGTGTCTATGTGGGGGAAGGGTGGGGCCCTAAAGAGCAGGTTCCTGTTTCTGCATGAGTCCTGTGTGCTTGGTGAGAGATGCTGTGTGAAAATGTACAGGACAGGAGGGAACACAGCAGGGCTGGGGTGCAGAGGAGGCCCAGAGCAGTGCGCTCAGCAGGTACTGCACTGGGTACTGGGGAGACTGACGTGGCCCCAGGGGCTTCGCTGTGGCTGCTTTCCAGGCCAGTACTAGGTAAACAGGTGCCTGTGCTGATGCCATGTTGCTAGGAGTGGAATGGACAATCAGCTGGAGTACTCAAGGTGACCCTTGGCCTCTGAATCCTGAATAACAAGGAGGGTCAGAAGGGAGAGTGTCCCAGGCCAGTGCAGAGGCCTTGTGGTGGTGATGAGCTCAGCCTGTTGAGGCATGGAGTGGAGTGATGGGAGTGGCACATGAGGTTGGGGGCCTTTGAGGCTGTGGCTGGGAATTCGTCTTTTCTTGGGATGCAGCGAAGACCTGGAGAAGAGGGGCTCTGGCTGCTGTGTCGGGATGAATTGTGGTGAGAAGAGGGTGCAGCACCAGACCCCTTCCCTGCCACCCATCCACGTGCATCATCAGTGTAATCTCTGATTGGATTCCTAACTGGGGAGGCCTTGCCCATCTCTAGTCAGTAACTTACTGATTCCAAGCCTCCTTGGGCCATGGCCAAATTCTTCTCCCAGTGAGGTGGTTGCTCAGAGTGTTGACCCATCTACAGGGAGTGAGCAGTGCAGAGAAGGTGCCCCTTCCTGAATCTTGAGGTGTAGGGTTTTTCCGGGGGTCTTCTCACTAATTGTACTCTGGTGCTGCCAGGGAGAAGGTTGTCAGCTTCCCACTGCTAGGTGGCCGTAGATGGTGGCAGCCCTCTCTTTCCAGGGCAAGGTCTGGTGGACGAGGGTGCACATGGTTAATGCAGAGCAGCTTAACATCCACCGCAGAGGGTTAGCCCTGGGATAATGTGTTGGGAGGCGTCCTGGGGAGAGTGAGGATTGAAGCAGCCCAGCCTGCCGTGGCGTGCGTGCTTGGCAAGCATCCTGTTGTGGCAGCAGCCACTGATGTTTGATCATGAATGTTTATCTTGGGGCTGTCTTGCTGGGCTGGGCCCATAGGTGTAGCTGAGCATTTGTGGGGAGCAGACGCCAGCAGAGTTGTACCCGGGTGGAGAGGTCAAGACAGACGGTCCAGGCTGGGGAGAAGCTGAAGGGTCTTTGTGCCAGTCCTCCCGTTTTTGTCTGCTACTGCAGTGACTTTGGGCAGCGGGTGAGACAGGGACCTTTTTAAATTTTTAAATGGCGTTTCAGCCTGTGCTCCAGTGCTCCATGTGGCAGGCACTGAGCTGGCTGTCTTCCCAGACACTTGTTATCTTGTTCACTTGTTCCACAACAACCTGTGAAATAGCCGTCAGCTCCATTGGATCCATGGATGAGGAACCTGAGACCAGGAAGTCACCTGCCTGATGCCACAGCTCATGTGGCAGCACTGAGACTTGAACCAGGGAATTGGGTCTGCAGAGGTGGCTGGGCCATTTCCTTTACCTCTCAGCCACCTTTCTGCCAGCTCCCTGATGACAAACATCCCGGGGCCCTGGCTGCAGCATGGTAGGGCTGGATCAGGGGAGTGGCAGCTGTCAGGCAGAGGAAAGAACCTTGTAGACAGAGAAATCAAGCCCTGGAATGAGTCCTGTTAGGTCTCCGGGGTATGGGGGTCCAGAACCTCCCAAATTATGTTCTCAGAGGGGTTAATTGCTACTGCTGTAAACAGAGCAGGTGTTTATTACCCCTGTTGTACACCTCAGGCATTTGAGGCCCATTCAGGTGATGGATCTGGCTAGGGTTGTCCAGCAAATTATCCTTGGAGTCGGAATTAGGTCTCACTTTCTATTCAGACTGTAGGTTTTGGCTCCTGTTCGGATGTCTATGGGACAGATAATTTAGTGGGGATTCTTTGTAATCCAGGGCAGCAGTTCTCACATTGCTGCATGGTAGAATTATCTGGGAACCTTTACCAATTTCAGGCCCTTCCTTAGACCAGGTACATCAGAACCTCAGCGCTCCCCAGGGGGTTCCACTCCACAGCCAAGGGTAAGAATTCCTGGTCTAGGGCTGGGAGGCCACTTCCTTGCACACCTGAAAATGTTTAAATTGATATTATTCTACTGAAATAGCTGAGGTAGGGTTTGGGATATCTTGAAACAAATCAAACCGTCTGTTACTAATTGAGCCCTAGCTGGGTGCCAGGCCCCAGGTATGTGTGTGGGAGGGATTGGGCTCTTGAGGCCCAGGAGCTGAGGTTTCTGATGGACTTGGAGATGGGATTTTGGCTGAAAATGGAGAAAGTCTTTTGGGGCAGGCACTTGGAACCCTTGACCCAAGGAAAACAGGGCAAGGAGGGGTGGGAAAATAGGTAATTCATGGCTGCTTCTCTAAGATGTGCCTGCCTAGCCCCAGTAAACCTACCTCCCTCCATCCCTGCCAGGCCATGGTGGCGTGTTACCCAGGCAACGGGCTCGGGTATGTAAGGCACGTTGACAATCCCCACGGCGATGGGCGCTGCATCACCTGTATCTATTACCTGAATCAGAACTGGGACGTTAAGGTAGGGGTGAGGGCGAGGGTGGGGCTAGGGTGAGGGTGGGGCTGGGGTCAGGGCTAGGGCTGGGGCCGGGGTAGATGGGGCGTGCATCCACTCCATTTTCCACTTTCAGCCCAGATTCTGGCATTCTCCTGTTCCTCTTCTCAGCATACAGCCAGCGGTGCAATCTGCTGGTCTTCCTGGGAAATGGCACCTCCTCCTCTCTATCTGGCTGTGTGATGGGAACTCCCCTCTTTCCGGGAATGGTGCTGTCTGCCCAGCCCCACCCGGCCTTGTAATGAACACTTTCCCCCTTTTCCTGTCTTTAGTAGCTTCCTGCCCATCTCCATGGTGATGCAGACTCTGGGTTGTCATTCATTTTGAGAGCCTGAGGGGTGGGAGGGAGTGATGCGGGCGGATGCTGCACCCCCTAGTGGGCTCCCGGGTTCCGTGGGAGGCAGCTGCTCCTGGCGGGACAGGCCAACCTCATCCTCTGGCCTGCCCCCAGGTGCATGGCGGCCTGCTGCAGATCTTCCCTGAGGGCCGGCCGGTGGTAGCCAACATCGAACCACTCTTTGACCGGTTGCTCATTTTCTGGTCTGACCGGCGGAACCCCCACGAGGTGAAGCCAGCCTATGCCACCAGGTATGACCTGTACTTCTGGGGAGGCACCCAGGTACTCCCCCTGTGACAATGTCCTGTCAGAGCCTCAGAGTGACTAGGGAGCGACTTAAGTACTGAGAGGGGGCCTAGGTGGGAGCAGAACCGGGTGGCTCGAAAGGATGGCCTCCTAGCATGTATGGATATGGTAGCTGGAATTGCAGAAAACTGATGTCCAACCATCCTGGTCCCCAGGTACGCCATCACTGTCTGGTATTTTGATGCCAAGGAGCGGGCAGCAGCCAAAGACAAGTATCAGCTAGGTACCTGCTTCCCTCCCTTCAGTCCTTCCTATTCCGTGGGCCCTGTTGGGCCTTATGCCACCCCATCCCCCTCATCAGCCTCTTGTTAAATCCCACCACTCATTTTTCTTCATCTCTGCCCACCTTCCTTAGACAGTCCACTCTCCTGGTACCCCAACAGGAGCCCCATTTCTTCCTGGTCCTCTCCCCATTTCCCCAGGTTTCCCTTGGCTTTTTTGTCCCTCTCCTGATGACTCACTGTCTCCTGTCCCCTCTCACCCCCAGCATCAGGACAGAAAGGTGTCCAAGTACCTGTATCACAGCCGCCTACGCCCACCTAGTGGCCAGTCCCAGAGCCGCATGGCAGACAGCTTGCCCTGACTTCAGGAGAGCCCTGGGCCTGTATTGGCTGCTCCTTCCCTGCCACCGCTGCTGCTTCTGACTTTGCCTCTGTCCTGCCTGGCGTGGAGGGCTCTGTCTGTTGCTGAGGACCAAGGAGGAGAAGAGACCTTTGCTGCCCCATGATGGGGGCTGGGGTTGTGACCTGGACAGGGGGCAGCCTTGGAGGCAACCGTTACCAACTGAAGCTGGGGGCCTGGGTCCTACCCTGTCTGGTCATGACCCCATTAGGTGTGGAGAGCTGGGAGGAGGCATTGTCACTTCCCACCAGGATGCAGGACTTGGGGCTGAGGTGAGTCATGGCCTCTTGCTGGCAATGGGGTGGGAGGAGTACCCCCAAACCCTCTCACTCCTCCAGCCTGGAATGTGAAGTGACTCCCCAACCCCTTTGGCCATGGCAGGCACCTTTTGGACTGGGCTGCCACTGCTTGGGCAGAGTAACAGGTGCCAGGAGGAGCATGGGTGTGGAAGTCCCGTCAGCCAAGAAATAAAAGTTTACCTCAGAGCTGCACACATCTGACTCCATCTGAAATTTAGGGCCTTTATTGACCAAGGAGGGTATGGAGGTTTGAGGGCCAGTGAGCCCACTATAGTGGAACCTGACCTTAGCAGGCCACTAGCTGGAGCTGGAAGGCTGGGGGGACACTGCCCAGGCCACTGCACTGCAGGTGAGGTTGATGGTGCCAAGGTTTACCACAGGGAGCAGGCAGAACCTCTGTAGGGTGGCTGTAAGGAACAGGAAGATCTTCAACTGGGCCAGGCCTGCGCCCAGGCACATCTGCTTTCCCAGGTACACGGGTGCCTAGTGAGCACCATGCACCCCAGAGCCGGTCCAGGCTGGTCCCCTTCCTCCCCTGCCCGTACCTGAGGCAAAGGGCATGAAAGGGTCATTGCCCTGGAACTTGCCCTTGTCCAGGAAGTTGGTAGGGTTGAAGCAATCTGGGTCTTTGAATTGAGTGGGGTCAGTGTGCAGTCACAAGCAGGGGAATCACAAAGGTGCCCTGGGGGCACATGCAACTCGGGTTACCTGTGGGCTTGTGAGCACGGGCACCTCCTCCATCCAAGGCCCTTTTTAAAAGCCTAAGGGAATAGGCCAGGCAGGTAGCTCACGCCTGTAATCCCAGCACTCTGGGAGGCCGAGGAGCATGGATCACTTGAGGTCAAGAAGTTTGAGACCAGCCTGGCCAACACAGTGAAACCTGTCTCTAGTACTAAAAATACAAAAATTAGCCAGGCGTGGTGGTGGGTGCCTGTAATACCAGGTATTCAGGAGGCTAAAGCAGGAGAATTGCTTGAACCCAGGAGGCAGAGGTTGCAGTGAGCCGAGATCATGCCATTGCACTCCAGCCTGAGCAACAAGGCGAGACTGTCTCAAAAAAAATAACAAAAACCGAAGGGAAGGCGGGCCTGCCATCCTGCTCCAGGAGTAACTGATTGTGCTTCAGTCTGCACAGTGCACACCCGCCGATTCTGGCTGATCTCGGAATACACCTCATGCACCCGGGCCCGGCATAGGATTCCCAAACTCAGTGGGCACCTTTGGGCAGACAGTGGCTGTGCAAGAGGGTGTCGAGGGTGAGCGCTGTTGCCCCAGTGGCACCATGCTGATGAAGCGCTGGATCTGGAGCAGCACTGCATTGGTGTAGGGCAGTCGTTCGTGGTCGTCTGGGCTTGGGGCACGCCTCCACCCTACCACACAGTCCAGCTCCTGCACCTTGGCTGGGGCTGGGGTAGGCTGTGAGCTGCGCACTTCCAGGACCCTCTAGCCATCCCCAGACCGCAGCCTCCCATTCTGGGTCTCTCCAGTTCGCAGACCTGCCACCTCTGGGTACTTAAGCAGAATGAGGAGCCCATAGCACAGGGTGGTACTCGTTTTGGTGCCACGAAAAAAAAGGTGCGTCATCATTACCGACCTCTCCTGGAAGTGGCTCTCTAGGTCCTGCTGTTACTGTGGGCAGAGGAGACGCGCTGCCGTGTGCCAGGCACCTGTTGGTGGGAGGCATGGATAGAGTTTAGGGAGCTGGGAACCACGCCTTACCCATCTGGTCAAGCAATTGATGAAATCGCGGGGCTCCGCCGGCTGCCGCATCTGCTAGTGTCGTTGGATTTGCTCAGAGATGAAGACCCACAGCTCCGAAAAGTTTTGGAAGATTCGGCGGTGCCGGCCTGGGAGCCAGTCCATGAGGGACGGGCAAATGTACATCTGGAGAGAGAGGGTCTCAACAAGGGCCCTAGACAAGGCCACTAGGTCTTAGTTTCCCTTCAGGGAGATTGGACCAGTACATTGATATTGGAGGTCCTAGAACTCTTCAAAGAATCTAACTGTCCCATTCTAATGATCCACTGTAGGTAGGTCTGTGTACTCGGGATTTGGCATAAGGCTGGACGCACAAGGGAGAGACTGTGGCCGGCCCTCTCACCTCGCCCCATCTGGAGCTCATGATGCGGAAGTTGTCACTGAAGAGGTTCAGGAGCCTCAGGAACTCCGGGTCCCCGTAGCCATAGCGGTTCCCGAAGACAAGAACAGATAACATTGGATACAGCATTATCCAGTAGTCTCACGGGGTCAAACGGGGCTCCTGGGGGTAGGAACAGGACGGTAGTCATAATGCGTGGTCCTGCCCCCAGCCAGCCCCATGGGCTTACTGGCTTCCACCCAAGTACCTTCCCGTGGCCTCATCTTGGCAGTCCAAGGGCCACTCCCACACCAGGCCCTTCTGCCCTCCCGGCCAGGCCGCGCCGATGGTGGCTTGCATTTCGTCTAGCAGACAAGCCGCCGCCTCCAGGACATGCGCCTGGATGGTCCGTGTACCTAACCCCAACTCCTTCAGCGCTCCAACTGCAAAATTGCGCAGTGTCCACCAGCGCGGCCCGTTAGAAAACAAGATTCCTGTGGTAGGGACAGGAAAGGAGGCGGGCCCGGGAGTTGGCCACGCCCCATCCAGGAAGCGCCAGGTCACTGGCTACATCTCTTTCGGGGCCTCCGACTCCTGCGGCCGAATTCCTGCGCTTTGCTTCTTTACCAGACCTGTAAGTGCCCTATCCACACATTGGCCCCGCGTTTGCTGGGCTCGATCTCTGACCTAGGCTGGCTCTCGGGCTTTGACTCTTAGGCTCTTCTCTCCTCTTGGGTGCAGGATGAACCTCGATTCGAACCTTATGCTTTAGCGCCGCCGCGCCCTCTCTCGGCCGTTTGCACCTCATTAGCTGGAATCTCTATTAGGCCCCGCCCCCATTTGCCCGCCTCTACCGTTTACGGGCCCAGCCTGAGGTGTGCAGGCCGGCACGGCCAGCGCCCGGGCCTCACCGTTTCCGCGTGTGAAGCGTTCGAAGACTGCCATGGACCCGCGGCCGGAGAAGGCATCTGCCTGTAGCACTAACGCGTCCCGCAGCGCTGCGTAGCCGCACAGCACCACTGCAGGGCGCGGGCCCAGCTGCACTGTGAACACCGGGCCCCGGAGAGCTACAGGGAGCCGGTGCTCAGCTGGTGCCCATCGGGTTTCTCATCGGAGCCCTCGCCCCCAGCTCTCTCTTCCTTCAGACCCAGGAGTCCTCGTCTCGGGCCCTCATTCCTCAGGCCCAGGAGTTCAGATCCCCAGCTCCTTCCTCCCTGAGATCCAGGAGTCCAGGCCCCCACTTCCTTCTTCCCTTGGGACCTAGAAGTCCAGCTTCCCAGCCTCCTGCACCCTCAGAGTCGGGCTCCTGGGCCCTCAGTACTCAGCCTCCCCACCTTGAATCAGGGGAACAGACCCTCTGCTCCCCTCTTCCCACAACCTGATTTCCTGCTCTGGGCTCCTTCCTTACCACCCAGTGTCCCGACCCCAAGCTCTCCACTCCCTAGTCTCCTTTCCTAGAACTCAGGAGCCCGGAGCACTCATCCTTCCTGTCCTTCCTCAGGGTCTTAGAGTACAAGCCCTTAGCTGTCTTCTTTCAGGAGGAGTTCTAGTCCCCAGCCCCACCTCCACGGATCCAAAATTCGATTCCCTCTTTCCTGTAGGGAATGGAGTGCGTGGTCCATGCCTCCGGACTGCAGCTGCAAGTTACCCAGCAATGGGAGTGGCCTGGGCCGGGGAGGTAGGGACCCCTGCATCTGAGCGCGGCACCCATCCTACCCCCACCGCGCCAGCGCCAGCACCAGAAGCCACAACAGCAGCGCTGCAATACCCGTGATCATCATGCCTGCAGTTCTCCACGCCTGGACCTCTATTTGATTTCCAAAGGGTCTTGGGTGGAGCAGGGGCGGAGACCCGATGTGGGAGGAGTGGGCGTCTCTGGGCTGCTCATTCCGTGGATTCCCCAACCAGACATCTCCACCGCGCCCCCAGCCCTAGTGGAACTGTGCCCTGGCTCCCCCTGGCTTTTTTTTGTGTGCCTGCCTCAGCCTGCCCTGCTTAGCAACTTTTGTGCACCAGCATTTTCCTGTCAACACACCTGGCCAACAGGTGCAGCCTCCTGAGTCCCTAGCACCTTTGAGTCCAATTTACTTGGCCTGCAGGTGTGTATTCCTCAATCTCCGGGCCACCTCTGGGCCCCCTGAATGCTGTACCCTGGACCTCTGATTCCTAAATACACACTGACTCTCAAATACACTTCTTCTGTTTTTTTTTTTTTTTCTTTTTTTCTTACAGTTTCACTCTTGTTTCTCAGGCTGGAGTGCAGTGGTGCGATCTTGACTCACTGCAACCTCCACCTCCCAGGTTCAAGATTCTCCTGCCTGAGCCTCCCGAGTACTTGGGATTACAGACATGCACCACCAGGCCCGGCTAATTTTTGTATTTTTAGTAGAGACGGAGTTTCACCATGTTGGCCAGGCAGATCTCAAACTCCTGACCTCAGGTGATCTGCCTGCCTCGGCCTCCTGAAGTGTCGGGATTACAGGCCACTGCGCCTGGCTCAAATACACTTCTGAAGACACCCCTGACACTCCTGTGCTCTGTGCCTGTAACTCCTAGGAGCTGACACCTGAGCCCTTGTCACTTCCATTGTTCTTGGGACCCTGTGTGCTACGCTTGTTCCCCAAGAGGGGGCAGACTCAGGCCTGGATGGGCCAGGGCTGGGGTGGTGGGAGCGGTGAGGTTGGGGCTGTATTTGGAACAGACTGTTCAGGAATGTGGTCCACCCTCCTGCCTGTCCCTGCTTGGCCAAATCCAGCCTTCGTCCGAGTGCCTGGCACAGGGCCCAGACCTGGGGAGGTGGGGGGACTGTGCAGAGCCTAGGACTGGCATTGTCTTTGGGAGAGTCTCTCTTGTGTATCTCTGTTTCATCTCAGTCTCACTTGCTCTCCCCCTTCCCCCCTCCCCTCCCCTCCCTTTCCCTTCCCTCTTTTCTTTCTCTCTCAGAGTCTGGTTTCTGTCCCCCAGGCTGGAGTGCAGCGGTACGATCATGGCTCACTGTAGCCTCAACCTCCTAGGATCAAACAAGCCTCCCACCTCAGCCTCCGAAGTAGCTGGGACCATAGGTGCACACCACCACGTCCGGCCAACTTTTGTATTTTTTGAGGAGACAGGATCTCATTGTGTTGCCCAGGCTGGTCTCCAACTCCTGGGGCTCAAGCAATCTTTCTGCCTTGGTCTCCCAAAGTGCTGGGAGTATGGGCGTGAACCAGCGCACCCAGCCTCCCTCACTCTCGGTCTCTGTGTTTCTGTGTTCATCTCTCTCTCTCCTCTTTCTGTCTCTTCCCATCTCACTCTCTTTTCTCTCAGTCTCTGTGTCTGTTTTCTGTCTCTCTTTTCAGTATGTCCATATCTTCCTCTCTCTGTATCTCCCCCAGTCTGTGCTTCCCTTTATCTCAGCCTGGCACTTCTGTGCCTCTCCTTATTTCTTCAGGGTACCTTTCTGCATGTTGACCCCCTTGTACCTCCATATTCTGTCCTGCCCTGTCCTGGGTCTTCCTGTCAGCCTTTCTGGAACCTGGTGACTGACAGGGGTTGTGGGGCAGGGCCCCTGCACAGAGCTGCTGACTCTGAGGACAGTGGGGGTGTGGTGGGGCACGGTAAGTCGCATCCTCCCCCAGCCCTCCCCCACCCTCTGTGACAGGCTTTAAGGGATCCTCTTTATTATGGCCTCTGGCTCTCTCCCCAGCTCCTGACTCTTCCTCTGTTTTGCTCGGGCGGGCTGTCCTCTGGAACGTCAGCTCTTCTAGAGCAGGGATTTTGCCTTGTTCGCTCCTGTATCCCAGCACTTAAAACAGTGCTCAGTACAGCAGTAGGCGCGTAGTACATATTTGTTGAAAGAATGCCCAATTTTTCTTCCTCCCTACTTCTCTTTGTTTTTTTTTTTATAGAGACAGGATCTTGTTAGGTTGGCCAGGTTGGTCTTCAACTCTCGGTCTCAAGCAGTCCTCCTGCCTCAGCCTCCTAAAGTGCTAGGATCACAGGCCTGAGCCACCGTGCCCAGCCTCTTTCTTCCCTCCCCTCCCCTCTTTTCCCTTTCTTCTTCTCTTCCCTTCCATCTGTCTTGTTCTGTTGCCCAGGCTGGAGTGCAGTGGCACCATCACAGCTCACTGCAGCCTCAACCGCCTGGGCTCAAGTGATCCTCCCACCTGAGCCTCCCAAGTAGCTGGGACTAGAGGTGCGTGCCACCATGCCTACCTAATTTTTAAAATATTTGTAGAGACCATGTCTCATTATGTTGTATGTTGCCCAGGCTGGTCTCAAACTCCTGGGCTCAACTGATCCTCCTGCCTTGGTGTTTCTCTCTCTTTGTAATTAGACTGGATTTCTTTGTTTCTCTCTGTTTTCCTTTTCTTCCCTTTTTCTTTTTCTCTCAGGTCTCTCTCTCTCTCTTCATTTCTGTTCTCTTTATTTATCTTTGTTTTAGGGTCTCTGTCTTTCCTCTCTCTGGACATCGCTGTCTTTCCCTTTTCTCAGTGGCTCTCTTTCTCCTCCTGGTCTCTGTTTTCCAGGATCTCTCTGCCATCCTTGTGTATCTGTCTCTTCCTCTTCCTCACCATCTCTTTTCAGTGTCTCCATGTGTTTTTCTCCATCATCTCTCTCTGCCTGTCTTTCTCAGGACCTCTGAGTCTATTTCTCCCTCTCTTCTCCCACCTCTGTGTCCCTGGCTGGGCCCTGGGGCCGACGCTGGTCAGCCTGTGATGGGAACAGCATTGGGATTAAAGAGCTGACATCTTAATCTCCACGTGGGGACCACCTACAAGCCTCACTCCAGCCAGCCCCATGCTCAGCAAAGCGTGTCCCAGTTTCTGCATCGCCTTGGGGAGACCCCGTTCAGGGTAGGTCCTCCCAGGCCACCTTCACTGATGGCTGAGGGGCCAGTTCCACTCTGCCTGAACCTGGCTCAATGTGCTTTGGGACGCTTGCCCAGCGAGAACAGCCACTGCCAGCAGGATGTTAGGGTATTAGGTCGGTTCCTAGGTTGGGAGGGTACATGCCTGAGGTTGCTATCCACCCCAAAGGGGAGAATTTCAGTGAGAGGGTGGGAGGGCCGAGTGCAGTGGTTCACGCATGTAATCCCTGCACTTTGGGAGGCTGAGATGGGCAGATCACTTGAGGCCAGTAGTTCAAGATAAGCCTGGCCAACACGGTGAAACCCCATCTCTACTAAAAATACAAAAATTAGCCAGGCATAGTGGTGCGTGCCTGTAATTCCAGCTACTTGGGAGGCTGAGGCACGAGAATCACTTGAGCCCTGAAGGTGGAGGTTGCAGTGAGCTAAGATCATGCCACTGCACTCCAGCCTGGGCAACAGAGCAAGATTCTGTCCAAAAAAAAAAAAGAAAAGAAAAGAAAAGAGGGGGTGGGGATTGAGGGAGAGAGCCTCAGTCCTCGGAACTCCCACTGTCATTGCTTATCTGTCTTTCTCTGGTCATTTCTCTGTTTCTTTCCATTCTCTCTCTCTGGATTCCCCCTGCCTCCCGTTTCTTAGTGTCTGTGTTTTTCTGCTTTTCTCTGTATTTAATGGTGTCTTCCTCTTTCTTTCTGGGTCTCTGACTTGTGAATTAAAAGGTAGTGATTAGAAGTGCAGTGTCTGAGTAGGGCATGGTGGTGTGCACGGATTGTCCAGAACTTTGGGAGGCTGAGGCTGGAGGATCACTTGAGGCCAGGAGTTTGAGATCAGCCTGGGCAACATAGTGAGACTTCCTCTACAAAAAAATAGAAATAAAAAAATTATCAGCTGGGTGCAGTGGCTTACGCCTGTAATCCCAGCACTTTGGGAAGCTGAGGCGGGTGGATCACCTGAGGCCAAGAGTTCGAGACTAGCCTGGCCAACATGGTGAAACCCTGTCTCTACTAAAAATACACAAACACACACACACACACACACACACACACACAGAGATGGGTGTGGTGGCAGGCGCCTGTAATCCCAGCTGCTCGGGAGGCTGAGGCACGACAATTGCTTGAACCGAGGAGGTGGAGGTTGCAGTGAGCTGAGATCAAGCCACTGCACTCCGGCCTGGGTGACAGAGCAAGACCCTCCCTGTCTCAAAAAATAACTCTAAAAATAAAAATAAAAGTAATGTAGCCAGGTGTGGTTGTGATGCAGCCTGTAGTCCCAGCTACTCAGGAGGCTAAGGTGGGAGGATTGCTTGAGCCTAGGAGGTTGAAACTTCAGTAAGCTGTGATTAAGCCATTGCATCCCAGCCTGAGAGACAGTGAGAGCTTGTCGAGAGAGAGAGAGAGAGAGAGAGAGAAGGAAGAAGAAGAAGAAGGAGGAGGAGGAGGAGGAGGAGGAGGAAGAAGAAGAAGAGAAGAAGAAGAAGAAGAAGAGAAGAAGAAGAAAAGAAAAGAAGAAGAAGAAAAGAAGAAGAAGAAAAAGAAGAAGAAAAGAAGAAGAAGAAAAGAAGAAGAAGAAAGAAGAAAAGAAAAGAAGAAGAAAGAAGAAGAAGAAAGAAGAAGGAAGAAGAAAAAGAAGGAAGAAGAAAAGAAGAAGAAAAGAAGAAGAAGAAAAGAAGAAAAAGAAGGAAGAAAAGAAGAAAGAAGAAAAAGAAGGAAGAAAAGAAGAAGAAGAAGAAGAAGAAGAAAGAAGAAGAAGAAAAGAGAAGAAGAAGAAGAAGAAGAAGAAGAAGAAGAAGAAGAAGAAGAGAAGAAGAAAAGAAGAAGAAGAAGAAAGAAGAGCAGTGTTTGTAACCTCAGAGTCTGAATTTAGATCCCAGCTCTGCCTGTTTCTGTATGATCTTGGGCAACTCACTTCACCTCTCTGAGCCTCAGTTTGCTGATCTGTAAAAACATGATAATAATACTGCTTTGTGACCAGGTGTGGTGGCTCATGCCTGTAAATCCCAGTGCTTTGGGAGGATGAGGTGGGAGGATCGCTTTAGACCAGGAATTCAAGACCAGCCTAGGCAACACTGCAAGACTCTGTCTCTACTAAAGATTGAAAAAAAAAAAAAAAATTAGCCAGGCACAGTGACTGTAGTTCCAGCTACTTGGTGGGCTGAAGCAGAAGCAGGAGGATCAATTGAACCCAGAAGTTCAAGGTTGCAGTAAGCTTTGAATTGTGCCATTGCACTCCAGCCTGGGTAACAGAGGGAGACCCTGCCTATAAAAGAAACAAGCAGGCCAGGCGCAGTGGCTCACGCCTGTAATCCCAGCACTTTGGGATACCGAGGTGGGCAGATCATGAAGTCAGGAGATCGAGACCATCCTGGCTAACACGGTGAAATCTTGTCTCTACTAAAAATACACAAAATCAGCCAGGTGTGGTGGCGGGCGCCTGTAGTCCCAGCTACTTGGGAGGGTGAGGCAGGAGAATCACTTGAACAAGGGAGGCGGAGGTTGCAGTGAGCCAAGATCACGCCACTGCACTCCAGCCTGGGTGACAGAGCAAGACTCTGTCTTAAAAAAAAGAAAAAGCCCCCAAATCAAACCAAAGCAAAAAATATGACTTTGCCTCATAGGGAGACTTAAATGAGGCATTCAGACAGTGTGCAAATAGGGAGTGTCATTTAGTGTCAGTATTTGTTCCTTAGCCTCACTTTCCCCTGCTTCCATCTCTCTACAGTGCCCTGCATCTCTTGCATATTCTCTCTGATATCTCTCTGCTGTCTCCTCCTCCTCCTCCTCTTCCTCCTCCTCCCCTCCTCCTTCCTCCTCTCCTCCCCCTTTCTTCTTCTTCCTTCTTCTCTCTGCTGTCTTTTTCTTCTTCTTCTTCCTCTTCCTCTTCCTTCTTCCTTCTTCCTCCTCCTCCTCCTCCCGCTCCTCCTCCTCCTCCTTCTTCTTCTTCCTTCTTCTTCTTTCTTCTTCTTCTTCTTCTCCTTTTTTTTTTGAGACAGAGTCTCGCTCTGTCGCCCGGACTGGAGTGCAGTGGCCGGATCTCAGCTCACTGCAAGCTCCGCCTCCCGGGTTTATGCCATTCTCCTGCCTCAGCCTCCCGAGTAGCTGGGACTACAGGCGCCCGCCACCTCGCCCGGCTAGTTTTTTGTAGTTTTTTAGTAGAGACGGGGTTTCACCGTGTTAGCCAGGATGGTCTCGATCTCCTGACCTCGTGATCCGCCCGTCTCGGCCTCCCAAAGTGCTGGGATTACAGGCTTGAGCCACCACGCCCGGCCTCTTCTCCCTTTTTTTGAGACAGGGTCTCACTCCGGTCTCCCAGGCGGGAATGCAATGGTGCAATAATAGCCCATTGCAGCCTCGACCTCCCAGGCTCAAGCAATCCTCCTGCCCCATTTTTTGTAAAGTCAGGTTTCACTCTGTTGCCCAGGCTGGTTTCAAACTCCTGGGTTCAAGCGATCCTCCTGCCTCAGCCTCCCAAAGGGCTGGGATTACAGGTGTGAGCCACTTCGCCTGGCCCTGCTGTCTTTTTCTCTGTCTTGGTTTCTCTGCCTCTCTGGTTTCAGGTCCTCACAGCCTTTACCTTCAAGTCTGTCACCAGGATACAATTTCTCCCACCCTAGCCACCCTAAAGGTGAGGGCAGAACTGTGGGGAAAAGAGAGAGATTTCAGACTGTTACTGTGTCTATATAGTAAGAAGTAGACATAAGAGACTCCATTTTGTTCTGTATTTGAGATGCTGTTAATCTGTGACCCTACCCCCAACCTTGTCCTTGCAAGAGACATGTGCTGTGGTGACTCAAGGTTTAACGGATTTGCGGCTGTGCAGGGTGTGCTTTGTTAAACAAGTGCCTGAAGGCAGCTTGCTGGTTAAAAGTCATCACCATTCTCTTAATCTCAAGTAGCCAGGGACACATATACTGCGGAAGGTCGCAGGGACCTCTGCCTAGGAAAGCGAGGTATTGTCCAAGGTTTCTCCCCATGTGATAGTCTGAAATATGGCCTCGTGGGAAGGGAAAGACCTGATCGTCCCCAGCCTGACACCCGTGAAGGGTCTGTGCTGAGGAGGACTAGTGTAAGAGGAAAGAAGGTCTCTTGGCAGTTGAGACAGAGAAAAGCATCTGCCTCCTGCCCGTCCCTGGGCAATGGAACATCTCGGAGTAAAACCCGATTGTATGTTCTGTTTACTGAGACAGAAGAAAACTGCCTTAGGGCTGGAGGTGGGACGTACTAGCAGCAATGCTGCTCTTTATGCACTAAAAAGGTTTATGGAGATGTTTGCATATGCATATCAAGGCAGAGCACTTTTCCTTAAACTTATTCATGTCACAGATCTTTATTCATATGTCTTACTGCTGACCTTCTCCCTACGATGATCCTATTATCCTGCCACTTCCCTTTTTCTAAGATGGTAAAGATAGTGATCAATAAATACTGAGGGAACTCAGACCGGTGCCGGCGTGGGTCCTCTGTATGCTGAGCACTGGTCCCCTGGGCCCACTTTTTCTTTCTCTATACTTTGTCTCTGTGTCTCATTTCTTTTCTCAAGTCTCTCGTTCCACCTAAGGAGAAACGCCCACAGGTGTGGAGGGGCAGGCCACCCCTTCACAGAACTAGCCAGTGTCTCCTTCTCTGCAGCCAGCTCCCTTCTCCCCATCCTAAATGACTGTCATCCTCCCTTTAATTCAGCCAAGACTGGTTTGAATCTATTACAAATGTACTAAGAAATGATACAAAAAGCCGAGAAAAGGGCGTGCCATAGAACAAGCTCTGTGGGTACAAAAAGACATGGCCCTTCCACACATCTGCCTCTGCCCTGCAGACCGGGTACAGATTGGAGGGATGGGGGATGGGCATGCGGCACAGCGGGCAGGGAAGACAGCGTGACTGCCAGAGGGATGGGGGCAGACCGTGGATCAAGAAGGAGACGGAGCAACCCACATGGATGGGCCTCATCACCCACAGGGGAATCTGGAAAGGCCGGGACGCTAGCACGGGGCAGGCACAGCTGGAAAGGCTGCGGCAAATTGCCGGGACCTGGGCTGAGTGGGGTCAGGTCGATGTCCTCGGGCACACCCAGCGGCTGCAAGGAGAAGCTCTGCAGGATGGCGGTGAGGTACAGAAAGAGCTCCACGCGCGCCAGCGACTCGCCCAGGCACAGACGGCGCCCTGCGAGGGTGGCAGGGTGGGGAGCGGCGGTGAGATATGATGAAGTTAGAGGCTGCAACCCCACATTCCCAGAGGAAGACATAAGAGGAAAGGAAGACAACCGCTGGGGACGTCACAGATTCACCCCTCTAAAGATCTGGGAAAGATGCTTTAAACTGTGGAGTGGAATGAGCTGGGCTGCTTGGGTTCAAATCCCGGCCCTGTCACTACTAGTTTTGTGATCCTGGACAAACCACATTTTCTGGGTATTTAAAATGGGGCTATGAAGGATGGGCGCGCTGGCTTAGGCTTGTAATCCCAGCACTTTCGGAGGCCAAGGGAAGAGGATCTCTTGAGCCCAGGAGTTTGAGAGCAGCCTGGGCAACACAGCAAGATCCTATCTCAATAAAAAAAAATATATTTTTTTAATGTGCAAGGTGGCACATGTATGCAGTCCCAGCTGCTTGGGAGGCTGAGGCGAGAGGATCACCTGAGCCCAGGAGATCAAGGCTGCAGTGAGCCATGATTGTACCACTGCCCTCCAGCCTGGATGACAGCAAGACCCTGTCTCAGAAAGAAAAATAAAAGGAGGGATAATAGTGCCTCATGAGGCTGCTGTGAATGGTAAACACAGGGAGAGCAGTGAGGTTATAAGTAGCTTACCATGGGCCATGCACTACTCTAAGCGTTAGATCACCATTAGTTCTAACAACTCCAAGAGGTAGGCCTTAGTATATCTCCATTTTATAGATGTGGACATTGAGGCACAGGAAAGTGAAGTAACACACCCAAGGCAACACAGCTAGGGGGTGACAGATGGGATGCAAACCCTGCTGGAATCTAGGCTGCAGAGCCAGCATTTGATGCACAGTAGGCAACATGGTAAGTTACCTATTATTATGCCAGTTTTTTGTTTTTTCTTTTCCTGCCACTGAGTAAAGAGGGAAGTATTTTTCAGCAGGATAAAGAGGAAAGGCAAAAAAAAAAAAAAAAAACCCAAAAAACAAAAAACAACAAAAAAACCCCTTAGAACCACCTCAACTGCGCCACCCAGTGGAGAGGTAGACAATGACCACTCCCAAGTTCAATTATTATTATTTTTTCTTTTTTTCTTTTTTTTTTTTTTTTTTTTTTGAGACGGAGTCTCGCTGTGTCGCCCAGGCTGGAGTGCAGTGGCGCGATCTCGGCTCACTGCAAGCTCCGCCTCCCGGTTCCCGCCATTCTCCCGCCTCAGCCTCCGAGTAGCTGGGACTACAGGCGCCCGCCACCGCGCCCGGCTAGTTTTTTGTATTTTTAGTAGAGACGGGGTTTCACCGTGTTAGCCAGGAGGGTCTCGATCTCCTGACCTCGTGATCCGCCCGCCTCGGCCTCCCAAAGTGCTGGGATTACAGGCTTGAGCCACCGCGCCCGGCCTTATTATTTTTTCTTTTAAACATTTTATGTATTTTTTAGTTTTGGCTAGTCAGTATTTTTTATTGTGGAGAAAGGATCTCGCTCTGTTACCCAGACTGGAGTGCAGTGGCGTGATCATACTCAGTGTAACCTCAACTTCCTGAGCTCAAGCGATAATCCCACCTCAGCCTCCCAAGTAGCTGGGACTGCAGATGCAGGCCACCACACCCAGGTAATTTTAACATTTTCAGTAGACAAAGGGTCTTGCTATGTTGTCCAGGCTGATCTTGAACTCCTGGCCTCAAGTGATCCTCTCGCCTCAGCCTCCCAAAGTACTGGGATTACAGGCGTGAGCCGATGCACCTGGCCCAAGTTAAATAATTATTATAATTATTTATTTTTTTGAGATGGAGTTTTGCTCTTGTTGCCCAGGCTGGAGTGCAATGGCACAATCTTGGCCCACAGCAACCTCTGCCTCCTGGGTTGAAGTGATTCTCCTGCCTCAGCCTCGAGAGTATCTGGGATTACAGGTATGTGCCACCATTTCCTGCCTAATTTGTTTTTGTTTTTGTTTTGAGACGGAGTCTCGCTCTGTCGCCCAGCCTGGAGTGCAGTGGCGCTATCTCCGCTCACTGCAAGCTCCACCTCCTGAGTTCACGCCATTCTCCTGCCTCACCCTCCCGAGTAGCTGGGACTACAGGCGCCCGCCACCACACCTGGCTAATGTTTTTTGTATTTTTAGTAGAGACGGTGTTTCACCGTGTTAAGCAGGATGGTCTCGATCTTCTGACCTCGTGATCTGCCCGCCTTGGCCTCCCAAAATGCTGGGATTACAGGCGTGCCTTCCTGGTGAATTTTGTATTTTTAGTAGAGGTAGGGTTTCACCATGTTGGTCAGGCTAATCTTGAACTCCTGACCTCAGGTGACCTGCCCGTCTAGATCTCCCAAAGTGCTGGGATTATAGGCGTGAGCGACTGCTCCTGGCTGTTATCATTATTTTTTTTTGAGACAGAGTCTCGCTCTGTCACCCAGGCTGGAGTACAATGGTGCAATCTCAGCTCACTGCAACCTCCGCCTCCTGGGTTCAAGCGATTTTCCTGTCTCAGCCTCCGGAGTAGCTGGGACTGCAGGTGCCCGCCACCACACCCAGCTAATTTTTGTATTTTAAGTAGGGACGGGGTTTCACCATATTGGTCAGGCTGGTCTCGAACTCCTGACCTCAGGTGATCTGCCCACCTCAGCCTCCCAAAGTGCTGGGATTACAGGTGTGAGCCACCGTGTCCAGCCCCAAATTAGATTATTAATTAACCTCCCCACCTCGCTTCACGAGGATTTTAGTCACTACTTGCTTATAGGAGCAGAGTTGAGAGGAGGAATGAATGTCTCTGTACATCCAAAGCTAAGAATGGGTGGAAGGAAGGAGTGAAAGAATTTGGCAAGTTGAATTAGGATGAGGAATGTAGGCAGAAATTGGGCCAGAAAGACTCTGATTCCTGCCCTCACCGGCTGAGAAGGGCGTGAAGGCTGGGCTCTTCTTGAAGGACTGATTGGCATCCAAAAATGCTCGGAGTTGAACTCCTGGGGCGTCAGGAACTGGCTGGGGTCATAGTGGATGATGTTAAGGAGGGTGATGATATTGGTGCCCTGTGTGGGTGAGGAGGTGGAGTTAGCAGTGTAGGAGGGCTGGGAGGCTCCCAAACTAGTTTCCATTTTATCGGCTGGGTGTCCTGGGGACTTGATAAGGGGTGGGTGGGTGGGGTATGGGACTCAATCAGGGGCCAAGGACGTGTGGGTGTCTAGGGTTCCAGGTGATGGGTGCTATATGCTGTATTATTGGGGACTTTGGCAGGGATGTGGGAAAGCCCCCCCCTTTGTTGGAGCAGATGTGGGGTTTCTGGGAAAAAGGATGGGCCCTGAGAATAGCGTTTTAGGCACAGAGGATCCTCAAGATGAAGTTCCAGACCCCAGGGCTTCCAGGGAGGAGTTCTAGGAAGGGGATTTGTCATGGGTCTAGTCCACTATGATATGAGATGGGGTCCTGGGAAAGGCCCGAGCTTCTGGATTTAAGGGTCTGAGATGTCTGTAGCTAGGGCTTGGGATGCCAGTTGCTAAGGCCTGGGGTGTTGATTGCTAGTGCCTGGGATACTCCTTGCGAGTTGCAAGAGTCTGCGATGCCTCCTCTTAGGTTGCCTGATACCGTTTGCCAGGCCTAGCGCACCTTGGGTATAAGGAAGCCGCAAAAGGCTGTGTCCTGAGTGAGGCGGTGCGGCAAGTTCATGGGGATGATGTCTGCAAAGCGCTGCACCTGGTGGATCACTGCGTCTGTGTAAGGCATGGTCGGGCGGTCTTCCAGTGCCGCCGGCAGTCACGCGCGTCCCACTGCGAGGTCGATCTCCTGCACGCGAGTTGGAGGGGGTGGGGGAGGAGGGGTCAAGGATATCCGCGCGATAGGGCAACCAGGCTGGGAAGAGGTGTGTGCTTGTGTGGGGAGAGGTCTAGTCAAAGCCTCCAAGCGCGGGGCGCCACTTGGGGCTCACGTGAGAATTAGAGCTGGCCTGCTGGGTGGCTCATGCCTGTAATCCCAGAATTTGGGAGACCCAGGCGGACGGATCCCTTGAGCCCAGGAATTTGAGACTGTAGGGAAAAGAAAGAGAGATCAGAGTGTTACTGTGTCTATGTAGAAAAGGAAGACATAATAAGTTCCATTTTGATCTGTACTAAGAAAATTGTTTTGCCTTGAGATGCTGTTAACCTGTACCTTTAGCCCCAACCCTGTGCTCACAGAAACACGTGCTGTATGGAATCAAGGTTTTTTTTTTTTTTTTTTTTGAGACGGAGTCTTGCTCTGCCGCCCAGGCTGGAGTGCAGTGGCCGGCTCTCAGCTCACTGCAAGCTCCGCCTCCCGGTTTTACACCATTCTCCTGTCTCAGCCTCCCGAGTAGCTGGGACTACAGGCGCCCGCCTCGTCGCCCGCTAGTTTTTTGTATTTTTTAGTAGAGACGGGGTTTCACCGTATTAGCTAGGATGGTCTCGATCTCCTGACCTCGTGATCCGCCCGTCTCGGCCTCCCAAAGTGCTGGGATTACAGGCTTGAGCCACCGCGCCCGGCCTGGAATCAAGGTTTAGGTGATCTAGGGCTGTGCAGGATGTGCCTTGTTAGCAATATGTTTACAGGCAGTATGCTTGGTAAAAGTCATCGCCATTCTCCATTTTCAATTAACCAGGGCCACGATGAACGGTGGAAAGCCACAGGGACCTCTGCCCAAGAAAGCCTGGGTCTTGTCCAAGGTTTCCCCTCATTGAGACAGCCTGAGATATGGCCTCATGGAAAGGGAAAGACCTGACTGTCCCCCAGTCCGACACCCGTAAAGGGTCTGTGCTGAGGAGGATTAGTAAAAGAGGAAGGCCCCTTGTGGTTGAGATAAGAGGAAGGCCTCTGTCTCCTGCATGTCCCTGGGAACGCAAAGTCTCAGTGTAAAACCCAATTGTACATTCATTCTATTCCGAGATAGGAGAAAACTGCTCCGTGGCTGGAGGCGAGATATGCTGGCGGCAATGCTACTCTGTTACTGTTTGCTACACTGAGACGTTTGGGTGGAGAGAAGCATAAATCTGGCCTATGTACACATCGGGACACAGTACCTTCCCTTGAACTTAATTGTAACCCAGATTCCTTTGCTCACATGTTTTCCTGCTGACCTTCTCCCCACTATCACCCTGTTCTCCTGCCGCATTCCCTTAGTCGAGATAGTGAAATTGCTAATCAATAAATACTAAGGGAACTCAGAGACTGGGGCCAGTGCGGGTCCTCTGTATGGCACCGGTCCCCTGGGCCCATTGTTCTTTCTCTATACTTTGTCTCTGTGCCTTATTTCTTTTCTCCGTCTCTCATCCCGCCTGACGAAAAATACCCACAGGTGTGGAGGGGCTGGCCCCCTTCATCTGACGCCCAACATGGGTGCCTTTCTCTAAGGTGAGGGTACGCTAAGAACATGAGCATTGAGGACAAGTCGATGAGAGATTCCCGAGTACATCTGTGGTCAGCCTTGCAGTAAGCTTGTGCGCTTGGAGGAACCCAGGGTAACAATGGGACAAACTGAAAGTAAATATGCCTCTTTTTTTTTTTTTTTTTTTTTTTACAAGAACACAAATCCACGTTTATTTATGATTTTTTTCGTTAGTTTAAAGCCTTGAGGGGTACAGCATCACTCGGATTCTGTGTCCAATGGCCTTCGCAGGAAGATTGCTTCGGAATTTGGCACGAACCATGCCACTGTTTCCATGGGCCCGAGTTACCTTTCCCCAGATGACTCTGGTTTTATTTGGTTTGCCGCCTGGAGTCACTGTGTTGTTCTTTGCTTTGTATACATAAGCGCATCTCTTGCCCAAATAGAATTCTGTTTCATCTCGGGCATAAACACCTTCTATTTTAAGAAGAGCTGTGTGCTCCCTTTGGTTCCAGAGACCCTGCTTATAGCCGGCAAAAATGGCCTTGGACCACAGCCTTCCAGACATATTTCCTTTTAGAAGTCCCATTCCCGTTTCCTAGCCCGCTTGCACCTCGGCGATCCCCGACTCCCTTCTTCATGGCGTCGCTCCTGTGCTGTGGGCCGAAGCTGGCCGCCTGCGGCATCGTCCTCAGCGCCTGGGGAGTGATCATGTTGATAATGCTCGGAATATTTTTCAATGTCCATTCCGCTGTGTTGATTGAGGACGTTCCCTTCACGGAGAAAGATTTTGAGAATGGCCCCCAGAACATATACAACCTTTACGAGCAAGTCAGCTACAACTGTTTCATCGCCGCGGGCCTCTACCTCCTCCTCGGAGGCTTCTCTTTCTGCCAAGTTCGGCTCAATAAGCTCAAGGAATACATGGTGCGCTAGGGCCCGGGCGCGTTTCCCCGCTACAGCCACTCCTCTATTTAAAGACTCCCTGCACCGCGTCACCCGGGTCGCGTCCCATCCTTGCCGGCGCCCTCTGCAGGACTGGGTTTCCCGGGCGAGAGACTGAATCCCTTCTTCCATCTCTGGCATCCAGCCCCCGTGGAGAGGGCTGAGGCTGGGGGGCTGTTCTGTCTCTCCACCCTTCGCTGTGTCCCGTATCTCAATAAGAGAATCTGCTCTCTTAAAAAAAAAAAAAAAAAAAAAAAAAGAAGTTCCATTCCCAGCAGGCCTCCACAGGAGCCAAGATGGCGGGAAGAGAAAGACCAGCATAAATATGCCTCTTATCTCAGCTTTATTAAAATTCTTTTAAGAAGGGGGGAATTAGAGCTTCTACAGAAAGTCTAATTACGCTATTTCAAAGAAGAGAAGATAGCATTTCAATTTCTGATGCCCCTGAAAGCTGTGTAATAGATTCTGAAGAAGAGGCAGGGACAAAATCCCGGAAAGTTCACATTGTACATATGTAGCAGAGTCTGTAAGGGCTGGGTCAACTCAAAATGTTGACCGCAATCAGTTACACAAGGTAATATCCTGAAACATTAAAATTGAGAGGAAAAGATCCAGAATCATTGGGGCCATCAGTGCTAAAACCACGATGGCCACCTCCTCCGCAGTGGAGTGAATGCTGGGGGAGGGAGCCCGAAACCCCGCTCACTGTGACTTGACTCACTGCACCCATTATTAAACAACCTGCAGTTCACTACGGTAAAGGAGCAATTCAGACTCACCCCGCAGTGTCCCGTCTGGGTTGAACAGTGGCTGCTCCCTAAGGAAAAGTTGGGGGTGCTACATAAAATAATTAAAAGAACTATTTTAAAAAGGGCATGTTTCACCCCTTTTCTCTCCTTAAAATTCTCCAGTGTTTGAAATTCAAAACAAATCCAGCACATGGTGCATGCTGACCGACTTAAGAGCTGTTAATGCCGTAGTTCAACCCATGGGGGCTCTCCAACCCAGGTTGCCCTCTCTGGCCATGACCCCCAAAGACTGGCCTTTAATTATAATTGATCTGAGGCCGGGCACGGTGGCTCACATCTGTAATCCCAGTGCTTTGGGAGGCTGAGGCGGGCAGATCATGAGGTCAGGAGATCGAGACCATCCTGGCTAACACGGTGAAACCCCATCTCTACTAAAAATACAAAAAATTAGCCAGGTGTGGTGACAGGCACCTGTAGTCCCAGCTACTCGGGAGGCTGAGGCAGGAGAATGGCGTGAACCCGGGAGGCAGAGCTTGCAGTGAGCCAAGATTGTGCCACTGCAGTCCAGCTTGGGCAACAGAGCGAGACTCCATCTCCAAAAAAAAAAAAAAAAAAAGATTGATCTGAAGGATTGCTTTTTTACCATTCCTCTGGCAAAACATGATTTTGAAAAATTGCCTTTACTATACCGGCCATAAATAATAAAGAACCAGCCACCAGGTTTCAGTGGAAAGTGTTACTACCTCAGGGAATGCTTAATAGTCCAACTATTTGTCAGACTTTTGTAGCTCAAGCTCTTCAACCAATTAGAGACAAGTTTTCAGACTGTTATGTCATTCATTATGTTGATGATATTTTGTGTGCTGCAGAAACGAGAGACAAATTAATTAACTATTACACATTTCTGCAGACAGAGGTTGCCAACGCAGAACTGACAATAGCATCTGATAAGATTCAAGCCTCTACTCCTTTCCATTACTTGGGAATGCAGGTAGAGGAAAAAAAATTAAACCACCAAAAATATAAATAAGAAAAGACACATTAAAAACATTAAATGACTTCAAAAGTTGCTAGGAGATATTAATTGGATTCGGCCAACTCTAGGCATCCCTACTTATGCCATGTCAAATTTGTTCTCTATCTTAAGAGAGGACCCGGAATTAAACAGTAAAAGAACATTAACTCTAGAGGCAACTAAAGAAATTAAATTAGTTGAAGAAAAAATTCAATCAGCACAAGTAAATCCCTTGGCCCCACTCCAACTTTTGATTTTTGCTACTGCACATTCTCCAACAGGCATCATTGTTCAAAATACTGATCCTGTGGAGTGGTCATTCCTTCCTCACAGTACAATTAAGACTTTTACATTGTACTTGGATCAAATGGCTACATTAATTGGTCAGGCAAGATTACAAATAATAAAAGTGTGTGGAAGTGACCCAGACAAAATCATCGTTCCTTTAAACAAGGAACAGGTTAGACAAGCCTTTATCAATTCTGGTGCTTGGCAGATTGGTCTTACTGATTTTGTGGGAATTATTGACAATCAATACCCAAAACCAAAAATCTTCCAGTTTTTAAAATTGACGACTTGGATTTTACCTAAAATTGCCAAATGTAAACCTTTAGAAAATGCTCTGACAGTGTTTACTGATGGCCCCTCGAGGCCAATTATATCATAATTGTATGGGCCAGACTCACTCATATTCAAGGCCCCATCGATCTTGCCCATTAATCCGGCCTATGATAATGATTTAACTGAAACACTGGACCAGATTTATAGAAGGTTAGAATCACCCTATCCATGGAAATGGGGTGAAAAGGGAATTTCATCACCTCGACCAAAGTTAGTTAGTCCTGTTACTGGTCCTGAACATCCAGAATTATGGAAGTTTACTGTGGCCTCGCACCACATTAGAATTTGGTCTGGAAATCAAGCCACAGGAACAAGAGATTGTAAGCCATATTATACTATCAACCTAAATTCCAGTCTGAATTTGCAAAGAAATTTCTTTGCAAAGTTGTGTAAAACCCCCTTATATGCTAGTTGTAGGAGACACAGTTATCAAACCAGATTCCCAAACTATAACCTGTGAAAGCTGTAGATTTTTTTACTTGCATTGATTCAAGTTTTAATTGGCAGCACCATATTCTACTAGTGAGCACAAGAGAGGGCGTGTGGATCCCTGTGTCCATGGACCAACCATCAGCGGCCTCGCCATTCATCCATATTTTAATGGAAGTATTAAAAGGAATTCTAACTAGATCCAAAAGATTCACTTTTACTTTGATTGCAGTGATTATGGGCCTTATTGCAGTCACAGCTATTGCTCCGGCTGCTGGAATTGTTTTACAATCCTCTGTTCAAACTGCAAAATATGTCCATGATTGGCAACAGAATTTCTCAAAATTGTGAAAATCTCAGACCCAAATAGATCAAAAATCGGCAAACCAAATTAATGATCTTAGACAAACTGTCATTTGGATGAGAGATAGGCTCATGAGCTTGGAACATCATTTTCAGTTACAGTGTGACTGGAATACGTCAGATTTTTGTATTACACCCCAAGCCTATAATGAGTCTGAGCATTACTGGGACATGGTTAGACACCACCTACAAGGAAGAGAAGATAATCTTACTTTAGACTTTTCAAAATTAAAAGAACACATTTTTGAGGCATCAAAAGCGCATTTAAATGTGGTGCCCGGAACTGAGGCAATCGTGAACGCTGCTGATGGCCTCGCAAATCTTAACCCGGTCAGTTGGGTTAAAATCATTAGACGTTCCACTATTGTAAATTTCATATTAATCCTTGTATACCTGTTCTGTCTGTTGTTAGTCTACAGGTGTATTCAGCAGCTCTGAAGAGACAGTGACCAGCGAGAATGGGCCATAATGAGGATGGCAGTTTTGTCAAAAAGAAAAGGGGGATATGTATGTAGGGAAAAGAAAGAGAGATCAGACTGTTACTGTGTCTATGTAGAAAAGGAAGACATAAGAAATTCCATTTTGATCTGTACTAAGAAAATTGTTTTGCCTTGAGATGCTGTTAATCTGTAACTTTAGCCCCAACCCTGTGCTCACAGAAACACGTGCTGTATGGAATCAAGGTTTAAGGGATCTAGCGCCGTGCAGGATGTGCCTTGTTAGCAATATGTTTGCAGGCGGTATGCTTGGTAAAAGTCATCGCCATTCTTCATTCTCGATTAACCAGGAGCCCAGTGCACTGCGGAAAGCCGCAGGGACCTCTGCCCAAGAAAGCCTGGGTATTGTCCAAGGCTTCCCCCCACTAAGATAGCCTGAAATATGGCCTCATGGGAAGGGAAAGACCTGACCGTCCCCCAGCGTGACACACATGAAGGGTTTGTGCTGAGGAGGAGTAGTAAAAGAGGAAGGCCTCTGACTCCTGCATGTCCCTGGGAACAGAATGTCTCGGTGTAAAACCTGATCATGCATTCATTCTATTCTGAGATAGGAGAAAACTGCCTGTGGCTAGAGACAAGATATGCTGGCGGCAATGCTGCTCGGTTTCTCTTTGCTACACTGAGACGTTTGGGTGGAGAGAAGCATAAACCTGGCTTACCCCCACATCCGGGCACAGTACCTTCCCTTGAACTTATATGTAACCCAGATTCCTTTGCTCACATGTTTTCCTGCTGACCTTCTCCGCACTATCACCCTGTTCTCTTGCCACATTCCCTTAGCCGAGATAGTGAAAATAGTAATCAATAAATACTGAGGGAACTCAGAGACTGGGGCTGGTGCGGGTCCTCCGTATGCTGAGTGCCCGTCCCCTGGGCCCACTGTTCTTTCTCTATACTTGGTCTCTGTGCCTTATTTCTTTTCTCCACCTCTCGTCCCGCCTGACGCGAAATACCCACAGATGTGGAGGGGCTGGTCCCTGTCAGAGACCAGCCTGGGCAACATGGTGAAACCCTGTCTCTAAAACAAAATAGAAAAATTAGCTGGGCATGGTGGCACACACCTATGGTCCCAGTTACTTGGGAGGCGGAGGCTGGAGAATCGCTTGAACCCAGGAGGCAGAGGTTGCAGTGAGCCGGGATCGGGCCACTGTACTCCAGCCTGGGCAACAGAGCGAGACTCCGTCATAAAAAAAAACGGGGGAAAAAAAAAAGAATTAGCCAGGGCCTGGGAGGAAGTGCATCAGTGAGGGCAAAAGGTTGGCTTGTGCAAGGGCCTGGGCGTTGGCTTGTGTGGGCGGGGCTTCAGGGAGGCCTGGAATCCAGGACCTGATGGGATTTCAGAAGCAGTTTTGGGACTCTACTGGCTGGACAGTGGATCGAGTGGGTGAACTGTGCAGGAGGGCTGGAGATCAGGGGCAGAGCAGGGGATATACCCAGAGGTGGAGCTTGGGGAGGTGGAATAGCAGACAGAGCTGTGTGTGTGGGCCAGGCTGTGTGGGAGAGGTAGGGTTCCCTGGCAGGTGTGTGGCTGGGGCTCTGGGGCAGGGCTCTGGGAGGACTGTTAGCTGGGCTCTGAAGCCGGAGGTGGACGTATGCGGTGGTGGACACAGTTGGAACAAGGCAAGACTAAGTGGGTGCAGGTGGGGAGCAGTGGCTGACACCTGTAACCCCAGCACTTTGGGAGGCCGAGGTGAGAGGATTGCTTGAGCCCAGGAGTTGGAGACCCGCCAGGGCAACACAGCTAGACCCTGTCTGTACAAAAAATAAAAAGTTAGCTGAGTGTATTGAGTGTGGTGGTGCATGCCTGTACTCCCAGCTATTGGTAAGGCTGAGGTGGGAAGATCGCTTGAGCCCAAGGGGCTGCAGTGAGCTGTGATTGCACCATTGTACTCCAGCCTGGGCGACAGAGTGAGTCTGTCTCAAAAACAAACAAAAAATTAAGCAGAGCTGGGTGCAATGGCTCATGCCTGTAATCCCAACACTTTGGGAGGCTGAGGCGAGTGGATCACTTGAGGCCAGGAGTTTGAGACCAGCCTGGCCAACTTGGTGAAACCCTGTCTCTACTAAACATACAAAAATTAGCTGGACGTGGTGGTGTACACCTGTAATCCCAGCTACTTGGGAGGCTGAGGCAGGAGAACCCCTTGAACTCGGGAGGCAGAGGTTGCAGTGAGCCCACTGAGATCACACCACTGCACTCCAGCCTGGGTGACAGAGCAAGATTCCATCTCCAAAAAACCAAACAAAAACAAAAAAAACAACAACTAAGCGGGTGGGATCTGGGTTGGGATTCGGGCAGGTTGTGTGGACCTCATGGTCTGTGTGGATGGGATCGGTCTCCATGTGGGTTTGTGGGTTTGGCTGTGGACTCCTGGGGTCAGCAGGAGGCTATCTCAGACCTGGGAGACGGGGCGGTGGCTCCCTGCTCTGGGGCGAGGCTGGAACACATGGGCACCTCCGCGCCGCTGTGTGGGTGGGCCTCACCTTGAACTTTTGGGTACTTCATGAGTGCCAGGAAGGCTTGGCGCAGCGTGGTGCCCACAGGCTCGGTGCCGCCAAAGAGCAGGTTATGTGTGGTCATCAACAGGGTATCCATGTGGAAGTGGCTCAGTGGGTCCTCCTCCTGCCGGGGTGGAGGGGTGGGGATGTGAGCCAGGGATGGAGACCCCTTCCCTCTAGACCAGTACGACTGCTGCTGGGGACCCATTCAGTCCCAGGTGGGTTTAACTTTCTTTCCCTAGGAGAGCTGGGGAAGGCAGAAGGGCAGGGCTGGGAAAATCTCAGCTGCAGGGCCTACAATTAACTTCTTGGATAGAGCTTGAATGACTTCTTGTTTTTTGTTTTTTTTTAAATACGTTTTATGTATGTATGTATGTATGTATGTATGTATTGTAGAGACTGGGTCTTACTATATTGTCCAGGCTGGTCTCGAACTCCTGGACTCATGCGATCCTCCTGCCTCGGCCGCCCAATGTGCTGGGATTACAAGCGTGAGCAACTGCGCCCCCCGCGCCCTCCCCCGCCCCGCCCCGCCCTGCCCTCCCCCGCCCCGCCCCGCCCCGCCCCACGGCCTTTGATTACTTCTTAATGAGCTGTAATTGGAGGTGGCTGCGAGTGGCTCCTGGCTCCAGCCCTGCTGGGCCAGATGCTTCAGCTTCTCCAGGGAGAAGGTCCCCCAACTCTGCCCCATCTGGGGTCCCTGTGGGTTTGAGGCAGGGGCAGCAGGAGAATTTCAGGTCAGACTAGAGGTGGGATTTCCAGGTAGGGATTACCTCTGCCATCTTGGTGAGGAAGCAGTCGATGAAATCCCGGGGAGATCTGGGGTCTAGTGAGGCCTGGTGGTCGTGGACGCTGTGGGCGATGAGGTCTCTCAGGCATTGAAGTTCTGGAACATGCGTTGGTGCGGCCCGGGCACCCAGTCCAGGAGGCTCGGGAAGATGTTGTACAACTGGGGACCAGACAGAGTGGGAGGGTTTTGGAGGAGGATGAAGGGTGTTCAGGGGCGAACGGGTTCTGTGTGGATTAGGTAGGCAGGGACCAGGTTTCGAAAGATAGCCAGGTTCTGGAGAGGCCGGGGTTGGGGTTAGGGCTGAGTACCAGTGGGAAGGAGGGAACGGGGGCCATAAATGCTCAGTGGAGGGGAGTGGGCGTGGCCATGTAACTCTGGGTGGGGTCAGATGGGAGGGGGCGGGCCCTGGGAGAGCCATTCGCAGCCCTTTCCCCGCCCACTGTTTCCTCTCCATTCCTAGGTCCTGCGGAACACACACCCCGTCCCTGCTGGACTCAGTTGGCTCGCCTCGCCCCAGGGGCCGCTCATGATTTGGAAGCTGTCATTGATAAGGCGGATAATGGTGAGCAGACGCTCATCATCGTAGTGGAAGCAGCTGCCGAAGAGCACGGAACAGATAATGTTGGACACTGAGCGACTCAGCACAAACGTGGGGTCAAAGGGCTCGCCTGAGGGTGGGGAATGGAATGGATCAGGAAGACGCGATGTGCAGCACACGGGACCTCATGCAGCAACGCCATTAATTTGCACACAACATCCGACTCAACCATGGCAACGTGTCTTGCGGTGCAGAACACAGGCACATGGTCACAATATGGTGCTTAACAACACCCCAAAAGCATCGGTCAGTGCCACAGACAGCACAGAACCCACAACTTCCTGCAGCACATCGACAGCAACAATACCAACCACAGAACCAGCTATTCTTGGCAACACAACACACAGCAGGCAACATAGCACAAGGCAGTCATCAGGCATCACGGAACACAACAACACAGGGCAACAGAACACCCAGCAAATGAGATCACAGTAGATGCCAACACAGGACACTCGGTGTCCTAACAAGCAGCCCAGAAACATCCCAAGACACGGTAACCACACACCAACACAATGCCAGCATACAGCTCCATAATCCTGCCACACAACACACACTAGTACCCAGCAACCCAGCAGACAGCACCCAACACACGATGTGACATCACAACACATACAATCAAGGCAGCAGAATAAAGGCCACACTATGCAGCAATGCAACAACGTTGGCAGCCAGCAGATGACACAACGCAAAACCACATGCAGCGCCTGACGACTCTACGATCTCACCCAGAAATATCTCAACACAACACCTAGCATCTGGCCGTCCAACAGCTGAACAGACCATAGTAAATACCGAACAGCACATTTCTTTCTTTTTTTTGGAGATGAAATCTCGCTGTGTCGCCCATGCTGGAGTGCAGTGGCACGATCTCGGTTCACTGCAACCTCTGCCTCCTGGGTTCAAGCGATTCTCCTGCCTCAGCCCCCCAAGGAGCTCAGATCACACCCAGCTATTTTTCTTTTTTCTTTTTTTTTTTTTTTGTATTTTTAGTAGAGATGGAGTTTCACCATGTTGTCCAGGCTAGTCTTGAACTCCTGACCTCAAGTGATCCACCCACCTCGGCTTCCCAAAGTGCTAAGATTACACACATGAGCCACTGTGCCAGACCCAGTTTTTGTATTTTTTGTAGAGACAGGGTTTCACCATGTTGCTCAAGCTGGTTTCGAATTCCCGAGCTCAAGTGATCCACCACCTTGGCCTCCCAAAGTGCTAGGATTACAGGTGTGAGCCACCATGCCCGGCTGAAACAACACATTTCAACACAGCACCCAGGACACAATAGCACAGCCCAGAAAACCAGATCTGGAGTTAGATGGACGCGGTTTGAATCCTCATTGGTCTCTTAGTCTTGGTGTGACTTGGCAAACTGACTTCCTTTCTCTGATCCTCAGTTTGCTCATCTGTAAAATGGGTCTGATGGCACTTCTCTCATCATGGGGCTGCTATAAGGAGTCAGTGAGTGTGTGACTGGGAGTCAGTGAAGGGCCTGACCCAGTGCAAGGCTGTTACAGATCATGGTGCCGTGGCAGGCTGTGATGGCCCCCAAAGATGTCCATGTCCTTATCCTTACAACCTGTGAATTTGTTCCCTTACATGGTAAAAAGGACTTTGCAGGTGGGATTAAGTTGAGGATTTTGAGAAGAGAAGTTTACTCTAGACTATCTGGCTGGGCCTAATGTAATCACAGCAATCCTTTTTAGAGGGAGGCAGGAGGGACTGAGTAAGTAAAGGTAATGTAGGCTGGGTGTGGTGCCTCACACCTGTAATCCCAGAATATATTGGGAGGCTGAGGTAGGAGGATTGCTTGAGCCCAGGAGTTTGAGACTAGCCTGGGCAACATAGCAAGACTTCCTCTCTACAAAAAATTAAAAAGAAGGAGCTGAATGTGGTGGCACATGCCTGTATTCCCAGCTACTTGGGAAGCTAAGGTGGGAGAATCAGCTGAGATGGCTTCCTTCCCTCTCCCTCCCTCCCTCCCTCTCTCCCTTCCCTCCTTCCCTCCCTTCCCTCCTTCCCTCCCTCCTCTCTCCTTCCTTCCTTCCTTCTCTCCCTCCCTCTCTCCCTCCCCTCCCTTCCTCTCTCCCTCCCTCCTCTCCCTCCTTCCCTCCCTCCCTCTCTCCTTCCCTCCCTCCCTCTCTCCCTCCCTCTCCCTCCCTCTCTCCCTCCTTCCCTCCCTCCTCTCTCCCTCCTTCCCTCCCTCCCTCTCTCTCCCTCCTCCCTCCTCCCTCCCTCTCTCCTCCTTCCCTCCCTCTCTCCCTCCTTCCCTCTCTCTCTCTCCCTCCCCTCCCTTCCTCTCTCCTCCTTCCCTCCCTCCCCCTCTCTCCCTCCTTCCCTCCCTCCCTCCCTCTCTCCTTCCTTCCCTCCCTCCCTCTCTCCCTCCCTCCCTCCCTCCCTCCCTCCCTCCCCCCTCCCTCCTTCCTTCTTTCCTTTTTTCCTTTCTTCCTCCTTCCTTCTGTTGGTCCCTCCTTCCTTCCACCATTTATTGGGTCTTGTCACATAGCTTCCTTTGAACAGAGATTTGTGTTTAAAATAAAGTTTGGGGCTAGGCGCAGTGGCTCACACCTGTAATCCCAGCACTTTCGGAGGCTGAGGAGGGCAGATCACAAGGTCAGGAGTTCTAGACCAGCCTGGCCAGCATGATGAAACCCAGTCTCTACTAAAAATACAAAAATCAGCTGGGTGTGGTGATGCATGCCTGTAATTCCAGCTACTCAGGCAGGAGAATCACTTGAACCTGGGAGGTGGAGGTTGCAGTGAGCCGAGATCGTGCCACTGCACTGCAGCCTGGGCAACAGAATGAGACTGTCTGAAAAATAAATAGATAGATAGATAAATAAATAAATAAATAGATAGATAAAGAGTGGAATTCAGGACAGTGGTGGGATCTGGAGGTGGGGAAGGTGGGACAGACTTCACTGTAGACCAACACTACCTCGCTGCATTGCATTTGGTGTCATCAGTGATCTCAGCAGCCCTGAGTGTCAACAAGATTGAGATGACAGTCTCCACCCTCACCCCCTCCCTCAATATGGAAAAGGCCCAGAGTAGAGGAGACAAGGACGAGGCTTACCATTGCCCTTGGTAAAGTTGAAAGACAGGGTAGTCACCGTGGCCACTAAGCTCCTCTCCCTGGTCCACCAGGGCCTCCTTCATGGCTAGGTACCCGCTGAGGACCACCACCCGCCTGGATCCCAGGTGCACTGTGTACACAGAGCCATACTCCTTGCTCAGCTAGGGATAGGAAGACAGAAGTTACAGGGGTTCCTGTGGCCATGGGACCCCCTCCTCCTGATCCTTCCACTATCACCCAAGCTAAGGGCCTTGCACCTTAGTGAGAGAAGTCAGCATGTTTTGGGAATGAAGCAGCAGCAGGTTTCCCAGGAGTGGGAGGGGTCTGGGTCCTGGAGGCAGCTTTCCCTTATCTTTTGAGCTTAGGGTCAGGAGCAGACAGATGAGAGCCAGGAGCAGGAGTAAGATGTCTGTGCTTATGCTGTCCATGGTGCAGGCAGCTGCTGGCGTCTGGAGGGCAAAGTGGGAGAGGACATCCCTGAGGAGAGGGTGGGATCCCCCTTTCCTGATCTCCCCTGGGGCTTGCCTTCCCTAGGCTCTGGAAATGAAGGCAGATGGAGAGAAGGAGACAGGGAGAGAGAGGCCAGGGGTTGGGGAAGGGAGGGAGAAAGGACGAAAGAGGCAGAGATAGTCAACATACAGACAGATAATGAGACAGAAACACAGACACAGAAATGGAGAGAGACAAGGGATAGAGGAACAGAGACTAAGAGAGGTCGAGAGAGATGCATAAAGATAATGAGAGAGACAAAAAATCAGTGAGCGATCTACATATGTACAGATGTCTGTCTACCTATCGGCCATCTATCTATCACCCATCTCGATCGATCTATCTATCTATCTATCTATCTATCTATCTATCTATCTATCTATCTATCTATCTCCTATTATCTATCAGCCATCCATCATCTATCTATCTATCCATCTACCTATCTATCATCTATTATCTATCTATCATCATCTGTCCATCATCTACTATTCTTCTATCATCTATCTATCATCGATCTATTATCTATCTATCATCCATCATCTACTATCATCTATCTTCTATGTATCATCTATCTATGTATCATGTACATATCTATGATCTATCTATTATCTATTGTCTGTCTGTCTATCTATCTATCTATCTATCTATCTATCTATCTATCTATCTATCTACCTGCCAACCTATCATTCCCTGTCTGTCAAGAGACTGATTCTCATACAGAGACAGTGATAAAGAGTGATAAAGACACACAGGGACAGAGACAGACAAACATAGAGATAGGGAGAGCCAGACAGAGAGCACATCACAGAAAGAGAGAGGCTGACACAGACCGGAGGAAGAAAGAGACAGAACTAGACAGACACAGAGCTAGAGAAAGACAAGAGAGATTGAGTGGAGAGACAGCGAGATGGACACTGACTGAGAGACAGAGATGGACATGGAAGGATAGAGAGAAAAAGGGTGAGAGAGCCAGAGAAAAGAGACAGAGACTGAGGGAGAAGAGAATGACAGAGACAGAGATACACAAAGACAGAGTCACAGAGAGATGGAGAGAGAGAGAGAGAGAGCGAGAGAGAGAGAGAGAGAGAATAAGAGAGGCAGGGAATGTTAGAGCCACACAAAGACACAGGTAGACTGCAAAGGGCAGATCAAGAGAGACTGAGGCTGGGGATGGTGGCTCACACCTGTAATCCCCGCACTTTGGGACGCCGAGGCAGGTGGATTGCCTGAGGTCAGGAGTTCAAGACCAGCCTGGCCAACATGGTGAAACCCTGTCTCTACTAAAAACACAAAAATTAGTCTGGCGTGGTGGCAGGTGCCTGTAATCCCAGCGACTCCGGAGGCTGAGGCAGGAGAATCACTTAAACCCAGGAGGTGGAGGTTGCAGTGAGCCAAGATTGAGCCACTGTACTCACGCCTCAAAAAAAAAAACAAAAAAAACCCAAAACAAAACAAAACAAAAAAACAGAGAGAGAGACTGAGACAGAGAGGAAGGGCACAGGCAGAAACAGTGACAGGGAAGAATCAAGTGTTGCCAACCACGGAGTCGCATTGCAGAGAAAGATGCCACCCCTGGGTGAAGCGCCAGTACAGAGATCCCGGTGCTCAGAACAGGGATGTGAGAGCTCTCTGAGGAGACAGCAAAAGAGATTCCTGGCCAGTCTCAGAGACAGGGATTGGAGCTGGCGACCCAGCCTCTCTTGGCAGCCACCCTCTCCTCCTCTGCGTCTGTCACCTTACCTGCTGAGCTGCAGGAGACACTGGTTGGGCTGCGCTAGACCCTGCAGCTCTGGGTGTGCTTGGGGGGTGGTGGGCAGAGGTTGTTCTTGTTTCTTCCCACACCCTCCTCCTTAACCCCCCTTTTCTTGTTCTCGCTGTGAACTTTAAATCCCTCCCATCATCCTCCCATACCTTTCCTGCGGTCCTAGGGCTCACAGCCAGCTGGAGAGGTGCCTGGGAGGGAGCCATGCCTGGGGGCCCTCCTGGGATGGGGCAAAGCTTTTTCCTTTTTTTTTTTTTTTTGCCATTCGGGCCCTGGGCCTGGTTTTGGGGTAGGGAGAATGGGGTAGTAGTGGGGCTATGGCAAAGAAATGGGCCAGGGATAGGGGCTGGGTCCCTTTGGTGTTTGGGGCTTAGATCTCTTTCTCTGGGTTCAAGTCCAGTTCTGCCACTGATGGGCTGAGTGGCCCTGGCCAAGTCCCTTTCCCTCTGGAGCTGGAGTTATCTCTTTCTCTGGAAGCCTATTTTTTCATAGCTCTTGCGGTTCCCTGTCTTTTGCCATGGGTCTCTGAAATGCTCTGTGTCTTGCTTTGCTTCTGCCTCTACAGTCTCTGCCTCTGAATCTTTTTGTGTCTCTGTGTCTCTGTCTCTCTCTCCCTCAGTATCTCTGGGTCTTTATTTCTCATGCTCTCTGGGCTTTCTCCTTCTCTCTGCATCTCTCCCTGATCTCCCTGTAAGTCCTTCTCAGTCACTCTCTCCTGATCTCTCTGGTCTCTCACTCTCTCTGTCTCTCATGTCTCCACGAGTTAGACTGCACTTGGTGGGACTGAAGCCAGGCTGAGGTTGAAGGAGTGTTTAGGAGAAGGACAGAGCTGGAAGCCACACGGAAAAAGTTTCTCAGACTAGAATGACAGTCTCTCTCCCACCACCGGCTCATAAACAGCCCTCTTGCTGCCCTCCTGAGCACCCCACCAGCCATGTCTACTCTTGGCTCCTGCCTTAGAAATGGACCCAGTAGGCCGGGGAGGGTGACTCATGCCTGTAATCCCAGTACTTTGAGAGGCCGAGGTGGGTGGATCACCTGAGGTCAGGAGTTCGAGAACAGCCTGGCCAACATGGTGAAACCCTGTCTCTACTAATAATACAAAAATTAACCGGGCATGGTAGAGGTTGTAGTGAGCCAAGATTGTGCCACTGCACTCTAGCCTGGGCGACAGAGCGAGACTCCATCTCAAAAAAAAAAAAAAAAAAAAAAAAAATACACAGCATTTCTTCTGTATGCTAAGGCTGCTTCTGGGAAGCCTATGTAATGCTTTTGAGAGTCAACCATGTGTTACATACATCAGAAGCTCATTCCTATTCATTATGGAGAAGCCTGTCACTGCATATGGATGTGACACAATTTGCTTTTCACCAGCTGATGGAAATATGGATTGTTTCCAAGGTCTGGCTATTATAAATAATAATATGTATTATTCTTGGTGTATATGCATATGTCTTTATGGGGATCTATGTTTCATGTATCTGGATACATCTGTGAGTGTGACTGCTGGGTCCTACGATAAGTGTATATTTATAAGAAACTTCCAAACTCGCTTCCAAAGTGGCTGTGTCATGTTTTCGCTCCCTGTCGTCCCAGCTACTCAGGAGGCTAAGGCACTAGAATCGCTTGAACCCGGGAGGAGGAGGTTGTAGTGAGCTGAGATCATGCCCCTGCACTCCAGCCTGGGCAACAGAGTGAGACTGGGTCTCAAAAAGAAGAAAAAAAGAAACTGGCCCTAGGTACCCACCTCCTGGCCAGGTCACAAGGGCATATTGAGCTGGGCCAGGGCTCTGGTGCCAGAGGCTAGGCTGGGTGGAGAGCCCCTGAGGTCAAGGGTCTGGGAGGCCAGGTGGAGGTGTGGGTACCCACGCAGGTTCGTGGGTGTGCACCAGGATTGCTGTTCCCAGAGGGGCAGAGGAGGAAGTGTTTGGAGGTCCTGGGGAATTTGACACCCTAGGTCCCAGGCATAGGGTGGGATGGAGGTGGCGCCCATGCTGTTGTTTCAGTTCTGGAAAGGCCGGTTGGGGCAGGTCCTGGAAGAGGGCTGAAGGCTTGCTTGATGATGGGATTATATAGCTCCAGTTTCCCTTGGCATCTACCCCCTACTTCTAAAGGGAGGGTGCAGTGTTGGATCCACACCAACCCTGAAAGCAATTTTTCCCTTACCCTAGAACTTGGTTAAGAGGGGCATAGCCGGGCGCGGTGGCTCAAGCCTGTAATCCCAGCACTTTGGGAGGCCGAGGTGGGTGGGTATTCTATTTGCCCTACCATCTCCACTCTCCACCATGGCCTGTCTTTTTTTTTTTTGAGATGGAGTCTCGCTCTGTTGCCCAGGCTGGGGTGCAGTGGCCGGATCTCAGCTCACTGCAAGCTCCGCCTCCCGGGTTCACGCCATTCTCTTGCCTCAGTCTCCCCAGTAGCTGGGACTACAGGCACCCCACCACCTCGCCCGGCTAGTTTTTTGTATTTTTTAGTAGAGACGGGGTTTCACCGTGTTAGCCAGGATGGTCTCGATCTCCTGACCTTGTGATCCGCCCGTCTTGGCCTCCCAAAGTGCTGGGATTACAGGCTTGAGCCACCGCGCCCGGCTGACCTGTCTTTTAGAAGGGTGGCCTCTATCAGCTGTACCACCCATGCTCCCTTCACCTCTACATTAAAAAAATTTTTGGGTTTGGCCAATGGAAGGTTGAGAGAAGAGCAATGTCAGATTATTTTGCTTGGCCGTGTGATAGCAGTGGTTGTATTCCTCTGCCAGAACCATGCCCTCCTGCTGGGGGTTCTCTTTTACCCCTATACAATCAGTCTCGGTTTCAGATACTGCTCCCTCTCACTGCACTTTTCAACCTAGGGATGATGATAGCTTCTCCTTATTGTAAGCCATAAAGTGCTTCAACATCTTATAGGTTTCCTTCACACTGCCCTCCACTTTGTAAAAAGTCCCTCCATTGGCCAGGCACGGTGGCTCACACCTGTAATCCCAGCATTTTGGGAGGCCGAGGCGGGCAGATCACGAGGTCAGGAGATCGAGACCATCCTGGCTAACATGGTGAAACCCCGTCTCTACTAAAAATACAAAAAATTAGCCGGGTGTGGTGGCGAGTGCCTGTAGTTCCAGCTACTGGGGAGGCTGAGGCAAGAGAATGGCGTGAACCCAGGAGGTGGAGCTTGCAGTGAGCCGAGATGGTGCCATTGCACTACAGCCTGGGTGACAGAGCCAGACTGAGTCTCAAAAAAAAAAAAAAAAAAAAAAGTCCCTCCATTAAGCGCTCATATTTTTCTGCTGGGATTCTGATGGACAAAGTCTATCAAATGAATGTATCATAATTTGTTTAACCAATATCTTGGTGCACATGTTGATTTCCCATTTTTCATTACATAAACAGTTCTTTGATGAATCTAGATGATTTTGCACACTTTCATGTACATCATAGGAGACGTTACTACAAGTGGAGTTAACTGAATCCAAGAGTATGCTCTTTTGTAATTTAGACAAAAGCGTTCACATTACTGTCCTCTGAAGCTGTACCAATTTACAGTTCCAGGAACCGTAACCGAGAGTAAGGATTGCTCTGGGAGGCTGAGGCGGGAGTGGATACCAGCCTGGGCCATATAGTGAGACATCATCTCTACAAAAAAAATTTAAAAAATTTTCTACTACTAGGGTGTGGCAGAACGCACTTGTGGTCCCAGCTGCTTGGGAGGCTGAGGTGGGAGGATTGCCTGAGCCAGGGGGTCAAGGCTACAGTGAATTTTGATTGCGCCACTGCATTCCAGCCTGGGTGACAGAGGAAGACACTGTCTCAAAAAGACCAAAAACCCCATCCCAAACAACCAACAAAACAAGAGGCCGTGATTTCACACCCAGTCATCTTAATAGCTCAAGTTTGGATTTAGAGACTGTGGTTTGAACATCTGCTAAATTCCTGATGTTGAAGAATCGCTGAGTCAAAGGTTTCAGCCTCTTTCCAAGGGAGAGAGCATGTGGACGATTACCATTTCATGCAGGCATTTGGTTTTATGGTTTTATGGACTCACGTGCTTGTTACAAAACCAGATACAGCTTTAGGGCTTCTTATTACCTTCCCCCAACCCGTCCTTGGTAGAAGAGTCAACAAATGACATCTAAGCTGCCAACACATATTGGAAAATGTTTGAAACTTGAGCTCTGTGGTTTATTATGAAACATAAAGTGCTCTGGAGTTTGAATTTCTTCCCAGTTGGTCTTAGTACCCTGTCTGCAGATTGAGGGTAAAGGGCAGGAAGGGGAGTAAGTGTAGTTAAGACCATAGCCTCGGCCGGGTGCGGTGGCTCACGCCTGTAATCCCAGCACATTGGGAGGCCGAGGTGGGTGGATCGCTTGAGGTCACAAGTTCAAGACTAGCCTGGTCAACATGGTGAAACCCCCATTTCTACTAAAAATACAAAAGTTAGCCAGGTGTGGTGGTAGGTGCCTATAATCCTAGCTACTCGGGAGGCTGAGGCAGGAGAGTCACTTGAACCTGGGAGGCAGAGGTTGAAGTGAGCCGAGATTATGCCACTACACTCTCAGCCTGGGTGACAGAGTGAGACTGTCTCAAAAAAAAAAAAAAAAAAAAAAAAAAGCATAGCCTCTAGAGTCAAACAGATCTGACTACTACATCTGTGCTAGGTACTTTTGGTGGTTGAACCTTAATGGTTCCGACTCTCGGTTTGCTCACATGTAAAATGTTGACGATCACAGAACCTTCATCACGGATTTCTAAAGACTGCATAGCATACTCCAAGAAAAGTTCTGCTTTGCACAGCATCAGGCACAGGGAAGCTCAACACCTTGAAGCTGCTGTTATTATTTCTAGGTCCCTAAGATCTTCCTTGTCCTCCTTATGTCTCCCCTCTTGATCCTCCATGTTTATTCCTTTCTTGAAAGTCAAGGGTCCAGGAAGAAGATGATATCCTGGAGGCCAAGCCCACACAATTGGGATATGTGGTGGACATTCACCTGTTCTTAGATCCATTGCTGCTCTTCCTCTGCTTGTCTATCACAAGGGGCTGACACCTGCACACTAATTCTGTCTTGAGTGAGACTGTGTAGGGGAACATGGCCATTTGGGTCCATTAGGAAAGGGTTTTGAGGTCAGGACGTGGGTATTTGGTGTACATGAGAGTTTGGTGGCCTCTGTTGTAGGAGGCTTTGGAAATGCGTATTGTTGCGAGGTCCTGAGGGAGGAAGTTTGGGATGAACATGGAGATTCTAGGCTGTGGAAGAAGATGCAACATGGCGACTGGAGGATTCTGGGACTTTACCTTGGTACCTTGGTAATGAGGAAATCTTTAGCTTCATTTTTATTATTTACTTTTTTTTTGAGATGGAGTCTCCCTGTCACCCAGGCTCGAGTGCAGTGGCATGATCTTGGTTCACTGCAACCTCTTCCTCCTGGGTTTAAGCAATTCTCCTGTCCTAGCCTCCCGAGTAGTTGGGACTACAGGCATGCAAGCCACTACACCCGGCTAATTTTTGTGTTTTTAGTAGAAACGGGGTTTCACCCTATTGGTCAGGCTGGTCTTGAATTCCTGACGTCAGGTGATCCACCCACTTCATCCTCCCAAAGTGCTGGGATTACAGGTGTGAGCCACTGTGCCTGGCCAATCTTTAGCTTTAGTGTTCTTGCAGACTCTGCACTGCAATTCATTGTCCTAAAATCCCTGAACTTCTTAGATAACAGACTTCATGGAAATCTTGGTTGATCCTCAAGTTTGTGTTCTGGGCCCTAGAAATTCAGCGATCTCCTTATAGACTTTAGTTGGAGAAAGAGAGAAGGAAGACCTGGAACCAGGTTTATGTGGAAATTGCAATGTCTGAAGGATCCAGGGACCTAGTAGAAGCTGCATATTGGAGAAATATGCAGAAGGGATTGTAGCTATCTACGTGTGCCTGGGGATTCTCAGGAATCTGGAATGAAGGCAAGTCCTGAAACTTCTGGGATTTCACAGATTTTGTGAGTCTGAGCGGTTGCTAGGGATCCACAGATCTTGGAGAGGCTGGATGGTCCCATAGGAATCCAAGGGTCTCAAGACATTCTGATGGATATTGGATTATCTCTGGAATTTCAGAGGGAAGGAATCTACAGAATCTGTGGACTACCTGCTACAAGGGAGGAGAAAAGCTCTGTGCAGTCTTGAAGAAGCTAACTGAAATCCAAGGGATTCAGAAAATGCCAATATTTTTCCATTTCTTTGCTGTAGTGGAAAGAATTAAAGGGCTCAAAGTCATGGACACTTTTATTGTGCTCTGAAGGTCTCTTGGTCTTCCAGGAGTCCGAGGGATCCAGGGATCCTGGAAATGTTAGCGGCTTAGTGAGCTCCTGCTGCTATAACACATACCAGAGATGAGTGACTTAAACAACAGAAATTTCTTCCTTCTTTTTTGTTTCAGATGGAGTCTTGCTCTGTCACCCAGGCTGGAGTGCAGTGGCGCCATCTTGGCTCACTGCAACCTCTACCCGCTGGGTTCCAGTGATTCTCCTGCCTCAGCCTTCTGAGTAGTTGGTATTACAGGCCTCCAACACCACACCTGGCTAATTTTTGTATTTTTAGTAGAGTTGTGGTTTCACCATGTTGGCCAGGCTGGTCTTGAACTCTTGGCTTCGGGTGATCCACCTGCTTCAGCCTCCCAAAGTGCTAGGATTACAGGCATGAGCCACCTTGCCTGGCCAGAAATTTATTTCTTAGAGTTTTGGGGGCACCAAGATCAAAGTGCCAGCCAATTTGGTTCCTGGTGAAAGCACTCTTCCTGGTTTGCAGACAGCCACTTTCTTGCTGTATCCTCACATGACCGAGAGGTAGAGGGAGAGATCATCTCTCTCCTATCTCTCTCTCTCTTTTTTAGAGATGGGATTTCTCCTTGTCACCCCAGGCTGGAGTGCACTGGCACAATCATAGCTCACGGCCAACTCGAATTCCTAGGTTCAAGCAATCCTCTTGTTTCAGCCTTCTGAGTACCTGGAACTACAGGCACATGCCACCACATCTGGTTAATTTTTAAATTTTTGTAGACACGGAGTCTCACCATTGGAATTGTTCAGGTTGGTCTCGAACTCCTGGGCTCAAGTGATTCTCCTGCTTCAGCCTCCCAAAGTGTTGGGATTAAAAGCATGAGCCACTGTGCGGGCTCCCGTCTCTTCTTACAAGGGCACTAATTCTATTCATGAAGTCACCACCGTCATGACCAAATTACTTCCCAAATGCTCCAGCTCCAAATACCATCACATTATGGATTAGGACTTCAACGTACAAATTTTGAGGGCACACTAACAGTTAAACTTCTATAGCAGCTGGATTCTGAGGGCTTTGATATTCTTTGGTGTCTGAAGCAAGAGCAAGGGGACCCAACCTCCACTTCAGTCAAGAGACTCCCAAACTGTGAACTGTTATAGGCCTGGAAACTGAGGGAGAGACAGTAACTTTCTACTGTGGATGTTCGTATTTCTGGCCAACAGACATGACTTTTTTTTTTTTTTTTTTTTTGAGATGGAGTCTCACTCTGTTGCCCAGGCTGGAGTATAGTGGCATGATCTCTGCTCACTGCAACCTCCACCTCTGCTAAGTTCAAGCAATTCTCCTGTCTTAGCCTCCCGAGTTGCTGAGTTTACAGGTGCATGCCACCACATCTGGCTTATTTTTGTATTTTTAGTAGAGACAGGGTTTCACCATGTTTCCTAAGCTGGTCTTGAACTCCTGACCTCAGGCGATCCACCCCCCTTTGCCTCCCAAAGTGTTGGGATTACAGGCGTGAGCCATTGCCCCCAGCCTAGGAGTAGTGTATTAATCTGTTCTCACATTGCTGTAAAGAACTACCTGAGACTGGGTGATTTATAAGAAAAGAGGTTTAGTTGATTCACAGTTTTGCAGGCTGTACAGGAAGCATGGCTGAGGAGGCCTCAGGAAACTTACAATCATGGTAGAAGGTGAAGGGGAAGCAGGCACATCTTATATGGCTAGAGAAGGAGGAAGGAGAGCAAAGGGGGAGTTGCTACACACTTTTAAACAACCAGATCTCATGAGGACTCACTGTCACAAGAACGGCAAGGGGGAAATTCATCCCCATGAGCCAACCACCTCCCATCAGGCCCATCTTCCAACATTAGAGATTACAATTCAACATGAGATTTGGGCAGGGGCCCAGATCCAAACCATATCAAGTAGAATTTCTGAAAATTATGTTTCACATTAATAAGCATACTTTACTTAAAAGGTCTACAGCTACATACCAGCAGATTGAATAACCTAGAAGAAATGGTACATTCTTAGAAACATGCAATTTACTAAGAATGAATCTTGAAGAAATAGAAATAAATGGGACCAATAATGGTATTTCTTGGTTGTATGATGTGGTAGGGAGAATAATGCCCCACCCTTAAAGATGTACACACCCCAATCTCGGGAATGTCTTACCTTGTATGGCAAAGGGGACTTAGGAAATGTTACTAAGGTATGAATCTTGAGATGAGAAGATTATTCCAGTTCATCCAGGAAGTCAATCATAATTCCTAAGATGTGCAGAACCTTTCTCAAGCCATGGAGAGAGAGAGAGAGAGAGAGAGGAAGAGAGAGACAGATAGAGGCGGGGGGGGAGGGGGAGAGAGAGAGCGAGAGAGAAAATGAAAAGAATAATGTAATGATGGAAAAGGTTCAGAAAAAAGATTTGCGTTTTCTTTTCTTTTCCTTTTATTTTTTTTCTTTTTCATTTTTTTCTTTTCTTTTCTTTTTTTTTTGAGGCAGAGTCTCATTCTGTTGCCAGGCTGGAGTGCAGTGGCACAGTCTCGGCTCACTGCAACCTCTACCTCCCAGGTTCAAGCGATTCTCCTTCCTCAGACTCCCGAGTAGCTGGAACCACAGGCACACACCACCAAGTTCAGCTAATTTTTGCACTTTTAGTAGAGACGGGGTTTCACCGTATTGGCCAGGATGTTCTCCATCTCCTGACCTCATGACCCGCCCACCTTGGCCTCCCAAAGTGCTGGGATTACAGGCGTGAGCCACTGTGTCCAGCCGATTTGCGTTTTCTGGTTTTGAAGATGGAGGAAGGGGCCAGGCACGGTGGCTCACGCCTGTAATCCCAGGGAGGCTTTGAGCCCAGGAGTTTGAGACTAGCCTGGGCAACATGGTGGAACTCTGTCTCTGATAAAAATACAAAAACTAGCTGGACATGGTGGCACATGCCTGTAGTCTCAGCCACTCGGGAGGCTGAAGTGGGAGGACAGCTTGAGCCCAGGAGACAGAGGTTGCAGTGAGCTGAGATCATGCCACTACACCCCAGCCTGGGTGACAGAGCCAGCCCCGTCTCAATAAAATAAAATAAAATAAAATAAAATAAAATAAAAAGTAAAATTAAAAAAAGAAGTTATCCATTACAGAAAGCTAATGATCTGGCAGGTTTGGTTAAGGGCTTACTCTGGCCCCCCTGTTCTTCCTCCACCCTAGCCTGCTGTCACTCTCTGGTTAAATAAACTCAGATAGAGAGGCTAGTCCTATCTTGGTCAGTGATATGTGACCAGCATTGCCCAGTCTTCCACAGACATGAGAGAGGCATGCGTTTGTGTTTGTGGACTGGCTGACTAGTTGAATACATTCTTCTCATGTTCTCCTCTGACAGCCTTCTTTTTCTCTGAAATAGGGTAAAAAATCCTTGCCTCACAAATTTGTTGGAAGTATTAAAGTTGGCAGTACACACAGCATGTTAAATACTTATTGAATGAATAATGGAAGAACCGTTCAGTCAGATTGGGAGGAGAAAGAGCCCATGCAAGGGTTGAAAGGATGTGACAAGGGCAATGTTCCAATGGGTGAGTAAGGATGGTGCCACAGTATATATGGGAGTGGGGTGGAATTATACCAAACTAGGTGGTGTTTTCTGAGCCAGCAGGTGTTTTGGGTTGGAAAGGCTGTGTTGATAGTGATATTGTTTGGGTGTTTGTCCCCTCCAAGTCTCCATGTTGAAATTTGATCCCAAATGTTGGAGGTGAGGCCTAGTGTGGGAGATGTTCGGGTCATGGGGGCAGATGCCTCATGAATGGCTTGGTGTCATCCCCATGGTAAAATGAGTGAGTTCTCGCTCTATTAGTTCACATGAGAGCTGTCTGGCATCTCCTTGTCCAGAAGAGGTGATCTGGTCAGTTTCAGTTCCTTGATATTACCTGGGAGGCCTGATGATTGGTTTCCTGAGAAAGGAACTCAGATAAGACGAATCTAAGTTTCTCAAGTTTTAAAACTGGGATGGTCAATTTCTCTCTTGTTTACTTAAAAAAATAATAAACAACTATTGCCAGGGTAGAAGGCCTTATTCAGGTACTACAGCCAAGGAGAACAGGAGATCAGTCTCATATACATCTCCCTACTCAATTAAAATTAGGGAAGAAATATCTCTCCCGAATTCCTGGCTTAAACAGCAGAGAACAAAAGTAATTACGTGTGGGAAAACACAAATTAGGGAGGGATAAGGAAGGGGAGTTGGTCAACTGACAGCAGGTGGCTGGTGAGGCAATCATGAGAGGTGAGGCAGCGAGTGCAAAACTGAGAAAATAAAGAGCAAAACTGAGAAAATAAAGAGCTGACAGTCCTTTGAATTTAACCATATCAATGCAGTCTTTTTTACATTATTAACTGAAGACAAATGAATGTCTTTATAGTTTTTTTTTTTTTTTTTCAGATTGGGAAACAGAAGTTATAAGGAGTCAAATTAGGACTGTGAGGTGGACGCCTCACGATTTCCCATGGAAACCCTTGTAAAATTGTCCTCATTTGATGAGAGGAATGAGCAGGACCATTGTTATGGTGGAGAAGGACTTGATGGTAAAGCTTTCCTGGGTACTTTCCTGTTAAAGCTGTGGCTAACTTTCTTAAAACATTCTCATAATAAGCAGATGTTACTGTTCTTTGGCTCTCCAGAAAGTCAATAAGCAAAATGCTTTGAGCATCCCCCAAAACAGTTGCTCTTAACCTTTGCCCTTAACTGGTCCACTTTTGCTTTGACTGGACCACTTCTCCCTCTTGGTAGTCATTGCTTTGATTGTGCTTTATCTTTAGGATTGTACTGGTAAAGCCACGTTTCATCTCCTTTTGTACTTCTTCTTCTTCTTCCTTTTTTTTTTTTTTTTTTTTGAGATGAAGTCTTGTTCTGTCACCCAGGTTGGAGTGCAGTGTCACCATCTCGGCTCACAGCAACTTCTGCCTCCTGGGTTCAAGTGATTTTCCTGCCTCAGCCTCCTGAGTAGCTGAGATTACAGGTACCTGCTACCATGCCTGACTAATTTTTGTATTTTTAGTAGAGATGGGGTTTCACTGTATTGGCCAGGGTGATCTCAAACTCCTGGCCTCAAGTGATCCGCCCACTCCTGACTCCCAAGGTGCTGGGATTACAGGCATGAGCCACCACACCTGGCCACCTTTTACAATTCTTTGAAGAACTGCTTCAGGATCTTGATCAAGAGTGGGATATTTCATTCTGATCTTTATAATTTCAAACATCCAAGTTTCTGATAGTCTATGATTTTAGAGACCAAAATTTCTCAGTGAGTAATAAAATAAGAGTCATACAACAAAGAAGATTGTTGTGACAGTTTACAGCTGCAGCATGATTTTGGGAGAAATGTTGCTTCCTGTTGACTTTACATCCGGATCCACCTGTAACTGTTCACTCACGCTGATGAGTGGCAGGGCCGATTTTCCACTTTCCAGTTCAAGATAAAGACAGTTTCCATTTGTCTTATCTGTGATTTATGGCTTGATTCAAAGATGTATTATTACTCCCAAGAGTAACTTTCACAGCAACTGATACCAAAAAACCAACACGTCAATTCTCAATTATTTATTTTATTTTTTGAGTGATCATGATAAATAAGAGACTAGAGGGAGGACAAGCAGCTCTAGTTTCAGATAAGCATTTAAAAAATATACTGTACAAATTATTCATGAAACATTTACAATGTTTTAATGTCAGAATTTATTTTTCCAAAATAAATACATCAAAATTAAAGATAGTTTGAACTTTAAGAAAAAAAAATTTTACTTTAAAAAAAGTTAACTATTGCCAGGTGTGGTTGCTCATGCCTGTAACCCCAGCACTTTGGGAGGCCAAGGTGGAACAGGAATTAAAAGAAATTAAAGAATGTGTAAGCAAAAACTCAGTTGTATGTAAGAAAACCCAATTCCCCCTGAGGAAGAGAGAGAGCTGGAGTCCTTTAAAATTAACTGCCTGTTTTTCTGTGGCTAGTGAGCCTTATCTCTACCTTTCCCAGGCATTGTGAAGACTCTGTTTCTCTAGCTGTGCAGCTGCAAGGTCAGTAGACAGATAATCTCAAGTCATAAAACATGTTGTTCCTTGAAAAGTAAGAAATGATGTAATGCATGTCTCAACTGAATAACTGTCTTTGTTTCTCACTTCTGTTATATGCTTCCCCCTGCACAGATCTCCCCCCGCCCCATGAAATGCTTAAAAGGTAACCGGACTCTTTGTTCGGGGCTCAGTCTTTTTGAATATTAATCTGACTGGGCCGGTGCACCTAAATAATAATAAGAAATTCTCCTCGGCCGGGCGCGGTGGCTCAAGCCTGTAATCCCAGCACTTTGGGAGGCCGAGACAGGCGGATCACGAGGTCAGGAGATCGAGACCATCCTGGCTAATACGGTGAAACCCCGTCTCTACTAAAAAAATACAAAAAAACTAGCCGGGCGAGGTGGCAGGCGCCTGTAGTCCCAGCTACTCAGGAGGCTGAGGCAGGAGAATGGCGTGAACCTGGGAGGCGGAGCTTGCAGTGAGCTGAGATCTGGCCACTGCACTCCAGCCTGGGCGGCAGAGCGAGACTCCGTCTCAAAAAAAAAAAAAAAAAAAAGAAATCCTCCTCAACCCTTCGGTCTCTCTGATTCCTAAATTAGCCCGCTGCAAAGGCAGGAGAATTGCTTGAGTCCAGGAGTCAGACCAATCTGGGCAACGTACTGAGACTCTGTCTCTATAAAAGATTAAAAAAATTAGCCTGTGGTCTCAGCTACTTGGGAGGCTGAGGTGGAAGGATTGCTTGAGCCCAAGATGTCCTGGCTATAGTAAGCTATGATCATGCCACTGCCTTCCAGCCTGGGTGACAAAGCAAGACTTTGTCTCAAAAAAAAAAAAAAAAAAAAGTTGGGCTGGGTGTGGTGGCTCACGCCTGTAATCCCAGCACTTTGGGAGGCCGAGGCAGGTGGATCACCTAAGGTCAGGAGTTCAAGACCAGCCAGACCAATATGGTGATACCCCCGTCTCTACTAAAAAATACAAAAATTAGCCAGGTGTGGTGGTGTACACCTGTAGTCCCAGCTACTTGGGAGGCTGAGACAGGAGAATTGCTTGAACCAAGGAGGTGGAGGTTACAGTGAGCTGAGATCGCGCCATTGCACTCCAGCCTGGGGTGACAGAGTGAGACTCCATCTCAAAAAGAAAAAAAAAAGTTATTTATTGTCTTTCTTATTCAGATTGGGCACAAAATAGGCACTCAACAAAGTTGTTTGTTATTAGAACCTATTACTTTGTTATTTTTAGAGCTGGAGCAGGTAGTATTTCTCTTACATCACAGACTCTGGTGGGACGGACCTTGGTTGATGAGACGTGTGATTCAACAAATAGCCTATGCCAGCCTTCCAGCCTCACATGGCTGAGAGTAAGTGTCTTGGAGCCAGACTGCCATTTTTAAAGGGAAGGTGAGAAGACCACCAGCCACTTGGTATTTTTGTTAGGATTAAGTAAAAAAATCCTAAATGAAAAGTATAAATTGCAGCTGGGTGTGGTTGCTCACACCTGTAATCCCAGCACTTTGTGGGGGCTGAGGTGGGTGGGTCACCTGAGGTCAGGAGTTCAAGACTAGCCTGGCCAGCATGACGAAACCTCGTCTCTACTAAAAAATACAAGAATTAGCTGGGCGTGGTGGCAGGTGCCTGTAATCCCAGCTACTTGGGAGGCTGAGGCAGGCAGAATTGCTTGAACCCAGGAGGCAGAGGTTGCAGTGAGCCAAGATTGTGCCACTACACTCCAGCCTAGGTGACAGAGTGAGACTCCATCTCAAAAACAAAAACAAAAAAAGTTAATTATTATCTTTCTTATTCAGATTGGGCACAAAATAGGCACTCAACAAAGTTGTTTGTTATTAGAACCTATTACTTTGTTATTTTTAGAGCTGGAGCAGGTAGTATTTGGAATGGATTAATACAAGCACCTTCTCATATACTTGTTTGCCATTAATATGTCTTCTTTTGAGAAATGTCTATTCAGATCTTTTACTCATTTTTAAATTGGATTATTAGATTTTTTCCTATTAAGTTGTTTGAGCTTCTTATATATTTTTGACAATAATTCTTTGTCAGATGGATAACTTGCAGATATTTTCACCCATTCTGTAGGTTGTCTCTTCACTTTGTTGATTGTTTCCTTTGCTGTGCAGAAGCTTTTTAACTTGATGTGATCCCATTTGTCCGTTTTTGCTTTGGTTGCCTGTGCTTGTTGGATATTACTCGAGAAATCTTTGCCCAGCGCAATGTCCTGGAGAGCTTTCTCAATGTTTTCTTTTAGTAGTTTCATGTTTGAGGTCATAGATTTAAGTCTATGATCCATTTTGATTTGATTTTTGCGTATGTCAAAAATACGGGTCTAGTTTCATTCTTCCGCATATGGGTGTCCAGTTTTCTTGGCACCATTTATTGAAGGGACTGTTATTTCCCCAATGTATGAATATTCTTGGCACCTTTGTTGAAAGTGAGTTCACTGTAGATGTATGAAGTTGTTTTTGGACTCTCTATTATGTTCCATTGGTCTACATAACTTATTATGGTAGTATCTTGTTGTTTTGGTTACTATAGCTCTATAATATGATTTGAGGTCAGATAATGTGATTCCTCTAATTTTGTTCTTTTTGCTTAGGGTAGCTTTGGCTACTCTAGATCTTTTGTGATTCTGTTTAAATTTTAGAATTTTTTTTTTCTATTTCTGTGAAGAATGTCATTGGTATTTTGATGGGAATTGCATTGAATCTGTAGATTGCTTTGAGTAGTATGAACATTTTGACAATATTGCTTCTTCTAGTCCATGAACACAGAATATCTTTTCAATTTTTGGTGTCCTCTTCAATTTCTTTTATCAGTGTTTTATAGTTTTCATTATAGAGATCCTTTACTTCTTTGGTTAATTCCTAGGTATTTCATTGTATTGTAGCTATTGTAAATGGGATTACCTTTTTTTGAGATAAGGCCTTGCTCTGTCATGCAGAACTGGAGTGCAGTGATGTGATCTTGGCTCACAGCAGCCTGGACCTCCTGGGCTCAAGAGATTCTCCTACTTTGGCCTCCCAGGTAGCTGGGATTACAGGTGCACACCACCAGGTCCAGCTAATTTAAAAAATATTTTTAGTAGAGATGGGGTTTCGTTCGACATGTTGCCCAGGCTGGATTTTTAAAAATTTCTTTTTCAAATTGTTTGCTTTTGGCAGATAGAACTGCTACTGATTTTTGTATGGTGATTTTGTATTCTGCAATTTTACTGAATTTGTTTTTCAGTTCTAATAGTTTTTTTGTGGAGCCTTTAGGTTTTTCCAAATAGAGGATCATGTCATCTACAGACAAGGATAATTTGACTTCTTCCTTTCCAATTTGGATGTCCTTTTTTCCCCTTCTCTTGTCTAATTGCTCTAGCTAGGATTTCTGGTACTATGTCAAATAACAGTGGTGAAAGTGGGCATCTTTGTCATATTCCAGATCTTAGAGGAGGAATTTCAGTTATTCCCCATTCAATATGATACTAGCTGTGGGTCTGTCATTCATGGCTTTTATTATGTTGAGATATGTTCCTACTATACCTAGTTTTTTGAGGACTTTTATTATGAAGGGATGTTGAATTCCATCAAATGCATTTTCAGCATCAATTGAGATGATCATATGGTTTTTCTTCTTCATTCTGTTGATATGATGTATCACATGGATTGATTTGAGGTGCCAGCTCAGTTGCAATAGACTAGAGCACCAGGTAGATTGCTAAGGCCTTGGCTCCTGGACAGCATCTCTCTTCCTGCCTGGGGCCTGGAGGAACTCGCCACAACAAAGGGAAGAACAAACACCTGCCTCCTCCCTAAACTCCTGGCAACTACTATCTTTGTACTGTCTCCACAGTTTCATTTCTCCAGACTGTCATATAGTTGGAATCATATAGTATGTGGCCTTTTCAGACGGGCTTCTTTCACTTAGCTACATACATTTCAGGTTCTTCCATGTCTTTCTGTAGCCTGATTTCTTTTTATTGTCGAATCGTATTTCTTTTCTTTTTTCTTTTTTTTGAGACAAAATCTCACTGTGTCTCCCAGACTGGAGTGCAGTGGCTCCATCTCAGCTCACTGTAACCTCTGACTCATGGGTTCAGGCAATTCTCCCACCTCAGTCTCCCAAGTAGCTGGAAGTGCAGGCTCATGCCACCGTGCCTGGCTAATTTTGGTATTTTTGGTAGAGATGGGGTTTCACTGTGTTGGCCAGGCTGGTCTCGAATTCCTGACCTCAAGTGATCTGCCTGCCTCTGCCTCCCATAGTGCTATAATTACAGGTGTGAGCCATCACGCCCTGCCATATTTCATTGTATGAACATATCACAGTTCATTTATCCATTCACTTGTTGAAGAACAGCTTGGTTGCTTACAAGATTTGAATTACGAGTAAAGCTGCTATAAACATCTGTGCAGAAGTTTTTGTGTGTCTATTTGTTTTCAACTCATTTAGGTTAATACCGAAGAGCATGATTGCTGTAGCACATGGTAAGAATATGTTTAGCTTTGCAAGAAACCGCCAATTTGTCTTCCAAAGTAGCTGTGCCATTTGCATTCCCACCATCAATGAATGACAGTTCCATTGAGCCACCTCCTTGTCAGCATTTGGTGTTGTCAGCTTTGGATTTTAGCCACTCTAATAGGTGGGTAGTGGTACATCATTATTGTTTCAATTTGAAATGGCTACTGACATATGATATGGAGCATCTTTCCTTATGCTTATTTGCCATGTGTATGTTTTCTTTGGCGAGGTGTCTGCTCAGATCTCTTGCCCATTCTTCAATTGGGTTGTTTTCTATTGTTGAGTTTTAACAGTTCTTTGTGTATTTTGAATGTAAGTCCTTTATTAGGTATGTTCCCTGCAAATATGGTCTCCCAGTCTGTAGCTTGTATTGTCATTCTCTTGACAAATCTTTTGCAGAGCAGAAGTTTTTAATTTTAATGACACAGAACTTATCAAGTGCTTCTTTCAAGCATTGTTCTTTTGGTGTTGTATCTGATAAGTCATCACCAAACTTAAGGTCATCTAGATTTTCTCCTACATTATCTTCTATAAGTTTTATAGATACTCATTTTTCATTTAGGTATACAATAAACTTGGAGTTAATTTTCGTGAAGGCTGTAAGGGAGTTTCTTTTTTTTTTTTTTTTTTTTTTGAGACGGAGTCTTGCTCTGTCACCCAGGCTGGAGTGCAGTGGCTGGATCTCAGCTCACTGCAACCTCTGCCTTGCTGTAAGGGAGTTTCTAAGGGGGATGTACACTAACTTCTTTGAGAGTGGGCAGTGATTGTGAAACTCTTAGTTGGGTCTTACAATGGACCCCAGATCCATCAGGAGAGCCCCACCTTCAGAAACGCATAGTGGAATGTGTTTCATGGATACACAGAGGAGAATATGCAGTCATATGCTCACATGCACACCTGCACATGATCACACACATGCATATGGTTGTCCTGATCCAGAGTTCTCTCATCATTCTCTGTAAGTGGTTCTCTCCTTCAACTTCTTCATTAAGGGATATATTGACAGAATGTCATTAACATTAAAAACTTCTGCTCTGCAAAAAAATTGTTAATGGACTGACTCTGTATGTCGATTCATGTCTTGTTGTGTCCCTGGACTGACTCTGAATGGGCCACAGCGGCCTTACCTGGTAGTGAGCACAGATTACACCCTGGTATTCAAAGCATGTTGAGTAGGTGAGAGTGTGGGCATGTGGGCAGTGAAGGCAGGACAGCTACTCACCAGGTCTCTGGAAAAAACCCCCAGGACAGGGATGTTCAGGCCATGTGATGCTATACTAAGCTGTTTTACGTGAGGAATGGGTGCTTTTTAAGAATCTTTCTAGAGGGCTATGGGCACATATCTGTGTTCAAAGATTTTCTGGGCACTTATGTTTTATGAGACATCAGATAGACAACTTTCTTTTTTTTTTTTTTTTTTGTTTGAGACGGAGTCTTGCTCTGCCACCCAGGCTGGAGTGCAGTGGCCGGATCTCAGCTCACTGCAAGCTCCGCCTCCCGGGTTCACGCCATTCTCCTGCCTCAGCCTCCCGAGTAGCTGGGACCACAGGCGCCCGCCTCGTCGCCTGGCTAGTTTTTTGTATTTTTAAGTAGAGACAGGGTTTCACCGTATTAGCCAGGTCTCTCCATCTCCTGACCTCGTAATCCGCCCGTCTCGGCCTCCCAAAGTGCTGGGATTACAGGCTTGAGCCACCGCGCCCGGCCCCGACAACTTTCTAAGCCTCCGCATTGTCACGTGTAAAATGGGCATGAAAGCTTTTCCCCTTCGTAGAGGTTTGTGGCAATTAAGTGAGGTGAGCGTGCAATGCTTTGTGAACAAACGCTTTTCGTACAAAGCTGACATGGGGGTACTTGTTCGGGAAATAAGAGCTGCTATTATTACTACTCTTCATAGCATAATCTAAGGTTTCCCTTCCTCTCATCCCAGCTCGGAAGCCCCTTATCAAGGTCAACTAAGCCCCTTCTGTTTCTTCTCTTCCCTCTAACCACCTCGCCGCTTCCTTTCCCCTATCCGGTCCCCATTCTTAGCCTCGCCCCTCCCACGAGCCCCGCCCCTGGCCCCGCCCTTTCCATGGCCCCGCCCACCAGACCTGCACCAGCGCAGCCCTCATTCAGCGGGGCAGGAAGCTCATGGTGTAGTTTCGTGGGATCGTGGCAAAGCCCACGTGTTTGGGGGACACGTCGATGTCCTTGGGCGACTGGGGGGACTTGAAGCGGAAGTTCTGCATGATGGTGGTGAAGAAGAGAAAGAGCTCCATTCTGGCCAGGCCTTCTCCGAAACAGTTCCGCTTTCCTGAGGAGGAGAGGCGGGAGGGGTGGAGGTGAAGCCCACTCTCAGTGCAGCCTCGCCCCACTACCGACCTCCAGCTGCGGCTCTCCCAGGGAGGAGGGGTGGAATATCATGGCCTGAGAGACTTTCAGAGGAGACTCTGATCCTCCCTGAGTCTCAGTTTCTTTCTATAAGAGATGTAACAATGGTGAACCAATATTGATATATTATTATTAACCAAAGTCCATAGTTTACATTGGGGTTTACTCTGTGTTGTACATGTCTATGGGTTTTGAAAAAGGCATAATGTCACGCATCCATCAGAGATGGATGATCCATGCCAGGTGTAGCAATGCGAGGTTTAGATGTCCCTTCCTGCAGGATACACTTGAAAATACGACTGCTGTGCCGTCATCTCCTTTTTAGGGATCTGAAGAATCTGCTGTGTGACCCTAGACAAATAAATCTACGGGGAAAGATGTTTCCTTTCCTTTTGCCTGGGCGCAGGTAGTGGGTGCTTGGTGGTTAAGGGAGTATCAGCTGGTGGCTCAAGGGTAGAATCTAACAGGAACTTCCAAGCTGGAGAAATACCAGGGTACACCGCAGAGAGGGGAGCTGGGTGAGGGAGGCACCTGCTGGTGTGAGCAGTGGCCTGGCAGCAAACAGTGGTCTCTTACCGATGGCAAAGGGCACAAAAGCATCACTCTTCTTAAACTGCCCCTTCTCATCCAGGAAGTGCTGGGGATTGAAGTCCTGGGGGTTGGAGAAGAACCTGGGGTCTTTCAGCACAGAGCCCAGCATAGGGAACACTTCAGTGCCCTGGTAGGGAGGAGGAAGGTGTGTGTGATGAGGAAGGTGGGGGACTGGTGAAAGTACACGGGGGCTGGAGGGGGACCAGGGTGCCCCAGGTAAGGGGAAATGGCAGAGAGTTGGGGTCCTCTGAGGGAGGAGCTTTGGGGGATAGAAGGTTCACGTCTCTGAAACAGGAAGTTTGGGAGACATGGGGTCCATGTCCTGCTAGGCAGGATGTTTGGGGGACCTGAGATTTGTGTCCCTAAGGCAAAAGGCCTCATGGAAAGGGGACTCCTGTTTCTTAAGACAGGAAGTTTGGGAACATGGGGTTGATTCTCCTGACACAAAGAGTCTGGGGAGATGCAGGACTCAGGAGTCTCTAAGTGGGAAGGTGGAACGGATGTGGTGGGGGGGGAAGTCTTCTTTGACTAATTGAGGGAGTGGGACAGGGTCTAGAAAGCTTCTAATGGGGGTGGGATGTTGGGGACGCAGAGAGGGGCTGGAAGTCCCTGTAGTCTGGGGGGGGGGGGACAGCACCTTAGGGAGGAAAAAATCCCGAAACTTGGTGTCCTTGATGACCCTGCGGGCCAAACTCATGGGAATCACGTCTCCAAATCTTTGGATCTCGTGGATCACTGCCTCCATGTAGGGCATCTTGACCCGGTCCTCAAACTTGGGCTGCTGGTTCTTGCCAATCACTCTGTCAATCTCTTCATGGACCTTGGCTTGGGGAGAAGGAGGAATGTGTTTGGGTATCTAGGGGTCTCAGGGCAGGGAAGATAGTGTGAACAGGTAAAACGGGGTGGATGACATGGCTCCACATATGATACAGAGGTAGACCATTCATAACAGACCTCAGCCATTCTCATTGTTGGAGTAGAATCCTGTTAACCAGACTGTGCCAGAATCACAGGGGAGGCACAGAGAGGAATTTAGGGGATGATCCGGAGGAGCGGGTAATGGGGCACTCAGTGGGCTTGGGACAGGAGTGACTGACCAATCACTGCAGACATTTTCAACATTTTAGCAACTAGTGAGACTCAGCTGATTCCTATCAGCTGAATATTGCCCTGTCTCTGGACAGCAAAGCACGTCTCAGGGTCCTGGGATCTGGCGCAGGTGGGGACATTGCACCAGGGTCAGGAGAGTTTTGAGGGTCTGGGACCCTCCACTTCCCTCCCCCTCCAGCCTTACCCTCCACCGCTGGGTGTTTCATGAGCAGCAGGAAGCCGTAGCGCAGGGTGGTGCTGACGGTCTCGGTGCCCGCGAAGAAGAGGTTCAGCGAGGTCAGCACCAGGTTCTTCAAGTGGAACTCCGTGTTGGGGTTCTTCTCCTCCTGCAGGGAGAGGGGGCTTTAGATCAAGCTCACTTCCCATGCTCTTGGGGCCCTTCTAGGGCTTTTCCTTTGAATCTTCCTCTCTTTGGTCCAGACCAAAGGTGGAAAGAAGGATCCTAGATCTGCCAGCCTTGCTCCACGTTCCAGCCCTTGCCCTGGCTGCTGGCTTTGGCCAAAATGCTCTTCCTTCTCACCTTCTTTACCTTGCTGACCATCTGTCCTTTAAATATCAACTTAGCTGTCAGTTTTTTTTTTTCTTATACAGACTTGGTCGTGCTAAGTTGTGCAGGGTGTACTCGAACTCCTGGGCTCAAGGATCCTCCAGCCTCAGCCTCCTGAGTAGCTGGAACTGCACATAAACATGACCATGCAGGCTCACTTGTGTTTTAAAAAAAATAATTTTTTTGAGACAGGGTCTCATTCTGTCACTCAGGCTGGCGTGCAGTGCTGTGATCTTGGCTCTTTGCAACCTCTGCCCCACTGGGCGCCACCATGCGCAGCTAATTTTTGGATTTTTAGTAGAGAGGGGGTTTCACCATGTTGGCCAGGCTGGTCTCGAATTCCTGACCTCAGGTGATCCACCTGCCTCGGCCTCCCAAAGTGCTGGGATTACAGGCGTGAGCCACCGCGTCCGGCCAATTTTGAGGATTATTATGATGAGGGCTAATTTGAATGGGCCTGTGTTATCTGCCCGCCCCACTCCCAGCCTGATTTCCCTCTGCCTGGCTTTGCATTTCCCCGCACTGGCTGCTGGGGGGTACCTCCTGCATGCGGATGAGAAAGGAGTCGATGAAGTCCCGTGGGGAATTGGGATCCAGCGTGCGCTGGTTGTGCTCCACCTTCTTGGCTATGAAGTCCTCCAGCCCTTGTAGCTTCTTAAAGGCCTGTTGCTGTGGTCCTGGCAGGTGTTTCATCACTGAAGAGAACATCTCATAGAGCTGGGGTTGCAGAGAGAGGATGGGAGGGAAGGACAGTTGTCAGGGGGCAGGAGCTGATGGGAATGGGACTTGCTTCATAGCAAGGAAGGAACTGAGTTAAAGGCATCTGTCCAGGTGTTTAGGTATTTCAGTGGGGTTGGATGGGAAGTTATATCTAAGTTTTCACGTGGGTTAGGTGCCAGGGCCACGGTCTAGTAATTTAGGTGAGAAGAACTGAGGCATATATCCAGGTTTCAGGTATTTAAATGAGGCTGGATTGGAGCACACATCTAGGTGTTCAGATATTCAAGTGAAGTTGAGCTGGAAGACACCTGACGAGGTGTTTAGCTATTCAGGTGTGGCTGGTATGAGGGGAGTGTCACCTGTCTAGGTATTTAGGCATTCAAGTGGGCTTGGTTGGAGACAACTACCCAGATAATTTTTGGGTCTTAACTGCGGGCTTTTGTTCAGGTGTTCAGGTATTAAAGCGGGGCTGGTGAAGATGTTGAAGTGGAGGGGATACCTGTTCAGGTGTTTACCTAGCCAAGTGGGATGCATTGGAAGCTCCTCTGTAAGGTGTGTGATAGGAAAGTTTTGGGGAACACTTATTTGGGTGTCTGGGGAATAATCTGTCTAGATATTTATGTGTTTGGGGTGTTGGTTAGGGCAGCTGTCGATGTTTTCAGGTATTTAAGTGGGTGAAGTAGAGGGCGCTTGGCCAGATATTCCAGTGGGCTAATTTGGGACATTTGTATAGATGCGAAATGATTATGATGGGCTGGATTTTGCAGCACCAGCTGTTCAAGTATGCAGGAGGTGGGTTGAGGCAGTCACTTGTCCAGGTGTTAAAGTATTCAGAAGAACAGGGTAGGGAGCACTTGTTACAAATTACAGTAAATTGGGGATGGGAACACGTGCCCAGGTGAGAGAGCTGAGTTGAGGGCTTGCATCCTGCCGGCAGGCTCTGTTTTGGGGAGCATCTGTTGGGCTATCCAGGTGTCCTTGGAGACTGGGTATTGGGCACCCATCCTGAGTTCTGGTGCAACCGTCCAGTTGTCCAATACTGGGGGCTGATTTTGAGGGGACATTGTGTGGAGGGTGGGAGTTTGGGGCACCTGTCTCCAGGTAGGGGAGCAGTTGGCAGGTTGTGGTAGGGGCGTCACGGGCCGGGCTGCAGCCGGTTACCTGCCCCGTGGAGGTTGCCGTGAACTGGAAGCTTCCCAGCATCATGCGCAGCAGTGACAGGAACTCTTTGTCCTCATAGTCAAAGCGGTCCCCAAAGACAATGGAGCTGATGACATTGGAGACGGTGCGGCTCAGGAAGAAGGTGGGATCGATATTGGCGCCTGCGGATGTGGCCGGAGGAGAGGATTGGGGAGAGAGTCAACTCAGAGGCCTGAGGAGAGTCAGGATTCCGGGAGGCAGGGCCCTGTTGAGCCAAGTTCCCAGCGCCAGACTCTAGGGCTGGAAGTGCGGGGGCCTTTCCCCACCTAGTCCCCATCCTCAGGCAGAACGCGGGCGCGGGTCCCCGCCCTGGGCGTTTTCCTGCTCCTGCCCCCGCACTCGGGGTCCACTGCTCACCGCGCGTGCCCCGGAGGGCCTCGATGAGGAAGCCCGCCTCCTCCTGGATGCGCTCCTCGATGCCGCGCTTGCCCACCCCGAAGTCCCTCAGGGTGGCGATGGAGAAGCGCCGAAGCTGCTTGGCGCGCTCCCCGTTGCTGAACGCCACGCCTGGGGAGGTGAACGTGGAGGTGGAGAGAGGTCGGGGGCGGCGGAGGCAGGAGCAGACCAGCCCCAACGGGCTCCCCAAGGGTGGAGCAGAGAGGGACTGGGGTGGGAGAGAGATGGATTCAGCGAGAGTGCCCAGGAGAGCTGCAAACTCAGAATGAGTGAGAGAGAGAGAGAGAGAGAGAGAGAGAGAGAGAGAGAGAGAAGGAAGGGGGGAGAGAAAAGAGAGATGAGATTGAGAAAGAGGATGGGAGAGGGGAAGTGAGACATGGGGAGATCTGGGAGGAGGAAATAAAAATGGTGAAAGATTCTTAAGCTGAGTTGGAGAAGAGAGAAACATATAGACAGAAACAGAGAGGATCGGCAAGGAGGACAAACTGTTACTCAGAGATGGAGGCTGGAGATGTGGAAGTAGGAATACGGTGAAATCCTAAGACAGAGGAAGAAGTGGGAGAGGGAAGCAGTAAGCAGAGAAACATCGAGAAGCACAGAAGCAGAGAAGGACAAAAAGACAAATGAAGACAGAGGACCAGGGTTGGAAAACAGAAACCCAGGATGTCCTCAGAGATGGACAGAGAGGGGAAATAGGTGGCTCCAGTGAGACAGAAGGAAGAGAGAGAGCAAGGGGCAGAGAGAGGCAGGGAGGAATCAGGACAGGGACGCTGGAGACAGGTGAGGGACACACAGGGAGAGGCCACAATGAAGGGAGAAGGGGAGAGAAGACCAGACCGGGGGCTCTGTCATAGCCTCCAGTGGGCAGGAGAGTCAGGGAGAAGCCTGGGGACACTGAGACCATCGCGTCCGCCTGGCCACCTTCCCCCTCTTGGGCACCCCCTCACCATAGCCTTTGAAGAGCCAGTCGAAGGTGGCCTGCTCGCCTCGTCCGCTGAACTCCTCAGCCTGGTCCACTAGAGCCTCCTTGACGGCATCATGTCCGCACAGCACCACGACCCGCCGGGGCCCCAGGTGAATGGTGAACACAGGGCCATAGCGCTCACTGATCTGATGGAGGCGGGTGGGAGTGGTTAGAGCGAGCAGCCCCCACTCTGAATGGGCCCAGCACCGAGATGTCAAGTACTGGGATCCTTCGTCCCCAGGTTCTCATAGTCAGGGAGCTGGACATCCCAAGATCCTGTGTTTCCTGGCTAGGACCCTGATGCTTAACCTCCAAAACTCCCTTTCCTAAGCCTCTGGTCCATACTGGTGAATCCCCTGCCACAAAGCCCCAGACAACTAGGCAGTCCCCACCCTGTGTCACCCATCTCCCTGCCTTGGGAAACCTTCATGAGGGAGTTGCACATCTGCTCTGTGTTCAGCTGCAGGTAGTTTCCAATGAAGGGCAATGGAGTGGGTCCCGGAGGCAGCTTCCCCCTGCTCTTCCTCTGCTGCCAGACAGACATCAAGACCATCACAGTCAGGCAGGCCAGCAAGGCCACCAGAAGCAGCCCTGAGGCCACCATGGTGGCAGTGGGATGATAGATGGTGATGACTGGGGTGGTTTGCCTTTATATTGCCTGATAAAGAGGGGTGGACTTTGGCTGATTACATAATCACCTCATTTCACCTCCCACTACACCCCCCACCATGAATCCCGCCTAGCTTGGGACACAGTCAGCAAGGGAGGAGGAGGGGGACCCCAGGGCAGTTGAACAGAGAGGGCGCCTCCAGACTAAATCTGCGGTACTTCAGGAGGGGTGCCCCAGGGCTATGGATTTAGGAGGGGGCAACAGATAAACTGTAGAACGGAGGAGTTTGGAATATTTGCATAGGGGAGCACTTGGGCTTTGGATTTGGGGTCTGAGACTGAGAATGCACCCCAAAGTTGTGGATTTGGGGGTTCCAGGGGAGAGGAATCCAAAGGTCTGGGTTTTATTAGGGTGAGACAGAAGTGTGGCTGTGCATTTGGGGGTCTTCTGGTGAGGAGGATGCAGGGTTAAGGGTCTCAGGAAAGGGGATTCCAGACATATGGACTTGAGAGTCTTCGGGCTGGGAAGACCCAGGCTGTGGGTGTGGAGTTTCTGGGAGGAGGAGTGTGTAGCAAGCCCAGCAGCTCCTCCCAGAAAGCCCAGGGGCTGACGATTTTACTTTGGCCCAGAGCTGTTTCTTGATGCCCAGAATCCTCACTGGAACCTCAGAGTGAGGCCAGGATGGGTGCCATAGAACCTCCACTGCCCATCTCTTGTTGGGAAAGGGGTGGAAGACCGGATCCGTATTTCAGAGGAACTTTCCCCACACTTGGAGGAGAGTACCTCAAGTTATCAGCTGGCAGAGGGATTGGCCAGGTCTGGAGAAATAGTAATAACAACCCCCAAATGGTGGGAAAATCTCAAGTGTCCCAAGGGTTGTAATTTACAAAGACCTCCACTGGTTTCCAACCCAGATCCTTAGGGAGACCCACTAGATTGATTGCATCATTCCTATGAATATTATTATTGTTATTTATGTTTCTCATTTTATATAAGGGTCTACAGAGGACAGAAAACAGACCGTGGGCTGGGGACATGCGTGAGTGGCCCCGAATTCCCGTCTCTCCTCCTCTGCATCCTTAGTTCCACTTTGTGGATTTGATTTTCCTGCCAGTGGAAAGGAAGTATTTAGGAAGAGAAGATCATATTTGAGGGTAAGTTAAATCTCCTTTAAGGGTGATTCCTGCTTTGTCAGGGGCTACTACTATTAGAGGGAACAATCGCAGAAGAGATTGGGGTAAACTCCAGTGTTAGGCACAGAGGCAGATCCTGGGGTGGGTGGGAGTGGAGAAGGGATGAGTAGCCTCCTGTCCTTCCCTCAGGGAAATTCTTCCTTAGTAAACAGGACAGTTAGCCTTTGGTGAGCAGGTCGCATATGGGAAGATCAAGTCTAGGTGTGTATGACCTGGTGGAATCTTTGTAACAATGAGGTTGGTTCATCATCATCCTCATTTTGAAGACGAGCAGATCTGGACTCCATAAATCCTCTTGAGTGAGGTCACACAGGGAGTAAGTGAGGGAGCTGGGATATGAACTGTCTCCTCGTCCGCCTGCAGTGACTGGCCTAGATCACCCTGGGAGTCAAGTGCAGGCCAGGCTTAGCAGGAGGTGAGTGCTGAGACTGGCATCAGCAGTGGACACATGGATGACACTGGTGGGTTCTGATATCTGCATCAAGTATGGCCCGAGAGGGAGAGGCATCGTGTTGGCTTTGGGACTGCCCCCAGGTGTACGCGAGGATGGGAAACAAGTTGGCACTGAACTTGACAGCAGGAGAATATTAAAGTCATGTTTGGTGCCAAGAGGGCTCTGTGTGTTGTCTCAGGTGTCACTGAGGGCATAAGAGTGTCCTGCTTCAGGAGGGCATAAGAGTGGCACCATATAGGTTCTGAGGTTGGTCCCAGTGGGCTCTGACGTGAGCATGAGGCAAGTGCTGATATTGGTCCTATGTGGCCCTGAGATGAGCCTCAGCCAGATCCTGAGAGGGGCCCCAGATGGGCACAGGACAGGCTGTGATGTTTGGACCCTCCAGGGTTGCACCTGTCCTCAGGGTCACCAACTTTGGACAAGGGGAGGTGGGTGAGGTTGGCACCCCAGGACTGATGTCTTGCTCAAAGTGTTCTAGGATGCTGAGCTCTGAGACCTGTGTGGAGGGAGCAAAGTTCAGAGAACAAGGTGAAGAGAGGAAAGTTGTTTGTTGATTTTGTAGGGGAAGAGGTGGGAAGGAGGATTGGCACCATCTGGGCAGGTATCAATCCCTCTAATCCTGGTCACCAGCCTGCACTTGGGCCTGGCCCCTCCTTTTCCTTCTTGTTTCTTAAAAAGGTGGGAGACAGACATTTGAGGAGTTTGTTTCTCAGTGAGGTTGGCACTAGGAAGGGCTCTGAGTGGTCAGCAGGCTGCCATGACCTGGCCACGGAGGGGTGAGGAGAGACAGGCTGGGAGAACTTCAGTATTTGTGGACATGGAGGTCAATCGATGTTGGACTTATTGATTACCCTGGAGCATGGAGTGAGAGAATGGTGTCTGAAATCATGTGGGGCGGACTTGTCCCATTGGGCAGTGACATGGGTACAGGCTTTCAGAGTGAGTTAGTGTTGAACCCAGGAAGATCCCTTTTCTTTGCTGGGCCTCAGTTTTCCTTCTGGACAGATAGTACAATGATTAAGGTCTGGATTGGAATCCTAACCTTATCCTTTCTTTTTTGTGTGGCCTTGAATAGCTGACTTCATTTCTCTGAGCCTTATGGAGCCAAGAATAGCTCCTACCTCTTTGGCTATTTAGGGGAGAAGTATATGTATTAATGCAGATGAGGTACATGGCAGTAAGTGCTCAATGAATAGTAGTTGTTCTCTTTAATCTGTAGGATGAAGCGGATGGATGAGATGTTGCCTAAGCACCTTCCGTGCTTTTACATTCTCTAGTCTAAACCTCCCAAATCTTTTCCTTTGGGAAGAAGGGAAGGGACAGAGTCTTTGGGAACCTCTTTCCCCATGCCTTCCTCAGTACAGCCAAGATTTACCCCATGGAGCTGTGAATAGGAAATTAATGCTTCATGGCCTCCTGGAGCATGGTGCTGAGTTCGGCAGTATCTGCAGAAGGACAGGCCGGCATTAGACTCTCAGGTTATTCTGGTTGGCCCTGGAGCCCTGCACAGGACTTTGCCCACCTGTCTGTCTTGGATCCTGTCTTTCTATTTTTCTCTTTCTCCTCTGCCATGTTTATCCTCATTTATACAACTGTCCGTGTGTCATTCTGGGTGCATGCTTGTCGTGTCTGTGTGCATGTATGTTTCAGTATGTCCGTGTAGATACATGAATTTATGTGTGCGCCAGGCTTTGTGGGGTGTATGTTTGTGCTTGATAATGGGTATCCATTCCAACTTATGTCTACACATGCACATGTGTGTGTGTGCCTGACAGGGTGTGCCACTGTTTCTCAATGCTTGCCAATCTTTTTGTGTGTCTCTGCATACAGCAGGTGTGCACACATGATTTAGGGGTGTCTACGATGTGCATTTCTGTGTGAAACAAGATGTATGCTGCATATTCATATTTGTGTGGATGCATTCACAACTGAGTGACTACATATAAGTATGTGGATGTTTTCATGTGTGCATTCTGGTGTCTGTATGCAGGCTTGTGGGCCATGTTGCATACAGCTGAACATCTGATATTTTCCTGTGCTCGTCTGTGTTTGGATTAAAACAGTCCTAGCCCAGCTCCATTTATCTGCTTGAAAAAAACCCCAGAACTGTGGGAATCTTTTTATGAGCATTATCTTAATTAAACTCATTGCAAGACTGTGAGGTTGGCTTTATCATCTCCATTTTACAAATGAGTTCGGTAAGGTCCCAAAGTCGGTCGTAAGTGACTTGCTTCTGCATTTCACAGCTAATGAGGGTAGAGTCTTAGTATGGTCTTGTGTGATGGTATATATATGTATACATACACACACACACATATACACACACATATACATATATACACACATATACATATATATACATATATACATACATATATACACACACACGCACATACACATATTTATATTTTGAGATGGAGTTTTGCTCTTTTGCTCTTGTTGCCCAGGCTGGAGTGCAATGGCGCGACCTTGGCTCACTGCAACCTCTGTCTCCTGGGTTCAAGTGATTCTGCAGCCTCAGCCTACCAAGTAGCTGGGATTACAGCCACCACACCCAGCTAATTTTTGTATTTTTAGTAGACATGAGGTTTCACCATATTTGTCAGGCTGATTTCAAACTCCTGACCTCAGGTGATCCGCCCACCTCGGCCTCCCAAAGTGCTGGGATTACAGGCGTGAGCCACCACGCCTGGCTGTGAATGTAAATTTCATGCTGTTAACCACCACTTTGGACTGCCAGGTCCCGCTTGTTTTTCTTTATGAAACATTAGAAAAACTGCTCGTAATCTCTTGTGTTTCTTCAAATACTTCTGTGTAAACATGTAACAAAAGATTTCAAAATGTTAGAAAAAAGTATTTTAACAGGAGGGAGACTTGACCTTGTATCGTGTTTGTACTCTTTGGAACCTTAACCAAAGATGTAGCTGGCCAGTATACCCCTCAGGCCATTGGCAATGAAGCAGTGGGGGAGTTGGGGTACCAGTGGTTGTGGTCAGAGAGTGAAATGTCTGTGTTTCACATTTCAGAGTGATGACAAGGATTGGGGGTGGCTGTGGGAATGTTGGCTGAAATACAGTGAAGAAGGTCAAAGAAGAGAAGAAAGTCAAGATTCTTTTTTTCTGAGTGTTTGGATAGCTCACATCCATGGCCATGAAGTTCCTCCCTACCAGGAAAATGGCAGGACTTAGAGTTCAGTGATGGGAAAGAAGTTGGGTAGATGACAGGGATAAACAACTTTTTTTGTTTTGTTTTTTTTTCTTTTTTGAGTGGAGTCTTGCTCTGTCGCCCAGGCTGGAATGCAATGGTGTAATCTTGGCCCACTGCAACCTTCGCTTCTTGGGTTCAGCCAATTGTCCTGCCTCAGCCTCCCAAGCAGCTGGGATTACAGCCACCCGCTATCATGCCTGGCTAATTTTTGTATTTTTATAGAAATGGGGTTTCACCATGTTGGCCATGCTGGTCTTGAACTCATGACCTTAGGTGATCCATCTGCCTCAGCCACCCAAGGTGTTTGGATTACAGGGATGAGCCGCCATGCCTGAACAACATTTTTTGTTTTTATGACAGAGTCTCGCTCTGTTGCCCAGGTTGGAGTGCAGTGGTGCAATCTTGGCTCACTGCAAGCTCCACCTCCTGGGTTCATGCCATTCTCCCGCCTCAGCCTCCCAAGTAGCTGGGACTACAGGTGCCTGCCACCACACCTGGCTAAGTTTTTGTATTTTTAGTAGGGACTGTGTCTCAAAAACAAAACAAACAAAAACAAACAAACATGATGCAACTATATGCTGCCAATAAGAAACTCACTTTACCTGTAAAGGTGCATATAGACTGAAAGTACATAGATGGAAAAAGATATTCCATGCAAACAAAAACAAAAAGCAAGCAGGAGTCGCTATAACTTATACCAGTTAAAACAGATTTTAAGGCCGGGTAGGTATAGTGGTTCACGCCTGTAATCCCAGCACTTTGGGAGGCTGAGGTGGGTGGATCATGAGGTCAGGAGATGGATACCTTCCTGGCCAACATGGTGAAACCCCATCTCTACTAAAAATACAAAAATTAGCCGGGCGTGGTGGTGTGCGCCTGTAGTTCCAGCTGCTGGGGAGGCTGTGGCAGGAGAATCACTCGAACCTGGGAGACAGAGCTTGCAGTGAGCAGGGATCACGCCACTGCACTCCAGCCTCGGTGACAGAGCGAGACTCCATCTCCAAACAAAACAAAACAAAACAAAAAACGACAAAAAGAACCCCAATTTTAAATAAAAAACATTAAAAATAAAAATGAAACAAAGAATGAACCCGGGGGATGGAGGTTGCAGTGAGCCAAGATCATACCACTGCACTCCAGCCTGGGCAGCAGATCAAGACTCTATCTCTAAACCAAAACCAAAAAAAAAAAAAATTCTGGCAGCATTACATTTCTTAGTCCCAGAAAGAGGGGCATGTGACTAGGCATAAAATGACCCAGGTTCCATTTCATGCACACACCCTCTGGAGCACAAATCTCCTTCTCTCTATCCCACTTAGATCTGGGTTTGTCTCTTGTCTCTGTATCTCTTTGTTTCTTTGCCTTTCTCTTTGTTCATCTCCATCTCCAACTTTTTGTCTAGTTGGATTTCTCTCTGAGTCACTGGAGCGTTCACTCTTTGGGTTCCTCTTGATTCTCTTCTCAGCCATATGTCACTTTTTCATTCTCTGTGTCACTGAAACTTTTTTCCTGTCTTTTATTCTTTCTGTTTCTATCTGCTTCTCTCTGTTTCTTTGAATTGTCTTTTGTCTCTGTGTCCTCCTTGACATTGTCTTTGACTTATTGAATCTCTCTCTCATCTCTATTTTGTTTTGTTTTGTTTTGTTTTGTTTTTGAGACAGAGTCCAGCTCTTGTTGCCCAGGCTGGAGTGCAATGGCGCACTCTCGGCTCACTGCAACCTCCACTTCTCGGGTTCAAGCAATTCTCCTGCCTCAGTCTCCTGAGTATCTGGGATTCCAAGTGCCTGCCACCACGCCTGGGTAATGTGTGTGTGTGTGTGTGTGTGTGTGTGTGCGCGCATGTATTTTTTATTAGAGATGGGGTTTCACCATGTTGGTCAGGCTGATCTTGAACTCTTGACCTCAGGTGATCCACCTGCTTTGGCCTCCCAAAGTGCTGGGATTACAGGTGTGAGTCACCGTGCCCGGCCTCGTCTCTATTTTGATCTTGCTCTGGTTCTGTTTCTATGCACCTCTATTTTCTCTCAATCTTGACCTCTGTCTCCATCACATAATACCTGCCATAATCTGCCATGCTCTGAATTTCTCTGCCTCAAGTTGTCTGCAATTATTTTTCCTCTTTAGCTTGCTTCTACTTTTTAGTGCAAGTTCCTCCATTCCTGGCTTCCTATCTGGAGGTGGGATAGTGAAGGGAGCTGTTCTAAGAGTACTTGCTCTCTCCCTTCCTGTCTGAATCGGAAAACCAGACACACAACCAACCAACATCACCACACAGACACCACCACCACAAGATGGTTAAGAGATTAGTCCTGAATGGGTGTTAAGTGTTGGGGGGTGAGAATCAGAATGGGATGGGGAGGCGAAAGCTAAGAGAGTCAAAGGAGATGGGCTGAGCTGAGTCTCTACTCCAAGAAAGACATTCTAGTAGCAGATCCAAGAGACAAAAAGTGATACTGTGTGTGAGTCACTCAGTTTTCCCAGAATTTCCACTTCTGGACACAGGATGTCTCGGCTCAGCCAGCCAAACCCTATTCCCCAAACCTACAGATACCTTGAGGGATTCAGCTTCCGAGTCTGAGAATTCAGTCGCATGAAAAGGACATTGAATTCTGTTAAATAGTATATGTGGGTAGGATATAATATCCAGGAAGTTCATTTCAGGACAATAAGGCTTTGAAAATATTTGGTGTAGAAAAGGTAGTGAATCACTTTAGGTTATAAGAAACGCAATCACTAATTGTGCTGGAAGAGACGTTCCCCTCCAGAGACTGTGGTTCAGGGGTGATCCCTACACCTTAGACTTTCCAAATACACACACACACACACACACACACACACCCCGACACACACTACAGCAAAGTTCTTTTTTCTCTTTTTTTAAATTTGCTACAGCAAAGTTCTGATACACCAACACAGGCAATCTTTGATTATTGTTATTTAACATTATCTTGAGTAGAAAACAAGAACTTTTTGAACAAAACCCTTTCAATTGATTTATTTCTCTTGTTTTCTAAATCTTCAGCTTACTTTGCTTATTAATATTCTAGTGTTCCATTACACAGTAGGGTGGCTGTAGTTAACAGTAATACATTGCATATTTCAAAATAGTTAGAAGAGAGGATTTTGAATGTTCTTCCTACAAAGAAATGACAAATGTCTCAGTAATGGATATAATAATTACCTGAATTTGATTGTTATACATTGCATACATGTATCAAAACATCACACTGTACCCCACACATATGTACAATTATTATGTGTCAATTCAAAAAATTTAATAACTGATTAATTAGGGTTACCTTAATTAAATAATGAACAAAGAGTTTTCCTTATTGTCTATCAAGGCTTTCTAAAACAACATGGTCTGCCAGCTGTGGTGGCTTACGCCTGTAATTCCAGCATTTTAGGAGGCTGAGGGGGGTGGATCACTTGAGGCCAGGAGTTCGAGACCAGCCTGGCCAACATGGTGAAACCGCATCTCTAGAAAAATACAAAAATTAGCTGGGCATGGTGGTATGCGCCTGTAGTCCTAGCTACTTGGGAGGCTGAGGCATGAGAATCGCTTGAACACGGGAGGCAGAAGTTGTAGTGAAATGAGAACATGCCACTACACTCCAGCCTGGGTGACAGAGTGAGAATCTGTCTCAAATAAAATAAAATAATACAAATAAAACAACATGGTTTCCCTATTTGATAGATGGGGAAACAAGTCCCAGAGGTTAAGTGACTCGCCTGGTGAAGAAAAGACAGAGCTACCACTTGTACCCAGATTGTTTGGATCCTAAAACCAAAAGCCTAAAAAGAGAATAATGTGCCTCTTACCCTCCACCAAGAAATTCTGTCAATTCTGTTGAGCTGAGAGAGAAGAACAGGCAGACTGGAAATATGAAGAAAGGGGAATGGCCCCAGAGGATTTCCCTGTGTGAATTCAATTTACCCTTATTCAGATGGGCGATTATAGGTTATATAACCACCCCCCAAATAAAGCAATCTCTTCCCTGATGACATTCAAACCTGGAAAACTTGAATCCCAGGGTGTTCAGATTTTGGTATAAGATGATCTCTCAGGACCTATTTAGGCAGGATCTGGTGCCCAGGATAGAACCTGTTGACCTGGCATCATGGAGCTGGGAGGGGCTGTCACCATCTTTCTGGCACTCTGCTTGTCTTGCCTGCTCATCCTCATTGCCTGGAAATGAATGAACAAGGCAGGAAAGCTGCCCCCAGGTCCTAGACCAATTCCTTTCCTGGGGAACCTGCTGCAAGTTCGAACTGATGCTACGTTTCAGTCTTTCATGAAGGTGAGTGTGTCTGTCTCCTCTAACAAGGCTAAGAGCAACTAATCCCATAGCCAGATTCACATAGAACCTTATGCCTTCTAAAGATAGACTCTCAGAAGCACAGACTTTGCAAACCTTAGAATTCTGAAATTCCAGAATCCTGAAATGTTGGAAACACACATTCTCAGTGCACTGAAATAAGATTTTCATGATCTCAGGACTTTGGAATCACAGTACATTATATTTTTAAACACAGGATTCTTTGACTCAGGTTGTCTTAGCACTTTGAGACTTGGTATCATGAAGTCTTCAGATTCTAGAAATTTAACATTTCAGAGAGAGAAGTATGAATCTTGGAATTTGTTGAATCCAGGTCCATTATTTTATAGATGAGAATAGTAAGTCTTGTGGGGAGGGATGAGCTTTTGCCTAGGATGATAGAAGCCAAGACTTCTGCACCTGTTTCCCAATAGTCCTTCCAAGCCCAGATTTACCTTGATTCCTCAGTACCATGTTTATATCCCCCGGAAATCACCATCCTCTAAAATCCTCGATTGGCCTATAGTTGGTACTCCAATCAGCCCCTCCTCTTGTGTTTTCCTTCACTCCAAGCTCAGGGAGAAATACGGCCCTGTGTTCACTGTGTACATGGGTCTCCGGACAGTGGTGGTTTTATGTGGACATGAAGCAGTGAAGGAAGCCTTGGTAGACCAAGCGGATGAATTCAGTGGCCGTGGAGAACTGGCTTCAATAGAGCGAAACTTCCAAGGTCATGGTAGGTAGCAACAACAACAAAAACAATAAAACCAGAAATGACTGCAATGCACTCCCTCTATGCCAGGTTCTTTGGTAAGTAAGTACTCTACATGACTTATTTTTATTATTTTTATTTTTTTTTTGAGATGGAGTCTCGCTCTGCCACCCAGGCTGGAGTGCAGTGGCCGGCTCTCAGCTCACTTCAGCTCACTGCAAGCTCCGCCTCCCGGTTTCCCGCCATTCTCCTGCCTCAGCCTCCCGAGTAGCTGGGACTACAGGCGCCCGCCACCACGCCCGGCTAGTTTTTTGTGTTTTTTAGTAGAGACAGGGTTTCACCGTGTTAGCCAGGATAGTCTCGATCTCCTGACCTGATCCACCCGCCTCGGCCTCCCAAAGTGCTGGGATTACAGGCTTGAGCCACCGCGTCCAGCCTCTACATGACTTATTGCATTGCCTCCCTTAGGAGAGCTGTTAACATTATACTAATGTCGTCAATGAAAAAGCTAAGATAGGCTGGGCATGGTGGCTCACACCTGTAATCCCAGCACTTTGGGAGGTTCAGGCAGGCGGATCACCTGAGGTCAGGAGTTCGAGACCAGCCTGGCCAACATGGTGAAACCCCATTTCTACTAAAAATTAAAAAAAATTAGCTGGGCGTGGTGGTGCACGCCTGTAATCCCAGGTGCTCAGGAGGTTGAGACAGGAGAATCGCTTGAACCCTGGAGGCAAAGGTTATAGTGAGCTGAGATCGCACCATTGTACTCCAGCTTGGGCAACAAGAGTGAAACTCTATCAAAAAAAAAAAAAAAAGAAAAGAAAAGAAAAGAAAAAGCTAAGATAAAGGTTAGATAATGTCACACAGTAAGTGGTAGGATCATTTTATTTTGAGCCTATGCTATCTGACTCTAAACTGTTTTCTGTGTTATTTCTGCTATTATTTTTAATGGAATAGCAATATATATAATATATATATTTATATATATATATATACACACATTTTTTTTGAGACAGAATTTGACTCTTGTTACCCAGGCTGGAGTGCAATGGCATGATCTCGGCTCACCACAACCTCTACCTCCTGGGTTCAAGTGATTCTCGTGCCTCAGTCTCCTGAGTAGCTGGGATTACAGGCATGCACCACCACACACGGCTAATTTTGTATTTTAAGTCGAGATGGGGTTTCTCCATGTTGGTCGGGCTGGTCTTGAACTCCCAACCTCAGGTGATCTGCCCACCTCAGCCTCCCAAAGTGCTGGGATTACAGGTGTGAGCCACCGAGCCTGGGGGTTTAGTGATATTCTTTATGCACCCATAGCCAAGCCTCATAGCCCTCACAACCAACCTTATTTCTCATCTTCCTATACTCATACACATACCTAACCCCATAGGTCTCTGCGTCCTTCACTTAGTTAGGTCTCTTTCTCCCATGCATCCATCTCTAACTGCCCACGTCCTTCAATTCCAAGCAGGCTCACCACATGCTGTCTATCTATCTATTACCTTTTCTTCCTTCTGTCCATCGATCCATATCCATCAGAAAATCCATTCATTATTCTTTCTATAAAAATATCTTTTACTCTATTATCTATACATTGGTCAATTAACTTTCTATTTATTAATCTATTTATCATTCCATCCATTCATTAATGCTTTCATCATTCATACATCTATCAATCTCTCTATTCACTCTCCAACCGTCATTCACTCAGTTATTTTTTTATTTATCCAATTCCACCTCTCCTTCCTGTAAGAAACACTGTTTGATCTCTCCCATCACTCCTGCACTGATTCCCTTTTCCTCCACCTCAGTCTGAAGTTTTTTCTTTTTCTTTCCGAGGATCCTGCAGAGAGGGAACCTCACTCTCTTGATTGAGCCTTGAAGGTTGGGGATGGCTTCCTGGACAGCACAGTCTAGAGCTTTCACAATCTTTCCCTATCACTGTGTAGCACCGGGTTGAACACAGCAAGGGGAGGGAGGCAGAAGCCTGAGACTGAGATCTTGGCAGGTGTAGCTCTGGCCAATGGAGAACGATGGAGGATTCTCCAACGCTTCTCCCTGACTATCCTTTGGGACTTTGGGATAGGAAAGCGGAGCATTGAGGAACGAATTCAGGATGAGGCCAGCTACCTACTGGAGGACTTCTGGAAGACCAAGGGTATGGGGGCCACAAGGGGGAGGGCCACTAGGTGACTGGGTGGTTATGGAGCTCTCAGTCATAAGAAGATGGGCTTTGGTGGGGGAAAGCTCTGGAATGGAAGAAGAGGGAAAATATTAAGAATCCACTGGGATTTCTGGCCAGCTTCCGTATTAAGAGTTTACATGAGCTGGGCATGGTGGCACAGGCCTGTAGTGTCAGCCACTTGTGAGGCTGAGGCTGGAGGTTGCTTGAGTCCAGGAGCTCAAGGCTGCAGTGAGCTATGATCATGCCACTGCACTTCAGTATGGCAGATACGGTGACACTCTGTCTCTTAAAAAAAACAAAAACAAAAACAAAACAACAAAACAACAACAACAATGGAACAGTTAATATGGATGACCCTTAGGGACCACTCATCTGGAAACTGTAATCAGTGGATCTCAGGGGGTCTGTGAGCTCTTGATATCCTATGCAGATTTTGGTGACATGTGACTTTGTGACTTTTCCTGAAGACAGACTCAAATTTCATTATATTTTTATATCTGTATTGTGGTAAAAAAATACATAACATAAAATTTACCATATTCACCATTTTAAGTGTCCAGTTCAGTAGTGTTAAGTATATTCATGTTGTGAAAAAGATCTTTTGAACTTTTTTATCTTGCAAATCTGAAACTCTATACTCATTTCATTGTGGTTTTAAAAGAGTTCAGTCCCACCAAAAAGTAAGGTCTAGAAACACTGGGTCTATAGAGAAAAGACACAGAGGCTGAAAAAAAAAACAGAGAAAAATAGACAAGAGGTAGAAATAGAGACACATTTTCTCTACATCCGAGGCTCCTTGCCTAGTCTACATGGGTGATTAACAGGTCTATATAAAAGCTTCAAATGCCCATGTACCCCAGAAATTATTCATAAAATTGTGTATTTGTGAATATGTGCATTATTCTGGAGAAATTCTTCCCAGATCGACCGATCTTGTTTTACAGAAGGTGTAGGTAAGGGCAAGGGAAGGATTTTGTTTTGTTTTGTTTTGAGACAGAATCTTGCTCTTGTTGCCCAGGCTGGAGTGCAATGGCATGATCTCAGCTCACTGCAACCTCCCCCTCCCAGCTTCAAGCCATTCTCCTACCTCAGCCTCCTGAGTAGCTGGGATTACAGGCACCTGCCACCACCCCTGGCTAATTGTCGTATTTTTAGTAGAGATGGGGTTTTACCATGTTGGCCAGGCTGGTCTCCAACTCCTGACCTCGTGATCTGCCCACCTCGGCCTCCTAAAGTGCTGGGGTTACAGGCATGAGCCACCACGCCCGGCCGGGAAGGATTTTTTTAATTGCCCAAATGGAATGTTCGGTAGAGCTAGACAGAATTCAGGAACTTTTATAATGTGTACCTTATCCCACTTTACCCAAATATGTAAGTCTCTAACATCAACACATTTAAGTAATAATAATAAAAAATAATGATTAATCTCAGCTGGGTTTTCTTGAGTGCTTACTGTATGCCAGGCTTTGTGCTAATTATTTTATACAGATAATGATATTGAATCCTCATGAATCAGTGAAATGGTTCCCAAGCCAATTTGCCAATTGGCCAATCTAGACCCAAAACACAAAAATGAGGTGGCTCACACATGCAATTAAGCAGTAGTGCTGGGACTCAGATGCATCACTGTGACTCCACACCCCATATTCATGACTATTACCTCCAACATAGACAATTTCCACTGCCCAGGTGTCCCCATCGACCCCACTTTCCTGCTGAGCTGCAGCATTTCCAGCGTCATCAGTTCTGTTGTCTTTGGAAGTTGCTTCGACTATGAGGACAAGCAGTTCCTGAATCTGCTGAGGTTGATCAATGAGAGTTTCATTGAGATGAGCACTCCCTGGGCACAGGTGCCCACTCAGCCACCTCTCTGTCCACGCACCAACCCCAGTTAACTAAGCACCTTCCTATACCCCACTTGATCCTCCCCACACCCCCGGGAGGTTAGTACAGTAGTTCCCCCTCATTGCTGGGGGATATGTTCAAGACCCCCAGTGGATGCCTCAAGCCATGGATAGTACCCAATTCTATAAATACTAAGTTTTTCTGATATATACATATTGTGATAAAATTCAGTGTATAAATTGAGTGCAGTAAGAGACTGGCATTCATAAGTAATAAAATAGAACAATTATAACAATATATTCTAACAACAGTTATGTGAATGTACTTACTCTTTCTCTCTCAAAATATCTTACTATATGTGGTATTTTTAGACTGCAGTTGACTGCACACGTAACTGCAATGGTGGAAGGCAGAACCAAGGTGAAGGGGGAACTACTGTCTCAATAGGACCCAAGTTCCATGAAGCAAAAGGGCCTCACCTGATTCTTAGACCCAGCACTGGACTTTGAGCCCAGCTGTCCAACTCCAGACTCAGCCCATGTGGGCCCCTGGCGCCCATCAGTGACAAAGTCCCCTTACCTATTCCCACAGCTCTATGACATGTACTCTGGAATCATGCAGTATTTGCCAGGAAGACACAATCGCGTCTACTACTTGATAGAAGAGCTCAAGGACTTCATTGCCTCCAGGGTCAAGATCAACGAAGCATCCTTTGACCCCCAAAACCCTCGGGACTTCATTGACTGCTTTCTCATCAAGATGCACCAGGTACCTCCTCTTCTTCCACTGGTCCTTCCCTCTCATCTCCCCAACCTCTAGTCCCTGCAACTTTCAACCAATCTGCAAACATTGAGGGCAAAACAACACAAAACAAACAAACAAAAAAACAAGCATTATTTCATAGGGTTTACTTTTATCTGTAGATGGATATAGAAACTGTAAAAGTATAAACTGTTACAGCTTTAAAACAGACTTTGAATCTAGAAATTTTAGGAATTTGGAAAATTTAGGAACTTGGAAACTTAAAATCTTATACCTTATACATGCCAGAGAGTTACAACTGCAGTTCTGAGTCTTAGAATTTCAGAAACTTAGAAATTTAAAGTTTTGAAGTGTAAGACTTTAAGCATTTAAGTTAAAGTTAAAAGATTTGAATGTGTAAGGACAGTAGGGTATAGAATTTAAATTTCTAAGGCCAAATGTTCAGTAACATAAAAATATAAATTTACAAATGTATAAAACTCTTAACAAATGATGATGCAGAAATGTTAACCTTCTGAATTTGTATAGACCTCCACTTCCCTCCCCCTCCAGCCTTCCCTCCACCTCTGGGTGCTTCATGAACAGCAGGAAACCATAGCGCAGGGTGGTGCTGACAGTCTCGGTGCCTGCAAAGAAGAGGTTCAGCGAGGTCAGCACCAGGTTCTTCAAGTAGAACTCCATGTTTGGGTTCTTCTCCTCTTGCAGGGAGAGGGGGCTTTAGGCCAGTCTCACTCCTCTTGCCCTTAAGGCGTGCCACCACATCTGGCTAATGTTTTAAAAAATTTTGTCGTAAGGACTGCCTCTTGCCATGTTGCCCAGGCTGGTCTCAAACTCCTGGGATCAAGCAATCCTCCTTCCTCAGCCCCACAAAGTGCTGGGATTTCAGGTGTGAGCCACTGCACACAGCCCAGATTATTATTTATTTATTTATTTATAAGTAGACTGGATTCATGCCTGTAATCCCAGCACTTTGGGAGGCTGAGGTGGGCAGGTTTGTTTTCTGAGATGGAGTCTTCCTATGTCACCCATGCTGTAGTGTAGTGGCGTGATCTCGGCTCACTACAGTCTCCACCTCCCCAATTCAAGAGATTCTCCTGCCTCAGCCTTCCGAGTAGCTGGAATTACAGGCCTGCACCACCATGCTCAGCTAATTTTTGTATTTTTAGTAGAGATGGGGTGAAACCCTGGCTCTACTAAAAATACAAAAAATTAGCGAGCTGTGGTGGTGGGCACCTGTAATCCCAGCTACTCTGGAGGCTGAGGCAGGAGAATCGCTTGGACCCTGGAGGCGGAGGTTGCAGTGAGCCGAGATCGTGCCAATTTTACTCCAGTCTGGGCAACAAGAGCAAAACTCCATTTCAAAAAAGTAAATAAGTTACCTAGTCTGTAATATTTTGTTATAGTAGCATGAAACAGAGTAAGATAGATAGATGATTGATTGATAGAATAGAACAAATCATACTGGGAATGGGTTAAAATGTTAACCTAAGGTGAATCTGCTTAAAGAGTATTTTTTATTTTTTTGCCATTTTATGTTTTACTTTTTTTTTTATTATACTTTAAGTTCTAGGGTACATGTGCACAATGTGCAGGTTTGTTACATATGTATACATGTGCCTTGTTGGTGTGCTGCACCCATTAACTCGTCATTTACATTAGGTATATCTCCTAATGCTATCCCTCCCCCTCCCCCCTCCCCACAATAGGAGCCGGTGTGTGATGCTCCCCTTCCTGTGTCCAAGTGTTCTCATTGTTCAATTCCCCCCTATGAGTGAGAACATGCGGTATTTGGTTTTCTATTCTTGCGACAGTTTGCTGAGAATGATGGTTTCCAGCTGCATCCATGTCCCTACAAAGGACACGAACTCATCGTTTTTTATGGCTGCATAGTATTCCATGGTGTATATGTGCCACATTTTCTTAATCCGGCCTGTCACTGATGGACATTTGGGTTGATTCCAAGACTTTGCTATTGTGAATAGTGCCACAATAAACATACGTGTGCATGTGTCTTTATAGCAGCATGACTTAGAACAGAGCCCTCAGAAATAATACCACACATCTACAGCCATCTGATCTTTGACAAACCTGACAAAAACAAGAAATGGTGAAAGGATTCCCTATTTAATAAATGGTGCTGGGAAAATTGGCTAGCCATAAGTAGAAAGCTGAAACTGCATCCTGTCCTTACTCCTTATATGAAAATTAATTCAAGATGGATTAGAGACTTAAATGTTAGACCTAAAACCATAAAAACTCTAGAAGAAAACCTAGGTAATACCATTCAGGACATAGGCATGGGCAAGGACTTCATGTCTAAAACACCAAAAGCAATGGCAACAAAAGCAAAAATTGACAAATGGGATCTAATTAAACTAAAGAGCTTCTGCACAGCAAAAGAAACTACCACCAGAGTGAGCAGGCAACCTACAGAATGGGAGAAAAATTTTGCAATCTACTCATGTGATAAAGGGCTAATATCCAGAACCTATAAAGAACTCAATCAAATTTACAAGAAAAAAACAAACAACGCCATCAAAAAGTGGGCAAAGGATATGAACCCCAGGCATTTGAGCAGAGAGTGGGCAATCCCCTCATACTGTATGGGAGCTCTGTTTTCACTCTATTAAATGTTGCAACTGCACACTCTTCTGGTCTGTGTTTGTTCCAGCTCAAGCTGAGCTTTCACTTGCTGTCCACCACTGCTGAATGCCGCCATCACAGACCCAACGCTGACTTCCACTCCTCTGGATCGGGCAGGGTGTCTGCTGTGCTCTGAACTAGTGAGGCGGCCATTGCCACTCCCATTCGGGCTAAAGGCTCGCCATTGTTCCTGCATGGGTAAGTGCCCGAGTTCATCATAATCAAGTTGAACACTAGTCGCTGGGTTCCATGGTACTCTTCCATGACTCATGGCTTCTAATAGAGCTATGACACTCACTGCATGGCCCAAGGTTCCATTCCTTGAAATCTGTGAAGTTGGCCTTCAAGGTCTATAATTCAAGGGAGGAAACAGCTGAGGCCCAAAGACAGGCCCGCCTAAAGCAGAAGGTACAGCTCCAGACTCAAGCCTTAGTTGCTGCTTTGCAGCCTAGCTGTAACCCAAAACTGGAGAGCAAAACCCCCGGAGGCTCAAAGACAATAAAAGGGGCTTGCTATAAATGCGGTAACCCAGGGCATTGGGCTAATAGATGTCCCCAGAGTCCCCAACCGTCTGAGCCAGTGCGGCCGTGCTACAAGTGCGGAGTAGCTGGACACTGGGCTAAAAAGTGTCCTAACCCTCGTCTGCCAACAACTGCTTGTCCAGCATGCCATGAAGAAGGGCACTGGAAGTCTGACTGCCCCACCCTGAAAACGGGCATGGCGCCTCAACGTGATGTCCCTTCTCAGGACCCTGGGAGCTCCTTCCAGCTCTTACATCTGGATGACGACTGAAGGTGCTGGGACTCGGGGACCCCCATCACCCTCGCCGAGCCGCGGGTAACTCTCCTGGTAGCGGGTAAGAAAATTAATTTTTTAATCGCCAGCGGGGCTGTCGATTAAAAATAAGGATGCCCTTATATTTATTGTAAGATCCATTATGCAACCTTGAGACAGAAGAAACCCACTGCTCTCTTTACCATTGTGAATCAATGAACCCCCCTTCAATACCAATTAAATATCAAAGACCCATGGGACCCCCGATGGGCAGATGGAGTCAAAGGTGGACTCTACACAGGCTACACAATCCTTAGTTCATATCCCATGGCTACTCTCCTGATAAAAAGAACACTTGTCCAGCAAAAGTCCCTTCCTCAAGACATACAAGCCCTACAGAATTTAACCTTAGCCATACAAGCACAAGAACAGGCCTTACAAGATCAATTACACTCCTCCAATAAGGACCCCTTCTCATTGTTAAAACTAGTCCGTCAAGGGTTAAACCTAACACGGGCAGCCAACCTAACAAATCTCTCCCACTGTTTCCTCTGTGCGGCCCTTGAAAGAGCCCCTTTAGTGGCAGTCCCTTTACCTACGGCTTTCAAGGCTACAACTAACTCCATAGGCACCTCCCTAAAACTGTTCTTACTCCACGTCCCACTATACCAAAGCCCAGAAAGTCCAATCCTTCCTTTCTGCTACTCTACCCCAACACCTCCTGGTGTAACTATACCCAGCCACCCGCTAAGACCCAGACGGCTCCCATGGGAGGTTATTTCTGGTGCAACAAAACCCTCTTCAAGGTCCTTAATCACACATCCATTGGTCAATCCGTTTGTGTCCCAGTGTCCCTAGTACCTAGTTTAACCTTATATAGCAAAGCAGAAATAGCTGAACTCGTCAATTTAACCCTCCTCCTAATGATCTCCAAAAACGGGCTGTCTTCCTTCCCCTAGTCATCGGAGTCTCCCTGGCCGCCTCCTTAGTGGTGTCAGGGCTTGGAACTGGGGCACTTGCCCACTTGGTACAGTCTACCCAGTCTCTAGCAGCTCAAATCCAAGAGGCCATAGAGGCTTCAGCTGAAAGCCTGGCCTCTCTGCGGCGTCAAATTACCTCAGTGGCCCAGGTAGCAGCACAAAATAGGAGAGCATTAGATTTACTTACTGCCAAAAAAGGAGGAACATGTCTCTTCTTAGGAGAAGAATGCTGCTATTACGTAAACGAGTCAGGCCTAGTAGACACTAACATCCAAACCCTAAACAGGATTAAAGCAGAATTAAAAACCTACAATACCCCCTTCACCCCCGGACCACCGGTATGGCTGCTGCCCGTAATACAGCAGATGCTCCTGTTCCTAATTCCCATACTAATCCTCCATTTTGTCTTATGTCTCGCTCCTGTTTTAATCAAATTTCTCCGAGCCAAAGTTCAAGAGATCACGCGCGTCACCTTCAACCAGATGCTTCTTCATCCGTACCTCCAAATACCAACCATAGACCCCAACCTTAACGACGTCCCTTAACAGCAGGAAGTAGCCAGACAGACCACGCCGCCCCTTATCACTATTATCAATAAAAGGTTGGACTGTTTGGACGAACGGAGGCAAGATGGTGCAGTTCCGGGTTCTTCACCGTCAACTTTCCCGTGCCTGGGAAAGACACAGGTCCACTGCGCAGGCGCAACCCGACCTCGGAAGGAGAAGAACCGGAACCCGCCTAGCCACGCCTACTGCCCCGCCCCTGACTCGCCTATGTCCCGCCCACTGCCCGCCCACTCCCGGGCCCAGGACATAAAAGCCGCTCCGGCAGGTGTGCGGAGTGAACTTCCTCG